>NC_090935.1:673658868-676279968 GCF_040938575.1 Ambystoma mexicanum | reverse complement strand
GCATTCTTTCTGTTAGAGGACACGCCACACAGTTACCACATTTGTGGTGTTCAGTGATGGGTGGTAGACCAGAATGGTTAAACACTGTCTGGTCCTTAGTCACTTCTCTATATGTTTGGAACAATCTCTGTCTCAAATTCTGACTTCTATTGAAGGCAAACATCGGTTTTTAGATAGTGTCCTGGCTGTTCTACTAGATTCCAGTTTTTATTTATAATCTTTTTAATGTCACAGCTCACATGGTTAAAGGTTGTGATACAGACAATTCTATCGTTTGATCTTTTTTCACGTGATGTCAAACTTATTTCCCTACCAGTGTTCAGGGCCCTTTTCATCTTGTCTTTTACTAGTTTCTTGGGATAACCTCTGTCATGTAATCTGCCTCTGAGTTGGTCTGCATGTTTCAGAAATTCTCCTCTCTCTGTACAATTACGTCTAATGCGTAAGAACTGCCCATAGGGCAGATTCTGGCGCAACCCTGATGGATGAAAACTCTGAAAGTGTAACAATGAGTTTTTATCTGTGGGTTTCCTGTAAAGAGTTGTAATAAGTCTATCCTCAGATTTCACTATGAGCAGATCCAGAAAACTCACTTGTTGCGCACTGTGCTCCATGGTAAACCTGATGTTACTGTCATGCATGTTCAGCCATTCGTGGAACATATTGAGCAAAGCCAAACCTCCTCTCCACACCAAGAACACATCATCTACATACCTCCACCATACCACAAGGTGATGGCAGAGTATTTGATGATGTGTCAGGGCATTATTTATGCCGGATATGTACTTCTCCTCAAAATCTGCCATGCACAGATTTGCAACATCGGGGGCAAATGTTGCCGCCATGCTGACTCCCTTCTCTTGTTTATATAGTTGATTTTAATAAAGGAAGAAGTTTTCTGTCAGCACAAAGCGAATACATTCGAGCACAAAGCCTGTCGGTCGTTGGTGAGATAAAATGCGTCTGTCCAAGACATCCTTCAACACCCCAAGAAAATTCATCTGGGGTATGGAGGTCTACAGGAACTCGACATCCATCTTCACAAGTATGCCTCATTGAGTGATCTGAAGGTGTTGCAAAATGCGGATCATGCCTATCGAGTCCCGCACATGTGATGGAGCTATTAATACAAGACACTAGGCAGTCCCCTTTCTACATCTGATGAGTGAACATGGGAGTCCGTCCTCCCTGTTTGACATGATAGCCGAGCTTGAAAAGAAAGCTACCCACCAGAGGAACGGACGCGGAAGAATGATTGCAAATCTGTGACGGAGGCACGAGTTAGGTAAGCGGAATGCCTACTGGGTAGCAGTTGTAGGAAATATGTATGAATTAGCAGGATGGTACTAACAAGATGAAGAGATTGGGGCGTACGGTCTATGACTCTGAGTTGTAGGAATGTCGCACATGAATTGATGAAATTGAAAGATACAGGTGGGATGATTCAAACGCTACATTGTGAGTATATGAAAGTGAGCCATGCAAAAGAGTAAAAGAGATAGCGCTAATATAAATAGAGGGTGTTGAACATATACGGATACGATGAAAAGAAGGGTGAATACAGTCCACAATACCATAATGCAGGGTTACAGTGAGTTAGACACACCAATGTGACCCTGCCAAAAAGGCAGAGGCAGGAGTGTTTGAAAAGGCATAATGGTGGCTAATTGAACAGAGTTGTGCTTGACAAGGCAGAAGTGGAAAGTGAAATATTATGTAAAACAACAGATGAGGAGGAATTCCATGACAATATGCTGCCATTTGATTATAGGGTAACAGTCTCCTCTGAAGAATAATTATGAATACCAATGACACAGGAGAAATCAAACATTAACATTATCGTATGGGACTGACTGCCCAGTGTGGAGCAAGACCTGGTGAGTTCCCCTGGCATAACCAATAAAGTAATAAAAATACCAACACGAATGATGCCAATGTGTAATGGCTGATTATAATGCAAATGATTGATAGATACATGTCCCTATGATGTTGTAGGAGAAACAGGCAAGAAGGAGATATACCTGTTGTGTGTCTGGAGAATGGAATCCATAAAATAGAAGCAATTTCTTGATGTGATCTACTTCGAGTTTCAGGTATTTGTGGGCAATGGTTGATGACAAAATGGATATGCTATAAAAAAGTGGAAAGATAAGAGTGAAGATACTGGTGATTTTGTGTATTTACTTTTTTTAAATCGGCCTGATGTGAAGATATCACTGTCTGGTCCTAGTGAAAGATTTATTCCAGTTTACCTTTTCGTGCATCTCCCATATTACATGTGGAGGTGAGTTAAGGTGGGGGCAATTATGTATAGAGTTGCTGCACACAATTATAGTGGTTATGAAAGAAGAAATATGGATGACAAGATGAAGGTACAGATTTTAAAATAGTGTTTATATGTTTTTGTGTAGGTGGAGTGACTCATTTCAGTCTATATAAGATCTTTGTTCAAATGTCCTGAAGTGGGTCGAGAATTTGAGGGCTATACTTTTTAGTGCCCGAAAAAGACCGAAACATATGTTGACGATCATAAACTGCTCAAAATGAGAATGAACAGTGAACAACATTTGTATTTTTGATAGGGTTGAAGAATTCGTAAAGAATACTGTAATAGTGATAAAAATGTATGATATCACTGGAAATTTAAAAAGAGTTTTTTGCCAATGTGGATAATATGGGAATACATGAGTGACTGAGAGAGAAATGTGTATGTGAGTTGTACTTGGGTCATGAGTTGATGAATAATGTCAATGGTTATTAGAAATTGGTTAAATTAATTACGAGAACTGTTTTAAACATACAGAGTTTTTTGTATTGTATTGAATAAAAATAATTTTTAGAATAAAGTAAAAGAGATTTTCTTGTCATCCTGTACACTCTGGTTCAAAACCCTTTATATATTCTGCTTGAGATTTACCTAAAGAACCAGAGAATGAATAACAGGTAATCCCCTTATATTTGTGTACATGCTGGCAGAAGCCCAGATACAGCATGGCACCCAAAGGTTCAGAGGACAGAGGTTGCTAAATAAGCATGCCCAGGATATTCATTATTACATTACTACTGACAAACTAGACATATTGTTCCTTACGGAAACATGGCTGCAGGAACCTATAGGTCCCACGGTGGACGTTGCAGTTCCAGAGGGATACAATATATATTGTAAAAACAGGGAGACAGGCAAGGGAGGAGGAGTGGCTATAATAGCCAAACAATACCTAGCTCTCCATCCCTCCCCTATCCACTGCAAGGGTTGTGAAGTAATTATGTTAAAAATTAAACCTACCAATAATAGCAGTATTAATTTAATTGCAATTTATAGACCACCTTCCTTGATATCTGATTTTAATGAAGAGCTAGTCCACCTCTTAAATTCTCTAAAAAGACCCAACACAGGAACTATTCTACTTGGGGACCTCAATAGGTGGAGAGGAAGCTTACGTTGTTTTACCGACCCGTAATTTTGAAGCAATACCTTAATACCTTAAAAAAAATTTGCAGGTTTCATCTAGCTCTCAGAGCATGTAGAAGAGTATTTCAGGATCTGGATCCATGTGCAGGGAAGGTCTTCCCTCCAGTGGACTTTGTCTAAATCTTGGGATGGTGAATACAAACTGATTGCTAGGACTACCTTGTTGATAAAGAGGTGGCTTTTTATAGAAGCATTTATGAGTGACTATCTTAAAGTTTATTCAGGCTGATAAAGGCAGCCAGTGTAGTTTTCGAACAATGGGAGACACCGGAGCACAATAAGGATTTTTAAATTTTTTATTGTATAATAGTACAAAATAAACTTAACTTTTACACTATTTGCAATTACTAAAATGCAAAACACACATATTACGTTGAGTATCTCAAATAATACATTTCTAGCACTTAAATGAATATGTGTACAACTTTAAATAATAAAACACATCACATTAAAAGAAAAGGAAAAGGGAAGGATGAGCAAAATCATTATTCAGCAGTTTTCTAGTAATCCACATGGAGGCCCCACTGTTAACTTTTACTCAGGCGTACCACTGACCAAAATTATCGTGATATGGCTCCTTACTTTGGATGCACTAAACCAGCAGTAACTTCACAGTCTGCCAGACCCTAAGAAGGGCCAAAACTGCTGACATTGATTTACTGTTTACACAAAACACCCAAAACTCGTCACTTTCAATCTATCTAAGTTATCTAAGGAATTTTGGTGACAAATCATGTGCCATTATTCTGCAAAATCTGCAACCTCGACATCAGTCTTTTGTTGGTTTCTATATAGATGGCATTGCAGTAGTCTAAACTCGCTCTAATAGCTCTAGCAATGGTTTTTAGGTAACCGTTATTAAGATAAGGTTAAATGTGTTTGCAGCAGGTAGTAGATGCTTTTGAAAGATTTATGTGGACAACAACATATCATCATTTAACATTCTACAGGACAAATCAGCCACACAATCTTAATAAAGAGAGTTTAGGAATCCGGCATTCCCAACTCTGCACTAAAGGGCGGATTTGTGCAATTATTTGCGTGGAAAATCAGGGATTTGTGTGCCATTCTGCATGCAAAACCCACGGAATCGACTGTGCAGCACTTTTTCCTGATTTGTGTGGAATTCGTGCAGGCTCAGCAACATCTATGCGAGCGGTCGAGTGCCTTGCGCAAGACACCACTCAGAGCTTGGGCGAGGCTTGCACAGAGGGCTGAGAAGAGAGTGAAACTCAGAAAATGGGGAAGAACAAGGGGAAAAGTGGACGTTACGAGGGACAGGCCACAGGCAATCCATAGCATGCTCACAAATGCACACAGCAAAGCGTATTCATGGATGTAACCATGCAACCTCCCGCCTGCGAAATGCCACCACCCGAAGGCAGGGGTAAGTACACTTGCGCATAGGAATCACAGCAGAGATGTGGGTTTGCATGTCGGATTTAGGGGTGCCTGTAAGCAGCCGGGAATCCGATCAAAGTTAGGGTTGTGTGTATGCAATGTAGTCTAGGAATGGTTTACAGGGGTTCGCATGCAGATTTTCGGAGTTTTACCCAAGTTATGATACATCGTACGCATGTTGTTGGGGTGCCAGTAACAGTTACAGAGGAACCCGCGGAGGGTCCCTGAGATGCAGGGCCACTTGCGGGAGAACCCATGCACTGTGTCAAGGGTGCAGATATTTGTGCCCGGGGGAGCACACAAAGGCTATTTGTGCTATGCGTGGAGGCGTGTCGGGTGCGTTCTGGCCATGACTTGCGTATGCAGTTACTTTGCGCAGGAAATACGCAGGCATGCATTTTTTATTCAGCGTACAGGCCTGCACTGTGTTTTTCTCGGTGCACAGACTTTTCAGAAAAAATTCACTCTTTTCCATGAATCGGCGCCTGTCCTCTCAGACATAACTGAAACAATCTCTTTACCTCCTTTCACCTCAACAACCAAAACCACAGTGCGCAGCATCCCACAAGGATGTACTCTATCATCGCTTCGCTTCAATATATACATGCCCCCCGGAAATTAATTTAAAAAACGTGTCTAACATATTACAACTACGCAGATGACACTTGACTAATTTCCTAGCTGATTACAAGCAGTGATGCACACCACTCCCCCAACGATTGTTTCAAAGAGATAAACCTCTAGATAACCAACAGCAACTGAAAAATAAACCTGAACAAAACAGAAATACTGATCGCCCCACACTCAGACTCCATTCCCGTGGCCCCTTGGGAATGGGAATAAGACCAGAAATATCAATATAATAAACAAATCTGGGAATACTCATAGACAGTGGGCTCACATTAGAACCACAAGTCAACGCAACCGTACGAAAATGCTTCTACCACCTACGATCAATCAGATGCAATCTTCCATAGCCTAACTTCCCACACTGGACCATTGCCCGAATCTCACTGACTGTCAAGAACAGATTACACAAACACCCTAAATTTAGGAATGCATGACTAATTCTTTTTCGTCTGTTGATGATTCATGTTCCTAAAGGCGAAAGCTCACTTGTCGTGTGACATAGGGTCACTACCGTTGACAACGCATCTCAATGCCTATGTTAAGGTGTCCCCCCAATATTTGTTGGACTTGTGCCATAATTATTGTCATATTTTTATTTTTTATTATAATGGCTTCTATACGACATTTAATACATACATTCTATTTATATTTTTAGTGTCTCAATCTAAGCAAATAGTTGCTTAGATCTTAACGGTTTCAATTAAGTGTTTCACAACATCATTGAGTGTGCCCTAATAGCGCCACTGTGTTACAGTTGAATTTAGAAAGTGTGCCGAATAGCGTCACTGTGTTAAAGTTGCATTTAGAAAGTGTTCCCAACATCATTGAGTGTGCCCTAATAGCGTCACTGTATTGAATCTTGCATCTAGATTGTGTTAAAGTTTAAATTTAGAAAGTGCACCAAAAACACTGAGTGTACCCTAGTAACACCACTGTGTTGAAGCTTGCATTTAGGAAGTGTGCCCAACAACATTGGGTATACCCGGATTGCACTAAAGTTTGACTGTATTGAACTGTGCAGCCACTTACAGGAGTCAAGCGATAATGAGTACACCCCACTAACTCTACTGTACAGTGAATCCACAGTGACGAACTCCACCTCTTGATATTACAACCAAGCCTTAACTCTTCCCTCGCCACACCATGAGTCCATCCCTCCCAGCTAGGTCCAGGGCAAGAGCCTCACTCTGGCGCCCCTCCCTCCCCCTTAATTCCCTCCCCGTCCCATCCCAAACCATCCCACCCTCCACCACGCTCTCACCCCACCCCCATCCAACCTCTAAGCCAGAAGAACACGTTGGCGCGCCAACTATCCTAAGACTCCTGTTCCTCTCATCCCTTCCGAAAGCTCGACCGCCCGCCGGCTCGAACGCCCCCCCCACCCCACCAATGAATCACAATCAGCCACCCACCCTCCCAGACCCACCCCGTCCCGCCACAATGCTGCGGCAGATGGTATATATCTGTATCTCCTATATATGCTATGTATCTGTATCCCCATGTTAATCTGTATCCCATGTTTACCCCTGCCCATCCTGTCACTTTATATACGTATGCCGCTATGTACGCCCCCACTGTCCTGCTCTCGTGCCTGGTCTCAGGCGCTTTACTGATAACCACCATATCACACTACTACGCTTTCTCTTTCCTATACACCATCATTCCACTATAACACAGCTATACCATGGTAAATTCAGCCTAGCTGTTCACATACTAACATGACCCCATGAACACCTCAACACCCTAATAAAACACAGCTAGCTGAGCACATTCCGGCTAGTTTAGGCGTTCCTCAGGCCTAACGCAATCAGAACTCAGTCTGGGTGTCTACCCTCCAGACTGAACACATCCAACTGATTTCATCAACACCACACCTACCGCTAAGAAGCAGCTATCATGCAACAACCACACCAGCTGTACACATATCCGGTGCGCCCACACACCATACGACACTCTCTCTCTCTACTGACTTCAACTGCGGTTCCCGAGGGCGTTCAACCTACCAGTGCTTTGAGATTATACCAATGATACATAAGGTGCTATATAAATGACAAGTAAAATAACATAACAAGATAAAGAGGCTATTCTCTTAGAAAAATAACTCAATGCTATTGACTTACAGGTAATTAATACAGAACCCACTTCAAACACTGCAAACCAGCTTGACTGGGCTATATCCAATAATGTGAACACTACTATTCTTGGAACTTATCCTTGTATTTGGACTTATCATTATAAAATTGAATTAAGTTTCACACCTCATGAAACGATTAAGAAATTAAACAACACTCCTATACCCACGTTAAGTAGAAACTTTAAAAAGATCACGCCAGTCATCCTCGCACTTGGCGTCGCAAACATAATGAATGCCACTAGCGAAGATGACCCTTGCGAGGAACTAATTACCATCTTTAATAATCATTTTGCGGAAGTACTTGATCAACATGCCCCATTCAAACAGAAACTAGCAAGACCGAACAAAAATCATCAAAATTGGTTTAACACCAACACCTGTAAACTCAAAAAAGACAAAAGAAAAGCAGAAAGAAAATGGCAAAAAGATCTATCCATTGTCAATAAGGAAATCTGGAAAAAGTTAGATCAATTGTATAAAGAAAAGGTAACTCTAGCTAAAAAAAAACGACTATAACGACCAGATCACCTCTGCTTCTAATTCGACAGGCACATTGTTTCAAATCCTTAAATCAGTTGAAAAACCAGCAACTCTATCTCCCCATTCCAACCATCCCAAAGAGACTGTGAGATTGTCCAAACTGCCTTCTCCAATAAAATAGCAAAGGCAAGGGAAAATATCAGATCATGTAGTATAGTCAATCATGCACCACTAAACATTGACTATGTTTCAGAACCAGATAATTCTGTAGAGGAGATGATGAAAATCTTATCAGCAACTAAATGCACTTCATGTGCACAAAACATTCTCCCGCCTAAACTGATTCTTGACAACTCAGAACTGTTTTCTCCTTTTCTTTGTCGTATGGTTAATGCCTCTTTCAGATATCTCAAAGTGCCTACTTCTAGCAAAAGGGTAACGGTCACTCCCTTAGTAAAAAAACCTGGTCTAGACCAATGCGATCCAGTAAATTTTCGTCCTATCACCAACTGCAACATTTTGTTAAAGATCTTGGACAAAGTTGCCACAGGACAGCTACAAAAATATATTGACCAAAACAATCTCCTGCATGTCCAACAATCTGGCTTCAGAGAGGCACATGAAACTGAATCGGCATTGTTGGACCTTCAGACTAAAATGCTGGAGATAATGGATAGGAGTAAATCAGGATTACTCATATTGCTAGACCTCTCGCCAGCCTTCAATTTGTTGGATCATCACAAGCTCCGAGAGGCCCTAGATAAGGCAGGAAACTGCTCGCAAGAGGCCATTGATTGGATCTCCTTGTTTCTTGGCAATAAGAGTTCCAAGATACAATGGGGCGAGCACTTTTCAGCCTCTCAACTAGTAGACTGTGGTGTACCCCAAGGAGCTAGCTTCTCCCCCCTTCTTTTTAATATATATATGCATTGTCTCTGCACCTTCCTTACCAACATGGGTACAATTTTCACCAAATTTGCAGACGACACGCAGCTAGTTATGGAGTTAAATGGCTGTCATATTACCAACAACGATAAGCTTAACACCATTTATAACTCCATTGGGGCATGGATGAAGTCCATTTGGATGTGCCTCAATGGAGGGAAAACGGAACTCATGGTCTTTGGTTCTATTCAATCCAGATCCAAACTTGACCCAGCCTATAAGACATTTGCAATAGAAAATGCCACAGTTAAGGTATCAGAGAAAGTAAAGACCCTTGGTGTTTACTTGCAGGCCTCCTTGGGAGCAGATGCACATGTTGCCCATTTGAAGCAAACCTGCCGTTACCATCAAAAAATGCTAAATAGAATTAGACCTCATCTGAATCAACAAAATTGTTCCACCCTAGCCAGAGCCATTATCTTGTCCAGACTGGACTATGGACCTACAGGGTAGGTGGAAGTGCGGTTCCAGCAGAGGATCTCATAGTTAGGTGGTAACGATTGACTGATGGGCAGGAAAGCTCCTGAAGACAAGTCTCAGTTACAAAAAGTAAATCAGGGTGAACATCATATAGTGTTAGGACACCTACCTGTACTGGGCGGCGGGGCTCTGGGGGGCGTGCTGGTTCCTGGCGGCTGTACCCACGTCTCAGATTGTGGAGACGACGCGCCGCCCCGGGCACATTTCCCCGGCGGATTTGCTCTGTCCTGGCCCGTGTGGGGCACGGTTGTCGTTCACGCAGCTGTTCGAACGTGTTTGCGTTCCAAACCTCGTTCGCGAGGCGACATCCATTCGCGCATGCGCATTGCAGCGCGGTTCAAGCCTCGTTTTCACACGGGACCGCTACTTAAGCGATCCGAATTGTTTTCCCATCGCGTCTCAACGCGGTTGGTTCCCTTCCGCTTCGCTCCCTGGTTCTGAGGTTCTTGGGTCCTGATCCTGTGCCTGGGCTGTGTCCTTCCTGCCCCTACCCTTGTCTGGCTCCCCTTTCCCTTCCCTCTCCTGTCTTCTTGTGTACTCTGGTCTACCTCCCTGGGGAATCCTCCTGCTTCCATCCTTGCCTGAGTTGCCCACTTCCTGCTGAGTCTCCTGTGGTCCTGGTCTGCTTCCCCGGCTCTCCTGCATTGGTACCTTGGACTCACTGCTTACCTGTACCTGTACCATAAGACTCTTTGCTTACCGGCATTGGCACCTTGGACTCCCAGCTTACCTGTACTGGCTACTTTTGTACTTTCACTATCCTGGATAGCTGCTTGGGATACTTGCCGGTACCTGCCAGAAACATCTACGACCTTCCCAGTCAGTGCTTGCACTGTTCTGACGCCACGTTAATATTGGGAAGCGTCATTCGTGGGGTCAGGAGCCGGCCCCAGTTCAATCCTGTAGTACAGGACGGGTCCGGGGTTGGTTCTTTGCGTCGCTACTCTTCATTTGTGAAGACTTCATCAGCTACGTGTCTACCTCTACCACGACCTGGCTACCTCGGCACGCAAGACTTCTGGAGATACAGGTACGCCCCGTCCTCGGGACACACAACTTAACAGATTGAGACGCCTTGTATTGGGTCTTCTGGATTGTGGAGCCTCAGGTAATTATGTGGACTTTGAATTTTCCAAGAAGAACGGGATACCTCTGCTTGATAAGGATCGTGCTACCCTGGTGGAGGTAATTGATGGAACCCCTTTGGCCTCCGGTCCGGTTCGCCAACATACCGGAATACTACAGTTACAGATAGCTGAACACCACGAACTGATTTCTCTTGATGTGATTAAATCACCCTCATACCCGATAATTCTGGGGTTGCCGTGGCTATTACATCATAACCCCATTATTGATTGGGCTTCCCGTAACCTGACCTTCGCTTCCAATCGATGTAGTCGGGAGTGTAACACCTTCGGACCTAGTACCGGATCTTCCACTATTGCCACTCAGACAGAAGGATCAGGACCATTCCACGTGTGTACCTTGTCTTCGGTACCCTCCGACTACAACGATTACCATGAGGTATTTTCTGAACCTGGTACCATTCCTTTGCCACCTCACAGAGACTTTGATTGTGCCATAGAACTACTACCCGATGCAGTAATTCCTCATGGCAAATTGTATTCCTTATCACCTCACGAGAGAGAGGTCCTGCAAGAATACTTGGATGACTGTCTTCAGAAAGGTTATATAACACCTTCTAAGTCACCTGCGGGATTCCCTTTGTTCTTTGTGAAAAAGAAGGAGGGCACTTTACGGCCTTGTATGGACTATAGGCAATTAAACGACATCACACGAAAGGATCGATATCCGTTGCCCTTGATACGCAACATTATGGAGTCTTTGCGGAATGCCCGTATATTTTCTAAGTTGGATCTCCGAGGGGCATACCATTTAGTACGTATCAAGCCGGGCGACGAATGGAAGACGGCCTTTAAGACCCCAGCAGGGCATTTTGAGTATCGTGTAATGCCGTTTGGTCTGTGCAACGCTCCAGCCGTTTTTCAACGTCTAATGGACGACATTTTCTCGGATTTGATTGGTGTATCCGTATGGGTATACCTCGATGATATTTTGATATTCTCCAAAGAGAAAGAGGAACATCCACGTCATGTGAAGGAGGTTCTTGGTCGGTTACATCACAATCACTTATATGCCAAAGCTGAGAAATGTCACTTTCATCAGAGTAGTATCGAATTTCTTGGATATGTTATTAGTGAATCCGGAATACACATGGATCCTGCCAAGGTACGGGCGATTCAGGAGTGGAGACAACCTCCCGACTTGAAATCTCTTCAGCGTTTCTTAGGATTCGCCAATTTTTACCGGCGTTTCATACCTGCCTATTCGGAAGTAACCGCGCCTTTGTCAGATTTGACCAGCAACAAGACTCCGTTCAGATGGACTGCAACAGCAACCAGTGCTTTCAAGAAACTGAAGGAGGCATACAGTACTTCCCCGATTTTACATCATCCTGATGAGAACAGGCCATTCATCGTGGAGGCAGATGCTTCCGATTTTGCTGTTGGGGCTGTCCTTCTTCAAGACGATCCACAGACAGGGTTGGAGGTTCCTGTTGCCTATTATTCCCGGAAGTTAACATCCAGCGAAAGAAATTATGCAATCATTGAAAAGGAGCTATTGGCCATAAAGGTTGCATTTGAGGAATGGCGTCACCATCTTCTGGGGGGAAGATTCTCAGTGGAAGTACGCACTGATCACCGGAACCTACAGTATCTACGCTCCTTACAGTGTCGTACTTCTCGTTTGGCTCGTTGGGCCTTGTTCTTTTCCCAATTTGATTTCACGGTTTCCTACATCCCTCAGTCACGCAATTCGAAGGCTGACGCTCTTTCTCGCTCCCTGGAGAACAACGTTGAACTAGATCATCGAGCTCAACAATTACTTCCTTCTAAACACTTCTTGTTGGTTATATCTCAATGCTTGGATACCATCCTACAGGACACTCAAAAGGATCCCAAGTATTCCTTACTTCTCCAACACCCTTCAATTAGGGAGAACGGTGGCCTACTCTTCTTTCACAATCGGTTATACCTCCCCACTGAGGTACTTCGGACTGCCGTCCTGCAAGCATTACACGATTTTAAGATTGGGGGACATCGCGGCATTCCATCCACTCAGGAACTGATTTCTCGCCAATTTTGGTGGCCAGGATGGGCTAGGCAGACAAGAGAATATGTGGAATGTTGCCCAGTGTGTGCCCAGGTCAAGATTCCACGCAAGAAACCTATTGGACTTCTCCAACCCACCGAGAGAGCACCATATCCTTGGCATACTATTGCCACCGATTTTATTGTGGACCTCCCTCCCTCGGAAGAATATACATGCATCATGGTGGTCATCGATTGTTTTTCTAAGCTAGCCCATTTCATTCCATTCCGGAAGGTACCTTCAGCTGGTAGTATGGCTCAGGCCTTTTTACATTCTGTTTATCGCTTACATGGGCTTCCTGAGAAGATTATTTCAGACCGTGGATCTCAGTTCATTTCTGCCTTTTGGAAGCAACTTTGCCGTCACTTGGGTGTCCAGCATGCTCTCAGTTCCGGCTATCATCCACAATCCAATGGCCTGACTGAGCGGACAAATCAGACTTTGGAGCAATACTTACGCTGTTTTTCCAATGCTTCTCAATCCAACTGGGCAAAACATCTGGATCTGGCTGAGGTGGCTTATAACAACTCTAAACACTCAGCCACTGGAATGAGTCCTTTCTATTGTTCCTCGGGTCTTCATCCCAGGTTGATTCCATTTCATCCTGTTCCTTCCAGTGCAGTTCCTTCCGCGGATCAGATGGTTGCTGACATCCAGAAGAATCAGATCCAGGCCACGGGAGCTCTCGCCAAGGCATGTGAAAGTATGAAGGCACAGGCTGATAGGAGAAGGAGTAGTGAGCCAGCTTTCCAGGTTGGGGACATGGTATGGCTCTCTTCTAAGAATCTACCAGTACACAATCTCCCGACTAAATTAGCACCCCGTTTTCTGGGACCTTTCCGGGTGATCAGACGAATCTCCTCTGTGGCATTCAAGTTGGATTTGCCGCAGTCTTGGCGGATTCACCCCGTCTTCCATGTGTCTCTCTTTAAACCGTTTCGGTCTGATCCGTACGGTCGTTCGCATTCTCGACCCACGGCCATTGATGTGGGAGGCACTCCGGAATTTGAGGTGCAGGAGATTTGTGACTCCCGTTTCTTCCGGGGTAGGCTTCAATTTTTGGTGGACTGGAAGGGTTACCCTGCTTGTGATCGGACTTGGGAACCTTGTGTGAACGTTCATGCCCCCCGTCTACTACGGGAATTTTTTCGTAGGAATCCCTGGAAACCGGGTGCTCCGGGTCTTTCTGGTGGGGAGCATAGTGTTAGGACACCTACCTGTACTGGGCGGCGGGGCTCTGGGGGGCGTGCTGGTTCCTGGCGGCTGTACCCACGTCTCAGATTGTGGAGACGACGCGCCGCCCCGGGCACATTTCCCCGGCGGATTTGCTCTGTCCTGGCCCGTGTGGGGCACGGTTGTCGTTCACGCAGCTGTTCGAACGTGTTTGCGTTCCAAACCTCGTTCGCGAGGCGACATCCATTCGCGCATGCGCATTGCAGCGCGGTTCAAGCCTCGTTTTCACACGGGACCGCTACTTAAGCGATCCGAATTGTTTTCCCATCGCGTCTCAACGCGGTTGGTTCCCTTCCGCTTCGCTCCCTGGTTCTGAGGTTCTTGGGTCCTGATCCTGTGCCTGGGCTGTGTCCTTCCTGCCCCTACCCTTGTCTGGCTCCCCTTTCCCTTCCCTCTCCTGTCTTCTTGTGTACTCTGGTCTACCTCCCTGGGGAATCCTCCTGCTTCCATCCTTGCCTGAGTTGCCCACTTCCTGCTGAGTCTCCTGTGGTCCTGGTCTGCTTCCCCGGCTCTCCTGCATTGGTACCTTGGACTCACTGCTTACCTGTACCTGTACCATAAGACTCTTTGCTTACCGGCATTGGCACCTTGGACTCCCAGCTTACCTGTACTGGCTACTTTTGTACTTTCACTATCCTGGATAGCTGCTTGGGATACTTGCCGGTACCTGCCAGAAACATCTACGACCTTCCCAGTCAGTGCTTGCACTGTTCTGACGCCACGTTAATATTGGGAAGCGTCATTCGTGGCGTCAGGAGCCGGCCCCAGTTCAATCCTGTAGTACAGGACGGGTCCGGGGTTGGTTCTTTGCGTCGCTACTCTTCATTTGCGAAGACTTCATCAGCTACGTGTCTACCTCTACCACGACCTGGCTACCTCGGCACGCAAGACTTCTGGAGATACAGGTACGCCCCGTCCTCGGGACACACAACTTAACATATAGCAGATTATAGCAGTCCTGGGAGTCGGCCACTGAAGATCGTGCATTCATAAGGATGCATAGCAAGGAGGGAGAATCAACAACACGCATATCTGCAGTAGTGGCACTCACCAAATCGAAAACCAGCCGGGAGTAAAGTCTCCTTAGGTGCTAACTTGAGCAGGTCATCACGAGAAAGCACACCAATAAGAGTGGTAGAGGTGTTTATCCATGGTTACCAGCCTCCCTAACCTCCTGCGCGCAGACGAGCACAGACGGACTTGACCCTGGAGCAACTTTGGCGCTTGAGGCCCTAGTCCGCTGCGTTGATGGAAGGAGCATCCATTTTGTGGACACATAGTATTGCAATTAGCCAAACCCCTCCCACACCCCAGAGTGAAGAGAAACAACAGACCGTGATGCGTGTCTATTGAAAGGAAGCCAGGCGCCTTCCAGAGTCGGCATATACAAGGAACCAAAATAGAAACACACAAATGATGACAAATCAAAAAGAAATTAATACCGCGTCCAGGCACCAGCCGCGCACACAAAGCTTGCTAAGTGCAAATCTATCTGAAAAGGGTAAAATAAATAAAAATATGTCAGCTGAGCTGGCTGTACCTGGTGGTTGTCAGTGGGTAGGAAGGGGGGCAATTCTAACTGCTTAAGAGCAGGAGATGCCAAACCGCTCCCACACACCAGAGTGAAGAGAAACAACAGACCGCGATGCGTGTCTGTAGAAGGGAAGCCAGTCACTTTCCAGCCAGAGTCTGCGTATACAAGGAACCAAAATAGAAACACACAAATGATGACAAATCAAACAACTCAAAAAGAAATGAATACAGCGTCCAGTCACCCGCCGCAAATGCAAAGCGTGCTAAAAGGAAATCAATCTAAAAAGGGAAAAATAAATAAAAATGTCAGCTGAGCTGCCCGTACCTGGTGGTTGTCGGGGGAGGCAATTCTAACTGCTTAAGAGCAGGAGATGCCAAACCCCTCCCACACCCCAGAGTGAAGAGAAACAACAGACCGCAATGTGTGTCTGTAGAAAGGAAGTCAAGCACCTTCCAGCCAGAGTCGGCGTATGCAAGGATGACAAATCAAACAACTCGAAAAGAAATTAATACAGCGATCAAGTCACCCTTCGTGCATGCAAAGCATGCTAAAAGGAAATCAATCTGAAAAGGGTAAAATGAATAAAAATATGTCAGCCGAGCTGGCTGCACCTGTTGATCACAGGACTTTAGGCAAGCAGGGAGGCCGGAGTCAGGTATGGGGAAGTGTTAAGGACAAAGGTATACACCAGAAAAGTATTATATTGTGACTAACAACACATGTCTATGACCAAGCGCAAGTAGAACCACTTCCCCCACTACATTTTGAAGGCACCTCTGAGATTACCCGTTGCTGTGAGCATACCTACCTTAATTACCTGGTCATTCCTATTCCCTTCCTATCTGTCATCTTGGGGTTAGTGTATATTTTGCCAGTGTAAGTTTCTGTTCTTTAATCCACATGTTATTTTGTGCAATTTTGGGAAATAAGGTTTGATTCGTACATAAACTGAAACATTGTGTTGGTATTTTACCCACTTTGCCACCCACAGGACAGTCAGGCAACATTCTTATGGATCAGCTTTGGGTAGCCAGCTGGGCTGAGGGTGGGTGGATTAAGCCAGAACGTTGCTTCATCATAGGGGACATCCTATGGATCACACCCATCAGGTGCTCAAATTCATGGAGTTCTTCACTGGTCAGGTCAAGAGCTTAGGTGGAGCCCCTGGCCTAGCTGGGACCAGTTACCTGGTCTGGTATGGCACCATAGAAGTTAAACTGAGACATTGCTCTTTAGCATATACCCGGGAGACCCTATAGTCTCCTATCCTCTTTGGACCTTAACCACGAGGACAGGGTTCCAGGCTAGCTCACCATCCATTCCAAGACCAAGTCCTAAATTGCCAAGTGCAGCGCCCAGTCCTTCCATACTGCACAGTGTAGCTACCATCATGGCCACTCCTGTGAGCCCTAATAGTTCCCCAGTGACCAGCGTGCATGCCAGTGCTACACCCGAGGATAGAGACACTAGACTGGTCTCTTTGTCCATGGTTGACTCTTTCAAGGTCATGTTGCAGGAGACCATATGCTACACTTTCTGAGCATGGATCCCTCTTGGAGGGGAAGCCTACCCCAAAAGGTGAAGATGAATATAAGATCTGGGTGGATCAGACCAATCTGTTGAAACACTGCCGAAAAGCACAAGACCGGGAAAAGTGGCGATGTGTAATCAAGTGTCTTCGAGGTCCTGTGATGAGAGTCATCCTGGTGCCCTGTACAGAAGATATCATGTACACAGTGGATGGAATCTTTGGAGCTATGGAATCAGGTGCAGAGCTAATGGTGAATAACAAAGCCACCTACCGGGTGAGAGACTCCCAGAATCCCTGGCCAGGACAGAGCTGATTCAATAGCTGGCCTTCCAGTGGAAGGGGGGGTTGAGCCAAACAGTCTGCACCTGGATTTGGCTGCAACAAAGTATGCATGAAGTAAGAGCCCTGCCGCTCATGCTAATACAAGTGAGACTCCAGGATCAGACGAGAAACCACCTTCTATTCAGGAACTGATCTCAAAGGTGTGTACTCTGGAAGGGGAGATGGAGTACCCTGTTAAAGCCTACACAGTCAACTGGTGTCTCCATATACAGCCCCAGAGAATGATCTGAGACATCAAGTGGAGTTGTTGCACAAGACCATCCAACCATGCAGCTGCAGAAAGCACCTTCCAAGAACCACTTTCAGTGACCGCTAAGCCTTCCGCAGCACAGACGCGGCTCAGCACCGCCATCACATGAGATGGCACATCAGCTCTTCTGGCACCCTTAAGAGCCACAGCAGTCCTGAGTGTACAAATGACCAACCACACCAGCTCTGGCAGATGAGGGTCCAAGCCTTGTACAATGCAACACACCCAATGGCAGTAAACACCAGCGAGGACCAAGAAGCAGAGCACCTGAATCCTCTAGAATAATATGCTCCGACAAGTAGAGACAAGAGACATCAAGTCTCTGGCTCTTGACGGGCCCAAGGCTGCAGAGTCACAACCAGTGGGAAAGTCATCTGGGAAACAGCATCTGCCCTGACTGGCTAGTCCCCCAGAGAGGAATATCAACTGCAGTCTCACTACCAGAAAGTGCAGTACCCAAAGATCTTGGGGAGTAACTGAAGGGCATGTAGGACTACCAGCCACTGTTACAGTTACCCTTGCTGGATGGCAGGGTCACATTCTACAGGATATAAGCTCACAAGTGACCATCTAGTATGAGCCCCTCATAAAGGAAACACCTGGCACTTATCCCATTAGGGCCGTTAGATGGCCTGAGCTTTCACAACGCTGGAAACAATCCCTTCAACTATCTGGAGTGCATCTGGGTCAGACTGCAGTTTCCATGTGATGTAGCCTGTGTCAGCACCACCATTGACACCCAGGCTCTAGTCTACAGCAGTGGCAGTGAAGAACCTGCAAAACCACTGTTGATAGGACTGAATTCCTCGCTGTTCAATGCATTGGCTGCACTATGCCAGGAGATGGCTGGACCACGATATGCCAGCATGTTGGCAATACGCCCATTGTCCAAGCAGGCATACCTCCAGACAGATCAGGTCCAGAGCTCCACCTGTTGACCTGCTGGAGATGTATGCACCACCCGGTTCAGGCAGATCACTATCCCAGTGCACACAAACTGATGTTTCATGGAAGAGTGCGACTCAGAAAGGGGCAACTCGCAAGACTTCTGGTGATGGAGGCACCACAGTGTGGGGAGCTCCCAAGGGGTTTACTGGTACAGAGGACCTGGTGACGACGGATGGCATGGGCCAAAAGACCATCAAAGTACCAGTCATAAATGAGACCAATCTGGCCATCTGCTTACCTGTCCCATCCGGGACAATGTTGGTTCCAAACACACTGAAATGTTGAGACTCACTGGGCTCACTGAGCTCGGAAAGGGACAAGGACGTTTGAGGAAACAGGTTTTCTCCATCAGCTCCTGGAACATCAGAAAGGTCAATGGATTGGATCACCAGATCCATGTGAGCAATGAGATGACCTTCAGGGAGCAACCACAATGTCTGGCCCTAGGAGATGTGGAGGATGTATGCCACCACCTTTAGGATCTTCTGCAGGCAGTGACCATCCAGAAGCATAGGCGACCCTATGCTTATGTCATCATCATCGCACAGAAGAAGACTGGGGATGTCCAGATGTGCTTCCACGTCCTTTGTCTTAAGACCCAAACTATTCTGGACCAATACACTGCGTCCTGGGTGGACGGGGCATTGAACTGCCTAACACAGATTAAGTGGTTTTCAGTCTTAGAAATGAGGAGTGGCTACTATCAAATCTCTATGCATCTGGTGGAACGGGATAAGACAGCGCTCATCTCATTATGAGTTTGTCAGGATGCCACAGGGGATTTCTGGCATGTCAGCGATGTCCCAGCACGTTGTGCAGAAGACGGTGGGCTTCATGAAGCTGTTGGAGGTGCTGGTGTACCTCAATGAGATCATTGTGAACAGAAGGAACTTGGAGGAACAGAACAGGAGGTTCATGAAGGTGCTGGGTTGCCTACTGGATCAAGAGCTAAAGGCCAGTGTGGCCAAGTGCCAGTTTTGCCAGATGAGCTTCAAGTACATTGGACAGATCATATCTGCAGAGATGGCATCACAAATATTTGAGACAAACGTTAAATCTGCCTCATTGTCTACCAATTGCCTTCCTGAGATACAAGATTGGTTTAATCTCCTTGAATGCCTTATACCAATGGCGTTTATGTGCTCTGTTCAGAAAATGCATTCTAGCCAAGAATGCAAACACTTTGCTTTTGTCACTATCTCGTTATATGCTCACTTCGACACACAGATTTGTAGACAACTGGAAGAAGGCTGTCTTCCGAATTATTGTTGTTGCTGAGTTTTCATTAGACACCCTCATAGCGGATCCCGTTAGAGCTAAAAGAAAACTTTACTTAGCCGATTGGATCGAGACTCGGAAGCAGTGCCTCTCTTATAAAGATTTTAGAGAGAATCCATTTGCGGAAAAAAAATTCCTCACTACCGGACCATACTTACTGCGCTACCCGTCTTTGGCCTACTAGATCACTCATGGCAAAACGCAAAATTATTAGTGAAAAACTAAATTTCTGTTGATTCTGCAATAATACAGACCAACAAGAAACCTTGCGTCACATCACTTTAGACTGCCCGGGTTTACTAAATAAAAGAGAGAAACATCTCTACAGACACTGGGCCTCATTACAAGTATACCGATCCGGAGTTAACGGCACCTGTAAAACCATACCGGCACCGTTTCCATGTCCGCCCAATCATGACCCGCAGCCCCGGAAATAGCACCCCCCCCAACCGCCACCGCAGAGTTAAGGGTCCTGTAAAGTCCACCTGCACGGAAACCCCTCCGTTACCGGCAATACGAAACACTGCGAGCATCACAACTAGCGCAGACACGGAAACACCGCCAGAAAAATGGTGTTAAAACCATTATCAGGGTGGCGGTACCGCCGCCACCGCGAACATGACGTTAAACACTGCCTGCTGAACTGAATCAGGGCACAGGTGCACCAAATCCGCCCAGCTGGACCCAGCAGCACACTGGGAGCCTACAAAAGGGCCACACCCAGCCCAACACAACACAGAACCATGCAGGCAGCAGCTCTAGTAGCACTTGGACTGGGCCTACTCAACCAATAGGCAGCATTGCACATGATGGCAGTAATGGTGCAGAGGAGGAGGCGGAGGCGGAGGAGGCACAGGCGCCAACCAGCCAACCCTGCACCTATGGCAAACCCCATTGTCCAGCCGGCACAACCCCACAGGCAGCCTGCAATACCACACATCAGGGCCTCACCTTGGAACCTTATCCCAGGACAGATCCACACACTATACCGGCTGGACCGTCCAACAATCCTGTACATCACTGCCGTGATTGAGGACAACATCAGCAGCCATATAGACACCCCCACCGCCACCCCCCCTCCTGAAGGTTGTGTCTGTGCTGCATTTCCTTGGCACTGGCACCTATCAACACACGGTCGGTGAGCTGCATGACATATCACAACCCTGTTTTTCAAAAATCCTGGTACAGGTACTGGATGCCCTGTTGCGCCATGTGTGGGAACATATAGCCCTACCCCGTACCCTCCCCAAGGTCATTGCCACCAAGTTGTCCTTCCATGCCATAGCAGGCATGCCAAATTGCATAGGTGCAGTTGACTGCACCCACATTGAGCTGACAGTACCACGTGCAATTGAGATGGTGTTCCGCAATAGGAAACAGTATCACTCGTTGAATGTACAGATGGTATGTGATGCCACGCTACTGATTACACACTGCTGCACACGTTTCCCAGTCTCAACCCATGACTCAATGGTACTGCGGAATTCCACGTTGCCACGGTACATGGAACGCTATGCTAGACAAACCACATGGCTATTAGGTGAGTACAGCTGACAATGCTCCGACCCTGTTAAAGTGGTGTGTGTGTCTCCAGGCCAATGAGCAATGTGAGTGTGCCGCTGTGACCGCACATGCATCACCCCCCCCTGCCATCAACCAAATAGACAGCGGATCCCAAACATCACAAAGGAAGACATGACAGGTCAACACAGTGTGCCTGTACACACCCTGCCACATGACACACACAACCGATACTATCACTGTCCCATACACCTTGTGCCACTGCAAACACCCACCCACAAATGGAACACTGCCCTCCCAAAGCACATGATGTCTGTAAATGAGACGTCCTGCATTAACTACTTCATTACAGTGGAGTGACTCTGCCATGTGTGCACATCACTGCACTAAGCCATACTCACAATCAAATGTCACCCGCAGGGCAGAGTACACATGCACGTAAATGTGTAGGTCAATATCCATTTGGCTACATCCACTGTGATGGCCAATAAACACTTCCAACCACTGCATGGCACACATGCATGAATGAACAATGATACAAGATAGCACAGCATCAGATGAAGACATGATACCACAAACACTGACATGTCCCCCCATCTACATCCCACGTAGGTGATGCTGTATATGCACTCACGCCATGGATGATGACACCTGTACGGAGACCAAGGAACAGGCATGAAGAGGCGTACAATAGGGCACATGTCCGCACACGTGGAATGATTGAGAGGACATTTGGACTGCTGAAGGCCCGGTTCCGCTGTTTGAGCAGATCTGGCAGATCACTGATGTACAGCCCAGTGAAGACGGGTAAAATCACGCTAGTATGTGCCATGATGCACAATCTCTGCCTGCGCAGGAACATCCCAATGCCCCCAGACGCAGATGAAGAAGATGGGGATGGAGATGGGGATGGGGATGGAGATGGAGATGGGGATGGGATGGCACCACCTCCCCCTGGGGGTCCACTTGATGGCCAAAGAGCACGGGATGAACTGATTCGCATTTACGTTTGAGACACAGCACATTCACAGCAATGCATGGACATGGTGATGACAATAAATGATTTTTTGTACTGCAAATGAAATGATAGATGTCCACACATGTATGTTTTGATTTCAAATGATGATATATTGATGAATTAACAACAGGGAAGGAGGTGCAATGGTTAGGGAGGCTGTACACCCGTGCCAACCCACCGCCCAAACGTACCCGCCCCCACCCAGGCCCCAATGTTCAAACACCCAAAACAACCTCCCCCACCACCCAAACGTACCCACCCCCACCCAGGCCCCAATGTTCAAACACCCAAAACAACCTCCCCCACCACCCAAACATACCCACCCCCACCCAGGCCCCAATGTTCAAACACCCAAAACAACCTCCCCCACCACACAAACGTACCCACCCCTCACACACTTCAAGTCCACATGTGTCCTGCAGTTCCCCACACACATGCCATCACTTCCGTGTGCGCTTCTGTGCCTGTGCATCCTTGCCCGAGAGCCCCGTTAGCTGACTCGAGCGCCTCCTTGGACTGGCAGTAGTGGAGCTGGATGGGGTGGTGGTATTGGATGGCACAGAATCAGGTATAGATGGCATACGTGCAATATTTGCCTGTTGCCCAATCAACATGGACTCTATGAGCCTGGAGGTGTTGTCATTACCCTCCCGCACATGGCGTGCCAGGGTGACAATAGTGCTGGCAAAGCGTTTAATGGACCTTGATAGGCTACGCACTGACGTGCTGTAGCACTCCCTCTGCAGCCTAGATTCCTCGAGCTGCCTCTCCACCAGCTGGGTGAGGGTAGCCTGCTGCTCCTCCATCCGCTGCATGCGGGAATTAAGCTCTGCCATAGATGGGGTGGGTGACCTCATGGGACTACGGAGTGATGTGGGGCTAAACTCCAGCTGATTGAAGGATCCCAGGTCATCAAATGTGGGCATCTCCCCCCTGTGGCCCAGTATCAGAGTGCTCTGCCGGGGCACTGTTGTCACTACAGGCCGCCTCCTCTGCAGTGCAGCTGCCTTCTGTGTTGGTTTGGGTGGACATGATGGGTTCCCGTGGCACTTGTGTTGCCTCAGGCAGCGTGGAGACGCTGGGGATGTCGGTGGTGGTGGCCGGCACATTTGTTGCAGTTGGTTCTGGGGACAGAGATGCCGAACTGCTGGCAGCATCCTCTTGTGCAGGGGCGGTGGCTTGGAAATGTGCCGGTGCAGATTGCCTGGCCTGTTGTGCAGTATCACTGTCACTTGATACGGCTGTGGGGACACAGAGGACATGCAATTAGTGTTGTGGTGGTGGCTGATGGGTGCATCACATGCATCATACAGGTTGATCATTCAATAGTGTTAGTTACATGCATCTGATTGTTGGGGGTAAGCATTGTTGTGATATTGGTTGCCATACGGATCATGATGGGTCCTTTGGCCCAGTCATGCACTGCTTTGTGGGGGGGGGGTTGTTAATGGGTCTTTTGGCCCAGTCATGCACTGCTTGGGAGGGGGGGGGTTGTTAATGGGTCCTTTGGCCCAGTCATGCACTGCTTTGGGGGGGGGGGGTTGTTAATGGGTCCTTTGGCCCAGTCATGCACTGCTTTGGGGGGGGGGAGAGGGGTTTGTTAATGGGTCCGTTGGCCCAGTCATGCACTGCTTAGGGGGGGGGGGGGTTGTTAATGTGTCCTTTGGCCCAGTCATGCACTGCTTGGGGGGGGTTGTTAATGGGTCCTTTGGCCCAGTCATGCACTGCTTTGGGGGGGAGTTGATAATGGATCCTTTGGCCCAGTCATGCACTGCTTTGGGGGGGGGGGGTTGTTAATGGGTCCTTTGGCCCAGTCATGCACTGCTTTGGGGGGGGGGTTGTTAATGGGTCCTTTGGCCCAGTCATGCCATCAACATATTCTCATGTGGCATTCATGTTTCCCCACTTACCAGCACCTGCAGGTGGGCTCACTCCTGCCTAAGCCTCCCTGATCTCACGGATGCCCTCAAGGTGGAGGACACTGCTGCAGCGCTCATCCCATGCTTGCAGCCTCAGTGGGGAAGGGGGTCCTCCACCTGTCCCACTGCTGCGTTGGCGGTGTGTGGAGATCAGGTTCCGAACCCTCAGTCTGAGGTGGTCCCACCGCTTGTGGCAGTCCTTGACGCTCCTCACAGTCACGCACACAGGTGTACACTTGCGTGCTGCTTCCGCCCACACTTCCTTCCTCCGCTGCTGTGTGGCACGCCATTGATCGGCACTGAACAGCATCTCTGCATGCTCCACTATATGTTCCACCAGAACAGTTAGCTCCGCCTCAGTAAAGCCATGTTTGCGCTGCCTCTGAGCTGGAATCCTGGCAGACATGCTGGTGGTCCCTTTTGCCTTCTCACAGTGTGGATTCTGCTTGTGCTGAGTCTGGATGGCAATGGATTGTGCTTTATATGATGGCCACCTCTCTGTTTCCTGTTTTGGCAATCATGGTATTTCCGGTTTCGTGTCCGTGGCGACGGAGGCGGACAGGGGTTTTGCACTACTTGTGGCAGCGCTATGTCCATTTCCGTGACTTTTTCCGTGATGGCGGTAACAACGTTTCCGCGTCCGTGTGGTGCGCGCGACCGACAGCACGTAATCGGACGGTCTTTCCACAACCTTGCGGACACGGAAACTTTGTTACCGCCATCACGGAATCACCACGGTCCTAACCTGACAGGTTGTAATGAGGCCCACTGTATGCATTTTAGAACGCTATATGATGATGATCGATGGAAACAGTTTTTTTTCAACCACACATATTTCCATTCGAATTGCGACTAAGAACTTTTTAGAATCATTATCATTAGTACAAATTGTTACATGATCAATGAGTTACAAAACGGTAGGAAATTTCATGCTAGAAGGAATCAAAAATGACCAGATATTCTAGCATCATTGTAATGTTACTTGAGCAACTGTACTGTTTGATGATATTTCCAATCTGAATGGGAAAAACAACTAGCCTGATGAATTGCAAAACACAAATGTTTATGATTAGAAAATGGCACAAACGACTGTAAAAATTGAATCTCACTGTACAAGGCATTATTGTGTGAATGCCCTAGGAGGTTTCGCGTGTTGTTAATCTTAAGAGATTGTGTTCATCATAAAGATCCTTGGTGATTTTAAGCTGTTGGGTTGGAACATGAAGTAATAAGTAGAACCAACTTGGTCCAATTGCACTCGCTGCTCTTTATTACATAAGTAACTGTATTGCAATGACACAATGAAGATTAATGGAACTTGACGTGATACTGGATTCAATTAAAATGAAATATGTTTGTGGCTCCTGATTTGTTGACTAAGATAGATGATCTTGAAACTGAATTTGACTTGTGCACAGAAATGAGTTTGTATACTAGGAATCTTAACATATTCCTCTTCTTTTAATGTTATGAAGCTAGTTTTAAAGTTGATTAATTTATTATTGTAAACCATTATTGTAAGATTGTTCAGCTATATCAATAAAAAAAGGGAGTCTTTTATCAGAGTTTGAGACCGGGTTTTACATCACTTGGTGCTACTTCAGTGATTCTGCCAAGCTGTACTGTATGCACTCTATGACCAGCATGGATGCTCGGCTGCAACAAAACTTTTGAGTTGGTCCGCTCAAGGTTTTTCTGGACAAGACCATCCACCAACCTAGAGTATTATTTTGAGCATTGCGCCAGCTGCGTCATCAGGAAGACCACTTCTTTCCCAGCCACCTATCTACATCACTTGCAGAGCTCCAGGTCCATGGACCCTGTCTGCATTTACTTCCTCAGTCTCAAGATGACTAGGGGGGTCGTGCAGAACATGCTGCTGGTGACAGACCACTTTACTTGGTATCAACAGGCATTTCCCATCAATGATCAATGCACCCACAGTTGCCCGAGTTCTGTGTGAAAAATAGCTTGTGCCCTACAGATAGCTGTAGTGGATTCATTTCGACCAGGGGCCAGATTTTGAGTGGACACTCATCAAGCAGATGCTGCAGCTGGTTTCTAGCAAGAAGACCTGTACGACACCATACCACACTGAATGGGATGTCCACGTACAGAGGTTTAAACAGAGGCCAGGTGGAGTGAACATAAAGCTACCTTGTCTCATTCTTACACCTGTATGAACAATAATGCCACCAGGATTATTCCATTGTACTTGATGTGCGGAAGTGACGCCTGAATGGAACAGGCATTGAGAACCACAGCCGCTATGTGAAGCAGCTCAAACATCAGCAAGAGAAAGTCCATCATCTTGCCAGGCTGCTGCCAATATGTCTGCGGGCAGTAGCAAATGCTGCTTTGATGCCAAGGTCAAGTTCCATGCTCTTCAGTCTGGCGATCCTGTATTGATCCACAGTCTGGGAAAGAGAGGAGGGATCAAGTTGAGTGATAAGTGTGAGTCACAACCATTCATCATAGAACATCAGCTAGAAGATCTCCCTGTCTACCTACTGCGAGAGGAAGGACTGCTGAGGAACATCAAGACCTTGCACTGGAACCGCATGTTCCCAGTCATGAATGGGGTCGAACTTGCACTGGCAGAGACAGAGGAAGCATGGTTCCAAGCCCTGATGATGCAACAGAGACTCCACGATGACAGACCAGATGATGAAGATCCTTTGTTGATTCAATCTCTGGAAGCTCCTCAAGCTACAGAACAGGGTGTCCAGCAGAAGGTGGCCTGGAATCCAGTGAAAATACTGATGCCAAGAGTGATAAGTTTGGTATCTGCAGCAACCCTGTTGTTGATCAGTTACTAGTGTGAGTTACTCCAGCTATTGGTCCAGACCCCTCTCCTAAAGAACCTGATTAACAACCTATGGCTTTTCATAATGAGAGTTATCCCGAGCCTGCTTCCATTGCCCCAACTATGGTGGCCATGGAAGAGGAACCCTTACCCTTTCCTCCATTGGCAGATAAGAAGCCTGATCTGGTACAATTGGTACTGTCGGGTCAGGGGAATACCCTAGATGAGGCCCCGACTTTCCTACAGGGAGAGCTGACCTATTCTGAAACTCACATATAATTGAACATGGGTCCAGTGTGAGGTGCTCATTGCCTGTTCCCCACAGCTTTTCATTCTCCCATTGTCAGAGCAGGTACCCAGGAGATACTCTGTAAGGTGCCTGACTCTCCTCAGGGTTGAAGATAGTTCAAAGGTGGATGCATGTAGCCCCCCCTGCCTCTTTATGAGTAACAGTAAGGCATGTGTTAAATATACAAAAGTCAGCGGTACAGTCCAGGTTCCCCAGGACTGCACCTTAGCTAGAATCGTCCCTCGGCCCATGTGCCATGCGGGGAACCCGTCAAAAGTAAAAAGTTATACTATCTATATAGGTAAAGAGTGGTTTTGTTCGGTTGCTTGCGCCCAGCCTTATCAAATTGTTAGTTCACAAATGAGATTTCGACAAGTAGTTTACTAATTCTTTTGATTAGTTATGTACCAATAGTTATGATATAAGGGAAATGGTGCCAGCATACTACTTTTGGAGGCACGTGCAGTAGTTTTGTCCTTACCCAGGCTTTCTCAAGGCACAGGTATGATTGTATATACAATAATGAGTATGGCGTCCTATATGCACACTCCTTCACAAGGTTTTTACACAAAACATGGTTCATGTACGATTCAATGTTGCTTCACATTTTTCAAGCATGCATGGTTTACATACACAAATACATTCTCTCACACTCAAGGAGCATGCATTTGTTCACATATACAGATGCAATACATTTAGAGCAACCTATGGCTAAATAAAGAAGCGCAATGGCCCTATTGGGATCAGCACATTCTACTGGGGTTTTAAATGTGTCAGATAGGTTTTTTACTGGTTTGCAGTGGTTGTGATGTGAATTCAATGCATTGAAGCGTTCCATTGCAGACTCTTCTCTAATTGTCTGTTAGTGATTGTTAGGTACAAGAGAAGGAATTCCTGATAATAGTTCCAGTTATCTCTTTAGTTCTTTGGGTTGTTTGTCCTATTTTCAAGAAGGAAATCCTCAGCACGCTTATTTCTTTCAGGCTGGCGGCGTGTTACTCCAGCTAAATCCAATAAAAAATAATTAGTAATCTACTTATCGAAATCTCTTTTGTGAACTAACAATTTGAGGAGGCTGGGTGCAAGCAACCCAACAAAGCCAGCCTTTGTCTATAATTACTGACTGGCTATTGAATTGAATACCAGTAATTGCTACGTTCTGCTGCCAGGCCGCAACACTGAAATAATCTATAAAAAATAACCTACAAACACTAAAAAAGAGAGGCAATTCTTTCCCTCTTTTTGAAGGACAGGCGCACTGGACTATATTCACCAACCTTATACCAATCTATAAAGGTGCAGGCAGAACGCTGTCTGGACAGTTGCACATTAACCTGACCCTGCACTCAGAAGTGGCGAGCAGGCACTCTGCTCAGCTCCCCTCCTATTAAATACCTGGTTGATAATGCAGTGACCCATAGGGGCACTGCGCAACGAGTTTAACCGCTTCAGAGCTGCTCATCACTGAACTAGCCCATGTGGATGTGGGGTGTTGCATCTCATAACACCACCGAAGCATGGGGCACCCTGTTTGCAGGAGGGGCACCGCTGATCACTATTGCTGGACCAGACTTCCTCCTTTGGTGCTTCCTGTGGAGAGGGGGAGTGCTGCTGCTGCCCGGGGCCTCATCAAAAACGGTGCCTTGGTCCCAGCTAGATGGGCAGCACTGCGTGACTTGAGCTGGACGGTCCCATCACACACAGGCCTACACTGAATCCCTGGGTCGCTTCATCTGCGCTGCCTGAATGGAAAGACGTTGGGGGTCACCTGCTGCTGCTGCAAGTGCCAGGCCACCCCTGACATATGCCACCCGGCCAGGAAGAGTCTTCAGGGGACTGCCACATGTCCACGGCTACCCCGGTTACACCTGGCGGACGTATCCCGGGTAAGGACTCTGGGGGGCATCCCTCCATACTGCTGCTGCATTAGAACAATTGAAATATCAAACACGGGGCACTTTTTACACCTCTTTACTGCAAAGTGGATGTTCAGGCAGCACTGGCAAGGCTGTCTGGCAAATAATAACATCATGTGCATTTATATACCAGAAAGTGCACTTTATAAAGACTGTATATCTTTTTAAGGGCTCTTATTGACTTTCAACTTTTTATATGCAGCTGCTCACAGAAAAACATACCTTTGTCCTCCTTTCCTTGTGTTTTGGTTAAGTTAACCTGTTTTTTCTTTTATTGGGTTATTTCCTGACCCATTCTTTATCCCACTATGGCACAGCCAGGATGACCCCCGGCTTGGGGTGAGTGGCGATGCCAGAGACAGGTAAAGGGTGGAGTTAAGGGTGAAGGTATAATGCAGAAACGTGTTTTATCATGCCTGCGTACACCCATCTACCACCAAGCGCAAGTACAACCATCATCCCGCTACATTCAAGTTGCATATAACCAATCATACCTCCACTGTAGAACTCAAGGGAGGGAAGGAGAACGGTGCAAGGAGGATTGAAAGGGAAGCATGCATTTTTGTGGGTAGGTACATGTGGGTTCACATATATGAATCAATCTGCTTACCTTAACAATTAAGCAAATAGAAAGTTGGCCAGCTGGAAGTAGCGTTTAGAAGATCTGATAGCAGGAGGTTGACTTTTTTGGAAGATTAATTTCCGACATAGAACTGGAGATTTCTAGTGCCTGGCCAAAGTAGCTGCATGCAAGATAATGTTTGTACTTTTGTGGGCATGTGAAAGGTTGCGCCAAAAGGTGAGCTAAGGTGAGCTGTTACACTCTTTGCAAAATGTGTGATTGGTTAGTTTCATGTGGACCTTGTTTTCGCGTAATCTTGTCAAATGTGGCAGTTCACCAATGTATGAGCAACTGGAACTGAGTGCATGCAACAAAATCAATGATGTTATATCTTGTCTTTCATTGGAGCTATTTTTACATGGTTAAATTGAGTTTTTACGGGATAACCATTTACATTTTGTAGGTTGATTGGGGAAGGATCTCAAACCCAGGAATGTAGTTAATATACATTGCTTCTACCTTATAGACAATTCCTGGTGCTTCATGCAATTTTGTGAGCACCGAATTATCACTTTCCCAATTTTTACCAATGAGTAATTTGCAGAAGAAAACAGACATGATCCTCAGTTACGATTGAGCTCCACAGGTGTCACGAGATGATGGTAGGGTCTTGCGTTTCTATTTTAAACATCATTAATGTAAATGCAGATACTGTACGCATGCTCCACTGCAAACAATAGCCACCACTGAAGAACTAAGAACCTGTGCTATCAGTTTGTTCAACATAAAACTAAAGACAATATACAGGCTCACCAAATACTGCAGAAAGATATTGAAATATTATAAGCTATGCTAGCAGTTTATTCAGCTCACTTCCAGAACGAGCAACTCTAACCTGCCCACAGCATTTCAGGGCCAACTGCATCTGGATCTTTCTTCTCTAAAGGAGAACTGTTATGATGTAAGTGTAAGTTAAAACAAGTTCATAAAAATGTATTACCAGATCCTAGTTAAACATTGAGCTGCACTATAAGCTCATTAAGTTCTAAGAATGTTATTCTAAGAATGTGGATGAGAGACAGTAGAGACTGCAGGGAGAGGGCCATGTTGGCACTCGGCTCTCATAGGCCGCTGTCGCACTAATGAAATAAATTACTGTTTCTTCATCACTGCAGCCTGGAGCCCTTATTTCCTCATTGGCGACGAGGATGGCTCTCAGCAGTGTCTCCCTACTCCTTTGAAGTCTCGTCATAGCGCGGCCTGCATTATTCCACACTCCCGTGCGACAGCGGACGCTGCAGGAAGGTCAGGAGGAGCGGAACAACAGGTCAGCAGGCGCGGCCCCTGGGGGGTAATCTTGCCTTCCCCATTACTGTATTGACTCTGTCTCAAAGCAACAGTGTTTACTTTCAAGGATCCCTAGCATTGACATTATCGTTGCTGAGCAACCTACCCATGCAGTTCTGGCAAGTTTCAGGAGCCAGCCATTATGACATGTATCCATTCTGTGGATGAACAGCCATCATGTTCCAATTCAGACTGATGTAAGGAGGATTGTGACATCATACACAAGGGATTGTACTCATACAAGACTGATCCCTTTGTCTGCATAGCACAGCACTGTCACTGCTCAGTCTGTGCATCCACTGGGCATACTTGAACTGATCCAGAGTCTATTGGTTGCATCCAGCAAGCCCACTCTTTACCACCTTTTTACCGCTTAAGACATGGCAGCTTCAATACCTCCGCCAATGTCATTTTTGAATGAACCTGGACGCCCCCAAGTTAGGTGGGACAGGTGGAAAGACATGTTTGAAAACTACCTGGTGGCAATGGGAGGAGAGAGATTCAGCTCAAATCGCAAAAAGGCATTATTACTTCACAATCTTGGTGTGGAAGGCCGTGCAGTGTCTGATGGGTTAGGCAGTGCACAAGCTGGTGAAGCGGAGGACACAGATGAATATGCCCTTGCGATTAAACAACTCAAGGATCATTTTGAGCCTAAGAAAAATGTTACATTCGAGAGGCACAAGTTCTTTCAGCGTACGCAGGAGTCCTCAGAATCCGTGGAATCGTACATAGCCTCATTAAGAACATTAAGCCACTCCTGTGAATTCGAACATCTATCTGACTCGTTAATTAGAGATCAGTTAGTGAGGTGCACAAATAATATTAGGATACAGGAGAAATTGTTGGCAAAAGACATGAAGTTGGATGAAGCAGTGGACCTAGCCAGAAGCATAGAACAAACCTCACAATATGTCAAAGAACTGAAGTCTGACAAACAGAGTACCCAAGCTGTGTGCGCAGTTGATCACAGGAAGAGACTTAATGTCAATACAAGCAGGAAAGGAACATGGGGTGCGAAGTGTACCAGATGTGGCAGTGTCAAGCATGGTCCGAATTACCCTTCGTGCCCAGCAAGGAATGCTGAATGTTTCAGAGGACATTTCGCTAAATTATGCAAGAGGTCATCAATAAATCTCTTAGAAACCAGAGACAACCAAGAAGAAGGTGCTCACTCAGCTTACAACATACAGGAGATGTACTCCTCGCAAGACAACCCCAGACATGTCTTCGAGATTTCGACCATTGGAGGAGGAGACAGCAAAGGCCCAACAGATGTTTTTGTAATTGATGGTCAAGAAATACTCATGAAAGTTGACACATGATATCCATGGACCATCATTTCTAAAGAGACATTTAAAGATGTTCTAAAAAAAGATGAATCAATGCTGGATCCACCAAGAATTCGGCCCTGCGGCTATGCGAATCCCCTATTGAGATGCTGGGACAGTTTACTGCAAGTGTGCAATACAGAGGTGGAGAACGCATAGCTGACATTTTGGTTGCAAGAAAGGGAGCCTCCCTTTTAGGTTGGGAGGAGCAAAGGAAGTTGAGAGTCAGGGTACAAGCTAGCGCCACTGAGCCTGTCACCATTTCCGAGATTGATGATATGTGGTCAAGAGAGTTCCCAGAGGTCTTCACCGAAGGTCTGGGCAGACTCAAGAACTTCGAACACCAAATTAGACTAAAGAAAGAATCTCAGCCTATTGTTCATAAAGTGAGACATGTGCCGTTAAACATGAGACCGCAACTACGCAGTGAACTCAATAACTTAGTAGATAAGGGTGTCATTGAACTTGTTGAGGCCACAGAGTGGTTGTCTCCCATTGTTTTAGTGGCCAAAAATAATGGTAAATTAAGAGTGTGTGTAGATTTGCGCAGTCTTAATCACAATATTCTGGTGGAGAGACATCCCCTACCCAACATTTCCGAGACACTCTCCACTCTTGGCGAAACCAAATTGTTCTCTGTCATTGATCTCTCTGCTGCCTATCACCAAGTTCCCCTTTCCCGAGAATCGCAACATCTCATTGCCTTTATCACACCTGAAGGCACTTATAAATACAATCGCATGCCATTTGGGTTGGCCTCGGCCGCATCTGTGTTCCAAAAGGTGATGGAGGAAGTGTTAAAAGGGTTGGAAAATGTTAAGGTGTTTCAAGATGACATTCTGATTTTTGCAAGTAATGAGCATGAGCATGACAGAGTACTTAGGGCAGTACTATGCAGACTGAAAGAGGCTGGGTTAACGGTCCAAAGAAGCAAATGTAAAATAAGTGTTGAGGAAGGGGAGTATCTGGGACACAAAGTTTCGAAAGAAGGTATTTCTCCCAAAAAGTCACTCATAGAAAGCATTAGTAATACTCCTCAGCCCAGAGACAAGGACCAACTATGTTCTTTCATGGGACTAGCGGAATATTACCATAAATTTGTGAATGGCTTTGCATCCATCTCATCTCCATTGAGGGAGTTACTAAAAAAAAACGTGAAGTACACATGATCCAAAGAGTGTCAGGAAGCATTCTTGCAAATCAAAGATTGTATAGTCAAGGCCCCATCCTTAAGTGGATTCATGTTTGGCAGGAAAACGTTGCTTTCAGTTGATGCTAGTACCCTTGGCTTAGGAGCAGTTTTGACTCAGTTTGACTCAGGTAAAACTGAATACACAATTGCATTTGCATCCAGGCCACTTAGAGGAGCAGAAAGAAATTTCTCGGTCATTGAAAGAGAGGCACTAGCAGTATTTTGGACAGTCACGCACTTCAAGTTCTTTCTATGGGGTTGACCTTTTATTGTCAGACCAGATCACAAGCCTTTGGTTCAATTGATGAACGGTTCTGAGTGGGCCAAAGGGTCTCCAAGAGTTTCGAGGTGGATGGTAGAACTCTTGGGTTATAATTTCAAGGTGTGTTACATTCCCGGGAGGGAGAATGTGGTACCAGATTGTTTATCCAGGTTACCTGTGTGTGATGGTGAATTGGAGGGAGCACCTGAATTTCAAGATGTGAGCATTGCAGAAATTGAGCATGATGCCATTGATAAAGAGATGTGGATAAGAGCTGGTGAGGAGGATTTAATATTGAATCAAGTTATGATTTGGACCAGAGAAGGATGGCCTCACAAGAATATTGTGGGAAAAGAGTTTGACAGATATTTTGGTGTGAAGGACGAGTTAAGTATGTCTGAGGACGGATGTAAACTTAGAAAAGGTAATAGGATAATACCCCCCAGTGGAGTCAGATCTCACTTAGTGAATATAGCACATCAAGGTCACCTGGGCATGGGAGGAACAAAGAGATATTTGCGGCAATATTTCTAATGGCCCGGGAGTGTGGTAAGAGTGACAAGACCCAGATGGTTAGAGAAGTACGAATAAATCCTGTCAAGGTACCGAGTGAACCATGGCAAAAAGTTGCAGTTGATTTGATGGGACCATTACAAAACCTTGACAATGGGTATAAATACATTGTTGTATTAGTAGACTACCATTCCAAATGGATTGAATGGAAGGCTTTGCGTGAGGCAACCACTGCAGAGATGGTGTTATTCTTCGAGGAAGTGTTTTACAGGGAGGGTTTCCCGACAGAATTAATCACTGATAACGGAGTACAATTCTGTTCTGAAAGGATGTTAACTTTCTTGAAGAAATTTTGCATCAAACACACTGGAACTGCTTTATATCATCCAAGGGCCAACGGCCTCGTTGAGAGAGCCAATAGGTTCATAAAGGGTGGTTTGCAATTGGCCATGGCTTCTAATCTAAGATGGTTTGGTGTAGTAAGAAAAATGATATGGAACTACTGTACCACACCACACTCAGTTACAAATGTATCTCCGTTCATGTCATTGAAAGGGAGACAACCTGGAACAAAACTATGTCCAGGGTGGATGGACTTAGCCAAGAGTTCCAACATTGATCGCAAGAGAATTTGTGACTCTCATCAAAGAAGCACAGGATGTATACAAAGAAAGATTTGATGAGGACAAGAGTGTCAAAAGTAATACCTGGAAAGTGGGAGATTGTATTCTCATAAAGAACCCTAGATTCACTCCCAAATGTGTAGAAAGCAAATACATTGGTCCCAAGAAAATATCTGTGGTAAGAAACAATGTAGTAATTGTAGAAGGGGGGGAGCGTTGGTCAATGTCCAGAATTGTGAAATGTCCAGAATGCATGAAGGACAATGCACATGATAAACATGACAATGGTGAACATGACAATGGTGAATTTGCTAATAACAGTATCAGAGACTCTAGTGTCATAGATAAGTGCTCCAAGGATGACAACAATTCAAGGTCTGCAGCAGAGACACATTCAAATAGAGTCAAGAACAAACCCGGCTGGTTTAAGGATTATTATGTGGAGTAAACAGCTGTATGCACATAAGGGATGAGATGTGTTATGATGTAAGTGTAAGTTAAAACAAGTTCATAAAAATGTATTACCATATCCTAGTTAAACATTGAGCTGCACTATGAGCTCATTAAGTTCTAAGAATGTTATTCTAAGAATGTGGATGAGAGACAGTAGAGACTGCAGGGCGAGAGCTGTTATGATGTGTGTTTAGGGTTATAAGTAACCACTCTGGAGCCTTGTTAAGTATAGGTATCTTTATTAAGTCTACAGGAACACAGGTGAGTACATAAGGTAAGATACAGGACAAGTTCATCAGATAGAAGCAACCACCGGCCCCCCCTGTGCCAAGCTCATTTCCAACTGGCACAGGGAAAACCTTCACAGTCATACCATCACATTCCAACTGGAACACTCTAATACCAACATTCCAGATTCATACTCACACAGGCAAAGGCGTTAGGTGCAAACACAGGCTAGGTTTCTCATAACAAGAGCCATGTTGGCACTCGGCTCTCATAGGCCGCTGTCGCTGTAATGAAATAAATTACTGTTTCTTCATCACTGCTGCCTGGAGCCCTTATTTCCTCAAGAACATTACGAAAATGCTGATATAGTGCTGTCTGCTAAATGTCATACAATGTTTGGCATCTTTCATCCAACCACCCGTCCTTCTTGGATTACCAATATACCGGCAGCTTTCATAGTGACCAATTAATTTAAAGCAGGGCATACATGTACCGGCTGTATGAGAGGGGAAGAAGGGTAAGTGCAAGGAAGACGTTGCACTGTCTATAGGTCATCATGATCTTACTGCAAGACCCGGCCTAGGAGATGCTCCGCCAGTTAAGTCTGGGAAGTAGCAATGATTGAAAGGTACCTTAACAAATACAATTCTCATTGTTCATTGTTGCTGCAACTAGAGAAATTAGTTTTATTCTATTCATTTTAACCTTGGCTAACCACTGATAAAGTCATCATTTTCTATCTAGCTTAAGAACAGCAAAATAATGCTCTTTGGTACGCTTTCTCTAAAAAAAAAAATACCATTCTTAAACCTGACTGTTGATGTGACAGAAACCCTGTCCCTCTTAAAAGTGTCTGTGGACGTACCGCCTACTGCACATGCCTATATCACGGTGGGACATATGTGCAATGAAAGTTCATTTCTCTCGTAGAAAGGCGGAAAAAAGCGATTTGTCTTGCACAAATGTTATCTCAAATGTGTGTCATAGGGTCACAGATAACCATAGGTGTTATGGTTAACTTGGACTCCACTTTGGAAGAGCACTTTCTCATGTGCTAATAATTTTAACCTGTGATAAAACTGCTAAAAACGTTCCCAATAAAATTCTGCAGCTAACTCTGAACAGATTGGGGAAGTTTCGTGGAATTCCATCCAGGTGCACAATGATATAGGTGGTCCCAAAAACTTAAAAGCCAACATTTGTTCGCACGTATGAAAAAAAGATGTTTGTCAGACTTGTCATACTCACAATGCTTTGCTGTTCTGGTATTGTTCATCCCGCAATTTTTTTAATTCGCCCACAATTGTCCAAAATCCTGTTAGAGATATCTGGTCCTGCTGACCCTATTCGCTGAACCTGCGGGCAATTCTTGGTGCTCTGGTTGGCCGTTTTGTATTTGTAGACCCAGGTTTGCCATGTGAATTTCAGTAAGGGGTAACCATATTGGTTAGTTGAAAAACAGCCAATCTGGTTGGTTTAGGCCCAGTGGCTATTCCAGAGGGCCTGGGGGTGGTATGAGCATGAGCCAATTATATGCCTTAGGCAATGTGGCCACTGGGCATGTCCACAGGCCATGCATAGTGAACACAGTGGGTGGCTTGGAGGTGCTGGGGGTCTGATAAAAGGCAGTGCCCCAGACTAAGTAGCCCTAGAGCATGGCCTTAGTCATGGACAAAGGCCACTTTGGGTTGCTTGTGTTAGTGTACAGGAGGGCGGAGCGACCTCTCACAGGCCCATGGGATCAGAGCTCACCCTCATGTACTTTAAGACGAGATAGCTGCACCTTGAGGAGGATGGGGTGCAGGATTCTCTTACTCCAACACCAATCAATAAGGACAAGTCAATGGTTTGGCAAAGGGAAGTCCATTTAATGACAAGTACAAAAAACGGGGAAACAAATGGAAATCAACAGTGATGCAATTGCCCGTCTCGATTCAACTCCCCGCTTCATCATTCAGACAGCAAAAGTTATAGCAGATTTTCGTCATCGGTGACGTGTTACACTCATAGGTTTTTCATGCAATTCTATTGGTTGGAAAAGGTAACTTATGTATAGGTACTATATCTGTATATGGTAACAGAGTGTGGGGATTGGATAACTCTTATCGGGTGGGCGTCTATGCCCATACCTCTACATCACTCGTGATAGACGTCACTAAAAGTACAACATCTCATTGGTTCTACTAGCTATAGGACCCTAGATTATTTGGGCCATTGTGATTGGGTGGGTTACACCCCTAGGCATAAATCTCCACTTTAATTAGCAGCATGCAGAATGGACACCCAGATGTGGTGTGCCCCAAGATTCACCCTGCCTCCCTTCCATCAATCAGCACTTTAGGGCTATGTGTCAATTAGTTGGCAGAGGATGGCCTCAAAACTGTAGCTTCTTATCAGGAGAAGTTATGGCATCCTCTGGGTTTGGATGACATCAGACGTGGGTAACTCTTTGTGCTTGGCTGGTCACGTGTCTGTTCACTGTGAATCTGCTTCATTCTCCTCATTTGCACTTGTATAATGTGCTTCTTGAGGTAGGTATATAGTTGGCGCTTGCCGCCCTAACCTTCTACTAAGCATTGCAAGCAGCACCGTTTCCTTAGCTTCTTGCGTTCCAAGCCTATTTACAGGCATTTAGCTAGTTGTATGTTTCCATCCTGCTTTACGATTACGTTTCTTTATATTTCCATATCGTCTCTTCTTCTATGTCCATTACATCACTATTCGTAACATTTTGTCGTTGTGTCATCTTTTGATTGTTATTTCGTTTATCTGAACGTCTGTCCGGGCCATTGTGTCGTCACCATTCACCTTCAATTAGGGCCCTTTGGGTCTCTTCAGGGACAGTTTGTAAGTAATCTTCATTTCGCGTCAGCTGCTGGTACGGTTGTCTCAATGGTTACCGTGCAGCCCATGGTTATATGGTTATTGGTGCTTCAATAGGTATTGCTTTTCTGATGGGTACTGGACAGAGCCCCACCGTAGCGCTCTGTTGGTTTATTTGCTCCTTATATGTCACATATCTTGGCGAGTATGCTCCTGGTATCTCAAAATGGGTGGCTGGAGTGCAGGCCATATCTGGGACGTCCTCTACACTCCCCCCTCTGGTCGGTTCATTGACCACTCCATCTTCCTCCTTTGTATTAGTCTTACTTGGTTCTTCTGTATCCACTTCCTGGTCTTCTGGGTATGTACATGATGGTGTGAACGTTTGTTTCTTTGGAGTCCATATTTTTATCACTCCTTTCAGATTTCCTGTTGTTTTTACATGTTCGTCTTTGTTCCAGGTCATAAGCTGACACTGTACATTTGGGCTGCAATAGATCAATTTTCCTTCATACTTTCTTCGGTTTCTGGGGCACACAAACTTTTTTCCTTCTAGCGCAAACTCGCTGGCCTTCACAAAGTCTCTTATTTCTTCATCTATCAGGTTTCTCGGCTTCCATCCTGGTTTGACATTGATCATGATCTTCATCCCAATGGCTTTCTTCACAGTTTTCTGGCACTGTGTGTTGATTATCTTGATAACTCAAAACCCTAGTAGTATCATCAATAGTAGGGCTCACAGAAACTTGAATATATCTGCCATCCATTGCGGCACCCATGAGAATCGAGTTCCAAACCATCTGTCATCATCCACTTCATCAGTTTCATCGATCATCTGGTTCTGTAGGTTTGTCAGCATACTTATGGCTTCTGGTAAGGTTCCATTTTCTTCATCATGCAAAGGTATAAATGTGCAACATGATTCTCTGATTTTTTGCGCAAGCACCTCCATCCATCGCTGTGATCATGTCAAGTACATATCTGTTCTGGAGAGTCATTAATCAGATTGCTCTTAGTTCCTCTTTAATCACGTTGAATCCTTTTATGGTGGTGTTGATGGTCTGCATTAATTCCCATCTGGTTATTTGCAACCACTTAGTGTTTACTCCAGCCTGGAATCTCGGCATGATGATTGTTGTGAACATTGATGAGGTGAGACTGAACAGCCTGTGTTCATATGGGATTGTGTGGAATGCTTCTTCCGATTTGGCAGAAAAGTAATTTTCTCTCTTCACTCGAGTTGTCAGTTCCACAGATCTCCTTTTCCTCAGGTGGACATCTGCTTTCGGGATACTGTCAATATTCAGGTCACTTTTCGGGATCACTAGTGCAGGAACATGGACGTTAACTATTGTGCATATGCCGCCCCAATTCTTCGGTAGTCTTATGTATGCTTTGGATCCACACGCCCAGTAATGATCCATAATTACTGCGGTTCCGTGAGTCATTCCTGGGGCTTCAAAGATTTGTCTGCAGTTTTGATTCTCTCCCATCTTCCTTGTGCCATTGTTCCTGAAGCACAATTTTGAACTTTCCATTGGCACTATCTGCAAGGGTCCTCCTCTGTCTTCGACCCATGTTAGTAACTTTACCAACTTTGGCCATTGAGGTTTGCACAGTTTTTGTGAGTTTTCTATTGCTTCCTTGCAGGCTCCAAGGACCATCCATGCTCGGCAGATCACTACTCCTTCTTCCCAACCGTCCGGTGAAAGCACTGTTCCCCAGATCTGCATTTGGCCTCTGTTCTTCCAAAATTGAGCTTTTTCTGGAGTTTTCTCTTGGACGTTCAGTCCTGGGTTAATTTCCCACCTTATTCCTGCTCCTTTCACTTCTGGCTTTTCATACCTGATCACGTGATTCCTAGTATGAGCTGTGTTTCTTGTCTTAATGTCCTGGACATAATCTTCTTCATCGGGATACGCTGTTTCAGTTGCCCATATCAGTGAGGCATCCTTTCCCATAAATTGTCCTCTGGTGTTACACATTGCTACGTGTGACAGTGTGCTGTCGGGACATCAATTTCTACAGCTACAAAGATCTTGGTTTTTCCCATGCTATACGGTAGAAGTGCACAAACGAAGCATTCTCCTTCTGATTTCTTCTTCCGACTTCTTTCATGTGTTGGTACCAAATGTTGTTTCCTAGATGTGCTGTGCTGTCCAGGTAATCGTTTAGTTCATTGTTATCTTCATGTGGGCTTCTCTTGATTCTTAGTGTCTTTCTGTAGTTAGCTATAACTACATCTCTAAATGCATCTGTGTGACTCTTTCTTGCTGGAGGATTCTCTGGCTTGCTGGTCGGGGGGCAGGTTTCTTTATCTGCAGCGATGGAGGTTTTGCAAATCTCTTCTTCTCCTCATGCATTCTTTTCCTGCCCTCTATAAATGCCTTTAACCACCATCTGTCTGTCGTCAGCCCAACGTAAGGCTGAATCGTGGGCTTGGTACTTATTCCATGTGTTGGAACTGGTGTGCTTGTCGATATAGTCTCTGCGGGTTTATTTTTCAGTTCCTCATGTAGCTTCTTCGCTCTAGCTATGAACGGGAATAAATGATCTATCAACATTTGTGTCCTTGCAGTGAATTCTCTCGTAGCCGCTTCTGTCTTCTTGAGGGATTTTGCTATGCCTGCTTTAGTCGGCCTTTCACTTGATTCCTTTCGGTCTCTTTCATTGTTTTCTGGGACTGATTGTTCAATAGGCAGTCTCATGCTCTCTGTTGCCTTCACTTGAGGTTCCGTGGTCATTGACACATGCCCTAGTTCATGTGCATTCAGTGTGTGGGTGCGTGTAGTGGTCAGTGCTACGTTTTCATTCATTCCATGCTGACCCTGTCTCCAGCTCTTCTCTTCATTCGTTGCCTCACGTGTGTATGTATCACTGCTAATTACATTCATTTTTAATTAATTTACCTTACCATCAGATTTTCTTGGGACAAGAATAACAATATAGGGTCTGGGTGCTTTTGTGGGACCTGTGTGTACATTATCCGGTGGGTGCACTGAGATTGGAACGCTTCATGCACCAATAAAGAATGCAGTTCTGATTGTTAATGACAGAAATACAATGATAATCACTATGCATATGCACATAATAGTGTGGTACGAAAGGTGGCAGCATTTCCTTCCAGGGAAGCAGGGGCGCCCCTCTGCTTGTGGGAGGACCAGGTTACTGTTCTGGGCCCCCATTTCAATCATAACAAGATGTCAATGCTTTATTCTTTTTTATTCACTCCATTATTCTTTCTCAAAAAGTTTGTATCTTAAAGTGTCTGGTGCTTCGCAAGTGTCCCCCTCTTGTGGGTGACGATTGTCTCTGGGTATGAAATACAGTTCCCTTGCTAGCCTATGGAAAATAGATTAGACCAACATCTTTGGTGAGTCACATTCATTGTGCATATTCAAAATAGGTGAGTTCCCAGTCCACCCCCGAATCTGTTTCAATCCTGAGGACATGCTGGAACCTGTTCAATGTGAAAAAATGGAAAATATGGAAAAATAAAAATAAAAAAATAATGAATAGGTGAAGTTCTTGTCTCTGTTCCCTCGATCTGTCCCTCGGCGGAACAGATGAAGGCGTTTGTCTCTGTTTCTCCGATCTGTCCCTCGGCGGAAAGTTTCATTGGAATCTCCTCATATAATCTCTCTGAAAGTTGGACAGCTCCACTTGCAGCATTATTCCATGGAGGAGCGTTCCCATATGAGCAACATTCGCTGGATCTCTGATGAAGGTGATGATCGGTACCTCGATAGGTCTCCCCACCATTTCTGGAAAGTCAGTGACTAGGCGAAACAGAACGTTATGCGCCAGTCGGCTGTCCTCGGGCGACAGGGACATTTGTCCTGCTTTGCTGGCTTCTGGATCACAGGCCCTTCCCTTGACATGAATAGTCCTTGCACTTTCTTGCTGCGTGGATTGCGACTAAATAATTTAGTTTAGTCCACAGTTGGCTCAAATATTCAGAGTTTGCTGGATCTCTAATAAAAGTAAGTGTCTGTGGTTCTTTCGACAATAGCTGGGCACTCCTCTATGATGCGAAAGAAGAGTGTATTGACGAGTTCATCTATAATTGCCTGCGGTGGAAGCATTTGTGTCCTTATCACTCTATTCTGGTAACACAATGAAGGCTTCCGGGAGGACAGTAAGCAGTTGCCAGATTACTTTCTTGTTGGCAGGATCTTGGATGAATTCTGTGACACTGGTGACTCTCCCTACAAGTGACGGATATGTCTCTAGTACTAACTGGAAACAGGTTAGCACATCCCTTGTGATATTTCTGCTGGGAGACACCATAAATGCTGCAAAGCGACGTCTTGCTCTTTGATGATTCAGGATGCGGCGTTTACTTCCTCAGGCACAAGTCTTTGATCACAATCTATTTGAGTCTTGTTTTTGACCAACGTTTTAGTGGGATTAATTTACACGTTTGTGACAACAAACATGTTGTGGCTTAGCTGTACAGTTGTCTTCTTCACCCTACAACTGAGATGCATAGAGTGTCCGTTATGTCCCTATCCCCTTTTTTGCTTAGGGGAATTGTCCAGTTTAAGTCACAACTTGCAAACGGGTTCTTTGTCTTGACTTTGCTGCTCATGCGTCCTTCTTCCTCTTCATGGATCTCATCTGCATGTGCTGAGGTTCTTCCCCGTTTTCTGTAATTTCTTCACGGTGGGGTGCAGCTTGAGGGCTTTCTCTGATATAGGGCTTAATGTCATTGAGAAAGATCCATGCTCTTCTGCTTTGCAGTTTGACAGCCGAAGGGGTGCAATCCTCCACGATGAAGGGACCATTAAATCTTGGCTCGTCCCACCTTTTTCGCGTGTGGTTTTTCACCAACACGGCCTCTCCAGGGAAGATGAGTGGAATACGTAGACTTTGAACTGCGTCTGTTTCAGCGTCTCCTGCTGTGTTTTGTGCTGTGCTGCCCCCTTTTCATCGTCGCTGTAGTTGGTCTGAAATTACAGTAAGGCTGGATGTCATGCAGTTCAGGTACTCTTGTAACTCGGTTCCCAGGACCTCTCGGGTTGAGTGGGCATCACATCTAGCTCTGTCTCGGGGTTAAGGGGGTATTCATTCTCCTTCCTGTGACTATCTTGTGCGGCGTAAGATGATGATCGGAGCCTGGTTGGTTCCGAAGAGCATACAATGCCAGTGGAAGACAGTGCAACCATCCCCTCTTTAGAGTAAGCATCAACTTGGCTATCCTTTCCTTTAACAAGATGCTGAGCCTCTCACAAATACCATTACCTTCCGGGTGATACGCCGACGAGAACTTGTGCTTTATACCAAGCAACAAGCTGATCTGCTCAAAGACTGTGTTAACAAAATGAGCCCCGTTGTCTGATCTCATCACCTCACACACCCCTCATCTAGGGAACACTTCTCTCACCAGGAATTTGGCCGCACAGGTTGATTCTGGGTGTGTACAAGGACCTGCTTCTATCCATCTAGAGAATGGTCACACCACTATAATTAAGTACCTGTACCCGTTACACACTTGAATCATGTCGATATAGTCGATATGTAAGTGCTCAAAAGGCCCATTTGGCCGGGGGGGAGGACTCCTCTCACTACTTTTAATGTGTGCCCAGTGGTGAATTGCTGGGAGATTATGTAGTTTACCATAAAGAATGCAACGTGCTCAGCTAAATTCGGTATAAACCAGTCTTCTGCGAACGTTGCTGCTAGATTTTCTTTTGACATGTGAAATGGGCAATGCAATTGCTCCAAAGCTATCTTTAGTAGGGCTACATGCATTACTAGTTTACCAGTGCTGCCTTGCTGCCACAATCCGTCAGAGGGGTTTAAGGAACACCCTTGACGTTTCCACAGGTTCTTTTCATCCTGAGGTGCCTCCCCTTGAAGCTCCATCAGTTGTGTCTGCCCCATATTGCTATAGGCTTCTGGTGTGGCTCGTGCTATCATCATTCGTTCATGGGTGCACGCCACTTCTACTTCCATGATCGTCTCACTTTTGGATGCCATACGCTTGGCTTCCGTGTCTGCTGCATGGTTTCCGCGTGACATGAAATCTGTCCCTTTGGTGTGGGCGTTGCATTTCATGACCGCTATGTCCACTGGGAGCTGTAGTGCCTTAATCAGCCTGTCCAATAAGGCTGCGTGCTGCACTGGTATGCCGTCTACTCGGAGGTAGCCCCTCCTTTTCCAGCGTGCTAGGCCTGCGTGCACTGTAGACGTCACATAGGCAGAGTCACTGTACACCGTAACCTCCTGGTCTGCATGATTCTCAATGGCAAGTATCAACGCCAATAATTCTGCAGCCTGAGATGGTATTCGTGCACTGACGAGTACTTGAAATTCTCCGTTTGCTATGTGTTTCATTACAGCAATGCCTGTATATCTTTGTCCGTCTTCTTGGTCGATTCTTGAAGAACCATCAATAAAAACGATCTCACCTCCCGCCAGGGCATTTTCTTTCATCCTGGGGATTTCATCATAGTATTCTTCATAGTTGGCACAGTCATGTATTGGCTCTCCTTCAGTGACTGGCTCAGCTATGAATGTAGCTGGGTTTACTGTTTTACATCGAAATATTTTGATCGATGGATTAGATATGATCACTTCATAGGCGGAAGCTCTTTGAGATGTCAACGTACCCTTTGGTTTCTCTAAGATGGCAAACAATGAGTGCTCGACGTATAACGTCATGGAACATCCCATTACAATGGTTGTCGCCTTCTCTACGTTGCGGCAGCTAAGCTTTGTTCGCATGGGAAGTGGCCTCTCATGACTGGGTCCCGGCTCCCACTGTAATATGCCAGGGGCTTGTACCCCAACAAGGTTCTTTGAGCAAGTACTGCCGTCATAACGCTGCCATCTGTGTGTGAGAATAGGTAGAATTCCTCTGCACAATTAGGAATCCCGAGAACTGGAGCTGTGCAAATTGCTCTCTTGAGTTCCGTAAACCCCTTTTCCATTGCCTCGGTTCATTCAATCTTTTCCTTTGTCACCTGGGCCTTCTTCAGGGCCTGGAGCAAGGGCTTTGCATACAAGCTGTAGTCGAAGACCCATGCTCTAACATAATTGCACAGGCCTAAAAAGCTCTGCATTTGCTTTATCGTGAGTGACTTTGCTGTGTTCATGATAGCTTCAGCCCTTTCTGGGGTCGCCTTTTTTCCCTCATGCAAGATGAGTTGGCCTATGTACAGCACTTCCTGTTGACAATAGTGTAGCTTTTCCTTGTAAACTTATATCCTTTCTCAGCCAGTATGGTCAGTAGCTTAACAGAATCGCACCTGCATTGCTCTTCAGTGGTGCTGCAGATTAGGATGTCATCCACATACCTCAAGACGACACTATCTAATGCGATATTGCTTAGGTCCATCTGTAGGACTCTGTTAAATATGGACAGGGACTCACAGTAGCCCTGTGGCAACCTCGTGCTTTTCAGAAGCATTTGTCTGAATGTAAATGACGTCAGATCTTGAGAGTCATGGTGCAGCGGGATTGAGAAAAGGAATTTTTTAAGTCAATCACTGTGAAATATTTGGCCTCAATGGGTATTTACATAGGATTGTAGATTTATATCGTTTAATGCTCTTAAATCTTGGATTAAATGCCAGGATCCTCCCTTTGATTTCTTGACAGGATAGATCACTGTATTACAGGGTGACTCTGATGTCACTAGGATGCCCTGATCCATCATGGCGGAAATTGTCTTCGTGATCCCTTCATCCGCCTCTCTGGATATGGGATACTGTCGCGCGCTTGGTAAAATTGCTCCTGGTTTAGTTTAGATTTTCACTTCTCCCACCCCCTTCAGGGGGCCTACGTCATATGGTCCTGTAGTCCATACTGAGACAGGCACTTGGGCCATGTGGTCATCAAAGTATTCCGGACGTATCAGTGCCAACATCATTCTCTGAGGTACTTCTCTTTTAATCATCTTTACCCAAAATATGAGACTCACTTCCACCCTTGTCTCTTCTGAGTCTGGTTGTTCTCCAAACAGATCGTCATCAGTGACGTCAGTCACTCGATACCCTTCTTCAATGGCGATAATCGCACACCATTGTCTGCCTTCATCGTCATATCCTTCGACCAATGCTACTTTCCCTCGCACTGCTGCAGTATGTATCATCAAGGGAAATACTTGTCCCTCCTCTTCATGCATAGGTATTCTTGTTCTGAATAGAAACTCATCAGGGGTTCTCATAGTTCTATCTGCTAAGCCTGGCAATCCTGCAATAAGCACCTGCATGCCATATGCAAAAACCTCTGGCTCTAGAGGCACGGCCCTCATGGCTATGCGTCCTGAGTATGCCCTGATTATTTCGCACACGTTTGAATAATGCATTCCTGGAGTGGAGCATACTATGCCTTCCTCCGTGAACGAGATCGTCATGTTCAATTTTGTCATTAAATCACAACCCAAAATGTTTACTGGGGTCTGACGTGAATACAACAAAGGTACATTCATTTTGCACTCTCCTACAGAGACTTGGAGTGCATCTGTAAAGGGAACTCGACTATGAGCTCCTGGAAAACTCGGAGTATCTATGGTCTCGCCGGACAAAGAAAATTTGCCTTCTCATATGCACGAGCGCGTTTCATCTGTGTCAACTAAGAAGGAATAATCTTTACCCCCTATGATGACATTCACCCTCAGTTCCCTATTAGGGTCTAGTGTCACTGATAGGATAGAGCACATCAGGGTTCCCAGTGAGCTGTCCTAGTTCATATATAAGTTTGGTCGACTGTATACTTGGGGATTCGCTCCATTTCCAGGGTTGCCTCCCCTTTCCGGAGTTTGTGCCCTGTGAAGTTTGCAGTGGTGCCTGTTGGAATTGTCCTTGCAGCAGGTTCCCCATGTTAGGGGGTTGAACCCCTTGTTGCACACCTTGCTGCATGCCTGGTGCTTGCTGCTGCATTGTGCGATTCGGTGCACCGCCCTGTTGGGAGATTGCAGGCGGATTCACCGTGCCTGCTCCCATTCCTTGGCCATTTTGCCAAGCGCCTTGGCTTCTGCACGAGCGCGCCAAATGCCCTGTCAATCCACACAGCCAACACACTGGCGGTGGTCGGGCTATTCGTCCATTTGACATATCTGGACTGCCTATCTGCACGTTTTGAAAGCCTCCTTGATTACTCTGGGAACCTCCCTGATTACTCTGCCATCCTCTTCCTCTGAATCCCCTTCCCCTCGGATACAATCCTACATTACCCTGGTTGTTCTGCTGTGGGTTAGCCACCTGTTGCACGTTCTGGTCAGCTGAGCTAGTCTGCATGGCTCCTTCAAGAGCATACTTTGAAAATGTCTTTTGCACTAGCTTTGCTTCCTCACCTTTTTGAGTTGCCTCCTTTTTCCAATTCTTTTCTTGCAACAATCTACAGTAATGTGCAATAGTCAACTGTATTTCGGCCCAAGGTTTAGCCTCAACTCCTACCAATTTCTTAAGCTGTTTTTGTACTGGCTCTGGTAACCCCTGGCACAATATGTGATAAAATACAAGTATAGATTTCATCCAAGATTCATGCATTTCGAGCACCCACGCATCTTGGAAATTCTGGATATAAATCAACAGATCTTCTGACTCCTTCATTTTTCGAGTCATTATAGCTCCCATATCGGAAGTATCTGGGTAAAGCACTCGTAGCGCTTTCCACATTGCTGCTATGCAATTATTAAATGGCACTCCGTCGTGTGTAGTGCTAATTGTGGTTACACCAGGGTACCCTGCCCGTTTCCACACATCGTCTGCTCTCTCACCAAGTATTGTGATCAGGAGACCTTTAATGTCCCCTATAGCTAACGTGACACCTCCTGTCATTTTTTCTAACTCGTGTATCCACTTCCCGGCTCCCGATGTCAGCATTGGAAGCTTGTTTTTCAGGTTTTCCCGATCCATGTGTGGCCATGGAATATATTGCGGTCTTGCTCCCCCCTTTTCTAACAGCGGAAATTGGAATGCGCAGCCTTCTTTCTCTTTCCCCATAGCTCTTCTGTCTATCGCTGGGGTAACATTCCCGTATCGCTGTCTGCATAGGCGGGTGCTGACACACCCCTCTGACCATGGGGCATTCCTTCATGCTGGTCAGACTGCGCGGCAGACTCTGATGCCCTCGGTGCAGACTTGCTAGCATCTGACCATCGTACCCCTTTGTCCCTTGGGGGCCGCTTTTCAAGCCATCTCCCTTCCTCATTTGTCTCGCATTCCATCTCCTCTCTGGAGTCGGACATTGATTGCTCCCAATTCACGCAACTCCTTGCGTCATCGTCGTTCTTACTCATTTCTAGCCTATCCAGGGAGAGCCTCATGCTCCCACTTCTTCAGGTGACGTCTTCAGTGTCATACAGCTGAGTGCTTTCCAAGCGCTCGTCTTCCCCTTGAGATATTGTTTCTAATCCCATTTCATCATATATTTTATCGATCGTTTCCCGATGCTTCTGGTGTCGAAGTCATCCTCAATATTCACCCCACTAGTGCCTGGTACTGAATCATAAGCAGGGAAAAATTCTTCACTATCTTCCCATTCTACAACAGGATTGGGTTTTTTAACTCCCCGCTCCAGATATTCGAGATCGCTTGCCCTCTGTCTACGCTTACATTCAATATCATCATCAAATTCTTTGCGCTTCCTCGCTTCTTCTCTGACCTTATCTTCTTCCCTTCTCCTTTCATTTCTTAGTTCATTTGCCCTTCGAACTTCCTCATCTTCTCGTCTCTTTATCCTTTTTTCACGTACTCTTAGCTCTTCTTCCAACCTTTTCTGATTCTGTCTGTACTGGTCATAGGCTGCTTTCTGCTTGCGATTGAGCTGCTTTTCTTGCTCCTCGCAATATAGCTGTTCTCGCCTCAGCCTATTTTTCCTTCTTATTCTCTCGTCCCTTAACTCCCTTTCCTTCTCCTTCTCCCTTCTTTGTGCCTCATCAGATTTCTCTCTTAGTCTCACATCATCACTTCCTTTTCCATCGAGTTTCAACAATATCTGTCCTCCCATCCATTCGTCTTTTGCGAATGCTATCTCATCAGTTCTGTCTTCACTTCCTTTCCATTTCTTTCCCTCTCTCTCTTTATCGAGAGGTGCACTTGTCTGTGCCTGATCCTTCCTCTCATCATTGCATCTCTCCTTGTCCCTCGGGACTGCGGAGGTAAGATTTGTATCCTGATCCTTCCCTTTATTTTCGTCACTACTGTACGTAGGTGACTCAAATGCGGGGTTGCTGTACCCCGTGGCTGCCTTAAGCTCTCTTAATGGGTAGAGTCCCTCTGACTTACTTTCCTCGGTTTCTGTTTCAGGCGGGGCAGGTTGCACGGTAGGTGTCTCGCCCCCCTCAGTGCATACGTTTAATATCCAGTCAGCAGGTGGCTCCTCATCCTTCGACTGTTCGAACATTTTCCAAAGTTCTAGAACAGTGAGGCATTTCTCTAGCTTCTTGCCTGTATACGTGGCATGCAAGTAAGTCATCATGTGTTGTAAGACGACTTTAGATAAGGACCCATTCTGTGGCCATGGCATAAACATCTTGTGGGCGGTACCCTTAACCCACTCGGTACTGCATTTCTTAAGCTTGGCTACATGTTTAAGCAGTTGTTTACATAAGTGTGCTAGTGGAGTAATATCGTCCATGCTTAAACCTGTTTCTAACAATACCTCCATATAACTTCACCACTCCTTATAATATGAGCGAGCACCAATACTGCAAGCTCCAATCCAATCTTTTACCGCCAAAATTTTATATCACCAATTTATTCAAGAACATCAATTCATGTGCGATTCCCTCTCAACTACAGAATCGCGTAAAATCCCTTGATCAATTTCAAACAACAAGGAGACAAATTTCCTTATGTGTGACACATCAATATAACATGTATGACAAACATTAAATAGACACCAGCTGGACACAGATATCTCTGCCTTCTAATCAATACCCCAACATGGAGTTTAAACAAACTCCTTTTACGATGTCTTTAATCGTCGTAGTAGCCTAGTCTTTCCCTATTATGTGGGACTATGAGTTCACGTTTCTTCTGACCGCTATATTAAAGCACAGGAACAAGGCGTATCCTCTCTCTTCTCAGGTGTCTACCCCGGTATCCTCTCTCTTTATCTCAGGTATTTACCCCAGTATTCTCTCTCTTTATCTGAGGTGTCTACCCCGGAATTCACTATTTATTGAGTTATTCTCGAGTCATTATCCCCTTATACATATACAGTCTTCTCTACTTCTGACTATTTTGTTTTTCTCCACCTCCCTCTGTTACCTTTTCCCTTACTTGTTCTATTGCCTAAAGACATTTGCCAAAGCATCAATGTTTTGTTTCCCTCACCGCTTGCATCATTCCTCTCTGGACCCTCGGGATCACCGCCTCCGTTACTGCCTTTTTTGGTCTTTCGTCTGATCCACTGCCCATAGGAATGGAAGGGTTTATGTTTGTAAAACTGGTGCCTTCAACCCACTGCAGTTTTTTTGGACAAGTTTAAACTGTCATTGTCCACGGGAAGCTTCACAGTCTACTCAGCCAAAATGGCGAAGGACTTGTGATATTGCCGAAGGCCTAGAGTTACTATGTGTCGATGGTCAATAGGTGTCTTATCAATTATCAATATTCAATAGTTGATGATCAAAACCATCCTCACCGCTACCAAGTGTACAGGAGTGCGGGGCGACCTCTGACGGGCCCATGGGATCAGAGCTCACCCTCAAGTACTTTAAGACGAGATAGCTGCACCTTGAGGAGGATGGGGTGCAGGATTCTCTTACTCCAACACCAATAAATAAGGACAAGTCAATGGTTTGGCAAAGGGAAGTCTGTTTAATGACAAGTACAAAAAATGGGGAAACAAATGGAAATCAACAGTGATGCGATCACCCGTCTCGCTTCAACACCCCACTTCTTCATTCAGACAGCAACAGTTATAGCAGATTTTCGTCATCGTTGACGTGTTACACTCATAAGTTTGTCATGCAATTCTATTGGTTGGAAAAGGTAACTTAAGTATAGGTTATATATCTGTATATGGTAACAGAGTGTGGGGATTGGATAACTCTTATCAGGTGGGCGTCTATGCCCATCCCTCTACATCACTCGTGATAGATGTCACTAAAAGTATGACGTCTCATTGGTTCTACTAGCTATAGGACCCTAGATTATATGGTCCATTGTGATTGGGTGGGTTACACCCCTAGGCATAAATCTCCACTTTAATTAGAAGCATGCAGAATGGACACTCAGATGCGGTGTGCCCCAAGATTCACCCTGCCTCCCTTCCATCAATCAGCACTTAGGGCTATGTGTCAATTAGTTGGCAGAGGATGGCCTCGAAACTGTAGCTTCTTGTCAGGAGAAGTTATGGCATCCTCTGGGTTTGGATGACATCAGACGTGGGTACCTCTTTGTGCTTGGCTGGTCATGTGTCTGTTCACCGTAAATCTGATTCATTCTCCCTCTATTTGTGTATTTGATTCTTCCTTTAGCCTTGCCACCTGGCTGGGCCTCTTTATCTCGACCTTCACTGGCTGGCTGCTATGCTCTTAGGTTTCGTTTCTCCGGAGTTGCCGCTCTCTTCCCTTCCTGGAGTTGACCTCGAATTCTCAGGCATGAGCTGCTTCTTACTGAGTTTCGATTCTTCTCTTTCGTCTGGCTTTGTGCTGGAATATGAATCCTGGCCTGTTTGTCCTCTACCCTCCTGGGCTTAATTCTGCTTTTGTAAAATGGAGTCGCACTTGTATAATGTGCTTCTTGAGGTAGATATATAGTTGGCGTTTGCTACCCTAAACTTCTACTAAGCATTGCAAGCAGTACCGTTTCCTTAGCTGCTTGTGTTCCAAGCCTATTTACAGACATTTAGCCAGTTGTATGTTTCCATCCTGTTTTACGATTACGTTTCTTTATATTTCAATATCGTCTCTTCTTCCTTGTCCATTACATCATTATTTGTAACATTTCGTCGTTATGTGTCTTATCTTTTGATTGTCATTTCGTTCATCTGAACGTCTGACCGGGCCATTGTGTCGTCACCTTTGGGTCTGTTCAGGGACAATTTGTAAGTAATCTTCATTTCGCGTCAGCTGCTGGTACGGTTGTCTCAATGGGTACCGTGCAGCCCATGGTTGTATGGTTATTGGTGCTTCAATAGGTATTGCTCTTCTAAAAGGTACTGGACAGAGCCCCACTGTGGCTCTCTGTTGGTTTATTTGCTCCTTATATGTCACATATCCTGGCGAGTATGCTCTTGGTATCTCAAAATGGGTGGCTGGAGTGCTGGCCATTTCTGGGACCTCCTCTACAGTATCCAGGACATGACTTGCAGCCTTGCTGTGGGAAAATTGCCCATGCTGCAAGCATTGGTACAGGCCACGGAGCAGTATGAAGAAGAAACTGTTTATTCCAGAAAACAAATCTACAGGGTTTGGTAGTTGCATAGGAATGGGAAGCTATATATCACCCTATATACAAAGACAACAGTTAAGAATACCCTATTGCACTCAAATAGTTGCCACACAACGAGTTTGAAGAGGGGACCTCTCTTTGGGTAATTCATCCTGATATGGCAAACATATTCCAAAACAGTGGATTCTGAGATTAAAGCACAAAAATCGTAAATGATATTACTTAAGAGGAATCACCCAAAATGTGTCATTCTTCAACCTAAGAAAAATGTGTGCTTCTAAAGGGCCCTTTTTTGTCTCCACAGCCAATGTTACCCCTTCCCTTCTGTAACACACCAGGTTTCTGCCATGCCACCCGGCTTCTCCTTCGTTTCCTGCTTCCCACTCTTCCACATGACTCTGTAATCTATTGTTCTTGGGTGGTCGCACTATCCTGTGGTGTCAGCGTCTCTGGCTCTCTGCACCCGGCACTACATGTATCTCCCCTTTGCCACTTCCTGTCAATCCTTAGTCCTTCCTCTGTTTTGAAAGCCACCTCCCACAGTGTAATCATTTTTCAAGAGTGGGTCAGTTTTTTCCACTTTTCCAGATAATGTTGTTTTCTACAGTCTATGATGTTGTGGACATGAAAAATAGTAGTGAAGGTACTTAGCTATATTGTGTTGGTGTTACAGCCTGCGTTAGCAGGGCTAGAATAACTCTTATTGCCCCTTTCTATCTTGGTAAGCACCCTCGACTTCTCTTCAGGCCCTTAACTCGCGAAGAGGGAAATAACAATGTCATTAATTGCCTGACATACACCTTTGGCCTGAGATATGTGGCCAGTACTACCAGACAGGTGACAGTTCGCACTGGGGAACATAGATAAGAAATTCACAATGAAGCACGGACTAAACATGTGCAACATTATCCACAGAAAAGTCAGAAAGATACAAATTGTCACTGGGCAGTAAAGGAGATAGTAATATTGTTAGCCGCTCAAACATAGAAAAGGTATTATCTAAAATAGACTACAAAAATCGGGAAGAGGCCTGATGTGTACCACGATTCTTTCAAACACCCACCTTGTCTTATTAACACAAACAAAGAAAGAATCCTTTCAAACAACCCAAATACTTAAATAAGTCACTGACTTCCCCTCATAGGAAGGCTGTACTGTCCCTCATCGGTGCTGATGTCCCTAGACTGCAGTGGTGAGTCGCCTATCTAAGAAAAAGGGATAGCAGAAGAATCTTGACTTGTCTATCTGTGGCACTTGCTCAGGGAATTGGGCAACAAAATCATTAATATTTACTTTTCAAAGCAAAAACTGTTAAAAACTTGGATCAAAGTTGAGTTCACTACTTCATCCATTAGTCATCTAGGTATCAAGATAAAAAATAGGTCTGCTTGCGCCTCCTTTCACACAATGGGCAATGCAAACCCCAAACCAACTCAGGGGTTGATGTATCGCCATCCTTAGCAGCGGTTTCAATTTAATTGGAGTCAATGTGATTAATTTGATCCCATGTAAAACAGTCAACTGCTTTCAGTGAAACATCATTAGTATGCCGCTTTCTTCGGGGCTGAAGCAACCGAATTACTAAGGGGTTCTTGATGTGTGGATCTCCATAATTGCCACACATGTGGTTATTACAACGTGTCTTCAAGAAACTCGGGAGACACAAAACAGAATGTTCTCTGATTATTTTGCCACCGGGCTCAGGAGTCAGGCTGCTATTAGAGCAATTTATAAATAAATCCCATGCGGCACTGGATTTACCCTCTTGTTTTGTCCAGTGCATATGGAGGTTATCTGACTTTAGGTAGTCAGTCGTTTTTTCTCTTTTCCAGGAAGTATGCAAATTCTCAATTAAATGCTTTCAGTTTGTAGGGTATTTCATCCAGTGTCCCTTCTTTGTTCCACTTACCGACAAAAGAGCCTAAACTGGCTTTGACAGCTCCCGAGGTGCATATACTGAGAAGTGCTTGTGATGCTATTCTTATGGAGCTTGGCGGATAGTTCTGGTCATATGAGAGGTAAGGACCGGCTGCGTCATCACGTTCCTGCTGCAGACGAAATCCACTGCACCGGATGAGGTCTCTAAAGTTGTCTTCTCTATGAAGGTCTCCTCCAAACAGGTGCTCTCCTGCTCTTCCAGAACCATTAAGGACAACATATTCTCTCTAGCCCTGGCTCTTGCTGACTTCTCTAACCACTCCTTCACCACTGGCTCTTTCCCTCTATTCCTCAAGCACCCACTTGTGCACCCTCTCTTAAAAAAGCTGTCTGCTGACCGCTCCTGCCGGGCTAACTATCGCCCTATCTCCACTAACCCCTTCCTAGATAAACTCTTGGAAAAGCTGGTCCTCCCCCAACTGACCCTCCACACTGAACTTGCTGGTTGCCTTCAAGAGCATTGATCTAGTTTCCGGGCATCTAGAGGCACAGAAACTGCTCCCTTGAACATCTCTGAAACCATGCTCGCAAATCTCGACTCTAACTCCCTTGCTGTTCTCATTCTCCTTGATCTCTCCTCTGCCTTTGGCACGGTCAACCATTTTATCCTCATAAAATGACTCTGTGATACCCTCGGCATCACTGATCAGGCACTGGATTGGCTGACCTCTTTCCTCACTAACCGCCCTTCCCAGCTGTAACTGGGCCCTTTCTACTCCACCACCACACTCTCCACCTAGGGCATCCCTCAGGGCTCTATCCTATTGCAGTGGCTCTTCAATATCTATCTCACCCCTCTTGCTCACCTGATATCCTCCTTCTGTCCTCATTTCCAATGCTATGCTGATGGCACACAAATTTCCTTCAAGCTTCCCTCTACTACCTCCTCTTCCTCCTCTCTCATCCCCAATTGTCTGTCCACCATTCAGGCCTGGTGTGCAACTAACAATCTCTGTCTTAATTCCCAGTAGGACAACAATCATTCTCATTGGACCACATGCACCCTCTTTTCTTCCTACCCTCTGGCCCAGTACCCCCACCATCATGTGCTGGCCAAAAACCTCAAGGTCATCTTTGCCTCTGCTCTCTCCTTCACCATCATGGGCCTTACCAATAAGGCCTACTTCCAGCTCCACCTCCTCCTTAGCTTGCCCAGTAGCTCAATGCGCAATGTCTCCAGAGTACTGGTCCTCTCTATGCTGGACTACTGCAACAGCCTCTTTCTCAATCTCCCTCTTTACTCCCTACGCCCTCTCCAGCTAATCCAAAAATATGGCTGCAAGTCCTTGACCGCAAGCCCAGGGACTGTATATCTCCAGCCCTAAAATCTCCCCACTGGCTCCTGGTGGCTGCAAGGATCAAATTCAAGACCCTCTACATCATCCACAAGGCTTTCTGAAGCCTGCTATCTCCAATTTTCCCTCCCTAAATATTCCCCCTGTTAGAGCCCTCTGCTACTCTAACTCCAGTTCTTTGACTGTCAAACACTTCTCCAAGCAGAGAGTGGGGGGCAGGACGCTCTTCTCCGCTGGTGCCTCCCTTTGGGCTACTACAGATACTAACATGAAGTACCTGAATAAGGATTAAACCGCTAAGGTGTACTTTAGGTATAGTCTAAGCAAAGCACCGTGTTGTGAGACACTCAAAAAAGGATAGGTCTCAATTGATGTATTGTGTGTTTTTTTGTTGACTAAAACAAGTCAAAGGTTGACTTTTCTTGAAGTTTCCACGCAAATGTTGTAAATAAGTACATGTAAACTTGGAGTCTTCCATATATCCAAAAGTGAGATACAGTTCAATTATGTACTATGCACTTTATTAGCAATTTGGTGACTAGCACATAGCACTTTATTTGGAAGCACTGGTCACTTTGTTAGTTTTTTACTTACTACATTTTATGTACATGCTTTTTAACTTTATATGCTTTGTATTAAAATAGATTTTAACAGATTTTGCAATGAAGTCAGGTTGTATTTTTCATGAACTTCTATGCATCACTGTTCTGAATCATGTTCTAGTGTGACTATTCCTAATCAGCCAGACAACTGTGTGTCCAAACCTTCATTAGGTACGGGAGCCTTTTTGTTCTTTGTTTTCTAATAAGATATGTCAGGTTTGCTCCCTGAATACCTATAGTATACCTGATTTCCCTGTAGGTGTGTCTAGCCTTACTTTGGAACAGCCTCCCTACCCATCTCAGACTTGAGCCGGACCTCCTCAAGGTCCAGAAACTGCTAAAAAAACACAGCTTTTCTCTACCTCTTCCCTTTCCCTGTTAATCACCACACTGCCACTGAGACCGGTGGCTTGATCCTCATGAATCTCACAGATACCAGTGCCTTCTTCCCAGTCGATATCAGCACCGCCCCGCCCCCTGTCCCCACTGCACAGCACCAGTGGGCCCATGCTTGGCAGCTCTGCATCGCACCCTTGGGAGTCACCTGCACTAGCACTCCTCCTTGGCTCCCCTTGGCACTTCCATCTCGGACGCTCTAACAGCACTTTTCCATTCCTTTGCCCACCCCACCCCCATCCATCCCCATCTCCTGCACTTCTCTTCACTTCACATGCACGCCCGAATGCCAGAAGACCTAGTAGGACCACAACAGTATATTTACTGCTGTGGCACTGCTATTCTTTCTCCTTTTCCCTTCCCATTTAGCCTTGTGGCATTTTGAAAGACAATTCTGGTGTATAGGCACCTAGGAAATGCGTAATACAAAAAATAAAAAATATTGGGGTGACTTGTTTTTTACTTTGTTATGAATGGTTTGTTTTGAGCACATTTCAGAGTGCATACTAGAAATGTTCAAACACCTCTGTTTGGGGGGTATTTGATTAATGGCTATTGTCTCGTTATAATATGGTTGAAAAATTAATTATGCATAGAGAAGTGAAATACTCTATCACATGTATGCAGACCATGGATAGTTGCCACAATGTGACACAGGGATGAGCACAGGGCATGATCATTTTCCATGCCCGCGTGTCCAGTGGGCATGCCCAAAGGTACGATCATTATCTAGTAAGTGCCTTGAACTTGGAATGGTCCATTGGTACTTTGTAGCCATAGGCCATGCCCAGCGGATGCAAAGTGTAACCAGGAGTTGCTCCTGGGCATAGCAGAAGACCACTCCCTAGGTCAAGTGCACACTGGATATGGTAACCGGCAACACCAAGTGGACACAGTAGATAATTTAGCTAACATCATAACATACACCTAAAAGCTCAATGCAAAAACATTTGTTAAAGTTATGCTATGGATATGTATATTTGCAAAATATCTTTGACATTCAGGGAGACAAACACATGCCATCACAAAGGATGGGAGGTATAAAATGAGCTGCTTAAAAACAGCACTATGCCAGATTGGGCATGCACACTTTTAATTCAATTCAAGGGCTTACCCAAAACAAAGCCCAAATGGACTAAAGATTATTTTCAAGAGCCGATTGGCTGAGGTATGGTTACTTTAGGAAATATGGGGATTATCATGAGTTTGGCAGTAATATGTAGGAAATAAATGCTGTTGTGTGCGGCAGAATCAGCACCATATTACAACTTGTGTGCTAACACACCACTGGCGGTAACGGTAATTCCATCTGGCAGAATTACTGTTACTGCCAATACATTCTGCACTAATTCTGTCGGCAGAATTATCGATGCCGGAAATAACATCATCGCTATAACGGAAAGCACGGTGGTGGCCATCTTGAAAAAGCAAATCCACTCCGAATCCCCCATTTCCAGCTCCCATCCAAAGCCACAAGGGAGAGAAAACATGTCTCAGGACAAAGGGAAAGGGAAACTTCCTGATATGCAGCTCAGGAAACAAAAATTCATTTAGGCAAATCTGCAGGTCCTCACTGATGAGGTAGTGGCCCATGCCGAACAGCTCTATGGCTCTAGGTATAAAAATACATCTGCTGACCAGAGGAAGGCTACCACCTGGCCAGCATCTGTGACAAGGTCACAGGGGAGGGCAGAGTGCCACAGGACAGCAAGGACTGCAAAAAAAGTTAGAATGACCTCAAGGATAGGGTCTGCAGCGTCCTGGAAAAACCCCAGTAGGAGACTACTGCCAAAGGTGGCGGCACTGTGCACCCCCTTGTCCTGTCCCTGTGGGAGGAAAAGGCCACCAGCATCCTCCTCAAGGAGGGGATGGAGGGTTTTGAGAGTGCCGAGGTTGGAGCCAGCAGCCAAAGCAAAGCTAGAGAGTATGAATGTCCCCCCCTCTCATGACAATGCACTGGCCAAGTTACCATCCCATACATGCATCCTTCAGCATAGATTAACCCAATAAACAGTGGAAAATGCAACCACATGCCAATGCACCCAAAGGCAATGCCACCAAATCTGTATGCAAACGAATGTGGGCAACTATGCACATACCCGTGCACTGTTCTATGAATTAGCACATGAGCCCATGCAACTATGAGCAGCACCCACCTGTGCTGGGAAAGGCCAAGTGCCAAAGTGAGCCCAAAACACAAGCACATGTACAGGCCACATTGGTAGTCCAACAGGCAAAGGGCCCATGCCAAATGAGGCGTACACCCTCAGCAGACACTTCCACCACCTTGCATTAGCCATATGCAGAGGCCTGCAATCAACCCTGCCCATCAGATCACATGTGTGTATGATGACCTTCCACCATGTAGCATGAGTGACTTGCAAACTAACGTACAAGTATGCATGATGACCTACAGCATGTCATTGTCCACCCAATAGGTTCACAGTGGACTCTGGAGGAGGATGCAGGCCCATCTACCTCCCATCGCAGGGCCAACAGTGGGACAACAACAACCACCAGTCCTGCACCACCCAGCAATGGTAAGAGCAGAGGCAGAGCACCAGGGCCCACCAGGGCCCACCAGCGCCATACCAGCTGCAACCACCACTCCACAGCCGACACCTGTGGTCATGTCAGGGGAGCCATATGCTGTTACTAGCGCTCTTTAAGCTGCACCTTCACTTCCCCATCTGGCCCATGACACCTCCTCATCACCTGAGCCTGACGAACAGGAACATATCCAGTGTTACCTGAAATTTGAGGGTGACACAGATGCAAGAGGAGGTCACAGGGGCTTCAGGTCCCCCTGCTTCAGCTCCCAGCCCTCCTCAAAGCCCACCACAAATTGCACAGCATTCTCCTGAGGTCATATGTAGGAGGCTGGACACGATGGAGCGGTGACAAGTGAACATGGAGACACTTGCAAACACTCAAGTTCAGCACCTGCATGCAATCCGTGACTCTGTTCATGGCATCTCACAGAGGATTGTGAGGTTCTTTCACCGGGAGCGACGTAAATTGTCAGTGGCAACTTCCGCCCTGACCTTTGTGAGACAGAGTGTGAGAGAGCTCATGGAGGGCATATAGGCCTTCGCTGAGTCAATGCAGGCCAGCATTCTCCTGAGCCTCCAGCACATCTGGAAACATAGTCTGACCAGTCCACCTAAGTAACCCCCATTGAAGGTTCTGCATCTGGCAGCCTATGGCGCTGCTCTATGAGGAATGTGGCCAGCCCACAGTGAGAACTGCCTAGCAAGGGCGAGAGGCCAAGCAAATGAGTGACACCCTACATTGTGCCTTTTCTGACCGGGCACAGGGGAGGTGAATGGGCAAGGGTGTTGGGGAGGGAGGTGGTGGGTGGAGAGGGTGTGTTAGGGATGGGTGTTGGGGAGGAGGGAGGTGGGTGGGGAGGGTGTGTTTGCGGTGGGTATTGGTGAAGGGGATGTGGGTGGTAGGGTGTGTTCAGGATGGGTGTTGGGGAGGGTGTAGATGGGGGAGGAGGGTGTGTTGGGGATGGGAGTTGAGGAGGGGGCAGGGAAGAGGTGGGTGGAGAGGATATGTTCGGGATGTCTTTTGTCACACTTATGTATTAAATATTTTTTGGTGTATACTTTGTCATTGTAACATTATGTAACCTAAGATATGCGCCCAGATGCCTTTGGGCCAGGTGGGCTATACAAATAAACTAAATACAAATACAAATACTTGTTCACTTGTAGCAAAGCTAGGACATTCCTCATTGTGTCAATGTGATCTATTCAATACGTGGCTATATACAAAGGTGAGCAGCATGCGATTATCAATGTGATCAGAAATTATAGTCTATTAGTTCTTGCCACACCAGATGACCATCCCTTTCCTCCTCCTACAGACTGTGTGACAGCACTGCAGCAGCAGGTATTGAGTCGTTGTATACTGAGGGTGGCATGTCCTCATCATGTGGGGTTTGAGGACAATTCCTGCATGTACAGGGCCTTGATAAGGCATGCTGTGTTCTATTGTGGTAATGCCCCCACACCCCTACACATAGCATTTCACTGGTGCTGCAAGATCAGTTTGTGTGATGGCACTTGTACTCACCAGTATACATGTCTGTTTGCCTCTGTGGCTCTCCATGTATGCAGGCAGTGTGCTGTTCTGCAGGACCATGGCATTGTGTGTGGAACCAGAGAAGCTGGCACAGCAGCGTGTGATCACAAGGTCAGCATTGCAGGTGTCCTCGACATTCTTGGAGCAATACTGCTTCCTGTTGCAGTATAGCTCTTCCGATGCCTTTGGGTGACCAACAACAAATGGGTACAGTCCAGGGCAGCAATACCATGGGGCAGGTGGGCTTCTACGTAAAAATGTGCCTTTGTGCCATTTATCTGTGACGGGGTGTGAGGCTGGGAGATGCGCCAGGAGGCATGGCGCCGGAGGGCTTTCAGCACCTGCACAAGCACATATGAAAATGTGGGCAAGGACATGCCATGCAGCATGCCCACAGTGTGCTGGAGATGCCAGTTGCAAGGAAATGTAGGACCGACACAAGCTTCAGCTGCAGCGGTAATGCAGTTCTGATGTTAATCCTGCTTTGTTTGTTGTCATTGATCAGGGCGAGTAGCTCTACAATGGTCTCCCTGTTAAGCCAGTACTGGGTAATCAGCTGGATGTCAGTTAATGTCCAGGGTGAGAGCCTGACCCGGGGAATGTGCCCTCACCTTGCATGCCATCTCCTCCTCCTCTCTGCGCCCTGTGCCCTGTGCTAATGTTCCTGCCTCTGCAGCTCATTGTGAAGCAGGAGGAGATACATGTCGCAGTTTGAGCCAGCTAGTGGCAGCATGATATTGGGAAGTGTGTTTGGGTCAGGTGCAGGCCTTTTGTAATCTTTTACAGTGGATTGGGTGCACTTGTGAATTGCTTTCCATCACCTGTATGCATTTATCTCCACCTTCTAGGTGTAGGTATCTGCACTGTGTTTTCGCAGAATTACTACCCATTGGTGGCAGTATTTTGACTTGTAATACGGCGGAAATACGTTTTCACTCTTGCCCGTAATTCCGCCAGTGGAATTAGCACCAGGGCTAATTCCGGCATTTGCTGCCGGTAATTCCTTTGGGGCTAATTCCGCAGGCGGAATTAACCCCACCTCCTTATTCAGCAGTGTGGTAATAGTGGCGATAATTCTGTTACCGCCACTTTTAACTGCTGATCTCATGATGAACCCCGATGTCTAGAGAATGATTGCTGTTTTGTTATTTTACACTACAACCATAATGTCCTTTCAACCAAAGTTTTTTCACAGTATACATATACGTAGAAAAACCCATTTCAGCCTGGTCACACATACCACAGTGACACCCATGAGCCTTTACTAGACGTTCACCTCCGATTCAAAGCCACATGAGCTTGCACTGTGGGTAAGAAAATTAGCTCAAATGTAACCCTTTTCCTCCTGATAATTATGCTTGTCTTATAGGGCAGTGCTATTTTATACACAGCACTTTTAAACCCAAGACATGCTGTTCTTAAGGATTCAAACCACTGTAGACATGTTTTAGCTTTTTTAGGGGTACATGGCTTACATTTGAGGCAATGATACACAAGTCGGGAGAGAGTATGTTGCAGCCCTCAGGAGTCTGGGAAGCAAAATTAGTCTGTTCATTGCCGTTGAGGTGTGAGTCGGGGTGTGATTTCAGAGTCTGGGATGTTTAGTTTTAGGAAGCTTATTTTCTGCATTTTCCTTTTTAGACTTCCTGATTTCAAGTTGAGCAATGTTGTAGCTTCCTATGCTGATTTGGACCCTGGAAATACTATGTTTCCAACCAGTTAGGGAGATGCATTCATTTGGATAGCCTTGGAGGTGGTGCAACAGGCCGTAACAACAATGATAGATTGGAGTTGCAGCCAGGGCAAGTCTCTCAGTATGGGAATGAAATATTTGCTCTTTTTAAAGTCCCTTAATGATTCTGGTGGCAGTGTTTAGGATGCTTGTTAGTAAGGCCAAGGAAGGGACGGGTACATGGCAATTTTGCACCTGGATTTATCTGGAGTTAATGGTCTTGTAGGATTCATCTTTCAGTAGGTGCATTAATCACAGGCTTGGGAGAGAGTTGGACATTATTTGCGTGAATGGATGACATCGTTTGTGGACAGTTTCAGATTTAGTTGTGCAGCATCAGAGTACTGATGGATTTCCATACCATGGCTTCATATACATTTACAGATGATGGGTGAGAGGATGGATCCTTGAAGTACTCTGTAAGTAAATGGAACCCATCGAGATTTGCTGGTGCACACCTGGAAGATTTGTACCAGTTAACAATAGAGAAGGAAAAACAATGCAGCACTGTCTTATGCAATTTCATTTGATAGGATGGCTGGGCATGCGACTGGGCATGACTGGGAGTCAAGGGTTACTGTTATACATTGAGTGTCGATGAGCATCAAAAACCCAGTTGGTCTTCATCTTGGTAATGTCAGAAGTCAGACTGGCAAACACATCACTGTTTGTTGTTTTTGAATATTTCTTGCAGGTTCATGGGCATTGACAGCCGATTTGTTGGAGCACGAGGGCACCACCCACCTTTTTTTAGATGAAATGATGTAAATTTAGCTTTGAATTCTACATGTAGATCTTTCAGGTGATCACGGAATGAAAAAAGGCTTGCAGAATCCTTTTGGAAAAGCAACCCATCGGAACAGAACACAAATAAACTCACAAAAATAGCTGCCAGATACAAATCAGAGATCCTCTCGACTAAGAGAGATACCTTTAACGAGAGAATAACCAATGCTAACTTGAGTACACAGGAACTCTTTACTATCCTAAAAGAACTCGAAACTCCTGACACCCCAACTGACACTTGTATTTAAGACAAAACTTGGTGCACAAATATCCAAGAGGCGTTATGCTACAAGAAAAAATCAAAGCCAAAAATAGCCAGCCTATTCCCCAATGACCTACTGCCGCAAAAAACTCTTAAGAACCCAAACAAACAGGCTAATCTTTTCAAATTTGCCCCGGTCTCCATCCATGAAGTGGAGAAGATAATAACTTCACTTAAACCGTCGAGATGACTAGGGGACTAGTGCCCAGCATCTATAATCATAGAGGCAGCTAGGGATCTAGCGCCTTTTATCACTACTGTAACTCCTCCTTTCACACACGCACAGTCCTAACTAATCTCAAAGATGCCTGGTTCTTCCCCTGACCATCACCACTCCTTCAAGGCACTGCAATTGCCTTAAAAAATGGAAACCTAGTGGAGCCCCAACACCAGTGAATCCTGGCTTCAACGGTCACCAAAACAACCTGGAAAGACAACCCTTAAGGTAAACATGTGCATCAGTGGCTGCAAAAAGTTGCATGTTGGTATTCTTCAAAACAATTACATAAACAGGTATTCTGCATAAAGGTTCCTGGTCGAAACGGGGGTGGGTGGGGTTCAAGCATTGGAACCCATTGTGGACTGGTGGGAAGTGTTGATTACTAATCTGTAGAGTGTACAAAAGACAAGCTTTTGAGAAGAAATGGGTCAAATTAAATATACAGATGGAGTCACACATCATGAACCGCAGAATCTTGCAAATGCAGATGCTCAAGATTGTGTAATGTAATATTTAGAGACAAGAGTGTTAAATATACATTATTATATCACCATAGAAGTCCTCCTTCCCTGTCAACATATGGGCCGATTTGAGATATCCTGATGCTATTTCAAGGCTTATCTGGTTCAGTATGGAATATGTTAGCGAGTTAAGTAGATTTCCCGGGCACTGAGGGTCTCGGTCTACTTACAGAAGTATGTACAAGACAGAGCAGTCGCCATACAGACTTGGTTCAACAGAGAGGAGAATAAGCTGCTTGGGACAATGCAGATCTTGAGAAGACAAGGGAGGGCCTAGCTAGAGAGGACCTAATTCTGCGCCTAGAAGATAGCTAGTCATGATACATCTGTAAAGTGGGAATAACAATCTGTACCCACACCTGCCACGTTTACAAAAGACTTGCAGACAGTGGTGTGTTCATGAATAAGTGTCTGGAAGCAGAGCAGATATTTATGGATCCATCGTATATCCCCCCACACTTAGCAAGCTCATTGGGGTGGAAGATTATAAAGTGGTGTGAATCCACCCACCACACCCACAACATGCTGTATCCATCCTACACAGTCCAGTGGCATGCACATGTTTCTATAATTAACCCCAGAGACGGGTGTCAGACACTGTTTCCATTACACCACCATAGGCAACTTGTTTCGTGTATCAACACAGTTATATACACCACAGCAATATTCTAAAAGGTTTCAAGGGTTTGGAAACAAATATGAGACAACTTGTTGGTTCCATCTGAATACGTGAGCTAAACCTTGAAACCTTCCAGATACAGCAGAGTAGCAGTGGGTGTTTCTTTCATGCAAGCTTCAGTGGTGTTTGCCTTACATTACCTGGAAATCTATAAACGTGACCTCCCAGAGCCTGGAGACATCCGAGCCGGAGCGGGGGACCAGCAGTGCGTCATACCTCGGGAGGCTGCTCACGCGCTGGCAGTGATAGGAGTAGCTTTCCGGGGCAAATATTCTGCTTGCGTTGAAGGTGGCTTTTATCGAATTATTGTAAAGTATCTGCAGACTATGCAGAGTAAACCAGTTTTGGACAGAAAGTTGATGGTAACTGTTTGTCAATATGAATCTGAAAACGAAATACGTCATAGTTAGAAAACATGCAGCAAATTGAAAACAAGTTCCCAAAGCTGTATACTAAACATGACTAATACTGTATTATGCCCTGCTGGCAAAGGCCACCTGAGGTCCAACAGAATCTCAACTTTATAATGTCTGGAATTGCAGTGATTCTTCAGTGAAAAGCAAGCTACTTACTGGACACTATGTCCAAACCCCCATATCCACCAACCCCGGTTTGTTATACGTAAAATACCACTCTTTACGCCTTACGCAACTAAATGCAAGAAAATATTATTTTTGTTTCATGCACCATGATACTATAATAAGTTTGTATCTAATTTCAGGAATCGTTGGAACTTTGCAGCAGTTCTTACTTAACCAACTGTAAGACGATCAACTTCAGTCAAATCAATTTTTGCTGATGGATGAAGAGTAAAGTGCTGTCCTGAATGTGTAAGAAAATAAGAGGTACAGAGTAACTCTTATTTTTAGAAACAGAATTCCCAAACATAACAACTCCCTTTTCCCGAAAATGTAATTGGGGACAGATAATTTTAAAAGAACACCTCCCTCCCACACCTTATATGGATGTTGGGCGTAAGGTTTAAAAGGGGTAGCGGGAGGCCAAATGGAGGTATGAGGTGAGCCTGCCATGATGGGGAAGAGGGGGAGAGAAACAAAAAGAGGCTTAACATCGGACATTCCGGGTAAAACAACGGAATTAGATGGATCCTCAACAAACCCAGGGTTGAAGGTACACAACCTGCTCATCCCTCTTGACTATAGGATGGGTGCAGGGTTCCACACTTTGATTTATTATGAACTCCTTGAGAACCGATTCAGTCCCACTTGTTTGTTTATTCCTTTTTGCTAAATATTCACAGTACTGGCATGGCTGCTAAAAATCATTGCCTTGAAGCCACTCGGCTACTGAAGGATATTCCATGCCACATGGCCAGTAGACGCCTTGCTTCTAATGCAAAATGAATGCAGGTGCCCTGTGAAACATCTTTGCTTCTGGAAGCCTCTGATAGCCAGTCAACAACACTCTTTGGTAAGAGCATGCATGCCACTGGGTCTCTGCTTGCTTTGGTGTCCTACCCAAGCAGTCTGTACATATTTTATCTATTGGGTTTTATTTCATTTCTACATAGGACAACTCATTTGGTAAAACTACATAGTAACAGCATCTAGTGATTCCGGAGATTTAAAGAAAATTATTTCAGATTGAATCGGCAACTGACTATAAAGTCAGATTAAGCAAAAAGTAACGTCCCATGAATACAGCAACTTTTAAAATGATCACATGTCACTTATTGCTTGCAACCTGATGGCGGATGAAATTGGAACAAAATTGGTTGCATTTTGAGTGACTTATTGAAATGTGTCAAGCATTTGTTGGGCATTGGACAACACATTCAAAAAGCATCAATTTGAGCAGATTTAAGGTCTGTGACCTGCAACCCCATGACAGGTTTATAGGCACTCACCTTAGTAGGATAAGCAGTATTAGAAACGGGGATATGACAGGCATTTACAACCTTTACTTGCACATATAGCGAGCCTTTAATAAAAGCCTTAACCCCGAATCTTTGCCATGTGAGGTTAGTATGGACACCTTATGTGAGATGCAGCATATGAAAGCATTATTACTTTTGGGTTACGGTGCATCCCCAAAGTCAAGATTCGCAGCATCACCCGCAGGTCCATGGTGACCAAGATCAGGGTGCTTCATGTAGGCACTGCAAGAGTTAACGTTGCTTGAGTAAACAGCACAAGTCAGATCAGTTATGCATACTGGTCAGAACATCATTCCTGATGAATGATAGCTGCTTCACTCGTCTCGCCTCATAACTTGGCTTCTGCACCTGCCCGTGGCACTGCCATTCATTCTGCTTGATCTCAAAACTCAGCCATTTCTTCTCTGCACTTTGAGACTCTGTTCTACATATATCGTTCTCCAAGATGCCATTTGGCTTATCCTGTTCTCCATGACTCCACTCTGTGACTGCGATCCTCTGAGCGTCCACACGACTCCATTCTACATATATCGTTCTCCAAGATGCCATTCGGCTTATCCTGTTCTCCATGACTCCACTCTGTGACTGCGATCCTCTGAGCATCCACACGACTCCATTCTACATATATCGTTCTCCAAGATGCCATTTGGCTTATCCTGTTCTCCATGACTCCACTCTTTGACTGCGATCCTCTGAGCACCCACGCTACAACCCCTTCTTTCCAAGAGCTCCTCTACGAATCTTATGCTTCATGCTGTCCTGCCAGACTGTCCAATCAGGGTAGACTAGGACCTATAGAAGAGGCTAAGTGCCAGAGGACTCAGGGGATTCCCAGAAAACCACAGATACTGGGCTGTCATGAATACCATCAAATTCATATCTGAACAATATATGAATGATGCACAGAAGCTATGCCAGTGCTATGCAACACACAGTTGTTTTCAGGCACACATACACAACAGGTTATTAACATGGTTCAGACATTTCCATATCTGGCGGGAAAACAACATTTAATTAAGCTCCTGCAGAAATAACTATTTTCACAGGAAAAGGGTTAGGACACAATGAGGTTAATGTTGTGACAATTTAACTAGCAGGGGAACAACCAAAATAAACGGAGGCCCTTCTTTGAAAAAGATTAAATCAGCTTTTTAAAAAGAAGTTGAGAAAGACTTCATGAATACATACACTGAATCTTGGCCTGTTCTAGGAGCAGTTCAACTATTCAAAAATCGTATTTGTCATGACATTGAATGTCGACCACAAAAAGTGATAGTAGTCCATATGTTGGACCAAGGATTCCTAATGCAACATGAAAGTCAGTACAGCGCACAAGTACTTTCAGTAGATAAACCAGATGGTACATTCCATGTATTTCTATACTGTGGAAGACTCAATGCACACACTCGCACTGAGGCAGTCCAAAATGTACAGAGTTCCGGACTTTCGATTAACATTCAATGGTGCAAATGCAAAGCTGTTCCTGACTCCTGGAATTTTGTTATCACACAGCCATTAGAGCCAGAGTGTTTAAAATACACTGCATTCATCTTCCAAGGGAAACACTATTGTTGCACAAGAATTCCTCGGAGCGACAAGAATAGTGCAGGAACATTCTGGAGCAGAACGCAGAGCCCATTAGAAGGCATTCCAAATTGTAGGCTGTCTGCAAATAACATATGTTGCAAAGACAATGATTTGAAAACCCATTCAGACAAGACGGGTTTCATAGGAAAAGCAGTAGCTTTGAAGTGCTACATATTTAATTTCAAACAGCCAAATTCAGCAAATAGAGTGGTTACATGTGTATGGTTTTCACTATCAGATGTGGGGGAGTGGTTCTCTCATACTTTCTAGAGAAATGTGCACACTTACAGAGTCTTCACACACTGCGACATCTTCAATAATTACTTGGTTGTACATATGTAGCAAACTATTTAGTATGTTTATACACTATTGATTGGCGGTATGCCTTTTATTCCTAGAAGTGAATAGGATAAGAGTAGGATGCCAGGCCTATAGCCAAGTACATTACTGTTGTACATGTTATTTTTGACTTTACTATTTTTAATACTCATATTATTTCTAAAAGAGAATAAATGTACATGAATGTTAAATAACTGTTTGAGAGCATTATTTATGTGCTTCGATTTTATGAGTATATCGAAGCACTATATTGTAAGAATAGATGCTGATTATTTAGTGATAAAACTGTAGACATGTTATGATGACGTCTAACAATAATCTGTTTATCTAAAAAAGGGAATTTTGTGGATATGTGTGTGTGTGTCTGTTCAAAATGGTCAGCATACTTCCCAACGTGCTACAAACCTGACATTTGGAATGTTGGTAGGCTCCATGGTGTAGACAATGTTAAAAGGATAAAATATACTTTTTTCTAATATGTTTTTATACAGTTTTTTTAAGTGGTCTGCAATGCTTGGATATGTGTGTGTGTCTGTTCGAAATGTTCAGCATACTTCCCAACATGCTACAAACCTGCATTTCAGCATGTGGGTAGGATCTATGGTGTAGACAATGGAAAACGCATAAAATATAAATATACCTTTGTCTCATTTATTTTATTTTTTTAATAGACATTACCGTGCAAAGCACGGGTACAGCAGCTAGCCATTTATACAACAGTAATAAGAGATGGTTCCCAGATTTTCTATGGGTAGGCCCAAAACAATTATGAAGACTAATAGATAAATCTGCCTGTGCCCAAGGGTAGAGGTGTTTCTTGCTATAAAGCGCAGAGTGTCAATCTGCATTTTTTCTATGGTTTATTTAGCGTGGCCTAATCCATTCATTAATCATTCATTCATGCATGTATCCATTTAGCATTAGCCATGTTTGGCCATTATGGTTTGTTTTGGTCATAGATCGATATTTGCTGAAATCCATGCATATATATTTAGCTTGCTATTTTGTATAGCACATTGTAGTGTGTTTCTAGGCGCTAGGTCTGTTCTTGTCCACATGAATTAGGCTTTTAGCTGAGCATGGAGAGATTTGTTTTCGCAGCCGAACACAGTGTAAATGTTTTGATAACAAATACAGTCTTGGCAGACTAATCCTTTAGCACAGAGATATAACCTTGGTTGGCTGACTGCAGATAGATATTTTCGTTCCTGCAAGTTAGACTGTCTCGATGCGAGAGAGAATGTTAGCGATAGGCTTGCTGTTTTGTTCTTAGAATATAGGAGAACATGTCATGAGGGTTAGGTTAAGCGAGCTAGAGGGAGCTGTCTCACAGCTGGTTGAGAGAGAAAGGGGACAGTTGGGTTGGGATTACGGAAGCTCTCATTGCTAGAGAGTGATTGCTTTTGCTGAATGTTAGAGATTAGTGACATTCTGTCATGCATAAAATTAAGATGGATTTTGCTTTGAAATAATCTGATTCATGTGTCTCTGTGATTCTCTTCTGTTTTGTTTACATAGCATAGCACACTTTTAGGATTCACAAGAGCACCAACTGTTTCTGGGGCCTTGTGTCAGTTGCAGCACTACTCTCTGCTGCAAAACCTGCCATACCTACAGAAGGAGATGTTCACTTCCCCAGGATGTAAGTAAGACTCTTGAAATCAGGGGATGATGAAAGTCATGACAGATCAGTCTTGTGTGTTTACCTACAGCCCAACTGCTTCCTCCACCGTTGATCCAACCTCGAATCTTCTTGTAACCTCTGTGCCCTGATACCCTTGGGTCTGGTGCGCAATATAAATAAACAAACAAACAAACCATGCTCCACAGAGTTGCCTCCTCTGAAGCAGGCATCATGATGATGCCTTCTTTTGCTCTTTCCTTGATGGCTCTTACTGTGTCGCCTTTCTTGTGCCGCTGGTTTATTTCATAGGGAACACCTGGAAGGTAGAAGGAATGGTTCTATGTCTGCATCAGCTTCTATGCAGATACAGCAAGTTGAACGATATAGATTTCCAGACCTTCCCATTGTGCTAGGACAGCTCGCAGGCCAATGAATGCAGAACTAACTAACGGTTGCATTATTCGGCATGGAACTGCCCCCATGCGAGAAAAGATTAAGATTCTGCAAAATAAGTTACACGTAGCTTCCTGGGCTTCCAAAACTATTTCCTGCCGTTCTCCCTTCTCTTCATCTTCAATAACATCAGGACAAACAATCATGAACCTAGACGGTGCAAACACTCTCCCAACCTCTGAATATGTTTATACTGATCCAAATAAATACAAACTCTCCCAAACCCAATGCCTACTACACTTTTTGAAACTGTTGCAGCTCCCAGCCCATGAGTCCCATTGTCATTTGCAGCATTCAACAAATGAGTGCTGACGCTATGACCTGGGCCTCTGGCCTTTTAAGCTCCTAAAACAGCATAGTACATACCCGTGTGGCATTCACTGTCCTGGCCAAGAATGTATTTGCACAGTGTTCCTCATCCCACGCCCAAGGAATTGAGATGTTAACACTAAAATATGGCACAAAGAATCTCTATGCTTACATATAACATTTTTGGAAACTAATGGCAGAATTTCATTGGTCCCAAAAACCCATATCACTGTTTTCCAACAAGGCCTTTTGGAGGACTTTGAGGATTCACCGGTGAACGTTAATCTTGCCCTGTATCCATCGAGGGCCTAAACAAAGTTTTACTATAAAACTATCAGTTGATCAAATACTGACAATCCAAACAAAAGAAAGGTCATCTAAAATCAAGTCCTTTCCTGTCAGTCTGGTAAAAGGCATGATCACTGAAGATCCTGGACCCCAACAAATAGAGATCAGAAGACTTCCAGGCCCATTCTCCCAGGAATAAAGAAACAGAAGACACTTGGAAAACCTATATATGCACCAGGAACACAAGGTTCAGTCCAGATGCAACTGCTCATTATTCAATTTGCTAAACCCATAAGGGAAACTCTCTTCCGGTAGTACCCAGAACTCTCTGGTGTTCCCTTGTAACAATTCCCTCTTCACTTACCTGTATGTCCAGGTGTCTGTTGACATTTTGGGAACCTCAGCACCAGTCAAGGTTAATGCACTTGTAAATTCTGGTCTCTCCAGCAATTATATGGATCATCGGTTCACAAAGAAAGAAAGCACTAATCCCATGGTCCTGAAACCTCATCTGGAATCTATTAATTCTTAATGGCACTCTCAAGCTAGTTAGGGCAGAATTGGGGGAGGTCGAGCGGCACCTGAGGCAGCTGGAAAACAAAAACGGGTTGACCAAGGATAGGGCATTGTTGGGAGTGATTAAAGGGAACCTATTGAAGTTCCAAGAGCTTGCAGGAAAATAAATTAGATATATGAGTAAGCCATTTAGGGCCAGAGCGTATGAGGAATCCGAGAGACCAGGTAGGACATTGGCCCGGGGGGTTAGTACGGAGTAGGAATTGCAGACCATCAGTGGTGTCTCCAATCCATCGGGGCAGCTGGTTGTAACTGAGGACGTGGTCAACAGGGTGTTTAAACACTACTATGCTCCGTTATATACTAACGGTGATGCATGCACTGCTACTGTCCTGGAGGAATGCTTAGCAGATGTTGAGCTACCGGAATTTCCTCAGGAGGTCATATTAGCCCTTGATACCCAATAACAATAGAGGACGTTAATGAGGCGATAGCCGCATTGGCATCGGGTAAGGCACCTGGATCAGGCGGGTTGGAGTGGAATTATATAAGGAGTTTAGGCAGACGTTCGTGCCCAAATTGTTACATGTGTGTTTCGTGCCCAAATATTTAATGGGAGACATTGGCAAGGTGCCAATGGGTATCAGAAGGTTTTTTAATGTGTTGTGCATAGTGTCTAAAAAATGTATACTGAGACGTTGGAAGAGAGTGCTGCTGCCTACTTGTAGAGGAATGGCTCAAGGACTTGGTGTATACAAGTGAGAGGGAGGAAACATTTATAGCTCCAGTGCTTGCGGCCTGCGTCCTGCCGGCCAAAAGACATTTGGGCCCCTCTCTGCGAATACCTGTCTAGAGAGGAGAGCCCATCATCAGGGTAATAAGGAAGGCCATACTGAGTAGAGTATTGGAACTCGTTACATGGGAGGGTGGGCTGATGGCTGGTCACCAACACTTGTTAAAGTACAAATGCCCTCATGTTTTGCTGTCAACGTATGTACATCCATAATGCCTTACTGTCTGTCTAATGTTGCTGAAAATAAAGTTTTTAAAAAAGTATTGTTGAAAGAGCCACGGTTTTAGTGTTTTGCAAAACTGGATAATGGTGGGGGCATGCTCAAGGCCTCTGCCAGGATTGAGTACCAGATGGTCGGGCGGGGCAGGAGAGGGACTGTTTGCAAGTCTTCTCTGTATGGGCTAGCTTACACTCCAACCTTTTGGTGGCTTTGTTTCATGAGGCATGCAATGTAGCTACCCAGTAAGTTGGTGTTCTGTTCAAGACTGCTTTGAAGGTCATTCATGCAGTTTTGAATTTTATCCTGGATGGGAGGGGGAGCCAGGGAAGCTTGTGCAGTGTAGGAGGGATACATTCCTCTATGGGGTAAGCTGAGGTATGGCCGGCTGCCTTAAGGGGGGACCAGGTGAGTTGCTGGAAGCCCATTAAGGAGAGTATTTTGCCCATTAATGTGTGAGATCATGAGGACTTGGACCATAGTGCCGGAGTCAATCAGGCGAATGAAGGGTTTGATTTTGCAGAGTGTGGATATCTATAGTCATGCAGTTTGTGCCTTTTTGGCTATGTGCTTTTGGAAGTAACGGCTACTGTCAACAATGAAGCTTCAAAGCAAGCACATCATTACTGGAAGCCAAATTAAAGTATTTCCCCAATGCATCATTGCGAACAATTTCCCACTTATGAATATGCATAATTTGATCCCTTTAGCATTGTATCCATGCAGACAAGGTAATGCTTACTCCTGTTTGAATGGAGACTGTCGGACTTTACATTTACTATTACAATTCTTGGACTAAAGGGGATGAGCACCATTAGGTCAACTTGCAATAATTCATGGCAGGAGCAAGATTTCAGATCAAACATATTAGAGCACAATGAACCGGAATTGCGAGGTCACACAGTGCTACCCTGCATAGGGGTTAAAGGGATATACACCACACACAGAGGGCTAGGTAGTTTTTCTCCTTTTTTCAGATGCGCCTCCTTCTCTCTCGCTCGCTATCATTTTTGGGCACCTTCCTCATTCCCCCTCCCCTTCCTCCTCCCATGCTGATGTCACCTGGCAACATCTGAAAGGCCTAGTGTCCCGCTGCTGCTGTAACACACAGATCCACTCTTAGTTGCAATTGTGCATCATTTCTAAGAGGTGACAAAGTGCTTTGGTGAAACCCTTCTATATCTGGCTCATAATGTCAATCTCATTAGAGACCTTGTGAATCCATCAGTTAAATACATTCTTGCAAACCAGGCCATACTAGAGGAGCATACGTCGGTTCGGCTACTTCCTCCTCTAGCATTTGTGAAAACCGTTCAGAGCAGGGAGAGGAAGCGGCAGGAGCCGCTGAGCGTGTGCAGCAGCGATCCCTCTCCCTTCGCTCATGCCTGCAGCCCTCCCCAGTTGGATCTCTGCAGACACTCTGCTACCACAGTCCAGGCATCACTGCACCATATAGCAATTGGCAATGGAATAGAAACATACAGCCTATGGGCACAGAGAGTGAACACTGGTATAACATGAGCCCGGCTAAACATGAGAGTTTCTGCAAGTGACATTCAAATGAGATTAGCAACCACAAACTAGATGGATTTAGCATCCATCTCTGATGTGAGCTCCTAAATGGGTTGCCTTGTTTACTGGAAAACATACCTGATAATAAGTCCTTTAAGACTCTCAATATCGCCAAATTTAAGTGAAAGCCTAAAATGAAAAAAAGACAGAATCAGAGATTTTTATGGTCTCAGGAAGGCCAGAACATTTAAAGATAACAATAGGTCCATCTTTACTAAAGTCCCAGTAATGGCTGCATATGTCTATCTTCCGCAGTATCTCCCTTTATTTTCTAAACAAGGCTAGAAGTGATATGTTACTGTGTGAGAGATTTCATTTTGCAGAACAGGACACCACAATTTATTAAGAACAATCTAATTAAGTTAATTTAGCGATGAGCAGAGCAAATCAGGGTGCTACTTAGTTCGCAGGTACTTGTGAGGGTCAGGACAGTATGGAGAGGACGCGCTCATGAAATGACACATAGGGCAACAGAACGCTTGCTGGCACTGTCACCCAAGAGGAGAAAAAGCAAAATGGAGAAGAAATGCCGAGTCATAAGAGGAGCCAGACTGAAGCTCCAAACAGCATTGAAAGGACCAAGCAAGGAGTTCAGCAGTATTCATGAGGAATGGAAGCATTGTCCCAGCCATTCATTGGCCGAATATACAGTGCCCCGGAGACATGGGCAAGCCTAAATTATCACCAAGTGTAAACAGGAAACGAATAGATGTCCAGTCAATTTCAACCAACTTGCAAAAGGTCTTAACCAAAGACAGCAGACATGGATCATGTATTGTTTCTGTTCTTACAAAGAGAACCCATGACTCATCTTCCTAAGGTAAAAGAAATAAAGTGACAAAGATGCCAACCAAGCCACCACCCGCAAAATTAGGTAACCCAGGCCATGTCGGTGCCCTAGACCAGATACCATACTAGTCCCAGCACACCGTGCTGTCATGCTGATCCTGTCGACTAGAGCCACCAGGGTGATCTTGAAGGTCCAAATCACCAAGGTCGAGGAAAAACACTTGGACCTACCTTCGTCCACTACTTTCTCCTATAAAACTTGATTTCACCTGGGGCTAATCCAATCAGATTCATTTACAGCAATCGGATTTTTACATTTTAATTATAGGTTTCAGCTTACTCTTTGGTTTGTATTACATTCCAGTAAATACTCAATTCTCCTCTGCCATTCACACTATGTTCCAATGGGTAATTGTTTGTGAAAATCTCCTCTGTTGAAATTAACTGATTTTGTTAGGTTACAACCTCCACTGACTAACCATTTAATATGTTTGTACATATAATCGATGCCTTGTCACTAGCCATTTAGATTCTGATGGCTACATTGGCAACCATATTTTTTCATGTTATTGCCTCTTGTAGCATGTACTTTTAGCGCTCTCCTTATTGACAGATGTTCATAGACAAGTAACAGGTTTGTCTTGTAAACCCATATAGACACAAGTCCCACTCAGATTGGATGCAAACATGTCACTTCATTCTTGACCAGCCAGATGACTAATAAGGACATTTACCACCTCATATGCAGTGTGATCAGCTGCTCAGCCAATGCTCGCCTACAGCCACGAGAACTGTACAAAAAAGAACACATCAGAGAATATCTCTTTTGTACTTTCTTCTTAAACATTCTCCGTTAAAGGGCACTTTCCTGGCAGGGGAATTCTGGATTTACCTCTGCATGAATCCCCAAATGGGTAGCTGATAAACCATGCCACTCCTGTTGGCTACTTTTCTGATGACAATGTGTTTCTGATATCCAGACAAGAAAATATTCATGTAAATCCCCCACGGATATCTCACCCTGTTTCATTTTATCATCTCATGTATAGGATCCATCAATTGCACATCCAAATCCTCCTCTTAGACATATGGTCTGAGGTGCATCTGTTGTTACATATGTTCCCATGTGGCTAAGCTGTAAGAATCTAAAATCCCTCCTGTGCTTCCCTGTTGGGTGCATTTGAATGTTAGCATACACTGACGCTGTTATTCTTTCTGCCCTTCAGCATCCCATCGCTAGCCAACTTTGGAATCAGCATCAAAAGGCAACATATCCTAGGATAGGCTAGGTTTCAGTAAACCCAGAGTAGTCCTGTCTGCTACAGAAGATGACAGCCTTGCAATTCACCTTTTATATACTCCTAGCATTTGAGTTGCTAATACATATTTACTATGTGTTTTCATGCAACTTTATTTTTTGAAACATTTCCATTCCTGCACACCTGTGCCTTGGTAGTTGAATGTCTTCTTTTCAATTCCAACCAATTGCAAGCACAGCGGACGGAAACCAAAAAACTATGCAAGTAAGGGTCAACGAAACACGCACGTAGTCAAACGAGAACACACTGTGGATCAAACAAAATAACACACACACACACACATACACACACCACACACAAGCACACACCAGAACACAGCCTAGCTTGAATGAAATAGGGCATGACAGCAATAAAGAAAACAGAGACTGCAGGTGTGTCCTCGTGCCACACATGAGGTTGGTGACCTTGCTGTACCCCAATCGTTAATACCAGCATGGAGAACATACATAGCTGGCACTGCATCCCGCCAGGGATCGGGAGACTGCAGATAATGTGTTATAGACCCCTTTATTTTGGGGGCATTTCCATTCTTGTCCCACCCCCTTCCTAAAAGTGTAATGGCTTCCTATCACTTCCCCCCAATCACGAGCCCAACTGATTTCGGTCTGACAGCTGAAGTGTGGTCCTCTGTTTAATCATCTTTTCCGGAAGAAAGATGCACAGACCTCATGGAATCCACATCCTTCATCCTCGAAATAAACTTCAGCTATTTGTGGATTTCTTCTTTCTATTTCAGAGCGGCACTGGGACCTATTTTTTCTTCTGTCCAAAGTGAATGGTGGTGTTATTTATTCTTCATGGCTCAACAGCAACATGCTTCTCGTTCAGGATTTCACAACTCCTACTTCGGAATCCTCCCTCGTCTCCTCATCAATGGCTAGAACTTCACCAAGAATGGAAAGGAGAAAGAATGGAAAATCTTAGAAATGTGTGAAGAACAAACAGTGCACCTATTTCCATATGTAGTGCAAGGGCAGGGTAATCATAAAGGGCACACCGAGTAATATAGAGGACTGTTGAGACGGTCTAATGTGAGAGGATTCAGGTTTTCTTTGTGTTATGAAATCAAATAGCTAAGGCATTATTAAAGGCAGTCCATACAGAACATGTATAGTAGATCCAGCTCGAATAAGGTATGTGTAATGAGAGACCCAAAACTAGGATTGTGATTGGCTACCCATTGTCAGGTGGTCAATATATGCCTACCTCTAAAACATATCATCTTCAAAACCATTAAGTACACAGTTTCTGATTGGTCTTAAAACTATAAGGTCCTTCCTTATATGGACCTCTACAATTGGTTGGCATGCCTGTGCCATGTCTGGAACATTCGGTTCACTTAGCAGCATGTATGCCCAGACCCAGGTGCAAGGAAGTGGGCCTGACTCTACTTCCCCACCCAATAAGCCCAACATCTCTCATCGCCCAAGCCTTCTGTCATGAAGATTGTCTTTGAACTTGGCCTTGCAAAGTATCCTTGTCTCTGGGAATACATGGGAGTGCAGGCACTCACTATCGTTGTTCTATGACTCCAAGTTTGACCCTATTTTTATCCTTGGCTCACGTGACAGTAGACCACAATTTGGTCCATTCTGCAGCTTTTAAATGACTTCAATTAATAAAACTTGGAATTCTTGGTGTTCCTTCTTTGCACCTTCACAAGGGATGATTCATCCTTTGTATGTTCGCTCTTTTCTAGAATAGATAGCTGACCTTGGCTGCTTCAGTCGTGACTTCAAACCAGACCACCTCGCCATGCAGCTCTACAATTTCAGCTTATTCTTGCTGCGACACAATTCTCCCTTTCTTCTTCATGGGTCATGGCTTACTTAATTCAAGATACTCATGTCCAGCTTCTATACAATGGCGGCTTCGCCTGCATTCTATTCACTACATATAGCCAATTCTATGATGACTTAGTCTACCTTGAGTTTCAGCGTCTGTACAGTTATTGAATGGTTGATTCTTTGCAACACTTCGTGCACATGTAATCTTCTTTTTCATGATTTAAGAGTTCCCTCGATTCTTCATTTCGTCATTAGTTTCTGTAAGATCCATACATCCTTTTCAGCCAATATTTTGAGATGTCGTTCATACTCTCTTATGATGTCACAGACTTCTTTCTTTGCTCTTTTTCATATTCCTTCAGGGAGTTCCTCCCTTAGATTGTCATCTCTTCAGGGATACATTCGATAGGGTTGTCTCAATGGGTATGTTCTTTGGAATATACGCTGTGGTATTGGCAGAACTGCTGGTGTCAAACACAGCATGATCTCAAGCTTCCAACATATAGGAGGTAGGGGGCGGGATTTCCTGCAGAGGCATGCAGCTGCTCTACAATGCACTTCCAGAACATAATGAACCTGTCACCCAAAACATCAATCATACCAACCGCCGTCAAATCAGCATACATCAAACCACTGGTAAAAAAGGAATCAGAATGTGCAGAAGACCCAAGCAAATACAGACCATTATCCAGCCTGCCCTATCAAGTGAAGATCCTGAAGAACAATGTATACAAGATCCTACTTAAATACATTGAAACAAACGGACTACTCGACCAGTCACAAGTTGGCTTCAGACCAATGAGAGGAACAGAATCAGCGCTCATATCGATATGGGACGACTTGAAAATAAATGCAGGAAATGGCACCCTATCAGCCTTCATATTATCAATCACTTATAAAAAATACTGTTGGAATGTGGCATACAGGAACCCGCACCTGTGTGGCTTACCCGATTCCTCCTAAATCATACCAAAAAAACCTAATTACCATTGTTCATCTCAAACACCAAAAACATCTCCTGCAGAGTTCCACAGGAATCCACCCTCTGATGAAAATTACTGGAACCCACGTACTAACAGCCACAACTACGCAGACAACACTCAACTGATAGTGAAGACAATTGTGACCCAGAAACAAAATAACTGCCTCAACAACTGCCTCACAGACATCTACAACTGGATGGCAACAAACAACCTCAAACTGAAGCCGGCAAAACCAGAAATAATGTTCACACCCATGGAAAACAGTGTAACCAACCCACAACTGGAATGGCCAGCCGGCATTGGGAACACAACGAAGACTTCAAATGTAGTAAATAATCTAGGAATACACATGGACAGGAGACTATACCTGGAACCGCAAGTCAACGCAATCACTAAAAAGTTCTTCTACCTCCTAAGATTAATCAGTCGATTTTCCTCACAGAACCCTCACAATCATATTCCTGATACTAACAAGAATTGACAACACAAACAGCCTCTACATAGGATTGCCATAAAGATTCACCAAGAAACTCCAAAGGGTCCAACACAATGCAGCCCGGATTCTACTAAGATTAAGATTAAACAAAAGAGACCACATCAGTCCAGCTCTGAAATGTCTTCACTGGCTACCAGTAAAAAAACAGCATCAAATTCAAAGCCCTTTGCATCACGCATAAAGCCTTACACAGACAAGGAGCCAAATTCCTACAATCTAAGATCAGCCTCTACCAGCCAAGAAGGGACCTAAGATCAAGTGACAACCTACAAATAGAGACAAAACAATACAAAAAAGGACATTTGAAGGAACAGCATTCTCACACATAATTGCTAACCTTTGGAACACCATGCCCAAAGAACTTAGAACTGCAGAAGACCACATCACCTTCAGAAAACAACTCAAAACCTGGTTATTCAATAGACAATCACAAGCGCAAAGGGACATCAACAGCAAAAACATTGCAGATGAAAAGAAACACATGAAGGGATGTGGTCAAAGATAACAGCAGCAAAATCAAAGAGGACCAGAACACTGCACCACCCTCCTCCCCCAGCCATGCCCAACAACTAAGGTTATCAACGAACAGAAGGCCGCCCATTCAACAGGCAGATTTAGAGAAAACACCCACACGAAATGTATACACCAAGGAAAACTAAGACAGTTAAAGCATTAACAGGAAAGTATAACCCTAACATGCCCACCAACACAATTAGGGGAACCGGTCGAGCACCACATCCTCAATTATTATTACACCAGCTGCCTACCCATTCAGCAGCCGACCGCACAGCAGGTCCACAACCAACTGCCACGACTAACCTGGACGAGTAACCAGGAACGCACTTGGTACTACCAACCCTCTGCCACCAAACACGCAGGAGAAGTCAGTCTCCAGGCCTGGAGAGGAGGCAAGATTGGCCAACGAACCACAGCCAAGAACGTTGGTAGATACTATCAAGCGGTAACCAAATACTCACGCCACAGGCATTGTCAATCCGACCGACTTACTATTCCATTTCCCCCCTTCCTGCTCCTCCAACATAACCAATGCCACCACACATGACTAGGGGCTAGCCACACTACATATGAGCACACAGAATGAATCTAATGTTTGCACCCTACCAACCTTTAGACTCCAGAAATAACAGTAGAGGGAACTCCCTTACACATAGTCCATGAATCCATCAACAATACACAAATGCACACCAACACAACATATTCATACACCTAACAGCCATCCGTGACTCTGGACCCCTTATGGATACAACTAAGCAGTGCGCAGGACCACTAACCCCACCCTATGATCACATGACACACAAACCCAACACAAACATTAGTAGACATCCGTGGCACTCAGTCCAACCCATACGTTTACAGCATGGGGGGCCTCCCGAACTAACTCCCACACGCAAGACAACGCTCACAGGTGCCAGTTTCTCCTCGTTCTGAACCTATCCTATCATCCTATGCCCACTAAAAAAACAGCCCTCTTCTCTTTCAGAGCCGCATGCACGCCTGTAGACTGCTCTTTTGTGGTAAAGGTGCATGGTATAAATCAATATAACATAACATAACCAATTGTGAAAAGTTGACAGTTAAATCTGTGATTTACACAGCAAAAAAATGGCATTGAGTTTCTTGCTTTGTTAATTAGTGGAGCCACGGCTGAGGGATGTGTTTCTAGCACAAACTCTGCGAGATGTAGTGAGGGCACATCTCAAAATTCGGCATGAGATCTCTGCCGTTGGTACATACATTAGCAAAACAGGAAAAGTGGACTGGCAGAGTCCTGCTAGCATGCATGATTATTTAACAATATACATAAGCAGTGCTGGAAATGGAAATAAACAAACTCTGAGGACACACACCCTTCTTGGTGGTAGGGAATGGCCAGAGCTATGGGGTGAAGACTAGAGTTGCAGTCATAGCAGACAAGTGATAGGCTTCTAAAAAGTGTAAATATAAGCAAAGCTAAAGTTAACACTCCATTTTATAGAGATGGCTACTTAGTGTTGTCCTCTCACCACACAAAACCTTTTAACCTGTTCGTCAATTACACTTGCTTTCCCTCTATTTTCAAAATGGCCACGGTCAACCCTCTCCTAAAAAAGCAAGGGGCTGACATAACACTATGGGCCTCATTACACGGTAGGTGGTAAGTGTTTACCGGTACCAGTATTTTACCGGTACCTGTAAATCCTTAACCTTACTACAAGGTCCCTTTGCAGGTTGGGGAATTTAACGCCTGCGTTTTGCAGGCGTTAAAAACCAACCCGCAAAGGGACCCAGGGAGCTAATTACGGTACCGCAATTTGCGGTGCCGTAATTAGCGCCTTCCCCATTCCCGTTATGTCCTATGGGGCAAAAATGGGAATGGGGAAGGGCCATGGTGGAAGGGGGAATTACCGCCTCGCCAACCTTGGAATGGGGCGGTAATTCCCCTTTCCACCAAGGCGGTGCCGGTATTTTACCAGCATGAACCATGGCGCTAATAGCGCCATGGTTCTCCGCCTACCGTGTAATGAGGCCCTATGTATTTCCTTCTTCACTACTCTAAAGTGCTGGAAAGGGTTGTGTTCAACTGTCTTACCAGTTTCTTAGACATCCACAACCTTCAAGACACACTACAAGCCGTTTTTCCTCTCTTGTCACTCCACTAAAACTACTCTCATGAATGCCCCTAACTTCGTTGTCTCTGCTAAGCCCTCAAACCTATCTGCTATCCTAATTCTCCTTGATCTGTCCTCTGCCATTGACACTGTTGATCACTTTGATCTCCTAAACACACCCTCTCTTCTTGGGATTAGCGATTGAGCCCTTGCCGGGATTGAATCATACCTAGAACCTCACCAATCCCCTGTCTCCTGGAACAACAACGCCTCTCAACTCACACTAACTATTGGTGTTCCACAAGGCTCTGTCCGCGGTTCTCTCCCCTACACCCCTGCTCTTGGTGCACTAATCTCCACCTTTGGGTTCTTGTCCCAACTCTTCTTGGATGACACCCAAATCTTCTTCTCTTTTCCTGCACTTTCGTTTAATCTCGCTATCAAAATTTCAAACTGCCTCTCTGCCATTACATTTTGGATGGCTTTGTACTCTATGATGTTAACCTCTTCCAAAACAGTGGCACTCTTCTTCCTTGCCAAATATTCTCTCATTTCCTTCCTTCTCTATCCAGATCCCACCTGACACTTTCCCCCACTCCTTGTTAGCTAGAAACCTGAGTGTCATCTATGACTTCTCTCGGTGTGCAGTCATAATGTCGACAACAATAATGTCGACAGTCAAAATGTCGACAAATTAATGTCGAAAATCAATAATGTCGACATACAAAAATGTCGACATTTTACATTAATGTCGACATTTTTTCGAAATGTTGTATAAATAAATAAATATTTATTGTTGTGTTGTATGTGTTGAGTATGAGGGGTGGGGGGTGGCAGGGGGTATTGGGTGAGAGGGGTTGGGGGGACATCCCCATAGTAAATGATATTCTTTTTATTTATTTGTTTATTTATTTATTGAATAATAAATAAATAAATAAATATATAATTACTATGTGTTGGGAATGAGGGTGAGAGGGTGGTTGGGGGGGTGTGGGGGGGTGTCAGGGGGGTGTTGGGTGAGGGGGGGTTGGGGGGGACCCCCCCCATAGTAAATTAGACTCTTTTTGGTTATTTATTTATTGAAAAAATAAATAAATAAATAAATAATTAGATTCTGTTGAGTATGAGGGGTGAGAGGGTGGTTAGGGGGTGTGGTGGGGTGGCAGGGGGGTGTTGGGTGAGGGGGGGTTGGGGGGGACCCCCCATAGTAAATGATACTTTTTGTTGGTTATTTATTTATTGAAAAAATAAATAAATAAATATATAAATAATTAGAATGTGTTGCATATGAGGGGTGGGAGGGTGGTGGTGTGGGGTGTGGGGGGGTTGCAGGAGGGTGTTGGGTGAGGTGTTGATAGTGTTAAGGGTTTATAGTCATATTGTCGAAAAAAAAATGTCGACATTTTTTTTCGACATTATGACTTTTTACATTAAAAGTATAGAATGTCGACATTATTATTTTCGACATTATTTTTTCGACATTTTTGTCTGTCGACATTTTTTTGTCGACATTATGACTATAAACCACTTCTCTCACCCCTCCTGTAATTTCATCTACAATACTGCAACAGCAGCTCACCTCAACATCCTAAATATTAGTAAAATCAGGCACCTCCTTTGTTTCAACAACGCCAAGCATCTTCTAACCATTCTTGACTTTTCTAAACTGGACTACTGTACCAGCATCCTCTTTGGTCTCCCCAACTTCGTTTTCTGTTATGTCGACAATATCATTAGCTTTGCTACCAGGACCCTCTCTGAACTCCTTCACTTCATATCTACTTCGTATTACCGTCACAAGGCTAGATGTCTGACGATGCAAAACAAGGGCAGATTTAAATTTCTTCTCCTGGTTCACAAATCTATCCACGTTAAGGCACCATGACATCATCCTCCACTAACCAACTCTTCAAGCCTTCTCCTAATCTCCGCTCGGACTCCTTGAGTACCCTTATGGCACCTCACATCCATGTTCCGCATGTCGCATCCACTCTCTCTCTCTTCTTGCTCCACTTGCATGGAATTCTCTTACTTCGGAAAAACACACTAGGGGACTATTGGTGGGTACTGGACCTTACGATATACCCTAACTTTTTTCACACATTCAACGACAGGTCTATGATTCTATTAATGTGCCTTTTTAGAGTTACCATGTGTGTAACTTGAAACAGCTTGCCCTCCAACCATTTTATCTGCTCCCTCCTGTGGTTTATGTCCCTAGATTACGCTGGTGTGCCGCTTATCTAGGGTTAGGGGACCAATAAAAACAGCCTTGCCCTAATTCGTTCAGGTAATACAATTGTTTGATCAGATCCTAATAACATAAAAAGCACATCTATCTATTGGCCTTCAAGGATGAAATATAGGGTGTTCTAGAGGTCATACAGGTGAATAACTTTCTTTTTTATTATTTTTCCCTATATTGACCATACAGAAGTTTAATAACCATACTTCGGAATTTGGGAGTCTCGGGAGAATAGCTCAGGGGCAACATGCTTGTCTTGGAAGCAAGACGACACAGAGCAGCACAAGTTCGATCCCCAGGACCGCGCTTAGAAACCTCTGGTATTAAGGGCGTTATTAAAAACCTATCATATGATATCATACACATAAGGATGTGCAGAATACCAACTGAAATCTGGTATTCCTCGTAATATTTCTTTTGCAAATGGTACTATTCCACTTGTTTGAAACTCTGAGTGTTAATTTTAAACCCTTAATCAGAGGAGCTCTACCAGTTCGAGCGGTTTCAGTGGTTTTACCAATGTACCACTTTCTTCAGGGCCTCAGCATCCCTGTGGGTGCCGACAAAAAAGAGAGAAGAGGCTCAGCTCCAACTGATCACTGCACCCTAGTTGCAGTTTCTGCCATGCCACACACTGGTGGGATACCTCTTCTAATTTGAGGGGTGAATTATTCCCCCACATGTACCTTGCTCTGTACTCAACAATCCAACAATGATTCCGGATCTCTGTGTGCTTGCTCCGAATCATTGTTAGATTTGCTGAGTGAAAAAGGGCAAGCTACTAACATTGAAATGCAAGCTCAGATTGTTGCATCCGGCATTCAGGCCCTCGATTGAGGCTGACATTCAACATGGGACGATTTCTTAATCTAGATGTAAGCCTGTTTTATATTTAACAAATGCATGCTCCACATTGCACTGTAAACAACTGTGCAAATACATGCATTGTGGGAGAATTGTGGCACTAACACAGTCCAAATGATGTAATTTGCTGCTGCATTGTGTACACTAAACTAAATATGTGCATTGTTGCTGAAATGAGAATGCACATTACTGCCCTGCTACAAAATTGTGAACAATGACCAAAATACGTGCATTACTGGAGCATTGTAAAAATTGGGCAAAATAGAAACATTACTCTGGCATTGTAGCCATTGAGCAAAATACGTGTTTTATGCCAGGAGAACTCATGGGCAAAAAGGCTCATCATTATGGCTTTGATGAAACTGGGAATTACATATACATAACTGGGGCATTGTGATAATTGATGATGCCTGTGCACTTGGACACTGTGGCAACTGGTGAGTTAGGCTGAACGTCATTCAGCAGACATCGCAGAATCTGCATATATTGCCTGATAAGTGGATATCACAATTGGGCACTTTGGATAATGTGCAATTGTTTGGTGCCGCCTGGTGCTATTGTGGGCCAGAAGAACAACAAGAAGTAAGTGCACACATTTGGACATAGTGTATTGTGCTTATGAATTCATTGGGGCAGTCCTGTGCTAACATCTGAGCTATCAAGTGCTGGTGTGGTGCTCTTGTGTTTCAATGTGTGAACAGTGTGCCACTGAGGGATATTGCCACAGATTAGCCAGAATTGAATTTCTGTCAGGTTCACCAGTGCTAACTAGTACTCATGCTGGGGCCCAGTGCAAGGAGCTAGATGTCTTGTTAACCAATCCCAAATACATGGCAGCCAAGCCCAAAGCACCCTGAGACCACCATCCAAGTATCAGTGAGTTTTAAGTAAGGCCAAAGGCGCTGTAAACGCCCCATTTGCAACCTATTCTTCTAAAACAATGTTATAGTTGTTATAAAGCTTACACAGTTTTCTTCAAAATTATGTTCTCTTTATTAAAGTGCATAATGTGTCAGAAAACCTACCTAATATTCCCTGTGGCAGAATCCACAACCTCTTTGTAAAATTGTTTTAAAATCTGATCCAGTGCAGACCAATGCTAATGCCCTGCGAACCTAAAGGTGCTTCAACCAGAAGCGACTTTAGAGTCCCTGAGACACTGGGTTATGTCATGCAATGCCCTCTACGCCTATGGCATTCAATATTTTGGGCGATTTGTGGCTCTGCAATTGATTGTTTGGGGGCGAAATTCCTCATTGACTCTTGCACTTGTATGTTTTTTTAATAATAATTCATGTTGTGTTAGGGGAAAATGTTTATTTATAACTTGTTGCTTCAGATAGGGAAGAACAAGTGGAAAAGCATTGGATGTGTATGAATAACAATGTAAATGACATGTAGGATTTTAGTACATTTTATTTTTTTTGGATTTATTCTTGTTATCTTTGTGAAAGTTGTATAAAGTAAAGACACAATACAGGTTTTTTTTTAAGTTAATTTAGAATGCACAATTTTTCAAAACCTTTCCTAAAAATTCCTTGGAGATCCTTTTAATACATTATTAAAATCCTATCTAGTTTTTACCAATATTATTGGACCAATGTAATTCAAAACTGCAATTTGCCACAACCATTCTGGAAAATTCTTTAGGGAGATCAAAACCCTCCTGGAAAAATTAGATGTCAAGTGCTCTTTATAATGCTCCATTGGCCACAATCTTTACCAAAGGTTTATTAGAGGAGAATATTCAAACCCATGTCTGCAATATTTGTTATAGTGCCACCCAGGTTTAACAATTGTTTATGGTCCTGTGTTAGTAACAATAATTTGCCAGAAATGTACAGGAATTGTTCTCTATAGTTCAACACAAAACTGCATTGTTAAAAGTGGGGGCTTATAAATCCATGTCACTTTTTTTGGGAGGGCCTATGAGCCACTTTTATTTTACAGGGGATGTCGGCCATTTTGGAGGGGTAAATGTGGGTCACTTTTTTGGGGGTGAATGTGGTAATTTATTTAGAGGTGAATGTGAGCCAATTTTCTGTGTGGTGCCCGGCCCTATTTTCTGTCCCAGTCTGAGAAATGTCACATTTCAGGAATGCATGGTCCAGGGAAGACGTTTTTGTTATGATATGATATGATATGATATGATATGATAGTTTATTTATACAGCGCCTATACACAATGTGTTTCAAAGCGCTTCAAGGCAAGGGAGGGAACAAGCGAAAATACAATGACATTCTTACAGGCCATGAACAGTAAGGATGTTAAATTAACGACATTTCAGATAGTGCATGAGCTAAGACATAGATAAGGAAGAGAGGGGGAGAGTGGGAAGGAAATGGAAACAGACAGGCTACTACCATACTAGGCATGGCGACTTGGAGGAACAAAACAAGCAACTGTCATACTAGGCCTGACGACATTTCAGATAGTGCTGGAGGGGGATGAGGAGGAAAAAACCATTAAGGGGAGGGGGCAGGAGACAGACGAGGTTGCTATCATACTAGATCCAGTAACCATTTTGATAGAGTAAGTGCATAGAAGAAAGTAAGGGGAGGAGATAGGAAAAGGTTTCAGATAGTGCTGGAGAGGGGGTGGGGAGGAAAAAACCAGTAAGGGGAGGGGGGAGGATCCTTGTTGATCCTTGGAGTTTAAAACATGCACCACTTTTAACGTTTTTCAAAACACAATTAGAAGAAAATATCCTCTCCTGGTTTTTTGTATTTGTTGATTTTATGAAAGACAAATGTCATTCGTCCTGTGCAATTTGTATGGTTATGCAAAGCCAATTGAATGAAATTTACATATTTTACCATGATATACTAATTTCTGGTGTGGTCACATCCCATTGCATATGTTAATGAGCCCCACCACTTTTTATTTTTAGGACTTGACCCCTGCTGTACACCCGAATTTATATAGTATTTGACTACAAGTGAAATGATGATGCACTGTGTCCCCAGTGCCTAACTGTAACTGACTATAACTGGAATGACGATTACTTAAGCAATAAGCCCCTCGCCAGGTGGGCATTACAGCATCAGGTAATGCCCCGGGGCCCATAGTTACAAAGACACTGGGGCATTACCTGACACGGTAATGCCCCCTGGTGAGCGGTTTATTTCTATAAGTAGCCCAGCCTGTTAGACCCGGGTACTAATAGCGTGTATTTGCGCTTGCGAGACGTTAGCAATGAAAAAAAAATCAAAAAAGTGAACCAAAAAAATGGCCACCATCGTACGGGATAAGGGACTACTTGGCCCTTTTCAAAATCAGACATTTACCAAATTGCAGACAAATTTAGAGACCATTGAAGACTGCAGGATGTGTTCTCATACGCTGGTTCATAACTGGGTGTAATCCCTGTGCCTGAGTAATTGGAGATTAAGTCTCCTTGCGGCCGCGTATTGTCAGAAACAATGCTAATTTGGTAAAATAAGCTAAACTCTGGCGTCCCACGTTAGGATTGCCACAATGCACCCGATTCACTTGCCTAGAAGGGGGTTTATTGTCAATGTCCACCGGGAATTGGACTGGGCATCCTATATATCCCAGAATGCACAGCACTTAGGACAATCCTGTTATATGAATCCTGGGCAAGAACACGGAATTCAAATAAAGCTCTAATTGAATGTGTTAGCATAGGCAAAACCTTCCATTAATTAATTGGTTGGAAATCTTAGAGCTCAAAGTGTTAAAAGAGTAAATTAAAAAGAAAGCTAAGAAGTGGGATTGAGGATAGCATCACTTATATTGCTGGGAAGAATCTATGAACTGTACATGCTGGACATGGCTTCCCCTTATTACAACCCCAGAGGCATATATTTACATTTCCCTCCCCAAAACTGCATAGAATATTTATGTTGTTATGCCTTAATCTCTTACTCTCACTCCTAGGAACAGGGGCAAGATTGGGGCGCAATTGGCATTACCTGGGGAAATCTCCAGAGAACCCGTCATCTTTCAACACAATTTAAATTCCTTAAGAAATGTGTACATAATAACATAACATTATCTCCTGAAGATGTTTGGCTGGATTGCATATGTGGCAAGTTGCAGTCAATAGCTGTAGACCAATGATGGATGCTCCTATCTGCTAAGCTTGGCTGTGGAGGTAGTGTGAGCATGAACACGGCATGCAATGGTTGCATCTATCAGCATCATTGTATTACTAACTTTGTGTAGCTTCCTCCTTTTGAAATGTTTGGAAAGTTACTGTTTTAACTAAAAAGACACTAAAAAAATAATACTTAGCCCAAATTCCAGTCACTTTTAACCTTGTAGCGACAGAAAGGCCTTTGTGCTGCCATGGTGTGAATCTACAAGACGTACAAGGTGTAGAATGCCTAACACAGATCGCTGCAACTATTCCTTTCCATCCCAGTTGTGAATAATTGGGAACCTGTTTTCCATCAATTTAATTGCCACATGTATGCACTGCTGGGCCTTGGGCTGCTGCACTACTACTGTTCTCTATATGTCCCCTTTCTCCAGAAACTGAAATCTGAAGACTGGCCAAGTCTGTTCCTACTATATATAATTGGCTTAGAACGCACTTTAACCCCTCACTGCCCGAGGCACTCAGGTGCAGTACTTTCCCTTATTATCTGGTTATCTCTCCGAGCCTTAAATGTGGTTTGGGATTATCTCCAATGCTTATAATGCTGGCATAGTTAAGAACTCTGCCTCGAGATCAACCTGGATGTCTCTTGCAGCAACAGCTCAATATCGAGAGACCTTTTCTTTTTTAAAAGTCGCTTTGATGCTGCCAGGGAGTGGCCTGTTTACATTGAGGTGCTTTCAGGAAGCATCTGTGCCCGGTCTTTTCCTCATTGCTGATTGTCCTTCTTCATGTCCCGAGCTTTGACCACATTTCTTTCTGTGCCCTTGAACTTGTGCCCTTAACAGCATTCAGAGCCCTGTAACCCCACCTCCCATGATATAGCAAAGTTTGGGAGGCTTCCAATCAAGCACCCCAAGACTTGAGTTTCACTTAGTTCATTGCCAACGGCGCCCAATTAAAAGATATGTGGCCCACGTACAGCCCAGGCATTTTTTAAGTGCCATTTGATTTCTCCTATCAAGGAACCCATTTGAATTTCAACACTTCAACACAAAAAACATGTTTGTCCCACCCACAAGGGCAGACCAGCACCGAAATGCTAGGCGATCTTCTCAGAACAAGAGTATCGGCAGCCACCCCAGTCATGTGTGACCGCCTCATTGGACATCATCAGTGATAGTTCTCGTCTGTGAAAGGCACAGGGAGCCTGAACGTGTTTGGAGAGCCTCTTGAGTGGGTGCCATCCCCTAGCAGGGGTTATTTGGCTGGGTTTCTTCTCGGTCAAGCAGCTCCCACTTTAGTAGAAGTACATGCATTATTTGGCTGGGTTTCTTCTCGGTCAAGCAGCTCCCACTTTAGTAGAAGTACATGCAGTAGTGGCGTATTGCTGCACCTTTACCAGCTGTGCATGACTCTGTTGCCGAGTGAGAGGCTAAATCCTACCAACAGAAAGAGAAATGTGTGTGCTGATGCAGAGGCAAATTTACATGTGGCACATTTTACAGTAACTCAATCATGTTTTACATCAAGCCCCAGAAAGGGAAAAAGATTGGATATGCCTCAGTTGCCTGCATTGAAAGACACCTAACTTCACCACTGATTTTGTGAATCTGTTATGGGGGCTCTGTCCTTGCCACCTCGAATTCCTGCGTCAATCTGCATGCGTCTCCTCAAATACTGCTGTGTCCTCCGCTTTCGGGGCTTTCTTCCTAACAATGCCTCACCCAACATTAATGGGCCTCATTACAAGTATGACGAAGCGGGAAAAGATTGGCGGTAACGGAATTACCGCCAATATTCCCGACACGCTATACCACGAGTATGGCCTTGGAGTGGTTGATTTACCTCCAGTAGCATGCTGGAGGTAAATCCTCCAACTCTCTGCCGAACAATCAGCAAAATCGGCAGTACTACCGCCGGGGAAAATATGACGAGGAGTATGGTGCTTTTTTTTTAGCCTTTTGCTGTCACCACATTCAGAAAGACAAATGAGTTTCTGTACTCGATAAAGTGGAGGAAATGTATTCTATCTAAAAATGTGAACGTGATAAATCACACTATTTATAGTTGGGTATCTATCGGGATATTTCCATCGAGGGGTTCTGGGTGACATCTGATAGTCAACGAGAGTGAAGCTCAAGTTGTCTGTGATGTCACTCAGGACTCTGTTCTTGAAAGCTACAGATCTCTAGTTTTATGTTATGTATGACCCCCCCAATTGTCCATTTTCCACTCCCTAACCTGTCCCCATGGGGCAGCACTGCAGGGGGGAATGAAGGGGGCAGAAGGAGGTCCTGATGGAACCATACCACACATAAGAATACTGCATATACCCCTGCTGTGATATCATGGCAGTTAGTTATGAATTACATAATTCAAAGCCGAAACGTCACAGTAGGAGGGTGCATCATTCAAAAATGGAAATAGTTTCTGCATTCTAACGCAATATCGTGCTTTGAGTGAGGAAATAACTGTGCAACAAAAAACCTCGACAACATTGTTAAGTCAATGTTTATAGAAAGGTTTTTTAAGCAAAATTACTATTCATTTGAATATTTTGATCTTCTGCAATTATGCCCAAAAAAATATAAAGTTTGTTCAGAAAACTAACCAGCGACAGGTACATGTTTTGACTGTTGTGTTATTTCGTCATCTCATCTGTTTCAAGCTGGTGTTGCTAGTGTGTACAAAACGCAAGAAAGGCATTTGCTTGCGTTTTTCACTTCTAACTTTGTCATATGACTATGCCACCAGTGGAGCTGTGGCCACCCAGACTCAATGTCCGAAAACAGTGCACACCTCCAATGTTAATGCAAGATACCCACCCCTGCAGAGTAGAGTTAGGGGTTATCCGTAGAAATAACCTAATGCAAAAAAGAAGGAGAAATGGACGAATTTCTAAGAACGAAAATGGTAGGTAGTTTAGTATGTGTATAGTAAACAATAGGTGGGGGTGGGGTAAGAGTATAGGTTAGGGGGGAGTGGGAGAGGTGCCGGGCAACTCCCCTCACATTATCTTTTTAGAAAAATGTTGAAAAAACAAAACGTCATTTTCGTTTTTCAGTCAAAGAAATTAGGTCATTTCTCCTTTCGTTTTTCTTTTCAAAATGTTCATGGAGTTAGGGCTTACATAGCAAGGTCTTTACTGCAGTTCGAATCAGCGACATCCACCGTGGCGTCCATTCCAAAGGTTTTGTCTGTGAGGTCGAGCTGTGATTGATTTTTAAATTTAATCATGATTCTTCTGGCTTGGAACAGAATGCAGGGCCTCCCGTCCACCGTGAAGTTCACAGGGGTGTTATGCTTCTGGGCGGGACTCTTCTTGGCGGCACCTTCCGGCTTTTCTTTTCTAGTTTTGTTGTAATCTCTCCTCTATTTAACATAAATGAGAAAGAGTTCACAGTCAACACAATAATACACACGTTTGACAACAATGAATACGTCTCAGGTTCGTTTTACAAGTAGACCTGGCATGTTCAAATTGTTCGCTTTCCTTTATTGATCAGCCGGGATGCATAATTACTAGCAAATTATACATTAAGAGACCAGTTTTCAGTCTGATTACTGCCATCTTATCCGAGTATACAGCGTCACCACCCTCAGCGCATTGTATATACCTTTCAGTGCTTTGACCGCCTGGAAACCATGAGTTAACCCAATGCAACCGTACTCTGAGCTCTTCTTAACCAAGTGTATTGTTAAATTCATTTTAAATTAGCATGTTGTTAAGCTCATCTTTGTTTGCAGTCAGTAATAATCTGACATTCTCCCAAAAATAGATGGGAGCAAGTACAGGCCTGGTCATTTGAATCGCCGCATTCGCCTACTGGCCTGCCGCCTCCTCACCAGTGCCACTGCGACAGCTACAAGCATGTAAAGTGATTTAGGTTTGTAACTGAGCACACCCCATCCCTGAATGCCACAAGTCTTGAGCACTCGCAGCACTCTCTCTCACCCCCAGCTGCACCTTTAGAATAGCTTCTAGAAACTTCCTCACCAAACTTGCCAACCGCTCCAATGTTATGCATGCCCATCATCTACAACGGATCAGCCCTGGCAACGACGACATGTCACATGCCCTCCAATATTCCTCACCTCTGTTGGCCACAATTGCTGATTTTACAACCCCCAAAGCATCTGAATTTAAGTAGCTGAGTACCATGGAACTGGGCAATAATAATATTTAGCACCCTGAGAGGGGGTAGCAGCTGACCAGGTTGCTCAAAAAGCAGACAGAATCTACTGATTTAAGCCTGCATTCCTAGGAAGTTTTGTGTTGCTCGCACGTGACCACCATCTTCTCTCCCTCACCATGGTGATTCCTTCATCCTCACCTCGTCGCGCCCTTAGCGTACCCAGCCCACACTTACCCATCCTTTTCCTATGGCAGTGTTGCACCTCACCCGCAGCTCAACATCCTTCCTGGCAAACACACAGACCAGCCGCCATTTCCATGGCGGCCTTGTTTGTTGAGAATTTATTTTCCGGAAACAACGGGTCGCCAGGTCACTGTGACCTGTTATTTCAGGCAGATTCATTGCTCCCAGCACCTTGGCTAGGAAACCCGGGTTGCTACCAGCAATAATTATCCATTCCCTGGCCAGTGCCTTGCAGTAATGGAACTTGTTAAAGGCCCTCGATGTGCTCTGGCTTATTAACTCAGGCTCTGTGATGATACCAGCGGGCACTGCCCGTGCAACCGGTGATTATTGCTTAACTGTTATTAAAGCACTCAGAAGCAGGTGGAATCCGGCATGGAGCACGATATGAAATAAAACATGATCATCAGTATTATTGTCATTATTTTCATACATCAGAGTAACAGGAGTCATGAATTTAATCAAATAAGCATTCTCACAGTATAGTCGTGTACTACAGGTGATGATTTGAAGCACATGTAGAGAACACATGCTTCTTCCTACGAATACCGTCTTCTTTCATTCTTGTATTGTCTACTGGAGAAGGGGATTTTCTTACCTCAAGCAAGCATTCATCAAAGATAGAGAAAACCCTTTGATGCGTTATAGGCTGCTATATACATACATCTATGTAAAGATACTGAATCCTTTACTGCGAATCACGAAAATCCTGACTTTTGTTGTTTTTTGTTATTTTGCACTATTTCGCACAAATGCATGGGCGACACCCCTAGCACCCCCTCAGATCCACCATTCCCAATTAATACCCCTAGCCCACTTAACATCTATATTTTTGTGAAAAAGTGCAAAGATTTGACAACAAACCCCTCGATTTTTGGGTTCGCAGTAAAGGGGTTCGATATTTTCACCCTATCCCATATACATTGCCACACATAAATAAGTGAACATATGGTGATAACATTTTCAGTTGTTGTGAGATCTCTTTTCCTCTTCCTTCTTTGGTCACATACCTGAAACATGGCGTAAAATATTAATATCATATTTTAGAACTGAATTGTTTAAACAGTTATGGTTCACCGATGGCTTCAGATGATATCTGGCACAAGGAACAAGCATATCTCCCTGGACAGTGAGCTATGCCCTGTCCTTTGTCATGTCCTGATGTAACAAGTGAGCAAGCCAGTGAAGGAGTTTCAACCTACTAGGCTAAGGAATACATACAGTGCCACTAGCAGGGTCAAGTCTCACTCTGATGATGGTCAGCTCCTGAGCTGGCACGTGGTTGAATTTGGGGAGATTGATGAGAAACCCCAAATGCTGTCTGCAACACCTGGCTGGTCCCCAACGTGTGACTTGACCGTGCAAGGGGAATGAATGAAGCAGTCGTCCAGTTATGGATGGATCTGTAAAGTGTCTGTTGGATTTAGTTTCTTCCCCCTTAGCACATCCAGGTATATCAGCCCAGATGTTTCCCCGACTACATCTGTCAGTATGGCTGTTGACTCATGAGTCTTCGGTTAAGGGAAAGAAAGAGCAGCTCCGGCGGTCCAGGGGTAGAGAGTAATCCATTAGGGGTGCTTGATCCCATTACTTGATATCTTTTGTGAGCAGGTGTTTCTCTTTGTGTACTACGGTTTGTGATCCCAGGTTAATTATTTCATTCTTTCTGGATGGTTCTCAGGCTCGCTGGGTCATCCTTGAGAGTGCAATATTTTGGCACTAAGGCCTTTCACCTACCTACAGGAGGTATGGCTATATTGGACCCCGGGTACGTAGGCTATTTAAATGAAGACTTCTCTGCATAGTCCACCTTCTCCTTTGGGACCTTTCACTTGTTTTACAGGTTTTACAAAAAGTAAATTTACAGCGCAGAGAAAAGATTCCTATCAACCCATTATTGTATATGGCTTTGGCCAAGTGATGTTGGTGCTCTGGTGTGCCATCCATCATTTTTCTGGATCATTTCCGAGGTCTTAGTTTTGCATACTGGGCCTGCCTATCAGCCAAAAATGTGTTCTTCCTTAGACCTGGACCTTCAGGTTTTATGTCCTTAGCCCTCTGCTCAGGAGGATGTGGGTCTGCACTGATTGCATGTCACACGTGATGTGTTGGATTACCTTGAAGTAACCCAAGAGGCCATTAAGTGTGATCATTTCTTTGATGCCTTTGGCGACGGAAGCAAATGGGTCAGAGCTCTGATTGTGATGATGACAAATCAGAAGGGGGAACAGTTGCCCAAAATGATTCAGGGATGATGGACTACAGGTGGGCTGTCATCTTCGGATGAAGCACATCTCTCTACCCGATTAGGATGGATGTTTCTGCTGCATCTAATGCATTTACAATCTGTGCAACATCACAAAAATCTTCCCGGCTATTAAATACATTTTGAGTGTGCAAATTCGATTCTAAAGTGAATAAAGCTCAAACATTAACAATATTAACAATATTGAAGCTAAGAAGCATCAATTCTTAATTGTGTTTTTAATATCCTAGAGTTAAATCAGCCAACACATGTTTCGAACCCTTCTGGGTCTTTTTCAAGGCAGAGTGTCAGTGTATCCAAAATGGCATAATGAGAATCATGTATCCACATGCCGAAAGGCAGGAGCAGGACTGATTATGATTATCTGCAGTGGTTCCTGGGCTGATACAACCGGATGGAAGCGGATTTGTAGGGGGCAGGAACACCTCAATGAACATTAGCCAATTACATTTTGTGACAGAGCAAGTGCAAGGTGTAGATGATGACTTGCCATTAATGGCATTGGATGCAAACTCCGTGGAGTGGTCTTGGATTTTCAGGGTATTGCAGGCCCAACATTTAGAAATGGATACAATGATTGTACAATAAACCCATTGCTTGAGTGAGAACTGGGTGGAGGGTTTCATCTAGGTGGACTCTAGAGAGAGTTACCAGACAGGGATGCCTGGTATCACCAACACCATTTGCAATGTTATTGGAACCACTAGCTGGATACTTTAGAAATCATGAATCAGAAATGGGTATTAGAATTCGTGGAATAACTCATATCATCTCCTTGTATGCAGATGATGCTCTGTTATATGTGTGCAACCCAAGGCAAAACATCCCAGTAACATTGGAAATACTAAGTCATTTCAGAAGAATTTCAGGGTTCCTGGTGAATACAGACAAATCTCTCCTGTTCCCGCTGGCAGCACTAAGGGGAAGGCAAAGGGAAACACTTCTTACTTGGAAGATCAAATGGGAATTTGAATCCTTCCGGATACAGATATTTCATGATATGGAATAAACCTTTGTCTACAATACAGCTAGAGCATTGGCGGTTATAGGGGACCCAGGGGACTTTTGGAAAACATTACCTTTGTCCTTAATGCGAAGGATCGCCCTATACAAGATGGTGATATTACCAAGGCTACTGTACTATTCTGTAAATATCCTGTACATGATTAAAAACTATTTTTTTAAGATACTAGACATCAAGATAGGGGAGCTATTGTGGAGAATGGATCGACAAGTAGTGGTGTTGGAAACACTTTGCAGGCCCTGAAATGAAGGAGGGCTGCCCCTTCCCGGTTTTGAATCATATGTTAAGGCAGCCCAATTACAGGCAGTGGCTAAGTGGGATGACTCGCTGGAAGGGGATCAGAAGCGGCTCTTGCACAAATTACTGAGACATAGCAAGGGAATTCAGCTAGTGCGGGATACATATGGCACTGTACGGACGGGTAACATTCATAAGGTACCAAGAGAGATATGGAGAAAACTCCAGCGGAAACTGCAAATAATTTAAATGAATAGATCAGGACTCCCATTGGGGTTTGATGCTAGTATCCATGAGGTGCTGAAGGGCTTCGATCTGGGTAAATTAAGCAACAAAGCTGCTCAACGATAGGAGACCTCTTTACGGAGGGGAATTATTGACGTTTGAACAATGGTGGGAGATGTAGCATATGCAGCAGCGCTCCTTTCTGGTATATGTGCAAATAGGTTTGCTGACATATGGGGTGATATTCTAGAGGAGCCGGAAACAAACCCAGTACTACAGTTGATACTGGTTCTTGATGGAGGGAAGGGGGCTATTTTCAGAATGTATACAGGTATTCAGGAGCAGAAACAGTGGAATGATCTGGGGATCAAAGCCAAATGCGAGAGAGATGTTGGTTATGTAATGTTGGATAAGAAATGGACCCATATATGGGAACCGGTACAAAAAACATCAATAAATGCAAGGTTCCATTAAATCCAATTTAATTACTTGCACAGGGTATACATGACCCTATCACGAATGCATAAGATAAACTCACAGGTATCTCATTGTTTTCCCAGGTGTGGTGGAGCCTCGGCAGGATTCTGGCACATGATATGGGAATGTCTGAGGATTAGGACATTCTGGGATGAGTTACTAGCTACTAAAAGAGGTATGTCTTTGGGGATTATTACCAGGGGGATAAATTGGTGCAAAGAAATAAGAAAATGGTGCAATTGGCAAGTTAATCTTGGCCAAAAGAAGAATTGCAATGTAATGGAAATGTCCTAGGGCCCCGTTGCTACAAACTTGGGTCAGAGATGTTCAGCGTTGGGGCACGACAGAAGCAGAGATTTTGAGGAAACCGAGGGAGCCTGATGAGGAGAGTGGGGAGGGGTTGGGGACAAATAGTAAATGAGTCGATGACTTCACCTGATTTAAGTCCACCATTAATGGAACTCATAAAACATATTTACATAAATGAAACGTGTAGTGGGTATGTCTTAAAAAAAAAGAAGAAAACAGAGCCAAAGGGAAGATGTGTCCTGTCCTTTAGTTTAGAGGTGAAGGGTCTAATGGGAAGCTATCTGTATAATTAGGACTATGTTACTAATGCTGTGGTGATTTTTGAAAATTGTTTTGTGAATATGATGAAAAATGGGAAAATAAACAATAAAAAATAAAAGCTTTACTGCTTCAAACAGCCCTGGTCTGCTTTTCTTCCTAATAGCCTGCTGATTTGCATATTTAATTTGGTGCTGAAACTATCTCCGTCAAGCAGAGTTAGCTCGCACAATTGTGCCTGGTCTCTAGCTAAGAGTCTGCTGTCGTTTATTTTGTTTTATTTAGTGTTGCAAATAACTTCACAAGTTGCATTCCCGGCCTGTCTCTCCAGTGAATTGGCATCTGTTGTTCTCGCTTTGATTTTGTGTTGTAAAACCCTGTTTAAAGTTGTTTTTTTTACACTCACTCCTGACATGTCACTCTGGTCAGCAATATTCTATTGTGCTTTTTTATTTGTAGTTGGAAATATGTATTTCCAACTGTGTTCTATAACAAATCCTAAAATGCCTATTTGCATTTCTGTTTTCAAAATTATGTTCAATAGGTAATCCAAAATGTCACTCTTAATTCTTACTGCAACATGTTCACTGCTGCATTTCAACCCAGTACAGTGTGTATCTGCCACACTAAATTCTCCCCTTTCCTTCAATAGCAGTAATTATTTTGACTTATCTTACATGTTTTTTGCCTTTCCGCCACTAAACTCTGACTTGGGAAAATAGTGCAATATGCAATTCAGTTAATGAATGTGATCTTGCTTACTACCCCGGGGGAGAGGAGTGGGGGGTGGCTTTAGGGGGACGACCAGATGCTATTAATAGATAATCCTTTGAAACTAAAAAAGAAACCTCTGGATCTCTGGACTGGCTTAAAACCAATCAATAATAGATAAGTATTGTCTCCTTAGTGAATGTGCTAAAATTCACACACAACGAAGAAGTGTATCACCCTATATAATTTGAGAATTATTCCTCCTAAATGTTTTGTATGTAACTGTACCCAGGCTTCAAAGGGTTTTTTTATTAAGTCATATTATGATTGGTCAATACATCTCTTAATTTATGCTCTCGTTAGATTCCTACACAAATGACATGAAGTATTGTTGGAAAATATTGTGTTATTTCAATTGTTAGTTGGGTTGATAAGATGTGAAAGGTTTTAAATAAACTGTACTACAAATAATTAATAGATCTCTGAGTAGAACAGCCACTTGCCTTCCTCTGGGAGGTTTCATCAGATAGAATAAAGCTGCTGCTGATCACACATTCCACACCTCTGAAAATGTAGTCAGACCATTGGGCTGCAAATCACACGAACATTCAGACACTTGGGAACCGGAATCAATCTGTCCAGAAATAGCTTTACAGTTATAGGCTTCAGTAGAGTTGATTTAATTTATTAGCGATTAACGAATAGAAGTCTACAAATACGGGGAACGCTGACGAGCTTTCAATCCTATATTTCTTCTTTGCTGAGGTATGGTGAAGTAAAACATGACTGTAGACTCTCTTGGCTGGGCACCATTACAAAGAACAGGTTTTTTGGTCGTGATCATTTTCAATGGAAGGGCAAATGTTGGGATGCTTTGAGTTTCACTTTAAGTAAGTAAGAACAACCCAGTCATGGACCCCTTACTCTCGGTGCCTAGACAGATGGACTGCCGTAGCCACACCTCATTGACGAGGGCCAGTTTGTTTGTTTTGTTTTGTTTATTTATTGTGCGCGCCGGACCCTGAGGTAGCAGGGCGCATGTGACAAGAGGGCTTACAGCTTGGTTACAGAAGTTACAGGTTTACAGAAGTTACAAGTTTACAGAACATGGTAGAACACATTTCTTGGCTCCACAGGATGAGGGTTAGGCAATAGAGTACAAGCGGTATGCTGACAACAAGTCAGAAGGCTGACGTAACATGATAGCAAATCTATATCAGGTACAATACATGCGGTAGGTGCGTGGGGAGAATGAGGGTTACATAGCATTCTCAGTGAGCCATTTTATTGTGTTCTTTCTGAATTTGTTGAACGTTAGGTCAGATCTAAGTGCGTGAGGTAGGGAGTTCCACAATTGAGCTGCCCTAACTGGGAAACTGGACCCTCCAATAGTGGACAGTTTAAATCTGGGCACTAGAAGGCAGTTGGGGCTAGTTGGTCTAGTAGAATTTTTTCTAGTAAATCGTTCTGTTAGGTAGCTAGGGGCTTTATTGTTTAAGCATTTGTGGATGAGGGAGGCAGATTTGAGGTTGATTTTTTCTTGGGTAGAGAGCCATTTATGTTTCCGTCTTATTTCAGAAATATGTACTCTTCTGGGAATACTTAGGGCCGCTCTAAGTGCATTATTTTGGAGCACTTGTATTCTGTTGATGGTTTGTTTAGATGCCCCTATGTAGAGGGAATTACAATAATCTAATTTTGAAAGGATAAGGGCTCTGGATAAAATTAGGCAACTGTCATCTGATAGGAATTGTTTCCCGGCTCGAATTAATTTACATGTATAGGCTGTGGATGAGGCCAGTGAGTTTACCTGTTTGGTAAAGGATAAGGTCGAATCGAGATAGAAACCTAGTGTTTTTACTTCTCTGGCGACATTGATGGTGTTCCCATCGATGATGAATGCTGAGTAATTAGGGTTGAGTTTAGAGATGCGAGCTGTGGTACCCAGGATAATGAGCTCTGTTTTGTCATCGTTCAAGCATAGGCCATGGTTGGCCATTCATGCCTGAACGATGCTATAGACTCTGTTCACCAAAGCCAGATCTTCCACATAATCCCCGGTAAGTGGTAGGAGAATCTGGGTATCGTCTGCGTAATTGGTATAGGTGATACCCAGATTGTCAAGATCGTCAAAGAGTGGCTTGGTGAAGATATTGTAAAGTGTTGGCGAGACACAAGATCCCTGGGGCACTCCACGAGTGATAGGTATCGGGTCAGCTGCCGCTGAGGGGGAGAACACCCTCATGGTCCTGTCACTAAGGAAGGACTGTATCCAGACTATAGCCTCCCCTGAAAAGTGGGCCGCAGAGTCGAAGTGATTACACAGGACTTTGTGGTCCACCAGGTCAAAGGCAGCTGAGAGGTCTAGTAGGAGGAGGAGTGCTAATTTACCCTCATCTCTGAGTGAGTCTATTTGGGCCTTTAAATCGATAAGGGCAGTCTCTGTGCCATGTTGAGGTCGGAAACCGGATTGGCGGGCGCCAAGGAGATGGTTCACCTCAAGGAAGTTCTGAATTTGGGTGTGTGCTACCTTATCTAGTATTTTTAATAAGAAAGGCACCGTGATGATGGGCCTGTAGTTTGTGGGAATGTTAGGGTCCAGTGATTGTTTTTTCAGAAGGGGGAGTACCCAGGATTCCTTTAGGTTACGCAGAATTGTGCCAGTAGTGAAGGAGGCATTGAGGAGTTTGGTGATGAAGGGAGCTAGATCTCTAGCAGCGTCTTTGATCTGTTGTGCTGGGCATTGAGAAGTAAAATTGGGTGAGTTCTTTGGGTTTAGGTATAGGTGTTTTGTTCAGGGGAAATTGGGTTTGGGCTGATAGTGTAGCTTTCTTTAGAGAAATTTTAGTTTAGAGGTTGGCCATTTTGTTGGTTAGTGCCAGCTGAATGTCTGTGCACCAGGTTTTATCTTTAATAGAGTCATCCCGTACTGCAATAGGGGTTTCCAATTCTTTTAGAATAGAGAAGAGCTCCTTCATACTGGAGTTGGCTTGGGTAATCCTGTTGTTATACGTTTCTTGTTTGGCCAGGATGATATCCTTTTTGTATTGCATTGAGATATTTATTAGATTAGTTTTATTTTCTGTGGTAGGATGTAGGTTCCATACCGTTTCGAGTTTTCTTTTCTGTAGTCTTAGGTTTTTTAGGTGGGGTGTAAACCAGGGGTTGAGATGCTTTTTTGGTTTACTGTTCCTAAGTTTAAGCGGAGCAATGTTGTCGAGAGCATTAGTCATAGCATTATTGAATTCCTCCACTAGGAGGCCTGGGTCAGTATGGTCTGGTAAGGCGTTGAGATTAGGTAGTATATGGGGCAAGATATTGTCCGCTGTGATATTTTTCTTGTTTATGGTTAATGTGGGTACGGCGAGGGGCGTTGCTATAACAGTAGGTCTTTTAGTATTGAGAGTAAAGGAGATTAAGTGGTGGTCAGTCCATATTTGGGGGGCGATGGATGTAATGGAGAGGTTACAGTAATGACTGGCAATCCAGTCAAGAGTTCTCCCTTTGTTGTGGGTGGACATATTCACTTTCTGCGTGAAACCTAGTTCTGTCAGGATGTTGGCTACGGAGGTGGCCTGGTGATCATTGATATCATTGTACCCTAGGTTAAAATCTCCTAGCACTAGAGTTTGTGAGGAGTTTTTTAGCTTCTCAGAGATAACAGTGGTAATATCTTCATTGAACGTGCTTATTGGGCCTCAGGGTCTGTAGAGTAGATGGATATTTAATGTATGAGAGTTGGCGGTGGGTAGTTTAATGGAAAGAGACTCACAGGATTTAAGGTTAGGTGTAGAGGTGATTCTCATGGAGAGATTGGTTTTGGCGATGATCGCTATTCCTCCACCTCGTGCATCTAGTCTGTCAGCTCTAAGGATAGTGTAGTTGTCTGGGACTGCTAACGTTAGTGCTGGACCTGCTGCCTCATGGAACCAGGATTCAGTAATGGCAATTAAGTCAAGGTCCTTTTCCAGGATAGTGTGTGCTATGTCTGTAGCATGAGCAACTAAGGATCTAGCATTGATTAATGCGCCTTTAAGGTCGGGTTCTGGCTGTATGGTAGGACGCAGGTTGGCGGTGGTAAATTGGTTAGTGGTGGGCTTGTTTCTTTTAGGGTGGGGTTTGCGGCTAGGAAGAACGGTGGTTTCCAGAGGTGGAAGTAGTTTCGGTCGAAGGTGATCCAGGTTAATGTTATATTTCTTGACCGGTTCAAATATTTTGGGTGGTCGTGCCCGGAGTCTATGGTTTCTCTGTGCTATATTGCATGGGGATTTGGAGATAGGTTGCATATGAGAGGCTCCTACGCCCTCTGGGAGCTGTATGGAGGGCATGGAGATGTAGATAGTAGTAATAAATAGAGCTATCAGATTAAAGAATGATACTCGCGAGACTGGGGTTGACAGGTGAGAGTACATAGTGTTGTGGCTAGTCGAACTGGGGCCTGCTATTACATGCATCGATCAAATATTAGATAGCATAGGGCTAGATATTTGGCAGAGTGGGCTAGGTATTGGGCAAAATAGGCTAAATGCAGCAGTCGAATATTGGGCAGAGTATGCTAAATGCAGTTGTCAAATACTGGACAAAATAGGCTAAATGCAACAATCAAGTATTGGACAGCATAGGCTAAATGCAACAATCAAGTATTGGGCAGCATAGGCTAAATGCAGCAATCAAGTATTGGGCAAAATAGGCTAAATGCAGTGGTTAAATACTGGGCAAAATAGGCTAAATGCAACAATCAAGTATTGGGCAGCATAGGCTAAATGCAGTGGTCAAATACTGGGCAAAATAGGCTAAATGCAGCAATCAAGTATTGGGCAGCATAGGCGAAATGCAGTGGTCAAATACTGGGCAAAATAGGCTAAATGCAACAATCAAGTATTGGGCAGCATAGGCTAAATGCAGGGGTCAAATACTGGGCAAAATAGGCTAGATACAACAATCAGATATTGGGCCGCACAGGCTAAGTGCAGAAATCAGTGTGCTGATCTGGAGCCACTTAGACCTTTCAACACCATGGGACTATCAGTGTAGGCTGAGGGGAGAGGTATATAAAAAGGGGCCTGTTAGTGCCGCCTGGTGCAGGTTATAGTATGGAGCTGCACACAGTGGTGGAGCTTAGGAAGGCAATGGGCTGACGTGCAGGCATGAGCATAGGTAGGACGCTGTTTGACAGGATGGAGTATGGCTGGCTACTATAGAGTAGGAGCATACATTAGGTCTTACAATGGGGCAACAATCTCAGGCGAGCTACATATACATAACGCTATTTTGGAAGGAGTAACGTGAAGCTGACTGCGAATAGGTACTTACAATAGATGCATTATCATATGTACAAAGTCCAGGTGGGTAAATCGCCACGCGCCGCCCAACGGCGAACAGGGGCAAACAGGGCCTTAGATGGCCTTCGGTGGGCCGGCTCTTCCGCCTGCCGGCAGATGCGGCACTAATTTAAACACACGGTGAGGCGAAGCATGTGTCTAGGTTTGCTAGTGGTATTCTTGTTCAGAGGCAAATTCCCCAGCATTTTGGTGCTGGACTGTTCTTATGGACGAGACCAGACTGATATGTAAACGGATATTTCTCCACTTGTACGCATGGTAAGCAAACACATGATTGCAGGGACCCTCCTGAGTTGGCACCTTTGCATAGAACAGGTTATTTGGTCATCGTTCATCCCAGCAGAGGGGATCTCACATTTCTGGCAAGTATTGCATATTGCACCTGCACCTTAATGTTACATGCATATTGCATACTCTGCGCTGTGTTCTTTTCTACATATGTCCCTCTTGGACTTTCTAAGTGAAACCTCTGCTATGTTGGGCTGCCCGATGTCCCTGTGGGAGTTTCTAAGTGATACCGCTGCTATGTTGGGCTGCCCAATGTCACCAGGGCTTTCTCTTCCAGTCCCCCCCCTTCTCACTCTACCACTCATTCTCAGTCTCTATCACTCCTTCTATCTCTAGCTGCACACCCCTCACTCCGTGATCATCTTTGTCTCCCTCTCTCTCTGCCTGTGACTCTTTATTTTTCCTCTCACTTCTCACCTTTCTCCCTCTCCTTGTATTGCTCCCATTTTGTTCTCCTCTCCCTTTGCTTCCACCACCCTACCTGTACCTTTCTCTTCTTCCCTCTCTCTCTTTCCTCTTTCACTCTACCTGCACCTTTCTCTTCTCACCTCTCTCCCTCAATAGCACCAGTCTACTCCTCTGTCTCCTGATCTTATGAACTCTCTTTGCCTGTCTCGCTTAACTACCTTCTTCTCTATGCCTTCCCACTACTACTCTGACTACCTTTCAATCTCTCTGGTCTGGAGGTTCTTGGATACGCCCTGGTGCATTCTGGAAGTTAATGTCCTGAAAAAGACAAAAGAGAACTCTGGCCAGTAAAAAAGCTGACATGCATTGTGGAAGGGACAGCGATACCAGCAGACATACACAATGCTTGTTTGGTGGGCAGGCACTTTGGCCCCTCCCAAATCCTTCATCCTGCCTCTGGGGTAGGATCGGCTCCGGCATGCATCCTGGTAGGTCACCCACCCTAGGTAAGGAGTGTTCCCTTTTCACCCTGACAGGGTAGTGACCGTGGCCCTGTCACAACTGTGTTGTAAGCTTTTACGAACATGATGGCTGTGGATATGTTGTATTGTGTGTTTATATGCATGTTATGTGTGTATTTCATATTACGCCCATGTAGCCTCTTCTTACATGAACTCTGCACAACATGTGTGTGTTTACTATGTTGTCTGAGCATATGTATGTTACCTCTGCATGGATAATGTGTCCAGTGTGTATTGTCTATTATTTGCATTTGGACTCTGATTACATCCACTCCACGTGCACTATATATGTGCATTGCGTGTAGTATGTGTGTTTTAGATGTTAAAAACCATATGAATTATGTGTCCAGTGTGTGTTTAAGCAGGTCTTAATTTATGCGGATGTGCATGTAAGCATATTCTGGGCTTATGATCTATGCTTAAGTGCATTCCAAATCTCATGTATGTGTTTATAGTGTGTTGACTCTGGATATGCATATCACCTTTGTATTTTCCGCATGTAATGTTCATATGTTTTTGGAGCATGCATGTGTGGGAGGAGCCTGTGTGCAAGTGGTATCAGGTAATATTATCCCCATATATATGGTCACCATAAATAATATCGATGGGAAAAGGTCGTGGCGATATTATATGGGTGACCATATATATGGGGACAGGGGCAAAAAAAAAAAGCAAAAAAATTAAAAATAAATAAATAAATAAATAATTGGGGGCTGCGGGGGTGTCCCCCGCATGTTCCATGCAATAATGTCGCCACAAAAAACGGCCATTTTTCGGCGATATTTTTGCATGGCGAGATTTTTGTGGCGACATTATTACATGGAATCGTGCAAGTTGGGGGTTTTGGAGTGTGTGTATTTGTGAATGTGTGGGTGTGTTATTTTCATGGTTGTATATGTGTGGGTGGGTTTGTGTTTTGTCAGTTGGGTTGTGAGTGGGGGGGGGCATATGCACTGCCATTCCATTGCATGCTGGACATGCGTGCTGTCTAGGCCTAGCCTGCTCAATTGCATTCCACCATTCCGCTCATACACATTCCGCCTGTAAGCTCAATGTGTGTCATGTATAGCTGTTATTGTGCTTAATTGTGTATCACGCGTATTGTTGGTGCACACGTTTATTCTGAGCACGTTGCTGAAGATCATGGTGTTGGCTTGAATATGTCTATGCTGTTCTGCAAACATGTGTATTTGTGTGTACTATGGTCTCCCTGCACATGACTCAATACATGTTTTTGAATTTCCAAAAATGAGTATCTTAACTTTGGCCTATCTATTTGCTACATATTTTTTGTGATACCAGTTCCAGGCCAAAGTCTGTGCCGAAAATCTTTAAACTAAAAACAGACAATTGTGTGTGTTTTTGTATTCTATTGAAAACACGTAAAACCATCAATGAAACTGCACCGAAGATGGCTTAAGTATTCAGATGTGGTCATATCATCTGCTCGAAATTTGGAGAACTTTCATGGATGAAGTGAAAAGTTACACAGGCCACGGCTAGGGAAACTGCCATGTAACCTTTACTATAGTGTGGCTACTGTAACATCTCTGTGCCATAAACATGCAGCTACATTTCACTTTTTTACTTACACAGCACAGTGTGATTCTGTTGACTAAAACCCTTGCAGCACATGTTAAGGACCCTTGTGTGTAGACAGACATATATTTTATGTACAACCGACATGAATTTCAGGGTTCAAACTAACCACTTCCCTCCATCGATTTTCTGATGTTCAGACGTGTGCGCTCACACTTGTGCAATTGAGGCATAAAACAAGATTAACAAGAGTAAGCTGCAAGTTTCTGGCCAGAAAGATTGATGACGAAACATGTACTGTTGTGTGTCTGCAGATAAAAAAAATATCTCTCAAAAGGAGACATTGGGCCTCATTATGAGTTTGGCCGTAGACGTGCCGGTAAAACCGGCACGACTGCCGCCAAACTCATGAAATTACCGGCACCCAGCAATGGGGACGTATGGGGGCATTCCGACCCCGGCGGACCCGGTCCATCCCCATTGCCGGGTGCTGGTATTCATTACTCCCCATCCTATGTGAGCCCCATAGGGCTCAATGGGAATGGGAAGGTGGGATGCACCGGCACCATTCGTGAATGGTGCCAGTGGATCTGAAGAGCTGAGATTGCGGGTGGCGATCTGCCCGCCAGGTCAGACCTGGTGGGCAGAAAGGCACCCGCGAGCACAACTCGTAGTTTGCCAGTCCGGTAGTAATGTCGCTGGTAGCTTACCGGCACTTTTACTACCGGACCGGCAAACGTTTGTTTCCGCCAAATCTACTGCGTATCACATAAAAATAAAAAAATGTGTTGGAAATGCCAGTGGAGCTTGTCCATGGTGTAAATATAATGATGCAGACTTTCAGCACTTGGCTTTGACCTGTCCGGGGATTTATGATTTTTGGGATTTGTCTGTACAAAAACATTCACCCATAGAGAAGAATCCACATCTCTAGACCCTCTCTTATGTCTGCTGGGCTATTTACAGAATATACAAAAAGCAATATGTTGCTTTGTGATGCTCCTTTAATGGTCTGTAACCATATTCCCCTAGCCTGGATGCGTTCAACTGACCCTACACTACAGTCCTGGTTTAATGATCCTTTATGGATGAATGAATGTAGAGATACTTACCAAGCACTCTGTTCAATCTCCTGCCAACCAAAGAATATTTGTGGCATCTTTTCAAGTTACTTAGTCAAATTACCCTAAAATATCTACACAGAAACATAGCGATACCTCTCCCCGGCTCATGAGTATATGTTCAAATTCTTTATTACAAGTGTCATAGTGTTATCTCATATAAAGCCCCACTATATACCTGTTAAGGGATATGGCCAAAAATATGACTGTTCATATGATTTTCTGTAGTTTCCCATAAGAATGAATACAATTGTAAATATTCCACTGTATCTCTAACAGTCCCTGCCATGTACTTCTTACATTGAGATACGTTTCCAACTGTGTGCTCAAAAACAAATAAAAGAGGTTTCAAAAAAAGGAGGAAGCTGGAATATTGGTATAGGGAAGAAGTAGAAGTGGGGTAGGTATGAGGAGTAAGGATAAAGAAAATGGACAGTACCTTGAAAATGGCTCTGCCCAACATCTTGGCCCAATGAGCTCAGCCCAGTCTGGCCCACAAGCATAAGTCCCACAACCTGCACAACCGTCAGTACAAACTCATTCACTCCGTCCCAGTACACAAAACACAAAACACCACAAACCCCATCCCGACATGCACACCTGCAACCTCTCAAGCCTCATAACCATTTTCCATATTCTTTCGTTCATACAAAAACACAAACAGCTACTCATTCATGCTGATCAACACATGCTCGATACTTGCACAAACAGCGTATAGTGTTGATATTGCAAAGTAACGCAAATTGGATGCCTTGATCACCATAGAAACCTGCCTTACACCCACTACTTGTGTGATGAGCTCACACCATAGAGCAACACATTATATCACACTGATAACAGACCCGATGGTGGAGTTGTCAAACATTGCGGTCATCATAATGGCCTGAGGTATCGGGCGGGCTAATCAGTGGTAAACAATGTAGTTAATTTACTTTACCTTATTTCTAATGCACACCATATGACCCGGAGGTTTAAGGGCGCATCAAATAACAAAAATAACAAATCCTTAACAAACTGATTCTCCGTGCCAAACTCAACCCAAAGTGCCACCATAAACATTAGGAAAAACACATGGCTTCCTATCTAAGTAACAAAGTCTTCAATTTTTTCTCAAATTAGCCATTGAATTAAGTTCTCTTAGATCCGGCGGGAGAGCATTCCATGCCTTAGGAGCGGCACTAAAGAAGGTGCCTTTCACGACCTGAGTCAAATTACAGGCAAGTATTTTCAGCTGATGGGTATTATTAGATCTCAAGGCCCTAACAGCAGTTTTTTTCATTAGAACTTCATTAAGATATCAAGGGCCCACACCAGCTAGACATTTCTGGGTAATCACAAGTAGACGAAAGTGAATCCTCGCCTCAATGGGTAGCCAATGTAGGTCATGTCTAGCATCCGAGACGTGATCTCTCTTTTTGAAATGGTCACTTAAGTCAGGGCTGCAGTTGTGTGCTAGGGCGTTGGATGCATGGAGCCAGCTGGAGAAGATTACTGACAAGGAGCTCGTTTTGTTTTGTCGGCTGGTATCGATATGTGGCAAACAATGACATGGTAAGTGTTCTGTTTTGCATTCAAAAATATCTGCTGATATGTAAAATATTGCTTGCCTTACAAGTTGGATGGTTGGTAGATTCCTAAGCCATCATTGTAGTCACTCACTTCCACCTTCCGTGGGATCTCCCGGCAGTATGTAAACATTGTTGGCTGCAGGAAAATGTGTTGCAACTCTTCTCTGTTCCTCGCCTCCATGTGTGCTATTGTCCTCCTTGTCTCTTATTCCGTATTGGAGTGGCGTCAAAAGCCTGATCCGACAGACTTCTTCCGAGGTTATTTTTCTGCTGAGTTCTTTCTCATCCAGAAAAGGATTGTATCCCTGGGTTGTTGTGCATATCTCTGATTCTGTCACAGTGGTGCGCAATGGATCACCAATATCATCGCATCAAGAAAGAAAGATGAGAGTTTGGATGATCTGAACAAGACAGGAGTGAGACTAATACACACACCTCCTGGTCCTGCACAGTCATCATCCTCTTCACAACCGCTCTCCTCACACCCATTTAGATATTTCAAAGAATTCTCTGCAAAAAGAGCGAAACCATCTATGAGCCGCCCCACTCACCCGCCCCACAATGTATATCAATGCCACTATTAATATAATCAGACACACATCAAATTCCCAGAACTCCATGAACCATTCAGCTTAAACAGAGGCAAAACAAAACACTTGGACAATAACCCCATAACAGCACAATAAAAATATGCAGACTATATCAAGTAATGCCATAAAACTCTGCAGGATCCAGCACTCACTCTACAGAAATACAGATGAAAATGGAAAGTGGATATAACCCAAGCCAGATCAAAGCATTTTAAGAAGGTCGTTACATAGACCAAACACAGCGTATGTCAATGCACCAACCTCATATCTCATTCATATTCCATGCTCAATCAAAAAATATACCATTATAAAGGCATCATTCAATAAAAAAACAATTACAAAATCAGAAATAACTATTGTTTCAATGCATTTCTATTCAGAGCTCAGAACTGCCACCCTTTATCAATATTACAGTGAATTGTTCCTAACCATTGGCACAGTTAATTAGACTAAGACTAGACGATAGAACAGAACCATGCCTGCAAAATACAAGGAATTAAAGTTACACTTTACTCAGTCAAAGTCTTAGTTCTTTGGTCCAATCATAGTCAATACCACATCTCCTCCATCAGACACATGTCTTGTTGTTAAAATATATGGTTATAAAATCAATGATGCTAAAACAATGAAACTTAGCAGAAATACTCCAGAATATCTACCTCTACTGTGCAATTGACTAAATTCTTAGAGAGTACTTAGAGAGCACATGTGTTAATGAGCCTACACAGATAGGGAAACAGAACGGTTAGGGAAACGGAATATCAGCTCAATTATGAGGAAAAATAATAACCCCTAAAAATTGGGGTAAGCTCACTACTAGTCTGTTAATCAGTGACAAGACCATCAAAATTACAACCCCTCATCTTCAGTGTTCTACCAGTATAATACTCACTTGAAATGGTTAAGAAAATAAATGTGCTGGTTGTTCAGTTTATTTGGAACAACAAAGGATTGTATCAGAGTCGAAATAAGCTGGCCTGGACTTCCCAATGTATGGTTCTATAATTGGATCACTATTACAAATTGTATCAGAACCCTAATAATCCAAACAGGTCAAGCATTTTCACATAACTCAACATTGCTCAGTTTAACTCCAGGACTAATAGAACTTTAATTTGCTATATCAAGAAAGTATGACTCAACATCATCTTAGTTCATTCCATCATTTGGTGGTTCTGTGCCTAAATCCAGCCCATTGGAGGCTGCATACTAAAAAGGCAGCCACTATTAGGCTCATTTAGTGCTGCTTTCAATGTGTGGAAAAATTGACATTTTGGGGGATTTTACCCCAAAACCCTCTGCCCCCACTGCACCACCTTTCTCCATATTCTCCAGTATTGTCAGGATTTACCTTTAATCAGGTCGTTTTTATCCCCTGAACTCTCCTTTCTCTGCCCACCCCCACCACATGCATTATGCACCTGTTCCCGACCCTCACACCTTATAGCTCAATCCCTCACACCTCGACACCTCACATATGCACAACACAGATGCATACAAACACACGTACCTTCTCTCCATGCCAGCGTCTTCCCTCTTGCAGGCCGCTTCATGGTCGGCCTATCAGCCCCTGTGCACACTTGGTCTTCTGCGGCCTTCGGTATGTGGTCTCTATTGCCCAAAATCAATGTATCGTACCCATTTGGTCAGACACTCGACTATGGATCAACTTGTTTAAAATTACCATTGTTAGGTTGTTGCACATTCATTTGACTCATTGTAAGTAACTTGGTGTACCCCCTTTTTCTGTTATGGGTTGCCCCATGCCTCCATGCCACTTCCACAGAGCCCTATCATACCACCCATAACCACCAAACCCACTGATATATATAAATACGTATATGGAAATATAAAAACAGTTGTGCAAATCCAAACCCATACATGCATACATGCATAAATCTAGGGCAGAATTGGGGCTTCATGCAGGTGGGGTTGTTTGTGGGCCAACATTGAGTATCTGCCACATTTCTACAGTCCATCCATTCAAATATATTCAGGCACTGCATACACCCATTAAAATAAAACAGGGACATCATGGGGACAGGGTCCAGAAAGGGTTTTCCCTCGGCGTGAGGCTGAAGTGCAATGAGAGAGCAGATGTCTCTTGGATTTACATTCTCATGCATACCACAACTTTGTAAATTGTAAAATAGTGTTAAATGATTCTTACATGAAACAAGTCCATGTTACACAAAAACTAAGAAATCCACAATATTGAAATGTGACATGCAAAGGGAAAATGCTCTTTCATCCACAGTGAAAATAAACACATGCTCATAGTTTGCACTTATAATAATAGATTGTACATGTTCTAATCTGAAGTTGCTTATGTAAACAAATGATGAGGCATCCATGTTAGCTGATAAGAAGTAAAACTGAACAGGCACGAATGGTTATTGAAATAAGCTAATGCAGCCAGAACCTTTTATCCTATGCTGCAAGCTTCCGTTGTCTTCTCTTTGTCAAGGACAGTCGCTAAAATGATAACATGGGAAACACTGGTCTTCAGTTTCCTCGTTAAGAGACAAACATGCATGGTTTTCTCAGATGAATGCCAGACTATGTGCACAGCTGACAGGGTAATAACACTGGCTTCATTGCAATGGAAACAAACAGGACAGTCAGTGCAAATGTGTACATGAATGACACCCATCTCTAAGGATTGGATTGGTTAACAGGGAAACAGTGGTGAACACAATGGACTAAATGGGACGGCCTAATCCTTTAAAAACCACCTTTATCAAACAGCAAGGATCCATTTCTCAGAAAAAGCTGGAGTCTACATTATTCCAGAGAAGAGCTTCAAGGGCAACCGCTGATCCCACAAGACTGAATTGCCTGGGTAAGGGAGCAATCATCAAATGTATTGACTAGGCCATGACTTAAATTGTAGTCTCTGTGTATTGTCACTCTGCCAAACATACCAAATTCTGACTTGCAATGTTTGTTTAAATCATTTGGAGGTAAAAGAAAATTACAGAGCTGAAGTGCTTTGGAAATAAGAAGCAAACAACTCTGAAATGCTTTCACTTTGGGGCATTAAACTGCTCATGGGGTTAAAACTTGCCACTTTGTCAATCTTTCCAAATTCCCATTTGTTGATAATTTCAATATTCTGGGGCCGAAATAAACACTATTTACCCATTGTTTGCAACATATATTTTCCTTTTCCAAGATTACATTAAGAGGCAATTTATGTATTTTCAGTAGGTAAGCCTCAGCTTTGCTTGTGCTGTTGAAACACTGGGTGTATTGTGTTACTAAGTTTCAACACAGCATCCAAAGAAGGCCTCTGCTGCCTCCTGTACGTCCTTGGTCAAGGTAAGTGGATACATCCAAGCACAGAGGAAGAGAATGATGACGCCCTGCACAGGGGTTTTAAAAGCAATGCTTTTTATTCATTGCTGTAGAATGCGTGTAGGTCGTTCATTGTTAGCTTCCCATAGGAACCATGGAGTTTTGGCCAACCTTTTAACCCTTTCCACCTCATTGGCTATTCAGGGCGTGGTCTATATAACCTCACCTGTCCCTTGATTTTCCAATCCAGAGCATCACAATTTTTAGTATGATTTTACATTTTACTGTGCCACAATGGCTACTCATTGTTAATTGGTTGTAGGTAGTTTTAACATTGTAGAAGAGACTAGATGAGTAAGATGCCGGTTATCTGCTCAACTACTTTATTGCTAATATTGGGAGCTGTATATTGTTTGACTATTCTACTTGTAATGCTCATATATTATTTGTACAAGAGAATATATATAAATGTTAAACAAAAGAGTGAGAGCATTCTTAATGTGTTTCTATTTATGAGTATAAAATACACTGGCCTCATCAGGAGTTGGGCGGTAGCCCTTAACTGCAGCAGTAATGCTATTACTGCTGCATTTAAAGGCTGTCTGGCCCTATTATGAGTTGAGCGGAAGGTTTGGAGTTTTACCTCAAGCTTTTTGCTGGAGGTAAAAATCCTGCTTTCCGCCTGTTTTTCGGCACAAATAGCATGAGGCTAATTGTGGTGGCGCTAATAGTGCCCCCCAACCCTATTGGGTCCAATTGACCAAATGGGGAATTGGAACTTACCGCCTTACCGCTACTCATGATCCGGCACAAATTGTCCGAGTAGCTGTAACACTATTTGCGCTGGCGGTATCCTGCCAGTATCACCATCAGGATACTGCCAGACTCGTGATGAGGCTGTTTATATTTAAGTAAAAATACTTGCTAGTTTAGTGGTAAAACTGTGTAGGTAAAATATGAATAGAATGTTTATCACAGGGTGCAAAATTTGCACTTGCCACTACATTGACTAGTGATATTGACTCTTGGCGAGTAAGAAATGCTATGCTGTGCTGTGTGTATGTTTAGAATGATGGTTGACAAGTAGCTTGTAACTTTAATTTCTGCCCTCTGTTTATCATACACACAAGGGTAATAAGTATTGATGCATAGATACTGTAGATACAGACCCACAACAACATTTCTGTTTAATAGTAAGCCTGTCAAAAACCTGGCAGAGCATCAGGTGAACACAAAGACCGCCTTGGGTTGGAGGTTTGCTTCTGGCATGCAAGCGCTGATAGAAATTATGATAGTAGGCTCCCAATCATTCAAATACCTTCTCTGGGACGTGGGGATCCAAAAATGCTGCCTCTCATTGACTTTAACAACTCTAAGTAGCTGTACACATGCTTGTGCCCATTACGTTTAATCATCTAAGTCCACAACAAAGACATAGGTCGTTAGCCATGATCATGCCAACAGGCTGCAGTCCACCACTGGAAAACTGTGATTGCTGGGCTTCAGTTTTGATTGGTTCTATTTAGATGTGATAGGCATTCCATAAATTACAGCATTAACCAATATTCTAGGAGAAATATTAAACACATTAAGGGACAACCACAGCAATGAGCATATAATTATCCACAGCGCCAGAGGCAACTATTCCATGGTAGAAGGTACAATAATGCCACTCCATAAAAAAGGAGAACCTGCTAGACTAGATGTTGCAAGGAGACTGACTTATCTTCCCAATAAACAAGAAAGGAAACCTCAATTTGGAGACATAGGGTTGAATACTGTGGAACTACTGTACCGTCTTCGCTGCCTGATATCCCGGTGTTACCAGGATATTATGGATGGCTGAGACGCCGGTAACTCCCCATTCCCACAGAGTCCCATCAGACTCCATGGGATGGGGATGCCGCAATCACTGGCATGGGTGCCACCGGTGCCTGTGATTGTGACAATTGTCTGCTGGTAGGGGCCTGAACTACCGAGAGGTCAGGTCTGTTGATAGATAACAGCCCCTACCAGCAGTCTTGGACTTTGCAAGTCCAGAAAGGTACTGGTACACATTGTTTACCGTCACCTTATTTCCGGACCGGTAAACTCCTAATGAGCCTCATAATGTCATCCAGATATAAGTCTCTAGGGATCCAAAAAAGTATAAAAAGACAAAACAAGAACTACAAGACAAGAGGGGAGAGAAAAAAACAGACAAAAGCTCTTCAATCAAAATATGGAAAAGCTCCAGGCCCACATGAAGAATACTGGGCTGCTCTAGGAGCAGTTCAATTATTCAAGAACAATGTTGATCAGGACATTGAATGCCCATCACACAAAATACCACGGTACTCAACACCTGGTCCTCAAAAACAAAACCCCATTAAAGCACAAGCTAGCTGGCAGATTGAAATATCAAAGACAGCTTTTTACTGTCTCGCCTATTAGACCATTTTCACTGAACCGGAATCCTTTGACTCAGACCAGAGCTGGGTTAGGCAGTTATACTCTTAGTACATGATGCTTTTGTCTCATTTTAAGAAATTTGACTCAGACTTCAGCTGAGTTTGGCATTTAAATTCAAGTACAAAATCATTGTGTTCTATTTGATAGAGAATAATTCTCTGACAAAGATTTTACATTGAATGAAATGCATAACTTGAATATAGAGAATTATATGTATGACTACTGTTTGTTGTTTTTGTAGCACTGAACACTTTCTTGTATACAAAGATACATTTTTGTTTAATAATTAACATTGCTTAATCAGCATGTTGAGATTTCAATAACTGTTATATGAGTTATCCCGTAGGACACTCATTTTCACTTTTTCTGTTTGTATCATTCCCCAAGTGTGAATGAGTCATGGCGTTTGCCTACCCTTGCTCTTGGTCCTCCAGTATGTTAGAATCCAATTAATGCAAACATAGGCATTTAAGAGCCAGTGTAGGTCCTTACATAGACTGTGCTTCACACAATACTTCAGAAACCTTTGCAATCTCAATAAGGAAGCTATGCTAGTCAATGGTTAAGCCTGCAAAGTTAAGCTCAGTCATACATGAAATTGATACATGGAAATTGTCCTGCAATTAGACTGCAAGTTCTTACAGTCCTGGCAGGATGCTGTTTCCGCTATGCAGCACATAGAAGATTATACCATAGAGAGGTGTGTTGTAAAGTGCTTTCTCTGGTCTGAAGGAAAGCTGTGATGTCATCTGGAGTCTTGATCCATGAATGGTAGAATGTATGTGAGGGTTCTAGCCTGGGCAGTTAGTCAGCCCCTGCCTAGGTGATGCAAGCCGGTGTGTGCTATGTCCTACTCTATGTAGCTTACTTATATGTATGCAACTTGCTTGTAAAGGTACTTGAGAGCCTGGTAATAAACTTTACAAGTAAACCTAAGAAGGCTGAAGGTCATCATTTTAAGAATGGTGACGAAGATGGGATTGAAGAAAAGGAACCTGCATGCAGGAGGAAGCAACTAAGCTGGAGTATCTGCTGCAGGGGTGCAGAAAGGTGAAGCAAGAGGACACACACCGCCCCCAAAAACAAGTAAGACAGACCCATCACCCAGGGCAGAAAGGGTAAGGTTAACAGCCCCGTTACTTAAAGGAACAACTTTCATAGTCGAGAAGGGAGTGTCCACAGTAAGGGAAATAAGTGTTCCTATCAGCTGGAGCAAGGAGTGCCCGTAAAAAGGGGAAAGGAGTGTTCCTGTGTGCTGGAGAAGGTTACATCTCTGATCAGGAGGGCACTGGAGGGGCTAAAGTGAAGAGGTTGCGTGTTGGGCAGCTTCCAGGACTGAAGTGAGGAGGTTGCGTGTTGGGCAACTTCCAGGATTAAATGGACTAAATGTACGAGGTAGCAGTTAATGGTGGATTTGGTCTTTGCAAAGTGTGAGTTCATCTGAGCACAAACAGTTGGCAAGGGGACTGTGTGCGTCCATCTGAGCATAAACAGTTGGCGATGTGAGCAACGGTACAGGTTTGGTACGAAATGACGGTTGGACATGGAGAGATGTTCACTGTTCAGCATCTAGTATAGCACTGATGACGTACTTGAGGCTGTGAGGGGAGTTGGCGATTCAATGGAACGCGTTCCGCATTCAAAGTATGGCGGAGTTCGTCTTCCGGGGGATTGCAGTTGCAGTGCGTATTATTATAGGGGAATGGAGCGGCTGGGTTTATGAAGAAGGGACCTTACAACGGGCCTCATTACGACCCAGGCGCTAAGTGTTTAACGGCGCCGTAAAAGGCTGCAGCGCCGTTAAACACTTAGCGCCTAATTACCAGGTCCCTTTGCGGGACCCGACCTTAACGGCTGGTTTTACCAGCTGTTAAAGTAGGGTGCCGCAAAGGGACCTTGGTGCTAAGTACGGTGCCGCAATTTGCGGCACCGTACTTAGTGCCTTCCCCATTCCCATTGAGCCCTATGGGGCAAAAATGGGAATGGGGAAGGGCCCATGGTGAATGGGGAATTACCGCCCCGCCAACCTTGGAATGGGGCGGTAACTCCGCCATTCACCATGGCGGACCTCGGCCTGGACCATGGTGCTAATAGCACCATGGTTTAGCGCCGGGGTCGTAATGAGACCCAACGTGTGTCCAACGTAAGCAGGAAGCATCAAGCAACTAACCCAGGGCCGCAGTGCAACGTAATCTTCTCAAGGGAACACGAGCCATGGTGGAGAATTACCAAACAGAGCAGGTGCCGTGGAACAGAGTGTGAGGTGAACCACGTTTGGAGGCAGAAGTGGCACAGAAATTGCAGTGTCTGATGGTCACGTAAATGTTGGAGTCTGGAGCCTGTTGCAGGTGTGGCGGGATGGTATGGAGCGTCTGTTCGCATAATGAGATGCTTGTGGAAAGATGGGAAGAAGCGTCTGTTTGAATAATGGACGCTCATTTTCGACGTGGGACAGATCTGCATAGGTTCGAGGTTGCTCTGACATGAAGTTGGCATGAGCTCTGGGAGGACAAAAATGTCTACATTGGTGGTTGAAGCACTGGCGAAATATGAAACCTACAATGTATCCTTTGTTCTGTGTGGGCATGGGTATTGTTAAGTTTGGCATCTTGTATGTTGTAAGGGTCTCTTAATTGTATGTGTATTTCCAGACACAGTTGGACATTGGAATTTTAGGAAAGGTATTTACTTTAGGTGGTGAGCAAAGCTTAAATGTGATCATGCTAATCCTGTTCGGATTGGAAGTGTGCACCTGTATGGATATGTGATGTATCTTACTCGTGTGAGGTGTCTAGATATAAACTTCTTGAGGATGTTCAGTTATTAGGTTGGACATTTAGCTATTTGGTCAAAGTTTTAGTATGTAGCAAATGGTTTGGGAATGATCACGATTGTGTAACCTAGATGTAATCTCTTTGATGCTTTGCAGGTTAGAATTGCAAGTTTGCAACATGGACTTTTAGGTTTGGAAAATGCAATATTGAAAGCCTTAATGTGCGATAGAGACGTATGGTTTATGCAACACAGTAAATATGTTTACACTATTAATGGTTAGTGTAAAAAATATGTGCAAAATATGAGGTTACGGTGCTGTAGAAATGGCTTGTAGTATCTTTGTGTTCATGTAGCAAGCTGGGTACAAAGTTTGGTTGTTTGGGTGCGCTGATGGGAAGAGTCCCAGGTCAGCATGTAAGGCACATGTGTGTGTGCATGTAGCGAGCTAGGTACAAAGTTTGGTTGTTTGGTTGCGTTGATGGGAAGAATCCCAGGTCAGCATGTAAGGCATATGGGTGTGTCATGCCAGATTTGCGGTTTGGTTGAACTGATGGTATGTGAGATATCAGGTCAGAGTGTATGGCATGTATGTGGCATGCCTGATTGGCAGTTTGGTTGCGCTGATGGTAACAGTCCCAGGTCAGCTGTAGTGTATATTTGCGTACCATACCGGATTAATGTTTGGATGGTTGGATGGTATGTAAAATACCTTATCAGCGTGTAAGCATGTGTATGTGTATGCCCCGTTGTATGAGTTGGTTGTGCTGATGGTTGTGAGCTAGCAAGTCAGCATACAAGCTTTTGGCAATTTTTTACTGAGTATGGGTGTGATCGTGGTATGTGGGTCACACAAGGTAAATGGTAGATTATTGTAGATGTGGTATATGGGAGGTAGTGCCCCAGTTGTAGCATATGGTGCTAGATTATGTGTGGGCGTGGCTGTGGTTTGTAAGTCACGCAAGGTTAAACATGTGTCTGCCTATTTGGTGGTGTTCAACCATGCATCTTGTTTTTGAGCACACCCACTATCCTGTGGGTGCCATGTGCTTAGTTTAAGACTCATTTCCATCCACACAGGGTGCAGCACTGGTATCGATGTTATTGGGAGATGGACTTGATGTGCCTGGCCAGCAATTTTGAGTGTTCAGTTATGAAGTACAGTGTTGTGCACGTGTCCTGTGGAAACCGAGTCGGTGTGTGTGTGTGTGTTGTCAATATAAAGGAAGGAGATGTGTTGTGAAGTGCTTTCTCTGGTCTGAAGGAAAGCTGTGATGTCATCTGGAGTGTTGATCCATGAATGGTAGAATGTAAGTGAGGGTTATAGCCTGGGCAGTTGGTCATCCCCTTCCTGGGTGATGGGAGCCGGTGTGTGCTATGTCCTACTTTATGTAACTTACTTATATGTATGCAACGTGCTTGTAAAGTTACTTGAGAACCTGGTAATAAACCTTACAAGTAAACCTAAGAAGGCTGAAGGTCATCCTTGTAATAAGGAGGTTCTATGTTATAGATGACAACTTCAATGGACTACAACAAGACATTGGGCCTCATTACAAGTGTGGCAGTCTGGAAATAAGGGTGCCAGTCTCACCGTAGTGGCACCCTTTCCAGACTGCTGCACAACAACTCTGCCTTCATGGGCCGTTGCACCCGTCTGCCCTGCCGGGCGCAAGGGCGCGGTAGTCAGAGTTGTCATGGAAGCACCAGCACCATTTGCAACCATAGAGGCCAATGGGACTCCATGGGAATGGGGATATACACTTTCTGCTGCCTAATATCCCGGGCCGCCAGGACTTGTAATGTCCCGGTGGCACCGGGATCTCAGGCAGCAGAAGCAGTTTTAATGAGCCCGGCAGCAACCTGCCGGTAGCACCGGCAACCGCCAGACTCATAATGAGGCCCATTTACTTCATTAGAGATGTAATTGTGGATATGATTGGCAAAATATGCCATAATCTATACATAATAAGAATTGACAAACATGTCTCGGCAAATTTTAAAATTGGCTGCCTTAGCTAGACACACTCTCAAGGGGTTCTAAGGATTGGAACTCACTGACCTTTCTGATTTAAATAGGGGAACTTAATCTGTCTACATCACAATTTCCTCTTGTGTACCTCCACAGAACACAACTCTGGGGTGTTTGTCACTGATTGCCGACCATGGGACTGAACTGCTGCAAAAAAAATACTGCTGCTGAAGTCAGTGAACAAACTGAGGTAGAAGGTACCTACATAAAAATGGCATCGATCAGGTCAAGGATAAAAGATATCACGGGGTGTTTACTACCTATGATCCCGCTTATCATACTCCTAGGGGATGTGCCAGAGAATGGTACTTTCCCTGCATCAGGTCCTACAGCAGAGCTCATTACACAGCTATTACTGGCAGCTAAACTAAATCGAGCACTTTTTTGGAAAACAACTGAGGGGCCAATGCTGTCATACTGGTGGGTTAAGATATGGGAAATAGTGGCTATGGAAAAGTTGACTGCACAAATCATGAGGAGCATGACTCGATTTTCCCTTAAACTGGGCCCCATTCTTCGAATTTGTGCAAGACAAGGATCACATGTTTTTTAGGCCACAGACCCTGAAGCACTTATTCCAAGACTAATGTAATGTACACAGGCGGAGGGATGGGAAGGTTTGGTGAGGAATGTTGAATTGAAGTACTATTTGATATGCATAAAAGTACACTGGGAAAATGTGTGGAACCAATTATTATTAATATTATTTGATAACTTTATTATTAATTATTATTATTTGGGGGGTTTACAAATGAAAACAAGAAAAATAAGTTCAATGTTCTCATTTTGAATGCTATATTGCTGTTGATTTCTTGTTACGCTCATTGAGATTTCAATAAAAAGACAAAATGGGAAAAAAAGAAAATGGCACCAACCCTTCATCATGCACATATATCCCAGCCAGCCTCGTCCGTTGATTCCAGAGGTATGGAATTCTCTGATTAGCCACCTTTTTACTGAGCAGAAGGTGCCTGAAAATGCTTATGACTTTGTTCCTAGATCAGCACCTTCTTTGAGAACAAGACTGCTTGGCCATTTTAACTGTCCTAGGAGTCTGAGACGGGGCAATCGTCAGGATCATCCAAACAAGAGACTGATAGGGTGGCCACATTATGAGTTCTACTTGTTAAAAGAGGTACTTTTATGGTAATTTTCCTTTGTCAAGACAAGAAAGAAGAAAAACTTCTGCATAGTTTCTACAGAGACACTCCTTCAAGTATGCCTAAAGACAGACATTGCTACATATTTTCCCAAATAGCTGATGGAAAATATCCCAAGCTTTGCTATATAGCTTGTTTTTTACACTATTTTCTCTCTGTGCTCACAATTTCCACAGGTTCAAGAAATGAGTACCTTTCCTTAAGAGTATTTCACTTTTCATGGGGGACGACATGAACTTCATAAATATACCTGTGCTTTCTAATAGTTCTCAATCCAAGGCAAGCCACATATGCCTGGCACTTTACCACTGACAGACATGCATTTCACATATGTGCATTCACCACCATTGGCTTTGAAGAGGGCCACTCTGACGCTGCCTCTTATAGACAAAACAAGTCCTGAACAAGTCCTGAACCTGTCCCTGCAGTAGATGTACAGCCCAGGTAACACGTCTCATTGGAAAACAGACTTCTGACCTTTTATTGACTTTGTTACCGGACCGTGTCAAATTAATGTCTTTTGACCATATTGCAGCACCTCACTTTGGTATAATTCTGGGGATACATTGGTTGACCAAGCATATTCCATCAATTGACTGGGAACAACATTCTATTGCTTACACTTCCTCTTTCTGGCGTATACAAAAGAGCTCTGCGGCCTGCACTCCATGCCAAGCCTTGGTTTCTGTTGGACATCTGATGGGGTCTGGCCTTACAGGCATTCCCTCGGAATGCCATTCCTTTCTAGATGCCTTTGACAAACGTCAGGCTGAACTACTTCCACACCGGCCTTATGATTGCACGATTGATTTCATCCCGGGCACCAACATTCCAAGTGGCCAAATGTATTACTTGCCACCCGAGGAATATCCGGTCTTAAAGGAGTACATCGATAAAGCCCTATGTAACAGCCACATTCAACCATCTCAGTCACCTGCTGCAAATTCCATCTTTTCATCCCCAACAGAGAGGCTGACCTGAGGCTCTGTGTAGGTTATAAACAGGTCAACCAGATAACCATTAAAAACAGGTATCCCATACCGCTAATATCTCACCTGCTGGGCCAGTTAAAGGATGTCGTAATTTTTACCAAACTAGATCTACAGGCGCCTAGAATCTGGTAAGGTTGCAATGAGGGGACAAATGGAAAACTGCCTTTTGTACCAGGTATGGCTTACATGACTATTTAGTTATGGATTATGTGTTCCATGATGTACTAAACAGCTAAGTGGTAATTTACTTAGATGACATCTTGATATATTCACCATCCTTTCAAGAACATGGCAACAATGTTTCTGAGGTACTACGCAGTTTGAGACAGAATGCACTATTTGCGAAAGCTGAGAAATACTTCTTTCACATCCAATAGTGGAATTCCTTGGTTATAAGTTATCAGCCGATGGGGTTTCCATGAGCGCAATTAAAGTCACTGCCACCTTAAATTAGCCGGTCCCTATGACCGTAAAAACACTTCAGACATTCTTTGGCTTCACCAATTTTTATCGACGCTTTATCCATGGGTTCTCTTGTATCACTGCTGGTATCACTGATCCCCTAACAAGGCTAGCGATAGTAATAAGGCTAACTAGGCTAACCAGTCCAACCATGCAGATACATTGGTGCACAAAGTATGGCCCCTGTTTCACAGCATCTGAATTTTGACCTACCATTTATTGTCAAAGCAGATGCCTCTTGCTTTGCTCTTGGAGTAATCCTTTCCCAGGAATGCCCCACTACTGGCCGCATGCATCCGGTTGCGTACCTCTCGAAAATTCCCCAATTCAGAATTACATTACACCGTCACAGAAAAATAACTCTTGGCTATCAAGGATGCCTTTCAAGCTTGGAGACATTACCTGATTGGTGACAAACATCCCGTAACCATGTATTCAAATCACTGCAACATCGTGAGCATGGCATCCTTTAAATGGGCAAACAGCCATCAGGTTAGTTGGCATTTGTTTTTTTCTGACTTCGACTTTGTCATTAAACATTGCCCTGGCACGCACCATGGCAAGGCGGACTCCCTGTCCCGACAATCAGGAGGTGAGGTCTTTCCTAAATGTCCTGATTCAGTAGTACAAGCTTCACAATTTGTTTGTCTATGCTCCTCACCTCCAGATCTCCTGCCTAATGTTAAGAAATGGGCAGTCCAACATCCCACGGCCCTTAAGGAATGGAATGTCGTATTTCATGATGGACTTCCATTCATTCAGGGATGACTATTTCTTTCCATAGACCACACCTGTCTTTCTTTCCACAGACCACACAGACCCCTGTCTTTCCTCTGTGCTCGTTGGCCAGAAAGGTTGTGCCACGAGACAGCGAGCACAACCTGGATCAGCATCCATTGTTCATGAACAGACGCCAGAGCTTCCAAGATGGCCGCCGCTATTTCGTCTGAACTGGAGCTGCCTGGTGAGAGAGGCACCTCCTTGATTCCTGCCGCCTGATTGGTCTTTTGTTACAACAAATGCTGTGGCCCGGCCAAGCCATGAGGTGAAACCGGGTCCAGCATTTAAAGGCCAGCTTTTAAGGCTCTTTCCCTGTCTTTCCCCTGTCCTTACCCTTGCTAGCCGCCATTCATCTGATCGCAACCACCTTCTTGCAAGCCTTAGCTTTCACATCAGGTAAGATGTGTTCCTATATGCTCGTTACCCAACCTGGTTGTTTGCTCCACGTTACAACTTTATTATTCGTCTTGTTGATCGTTGTCGTGACTACTGGGTTCTCCCCCGGGGATCAGGTACGTTATTATACTATCCCATCTATATGCGACCTGCATCCCTGCCTCCATCGCCTGGTGTATTGCACCAACATAACATTGAAATACAATCTCGCTAGATACCTGAGCTAACACAGGTAAACCTATGGATCATCGCTCTCACCTTCACTGCCCTTTGCCTTAACGCCGGCACAGCCGTGACAAAGGCCCTCTATACTACTCCTTTCAACCAGTTATTTCCTTACGATATTGTGATTGTTACCTTACAGTCATCTCTTCTGTCTGGATTGTAAAATATCAATACTCTGTTCATACTCGGTAACTTGCTCATACTAATGTTGCTAAGTAGCTATCCACACGTCTTGCTGCTTATGTTTTCTTCCACCTTTACCATTAGTCTCTGGCTGATGCAAAGTGTCGTTGTACACAAAAACCTGCCCGAACACTTGTCTATGCCAATTTACCCTAGATATATACATACCCCATCGTACCTACTATAAGTTGCAGTATGAGGTGAACCTGCTTAGTGCATATTCGCATCACCTATTTTGTCCTTAAACTTGCATTACCGATTTTGACCTTTATGCATTTGCTGTAGTTCACCATAACATGAGGTATGGGGAGCTTCCCCCATACATATTGTACCTAAATATGCTCAATTAGAAAAGTTATGTCCATGTATGTAATGCCTGCACTTCCTTGGCCTTGTGTACTTCAGGCCTGCTACTGTTTTTACTGCACTTACTGTAACCAAATTCTTATGCTAAGCGCCAAGTTGCCTCAGGGCGGTGTGCGCCATGCAAATAAAAAAAAAACAAAACAAACAAAACAAACACCAGACAACAGGCCCTTCAATGGTTTCATGAAGCTCTCTGCACAACTGGGCCAAAGTAAGACCCTGACCATTCTTCAGCGCTGGTGTTGGTGGCCTATGATGACACAAGACACAATTGATTATGTCATGGGCAGTGCCATATGCTCCCATGAAAAAGAAAATCAGTGGCAAACCCATGGGTTTGTTACAGCCAATGCTGATAACGCACAAGCCATGGTACATAGTCACTATGGACTTCATCACAGTCCTTCCCACACTAAAGAAACAGAATATGATTTGGGTCGTTGTGGACAGCTTTTCCAACATGGCCCAGTTTAAACCTTGTTCAGGCATCCCTTCTGCTGCCGCTTTGGCAGACTTGTACTTTCGGCATGTATTCTGTCTATTTGGTCTCCCTTCTGTCATCATGTCTGATAGGGGGTGCCAGTCCACCTCCTGCTTTTGGAAGTCCTTAACTTCCCTTTTAGGGATCGACACACGGTTTTTGTTGGCTTGTCACCCAGAAATGGACGGTCAAACTGATCGACTGAACTGAAGACTGTAGCAGTATTTACAGTGTTTATGCTTACAACATCAGGCAACATGGCTCAAGATGTTATGCACAGCCGAATTTGCATATAATACTGCTCTGCATTCTGCCATTGGTTCGTCACCCTTCTTTGTTTTGTGCAGTCAGCATCTAGGTACCCTTCCCAAGATTGAGAACCCTTTTTCTCCTCTTCCTGCTCCCAGTGCATGGTTTAGGGATCTCCATACCATACACACACAAACCCGCATCCATTTACAGAACACTCAGGATCGCGTACGTCACTCTGCTGGTCAACATCGCTGTCCTGCTACCGCCTATGCACTGGGTGACACGGTTGGGTTGTCCACTAGATACTTACAAATACCAGATTCTTGCAAACTACTACCTCGTTTTGTGGGTCTGTACAAAGTACAACAAGCCATCAATCTGGTTGTGTAAAGCTATCTTTACCCAAGTCTTGGAGGATTCATCCAGTGTTTCATACCTTCCTCTTGAAGCCCTATCAGTCTTCTACCCAGATCTCAACGACTCCTCCTGCTCCTCTCCACATGAGTTCTGCTGATGAGTGAGAAGTCCAGTCCATTTTGGACTCCCACCTTTGTAGGGGTTGCCTCCAGTACTTAATAGGCTGGAAGGGTTATGTCCACGAGGAACATTCCTGGGAGCCTGTGGGTAATGTTCACGCTCCTCGTCTGGTAACCCAGTTTCACTGTGATTACCCTGACCACCTTTGGGGTCCACACACATTGGAAGGGGTTTTGTCATGTGCCGGGCACGGGGACTCTCGTCACTTACCTGCTCACGTTCTTTGTTGCCATCCCATCCTCAGCATGCCACAGGCCAGACCAGCTGTCATCTGCCTCGACGAACGCAGGTGCTGCATTGCTGCAGCATCACGTGACTCGTCCGGCAGTCACATGACCTTCAGAAAACATCATGTGACTCTTGGAAATTGGCTCCTTCAATTTAAAAGCGGCCCGGAACAGAATGCATCGCTCTTCCACTGCTTATTTATTTATTTATTTATTTATTTATTTATGCGAGCTTATAAAGTGCATGTCACAGGCAAGGCATAATATCCCTAACAGGACGAACAACATGCAATCATAACAGATATACTGAAGTGACTGTGCCTAGGAAAAAGGGTAGGCCCTTAGGCTGTGCCCGGTCAGAGAGCAGCTTTGCTCCATTAGCTGGCCAGGGTATTTGTATTTTAACCTGTGGCTGGTTCATGGGCAGGAAGGTTTATTAGTTCACGTAGGATAAGTGCTTGGCATATTTTAACCATGCTTTTACATTAGCTGTATTTAATATTTTACTGTGAATGTTAGAGGGATTTATGAGCCTTATTGCACCAAAGAGCATTGGGGGCTGTAACTATTGATCCCTGAGTCTGAATGAGAGAAGCAAGCAAGCCTGAACCATTTAGGAGGTCCTCTCATGAGAATTAAAGAATAAGGTTGAAATTGTGCATTCTACAGACAAAACGTTCTGAAAAACTGAGTAAAAAAACTGCAATGTACAAATGCTTCTGGAGGTGAAAACATGAAAAGCTCCAATGCATGCTGGGTCACCAACAGTACACTAGGTTATTTTGAAACACATTTCCATGCTGGCTATGTTCATCCAAGCACCACAAGGCCTGTTTCAACAATATATGCCGGCATTGGCCTGCAAAACACATTTTCATGCTGCAGTGCCCAACAACATGTGCCAGTAGTAACACTGTAAAACCTGTTAATGCTGTCTGTGCCCAATATGTACCAGCATGCCACTGTGAGAATATATTTTCCTGCTGGCTTTACCCAACATATGCCAGTTTTGCCACTTGAAAAATATGTTCATGCTAGCTTTGCCCAATATATGCCAGCATGTCATGGCAAGGACAGACTTTCATGTTGATTGCGCTTAATATATGTCATTATTGTTTAGGTTGTACCCTTTGGAACACCTTGCCTCTTCCTTTTGGAGATAGATTTTGAAAGACTGCTCTTTGGCTGCACAGAGCGGTCTTTCTAATTTGATCTATCATGCCCCTCCCACACAGGAGTGTACACAGGCGCTGACAGGCATGGAGAACAGGTTAAGTGTGGATGTGTGTGCATGTGTGTGTGTTTAAGTGAACAGGGTTTCTGGGGTGGGGAGGGAGGTGGAGGCGGGTGACAAAGGGGGGTTCTGGGGATGGAACCCCCTTATTTGGAAGTCATCCAGCCAGAGCGGGAGGCAGTGGGGGCAAGAGAAGGGGATATTTTTGGTTTTTGCAGGCTGCCTAAAATCGGCTGGAAGATAGCGGTCTTTTGGTTAGGCGACCTGCAAAAATCGAAAACATGACATAGAAATGGTTCTGCACTTCATACACTCTAGTCTCTTGCTGCATCTGTCTGATGACTTGAGATTGTACAGATATGCTCTTATCCCTCGGCCTAGCCCATTAGCGCTTGACTGATATGGAATGTGGCAAGAACATTGAATGGTCACACCTACTGTTACTCCTCTCCCCCTTTGCCTCATTCCTCTCTGATCGGACAACCATGTTCCGCCTTCCCTCCCTTTACTGTTCCTGGGGTTCCTTGAAGTGGTGCCCTATAATTCAGCAACACATTAATAAATACATGATTGACATAGTAAATATCTTCATGCAAGTTGTGCCAAATATATGCCAGCTTACCAATGTAAAACCATCTTCATGCTGCATGTGTCCAATATGTGCCAATATGCAACTTTAAAACATGTTAATGCTGCCTTTGACCTTATCTGAATGAAACGTCCCCTGAATCAATTATATCAATTCCGAGAAGCGAAGCTGGCTTTGTTAGGGCACTAAGCAGCTAGTAGATCCAGTTCACTGACTCTTAGAGTACGCAGAGAGGGGCATGTGAGTCTTAAACTATTAGATTCACTAAAGAAATCAAGAATGTTATTGAAGTGATATTTCCTGTGCAGTGCGAAACGGTTTCTCAGTGAGACATGTTCTGGCAAAATGTATACAAGTGTGGAAACAAATAAGAATCCATTGGTGGAATGGTTCCCATTCACTTGACTTGAATAATACAAAGCATGACATTGCAAAGTTCGTCCACATTGAATAAATGAAACGCAAGAAAACGGATAAGTGAATGCCTTTGTAATGTGAAATAAGCTGTTTGATCTTGGGGTACAAACAAAATATTAATGACTGATATTTTATGGATATCTGCTTTAAACATACTTTATACCTGAAAATCTGTAAAAAGGGGGTACATTGGATGATGCAAGAATGAGATCGTCCTGTTGAAGTTCATGCATGGGAAGTGATGGGACAGAAATGTTCTTGTTGTACCCGGAACAGTGGCCGAAACACAATGGGCCTCATTACGTCTGTGGCAGTAAGGCAACAATGGCACCCGTAGTGCTACCGACGCCGTTGTTACCATGCCGCCACATCACGAGTTCTGCTCGCAGGTGCCGCCCTGCACGCCTGGTCAGACCAGGCGTGCAGAGCGGCACCCACGAGCAGAACAGGATGGTAGCAACGGTACCGTTATGAACAGTACCGCTGCTACCATCCTCCCCAGGGGGCTCAAATGGGAAAGGGGACGTACCGGCTCCGGGTCCCGGGCAAGGGAAATTACTGGGCACGCAAAGGTCGGAATGGCCCGGGGATTCCCCTTTCGCGGGACCCAGTGCCGGACCCGAGTTTGGAGGTAGCCATGCCCTTATTAAGGGCATGGCTACCTCCAAACTTGTAATGAGGCCCAATATGTCGACAGATTGTGATGTTGTTTTAAGAATGTTATGAATTCACATTGAGCTCGAGTAGATATATCCAAAAGGTGCAGGTTATTTGTCTCTGTGTCCAGAGCAACCCAGTTGGTGTAACAATCATGGCATATTAATGTCAGACATAACTGGCTGTATAATTTTTGTGAACAAAGAGGACACCAATCTCTAACTGTTGAAAGATATAGAAAATGCTTTCATAATCGCATGTAATAGAAAAAGAGGCGTATTAGATTGTGCACTTACTAACCATAACTTACTAATGATGAAAGTACTGTTTTTATTTTGTGCTCAAGAACCTTGAAGCATCTCTTGTGCTAGACGGGATTACCAATAAAGATCTCAGACCAAATATCTGGACAGATTCACAGAATATGGCAAAGTAGTACTTTACTCTCCATTTAATAAAGCAGGGCAAATTGACAGACATTGGACTGATGCTTGCACACTCACACACACATTTGGTTACACAGAGGTTTTATACCCCGATAAGCATCATCTATGACATAATCCTTCATTGCAAACTCTAAAACCTATTGATGGTAGCAGGTGCAAAATGGTGCAAGTACCTGGCCAACTAATAGCAGTGCCTGGCAAATGCCTAATGCTCATACACAAGCCAAAACGGTTTGCTTTGCCAATGCATGTTTTTAACAGGACTTCAGTGAAGGACACACATAGTGCTTATAAATCGAATGGCTGAAGGCAGACTTGGTTAAGACATTTCTATTACACCAGCAGCTCGTTTACAGCTCCAATTAAGTAATTAAATCTCAGAAGACCGATTTGAAAAAACACTGGCAGGTATTTCTAGTGCAAATCTTGATGGTTAGGCTTGATTAAATCAAGCTCAAAGAGTTCCCATTAGGAGGTGTTTTGGGCGGGCAGGGGCACGAACTGGGTGGGAATGGCCATATGGACTAGCATGGCCATGGGAAGTCAATGGGTGGGCAAATAACTCAACAATACTTACAAGCTTTGTGTCCCTCCTCAGGTGTATTTCTCCCTATCTGTACTCGAATGCAATAGTTTCTGCTTATATGTGGGGCAATCACCACCTCATAGCCCAAACTAAAAATAATGAAATACTACCAAGTCCATATTCTATCACACAGTATTCCGCTCCATGAGTCGGTAGGGCTGTGGAAGTCATTCACGGGCATTGCTGTTTTACAATCCCTTTAAAATGAGAAAAGTGTAGCATGTTTTTCAAAAAGTAGCAAAACAAGCAGAAATCCGCCTGGAAAGGATGATACCCAGATCAGTTGTGGGCAAGCCACACCGGTCCCGTAGGCAGCCAATTCTCATACAACTGAGCGGTTTGCTCCTTTACTGGGGAAAAACTTTGAAACGTACACAGCGTAAATAAACTGAAGCAAAGTCTTTGTCACATACATTTGTTTTAACATTTGTAACAAGCAGTCAAGTTAGTAATTTCATTTAGATGATTACATATGAACTGGATAGAAGTTACTTTCTGAGAGCTTTACTGTACAGGTATTTAGAGGGACTGCCCCTTAGACAAGGGAAGAAAAGAAAATAATCCTCTGTGACTGACATGCTTTCCTAATAACAGGCTGCTCTTTGCTGTCTTCAGCATGACATCGAAAAAGAACACCATTATAGTTTGCCAAACAAAAGGAATATGCCTTGTGAAAAAAGGAGAAGAGCAGTTACACTATAGAGTGCTTCTATGTGTATCCAAGTTGCCTGGCCGGAAGAGAGGAAGGGCGCATGTCTACTTGGTTAGCGAAATAACATTCTCCCTCAATGTGGAGGCCTGCTTTCATTCCATCCCTATCTGTGCCATTGTAAATGATCTCCTGTCTTTTAGAAGCTTAAAATGCCCATTATATACCAAGATATGTCCTGTGCCAACAAATTCCTTACACAGGAGCTCGGTGAGTAGGCAGGCCCCTTTGGGAAAGCCAGTATTTTGTATTAATTTGAGGCCCCGAGGCCTTTCTGTGCCCCCTGCAGCCTGCGTCCACCCGCTCCCTCTTCCTGCCTTCCCCTTCCCTCCCGCCTCCCGACCCGCCCAGGCCCGCTCTGATTGGTCCACTGGACCAAAGCCACAGAAGGCCAGCAACACGCTCGCTCACTGGCTCCATTTACACAGGAGCTCGGTGAATAAGCAGGCCCCTTCAAGAGCACCAGTATTTTGGATTAATTTGAGGCCCCAAGGCCTTTCTGTGCCCCCTGCAGCCCGCGTCCACCCGCTCCCTTTTCCTGCTTTCCCCTTCCCTCCCGCCTCCCGACCCGCCCAGGCCCGCTCTGATTGGTCCACTGGACCAAAGCCACAGAAGGCCAGCAACGCGCTCGCTCACCAGCTCCATTTACACAGGAGCTCGGTGAGTAGGCAGGCCCCTTCAGGAGCGCCAGTATTTTGTATTAATTTGAGACCCCGAGGCCTTTCTGTGCCCCCTGCAGCCCGCGTCCACCCGCTCCCTCTTCCTGCTTTCCCCTTTCCTCCCACCTCCAGACCCGCCAAGGCCCGCACTGATTGGACCACCCACACTTCATCACTGGTCCTCCCAGGGCAGCCCTCTGCCCGGCAGCCCCCTGCGGCTAAGGGCCCCAGGGCCAAGAGCGGCTCCAACAGAGGCGGCTCCAGGAGGTTTCCAGCAACTACAAGGACCTGCAAGGTAGGAGTGGCCTGGGTCAGAATTAGAGCAACTACTCTACCCCAGACTCCGAGCCACTTAACAAATCCAAAGCAAAAAAATGATTGCACTGTACGAGGTTTAGATTGCACTGATAGGCCTCTCTCCCACTATACAGGTCTCTCAAATCTAGCAGGGGCTCCGTCCCCAAACTGCATTGTATGAGGTTTAGATTACACTGATAGGCCTCTTTCCCACTATACAGGTCTCTCAAATCTAGCAGGGGCTCCGTTCCCAAACTGCATTGTATGAGGTTCAGATTGCACTGATAGGCCTCTCTCCCACTATACAGGTCTCTCACATTTAGCAGAGGTGCTGTCTCCTAATTGCATTGTATGATGTTTAGGTTGCACTGATGTCATGATCTCTGCTTCCAAAAGGTCAGGGTTTTCCCAACTCCCTTGGAAGCAGATCCATAACCCAGGTTCCGAGTGCCAACCAGTCCCAATTGGGACCTTTTGGACCCAGTCCTGGCGCCAGTGGCACCAGGCTCATAAATATGCCCAGTCCCAGCGCTGGAAGCGCCGGGCTCATAATGCTTGGGTGGACTTACCTGCAGCAGACCATGCTGCTTACTTGCCTGCCAGTTGAGCCTCTGATCCTCTTCTGTTTGGAACTACTTTTCCTGTTGGGTGGGGCAGGAGCCACTCCCTAGATTCAGAACACTGGAACTCTTCTGGAAAGCAGGAACTCTTTTCTTACCTAGGCGTGGCTGTGGAAGGAGACACCTAAGCACTACAGGAGGCTATTTAAACCACACCCGATGGATGAATCTTGCTTTGCGTTATTCTGCATCCTCTGCAGCAGAACGCTCATCGTGTCTTCTGCATCTGATCCTGGGCCTAAGGAAAAAGGCTTACCATCCTGAATCCAGTCTTCAGCAACACCTATAAAGACAAGAAAGAACAGGTTAGCATTACAGTCTTCAGTGACAGCTCTTCACTTACCTGGTCCATCGGCTGTCACCAACGCCTCGCACTGCATTCCGGCATCTGAAAGACAAAGGCTTACCTACTCTTCGTGCGCTCCGGAGGTCTTCACACTGCATTCCGGCATCTGAAAGACAAAAGCTTACCAACTCTTCGCACGCTCCGGAGGCCTTCGGCGCTGCATCCCGCATCTGAAAGACAAAACAAGGTACGTTTAAAGACATTGGGGAACTTTAATACTCATGTGCCATTACTCCTTTCCACATCTAACCCAGTGGGTATTCCGGCACCCTGCAGCCGCTCCGAACTTGTACCTGCAAAATAAAAAGACAGTTAGAGCGCATCGTGAAGCAGGCAACAAGCGCTTACTTACGTGCTTCCAGGCGCTTCTATTCATCACACGGGCTCCATCTTCAACTCACTTCAGCCCGTCATCCGCCATCGCCGGAACCCTGCAAAACAAGAAACATCATTACTAAAGACTTTAAAGACATTAGAATTACTCGAAACTTACCGTTCGTGCAGTAAACGAGGGACAGCAGTCCTCTGAAGTCAAGAGGCCTGCTCCCCTTATCCAGTGAAGAAACTGGTTTCAGCACCCTGCCCCGAGGCAGATGGAGAGCACGGCGTTCACTTACCTAAGACATCTTACCCTTCGAGTCAGACATACAGTGCACAGAGGTCCAGCCCAAAGAGCCAGCCGTGTGTTACACATCACCTTTGAAGATACGGTATACGCCCAGTCAAGACCGGCGCCTCTACGGGAATCAGGTGAGCGTTACAACTGATAGGCCTCTCTCCCACTATACACTTCTCCCAAACTGCATTATATGAGGTTCAGATTGCACTGATAGGCCTCTCTCCCACTATACAGGTCTCCCAAACTGCATTATATGAGGTTCAGATTGCACTGATAGGCCTCTCTCCCACTATACAGGTCTCTCAAATCTAGCAGGGGCTCTGTCCCCAAACTGCATTGTATGATGTTTAGAGTGCACTGATAGGCCTCTCTCCCACTATACAGGTCTCTCAAATTTAGAAGGGGCTCCGTCCCCAAACTGCATTATATGAGGTTTAGTCTGCACTGATAGGCCTCTCTCCCACTGTGCGGGTCTCTCATATTTAGCAGGGGTTCTATCTCCTAATTGCATTGTATGATTTTTAGGTTGCACTGATAGACCTCTCTCCCACGGTGCGGGTCTCTCAAATCTAGCAGGGGCTCTGTCCCCAAACTGCATCATATGATGTTTAGATTACACTGATAGGCCTCTCTCCCACTGTGTGGGTCTCTCATATTTAGCAGGGGTTCTATCTCCTAATTGCATTGTATGATGTTTAGGTTGCACTGATAGGCCTCTCTCCCACTGTGGGGGTCTCCCAAATTAAGCAGGGTTTCTGTCTCCTAATTGCATTGTATGATGTTTAGGTTGCACTGATAGGCCTCTCTCCCACTATACAGGTCTCTCAAATTTAGCAGGGGCTCTCTCCCCAAATTACCGTGTAGGATGTTCAGATTGCACTGATAGGCCTCTCTACCACTGCGCGGGTCTCTCAAAGTTTAACAGGGGCTCCGTCTCCAAACTACACTGTGTGGTGTTTAGATTGCGCTGGTGGACGTCTCTCCCCACTGTGCAGGTCTCTCAAACTTAGCAGGGGCCTTGTCTCCGAACGGCATTGTGTGATGTTTAGATTGCCCTGACAGGACTCTCACCCACTATACAGATCTCTCAAATAAACTGACTGCGCTTAGTTCAGTACTCTACCAATCCCGGAAACCCACCACTACCTAACCCAACTAAATCCCATACCAGCAGACCGTTAACACCCTAACCCCCCCACCCCTCCCGACAGTGCACCCTTAGGAAACATACCCTACCCACCGACAGGAAACAACATTGAGCCAAAGAACACCCCAGCGTATCCAGAGAAGGAAAACCGAGGTCACTGCGACCGCACAGCACAGCATAGAGGACCAACTACCATACCACACCTCCACCTAGACTGGAAAATGGCCCGTACCAGAAAAGGACGCCGAGAAAGAGAACAAGAGCGTGCAACAAGAGACGCGAACACACAACACCGACAGAACCCACAAGAAACAGCCCCATTGGAAGAAAACACGCCTAAAACAGCCACAACCGGAACAAAATCCACAAGAGAAAAATCCTTATACCTCACTCCTTACCTCGCAACAACCACGGTACACCGACACCCCAACACCCCAACACGGAAACCTCGAAACATGCAAAGAATTTCCTGATACATGCGGAAAAAAGACGGGGGCACTCAACAAGAGAGTGGGAGGGCTCCGACCCCATTACCCCTTACATTACAAGAACAGAGGGGCAACATCGATTTCCACTACATCCCGCACAATATGGCGAAGTACCAACAACCAGCAACGCCACCTCCCACCCAACAATCGGACCCAATGAAGAAACCACCGCTGATCATCATCCGAGTAGCATCACAGCAGAAACACCAAGACTAATCAGCCCTGTTATCAACTTACTAGACCACTTCAATGAAGAAGCAGCTGTCGCTGTTCTTCATCCTACCGACATCAATGCGGAAACTCCACGAACAGACAATTACAAACTCAAGCAACAAATAACCTCAAAACAAAATCTCACCCAGAGAATCCACTGTAATCTAATAAACGCAAGGTCAATGTCCAAACACTCAATGTAAATATACGACCTCCTGGCAGAAGGAGGCATAGACATCCTATTTGTAACCGAAACATGGCTAGACGACATCTACAAGATCACCCTCAACAACTGCCTGCCTGAAGACTTCAAATGCATCCAAACAAACAGAAAATCCAAAAGATGGGAAGGACTAGCGATTATCCACAAGGAACAACTGGCCATCAAAATGGAAGATCCACTAAACATCGATAAATGCGAATCCTTAATACTACGACTTTCAGTAAACCCCAAAACCCACCTGAAATTCATACTGATATACAGACCACCAACCTACGATGCGACTTTCGTAGACGCTTTCACGGAAACAATGACCACCCTAGCCATCAGGTACAATCATCTGATCATCCTCAGAGATTTCAACATCTGGTTCGACGAAGAAACCACAACCACACAAAAATCCTTAACCGCCCAACTAGCAGCCATAAACCTACAACAACTAGTCAAAGGAGCAACCCACTCAGCAGGGCACACACTTGACGCAATCTTCACCAACAAGGATCTCATCACCACGGCACCCCCAATTCAAATACTTTGGAGCGACCACCGCATTATTCCGTTCATAATCACAACGGCCGCTCCGACAAAAAAGCAACAAGAAAAGCAACCCAGCATGATGAAAAGAAATTGGAGAACCATTAAAAACTCCAACATAACCGATCTCCTAGAACTCAGCAAACCACAAGCATCCACCGTGGAAGAAGCAGACCTAGACAAAAAAGTTGCCCTACTTCATACCTGGATCGCAACAACCCTTGACGACATCGCCAAAGAAAATCCCTTCACCCCATCACGCAAGAAAACTACAGCAAAATGGTTCACTCCACTACTCAAAGCCATGAAAAGAAAAAACAAAAACTAGAATCTGAATGGAGGAACAACAACACCACCGCAAACAAATTGAAATTCCTACAACAGATCCGCGCATATAAAAAGGAAATACAAAAAGCGAAGAGGAAACATTATGACAACCGAATCTTCATAGCACCAAACGCTCAAAAAGAACTATTCGAAATCATAAACGAAATAAAAAACCCACCGGCCTGCAACAACACGCCAATACCATTGATGAAACTTTGCGAGGACCTCGGAGACCACTTTAAAAACAAAATAACCTCCATCCAACACACCATACAAAACAGACCAAGCGTTCACAGCTCAAACCCCACTGACACAGACGAGGAACACGCAAACAAGCTACGAAACTTCCCAGAAATATCAGTTGAGGCTTTCGTCAAACTGGTAAACCAAAGCAACAAATCGGGCCCTCCTGAAGACCCTTGCCCCCCAGACATATACAAAAGAATTCTCAAACAAGGAACCCCCATGGAATACCACAGAAACCTCCTCAACCTCTCAATCTCAACAGGCAAAGTACCGCAGGCCTTCAAATCGGCTTACATCAAGCCACTACTCAAAGACACAGCAGGAAACGTAGAGGACTTATCTAACTACAGACCCATCTCCAACATACCCTACATAGCCAAACTACTAGAAACATACGTCTACCAAATAACCCAAGAATTCATAGAAGAGCATTGCCTACTAGACCAGGCACAAGTTGGCTTCAGACCTATGAGAGGAACAGAATCGGCTCTCCTCTCAATATGGGACGACCTAAAAACAAACGCAGACTCAGACAACAGCACCGCCCTGATTCTCCTTGATCTGTCTGCAGCCTTCGACACTGTCAACCATGCCATCCTCATAAAGAGATTAGAAGGAATAGGAATAACAGACACTGCCCTACTATGGATCAAATCCTTCCTAACAAACAGAACAGAAACAATATGGATGAAACCTTGTAAATCCAAACCCAGAGTCTCCACGTGCGGAGTACCACAAGGATTATCCTTCTCCCCGCTTCTATTCAACATCTACATGTACCTATTAATCAAACTCATCAAAAACACAGCCTCGCATGCTACAACTACACCGACGATACTCAAATAATCTTCAACATACAAGACACCCGAGAAGAAAACACCACACTAGAGAATTCCCTTTGTGACATATTCAAATGGATGAACCTCAACCATCTCAAAATCAACCTGGGCAAAACTGAGATAATGATTGTTTCAGAAAAGGGAGGAGACATCAACTACATCCCCTGGCCAAGAGAGCTCGGCACCACACCAGAACCATCATCAACTGTAAAAGACCTAGGGGTCCTGATGGATAACAACCTCACTCTGGAGCCACAAGTAAACTCGGTAATCAAGAAATGTTTCTTCCTCCTGCGAGCAGCAAAAAGGATCCTACCGTTCCTGTCATTCGCCAACAAAATACTTACCATCATCGCTCTGATCATGTCCAGAGTAGACTATGCCAATAGCCTCTACCTTGGCATGCCCGAACGACTTCTAAAAAAACTGCAACGCATACAAAATGCAGTCTGGCACTCCTCCTCAAGCTACCCAGAAGAGAACACATCACACCTGCGCTACAAATACTACACTGGCTACCACTGAATCGACGAATAAAGTTCAAGGCCATGTGCATCACGCACAGAGCAATACACAAACAAAGCGCAGAATTCTTAAGCGACAAACTACGCCTACACCAACCTACAAGAACACTAAGATCAAGAACCGACATACACCTGGAACCAAAACCCTACAACAGAAAAAACTTGGAGGATCGACCTTCTCTCACCAGGCACCCAAAACCTGGAATGACCTACCTAAGAATATACGGAATACAACAAACCACCTAGCATTCAGGAAACTCCTCAAATCTTGGCTCTTCAAAGCGTAACCACAACAGTGACGCACTAGAATGCCCAGACATTAAAACAATGACAAAAATAACTCCAACCTCGACCACTCTCAAATTGGACAAACACTCAAACCAAATAACCAACCATTCGACAGAGCATAAGACATCATGGAAAATAGCCACAAAGGAAGGCTGCAGAGACTGACCACATACCTAGACCCAGACGAAAGCCCCAAGTGACTCTCCCACTCGCACGTACCGGACGAACATGTCCAGACCGGCAGATGCATCTAGATAGACGTTGGCCTGCATCGCATCTGGATAGGATCGATTGAAGGATAACATGCCCACGCCCAGAAAAATGTGAATGGTAACATGTGCCACACCTAGAATTGTGAACACCGGCCTGCGTGGTGCCCAGATGGAGTTGTAAGTGTTAGCATGCCCACACCTGGACGGGTCTCTAGACACTAGCCTGCGCCGCATCTGGATGGGGGTGTGAGGGTTGGCATGACCACACCTGGATGGAGTCCTAACCATCGGCCTGCGCCGCGTCTAAATGGGAATATGAGGGCCACCAGGTGGCACACTCAGACAGAACTAAGAATGTTAGCATGGTAAAGGTCAGGTAACCCACTAACCAATATAAGCTCAAACTCTGCATACTTATCTCACTCAAAAACTCACACAACCATCTCTCGCACAACAAGCCGCACGCACTTCACAACACTGCAACAACACATAAGCCAGAACAACAGCACACGCGGACTGACTCCGTTCCGACACCTGCACCAAAGCTCAGCACCCGGTGTATACTGAGTTGAAGCTGCCAACAGAACACCACTCCTCTCACTATCCTACTCCCTTCTTCACCTTACTAACACATCCCACCTTTATCGTTTTCAGATCCGCCTGAGCGCCTGGGGACCAATTCCGTTGGTGACGGTGCGCGGTACAAATACCTTTAACATTTAACATTTAACATTAATGTAGGCAAATGTGTCGAGGTGCAATAAGCCTTCCACACTTCACATAACATGCTTTCCATGGAAACCCAATGCCTGGCTCAAATTGTGTGCCACCCTCTGTCACACATTAACAAGCTCTACCAGTTTGTCTGACAGCAATTCACTAGTTGTGTAACACAAAGTTTGGCGGGCCTCTGTGAGCCATGCTGAACGCCCTATACCCCTGCCCCCAAACACCTCAAAAAAGCACGGGAAGCGCCAAAATCCAGGCTGGCCTGAACCACCTTGCATGTGCAAAGTTCATGCTGGTCATGCTGCTGCAGGGGGAAGCACGCACTGGGCTAGGCGAAAGATGTATGTTTTTTAATGAAAGCTTAAATCGTTTGCCTAGTGTAGAAATAAGGGGACAGCGCCTGGCCTCTGACACCCAAATGTGCTAGCCACTGGTGGCAGCTGGTTCATTTTTTATAGGAGGGGCGTAAATATTTGCCACAAGTATGCAAAAGTGACCGAGTGTAACGAAGGAACCCGAACCGATGAAAGGGGGTTCGGGGAGTTCTCCCCCCCTGACAACATTCTTTTAATAATGGGTTAAAATGGTGCATTATAAAGCACACGTTTTGTGACAAATTGGGTGAAATGCCAGACAGCGTGCAATTGGTTTTGTTGGGTGACTCACGAAAGAATTCAACAGATGCAAGACACCAACAGTGCACAGGAGCATTTCCCAATAAATGTTCATGCCTTTCCCCGCAATATTAGCGAGTATAAAAAATATGTTCATGATCGCTGTGCCCATACATTTCCATGCTGGCTGCACCAGTATATGCCAGTATTCCAATATAAGTACATACTCAGGTTTGCTTTGCATGTAATGCCAGTAATGATACTATAAGAAAACATATTCAAGCTAGCTCTCCCAATATACCAGTAACCCCACATACAAACATGCTCCTGTTGGCATTACCACTAAAAATGCCATACCACAACAAGAAAACTTCTCCGAAATGGGTCCATTTTAGGTGAGTCTTGACATGTAAGTACACTTATGCTTGCTCTATCATAGATGCTCAGTAAACAAATGCACTGCCACAGTAAGAAATAGCTACGCTGGCTGCATCAAAACGCCAGTCTAGCCATGTAATAACACATATCATGTGTACTTGCTTTATCATAGATGCCAGGTATAGAATGGTGAGTCATAGTACTAAGTGGCTAGACTGGCTGCAACCAAATGACAGGCTAGCCAAGACATATCATGCTTGCTTTATCATAGATGCCCAGAACAAAATGGCATCCCCAGTAAGCAATCACATTCCTAACCACTCACCCACCAGTCACTCACCCATACACCTTCTCTCACATTCACTCACACTAGATTCTCCACAAATGCACCCGCCCAGAACAGACACAGTCACATTCATACCCATTCACTCATCGGTTGCTCAACCATACACCTTCTCTCATAGTCACTCACACTGCATTCTGCACATGGGCACCCACCCATGGGCACCCGCCCACAAAGAAAATTCACATTCAGATCCATTGACTCACCTATCACTCTGCCATACAACTTTCACATTCACTCACAATGTATTCTACACACAGGCACCCACAAACAACATTCACACATGCACATATAATCATTTTCCAACCCATTCACTCACCCATACACCTTCTCTCACATCCACTTGCATTGCATTCTCCACACATTTACCCACCAACTTAGAAAATTCACAGTCACATTCATACCCATTTACTCACTTATCAATCATCCATACACCATTCACTCACACTGCATTCTACACAAGCACCCACCCATAACACTGACACACAAACAATCACATTCATAGCCATCCACTTACCCATACACTGTCTCTCACATCCACACACACTGCATTCTCCACACATGCACCGACCCACAGCATTCATATCCATTCACTTGTCTGTCACCCGCCCATACTCCTCCTCTCAAAGTCACTCACACTACAGTCTACAGACAGGCATGAGCACCCACCCACAACATTCACACTTTCATACACAGTCATACACCTGTCACTCATCCATATACCTTTCACATTCACTCACACTGCATTCTAAAGACAGCACCAACCCAGAACCTTCACACACACACACAAAGTCTTATCCATACCCATTCACCCACCAGTCACTGACACATTCACCCCTTGCATTCACTCACACCGCATTCTCCACATGAGAAGCCAGAGCATTCATCCACACACACTACATTCTCAATCGCACAACAGGCACACTCCCCACCCATACGTACGTGCACCATTCACATGCATGCACACACAAACATGCATCCATAACCTACTTACATACACAATCACAACAGACACACACTCACATACTCACACATGTACATACACATTTAAAAAAAAAGGGATTCCTTACAGGCTCATGCGAAGCACGCAGAAAGAACGCAGAAACCCTGATTCCGGTCTGACGTGCACTGCGAGCGAGCTGGTGCTGATGGCGTGCCTTATTCTCGTGCCAGCTTCAATTGTCCCTGGCGCAGCGCTCAACGCCTGGACTTTGGGTAGTGAGACCCCTGCACCCTAGGGTCTGCAGGGGCCCCTGTCCTATTATGTCTGCTAGCACAATCCCTCAAGAATACACGCATTTCAGCAACAAACTCTACACAATTACTTGTCATTATTTACAGTGAGAAAACCCTCACACTGGAATAAATGCACTATCCATAACTCTCACCTGGTAGCTACCTACCTCACATGCTGGACTACCTACCACCTGTCTGTAGTGATAGTTTATTATCATCAAAATGAACATGCACTACTCTTAAAAGAAGCCAGCCCAAGCGGTGGCCGCCCAAACCCTCTACCACACTCAGCTGCTTGCAAGGTAAGTCTGTACTTTAAACAATAGAATAAATCAAATAAAAGGAATTTATTAGTTAACTTACAATATGGTCCCACAATTTCAAGTGATGCTTTCACTCAAGGGGTTCCTGGAGCCTCCAGTGAAAATCTAGGTAGTCCTACACAACATTGGCAGAGTCACTCATTACACAAATTAAGCAACATCTCAGGACGTCCCACATTTGAATCATTGTCTAACAGCCTACTAGGTGAGGCTTCTTCTCAAATGCTTTGTCTAACTTTCTTCTCTCGCCAAAGCTTCGACCCACATGTTCTTTGTGATCTAGAGTGACTGAGGTCGAACGAAGTTCATATCTCCCAGAACCGTATTATCAACAAAACCTTTGAACTCTAATCACAGGTGTAACTCTTTCCCTGATATGTGTCCTTGGATGGCCAGCCACTCACTGGCATTCATGTATTTCTACACTGTACAATCTGTCGCCCTCTTGGTCTGCTACCCCAGGCCTCTTCACCAGTGGAAGCAAGTAGCACCAGAAGTAGCATATTGTATTTATTTTGTATTATGGTTCATTTATAACATGCTTAATGATCTGGATTCGAATCTGTGTTGCGCCACGTTGTCTTGCTTCCAAGACAAAAGCGTTGCCCCTAAGCTACCCTTCCTCCCCATATATCACATAACCTTCTCCTCTAAGGTTGCACAATCTCCATCTGCCTCATCCAGACAATCTGCAGAGGAAATCCACTATACTATTCTTTTTCGAGGGTAAAGAAACTGCAACTAAATTGCTCAAGTACTGAGTAATAGCACTTCAGTGCCACTGCTGACCACATCTCAGCCAATTAAAATGCTCAGAATACAGCCAATCAGGACTAATATTGACTGCATTCCAAATATTTGGGACAGGAAAACGACTTAAAGCAATGCTCTGCATTCAAAAATGAGCAATACAATGTCACAGCAATATTTCTTTTCATAAGTCCTTTTTAGAGGATATGTTTTCACTATGCCGCCAACATTACAAGCAACATCAATGTGATGCAAACATGCTGAAACACTGGAAATGCGTTCCCTTCGTATGCCCATTTATGCTACTTGATGTTTGTATAGCACCTCACTGCCATGGTTATGGCTTTGTAATGCTGAGGGGTGAATGGACCTTCCACAGACAATAGTCTGACAAAAACAGCAGAACAATTTCTGCAAACAGCATTTGTTATGTCACACTATTATTATTATTATTAAGCTAGATGACTAGTGTAGTGACATTATAATCCCTGCAGTACGTGGGGTGTTCAGATGAATGTGGATTGCTATGGCAGTGACTATGGGCCTCAGTAGGAGTTTGGAGGCAGCCTTGCCGCTATTTGCGGCATGGCTGCCTCCAAACTCGGGTCCGGGTCCGGGTTCCTTGAATGAGGAGTTACCGGGCCATTCCAACCTTGGAGGAACCGGTAATTCCTCATTCAATTTACCCATCCCCATTCCCATTGGAGCCCCCACAGGGCTCAATGGGAATGGGGAGGGAGCTAACAACGGGCCAGTTAATAATGGGCCCGTTGTTAGCTCCATGGTCCCCTCGCGGGACCCGCAAAGGACGTCTGGTGACCAGACGTCCAGAGCGGGTCCCGCGAGGCAACCTCATAATAGGGCAGAATGGGTTTAACGGCACCGGCACCATTACCGGCGCCGTTAAACCCATTCCGCCTGGGTCGTAATGAGGCCCAATGTGACAGATCAACCACACTGTATGTAGGACTTATTCTGTATTCTATTGAGGAGCACCTCTAAAGGTGGAATGAGGCTAGTATGAATCATTCTATCAACTTCAAGGGCAATTGCCTACGGTTGGGGGCGCTGCTATATTTTGCATGTAGAAAACATGCAATCACATGCCAATGACATGTACATTTTTCAGATAGGTCAAAGATACATTCAGTGCTTGCCCACTTGTCAGCCCGTATTACAGTCAAAGGACAGACAACTTGTGTTAGACATGCATGTTGTAGTGTGGTGCGTCATACTTAGGTTTTTCTTGCTGGCAAGCACCGTGGGAAATGAGAATTCAAGGTGCCATTCTGGGAAGGAATGACCACTCTCAGTGACAGCTGTACAAATGGGATAGTTTGGTGATCATTGGGATGAATGTATAGTTTTTCTGTGTTTTTAACAGAAGAAAATATAATGAAATAACAGAACAAGAGCTTACCTTGCTGCCCTGCAGAACTTTCATGGAGGGCATTACTAGTGTTGTAGTGGTATGATGTTAAATTGTGTTAAGCCATGTTGTGGAAATGTGATGGTCTTGGAAGTGTGCTCAGGAGTTGAGGGGGCTACTGACCAGATAATCATATTGTATTGCCTCCTGCAGATTGCCAGGAGGGTTCTGGTATAGCCGAGCCTGCTGACTGTGGATTCAGAAGCATGCTTTTGCAGTGTGCAGAATAGGCGCTTGTGGAAACAAAAGGAGAGTTTGAGCAAAAGTATCTCACCAAACCCGAGCCATACCAGATTGGCCTCAGGTGGAGAAGAGAGGTCACATGCTACCCTCGTATGTAGTGCATTGGCAAATAGGCCCCTGGAATTCAGTATGAGAGAATTAAATAAATGATAAGTAAGGTTGTAAAATAATTCATGACAGGCTAGCTAGGTCAAAGGAGACATTTCACATTAAGATCAACACTCTAGGAGGCCAACTATTCACTTTAAGGCCCATGTGCAGGAGCTGGCTGGCACCTTAAGCACAGCCTTTGAGGCCTTCCGGCACTGCCTCGGTGTATTCCAGTGATGCCCAGAGGTGCAGGCTAGCATACCCTCTTCCACCTAATCCCTATGCTCGAATTACCATGAACGCTCAGGCTCTATAAACAGGAACCCTGGAACCCTGGACAGTGCTGCCTGAAAGTTCTTGGGTCTGCTAGGAGCTTTATGTGGTTGGTAATGCAGCAGGTTGGATTACTCTTTGCTTGAGGCTGGGCTCTGCTGGGAGTTAATATGCATAACCCATCCTTGCCTACCCATTTTAAACCTGGGCTGCAGTTACAGCATCACGTTGAGAGAGTGCATGCATGAGAGTAACCTTAGTTTCAGAGAAACCATTTATTTTACATTAAACCTAATGCACAATAGTAGAGTTTATTCTAGAGATCTGTTGCTACCTCTTGGCTCTGTTTTCTAAGTAATCACGCTAAGAGCCCTTAGGAAAATTCGTAATTGTTAAATCATTGCCAACGCCAAGTCGACCTTTATCCGGGGCACAGTCCTCCCTCATTTGTTGCTGTCTCCAACGGTACATTTTGGTGTTTCCTCATACACCTGCTGAACACGAGATCTGTAAGCAGCAATTCTTCTGGTATTTTAGTTCTCAATATTGATCATAATATGGACATTCAGTTCCTCACCGAAACTTAACGGGTGATGGCCAAGCTAGTTTTCATCTGTTTGCTCCTAACAACTTCTCCATTGAATGGGTAACAGACTAGAAAGCAAGGGGTGTGTTGGTAGAGTGACTGATTTTTAGATCTTTTTTAACCCTCGCCCACTTTGAATCATTATCCTGGGTTAAGGGTTCTCAAACTTGCTCCTTCTCTCTAAAACTTCATTGCGTGGCTGCCTTCAAAGTCTTTGGTCCTCATTCCAGGGATGGTGGTCCTGAAATAAAGATGCCGGTAGCAACGTCCCGGCACCCTTTCAGGTCCTCAATACCACAATTATGCCGGTATGGGCACTGTTAGGGAGAATTCTCTGTTAAGGCTAATTTCCCAAACCTAGTGAGTCCCCCAGCAACTTTGCTGGATTTCTTTTTTTTCTTTTTTTTCTCCTGCTAAGAGTGAGACTCTTTTTCTCCGACTCTTAGGCATGATTTGAGAGTGTCCTTTGACTGTGAATGTGTTTTATGGGCTATGGGGTCTTTTACTCCATAGGGCTTCATGTGTTTTTGGTATGTGTGTTACACAGCACCCTCAGTGCAGTAACACAGGGGTGTCATAGTGACCCCCAAACATAGACTCCATACCCTGGGACTGACTACTGTCTCCCAGGGCATGTAAAGTCACCATTGGCTTTACTAGTCTCAAATTGTGAACAGAACCAGTACAAACCATCATATTGTGGAAGTACTGGTAGGAGTAATTCGATTGCCCTGGGTCTGTTTTCCAAGGGGGCACTGTCCAGTCCCCCCTTGTCGAGTTTCTGGCTGGTGGCAGTGGATACCACGCAAAATATTCCACCGGAATATTTCCTATGGCATTTTCCCATTCATTTTAAACGCACCACATTTTGGTGCAATGTTAAAGATACCGCCGGGTTATTTATTTAATATTTATTCCCCGGTTGGGTCTTTTTGCCAGGACTCGGTTTTAAAATGGCGTTTGTGTTCGCCTCTGAAACTCTAACCCAAGTTGAGCCCTTTGTTCCATTTTTTGGTGGGCTTCTCCACAGAAGCCCTCCAAATGGTGCCACGCTGTCTGGGGTCAACAGGATGTGTGGGAGGGGGATTAGGCACCCTGGACTGAGTTGCCTTGGCAACTCAAGTCTTACTCTTGTGTGATTGGCCCAGTGGTGAGCCGCCCGGCTCACCACTTAGCATGTTTGAGAGACAGCTAGGCTGATGAATGGGGGTTTTGCTGCATAAAAGCAGGGCTTTGGGGACGGGAACTTCAGAAGTCGCCACAGGACCTAAAGAATCCAAAGAGGGGAGAAGCTGAGACATCTACGACGATGACACCACCGGTGGAGCCCTGGTGTACGAACTCACCACTTCCGCGACGACAGAGGAGAGCTTCTTCCAGGAGAGTCTTCTTCCCCTTGAGCTGATGGGACCAACCAGTTCGCCTTTTTCACCTTCCTGGATCCTCTCGTGGTCGAATCGCCCGTGCCAAGCACCCCGGCGGCCGGATAGCCACGCTTCATCACTACCGCGAATAAAAGGGTTGTACCTTTTTAACGGGAAACTCCGCGGCTGGTTTCTTCCCTGGCAGTGCATTGACCTCCAGCTTTCCTCCACGTCGAGATCATCTCTTCCCCTGGACGAAGCTCTGACTTGTATCAGCTGCCAGGAACAATTGCCCCCGCTGGAGTTTCTCACCATTTCAGGTACTGTGTCCCGCCTGGTCTCCCTTGCAACAGACTGTCCAAGGTGTCCCGTAAATCCTTAACTCTCTATCCTGGGCTGACCTCGGACCTTCTAACATTACCTTTCTGACTTGATCCAACTTCTTTTGACTTTTCTGCAAAGACTTTGAGTGCATTTCCACTGTGTGATCTTGGGCACATTCCGCCTTGCTCTCTCCAAGTGTGGGCCTGGCCTATGAACTTTTTGCTCTACAGTAGACCCTGCCTTTCTTGACTTGCTGTGGTTTCTTAAAAGTGTTGGTATTGTGTGTTTTTCGTATTTTGCCTTTTCTCTCCCTTATTAAACAAATTATTGGAGTGCCATCTAAGGTCACGCGGTCACCTCTGTTTTGTTAAATAAGTGGTGTCTTAACCGTGTATATACTTATACTGACTGTGTTTGAACTTGCTTGACATATTAGTGCCAGTGTATTTTTACAAGTGTGTTTAAAATAAATAATTATATACTTTTATACCAAAGCTCTGGTCAGTGTTTGCTTGTGCTACTGTATTTTTAGCCCTATTGTGTATACTCTACATACTGCCTAACTCTTCTTGAGAGAAGTCTGACTGCTCAGCCACATTTACCAGGTAAATCTGGGTGGTGCAGACTGCTACCAATTGGGTTTACTGCTTACTCCTGTAGTCTTAAACTTTTTGCAGTGGTCCCTAAGGGAACTGCACAGGTTTCTGCCTAACAGGCACGGATCCCCCGGCAGGCTTGACCTGCCGGAAAATGAGGCCCCTACCAGCATTGTTTTCACTGAAGCATTGGCACCATTAGCAACAGTGCAAGTGCGTCACTGAACCCATTCTAATGGAATCCTAGGGGACTCCATGGGAATGAGGATTTACCGTTCTGCTGCCACTAGTGATATCCCGGTGGCACCAGGATATCAAGCAGCAGAAACAGTGTTACGGGGTTGGCAGCCTCATTACGGGTTTGGTGGTAAATCTGCTTATTTACCACCTAAATCATTTACCGTTACCACCACTTGTTCCCATGGTATAAATCCCAATTTTTGGAGTGCATAGGACTTTTTGGCAGATATAGCGTAAGCAGTAATTCTGCATGGTAAATCCAATGATCTTTAGCCTTAAAGCAGGGAATTTTCCTCCAGTATCATGCTGGTGGTAAATCCACTACTTCAAGGTCAAACTCAGAATCTGGTGGTATGGAAAACAATTGAGAACCCTAAATGTATGTCACAAAGCCATGAACATTCGCTTCAACAAAAAAGCTAATTTATTACTGGTCACTTTATCACCTGCATAGCCTTGTGCATTATTGATTTCATTAATGCCCATGCAGAACAAGGCCATGGTGTTCTGCGCCACAGGTTTTTGGCGTTGAAGGGGTAGCGGTGCAGAGTGTGAGTACCCTGCGCAGCCGCCAACCAGCAGCGACCGGAATGGGCAGTGGCGCAAAGTGTGAGTATGCTGCACAGCCGTCGACCAGCAGTGACCGTAATTAAGTAAGGTGCGGCCAGTGAGAGCAGCCACTACTGCTCTCTACTGAACTGCCCAGCCTTGTTGCTTACTTCCACCTATATGCATGACTTACTGTACACTGTCTCTGTGCAACCTTAGGCTTCCCCTCCCCTGCGGTTAGCTGTACTTTGTGTTTTCTGACTCCTTGCTGTGTCCCTAGTGTGCTGTTGCTGACTGTTCTGTTCTAGGTCTGCCCCCCCACCCAGGTTGCCTAGTGTATTACTGTATCCACTAGGCTCTCTACCACTTCTAGGTTCCCACCAATTTGCTGTTACTGTTGTTACTGTTCCCCTTATGTTCCACTAGGCTTGCACCCACTCTCTAGGTCCCCATTCCACTAGTGTTACTGTTGCTACTGCGTATCTGCTGTCCCACTAGGCTCTCTCCCACTCTCTAGGTCCCCATTCCACTGTGGTTACTACTGTTACTGTGCCTCGCTCCCCATAGTTGTGTGCCCTACCTTGCTTCTTGTTGTGTTTTCCTACTGTTATGCTCACCTGTGTGACCCCCCCACCCTCCTCCTGCGCATCCTGTGGTGCATAGCACTGGGCTGTGCTCCTCTCCTCTCTCTTTCTCTCTCTCCTCCTCCAACGTTCCTTCTCGCACCCCAATCGTGCTCTCCATTTCTCCCATCTTCTCTAACTGCAACTCTGTCGACTATCCAATCCCTCTCACTAGGTCTGGAAGGAAAATGTTCAAGAGGGATATCCTGGTCTCCAACCCAGGTCTCCCTGTCACTGATACCTACATCACTGCATCGTCCAGACAAACTCTCACCGACATCTTCTTTGTCATTCCCTCTGCTGACCTATGGACCCCTCATATGGTCTCTGTTCTCTCTCTATCTCCTCCTCTACCATTAAAGGTATTACCCAGTCGGAGGCTCTCTTGGCCGCCTTCCACTCCTCCAAAATCATCATTAATGTCTATCTGAATGGGACCGTCTTGGTCCAGGGCCCTCAGCTCAATCTCCTATTTCTAGTTCTATTTAAATTTGTAACAAGCCTAAGCCTACAGGCGTCAACGCGCACAAAAAGACATTCAGATAACAGAAATGACAGGACAAGTACAAAGGAAGAAGAGGTCAGAGTGGTAGGAGGGCTCCTTTTCTATAGGCGCTTAATGCGTCTTATCAACTTCGTCTCTTCTCCTGCTATTCCTTCTAACACCTCTTTGGCTCCTTTACCACCTCCTTTGCCTCTCTGGCACCTACCTCCTCCTCCTCTCTGATACCTCCGTCTATAGCCTCTGCCACTCTGGGGCCCCTCTACAACCTCCGCTGGGTTTCCCTTGTTCCTGTACCTCACCGTGAAGTCTTTCAAATGTGGAAACCTGTTCCACGTTGCTACTCTCAATCCTTGCTATGCTGTCAAACACTCCTCTAACATCTGCTGCCTCCTTGAAGACCTTGACCTGGACCTGGATGTCCTGCTCTCACCGAGACATGGTTCACAGCCATCTCTGTCACAAGTTTTGACACTCTCCACCCAGAGGGCTACAAGATCCTCTCCGAGCTCAGAACCTACTGGCCCGGAGGTGGTGGCCTGATCTTTCTGGAGAGAGTCACTGCTTCTGTCATTCCTATGAATGCCTGGTCTGCAGGCTCTCTATCTCTACTGGCCTCTCTCTGACTATGGCCACCTCAGAGACCTCAACAACCACCTGGTTGTCTAATCCCTCTTCTTGGCTCTTCCGCAACCTTTGCAACACTCTCTCTCTCTTTCCATTCTTCCCTCTGGTCTGACACACTTTGCCGGCCACAACTTGGATGCTCTCATCTCCTCAGACATCCCCCTCTCTAACCCTCTCACCATTCCTCTCTCGTAGACTGACCACTTTCTGCTCTCCTCCAACCTGACACTGCATGTCCCACTTGCAAAGCCTACTTCAGCACTGCCACCTTACTTCTCGGTAATTCGGCCCATGAAGTAAGTGTCAGTGGACACCTTTGCCTCTACTTTCTCTGCATCTCCTACTCCTGCGGCTGAATCACACTTTGACACAGCCCGCTCTAACCTGCATCTCTCTGTCTCCAACACTCTGGACATCCATGCCCCTGTTAAGAGAATCTGTCTGAAGCCTACCTCCAATTGCAACTCTTGGTATAACTGCAAGTGCAAGGTGGCTGAGAGGAAGTGGAGGGCCTCGAGGGCATCTCCAACAAACTGGCCTGCGGCCTGCTCTAAACGCAATACAGACTCACTGTCTTCTCCAAGAAGAGAGTCCACAGCCAATCCTGTGTCAATACGGCCTCTAACAACACGGCCAAACTCTTTCAAATCTGCAAGGAGCTGGCCAATCCTACTTCAGCCTCCACCTCTCCTTTCCCCTCCCATGCTCTCTGCATGGCACTGACTTCTCATTAGACTAGTAAAACCCAGGACATCCAGTCCTCATGTTCCTCTTCCTCTCCCTCTACCTCTCTCAGGCCCCCCTTGGCCGCCTCTCCCTCTCTTCTTCCTTTTTCCTCCTTCTCTCTCTCGACACCAGATGATGTTTCTAGACAAGTCCGGCCTATGAAAGTTTCATCTAAACAGGTGCTCCCCTGCTCTTCCAGAACCATCAGGGACCACATTGACACTCCTGGTCCAGCCTTGTCCGATTTCTGCAATAACTCTTTCGGCACTGGATCTCTTCCCTCTCTCCTCAAGCACTCCCTTGTGCACCCCCTCCTAAAAAAGCCTTCTGCCGATTCCAACCGGCCTGGCAAACTATCACCCGATTTCTATCACTCCTTTCCTGGGCAAACTCCTGGAAAGGTTGACCATCTCCCAGCTTACTCTCCACACTGAATCTGCTGGCTGCCTCCACGACCATCAGTCTGGCTTCAGAGCAGCCATAGGCATGGAAACTCCTCTCCTGAACACCTGTGAAGATTTGCTCTCTAAACTTTACTCTAGCTTTCCTTCTGTCCTCATCCTCCTTGACCTTTCTCAAGCTTTCGACACAGTCAATCACTCCACCCTGATAAATCAACTTCGTGAGAACCTGAGCACCATAGATCAGGCTCTGGTGTGGCTGACTTCCTTCCTCTTGGACCAAGCTTCCCAAACCCAACTTGTGTCCTTCCTCTCCACTACCACTCTCTCTACATGTGGTGTTCCCCAGAGCTCTATTCTCTCACCCTAGCTCTTCAATGTCTATCTGGCCCCTTTGGCCCACCTGATCTCCACCTTCTCCTCCAACCTTAAGTGTTATGCTGATGACCGTCAGCTCCCGTTCAGGCTTCTCTCTGCCGCCTCTCCTTCATCTCTTATTTTTTGACTGTCTATCCGCGATTCTGGATTGGTGCTCCTCCAGCGATCTCTGCATTAACGCCAGTAAGATGGAGATCCTTCTCAATGGGACCTCTGCTCCCGCTTTCCATCTCTCACTATGGCTACTCATCTTGGGCCCTCTACCTCACCTTCCTGTGAGTCAAAAAACCTTCATCTTTGACTCCACTCTCTCCTTCTCGCCTCACATCACGGACCTTGCCAAGGAGGCCCACTTCCAGCTGTCCCTCCTCAGAGGTATTCTACCTTTTCTCACTTTCCCCCAGAAGCTCACTGTCTCCAGAACTCTGGTTCTCTCCAAGCTGGACTACTGCAACAGCCTCTTTCTCAATCTGCCTGCCTCTTCTCTGCACTCTCTGCAACTAATCCAGAACAGGACTGCAACACTTATCCTTGGCCTCAAGCCCAGGGACTGTATCTCTCCAGCCGTGAAATCCCTCCACTGCCTCGCAGTGGCTGCCAGGATCACGTTTAAGACCTTCTGCATCATCCAAAAGGCTTTCTGGGGCCGGGACCTGCACTACATCCAACTCTCTTTGCCTAAGTACGTTACTTCTCGAGCCCTTTGCTCAGCTACCTCCAACTCCCTAATGGTCAGGTGCTTCTCCAGACAGAGAGTGGGGGTAGATCTCTCTCCTCTGCAGGTTCCTCCCTCTGGAACGCCCTCCCTGCCCCTCCTCTCGGACTTGAGCTAGACCACCTGAAGTACCGGAAGTAGCTCAATACCCTCTATTTCTCCTCTGCCTTCTCTCTCTCTCCCCTGCTAACCTTCCTGTCTGATGCGCTGACTGGTTGCTTGGTACCCTCAGAGTCTCACTGGGTACCAGGCTCCTCTACTACCAGCCCTCCTTGCACTGCCGCCTGGCCTACTGCACACTTAGCGACTGTATTCTGTAATGTCTACAGTCCCTCTGACGACTTGCACTTACCCAGAGCCGCACTGACCCAGAACCTTACTGGCCCTGACCGCAATCCCCCTACCCTCTCCATTGCACTTCCTCCACTCCCTTCCACCTGCACCTCTCGTCGCACTTGCATGATCTGAACATCATAAGGCCTAGTAAGATCACTTGTCTTGTCTTCCCTCTGTCTTCTGTCCCTTGTCTTGTGGTGCCAATAAACACTTGGGTACAGGCGCGTTATAAATGCATTATCATATCATATCAATGTTTCCCTTCATCCGGGAGAGATTCTCTCAGCATTGAAATTAGCATTAATCACTCCCCTTTTGAAAAACCACTCTGTAAAGCTCTGGGTTCCCAGTGATGACTCTGATATCTTCTGATGTTCTAATTGCTTCTTTATTAAAGCAGTTGGGCAGGTTGAGCACAGTGAACCAAGTGACTGGCAGAGGAACTTTGGCATGGCTGAGGGCCCATTGACTGTATTGAAGCAGTTTGGGAACCCAAAGCTGTGGCATGGAAGGGCTTGTAGCCCATGAAAGCAGCATTTGAAGAGGCTTGGAACCTGAGCTGCGCCCTAGAGACTTTGGATCCATGCTGTGCAGCTGAGGGGCTTGAAGCATTTCAGTGAGCCCTGAGGGATTGTATCCCATTGCAAATGAGAAGAGGCTTGGAGCCTACAGAAGTAGTGAAGGGGCAAGGAGCTGTCTGGAGACTGTAGCAGCATCAGGAGGGGCTTGGAGCCCATTACAGTATTTGAAGGGGCTTGGAGCCCAGGGTTTGGGGTGCTCTTAGGGAGACTGGAGGGGTGCCAAGAGCCTTGCAGAGTTGGTGTCTTTCCCCTGGTTAATCCTAACCAGCTTTGAAAATGGTATACATGTGGCTTACGAGTTGATTGGTCCCACCGACTCAAAGGAAGAAGTCGTCCTTGAAGAGGCTTCTCTGTTGAGAGCAACTTGGTAATTCAGACCTGCAGCGGAGCTTCACCAGGCAAACCACCGGTCCAGGAGTTGCACCAGCCTTCCTCTTCCAGCTTGTCTTCGGTTCTTTCGTTCCAGTGGTCGACTCTGCTTCCAGTCCAAGAGCCTCGCCTTTTAAACCGTTTTCTCCCATTCAATACAGCCTAGCTGCCACTCACCCATCAGGGTAGCTGTCCTTGCTAGACAGTCAGCCAACCAATCATGCCAGAGTGCATTTGGGTCTCCTAGGAGACTAAGCACGGGGAGTTTCGGGCACCTCCCTCACTTCCTGCCCACCCCAGACACTGAGACGCCAAAGGTGATCTTCAGTCTTGAAGCCCACCAAAGGCATGGAAACAAAGGGACCAAACCTGGTTTGGCGCGCAGAGACAGACACTAGAAGGACCTTTCCCAAAAGAAATGAAGAAAAAAGAAGACTGGGACCCGTTTAAACGAAGTTGCTTAAGACGCCATCTTGAAAAACATGGCTCCTGTGACTTTTTGCTACCGCTGTTCGCGGTCGGGAAAAATCATGGTAGTTTGTTCTAAAACCACTGCCACCAGCCATTTCGATAGAAAAGGGTAGCATTTGACTGCTACATGAGTTTCTAGACACAGGGGATACTAGGTAACCCCTCCAGCACTCTATATGAAGATAGAGTGTGCTGGGTCTAGGAATTTAAAAAGACTAGTAAAGTCAATTTAACCTTACATTCTCTGGGAAACAGTAGTTTATCCCAGGAAAGGTATTTAAACCTTTGGGAAGTCTAAAAAAACATCCCTGTGTCACTCCACTGAGGGTGCTGTGTAATACACATGAAAAGCTGCCTATGGAGTTATCTTAAAACTCCATAATTAAAGAAATAAACACAGAAAACAAACAGATTTAAAAAGTTCAGCAAAAGAGCTGGGGGTCTCTAAGGTAGAGATGAATTAGCAGAATTAGCACAATCAACTACAAGGAGGCCTTTTATTTCCAAGTTCCTGCCTTCGCCCCTGTTGCTCAATACTTATTAAAAAACATTTAAAATTATTCTTTGCAAAGGAGGTTTAAAGTGTCATTCATATGCAGATGACACTCAAGTGTATGTCAAGGCCTCTAGTCCATCGGAGACATATTCTCAACTTATGTCCTCACATGGAGAGATGAGACATTGGATGCTTTGCAACAGTCTACAATTGAACTCAGCAACGATGGACCTAATTTTGTTGGGACCAAACCTTTGCTAAAAGGATCATGTTGGGTCCCTCTTCACCCATACACTATTTCATTTATCCACTACCCTTTCTAACAAGGTAAAGAATTTAGGTGTTGTCTGGAACGACGATTGAGTTTCTCTCTCCAATTTAATGAGGTTTTAAGATCCACATTTGTCCATCTATTGCTGCTAACGCATACCTTCCTGTTTGTAGCTCAAGTCAATCATGTGACTGTGGTGGGTGCCCTTATCAATTCCCGTCTTGAGTACACTAATGCACTGTATGAAGGCTTGGCTGAACATCTTGTAAACTTTTGTCACAGATGGCCTCAATTACACGCCAACTTCCAGAAATGATTTTATTTTCAATTCAGCAAGGGGCCTAATGGCCGGCCTTCTCTCGCTAACCCTGGAAGCGGTAGTCCCTCCCTAACACAGGATTCCCTCGATCTCAGACTGGTACTAGAGGTCAATAACCCCTATTATCTGAAAAATGATCTGTCGTCTAGTTTCAGCCTGAAGGCTGACACCTTTCCTGAATCCTTTTCTACATAGGCTGCCTCAGGGAATAATCTACAGGTTCCTATCCAATAATTTCCACACAGGAATTGCTTAAGGTTTGTGCCATGCAGACACGCAGGTATTCACCCTTGCTGTTCCTTCCGCACCCTGATATTTGTCTCGCTAGATCTCCCTCTTCTCCTTCTACTCTCCTTTCCCCTATCTTCACTCTACCTCACACTCTACTGTCGCTCCGATGGTCCTCTTTCCCCTCTCTGCCTCTCTCTACTTACTGCTTCCCTCCACCCTTCAATCTTACTTACTATCACTACTCTTCTCCACTCCCTAATATAACAACTACTTTGCCCTACTACCCATCTATGCAATACTGCTACTCTCCCCTTTCAACATCACTACTACTCTTCCCTCTCCACTCCACACAACTACTATTATCCCCTCTCCACACCACCACTACTCTGCCCACTCCTTCCCTTATATTCACTTTCCTTTCAATTCCCCACTCACCTTTTTATGCACTCGCTGCTCTCTTCTACTACTCCACTCACACACACGCTCATTCACTGTCAGTACCACCTCATCTCACCAACCAATACCTTACCTAACACATCACCTAGATAATCCTCCTCCACACTCCTCATGCATTTTTCTTCCTCCGCCTGGTCTCTTGGTCCACCTCCCCCTCCTCTTACCACACATAAACAATCAACAACTTCCCGGCTCCCAGGTCTCCCCTTATGCTGCCCTCCTTCTGTCCTCTCATTGGTAACCTGGTCCAATCTGTCCCTGCTCTCCCCTCCTGAGAGGAAGTACAAACAATAAAAGAAATAAAAGGGGGTCCATGCCATGCCCCTGATCTGTGTGGGGGTCCGCAAGTGTTTTGCAATGGTGGCCAGCGGTGGTGAGTCATTGTGCTTAAGTTCCTCTTTGTTTGAGGCCTGTCAGTCTGCTTATTGTAATGCAGACCTGTTTTGTGGCTCTCCCTCAGGTAAGTGTAATGTCTTTTGAGCGTTTCTTGTATTCACTATCCTCTGTTGTTAACTGTGTCTCTGGTTCACACAGTGGCCTCTCTTTAATACATTGCTGATTGCTTTTCACAGGCTTGTTGTCATTAGGGTTACTTTGATTCAGTTGGTGCTTATGTTTTCTGTCCCTGGGAACGCTAGAGGATGTATGATGTAATTTTCTGGAAGAAATAGAGAAATACTGGCCATCAACATGGAAGAAAGGTATGGTGCAATTTACAGTGGCACTGTATGCAAGCAAGCTGGCACTATTATAAGGCACAGGCACTGTGGCCCTCCCAATTTCCACTTACCCCACTGCAGTAGGACCGTCTCTGGCTTCCACCTTGGTAGGCCTCTCACCCCAGGATGAGAGGGGTCCCCATCCCTTCTTGGCAGTGCCAGAGTACTGACCCCATCACACTTTGCTTTATCTCTACATATGTTCATGGTTTGCCCCATCATACCTGACTGAGAAGATGAAACCACATCAACCGGCAAGGTCTTTGCAATCTCAAGATCAACATTTGTTTGGGGGGGGATAGGCTGTTCTCTGTTCTGAGCACCCGTCTCTGGCACCATCTCCGTCCTGTAATCCTTGTCTGGCTTCTGGAAGCTTGAATCTTGAAACCCCATCTCCTTCAATACTGTTTGCCCCTCTCAGCGTAGATAATTATTATATATGTACAGATGCAGTTCACTCTACCCACTGCCTCACGTTTATGCAGTATATAAATTTGCTAAAATCACATGCCAGTTCAGCCAAGATTACAATTAAAATGTGTATCGTTGAAAGGCAACTTTATTATTTAAATATCGCAATCTAGAACCACATTTGTCTTACTAACCCATTTTGTCTCCTCACTTTACTTACTATTAAAATAGTGTTTTATGCTTCTGCATTACATCTCCAAAACCTATATTGCTATTAACAGATTTTGCTAATAGCAATATAGATCTAGGGGATGGGGAGGTCATTATCTCTTGGGATAATTACCCTTCCCCAACATGTCCTAGGACAATGACCCCTCCCTCGGTCTATAAGGCTATAACGATGTTCTGACACTTTCTGGGAGAGTGAAGCAAAGGTTATCAACTTTGTGTTACAAAGTAGCACCTTGGGAGAGCTTGTGAGAAGTGTATGAATGCTGCATACATGCTACATTCTATGTTTCTGTGTATTAGCAAGATGCACGCTTCATGTTTTGAGGACAATCCAGATCCAAATACACACTCTACACATGGCAGAATGTTTCCTGCTCCAACCAGGTGTTCACGTGGCCAGAAATATGTTCTTGATAATGTTTGCTTCTGCGTCCTTGAGATTGATTGGCTTATATCAGCATGGGTCATTTGCAATGCCTTTTTTGCATAGAGTTGTCTCTGAGATCTTTGCGTCTTTGTGCAAAAAAATGAATAAAGATTGTAGTATTGGTGTCCCCATTTGGAATACCATTTGGAGAATTAATTTGGTAGTAGAGCTCCTCCAGCAGGTTTTTCTGGTGCAAGATGGTTGATTGCTGTTTGAAAATGAGCTCACCAATTGCTCATTATAAGTATTGACATTGTCCTCTGTCAACTCTAACCAGGTTACATTCACTGCTATGTCTCCAGTGAAGATGTCTGAGTAATGATAGTCCCAAATATGACTAGGAATATTTGCTTCTGGCCTTGATCTGTATTATTCATCGCAGAGGCCAACACCCTCTAAAATGGCTTTATATGTGTATCCTTGACTACTAGTTCCACACATTTCCAGGCCTAGAACTTTTCCCATTTCCCAACTAGCAGCCTGCTCTAGGGTACTATAGATGTTTGTATTTGGTCTGGGTTTGCACCATCCTGGAAAATCCACTTATTATCCTTACATTCTTTGAAGAAAACTCTGCTGAGACTTCCTTGTTCCTTTAATTTTGGTTTGGATACAAAATCAGCTATTGAAAGTGTCTTGCGAATACTAGAGGATGGGGTTGTAATGGTGGGACAATAGCTGGTGTTGAGGGCTGTCACAAGCCTAAGCCTTGTCTTCGAGAACACATTATTTTTCTGAGTTTTATTTAGGTGTCTCCTTAGGGCACACTAGTTGCCCTTCTAGCGATTATTGGTTTTTGCCTCCCAACTCTCCCCTCTTGCCATGGAGCTCTCCAACAATGAGAAGGGTTTCTGGATTCCCCAGGGGTCTTTGTGCGGCACGTTTTCTTTCAAATCGACCTCGCTGTTTTTTTCCATCACCTTTTCATTTGGGATCTAGGAGTGGATGTATTCCAGTCTTAAAACATGGCCATTGTGGCTTAAGATACCCAGTGTAAGTGTTGATTTCCCTACTCCTTATCTCCATATATTATTCCACGGTTACACTTATTTGCAGACCCCAATCTTTGTCCCCTTTTATTTGGCGTGGCTTCTTTACTGAATGTTTGGTAGGTTTTGATTTCCTAAGGCATGATATCCATTGTTTCATATTACAGGATAAGGTCTGCTTCTGTTACACATTAGTTGAACTCTTGATCATTCACTTTTTGGACCTAAAGCAGCCATGTTTCATTCCTCTTCTATAGTTCCCGTCTGCAGTGTGATCCATGAGGGATAGTCATAATGGCTCTATTGTACTGTACATTTGTGACATTGTGGTATTTCCCAAAATATAATTTGTTTCAAATTTCTAATTGGATATAAGATGATTACTTTGTGATTGATTAATTGATTGATTGAACATTTGTTACCCCGTAAATCCTTACAGAACCAAGCAGGAATATTGCATCTAGGCGCAGATGTTATAATGCTTGCTCAGTTTAAGTATATCACAGAATTCCTCAGTTAAATGAACAGGAACGTTTTCAACTTTCAGCGGAAAGCAACAATGGCAGGGGCATTCCGCAACTCAACTCGGAATGAGTTCCAGAGGTGAGGACCTTTGATAGAGAAAAACCGACCCCCCTGGATAGCGGGATGAGAGGGGCAACGACCAACATATTTTGGTAGAATGAACGCAACGCTCGGAAGGACTGATAAAGCTGAATTTTGGATATCAAGTATCCGAGTGCCGTTCCTTGGATACATTTGTAAATCAAACACTACGTTCTAAACTCAATCCTTTGTCTGACAGGCAGCCAGTGCAGTTTCCTCTGATGTATGGAGATGGTAGCACGTTTTGGGAGGGTGTAGTTCAATCTGATGGCAGCATTCTGGGCTACCTACAGACAATGTAATTGGCTTTCGGGGCACCCAAAAGAAGGGTGCCACAGTAGTCGAGTCTAGAATGAACCTGGTCCCCACAACCACCGCCCAATCTATTTCTAGGATTAACAGTACAATAGGTTTCAATAGCCTAAATTGATTAAAAAAACAGCTTTCACTGTCTCTGAAACCTGTGCATCATAGTTCAACGATGCCTGCAAAAGGCAACCAAGAATGTTTACTTTACTGGAGAAGGCTGCAAGACTTTGTTGCAGCTGGGAACACTTGTTTGCGTAATTCCTCTCTACCATCTTACCTTTTCCCAGGTTATCCTTGGCATAACTTGTGTAAAAGGTGTCCACCTATCTGCTTCTGTACTGCACTGTCCGTTTATCGTGAAAGGTTAAGCTTTGTCAAATGTTATGCAATTATTTCTCTCTATCCATGGTGCCAGATATTTCTGGTTTGCCTTAGACTGAGTACCTATTGTGAGCAACAATTATGTTCGAGAGTGCTGATATATTGACTCTGTCAGGTATCTGTTAATTGCTTATTTTATTTATTTTGTATTTATTAATTTGCATTTATTCAAGCACGCAAAGCCCATGGAAATCGAGGCACTAGTTACAGAGCAGATGGTGAGAGCAAAAACTGTAATGCAGTTAGATGAAAAGGTGCATTTTTAGTTTTTTTTCAGAACAAAGGTGAGGGGGAGGTTGTTCCAAAGTGTGGCAGCCCGGGGTGGGAAGCTAGAGCCACCTGCTCTTTTGTGGTTCAATTTTGGTATGGTCAAGTAGTGTGTCTAGGCAGGTCATTGAGCCCTCTAAGGAGCAAGTTTCTTAATTTTCTGTGAGAGGTAGGGATGCATGTGATTTGACAGGCATCAGTGGGTGATGGAGAGAGTCTTGAATTTAATTCTTTCTCTGACACGGAGCCAGTCACCAGATCTTCTGGCTTCAGAAATCGTACTTTCCCAGGTCCAAGGCATCTCAGAGAGCATTGTTTTGATTAACTTACAGTTTGTTTAAGTTTTTTTGCAAGTGCCACAAAATAGTACATTACAATAGAGCAGTTTGGATCCGATTAGTGCTCGAGCGACTGCGTGCCGATTTTCCATGGAGAGAAATGGTTTACTCCATTGATGAGGTTTGTGGCATAGGCTGGAAATTAGGTGATGTAGTTAATCTGCAATGACATATTGAGGGTGGCATCCAAGTATATACCCAGGGTTTTTACAGATAGAGCAACAGGGATGTTGTGGCCATCGATGATGAAAAACTTGCATGCGTTGCAAAGTTTGGCAAAACAGGCTGGGGAACCGGTGCTCAGTAGCTCTGTTTTATCATCATTCAGGCAGAGGCTGTGCGAAGCCATCCAAGTTTGGATAGTTTCATATATAGTGTTCACATAGATGGTGTCTTGAGTGTAGTTACCAGTGTAATTGGGTGTCATTGGCATAGATTGTATATGAAGTGCTAAGGAGGTCAAATAGGGGTTTCGTGTAGATGTTGTAGAGGGTGGGCAAGACACACAAGCTTTGGGGGACACAGCAGGAGATAGGTGTAGGGCAGGCAACAGAATTGCCAGCGAAGACTCTGGAAGTTCTGTTGGTCAGGCAGGATGAAATCCATTTGGCGAGATCTGGAGAAAAGCAAGCAGAGGCAGTGAGGTGGGGGCAGAATGGTTGGTGGTCCAAGAGTTCGAAGGCAGCTGAAAGGTCAAGGGGGGAGAGAGAGATTTCCAGGGGTATTTTTGTCATCAAGTTGGTTCTTGAGATCCAGAAGTGCTGTGTCAGTCCCATACCTAGGGTGGAAGCCTAATTGCTGGATGCTTTGAATGTGATGCAATTTGAGGAAGTCTCGAATTTGAAGGTAGGTGACTCTGTCAATGATTTTCAAGAGGAAGGGGACAGTGTTTATTGGCCAGTAATTGGGGTGGGAGCTGCAGGGTCTGGAGATGTTTTTTTTTAGCAAGGGGGTGATCCAAAATTCTTTGAGGGTGGATGGGACACGGAGCAGGTAGCGAAGGAAGTGTTGTTGATGACAGTGATAAGTTGTAGCAGGGGTTCTACACATTCCTTTACAAGGGAGGCTGGGCAGGTGTCACCCTTACAATGGGAGGGTTTGAGACCCTTGATTAAAGTAGCAAGTTTGGAAACATAGATGGGTTGGAAGTGGAAAAGGAGCATGTCTGTTAGTGTTCCTGGCTGATGGGCAGGTAGCAGGGCTGCCGGTGTGCGGGAAAGATTTGTGATGATTTTGGCTTGGTTCTGTGTGATTTTCCCAGTGAAGGTATCTTGCATGTTGCTGCACCAGGTGTTGTCGTTCACAACTGAGGATAGGGGTTTCTGGCTCCCGGAGGAGAGCAATCGGTTCTTTTGAGCTGGAAGAGGCATTGGCAATTCTTTCATTGAAGGTGGATGCTTTTGAGGTGTCGATGGCTTGCTTGTAATTCAGGGGTATTTTTGAGAAGAGGGCTTTATTTGCTGTGGTGGAGTTCTTTTGCCAGGCGGCACTTGTTTTGTTGCACGTATGGTGCGAAGATCGGTTGTGAACCAGAGTTGTAGAATCTAGAGCTTTTGGCTTTGTGAGCTTTGAGGGGGGCCAGAGCGTCTACTGCATTGCCTAGCACTGTGTTGTAGTGGTCTACCAAGACGGCAGTGTCCTGGGTAGGGGGTGGGGGATGACAGAGCAAGGGGCAGATGCAAGCACTGGTGAGGGTGCGACTACTGTGGGCAAGAGGGAAGGTAGGAGGAATGCCGATATTAATGCAAATTATGGAGCGTGTACTCAGGATAGGAATGGTGTAGGTGATGATATGGTGGTCTGACCAAGGGCAGGGTATATTAGAGAGGACAGAGAAATTGCACTTGTGATCCAGAAGCCAGTTGAGAGTACGTTTTTGTGAGTGTGTGGGGTTGAGAATACATTGAGTGCAACCCAAGGCAGCAGTGTATTTGGCAAGAGCAGAGGCCTCTGTGTTGTAAAGGTCATTAAAGCCAAGGTTGAGGTCACCCATGGTAATGAGCTGGGTGATTTGTTTGAGGTTCATTGATATGAGTTGAATAAGATCATCTTCAAATGATGCGATTGGGCTTGAAGGTCGCTAGAGAAGATGGAGGGTGATAGTTGCGTTGGGTGACCAATTGAGTTTGGCTGAGATGGATTCACAATTGGGAAGCAGTGTGGGGCTAATGTGGCGAAGTGGGAGGGTGTACTTGTAAATGATAGCTACACTGCCATCTTTTCTAGACATTCTGGCACAGCAGAGAATGGTGTAGCATGTGGGAACAGCGACAGAGAGGAAAAGACCAGCTACTGGGGCAATCCACATTTCTGTGATGGCTAGGATGTCAAACTTATTCAATGTGATGAGGTCTAGATGTCAGCAACATGGGGCACTAAGGATCTGGCATTGAGCAGGATACATCGAAGGGGTGATGTTTTTGTGGCGTTGGCGTGGGCATGGCCAGCATTAGGTTATGTTGGGGAGTGTGCGTTCATCCTTTTGCCCTCCTTCTGATTTCTCTTATGCATATTTTACCAAACATTCTAGCAAGCATATTTTTAATCCCTCATTCTGAGTATAAGATAATAGTGACTTCTAAAAAATAAATGTGTTGTCGTGGGTCAGTCATATAAACATTGTACCTTCCATTGTGCCTTTGTGTAGCACCTTAATAAGCATGGAAATCATCACACTGCTCCTCCATATTTGTAGTCCTTCATATTTCTCTAAATGTCTGCAATACAACCACTGTGACTCAATAAAACATATCCTCCTTTAAGTGTTCAACCTACATCCTCATTGATGCAGACTGTTTTCAATGGAGGGGTAACACATTTTTCTTTACAGACTTGGCTGTGCTTTTCTCTTCACTTGCTATCTCTAACAGGTTACCAACCACAGATTTTGGCCTTTACCAGTGGATACAGCTTTCAACCGTGTCAACTGTAAGCACCCAAAATCAATGTCAAAGATATTTGGATTTTAAAATTACATTATTTCCTAACAAGAGTCTTTGAACCATGGAGAGATATCTAATTAAATGTCCATCTGTTCATATTATATCACAGATGTTGAGAATACGGTTGAATTTGTGTCTGACAAATCAAATTCTAGCAAGGCGAGGTATAATTCCTAAAAATCAAAACATCTGTTGATTTTGTAATAATGAGACACAAACTGAAACTCTATCGCATTTGGTGGTAGAATGTCCAGCATTGTCCTCTTTACGAGTAAAATATTTTAATAAATTGTTTCAATTCACATGTGCTCGAACTAGAGATGAAATATGGAGCCTTTTGCTTACTAGTTCGAGAACTGTGATACACATTGCACCTACTCAGTTTGTAAATGCTGTTTTACCCAGAGAGACACATTTAATTTAGTTCATTATCATACATGTTGATCATGGATTAAGTCTGGTTTGATTATATATTCTGAAAATATTGTTTTATGGTATAAGGTACAGATTGTCCTTTTCTTTTATTAAGCAAGTCAAAATGACTACTTTGTATTTTAGTATATTTTTGTACTTGCAATCCTACGCAATGTATATTGAAATTATGTATGTAAAATGAATAGAAAATTGGAATTATTCAGCCAAACAAATAAAACATAAAAAATGATATACACTGATCAGGCACTAACCATGGACTTTAGCACAATACTATCCAGTGGCCACAGTTTTATGCTGCGCCCACTCTATATTCTAACATATAAATGGGCCACTAGCTATGGCCTTTGGCCTTGAAGCAGTTTGCAAATCTTTTGGCCTTTTCCACTGTATATTTTAAAGGAATAAAATGCAATAAACGATGGCCTTCAGCCGTGCCCACTGCATATAATAGTGTAGAGGATGAGCCAAGTACCCCCACTCCACCTACCCTGCCCACATTACCTGAGAAGTATGAACCAAAGTATGTGACATATACTACACCAATCATAAGGCAAGAAGAAGAGCGACGACTTTGTGCAGTACCCATAAGAATACCTATACCTAAGAGAATATGGGAAGTAAAGTATCCATTAAGGAACCAATACCTACATCCAAGACAATATGAAGGCCATTTGAATGCGATTCCTGATGAAATAAAGAAACTGAATGACCAGGATGAATGGTGATGTCATATGAAACTGAATTAATTCCATTTATAGAAAATAATCAGACCTGAGAGGCAGACGATTTATGAAGTATGAAGAAGTACTAAGGATAAGCGACATTTTGAGATCAAGATAAAGAGATTTATGCCATAAGCATGATGAAGATGCTCAGTTAGATTAAACATGTACAGATGCATGAAACACAAGCAGCAAAGCAATCATGAAACTAGCCAAATGCTTATAGTGAATAGATAGCGGCAAACGCCAACATATACATATATACCTCATAGATACATATGGATTGAATAAAGAATGAAGTTTCCACTACGTATATAGCAGTCTTGAACAAACGAGGAAGGCCTCAAATTCAGTGTCGCAGTTACAAAAGCAATTAAATTAAATAGAATATATTTCAGCTAAGGAGTTGGATGAGCCAAAGAGCCGAGGTCTTATCAAAACAAAAATTGGCTGACATTAGATACAATTAACATGAAAGAACAGAAGCTCCTGTTCAAGAAGGTCAAGTGAAAACAACAGACATCAGAGGACTATTGGGGAATAAAGTCAAATACAAAAAAAGGCTGTCCAGTCATGGTGTCCAGTCACGTGATGGAAGAAAGTTGGACGCATGAGGAGATCACACCTACGTACGGAAGCCAGACAGTACCCATACTCCTTAAAAAATCCCAGAGAACAGTACAGACTCAAGGCCAACTTCAAACTCTAATTGCCACTGAAACATTGAGGTGATGAAGGAAAGGTTCTTTTCATTGGTGGGAAGCTGGTAGCAAGACAAGCTCACCCGCACCTGGTTGCTCAGTCTGCATGCTGCTCACATAGGTGGAAAGTTATTGACGGGGGTGAGAAGTCAACCAATTGTATAGGACCACATAGTTGGGGTCCTATAGTTTGTGTAACCAATGGAACGTTGTACATTTAGTGACGTTCATAGTGGCCATCTTGAAGGGAGGGCTTTGTTGCCCCACCTGTTGTTGACTATCTAATTCTTTCTCTCTGTTACTCTATACAGATAATACACCTATGCTTAGTAGTTCACTTAGAGCCAATCCCGCTTCCCAATAAGTTTTAGAAGTTTACCACGTAGGATGACATTGGTCATGACGCAGGTCTACACGTCAGTAGTGACACATTTGGTCTGTAAAAATACTGTTTCTTCTTAAATTAGTTAAGAGTTGAGTATCGAGCGATTGCTGATGTTCGTTGTACTCCCTGTTTTACTTACTTACATTAAAACAGACAAACTTTTTGCCAAGCTATTTGTGTCGTCTGAATTATTGATTTTTTATTAAAATCTGCATCCCCATCCATCTCAAGGGTATTGCTACTCATTTTAAAGGGCTGGAAGTCTCCAGTTAACTTGGTAGCAGAGATTGATGGTTAGCTAAGATACCATTGGCCGTCGACACAAGTAAACTTTAGGGTCTCGGCAATATCGCATGACCTTTGCCATTCGGCTGACAGGACGTGAAGCTCCGTGGTTAGAAATAGGACCCAAATCTTGCAAGTCGGGTGTAATGGGACCCCTAGTTTCTATAGGAACCACTCCCACATCTACGTGAAGCGGATCGAAAAGCAGCTCGAAAAGGCAGTAACGAAGGCAGTGATCCCAAGGGTCCGAAGACGAAAACATGCGAACGGTGAGTGAACAGATCAAAGAGTGTGGCAAAAGGGATGCATGCATAGTAAATAATGGAGAGTAACGGTGGGAGGCGGATAAAATATAATGCAAGAGTAAGAGAATAAAATATATGTATATGGGAAAGATATTGACTTGAGTGTTGCCAAGTGATATATGAGGAAAATTGTCGTCAGGTGTAGCCATGCTATAAGGATACGCCCTGTCCCTAGATTTTAAAGAATGCTAACAGAAGCCTTAATTCAGAGCCCCATTTTTATGAGGGACATATAGGAGACGAGATAAGTTTTAAAACTTTCTTAAGGGAATTGGCTTAAGTTACAGTCGGAACAAGAATTGTAGACGGTAAGACGAGTCCTAAGGAAAGGATCGTAAACTGCACGTACATGTGACTGGTCAAGTCTGTCTTTTTTTGTTTTATGTGGTTGAAAAGTGTGGTGACGTCACTGTTGAGGAAAAGAAATGTTTTAAGTGATAAAGAAATGTGGAAGTAAGACGCAAAAAAGTGATTATTTTAAGATAAAACTTTGATGGTTGTTTTTTAGCAAGATTAAAGTAAAAAAAGTTGCATTATAACGGGATTGGAGCTTGCAACAATTGGTGCTCGCTCATAAGTGTATATTGAATGAAATATAAAATTGAAAACTGTAACTAGAGCATAAGCAAAGTGGTAATAAAAAGAGAAGTAAGAGTTAGAAATGGAAGAAGTTACGCCATTAGTGCATCTTTGCAAACAGCTACCAAAGCACGCGCTTAAACTTAAACAGTACAGTGCACAATGAGTTAAAGGGACCGCAGACAAAATGTTTATGCCATGGCCCCAAGGCGGGTCCTTATAGAGAACAGTTCTACAGCATATGATGACATATTTGCATGCTGAGTACACAGGAAAAAAGTTAGAAAAGCGCCTAGTGAGTCTAGAGCTTTGGAAAATGTACGAAAACGAGAAGGAGAAAGAGCCTCCTTTAGAATGGATACATATCATATGCAAAGAGGGGGGTGAAGAGCCTTCTGCTCCGCCCGCTTCGTCTGAAGTGAAAGACGAGATGAAGAAAGACGAAGGGTTATACCCATTAAGAGAACTTAAAGCAGCAACGGGATATAGCAATCCGCCATACGAGTCATCTACGCAAAGTAGTGACGAGGGCCCAGAAAAAGACACAGAGAAAGATATAACCTCCAAAATCCTGAGGGACAAGGAGAGACGCGATAAGGAGAAAAGTGATCAAGCAAGTACATCTCTAGACAAAAGGAGAGAAATAAAGAGATGGAAGGGAGATATGGATAAAACTGATGAGATAGCGCTCGTACAGAACACGTGGTTGGTAGGTCAGATTTTACTTAAACTCAATGGTAAAGGCATCGAAGATGTAAGACAAAGGGGAGATCAAGACGAACCGGACAGAAAAGACACAAAGAAAGGGAGGAATGATTGAGATACGAAGGAGCGAGAAGAAAAGATAGACAAAGACAAGAACAGTTATATCAAGATGAGCAAGTTAAAAAACAAGAGAGAGCCAAAGAACAAGGAAAGCGTGATAATAAAAGAAGAACAGCCGAGTAAAAAAATAAGACTAAAGGAGAAAAGAATAGAAGCCGATGAACAGGAAAGGAGAAGAGAGAAAATAATACAAAGGCGAAGGGATGAGGAAAGGCAAAGGGTAAATGAACGAAGGGATATGAAAAAGAAAGAGGAAGATAAAATAAAATACGAGAAGAGGTCAGAAAGTGCAGAGAAGTTGATGGTGACATGGAACACAAAAGGCGACAGAGAGCACGCGATCTTGAGTATTTGGAAAGGGAAGTAAGATATCCCAATCCACGAGTAGACTGGGAAGACATAGAGGAATTCTTTCCCAAGTCTGAGCCATTTCCAGGTACATATGAGTAAATCTGGAAGACAAATTTGATTCACAAAGCATTGGGGAAACGATCAATAAAGTATATCATGAAATGCAAGCCCAGAAAGAAGCAAAAAGGAAGGGACAAAATGAGCGTCTTGAGAGTACGCAGTTGTATGACATGGAGGAAGCCTCCTGTAGTACTAGACTGAAGGAGCTGTCTTTAGACAGATTAACATTGAATAGACAGACCTTCCAGGATTTTGCGGTATGAAATGAAATATTCTGTGGCATGAAATGGCAAATTTTGAGGCAGAAACCTGTATTTATTGCGGCATTTTTGTGGGACATTTTGTGTTAACAGGAGGGTGTAAGATTGCCACATTGCAGGAAATAGGCAGAGTGCAAGGCTACAAGAGAGCCAGGGTATCATTATTATGTTCTTTTGCATTAATTTAATAGGAAGAGTCCCAGATGTCTCTGGCTTGGCAGAAAGGTGTTTGATTTGGCTACATTTCTGGTTTAATGTTCATGCCTATTTAATAGTATTTCAAAAAAGGAAGCAGGCGCTCCTCTCCAGAAAGAACATGGCATGATAACCTGTTCTGAGATGAGAGTTTACAGCACATGCTTTTTGCTCACTGTACCTTTCACAGATGGGAAATGTCCATTTGCATATCAGTCTTTGTCACGCCCACATGGGCAGTCCAGCACCAAAACGCTATGGCAATTCCTCTCTGAACAAGAGTACCAAAAGCAAGCCCATACACGTGTTATCATGCCATGTTCTTTCTGGAGAGGAGCGCCTGCTACCTACTTTGAACTATTTAATAATATTAACTAAATTGATCATCAGCAATTGTAATGCTGAAAATATTCCCATTCTATGTTCTCCAATCCCCCAAACACCCACACACCTCTCTCACCAACACACATCTCACCAACTCTCCATCACAACTTACATTCCTTAACCTCTCACTCTGTCATACAAATACTCACGTGCTATGTCACACTGTCAAGTCACAATTTGCACTGCCCAGCCCCTGCCACACTCCAAATCATACTCCCAACTCACATCTTACACTCTACAATTCCTCCCGCAATATACAGTCTTTCATTCTTTTGTGCTGCTTCTGCATCTTGCATCCTTTCTCCCATTCTATCACACTCTTCCCTCATCCTTTTTCCCAATCTGCAGCTCACTGCCTCTTTCTGGCCAACCGCTTCCTCTCTGCTTTCTGGATCACTGACCACAGGCTCCCTCTACTTTCTGTACCTCTGCTCGCTCTCAGATTTCTGGCCCACCGCATCACTGCTTCCTCTGCTCTCTTGTGCAGCGCTTCCTCCTCTGACCCACTGCTCTCCCTTTGCATTCTTGCCTATTACTTCACATCTCACCCATCACCCTCCCTCTTTTAGTGTAACAATTTTTTTTATTTTTTTTAAATGTAGATTTTGACCCAGTTCTTCAAATAATGAGGCATTTAAAAAAAGAACGGAGGATATGCTATTTTTAGACAACCCATTTTTAGAAATGAGCAGGTCACCTTATTCTCAAAGATGACCGGCGCATTTCCACAGTCTTGAGCTGTAGCGCAAATTGTGTGCTGGCCAGCTGCCTTAAATGGTGTTCTGGGTTGTTTGACCGAAGTGTAATTATTTGCGGCAGAATTGACCGTAGTCAATTTGGCTGCAAATTGATTTGCACTTCAGCCAAACAACCCAAAATGTACCTTTCACCACCACCCCACCCCCTGCCCTACTTAACTGCTTGGTCGCTGCCACTTCCCCTGCAACCCTGTGGTGCCAGATCCGTCCCTCTAATTCGGGTCGGATCCGACTCTGCAGGGTCCCTTTTTCGTTATTTTCTTTTTTTTTGTCCCTGGCTCCAATTTTGAGGAAAAAGGGGAAAACACTTCTGCAACCACCCTAGACCAAAAATACTGAACATGGGGAGCGGGTGAGACCCCCGCAACACATGTTCAGTATTTATAAAAATGGATCGAATAGTACTGGACGAAATAGGTCAAATTGTAACATCCGATAGATTTTTGTCATCAAAATGGGCAGTACTTTGAATAGAATCGCTCTCCCGACAGTGTTCTGCAAGCTCCTAGCACCTTTCACAGGGACCGGCCCTCCAGGTGCCTGCCGCTTTAAAATGCAACCCAAAAAATGCATTTTTATCCTGTTTGAGGAACAGAAATGCAAGTGGCACAGCAGCAGTTCATACCTCAAAAAAGAAATGCATGACAGGGTCAGGAAAGACCCTGTCATGCAGTGGCAGCCCCACATCCCGTGCGCATAGGGTTGCCTACAATTTCTGCACATTTAAAAGTGCATCTTGCTTGGAAATGAGGGATGCGCTTTTAAATTGACAGAAACACCACTTTTTTTGATCAAGGGGGTGAAAAAGGCCATCTGAATGGGCGCGCATATAAAATGTGCCCACTCATGTGTCCCTTGTGGATTGGGCTGCACTTTTTTGGTGTGCAAGTGATGAGATGTTAGCGCATTTCATTACTTGTGTAAAAAAAAGTTGAGAACCTGTCACCCTGAGTATTGTTTTTTTAAAACAGTAATTTTTGCAGATTACTTTAAAAAAAATGTAATTTTTTTTTTTAAAGATGCAATTTTTGCACAAAAGAGCCATTTTTGCAGCATTTTGCGCAAAACAGACGTTTTTGCAGCATTTTGCGGGATCGCAAAATAGCTATAAGTTGGAGGGTCTGAATAGAGATAACGATGAGAGGAGTTGCATGAGTTGGGCACAAGAAGTATCAGACGTAGAAAGGGAAACCTACTCGAGGGAAGTTAGGAGTTCTATATGTGAGCTAGAAGAACATCCGCCTTTTGATAAAGAAGTAAGATGGTCATATTTAAAATTACCTATGTGTAAGGCATCAGAGCCACTGACACAGTCAGAACGACATAAGGGGCAACCCCATGGTGAGAGGGGGGAGTCTCCACCCTATGTAAGCAGGCTAAGGTCATTGCCAGGTAGACAGCGATGTGGGAATATTACTCCAGCAGTAGATAGACAAATGATGAGAGATGAGAATGAGTTTGGAGCATCGCAGTTCCGCTTGTTAGAAAAAGGAGGAGCAAGGCCACAGTATATACCATGGCCCCAAATAGACAGGGAAAACTTAAAATGTAAACTCCCAAATTCAACTTACGCCGCTGGAAAATGGATACATGAGTTAGAAAAAATTACGGGAGGGAATACGTTAGCTATAGGGGATATTAAAGGTCTTTTGATCGCAATTCTTGGTGAAAGAGCTGATGATGTACGGACGCGAGCAGGTTACCCTGGTGTGGCTACAGTCAACACCACGCATGATGGAGTGCCATTTAATAACTGTAGAGCAGGGATTTGGAAAGTGCTTCGAGTGCTATATCCGGACACGTCCAATATGGGAACTATAATGACAAGAAAGATGAAAGAAGGAGAGGATCTGTTGCTTTAGATTCAAAGTTTTCAAGGCGCATGGGTGCTTGAAACACAGGAGGCATGGGGGAAGTCTATACCGTATTTTATCATATATTATGCCAAGGGCTGCCAGAGCAGGTGCAGATGCAGCTCAAGAAATTAGTGGGGATAGAAGCAAAACCATGATCGGAAATTCAGTTGACCATCGCACATTATTCCAGACTCTTACAGGATAAGAATCGCAAAAAAGACGATGCACGAAAAGGTGAAGAACCAAAGTTATTTCAGAAAAAGTTATCCAAGTATGCCATTGAAGGGGTAATGTTGACTAACGTGGGTGGATCAAAACCACATCAAGCAGTACCTATGCCGCAAAGTAAATAACCAAAGACAGTTTAATCAGACAAATAATGGATAGTCTCCAAGAGGAAGGTGATATCAAGGGAGAGGTTGGCAAGGTAATCAAGGGTATCGGCAGAATAATCAAGGAAGTTTTCAGAATAACCAACAAGGGTTTCAGAGTTTTCAAAATGGTAATCAAAACATGCAAAATGGGCAGATGGGAAGACAACTGCTTGTATGTTGGACCTGTGGAATGACAGGGCACATAGCTTGTATGTGTAGAAGCCAAGGGATGGTACAAAATGCTCAGTTTTCAAGACAGGGAATGCCAAATCCACCTGCATATTCGCAGCAGAGTGGAAAAGGAGTTGCGCAAGATCAAACAGTGCAGCAGGAAACGCTGAGAGTGCAGCAAGGCTTGCAACCACAGCAACTGATGCAACTGATGACAAAAGTAGACAATGGTGCACAGTAATTGCCAGTGAGGAAGGCCGCAGAGTGACTGACGTCACTGATGAAGATTTGTTTGGAGATGACAAATCTGACGATTTTGTGATATTTGAAATGTGCATTACTTATTGGGTCAAAGCGATTAAGAGTGAGGTCCCACAGAAAATGATGCTAGCAAAGAAGCGTCCTAAAAATTTTGATGAAGATATGGCGAAAGTGCCAATCTCATTATGGACTACAGGGCCCTATGACATAGGCTTACTGAAAGGAGATGGGGAAGAGAAGATTAAATTGAAACCAGGAGCAATTTTACATCGAGCACAGCAATATCCCATGTGTCCAGAGGCAGATGAAGGAATTTTCAAGACGATTTCCGCCGTGATGGACCAAGGTATCTTAGTGATGTCAGAGTCACCATGTAATACTTCAATTTACCCAGTGAAAAATGGAAAGGGGGGGTTGTGGCATTTATTACAAGATTTAAAACCAATAAACAAGATTGCTTTAGAAAGCGTTGTGCTGCAATACGTAGATGACATTTTATTTAGCAGCAACACAGAGGAAGAGTGCAGACACGATTCTATTCAGCTGATGATTATACTTGCTGACAAAGGATATAAGGTTGACAAGGAAAAGTTACAATATTATCAACAAGAAGTGTTGTACATAGGCCAATTCATTTCACATGAGGGAAAGAAAGTTACTCCTGAAAGAGCTGAGGCCATTCTAAAAACAGCCAAGCCACACACGATAAAACAAATGCAGAGTTTTCTAGGATTATACAATTATGTCCGAGCATGAGTCTTTGACTACAGTTCGTACATTAGGCTGCTTTTGCAGGCCGTAAAGAAAGCATAGGCTACGAAAGAGAAAACGGTGTCGACTGAGGCAATGGAAAAAGGGTTTGACGAACTGAAAAAAGTCATCTGCACGGCTCCAGGTTTAGGGATTCCTAATTATGCAGAGGAATTCTTTTTATTCTTGCACACAGATGGTACTTTTATGACAGCAGTACTTACACAGAGAACTACATTGGGGTACCCCTTGCATATTACAGTGGAATTTTGGACCCAGTAATGAGAGGTCACTTTCCATGCGAACAAAGTTTAGCAGCTGCTGCGTTCGCCATAGAGTAGGCAACAAACATAGTGATGGGATGTTCCATGATGTTATTTGTTAACATGCATTATTAGCATTTTAGAAAAACCTAAAGACACGATGACTACTCAAATGGCTTCTGCCTATGAGGTAATCATATCGACTCTAGCTATTAAAATAGTCTGATATAAAATAGTGAATCCAGCTATGTTTATAGCTGAACCAATCACAGAAGGAGAGCCTATACATGATTGTGCAAACTATGAAGAGTTCTGTGATGAGCTTCCTAGGGTAAAAGAGAATGCACTTGCAGGGGGAGAGATTGTTTTCATTAACGTTTCTTCAAGAATCAATCAAAATGACGGGCAAAGATATACTAGCACCGCGGTAGTGAAACATTTGACAAATGGAGAATTTTGAGTGCTTGACTACCATCTCATTATTCAGCGCAAGCTGCAGAATTATTGGCGCTGATACTCGCAATTGAGAATCACGCAGACTAGGAAGTAACAGTGTACAGCGACTACGCCTATGTGACGTTGACAGTACATGCAGGATTAGCGCGCTGGAAAAGGAGGGGCTACCGCTGAGTGGATGGCACGCCGGTGCAGCACACAGCCTTATTGGATAGGCTAATTAAAGCACTACAACTCCCAATGGGCATAGCAGTCATTAAATGCGCAGCTCACACAAAAGGTACAGATTTTATCTTGTGCGGAAATCAATCAGCAGACGATGAAGCCAAGCACGTAGCCAATACAGATATAGAAATGATGAATGTTCAAACTATTGATGTAAATGAAAGAATGACAGTATTATTAAATATGGATGAGCGATATAATCACATGCCTAAAACACAGATAGTGGAGCTCCAAGGGGAGGCACCGCAAGAAGAAAATAACTTGTGGAAGCGAAGAGGGTGTTCTTTAAACCCTTCTGAAGCATTGTGGTGACAAGACAACACTGGTAAACCAGTAATGCCTATAGCCTTATTAAAGATAGTGCTAGAACAACTACACTATCCATCACATACAACTAGGGAGAATCTTGCTGTAACCATTGCTGAGGATTGGGTAGTACCAGACCTAATGGAACATGTTGCATTTTTTATGGTAAATTGTATTATTTGCCAGCAGTTCACGGATGGGCATACACTGCGCATAGTGAGGGGGGTGATCCCAAGACCAAATGGCCCTTTTCAGCACTTGCATATCGACTATGTTGACATGCTACAAGTTTGTAATGGATACAGATACCTTTTAGTTGTAGTATGTCCTTTCTCTTGATGGATAGAGGCAGGTCCATGTACGCACCCAGACTCTACCTGTGCAGTCAAGGTTTTGTTGTGGGAAGTGTTTCCCAGATGGGGGTATGTGAAGTAATGAGATCGGATAATGGACCTCAAGTTTTCTTCGGCTTATCATCCGCAAGGAAATGGTGTCTACAAAAAGCTCAATGGCCTGTTAAAGGAAAGAATAGCTAAGTTGAAGCTTACTTTGAAAAATGGGTGGTTGCACTGCCTACCACTGGCATTGTATGCATTAAGGAACCAACCAGGTTCTGACCACCATCTTACGTTGCAAGAGATTGTGACTGGCAGGAGAATTAGAACGCCTTTAATGCCTCCATCCTAAAGTGATGCTCAGCCAACATCAGAAGTATTAGGACTTGAATTGCATCTAGTTTTTCTGTGATTTCAGGACAGTTGCAGAGACGAGGGTGTACAGCAGTACAGAACACAGAAGGAGATGCTTCAACAATCCAACAATCCGGCCAAGAATGTACCCAGGTGACAAGATCCTGATTCGTAATCACACAAGAAAAATATGGGATGACCCCCGCTTTCACGGTCCTTTCATTGTCGAGGATGTCACGCCATCTGCTGTCAAAGTGCAGGCTAGGCTAGCATGGATCTTCCTGGGCGATACAAAGATTTACGCCAGAGAGACACCTCTTCTTACACCCCACCGCGAAGAAGCTACAATCATCGGGGAAGAACCACAGCATGTGCAGACGAGATCCATGACGAGGAAGAAGGACGCATAACCTGTCAAGTGGAAAGCGTGAACAACTCTTTAGTGGACTGTGGACAGTCCCTTTTTAGCTACAAATAAAAGGGTAAAAGGACACATTCGAACACTGTGCATCTTAGTTGCAGGGTTAAGAGAAGATTTGCATTCTTGAAAGCCACAGTAGGTTATTAACTTTGGACAGGGGCATGTTTAAAGACTTGATAAGAAAAAGTGAAAAAGGTTATTAACTTTGGACTGAGGCACACTTAAGCCTTGATATGCCAAACTTTGATCGTGGACACAGCAATTGGAAAAAAATACAGTATCCAGATTCGTTCCACACAGAGCTCTTGTTCGGAGTTACTCATGGTGTTACCCAGTGATGAGCTTTCTACACACATACTTATGTACTTTGAGTTGGTATTACGTACATATCCGTGACTGGTGGGGTGAACTTGTCACATTCCCGATTTTCTTGGCAATACTGACAACGAAAAAAAAGTTAGAAGACTGCTTATAATCATCGCTGAAGAGTTTTTGAAATTGCCTGAGTTCAGTGAAGAAAACACAAATGCCCTTTCACCCGACACAGCACATAGACTGGTTAGTGTGGTGTTCTTTTGTTTAATTGAAGACTACCCGCATCTCATTGGAAGGCACACGGATGTGGTGTCATTTCTAAGGGACCCAAGAAATACTACAAATTTGAATGTGATCCTGGAGGGCATCATAATCCAGGTGGCGATCTATTCTGAAAGAAACCCCATAGCTGTATAGAAACTTTTGCTCCGAGGGACACATCGAGGAAGTGAATAAACGTAAAAAGTTGTTCATGCTGACAAGGAAGCTACAATGTCATTTAGCCTAAAACACTTAAAACTTTGTTCATGCTGACAGGGAAGCTACAATGTCATCTGGTCTGAAGCAGTTCATCGCTGCTCACAGAAATCATCTTTTTTCATGATAAAGGAACTTTTGCACCATGATTAGTGGAGAAATTGGTTCCAGAAAGCAGGTAGTTGATCAGGGACGAATACTGCAGAAAACAACAGAAACAGATCTAAAAATGCAGTGCCCTTAAAGATATTTTTCCTTCCATAGCATCAATGATCGAGATGGGAAACCAGAGCAGCAATTTTGTGCAGACGGTCACATTGCCCTAGAAGCAGGTGCTGTCGGCTCACCTACCATTGTATTGTTTACACATGTATTGTATTCATGCTAATACTGCTTTCACTGACAGTTAGAACTGCTTTCTATATAGGAGCAAATGATGCAAAAGTTCTTATATATGTGTCTGAGCAGAAGGAAAAAGTAAACGTGGTGACTACAAAACACCCCAGGCCATTTGTAGTTATTCCCGTTCCTAGAAATTTTTTTACAGATAACTGACATTGAAATGGATGTTGTTAGCAATACATCGCGCGTGGCACTTGTTACAAACACTTCTTTTGAACGCCGGAGACAGGGTTGGCAAAACAAGGAAAAAATAAGGGATGGACAAAGGTTGGGTCCACACTGATAATGCATGCAGACACACCTGATCCAGTGACAAAAAGCCCAAGCACAAGTCCCACAAGACAATCACATGCATCAATGATAGCAGAATCAATATGGCTGTTTATAGCCATTGCCAGAAAGAGACAGAGAGATAATGAAAGACTTGCTGACCGTTCTTCTACTCAGGGAACCCGGATAGATGTTCCTGCAAACCAACCAGCCAGAAGAAGTTATACTGATGTGTTCAGAGATGTGGTTATAGCAAACTACAAAAAGACTTTGAGAACTAAAAGAAGCACCCAAGAAGACAATTATGAACTGAATGATTATCTAGACAGCCCAGCACACTTGGGAAACAACATATGGTACCAACACATGAAAGAAGTTGGAAGAAGAACGTCAGAAGAAGAATGCTTCATATGTGCACTCTTGCCATACAGCATGGGGGAAGTCAAAAATCTTCATAGCGATTGAAATGGATGTCCAAACAGCCCATTGCCTATCGCACATAGCACTTTGTAAAACAAGAGGTCAATTCATGGGAAGCGATGCTTCTCTTAAATGGGTAACTGAAAAGACAGATCCAGATGAAGTTGACTACATACAAGATATAAAGACAAGAAATAGAGCCCAGACGAGAAATCAAGTGATCAGATATGAGAAGCCATGAGTGAAAGGAGCTGGTATTAGATGGGAAGTGAACAAAAAACTTGATGTCAAAGGGAAAACTGCAGAAGAAGCTCGCAGATGGAAGAACAGAGGACAAATGCAGATTTGGGGAACAGTGTTATCACCAAACGGATCGGAAAAAAGGAGTGGTGATCTGCAGAGCATGGGTAGTTATTGGTTGTTACCAACCTACTATTGATATAGTACAGAATGGATGCAAGCCATTATGACCAAGACTTGCTAAACTGCTGACATGGGTCAAAGACAGGGGAGGACCATTGCAGATAGTACCATTAGAAAGTTCTAAGTTTTGCTTCAGGAATAATGGTACAAGAAAAATGGGAGAAAATCAGAACTGTGTACGACTATTCGATGCACCAGGAATGATGCATGCAACAGCAGTAATTATAGATCATTATTGGGCTTGTGGATCAAAAGCCTACATCAGACTGCCTAAACACTGGGGAGGAATTTGCACATTGGTGAATGTCCATGTTCCTGCATTGGTGATTCCTAAAGGTGACCTGAACATTGACAGTTTTCCAAAAGCAGATGCTCATCTAAGGAAGAGGAGATCTGTGGAGCTGATAAGTCAAACAAAGAGAGAGAATTACTTATCTGCTAAATCAAAAGAAGCCTTTGATGCCATTCCATATGAACACAGGCTGTTCAGCCAGACCTCATCAGTGTTCATGATGATCTTTATGCCAAGAATCCAGGTTGGAGCAAATACAAAGTGGTTACAGATCACCAGATGGTAATTGCTGCAGACAATTAACACAACTATAAAAGAATTCAATGCAATCAGAGAAGAACTTAGAGCTGTAAGACTAATGGCTTTCCAGAAAAGTTAGGTTCTGGATATGATTACAGCCATGGATGGAGGTCTTTGTGCCAAAATTGGAGAATCATGTTGCACATTTATACCTTCTCACGATGATGAAAATGGAACTTTGCCAGAGGCCATGAACATGCTGATGAAACCTCATGGTCAGATGATAGAAGAAGTAGAAGATATTGCTGTTCACAGTTGGTTTGGAAATCTCTTCTCATGGGTTCCACAAAGGATGGCAGATATGTTCAAATTTCTTGGAGCGTTGCTATTATTAGTGATGCTTGGATTCTGTGTGATCAAAATAATAATCTCACAATGCAAGAAGACAGCAAAGAAAGCCATAGGGATGAAGATCATGATCAATGTTGAACCAGGATTGAAGCCTAAAGACTTGATTGATGATGAGATCAGAGACTTTGTGAAGTCTAGCATCCATGCACCCAAGGGAACGAAGTTCCTGTATCCAAAGGACCACAGGAAGTATGTGGGGAGATGGATCTACTGCAGTCCAAGTGGACAGTGCATGCTCATGACATGGAACAAGGATGAGCATGTGAAGTGAGCTGGATGCCTGAAGGGAGTCATAAAAATATGGATCCCTAAGAGGCACTTTTTCAGACCAGGATGTATGGATGGGGAAGAAGATGTGAGAGTGGTCGATAAATCGGCCAGAGGGGGGAGTATAGAAGGAGGAGCCAAGTACCCCCACTCTACCTACCCCACCTACATTACTTGAGAAGTATGAACCAAAGTATATGACATATACTACACCAATCAGAAGGCAACAAGAAGAGCAACAACTCTGTGCAGTACCCATAAGAATACGTATACCTAAGAGAATATGGGAAGTAAAGTACCCATTAAGGAAACCATACCTACATCCAAAACAATATGATGGCCATGTGATTCCTGATGAAATAAAGAAACTGAATGACCAGGATGAATGACCAGGATGAAACTGAATCGATTCCATTTATAAAAGATAATCAGACCTGAGAGGGAGACGATTTATGAAGAATGAAGAAGTACTAAGGATAAGTGAATTTTTGAGATCAAGATAAAGAGATTTATGCCATAAGCATGATGAAGATGCTCAGTTAGTTTAAACATGTACAGATGCATGAAACGCAAGCAGCAAAGCAATCATGAAACTAGCCAAATGCTTATAGTGAATAGATAGTGCCAAGTGCCAACATATACATATATACCTCATATATTCATATGGATTGAATAAAGAATGAAGGTTCCACTACGTATATAGCAGTCTTGAACAAACGAAATGAGGAAGGCCTCCATTCAGTGTCGCAGTTATAAAAGCAATTGAATTAAACAGAATATATTTCAGCTAAGGAGTTGGATGAGCCAAAGAGCAGAGGTCTTATCAGAACAAAAATTGGCTGACATTAGATACAATTGACGAGAAAGAACAGAAGCTCCTGTTCAAGAAGGTCCAGTAAAAAACAACAGACGTAAGAGGACTATTGGGGAATAAAATCAAATACAAGAAAAGGCTCAATTCATGGTGTCCAGTCACGTGATGAAAGAAAGTTGGACGCATGAGGAGATCACACCTACGCACGGAAACCAGACAGTACCCATACTCCTTAATAAATCCCAGCGAAAAGTAAAGACTCAAGGCCAACTTCAAACACTAATTGCCACTGAAACATTGAGGTGATGAAGGAAATGTTCTTTTAATTGGTGGGAAGCTGGTAGCAAGACAAGCTCAACCGCACCTGGTTGTTCAGTCTGCATGCTGCTCACATAGGTGGAAAGTTATTGATGGGGATTAGAAGCCAACCAATTGTAGAGGACCACATAGTTGGGGTCCTATAGTTTGTGTAGCCAAGGTGACGTTGTACATTTAGTGACGTTCATAGTGACCATCTTGAAGGGAGGGCTTTGTTGCCCCACCTGTTGTTGACTATCCAATTATTTCTCTCTGTTACTCTATACAAATATTACAACTATGCTTAGTAGTTCGCTTAGAGCCAATCCCGCTTCCCAATAGGTTTTAGAAGTCTGCCACGTAGGATGACGTTGGTAATGATTCAGGTCTACACGTCAGTAGTGACACATTTGGTCTATAAAAATATTGTTTTTCTTAAATGAGTTGAGAGTTGAGTATCGAGCGTTTGCTGATGTCCGTTGTACTCCCTGTTTTACTTACTTACATTAAAACAGACAAACATTTTGCCAAGCTATTTGTGTCATCTGAATTATTGATGTTTGATTAAAATCTGCATCCCCATCCATCTCAAGGGTATTGCTACTCATCTTAAAGGGCTGGATGACTCCAGTTCAATACCCAATAACCAGACACTAGCCATGGTCTTCAACACAATACTAGCCAGTGGGCACGGCCTTTGGCTATAGCAACAGTATATTCTAACATATTCATGGGCACTATCTATGGCCTTTAGCCATGACCACTGACTACAGCTTTCAATGTTGCCCACTGTATATTTTAAAACAGTGATGCACTACTAGCCATGGCTTTTAACCATTCACATTGGTATTTTTTAACACTAACCGACCACTAGCTGTGGCCTTTGGTGCTGCCCAGTGACCACAGCCTTTGTCATGGCCAAGTCCGCAACCTAAATTGTTATTAAGGTAATGAATGTTTTCATGACCTAACTTATAAATAATTTTATGTCTAATTCGATTATTGCTGTAATCAGTTACATACAATGTGATTAGTGTTGTCACCAGTGATGGCATCACTGATGTGATTTGTAATGTCATCAGTATTCTCATATAATATGTGATTGGTGATGTCATTAGTGATGATATCTGTGATGTAATCATTGTGGTCATAGGCTGCACAACATGGGGCGCGAAGTGCAAGTGGCTTTAGCTGAATTTCAGGGGATTTGTTGCGTTAAGTTCTCACCTTAACACCCCTGCAACTGAAGTGTTTTCCTTGAATCTCAAAGGTTTTGTTATTCCATAGATTTTTAGAACGCTTCCTGACCATTAGCATGGTCTTTGGCCATGGTCAGTGGGCCCGGCCTTTGGCCGGGCATACAGTCCATTTTAAGATGCTACCAGACCATGGTCACATCCACTCTATATTTAAAACACTTGCAACCCATGCTCTGAGACGTTCATCAATCACAAACTGATATGGTCCTGTTTTGACAGTGGTATTGTTATGTATAAAAGATTGCAGGCCTTGAGAACTCACAATGTTTTTAGGCAATGCGCAGTGAGATTCAATTATTTGCCATGGACCACACCCTTTGGTTAAGCAGCGTGTTCCAAGCACCTTGTTTTATGGCCGGTCTTTTGGTGACTGTTGTGATGCATCACACAACCCCAACTAACCACATTTAAGCAGCACGGAAACAGGAATAAAATGACTGGCTGCAAGAATAATATATACCCAGATACTTTCTGCCCCCACAGCGAAAATCACGAGCTGGCACCCATGAATATACACACAGTAAGTGAACATATATCGTAAAGTGAAATATAGAAATGTAGTTCATTTGACCTTCCCCTTAGTAGAAAGTGTGCAACACAAAATAGCATTGGACTTTTAAAAAAGTAATGAACACCAGAAAAATAACCTGAGAGAGGAAATCTTCCAATAAATATGCTGGTAAAGTAAGAAAGGTGCTCACCTTTTAAACCCAACGATCTATAGTGAAATATTCCATGGAAAACAAAATCCCAATACGAAACAAGTGCTTGTGGTCTTGTGGGTAAGCGTCGCCACTGGGGACATGACAACCTGAGTAAATCCTGGTGTTCAAATACTTGAGCAAGCTTGCCAACCTCAAAAAAACCCAATGGGTTGAGTCCGCCCTCTGAAAAAGAGTTACGCTGCCCATCCATATGAGTCCTTTACTGGGGCCCTGAAAAGCAGCCACAATCAGGCGAAAATAACTGCACCAGTGTCCAGGATTGCAAACTCTCTTGCCACATCGTGGGCAAATACTCATGACGTACTTGCCCTCTCATCATTTCCCCTCCTCACCCCCATGTCTGGCTTTCAACAATACTCTGCTTTATAAGGCTAAGTGGAAAGGTACACATACCATAGTGTCCCTCAAATAAATAAATCCTTATAGAACTATGTTAGGCAAAAAGTGTACAATTGTGTCATGATTCACCTCATATTGACTGTGAGACTACAAATACCATAATGCAATTCAGCAAAAGGCAAAGAGATTTTCTGGGTGCCAAGTTTCAAGGACTGACAGTAGCACAGGTTTGAAAATAATTATGCGCATGGGAGGAATGATCCAGCCCCCTTAGGCCATGTTTCCCTAAGTGGTCTTTTAAGGTGGGCTTTATTAGGCAACATGGCCTTAGGGGACTGACCCCTTCCTCGCTTTGAAGTTAAGCAGGGTTCCTCCCAGTTACTGACGGAATGGGAAACCCACAGTAGCTGTAAAAATATATATTTTTTTATTATCGACTGGGTGACTACAAATACCAGAATGCAATTCAGCAAAAGGCAAGAAATTGTCTCTGAGTGCAAAACCTTGAAGGACTGAAAGTAGCACGGTTTAAAAAAAGATTAATTTGGATGCCCATTTGGTCACCCATCCATGCAGGGACTGACCCTGCTTAGCTTCAAAGCGGGACTGACCCTGCTTAGCTTCAATTCAAAGAAAGGGCCAGCCCGTTCCTCTTAGTGGTGTTGTAAGTTTGGCTCTTTCTTCAACCAGCCTGGCCTAAGAAGGCTGGCCCCTTCCTTGCTTTGAAGCTAAGCAAGGTCTTACCTGGTTACTGCAAGGATGGGAGACCTGGATGGCAATCGTATCATTTTTGTTTTTCAGCCCTAACATCACTATAGCGTATCAATGCATTTTTTCACCCCTAACGTCACTATAGCTTTAGAAATATCATTAAAAAAATAAAAACAGTAACTGTGGGTACTGAACTACACATACCCTCGGCTATCCGTAGTCCTTTATAACCTCGACTATTGCTGTGAACATCGGAAAAACTGATGAAAATAAAAATGCTTTCCTGCCCTCCCCAGTCTCTTACCAAATGCCCCCCTCATGTGTGCATGCTCCCCCCAGCTCCAAGATGTCCTCCTCACCTCCCCCATCCTCTCCCCTTCCCCACAACACACGCTGTTTCTGTGACACTGTTTGCATTGAGATGTCAGCTATTCGAGGCTATAGCCGAGGCTACCAAAAGCTTTGTGTTACAAACTCAGTCCCTAGACCCCCTCCAACTCCCAAATTTCACTTGGTGCCCTCTAGTCACGCCCCCCACCTCTAGCTTGATTGCATTTGCATGTTTTTTGACCTGCAAATAGCTTTTTTCCTGCATTTCATTTTCCGATATCCTCGGCTATAGACGTGGTTATCTCTCACATCAAGAGAAAAACAAGATAGTGGTTGTTTCATTTCTAAAAAAACACCAGTTTCGGGTTAATCCCTGAGATACAGCTATATATGTTTGAGAAGGGAGCACCCCCTTCTCCGGCAAATATTTAAATAACTAAAGCACGGAATAACCCCAAACCATGCATGGATCGCGAGTCAACGCTTCGTGCCCAAGTTGTTTGGGCCTGGTCCAAAGCTGTTCAGCAGTTTGGGCTGTGCACTTTGGCAAAAATGTACGTTGTTTTTCTTTTGGGAAAATGAATGGGAAGTAAATTGCACTTCTGGAGAAAGAAAATTGTTTTCTCTTCTTAATAACTTTTTTATTTTCTAACAAATCTTTATTGAACTTTGCAGCACGGGGCGGCCCGCGAGCCCTTAATCACGTTCAACATTTTCAGTCAAATCTGTTGCTCGAATCAAAAGTTATTAATGATAGAGTTTTGAGTGGTTCCTATATATATATATATGTATATGTATATATATCTTTCTTCAGCTGTCATTTCCGCAGTTGGTGGAGGAGCACTCCTTAGTCCCCAATGAAATCAGGAAACCTAAATGCAAAAATTGTTCCACTTTATTTAAGTTCCAGAAAATTCCATAAAATCATTGCACATCCTTATGGCAGACAAAAAGTTTTCACAAGCCACTCACATTGTGGCCCTCCCAAGGTAACTGATGCATAGTAGATGGAGTCTACGCATTTCGTGGTCCACTGACCACTTGTTCACAACTAATGATCCAACCATTGTAGAGGGTTAAAATACCCCATCTGACACGAGGACAGACATAGAAAGAGGACTACCTTATTTATCTGTTGGAAAACCGTGTTGGCCATTTTGTAACGGGTCTGTTATGTGAGGTGGGTTTATATATATATATAGCAATAATTTAGCATCCACTCTGGGTGAAAGAGTTAACATCACTTTCAGTAAATCTGCCTCATTGAAGCACTCTTTGGTGTCCAGTTATATGTGTACTTACAGACTGAGCCCGGGAGATAACTGGCTGAGTGAATCCAATCCCGGCTTCTTAAAATGCTCCACATGCAAAGCATGCCAATATGCCAAAAACTGTTTAAGTTACACTCATCCACACAGACTTCTGATGGAATTAAGCGGCAACCACACCAGCAACTCAGTTAGGCTAACAAACATAAATGAGTCAGTCAAAAAACTGTCTAGTAACTGGATGTGCCTTAACAGTGCCAAAACCGAACTGATGATCTTCGGCTCCATGCAGGCCAAGGCAAAACTGTATTCCAAATATGCAATGCTTAATATCAAGGGTAATTGTATCCCTGTGCTGAAAAAGATGAAGACCCTTGGTGTCTTCCAAGATGCCTCCCTGGGTGCTCATGCACAGGGATGCAGGCGGTTAAGAGATCTCAGTAACATCTAAGAGTGCTTAGGAAAATTAAACTTTTTATGGAACCTAAGAACTGTGAAACCCTGGTCAGGGCCATCATTATGCCCAGGCTTGATTATTGTAACACCCTTTTTGAAAGGTACCCACAAAGACTGTGTACATAAGCTCCAGGGATTTCAGAACGAGGTGGTCAGGATTGTGTGTGGGGCAAAGAGAAGGGATGGCAGTTCAAGCGCTAGATCTGAACTCCACTGGTTGCCAGTGGCCGACGAGAATACGTTTCAAAGTTCTCTCCCTGACACACAAATGCCTCTATGGAAATACTCCTGCCTACCTAAAAGACAGTCTTAAGTTGTACACGCCCTGCAGACCATTGCGATCTAGCAACACTCAACGCCTGATCAATTATTCCTGTGCCAAAACAATGAGGGGGAATGGGCCGTCTTTCCCGGTACAAGCAGCGCAGGCCTGGAACACCCTGCCCATAGACCTACGACAGGAAAAGCATTTACTGGCATTTTGAAAAAACCTAAAGACCCTATTCTTCGAGTAACAGGTTGTTAGACCCACCCTTGTTCTCTGTCCCATTGATCTTCCTGTCTTGTGTTAATGTGCACCCTGATGCCTGTGGGCTATGGTGCATAAAAAATGAATAAATAAATACATTCTTGGTGTCCCAGTTTATTTTAACTCCAAAATCCCCTGCCACTCTGAATTTGTTGTTTATGTTTTGTTTTTGTCAGTGTAATAAGTGGTATATTGGCAGCACAACTGGGAAATTAAAATTGCGCAGCCTGCAACACATCAGAGCCATCAAGAACGCTGACTAGTCATATCTCATGGCCGAACATGTTCAGGACATACACGGAGGCCAGTTACATAGCTTCCGTTTCTTTGGCATACATACCATCAACAAAATCGCCCAGGGGTGGTGATCGTGAGCTACTAGTACGCCAGTTGGAAAACAAGTGCATACTGGACTTTGAAACTAAATATCCTGACGGTCATAATGTAGATGAGGAAATGTACACTTTCTTGGGAACCTAAAAATACAAACAAATTGTATGCTTGTCTCCTTTTTTCTGGCCATCACGAATTAAAACGTATTATCATCCATACATTAATGTTCTTGGAGCAAGTAATTAATTTAGTTTGTGATAGATTTTATTGTCAGTCTTTCTGGTTACTGTGTTGTGTCTTTTAATGGATCAAATTGTTGCTTTATTATGTTGTTATACATTATATGTTTTCTGCACTTTGTGTACTCTCTTTGTCACAGAGGTTTTATATGAACATCTCTGCTTTCTCTATGCTTGATATTGGAAATTGTGGTTCAAGAACACACGCATTGAATAGAGCTTTTTTTTAGCCTTACTTCATTTACAGGTTGTGAACTGTCCAGTTGTAGTTATGTATACATCATGTGTTGTGTTAGGGGATGAATATGTCTGCCGAACTTCTCAGATGCGTTGGCACTTTATATTATCTCCTATTGCTGTGAATCAATATGTTTGCCATTGCATTGTACTGAATTGGAACAGTTTGCGCTTTATTGCACTTGCACTTTTCTATGTGTGTAGGGTGTTTGTCTTTTAGCATGCAATGTATTTAAATATTGTATGTTACTCTCCAAAATACTTTATGATCTTGTCTTGGAGCCATTAACCATAGGTGCCCATTGCAGCCCTACTTACCACAGACTCAAATCATTTTTGTGCGACTGTAAGGATATTTAGTCCCGGAAATGCCTGGCCCACATTGTCCTGACACCGCTCAGTGAATATGTATGAGTGTACTTATATTATATTTTAGAAAGCACTTTAATGCACTAGCAATTTTTTACTACGTGCAAATTATCGGAAGTTGAATATTATATTTCTATAAGATTAAACACAATTCATATTTGCCAATATGGTTATAGCACCGTGCCTTAAAATGCAAGCTGTGTTTTTTATTCTGGAATGAATACATTGTTATGCATTAGCACATTATTTCAATGCAAAAGATTGCAAATACCTGAATATTAAATTTGTTGAAGATAAAGTAAAATTGTCATTTACCAACATTGGCGTTTTGCCTTCTATTGTAGGCAGTATTCACTTTCTTGTATTCACTAACATTGTAATTTGCAGTTTGTCAATCCATTTAAAGATGGCCGATCTCATGGCATGTTAGGCCTGTAGCATAGAAAACAGACCAAAGAGTAAAAAGAGCATGAAAGAGAAAGCAGTAAGACTTTAGTTAGAGCCATATAGATGTTTTACAATACGATGTGTGCCTTTTTTTAATCACCCTTTGTATGTGATCAAGCATTATACCGCTGCTTTCTTTTAATTTCTGCCTGATAATGGAATAAAGCTTCTTAAATAAGTGTTTCTGCCTGCATTGTTTCGAATTGACAGACCTTTTGTGGATTGAACATCGTATTTGGGGAGCTCTTGGAGTGCAATCTGTGGTGCTTTTTTAAGCTGTGTAACTGGAATATATATATATATATATATATATATACAGATATATATATATATATACATATATATAGCAACCAAACAGTTACCGCTCTATAGGCAGCAAAAGCAGGCAGGGACACAACAGCAAATGTATTGCTTTAGAGGTATGTAACGGAAAGAACAGGCTTAAATATATATTGTAGTGGTTCTTTGCCTGAGATTCATAAGAGATATCCAGTCGCTTCAGGGCATGTAAGACATGTGGGAGGGAGAAGAGACGCACTGGGATTGACAAGGGGGGTTAGTAAGAGGAAGAAAGGAGGAGTGGGCTTTGATTACTAAAATAAGATTAAAAGTAGGTACAAGTGACATGAGTAGGGGCGCCTCCAAGGTTGGCCAAGGGGGGCCATGGCCACCCTTATAAAAATGCTGGGCCCCCCCATTGGCCACCCTGAGAAAAAGCACAAAAAAAGACTTTTTTTTTCTCGCACTGAACTGTGCATAGACAGTAATAATATGGCCAGTTCAGTGCGGAAAAAAAAGGATTTTTTTGTGTGCTTTTTTCTTGCCGCGGGCCCGGCCCGCAATGGACTGGAGAGTCAGAGAGCCACAGTGGCATTACCCCTCATTGATGATGCACATTAATGGAGTGCCAGTGGACCGACCCGGAAATAAACACAGCCTGAGCGCGCGCATTTCTGCTTTGGCTCGCGCTGGCTCAGGCTGTATTCCATCCAGGTGCCGGCAGTGCACAGGGCACTGGATTTTTCATGAATACTCTCTCCGAGCAAGATTACAAACTGGTTTTCAAATCACGATTTTGTTTGCATAACCCTAAACAGCCGTCGGGACATGGCATGTATTAGTGCGATTGGAGTTGAGCTGCGCCAAACAGTAACATTGTGGAAGTTTGCAGAGAAGCAAAAGCTTCATAGCAACGATTGGCGGGTTTTTCTGGCTGGATAGAAAACTATACCAACTACCTTACTACCTGCAGGTATAGTGTGATGAGCTTCTCCATGTCCCTAACTTCAATGCTACCACTGACTGCTTCAAAGGAATAGCACTGTGTAGTTTGGCTTTATAAACAATAATGCCCACTCGTATCCATCAACGAGTTCTGATGTCTTAAACAAACACTACACTACAGCCGTACATTTTTTAATCACATTTAGAAGCTTAGAATAGGATCTGACAGTTATGGCGCTATCACTAGCAGCAGGCATCACTGCTGTAATGCTCAGACCGGGCCCAGCCGACAAGAACCTGTCTCATTTCTCACCTCGGAGAGCGGTGTATTTACTTGAACAAATACACTGCTCTGCGAGGTGAGAAAACATGCATTGAAGTGAAGAGTAGAGGCCAAAAGCCTGCCAGCCCATCAGTAGGATTCCTTCCACCCCCATGTTGCACCTAAAGGCTTAACTGCTGGCTCAGCTTTTACATGGCCTATGCTTTCAATAATTACCATTAACAAAAAAAAAAGTATATTTGTGTGCATGCAGGGATTGTATGTATGTATGCATGCATGCGAGGGAGTGTGTAAATGGTTGTAAATGGTTGTATGTTTGTATGCTAGGCGGCGTCACACGTGCATACTTATGAATGAATGAATGCAGTGTGACTGTGTGAATGGTGTGACTGCGCATGTTAATGAGCACATAGTCTAAATGTTCTGGGTGCTCATGTGAATGACAGATCAACTGTGTGGGTGCATATGTCTGAATGTCTCCATATCTCTGTGTATCTGGGGAGGGGAATTGGAGAATGACGATTTTTTGACAAGAGCATAGCAAGTTTTACTGCCGTTTCTGGGCAAAGGAAAGCCAACTTGAGTGTTTTTATGTGATGGTGGGGTTGGAGTGCAGGTGGTGAGGGGGAGAATACTACAGTGGGGCTGGCCTGGCTGGTTCTTACTGTGGCATGGAATGTTGTACTCACATTAAGATCAAAGGCAACATGATGAGTGTTCTTTCATGGGGAGCGCATGTTTCCTTATTTTGACTTGGGTCTTTATTTTACTGGTGTTTAAGGTCAAAGGCAACATACATATCATTACATGGGGGAATATAACATGATGTGTGCAACATAAGTGTTCTTATAAGGGGGATTTGTGTGATGATATGCTATTTATATAGCGCTTTCACCAAAGCACATATTTACATCAAATGTAGCACCCAGCCAAAGATTGCAGTCATTTAATGAGCTTTATTTATGTATTGCATTTATTGACCTCGCCCAACCCCGTAAGTGTCACTGCAGTGGTACAACTTGTTAAGCAGGGAAAACAGTACAGTACAGAGTAATAGAGAGGTAACAGGGTGCAAAAGCAACATAATAGTACAAAGTCCGTAGAGGTAGGCAGAGATCACGGTGGTCACTTGGCAGTATTAAAGGCAGAGTTGGCCTTGCCAGGACTTGAACCTGCGAATCACACTCGGATTACAAAAGCATATGCCTAACCCGCTGAGCTATCTTACAGGCTAGCTATCATGAGCATGTTTTCTTTCTGTGGCATTGCAGCTTATTACTGGTGTTAAGACCAAAGGCAACATAAGTATTCTTACATTGTGGTGGGGTCATTCATGCAGCCTGCAAGGCTTTTTTTTTTACTGTGGAATGACATTTTTTTACTGCCATTAGAGAGTAAATACAACATGATTAGTGTTCTTATATGTGGAGTGGGGGATTTGTGTAGGCAGCAAGGATAATTTTTTTTTACTGTGGCATGGCTTTTTTCAGTGGCATTAAGGCAAAGCCAACAGGAGTATGTTCTTACATGGGGATACTGGCATGTATTGGGAGAGCCAGCATAAACATGCTTTATAGTATCGTTACTGGCATTGTGGACAAAGCAAACATGAGTATTTTCCTACGTGGGAATAGTGGCATATATAGGTGCACCAGAATGGACATGTTTGAGCCAATTAATATGAAAATGCTTTTTTACACTTGCAGAGTGCTGGCATAAAGCGGGCAAAGGCATTATGAAAATGTGTTTGAAAATGCTCCTGTGCATTGTTGGTGGCTTGGCATCTAATGCACTTTTTATCTCTTACCCTACAAAACCGATTGTAAACTGTGTGGCTTTTTACCTAATTCATCACAGAAAGTGTACTGTAAAATGCACTATTTTAACCCATTATTTAAAACCTTTTCTCAAGGGGACAAACACCCCCTTGATTGGTTCGCCCTTCCTCACTACTCTCTGTCACTCCGTAGCATTTGCCCAGGGTCAGAACAAGCGCCCTTCCTTCTGTGGGCTCTTCTTAGTGTGGGCCCTACTACATTAGCTCCAGGCCCACTTGTGACAGAATAATGGCTACGCCTCTGGTGAGTTGGGGTGAAAGGTGGATCTAATGGGCCAAAGGAAGGCATGATATCTACTCAGCCTCATGGGCTTGGGGAGGGGGTGCTAGGTCGAGGGGGGGTTCAGTAGCACAATAGGTTTAATGTCCCGTCTCACTAACGGTTTTCAAATCGGCCATCCAGCCCTGCCAAAATGTTGAGACTGGATCCGCCCCTGTCTGGCACCCTGTGTGCCACCCCAAGATTTCCTGTGGGCTTATCCGGCCACCCCTATGAAAAATGTCTGGGGGCGCCACTGGAGATTAGGTGTCTTTTCATATTGTATCCGTACAATAAGTAGGTTCCTTCATCACATAGGTCAGGTGAGAGAAACTTTCAGAGTACACAACCTTGCACAGATAATCAATGACCAGAGACGTGATGTTTTTGATACCTTGCCATGACAAGGAACAACCAGCTCTACAGTCCCCTTGTCCTGGGTGGCTGGTATTTCCTTATACTAACTTGCAAGGATGGTTTATCATTGTGCTTGAATGGACTACGGGCGCGCAAACGGTGGTGAGCATTATGTGAGATGAGATTGGAAGTCAGTGGAGTGGTTTTAAGTCCTGAGTGGCATTGGATATTTTGGAGCTTGTATGTGGTTGATTGGGTTAGACCAGTAGAGAGAAAGTTAGCGTAGTCCAAGCTAGCTCGGGTGATGGCTCTGATTACAAGGCTGGGTGGATGATGGAAAGAGAGGGACTGATGTTCCAGAACAAGATGAGAGGACAGTGCATGTGCTGATGTTTTGGTTGAGTATGACCAGCAGTGAAATGTCCCCAATGGATTCTGTGCCAAGATTACATTCTGATTTAATGAGAAAGAGAGCAGAGTTTACTACATAAGGCAAGAGTGGGATGCTCTCCAAAGAGCTGGGTCTCGGTGTTGTCTGCTTTTCTGTGTTAGACTACTCTGTGATGTTCATTGGTTTTGAAAAGTTAGGAGACAGCTGGTAGAGCTTTGATGCGAGACTGCTATCTGTTTGAATGCTGCATTTAGGGCTCGTGTCTCTCCGAATCACCGTCTTGGGAGGATAGCTCACGGGCAACGCCCTCACCTTGGAAGCAAGACAACACTGAGCAATACAGGCTTGATCCCCGGGTCTGCGCTTAGAAACCTTTGTGTATTAAGCCAGTTATAAAAAAACCCATCACAATTACAATCTGGGTGGCATTGCTGTGCACTTAAAATGCAAAGTTGAAACTGCTGGCCTCTGCCAGCAAGGAATAGTGGTAGGGAACGCAGCAGTTGTTGTAAGTGTTGGTACTGGGGCCATGAATGAATGGTAAATTGGAAGGTATGGGTGATGTAGTGGTGATCGCACAGATCAGAGTGGAAGCCAGGTTGACATTCGGCCACAGGATGCTTTTTGTCTCAACATTAGCTATTGAAAATGGCAGCACCACTGTATCCATGATAACCAGCAATCTAAACATGCCCCAGCTGCCCCATAGGCTGCCACACCTCAGTAGGCCCTCCCCTCCTGCTTTAAATGTAGGCGAGGCGCACCCCGAAGCAGCAGATTGAAGGCTGTGAGGGAAGGTCAAGACCACTCTCCACTGCTCGACATCGCAGACATCCAGCACTCTGCACCATACCCAGGTTAAGGGCCCTCAAATCTCCTACCCCCTCCACGCTACCCAAAGGAATGACCGACTTCGCTTACGTACACTTTCCCACTCCTCTATCGCCCCTTGCTTAGCCTCCAGACTTGCGCGCCTTGGGTCGAGGTCTTCAATGCCCGTTCAACCCAATCCCCCTGCTCACAGCCCTTCTATACCTGTCGCAACTCAGGGTTACCCCCGAGTCAGGAGCGCCCTGCCTGCCTGCACTCTCCCTTGCCATCCCAGCTGGCTACACAATCTATAGACAAGATCGCTCTTCCCACAGAGGAGGTGGAGTAGCAGTCATCGCCAAGGAAACTCTAGCAATCAGGAGGATTCAGAGAGACCTTGATCAGAACACAGACTATCTTCTGCTCAAGCTATCCCACACCTGCACCTTTGCATTCCACCTAATCTACCGCCCCCCAGGTCCCTCCAATGATTTTCAGGATGCCTTCACCCACTCAATCTGCAACAACTTAAAGAAATCTTCCAAAATCCTGCTTCTGGGCGATCTTAACCTTGGCCTGAACGACCCCAACGACTCTCACGCTAAGGCCCTTCATAAAGCACTCTCCACTCTGGGCTTTGCCAAAGCCACATCCAGCCCCACTCACTCTAAAGGCTGCACCCTAGATTGGCTGGCACACCACAACTGCTCCATCACGTGCCCAGAGATCACACCTGTACCGTGGTCCAACCACTATTGCATTCAATTCAACATCATAACTGCTAAAGGACCCCCCAAAACCACCATCCCTCTGCCGGCCGCACTCGCACAAAGCTCCCGGCAATTTGCTCATGACAATCTCTCCCAGCACCTCTGGGTGCCTGCTTTAAGGCCCCCTTTCTCCAATAACCCTGAGACATTGGCCTATGACTTCAAAAGGACCATCACACAGGCCATTGACACTGTGGCCCCACTCACCCTTAAAAAAACAAAAAAGTGAAGCACAGCAATGCCTGCTTCACCCAGGATCTCCTGCAACTGCGCGGAAAAAAAAAGGACTGCGCTCACCACCTGGACCAATAACCCCTCGGAAACTACCAAAGCTGCATTTAAAATTATATCTAAAAAATACAAATCCACCATCACCAATGCAAAGGCCTTATCCTTTAACACCAGGATAGCCAATGCCAAGTCCGGAACAAGAGACAGTTTCTCTGTCTTCAGAGAGCTGGAGACCCCGAACACTCCCCCTCCCTCCCTCCTCAAGGACAAAGCCTGGTGCAACTCTATCTAGTCAGCAATGCTGAATAAACTGGTCAACCTGCAGGCCAAAATCCTTTCCCACCAGAGGGCCCTTACTTACCTAATAGCCAAGAACCATAGTACCCCACCTCGATCAACCAACTCCAGTCGTTCACCCGTTTTTGACTTTTAAGACATGAACGAATCGGAAGTCACTGCACTCCTCCGCTCCATCAAACCCTCTAACTGTAAAGGGGATGCCTGCACGGCACAAGTCATCGAGGACTGTGCACCCTCCCTAGCCCCCTTCATCACGGCATTTATTAATGCCTCCTTCCGTTCTGGCCACGTCCCTGTGGGACTAAAGAAAGCGTGGGTTTGCCCGCTCCTTAAAAAATCCTCCTTGGATTCTTCTACCCCAGGTAATTACAGGCCTATTACTACCGTTCCCCTCTTACTAAAAATCCTGCACAAAGCAGCCTACCTGCAAGTTCAGAAATTCCTTGAGGACAACCATCTACTTGGATTACGGCAGTCAAGGTTCAGGCCACGTCATGGCACGAAACGGCCCTCCTGGACCTAAAAAACAGATGGATGACCTCAGAGACGCAGGCAAACCTGTGCTCCTCCAGCTCCTAGACCTCTCGGCTGCCTTTGATTTGGTGGACCATAAGACACTCTGCCATCATCTCTCCACCACAGCCAACTTCTCCACGAATGCGTGTAACTGGATAATCTCATTCCTGCAAGACAGAGCAATGAAGGTCTTCTCAGACTCCTCCTGTGCCAACCCTAGCACCATCAAATACGGGGCCCTGCAGGGTTTGTGCATTGCCCCCACCCTCTACAACCTTTTTACAAGGCCACTGTTCAAAATACTGGACGCCCTCGGTATCTCATATACGAACTATGCTGACGACACCCAGGTGCTCATCCCCCTCTCGAATGACTACCTATCCGATTTGAACACTCTCAACTCCATCTACTCGACAATCCAATCCTGGATGGCAGAAAACTGGCTATGTCTCAACAGCGAGAAAACCAAGCTTCTGCTGTTTGGCTCCCCATCCCTTCTGAGTAAGTTGGACCATTAATAATCCTCCTTCACTATTGATGACATCCCCATCACCGTATCCCAAACCATTAAAACCCTGGGTGTGTACCTGGAACCTAACCTATGCATGGACAGGCAGGTCAATGCCATAGCCTCGACCTCAGCATACCACTCCAAACTTATCAACACAGTGAGACCCTTCATGTCCCAGAAGAACTGCCCTACCATTGCCAGGGCTATCATTGGATCCATATTAGACTATTGTAACACCCTCCTAGTACGATCCTCATGCAAACACTGGTCGAAACTACAACTTGTGCAAAATAATGCGCTCAGAGCCGCCACTGGCCTCTCTCATAGGGAGCATATCTGTGAGCACAGAAGACAAGTCCACTGGCTACCAGTCAAGGAGAGGATCATCTTTAAAACCCTTGCCCTCACACATAAGTGTCTTCACGACCAGGCCCCCCACTACCTCGTCCAAAGGTTCTCCAAGCCTGCTGCCTCCAGGCCTTCCAGAACACCCTACTCTAAAATGATAATTGTTCCCAGGGCACGCAAAGCACTTGCCGGAGGCACCAGCTTCCCAACCATTGCAGCCACCCAATGGAACGCCCTCCCTCCTCACATCAGGGCTATTGACTCCCATGCAGCCTTCCGCAAGGCCATCAAAACCAGACTCTTCGTATGAGCCAGCCTGTCCTTACTCTAATTTCTTTCTGTTCCTGTAACTTAACTGTTTCTAGTAACGTGCTGTCTGATGCACCTTGTTATGTACCTTGATCTAAGTCTATCTCCGTTGGGCGGCTTCATTGTAACCCAGAATCAAGCCTTCGTAAGCATAGTTATAGTACTTCGATGCCTGCGGGCTGTAGTGCGCTCTACAAATACAAAAAAATAAAATTAAATAAATAGTGTGAAAGAAGTTTACTTATTTTTGTAATTTTTTTATTTAGATATTTATAAAGTGCACCAAACCCTGAGTTGCTGCAGTAAGCAAATCTGTGGACATCCAGAGCACAATTCATATAAAATTGGGTATCTAAATATAGCAGACAGGTGGCCTTATTTACAAAAATGTTTTTAAATGGGGAAAGTCCCATTGAAAATTGTTTTGTAAATCAGACCCAGGATTTTGTTTTTTCATGTAGATGCCAAAGTTTGGAAATGCATTTGTTAAAAAGTGGACCTGTGCATTTTTGGGGGGCAGTGTGCCAACACAAATGAGGCAAAGGCTGGGCCCCTTGCATATTTCAGAGTCTGGATCATGGACACTAATTTGTGATTGGTACCCAAAAACAGTGCTTTGGCCATGCAGGCACAAGAAAGGGCATGCCATTGTGAACATTGAAAACAGAAAATGGCCACTTAAAAAGCAATACATGCAAAGCACATAAAGCACCCCCTAACACGCAGAGCTGGAGTCACCTTGATATGCTATTTTCTGGCCACGCCGCATTAAATTGGTATGTTAATGCGGCCCACACTTTTTATTAGCACTTGAGCCCTGCTAAGACGCATTGTGCATCCCCGTGCATTGCACATCTCCGGCATCTTTCCCAAACAGGCCCAGGCCAGGGCAATGCTTTTATTTTTTTGTCAAGTTCAAAGAACATTCCATTTGGAACCCCCTATTCTTTCCCTTGCCTTGTGCAAATGTGCAAAGGTTCACAAGAGGGCATCTGCTGGCACCCACCTACGATCCACACTTTAAAATGCTATTTGGGAATTGGGCAAATGCAGGGACATCATTTTGGGGTTGCCAGGGGTCACAACTGCGACCCCTGAGGTCTCCTATGGTCTCCCGTGCTAACCCTAAAAAAAAAGTAAAATCATTTTTTTATTTTTACAAATACAAATTACAAATGCCACGTGGCTCTTTGTTTCTGGAGGGGCTGGCATTCTTGTTCAGGGACCTGAAAAAAAACAGGGTGTTCCACAAGTGTAACACTTTGAGTAACAAATAATGTGTCTTTCTGGAATTACTAAACAAGAATTGCTAGACTCATTAAAGGTTTATTTCAGGCCCCGTTCAGGGGTTGATTCATTAGCCTGTTCTTAAAAACCTCAAATGCACAATGCAGACAAAAACTCACAAAAAGCATTTAGTGTAGAATAAGCATCCATTTAGGACTATGTATTTTGCTTTTCGCAAGTTGCAGTTATAGCATGTTTTTTTTCTGCCCTTGTCTCTGTTACGATCATCACAAGACTCGCAGTCCTCGGTCACTTGACAAAATCCTTGTGCCTAAAAGCTTGTGTACAGTGTAGAGATGTTTGACCATAGCACTTAAAGTGGCCCTTTACTTCATTGTGCCACAATTAATGCTTTTTTTGTAATGTGTCTATCTTTCCCATCTCCCTAGAATGCTGTTCAGGATGTTTTTTTGCATGTATGAGGTAATGAGTGCCCAGAGTACGGGATGCTGTGTGAGTGCACTGCTTTCCCTGTGCTACTCTAAAATCTTTAATATAGTGTTATGAACCCTTCGAAGGGTGTGCGTTTTGCCAACCTCTGAAGCGTGAAAAGTAGATCCACGCAGGCTTGACATGTGGCCAACTTTGCACCAGACCTGAAGATGAACTGGCCTACTGTTAAATCTCAGTTATCAGTGGAATGGCACCCACTACAGAGTGCAATTTGCTTTCTGCCTTTAAGAACATTCAGACATGTAATTGCCCATTTTGCTATAGCCGGTAAAACAGCTCAGTATGTTGAGCGCTCGCTGCTGCAATGTGTGTGTGATCTGCAGGTTTGAGTCCTGGCAAGGCCAACTCAGCCTGATCTTTCTGAGGTCGATAAATGAGTATCAACACAGGTTGGGTGATATTGAAACTATATTTGTTATATAAAAAGTGCGTAAGTGCTGTATAATAACACATCATTATCATTTGGCCTTGGACGTCTGCTTGCATTTGCAGTAACTGATATTAACGATACATATGGTGATCCATTCTTGTATGAAATTTATATCACATTAGTGATATCGTAACCATATTTTTCGTAGTGTACTTAAGCACAATATAATGCACTTTCTGTTTTGTCAAGGGGTGAAAGGTCATGTTCCATCGCTTTCCATGCATGGTGTCACTTCAAGGTGTGGTCAAATGACATCACTTCCTGTGATGTCCTCAGAGGTCAAGGGTTGTGTGATGTCACTTCCGCTACCTCTGGCATTTTGGTGAAATGACATTCCTGGGCAAATGTATGTCTGTCCCAAACTTCCCATCATGTGCCCACAGTGTTTACTTATGCCCTAACACTGACAGGGGAGGGCAGGAAGGCCTACAGTTTCTTCTGGCTGCTTCACAGGAAAACATGAAATGGGGCACCCGCAGGGACGTTGTGGCTCCTATTTGTACATTATTCGCTATTTTTTGAAAAATGTTATTTAGTTGGTTTTTAACCTAAACATTTTTACAAGAATGATCCATGAACTACGTCGTCGGCGACGTTGGTTTAGAATTTAAAATAAGGTCCAGAATTTTTGCCGCGGCTGTCACCCAAGTGGTCTTCTCTCCTCCAATCAACCGAGACCACCATAGTTCTTGTATGTATGACGAGGCGAGGATGTTTTCCAAGTAGAGTTTTCTGATGTGATCAAACGCTGGGCATGTGAGTAGAAGATGTCGGATCGTTTCCACTGCAGCCTGGTTGTTACAAAATCTGCATGTATTGGATACAGACTGATTTCTGATCTTTAAAATTTCGTTCGTGTGTAGAAGATTCAATAGAGCTCTCAGAAACAGGATTATTCACTATTCTTATTAATAGTACAGAACATGTGTATGCATTATATTATTTGAAATCATGTACCCATCTGATGACTACATTTTTATAACAAAGTCATTTTTAAAAAGTAAGATACGAGCCGATAAAAGTGCATTGAGCTTGTTGCTTGGCACTGTGCCCCACAAGCAGGGTTTCAGTGGGCCGCAAAGCGCTTTGCTCACCTGGATGACTGCCACTTGCGTTTGCCATGGTTTGGGTTTGACTCCGACGGATTTAGGTTGACCTGTGAAAGCAACAGCAATATTGTTAACGAGTGAAAACTGCACTAAGCAACAAAATAATGATACCAAAATGACTGTGTGCTTTCGTGTACACGCCTCACCATGTGCTCCCGGCCACTGCTTCTCCCACTTGGCTTGCGAGCTGCAATAAAAACAGACTTTGAATGAAAAATACTTGTGCAAATTCATCTTTCATCCACGTTTGCATGCATTGTCTGCGGGAAGACCCTTCACGTATTATGAGCCATGCAAAAAGGTGCAACACTCATTTCCGGATGACAAGAGTTGCACAGGATGTAAGGTACTCTTATTATGGCTACTGCACTAGCTCATGCAACACACTATGTACATTACGAGTTTGACTTTCAATGAGCCATGCCCTTGCAAGATGAACCCCCCACCCCCCCAAACCCCAAGAATTGGCTTAACCCTAATGCAAGGCTCTGGACTGGCTAATCGCCTGCTAATGCCGAGTTGGAGCAGCTTATTCACGGAAAGAGGTGCGCAGTCCTGCTTATCTCACTGTATTAGCCAGGTACCCAATGTGGCCAGATTAGAGACTGCACAAAGCACAAGCAATCGCTTCCCTTTGCGCTCTGCTGAACAGAGGAAGACACAGCCATACAGCAGCCACAATATAACCTGGGGTTATTTCATTGTACTTGTATTTATTTGATCATACAGTACACGCAGTTGTCAGAGTCAGTCCCATTTCTAGGTGCCTTTACCAAGTAGCAATGATGATATGGATGGCCCTAAACCAAGTTTTGAGGGGGATAGGGTGTGTAAACATAGAGACGCGACACAAACCAACATAATAACAACCATACACATTTTCTACATTTAGGCATTGGACCAGCGGTCAGTAGGTACATGTTTACAAAGTTGCATTAGATTATGATGCGATGGAGAGAAGGTTGGGAGGATGGTATGGATGTGGGTTAGGAATATGGCTTTCACCCCCGCTGTGGGGACAGATATGGGCGGTAATGGCCTGCCAGTCTAGGTAGGGGGAGGGCTGGGGGCCATTACCGGCCATGTCGCCCACCCACAGTGGGGGTGAAAGCCATTTGCATCCCAGGGTTTATCCGGGGAGCAAATGGTTTTTCTTTTTCCTCTGGAGATTGACTGCGAAAGCGCCGCCAATCTACGGAGAAAAAAAAAGATGGCTGTCGTCATAGGGAAAAGGGAGTAAGTCCCTTTTCCATTTCTATGGCGTCCATGAGCGGGAGGAGTGCGGAGACCAGAGCACAAAGCTCCGGTCCAGCAGGTAAGTGAGGAGGGAGGGTGTGGGAAAGCGGTATGGTTTGCTATGGAGGGGTGCGGGTGCAACGGGGAGAGGCGCCCTGTTGCCTCCCCACATAAAAAAAAAGATGGCGCCACCTGGGTAAGTGCCTCGGGTGGCTGGAATGTATTGTCGCACGCTGTACCAGTCACCTGATTGGCTGAGCGCCCTTCCATGGTGGCGAATGCATCTTCCCTGGCTAGCAGGTGGAGTTGAGCTTGGTTTTAAATAATCCTTGGACTACACTGCTTTCATCTCAGCCAGAAGAGCATTCCAAAGGTCAGGGGCCAGAAAGGTATCAGAAAGTTGAGGCTGCACAATGGGGAGATGGGACAGAGAGTTGGTAAGTGTTTTAGGAGCGAGAACTCAAATAGATGAGTAAAGATAGATGGATTCGGACTGCTAGTGGGTGAGGCTAGACCAAGGATAGGTTTGAAGACAATGAGCAAACCTTTGAAGAGGTGAGCCATTTTTCCATGGATAGCCAGCTGCCTTCTGAGGTAGGAGAAGATCTAAGTAGGTAGTAGAGAGTGCACATAGCAAAGTGGAGTATTATATTGAGGGACGCGACATAAAAGAGTAGGCTAGCAACAGTATTCAAGTCTACTGGGAAGCATGGTGGAGATAAGGCGGTTAAATGGGGCGGAGAACGTGGGGATGAAGGCAGGTGCAGAGAAGAAGGATGGGGAGGTTTAGAAGAGTAGATACAGTGGGGGTCATTCTGAGGTGGGCGGTAAGGGTTAACGGGCACCGGTAAGGATGCCGGTGCCGGAAAACCCTTACCACCCAATTCCGAGGTTCCTTAGCAGGAACCTCCTTAGCGGGTCCCGTTGAGGGACCTTGGAGCTAATAACGGTACCGCAATTTGCGGTACCGCTATTAGCGCCTTCCCCATTCCCATTGAGCCCTATGGGGGCTCAAATGGGAATGGGGAATGGTTTACTGAATGGGGACTTACTGGGTCCTCCAGGGTCGGGATGACCCGGTAAGTCCCCATTCAGCCAGACCGGACCCGGACCCGGTATTGGAGGCAGCCATGGTGCTATTAGCATTCCGACCCTGGAGGACCCAGTAAGTCCCCATTCAGCTAATAGCACCATGGCTGCCTCCAATCTCGGAATGACCCCCAGTGTCTCGTATATCCTGATGTTAGTGGAGAAGCATATGGCATGAGGCAAACTCATCAGTGAAAAGGGCCGAGGATATGGAAGCCTACAGGAAAGGAGGGTGTTGACAGCATGGGACAGCTTCTCTTTTGTGCTCCTTCACGTTCACCTGCTCAAACGGGATACTAGGGCCTGTAGCTTCATAAACCCTCCTCCCTAAGCCCGGGGGCAGCCCGCAGGAAATGGTGCGGGAGATGAGGACGTCAGAAGGGTGCTGGTGTGATCGCTTTATGAACATAATAAAAGAAGAAGGGAGAGTTCATTATGAAGTAAGAGAACAATACACTGTACGCACAGGGATGTCATTTGGGGGTCGCCAGGGGTCGCACATCGCACCCCGGAGGTCTCCCTTGCTAGTTCAAAAAGAGAATTGTAGTCTTAAGTCAACCGTTGGCGAGTCCTTATAATTTTATTAAGTTAATTGGATTTAGTTGTCTGCAAATAGGATGTCCACATATTGTGACTGCCCAATAATGAAGGTAAGGTATACATTGAAAATTGGATATACCAGTTTGCGCCAACAATTGCTTACAAAATATTAGGTTTGTTCAGAGCATCATGTTTTATTAAATTGTTCTTAAATGTGGTCTCCCTTGGTACTCGTACCCCTTTTTATTATTTTTATTATTTATAAATGGATGCTGCTGGGCTGTGGCCACCCTCATGTGGCTCTTTGTTTCTGGAGTGGCTGTATTCCTTGTTCCGGCCTCTAAAAAAAACAGGGGGTTCCACAAGTGCAACACTTTGATTGACCCTAAATAACTTCAGGGTTGAGTCGCTGTTCTTAAACACCTCAAATTCACAATGCAGACAAAAATGTCCAAAAAGCATTTAGAGTAGAATAAGCATCCATTTCGGACTAGGGGCCTCATCAGGGATTGGCGGAGTGGTAAAAATACAGTGGTAATGCTATTATTTCTGCATTACCGCTCCGCCCAATCCAGAGTATTGGCAGAAAAATTCCCCTTTCTGCCATTTTCGGCACTATAACCGCCGGCGGTAGTAGCACTGAAAATCCCCATAGAGTCGTACGGACTCCGAAGAAATGGGGATTAACAGTGCCACTGCAATACGGGTTCCAGAGCGAATTGCGCCAGACCGAGTTGCGGTAACACTAATAGCGTCCAACTTGTGATGAGGCCACATGTATTTTCATTTTTGTAAGTTGCAGTTATAGCATGTTTTTTCTGCCGATGTCTCTGTTACGATCATCACAAGACATTCCATCTCCGTGTCCTCTGACACTTGACAAAATCCTTGTGCCTAAAAGCTTGTGTACAGTGTAGAAAGGTTTGACCATAGCAAGTAACGTGGCCCTTGATTTAATTGTGCCACAATTAATGCTTTGTTGTAATGTGTCTATCTGTCTATCACCTTGGCATTCTGTTCAGGAGGTTTGCATGTATGAGGTAACGAGTGCCCAGAGTATGGGATGCCATGCGAGTGCGCTGCTTTCCCTGCGCTACTCTAATTTCTTTAATAAACAGTTATGAACCCTCCCAATGGTATGCATTTTGCCAACCGCTGAAGCCTGAAAAGTAGATCCACACAGGCTTGACATGTGGCCAACTTTGCACCAGAACTGCAGATGAACTGCCCAACTGGTAAATCTCAGTTACCAGTTTAACGGTATCCACTACAGAGTGTAATTTGCTTTCTGACTTTGAGGACATTCAGACATGTAATTGATAATTTTACTATAGCCAGTAAGATAGCTCAGTCGGTTGAGCGTTCGCTGCTGTGATGTGTGTGTGTGTGATCTGTAGCTTGCAGGTTTGAAACCTGGCAAAGCCAACTCAGCCTTTCACCCTTCTGAGGTTGATAAATGAGTAACCAACACAGGTTGGCTGATACTGTTTGTATATATGTTCTATATAAAACACTTAAGCGTAAATGCTATATAATAACACATCATTATCATTTGGCCCTTGACGTCTGCTTGCATTCACAGTAATGGTGTAATATGGGCCTATGCACAGTGATATTAACGATATATATGGTGATGCATTCTTGTATGATATTTATATCACATTAAAGTGATATTCTAACCATATTTTCGTGATGCACTTAGGAGCAATGCTATGTGATGCCACTTCCTGTTTTGTCAAAGAGTGAAAGGTCATGTTCCATCGCTTCCCATGGTGTCACTTCGGGGTGTAGTCAAATGACATCACTTCCTGTGATGTCATCCGAGGACACGGTTTGTGTGATGTCACTATCGCTACCCCTGGCATTTTAATGACATTGTGTCCCTGTGTACGCAACTGTAAGGGCTTGATTCATAATGGGGTTTTCAATGGCAAAATCCGATTGAAAAGCACTTGGTGAATCAGGCTCTAAATGTTCCACGCCGGCGCATCAATATCAGTGAACACTGTGGAACCACTTCCTGCGGTGTGCTGCTATTTTCAATCCCTCTACAGCTAGTTCCCCCGTGAAACATCTGCGCAGTCTGGTAAAATCGGTCTGACAGCCCAGGCCAGTAAATTGAGAGTGGTCGGCATTTGCTTGTGTGAAAGCTGAAGTGTCGAATCACCTGCTTTGCACAGTGTAATTAGTATCCGTTTTACTTTAACATCCCAGTTATGGTTCTGTGTATTTCTGTGGAACAAGAAAAATTGTTGGCATCAAAATTATGATTATTAACTCGACTATTCTGCCTGGGGTCTAAAGAAAAACAAGCATTGGCACTGCTAACAGTTTGGGCCTTTGTGTAGGCATGGGAAAGGCACTTGGTAGGCAGAACCGTAGTGATATTAACTGGCCTTTGATGGTAGCAGGTGCAAAATGGTGCAAGTACCTGGGCATCTAATAGCAGCATCCAATAGCAGTGCCAGGTAAATGCCTAATACTTATACAGAAGACAAAACTGTTGGCTTTGCCAATGCTTGTTTTAAAAACGGCTTCAGTGAAGGACAGGCAGAGTTGCTTATAAAATAATTGGCTACGAGGAGACCCCGTTAAGATATTTTTATTACACCAGCAGCAGGTTAACAACTCCAATTAAGCCATTAACTGTCAGAAGACTGGTTTGAAAAAACACTGGCAGGCACTTCAAGCACACAGTAAGCGAGCTCAAAGAGATCCTAGGAGGAGTTGTTTTGTGCGGGGACTGGCAGCAACTCGATGGGAATGGCCAAATAGATTAGCGGGGCCATGGGCCGTCCATGGGTGGGAAAATCACCAAACAACACCTACAGGCTGTGTATCCTTCCTCATATGCCATTTCGCCCTCTCTGCACTCTAATGCAAGATTCCTGGCTTATTGGGTTCGCACCTAACAGCCCAAGCTATCTATGAGTGTCCAGTTTGTTCTTAAAGAAACGCAGCAACAAGTACACATTTTAATTGGAAGTTGAACCAAGTTTCCAATTAAAATGCGTACTTGTTGCTGCGTTTGTATAAGAACAAACTAGACACTCATAGATAGTTTGGGCTGTTAGGTGTGAACCCTATAAACCGGAAATCTTGCATTTGAGTACAGAGAGGGAGAAATGGCATATGAGGAGGGATTCATTTTAGCATAAATTTGTTTTTGGTGTAATGTTAAAGTGAAAATGTCTTCTTTACAAAATAGAAAGCATTGCTCCATGTTGTAACTTTCATTTGTTGTGTTACATAAGGTGCAGTGTCCTTTTGCAAGAAATCTTGCATGGGAAATTGCATTTTTTTTTTAATTCAGAGAAATGCTTCCTGTTGTTTACTTAATTGCTTCTGAAGTCAGAATGTCTAAAATGCATTATGGACTGCATTCCAACCATTATGATTGGCTGAGAAGAGGTCAATAATAACTTCCGTGTGCTAATTAATCCTTATGGATCTAGCCTGACGGCCGTTCCAAGAGTTATGGCCCTGAAAACCGAGTTAAAGGCTGAAGCACGGCAAATGCGTTTAACGAGGCGTATGGGCAATAACTCCTAAAACAGCCTGAAGGTATGGTCTATAAGGCTATTAGCACAACCGTCACGTTATGAAACAATGAAGAAAACATAAGAAAAGTCACTGAGAAATGTTAAAATAAATGATTTAAGTTGCAATTGAAAATGTGGCCAGCAAGTGGAGATATTTCAATATCTGTGGGTCCCTCATTGCTGCCTTTACGTTCCTACTTGCTGAGGGAGGAGGAAGGGATGGGGCTTCCAAAACAGCCGGCCATGTCAACCGGGAGTGGCCCGGCAAAGTAATGACGTGGCGATAGTGTGCGATATGCTGGAGAGGTCGGGCCAGGTCTGCCAGATGCGGCCCCGCAAAGATTGCGGCAGCTGGGGTCCTTACTCTGAAGGTAAGGAAGAGAGAAGTATTGGTGAGGCGTGGATTCTTAGCCTGTCAGGTGTGGCCGGACGAGCTAGGGAGGGGTTCAGGCAGTAGGTCTGCTCTCAGCCGGCACATCGATGAAGAGAGGGCATGCTGCAGTAAGATCTCTGTGCGCCACTCCATGGTGTGCGGCGCTATGAAGCTTAGCAGAATTTGCAAGCTATACCGGTTCATTTAGCTCACAGATTAGCCAATCACCATAGCTTGTGTCACTCTGGGGTTCAGTAATTTGTTTTAATACATTCTATTTAGCAATTAATTTCCCTGATCGGTAGGCTAGTATACTAAGGAGCATCTTCCTACACATAAACGTTGGTATAAGGTGGCAAGACACAAAGAAACTTCTATATGTTCTCCATTACATCCATCGAGATTAAAAAAATAAGTACTGTAGCCCCAATACATGCAGCCAATAAATGAATAGATGCAATTGAGACATTGTTGCATTGTGTGGGAAGCACAATCATGGGCCCAATGCTTCAGAATGATGTGGAAAGGATAGCAACATAAATAAAAGAGTACACACAAGGGTGAGCAATCGGCACAGTCAAATGTACATTTCAGGAATCAAGGAATTCGTACTGCTTGCAAGACACTGCACTTAATTCTCATTGCAGTATTGCACCAAACAATGCACTCAAAAATCTACACGCACATACTAAAGGGTCTGATAATGGCGATGTAAACCAATATGAAATCCCTCTGGAGCGTAATCAAGAGGGACGCATGGAGAAAGGTAGGAGTTATGCTATGCCTGTTGGAATTCACCCAGAAGGTATAAGGAAAGTGTTGGTAGAAGACGGCATAAGGGTCAACACATACAACAGAGATGCCGATATTTATAGTTTGCTATGCATTTCCAATAACGATCAGATGTGCACCATTCTTGCAGAAAGAAACTGTTGCAGATGGTGAAGGGGAAGAAACGGTGAGTGGAATAATAATGCAGACCAATCAGGAGACCGGCCCACCAACACAATACTTTCAGCAGCAGTTAGGGAGAATTCTCAAGAATGTGCTAATTTCCCTTACCTTTTGATACCCCCAGCAACTTTGCTGGATTTATAGGATTTAAATGTTTACCTGGAAAGAGTGTGAGCCTTTTTTCCCACTCTTTCATGTATTTTATTGTGTGTTTTACTTTTGTGTTTTTTGGATATGTAGTTTTAAACAACTCCATATGCATCATCTTTTTCTTGTGTGTCACACAGCACCTTCAGTGCAGTGGCACAGGGGTGGTTCCATGCTCCCCAAAGTTTAATACCTTCTCTGGGACTGACTACCGTCTCCCAGAGCATGTAAAGTTAAATTGACTTTGCTAGTCTTTTTAAATTCATAGACCCAGCACACCCTATCTTCATATAGAATGCTGGAGGGGTTGCCTAGCATCTCCTGTGTCTAAACACTCATGTAACAGTCAAATACTTTCCTTTCCTCTTGAAATGGCTGGTGGCAGTGGTTGTAGAACAAACTACCATGATTTGTCCTGACCGCGAACACCGTTAGCTAAAAATCAGGTCAGCCATGTTTTTCAATATGGCGCCCATGACCCCTCTGTAAAAACAGACTCCAGTCATCTTTTTTCACCGTTTCTTTTAGGAAAGGTCCTTCTGTGTTTAAATCTGCGTGCGAAACCAGGTTTGCTCCCTTTGTTCGATGCCCTTTGGCGGGCTTCAGTACTGAAGCCCTCCTCTGGCGCTTGAGTGTCTGGGGTGGACAGGATTTGAGGGATTTGACGGTTGAGAATGCACTTTGGTGTGATTGGCTGGCTGACTGTCCTGCAAGGACAGCCACCCTGCTGGGTGAGTGACAGCTAGGCTGGAATGAATGGGAGAAAACTGTTTAAAAGGCGAGTCTCCAGGACTGGAAGGCAGAGTCGACCACTGGAACGAAAGAACCGAAGAAGAGCCGAAGGAAGGCGATTGCTGCAACTCCTGGACCGTTGGTTTGCCCGGTGAAGCTCTGCTGCAGGTCCGAATTGCCTGAAACTCCATCAACAGAGAAGCCCCTTCAAGGATGACTTCTTCCCTTGAGCTTGTGGGAAGAACCAACTCGTAAGCCCCTGGACACCGTCTCCATACTGGTCGAATTTTCATAAGAGTGCTGTTGAAAACTGGATAGCCAGTGAGAAGGATACCAGTTTGTGGACTTTAAGGCACTCACACCTTAAAACCGACGTTTTGCCAAGCTTTTGGCTTCTTCCCTGGGCAGTGCAGGAACCTCCCGACATCCTCCTTCTTGTCCCCACATCTGAAGCTCAGGAACAGCAAGATCTTCAGGAGCTGTCAGGAACAACTGCCTCAGCTACAGCTTTTCTTCATCCATAAGGTACTGTGCAAACACGGTGTGGAAATTCCTTTTGCCGCAGTGAAAGTTTGTGAAACTTTCCCAACTTTGGAGTCTTGTTTGCTCCTAATCCGACATAACTCTTTTGCTGGCAAACTACTTCTAAGAACATTGGCAAAGACTTAACCCTTTACTATCAGAACTGTGCTCTCCTATCCAAGACTCTGAACCATTGACTTTGGCCCAGGCCCATTGAATTGAAATGCCTGTTGTAGTGAACTGCAACTGTTTGCCCTGCCTATGAAAGTCATGGTGCTTTAATTCTTATAACCTTTGTCTTTCTACCCCTTTTGAAAGTTACTGAAGTGCCATTTTGCTCCCACTTCAGGGGAGCATAACTTCTTCAGAAACGTATTGGTTGTGTACTGTAGTGCATTATAGTGTGATATTGAGCTGCTTTTTACTAGTGGAATGTTTTCCAACTGTGTAAATAAATGTATATTCGTTTACCAAGAAACCTTGAATAGTGTTTGTTTGAACTACTGTGATTGCAAGTCCTTTGTGTTACATCTTGTACTGCTCACATACCTCTTGAGATAAGTCTAGCTGCTCAGCCACTGCTACCACACAACTGTGTAGTACAGGCCTGTACCAAAGGTGAGATTTTGCTAAACACCTGTAGTCTTAATTGTGTCTAGTGTTCCCAAAGGGTACTGCATGTTATTCTGCCTAACAGCAGCCTCTGGGAGAACTGCCCAAGATGTCACCATAATAAAAGGGCCCAACAAGATTGTGGTGGGTGAAAAGCCAAGTGCCCCCAAACGATGGACAGTTGTGCAAAGCCTAAGCTTTAAAGAAGATGCCCAGAAGACTACGAAGGCTCAAAATGGAGGAGAGATAACCTGCCAAAGGAGAAAAGCTGTGGATAGGAGGAAAGAACTTAATGAGGTAAAGAGATGACTGCTATGAAAACAGTGTCAATTTCAAATGGACTGAACAGCGAAGATGACACTGGAGTTAAGGAAGGTAAACCAGCACAGAAGCCAACTGACCTCTACAATTTGTGTGGTAAAGACATGGCAACATCAAATTCTCCTATGGGCAACGTGGGACAAATTAGCCAAAGTGCACCCTGGGAAAACCATGTGCTTTCGTCTAGCCCTAACTGAGCTGCAAATATTCCATTATGCATTCAATAATCTACATATGAATCTGCAACCCATGAATCGTTCATTCAAATCACATCAAAAGCACAATTGTTAAAAACCAGTTTGTTTTAATGATTAAATGAGGCAGTGGTCATACACATGTTTGTATGTGTTTGTATGTGAGGTTTTATGTGAGGCAAACAAAAACCAAAAGAAGAAAACATAAAAGAATATAGATTAGTCCCACACTCCAGCCTCATATTTCACGTAATCATTTCACTTGATGCTACTGTTCTAATACCTGTACATTAAAGGGGTAGTCCAGCTAAACATTTTATTTAAAAAATAGATAGGCAACATTAAAAAAAAAATACCAGCACTTTTTTTTTAAACTTCCTATGTAAAATTTTGAGCTATTCAAGCTCAAAATTCGCAAAAGCAAGCACATGGGCGCATCCATTTTGTGAAATGGATGCCCGCCTGTGCTGGCTTTTGCTTTTGCGGCACTAATGAAGGAAAAGCCAGCCAGCTGTAGTAAACAAAAGCTACCGCTGGGTGGCTTTTCCTTCATTGGTGCTGTACGCGGAGGACAGGGACCGGAGACCAGAGCAGGAAAGCTGCAGCTGAATCTCGGTAAGTGCTATTTATTTTTTTAAAAATAAGCACTAGCTGCGTTTTTTTTTCTAAATTTTCCGGGCTGGAGGAGCCCAGAAAACTTAGAAATAAAACCGCAGCTTTAAAAACGTTGTAATTATGTTTGCGGTCGCTTTTGAAGCGACCGCAAACAAATACAACGTTATTGTGTTTGAAAACGGTGCGGGTTTTCTTTCCAAGTTTCTCAGGCTCCTCCGGCTCGGAGGAGCCTGAGAAACTCGGAAAGATAAAACGCAGCGTTTTCAAACACAACCGCGTTGTGTTTCTGCCTGCCTTGGCTTTCATTTTGGGTCTCCGGTGCTGGGGCACCGGAGACCCAAAGTGATAGCCACAGCAGGCAGAAACACAACGCGGTTGTGTTTACATGCCGCGGTGTTTCTGCCTACAGCTGATTTCCCATTTGGGGCTCTCGGGTTCACCACGGGGGGCCCGAGAGCCCCAAATGGGAAATGCTGCAATGTTTCTGCCTAAATCTGATTTCCCATTTGGGGCTCTCAGGCTCCCCACGGGGGGCCCGAGAGCCCCAAATGGGAAAGCAGATTTAGGCAGAAACACAACCGCGTTGTGTTTCTGCCTGCCTTGGCTTTCACTTTGGGTCTCCGGTGCTCCCATCGGGGAGCACCGGAGACCCAAAGTGATAGTCACAGCAGGCAGAAACACAACGCGGTTGTGTTTGAAAACGCTGCGTTTTTTCTTTCCGAGTTTCTCAGGCTCCTCCGAGCCGGAGGAGCCTGAGAAACTTGGAAAGAAAAACCGCAGCGCTTTCAAACACAATAATGTTGTATTTGTTTGCGGTCGCTTCAAAAGCGACCGCAAACATAAATACAACGTTTTTAAAGCTGCGGTTTTATTTCTAAGTTTTCCGGGCTCCTCCAGCCCGGAAAACTTAGAAAATAAACCGCAGCTAGTGCTTATTTTTAAAAAAAAATAAATAGCACTTACCGAGATTCAGCTGCAGCTTTCCTGCTCTGGTCTCCGGTCCCCGTCCTCCGCGTACAGCACCAATGAAGGAAAAGCCACCCAGCGGTAGCTTTTGTTTACTACAGCTGGCTGGCTTTTCCTTCATTAGTGCCGCAAAAGCAAAAGCCAGCACAGGCGAGCATCCATTTCACAAAATGGATGCGCCCATGTGCTTGCTTTTGCGAATTTTGAGCTTGAATAGCTCAAAATTTTACATAGGAAGTTTAAAAAAAAAAGTGCTAGTATTTTTTTTTTTAATGTTGCCTATCTATTTTTTGAATAACATTTTTAGCTGGACTACCCCTTTAACACTTCCCTAGAAAAACTCAAATGAGAAAGAATAAACAATAAACAAATACACCATTAGCATCTTGCATGTACTTGTTCAAATCAAAGTGTTTACTGAATATTCTGTTGATCACCTTTGAACGCACATCCCGGGTCAAACACCAGGCTATCAATGGCAATCTCTCTGTAAAATATGAACAGAAAGAAACCTTACATAATCCGTTTCCTATGCTCCTATTTCTTCCGAATGCATTTTCGTTTATGGATATTCCTTACATTCACCATGAAATTCGATTGTAACAAGCACTAGGACGCCAGTCATCATCGCCTCTGACCTACCTTGCTTATTAAGAAAATGATCGCGTTAGCTATGATGTCACCAGCGTGTCACGCTTGTGCAACGTCAAAAACGTGGGCACGTCTTCTGTCTATCTAGAGCCCCAATGAACGTGCTGCTGCATATATGCAGTAATTACTTTCTTGTTTCGTGACCCTTCAAGGAAACAAAAAATACTTTAAGAACCTAGAATGATTATGTTGTGCACTCTAAATCGCACCAAATTCTTGCAATATGCTATATTTGCTCCTTCGTTTGTGGAATTACCAACTTAGTTTCACCCAAACTTTGGGCAATAACTATATAGTGACTTACCTAGTTCTTTTATGGTAAATATTAAAAATGCATTAGTAGGGGGCATGGCCTGGAGCTGCCGCGAGTGGCATGGCCTCTTAGGAGCTCCCGCTTGGCCCATCGCGCCTTTATTCTCACCGCCGTTTCCTTGCCCCGATATGTGATGAAAAGAGAACGCCTCACGCATGAACTCGCGTTGTGGCCACTGATCGAGCGGGTCCCCGTTCCAGCGCCGAATTGCAGAGTTTTCGAATGTTTTACTCTGCGGGACCCCGCTCCACGGCAAGATGGTGACAGCGGAGCAAGCACAGAGGTGCACCTCCATGAGGGGGAGGGGCAGGCGCACTAAAACAAATGAAGCCGCCTGACCCTCTCAGCCCTCCGTCCCACACTGGCGCACCAGCATTCCGCCCTGAATCCTGTGCACTCCACCAAGCCCGAACGCTTTGATCGGCCCGAAAAACCCACAGAAGCAGAGGTGACGTGAAAGTGGAGAACTGTACTACCTCCAACGTATCCCGCTGCGGTAAGGCGAGGGGCCCTAACCTAAACTCTGCAATCCCCGCTCTTGCCTCATTCTCCGAAGCACCTCTCCTCCCCCGATCTGCACGGGGGCTGATGCGGATACAGCGTCCCCTGGATCTTCCGTGTCGGAGCTGGACCCCCCCAGGGAGGAGCTGCAAACGGGGAGTATCGCGCCTCGTGGGCCCTGCCCGGAACCATCAGCTTCTCGCCCCCGGCAGCTGCTCCGGAGGCGGCGTCTCATCTGCCCAGCCGGGCTCCACCCTCTGGCGCTGAGGCCCACCGCGAAGTGCCACCCGCACCATCGGAGGACGCCGCCGGAACCCACCCAGTTCTGCACTGCAGCCCAGCAGGTCGCACAGCACAGCGATCGCCACCAGCCTTCCGGTCCTCTATCCGTAGCATCCCTGGACCTTGAATCTCCAGGACTGAACTCCTGAAAGCACGCGGGATATCACGGACTTCCCGTACACCCCCCCTCCTGGAAACTAAATCAGACCGCATCCCTGAGGTGAGGAGTGGGGAGAGCCTGGGAATACCTGCCCAAGTTCATCTTTCTCAGAGGCTGTGCTCCAAGCGGGCTCCTGAATTCACGCCCCTGCTGAACACTACGTCCCCACTCCACTGGGCCCCAGATGCACCCGCAGGCCTCCTTGACCTGAGATTCCACCACTCCCCCCCCTATCATCGAGACCCGCCAATCGACCCTCTGAGCCCTACCACAATCTGCTACGGGAAAACGCAATTACACCACTCCCTCCTTCAATATTCAAGCTCCCTTGACCTCGCCTGGCGGGCCAGGAATCTATAGAAGACTTCTGAACTCTCCCCCTGTGCTAAACAGCAAATATACCACACAGTAAGGCCTGCCACAAGATACCCAACAACACCAAAATGTCAAAATGTGGCAAAACTTCTAAGCAGGCAGATATCGTCTCCTTACTGGCGAATACCACCACTGAGAGATCTAGAAAGGGGGATCCACTAGAAGAGCCATCCAACAACTCCACGCCCACGGTACCGGCATCTGCCCACTGCCCATCCCAAATGGTCACTAAAGCCGATTTGCAAGACCTACTGTCAGCTTTGACCAAAGAATTTTAAAAAAGCACTGAAGAAGTCACAAAGAAAATCAACTCTCTGGATGGGCGGGTGGGAGAAGTCGAACGCCGAACAGCTCAGCTTGAAACCAAGGTTTGTGACCACAGATTTGAAGATGAACTGGACAGGGACAGGATCAATGCCTTAGAGGCAAGATGCAACCTCCTAGAGGCAAAACAGGAGGATGCAAAGAACTGCTCTCGGAGGAATAACATTCGCATACGAGGGATCCCATTCTCCATTCCAGAAGCAGAGTTAAGGAGCTACGTCTCAAACCTACTCAGATTCATAATCACACTTCCAGATAATGCACCCCTGGAGCTGGACCGGGTGCACAGAACCTCCCCAAGACGGGAATCTACATTCCCCCCGGACGTCTTAGTCAGAATCCACTTTTTCCAATTGAAGGAGAAAATTATGCGCGAAACCAGGCAATTGCACCAGATCACCTTCCAGGGCTCCACAATGTCACTCTACCATGACCTGGATGCCTCTACTCTCCAAAAACTAAAAATCATGCGACCCCTAACGGAATGGCTACGAGAAAAGAAGATACCGTATCAGTGGGGATTCCCGACCTCAGTCAAATTCAAGTGGGAGGGAGCTCTGAAACAACTTCACACACCAAAAGAAGCAGACCAATTCATGGGCCACGGAAAATCGGACATGGAGTCGGAAGCAGAAGAATCAATCCGCCCCCACCCGGGGAAAGCCCTCAACAGGAGTATGGTCAAAAACCAGCAGGCGGCGCAGACCTCGAGGTCCCACCAAGAAAGACAATATTCCAGGATGATCAATTGGCAATAACTCACTCGAATCTGGGTGCCTCAATCTCTGGACGATGCCCTTAGCGGGCAACCACTCTTAAGATGAAGCACATCTCCCAACCCACATTGATACGAGTCCCCTACAATGTGGTGGGCCTCGGATACATCCACTCACAATCACGCCAATAATGCAGGAGCAGGGTTGAGTTCTAACGCACTTCAGATCAGCGGCCCAGTTGCCCAGCGTTAGGCGCTTTGGCGCCACCAGTTCCCCAGTGGCAGCAGAACAATGGTTCTACTACTAGTTCAAGTTATGGGGGGGAGGGGATGGGACAGTTAAATTACCAGAGCGACCAACCGAGAAATGGGCACACCGAACCTCACGGGGTCTGGCCCCGCAAGCAGCACTACAGCATAACGTATCACCAAACCAAAGCAGCAAGCAACCGCTTCTAGCAGACTCTCGGCCACAGGGAAAGGACACGGAGCAAGACACAGCTAAGGTAAAAGTAAATATCAATGGCTGATACAAGCGAGATAGTAATACTCACATGGAATGTCCAGGGTCTGAACTCGCCAAGAAAGCGCAAATCAGTTGAGCACAGACTGGGACAAATATCGAGAGATATCGTTCTTCTCCAAGAAACCCACCTACTGCAGGAAGACAAGTGCCGGGTGAGATTCAATAGGTATAGAAACAGAGCATACTTCGCCTCCTCTGGAAAGAAGAAGAGAGGAGTAGCGATTCTACTAAGTGACAGAGTCCCGCTGTCAAAAATCACCATAAAAAGAGATCAGGAAAGGCTGCTTCCTCCTCCTAAAGGGGCTGTTCGAAGATCTCCCTATCACCATCGTTTCAATTTATGGCCCCAACACATCCCAAGCCAACTTCATTACAAACCTAATCCCAACCATCCTAGCCTTTCGCGAAGGCCACTTGATTATGAGCGGAGACTTCAATTGTATGCCAAATCCACAAATGGATAAATCTCTGCCCCCCACGAACACAGACTTTGCCCATGCATTGTCAATAGCCAAACTACTCAGAGAATCCAAAACTGTAGACGCATGGAGGATATGCAATGACACCTTGAGAGATTACACTCATTACTCCTGTGTGCAAAAAGGCTTCTCAAGAATAGATCTCATATTAATATCTGAAGTCTTGTTCCCATGTCTTAACAACCCAGAAATACACACCTGCATGTCATCGGATCACGCCCCAGTATCCGCCAAACTAGCCATTTCAGGTCAAAAACGCCCCGTTCAAAGACATTGGAAATTTAACGACTCACTGCTACTAGATGAATGCATCAGATCGGAAACCGAAGAAACAATCTACAACTACTTCAACGAAAATACAACGGAAAATTCTCCCATCAACATCATCTGGGATGCCATGAAAATGGTCGCCAGAGGCACACTGACCAGTGCCGGAGCGGAACAAAGAACAGTCTTGAATATAATGGCAGCTAAACTGGAGGAAAATGTAAGGAAATTAGAGGATGAACTCAAATCACACACCTCCAGAAAAATGGAAAGAGCCCTTAGGAAAGCTAAAACAGCGCTGGAAATGCACTGCGCCAACCGCACAGCAAAGGCCTTATCATTTACAAAACAATTCTATTACAGCAAAGGGAATAAGGCAAACAAGGTGCTTGCGCAAAAATTGAATAAAATCCGCAGCCGAAACAATATCTTGAAACTCAGAAGGGAAGATGGAAAAATGCTTTACTCCAAGACCAAAAAAACTGAGGAACTATTGAATCACCATAAATCAATCATGTCCGGGAACCCCACAACACTAGACAATCTACCAGAATATCTGAGTACCATGCCCCCCGAGACACACCCCAGCTGGAATCTCTGGAACTACCTATCTCCACCGAAGAAATCATTGAAGCTATTCAATCTCTCAAAACCGCTGCCCCGGGCCCCGATGGTTTATCCGCAAACTTTTATAAAAAATACGCCAGATTACTAACTCCTCAAATGACGGTCCTGTTCAACTCCTTTCTCACCTCAAAGTCAATAACGGGATCAATGGCAGAATCACTCAAGTCCTGCTAAACAAGCCTGGAAAAGACCCCAAACTAGCCGCTTCCTACCAGCCTATATCACTACTGAACAACGACGGGACGATCTTTGCAAAAGTTCTTGCCAACAGATTGGGACCTACTCTACCAATCTTAATTGATCAAGACCAAACAGGTTTTATCCCTGGAAGAGGGACCCACGACAACATCATAAGGACAATTAACATCATTGAAAGCGCCCATAAACTAAAGGTAGGAATGGCAGCCATATCTTTAGACGCACACAAAGCCTTTGATCTGGTTTATTGGGGGTATATCCAGGCAGTCCTGAAGCATTTGGGATTTGGCCCTACTTTTATCACATGGGTAATAGGCAATTACCAATCTCCTACCACACAGCTACGGGTCAATGGCACTAGATCCAGCAAAATTCACATATCCAGAGGTACTAGGAAGGGGTGCCCACTCTCACCCCTAATTTTTGCACTATCTATGGAGCCTTTCGCTGCACGAATCAGGCAAAATGCCAGTATAAGTGGGTTATCCGTGGGAGGTCACGAATATAAAATAGCACTTTATGCGGACGATGTCCTAATAACAGCGACAAACCTATCAACGTCCCTGGGTGCCCTGTGGACGGAGATTTCAGAATTTGGGGCCCTGTCAGGATTCACGGTAAACCTGTCCAAATCCACTGCCCTGGCGGTTAACCTTTCTAGACAAGAAAAAAACGCTCTCAGCCCTTTAATGCCAATCCCATGGTCGAATGGCCCAATCGATTACCTTGGGGTTCACATCCCTAATGACCCACTGCTTGTACTCAAGAAACTTCCCACAAATAATCAAAGATCTCCAGAAGGATCTTAAAAGGTGGAAGCCCCAGGAAATATCCTGGTTCGGCAGAATCACGGCTATTAAAATGAATCTGATCCCCAGATGGTTGTACCAATGCACGGCACCCCCAGCCAATATCCCGGGTCCAGCCCTGGCAGCCTTAAAAAAAGCAAATCCACACATTTGTTTGGGGCGGGGGGAAACCTCGTATAGCCAAATGGATAATGATGAGGGGGATACCACAAGGAGGACTAGGAGTGCCAGACCTAGCTAGATACACACTAGCAGCGCAATTGTCTCACGCTTTCACATGGGCCCAAGAGTCGGATATCCTGAAATGGGCACAACTCGAAGAACATTGGAGTCCAGCGGCACCCTCAGACCTCCCACATCTTCCACCCATAAAGCCAAAAACAAACAGCGGACCCCTGCTGGCAATGCTGACAACGGTCCGCTGCTGGAAAGAAGCAGCCCAAAAGTGGGGTATCCGCGGATCACTAGGCCCCCTAACTCCCATATGGAATAACCCTGAATTCTCACCAGGCTTGTCATGGCACGGCTTTGGATTGAAGGTGGCCTACGAAAGACCAGCGATTTCCTGGAAGCAGATGCACCCATCTCATTCGAAAGGTGGAAAGCAAAATTTGGGATTGACGAACTTGAAAGATTCCACTATGTACAAATACGTCACTGGATATCCCACAGAGTGACCAGGGAGAAATGCTTCAGAGACTTAACAGCCTTGGAATTATCCTTAGCGACCCCCACAAGCAAAGGCGGGATCTCAACCCTGTACCATCTCCTCGATAGGACAGACCCATCTAAAAAGGAAAGATATATGCTTGAATGGGAAAAAGACCTGGGAAAAGAAATTGAAGTAGAGGAATGGGGAAAAATTTGGGCCAGGCTGCATAAAAGTTCACAGTGCATCACGAACAGAGAAGGGGGCTACAAACTCTGCTACAGGTACTACACAACTCCTGCTCAAATCAATAAGGCCAACCCAAATATTCCCGGAAACTGCTGGCGAGGATGCCTATCTATCGGCTCACTATTTCACATGGTATGGGCATGTCCGAAGGCTGAAGTATACTGGAGCGAAGTAATCAAACACATTAAGGAAATCTCGGGCCTCTCCATCCCATGGGACCCCGGAATCATTCTTCTAGGCAACACAGGTGACGGAGCATTCCCAATTTCGGGCCAAATCCCCAGGCTAGGCATACATCTATTCCTAGCAGCAAAAATAGCAATGTCCCGGGTTTGGAAAAATAAAGAAGGCCCATCTGTGGCACTTTGGTGGGCGAAATGCTGAGACATAGCGGTGGCTGAAAAAATCACTGCGATCCGAACAGGCTCTCTGAATAGAGTCCTAAACATATGGGACCCATTTATGGACTATGCTGCCAAATTCCCGGCCCTCACCAAGCATCCTCCACTGACCAGATGGCTCCAAAGCAGCCCGCTTTACTGAAACACAGCCTCACATCGTAGCTTCCCATCACCCCGCAATTCACTTGGCGGCTAAGGACAGACAATGGACAGCAATGCCCACTCCGTCAAACTGGTCCCTCCCACCCCGGTCCCCCAGAGAGACATTATCGCTCTAACACACCTACTGATTGCTGATCTACGATTGCTGTTATGTTTATTGTAATGCTCTTTTGTAAAACTCAATAAAATGTCGTTATAAAAGAAAAATGCATTAGTAGTCTTTATACATCAAAGAAATCATCTTGAACCATTAATTCTTGGATTTATCCATATTCTCAATTAACTTTTGCCCAGATATCACCTACTCCAGTGCCTACTTAGGAAAGTATACAAACATAAAATCTTCTAACTCATTTTTTTTTTTCAAAGGGCATGCAATTGCATTCCTATTTAGCATGGCCATTGACCATCCTGTTGTATTTCTTCTTTTGCAAGGCAATGTACCCTCTGGTGCAGTTAGTAATCGCACGCTGTTCTCCTACATAATATAAATTCAATCCTCACAGAAAGCATAAGAAATTGTTTTCTTCATTAATCCCATTTGGGGCCATCGAGTCCAACATTTCAGTCCAACGTGTTTCCCTTTGGTTCAATCTCTTTGCCAAATCATCATAAGGTCCTCTATTTGTCACCACTTCCACCACTTGAAATCGAATTTGTGAGATGTCATGCCTCTTCTCTATGCAATGTTGGGCCACAGCACAATTCATATTCTTCTTGCACTGTCTTGTAAATTGCACTACATAATGCATACCGCAGGAAGATTTTATAGTATATGCAACATTACTTGTATTGCAGGTGGCAAAACTATGTATCTTGATTTCCTCTCCCTATCTGGGTTGGTGTACCATATTGCCTTTGGTTACAAACCCGCCGTTAGAGCACTGCACGCATGGGAACATGCCCGTTCTTTTAGTTTGAGTCTGTTTCTTAACAGGTCTGGTCTTTACCAAATAATCTTTATAATTAATTCTGTGCTTGTAGGCAAATACGTTAATGTTCTCCAATTCTTTTGAATTATTGATTTAATCTCTCTGCTCTGTAATGAATACTTGGCGAGATATACCAAAGTTGTGGCTTTTTTCTCCTTTATTTGTTCTGAAAAACATCAATTTGTTGGATAACTGCCAGCTGTTTCTTTGATGCACTGATCTCATCATGCCTGGATCCTCGGGATACAAACTTGTTTCCCAATTTTGCTATTTGGTTATCACAATCTTGCAGATTACTCACTATCCTCCTCACCCTCAACATTTGGCATTAGGCAAGTTCTCAATCAAACTTGGTTGATGAAAACTCAGATGGTGCAATATGTTGCTCCTATCTGTCTCCTTGCAACAAATATTGGTTTCATATTGACTATTGAGTTTGCTGTGAGAAACCTTGTCGGTAAACTGTATCCGGGCATCCAGGGTATTAAGATAAGAAAGAAACCCTTGAAGACTATCCAGAGTACCTAACCATATTCCAAAAATGTCATCTATAAAGCGTACCCAAAACTTCAAGTAGTTCAGCCAAACTGGGTGATCCAGCATGTGTTCTTGCTCAAATTTATGCATAAAACAGTTTGCACAAGGTGGGCCATGTTTGCCCCATCACAGTTCCTGAGACCTGAAGGTAGGTATGTCACAATATAGTTATTGCCCAAGATTGGTGAAACTAAGTTGGTAATTCATCAAACGAAGGAGCAAGTATGGTATATTGCACGAATTGGATGCGATTTGGATCGCACAGCATCATTATTCTAGTTTCTTAAAGTATTTTTTGTATCCTTGAGGGGTCATGAAACAAGAAAGTAATTACTGCATATATGTGACACATTTGTTTATATCAGGGCTCAAAATAGACAGAAGACGTGCACACGTTACTGACGCTGCACCAGTGTGACGACGTCATAGCTAACACGACCATTGTCTTAATAAGCAAGGTAGATCATGGATGGTGATGACTGGCATCCGAGTGTTGTGCTCGTTATGAGCAAATTCCAAAGTGAAGCTAAGGGATATCCATTCATGAAAATGCATTATGAAGAAAAAGGAGCAGAGGAAACAGATTTTATAAGGTTTCTTTTCGTTTATATTTTACAGAGATATTGACATTGACAGCCTGGTGTTTGACCAGGGATATGCGATCACAGGTGATCAACTAAATATTCAGAAAAGAATTGGATTTGAACAAGTACATGCAAGATGCTAATGGTTGTTTATTGTTTATTCTTTCTCATTTCAGTTTTTCTTGGGAAGTGTTAACATACAGGTATTAGAACAGTAGCATCAAGTGAAATGATTGCTTGAAATATGAGGCTGGAGTGTGGGACTAATCTATATGCTTTCTTCTTTTTGTTTTTGTTTGCCACACACAAGGGTTTAGCCCTGAGGACGGACTAGGTCCGAAACGCATTGGCCAAACCAAACCTGTGTAAATGAACACTGCCTCATTTAATGATTAAAACGAACTGTGTTTTAAGAATTGTTATTTTGATGTGATTTGAATGAACGATTTATGGATTGAAGATTAATACGTACATTACTGAATGCATAATGGAATATTTGCAGCTTAGGGCTAGGCGAGAGCTTTACCACTGTGTTCCGATTAATGCAAAGGAAATATAGAAATATCTGTTTATAGACAGTCAGTAGTTTAAAGAAATGAAGTGGTGCCCACCTTTCTTTCAATCCTCTCTGATGTCAACACAGTTATCGAAAACATATATCCCAGAATCCCCCTTTCAGAAGACAAAGAATTTTGAACAGCTATGCAGGCTGAATACCTGGGTCGAGTAAACCTGATAAGGCACTTTCAGGCGATAGTACTAGAATTAGAGAGCCACAAGAAGATTACCCAAGGGCAATTATACATTAAATAAAAAAACAGGTTTAATTTTCGTGACCAATTTTAAATAACTGGGAAAGGAACATTTGAAGATAAAGAGGCTTCTTAAAACAAATGTACTCAAAGGCTACGCCTTGCAGAAGGCTGTTGTGCAGTGATTTGACATTATAGACACTACCTGACATTGCATGAGTGAAGAGAAAGTACTTTACTATATTTTAGCAATTCCTCTGTTTTCGGCTCCTCTGTATGGGCGAGAGATTATAATGGTTTAGGTTAAGATTATAATGTACTTTTAAAATGTTAATCTAACTACATCTCTCACAGTGGTAAGCAACACAGTCCATCCGTGTGCTTTATTTGCACTGGGGACTGTGCTGCCTGACTATGAGCAGGGGTGCTTTCCCCCCCTAACCCTCCTTCCCCCGCTCCATATATTTTACATTTTGTAAAGAGGTGCCCTGTTACATTGCCAATTACAGCGCGCTGCACATAGAGCGCTGGAATAAATGATTGCTAATAAAGCTGAATGAAGCCAGTGAATAAATCAAAGGAGACAACTGCGGTGCGTCTGCTAACTGGGAAAGGAACATTTGAAGATAAAGAGGCTTCTTAAAACAAATGTACTCAAAGGCTACGCCTTGCAAAAGGCTGTTGTGCAGTGATTTGACATTATAGACACTACCTGACATTGCATGAGTGAAGAGAAAGTACTTTACTATATTTTGCAATTCCTCCGTTTTCGGCTCCTCTGTATGGGCGAGAGATGTGTGGTTAAGGTTAAGATTATAATGTACTTTTAAAATGTTAATCTAACTACATCTCTCACAGTGCTAAGCAACACAGTCCATCCGTGTGCTTTATTTGCACTGGGGACTGTGCTGCCTGACTATGATCAGGGGTGCTTTCCCCCCTAACGCTCCTTCCCCCGCTCCATATATTTTACATTTTGTAAAGAGGTGCCCTGTTACATCGCCAATTACAGCGCGCTGCACATAGAGCGCTGGAATAAATGATTGCTAATAAAGCTGAATGAAGCCAGTGAATAAATCAAAGGAGACAACTGCGGTGCGTCTGCTAACTAGGAAAGGAACATTTGAAGATAAAGAGGCTTCTTAAAACAAATGTACTCAAAGGCTACGCCTTGCAAAAGGCTGTTGTGCAGTGATTTGACATTATAGACACTACCTGACATTGCATGAGTGAAGAGAAAGTACTTTACTATATTTTGCAATTCCTCCGTTTTCGGCTCCTCTGTATGGGCGAGAGATGTGTGGTTTAGGTTAAGATTATAATGTACTTTTAAAATGTTAATCTAACTACATCTCTCACAGTGGTAAGCAACACAGTCCATCCGTGTGCTTTATTTGCACTGGGGACTGTGCTGCCTGACTATGAGCAGGGGTGCTTTCCCCCCTAACCCGCCTACCCCCGCTCCATATATTTTACATTTTGTAAAGAGGTGCCCTGTTACATTGCCAATTACAGCGCGCTGCACATAGAGCGCTGGAATAAATGATTGCTAATAAAGCTGAATGAAGCCAGTGAATAAATCAAAGGAGACAACTGCGGTGCGTCTGCTAACTTCTTTATTCAAGCGCAAACTGGCTTGCAGGCGGTAACCCCGCCGCCTTAAACACGTGGGTCGCAGCCCACCAAAAAAGGTGATAAACAGAGGACTAATCCTCTAACAATAGCATGATAACAAAGGTAGGACATTACATCTCCCCGTCACTTTAAACATACACCTGGACTTGTTTAATTGAGTTCTTCAATCCATCTTCTGGGCCTTCTTATGACCCCCTTGGATGGACAGCGAGCTGGTGGGGACAGTCTCTTGTATGCCCCATCACTGTCGCTGTCATCGGCATCTCTTTCCTCTTCGTGGTATTCTGAGTCTATGTCCGAAGAGTCCTCTGCAGATGTTCTTGTGATACTGACATTGGTGTTGTCACCCTGGAAGGTCCTGAAAAGGACGAGTTTCTGGTGACTGTGCCCTGAGGGCTTGCTGCCGTTATCATGGAGCCCTGAACGTGGGTTACTGTCAGCGGTTCAGGTTTGAATGCTGGAGTGTGCTTTGTGTTTTGGTTTTGCCGTACCAAAACTAGGTCTCCTATTTGCATTGCGCTTGGTCTTGCTTGTCTCCTGGTGTCTGCGTATTCTTTCATTCTTGCCTTGCTTTCACTGTCTTTGGTTCTTGCGGCCTCAACGTGGGTGGGGTTTGTCATGGCTTGTGGGTTGTGTGTCAGTCTTGTTTTTATGACACGCCTGAACATTAGAGTAGAAGGACACTCGCATGTCGAGCTGTGGGGTGTGTTCCGGTATTCGCGTAGCAGTGTGCAAATGGCTTACATGAATGAGCCATTCGTGATGGAGCATACTTGAAGGGTGCATTTGAGGTTTCCCGTAAATCTCTCGACCATACCATTGGCTTGCGGCCACAGCAGTGTGATCTTGCGGTGCTGGAAGCATAGGTGTTCCGCGAACATGGCAAAATCATGCCCACTGAATGGGGGTCCATTGTCCGATTTGACTATGGAAGTGATGCCGTAGTCAGCAAATGTCTTGTCTAGGGCGGGTATGACCGTCTGAGTGCTGGTGGAATGGATCAGATAGACTTCTGGGAATCGCAACATCTCGTCAATGATCACCAAGGCGTATTTGCCAATTGTAAGGGGCCCAAACATATCGACAGCCACTTCGTCCCACACCTGCAGGGGCATTTTAGAGGGTTTGATGGGCTCAGGGAACGTGCGTGGGGCCACTGCCTGACATGCTAGGCATTTCCGTAGTAATTGCTCCACTCGTTCATACATTGATGGGAACGACACCTTGGTCCTGAGTTGCCTTTTGGTTGATACGATGCCTCTGTGGCCTGTGTGTGCGATGTCTAATATTTGGTCTTGCAAGGTAGAAGGAATTACAATTCTGTTTTCCGTTAGTAACAGGCCTTCTGGTGATGTTGACAACGTGCTGCGGATGAGTTTGAAGGTGCGGAAATGTTGTTCTTCCCCTGGGGGTTCATTATGTGTACCCCTCCGTTTGCTCTGCCACTGGTCTGACCTTAGACACGCCTGTACTGTCAGAAGTAGCGGATCTTTTTGTGTCGCCTCCAGTAGTTTGGCTATGGTGATGGACTTCGGTAGTCCACTGCTGACCAGGTAGTTTAGATATTGATTAGCTTTGTTCGACTATCGCTCATCTTGAGCTGGAATTTGATGTCACAATAGGAAGTCCGCTGGGTTGTTGTCCTTGCCCGGGTGGTGAATGATTTTGAAAGAGTACTCCTGCAGCCTCAATCCCCATTGGGCGATGCCTGGTGGCATTTTGGCCATTGGCTTGCCGTAGATGGTGGTGAGAGCCTGGTGGCCGGTGATTATGGTGAACGGTCGACCATACAGGAACAGGTGGTAATGTTCGCATGCCCATACTACTGCCAGACTCTCCTTTTCGGGTTGTGAGTATGCGCAGTCGGTGGTGGATAAGCTGCGGCTTGCATAGTCTACGATTCTTCTCGGGGAATCTGGGGATGCTCTGGGTTTAGATTGCCCTAGTATTGCTCCTAGCCCCACTGACCTTAACACAGTTAATTCCGTGTTAAGTTCAGGGTCGTAGTACGCCATGCATGGTGCTGCGGCAATCCGCTTTTTTGATTTCTTGAAACGCTTCTTCACATGTGCTAGACCATTGGAATTCGTGGTGTTTCCCTGTAAGTAGTCGGAGTGGCGTGCTAACTGGCGCAAAGTCTTGTATATAGTGTGTGCAATAGCTCGCCATGCCAAGGAATGAGCGCACTGCCAATACAGAGGTGGGTGTGGGGGTCTCTACTAGCGCTTCAACCTTTTCGGGTCGGGTTTTAGGCCATCTCTCAAGAAAATGTGTCCAAAGAACTTGAGGGTAGATTTGCTAATTTCACATTTATCAGAGTTAAGTGTGAGGTGGGCATTTTCCAAAGCCATGCAGACTCTCCTCAAAGTATCATAATGACTGTCTTGAGTAGTGCCGAATATTAGAATGTCGTCAGAGTAGTTTAAGCAATTTGGGATGTGTTTTATTACCTGGTGTATCTCGTTCTGAAAGATTTCCGCATCTGAAGATACCCCAAAACGGAGTCTTTTATATCTGAATAGGCTGAGGTGTGTTGAGAAAGTGGTAATGTACCTTGAGGCAGGGTGTAACTCCAGCTGGTGGTAGCCCTTGTTTAGGTCTAATTTCGAAAACACTTTTGCTCCAGGAAGTAGGTGCATCATATCAGTCATTCTTGGGGCAAGGTGCCGTTCTCGCTCTATGGCCACGTTTGGAGCCCTTATATCTACGCATATGCGAATGCTGTCCTTGTTGTCTTTCTTGGGTACTGGTACGATTGGGGACACCCAGGGGGTTGGTCCCGATGCTGGTTCTATGATGTCCTGCTGCAATAATGACTGGATTTCGTCTTCCACATGCTTTTGTATATTGAGAGGTATGCCTCTGTAGTGCTGCGCCATCGGAGGTATTTGCGGGTTGATGTGCAATTTGACTTGTTTGCCTTTAGTTTTCCCAGGCCTGTGAAGAGAGCGGGGAACATTTTCTGCACCATGTGCTTAGGGCTGCCAGTGTATGCTGACATTATCTGGTACATTATTTGAATAAGTCCCATCTGGATTGCCGACTTGAAACTTAGGATGCTGCCGCCTGGCACTTTGCCTTTAATGACGTAGATTTTGATTTTCTGACTCTTGTCCTTGTACTGGCAGTGTGCCATGAACATCCCTTGACAATTGAGGTGCTTGTTTGATCCATAGGGATATATCAGCGTGTCTGCTTCTTTCAGCGATTTTTTGTAGGTGAGTAATTTGTAGGTCTCATCATTTATTACATTTATGGTTGCTCCTGTGTCGATTAGGAATTCTCTATCTTGTCCATTGACTTGTAACAGCAGGGTGGGGCTGTATTCCGCGGATACGCTGTTGCCAATGGCATGAACATATCCCCTTTTTTGGTCTCCACTGGATGACGATGAATGCGACTCGCGCCTCCTGCGAGTGTAGTCATCTAGATATCGAATCATTTGTCTGGAGTGCCGTCTTTGTGAATCATGTCTGGTTCTGGTGTGGCTGAGGTAATCTCTTCTTTCTTCCCACCTTTTCTCCTCCCGTGGTGGTTCACGTGATGAGCTCTGAGACTGATGTCTGATGACGGCGGGCGAGTGCCTCATGCAGGACCTTGAGCTTTCCAGCCTTGGGTTGCGATGTTGCCTCCATGAGTCTCTACTTGATTCTGTCGGTTGAAAGAAGTTGATGTTCCTGCAGACAGACTGAAACTGGTTTTCTCCACCACATTTGTCACAGTTGTGTCCAATGGCTGGACAGGGGCCGACATGAGGAAATGTAAAACCACACCTGTAGCATTTCTTTTGCTCTATGGGGTCCTTTGTCGTTCTAATGGGGCATACCGATGCAGTTGAGGCTGATTGAGTAATCTTGATGTTGCCTAGAGATTCTGTCTGTAATGCAAGAGCATAGTCAGCTCGTGCGAGTTGTAATATTTCTTGTAACGTTCTGCTCTTTTGAAGTAGTTTCTTTCTGAATTCATGCGATGTACAACCAGCTATGGTTTGAGATTTCAATGCTCCATCTGTTGAATATCGCTCAAAGTTACAATATTTTGCTCTTTTCCTTAGCCTCATCACAAAGTTGTCCATATTTTCATCACTTTCTTGCATGGATGTGTGGAAAATGTGCCTTTCAAAGTCTACATTTCTCAGAGATGCGAAGTAAGCATTTAGTGAGTCAATAATACCTTGAAATGTGTCTGTGTTGGATTCAGGCATTTCAAACACGATGTCTCGTACCACTGGGCCTAGCGAGTGTAGTAGAATACCTTTTAGACAACGTTCTTCCCTCACGCCTGATGCATCAATGTAAATGTGCAGTTCCTTGAGCCATCTGACCCATCTGGGGGCTAGACTGCTGGTGTCTGCCATGTCAAATGGTTGCATGGCTTGTAGCTGGAGTGATACTGATCCACGGTCTTCCTTGGGTGTGGCGTGGCATGGTGTGGAGCTGGATGCTGGGCTGAGAATTCCACTGTCAGTATTGGTTTCAGACATGCTTGGGGTATTCTTGACGTGGTAACATGGCTTAAATGACTTGCTGGAGACTTAGGGGTGCTGCTGGGCTGCCTCTTGATGGCCATGGTTAATAAAGCTGTGTGGACCGTGCCTGGTGGCTAGAAACAGTCTCTGTGTCCTGTGGGCTTTGTTCATATATTCTTTCCAACTTCTGCAGAGCAAATGGAACGAACGCGTGTATGTTTACAGTCAGACCGCGTGTACTACGCAATGCGCATATTGCATGTACCGGCAAACATTTGATCCCGTGGGAGTGGGTCTGCCGTGCTCTTGAGGACTCCTTACTTGAATAATTAATTCAGGTCTGGTTGCTCTCGGTCACGTGGATGCTGGGCAGCTCCGATGCCTCGATTTGGACGCTCCGCTGCGTGTGCTTGATTGAAGCAGGTGGTGTGTCTCCGGACCTCGGTGCTGCTTTAAAACACACTCATCGCCATTGTTATATTGCCAATTACAGCGCGCTGCGTGTAGTGCGCTAGAATAAATGATTGCTAATAAAGCTGAATGAAGCCAGTGAATAAATCAAAGGAGACAACTGCGGTGCGTCTGCTAACTTCTTTATTCAAGCACAAACTGGCTTGCAGGTGGTAACCCCGCCTCCTTAAACATGTGGGTCGCAGCCCACCAACAAAGGTGATAAACAGAGGACTAATCCTCTAACAATAGCATGATAACAAAGGTAGGACATTACATGCCCTTTGGGCTCCACTAAAAACGTTGGTCGAAATTATAAGAGACCAGCGGGGCATAGGAAGTCATACCCACCACTTCTCTTTATTACGGTAACAGCCTACACACACTGACCTACAGGAAGGCCTCCTCTCCTGTCGGTCAGCGTGCTCTACACTGTTGAGAAAAGGGACGGGTCATCTGGTTGTGTGTTTCGGCGGTGCTGTACCAAGGGTGTGAGCAGGTAAGAGAATTATAATGTATGTGTATATAATATGTTTGTATGTTTGTGTGATTGATTTTATGCTATGCATGCATGGAAGGAGTTGTCTGAATGTCGTATAAATGCAAAGGTGAATGAGAGAGTTATGTTGTATGTATATGTGTGAATCCGAGAATATGTGCTATGAGTGTGGGCCTGTGTGTTTGAAGAGGGAGTGGGCATCTACATTTAGCCTGGGTGGGGGGCTGTTGTCGGCATGGCATTCTTTGTTGTGCTTCAAGGGTAAAGAAAAACATGTTAAGTGTTATTACATTGCTAGGCAGCCTACATTGATGGTGCCGGTCTGCGTACACTTTTTTACGGTGGCATGCCATTTTCTACTGGGCTTAAAGGGTAAAGCAAACATGGTGAGTGCTATTACATGGTTGGACTGCCCTACCTTGGTACAGCCAGTCTGGATATATTTGCCTATGACATTTGTTACCGGCTGGAAAAGCCCACATTAGCAAGTTCTCATATAGTAATACTAGCATATATTGGGGCAGCCTGCTTGGTCATTTATGGAGGTTCCATGTCTTTATACCGAATTGTTTTATAAAGAATGAACCCATATTGAATATTTTATAACAACATTTTTTTTTAGAGAATGCACTTTTTGGGGTCGGGGGCTCCCCCCAAACACCTGTTTCCCACCCCTAAAAACCCACCCCAACCATTTCCCAAAAATATTCAACCCTTTACCCCATCCCTAAATGCATTCTCTATAAAAATGTTCGTTATAAAATATTTGAAATATGTTAATTCTATATAAAATATTCAATATAAACACTGCATACCATTTATGGGCATAGTCAGCATGAAGATGTTTTTTATACTGGCATATAATGCAGGTAAAGGCATCATGAAAATGCACTGGAAAATGCTCTTGTACACTATTGGTGACTTGCATCTATTGGATTTTTTCTTGTGCTACCAAACAAAACTGATTGAAAACGGTGTGGCTTTTTACCCAATTTTTCACAGAAAATGTGCTGTAGCATGCACCGCATTAACCCGTTATTTTAAAATATGTTATCTGGGTAAGAACCTCCTTAGCCCTGTTTGGCTGGCTTGTGTACCCTCACTACGCTCAGTTGGTCCCGCATATTCATGGTGAGCATTTACACCCCTACAATAAAAACTAAATTCATCAGCTCCTCAAATTTCAATCGGCCCTTTCTCTGAAACGAAAGTTCTTGCCTCCTATAACCCTTAGCAGGTAGCTCATGTTAATGTCTGAGTTTCCACACTGCCCCGTCCCCTCATCTGTCAATTCACAGATTCTCTTTTTGTTCTTTTTAGGGTATTATGTATCCATTTGAGACAGAGTCAGAGAGAGACGGGGGAGAGAGAGAGATTGAGAGAGAGTGAAGGGGCATTAGGAGCTAGATATATTGGAACTGTCTGCAAATGGCTACTGCTAGGAGTGCAGGGTTGCAGGTTGTTTTGATTTATAGGGCCTATTCCCCCCTTCACAGGCTAACCAACTCCCCTCTAAGATCTCCTACCAAACGACTCACATATGCCTACCACAGGCCCAGAGGTTAGCACATCAACACTAACCAAGCCACAACTAAGCGCACTTTCCTGCAACAGTGACTTAACGTACCCAAAGGGCTGTAGCCTATCAGATGTTGGGCTCTTCCCTATGGATAGAGGCGGAGGAGGAGCAGAGCTGCGTGGCCGCCCCTGAACCCTAACTGTGGTGTAGCAGAGCACAGCACCGCCATCGCTGCTCAAGATGTCAGAGAAAGTGGCTTCTGCCAGCAGGAGCCAAACAGGACAGTATGGGAGGTGTCCAAGTGCTAAACCAACAGCCTCGCGCTGGTGGGTTCTAGTGCGTAGGGCTCTATTTGGCTCAGGCATCAGCTTTCATTAAGGTCATTAAGGCATTGGAGTAACCCGATTGGTGTGGAAGGAGGACTTCCATGTCTCTCAGTATGGGGTGCTCAGATATGGGACATGGATATGTGTACTTGAAGAGGGGAGACATCTAAGGTAAAGTGTGCTAAAACATCACTGAGTCAAGGTAAGTGTTCTACTGAATATCTATTGCATGTGATTCACTCTTGATATGGGGTACACTTAGTGCTTCGCCTCATAGCACACATCTGAGTACCACAAAAAATTCAGTCCAGCTGTCACGTAGTCTCCACCGTATGCATGTACACTGCATGTAAAGCATAGCAGATCCATAAATTGTACACAGTTGCCCAAGTGGATTATATACCAATCATTCCTGCTGCTTTCCTCTTTTAGCACTGTGCCCCAATTGTTTATAGCTGTGCTCCACACACAAAATATTCTGTCCAACTTTCACATAATTTCTATTATCTGCAGTGCAGTTTTTGGTTCTTCCCTATCCACTCTTCGGCTTCAAATGTCTCCACACTAGACATTTCTGCCTTCTGTGTGGTGCCTAAACTACAATGCCTGTTGCATGCATTGTGTTGCTCCTCTCTCTCGTCTTTTCAGAACATGGTGTGCTTAAGGTCCATGCTTTCTGCAGTGCTTCCAGGCCATTGCATATGGCAGGAGGCATTATACACATATAATATAATATAACATAACATATTCAGGATGAAGTTAAAAAATGTATGAAGGTATATGATATGATATGATATTTTATTTATTGCGCGCCTATACACAAGTGTTTCAAGGCACAATGAGGCATAGGAGGGAAACTGGGGGGACAAGACAACGAACTTACTAGCCCCAGTGACTTTGAGATTGCGCAAGTGCAGGGGAAGGTGGGAGTGATTGAATAATTCATTAGTAATTGGCCTTCCCCCATGTTCATTATCCCACAGGTGGTGGTTTCTGGAGATTCTGTACAGGGTTTAGGAAAATGAACTCTATCGGTTCTATGTGATTTCAACGAGGAGATTTGGTCAAATCCAAATCAAACAAATTTGTTTTTTCCACATGGCCCACAACAATGAATTCATTAAATGACTGGGAGAGCATAAATACATCCAATTGGCGGGTACTACTCCACCCACTGAGAAAGCCATCCATCAGCGTCTCTACCAATGCACAGTGCTACTATTGCGGATACATTGGTCACCAGCTACCTTGCAAAGACTGATGGATCACTTACCTGGATGAAATAATTAAACAAAGTCTCCTCCGGGAAGAACGACGAGGAATGGCAGGGCTCAGACTGTGAATTACAATCTAATTCCTCCAAGAATTACAGATTTTCCTTGAACAGGATTTATCAGAAGTCATTGGCTCATGGAATCTTCACCCTCCATCCACACTGTTACAACATAAGCCAAAGTTAAGACTAAAATATTCAGTTGCTAAGAACATTTCCAATTGAAAACCTCATGATAATTCTGCATCTAAGATTGTTGATCTTAAATGTGCACTTTTGGATGTGAAGTCCCTCCCTTATCCGGCATTGGCAGTGCTGACCTTATATTAGCACATAACCTGGATATCCTAGCTCTCACAGAAACCTCGATACAAACACTGTCACGTCTGGCAATTGCTCTAGCGGGTCCTCCATGATAGTCCATTAAATCCAAGAATAGGGAGGCTGACAGATGAGACAGTGTGGTTATCAGTTTTCATTCATCATTCGTAATTTCTGTAGAACCAAAATGTATTCTTCAAGAGTGTGAAACTCTCAGTCTTAAACTCTCTCTTATAAAAATCAACTCCATTGCATACATTGTTCATCTATTGTCCTTCTACAAATACAGATACAAATACAGATTTTACCACGCAGATGCTTCAGGGTATCCTGAAATCTATACGTAACCTAGAACAAACCTTGACTGTGGGGGATCTCAATCTTGGTTTTAATGACTCTATGGAAGCATTACATCTTTGGGCAATGGTCTATCTGTCTGCCCGCTCACGAAAAGGTGCTGTACTGGTGCTGTACTGGATGCTCCACCTAAATATTGAGATCAGGAATGTTGCTTACTTTCCACAATCTTGGGCTGACTATTATGTGATTTGCTTTGGGTTTTGGTCACTCAATTCCCTCACAAAAATAAAGGAAAACGTTTTTGAGACTAGAGACACTCGTTGTTTAACAAAAAAGAGTATCTCCCTATTCCACTATGACAAGCAGTCTATAGAATTGATCTGCATCAAGACTTAGACAACCGAGCCAAATCGATCCACATGGCCCTTAATGCCGCATTGGATAGAATTACACCTCTAGGATCCAAAGGGTTTAAATCCAGCAATGAAAATAACAAATGGAATAATAGTGAATTGAAAAAGCAAAACAACTCATTTAAGAAAAATAGAGAGACAATGGAAAAAAGAATCTGTGCCTGATACGAATGCTTTACTTAATTAATGATGCCTGCAATATCCGCAAGCTATTTGTAAAGCTGAACAACAATGTTATCCGAATGAAATTGAGGTAGTGGTATCCACCCCAAAGCATCTTTTTCAAATTCTAGCCAATCTGCAACATCCTATATCGGCTCAAACCCCCACACCTTCCTATGCTTCAGATAGAGGCTGAACATAGAGAATGGTTATGCCAGTGGCTGAATTCAAGGAAAGGATTGGGCACCTGGGAAAGCTCTAAAGACCCAATGTCTTATCAGCAGGATTCAGTAAGATATAAAAGCACCAAGGCTTTTAACAATATACCAATAAGCATTCATTTTGATTAAGTTGCGCATGATGGAATTCACTTTGGTAGCACTGCCCAAAGCCGAGAGAGAGACAACCAAATGTTCCTCCTGTAGGTCACACTCCTCATGAAATCTAGAAAAAACTATTCTAGCTAAATTACTAGCATGGAGACGTACTCCTTTAATGGCTACTTCAGTGTTGTGCAAAAAAGTGGCCTTTGTACATGGCCAATTAACATAACCTGGATATCCTAGCTCTCACAGAAACCTGGATACAAACACTGTCACGTCTGGCAATTGCTCTAGCGGGTCCTCCATGATAGTCCATTAAATCCAAGAATAGGGAGGCTGACAGATGAGACAGTGTGGTTATCAGTTTTCATTCATCATTCGTAATTTCTGTAGAACCAAAATGTATTCTTCAAGAGTGTGAAACTCTCAGTCTTAAACTCTCTCTTATAAAAATCAACTCCATTGCATACATTGTTCATCTATTGTCCTTCTACAAATACAGATACAAATACAGATTTTACCACGCAGATGCTTCAGGGTATCCTGAAATCTATACGTAACCTAGAACAAACCTTGACTGTGGGGGATCTCAATCTTGGTTTTAATGACTCTATGGAAGCATTACATCTTTGGGCAATGGTCTATCTGTCTGCCCGCTCACGAAAAGGTGCTGTACTGGTGCTGTACTGGATGCTCCACCTAAATATTGAGATCAGGAATGTTGCTTACTTTCCACAATCTTGGGCTGACTATTATGTGATTTGCTTTGGGTTTTGGTCACTCAATTCCCTCACAAAAATAAAGGAAAACGTTTTTGAGACTAGAGACACTCGTTGTTTAACAAAAAAGAGTATCTCCCTATTCCACTATGACAAGCAGTCTATAGAATTGATCTGCATCAAGACTTAGACAACCGAGCCAAATCGATCCACATGGCCCTTAATGCCGCATTGGATAGAATTACACCTCTAGGATCCAAAGGGTTTAAATCCAGCAATGAAAATAACAAATGGAATAATAGTGAATTGAAAAAGCAAAACAACTCATTTAAGAAAAATAGAGAGACAATGGAAAAAAGAATCTGTGCCTGATACGAATGCTTTACTTAATTAATGATGCCTGCAATATCCGCAAGCTATTTGTAAAGCTGAACAACAATGTTATCCGAATGAAATTGAGGTAGTGGTATCCACCCCAAAGCATCTTTTTCAAATTCTAGCCAATCTGCAACATCCTATATCGGCTCAAACCCCCACACCTTCCTATGCTTCAGATAGAGGCTGAACATAGAGAATGGTTATGCCAGTGGCTGAATTCAAGGAAAGGATTGGGCACCTGGGAAAGCTCTAAAGACCCAATGTCTTATCAGCAGGATTCAGTAAGATATAAAAGCACCAAAGCTTTTAACAATATACCAATAAGCATTCATTTTGATTAAGTTGCGCATGATGGAATTCACTTTGGTAGCACTGCCCAAAGCCGAGAGAGAGACAACCAAATGTTCCTCCTGTAGGTCACACTCCTCATGAAATCTAGAAAAAACTATTCTAGCTAAATTACTAGCATGGAGACGTGCTCCTTTAATGGCTACTTCAGTGTTGTGCAAAAAAGTGGCCTTTGTACATGGCCAATTAACATAACCTGGATATCCTAGCTCTCACAGAAACCTGGATACAAACACTGTCACGTCTGGCAATTGCTCTAGCGGGTCCTCCATGATAGTCCATTAAATCCAAGAATAGGGAGGCTGACAGATGAGACAGTGTGGTTATCAGTTTTCATTCATCATTCGTAATTTCTGTAGAACCAAAATGTATTCTTCAAGAGTGTGAAACTCTCAGTCTTAAACTCTCTCTTATAAAAATCAACTCCATTGCATACATTGTTCATCTATTGTCCTTCTACAAATACAGATACAAATACAGATTTTACCACGCAGATGCTTCAGGGTATCCTGAAATCTATACGTAACCTAGAACAAACCTTGACTGTGGGGGATCTCAATCTTGGTTTTAATGACTCTATGGAAGCATTACATCTTTGGGCAATGGTCTATCTGTCTGCCCGCTCACGAAAAGGTGCTGTACTGGTGCTGTACTGGATGCTCCACCTAAATATTGAGATCAGGAATGTTGCTTACTTTCCACAATCTTGGGCTGACTATTATGTGATTTGCTTTGGGTTTTGGTCACTCAATTCCCTCACAAAAATAAAGGAAAACGTTTTTGAGACTAGAGACACTCGTTGTTTAACAAAAAAGAGTATCTCCCTATTCCACTATGACAAGCAGTCTATAGAATTGATCTGCATCAAGACTTAGACAACCGAGCCAAATCGATCCACATGGCCCTTAATGCCGCATTGGATAGAATTACACCTCTAGGATCCAAAGGGTTTAAATCCAGCAATGAAAATAACAAATGGAATAATAGTGAATTGAAAAAGCAAAACAACTCATTTAAGAAAATAGAGAGACAATGGAAAAAAGAATCTGTGCCTGATACGAATGCTTTACTTAATTAATGATGCCTGCAATATCCGCAAGCAATTTGTAAAGCTGAACAACAATGTTATCCGAATGAAATTGAGGTAGTGGTATCCACCCCAAAGCATCTTTTTCAAATTCTAGCCAATCTGCAACATCCTATATCGGCTCAAACCCCCACACCTTCCTATGCTTCAGATAGAGGCTGAACATAGAGAATGGTTATGCCAGTGGCTGAATTCAAGGAAAGGATTGGGCACCTGGGAAAGCTCTAAAGACCCAATGTCTTATCAGCAGGATTCAGTAAGATATAAAAGCACCAAAGCTTTTAACAATATACCAATAAGCATTCATTTTGATTAAGTTGCGCATGATGGAATTCACTTTGGTAGCACTGCCCAAAGCCGAGAGAGAGACAACCAAATGTTCCTCCTGTAGGTCACACTCCTCATGAAATCTAGAAAAAACTATTCTAGCTAAATTACTAGCATGGAGACGTACTCCTTTAATGGCTACTTCAGTGTTGTGCAAAAAAGTGGCCTTTGTACATGGCCAATTAACATAACCTGGATATCCTAGCTCTCACAGAAACCTGGATACAAACACTGTCACGTCTGGCAATTGCTCTAGCGGGTCCTCCATGATAGTCCATTAAATCCAAGAATAGGGAGGCTGACAGATGAGACAGTGTGGTTATCAGTTTTCATTCATCATTCGTAATTTCTGTAGAACCAAAATGTATTCTTCAAGAGTGTGAAACTCTCAGTCTTAAACTCTCTCTTATAAAAATCAACTCCATTGCATACATTGTTCATCTATTGTCCTTCTACAAATACAGATACAAATACAGATTTTACCACGCAGATGCTTCAGGGTATCCTGAAATCTATACGTAACCTAGAACAAACCTTGACTGTGGGGGATCTCAATCTTGGTTTTAATGACTCTATGGAAGCATTACATCTTTGGGCAATGGTCTATCTGTCTGCCCGCTCACGAAAAGGTGCTGTACTGGTGCTGTACTGGATGCTCCACCTAAATATTGAGATCAGGAATGTTGCTTACTTTCCACAATCTTGGGCTGACTATTATGTGATTTGCTTTGGGTTTTGATCACTCAATTCCCTCACAAAAATAAAGGAAAACGTTTTTGAGACTAGAGACACTCGTTGTTTAACAAAAAAGAGTATCTCCCTATTCCACTATGACAAGCAGTCTATAGAATTGATCTGCATCAAGACTTAGACAACCGAGCCAAATCGATCCACATGGCCCTTAATGCCGCATTGGATAGAATTACACCTCTAGGATCCAAAGGGTTTAAATCCAGCAATGAAAATAACAAATGGAATAATAGTGAATTGAAAAAGCAAAACAACTCATTTAAGAAAAATAGAGAGACAATGGAAAAAAGAATCTGTGCCTGATACGAATGCTTTACTTAATTAATGATGCCTGCAATATCCGCAAGCTATTTGTAAAGCTGAACAACAATGTTATCCGAATGAAATTGAGGTAGTGGTATCCACCCCAAAGCATCTTTTTCAAATTCTAGCCAATCTGCAACATCCTATATCGGCTCAAACCCCCACACCTTCCTATGCTTCAGATAGAGGCTGAACATAGAGAATGGTTATGCCAGTGGCTGAATTCAAGGAAAGGATTGGGCACCTGGGAAAGCTCTAAAGACCCAATGTCTTATCAGCAGGATTCAGTAAGATATAAAAGCACCAAAGCTTTTAACAATATACCAATAAGCATTCATTTTGATTAAGTTGCGCATGATGGAATTGACTTCGGTAGCACTGCCCAAAGCCGAGAGAGAGACAACCAAATGTTCCTCCTGTAGGTCACACTCCTCATGAAATCTAGAAAAAACTATTCTAGCTAAATTACTAGCATGGAGACGTACTCCTTTAATGGCTACTTCAGTGCTGTGCAAAAAAGTGGCCTTTGTACATGGCCAATTAATATTTATAATCTAATGTAACTATTCACTGTTCTGTATCATGGCACTGGTGCCCCTTATTGATCTTAGAAAGATTGGCATAGACAACAACTTTCCCTCCATTGTATCTTTGCGTCATAATGGGCCAAAAGTCGCAATTTGGACAAATGGCAAGATTTCACTTCTCATAACATTGTCTCGGGGTCCCAGACAGGGGTGCCCAATTGTCTCCACCAATATTCGCCATTGCAGCTGATCCATTAGCTTACAAACTGAGGGCTGTGCTTGCTGACAAGGGGATAGATTTTTATCATCACAATCACTTATTACGCTAGATGTGGATGACATACTATTATTAGCAAGACACCTTAGAGAAAATATGCCAATAATAATGGGGGAAGTGGAAACATGCAGAATCTGTTCTGGGCTAAAAAAAAAAAGAAAATTCAACCAAATCTGAGAGATTTCCACATTTGGTTGGGTGCCTAAGAGGGAGTGTTGGCTGAAGAACTGTGGGATTTTATATTCCTAAATCTTATGGAGTTACTGGAATTTGCTGAGCAGTGCAGGAAGGTGATCATGCAGGAGTAAAATGGGAACATGCAACTTCCCCTTACAAACACTGGAAAAATAAGTCTGCCCGATTAGTTGGATTTTCTCTGAGAATATAAAATGAGTTTTCACCTGAGCCTCTTGCTTGTGATGGATTACTAGCTTATAGTGGCATGGAATGGAGCTCCCAGTAGTGGTGAGGGTGCTAGGGTGAGACATAATGGAGGCAGCGTGAGTTTCTGAGCTGCTGGGAGAGGTGAGGGCTCCTAGATGAAAGGAGGTTTGATTTGATACGATGGTTCGTGAAATATCGCCCTTCTTTGATTCTCCTTGACTATCCTTGCTAAATCAAGCATCTTAATAGACAGGAGTCAGAATAAATGAGTTTTGGATACGAAGGATTAAATACAAAAGTAATGCTCTGCAAGAGATGAGAGAGATAAGGACAAAAGGAAAGGACCTGGGAGGGGTGCATTCAGATATGGATATTGGCATAGGAAACAGACGGAGGGGAACAGACTAGTGATTATTGCTAACGCCCCTCTCATTTATTTCAAGAGGCCTTGAGCTGAATTCCTTAATATGATTGCTAAACATTCATGTTAATTGGTAATTAACAACAACGTGGTCTTCGGCTACTCCATGGTATTAACTATTGCAAAATATTGGGCCATTTTTTAAACAACAGTGTGAATGAGAATATTAGGTTGTTTCTCTGTGAAGGTGGAAGTGAAGCTTGCCCCTGTCACAAGGAGAAATGTACTTACCATTGGAGATGGCCCAGACACTACAATCGGTATCCCGCTGCCCAGCGCCCAAGTTCCATATAGCCAATGCTGTTGGGGAGAGGGCACAGTGACCTAGAACTGGATTCCGTGACAGCAACGTGCATCTCTAGCTGTGGGATATAGAACTGAAGGGATGATATGAGGGAGAGGAATTGAATTGGAGTCTGATGTGTCCGAGACATGTCCAGGTCAATTATAATTAATTATAATTGTTCTTTTATAACGCACTTAATACAACAAGTGGTTTCTAAGCACGGGATCAGGATTCGAACCGGTGTTGCTGGAAATGGTCTTGCTTCCAAGACACATGCGTTGTCCCTGAGCTATTCATCCTCTGGGAGAAGAGTGCAGAAGCAAATAGATGTGCAAAGCCAGCCAATTGAAAGAAAATTAAAAAAAACGATTACTACCAAGCCCACTTCCTGCATCTCCAAATTGAAAAACATTAACAACGTTAACCCTATCAACCCATTTATTTGGCTACTCCTTCAATCCCATTCTCCTCCCCACTCTGGATGTACTTGTGACGGTGAAAGAGAGGGTGAAAAAGAGGGCAGCGATGGAAGTACAATCGTAGTGGATGAATTAAGTTAAGGGGATATTAAAGGTGCTGACATTCGTGTGTGTAGCATGTACACTATGCTCTGTGTATACACAAGTCACCTTCAAAATGACCAGCAACAAGGAGGCCAAGTCCACCCTCGACAATTGCCTCAGTCAGGTGAGTACAGAGATGACCACAAACAACTTAAAACTGAACTTGGACTAAACGGAAATCATGATCTTCATGCCCAATGCAGCACCAGAAGGACCAGTACCATGGCATAAGGTAACGGGTCCTTGCCCAGAAATCTCAAAAGTAATCAAGAATCTTGAGATCCTTATGAACAATGGACTCACCCCAAAACCACAAAGGAATGCCTTGCTAAGACTCAATCAGACAGATAATGCCATTCCTCACCTCCTACTACCTTGTCAACAAACCACTGATTTTGTCAATAATCGACTACGCCAACACTGTATACCTCTGCGTGCCTCACTGCCTCACAATGAAACTTCAAAGGCAGCAGCAAGATGATACCGGAGACCCTACCGGAGAGAACACATAACTCCAGCATGACTGCATTCGCATCTTCAGGGCTGTGGAGCAGAATTCATCCACACAAAGGTTGTTAAATAAAAAGCAAGAATGAGGCTACGATCTAGTGATGATGTACTACTAGAGACCGCATGCTACCCCAGAGAGGGAATGGGGGGATCAGCTTTCTACAAAATGGAAGCCAATCCCTGGAACACGAAGCAAGGGACATCTGTGCACTCTAGGACCATCTTAGATTAAGAAACGTGCTCGATACCTAGCTTTCAACACATAGCCAATAACTCAGGTCAAGAACAGGACGGTTACCCACTGTTACACCCTCAACTAATTTCCAAAAGAAGGCCTTACTGGCTCTCACCGCTGTGCTGCTTTGGGGGAATGTTATGGCAGCTGCTCACTCTACTCCCAATATGCAATGACATGCCAGGTGTCAACCGATCCATGTGCTAGTTCACATACAGAACTCACCCAATTATCACACCATTTACTCAAATATGTCACGAATGGCTTCTAGGGAGCCAGGAAATACTTACAAATAAACTGCATGTGCTCTCCTATGTCTCTCCAGCCTGTGATAACCTTACCCATTAACCACACAAATATCCAAGCTCAAACTGTAAAAACCCAAACCAACTAACATGGCTTCTTAATACCACTCTCACCAGATGGCAAACACCATACATACCACAGCCCCGACCAATGCATCCTAGCCCTTTGGGTGCACAGGGTCACCTTTCTGGACACAAACTCCTTAATGCTCTTAAGACAAATAAACTACAAACTCCCCCATATGCAGAATTCAGGGTAAGCTGATTCTGCACACACCAAACACAGTTAAACAGCAATGTTGGATGTTCCCTCTCTTCCCAAATACCCCTTACATGCTCTCTTTCAGAGCTGCAAGAGCACCCGGACATAATATGTAAGAAGGTTTACAAAGAAGCTAACACAGAAAACTGCTCAATGTCAATCACAGAAAACCTGGAAAGGAAAGGGAAACACCAAAAAAGCTGGAAGACGGGTTGGTGGGGGTGGTGGGGTTTACCTCTGCTTCAATAGAAACAAGCATTGGAAATGCCAACGGTTTGGGTTTTTGTACAGGCATGGGAAAGGCACTTGCCAGGCACTGCCATAGTGGTATTAACTAGCTACTGATGGTAGCAGGTGCAAAATGGTATGAGTGCCTAGGCATCTACTAGCAGTGGCTGGCAAATGCCTAACAATTATACACAAGCCACAACTCTTGGCTTTGCCAATGTGTTTTTTCAACATGACTTCAGTGAAGGACACATATAGTGCTTATAAATTGAGTGGCTGAAGGTAGACCTGGCCATTACACCAGGAGCGTGTTTACAACTCCAGTTAATTCATTTAGTTTCAGAAGACTGGTTTGAGAAAAAACTGGCAGGCACTTTGAGTGCAAAATTTCATGGTAAGACTTGATTAAAGCAAGCTGAAAGAGTTCCTATGAGGAGGTGTTTTGGCTAGGGCAGGAATTTGGCGGGAATGGCCATAGGGATTAGAACGGCCATGGGCAGTCGATGGGAGGGGAAATAACCAAACAATATCTATAAGCTTTGTGTCCCTCCTCATGTGCCATTTCTCCCTATCAGTGCTCTAATGCAATACTATCGGCTTGTAGGTGGCTCTAAAGTGCCACCTAATAGCCAAAACTAAAAATGTAATCAGAAAAGTTGTAATTACCTCCGACTGGGAAAAAACATTATTTTACCCTCTCACTGGGCATTACTGAAAGAATTGGGGAAAGAATTACAAAGGGTAAATCCACATAGCTTGAAGTACAGGGCGCCCTGGGTAAATTCACTCATGAATACCCAGAACCCCTGGAAAATACCACACAATTAAGGAAAGTACTGTTCTAATTAGATGACGTACAGAAGAGGACTAGCTGCAAGGCAGCCCAGGGGTCTGCAAACCCTGATTTCTGTAGCTCCTGACTAGAAAAGCATCTGAAAGCAGCTTTCAGGATGCTGGCTAGCAAAGGCCCGTGCAGCGGACATCGAAATAATGAGTAAGAAGGTATCATTGGAACGAGGATACTGAAGGAAAACGTAAAAGAGACCTCTGAAACGGAACTCTGTCTACAATAATACTTTCAACCCAAATTGAAGTTAATCAGGTATCAAATCAGGTATTAAATGGTCAGGTGGCTTCTAGTACTAAGTTAGTCGACGAAAGCAAAGAAACTAAGAGTGAAATAGGACAAAATGATGAGCAAGAGGGTGAGATGAGAAGCTGAATGTGGTAGGGAGAATGTATAACTTGCGCGGAAGGGGCTCTTGGGGGATTTACGTTCTGAATGTTAGCCTCTTAATGAAATGGAAGAAGTGAAATTACAAGAAATGCAGCAGAATGATGTAGAGGTGCTGACGGCAGTGCAAGTATCTCAGATAAAGGCACCAGAATCATTATCAAAGTCAGGGACAATTGTTGAGAATACAAAACAATTTGTTGAACAATTGATGAGAATGTTTAAATGAATATTAATGAAGAGGCAAATGAACCAAAGGAATCAGGAGCAGAATTATCACAGAAAGGAAGAAACAGGAGTGTTGCTCACAAAATAATATCTATGTATTATCCTCTTTTTGCTGATGAAAAAAATGTCTGGTGGTTATTTTTACTCATTCACTCTGTGACCGCCATCTTATGGGACTTTGAAAGATAATGCGTTGTGCCACCTGCATATAATATTTTCAATCAGTCGAAGAAGAGATATCAAAGCTCAGATTTGTGCACCTCGTATTAGATAGACCGTAAGAAGACCCCCCCAGACTAACCCCTCAGCAACGTTACATCGACTGGAAGGGGCTATGGATTAAAGTGAAGGCAATTGGAAAGAATGCAATTGGCTGCTCTGAGTAGGCTACCAGCAGTGACTATGACACATATTATGATACAGATTCAGAATGTAATTGTGAGAAAGTTAAAACTCAAATACAACCACAGGAAAATATGATAACCCTGCTTACCTATACACAAAGGAAGGAAGGACACATGAAGGATTAATAACAAGGAGAGTCAGGAAATAAGAAATGCAACAGATCAGATAAAAGAGGCAGTAACAAGTATGACTTCCGAAACATAAGGGGATTGCAATGAAATGAAATGAAATAAGGGGATTGTAAGCATTGAAAGGGTTAAAAAGGAGCAGGAAAGACAGAGCAAATCGAAAAGCAAGGTCCCGAAATATTAGTACATTTAATATATTAGAGCAATAACTATACTAACAATGTTGAAAGATAAACAAGTGGCAGTGGATCCAAATAAAGAGAACAGCAATAGTAGAGGAGCTAAACCCCCACAGAAAACAGACAAAGACTGGGGTGTTTGATACCTAGTTAAAATTGACAAACACAACAGAACTATCAAAAAGGCCAAGGTAATAAGGACATGATGGAGACCTTTAATCGTAGATCAACTATAAGTGTACTGTGAGTTCCTGAATTAGTGAATATATTCATTTAATTTCATTTTTATCAACTTAGATCGACAGAACATCATCAAGGATACAAACTTCAATAATTTATATAGCCAACATGTAGCACAGGTCCTCAGTGCAAAATGTTATCAACTATTTTAATGCTGTCACAACCCCAAAGTCTACGTATGTAAAATTGATGTGTCGCTTGTAAAACTCGATTGTAAAAATATTTTTCCGTAACCAGGCTCTGTATAAATATTTTACGACTGCATATGTTGTAACCTCCTCGTCAGTCAGTCCACAGAAATGTTTGGCTTGAACAGCTGTTCTAATGTTGTTATCCCAAAATGGGCAAACCAGCATAAAGTACATGTCATTTTCTACGTGGATGCTATAAAGGTACATTAGCCAGAATGCCCCCATTCCATTTGTTCATCCGATCAGCAAGAAGCAAGATAACGTTTCTAAATTTTATTTAAAGGGAGTGCCTTTATTTTTCAGACCCAATAGGACATCAAAGACCAAGTAAAGTGATTTGATGCTCCTCTCCTTTAGAGAGGAACCTTACCTTTGTTCCTTACTTTTAGTTCATTGGGTTTCGCCCACAAATCACCCTGGCCAATCCTGTTTGGCCACCACCCATTCTAGTGCTAAGAAGTATTTTAGTGCATCCCTGTATTTGGCCAAAGCCGTTGTACTCCAAGCTCTCACCCAGTACAGAATTGGGTTGATGGCAATAACCCGACTCACCTGCGGTAAATTTAATTAATTCCATTTGCCCCCGACACATGGCTCTTGAACTATATCCATCTATGTAGACAGCCTAATTGACATAGTCCTGCAAATGTTGCTGCCTGTATTTCACTGCCTACGCACAGCCCTGTACCTAATATACTCTGCCATGTTAATGGATCACCTCATACTGCACCCCTGGCAGATTGCCCAGGTATCTGGCACTGTATTGTGGTTAGTTAGCCTTGTGGAAAATATACCCTATCCTCCTAATGATATATCTTGCACCATACTGATGGTAGACAGCCCTGTACTTAAGGTTGTAAGTCCTGACAATGTTGCATCTAACCCTATGCTGCTGCTACATAGCCTTGTGGAAAATGTACTCTGTCCTCCCAATGATATATCTTGTACTGTACTGATGGTAGACAGCCCTGTACCCAGTGGTGTCACTCTTGCTAAGGAGGTATCTGCTATTCAACAGCATTGTGGGAAAGGTATCCAGCTCTGTTAATGATGTTTCCAGCATTGTATTGCTGGCAGACAGCCACGTGCACAAGGCGCACAACGCCCCTTCTGCCCTTGCCACACTTTCAAGCAGTCAACCTGTCCCACCCAATAGGATATCTTCAGCAACACCTAACACTATCAGGACCAGTGATCACCGTACCAACCTATTAGTAAAGGTATCGTCGCTGAATTGTGCGCTAGTCAATGCACACGCCTTACCTGCCCATGCATTGGACATCCATGACCTCCTCACTTCTCGTAACCTAGATGCCCTGGCCATCACGGAAACATGGCTTCATGAAGCATCCGGTACTGCCTGGGGTCGGACCAACACATTTTTGCCTTCACCATCCCCGCACCCTAAGAAGACCAAGCCCACCACCGTAATACTACCACCCTCATTTAGGTGCAGCTTGCACAGACTCATCAAAGACTGCATCCTTCCCCTGTTGGTTACGCCAAAACTAATGCCTCCATGCTCAAGTGATGTTAACTTTCTGGCAGATCTCTATGCCACAACCGTAACATCCACAGTAGACACTGTTGCCCCCCAGCATCCCAAAGAGCTAAACCTGTCCAACATCTGAACGCATGGTTCACCCCAGCTTTATAGAACTCTGTGATAAAAAACGGTTGGCAGAATCAATTCTGGAAAATAAATTCAGGCGCCTCTAGACTGGAGTTCTCCGAGGCATCCAAGATATACAAACAAGCCATCATCTCCGCAAAATCCACCACCTTTAATTCCAGAATCGCCAACACAAAATAGGACATGAGACAGATTTTCACTATTCTTAGAGAACTCATATCCCCTGCCACTGCTCCCCCCCTCTCTTATCAAGGACCGAGCTTGGTGCACCAATATCCCAATTGTTATGATCAACAAAATTGACACATTACATAAAAGAATCCTTACCAAATCAGCCTCTCTGCAACCCCACCAATGCACCTCAGCTACTGCCACCACCTCCACAACCTCCACTCTAACCCTCCCGCAGTTTCGCTTCAAAAAGGTTTCAGAGCTGGAAGTCCTATCAATCCTAAAGTGCCTAAAACCCTCCAGGTGCAAATGCAATGTACTCCCAGCCACCATCATCAAGGACTGTTTTGAAGCCCTAGCACCCTTCATCACTACCTTCATCAATGCCTCATTTGCCACAGGAATATAGGGCCCTCCAGCCTCAAAGAAGCCTGGGTACTCCCTTAACTAAAATACCCGTGCCTAGACCCAGCTGTTCCAATTATCTACCGGCCTATCATGACGGTCCCACTCCAACTGAAAATCTTAGACAGAGCGGCTAACCTACAAATTCAACACTACTTGGAAACAAACCCTATCCTGGGAATGCGCCAGTCCATTTTCCGACCAGGCCATGGTACGGAATCAGCACTTCTGGACCTAAAAAAACAATAGATGAGATCAGGGACGAGGGGAAGCATGCCCTTCTTCTCCTTGCTCTGTCGGCAGCGTTCGACCTGGTCGACCACAAACTCCTTTGCTACCACCTTAACACTTTGCCATTATTCTCTTCTGAAACCACAACATGGATTGTCTCATTTCTAGAGGGGAGAGTCATGAGAGTGTTTACGGACAGCTCCAGTGCCTCACCAGCACCAATCCCTTGCAGGGTACCACAAGGGTCTTGCATATCCCTCACGCTCTATAACATCTTCAGCAGACCCCTCTTTGACATTCTTGACTTCAATGGCATAGCCTACACCAACTATGCCAACGACACACAAATTCTCCTCCCCCTCTCTGGTAACAGAAGACTCAAACACCCTTGACGCCACTTACACAACCATCCAGGCTGGATGGAGACAAACCACCTCTGTCTTAATGGTGATTAGACAGAGATCCTGCTGGTGGGGCCTCCTGCGGTACTATAAAAGCTCAATGCCCAATACAAAGCCTTCAAAATAGATGGCATCCTGATCCCAGTCTTCACTTCAGTGAGGATACAAGGTGTCTACCTTGACACCACCCACTCATTGACCCACCAAGTGAACGTGATCGCCTCCTCTACGGCCTACACGACCAAACTGATAAATGCATCTCAACCCTTTCTATCCCCAGAATGATGTTTAATCATTGCACGAGGAGTCATTGGCTTCAGGCTTGACTACTGTAATGTCCTTTTTGCCGACACTGCATCCCAAAACCTCTGGAAGCTGCTAATTATTCAGAATAATGCGATCCGCACAGCGCTTAACATTCCCAAGCATTAACACATCTCTGCCACCAGGAGAGTGCTACATTAGCTACCAATCCGCAAACGGATTATCTTTAAAACCATGTCCGATACTCACAGGTGCCTATCCAACACTGCGCCCACTTACCTATCTCAGAAAATCTCGTTCTCGACGCACCCAGTTCCTACAATACTGGCTAAGTACATATTGTATTGGAGCCTAGTTAAAATGCTCCAATGTTCTTTCGGTTATATTGTTCCTTGTTTGGGGTTTTTAGGGTGGAGGGCGGTGGCTCCCTATTGTTATTGATGCTGGTTCCACGTCCCAGGCTCCACAAACCTATTATTGAGTTGCACACTCACCACTTGCACTGTCCCGCTGGCTCCGCCACAGTCCAAGTCAGTATTACTACCATTTGTGCTCCAGCCTTCTGGTCTTGTTCTGCCCTGCTATCCAATTTGCAATGTTTTGCCTTGCTATGATTGCCTGTTGTTATGTCGATAGCTGCTAAGTATGCTCTATGGGCTATATAAAACACTACCATGGTTCCACTCACCTGCATTACGCTGAACATTCAAGGATTGGAGCACTCAATTTAGGATGCTTAACTACATCAGAGACCTGAAGGGAGATGTTCTCTTTTCATAGGAAACACATCTGAAGATGGTGGAATCAGCTAAACTATACAGTGGGTGGGGGCGGTGGTTCACTCCCCTTACCATGGTAAAAGAGCGGTTTCTAGTGTGGTGCATAAGCATGTTCCCCTTATGATCCTGGCCACTAAGCCTGATGGGGAGGCCAGATACATGTTAATCCATGGTCACCTATACCACCAGTGGATCACACTCATCAATATTCATGTCCCACCACAGACACGCCAGGCTTTTTCATACATATATTGATCACATTCACACAGTACATAAGGCATTTGACACTGCTTGTCTCCGGCCCTAGAGAGACTTAGCACCACCCCTAGTACGACGCACCTAACCAAAAAACTGAAGACTCTCCTTTCCCGGATCTCAGACCGATAGATGTCTGGAGACATAGGAACTGGGACAGGAAAGACTACACTTTTTTCTCCCACCATCCCCATAGCTATTCGCGCTTGGATTTTTGGCTTCTCCCCTGCAATTTGGTCCACTCGATTACTACATGTGACATCCTCCCCATGACACTTTCTGACCACACACCGGTCCGTTCTGTGATCACTCTTGCCAATGCAGCCCAGCGTTCCCCATCTTGGTGACTTAACTTGATGGCTCTAGGGTACCGCTTTCAACGCATACCTGCTGGGACAATGCATCTTGCGTTGGGCATATAAGCTCAACACCTGGAGATACAAGAAAGGGCACTTACTGCTGAACTCCAAGTAGCTGAACATGACCCTGCAATACTCTCACAGATGCTCCACACAAGGGCTCAACTGACACATGTCACCACCTTAAGGGTTCAGAAAGCCTTCACTAGTGGAGCGCATAGGCTATACACAGAGGGGGACAGAACGATCTGCATGATTGCATTAGCATTGAAGGGAAACCAGTGCACCCAGGTCATAGATTCATTACAAGAAAATAACAGGTCCCTGCTAGCCGGGGATAAGGCGATCAACGACCACTTCGCTGAGTTCTATAGCGGGCTCTATGCCCCCCAGATAGGGACCTGAACCTAATTCACAAATTCCTTTAGTCTCTTTGCCTCCCGTCCCTAAGTCAGGCAGATTTAGGTGCACTGAATGCCCCACTTTCAGATGAGGAAGTGCAGAGTGCCGTGGCAAGGATGGCCACGGGAAAGGCTGCGGGCCTGGATGGCATCCCCATTAACTTGTACAAATCTTTTAGTGACACTATTGCCCTGAGCCTGAGTCAGATGTTTAAAGGAGCTATGGAGGAGGGATCGCTACCGCAGACTCTTCTAGCTGCTAATATAGTTGTGTTCCACAAGAAAAGGTGGGATCCCATACAATGTGGTACATATTGCCCAATTTCTCTTATAAACTGTGACGCCAAAATATTGGCAAAATGCCTAGTGATGAGCCTAGAGGGACTCCTGCTAAAATGAGTGCACCAAGACCAGACAGGCTTTGTAATGTGATGACATTCTTCAGACAACATGCAGCGGCTCTTGCATATCATTGGCGGCTCATCAGATCCCTCAAATGTGATCCAGTCTCTCGCTTGCCAAAAAGGCATCTGACAAGGTCTATATGTTCGAGGTACTTGGTAGGTTCAGCTTTTCAGGCAGATTACTACAGATGATTCCGCTCCTCTACCATCAACCGCTTGCCACTGTTACCACCAATGGCCTGACTGCGGAGCCCTTGCCGCTCCATACTGGCAAACGGCAAGGCTGCCCCCTGCCCTCCCTATTATACGCTTTGGTGATTGAAACGTTAGCAATTAAACTCGGGATGGTCGGGCATTACCGCAGATGGTGTGGAACACAAGATCCCCCTTTATGCCGATGATATCCTTCGATATATTAATAACTGCAGTTGGCCCTTAATCACAATCCATGCGATTCTGCATGCCTATGGCCTGATAGCCAGTTATAACATTAACAGGGATAAGTCTGAGGTTATGCTGTTAGGGCCCGACATACCCTGAGATTCCAGCGGTGTGGAACCATCTGTCGTACAATGCCAGCACATAAAATAACTAGGGGTGAATATCGTGCTTGCCTGGCAGATCTAGCCAGTCTTAATTCCCCCCACTGGCACACAGGATCATCACAGACATGGCTAAGTGGCAGACACTGCCACTATCACTCGCTGGTAGGATCAATGTATTTTAAATGAATTCCATTCCAAAACTTATTTACTTGGCCAAGATGATCCCAAAGTCCCCAACAGCAACTTTATTTGCTGAACTTGATAGGGCCCTCACTAAATTCATCTAGTGGGGAGAAAGGCACAGTGGACTGGCTCTTCTGCCATGGAAGGCCTACTGTATAGCGGCACAGGTCTTGTGGGCCAAACGCTGGCTAACTACAGCAGACACATGTAGTTGGTGAACAATTGACCTGCATATATTACATCCGTACACACCACAGGAAATACTGGCTATGCCACCCGCATATGTCCCACGACTAATTAAACCCATCCCATTGTTGGCCCTACCCTCGCTCAGTGGTATCAAATAAGCACACTAACTGGCTCTGATGTGCTAATTACCCAGACATGGATTAGTCTACGAGCTTTTCTGTCATATAGCATTCACTCGATTCTGCACGACTGGCAGACTACACACTGGCAGGACGTGAGGATTATGGACATATGTGAGGACTCTGAGCTGTTGTCATTCCCAGATGTAAGGGGCCTTCTTGGGCTTGCAGAGAAAGACTGGCTATGCTGCATGACCATTCGCTCAGCCGTTCTCTGTTTTACCATATCTGACTCTAGGGCTTGTGAACCGTCGCTATGCGAATCAGAGATTGGGCATGATGTGCTTGACTTTCCGAAACACAGGACATTCTATAACTTTTGTATCCCTAATAATCTCAGAAGAAATACACAACTAGTCACGATATGGACCGAGGACTTAGACACTTCCCTCTGCACAGAAGACATATATGAGACCTTCGCAATCACTAAATGTGTATCATGTATCCTGAAGCACAGGGAGATGCAGTACAAAATCATACAGAGCACATACTACACCCCGGCTAAGTTATATGCAATGGACTCTCACAATACCCTGACTGTAGGAGACACTGCGGGCGATAGACACCATTGGACATGTCCTATTGTCCAATCCATTTTGGCACACAGTATCCACTTTGGAGGAGTCGAACATACCCTTGACACCCAACCCTATGTTATTAGGGTTTGAAGGTGAGGATTGGCACAAGACCTCTTTGGTGTGCATGGAGTTACACATTGAATTGTTTTTAGCGCTTAAAGTCCTATTGATGGAGTGGAAATCGCCAACCCCGACTTGCACGTGGACATGCCTCACTCTGCTGGCTAAATTGTTAGCTGCGGAATTATCTTGCTTCTAATGGACAGCAACTCCTACCCGCGCCGAAAGGTTCGGGGAGCTAGCATCCACTCTTATTTGAGCCCTCTGCATTACTAAAGGACTAACTACATGAACACAGTGACATAGACAGGGTGTTACGCTCACCTGGCTCCCACAGAGGGATCGATCTGGACTGGACTGCTGCGGTCTCCCCCAATGTGACGCGTAGGGCCTAGCTTAGTTTGCTTCGCCCGTATGAATATTCTTCTGCAAGTGGATAAAGGGAATTACACACCCGTGGAGTTGAGTGTAAATCCCCCCACCCCGCTGTTCTCCCCACTGATCACCTTGGATGTTCCCTCTTATAGTCTCACCTGATGATTTGAAAAGATGAGCTCTCCATCCTGCATTGAGCGCAGGGGTGCGTAGATAACCAGTTGCTTCACTGGCTCGAAGGAATTGGTGAGTTCCGGGACAATATTGACTCCGATATTCCCGGCAAGACGCCGTAAGTATGTAGTTCGTAAGAGTTCAAATGCCTGACTTTCACTCTTGTCCGATTCCTTGCAGGTTGCAGCTTGCAGCTTGACCCTATTGAAGAGTTCCTCGTGGAAACCGGTAATGTTCTGGTAAGGATTTGTATTATCCAACACAGTTCGATAAAATAATGTCCATATGTAACCTGTTGCTTTCTCCCTTATTCTGGCGCTGAGAGAAAGTATGAAGTCTCAGGGAATAATGCCTCCGGCGGTAAAATCAGGTAAGTCTTTTGTGGTGAGGAGGGTTCCCCTTGTTAGTCCCTTGTTTCACCTTGCTGTCCTTTAGTTTCCCCTTAGGGGCCGGGGTTGGGCTAGGATGCAGTGGAAGCTGCGCCGACCCGTGAAGAAGAATAATACACCCAGTGGTAAAACCAGGTAAGTCTATGGGGGGTATTCCTCTGTGTATTCCCTTGGCTCACATTGCTGTTCTTGTCTTCTCCTTAGGTGCCGGAGTGCGGCGGTAACATGCAGGAGGATGCAGTGAAATGTGAAGATGCTGCGAAGGCCGGTGAGATCAGAGCGGCGCTGCAACAGGCGAGGCGACGAGCATAAAATAACTTCTTTCTTCCAGCTCAAAGGCGCGATGGATTGGGAATTCAGGTAAGGACAAAGGTATTGCTCTTGTTCTAACCTTTTCTCCTTCTTTCTCCCTTTTTCTAGGAGCTCCAAACTCGAGGCGGGCGTGGCAGAAGACTGGATGCAGACTTGCGGGCATGGTGAGCGTTACGCTGCTGGATGCAGAATAACGCAAAGCGTGTGCTGCTCTTCGGGCGTGGTTTAAATAGCCTCCAAAGTAGTCCCAGGTAAGTATTCCTCCCCAGCCCCACTCGAGTAAAAAAATAGTCCCTAGGTAAAATAGTCCCTTCCAAGCCTCGTTTGGCTTGGAGCTCTTGCAGCATGGTCTGCATCAGGTACGTTTTAATCCATGAGCTTGGCGCCATAGGCGCCAGGACTGCACCCAAATAGCCCCTAGCGGGGGTTGTTGGGCTTGCTTGGGGTAACTTGATGCCTGCTTCCGGGGTTTCTGGACTTGGTCTGGGTCCCCGGGGGTAGGCATCATGACACAGGGATCTAACCTGTGCTAGTATCCCCTTTCACATGTGTGCCCATACAATTACCCCATTGTCTAGCTATTACCTGGTGCTATGAGCTACAAATTGTGTAGAGAGGAGGGAGGGAGCTTGAAGGGAGGGGTGGGTTGGCTTGGGTTTGTTATCGATACTATTCCCGGCTATGTGTTATGTTTCTGGGCTGTTTCAAGGACCATATCGTACCAGGGATGTCACGCTGGGACTTTGTATCTGTTATTCTATGTCATATCTGTTTTAACCCTTCATTTATTCTACCTAATTGGATTTATCTATGACATGTATGCTGTACAACCGTCTTATATACTCCTATGTCTCAGGTATACGGTCTACACTGTGTGTTTCTTTGTTTACCACACTAAAAAGGTTTACCACCAAAAGACATGTCCTATTGAAGAAATACCCTAATAATGAGGATAATAACAATAATAATTCATGTTGTTATTATTATTATTTTCATCATTATAACCTCTGCGGCCGGCCTCACTTATCCAATGCTGTAATCCTTAACTATGTAACCAAATATAGCAAAGGGGACAATTGGGACTACGTGAAGGATTGCTCCAGTGGGTGACAACAGTGTGGCCCCAATCTGAGAAATGGCTGGAGAAACCGAGTCCCTTGCATGCTGGTGCACTCAGGTCGCAAAATTCCTGTGGCTCATGGGTGAGACAGGACACCATAGAAGAAGAAAGGGAGCAACAGAATCCCCAGTTCCCGACCTGATTCTGGGGCCCAGTGCCCAGCCCTACAGGAGCAGGAGGCGAAGAAGATGTAAACCCTTGTGCTGGTGAGAAGGGCAGTCAGAGCAGCCAGAAGCACAGAAACTGCTCTCCTCAACATCCGTGAAGATTTGCTCTCCAACCTTGACCCTAACATTACCTCTGTCCTCATCCTATTCGATCTCTCTTCTACCTTCGATACAGTCAACCATACCATCATGCTCAACTGTCTCTCTGATAACCTGGGTATCACTGATCAGGCTCTGGCCTGGCTGACCTCTTTCCTCTCTGATCGACCCTCCCAGGTCCAACTTGGGTCCTTTCTATCATCTATCTCCCTCTCTACCTGTGGTGTTCCCCATGGGTCTAACCTCTCGCCCTGGCTTTTCAACCAATACCTGGCAACTCTCGCCCACTGCATTGCCATTTTCTGCTAAAATTTCCAGTGCTACGCTGACAACACTCAACTCATTTTCAGGCTGCCCTCGGCCACCTCCTCTTCTTCTCTCATCTCTGATTTTCTAACTGCCATTCAAGATTGGTGTGCCGCCAACGATATTTGTCTGAATTCCAGCAAGACGGAGATCTTCCTCATAGGCACACCTTCACCATCCTGTCCCCTAACTGTCTGGCCGGCCTCCCTTGGCCCTCCTTCTACCCCCACTTGCAAGGCTAAGAACCTCGGGGTCATCTTTGACTCCACACTTTCCTTCTCCGCCCACATCTCTGATGCCTCTAAAAAGTCAAACTTCCTACTGCACCTCCTCAGAGGTACTCTGCCTTTCCTCTCCTTCCCCCAGAAGCTCACTATCTCCCAAGCTCTGGTTCTCTCTAGGTTGGACTATTCTCCTCTTTCTTTTTTTTTCTTTTTTTATATTGTTGCATTTATAGTTTACAGACAACCTTACACAACATATACAAAACATATAAAAGAAAATATTTTTAGAAGCAAAGAATTCATCAATTCACATTCTTTAAATACAACAAATATATCCAATACCTCTTAGCACAGTAATATCACATACATCTTAAACCACATACAAAGAGCGAAACATTAGGTCTTCTACCCTTCAATAGCCGAGTTCTATATTTCTAATTCTGTTGTTACCCATTCCAGAAATTCATTAAGGGCCAGAACCAGGGAGATATTAGTCCCCCACATAAATTGACTCCAAAGTCTTTATCAAACTTTTCCTTAAAACTCTCGAGACGGATAGCCTCAAAGTAAGGACAAATGAGGACTAAATGCCTCAATGTCTCCAGGGAATTTTTAACCCCACAGAATCTACATTGACTCTTGCAAAGCCCAGGCTCCAACTTGGAGTGATTGTTCCAATGTTTAGACCTTTCAAGGGTCGGCATCTGTTTAAGCCTAAAATGCATAAAGCTTGTTCTTCCCTTGGAACAAGGGAAGCTCTGAAGATACAGTGGGATACATTCACTTGCATGCACAAAATGTGCATATTCCTTGTAGGTCGAGTAAGATGTTAGACATTCAACAGTCTCAACCCAATCAGTCCTAAAAAGTGCCTTCTTCACTATCCCGGGACGTTGGGTAAGATCTTCCGTAGTTACTCCCAGGGAAAGCAATACCGACTTCATTTTTTAACCAAACTTTTTTAGGGATGGAACAGAATCAGCACACATAACCACTCCTAATGTTTCGAAAAGGTAATTATTTGGAGGGCAGCTTAGTTTCCTAAAAGTACTGAGTTGTTTCCACGCTAGACAGAGCTCATGGCGTATAACCGCATTTGGGCACTGCCAAAGATAGGCCCAATATCTCTTTCCAAAGTTTCCCCTGTATGGTATTTAGGAGTTGGCTCATATCGTGGGTACACAGATCAAGACCATACAAAAGAATAGGCTCGAATTTGGCCAGATTATAGCACCTAATAGGAAGCAACGAAAATGTACACACTTTCTGCTTCAAGAAATGTAGTTGGGCTTTAAGCTTGTAGGCTTTTTCTGCAAGGCCAGTTTTCCAGGATTCACCTGATCCTGTTCGTAAGGTTGTACCCAAGATAAGTAATTGCCTGAGCCTGGTCACAGGTTCTTCGCCCATGACCCACTTGTATGTCTGTGCCTTAGTTCTTTTAGAGAAAAGAAGTACCTAAGATTTCGCCGCATTAAGCATGTGATTATTTGCCACAGCATAATGAAAAAAGAGACTCATTTTTATCCTATGGCCTCGAGGGATACGATCTAGAAGTATAAATTCGTCTGCAAAAGCCATCCACTCTATCCCAATCCCCCCCAACCTGGCCGGAGCAATGGAAGGACCCTGCCACAGTCCCTCAACATCACACACGTACAGGTTGAAGAGAATGGGAGCCAGTGAACAAACCTGCATAACCCCAACAAAAGTGGCAATCTCCTGGGAAAGGGACCCCTCTTTAGTCAAGCGAACCCTTATGGTGGTATTAGTGTGGAGAAGCGCAAGAAGCTGGACAAACTTGCGTGGGATATTCATGGCTAGCATCTTTGTCCACAATCTCGATCTAATAACGCAATCAAAAGCGTTAGAGAGGTCTAGCGATGCCAAAACAACATCACCCAAATGAGTCTGATGTACCGAATCTCTCAAGTGAGCCAAAACCATAGCATTCAAGGTGGTACCTAATTCCCCCCCTAAAACCCACTTGGAATTGACTCAAAAGTGAGTTGTGCTTTACTATACGAGTAACAGCCTCTTTCTAAATCTACCTGCCTCTACTCTCCGCCCTCTGCAACTAATCCAGAACAGGACTGCAAGACTTGTCCTTGGCCTCAAGCCCTGGGATCGTATCTCTCCAGCTCTGAAATCTCTCCATTGGCTCCCAGTGGATGCAAGGATTAAATTCAAAACCCTCTGCATTGTCCACAAGGCTTTCTGGGGCCTGCGTCCAAAATACCTTCAGCTATCCCACCGCAAATACCTCCCCTCTCGAGCTCTTCGCTCCTCTACATCCCTGAGGGTCAGTCATTTTTCAAAGAAACGAGCTTGGGTTAGATCTCTGTCCTCGGCTAGAGCCTCCCTCTGGAACAGCCTCCCTGCCACTCTGAAACTTGAGGAGAACCATCTTTGATTCCGGAAGCACCTCAAGACCTTCATCTTTGCTTCTGCCTTCGCCGCCCCTCTCCCCCCATCCCCTGCTGATCTGTTCTCTCTCTGCACCATGCATCTGGCCACCCTCTGTCTTCCGGGCCCAGGTACCTGCTCACCCTGTCACCCTCCCACACTGCCTCCGGGCCACCCCTTGCACTGGGGTCTGTATCTGTACCCATACAGTCCCCCCTTTTTCTTCCTGCACTTATCAGACCTACCCTGTCTGCTGCCTTAAACCTGGGATGTGCTTTTGGTCATGAATAATGATTTTTAGAATGCAAACTAAGTGACACTGTTTAATTGAGGATGTATGTGATTTATTAGACAGATAGGGCTAGCAAGATAGTTTGTGCCTGTGTTTCCCCCAATTTGATTATTATATTGTGTCACTTAAGTTTTAAACCAATTTATTATATATAAAAAAAATGTTGAAGTGTATATGCATGCATCTTCTATACTGGTTCATGTATTTATGTTATGACTAACTTACATAATTACAAACAGATTTAATCAATCTTTTATATGTTGTAATTGTAGGACCTATGGCCTACGCAATAAATTATGGAATGTTTAACATAATACAAATACTATTCTCTGTGTGTATTGTTCTTTGAGGTAATTCATTAACCCTTGGAATAGAGCCGAGTTGTAGAAAAAACTGGGCCTTTGAACGATTTGGTTAATGGTTCATCTGGGGGACCCCCCTTTGTGTGTTAGTGCTGCCTTAAACCCAGCACTTGCCACTCGCAGGCTGCACTACCACTGTTTGTTGCCTTTATTATTTATTTATTTATTATTATCTGTTCGCCTTTGCTCCACATTTTCCACTTCTCCCCCTTCCCTGCACTTTTCCCCTTTCCGTCTCCCATGAACTTGCGCGTTCTCAATGTCACTGGGCCTAGTAAGATTGTGGTTTTGTTCTCCCCTGTTCCCCTCCATTGCCTTGGCGCGCTCTGAAACACTAGTGTACGAGGGCGATAGAAATAAAATATCAATTGAATTCAATTCCTTCAGTCCAACAGCAGCACCACCGTGAAGGAAATTGGTGTGTTATGAGACCTAGATAGCACCGCAATCATCGGTGCAGCTGGATCCTTGGCTGGAACCTGGCAGACATGGAGGTCCTCCTTGCACAGCATCTCTCTCCCTCTCTCTCACTCTCTCTCCCTCTCTTTCCATTGCAGTGGCCTAAGGAAAAGCCTGGCATGGCTTTATGGGCTTTACCAGGGCAATGAGGTGAGGAGTAGATTGCCCCCACAAGTGAGATTAAACAAAGCCGGACTGGTGAGACTTGGCGGGGGGTGCACACAAGCTGTGAAGTGGGCCCAGGTCCCCAGACTCCCTTATCCATCAAAGAGGGCTGCAGACAGACAGGACAGACAGGACAGCCTCAACATGTTTCCCGTCTTTAACCCTTCAGCACAGATTCAAGATTGGACGGCTTTCAGCACAGGATGTGGACCAAATGGATTGAAGACAGGTCTAAGTGTGAGCTTCAACTTTGCAGGTGCCAGTCAAGAAGCTGCTCAATGTAGGGAAAGGCCTTGTGTCCCTTCTCTTTGTAGGTGTTGGGGTGCTCTTGGGGTGGATCCACCCACCCAAGCATTGGCAGATGAAGTAGGCCATACACAAGCTGATACAAGTGCAGGCTGAGAACAGGAAATGAGTAGTGGTAGAGAGGGGTGGACCCCTGCCCATGGCAGTTGAGCGGCTGAGCACCATAACCAGGCTTTGGAGTAAGACAGAAGAACACAAAGGCTTTAGGGAATGGGAACCTTACTAAACTCAGAAGAGGTAAACTGAGGCACATTTCTGGTACAAAGAGGAGATGGTGTGATGCACTGAATGGACCCTTCCTCTGGTTGCCGTGTGTACATCATTAAAATGAGGGATGTCAGCTATGAGACAGGCTGTTCGGCTGATGGTGGCCCGGGAATGGCAGGGAAAGTCTAATCTGGGAAATTTAGTACAGAAGCAGATCCAGCAGTGGGGGGCATGGTGGAAGATTCGTCCCCTGAATCATGTTGAGTGAAAAACATAGAAACTTAACCAAGCCAATGAAATGGACAACTTCACATCCACGCCAACAGCGCCAGCCCCCTCACCTGGACAGAGGAAACACAGCTAGTGGCTAGTACAGCAATGAGTGGGGAATGAGTGCCTAGAGGGATATTACCGGTCTAATCAACAATGTCTCAAAAGTAGCTAGAATCAAGAGACCCCACTTTCCCAGGAGACCATGATTGTTCAGACAAGGGCTGATCTCTCAATGTTTCATGCACATTTTAGCAAACGTTCCGATCAAATAGGTAAAGTGGAAAAATGAATATTGACTTTAGAAGAAGTGGAATCACTGAGTCCCATGTCTCAGGGCTTCAGCAAGCAATGAAGTGGAAAGAAAGAGGCGAGAATACAGAGGGACGGTCTCAGAGGAACAATGTGAACTTTATGGGACTGCCAGAACACATTGAAGAGGATTCAATGGGCTCTTCTTGGAACATGGGTAGATCAATCCATTTGGAAGGAAAGGCTTCCCAATTTGATTCTCCACAGAATACGACTGAAACGTAGTATTAGAGTCCATGCTGCTATTCTATTAAATTCAAAAATGATAACATTTTTCAACTAGCATGTGTATCAATCCAGATATCACGTTCAAAGTCATCCCAACACAAAACTGAATGCAGTCACTTTGTAATTTACTCAGACTAGAATATTATTTATTCGACTACAGTAGAAAAGCACAAAATGTAACAAAATAAGTATGAATTGATGAAAATAAATAAAGAAACAAATGAGGTCAAAGAGTTTTTTTTAATAGAAAAGGGACTTCAAATCTGGATCTCAATAGAAGTGGCAAAACAAAATACAGATTCAGATATTGAATTTTACAATATGAAAGAGGTTTTTGTATAACCCATGTTGATGTAAGTAACATGCAATGCTTGTGTGAATGTGCCTTTTTCCACAATCTGATAAATACAATTTTTTTGAAGTCAAAGAAGATCCAGCTTCACTACTTAACCAAAGTGTGTTATCTTGGTCAAATTATTTAATTGCGCTTTGCCTTAACAGCAAATGTGTGAGGCCTGAGAGGTGATTCACACTATTCTCACCAAACAACATCCCTTATAGTGGAGCCCATTTAATGATTTTATGGACAACATGGTGTCCCCTCGTATTGCTCAAGGCTTATCCAGGTGTCCCATATCAAGGTGCTGCTATTGCATTTAGTGTTATTGCATTCACTGTCATTGCATTTACTGCTCTGCCACCATTTTAAGCCCTCTCTTCCTCTAACCAGATGTCCCACATCTAGGTGCTGCTATTGCATTTACTGTTATTACGATTACTGTTGTGCCCCCGTGTTAGAGCCGTTCCCCCTCTATACAGGTGTCCCAAATCTAGGTGCTGCTATTGCATTTAGTGTTATTGCATTTACTCTTGTGGCCCCATGATAAGCCCCTCCTCCTCTGTCCCAAATCTATCAGCTGCTATTGCATTTTCGCTCATTAGATTTCCTGCTATTTTAGTCTAAGGTGCCTCGGACCAGATACCTTCCGTCCTGTATGTGCAGCTATTCTCTGTCCCCCACATCGCTCACCTGCTGCACTGCTCCATAACTGACTTCGCCTTCCTGATAGGGATACCATGACAACAAAGACCACCTCTTCACCCCCCACAACCCTGCCCCTTCTGCGCAACACCCACACAGCCAAACCATAATAAACCGCAGCCGGCTTATGTACTCCGTACTAGCGCCTTCATTCACAAACCCCCCCCCTACATTTCACATCGGCCCGCCATCTCTGAATCCTGCCCCGGAACACCCATACACTCTGACCCCCCTTGCACACCCCAATTACCATTTCGCCTCTAACTCTAAGATCAGATGAATGCTCTGGCCGCCAAACACCACCTACCTCATCCTACACATTTCAGCCCAACCCCCCCCTCTCGCCCTCCATCTGCCCCAGGCATCTATTGAGAACCACCCCCTAACCCCTTTTTGTACCCTCTGCGCAATTTCCGACTCACAAGCCATAGGAGCTCTCTGGCGCTCCAAACAACATTGGTTGCGGCATTGGTGTGGTCACGCAGGAACTCGCCCCAGACCAGCCCCGCTGACCTCAGCCCCTGCCAAACCCCCTTTGACCCCTGCACTAACACTCACCCACTCGTGTAGAGCTCCACGTCACAACAACATCATCAACCCTCCACCAACACGCACTCATCCATTCCCCTCACATCAGTCCGACACCTCCTCACCATCAACACCACTCCTTCCAAAACCCAGTGTCTCCTTGACAGCGCAGACCCACGAGGACAACCGCACCCTGAACTCTGCACAGCTCGCCACCCCCCCTCTTCACCGGTGAAACCCTCTCACCCTACCGCCCACACCCCCAACCCCATCCTTAGCTCCTGCTCGATCCCCATCCCCAGACCTCCCCCTTCAAGCCCTTTCCCTTATCTGAAAGTAGCACGTCTTGCTCTTTCTAAAACTGTTGCTTCATCCCCTTTTTCCTCTGACCCTCCTGCCCTCTCTCACACCCCTCTTGCACCCAAATCACAAAACGCAGAAAGAGTTACAGCCCCTCTCCATACCTCATCACTTCTTCATCGGTCCAACCTCCCATCTTTTTGCAGCCCTGCCATAAGGCCCTCCCCTCCTGTCTCTCCCCGTCTCCACCGGCTTGAACTCGACCGCTCAGCCAGTACACCTAAACTCCTAACACCCTCCAGACATGAACCCCAATCAACAACTTACCTGACCCCACACACCACACGTGCACCACTCACTGCCCTCCCTCTCTCCTCTGATCCTCCCCACCACATCTCTCGCACACCTACCACTGCCCGCCTACTCATCGAACTAACCCACTCACCGCCTCCTCAAAGAGCACTTGCCTCCCGAACCCCCACTACCACCCCTGGGCCAGTCTCAGTCACCCAAACTGATCCGACCACACCTTCCATTGCAACGACTGACACCTTACCCCCTGCCTCTCAATCCAACTGAGCCCTCCAAAACATGAGCGTCAAAAAACCTCCATGCAAAGTCACCTGCTTCCTTTTCAATGCCCGCTCCATAGCGAGAAACTGACACAGCATCTTTGACCTCTTATCCTCTGACAATCCTGACCTCATTTTCATCACTGAAACTTGGTTCTCAACCGATTTTGCACCAGTCACAGATGAGGCTTTCCCCCCTGGCTACTCGCTTATCCCCCACAACAGACCTTCCAGAGGTGGCACAGTAGCGATCCTCTACAAACCTCATTTCTCCATCTCACTCACCAAAACCCAGACATGCAATGCTAACTGTGAATCCCTTCTAGTAAAACTCTCTCTACCATCAACACTCACTCACAACTTTCTACTCATATACAGGCCCCCTGGGTATGAGAAACATTTTGCCAACAAGCTCTGTGACTCACTAGCCACCATGCAGGTAAACCACCCAACACTCACTCTACTAGGGGACTTCAATATCTAGTTTGATGTGCCCGACAACCCCATGACTCAGCCCCTGGTCCACAGTCTAGAGTCACTCATCCTCTCCCGACATACCACAGGTCAAACCCACTTCGGTGGTCACAGCCTTCATGCAATCCAGCTCCTATGACCATATCTCTGTATCTAGCCCCAAACCGCTCATCTGGGCAGACAACTCTGCCATCCCTTTCACTATCCACACTTTACCCTCTCTACCCATAGCTCTCCCTGCCCTCACACATGATCACAAATGCCGGAACAAAGTCAAGGTACTCCCTGACCTAGCTGAAACCCTGCTACACAGTCTCCCAGCACCGCCAACCTCAGATAGGTCATTAACCATCGTATCGTTTGACTCCTGGTTTAAAGAATCACTACTTCCTCTCACCCCCTCATGCCCCACAACCTCTCACAAAGGACTTTCCCCCAAATGGTTCACACCCCACTTGAAGACTTTCAAAAACCAAAATAACTTTCTTGTGCGCAAATGGCAAGCATCTAAAACCACTCTCAGCAGATCTATGTTCACCCGCCACCACTGTAATTACAAATCCGAGATCCGAAAGGCCAAAAAGGCCTTCTGACAATAAACGAATCCTGAACTGTCGCAGCAGCAGCAAAGAGCTCCACAAGATCATCTCTGAATTTGTGAAACACTTAATACCAAACATTCCACCCTCGCCCCACACCTGCCCCTGCTGATTTCATTGCTCCGACTACCGCAATACCATCTTTCGAATGTTTCAACCCCATCTCAAGAGACAAGTTCCTTGATCTACTATCCGGCAGCAGACCCTGCGGATCCCCCACTGACTCCGGTCCCACCTCTCTTCTGAAAGAAATATTTTCCTCCACTTGTGCAGGAGAACAAGGAAGGTCCATACTAAATGACTCCCTCACCTTTGGCATCTTTCCCGAGGCCTTTAAAATAGTGCATGTCAAACCGCTTCTAAAAAAGGCATCCCTTAACCCCCTTGACCTTAAGAAGTACAGGCCGATCTCCAACACCCGATTCCTGTGAAACTCATTGACCGCGCTGCATACTCTCAGCTCAACTGTTTCATAAAATTCAACAAACTGCTCGACCCTGCTCAATCAGGCTTCAGGCCGCGCCATGGAACAGAAACCACTCTGATCTCGATCTGAGGTGATCTCAAGGTCTCGGCGGACTCAGAGGGTTGTGCAGCGCTGGTTCTCCTTGATCTGTCAACAGCCTTTGACACCGTTAACCATTCTATCCTCCTTTACCGACTCCACTCGCTAGGAATCCGAGGCTCGGCACTCAAATGATTGCCTCCTTCCTCAACACAGGAATCAAATCGCTTTCCTCCCGTTTTGTCTCAAACACTTGCACTGTAAACACTGGATGTGACAAATCAACTTCCGGGCACCAGTGGTCCAGGGATGAATATCGGTTTCTAAACTATCAATCAAACCCACACCTCTAGTACACCAGAAGAGAACAGATTAGAATACAAGTAAATTATAAGAACTCCTTTTCTAATTTTGGTAACGTTGACAGAAAGGCAGGCTTATCTCTGCAAGGTTGTGGATCGTTGGTTAGTTGTAACACAGCAAAAATAGAATTATTACCCAATGATAAAAGGGTAGCTCTACAAAATATCCCCACCAAAAATATTGCCATACATATGGCTGTTTGTCTCGCCATAGGCGATATTTTTCGGGAGGATATTTTGTGGGAGCAGGGGTTACGGGGTGTTCCCCGCAGGGTCCATGGGTCAATATTGCCACAGAAATGAGGCGATATTTTTGTATCGCAATATTTTTGTGGGGATAGTAACACATGGAACCGATAAAAGGGACTTTCCAGTCTAGGTTGTATACAAATATCGACTTTATTATTACTAGAACAGACAATTCTAGCCCACTACAATTGCAACCCACACTGTAAAGGAACAAAGGAAAGCACTCTGGATAGTGACAGGAGGGTAGTTGGTAAAGTAATCAGTCTTATAGTTCAAGATTATTTGGTTCCAGCATTAAAGGAGCAAAGGGTCATAACTGTCTCTAGGGGCCTTCAGAGATGGACCAGGGGGGCAGAACTACAATGTACATGGTGCTGAAGAAGTTCTTGGTGCTCAACAGCGTTGAGGTGGTTGCAGGGCGCTTCACAGCCTGTGAGACAGAGTTAGTGGAGGGAGACAGCTGTGGGTACTAGGTGGCAGAGAGTTCAGCAAGCAAGGCTGGACGGACGTCTGCAGGCTGTCTGGCGCGGTGGCTCAGGGCCAAGAATCATTGTCTGTGCTGGTTGGCTGATCTGGAATGCTGGACGAGGCATCTCAGATGGCTCTGGTGACTGCGGCGTGACAACCATCAGCCGTGCAGCCCGAATGCAGTTCGAGGACTCAACTGTCTCGAAATTGTCCTTAAAAAGATGGACCCTGGATGATTCTTGTGTGGCACTTCTCTTAGCGTCTTTGCAGGGCTTGTGTCCTTTCAAGGCGGACGGGCCAAATCTCAGGAGGATGTTAGCAGGCAACGGCTTTGTCCTTTGTCCAGAGGCTCTCTGGCACTTCGCACCTAGGATGCTTGCTGTCAGAACCTAGCAGGGCACACTGTTTTGGCTGGGTACTGGTTCTGGAGCTGCTGGATGGGTCCTATGAGTCCGGTATCTCCCTGTTTCCTGGGAGATGTTTAGAGGAGGGATCTTGCTTCCGTCTTGGAACTCCTGGCATTCCTTCACTGGAAGATGATTATATGGTAGACTGTACCTTCAGCTCAGGTCCAAATTAGTCCTTCTTCTTACTCCTTTCAAAGTCTTCAGATGATCTGATCAGTGAGGGGTTCAGCCCTCTTTTAAGGCCAAACGGGCCCCAGTGATTGGCAAAGGCTATGCCCACCTTAATGAACCAATCTTGGGTCCCCAGAAACAATCTTCAGGGATGCTTCCGGTCAGAATCAGAGTGCTTGGCAACAGACAGGGGAAGGATGACAACATATATTTCTAAGCCTCACCTATCTTCCTGTCTGCCGTACATCAAGTGTCTCCCTAATTAACTGATCCCTATGGGGCACTTGATCACAACATGGGCCACCTTTGAAGTAGGACTCGTCTCCTATAATTCACATACTTCCCTGCTCTGAAAGGAGTGGGTCCAGACAGGACATTCATTGACGGTTCATACCAAGTTGGGGTGTTAGTACAAGTTGAAACATTGCATTACAAAGAGGTGTGGGTCTCGGGTCTCCATTGTCACTTCCTGCATCCAGGACTGCTAATTAACATTCATCAGTATTCGCCGCCACCAGCAATGTGTAACAATAAAGATGCAAATCCATGGGGCATTGGAATGCTAATCAGGCTGCCCATGACCAGAGGCTTTTGATGTACCCACAGCTATAAGGACTCAGCTACACATGACAGGGAAGGGCGGCGCTGGTAAGCTGCGTCCTCCCAGAGTACATGACTATTTGGCTGCTGTGCGGTGAGCGTGGAAAGTATGCACAGCAATGGCCCAACATATTTTCCAGAGGTTGATCTCCCATCCTTAATTCTTTTTAAATAAACAAAAATCAAAAAGCCCAGGTCGAACACACTCTCCCTGTGCGGATGGTCGAATTCATCACATGCCCCCCAGCCTCAACATGTGAACCACCACCTTACTGAGGATCTGGTTCGTCATCAAGGTGAAAGCACCAGATGAGGCCATCTGTATTTCCATGCTGGGAGCATCGCTTGTGCTTGATGTCCATATATAATCCCTGTGGGGGTATGGCCCACCGCAAAAGCTTAGGGTTCTCTCCTTGCATGGCCATTAACCATTGCAGAGGCCTTTGGTCCGTCTGGATCATAAAGTGATACCCAAAGATGTAAGGTTTTAGCTTCTTTATGGCCCACACAGCCGCATACACCTCTTTTTCTATGACAGCTCAGTTCCTTTCCCTTTTCATCAACTGCCTACTAATGTAAGTGACAGGTTGCTCTACCCCTTCAGAGTTCCGCTGTGCTAACACTGCTCCAATCCCAAAATCACAGGAATCTGTCTGCATAATGAATTAATGACCATAGTCTGGCACTTTCAGAACTGGGGCCCTGCACAATCCATCCTTTAAATCCTGAAAGGAGGTTTGACAGCAAGGCTCCAAGTTACCTTCGTTGGCATCTTTTTGGATGTAACATCATTCAGGGGCATGGCAATGGTCCCATACCCTAGGATGAACGTCCGGTAGTACCAGGTGAGACCTAGAAAGGCTCTCACCTGTGTCTGTGTGGTGGGGATGTCCCAATCCTCCACAGCCTGTACCTTCGCTTCAAGAGGTTGTCTCTTATCTCCACCGATCAGTCGCCTAGCTAAGTTACTGTACCCTGCACTAACTGGAACTTCATGCCCTTGATAGTCAGGCCTGCATTCTGCAGCACCTAAGGCACTTGTTTCAGGTGGGATACATGATCCCCCCAGTTGTGGCTGAACACAGAAATGTCGTCTAGATAGGAGACGCTGAAGTTTTCCAGCCTGGACAAAACCTGGTTAACTATCCCCTGAAAAGTGTCAAGGGCATTTTTCAATCCGAAGGGCATCACAGTGAACTGATTATGTCCTTCCATGGTTGAGAATGCCAACCTCTCTTTTGCTCCATCTGTCAAGCCAACCTGCCAATACCCTGCTGTGAAGTTCTTGGCAGCACCAAGCTTGTCAATGAGCTCATCTGCCCGGGGAATGGGGTGAGCATCTGTCTTCGTGACAGAATTGAGCCCTGTGTAGTCCACATAAAAGCAAACTTCAGATTTCACACTACTGGTCTTTTAGGGACCAGTACCACTGGGCTAGCCCGGGGCTGTGGGATACTGTATCACTCCTAGGGACAACATCTTGGAAACTTCCTCCATGATTGTGTCCCTGACCTTATCGGACATCCATTGAATTCTACTCTTCACCGGCTTACTGACTCCAGTGTCCACATCATGGGTGCACCAATCTGTGTGACCGGGAGTCCGCGAAAACAGAACAGCATACTGTCCCAGTAAACGGCAACAGTCTGTCTGTTGCTGTTCTGACAGGTCCGTTGCAAGGTTGACACCTTCAACTGACCTATCTGTGGATTCAGTGTGCAGGAGGTCTGGGAGGGGATCGTCTCCTCCTCAGTCTCTCTGTCAGTCACTAACGCCATGACCAAGTCATCCCGGCTATAATGAGGTTTTAGCCGGTTGATGTGAAAGACCTTGAACATCTGTTTAGGTCCTTTCACATTAATGAGATAATTCACCTCACTGACCTTTTCCAGCACACAGTAAGGCCTAGTCCACTTGTCCTGATGGGCTCTGGGTTTGACAGGGTCCATAATCCACTCCCACTGGCCTGGAGAATAGACTGTAACTGTGGCCTTTTGGTCGTGCCAGTGCTTCATCAGCTCCTGACTGGCCTTCAGATTCTTGGTTGACTGTTCCATGTAATTTACCATTCTAAACTGACGGCTGAGTACATAGTCCACCGCATATCGTGACGGGGATGAGGGTTTGCTCGCCCATCCCTCCTTCACCAGACTGAGGGGACCTCATACCGGTTGTCCAAATAGAAGCTCAAACGGGCTAAACCCTACTCTGTTCTGTGGGACCTCCCTGTAGGCGAACAGAAGGCTTGGCAGGAGAATATCCCATTTTTTCCTCAGGTGCACTTCCAAACCACCTATCATGCCCTTCAGGCTCTTGTTGAACCACTCACCAAGCCCATTGGTTTGTGGATGAAAGGAGGTAGAGAACCGGAAGGTGACTCCACACTCTTCCCACATAGGCTTCATATATGCTGATATGAAGTTTGATCCCCTGTCAAAATGACTTCCTCAGGGAATCCAACATGGGACAATATCCCAATCAGAGACTTCGCAACCGTGGGGGGTTTGATGCTCCTCAGAGGGACAGCCTCAGGGTATCTTGTGGCGTGGTCCACCACCACCAAGATATAACGGTTCTCTTCGCTGGTTTATGAATCAGAGGACCCACAGTATCCATGCCTATTCTCTCGAAAGGCTGCCCAACCACGGGTAATGGAATTAAGGGGGCCTTTGTGGAACCACCTGACTTGCCAGAAGCTTGACAAGTCGGGCAGGACCGGGCAAATTCCTTAACTTTTACACCGAACTGCGGCCTGTAAAACTGCACAGACAACCGGTCCTATGTCTTAGTCACTCCCAAGTAACCCGCTAAAGGAATTTGGTGAGCCAAATCCAAAAGGAACTTTCTGTGGCATTGGAGAACCACCAACCTTCCGGTGTCCTTGCCCTCAGAATCCTTTGGCTCACTGTTCAGGAGTCCATCCTGCCAGTACACTTTGAACAGTCCAGGGGCCTCGCTCTAGCCTGCTCTTCCACCTGCTTCCGCAGACCCACCAGAGTGGGACACTCTTACTGTGCTGTGTAGAAGTCAGTCTGATCTGGGCCCCCAGCTAATGCAAACTCATTCAGCTTGGGCAGCCCCTTCAGATCTGTGCCCACCTGGTCCTCCAACTCAGATTCCTGCGCTGCACCAGGCAACTATGAATTCACAGGGTCCCCTGCTACCAAAGTAGGGTCTTCCGTGGCTACTAGCCCCTTTCGCGCAGGAGTAGGTGACTCAGCAGTCTGTGGAACTGGACTAGGGGCTACCAGCCATGCTGGTCCTTCAAACAAGCCCTCTGGAAGCAGTCCAGGCCCTAAGGCTTTCAGAAAGTTCAATCTGGCATTCTCTTTGGCCCTCGATCGTGTAGCCGATGTGACTATTTCGGGATCAGGTAGATCGTTACCCAGCAGACATGGGACAGGGATGGAGTCTTTCACTGCTACACGGTGCTGGGTAGTTACACCTCACCAGCTGAACTCTACTAGCACCAAGGGGCACCACTTACTCTTACCATCAAATCCACTTACGCACAACTCAGGCCCATCAATATACTGGCCTAGCTGTACCCACTGCTGTGTGACAGAGGTGACACTAGCCACAGTGTCCCAGACCACAGGACTTTTGTGTCCATTGATGTACACGTGCTCTAGGTAGAGTTGAGTCTTATTCCGAACTGGGGTCTCTTCTGGAGATCTGGTACCGTTCCCACTCAGTGTAACCAATCCACATTCGGCCACTCCCTGGCCTAGTAGGAAATCCTTAGCTGAGATGCCCACACTAATTATGGCCTCCTCCATGAGTAAAACATTCACTATGACTTGCTTTGGTAAACCCTTGCAAGCAGGATCCCCTTTCCTAGGGCCCAATTCCTTATACACGAAACAACCTTTGGGTGGTGAGAACACAGGTGTCCCAGTGTTAGGGGTGCCCGCGCACTTCGTTTCAATTGCACGGCTGAACTAGAGTTTGGGGGGGGTTTTTCGCTCTTTTGGGGACCTTACTTTGAATAAGATTGGGTTGGACATTTGTCCTTCCCATCCTGGTTTACTTATTTGTCCGCTGATTTCTCTTCCGGTTTAGGTGTGCTAGCCTGAACCCTTTTCTGTACTTCAGTACTCACAAATCGGTCAGCAGCCTTTGCAAGCTCCATATGATCTGTGATGGTCTTGTCCACTAGATGCTAGTGTAGGTCAACCTCACAATTTTTCAGCACATGCTCATACGCAATCAAACTGTACATCCCTTTAAATGTGTCAACTTTGTTACCAGTCACCCACCCGCTCAGATATTTAGTGTGGGAACGCTTCAAATGTCTGCCCACTTTTCTTTCTGAGCTCTCTGAAGCTCTTTCGATACTGTTCTGGGGTTTTACAGAACTTCCTGAGGAGGGCTGCCTTCATGCTCTCATAAACGGGCCTTTCCTCAGTAGTTAACTGAAGAATTGCATCAGTCCCTGCTGTTGGCAAGCGACTCATCAGGGCTGCACCCCACAGTACCTCATCCACCTCCTGCAGCTGGAATGCCAGCTTGAACACTTCATACCAGTCAAAAATATCCTTCCCCACCTCATTCACCTGTACTAAATCTGTGGGGAGGTGCCGTCGTGACTGCGGCATGACAACAGTCAGCAGTGTAGCCAGATGTGGTTCGAGAACTCGACTGTCTAGGAATTGTCCTTAAAAAGATGGATGCTAGATGATGCTTGTGTGGCACTCCTCGTAGCTTCTTCGCAGGGCTCGTGTCCTTTCAAGGCAGACGGCCCAAAGCTCAGGAGGGTATTAGCAGGCAAGAGCCTTGTCCTTTGTCCAGAGACTCTCTGGCACTTCCCACCTAGGAAGCTTGCTGTCAGAACCTAATAGGGCACGCTGTGTGCTGGCTGGGTACCAGTTCTGGAGCTGCTGGATGGGTCCTCTGAGTCCAGTACCTCCCTCTGTTCACTGGGAGATGTTTAGGGGTGGGATCTTGCTTCCCTCTTGGAACTCCTGGCCTTCCTTCACTGGTGGAAGATGTAAGATAGACTTTACCTTTAGCTCAGGTGCAAATGAGTCCTTCGTCTTACTACTTTCGAAAGTCTTCAGATGATGTGATCAGTGAGGGGCTCGGCCCTCTTTGAAGCCAAACAGGCCCCAGTGATTGGTGCAGGCTAAGCCCACCTTAATGAACCAATCCTGGGTTCCCACCAATAATCTTCAGTGAAGCTTCAGGTCAGAATCAGAGCGCTTGGCAACAGACAGGGAAGGATGACAACATATACTTCTAAGTCCCACCCACCTTCCTGTCTTCTGTGCATCAAAGTGTCTCCCAGAATAACTGAGCCCTCTGCGGCGCTTGGTCACAACATGGTCCTCCTTTGAAGTAGGGGGTTGCAGGCAGACTTTCGTCTCCTACAATTCACATACTTCCCTGCTCTGAAAGGAGTGGTTCCAGACAGGACATTCACTGCCTTTTCATACCAAGGAGAGGTGTTAGTACCAAGTTGACACATTGCATTACAGAGAGGTGTTGGTCTCTGGTCTCCTTTGTCACTTCCTGCATCCAGGCATTCCCTGAGGCCTGCTAATTAACATTCATCAGTATTAGCCTCCACTATCAAGGTGTAACAATGGCGATATCAGGTGTCAGCTACACATGACAGGGGAGGGCAGCGCTGGTAAGTTGTGTCCTCCCAGAGTACATGACTATTTTTTAGCTGTGCAGTGAGCATGGGAAATATGTGCTGGAATGGCCCTACATATTTTCCAGAAGTTGATCTCTCATCATTCATTCGTTTTACATGAACAAAAATCAAAAAGCCCAGGCGAGTACACTCTCCCTGTGCTGATGGTCAAATTCCTCACACTGGAGTACCCCAAGGCACTACCTGACCACTCTACCTGGGATCATCCACACGCACAAACTCACCTGCTACAACTACGCTGACGATACCCAAATCATCCTGAGAATTCCCATAACAAGCTCCAACCCATGTCCCGTCCTTGACGCTTACCTCAGAGATATTGACCGATGGATGACAAGAAATCACCTCCCTCTGAACCCAGATAAAACTGAGATCATGGTGTGCGGCAACACTGCCCTTCTCCCGCAACCACTCCCACGGCCCCCTTACTTGGCACCCCCCATCTACCTCGAATATAGTCAAAAACCTTGACCGCACTATGGACTCGGCTTAACCCTCTCTCATCATATAAGTAATGTATCAAAATCCTGTCACTACCATTTCAAACTCCTAAAAACGCATTTTCCCTTACCTCATCTACCCCAACAGACTTGCCGCTATTATGTCCATTGTTATGTCGAGACTGAACTATGCCAACTTCTTATACCTGGGTGCACTGGCATACCACCTTAACAAACTCCAAAGAGCCCAAAACGCTGCCACCAGACTCCTTCTTGCGCTGGGACACAGGGATCACATCTCCACCACTCTCCGCACCCTTCACTGGTTCTCTGGTGGACAAAGGACAACTTTCAAAATCTTATGCATTACCCACCAAGCAGTGCAGATGACCGGCCCAGCATACCTACAACAGAAGATTACGCCCTACCACCCATCACGCACCCTATTGTCAAGCACTGTCCTCTTTTTAGTGATGCTAGCATCCAATTCAGCCAGGATTGGAGGGTCAGCCTTCTGAATCTTGGCTCCAACTCTGAGGAACTCACCCAAGTCACACATTCGACACAACCAAGACTACACGGCCTTCCGCAAAGCTCTAAAAACCTGGCTCTTTCCGTAAACCATGATTTGGACCTTCTAGGGCCGCTGAAACCCACCAACATCAGGAATCATGACTTCAACGATATTACATTGGAGAGTAATGACAGCCGGCCAAAAATGTTACAGCTGGCTGACAAATGTCCAGCCTGTCCTTTAGCATCATTGCCCTGGTGTAACTACATTGGTGAGAGATATCTCATGTCCTTTAATCAAGTATCCTGCCTAAACCTACCCTGCAACCTGCCATAAACTACAACCAGAGACCTGGAAAATGGGCTCCTGAGACACATAGTGCTGAGCCTAAGAATAATGACCCTCTGACCGAGTAAAACATAACAGACTCTGGTCCTACCTATGAATCTACCTAAGAGACCTCCTACCGCGAAACATTACAACGACCACTGCCAGCTCATCCAGATCCAAAATGTAATCCATGAACAGTGGGCTCCTAAGAGTAAATTATCCACTCCTGACACTCGCCTCTCCTACCACTATGCTCACTCTCTACACCAACACAGCTATAACCATCGATCAATTTCGGCCTAGCTGCACACATAAGAACAATACTCCATGAACACCTCGACATCCTGCTAGAACGCAGCTATACTCCACAAAAAAGAATTGGCCTAGCCGCACACATAAACGTCCTACACAGGCCTAATGCTGCCAGAATGTAGTCTCGGAGACCAATCACCTGACTGCACACATTCGACTGATCTCTCACTACCACCGCACATATTGTTAGGATGCAGCTACCATCAGGCAAATCACACTTGCTGCACACATATTGAGTGCACCCAAGCACCCTATATTACACTACTCTATCGACTGACCTGGACTACGGTCCTCAAGGGTGTTCAACCCACAAGCCCTTTAAGATCATACCAATGATATATGGAGAGCTATGTAAATGCCAAATAACAATAACAATAGTCTGGAATTGTGTTATTGTGGCACTGGGCTTCCCGCTTTTCCACTTGATTTGACAGGCAGATATATATTCTCACCACCCCGTCAAGGCGCTTAGGATTCTAGCGTAGAGGACTGACTGCTGTAGAACCAACATTCCTTTCCGCCCGTGTCTGCCAACTCTCCGAGCTGCTTTGCCATCCAGAGCTCTGCCCCACAAGAGAAAGAGTGAAGATCGCCGCAATGCTATGTTATTGAGGCGTGTACAGCACAACGTGTACCATTGACATGGCTTCTTGGTGCTTCAACATCTTCAAGAGGAGTGTTTGGGGACTGATATAGAAGCAGATCCGTGTCCGCGTGCAGATCCGAAAAGATAGGCCACTCCGGGGAGTGTAGTTTCAGAAAAGATAGGCCACTCCGGGGAGTGTACGTTTCAGATATCTGGTGAGTTGTCTGGAGAAGTGGTTATTGAGCGATCCAGCTCGATAACGTAATTGTGCTTGTCTGTTGTGCGCATACCAGAGTAGTTGTGAAGAAGAGTGAGGCGTGTTGTGTTGACATATCTGCGAGTTTTTTGGGTTGATGTGTGTATTGCACATGAATCATTTCAAACATGTGTTTTCTTTTATGATTTGACAAGGGGAGAACAGCTAAAGTGACGGAACACTTGGTGACAATCAGCAGTGTCTGTGTGCACTCCCTGCGCTGGTGTTCAGCACTCCCACGTTGAGGACAGCGACTCGCACACAGTGGTGTGTGCATGGGCTGGAGTGAATGGGCAAGTACACGTATGAAAGAGCAGGTCCTTCCTGGTGAGGTCCTGCGCCCTCAGCTGGTTGCTTAGTCCATATGATTCTTCTGTTCCCAGGTGCATGCAAAAAAGCAGACTGCGTTACATAATTATGTCCTACTATTAAATACATTAAGTGTTTTTTTGTGAAGTCTACTTGGGTGTGTTCGGCGCTACAATGTTTAGTCACACTCCGCACAACAACAAGCTACATGCTCAAAACAATCAGCAAGTAAGGGGGCGACTTTAACACACAGGTTTAACACAGAGGAGAGTGTACAAGAGACCTCAAGGTATCCCTTGTCAGGTGTAAAGTTCTGCCTTTTGGGCTCCAATGACTTGGCATCCTGGTACTTGTAGTCCTGCATTTCGTGTGGGAAAATATGACGTGTGTACTTCACAAAAATGGAATGTCATGAGCAAATAAGCCTGGAGCTGGCTGGGAGTGTGGTCTTTGCATGGTGGGTGATGATGCGTTTTTGTGGCATTGCTTCCCCTTGGACCAAAGTTTGACCTTAGCACTCATTCGTTATTTACACCTTGACTCGTACATATTGTGTAAGTCTGCCTCACACACTCGTGCACTGTTCGCGGATCTGAATGGTGTACTTTCCCCCTCCTCACTATCAATTTCTCGGTGTGACCCGAGTTGCTGCCGCTTCGCCCACACACTGGAGTGGAAACATCTTGCGGCTCGTACACGTATCCGGACCCAAAGATCTCTTAATACAAGATTAAACAAATCGCCGCGTGCCCTCGCTGGCCTATATGCGGAGCCGGCGTGCACAGCTGGGCTCCTTAGCAGGATAATCAAAGCGCGAGCGACTCGCAATCGCGGACGGATCCCAGCCCGCCGCACACGCGCCCTCTGCTCCGAGTTGCAAGCAGCCCGTTCGCAAAAGCTTGCCGTGATTCGCAGCACGCTGGGAGCGAACCGAAAAGGAAACGCCGCTGTCACGCGAGCCCAGCATTCGAAAGTGTACCCCAAAACAGTGACATTTGCAGCACCGGTCAAGCCATCTCCCTGCGTCTGCGGTATTTCATTATTTAATTCCTGGTTGCTAATGGCGATAACGCCAATTCATATTCTAAAATGTGCATTGCCACAGATACATGCTGCACCCTTAAGAATGTAATGGCATTAAGCAAAACGGGGAACCTGCGAAAACACTGACCTGGTCTCCGGACTTTTCAACATCTGCTCATCAGAGAGGAAAACCGCTGCGGATAACACAAGTATTAGAAGGCAGAAAGGGGTGTTAATTTCCATCGAGAACGGAACGGGTCTCTTCAGAATAAGCACATCTGTTAATCTGCTGTCAAAAATAGGACTGCACTACATAGCACTCTCTCGGGCACGTGACGAAGGGCACTTCCAACCAATGGGCGGCGGAGCCTGCGACTGCATCGGTTAGCGAGCGCTGGGAAGGCGCCCGTGTGTGCGAGGGAGAGGGGGTGGGGGTGTTCACACGGCCCCCACCGCACGCCGCGAGCGCTCACCTCTCGTCCGCGTCATTGGCAGTCACACTTTCCCCTTCTGTGCGCGTAGCGGCCGCTCCGCTGAAGACTCTCTCCGCCGTGTTATTTTACAATAGCCCGTGGATGTTGGCGCTGAGCACCGTGCACACCGCAGCCTCGCGGCTCGCAGGGCTGAGGGACGTGTCTTCATGGTGTAGCATTGTATTTTTCATGCTCCTCGGGAACCCACGAGCTGTTTCATCAATGTATGCCCAGTGCACCGCAGCTTTCCCTCTTCAACTGCTCAGAGAGCACCCTCCCCAGACTCTCCTTATAGAAAAGACCAAATAGCACCTTTTTGGACCACACGCTCCTCATTCAGCGGTGCAAACTAAGGAGCAGAGGATTTCTTTACATTTGTTGAGCAATATGTGCACTGCATGGATTTGTTTTCTGACTAACGAAATTGTTTTCTGTGTTGTCTGGCAGTGGCGTCAGAATATCTAGAAATCAGTATTGGGGGGTGCGCTCAAAACGGGGCACACATGCAAGTGGGGTGGGGGAGGTTTCAGTGGCACATGAAATACAAATAAGGGTCAACACAGCAAACTGATTGGTTTTTAGCAGAAGAGACATCACTGCCAGCTCATCTTTAAATAACAGCCAGTAAAAAAGAGTCAGTTTAACAGAAGAGATATCACAGGCCCGACTCACTCTGCAGGGCACACCTTGGATGTTCTGATCTCCTCAGACACCGCCCTTTCTCTAACACTCTAACCACTCCTCTCTCTTCGAGTGATCACTTTCTCCTTTCCTCCCACCTCTCTCCTCATGCCAAGCCGTCTCCAGCACTGCTACCTACCTTCTCGGTCATTCGACCCATGAAGCGTGTGTCATTTGAGGCTTTCGCTGCTACCTTCTCTCCTCCTCCTGCACACTTGGCTGACTCACACCCTGACACAGCCCTCTAACTTTCATCTCTCCATCGCTAACATTCTGGATGTCCTTGCCGCTGTCACGAGGATCTGCTTGAAGCCCAAATCCAAGTGCAACTCTTGGTATGATTCCAACCTCGCCGCCCTTAAACGCAAGTGTAGGGTGGCGGAGAGGAAGTGGAGGGCATCAGGCGCATCCTCTGACAAATTGGCCTGCCGCCTGCTCCTAATGCAGTACAGAATCTCTGTCCCTTCTAAGAAGAGAGCCGGCATCCAAGCCCGCGTCTGCGGCATCTAACAATTTGGTCGAACCTTTCAAAATCTGCAAGGAGCTGGCCAATCCTGCTGCAGTGTCTCTCTCTCCTGTTCCCTCCCAGGCTCCCTGCACAGCCATGGCTTCTCATTTCACCACCAAAACTCAGGACATCCTGTCCACCCTCACTTCCTCTACTTCTTCTTCCTCCTCTACCGCTCCTGGCCCATCTGAGGCCGTCTCTCCTCCTCCTTTCTTCTCCTTTCCCCTGTTCACCCCCACAATATTTCTAGACACGTCTGATCTATGAAAGTCTAGTCAAAACAGTTTCTCCCCTGCTCTCCTAGAGCCATTATGGACCACATCAACACCCTTGCTCCAGCCCTGGCTGATTTCTGCAATCACTCCTTTGCCACCGAAACTTTCCCCTCCCCATTAAGCACTCCCTTGTGCACCCCCTTCTAAAGAAGCCCTCAGCCGATCGTTCCTCTGCGTCTTTTATCTCGCCCTATCTCCATCACTCCTTTCCTTGGCAAACTTTTGGAAAAGCTGGCCATCTTCCAGCTTAATCTGTTGGTCGCCTCCATGACCACCAGTCTGGCTTCAGAGCTGCCAGAAGCACGGAAACAGCTCTCCTGAACAGCTGTGAAGCCCTGCTCTCCAATCTTGACTCTAATCTCCCTTCTGTCTTCATTCTCCTCAATCTATCCTCTGCTTTTGACATGGTCAACCATGCCATCCTGCTCAAACGCCTCAGTGACAACCTGGTTATGACTGATCAGGTTGACCTCCTTTCTCACTGACCGACCCTCTCAGGTCCAACTGGGGTATTTCCTCTCTTCTCTCACTTTCTCTACTTGTGGTGTTCACCAGGGGTCTAACCTCTCTCCCTGGCTGTTCAACCAATACCTGGCACCTCTTGCCCACTGCTTAGCTACTTTCTGCTCCAATTGTCAGTGTTATGCAAATGACACCCAGCACTATTTCAGGCTCACCACAGCCACCTCTGCTCCTTCTCTCATACCAGACTGGCTGGCCGCAATTCAGGAATGGTGTGCCGCCAACGATCTCTGCCTTAATGCCAGTAAGACTGAGATCCTCCTCATTGGGACACCTGCTCCCTCCTTTCCTCTCTCTCTCTGGCCGCCCACTATGGGCCCTCTTCCTGCTCCTTCCTGTGAGGCTAAGAACCATGGCCTCATCTTTGACCCCACCCTCTCCTTCTCTCCTCACATTTCTGACGTCTCTAAGAAGTCAAATTATCAGCTGCACCTCCTCAAAGCTATTATTCCTCACTTTCCCCAGAAGCTCACTGTCTCCAGATCTCTGGTCCTCTCTAGGCTGGACTACTGCAAAAGCCTCTTTCTAAATCTGCTTGCTTCTACTCTTTGACCATTACAATTTATCCAGAACAGGACTGCAAGACTTGTCCTCGGCCTCAAGCCCTGGGATCAAATCTCTCCACCACCGAAATCTCTTCACTGGCTGCCCGTGGATGCAAGGATCAAGTTCAAAATCCTCTGCATCATCCACAAGGCTTTCTGGGGCCTGGGACCGCTCTACCTCCAACTTTCTCTTCCAAAACATCTTCCTTCCTGAGCTCTCCACTCATCCACCTCCAACTCTCTGAGGGCCAGACGGTTCTCCAAGCAGAGAGTGGGGGGTAGATCTCTCTCCTCAGCTGGGGCCTACCTCTGGAACAGCCTCCCTGCCTCTCTCAAACTTGAGCAGAACCACCTCTGGTTCCGGAAGCAACTCAAGACCTTCCACTGTTTATTGATATTAACCAACGACCTGCGGCAGCCGAGTTCGTCTAATTTTCCCCAGAGCTTATCTCGGTTCACCATATCAAAAGCTCTGGTCAGGTCTATAAAAGGCAAGATACAAGGGGGAGTCTGACTTTAGAGTAGATAATATGAAGGGTTTCACAGAGGTACCCATGCCTTTCGTGAAACCTGATTGATTATTGCCTCTGCTAAGCCATAGCTTAAGCCATAACTTAGGTTTTTAATATAAGAGCCGAAAAGATTTTATTAGAAGTATCCAGGAGAGCAAAGGGTCGGTAGTCAAAAGGAAGCTCTCTGTACACCTGTTTTAAAATAGGCACGAGGAAGGAGTTCTTCCATGATGTATGGATGCATTGGTGTTGAAGTATATAATGGAAACACTAGAGCAGAATATGAGCTCACAAATGTGGGTTGCCCATAAGAGTAGTCATTGCCAAACCATCAGGGCCGGGAGCTTGTGAAGGGTTGGCCTTTTGAATTATTTCTAATATATCTTGCTGGTCAAAGTTCAAATGCCAAGCTTCCTTAGAATTTGAAGTAGACCTATGATTAATAGGCAATTGCACAGGGGCATACATCTGGGTGAAATGCTTTTTCCAGGTGGATTCCTGAATGCCGCTGGTTTAAGAATATATCTGCCATTTCAGTTAATTGTTAACAACCGCCCAGAAACTGCTATCTTGTTAAGTGCGTAGAAGCTGCAGCATATGTTCTGCATGTCATTGATACAGCAGATGTTTGTGTGCTTTTAACCAATGCCTGTAGGTGTTTTTAAGTGGCTTCTGTAATTGAATAGCTCACACCTTGTAAGTCTTTCTAGGATTTCTCAACTCTGCTGATAGGATTCCTTTTTTCACCCCCACCTCTTGATCGCTGCAATGCACTGCAGCTAGACGAGGCGGGTGAGTTGCAAACTCATTATTTTTGGCAAACATTTTAGTAAGGGAGTTGATAAAGGCTTCAAATTTGGACAGGTCCATAAACATATCTTTGTTTCCACATAATAGTTCTGAGAGAGTGTCATTACATTTCGACATATTATGTGAGTTCCATATTAAACACGTAGCCTAATTGTTTACTAGAACTGGTGCACTATCCATGAGTGTATCTTGGCCAAAGTTAACACCAAGGACCAGTTGTAGGGCTCCGTGATCACTAGCAGGAGAATCCACACATGTGAAATCTTCACATAAAGCAAACAAATAGGGTGATTGAAACATGTAATCAATAATAGATAAAGAATGACCTCTGTTCCAAGCAGGTCTAGGTGGAAGATCTGATTTAAATTTTCCATTGGCCGTAGTCAAACCCCAGGTCCTGAAGAAGTTAGTTAAATGCAAACCCCTATTTATGGAGTAGGCCCACGGGGTGTGGACCACAAACACAAAGCATTAAAATCACCCACCACCAATCTATCACCCGTAAAAGAGTTAGACCAAGATTCAATACATTTGCTAATAGAATCCATAAACAACATGGTAGAAATTGTGGATGGGTGCCAATAAGTATTCATTATCAGGCAATCTCACCTAGAATCCAACCCGTCGTCCCTCCATGCAAGACGTAAGGCAAGATAAAAGTTTTTATTACAATCAATGGAGCGATGTGGAAAAGTATCTTAGAGTTTAAAGCTATAAGAGTTCCTCCTTTGGGTCTGCTGGTATTTCCATGCACGGCAGGCTGATGGTATACTAGGGATAAAACTAGTATAGGTTTCTCCATAAGCCAAGTTTTCTTGAAGACACACCACATTGAAGAAATTCTAAATTGATAAATATTTGATATTCCGATTTTTGGTTCCTATTAGTGATATACGCGTGACCTTGTTCAGTCCGAGAGATGAATTCCGGTGCGCTCATTTGATCGTAGATGAGGTTCTTGCCATAAAATCTTACCCACTTGCATCGCCTTGCAAGTATGCCATGTACTAGCCCTCAAATGCCATATTTACATATTATATGAGAAACATCCCCACCACATGATCAGGTACTCAAATGAATGCCAGGTATTGCCATGAACCACCAAGAACTTATATTGTATACCAAGCATTGCCATTAAATGACAGATTCACATCATATGACAGGTATTGCCATCACATTCCAGGTATTCAAATCAGATGATATGGTGGTATGTTGTCATGAAAATGTCATGTACACATAATCGTGTGCCATGTATTGCCATACAATGTTCATATTCTCACATTATATGCAAGGCATGACATTGAGATGGTAGGCTCTCACATTGCATATTCAGTATTCCCATCAAATGCCCAAGTAAATACATCATATGCCAGTTTTTGCCATCAAATGCCAAGTTCTCACATCATATACCAAACACTGGCAGCCTGTGCTATGAAATGGCCAGGTACTGGCATCACATGACAGGCAGTCCCTCATATGCTGAGTACTTGTATCATATGCCTATAATTGTCATCAAATGCCTGGTTCTAACATCATAGGCCAGATACTACAACACATGCCGGATAATGTAATTTATTGATATTGATATTAATATTTTTAATTTTATCATGCTCGTACACAAGTGTTTCAGAGCAGACAAGGCAAGGGACGGGAACAAGGGAGAACAAAAACAACGATCTTACTAGGCCCAGTGACATTGAGAACGTGCAAGTGCATGGAAGAGGAAGAAGGGGAACGTGCGTGGGGGGGGGGGAGGAAAAGTGCTGAGCAAGGAGAAAATAAATACAAACAAAAATAAATAAGAGCAACGAACAGTGGTAGTGCAGCCAGCAAGGGGAAAGCGCTAGGTATGAGGCAGCAGACAGGGTCTGCCAGATAAGTGCCGAAAAACAGGTGGTGGAGGACTGTAGGGTTACAGATACAGACCCCAGTGCAAGGGATTGCCAGGAGGCAGTGCAGGTGAGTGGCATGGTGAGCAGGTACCTGGGCCCGAAAGTCAGAGGGTGACCAGGTGCACAATGCCGAGACAGAACAGATCAGCAGGCGAGAGGAGGAGAGAAGGCAGAAGCAAAGAAGAAGGTCTTGAGGTGCTTCCGGAACCGGAGATGGTTCTCCTCAAGTTAAAGAGTGGCAGGGAGGCTGTTCCAGAAGGAGGCCTCAGTTGAAGACAGATATCTACCCCCACGTGTTCCTTAGACAAACAACTGATCCTGAGGGAGTTAGAGGTGGAGGAGCGAAGAGCTTGGGAGTGAAGGTATTTACGGAGGGAGAGCTGAAGGTATTTTGGGCCATGCCCCAGAAAGCTTTGTGGACAATGCAGAGGGTCTTAAAGTTGATCCTTGCAGCCACTGGGAGCCAATGGAGAGATTTCAGGGCTGGAGAGATACGGTCCCATGACTTGAGGCAAGGACAAGTCTGCAGTCCTGTTCTGGATAGTTGCAAAGGACGGAGAGTAGAAGCAGGTAGATTTAGATAGGGGCTGTTGCAATAGTCCAACCTAGAGAGAACGAGGGCTCGAGAGACAGTGAGCTTGTGGGGGAAGGAGAGGAAAGGTAGAATACCTCTGAGGATGTGCAGTAGGAAGTTAGATTTTCTGGAGACATTGGAGATGTGGGCAGAGAAGGAAAGCGTGGATTCAAAGATGACCCAGGGGTTCTTAGCCTCACAGGTGGGGATAGGAGGAGGGCCAATGGAGGCGAGCCAAAGAGTGACAGGAAAGGAGGGTGAAGGTGTGCCTATGAGGAGGTTCTCCGTCTTGCTTGCATTCAGGCAAAGATCATTGGCGGAACACCAATCCTGAATGGCAGATAAGCAGTCAAAAATGAGAGAAAGAGAAGAGGTGGCCAAGGGAAGCATGAAAATGAGTTGAGTGTCATCTGCATAGCACTGGAAATTGGAGCAGAAAATGGCAGTGCAGTGAGCAAGAGTTGCCAGGTATTGGTTGAAAAGCCAGGGTGAGAGTTTAGACCCCCGGGGAACACCATGGGTAGAAAGGGAGATAGATGACAGGAAGGACCCAAGTTGGGCCTGGGAGGGTCGATCAGAGAGGAAAGAGGTCAGCCAGGCAAGGGTCTGATCGGTGATACCCAGGTTGTCACAGAGACGGTTGAGCAGGATGGTATGGTTGACCGTGTCGAAGGCAGAGGAGAGATCGAGTAGGATGAGGACAGAGGGGATGTTAGAGTCAAGGTTAGAGAGAAGATCTTCACGGATGTTCAGCAGTCTCCGTGCTTCTGGCTGCTCTAAAACCATATTGATGGTCATGGAGACAACCAACAGAGTCAGAGTGAAGGTTAAGCTGCGAGATGGCCAGCTTTTCCAGGAGTGTGCCCAGGAAAGGAGTGATAGAGATCAGGCGGTAGTTTGCCGGAGAAGAAGGATCGGCAGAGGGCTTCTTAGGGAGGGGGTTTACAAGGGAGTGCTTTAGTAGGGAAGGGAAGGTACCAGTGGCAAAAGAGTGATTGTAGAAATCAGCCAAGTCTGGAGCGAGGGTGGTGTTGTGGTCCTTGATGGCTTTTGAAGAGCAGGGGAGCACCTACTAGGATGAGACTTTCATAGATCGGACTTGTTTAGAAACATCGTCAGGAGTGAACACTGGGAAGGAGGCGGAGAGATGGCTGGAAATGGCCTGGGAGAGGTAGAGGGTGAGGAGGAGGATAGGGAGGACAGGATGTCCTGAGTTTTAGTGGTGAAGTGAGAAGCCAGTGCCATGCAAAGGGCCTAGGAGGGAACAGGAGAGGTGGAGACTGCAGCAGGATTGACCAGTTTTAACAGTTTGGCTGTGTTGTTAGAGGCCACATAGACAAGGACTTGGATGTATGCTCTCCTCTTGGACAACAGAGAGTCTGTATTGCCTTTGGAGCAGGCGGCAGGCCAGCTTGCCAGAGGATGAGCCTGATGCCCTCACATCCTCTCAGCCACCCTACACTTGCGTTTATGGGTGGCGAGGCCAGAATCATACCAAGAGTTGCACTTGGATGAGAGCTTCAAACGTATCCCCATGACAGGGGCAAGGACATTAAGAGTGTTAGAGATACAGAGATGCAGGTTGGAGAGGTCTGTGTCAGAGTGTGAGTCAGCCACAGGAGTAGGAGGAGGAGTGAAAGTAGCGGCAAAAGGCTCCACTGACACACGCTTCATGGGTCAGATGACCGAGAAGGTGGATGGCAGTGCTGGGGCCGGCTTTACCTGGTGGACAGAGAGCATCAGGTGAGAGGAGAGAAGAAAATGGTGAGTCCAAGAGAGAGGAGTGGAGAGAGAGTTAGAGAGGGGGATGTCTGACGAGATAAGAACATCAAGGGTGTGCCCACCAGAGGGTGTTGGGCCAGAGGGAAGAATAGAAAGAGAGAGTCGCAGAGATTGCGAAAGAGCCCAAAGGAGAGGTTACAAGCATCCAGGTGGATGTTGAGGTCTCTGAGGAGGAGAAGTTGAGAGGTAGAGGCAAGGAGAGAGGAGGAGAGGTCAGCCCACTCAGAGAGGAAGAGGGTGACTTGGCCAGGTGGCCTGTAGATGGTGGCCACAGTAAGAGGGAGGTCAGGAGAAATGGAGAGCCTGTAGACCAGGCATTCAAAGGAGGAGTAGCCCTACATAGGAATGACAGAAGCAGGGATCAACTCTGGGAAGATCAAGGCTACTCCATCTCCTGGACGGTTGGTTCTGGGTTTGGAGAGGATCTTGTAGACATCTGGGAGGAGAGTGTCAAAACTTGTGACAGAGCTAGCCGTGAACCATGTCTCGGTGAGACTGAGCACATCTAGATCAAGTTCTTCGAGGAGTCAGCAGATGTCAGAGGAGTATTTGACAGCAGAGCGAGAGTTAAGAGTAGCGACGTGAAGCAGATTGCCACATTTGAAAGACTTCCGTGGAGGGTTACAGGCATCAGGTATGCCCTGCAGAGGTGTTGGAGGTGCCTAAGAGTGGGCCTAGGAGGAAGAAGGAGATGGCAGAGTATTCAGATGGGAAGAAGAGGGTGTCAGAGTGATGGCGGAAGAAGGAGGAGGCAGAGCAGCCAGACAAGATGAGGAGGGTGCCAGAGAGGTGGTGGAAGAGGAAGGTGGTGGAGGAGTCAGAGAGGTGTAGGTAGGAGTAGCAGGAGAAGGAAGGAAGTTGATTAGATGCTGGAAGCGCCTGTCGCAGAGGAGGAGATTGGGCTGAGGGCCATGGACCAAGATGGTGCCATTCAGATAGACATTAATGATGGTTTTGGAGGAGTGGAAGTGGGGGAGTGTAGGTATCAGCGATAGGGAAGCTTGGGTTGGAGACCAGGCTGTCCCTTTTGAGCTTCTCCCTACCAGCCAACTCGACATAGAGAAACATCAACTTGACCCATCTCAAACGCTGCCTTGATGCTCACTTACCATTGGAACAATGCAACTCAACCGTCTCGGGTGCCGAAAAGTGCCAGCCCCGTTCGACACTGTTGAGGCACCAGGAGAATAAATAAAGGTGTTGCAGTGGTCCTATGCAATAAAGGTATTTGCAGTAGTCCTGTCCCTCTAGTCTACCTTAAATATGACTCTTTGCCTTTTAAAAACACTTTCAAATGCCTCTGACATTTGCTGCTCAAATCAATTGCCTGCACCCCTGTGTTCACACAGCACGGTCCCCTTTGTACCCAAAGTGTTCATTCTTAGTTTTTTTCTTTATTGGTGGAATCTTCAGTGTTTTTAAATAGTTGTGTGCATTGTTAGTGTTATCTAAGTTCCTTTTTGATAGAAACTTGGTTGGGCATTATTTTATTTTGGTACCACAGTACTATTGTTGTTTGTGTTGCGTCCCTGCCAGCTCACATAATTCTGAAAAGTACAGCCTGCCCTCAGCCCACATTACCAAAAGAGGCAAATAAGATATACCTGCTGGGTTGTGCCTGTTTCATCTTTATGATTAGGGTCGCTGAAGGTTTAGTAGTAGTTTGGGGTTGAGTAAGCGCTTTAGCAATTGCTCTTCCCTGTACTTCCGCAGATCAGTAGACATTTCATCACAGTACAATAGCACAAAGATGTTGACGAGCCAAAATAGAACCAAAAAGAACTGAAAACTGGGTGATGTGATTCTAACTCTTCACAGCATTAGTATATGGGTGCTGTCAAGCCAAAAGAGAGCAAGGAGATTTGAATGCTGGATGTTGTGGTTTTAACACTCCCCGACAGTAACATAGTGGCGCTCGCAAATCCAAAGAGAACGAGGAGGACTGAATGCTGGGAGGTGCATTTCTAACCTTTTGCAAGAAAAGATCCTGGTCACAGACAAGCCATAAAAGAACCAAAAAGAAGTGAAATAGGGGTGCTATGGCTCTGGCCCTATGCAGACAAGTTGGAAGTGAACCATGAGAACTGGGCATTGGGAGTTGTGGGTGTAACATTCCACAACAGAAGGGCATGGGTACTACCAAGTCGAGAGACAATCAAGAGCTCTGAAAGCTGGATGTTGTGGTTATAACACTCCTCAACAATGGTGATGGACTCTGGCATACAAAAAAAGAAGCAAAGAGAACTAAATGTTGGGAGTTGCAGTTCTAAAACTCCACACAAATAGTGCAGTGGCACAGACAAGTCAAAAAAGAACCTGAAAAGTCAAGCCTAAACAGTAGCTTTGGAATGCTGACAAGTTGAAGCAGAACCAATAGAACTGAATGCTTGGAGGCATGCATCTACCACTCTGCAAAAGTAGCACTATGGTAGTGCCAGATTGAAAAAGTATTTAAGTAAGAACTACATGCTGGGAGTTGCATTCATAAGTCTCCCGAACAATAGTACATAGAGAACAGCCAAGCCAAACGAGAACCAAAGAGAATTGAAGGTTTAGTTTAGTTTATTGAATTTATATAGAGCTTTCTCCAAAGCACTGTACAAATAAAATTAAAAAGGATACATGTAAATAAGAATGCATTTACAAATGTAACGATAATAATCAAGAGGAAGACGCTGAAGAAAGAAGGTGGTGTTCGTTAAATAAAGAGTGAAAGTTATCGGGAGGTACATTCTGCAGCTGTAGCACCGACAGGCCAGAGGACTGCCGAAGCATCACCTGACACTCGGCGCCCGCTGCTGGGCTTACATCCATCACTGAGTCTTCTTACGGCACCAAACACTTTGCATCAAGGTGGACCGCATGCCTCCTCTTCCCAGGACTTCCTTGAACGATCGTTGAAGAGCATCACAAAGACCGAAGAAGGAATCTCGACGCCCGGTGGCTCCTGCTTTAAAGGGAGCCCACCCTTGAGGGATCTGTCGATGAATAGTCAAAGAAACTCTTCTATCTCAGGTACATTGGGGTAGTTGAACCTTATGACCAGGAAACAAGACTGATTAAACATTAATGGACTGGGCTTGTTAATACTTTTTATTACAGGTTGCCTAGGTGGGGGGGATCCTCACTCAGAACTGTGCCTTAGTAGCTAAATAAGCATTCTCCCATTGTTTAACCTAACCTGCCTTCCTTCCTTATGCTCAATGCTGTTACACCTTGCTGCATGATTTGTTTGCCATTATAAATGTCAGCTGTTGATGCATTTTAAAGGAACCTAAAGCTAAGTGTGGTACCACATAGACCGTGTATATATTAGCCATATTAGAATTGCCAGAGCACAAAGTTTCTTATTAATTGTGTACATATCTCTGAACCTTGTTTTTATATAAAGAACTGTGTTAGCACATAACATAGTGTGTGGAAATTCCTTTGTGGGGGCTTGGGGAATCACTGTACTTAAGAACCGCAAAATAGTCCATAGGTGCCCCTCTGCGAGAATGACACGTCCCATTGACCTGTCCTTTAAGAAGGTACCCACTTGAGAGTCCGCAGCCACACTTTAGCTCACTGTACCTTTCACAGATGGGAAATAACCATTTGCATATCAGTCTTTATCCCACTCACATGGGCAGTCCAGCACCAAAATGCTATGGCAATTCCCTTCTGAACAAGAGCACATACCGCAACCCCATACACGTGTTTCAGCCTTGTTGGGCCTCATCAGTGAGGTGGAGCTGTGCCTCTCTGAGCACAGTGAGCAAGGGGTCCATGTCTGGATTACCCTAGGAAACTTAGGGTGACTAAACCTAAGTCCCTTAATTAATCAAAAAATAGTCCATAGGTGCCCCTCTGCGAGAGAGAACATGGCCCATTGACCTGTCCTTTGGGAAGGTACCCACTCGAGAGTCCGCAGCCACACTTTAGCTCACTGTGCCTTTCACAGATGGGAAATATCCATTTGCATACCAGTCTTTGTCCCGCCTACATGGACAGTCCAGCACCGAAATACTATGGCAATTAGCTTCTGAACAAGAGTACCAACAGCAACTCCATACACGTGTTTCAGCCTTGTTGGGCCTCATCAGTGAGGTGGAGCTGTGCTTCTCTGAGCACAGTGAGCAAGGGGTCCACGTGAAGGGAATTGCCATAGCATTTCGGTGCTGGACTGCCCATGTGGGCGGAACAAAGACTGATATGCAAATGGATATTTCCCATCTGTGAAAGGTACAGTGAGCTAATGTGTGGCTGCGGATTCTCGAGTGGGTACCTCCCAAAGAACATGTAAATGGGCCGAGTTCATTCTCGCAGAGGGGAGCCTATGGACTATATTTTCATTGTTTAAGGGACTTAGGTTTAGTCACCCTAAGTTTCCTAAGGTCATTCAGACGTGGAGCCCTTGCTCCCTGTGCTCAGAGAGGCACAGCTCCACCTCATTGATGAGGCCCAACAAGGCTGAAACACGTGTATGGGATTGCTGCTGGTACTCTTGTTCAGAAGGGAATTGTCATAGCATTTCGGTGCTGGACTGACCATGTGGGCGGGACACAGACTGATATGTAAATGGTCATTTCCCATCTGTGAAAGGTACAGTGAACTAAAGTGTGGCTGCAGACTCTCGAGTGGGTATCTTCTAAAAGAACAGGTCAATGGGCCGTGTTCGTTCTAGCAGAGGGGCGCCTATGGACAATTTTTTCAGTACTTAAGAACCAGCCTGCATCACCTCCTGAGAGCATAAGGTTTGGTTTCTCGTCTATTGCTACCACAGTAGAGAACCTGGGCTGGGGGGTTCTGTGCCTCTGCTCTGCCATATAGAGGCCAGAAGTACAGATACCCACTCCACTCTTTACAAAGATTCTGCCCGCCTTGTCTGAGCTATTACAAAAATTTATGAAGTACTTGGAATAGGGATGGGCACCTCTAGTACAAAATGCTTTTCTTCAAATCAAGAATGCGCTCTCATCAACAGCCACCATGGTGTTTTTTGGATCTGGGCCGATCCTCTGAGATCTTGGATGCCAGTCTATTTGGCTTAGGAGTGGTACTCACACAAAGGAATCACCACAGGATAGTGTGCCCATTGCTTATGCTAGCAGGGCGCTGCTGGAAATTGAAGCAAAGGTACTCCCAGATAGAGCAAGTAGCACTTGTAGTTTTGTGGGGAAATCGTCATTATCAAATCTACCTGTATGGCAAACCTGTGTTGGTGATCAATGATCATAAGCCATTAAACCCAATTATGTTGGTTCAGCATTACATCCTCCAGCAAGGATAGAAGGATGACTCCTGCAACTGCAAAGGTATGAGATTACACTTACGTACAAGCCCGGATGAAACAAAGCTGCAGACTATTGTCTCGTCATCCAAACCAAAGTGGTGCAATGTGTGGCACAAAGGTGGTAGATGTGGAAAAGCATGTGTCTGTTGACCAAGGCCACTGTTCTCATATCCATGACACTGCAACAACTGAGAAAGGCCAGCTGGTATTTGAAGGTGTACAGATGGAAAGATGGTAGGAAATACTAGAGTGCCTCGATAAACGCACACTCTCTGTGAAGGCAGTGCTTCAAGGACTCTGGAGGATTCGGCATGATCGCTATCCCAAGTGGGGCTGCTTCTTCAAGATGTACGTATCTTCGTTCCCAATATGTTGGTGACCAGGGTACTAGCATCAGACAATGTGGCCATCAGGGGTCACCTAAAATCGAAGCACGCCTTCACCAAAAGCTATGGTATCTGGGGCCCGATGATGAACTGGATGAGCTAATGGAAAAGTCTGTTTATTATCAAGTCATAGCACCTCCCCTCAGGCCAACCTGACACAGTCACCTGCCTGGAGTTAGAAGCTATGATACCACCTGAGCTTCAATTTTGGTACCACCCATCAACACTTTGGTGAAGAAATTAAGTTCATTGGATCGACAGCAGCTTGTGATTTGATTACCAGCCTAGAGAAAATGTTTGCCACATGTGGCCTACCTGTTGAAGTTGCGTGGGAGTTGACCTTTGTTTCAAGGGAGGGTGTTTCAAAGGTATCTGGAAGAGTTGGGGCAAGGACGTGTTTTCAAGAAAGACATACAGAGATTCCAAAAGTGGATTTTCCTGAAGTGGAAATTCAGGGGGAGGAAAGGGGTACTATATGGCTCCATCGACCACAGTTAGTTTTTGGTCTTCTAGTTGGACTCTTGAATATCTATTTTGTTCATTTTTCTTTTAAATGGGTGGTTCCCCCGAACGTTCCCATTGCTGCTCCCACCCCACCCATCCTCCCATACTACCCCAACTCACAGACACCATACACACACACATAAAAGAATTGAATTGAACAAAAGTCTACATTCAAGAGTTGAATTAGAAGACCACAAACTAACTGTGGTCGATGAAATAGTGCCAAATGATTATGAAAATATGATCAACCTCATCCCGAGTTATAATGTCCATCCAGAAGGTAGTAAATATGAGTGGAAACTTCATCCCGAAATACATAGGAAATAGGGTGCCCTTTGTAGGGTAAGGAGCAGAGATAGAAGAGATTCCGTAATGTATATGCCAAAGCTTCCACAGCCTCCAAGGACATTTCACCCTGGAACCAGTGAATAAAACAGTAAACACAACCATAATAAAAACATTTGTAAGCTCAAATATATCATTAATGCTGTTTATTAATGAAGTTTATGCAGCTAAATTGAGGATTGCAGATTGTCAAGTGATGTACGTGCCTATGCAGGAGGATGCCAACTGTACCACAATCCTAATTCATGTAGAACACAAAGGGCAAATAATATCAGACCTTGGAATAGATGCAACAAGAGCAGCATCCTAGTTGGAAAATGTGTTCTTAGCTGAAAGATGAGCATTTATGAAAGCGACCAAGACATGAATTTCTATCAAAAATGTATACTGTGCAGAAGCTGTTTTAACCAAAGCTTGATGACATGACAAAGAAAACCGTATATTATTGAAAGTATTGCTATGCTAATTCAGAGGAAGACTACCAGATCAAATTTGTAACTCTAGCCTTGGTTCAGGTTGTGTAATTTCCCCATGACCAAAGAAACATAATCAGACATCACATTGGAGACTGACATTAGGGGATTGGTTACTATTGTATATTGCTTGTCTGAGTCCTCTTTGGCTTGTGAGGTGCCTGGTGATGTCATGTGAGTGTCATGTGGAATGTCGATGTATGAGTGAGAGAATGCCTTGGTGGGTGTTCCAATTAGCGTCAGTTGGTCCCTCCCTGCCTGGGTGATGGGAGCCGGTGTTCGTCTATACTAATGTCTTAGTGTCCTGTAACATGTAACTATAAGAACTGGCAATAAACTTAAGAAGAAGTAACTTTAGCAAGCGTGGAACCCACTTTATTACAATGGCGATGAGGATTTCTCAAAAAGAAGAACCTATGTGCAAAGGACTCTGATGATTAAGCACTAAGCTGAGGAATGAAGAAGCCTGCTGCGGGGGGTGCAGGAGATGACAGGACTGAAGAAAAGAACAACACCACCCCCAACACAGGTAAGAGCACCCATCACCCAGGGCAGACCAGTGGAGGATAGCCCAAGCAGTAAGGATCAGCAGCCCATAAGACTTGGGAGCGCTAGGTCCTGGGGCTGGAGGGACAGGAAGGGGCCATCAAGTGTAAGGGAAATTGTTTACTCTGCTGGGGCCGAGAGCAGGAGGAGGTTACTCAACTGGGCCCGGGAGCAGGAGGAGGTGTCCCTATAAACAGAAATAGCGGCTATGTAAGACTTAAGAAAATAGTGTGTTAGTATAAAGGAGACGGGGCGTCAATGTCAGCAAGAAGTATTAGCAACTAAAAAGGGGTGGAATGAACATGCCCCGTGAAGATATGCCTCTAGAAACGTTCCCCTTTTGAAGCAAAAGCAGCCCTGGTTCCTTAAAGTATACCAAGGAACTGTCAGTGTTTTCCGTTCGTGGAAGTGTGACTGTTGGAGCTGTTGCGCCCGTACATAAAGGTGCTATTGTTGAGCTGCTGAGCTCCGTTCCCTCTGCGTGTTAAGTAAGTGTGATGATGTCACAGCGGGAGATGGAGGAGTTGGCGATGGAGCTCCAACGGCCCCTGCGTAGAATGCATTTGGAGCTACAAGGGTGCGTCCCAGCTGGAAGAAGTGATACACATCGTCAGGAAGAAGAGAACCCTACGACGTTGTCAACGTGGGTAGGAAATGCTGTACAGTACGCAGAATCAAGAGGGCGGAACTTTGGACGGTGGAAGTCAGAAGAATCAACAGGCTAGAAGTGCCAATGCAACAGTGACACGCCCGATACATGTGGACAGAAAAGAAATGGGTTCGCGTTTTTTTTACTCTTATCTCGAAGATGTGGCGCATTGACATTGGACAAGTTAAAGGTAATCACTGGTTGAGAGCTACGGTTCACGTTACTGAGGGAATAGTTTGTGCCACTTGGGACTTGCCATTGAGTCGTGATAAGGTGGAGAGCGATGGGATTGCTCTTTGAAATTCAAAGTGTCTGCTAGTAAAGGCAGCAAGGAGAAGAAATTGAAAATATAATATCCTTTTATGATTGAGCACGTTCAATGGAAAATAAATATAAAAAATTGTATTGTGATATGGCAGCATCAAACGGAGGGAGATGTGTTGTATAGTGCTTGTCTGAGTCCCTTTTGGCTTGTGATGTGCCTTGTGATGTCATGTGAGTGTCATGTGGAATGTTTATGTATGAGTGAGAGAATGCCTTGGTGAGTGTTCCAATTAGAGTCAGTTGGACCCTCCCTGCCTGGGTGATGGGAGCCAGTGTTCGTCTATACTAATGTCTTATTGTCCTGTAACATGTAACTATAATATCTGGCAATACACTTAAGAAGAAGTAACTTTAGCAAGCGTGGAACCCAGTTTATTACAGTTACCAAGAGAGTGGTCCTCCCTGTACCCATCAAAGAGACTTGAACAGGCCTTTACTGCATAGATTTTGTGTGAAAATATTGCTGGGAGGTTTTTGACTTTCCCAAATCCAAAGAAACTCAAAAGATGGATTCTGAACATCCAGTTAACGTCGAAGACTGTCCAGTAGATTATCCTATGTTTACACCAGGTAGAATGCATGATACCAGTAAACCTATGGGTGCCTTTCACCATGTATCAATGTTATGTTATGTTATATGGTGTTCAGTAAAGCGCAACAATCACTGGAAGGTATCTTGGCGCTATAGAGGAGATGAGCCAGACGAGCATGTTGAATAGTGAGCCTTAGTCAGGTTAAAGAGGAAGGCGTTAAGTTGTTTCTGGGATGAGAGTAAATTAGAGTCTGTGCAAAGAGAGTGGGGTAGAGTATTCCAGATCCAAATCGCCTGAACTGCAAAGGAGCACCCCCTGCTGTCTTCCTTTCATATATCTCCGAATGATTTCTATCCCGATGAGACCTTAGCAAGCGTGATGATGTATGTAGCCTCACTTTAAAAGAAATATGAGTATTGTGGTATTGAAATCGTTTACAAAACAGACCTAAATATTGTCCAGTTGCTCATAGTTAGCCAATGTAAAGAGCACACAGCTGGGGTGATCAGACCAGATTTTTTGTATTTCGGGAGAATCCTGCCTGCAGTGTTTTGAACTCCCTGCAGCTGGCAGATTATAAATGTAGGGAGTCGCAGATGAGAAGAGACCAGGGAATTTATTACCAAAACCTGGTTTCTAATCATGACGCCCTACAACCCTGGCTTCTACCTTTAACCCTGGAAGGGAATGATCTAGTCACAGTGGTGGATATTGTTGATAAGTACCAGAATAGCCTTCAAGAAGCAACTAATGATATAGCGTCCTTAAGATTAAAGAAGGTCATCCAGAGGTAGGCTAACACCTGGTTCACCCCGGATATGCAAACCCTTAAGAGAGCCAAGATGAAAAGTCTCTACAGATGGAAATCCTCTATGAATGAGTATGACAAAGAAGGTTATAGGTGTGCGACCAAACGATTCAAAGAAGCCGTCATACTCGCAAAAAAGTCCTCCTTTGATGACAGAATTGATAAAGCGCAATCACTGTCAAAGGAATTGCTTGTAATCATCAAGGAATTAGAACATCCTGCACCCGGTAAAACAGAGACTATTATTAGGGATACTGATTGGTGTAGATCCATTCAGGAAGCCATGGGTGGCAAATTGAGTATGATTAAACTCAATATTGAATCTGCCAAAAAATCCATGGTGCATAGTGCTGAGATAACTGACACTACTACCCATAAATTGTCGGGGCAAGATGAACAGTTCTACTTTAAACCGATTTCAGAGTCAGAACTGGCACTATTAATTAAAAATCTCAAGGCGACATCCTGCAAGGGGGATGCGTGCCCTGCTATGGTTATAAAAACCTGTTCCCCCATGCTGAATAGTACCCTGTGTAAGTTTGTCAATGCCTCATTTAATGAAAGCCATGTTCCTGTGAGCATTAAGAACACATGGATCATGCATCTGCTCAAGAAGCCAGGACTATGCCCTTTAAATCCTCAGAACTATAGACCAATTTCTAATTCATATTTCTTGCTGAAGATTCTAGATCATGTAGCATACACACAATTTATGACGCACCTCAAGAACAATAAGATCCTGAATAAATGGCAATCCGGATTTAGGGGAACACCATGGTATGGAGACCACTCTTCTGGATCTGAAGTCCAGACTTCTCTGCATTACAAAAAGTGGGGAGACAGCCCTGCTGATGTTGCTGGACCTCTGCACCGCCTTTGACCTGGTGGAGCACTCATTGTTGATCTCCAGGTTGAAGGAGGTGGCAGGGCTCTCGGTGCAGCTGCCCCTTGGGGTGAATCATTCTTAAGCAATCGCTGATGCAGAGTTAACAGTGCATCCGCAGATGTAGAACCTTTTCTGCTGACACAGGGGGTGCCCCAAGGGGCATGTCTGTCCACCTCATTCTAAAACATTTTTACCGTTCCATTCCTCAACCTTTTAGAAGAGAACAAGATTGATTTTTAATAATTACGCAGACGACACACAATGGGCCTCATTACACCTTGCCGGTCTGGAAACAACGTTGCCGGTAAGCTTAACGGCACTGGTGATACTGGACCGGAAAAGTACAACTCGCTAGACGGGTGCCCCCCTGCCCGGCAGGTCTGATCTGCCGGGCAGACTGGCATCGACCCACCGAGTTTCACGGAAGCACCGGCACCGTTATTACCGGTGCCAGTGTTTCTGTGGTCCCCATTCCCATACAGTCCTATGGGACTCTATAGGAATGGGAAACAACATTTTACCGGCGCATGACTTTCCGACTGCCGGGGTTGTAATACCCCAGTGTTACCGGCAAGTCAGGTGCCGGTAACTGTTTACGGGTTCGGCAGCTACTAGCCGGTTTTACCAGCACGGTTACCGCCAGACCCGTAACGAGGCCCATGTTATTCCTATGTCTGGTAATTTTGCTGTGGATAAGAAAACCATCAATTGGATGTATGGACTGATCCAACGGTGGATAAGTAACAACAGATTAGCCCAGAACACTGGAAAAACAGAACTAATGGTGGTGGGCACTGAGACAAAAATCTGAAAGATGGGAACTGAGTACTCCCAGTTTCAAATTGATGGCTGCGACATAAAATCTAAAAACAAAATGAAAATGCTTGGGGTCCTTTTTGACTGTAATCTTAACATGAAGGCACAGGTTTGCAGTCTGGTGTCGTCAGCCTCATACTACATCAAATTGCTTGCACAACTATGCCTTTTTATATCAAGAGCCAAACAACAATGGCAAGGGCCGTAATTGGATCTATGATTGACTATTGCAGCAGTCTGCTTGCGGGTCTATCTAAGTCTGACTCCTGTTAGCTCCAGGTTATACAGAACAATGCAGTAAGAGTTATTTTGGATCTCAAAAGAAGTGATCATGTATCAGAGGCAAGGAGGAGCCTGCACTGGCTCCCAATAGAAGCCAGAATTGATTTTTGTCTCCTCTTTATAACACATAAGTGCCTGACGGGATCGTCCCCAGTATACATCAGTGAAGCGCTGGAAACAAAATCGAGTGTATGCAATCTCAGATCCAATAACAGAGTTCCAGCCCACAGGATGACCCAGGTAAAGGAAGGGGCATTCTTTGTAGCAGCCCCCCACCTTTTGGAATGCCATTTCACCGGACATTCAGGAAGAAAGATCAACCGCGCTGTTCAGGAAAAGACTAAAGAACTTTCTGTTCAGATAGTCACCCTGCGAATGATAACTGTATTGTCCTATGACCAACTTGTCTAATGACTGGTTATTTGTATCATCTCTGAACGTATTGCTGTGTCCGTTCCTCTCTGTCTGTCCGTTCCATTTTGTTTTGCCACCTTAAGCCTCTGTGTCAGTGGTGAGCGGTACAAATGTAATAAAGTAAGTGAAGAAACACGTTTTTGGGATTGCTGTCATTTGGTGATTCAAGGTTAGTTTGCTGTCCAAGATGATACCTAGGTTCTGGACCTCTGGTTTCGGGTAAGGGCATTGACCGAATGCGCTTGGCCAAAAGGAGGGTGTTAAGGAATTTGGTTTCTCATTTACTATTATGATTTCGGTCTTAACTGGATTTATTTAAAACAAATTCTAGTCCATCCAGCACTTAACTGATAGCATAAAGTCTCTTATCTAGGCAGAGAGATTATCGTCCCCCTCTGTAAGATCAACTAGAATTTGTGTATTATCGATGTCATTGAAAAAGGTTACTCCTGATTGGTGTAAAACCTCCATTAATGAGCGTAGAAATCGATTAAAAAGAACAGGTGACAGCGCTAATCCCTGAGGCGCCTGCATTTCAAAGGAAGGCACTTAGAGAAATATGTGCCCAAGTGTATTTGTTAGTGACGGTCAACCAGGAAGGACTGAACCAATTTAAGGGTAGTATCTTGGATACACAGGTAATGAAGCATCTGGAGTAAGATTTGATGGCCGACTGTATCGAATGCCCCCAACAAGTCAAGCAAAATCAATGCACCAGTTTCATCTCTTAGATGATCCAGAACTGAGGCAGTCATTAAATCTGTGCCGCACAATGTCCTAAAACCTAACTGGGCATTGTCTTGTATCTACTCTTTCCACAAAGCTTTGGATCTGGCTTAACACAACCCTCTCCAGTTGTTCATATAGAAAAGGCATTTAGGAAATGCAACAAAAATTGCCCAATTCCGTGGAATCCAAAGATGGCTTGTTAAAGAGGGGTTTGATATCAGAATGTTTCCAGACATCAGGGATGAAGCCGGAAGTTAGAGATGCATCGAACAAAGTTCAAAATGTGTCAAGAAAAACAGAGCTTTTATCAAGGGCAATTCTCTGGGATGTGAAGGGGGTAAATTGAGTGGGGAGCCAGAACATTTAGCAGAGGCCAGTAAAAATATCAAATGTAATGACTAGTGACTAATGTATTGCTTAGTCTGTTTCCAAGCAGTGTAGGGCCTTCCCTTGAATTGGTAGAGTGTAGGTTAGTCCCGAATTTCTCAATTTGTTTTGTAAAGTGCAAGGCCATTAATTTGGAGAGGATTATAATGTTTACATTAGGTTTATTACAGATCTCATTGAGCACCTTTTCTGCAATATTGGGGGCGGATGTGATTTTATGGCCATAAAATAATTATTTTGCTTTATGGTGTTGTTTAAGTATCCTGTAGTCCCCTTGCTTACGGGAATTGCACCACTTTTCCATGCTTTGCGTCGTAAAATGTTAAGACCAAAGGAGAAACATTTTTTATTTTGTGTCAAGAATCCTAATAGAGATTTACGTAGCAAAGGTTGTGGCCACGGATGCCAATGATGTAGGTTGAACATGGAAGGATTTTCTAACCTAGGAAAATTCTCCCCATTAGAAAAGGCTGATAGGGAAGCATGCGCTTACATGTGTTTTCTCTCTCTGTCCCCACACGCCATCCCTACCATCACCAGGCAACACCAACGATATCACCCTTCCTCTAATGCATGGACTGCGCAATGCAACAACCTCACCCACATCAGCCTCAAGCCCATCAGCACCCCCCCACCATTCACAAAACGGAAGTTGATGCTCAACATCCACTCAGCTATCACCCGTGCAGCAGACATCACAGACCTCATCACTACACACGACCATGACGCAATTTTCATCACCGAGACCTGGCTATCGCCCAACTCCACCAACACCCTAGACAACTTTGTCCCTGATGGCTACAGCATCCAACACAGAGACTGGCCTATCAAGACAGGTGGAGGATTTGCAGTCATCCACAAGACATTGTGGCCCTGCACCAGACTTGATGTCGACAACATTGGCTCCTTCAAAGTCCTCCCCTGCCACTTCCCACTCTCCCCAACAGACAGTGTCACCTTCCATCTCATCTACAGACCACCGTAGCCTAAAACCGCCTTCATTAGAGACTTCACTGACCTGGTCACCACCATGTCCCTCACGCACGCCAACAAAATCTTCCGAGGTGACTTCAACTTCCCAGGCAACAAGGCCACCAAACTGATGAAGGAAGCTCTCCTCAACCTCACACTGCACATGAAAGACCCAACGCACAAGAAGATAACATCCTCAGCCTAATCTTTTGTGGAACAACAGCCCATAGGCATAGAAGTGCTTAATACACAGTAAAAGCAACACATAATAAAAAACACATATGGCAGCAAAGGGCATTCAATTCAGAAGACAAGAAAAGGATGATAGCCCATAAAGCAAAAACATCAGTCTAGGACAATTCTCATTTTAGACACCAGTGACTGATTGCAGCCGATTCAAAAAAGCAGGAAGGTTGCTCATACCACAACCAATGATAATAACAATCTGTGTTAGCTTCAGAACACCATCTTCCCTTCCTAGGTAACATTGTCGAGAAAATGGTAGCCACTCAACTGCAGCAACACATCGACACCAACAGTCTCCTCCAAACCTATCAAACCCGGTTACGACCCAGATTCAGCATGGAGACAGCAACTATACAGGTGGTCAACGACGCCCTCAACATCCTTGACAACGGCCACTCCTGCCTCCTGGTCTGACCGACCTCTCGGTCGCTTTCAACACAGTAAGCCACCAGGTGCTCATGAACATCCTACACCAGCGCATGGGGATCAGCGACCTTGTCGTACACTGGCTAAAGTCCTACCTCGCCAACTGCCAGCAGTTTGTTCAGATGGACTTGTCTAGATCGTCAATGCTACCCATCACCTGTGAAGCCCCACAGGGTTCCATTGTCTCTCCAGTGATCTTCAATCTATGCATGAAGCCATTAGGAGCTCTCCTAGCCACACACAACATCCACATCCACCAATACACCTATGACACACAGCTATATCTCAAGATTGACTCCCTCAAGGACATCCACAGGCTCAAAACCTGCCTCTCGTGGATCGATTATTGGATTCCCAGTGCATACTTGAAGTTCAACCGCTCCGAAGACCAAATTCCTACTCCTCACCAACAACATCAAACACCCAGACATACAGACCTGGCTATCAAACTTGAACCCTGAGGTATTCACACCCACACCCACCTTCTGTGCCAAGTCCCTTGGGTTCCACATCGACAAACATCTCTCCTTCAAGACACACGTAGCTAATAAAACTCAGACAGCTTATTATAAGCTCTTCCTCCTGCGGAGAGTCAAGCCCTTCCTCTCTGCAGACAGCTTTGGATCCACCATTCAAACACTGGTCTTATCCCACCTGGTTGGGGGCAACGCCCTCCTCGAAGGCCTCCTGTCATCCTCCCTGGTGCCCCTAAGAAGTGTCATACACGTGGCTGTGCACCTCATCAAGGGTCTACGCAAATACAACCACATCACCCGCCCTCATCGACCTTCACTGGCTCCTACTGCACGCACTAATCACCTTCAAGTCTTGCTGCATCATCTGTTAAGCAGTCAACTTCAAGTCACCCAGCAATCTCACAGAGAAACTCAGCCTCTCGGGCAGATAGTGCACCACCAGAAGCCAGGACATGTGCAGATTTGAAATCCGTCGCTGCAAAAGGAAAGGACCAGAAAACAAAACTACTCTGCTTATGCCCCAAGACCATGGAAGTTCCTCCCCATCAGCATCAGAATCACCCCCACACTCCTAAAATTCAGAAAAGAATTTAAGACCCACCCCTTCCAGGAGTCTCTCCTCCTCAACACCTAGACCATCACGTCATCCTCTGCACCACCTGACTGGCTAGACGCCATCCGTCCCTCTCCTACCCGCCACTCTGTACAGCTGTACCCATCCTCTGTCCCCCTCTGTATCCTACCCCTCGCTTTATATTTGTTCTGTTTTTACCTCTAAAAAGCGCTCTGTTATGCATCTCTACTGTTTTAAACATCTGTAATGCACTCTGTTCTGTATCTTGTTGTTTACCTCTGTAAAGCACTCAGTTGCTTTCTGAAGCTAGCTCCACATTCAATAAATATAATAATTATAATAATAATAATAATAGACAAGATCCACCAACTAGAAGAAGTTGGAGGTAGTACGCAGGGTGCTAATGTTCTTCACCAATTGGGTGATGGGCTCTGCAGTGATGATATGAACAAAGGATACGTTTCCCAAAGCATACTAAAGAGGTCAGAAGGGAAAAAGTAGTCAATCCATGATACAATTTGTGCAACAGTGTTGGGTAAAGATTGAGAAGAATCTGCAGTCCATTATGGTGACGCATATTTCAGTTTAGAACATCCTCGCAGGAGTTCTGCGTCTGAGGCGCTCTCCATTTCCAGAGGGGGATCACTTTGAATCTGGGACCAATGTGAAGCTTCTGTGACACTTCTAGGAGCAGGAGGCTAGGGCTGTGGACTTTCTTTCCTGTCATTGGCCTAGTATTCTACTTTATACCTTTCCTCCCTTCTCCCTGATACCAACAGTCCTGGTAAACATCAGGAAGGAAAGGGAGAAGGAAATTCTGCCATGCCTGGGTTTTCATATCTCCAGGCAATGGCAGTGGCACAGCTGCTGTTTCTGGGATTAGTCCCATGTTCGCTGAGTTTCCCCATACTTCAGAAGACAGAATTATCCCGGCTCAGACTATCAGCTTGGAATTTCAACAGTTAGGTGTGAAAACATAGATCTAGCTAAAATGCCAGCTTCAGCAGTCCAGGAATCTACCAGGAAAGCGCACACACACATCCTTGGGGTTCCATTCAGCTTGGACTTTTGAAAAGTATTTGCAATCATTGTATTGTCAACCACACATGGTTTCAGGCTCCTTGCTGGATGGTTTCGCTAAAGGCTTAGCAGCTATCAACCTCAGGGATCGCCAGGGCTCAATTAAAGACCCTAAGGGATAGACAGACGTTGTATCCTTTAAAAAAACATTATTCAAAGGGTTTGTCTTGTTGAATCCGCTAGGAGGGTGGTTCTTCCATCATCGGATTCTTATTGGGTGTTGCAGGTGTTAAAGTGTCAGCTTTTGAGCCCCGGTGCACATTTTCACTGAAATGTTTGTCCTGCAAAGTCTTGTATTTTGGGGGCTGTTTTGTGGATTTAAAAGCTGAAAGACAACAGGGTTCTAATGTGTTAACCCTTAGGGTTCTTCCAATGATATGGTTCTACATCCTTGTCTGGGGTTATTGCCATGTTCCTCTTTTCAATTGTTCCAAGATATTATCCTTTCAGCCTTGTTGACAGAACATGGTTCACCGGTAGGGGCAGAAGATCACTTGCTGAATGTCAGGAGAGCACATTGAGATTACATTGACATACTTCAATCATTTAAGAAGGGTGTGAGGTTCATGTCTCTTTTGGTCCTACTCGTAAATGTTTGAGGCCATCAACAGCTGCCCTTAGTCTATGAATAAGGGTAACCAGCATGAAAGCATGTTATCTTCAGGGGATGATTTTACTGCCAGCGCTTCATGGGCATGCCACATCTTGAGCAAAAGCGTTGGGAGTCCTTAGTGTGGATGTGTGTTAGGCAATCAGCTGGACTATTCCCTGCACATTTACAACCCATTATCACTTGAATGTTGGATTGGCCAGAGAGGGCCTTTGGGGTATTCAGTGGTGAGTGCAGTATCTCTAAAACAGTCCCCAGCATACTGTTCTCAAACACATAAAAAGGCTCAGGTGTTGCATTATAATATAGAATGGTGCTTTATTTTATCAGTTATGTTGTAGGCATCATAGGATGCTTGGGGATATCCTCAAATTAGTGAGGGATGTGATGAGGAGAGGAAGTATAGGCATAATGGTAATCCATATTAAATTCACTTCTCATCTCCCTGCTCACATGCTGCCATCCCTTCATGATGCATACGGTCACCACATCAGCAGGGCTGATGTATGGAAAGAGTTAGTACAGCTTCTCTGCTTCCTTACGAGGCACGGTTATGGGTGGCAAGGTATGGAGGAGAATGCCACCGGTGCCCACATCAATGCTCTATATTTTTAATGAGATGACTAAAAATGGCTGCCCACAAGCGTGTACGCCACTAGCAATTCTCAAACCCCTCATGGTGCAGTCCTTTTTGAATCTAAGTGATTTGGCCGTGGTAGAAACTACTGCTGCAGAAACGTTCGCATGAGAAGGGTGAGAACTACCAAAAGTTTATACCTTTCTCATGCGAACACACATACATACATACTCACATACTCACACCCACACACACAACACACCCATAACACCCCCCCACCCACACCCTCAGCATACCCCCACCCACACCCCCAACATAAACAAACCCCACTTACCTTCATCTTCACGCTGGGTTCCTGCAGCGCCAGTTCCCTTTCACTTCTGTGATCGAGAACCGGCATCACAGGGTCCTTTTTTCTTTCTTTTTTTTAATTTGTTTTCTATACGGAAGGCTACCGGGGTGTCCCCCGCAACCCCTGCTCACTATACCATGAAGTGTAGTGAGCGGGGCGATGCAGATGACACCCCCGCAGCCCCTGTTTTTTTTTTTTTTTACAATGCGATCACCAAAGGTTCGAACTTTTGGTGTTCGAACCTTTGGTGGTAGCATTTTCAGAACTTTTGGCCATTGCAACCATTTTTTGTCGGTCAAATCGGCCTATACCGTCCTTTTTATGTTTGGACTGCTTTTCTGTTTCATTCGGGATCAAGCTGTTGCCTGCTATTGTTTTTGGAAAGGCCACCTTATACTACAGCTCTTCAGACACCCTCCCCCCACCGAGTCCCCCTGTCTGCCTCTCTTTTGATGTGGCTGAGGATCCAGATCGGAGAGAGAGAGATTGAGAGGAGACTATCAGCCATCATCTAATGGAAATATCAATGTTCGTTCGCAAAAAAGAAGATAAAAGAGTGTGTGTTGTGAATGAGGTGTGCGTTCAAGTGTTTCAATGATTATGTGTGTACATCTTTGTGTGTCTGTGTGTGTATGTGTGCAGTGTTTGTGTGCGTGCATGTTCTGAATGAAATGTGTATGTGTGATACTTTGAATAAGTGTGTGAGTGGGTCTGTTTGAGTGCATGTATTTGTGTGTGTGTTTGGTGAAGGTGGGAAGCCATATTGTCTAATTGAAAATGTTTTACATCCTTTCTCCCTACCACATGGTAGTGCCATTATTTGCTTCCCTCTGTATTTAATATTGGCATGTATTTGGGTACAGGCATCATGAAAATGTGTTCTGTAGGGCAATGCTATTATATATTGTTGACTCAGGCCACCTGGCAGACATTGGGGACACCATCATGAGTGTTTTACTGTGGCAATGCTGGGATATATGGTGGCACAGACTGCATGAAAAGGAGTTTTAAAGGACAAAGCTAGCATGTATTGAAGACTGAAGCATCATGAACATGTACTTTACAATGGCAGTTCTGGCATATATTGTGAACACAGTCATCATCAAAATTGTATACAATGCTCCTGATATCAAATAATTTGATTTTTTTTTTATCAACCCTCACTATTATTCCTTCCCCTCTATTGGGATGCGAGTGAAATGTCCCAGGCAGGCGAAGAGATTTAGACTGCGCAAAACATATTAACAGGCGGCCTAGTGCTAGTAGTTCTGGTTGTGCGTGACAGAATGTGCATGTATGCATTTGTAGTTAGCTTTGACACATATTAGAAACACCATATGGCCACACAGGAAAGAGCCACAATGTATTCATGTTGCAGATGCAAAGGTTAAAGAAAGGGTGATGTATTTTGCATTTTGCAGTAGTATACAGTGTTATTTTGTAAGGAATGTACGAGTAGGTAGCTGACATAGCTAGGCGTGTGAGATGGAGTCAGAGAGGTGCTGCAGTAAAGGCAAGGTCCAGGGGCTAAGGTAGCAGGAGTTCCGCCATGTTGGATTTTAGGGCACATTACAGAGCAAGCACATTGTCAAATAAAACCACTATTGAAATTGGAAGGTGCGCTGTTCTCCAACGACAGATGGGTGAAAGAACTAGTGAGCTTTGCAGCCAGAGGTCTACTGGTTTTCTTGGGCAATGTAATTGCACGTGTCAACCAGAAATGTTCTAAAACTTGAGCACCTACGTGTCAAAACTCACCTGGATCAAACTGAACGAAAAGCCTGCTAAGGTGCAAATAACGGCACACTTCTCCTTTTGCTTCAGAGGAAATGACACTACACTTTTAGGCACAAATGAAAGGTTCAATAAGACTTTGTTTATTGCCGAACTGACTAATGGCACATCTGCATTAATGGATTTTTATTGAGTGTGCGGACAATACGCTTATCTCCACCTTTCTCCATGCTGGAGTGGCATATGCTCGCTCACCACCTTGCATTCGGCTGTTCTCATAGTGCCAGACTCGCATTTGACTGTTATAAATGTCATAAACGTGCCACGCCCAGTTGCAGCTGAACCCCCTGTCCATCAGCATGCTCACTGTTCGCTAAAAACTTGATGACCAAAGTGATTGAATTATTGGTCCCAAGACTCCCCTGACAAGCTCAAAGGGATCCCAGAACAGTTCTGTCTTTCATAAAGACGGAAGCATTTTTTACCTCCCTCCTTGTGCTTGGCATCCAAACTGCAGCCAATGCAAAGTGATTGCAGATTACTAGGTGTAAGTTGCTGCAGATAGGGAACCAGACAGAGCAGGGTCTCAATTCAATAAAAACCGAATTGCAGGCTATTCGTCTCATGACCCTACAGAACCGGTATGTTCTGGATTTACTTACGGCAATGGAAGAGGGCGTGTGCAAGAAGATAGAATCTTCTTACTGCACATTCACACCCCCAAATGATGTGGACAGTGAATCATCGTACCCATACCATAGGGGCCCGCCAGAACTTGCGGATTGCCATGGAAAAGGAAGCTGGAGTGAGTGCTGAAGACTGGTTTGATTTGATGTTTTCATGGGCCCCGTCTTGGTTGGGGACAGTCATAAAGGTGTTGATTCCTATTGTAGTATTTTGTCTTGTAGTTTTTTTGTTCTTGTCAAATGATGCTATGGTACTGCTCCAAGACACTGCCTAAGAGTGTGATGAAGATATTGGTGTCTATAACAACAAGTAAAGCTGCTCCCCTCACAAAACGTGGGTACACACAGACCGATAAGTGAAATGGTGAGGTAGAGCACAGGGTGGTAAGAGTAAAACAACGAGTTAGCCCCCCAGGGATACTGTCTTAGGCCCCACCTGACCCAGAAAAGTATGTGAAGCATTGGATACATTTGGCAGGAGATGGGGGATGTTGTTTTATCATGTGTACGCCAGAAAAATATCCCCGGATGGGGGAATGTTTAAGTCACATGTGCAATGTGTATGTGCCCAAAGACGATGATTATAGAAGAAGGGAAGCTGCTGTGTTAGTTAATGGAGTATTAACTAAAGGGGGGGTGGAAGGCTGGGACGCAAGTGCAATGTCCCAGGCAGGCGATGTGATTTAGATGCGTGCAAAACATATTAGCAGGCTGCCTAGTGCCAGTAGTTCTTGTTGGGCATGGCAAAGCGTGCATGTATCCATTTGTAGTTAGCTTTGGCACATATTGAAAACACTATATAGCCACACAGAAAACAGCAACAATGTATTCAAGTTGCAGATGCAGAGGTTAAAGATAGGGTAATGTATTTTGCATCCAGCTATAGTATACAGTGTTATGTTTTAAGGGATGGGCGAGTAGGTAACTGGCATAGACTTGTGAGATGGAGTCAGAGGCATGCTGCAGTAAAGGCGAGGTCCAGGGACTAAGGTAGCAGGAGTTCTGCGATGTTAGATTTTAGGGCACGTTACAGGATGTAGTTTGTGAAAGTATGAGAACCAGGTCTAACATGGAGCTGCGGCTCTGACCAGTTGATCCTGAGACATGTCCCCCTTCCTTCCCCGCAGAGAGAAGTTATACTGTCAAGGCCATAGGCAGCCACGCTGTACCGATAACAGTAAATTGAGTCCAGCTGAAGAGCTTGGCGGAGCTGGGAAAGGAATGTTGGGTCCAGGGAGGAAGGGTAGGGATCCGCGTTCTGAAGGCTGAATTCACGTGAGCAGGGCATGGGGTTCTGTGATGCCAAAAGGTGTGTCGAAGATTTAGAGCACTACTGCCCTCACCCGAAGAGCAGTCATCCTATTTGAACTGCAGGCACCACACTCTAGGGATCAATAAAAAAGCAAAATTCAAGAATAAGAGTGGTGCCTCGATCAGATCATTTATGGGCACCTGAGTTCCCTGAGAGATAAGGGGTAAAAGTGCTAGGGCTGTACTGTGATTTGAGATGGGAGGAGCAGAGGTGATGCCAATAAATGTATCTACAAGGGCAGGGAGCTGTTTATGCGTGCCAGTGTCTGGTATAATGAGGAGACCCATTGTATTATTAGAACAGAGTTGACCTTTCTATTCACACTTTGATCAGGCTCTGATGGAGTGGTGAACATCATGTGATGGTCATATATTATGGCAACAATGTACCTGATAGTCAGTCAACTCCTAAATTTCAAAATGACGATGTAGCAGGCTACGTGGTTGGGGGAATGTGTTTTAGATAATCTGTGACCAATAGGGTAGATTATAGGGGATCATTAAAATTGTATATTGGTGTTAGCCAATGGGGAGTGTGGGATCCTGTTGTAATCTTTATTATGCACAGTTTTGTTAATGGGAGGGTTACTGCTATAAAAGATGGAACTCATTTGGGTGGGGCAAACTCTGTGTTAGTTTGGTTCTACAGGACAGTGTGATACTTTTTGCATGTAATAAAACTTTATTTCCTTGCAAAAAGTGTATTGATTATTTGGCCTATTTGGATTGTTTTTATCGTTCAGGTTTTGGGTCATTCTCCTTAGACCTCTTGCACTGTGATTCTTTACCCCTTCCACTGTTATTCCTTGCCCTTGTTTGCGGTCATTCCTTCAAATTGTGCCGTCATTCCTCCCCTTGAGCTGTCATTCCTTCCGCTTTGTGCCGTCATTCCACCCCCCTTGCACTGTCAACCTTCTCTCTGTGTGCTTTCATTCCTTCCCCTTGTGTTATTTTTTCTCCACTTGCACTGTCATTCATTAACCCTTGCGCTCTCACTGCTTCCTCATTACTTTCCCCTTGCACTTTCATTCCTTCCCCACTGTGCTGACGTTCATCTCTCCCCTGCTATCATTCCTCCGCCCCCTGCTGTCTTTACTTCCCCCTTGCACTGTCAGTCATCCCCTTTCCTTGCTTCAAATGCTATACAAGGCGTGCCTGTGTAGTCTTGTTGACCTGGCATCCATCTATTGGATTTTTACATTCTGCACAGTTCTAGCATTCTTCACACCCGTCCAGTGTTGTCACTCATTCCCTCGTCCCCGCTGTTGGTGCTGTCATCCCTTTCCCCCATTCTTCTGCACTGCCATTTCTCATTCCATCCCCCTCCTTAACTTAAAACGCAGTAAACTACAAACATCAAAACTATTGGCTTTGCCAATGCTTGTTTCATTCAGCGTGTGGTCTGTGCTGCAGTAGCACTGTCTCTAGCTACTGTACTGCTGATTACATGTAGAAGCGCTGCGTTCGTTACCAGTTATATTTTCCCTAACCACTCGCACAGGCCATAGAGTGTCAAAGTGGTGATCTCATCATTTTACTATGTCCGAATCAGGATCTCAATTTATAAAAACACCTCAAAGTGCTAAACACATTTCATAGAAATGACGACGTAGATGAGAACAACGTGGGAACCTGGATTGCAGAGAAACCCGTATTTGCGAGTCAGGCGGCCCAAAGCGAAAGCTAAAGTGATTGCTTGCATGGCTGTCAGCTCTGGGATCGAGCGTTTCTTAAGCTGTTTGCAGAATTGGAGGGAGGCAGCTCTGCTGAGGTCGAATTCCGAGGCTTGCACGACAGAACAGGAAAGCAGAGGCGGATAACAACCATCTGTGTGGCGCCCCCTAGCGTGGACTGGCACCGGGCCGACGCTTGAGGAGCAGGGTCCATGCCGGCACCGGGCGCCCCGTGTATTCCAGCGCCCAGCGCCCCACCCACGGGCCCAGCGTCACTCTGCTGCTGCACGCGGGGCCTATAGAGCCAGCGCAACCGTCAATCCCCGTGTGCAAGGCCTGCTGTACCGAGGCAGTGGAGAGCCTACAGCTGTGCTGTGTGGGTTTGAACAGGAAATTAATTAGGTCGAGTAATTAGATTTTTTCCAGAACAATCTTCTGGCCCGTCAATAGAAGATGTCCTTTCGATTGTGTTCGCATTCACATTTTTCCCCGAGTGAAAGCCACGGTCGATGATCATTATGCCGGAAACCCCTTTTTGGTCGCGTGCACTATATTAAAAACGAGTTTGTAACGAAAGCCATATGTTATCCAGTTTAACGTGGCTCGATCAAGAGGTCTTGGTGCCTTGGGACACCCTGGCCGCCCCCTCTGTATTTAAAGCACAGATTCCATTATATGTTTAGGTCAAGGCGTGACCTGTGTTGATATTATTCCCTTCGCAGCATGGACGGGTGATTTAGTTTGCGCACAAGCTTCAGCGAGACTTACGCAGGCGCGCACAGCCGTTCACGTGAATGGTATATTTCTTACATATTAGTCTGCATGGGATTATCCAAGCAGGGGAAGAAACTTGACTCACGTATTATTTGGTAGCCACTAATTCGGTGGTTTCTAATATTGATAATCATATGGAGAAATTCCTCGACACCAGCTGTAGGCGATAGTGACATAACAAATTCAATACTGGTAAGATAGCTCAGCGGGTTGAGCGCTCGCTGCTGCGATCTGAGCGTGATCTGCAGGTGCAGGTTCGACTCCCAGCAAAGCTAACTCAGCCTTTCATTCTTCCGAGGTCGATAAATGAGTACCAATTTCGGTCGGGTGATATTGTATGTAAATATATGCTCTGTAGAGCGTTTGGATTAAGGCGCTATATAAATAACACATCACTATCATTAATACACTTATGTATTAGGACAACACCAATAACCGTAGTCTGCTGCAACATACGGGGACTACTGCGGTTTCCTGTCAGAGCTGGGAGTGAGTGTGACACAAGTGAGTATAGGCAGGGGGAGGAAACTACTCAGAACAGGAGGCCATCTGGTGGCCAGTCCACCTCTGCAGGCCAAGAACCACAGGGCAGGCTGGCAATATGAGTTAAATATGGTGAGGAAGTGTCATAACCACCGGGTGGGGCAAGGACAAAGGAACAGCGATAGACTGACCCACCCGTGGTGGATATAAGCGATCAATTGTAAAGGGGACAGGTACACAAGAGGTAAAGAGCCAAGAACCAGTCGCTTGCACCTTTTGCAGGTGGCATGCACTGGAGGGGACTGGCTTCTGTCTGCAAACCCTGTATTCCAGCAGTGGCAAGTCTGCTAACATAGGCAGGGCACACCCCTGCTAGCAACAGTGGCTGGGGTAATATATCTATTAAAAAAGAAAAGGTTCCACCATCGGACATTCTTGCTTTTCTTGTTTATAATCTAATTCAGTGTCAGCGGGTATCTGAACCTGATATCCCGCACAATAATTTTCTGGTATGACAATAAAAACAAAACTAAAGAAATGGTGTTGGGGAGTGGAAAATTGAAATAGACAAATATGTAATAATACAACATGAATCAAACATTAGACAAAACATGACATTGTACCAAGGGACAGAACCTTTTTGGGCTTACTGCTAAAAAATACCCAGACTCTCTTTAAAGTGGAAAAGGTCGCTTTAATGTGACAGGCCACAGCTCACAAAGAAACGCTAACCTGGCTCCCTGGCCCTACAGACTAACATAACCATTTTAACAATTGACAAAAAATTAAATAAATACACAATTTTCCATTCCCCCACACTTAAATAATTAAAAGCATTTCAAATTCCTCCCTTCCTATCCCTTGCTCCCTTTCATCTCCTTAAAATCCTCTCAACCTTAATTCCTGCTTTCTCCCATCTTCTCCCCGAGGCCACACCCCTCCTTCTTCAATACCTGTTCCCCCTCGTTGTACCCCTGGGGTAGGCCGTTCGTGCAAACAGTACCACCCCCTTCCTTTACTGTGCTAGTACCCCATTGTGCTTCCCCCACCCCTGCTCCAAAGGGCCATGTCCCTGGCATCCAGCAACTTCTTACCCCCATAAACTCCCCTCTACACCAATCTCCTCCTTTCTATGACCTACAGCCAGGCTGACCTGCCACATCAGGGACAATTAACCTTACATCACATCGCCCTGTCTAACGTCCTAGTCTGTCACACGAAAACTACCAGGCCCTCTGTCCTTTTCGAAACGTTTCACAAAAAACCCTGGTCCTGAAAATGGGGGTAAAACAAAAATTCTAATTAAGGTCTGACCCCCCTAACCTAAAACCCAAAAATAAATAAAGGGGTGGGAGGGTGGGGGCAAACGCTCATCCCAACTGTCGCTTGCTCCCAAACCTTTCCTGCCCCCTTATATTTCCCTGGAGGCGCTCTGTGCGTAGGTCAGCGAGCTGGCCTGTGCAGCACCCAAAAACACCCCGGGTGGAAATGCTTCAGAAGAGGAGAGGGGTTGAGGAGGGACCCCAGAGGGCATGTAGGCCAGACTGAAGCCCGCAGGGATCCATTTCACAAGAGTGCCTGCCTCTGAAAGACAGAAGGACTCCGGAGAGTACATTTTCAGGGTAATTCATGGTTCCAAGAGCAGAAGTGGTGCATGCGGCTGGTGCACAGAGGGAGCGTGCGCCAGCTTGCGCCAGCCGCGTGCGCCAAAATCCATTTTGACGCACAGCATATTCATGGATACTTACATCCATAACCAGCCGTGGCGCAGCGTGGCGCAGCGACCCTGCAGCAGTGCCAGTTACGCCCCCAACCCTGCCCCGTGCGCCAAAAACATACACACAAATCCCCTACATGGTGCAAAGGCCAGTGGACCAGCATACAGCCCCCCAACAACAAAAAAGTGCTAAAAACGCCACTCAGCTCTCATGCGATAACCCAATCGCGTATAAAACTCCCCACGCACCCCTCAGAATACGTGTACACCGCTCGCGCCCTGCCTATCGCTTGTAAAACTCCCTGCACACCCCTCGGAATACTCGTACCCTGCGCGCGCCCGGCCTATCGCGTGTAAAACTCACTGTGTACCCCTCGGAATACACGTACCTCGCTCGCGCCCGGCCGATCGCATGTAAAACTCCCCGCGCACCCCTCAGAATACGCGTACCCCGCTCGCGCCCAGCCTATCGCATGTAAAACTCCCCGCGCACCCCTCGGAATATGCATACCCCGCTCGTGCCAGGCAAATAGCGCAGGGGTGATGGGCTGCCTGTGGGGCATGTGCAGGAGTGATGGGCTGCCTGCGGGGCATGTGCAGGGATGATGGGCTGCCTGCGGGAAATATGCAGAGGTGATGGGCTGCCTGCGGGGCATGGGGAGGGGTGATGGGCTGGCTGCGGGACATGGTGAGGGGTGGGGGGGGCCTGTGGCATGGGCTGCCTTTGGGCCATGTGCAGGGGTGATGGGCAGCCTGCGGGGCATGTGCAGGGGTGATGGGCTGCCTGTGGGGCATGTGCAGGAGTGATGGGCTGCCTGCAGGGCATGTGCAGGGGTGATGGGCTGCCTGCGGGGCATGCGCAGAGGTGATGGCTGCCCCTGCGGGCATGTGCAGGGGTGATGGGCTGCCTGCGGGGCATGGGGGGGGGTGATGGGCTGGCTGCGGGGCATGGTGAGGGTGGGGGGCTTGTGGCGTGGGCTGCCTGTGGGGCATGTGCAGGGGTGATGGTCTGCCTGCGGGGCATATGCAGGTGTGATGGGCTGCCTGCGGGGGCATGGTGAAGGGTGATGTGCTGGCTGCAGGGCATGGTCAGGGTTGGGGGGGCTGTGGCATGGGCTGTCTGTGGGGCATGTGCAGGGGTGATGGGATGCCTGTGGGGCATGTGCAGGGGTGATGGGCTGCCTGCGGGGCATGTGCAGGGGTGATGGGCTATCTGCGGGGCATGGTGAGAGGTGGGGGGGCCTGTGGCGTGGGCTGCCTGTGGGGCATGTTCAGGGGTGATGGGCAGCCTGCGGGGCATGTGCAGGGGTGATGGGCTGGCTGCGGTGCATGGGGAGGGGTGATGGGCTGGCTGCGGGGCATGGGGAGGGGTGAGGGGGCCTGTGGCGTGGGCTGCCTGTGGGGCATGTGCAGGGGCGATGGGCTGCCTGCGGGGCATGTGCAGGGGTGATGAGCTGCCTGTGGGGCATGTGCAGGGGTGATGGGCTGCCTGCGGGGCATGTGTAGGGATGATGGGCTGCCTGCGGGGCATGGTGAGGGGGGGCCTGTGGCGTGGGCTGCCTTTGGGGCACGTGCAGGGGTGATGGGCTGCCTGCGGGGCATGTGCAGGGGTGATGGGCTGCCTGTGGGGCATGTGCAGGGGTGATGGGCTGCCTGCGGGGCATTGGGAGGGGTGTAGGGTGGACCCCTGTGGTTTGGTCTGGCTGCAGGGGGTGCATGTGGCTCATCACCACACTGCTGCATGAATCTGGGGGTACCAAGTGAGAATTACATGTGATTTGGCAATGTGTGCCTTCCCGGGTGTGGCCTCACCCCTCCCCATGGCTTTCAGGCAGCCCACACCACAGGTCACCCCCCCAAACCCCTGACCATTCCCCGCAGGTAGCTCATCACCCCTGCACATGCTCCGCAGGCAGCCCACATGGCACCATGCACTTGTGAGCCCCAACACAAGTCCCCCCACCAGTGACGGGCACCTGCCAGCAGGCCCCGACTCATGTCCCCCCCACCCCACCCCCATTGACGGCAACCTGCCAGCAGGCCACGACTCATGTCCCCCCCACCCCACACCCATTGACGGCAACCTGCCAGCAGGCCCCAACATATGTCCCCCCACCCCCATTGACAGCAACCTGCCAGCAGGCCCCGACTCATGTCCACCCCACCCCCATTGACGGTAACCTGCCAGCAGGCCCGACTCATGTCCCCCCACCCCCATTGTCACAACCTGCCAGCAGGCTCCGACTCATGTCCCCCCCACCCCACACCCATTGACGGCAACCTGACAGCAGGCCCCGACTCATGTCCCACTCACCCCACCCCCATTGCACCCCCATTGACGGCAACCTGCCAGCAGGCCCAACTCTTGTCCCCCCCTCCCCACACCCTTGACGGCAATCTGCCAGCAGGCCCCGACTCATGTCCCCCCCACCCCACACCCATTGACGGCAACCTGCCAGCAGCCCCCGACTCATGTCCCCCCAAACACCACGTCATAACTATACAGATCCATGGCCCTAATGACAACCCAAACCCCACCCCTCCAACCCCCTTTGCAAACACCCAACGATCCACTGCACCCACTCCATGGTAAATTACCCATGCCATGAGAGTCTGAAAATAACCAGCATACCCATCAACAAATGTCCTACAGAGCCACACAGTGGCAACACATGACTGAGCCAATGCTCAGCATTTTTCCCTTAGTTTCTCCCCTCCCTGCCTCGTCGCGCCTTGAAAAACTTGTGTATAGGCGCGTTACAAATGCCATATCATATCATATCAATGCTCATGGAGCACAAAATAAATCATAGTAGACCACACCAAGAAAGAATGAAGAATAATGAAATGTATTCGAAATGAAAACAAATGACAAAATGAAAATCACACATGCAAATGAAGAAATAATGATTGCAATGTGAAAAAGAAAGTGAAATCCAATTAAAAATAAAAATCCAAAACACGAAAAAATAAAAGTGGTCCATCCCCAAAGTCCATATAAATAAATCCTAAAATGAAAAGCATAAAAAAACATTACTCCATGTGAATATCAAAAAAAGAAAAGTATGTACATGTCCGGAATCTTGAAAACGAAAGTCTGAAGGGTCCATTATCCCAAAACAAAATGATGTTATGTAAGTACAACTATATACAAAAAGTGGAGCAAAGTCCATGGACTACAAATCATAATAAAAACCAAATGTAACCTAAACCTAAATAACTTTATACAAAGGTGGCGGGCTAATCCGACGGCTCACTCATTGATATCCCGGGCCAGGGCATCATCGAACTCCTTGTCGATGTTCCGGAGGCGGGCCTGTTCCCTGGCCTCGAGGTCTCGCAGGGATGCAGCCATGGCCTCCTCCAACTCCCTGCGAGTTGCCTTGAGGCACTCAGCCCGCCTCAAGGCCCGGTGCATGGAGTTCTCCGCCATGACCATTGTGAGCCGTGCCCTCTCCGTCCGCCACCGATCCGCATCTATTCGCTGGCCCAACCGCTACCACACGGAAGACACACCCAATCCTGGGTCCTCCTGCCCGCCGGCCGATGCCTGCCCCTGGGATGTTGATGGCCCCAAGCCATGATCGCTCCCACCCTGAGCCTGCTGCTGCCGTGCACGTGCCCTGCTTGTTGATGCCTGCACGTCCTCCATTTGCTGGAGTCCAGTTGGTGGGGTGGGCACCCCTGCTGGACCTCCGACTCCCGACTGTGGCAGGGATGTGTCCTCTACCAGCCTGGCCGCTGGCTCAGGGGAAGCTCCACAGGGGGCCCAGGTGATACTTGGGTGGGACTATGCCACGGAGGACGACTGGTGCATAAGGGTTCAGTTGAGGAGAGGGGCGCAAGAAGATCCAGCACACGGAGGAACCCAGTGCTGACGACCTGTCCTAGTAGTGTGACGCGGCCAAACAGGAATTCAAAATGACGTACATTGTCCTCACGAGAACCCTGCACGTCATCCCGGATACCACGTTGGCGCAACGCCACACCAGCTAGGACAGGCTCAATCCGGTCAGGGACATTTCACAGATGGCATCACAGTCCCCAACACTCATATCGTTTGAACCCACACACATGCACAAATTCACATGAATCATGCAGCAGGCAGCAGCATCCATACACACACAACAGCATGAACATCCGAAGGTTGGCATGACGTCACAAGCAACATGGGGAGTGCCGAACACATGCACACACGCCGCCAGACAGACATGCATCTGTACATCTACACCACCTGTCACAGTGCAATCATCAGCAACTATGTCACATCTGCCAATCGGGTTCCTACATGTCTGTGTCAGATGCATCCATGGCATATCACAGTCGCACACATGTCATACACACTCACGCACATTATGCCGTGCGCCTACATGAAGGTGGAACCAGCATCCATGTTTCACACCCCAACCATGGCATAGTACATACACAGAAATGCTAACATGTGTGCATCTCCACATGGAGTTGTGCATCATGCTTTGGAACACATACACCATTGATGTGCATCACACATGACTGGACTCACATGCAGCATGGTCATGTCCCTGCACATACACATCCATACATGGGCCATTTCAGACATATGTCCAAGCTGCACACTCCTGGCACACCTCAACATGAACTTCGTCCAATGAGTATGCATGGACACTTCGACTCCAGACGGGTCTGCCTCTCGAGGACCTGGAGGTGAAGCGCCGGGAGAATGCATTCCAGGACCTTAATCTGGTCGGTGGTAAGGCAGACCCGGCACCTGACTGCATCCGCTGCGTCCAAGAGGCGCCGGGCCTGCCTGAGGGTCCTGGACCTGAAGTCCTCCCAGCGCTTATGGACCTGTTTCAGGCCGCGGGTTGCCACCCCCTCCGTGTTGATGGCAACCACGATGTCCATCCAGATCCTCTTCCGCCCATCCTTGTTGGCACGTTGTCGTCCAAAGAGGGCATCATGATGCACCAGGACTTGCTCCACCAAGATGCCAACTTCTCCTGCAGTGAAGCTGGCAGCCCTCTGCCTCTCTGCCGGGGGTCGCCACTGGTCCCAGATGGATTTTGGCCCGACATGGCAACCCCCGAGGCAGGTGTGGGTGGGCAACTGGGTCCTGGTGCTGGGCTGTGGAGCGATGGAACTGCAGTCGGGAGTCTTCTGTTCCAGCAGGGGTGGTCGCAGCAACTGAACCCCTGCAGATAGCTGACGTGCAGGCACCAAATTGCAGGGCACGTGGCCAGCAGGCAGACAGCAGCAGATGGCTCGTGGGAGGCAGCTCGGGGCTCTGGGGGGCAGGAAAATGGCCTTATGGGCAGGAGCGTGGCCTTCCGTGTGTTGTCACGCGGCCAGCTTGATGCAGAGTGAATTGGCACGTGAAAAAACAGCACATCAGCATGTAATTCGAGGAAAGGACCTTAGCGCGTAAGTGACGTGATGCGCGCGGGTGTTTCCCTCGGCACGGGTGCATAGTGAATCCGCACGTGTAAAAACAGCACGTCCTCGTGTGAATGCGTGTAATTCGAGGAAAGGGACTTAGCGCGTAAGTGCGCCAGTGACATTACACGCACGGGCGTTGCCTTCAGCATGGGTTAAAGGTCCAGCGGGGAAGCAGTCCACTGTATGTGCTGTTCGTGGAGACTGACGCGTCTATTTACTCTTCTGGATTCACACGCGATCACTTCACAGCGTTTGAAGTTTGTACCTCTTCTTTTGGCAGGGTGTTGCCTACGTGCACAAGCGCGTGTGTTTTTCTTTTTCTTTTCCACGCAAGGCAGGCGGTGAGTCGCGCATGCTGTGTTTCCCACTGTGGTTCCCCCTGTGCATCACGTTCCGTTTTCGAGGTCATAGTAGCCTGCGTGTTCCATGCATATGTGTTTTTTGTGTCCCTGGGTGCCACACCGTACTGCTGGAGGTTAAATCCACGCACGTGGGCTACCGGGGTCATGTGCACATTTTTCTTTTGAAATTGTACTATATTTTTTTCCTTTTTTTTGTCAATTTTTAATTTTTATTTTTTAACATTTATTTTTTAATTCTTTGGGGGGCCTGAGCGTTGCGTGACCTGTCATTTTTCCCCAGGGGTCACAGACAGCCTTGCAGGAGCACAGGGGTAGCTATACGATCCAGTACACTTCCCCCTTCAACCCAATTGTGCTCAGCCACCCAGTTCCGCTCCAACGTGCAAATACTGGCCGATAGCCTGGCATCAGTCCGACAACTGCCCATACCTAATAGTGCTCCTAGACCATTCCTGAAAATGACTCCAGCCCAGTCCTGTGCAACTGCTACAAGTATTTCCCAACACTGATCCCAGCCCACTCCTGTGCAAAGGATCTCAACCTCGAGCTGCAGATTTGTTGTTAGCCTATCTCAGTGCACTGTACGAGTCACCTCTGCCTCATCTACCTAACTAAAGCATAACCTGCCCTCTCCGAGCTCAAGCTCAATCTGCCTATTTTGTATGCACCTAGCCCAAGTTGAATTTGCCTATTTTGTATGCACCTAGCCCAAGTCGAATTTGCCTTTCTTGTATGCACCTAGCCCAAGTCGAATTTGCCTATTTTGTATGCACCTAGCCCAAGTCAAATTTGCCTATCTTGTATGCACCTAGCCCAAGTCGAATTTGCCTATTTTGTATGCACCTAGCCCAAGTCGAATTTGCCTATTTTGTATGCACCCAGCCCAAGTGGAATTTGCCTATTTTGTATGCACCTAGCCCAAGTGGAATTTGCCTATTTTGTATGGACCTAGCCCAAGTCGAATTTGCCTATTTCGTATGCAGCTAGCTCAAGTCGAATTTGCCCACTTCCGGATATCTAGACCCCCTTCACCCACACCCCAGGCCACATCCACTATACTTAACTTGGCCACCAACCACTCAAACAGGCTTCCACGTTCTGACTCCATTCCTCCTACCCCATTCCTACCAGCCTTATTCACACACGAGCGCCATAACCACCAATCCACAGCTACCCCACCCACTAACGTTGTACCCAAGCCTAAATCCACTGCCAGAATCACATCCCACACACTACCAGTGCAGATAAGAAACACTAGATTAGGAGCCCGCACATTCACAGCTCACATCAAAACTCACAAACTCACACTGCAGTCGCTCCCTCCACCCACTAAAATCACTCCTACTCCTAAACCCCAACATCCCACCACCAGACACCACACGAACACCACCAAAGCAAGCACACACGATCCCCCCCAAATCCAACTTGCTCTCATTAATGCTAGATCTTTACAAGCCCATGCCACATAAATACATGACTCAATCTCTGACCTCGAGCTAGACGCTCCCTCTCTCCCGGGTACATCATCCTCCGTCAAGGTAGATCAACACACAAAGGTGGAGGTGTGGCCCTTATAGTCAAAGAGACACTGAAGGCTAGACAAATTAAACTCATCACATCCGAGAACTTCGATGCCCTATCAGTAAAAATCTCCTTCTCACCTAACGACACCATGACAATGCACAATATCTACAGGCCTCCAGGCCCACTTCTGAACTTCCAAGCCGACATCCTACACCTCCTAGGTAACAACCTCAAACCAAATACTAAAGCCATACCCCTGGGAAATATGAATCTCGGATTCAATGACACAAAAGACAAACACAGCAAAACCCTTGTTAAAGCCCTTCTAGACCTACAATTCATCCAGAGAGTTGACTCTGCCACTCACACTAAAGGCTGCATATTAGATTGGCTAGTCGACTATAACTGTAAGGTAGATATCAGCTCAAACACGCCTCAACCATGGACTGATCACCACCTCATCCACTTCTACATCCCGATGAATACCAGCTGCCCTAGCCAGATCTAAAAAACTACTCACCAAAGAGAGAATTTGCCCACTCCTAGAAGTCTCATCATTAGCATCACCCATCTCTAATAACCCTGAAGAACTAGTCGAACTCTACAACACCACCATTAAAGAAGTCATCGACACAATTGCCCCATTAGAGAATAAAAAAGAAAAAAAAATCTTCCACTCCAATTCATGGTTCAACCAAGACCTACGAGACCTAAAAACACTCAAAAGACAAGCTCTTAAATAATGGCAATCCTGCCCCTCCGCCCCTCTAATCGACTCATACCTAACTATTGTTAAACAATACAAAAACGCCATAGCCAAAACGAAAGCTGCCACATACAATACTAGAATCGACAATGCCCTATCACACTCAAAAGAACTATTCGCTATCTTCAATGAGCACGTCCAAACATCAAACAGTCAAAGACGAGAAATGGTGTAATGACATCCAGAAGGCTATGCTTGACAAAATAGACCTATTCCAAAAGAAAATCAAAACCAACCTTGACAATCTACCCAAGTCCCCACACAAAACGCGGACCGCCCCTAACCCTAAGCTCCCTACTCAACACAATAGCAATCCCCCACCGCCATTTACCTTTAGAAAGGTAACCGCTCCTGAGGTCTTACACATTATGAAACAAATAAAATCCTCACTTTGCAAAGGAGATATCTGTCCAGCAAACATAATCAAATGATTGCGCTGAGTCCCTAGCGCCGTTCATTGCAATCTTTATCAATGCATCATTTGCCACTGGCTCTGTACCCTCCTCCCTCAAAGAAACCTGGATTTGCCCATTGCTAAAAAAGCCCACTCTATACTCAGATTCGCCCAACAACTACAGGCCCATTACAACAGTGCCTTTTTTGCTGAAAATCCTTGATAAGGCTGCTTATCTACAGATACAAGCCTACCTTGAATCTCATAACATCGTAGGCAAGAGACAGTCCGGTTTTCGCCCACGCCATGGCACAGAGTCAGCGCTACTCGACCTAAAAAACCAACTCCTAAAAAATATGGATAAAGGCAAATGTGCCATCCTCCTACTCCTTGACCTGTCGGCTGCGTTCGACCTAGTCGACCATAAAACCCTAAAGACACACCTCGCCAATACAGCTCACTTCTCTACTGAAGCCACAACATGGATCTCATCCGGGCAGAGCTATGAGAGTCTACTCAGACCAAGCGTCAGCCACGCCCTCCCCCATCAACTTCGGAGTACCACAAGGTTCCTGCACCTCCTCTACACTATATAACCTATTCACACTCCCTCTATTCAACGACCTAGAAGAATTCTGCATAACGTTCACCAATTATGCCGATGATACACAAATTCTTCTCCAATTAACTGGTGATTACGAGCAAGACCTAAAACCCTACAACACACATATGCCATCATCCAGGCCTGGATGGCAGCCAATGGCCTCTGTCTCAATGGAGACAAGACAGAGATCTTACTGGTGGGCACCAAAGAATCCCTCAGCAAACTAGACAGCAAATACAGCACCTTCTTAGTTGAGAACTCTGTAATCTCGGTCTCCTCTGATGTAAAAACCCTGGGAGTATATCTAGATTCTACCCTGTCCATGGATAGACATGTCAGTTATATCTCCTCCTCAGCAGCCCTAACAACCAAAATAATCAATACAGTAAAGCCTCACCTATCCACTATAAACTGCCTCAACATAGCCAGGGCCACCATAGGTGCCAAATTGGATTACCGCAACGTCCTCCTACTAGGCACTTCTGCCAAAAACATTAATAGACTCCAAATCACACAGAACAACGCCCTGAGAGCAGCCCTTAATATTCCCAGGAGGGAACACATCTCTCTAGCAAGACAACATGCTCACTGGCTCCCAGTCAAAGAGCACATCCAGTTCAAGACTCTCACCATTACCCACAGATGTATATCCCAATCTGCCCCTAGCTACCTTACTGATCGGATACATCCAGTCCAGACACTCAGACCCAAAAGGGACCTGTATGCTAACCAACTCTCAGTCCCCAACTTCAATAGAGTTAAAGCTGGCAGCTCGAGCTTCGAAGTCCTAGCGCCAAAAGCTTGGAACTCCCTACCGCCCAAACTGAGAGCTGAAACATCCCTCATTGCCTTCAGAAAAGCACTGAAAACCAACGTATTTAAGTGAATCCCACTTATAACACTACTGCAATATAAATAATGTCTGTATTATACTACTGCACCCACGCTCACTGTTCCCATGTAAATTCGTATCTTCAACTATGTCTGTAACAATGTCTCCATTGCTTTTGTGATACTCACCCTTGCCAATTACACTTTCTTGTAACAGCGCCACGATGCCCGAGGGCAGCTGTGCGCTTTAAAAATGAAATTAAAATAAATAAAATAATTGTTGAGTGCACCTCCCATCGGCTATTTACCATCTGTGCCATGGTTGGGAGGCCACCAAAGGTTAAAAGTGGCAAAGCTGGGCATCCTCCTAGGGCTGGGCGTGGTCGGGCACGTGGGTGCAGAGACCAGGCAGGACAGGGAGTCCAGGGTGGCCAGGGTGGCTACAGAGGGGGAAGAGGCAGCGGTGCCCCACTGGGGCAGGATGCCCAGCCACGTGCTGGTGCAGACATGCCACCACCCCCTGCGGCTCCTGGAGATGCAGCTGTTGCATCACAACCTGGCGCCCATATGACCCAACAGCAACTTTCATCTGCTGTCACAGGCCCACCAGTGGTGGTAGCTGCAGGTGCAGCTGTGGAGACCACCACCCGGGGTCGGGCAGCGCATGTTGCGTTGCGTGATGAGGACTCCCAGGACGATTTCCATCTTGTCAGGAGGTGCATGTCACGTGTGTCCAGTGAAGCTGTGACCGGGAAACACGTATCTGGGGCATTTATGACATCTGCTGCCCCAAGCAGCCGGTTGGTAGTAACTGCATGGGCAGATGCAGCCAACACCACCCCGGCAGTGAGTCAGACCCAAGCCAGACCTTCCGTCCTCATTCAAACACCCACTCCCTTGGTCCAGTCCACCAGCGCCACTGCCCCCACTGATCAGGGCCACATTGGCCAGTCAGGGTCAGTACCACCCCCCAAAAGGAGGAAGCGTGGTCCTGCGCAAGAGGCTGAGACCCCAGACACGGCTCCGGCCTCTGGCACGTCAAGGAAGAAGCCTTTCGGCAAGCAGGAACTGGACTTCCTTGTGGACTACGTGTTGGCACACAAACGCGATATGCTTGTGGGCCCACAGTGCCATACAACGCCTCCCCAGCATTGGGTCCACTGGCAGCATATTGCGGATGGTGTGACAGCCATGCGATTCAAGGTGCGCACAGCTCAGGACTGCTACAAGCGTTGGAATGACCTCCGACGCTGTGCAAAACAAAAGCGTGCCTCAAATTATTCCATGTCTCAGGTGACTGGTGGTGGGCCAGCACCAGAGGAGGATGAACTCACTCAGCACGAGGAGATCGCTGCAGAGTTGATCCAGGAAGAACAAATCTGTGGAGTGGGAGAGAGGATGGATTATGATGCATCGTCCTGTGAGTATTGGTGCGTGTTACTCAATGACATGTGTGTATGGCGTGTGTGATCCTCACAGCTACAACTTGGGTCCTTCCTTTCATGAATGTCCCTCTCTACCTGTGGTGTTCACCAGGGGTCTTACCTCTCGGCCTGGCTTTCCAAACAGCAGCTGGCAGCTCTCGCCTACTGCATTTTCATTTTCTGCTACAACTTCCTGTGCTATGCTGATGACACTCAACTCATTTTCAGGCTGCCCTCGGCCACCTCTTCTCCCTCCCTCATTTCTGATAGCCTCATTGCCATTTGAAATTGGTGTACTGCCAACGATCTATGTCTAAATGCCAGCAAGACTGGCACCCTCCTCATCGGTACACCTTTACCATCCTTTCCCCTCACTCTCTGGCTGGCCTCCCTTGGACCTCCTCCTACCCCCAGCTGCAAGGCCAACAACCTCGGGGTCACCTTTGACTCCACACATTCCTTCTCTGCACACATTTCTGATGTCTCTTGAGATCTATTAAGTTCTTGCTTAACCTCCTCAGGGGTACTGTGCCTTTCCTCTCGTTCACCTACAAGCTCACTGTCTCTCAAGCTCTGGTTGTCTCAAGGTTGGACTACTGTGACAGGCTCTTTCAAAATTCTACCTGCCTCCACACTCTGCCCTATACCACTAATCCAGAACAGGACTGCGAGACTTGTCCTTGGCCTCAAGCCCTGGGATCCTATCTCTCCAGCTCTGAAATCCCTTCATTGGCTACCAGTGGATGCAAGGATTCAATTTTAGACCCTCTGCATTGTGCACAAGGATTTCTGGGGTCTGGGTCTAAAATACCTTCAACTATCCCTGTGCCAATACCTCCCCTCTCGAGTCCTTTGCTCCTCTACCTCACACTCCCTCCAGGTCAGTCGTTTATTGAAGAAACAAGCTGGGGGCAGATATGTGTCTATGGCTGGGATCTCCCTTTGGAACAGCCTACCTGCCACGTTGAAACTTGAGGAGAAACATCTCTGCTTCCGGAAGCACCTCAAGACCTTCCTATTTGCTCCTGCATTAGCCCCTCTTCTCCCCAGCCGAATTGTTTCCTCTCTTGGCACTGTGCACCTGGACACCCTCGGTCCTTCGGGTCCAGGGACTTGCTCACCCTGCCTCCCTGCTGCACTGCCTCCAGGCCTCGCATTGCAATGGCTCCTGTATGTACAGTCCCCCACTCTTCTTCTGCACTCGTCAGATTTGCCCTATCCACATGATCTTCCACTTGCCACTTGCTGGCTGCACTACCACCTTTTGAATGCCTATTCTATCATTGGACTTAATTTTCATTCTTTGGTCTCCTCTGTTTGGCACGTTCAACTTATCCCCCTTCCAGTGACTTCAACCCGTTATTCCTTCTCCATGCACTTGTGTGTTCTCAATGTCACTGTGCCCAGTATGATCCTTTTTTTCATTTCCTTTTCTCCCTTGTTCCCCTCCCTTTGCTTGGTGGGGCTCTGAGCCACTTGTGTACGAGGGCAATCTTGATGAGATGTCTTATCATGTCATATACATCCTTTGTCCTTGGTGCAGTGTGTCTCTCTCTGACTGTGCTAATGGCAGTGGCTCCCCATGCACATGTGTGCACATTCATGTTACATGTACATTCCATGTATGCCCCTAGGTGTCCTTGACCACCTGCTCATTGTAGTATGTCTCCAGGATGATCCAAGTGTCATGTTATTTGGACAGCCATTTCATGCTCATTTCATGTGGGTCTGTGTATCATTACACACGACTTTAGGGTGTCCACATCTGTGTCGTGCACATGGCTCCCCCTGTTACAGGCCCCCTGCCTCTTTTCAACTGGGGTTGTGTATTTTGCATGCATGTGTGTACTACATTTGGTTCCTCATCTGTCCTGCATCATGTCCACTTCTCATCGGCTGTAGTGACATTTGACTGACGACATGCAATAGACGCATGCCAACACTGTCTGCCAATGCACACTTCTGTGGTGAACCTTTCATTGCCATGCAGTGCCTCCCTTCTATTGCCCAGAGGGTGGGTGTTTCATGGTATCCATGCTACATAGTGCATGCCATTTGCACATGATGGCTGCAATTGCCCTTACACTGCCATCACGTTTGGAGATTTACATCACTATGTACGTGTTGATGTTGGAAGTTGAGGGGGTTCACATGCACTGCACCACACACACCCACTCTTGTGCCAAGTTTAGCCCTTCAACATGCCAACACAATGCTGCTGTGTGATAGTGACCTGCCATGTATGTACCCATGTTCCTCCTTTCACTGTATCGAAACACAGTAGCGTAGGTGCCTCCTGTGACACATGTACTCTGCATAGTCAATGGTTGTTGAGTTATGCACGTGAACATGCATGATACATGTGTCATGGTGTGTTTGGTGTGATTGCCAGCTGTGGCTATTTGTTTGTTCCCGCATGCTTATGCTACGTGCCATCTCTTTGTTGCCATCTCTCATTTCTGCTTTGGATATGTGCCTGCTAGAGGTTGTGTGTGATGCAGGTGATGGGCAACATGCAAAACATGTGTTGGCTTCACATTTTGCACACATCCTTTTCTGCTTTCGGGATATCCTTGCATTGCAATGCCACTGGATGCATGTTGGGCTTTGAGTTGCGTGTGACATGTCTGCTTCATGTGTTGGCTGTCAATGTTGTGATCTGTATGTGTGTGGTATGTGCTACTGACATGCGTGTTCTTGTTTCTTTTATGTTGCAGGTGATGATGCAGTGGAGGCAGAGGATGAAGATGTCATCCCAGACACGGTGGTCAGTTCACATGACCATCCAGGCACCAGTGGTGGTCGTGGGGTGGGAGCCCAGGAGAACCCACTGGTGCTCCAGGCCATTGTGTCCAGAGCGGACTCTGAGTCAGGCTCTGATGTATCCTCTGACCACTATGTTGAGTCGGATCTGCATCATGACGTGTCGTCACCCGTAGGTTATCCTGTGTTGCATGATCTTCTGTCCGCGACACCTGCAGTAGGAGGCCAGGTGGGGTTGGAATGTCCACCTGTGGTGGTTACGGGTGCAGGGTCACACTCCACACCAGTTGGCCATGTTCCTGGGGCATCAGGTCGACGGAGGGATGCAGTCCTGCAGCCGCGGGCGGCACCAACCCAGCAAGGACCACGGCAATGCGGTGGCCGTGCGCTACCGGGGTCAACTGAGTGGGAGCATGCCATTATTGCCATAGCACAGCAACAGGGGGGAGCAGTTGAGATGATGGCTCAAGGTATGGAAAGTGTGGCCGGTTCCATCCTCCTCCCCCGAAAGGCAAGTGCAGCTCCAGCAGCAGGCTATGCGGTCCACCTGCCGCTCACTCAGGCTTGGCATGGCGGCCTCTGATAGGGCGCGCCGGGCTGAAATGGTGCGTCAAGTAATTTCTGCTCAGGCAGAGGCACACCATGAGGCCTTGAGGGTCAAACACCAAACCCTCCAATCTACTCTGGGTGCTCTCATGATAGACAACAGTAGGCGGGCAGAAGACAGGATGGAGCGGCTTGAAAGAACCATCTCAGCTGAACTCCATGCAAGCCGGAAGGTACTCCATATGTCATGTGAGGCCATGCAGGCAGAACTCCGTCTTACACGTGAGTCCTTGCAGGAGGAAGCACGTGTGACATGTGAGGTAATGCATGCAGACCTACGTGTCATTGCCATGCAGGACCTGGCTTACCAGACCCGCATGCTTGCTGCCGCTGAGGGGAAAGGTGTGGATAGGCATGGTGAGGCAACTGTCCCGCGTCCACCTTCTGATTTCCATCCAGAGGGTGATGACGACAACCTATCTCCCACATAGGTCGGGCCGTGCAGGCGCTGAGCCCAGTGAGTTTTTTTTAAAAAAATCTCAACATCTACACATGTGGGTGTTGAGGTGCACCCTGTATCTCCCCCCTCCTGGTTGCCCCCACCCCACCCCCCGGGTCATATGTGGCCATTTTTGATTTTTTAAAAAAAATGTATTTCCTGCAAGTAATTCTTTTTTTTTTTTTTGTCTATTGTGCATTCATGTGACAGTGTGGTGCTTTGTGGCATTTGAAGGCATCCACTGTGTGTTTCAGCAGGGCCCATTCAGGCTTGTCTCGTGTATGTGTTTTGCTTGGGGTCCTGACACATATGCTACTCCTACTTCCCCTTTCCATGGGCTCGCAAGGATGGCTCGGTGTGACAGCATCTCACACAGGGGCATTGGGCTTCTGTCATATGTGTGGCCAGCCTGCAGTCCTACGTGTGTGTACACCCTTAGTGGGTATTCCAGATGGCTTCTCCAATGCATGTCTGCACTTCATTTTGGTGAGTATTCTGTTGACTGTGCATTTCATCATGTTGCTTATGTTTTTTTATGAATTGACTGTCTATGTTCATGCACTTCCTGCTGTAGGCGGTACCAGGCACCAAAACCATGCACCCTTTGGCTGCGTAACACACACTGATGGTGGGAGGGGTCCGTGTGCTGACAATGTTGCATTGGGACACTTGATTTTGATATGCCACATGAATGCTGCACGCTGAGTTATCCTTGTCACCACGCGTTTCAATGACCCACAATTCCTTGCTTCTCCTGCTTTGGCCATCTTGCAGCCCTGCCTGGTGTTTTGTTGTACCATTTGAAATATGGCCGCGTTGCTTTTGACTTGACTGTCATGTTTGAGGCCTGGACCTGCTCCCCCATCCCATTGGTTGCACTTGGCCCTTGTGACAATCCGGACAACCAGAAGGCTGGAGCCTGCCACCACTACCAAAGGCCCACAATGGAGGCCCTGTCTACCCCTGTCTACCCCTGTCCACTACCCTTCTGGGTCCCTTAATTGTCCCCCTGTCTCCCCTGTCCCCCGCCTGTCTCCACCTGCCCTCTGCCAGTCTCCCCCTGTCTCCCCCTGTCTCCCCCGCCTGTCTCTACCTGCCCCCTGCCAATCTGCCCCTGTCTCCCCGGCCCTCGCCTGTCTCCACCTGCCCCCTGCCAGTCTCCCCGTCTTCCCTGCCCCCTGCCTGTCTCCACCTGCCCCCTGCCAGTCTCCCCTTGTCTCCCTTGCCCCCCGCCAGTATCCACCTGCCCCTGCCAGTCTCCCTCTGTCTCCCCCCTTCACCATCACACCCCCTCCCCTTCTGCACCATCTTCTTTCCCTCTGCCCCCTGTGTGTCCTTTCTTTCCCCCTCTCCCTCTCCCTGCCTTTACACCTTGGCCCCCTCCTCCCTTCTCTCCTCCCTCTCCATCTCCACCAGCCTTTCCCCTCCTCCTTGTCCTCTGTCTGTCTTTTTCCGGCACTACCCCAATTGCCGTCAGGCATGGTGATACGTAGCCGCTTATTCTTTGCGGACACTTCCCCCTCTGCCTCCATCCATCCACCCCCCACCTTCATCTTTTTGAGTTTTATTTTGGCACTTACCTTTATCATCAGTCCCTCCACCACTGATTACAGGTTGTCTGTTCCCCCTTTACCTTCTGTGTTTCTTCTCCCCCTCACCAGCACTATCTTGACTATTCATCGACCTTCCATAGTTTGTCACTTGTTTTGTTACTCTCCTCACCTCTTCCCTCCTCTTCCCTCACCCCCCTCCTTATGTGACTCCTGCACTGCAACTATTGCCGTCAGGCATAGCAATGTTGATGCTAGTTTTGTTTTCCCACATTCCCTTCCTAGACTCTCCCTTATTGTTACAAGCACTTGTACTATGTACATTGATTTGATTGTTCATTTTCACATTCTGGACTGTTTGAAGGACTTCTAGAAAGGTACTGTTATTCTCCTTTGTTCCCTCCCTCCTTGAGGCACTTTGATGCACTTTGTGTGTAGGCCCTATAAGGATTTTAAATGAATCAGTGATTGCTCACTGTCTACCATTGTCGATGTGGGGTACTCTGTACATGATATGTTCTACTGGTCAATGGCTGATCCTATGTTGGGTTTGATTTTGAGGTGTCAGGGGATTGGTGTGGTTTACCACACAGGGGGGTCCTTGAGTGCAATGTTCACATGTGCTGTGTACAGGACACTGAGGCTCACTTCATTTCACATGCATGTATTCGATGCAAGTCCCTACTGACACAAACACTTAGGCAACGCCCCCCCCACACCAACTACGGCAACACCATGCACACACGTGCACCCAGAGTGCCTTCTCAGGCATGCTCTGTCCCTACAATCCATGTTCACTTCAAATTCATTGATGGTGTACATGCATCACAGGCTACTATTTTGTTGATTGTACTTATTTTTCATGATGCTTAAGGGGTTTCCCCAACGCAATGCACACTCACTGTGCTGTCCGGTGTGTTGCAGGGGACACACACGCAGCACACAGTGTTTGTAATGCCAATTTGCTATTGTCCAATGTGCATGGCAACAGGTATTCTGCCTTTTGTTGCTTACACAACTGGTGGCATGCATTTGTGCCACAGTTTTCAGGGTGTGAGGTTTTGGTCAGTCATTTCTTCAGATTCCATGTCAGGTGTAATTATTTGTTTTGCCGTTGCGTACCATGGTATGGTGTGGCAGACGGGGGTCATGGGGGTTGGGAGGGTTTGGGTGGCATACCAGTACTTTCATGCCCTATTTTGCAGGGGGATGGGTGGGATATGCACCTTGCATGTGTTCCTTTTGGTCACATGGGATTGGTTGTGTTTAAGTAGCTAGGGATGCACACAATGTGGCACTTCCGTGGACACATTCTCAGGGTGCTAAGGTTGTGACAGTTAACTGTCCCTTTCTCATCATCGATTGTCACCTGGTATGTGCCAGGCCTATGTGCACTCCGCAGGGGTTGGAGTTTAGGTGAAAAATGTGGCCACAAACTGGGTACAGGCTGCCTCACCACATGCCCTTTCCCCTCCCATGCGCAGGGGCCGTGCATGTGGTTGGGGATGTGGGGGCACCACTATGTACACCGGTACGCCCTGCCGTATTGCAACGTTGTGCAGGACACATGCTGCCACAATAACCCTGCACACTACTGGGGGTGCATATAGTAGCTGACCGCCAGAGCGGTCAAGGGAGCAGAAGCGTGACTTGAGAACTCCGAATGTACGCTCCACTATGGCCCTGGTTGCAACATGGGCTGCGTTGTATCTTACCTGGGGTGGTGTGGTGGAGTTCCGTATTGGCGTCATCATGTAGGTGCTCAGTGGGTAGGCACTGTCCCCTGGTAAGGTGATAACGGTTGTCATTAGTTGGGCTTGTGTATTTGTCTCTGTGTGACATGCATGCGTGTGCCCAGGCATTTGTACTCACCTATGAGCCATGTGTCGCCATGCTTCCCAGCTTCCAGGGCCCGGCTCAGGGCGGACATTCTGTATATGAAACTGTCATGGGTGGACCCTGGATAGTTTGCATAGACAGAGGTGATGATTCCCTTGGCATCGCATACAACCTGCACGTTGATGGAATGCCAGTACTTGCGGATGCGGTAGATGTTTTCAGTGGCCCTAAGTGGACGTAGGGCCACATGGGTGCAATCTATGGCACCGAGAACTTTGGGCAAGTGTGCCACCCTGTAGAAGTCAGGGACCAAAGCCTGTCTTTCTGTGGGTGTTCTGGGCATGTATATATGTGCCTGCGGACTGAGGGGTGCGCAGTGATGATTGCCAACAACTGGTGTAGGCAACGTGACTGCGTGGGCTGTGAGATGCCCCCCACTATGGCAGTTGTCTGCTGAAATGACCCAGTGGCCAAAAATGCAGTACATTGAGCACCTTCTCCAAGGGGCTCAATACTTGGGAGCACAGGGTGGGTGATGTGAGTTCATCCTCCCACTCAGTGACCAGTTCTAGGATGATATGAGGTGAAAACCTATACCTGCCATAGACCTGGTCATCAGGCATCCCAAAAAGGCTGGTCTTGGGCAAAAAAATGCAGGGCCTGGCTATTCTCCTCCTCCTTCGAGTTCCCACGATCACTGCTGCGAGGAATGGGACATTCATTGTAGCTGTGTATGCTTGTTTGTTGTTTGCGCGCACTTTTATGCTGCGCGGGGCGCTTCTGCCTGCTCGTGTGGTGGACGTATTTGTGTGTGTGTTTAGACGTGCATGGGTTTTCCCTATTCGATTCCATAAATACGTGTTGTTCACTAGCGTGCGGGCGTTGCGTGTGTTTCCCAGCGGTACTTCCCACATTATGCCTACATTTTCACGAGATGTTCCCCATTCCTCGTGTTCCACATTTGGAAAGTCGCAGTGACGTGTAAGGTAAGCGCGGATTTAGCACACATCCCGGGAAAAAAACATGCAGGGCCTTCCATGAATCGCACGCGTGCGCTATCTTTTTCACGCTTGCGCCAGCTTGCGCCACAAATTTCGACGCACAATTATTCCATGAATTACCCCCATAGAGTCTGCTTTTCCCTAAGGAGAGGGGCAGGCAGGCTGCTTGTATCCACAAAAGGAAAGATCAGTCACAAGAGTTCCTGTTAAGTGGGGGTCACCTCAAGTTCAAGGTTTGTGTGTGATGAAGGGGAGGGACATGGGATTATGTGCATTTTCATATCACACACTTGCTGGAGTATCAGTAGAGTAAACCCAAACTTAGCTATCATTTGCCCTCCTTGCTAATACATCCGTGAACAATTATTTTCTGGGGAAACTAAGCAGCCATGCTCGAAATAACCTTTTCTGGATGTTGTTAAGTCGATTTCAACCACCAAGTATGAGTTGGGCATTCAATGGATGGATACAAATATTCCAAATATCTTTCAAAACACATCCAATACCTACATATAACTAAACAAAATGAACCACAAAAGCTATGTTACAAGCTTAACTAGCACACTAAAGTCCATGAACATGAATAACTGAAACCACAGGATTCATCTAATCGGCCTTAGGCAATACTGAACAATGTGTAATCCTAACAGAAAGGGAATACAATCCTTTGCTTTCATAACAGTATAATGTCATCGTGGTATGTTTACTGCACGCTTCATATACCATGGCCATATTTAACCTAAAAGGTATCTAAGCCACCCACTTCGACCAAGCCTTCCGTTCTTTGACATAAGAAGTGCCCAGAGCCCACTCCCGATAGAGGGAATACTCTTCTTGCCAAGAGCCCACTCCCGATAGAGGGAATACTCTCTTCTTGCCAAGAGCCCACTCCCGATAGAGGGAATACTCTTCTTGCCAAGAGCACACTCTCCCCAGACCTTTCTCACTATTGCACTCCCACAGTTCGTACTTTCGTCAAGCAGTGGCATCACTCTAACAATGAAGTGCCAGCCACTCACTGTTCTTGTGAGAGGACAGCGGGTATGCTGCTACTTGCATGCTGGCACCTCCAGGCAGTTGCCTAAGCACCTAATATCAGGCTTAGCAAATCACACCTGAGATCAACCAGCATCAGAAACAACGAATTCAAAGATCGGATTCTGAAAAGGGCAGGGGTGTCAGTGTTGCAAACATAAACAAGTAAGCAGGGTGCTCCTCCTCCACAAATGATCGCTGTGGTGTGGGAAGGAGCACCTCTTCTGCGCCTCAAGTGTGCTTGCACTGCTGACTCCGTCCCCACAACCCTGGCCTTCTGCTGTTGGCTGAAATGCCACGAGAGAAGGCTAAGGGCATAGTTTTCTAGGTGTCTCATTTAGGGCAAGACGAGCGAGGGCAGGGTGGATATTGGAGCAGGGATGGTAGCTAATCTCTCAACTGTGGTTCCTCATCTCGTGTGGGGAGGCTGGAGGAAATAACTGCACACCCATGAAACCGAAGGGCACTGCATTTAATTTTGGTTTGATTTTAATTACCACCCATCTTCCCCAACTCGTCTCAGTCCTAACACTATGAAGTGCACTATGCCCCAAAACAGATCTTTTTTAAAAATTTTATATGGTTTATTACAAACCTTTAAAATATGATCACATCAAACACAACATTCGACAAGCATGGTAACAGTGCGGATTTTCCATCTTCATGAATTTTGGATTTGAAATACATTGTGTAATTTAGGACAAGAAAAGCAAACAAACCAAAAAAATATATATATATAAAAAAAACTTTTGGACCTTTTCTTTTCTCAATTACACAACCGATTTCCCAAATAACAGCAGAGAAAGAAAATAAAAACAGGAATAAAAGAACATAAGTGGGGAACAGTCACGTCACTGCATTCAGGATTGATATGACAACGGCCGGTTACTGTGTGGCACTACCAAGTGGATCTGTGAGCCGCTCCTTTAAGATTTCCATAAAAAAGTTAAAACAATTATTAATTTTCTCTCTGTTTCATCAAAAAAAAGTTTTTGCCACCATTCGTCGGCGCTTATAGTTGGTCTTTCCAGGATAAATTGTCCAAGACACCTAGTTCTCTCTGTGCGCAGCTCTATGCAGAATAGAGTAAGATGTTTCCATAGTTCATCATGCAGACCACATAGCCTGCAAGATTTAGATGTTGAGCTATTTTTCTCCCACTGAGCTTCCCTTTCCTAGATTTTTTACGTTCAGCAAAAAATTGAGAAATTATTCTTTGTTCCTAATGTTTCTGATAAGAGGTCTAGTACAGCTAGCCCTTCTGTTTTTTTTCTGCTGACATGAGATACCTGTTGTGTGGGATGGCATTGGGGGAATCGTTGGCTTCTGCAGAGCAGCACGGATCAGACTGGAGCTGTTGCAGAGCCTGATAAGTGTTATTTCAATCTCTGTACTTTAAAGTCAGGTGAACCCCCTACTGTCTATGCCGAGCCCTTACCATAAGAGGGGGCCTAAAGTCTATGGCCTTCAACTCACTGGGCATCCTAAAGGACCTGGTGGTGTTTGCCTGTTGATTCCGTCTCTTTTCTTTGTTCTTTGTTATGTCTTGAACCTCTTCTCCTTGTCACTCTGTCTCTCCTCTGTCTCTCTCCATACTCCCTCCTCTGATCTTACTGACCTCTCCCACTTCTTCTATCTCCACCCCCCAACTAATCCTCCCCACTATAGTCTGCTTCCTGGTCTTACCTCTGCCCCTCTATCCCACCCTATTTACACTCTTGCTCTGATGTTACTGCCTGTCCTCCTTCTCCTATCTTCCTTTCTCCACTCTCCAACAACTTTCCCCCTCTGCGTATACTCTGCTTCCTGATCATACCTCTGTCCCTCTATCGCTCCCTCTTCACACCCTTTACTTACTGCTCTTTCTCTCACACTCTCCCCGCCTCTCTCCTGTCTCCCTCCGCCCATCAACTCCCTTCTGGTTTCTCCGCTCTTCAAAGCTCCTTTCTCCCACCAGTACACCTATCTCTACTCTCAGTTACCCTTCTGTTTCTCACTTCCCTCTCTCCTTCATGCACACCCACAAACAGACAGCCGGTCTCACAAACTACCCCCTTTCTACTCTCAGCTTTCAACTCAGTCACACACACACAACCCAATTGGCACCACCCTCTCAGACCCACAACCTTACATTCACACTCTCAAAGCAACAGTCGCCTCAGAATCCTTCCCCACAAGCCACTCCCTCCACGCTGGTCTCTTGGTCCACCTGCTCTGCTCCCGACCTCACCTGCAAACCTTTCACCCTCTTCTGTGCTTGCTTGCCTTTTATAGCACAGCCTATCCTGTTGGCCTTTGATCCTGTTGGGTAGTTGGGTAACTGGTTATCACGAAAACCACCTAGTTGGTGTGTGCAACCTACTGTGCACAGATTGCACCTATGAATAGTGCATAGTGAAGCTTACTATACCAACCAAATTCAGACACAAACACTCTGAGTGGGAAAGTTTCAGTCAAAATCTCCACGACTAGGCGGCAAAGACCTCTACTAATGGCGACTGGAACAAGATTTGCAACCAGACTCAAAAGTACAACAGATACTACAGCTGAAATTAATTCCCTTGGATCTAATCACCCTGATGAAACTACAGTGGGTGATAATGTAACAATAAAAGGAGACATAGTACAATCAGTGAACATAATGGAGGACAATACTCAGAAAAGCAACAGTAACGATGAGAGAAATAAGGATACGCTCCATGCAAACAAGGAGCAAATAGTGCCTAAACAGCCCCCAAACCCCAAAAATAAGACTCAGATAGAAACAGGTGATCCGCAAGTATCACAAAAGGAAAAAGCGATTGCGGCAAAAAATATTGGGAGCTGGCTTACACAAAGGCAAAGCTGCGCGAAGACATTGGCCAAAGGAGTTTTCAGCAAAAAAATACCAGGCAAGCTCGCTTATCAATGGATATCACAGAAATTGAGGACTTGATGATGAATCAGGTAAAAAGAAATGAGGTGTTCAGTATGCAGAAAAATATAAAGGGAGAGGCGACATGGCTAGCTTCAACACCACGCATTTCCATGCCTGATGTGATGACAAAGGAGTATCACACTGCTAATACAGCATATAAGAGTGGACAACCAGGAGAGAGATCCCTGCCAACAGATCATATATCGAACAACAAGAGCTTCTGTCAATGTCAAGCAAAGGGATCGCTGACAAATACACCAGAATCAATACCCACAACCATGCTAGACTTACAAAACCTGCTGTTAGCCGTAACCTCACAGGCAATGACACCGTTCATGAAGCTACTAGAAAGTAACCGTGACGCACAAAAAGATCAAGCTACACTGCTGGCGCTGATCCACTCAAAGCAGATTTTTGTGGAATCCTTTTTAAACACGTTAAATAATCGCTTGAACCAAGAGGCTGAAACAAGTGCCCAATGGCAGTCCAGGCTATTTGAAATAGCAAGAAGAGAGCAGGAAGAGAAGGCAACACTGACAGCAGGTATGATGGAATTCTTAGTAAAGGGGCAGCAGCCGCCTAAAGTAAGACAGCAAAATGAAATTGGACATAACGAATCCGTGCCACAGTATAGTGGGCACGCCCACTCTGGAAATGTGCAGGGGAGTACCGACATGTTAACAGTGGAATCTATACAACGAAGTGAGAAAGTGAGTGATACTAACCAGGCACTGACCTCCGTACCTGAGAAGCCAATGGAAATTTTTTCCATATTTGGTAACAATAAGGATAGCACAAATATCCCACAAATAGTTCAGAAAAAAAATACCAAATCAACCAAAAAAAAGAAAACAAATGGGTCTAGAGCATTTTTACGGAATTTGACAACACCGAAAGCGAACAAAAACTTTCAAAAAGGAGAGAAAAAAAAAGAGGCAATATCAAGTAGGGTAGTCTACCCACAAAAATCCAACATGACTGAAAATAGTCAAAGAGATATCAGTAAGAAGGTTGATGTGATGTCTGAATCAGATAACGACCAACTACGAAGAGAGGTACAGAGTCAAGTTGAACTGTTAAACCTGTCTACGTACTCCATCGAAGAGCAAGAGAATAACTGGGATCCGCAAATTTCTTTTACTGATCGGTCACTAATCCTTGTTGACTGTTATGAAGAAGGTTACACCATAGAGTCCAGCTATATTGATCTTAGCTGTGAAGACATTTCTGATTCAGAGCTGGAGACGTCTAAACTTAGTGTGGAATCAATTTCAGAAAATGAAGATTCGATGTCACAGTACTCAGAGAGGAGGCAAAGAAATAATGAATTAGAAAGTAGTGAAGCATTAGGTAACGGATCAAAACTGCGGCAACCTCTATTTATCAACTCTAAGGTTATTCCGCAAAATATTTCACTAAAAATCATCCAAGTGGAAAGTGAAAACTACCAACAAGATCTGATCCTAAACAGAACAAATACTTTGAGATTGATACACGCAATTCCTCCACTTAGATGGGTCAATACAGGACATTTAAAAGTGGTGGAATTCATGGATGAAAACAAATCAGATGTGATCCGTATACACTTGCATAATACAGAAGACTGTGAAAAGATCATGAATGAAGCACACCTCTTTTTGAAATTGGGATTCTTATGTACGGTCGAAACAGCAAGCTTGAGGATGCCAACATGGGAACCGTACCAATACATGAAGAGTTCGATAAAACAGAAGAGAGGAAAAAATGATGGTACCCATTATCCGGGGAGCTACACAAAAAGCAGAATGATAACCTCAGCAGAAAGAGTGATTAATAGATACACAAGAGTAAATGTGAACAATACGCCAATTTGGAGAGAGGAGGAAACTTCACAAACAACGATGTCAGCAATGAGAAAAAAACAGTCATAACCATCAATTAAGAGACTCAAAACGACTCTGAATCTGTGTACTTGGAACACCAGAGGGTTTTCGCACCTCTTTCGCTTAAATACGGAGGATCTATGCAAATATACCTTTATATGTTTACAGGAAACATGGATTGATATTATGCCTTGTTGTGACGGGTATACAGTGATCATGAACCCGGCTATATCCCGTAAAAAAGGTCGTCCATCAGCTGGACTTTTAACTTTGATAAAAATGGAAGAAAACATCCGAGTGGTAGATTCTACAATCATCTCACCATGGATACAACTAACGATATTAGAATTTTGGACTGACAAGAAGAACCAAGAAAACATGATGAAAGTGCCGGTGCAAAGATTGGCAATATTCAATATTTATTGGAATCAGGCGGCAATTCAAATGGAAGATTTTATCGATACATTATTCTCCGCCATAGACAAAGTAATGCTGGAATCACACGAGACTGAGATGATCTTATGTGGAGACCTCAATATACATCTATTTGACCAAGAAGGGCTAAATATCGAGAAAACGCAACTCTCAGCGAGAGCAAAAATATGGATCAAAGAAACAACAAGGCGACAGCTCCATTGCACTAATCAATTGAACGACAAGTTAAAAAATGCAACATGGTCGAATGGAAATTGTCAGCAACACTGGACTACATTTATATGTCATCAAACTTAATCTCCAAAGTGACAGCCCAAGATAATATAACCTCGGATCATAGTGACCACCAAATTGTCAGTATAACATGGAAAGCACCATATTGTGAAAGCAATAGAATTCAACTACCTCCGATGGAAACAAATTCTGCAGTCACCCGCCTGCGCATCAATGAGAATCAAATGAAGCAATTAGTAAGTACCTACACCAACTCTAGGGTCCTGGGCATGGAAAAGATAAATTACGAATGGATACTATCACCGTTTTTACATAAGAATCACAACCAAGTTTCTGTAAAGAAGTGCCACACACATGCTTATAATGCACAAGTAGTAAACAAAAAAAAAGAATTAAGGAAAGCAATCACAGAAATAAAAAGAAAGAAAGAGGTTAATCCCTGGCTCGCAATCAGACAAGTAAAACAAAGATACAGAAATTGGATAAAGAATGCGAATGCTTTGCTCCTACAACAAGATGCAGAAGCAATCCTAGCGCTTTTGAAAGCAAATAATACGCGAGGATTATGGAATCTATTGAACCCTCAAATGGATAGGCAACATAAACTAATCCAAGGGATCTCAGAATTTACATGGACTAACCACTTCAAGTCAATCTATAAGTCTACAGTGAGAAGGCATTCCATCAATAGGGAGCAAAATGAAATGTCTGTGTGGACAAATGCTTGGACAGAGGAGGATATCCTGATAATCATTAAGAAGCTCAACTCCTCAAGGGCCCCCGGCCCAGATGGTCTAAGTAACATGCTCATAAAGAAACATCCAGAGGAGTGGGCAAAATTCTGCGTTCATCTATTCTCTGCGATTGAAAATGGGAAACAAATACCCGATACTTGGACAACTGCAATCTTGATACCAATTTATAAAGCAGGTGACAGGCAATTACCCACAAACTACAGACCAATCGCACTTTTGGATCCGATTGGGAAGATCTTTGCAATGCTCCTATTAAACAAACTTAATATATGGCTCAAGGAAAATAACCAATTTGACATCAGGCAGACGGGATTTACAAAGAGTACGGGTACGCAGGTAAATCTCATGATCCTGAATTTACTGAAACATGAGGCATTGATCAACAACCATTCCACATATGCAGCATTTATAGACCTGCACATGGCCTTTGATTTGGTAAATAGGAGAACATTGTGGAAAAAACTTATGAAGTGGAAGTGTCCTCTAACAATAGTGGAACCCATTAAGCAACTATATACGAATACCACCTTAAGAATCAGACTATCACAACAGGGTCAATTATCGGCTCCCATTGAAGCGGGAAATGGTCTGAAACAGGGCTGTCCTCTTGCAGCAACACTATTTAAGCTGTATACGATGGATCTGCCCGATCCACCTCGTTTTCAGAAGGCCAACCTACCAAAATTTAATAATCAGCAGATCAATCATGTGATGTATGCTGATGACATTGTCATCTTAGACAAAACAGAATTAGGGCTACAAAGAAGCCTTCTGGAGTTGGAAACGTATATGGTGGAAAATGGGTTAGAGATTAACACCGTCAAAACCAGAATCATGCCACTTGTTGCAAAAAAGGGTCAAAAACGAAAGCAACAGTCCTTTCAATTCTATATGAACAAACAAAAGTTGACATCGGTAACAGAAATCAAATATCTGGGTATTCTAGTGAATCAATCAGAGGTTGAGACTCCATGGATCAAACATCTAAGAACAAAAACAGCATCTCTGGCGAGACAAGGATTATTTATACACAGAAAATTCGGAAAATACTCCTTAAAACGAATCCTCATATTTTACCGACAAAAAGTAACTGCAATTTTGAGTTACGGGAGTGAGGCCATGATAAATTTCGACCAAGCAATATGGGATGTGTTAGAAGCCATGTTTTGGAGGAAAATACTTGGGTTATCAAGCACATTTCCAATTAAAAGAATCAGACATGAGATTGCGATACAATCACTAAGATCCATAGTCGAGTGGAAGAAGATCGATCTCTATAGAAAGATGATTAATGAGGACAAAATACCAGCATACAAATTGTTTGAACAGATTCCTAACACAGTAGCTAACACGGCATTGGAGAAATGGAAGAACGTCATGATTGATGTGATGGCGACCAATGGTATTACAACTGAGATGCTTGTGTACCGACCCCAATGCGCTAAACAAAGAATACAGCGAAATGATTGGATTTCCACCATAGCAGACAAAGCACGTTATCAAATGAACTTGAATTGCGAACTGGACAACCGCGCACTTAATGAATTACCGGCTTATTTGCAGCAATTTCCGGACAGAAAGATCAGGGATCAATTCATTAGATTCCGATTGAATCAATTACCAACGCGGGAACTTATGGCAAATAATCGGCTTATGATGAAAGAGGCAGCATTTTGTCGATTTTGCAAGAACAAACAGATGTCTGAAACTATTCATCATATCATTATGATTTGCCCTGCATTGACTGAAAAAAGAAACTGGTTTCGAGAGATGATATCGACTTCTGGAATTGAACTCGACAACCAGGACAGGTGGAATCTAATACTGTCAGGAAATAATAGGAACCTTACTACGGTCATAATTCAATTTTGGAACCATATTACTATGGTGGAAAGCATATAAATTGTCAACAGGAACTCATAGTAGTATTCAAAGTCACAAGGAAAATGAAACAAGATAGTTCGGAAAATGTGAACAATGAAAGAATGAGTTTCTTTTTTTTTTCCGTTTCTTGCTTAATATTCGAATTTTCTTTTGCTTTTTTTATCATATTTGGTTCCTCTTCTTTTAAGGAATTGTATGAGTGTATAGATAAATGAAAAGTTTTGAATAAAACTATAACATGTTTAAAAAAAAAAAAAAAAAAAAGAAAGTTGTGGAATTCTTCCCCACTCCACTTGACTCTCCATGTAACATGCTCTTTTTGGCCAATCTCTAGCTAAACTGTTCCCATGGGGTTGAGACGTCTTTTAAGAAGGCTTCTAGCCCCACCCCCTTTTCAATCGCTTTTTGTATAGTGGCAGGCGCGTGCTCTGGCTACTCGTTTTCACTGTGATTCTCCTCATCTGCAGGTGAGTTTTGTTTCCAACAGGGTTCGGGGAGGATTATGAATATCCCCAACTCTCCAGCAGTCTCATTTCACTTTCAATCCATTTTATGTTGCCCCACCATTCTCCTGGGGTCTGTCTGGGTTTAGTGGGTGTGGGTGTTGGCTGTTTCATCCCTTTTGATAAGTGAACATTTCAGTTCATTCCAACTTCAGTCATGATTCCATGTCTCTGGTTACAGTCAGTTGTTGCACCCAGGGGCATTCTGGGAGTTGCAGTTTTGAAAAAGATTAAAAACAGGCCTGGCCAGGAAAGAGGTTTTCAGGCATTGTTGGAGGGACAGTGGTACAATTAACTTACATATGTTTAAGCAATCTGGAGAGTCAGGGGCTGGGGTCACTCTTACCCGCTGCCTTCATTTGATAGGGTGACCTCCCTGACCCTGTCAAACTTTCTTAAGTGTCATGCCACTCAGGGTTCAAGATTCAAGGGAAGGGTAAGACCCCTGGGCAACCTACGCATATTGTTGCAGTCTCTGAGAGATCGCAACAACATGCCGTCATAGCCACGCAGTTGCAGGTGCAATCAATAAGATACGCTGCTGTATAGAAAGCTCCATCTGCTCTGCTAGAGGTCAGCTAACGCTATTTACCTGGGCAGATGGCAGGGCACTCTGTTGTGGACCCCATTTACTGTCAGATTACTATGGGTTATTGCTGCTATGATCCCAATATTTTGAAGTCCTCCTATGCCGGGTCCTTTAATTCAAGTAAGGCAACCACCCAGGAAAGACACATGTGGACTGATGGTTATGAGTGATACCTCAATTCAGAGAATAGACGCTTACAATGTCAGTGTTTAAGAAGCATGGATAAGAGAATTGCTCTATTATGCTTTCTTCTGATTATGTTCTCTTTATGTTTTCCATTTCTTTATGTGTTGTGGTTGTCCATATGTCTTGTGACCTAATATATATATATATATATTTTAAATGGTGTATACAGTTGTAATGTCATGATACATACTTGATTGCCATGTTCTAACGAAATATTAATTCATATGATTTGATGATGGATTACATTTTGATGATGATTTCAATTTGCAACTGGTTGGATATGGATCAGATGAGGATGATAGACCCTGATGAAAGACTATGATTAGTCCGAAATGCATTGGCACGATTCGCATCTGCACTGAATGCTTGAAAATTAAACTTGATTAATCTTTGAGAACTAAAAGAATTGCAGATTATTTCTTATTAAAAAGACGACGTGGAGCAATCCAAAAACAACGGGAATGATTGAACAAAATATTATAACCACATAGTGGATATCAGGGTATGCAACCCACACTGAAGGCTAATCAGCCTAGGACTTTCTATTTGTTAACAACCTCCCTGACCACACCCTCACAATCTGCTGCACAATGTCTCATGTACTGTGGCACCGATGACAGAGTCAGCACAAGTCCGTCACAGGGTGTGGGAAGAACTGGAGGAGGGAGAAAGGAGTTGTCAATGGTTGATATGGAATGTAAAATAGGCTGCAACATTGCGACGGTTTATGTTCATTATTTGCAACCATGGAAGATATCAAGTGTACAGAGAGATGGAGACATGTTTCTCTTGATAGATTCAGATTTTCACCATAAAAAAAATAAAGTTTTCAACATGCTCATGACCAGATGGGGACTACCATGGGTAGACCTATTTTCACCAGGGGCAAATTCTCTCCTTTGATAGTTGTCTCCTACCAAGGCAGAAGATTCTGAAAGGAGATGCCCTGTCATAGCCTTGGCTAGACAGTCTGATGTACACCTTCCCCCATTTACTCTCCTAACATTAGTTCTTTGCAAGATGCAGTGAGAAGAAGCCTAGATCCTGTTGATGTCACCTTACTGGCTTCGAATGCCATGGTTCATCCTGCTATCTCTTTAATTTCGGATTTCCCCCTCAGATTTCCAGGACATCCACCTGCAATATGCTTCCCTGAACTCCCACGGTCAGTGATACAATGGCTGTGGTTGACAGGTTGGAGGTTGACTTACAGGGCCTGAGGCACCTCTGTATGCCGGGTGCAGTGGCTCATTCCTCAGAGATGTCCTATGACTCCATCTGCATACTCCGATCACTGAGCCTCATTTACATCCTGGTGTACTTCTCACTATTGCCACCCTGTATCAGTGAGTAGTTGGCAGAGTCTTAGCATTCTGCAGGAGGGTTTTGTGTTAGGCCTTCCTCAATCGCTGCTTCAACTCCAAAGATCAGCCAATCAGACTTTGCTATCACCTGCAGCCTCGATGGCATCAATCAAACTATTTGTTTGAGGACGACTCCCAAAGAGATTTGAAATACAACATTCACTGCGTTACTTCATGGGGTCCTATAACTGAGCCTATTTGTGCCCCTGCAGGAAGTGGACTTTCTTCCATGGAAAGTGGCCTTTTGGTGACTATTATTTCAGCCCTAGAAACAGAGAGATTGGTTCTCTGATCTGTCTGAGCCATATTTGAAGTTTTCTGCCTAACACAGTGGTACTGAGGGCCGACACCAATTTTATTGCAAAAATATGCTCTTCATTCCCTTTGAATCACGACACAGCTGTCCCAGTACCTGATAGCGTCCAAGGGAGAACAACCAGGGCCATGGCAGACTTGTGGGCAAAGGCTCGGGCACTGTTATTTAAGAACTTGCATGTTGGTTCCTTTCCACAGAATTTGGAACCATAGTTCTGCGTTCCTCTCACTTGAGATGGCTCTCCCAAAAAATATATAATTGATTACATTTCTAAAGCAGCATTTGTGTGCCTAGTATGTCTCATGACAAGGCTCTACGGTACTGCTTGGTACATCTACCCAATGTTAGGGATGTGACGTGGAGGACAGATAGCAGGTATTGTTTGATTATGTTTAGTACTCTTCACTACTCCTTATCATTCTCAGCACATTCCTCACACATCTCCCACTCTCCCTTATGAGTGTGGCCATAGGAGTGAAAAAGTACAGAAGGAAGATTAGGGGATGGCGACATTAATAGTGAAGATAGAGGATCAAGAATAATTTCTTAGCTGTACCTAAAAAAAGACTGTCTTCCGTGCAGAACTCCCTTCACGTTGTTAGTACCATGACGTGTGGCAAAGGATACAGAGTAATGGCCAAAAGTCCCCAGAGAGCGTGGCCCATAGCGATTCATTTCCATATACAGAATAGGTCACTTTGTCAAATAAAGCTGGGATCAATCTAAAACGAGGATTCAAAATCTGTGTATAAAGATAATTGTATTAAGTGACTGTCATAGGCTACTAAGACGCTAGCACCACCCAATGCCTTCCGTGTAGTATTTGGTGGGCACGTAAATCATGGTAAGAAGTTTTTATTATACAAACATGTTTAATTGGAACTTTAAATGTGCTTTGACCCAGTATGGAGTAACTGGGGGCACGTACATAATTCATGAAAAGTGAACCAGGTGAGGCTGCTATAGGATGGTAACGAAGATTTAAAAGTGTCCTACCCTGTTTGATGCAAAGGCAGCGCCACAGACCCTTGAAAAATGTCTGCATTTGGAGGATTTATTGAAGTGCAAGAAAAGTTAGAAACGTGTTAGTCCACTATGTACAATAAGCTAATGTTTTGTTCCATCTCTGCATAGATTATCCAATTAGCCCTATGAAAGGCAGCAAAATCTGCAACTTGTGTGAGGATTCACTGAGAAAAAATGAGCGCTGGCATAACCATGAGGGTATGTACCTTGAACCACCATGTGAAAACAGAAAAATAATATGAGGCCGGGAAGCCCAAAAGGAAACACACCAACACAGGTTACAAAGAAACATACAAGTACTTTATTTCAAGTTACAACAGTTACCAAGTCAATTGACAAACGGATAGCTATTCGGCTCTCAGTATAACATAACGAACTTCAACGAGGGTTCGATGTGTTCAGTGAGAGACCGCACATTGGAATACCCGGGCCATTTATACAATTTGTCCAGCCCTCGGCCAACCCTCTTGCAGGTTAACCATTCTGTGAAATGCAATACTGGTCTAGGGTTCCTTGCCAGGTCAACCTTTAATATATGCATTTTGATTAGTTTCGCTGATATAAGTAGTACATTTATATATGGGTCAACAGTAGGACAAGGTCTCAGCTCACGACCCCGACAAGTGGCCTGCAGGCATATTAATCATTCAGCTGTACGGAGGTCACAACTGCCAGATTCTATTTGAAATGTCATTTGGCCTCCATTTTGATGTTCAGGGTGACTTTCCCTCAACAAGAGAACCTAAAATGGCGGCTTGATTCAAGATGGCGGCTTACATTGATTTCTCTGAGGTCAAGACCTTGCCATGGAGTTTGTTCACGCACAATGTTTAGACAACTTGGCGTAGGCCAATATACATATAACTGTTACAATAAGAGGCATAACATAATTTCGATTCCGACAAACCCTCCTTTTGGCCTATGCCAAGTGCTAAGACTATTTCTGATGTCTTTACAACTAACTCCATGCATTGTCGTCTATACATCCTGAATCGTTATCTGTAATATCTATAGCCATTAGGTCGTTCACCAGAACCTCTTGCAACACGTATTCTTTAGATGCTGTATCTGGGGCATACACTTTATGTCCTATCGTGCTCACCGCCTGAGCGCAACATCCCCCTAGCATTGCACATATACTAGGTAGACATTGGATACAGCAACAAAGGAATAGCAGGTTCCCCAAAATAACCAGTATGACAGAAAGCACCTTCCAACCCCAGGATCGTAAGGAGTCCCAGAACCAAGTACTAAGACTCCAATCTCCCACAGGAACATGCACTTCTGAAATAAGGACGTGCAAGTTCTGTATTGCCTTGAAAATTGTCGGGGAGGAATCTGGTACGAAAACACAACAAGCGGACCCCACTAATTTACATACTCCACCACGCTCTGCCAGAATGACATCTAATGACATCCGGTTTTGGAGCGCTATCAATCTTTCTGTTCCAGTGTCATATTATAGAGTATATCCGTGGTCCGGTTGATGGTTCTCTCCAGTACTCTTGCTAGCCCCCTAATATTTTCAGAATTTGCTATCTGCCCCCAAAATGGCACAACTGATTTTACTATATCTCCCAAGATTTGCCCAGGGGTACCTCCATTCTCGTCCCGCCGTGGACGAGCCTTAGAAACTTCCAATGTACTAGCTATAAATACCCCAGCTAACAGGATCCCTAAATAACAGGTTCCCTGCCAATCCTTGGGCAACCAGGGAAATGCTGTACTACCGCAAACGAAATAGACAGGCCCCCCTACATACAAAGGCCTGTTCTCCTCGGTCAAATTTACAACGTTCGCACAACCTTCAAAATCTCCCATTGACAGGGTGCCATTCCTTTGTACACAGAAGGGAACTGAATCGGGGCAATGGTTAATAGAGTAGGAAGGAGGCACGGCATCCTTATTGCCTATCGGAGCCATTTTAAAGGAAATTAGAGTTTGGAAAGGAAGAGACAGTTTATCGGATGGCTTAATAGAAGCAACATTAGGCTTACTTCTATTTGCAAAAAGCGAGCATCCCAGGGGAGTCAATACACATTTCTCAAAATCATTTAAATTAGTTCCATCAAAGTTCCCCGAGATGCTATTATTCCAACGGCCAAAGAATAGTGCTCTAAGAGAAGCATAGCAAGCAGTCGTTAAAGGTAAAGTGTGAATATACCATACTAGCCCCTTATCCCCATGTTGCGGTAAATGGGTGCAGATCCAGCAGTTACTCTTATTAAAAATGGCATGCGTCGAATTCATTATTATCATTAAGGTGTTATTATGATACTTTCGTCTATGCTGGGAGTCCTTAGGTGACAGAGTATGAAGGTGTACAGAGGGAGTCAGAGCAGTAGGTACAATTTCAATTGGCAAAAGAGGCTCTAGAGGATACATTTCTTCAAAGTACCGGAGTCCCACAGCAGGGACTATACAAATCCCAATTATTATCATTACAACACAGCAATACGTTTTTGGGGCCCAGGCACATTGTTCATTGTCCGAGTTGGTCACCCCCTTATTTACAAGTCCAATATGAGCAGTAGCGGTGGAGGTGGCAGACATCGTAGTTTTTCAATCGACGAACCCAATGTTCGTTGCTGGCGACACTTCGGTCGCGCGACTTCTTAGTCCTTCCCCAACCCTAGCCAGCAGAATCCCCTTTTTCCCAAAATGTTCCTTTGCAAGAACAAAACTCTCAATGACTCTTTTTTTTCTCCAGATGCACAGGCAAAGCCTGTGCCGTAGTTCTATTTTCTTCATCGAAGGTCGTACCTGGTGATTCCCGGTACTGCTTGATCCGGAAATAAAGTAACGTCACTTCCTGAGGGAAGCAACGTATCAGAGGCGACAGAAGTCGCAGAACTCGAAACAACGTTTTCCAGAAGTGACTGTTCCGAAGAGTGCAGAGACAAAATGGATGGTTCCCCAAGCTCCACGGGCTCAGAGAGATTCTCCGACACACTCACAGCGCTATTTGCTACTCCAGGATCAGAGATTGTAGCATCAGCAAGGGGTTCTGCTTCTTCTGTAACGTGTGGTGTCGGGTGAGGAAGTTTCTTGACATGCGTCGCGTGGATCCAATGCTTCTTTCCAGCCACCCGCGCTGCTGTCTGGGTGACCAACAGCACCTGGTAGGGTCCCCGCCAGCGAGGCGCGAGGCAGGAGGACCTTTCGTAGGCCTTTACCAGGACCCAACTTCCAGGCTGAATATTGTGTCCTGGGCCCGTAAACCGTAAAGGTAAAGCTGATCGAACCTGATGATAAATGAAATACAGATTTTTAGTCAACTGGTTACAGTAGTCTGCAAGCAATACATTTTCAACATCTCTCAGCACTTTAGGCTTCGGAAGACCCCAAATATTAGCAGGCCTCCCCATCACCACCTTGAATGGAGAGAGCCCAGTCTTAGTTTGAGGTGTGGTACGCATGGCTAACAACACAATAGGTAAGGCGTCCGGCCATTTCAGTTTGGTGCCGGCACATGTTTTAGCAAGCTTATTCTTTAGGATACCGTTATGTCTCTCTACCAACCCAGCACTTTGAGGATGTCTAGCCGAATGAAATCGTTTATCGATGTGTAATGCTGTGCATATCTGCAAGATTACTGCTGCAACAAAATGTGGACCGTTGTCCGACCAAATGACTCTTGGCAACCCAAATCTTGGGAAGAACTCCTTTACCATAGTCTTCGCAGTGGTCATGGCAGTAGCATCTTTAACGGGGAAAGCCTCAACCCATTTACTAAAGACACAAATGATCACAAGGACGTATTTTAGATTGTTACACCGTTCCATTTCAATAAAATCAAAGTGGATGACCTCGAAGGGGACAGAAGGAGGCCCAAAACTACCCCTTGGAGTTGCTGTCCCCTTCCCCACATTGTGCTGCAAGCAAATCATTCAATTTTGGACATAATGCTGAGCGATTTTCAAAATGTTATCATTTACCCAGACTTTTTCTAACATTTTCGTGATCTGCTGAGCACACACATGCGTAGGACCGTGTGCCATGGTAACCATCGTCAGCACATATGAAATAGGGAGCAACCATTTCCCTTCATATGTGTCCACCCAACACCCATCTTCATCTAGTTTCCCCATCCCCTCAGCCCACTTTTTAGACTCTTCTATTGTGTCATCAGCTTGGATATCTCGTACAGACCCAATACCCTCATCCATTACATAGGCATCTCTTGTTTCTCTTAGAGCATACATGTCTGTACTAAGGTCTGTGGCCGTTTGCCTGGCTATCTGGTCACCAAAAGCGTTCTCTTTCCCCACATCATCTATGACCTTGCGATGTGCTGCGCACTTCATGATAGCTAACTAGGGAGCGTGAGTGCCGAGAGCAATTGCACTATCATGGGGCCATGCTGAATCTTGGTCCCATGTGAGGTTAGGAACCCTCTTTCCGACCAGAGCCTCCCAAAGTTGTGAGCCACCCCAAAGGCATACTGGCTATCAGTATATATATTTACTGTACGCCCTTTGGAGAGTTCACAAGCTCGGGTCAACGCTATAATCTCTGTGGCCTGCGCAGAGTTATGCGGAAATCTCTTAGTTTCAACAACCGTACTCAATGTAGTGACTGCATAAGCAGCTGTAGATGTACCATCCGGAAGTTTGAAGCAGGAGCCATCACAAAACAGCTCCCCTTCCGCATTATCCAAAGGAGTATCTATAAGGTCTATCCTGCCCTTTGTTTCCTGTTCAGTAGTATACAGGCAGTCATGTGATTCTTCGTCACCGCAAACAGTATTTTGCGGGAAAGGTAGAAGTTCAGCCGGATTAAGAACACAACACCTCTTAATTTGAATGTGAGGGGCAAACAAAATCAATTCATACCTCGTCAGCCGTGCAGAGGTGAGGTGCTGTGTTTGGGTTTTATTCAATAGGACATCTATAGAGTGAGGTACCATTAGGGTTAAATCATGGCCTAGGACCATTCCCTCACTCTGTTTTACAGACGCGGCAGCAGCAGCGACGGCTCGCAAACATCTTGGCAAAGCGCATGCGACAGGATCAAGGGCGGAAGAGTAGAAGCCGCAGGGTCTATTCTTCCCTCCGTGTTCCTGTGTTAATACAGCCAAAGCACATCCATCACATTCATGCACAAACAACACAAAGGCCTTATTGTAATTTGGAGTACCCAGAACCGGTGCAGAGCATAATGCGGTTTTGAGAAGCTCAAATGATCGTTGATGTTCCGACTTCCATGGCAGCGGCGAAGAAATGCCCTTCTTCGTCAAGGCCAACAGGTTTTATCAATAGTGAGAAGTTCGGGATCCACAGCCTACAGTAAGAAGCCATACCTATTAAGGCTCTGACTTCCTTCTGTGTATTTGGGACAGACATGCCAGAAATGTGTTTTATTCTTTCAGGTGTCAATCTTCTCCCCTCCTTTGACAGGAGATAGCCTAAATAGGCGACCTCCTGACAACAATATTGAAATTTCTTAAGCAAAGCTTTATGACCATGTTTAGCCAAATGAATAAGCAACAATACAGTGCCTTCTTTACAAGCACTTTCAGAATCTGCAGCTAAAAGCAAGTCATCGACATACTGAAGCAGTGTACAAGTAGATGGCAATTCAAGGGTGTCAAGCTGCTCTTTCAAAGCCCTACTATAAATGCTTGGACTTTCAGTATAACCTTGAGGTGCACGAGTAAATGTGAACGAGCGTCCCCTCAAGGTGAACGCGAACAAATATCTACTATCCTTGTGTATAGGAATACTGAAGAAAGCATTCTTCAGATCCACAACACTAAAGTGAGTAGCTGTAGCAGGGATCATGGTTAATATTGTTGTCACATCAGGCACAATTGGAAATTGTGGAGCGACAATTTTATTAATAGCGCGTAGATCAATTATGAAACGGAATGGGATTGCGTTGTCGCCTTTCTTGTACACGGGTAAAATCGGACTATTACATAAACTACCTGCAATCTCCTCAATCACTCCTCGATGCACAAAATCGTAAACAATGCACTTCAAAGCACGCTCGCCCTCAACTGAGATTTTATATTGTGGAATGCGTGGTAGTTTAACTCCATGTTTCAAAACTATTTTAACGGGTTCAACCTGTAAAACCCCGACATCATTGTCGTCAACCGCCCACAAACATTCCGGGACAACGCTAAATTCAGGAGGCAAAGGTCGAGTCAGAAACTGAGAACTGGGAAGTTGTTGTGGTGAAATCGTCAGTCGCACTCCGTCAGAGGAACAATGAATCACTGCATTTAATTTCTTTAACAGATTTAACCCCAGCAAATTCTCTCCACAGTTTGAAGTCAAGAGGAATGGACAGTGGTCCGTAAAGGGACCCAAAGAAACAGGCACCGGCGAAGAAACCAGACAAACAATTGGCGTGCCAGAAAACCCTACAGAAACATTAGTTTGCCCTGACAGTGGAATGTTTGGAACCCGAGAATGATCAATGGAGCACTTCTGTGCTCCAGTGTCTATCAAGAACTGATGTTTCATATTCCCCACTAGCAGTTCAACGTAGGGACCTTTTTTGACTAACAGGAATAGGTGAAGGTTCCAAACCCTGCTTCGGGCAATCCTAACGAAACAAAATGTCGTCGAAAGGAAGCTCTTCAGAAAGGTAGGCAGCAGAAGGGTGATCAAATATGTTTCTTGTGTCCACACTCGAAGTCTGATTATCCCGTGAAAAAGGTTGCTGAGGATCTTGTGAGAACTGACCTCTATCAGGGCCCCCCACTCCGAGGCGACCTCTAGGTCGTCTACCCATACTCCCAAATGTGTTGTTTGACCTCTGTCGAAGGACGGGGCACTGTGCACGCCAATGACCTTCCTGGTGGCAATAGGCACACTGGTTAATATTCACAGGACCCAAGGGGACGTTCCCTTGGGGAACATACTGACCTCTGGTCTGTGAATTACCTCCTCTGGGATTTCTAACAATTTGCTGTAACAATACTTTGGTCTTCAAGTCTCCTTTCCTCTTCTCGACTCTATCTTTTTCATTATTGACACGGTTCTCTTAATACTGAGCCATGTGCAAAACTTCGGATTGGGATTTCGCTTGCCAAGCGCTCTCAGAGGACATAATCTGTGACTGGATGTCAGGCAGCAATCCACGCACAAATTTGTCCACAAACAACCTTTTCCCAGACTCTGTGCCCAAGTCCTGTCCACTGAAGTCAGAGAATACCTGTTCGAATCGATTAAAGAACTCGGTGGCACCCTCAGATTTTCCTTGGACAAAGGCCGTAAGCTTGTCCCAAATAATTCTTTTCTCAGGAATTATGGTTTTCAATTTTGCAACAATTCTATCAGTCAAAGTGAGTATTACCTGAGGTGGTTTCTCACCAGCTGGTCTTTCCCCATCAAGCCTGGTTATGTTAGCCCAGGTATCACCCAACCCAGGAACATCGTCTATTGTTCGAACCTGCTTCCATAAATCCACGGGCAGGAGTACAGGGAATAACAAGTCAATATCACTTAGGGTGAACACAGAGGACTGCAAAACGGACTCTATCCCTTTGTAGAATCCTGTCGGATTTTTCTTAATATCAGGAATTGATTGTCTAATAGTGTTCACTTCCTGTCGCGAAATAGGGACGTGAACAAATTGTGATACATAATGTGCGGGAATGTCCACAGCGGGTGCATCTGTCCCAACGTTAGCAGGAATCTCAACCTTTGGGACAAATGTCGGAGGAACCTCTCTCATAGGCAATTGAGGTATAGGTAACTCCGACCGCTTACTATGCAACAGAGCCAGGTCGTGCGCTAAGGCAGTCGACGAAATGTCGAGCGAGAAAGCCCTCTTACAAATACCCAATAACTCTGTGGGACAACTAACCTTCTTCCTTACACATTCATCCTGCAGGTACTCCACCATTACCTGAATCACCTTCCTCTGCATTTCTACTGTGTACTGACTATACGTGTCATACACTTCATCTGGCGGTATCGATGAATTTTGTACAGATTCGTACTTCCTCAGATGCCGATTTACGACACGGAAGGAATCGTTTCTGCACATCCATACTGTCGTCTTCATCATCCTCATCCCGCAATTTTTCTAAGTCCCTCCTATACTCAAATAACCTCTCGACATGACCATGTACTTTCTCCTCAGTGTCCCTTGAAAGCGCTAGAGTATTCAGATCCCTCAACCCTTGTGGGAGATCTGCATTATGTAATCTACCCTACATTACACATAAAAGAGTCCCCAAACCTTCAATAAAAACATTTTTCTCGGGAAAATTGTCCATATTTGATAATGTGGAAAAAACATTAGCTTGATCATTTCTCTCCATACAATGCTTAGCCCATGCAAACAATTCCCGTTTCTTTCTGCAGGGACAGTATTTCGAGTGACAATCTTTGACCCCGCACCCTGATCAACTACAGTCGGTACAGAACCACTCGGGAGCGGAGGTGTGGGCAAATGCAATTGAGGTGTGACTATTGGCGCAAGGGGAAGAGGTGGTAGAGTAAGTGGAGGAACAACAACTGGAGGAATCGGAACAATAGGTTGTACAGGGGGAACAGGAATAACAGCAGGAATAACAGCAAAAATAGGCAGAGCACCAGGGAGAGGATCATACGGAGGTGGCGCAGAGGCACCAGGCCTTCGTTCGTTTAACAATTTGTCAATAAATTCTTCGGAAACATGAAAATCTTTAGAGGGATAGATTTTCTGGATACCGAGTGAGAAAGCCCTATCCATATTCTTGACTGACTCTGAATGTTTTTCCTTATCATATAACAACGCCTTTTCGGCATTCGTTTTATGACTGCGTACATGTTTATCCCTACTTTTAAGCTGCTGCAACGCTTCTTTTTTCCAATTCTGCAAAACATCAAATGCTGCAGGTCTGGCCTTCTTCTTTAACAAGACCGATTCTAGGTATTCAAAATGGGGGATCTCAAAACTACCATTGATTGGCCACTGAAATTCAGAGGCATGTCTGGTTTGTCTGTGCCAAATATCATTAAATACTATACTTCCAATGCCATGCTTACAGTACATAGTACACGCCGGTGACCCCTCCTGTGTTGCCGGGCGGCTAAATTCCAAAGATTGTCGATCGCTGCGGAACAGTGCCCTAAAGCAGCTAGACAATTTCCCAGGCATTTCTCAAAAACTGGTGTTACCTGGTCAATAATTGTGTCTGCAGATACAATATGCCAAATTCTAATTGTCAGGGTTAAATTAAGAGCCGGGTCACGACTACACCTGACCAAACCTAAGGAGGACCGTACGGTTTACCAAAGAACTTACCTAACGAATTTTACCTTGTGTTTGGTGGTTTCGACAAATCTGCCCGCCTCAAAAATGGACCCTGGTCAAGATGCCGTTTCAGACCACACGACTATCGTCCAAGGATCGGATCGTGCAGCGCTGCCGAGGTATCGCGTCTCGTTCAGTCGGGCCCGCAGTATCACACTGTCCGATCCTGGTCCGATAGCCTGCGTCAACCTTCAATGATCCGGCATCAATCTTGAGGGTCCCTATTCGGGCGCCAACTGTGAAAACAGAAAAATAATATGAGGCCGGGAGGCCCAAAAGGAAACACACCAACACAGGTTACAAAGAAACATACAAGTACTTTATTTCAAGTTACAACAGTTACCAAGTCAATTGACAAACGGATAGCTATTCGGCTCTCAGTATAACATAACGAACTTCAACGAGGGTTCGATGTGTTCAGTGAGAGACCGCACATTGGAATACCCGGGCCATTTATACAATTTGTCCAGCCCTTGGCCAACCCTCTTGCGGGTTAACCATTCTGTGAAATGCAATACTGGTCTAGGGTTCCTTGCCAGGTCAACCTTTAATATATGCATTTTGATTAGTTTCGCTGATATAAGTAGTACATTTACATATGGGTCAACAGTAGGACAAGGTCTCAGCTCACGACCACGACAAGTGGCCTGCAGGCATATTAATCATTCAGCTGTACGGAGGTCACAACGGCCAGATTCTATTCGAAATGTCATTTGGCCTCCATTTTGATCTTCAGGGTGACTTCTACATAACAAGAGAACCTAAAATGGCGGCTTGATTCAAGATGGTGGCTTACATTGATTTCTCTGAGGTCAAGACCTTGCCATGGAGTTTGTTCGCGCACGATGTTTAGACAACTTGGCGTAGGCCAATATACATATAACTGTTACAATAAGAGGCATAACATAATTTCGATTCCGACAACCAGCTGCAGATTTGCACATGGGAGCTGTGACCCTAGAATGATACAGTTGTTTTTTTTCACTGGAAGCATGGACCTTCAGGCGAGGATCCAAAGAGAGGGTTGACCGTCAGTGTTGGATAGGTCAGAGAGATGACTAAGCAGGAGCTAGCAACATCATGCGTTTTTCCCAGAGCCTTGGCCCTGTGGGTATGGATCATGCTCCTCAACCTCTAGTGGGACCCTACAGGCAAGAAAGACATTATGGCAAACCTTTCCTGGTCCTCATCAATAGCCTTAGTTTTGCTTTAGTTTGGCTGGCTTTAGATGGCAACAGGGTGCATAGCGTGGCACCCTTCACCACAGAGGGGAAGTTTTCCCTGAATGCGGATATCCCGGTTCAGCAGAATGACCTGCTTTAATGACAAAGTGGGATAAATCATTTGTATGGGCAGGTGCAAAAAAAACAATTGTTTTAAAAGCAAACATATATGATGATCAAACATAGACGGGAAAGGTTGACAACATATGAAGACCTTTAAGGGCCAATTCGATGTGCTCTCATTCAATCACTCTCTCAGCAGCAAAAGGAAATTCCCATGAACTGCTTTCCTCAATAGACTGTGCCGCCATGATCAAAATCCAGGATAAAGCAATGCCCACTTACACAGGTTCACCCACCCGGATAAGACACTGTTGGACGAGCCAGAACCATCTACAGCTCCAGGGACAGAGCACCTTTAGGATTACGCAGAGGCATCGAGTGTACGCCCCGTCCAGCCGATAATCGGAACTGCAGCCCAGAGCTGAGCTGCGATAAGGTATTAGTCCGGTCACAATCCCTCTTAGTGCACATCTCCTTGGACCATTAATGCCTCCAAACGAACTTAATGTTAAGTTGGGGATTTCGGTAAATGGAAGGGATCCAAGCACATGAGTTTAAATGAAACCATGGGACTGAAATAGGTCTCACCGTGGCTTAACCTACACAATGAAAAGGGGTGGCGAGGGTAAGGAGCTATGGAGAACATCTACAAGACAGACGACTGATGATCACCTTTCTCACACTGCACAGCAATGCTACAATCTCCGTAAAACTTAAGATCGACATAGCATTGCCCAACAATAAGTGCTTTTCAATCATACCAAACACAGCTGTATGATCTACACATCCTGTCACCCCAACGTCATACTAGGCACCTGTGGTGGCAGGAGCAGCAACGAGGAACCATTCCCAGGTGTTGTCTCATCCTCATTATCTACAAGCATCTATCGAAAAAACACTGATAAACCATACAGGTAACAGATGCAGGCCCTCCAAACTCCAAAAATTGATAAGATGTGCATGCTTTTAACACCCCCAACCCAGGAGCAGCCCACCATGAGTCAAATGTTTTCCATGGTTGTACACGCAGAAATTACAACAGTGCAAATATATCATAAAATGCTTTCATAAAACTAGCAGGCGCTTACATGCACAACGTAATATTCAACCATGAATCTAAAGTGCATGATTATTGAATCCATAGAATAGAAAGTGCAGAACAGTTTCATTTAGATTAAAACCTAAAACCATTCTTATGTAACTCATTTCTAAAGGTGAGGTCTATTCGCAAGGATTCCAAATAGATCCACAACCAGGTGCCTTCTTGTTTCCCTCCAGATCCACACCTAGATGTCCCATTCCTCCCTCCACATCCCGACCCAGATGTCCCATACCTCCCTCCAGATCTACACCTAGATGTCCCATCCCTCCCTCCAGATCTACACCCAGATGTCCCATCCCTCCCTTCTGATCCACACCCAGATGCCCCATCCCCTCCTCCAGATCCATACCAAGGTGCTCCCATCCCTCTCTTTAATATCCACACCCAGGTGCCTCATTCCTACCTCCAAATCCAAAACCATGTGCCCTATCCCTCCCTCCAGATCCACACCCAGGTGCCTCATCCATCCCTTCGTATCCCCACCCAGATGCCCAATCCCTCCCTCAACTCACATTCACATGTCCCATCCCTACCTCCAACTCCAAACTCAAGTGCCCCATCCCTCCCTCCCGAGCCACACCCAAATGCTTCATTCCTCCCTCCTGATCCAAACCCACAGGCCATCCCTCCCTCCACAGCCACACCCAAATGTCCCATCCCTCCCCTTAGATCCACACACAGATGCCCCATCCCTCCCTCAGATCCATACCAAGGTACCCACATGCCTCTCTCAATATCCACACACAGGTGCCTAATGCCTCCCTCCAGATCCACACCCAGACGCCTATCCCTCCTGCCAGATCCACACCCAGATGCCTCATCCCTCCCTTCAGATCCACACCCAGATGCCTAATGCCTCCCTCCAGATCCACACCCAAATGCCTCATCCCTCCCTTCTGATCCACATCCAGATGCCCAAACCCTCCCTCCAGCTCACAGTCACATGTCCCATCCCTACCTCCAACTCCAAACACAAGTGCCCCATCCCTCCCTCCCGAGCCATACCCATATGCTCCATCCCTCCCTCCTGATCCACACCCACATGCCCATCCCTCACTCCAGAGCCACACCCAAATGCCCCATCCCTCCCTTTAGATCCACAACCAGATGCCCCATCCCTCCCTCCAGATCCATACTAAGGTGCCCCCATCCCACTATTCAATAGCCACACACAAGTGCCTAATGCCTCCCTCCAGATCCACACCCAGATGCCCCATCCCTCAAGCCAGATCCACGCCCAGATGCCTCATCCCTACCACCAGATCCAAACCCAGGTGCCCCCACCACTCTCTCCAGATCTACACCCAGATGCCCCATCCCTCCCTCCCAAGCCACACCCAAATGCCCCATCCCTCCCTCCTGATCCACAACCAGATGCCCCATCCCTCCCTCCAGATCCATACCAAGGTGTGCCCATCCCTCTATTCAATATCCACACACAAGTGCCTAATACCTCCCTCCAGATCCACACCCAGATGCCTCATCCCTCCTTCCAGATCCACGCCCAGATGCCCCATCCCTACCACCAGATCCAAACCCAAGTGCCCCCACCCCTCTCTCCAGATCTACACCCAGATGCCCCATCCCTCCCTCCCAAGTCACACCCAAATGCCCCATCCCTCCCTCCTGATCCACATCCAGAGACCCATCCCTCCTTCCTGATCCACACCCAAAGGCTCATCCCTCCCTCCAGAGCCACACTCAAATGCCCCATCCCTCACTCCAGATCCATACCAAGGTACCACCATCCCTCTCTTCAATATCCACACACAAGTGCCTAATACCTCACTCCAGATCCACGCCCAGATGCCCCATCCTTCCCTCCAGATCCACACCCAGATGCCCCATCCCTACCACCAGATCCAAATCCAGGTGCTCCCACCCCTCTCTCCAGATCCAAACCCAGATGCCCCATCCCTGCCCCCCATGCCACACCCAGATACCCCATCCCTCCCTGAAAATCCACACCCAGAAGCCCCATCCCTCCCTCCAGATCCATACCCAGATGCCCCATCCCTCCCTCTAGATCTAAACCCAGGTGCTCCATCCCTCCCTTCTGGTCCACACCCATATGCCCTATCCCACCCTCCAGATCCACACCCAAATGCCCCATCCCTCCCTCTAGATCCACACCCAGATGCCCCAACCCTCCCTCTAGATCCACACCCAAATGCCCCATCCCTCCCTCTAGATCTACACCCATGAGCCCCATCCCTTCTTTCTGGTTCACAATCAAATGCCCCATCCCTTACTTCGGATCCACACCCAGATGTCCCATGCCTCCTCTCTGGTCCACACCCAGATGCCCCACCCCTCCCTTCCGATCCACACCCAGATGCCCCAACCCTCCATCCAGATCCATACCAAGGTGTCCCCATCCCTCTCTTCAATATCCACACCCAGGTGCCCCATTCCTACCTCCAAATCCAAAACCATGTGCCCTATCCCTCTCTCCAGATTCACACGCAGGTGCCTCATCCCTCCCTTCATATCCACACCCATATGACCCATCCCTCCTTCCAAATCCAAACCAAAGTGCCCATCCCTCTTTCCAGAGCCACACCCAGATGCCTCATCCCTCTCTCCAGATCCACACCCAGATGCCCCATCCAGATGCACACCCAGGTGCCCCATCCACCCTCCAGATCCACACCCAGATGCCCCATCCCTCCATTCTGATCCACACCCATATACCCCATCCCTCCCTCCAGATCCACACCCAAATACCACACCCCTCCCTCTAGATAAGAGGTCTTCAAACTGTGGGGCCTCGCACCCCTAGGGGAGCGCGGCCGCATCCCAGCGGGGGCGTGAGCCCAGCATGAAATGTGTGTAAAAAAAAAAAACAAATTAAAGTCTTTTTTTTTTTTTTTAGTTTGCAGGAAATGAGCAGGGGCGGCTCACATGGTTGGACTGGACCATAAATCTGTCTCTGGCACCAACGAAAAAGGGGCCCGCAGTTGCAAATGGATATTCATTCCTTTAGTCAGACTGTTTGAATAGTACCCAAGGTGGTGTTTGTTGTTAAAATGTAAGCAAATTGTGATATTTAAAGAATATTTATTCAGCAACAATGATATGATATGGCATTTGTAACGCGCCTATACACAAGTGTTTCAATGGTCAAAACTACTAGCTGCATAGTGAAGTAACTCATCAAACTGGCCCACATTGGCCAAAAGGTGGCCCATTTTGACTGGCCTACACTAGCATTTTGCATTTTTGGCACGGGCATCGCACTATTGCCCTATATGCCAGTCCGAGCCTGGCAACTCATCCATAATGGGCTGCGGCGTCCACCCAGTGGCCCCCTCATCCATTATGGAGGAGCTGAGGAGCCAGCCCAGTGAAACACTGAGCACTCCCTCAGCTGCTTTTTCCAGCTGATGGAGTGCTCCTGGGCTGGCTGAACTGTCAAAGGGAAACAATGTTTCCCTTTGACAGTACAGTTCTCCAGCCCCACATGCTCACTGAGCCATGCAACGCTGGGGGCGTTTTGCTTCGCCAGCCTTACATAGCTCATTGGCAATGCTGGCTGGGACGCTGTATGTGCGAGGGGGAGCTCCTGCGCCTCCTTGCACATGCGGACAGAGCAACCTGGAGCGGGGAGTTTCAGCACCCACACGCAGGCCCCCTACAGAAGATACAGTTATTTTTATTTATTTTTCATTTAAATGTGTATGGATGCTTGTGTTATGAGTGAGAGTATGGTGATGGGCGCTCGTGTGTGTGTGTGTGTGTGTGTGTGTGTGTGTGTGTGTTTTTTTTGGTCCGATGAGCTGATTTTGGCGAGTGGAGGGCACGGGGGGGAAGTAGGGTTGTACAACAAAGGCATTTTAAAAATGCATGGGGGGAAAACCCCTGACAAGCCCCCATTGATTGGTTTGGGTTCCCTCGCTGCTCCCACTGGCCCTTGAACTGTGTTGGGAACGGGGTGGGGGTAGCCCAGAGAATGTGGTGGGAGCAGGATGGGTACGAGCACTGGGATAGTGGGGCGAGCAGGGTGGGGAGTGCCCAGGCACTGGCTAGGAGTGGGATGAGGGAGCCCAGCAACTGTGATGGGAGCGGGTGGGGGAGCCCAGGGACTATACTGGGAGTAGGGTGCGGTGACGGCGTGCACTAGTTCATAGCCATTTGTACATACTGTCCGTTTGGCATTTTTGGGGGGGTCTGGCCAGGCAAAAATTTGCTCAGGGGGGGCTCATGCCAAAAATGTTTGAAGACCACTGCTCTAGATCCACACCCAGATGCCCCATCCCTCCTTCCAGATCTACACCCAGATGTCCCATCCCTCCATTCTGATCCACACCCATATACCCCATCCCTCCCTCCAGATCCACACCCAGATACCACACCCCACCCTCTAGATCCAAACCCAGATGCCCCATCCCTCCTATCTACACCCAGATGCTACATCCCTCCATTCTGGTCCACACCCATATGCCCCATCCCTCCCTCCAGATCCACACCCAAATACCACACCCTACCCTCTAGATCCAAACCCAGATGCCCTATCCCTCCTATCTACACCCAGGTGCTACATCTCCCTTCTGGTCCACACCCATATGCCCTATCCCACCCTCCAGATCCACACCCAAATGCCCCATCCCCCCTCTAGATCCAAACCCAGATGCCCCATCCCTCCCTCTAGATCTGCACCCATGTGCACCATCCCTTCTTTCTGATCCACAACCAAATGCCCCATCCACCCTCCAGATCCACACCCAGATGCCCCATCCCTCCCTTCAGATCCATAGAAAAGTGCCCCATCCCTCACTTCAATATCAACACCCAGGTGCCCACATTCCTACCTCCAGATCCACACCCAGATGTCCCATCCCTCCCTCCCTCCACACCCACACCCAGATGCCCCATCCCTCCTTCCAGATCTACACCAAGATGTCCGTCTCTCCCTTCTGGTCCACACCCATATTCCCTATCCCACCCTCCAGATCCACACCAAAATGCCCCATCCCTCCCTCCACATCCACACCCAGATACCCCATCCCTCCTTCCAGATCTACACCAGGATGTCCCGTCTCTCCCTTCTGATCCACACCCAGATACCCCATCCCTCCTTTCTGGTGCACACCCTGATGCCCCATCCCTCCCTCCAGATCCACACCCAGATGCCCCATCCCTCCCTCCTGGTCCACACCCAGATGACCCATCCCTCCCTCCAAATCCAAACCAAAGTGCCCATCCCTCTCTCCAGATCCACATCAAGATGCCCCATGCCTCCTTTCTGGTGCACACCCTGATGCCCCATCCCTCCCTCCAGATCCACACCCAGATGTCCCATCCCTCCCTCCTGGTCCACACCCAGATGACCCATCCCTCCCTCCAAATCCAAACCAAAGTGCCCCATCCCTCTTTCCAGAGCCACACACAGATGCCCCATCCCTCTCTCCAGATCCACATCAAGATGCCCTATCCAGATGCACAGCCAGGTGCCCCATCCACCCTCCAGATCCACACACAGATGTCCCATCCCTCCCTTCAGATCCATAGGAAAGTTCCCCATCCCTCACTTCAATATCAGCACCCAGGTGCCCACATTCCTACCTCCAGATCCACACCCAGATGTCCCATCCCTCCCTCCACATCCACACCCAGATACCCCATCCCTCCTTCCAGATCTACACCAGGATGTCCCGTCTCTCCCTTCTGATCCACACCCAGATACCCCATCCCTCCCTCCAGATCCACACCCAAATACCACACCCCACCCTCTAGATCCAAACCCAGATGTCCCATCCCTCCCTCTAGATCTACACCCAAGTGCCCCATCCCTCTTTTCTGGTCCACGCCCATATGCCCTATCCCACCCTCCCGATCCACACCCAAATGCCCCATCCCTCCCTCTAGATCCACACCCAGATGCCCCACCCCTCCCTCTAGATCCACACCCAAATGCCCCATCCCCCCCTCTAGATCTACACCCGTGAGCCCCATCCCTTCTTCATGATCCACAAATGCCCCATCCCTTCATTCGGATCCACACCCAGATGTCCCATGCCTCCTTTCTAGTCCACACCCAGATACCCCATCCCCCCCTCCAGATCCACACCCAGATGCCCCATCCCTCCCTCTAGATCTACACCCAGGTGCCACTACCCCTCCCTCCAGATCTACACCCAGGTGCCACCACCCCTACCTCCAGATCCACACCCAAATGCCCCATCTCTCCCTCCAGATCCACACCTAACTGTCCCATCCCTCCCTTCCGATCCACGGCCAGATGTCCCATGCCTCTTTTCCGGTCCACACCCAGATGCCCCATCCCTCCCTCCAGATCCACACCCAGATGCCCCATCCCTCCCTCCAGATCCACACCCAGATGCCCCATGCCTCCCTCCAGATCTACACCCAGGTGCGACCACCCCTCCCTCCAGATCTACACCCAGGTGCCACCACCCCTACCTCCAGATCCACACCCAGATGCCGCATTTCTCCCTCCAGATCCAAACCCAGGTGCCTCATCCCTCCCTTCGAATCCATACCCAGATGCCCCATCCCTCCTTTCTGATCCACACCCAAATGCCCCATACTTCCCTTTGGATCCACACCAGATGGTCCATCCCTCCCATCTGATCCACACCCAGATGGCCATGCCTCCCTCAGATCCACACCCAGATGCCCCATCCAGCTCCACACCCAGATGTACCCCACCAACCCCCTCTAGGGACCCCATTCTAGGCACCTGTTAGTTAGCCTAGAGACCCCCTCTTCGTTACATTATCATTCCACCACCTCTTCATGAATCATCAGATTCCCCTCTAACTTAGCCCATATTCCCCATACACTGTTCTTTGTTGCCCTCTCATTTGCAGCTTATAGAATGCACCATTCTCCTCCTGCCAGTTCCATCCCGTCGAGATGCAATGACCTATACATGGAAGAGGTGTCACGTTCTGGTTGGATAAACAGAACACAACGCTCTGCCTCCTTATTGTCACGTGACTTGAAGGAGAAATAAACATACTTTCTGCACAATTTACACGTACCCTCTTTGTCCGTGAATCCTGCAGAATGTATGCTATTGGCAAGGACGTAGCGTAATTAGCATACATTCTGCACAATTTAAACGGACCCTCTTCTCCTTGTAAATTGTGCAGTAAGCGTGCTATTTATCCTTCGTGCTTGCGAATAGACACTACCATTTCTGAAAGAGAGCAGTGATAATTGGTGCAGATTAGCTTACTAGGTCACCCAATTGCAAAAGCAACGCCATGGCCTCACAAAGATATTCGTAAATGCTAAATAACTCCACTTGACCAATAGTTTTCATACAAAATATTGCAGGCTTAAGACCTCCAACTGGATCATAGTACAGAGGAAATGTGTTTGTAATGTAGTATCGTATTGTATTGTAGTATTTTATGCTAACTTATAAAGCGCGGCAAAGACCCGAAGGCATGAAGGCCCCAAGCAGAAGAAACTGCCAGAGAGGGAGGCACGGGAGCAGACTCAGAACAAGCAAGTTTTCAATAGCCTCCGAAAAGCAGATAGTGCCTGAGTGCTCCTGACATGCAGTGAAAAGTGCATTCCACAACATGGGTGCCAGCACTGAAAAGGATCTGCCAACCATCCGGGTGAGCCGGAAACCCCGTTAAGCATCTCTACCAATTGCAACAACCAATGTTGGGGAGCATCAGAGCCATAGCGGCTGCCTGAGCTGAACCTCGGTTCGATGTTGACATTGTCCCTACATTGACAGCCCAGACTGAGGCCCAAACAGCTGGAACCTGTGGGGATTATAGAGGTGGAAGCGAGACATCAACACAACATCACTGCATGTTCTCTCTCACCTACCAACACAGAGAGGAGGATTCCTGATCTGGACACCCTTAGCCTGGTGCCTTTGCAGGCATGACTTGGGCACCACACCACTCAGGCCGAGGCTGTATGCCCACATCAGTGCCCATCCAAGCCATAGCTGCAGGAGCGACACATAAGGCAGCTTGCGGCTTACGAGGACCACGTTTTGCCAGGAATGCTCATGCAGAGCGGAACCCAGCAACGGTTCTAAGCAGTGGCACAGAGGACAAATACCCCAAAGGAAGGTGTGCCCCCGAGACCCAAGCTTGGCCCAGTATGCCGCTGGAGTCCTGTTCAGAACACCGGACATGGAGGTCGGCTAGGAAGGAGGTGCAGGAGCAGCACCACATGTGTCAGCAGCCTTCATACACCAATACCTATGTTACCTAAATGCCTGGCAGCGCAGTTGCACCCCCAGCCTCAATGCCAGGGGGAGGCTAAGCCGGGAGATGGGTTACAGTGATATTGCTATGAGGGCAGATGAGTCTGCAAAGAGCTGTAAAGTGTGGCAAGAGAGAAGTGAGAGAGGAACAAGGGGCGAGAGACCTTCAGCGGGGACCAATCAAAAGGAGTACAGCAGAGTCTTAATGTGGGGGGCAGCAGCAACTTCCCAAAGTTCCATGAGCTTCTTTGCTGCGCTGAATGTCTTGTATTATTCTGGCTTTGCATCAAACTAAATAGAGAACCAATGTCTTATACAAGAACCCAAATAGGTGGCACCCTTGAATGGACTAAGGCGGTCAAATCATCAAAGTGGCATGCAAAGGTTTGAAACATATATGTCTAAGTCACAGATACAAGGTGCCGCAGCCCACACACATGCTCAACATGGGGACAACTGTATGGAGTGTGGTGTGATGCCCTGTCTGCCTTTACAGCCATCTCAGCTGCATGAATCTGTGTTTGCCATCCCTCTGGCCAGGAGAGCGGATTATGTCTGGACTGGTAAACACATCATATTGCTGTATCCACCCTTCCTAATGTTCAAGAAGCTTTCCTTCATTTCCACACCACCTGCCTAGTCTCCTTCACCAATGCAACACTGCTGAAATGTCCTCTGCAGACCTAGAAGAGCATCACTCGTGCAATGTCACCAAGAGTCTGACACATCTGACAGCCCATTGTGGAGAGAAGGACAATGGAGTTTACCCCAAAGAGCCATTAGTCTATAAATGGAAAGGATAATATTCCTTCAGGACAAATTGGAAAGAGTCAGGGTAATTGCCCAAACCACAGGAAAGCCCCCCCTAATGAAACAAAGATCGGATCAAGCATCCACATCCCCAACACAATCTATGGGGAGGAATACAATTAACGTAAAAGTTGCCAATATAGGTATATCAATGCAAGCCCCCATGCCTCATCTGGAATATTTGGAGAGAGGACTAGAATACCTCGATGCCAGAATTTGAAGTTCCCAGCCACTGTGGGTCACAACGAAGATAGGAAGCGCTCTGGGAAACAGGAAGCATGGGCCAACAAGGTACACTCCACCCCAGCTACCCTGACCAGGTTCTGGTGGCTGAGACCCCGCAGCCCTGGACACCCAGACAGTAAAGATCAACAAGATGGGTTAGGAGAACTCCCATGGGACCCACGGTTCCTTTATCCCACAGAAGAAGTCTGCTTTTTTAGAAATAAAACAAAGTGTAACAATGGGTCAAACAATAACAGTGCATCCCCTTCTCTATGCGGGCCAATGGTCCTGAGCCCAAACATCCAGGCCCTGTTCCAAAAAACATGGCACCCGAGTCCCCTCTGGACATGTCCAACAAGGTCACTCAAAGTCTCACAGAATTAGAGTGCACTGTGAACTTCTAGTACTCTTGGTAGAACCAATCCTCAGAGACCCTAGTCCTAATTCAGCATCAGCGCCTTGGCCACGTCACCTCCTGGGACATCGTGGAATGGGTGGATGGCCTCTTGGGCCATTGGACTCTTCATGTCTGCAATGGGCAGATGTCTAGTTCTCCCTCATTGTATGGGGTCTCCCTACCTGGTACAACTTGGGTAGGTATCTCTCCCATCTTCCCTTATTCCTTGCTACTAACTCTGGGTTCTTGGGTTATTGGTGATGACATGCTCACTACCACCCTATTCTAACCCCACCTTGTCTTTTCTGCTATTGCCAGCCCTGTGGATATACTACCTTCCTCGCTCTGCCAGTTTTAGGGGACACAGCAGCTCAGCAAACTTAAGGAGATATAGCACCCTTGACTCGCTAAACGACCTTCAGGAGATATAGCACTGCTCACTTGTTTCATCAACCTTCCTAGTACTCTGCCTGGCCCCCTTCTGTCACCACGTCCTCAACAAGCCCCCTGCCTTGGGCTAGACTCTCCCCTTGCACACTGGATTAGTGTAGTCCACTGGTGCGGACCCCCCACTGGACCCTATCTCTGTCTCCAAATAACCCTCCTGGTCAGTATTTTCCAGCTCTTGCCCTCCTCCTGACCTTACTCATGCTACTCCTCGTGGTCTTCTCTGCTCCATCTTCTCCTGCTCCAACTCCAGCTCCTAATCCATGTCCTCCAACTGACACCCATGCTCCACCTCTTCATCCTCTGACTCCCCCTTCATCTGCACTCTCTGCCTGTCTGTCTCTCTTTCCCTCCCACTCTGCCTATAACTAATCCTCAGGAGTGTCCTCTACTCTCCCACCAGAGCTAGTGCAGTCCTCTACCCTTTTATACTGTGGGCAATAAGGTGATTGCAATCAGTATTCCGATTGTCTGCCTTTTCCTTATTGCGTTACTCTAGCCCTGATGGGCCCTAGGCTGAGGAGGCCCACCCCCTTCTTTTGTGGGCAGGCCCTCCTCCTCTCTACGTCCAGGTGAGGGCAATGTTCACCTTTTCCTGCTCGGGCCCACCATGTTAGGGTCTGGAAGGAGAGTCAAGATTACTTTCCGACCTAATGTTCTCCCTTTTCATATGGAATTTATTCTCCGAAAGACGACACTCCATCTGGAACGTTTGCAGAGAACGGGCTCTTCTCTTCCTGTTATTTTGCAGGGAACTGGAAGCTGTGGTTAATGGCCACGAGGCAGGAGCGAGCACACGATTCCTGTCTCTGATATGTGTTTTGCTTGGAGGTCTTTCTACGATCCATGTCTGGCTGTGCCCCACAAAAGTGTTCCATGAGTGTTCTGAGTTTTGGGTGTTTTCTAACCTGGCTATTAATTCTAGGAGGAGTATGGGATTTTTCTGCGTCTCTTCAAGGATATGGACTTGGTTGTTCCTCTGCTGCACATGTGAAGTTCCTGTCACTTTTCAAACACTTGTGAAAATTCCCTACTTGCACAAGGACTTGCGTGAATGAGTGTGAAGAAAGCTAGACTTATGTGAAAGGACTATGACTCAAGTGAGGCAAATCGGGCAAATTCCAAACGAGAAGCAAATGAAGTAAAACTTGCAAATCTTGTTGGTACTGATCCCAACTCTTCAAACGTACATACAGCCTCGTGTTCATCCCAATGGCCATGGCCCTCCTTACCTTGAATTAGAGCAAGCCTTTAGTATTCTTGAAGGAAATAGACTTTCATTTCTTGTGTAAGTGACCACAGGGTCAATGTCGCAAGGACCCTCCATTTTCATTTTCTACCTTCTGTGATGAGGTCAGATGCCTGTCCTCATCAAGAGCCTGTCTCGGGAGGATAGTTCAGGGGCAACGTGCTCGCCTTGGAAGCAAGATGACACAGAGCTCACTGCAACTTTGTGAGTGACAGGATACTGTTGTCCCGCCCACGTTGAGCGCACGATGAAGTTCAGGATTAAGTTCTGCTTTGCCGCTGAGGAACGCTGCTTTTCGTGTGCTCCGTGTGTTTCCTGCTTTCAGCGGTCAGCTGATTCTACGGACTTTGCTACGGATTTACCTGTTTTAATCAGGTGATTGACTCTGCTCTGCTCAGCAGCACACTGACTTTGCCTATTGGCCCCGCTGCCTGATTGCTCCTGTTTGATTGCTCCTGCCTGATTGTTTTGTTTTGTTTGATTGTAGTGTATTCCCGCCCACTGCAACTTTGTGAGTGACAGGATACTGTTGTCCCGCCCAGGAGCCGGTGAACTGCAACGTGCATATAATCTGCACGCACGCGCACAGCGCGCGCGCACAAGGAAGTTCACGATTAAGTTCCACTTTGCCGCTGAGGAACGCTGCTTTTCGTGTGCTCTGTGTGTTTCCTGCTTTCAGCGGTTAGCTGATTCTACGGACTTTGCTACGGACTTACCTGTTTTAATCAGGTGATTGACTCTGCTCTGCTCAGCAGCACACTGACTTTGCCTATTGGCCCCGCTGCCTGATTGCTCCTGTTTGATTGCTCCTGCCTGATTGTTTTGTTTTGTTTGATTGTAGTGTATTCCCGCCCACTGCAACTTTGTGAGTGACAGGATACTCTTGTTCCGCCCAGGAACCGGTGAACTGCAACGTGCATATAATCTGCACACAGTCGAACAGCGCGCGCATGAGGAAGTTCACGATTAAGTTCCGCTTTGCCGCTTCTCCACGACGCAGCGGCCGTGGCTCTTCTCCTTATAGTGCCTGGTGAATGGTTTTATCCCAGTAAAGTAAGCAGCGCCAATTCTTCTAGGTGTTTGTTGGTTGTTGGTCCTCGAGGCTCGTACCTTGTTCATGGTGTTTATTCCCTACTCTTTAAAAATCAATATGCCAGAGAATTCTGCCAAACTTAGTGCAATTGGCACGATCCCAAAAAACTTTCAAACACAGCTACCCCCTTTCACCCTGTCTCCACGAATTCCAGACATTCACGCTTCAGCTCATCTTAGCACGACCATGTCCCATAAAGCCAACCCCGAGCTGAATTTGCACAAGCCACAGCTTGAGACGATTGGTGTGACTTCTGAGGTGGTATCCAAAACCATAGCTCAAATGCTTCCCTGTACTCCTGGTCCCCCTTTTGTGAGTACACATATCGAACAAATCATTTCTGACAAAACTATTCTTGCCTCTCTGAACGCAAGAAATGTAAGAAGAAAGTTTAGTGAGAGATCTTTAGCGAGTATCTCTCTTATCTCACCCATGGCCCTGGACAGCTCTAGCATTTCAATATATGCAAGCCAGTGTGAATCCCCCACCTCCATGCAAACGGAACACCTCTGTGCCCCTAAGATTGACCTATCATATGAGTCCTACTCTACACCTTAATTCTGCTATTGCTTCATTTGCGCTCCCCACACCTAGGGCAGTGAAACCGCCCTCTTGTGATTTGCCCTCCTTACCGCCTAATATGCTAGAATTAGCGCTTAATGTGGTTAACACATCTGTTCTAGGTCTACAACATTTTTTGAACTGATGCAAGAAAAACTCATTTTTCAGGGCTTGCAGTTAGAGGAGATTATCCGTTGGATCCATTTACAAAACCATTGTTCAATGGTGGCAGTCCCCCCCCCTTGAGGTATCAACTGACAAAGAGGCTTCAATCATAACCTGTGGTAGTTTTACTGTTGAAACCCTGTCTCCTTTCACGGCTTCAGCGGAAAATGTTGACAGGCTCAGACTGCTAGGCTGCGTTTTGTCCCCCAATTACCACGGTTCACCAATGTCATTCGAGCTATTGAAGACACTATAACCCCTGAAACCCTCACAACACCTCCAGTCAATTTGCCAGTGGAAGCTCTGTCTGGGGGCGAGGCTGAGTGCCCTCTGGTCGTGCCTCCTTTGGGACACATTTTAGGTTCTCGTGGCAAAAGACCACTGAGACAAAAACCTCAAAAACCTTACTCCGTCATTAAAAAAACAAAGAATCAGCCAGCGCGCAGAGGGCATAAGAACACCCTCAATGCCTTTTTTAAAGCGATCGGAGGCTTGATCCCTAAGGTTTTGACAGAGAGGGTCCAAGTTTCAGAGTCAGTGGTGCATCTCCCTTCGGGTTCTTTCTCGCCACAAAACCTACTACGACCTTGACTGATCCTTGTACAGAGTTTGTCCCTGAAAACTGTTCTTCATCTCATTTGCAACCTACATCATATCAACCACTAGATGCACTGGTGGACTCCTTGACACATTTAGAACAGGGGGTCACCTTGGTCACTGAAAATGACACGATTAAAAAAGTGTGTTGTTTTGTTCCACCCATAAGGCACCTTCTTTACCTACAATAGAACAAAACCTTGGAGTGACATTGCAACTGAAACAAGCAGTCGATAAGTACCTTGAAGAAAAGTTTGCTGATGTTGCCGGTCGCAATGTCCCCTCGGTTACCCAAGTGCAAGTGAGTCATAACTCTCAAATTACCAATCCTCAAAGATTTACAAGAAATGACCCTTATACAAGCGAATTGCATACGCCAACCGAAAAAGTGTCTCATTCACAATACACTGAAATGAGACCAGCTGGCAAGAATAATTTTCTTAATGGATGCTCGACCAGAACTCCACAATCTCTGCCGCATGTTTCAAAAACTCCTAACTTCTCCTTTATTTTAAAGTGCAGAGAAGGGCCTTATCCTACCTATGATCTCAACAGAAGGAGTGTTTTGAACATCTTCAGAGATGTTGTTGAGCTACAGGACGTTAGCTCTCGAGACATTGCACAAATCGAGTTCATTTCTGACACCTCTAACTCGATTATTCGCCTATGGATCCCATCAGGCTGAGTTGCAAATACAATCTGGCAGGCGAAAATGTCATTATTTGAAATGGGCTTTCTGTTGGCTCAGGATCCGAAAGATATTTCAACTCAGCCTAAGGAATATTTCTCAAAACTCAACATATATGAAAGTTTTCAGCGGGATAACCCAAATGGGACAAGAGCACAAAAGTCTTCAGTCAACTTTCAGAATTAACCATTAGCTAAAGAAAATGTTAATGTTTTAAGAATTGCTAGCTGGAAAACAAGAGGTTATAGTCATTTGCAAGCCTCTATCAAAAACCTTCCTGATGTATATAATTTTTTGTCCTTACAAGAAACATGGTTAGCTACGCCTCCTCTGTGGGATGGGTATGACGTAATTCTTCTTCCAGCATTATTAATCAACGGTAGGCTGTCCTCGGGTCTCATGGTAGTGGTACACCGCAAATTAGGTCTCTCGATCACATCATGGGTTGCGTTTAGTATTCATTTGCAATTGGTCAAAGTTACTACTGCTGCTCACTCTTTGGCAGTTTTGAATGTTTACAGAAATCCTAGTGCTTGCTCAGATGTAGACTTCTATAATGGTTTATCTGCTTTATTAGACATCGTAAATATGTCTGCATCTACATCGTATACCATTATCATGGGAGATTTAAATATGGACTGTGCTAACTCTTGTCGCCCATCAAAGGAAGGTAAACACTGGTTATACTATATGAATGAGAAGAACGTTGTTATGGTTAATGGATCCATCAAGGGCGATATTCCAGCACAACCGACTTGGTATTGGAATCGCAGCACAAGTATCATTGATTACATTTTTGTTGACCAGAGTTTGTTCAGAATGACCCAAGAGCTAATAATCACTGCTTATCCCTGCAGTGATCATAAGCTATTTACCCTTTCTATTGCATGGCAAGCACCTAATATCAGAGTCTTTACTTCAAACTGTGTCTTTGGGATTAACAGTGCAAGGTCTACAATAAAATGGACGGATGCTAGAGTTATCGAGTTTGAGAAACTGATAGCGTCTAACCTGTCTAATGTGGGTGTACAGTATACTGAGATACTTGCTCCCTTTGTCCACACGATCACTATTGCAAATAAGAATCAAATAAAGCATCATCATATCTATGATCAAGCGGTCAAAGAGAGAAAAACTGAGTTTAGACAACTTAAACGAAACATTCTTGCATCAGATAATAGCGACTGCTGGCTATTATTAAAAAATGCCAAAACTCGCTTTAAGAACTGGGTAAAGAGTCATAAATCACGTATTTTCCAAAAAGATAGTGAAAGTATGGCTCAGGCTATTTCTAATAATAACTCTGCTCAAATGTGGCATCTTCTGGAAATTATGCTTATAATAGAGATGCGGATGCCCAATTAAATTCGGTTAATGAACATCAGTGGGTCGAGTACTTCCAAGATCTTTATGCAGATCCCAAATTTGACCACAAAATATTTCTTGAAACGCGGCCAGCCCGATGGCATCTAGATTTCACTACTGCGGACCTAGAAGACATTATTAAGAAAGCAAGTGGCTCGAGTGCCGCTGGCCCCGATGGAATTTCTAACGCCATGCTCAAAGCTAATCGGTTTGAACGGGCACGCATCCTATACCGCATATTCCAAACAGTTGTCAAATCCTGCATTATACCAACATCTTGAAAATCTTCGATCATCATTCCGATTTTCAAGAAAGGGGACAGAAGTAAGCCCAACAATTATCACCCAAGACTGGGTTTATTGCAGGGATGGGCATGCAGGTTAATTTCCTAACATTAAATTCAATTAAAGCACATTGGCGAAATACAAAGCAAGCATTATTCTTAGCTTTCATTGACCTGCACTCAGCATTTGATTCAATCTCTAGAGTACTCCTATTTGACAAACAGAAACGTGATCGATGCCCTACAACCCTATTTGAAATCATTCTTGCCTTCCACTCAGAGACTTCTATTTGTGTTCGTCTCTCATTGCATGGGGTCTTGTCATCACCTATACCAACAGCTCGTGGGTTAAAGCAAGGTTGCCGCTTGGCCCCCTCGATTTTTAACTACTTCATTCATGATACGAAACAAATATTCCAAGATGTGATCTCTGATTCCCCAAAAATCAATAATCACCAGGTAAAAAGCTTTATGTATGCAGACGACATGGTTCTCATGTCAAAAACCCAAAATGGCCTACAAAAGCTTCTTGCAGCTTTCAACAAATATATCGTACAAAATGAATTGAAGATTAATACCAACAAAACTCAAATAGTTTTGTTTTCCCCAAAAAGGAAAGCCAAATCATGTGTCTGGTCTATTAGTCAAACAAACCTTACTGTTGTTCCCCAATATACATATCTGGGCATGATATTTGAATTGGCTAATCATTCCAAAGGTCAGCTCGAAAGAGTGGAGAAGAAAGTGGATACAGCCATTTCGCAAACTAGACTAATCATGTATAAATATGGGAAATTTTCAATCAAACCAGCGTTAACGTCCTGCAACCAAAAAGCTGTTCCAGGCTTGCTATATGGCTTGGAAACTTTACCTACAACTACCAGTCTAAAATGTGATAAATGGGAAAGCAAATTCTGGAAAAATATATTAAGACTACTATCGTCCATTCCGGTTTGCTGGATCTGTCATGAGATGGGTCTAATATCACTACGAGCCTTGTTCAACTGGCGCCTATGCTGCCTTTTTAGGAAATGTTTAATATCGTCTGAACACAATATCCTCTTAAGGTAGCTCACAATTTACCTGTTTGCCTCTACTCATACTTTTTTCATGTCGTGGCTTAACACTGTGTATAGCGTCTTGGGAAATGCGTGCGTTTCTATTGATACTCTGATTAAAAACCCGGATAAGGCAAAATCCCAAATTTACACTTATGATTGGATTAAAACATGCAAGTTATGTTTGTCTTATGTGGATGGGGACACAACGCGTTTTCCCCCTAAAAAAAGGCGAACTCTGTCGTTGTACCTCATTAGAGCTCCTGCTGTTAAAACTCACTCAGCAAATTCTGCGACTACGATTTAATATCTGGCCGTCCAGAGCACTATTGCTGAAGCGAAGGCTAATCGCAGCTACAGGAAGTTACTGCCGCTTTTGCAACAATGCTACCAACCTGGAAACATTACAACATCTAATTATTCAATGCCCTGCATTGGCCGTTCAAAGATCAAAGCATTTTGGAAGACATTGTCGTTATCTTGGTAATTTAGCACCTGAGCAATGTTGGTCTGTGATACTGAATTTTTCATACTTACCAATCCAGGTGGCAACTGCAAGCTTCTTGGAAAGCCTGCATCTGGACAATGAGTTGGTTGTTAATACATAGCCGATTTTTGATTTTGATATCTTTAGGGCTACATATGTTGAAAGGTACATTACAGTTGAGTATAGCTGTTTGCAAATGACAAATTTCCATATCTTTATTTCTGTCTAGCATGTTTTAATTTGCTTAAAATTTTTTTGAAGTCTATCACTGTTTTAAAAGACTTTGTACAGTTTGTACAGCTGAGAATCAACATATTTAGTTACCTATTGTATAGACTGCTGAAAAAATAATTTTTTTAATGAATTTCTGTGTAATGTTAAATTTTACTTGCGTAATGACAAATATTTTTGTTTTGAAAGGTTGATTTGTTTCAACCAAATCAATAAAAAAAACATTTTAAAAAATTAAGCGCGTTATAAACAACCAATCATATCATATCAAGGAGGTGTGTGACAATGCTGTGGGCCAAGGCAACTGATCTGACAGTGACTCTGCACCAACACTGTGACCCAGATTTGCACGGCTATTCCCAATGTTTAAACATTAGGTCAGAACTCAAGCCCAGCAGGTCCAGCTTCATCACCTTAGGAAATGCCACACCTAGCATAGTGTGTCATGGGTATGGGTCCACCTGAAACACCATTGTGCTCATATGGTTTGCGAGACTGGTATATGTTGAAATACTGCAGTCCACGAACAAACTGGCAGAGTCCAACTCACAGAGACCGAGAAAGGCGGGGGCAGCTTCAGCAACGCAGGCGCAGGCGCCAGTTTCTGCAGGTGGGAGACACAAGTGTGCTGGGGGAAAGGTGGAACTTCCGTATGATGTTGTGTGGCAGACCTTTTTAAACCTCTGCAGCAGCGCAGAACCAAAAGACACAAGTAATATCTGTTAGAAGAGTAAAAAGAGCCTGTGAAGGAGAGTGGATGTGGTTAAGTTGTTATAAGGAAATTGAAGCTGTGGAGCCGCACTGAGAGCCTGGAATATTCAAATAAAGATGGCCAGAGCGAGAGCAGCTACATAGTGAGCAGAGTGCTCCAGTCTTACTTTGCAGTGCCAGTGAAAGCCGCAAGGGGCGCTGTATCGCTGGAGGCCCAGTACAACCTGCGTGTGATCTGAGCAATGTAGCCTTGATGTCACTGAGATGGGCTGCAATCCCTGGTGGCACTATAAGAGCTTGAGAGCGGCCGGATGCTGTATCCTTGATGGCACCATAAGAGCTTGAGAGCGACCCGGATGCTATATCCCTGATGGCACCATAAGAGCTTGAGAGCGAACCCGATGCTATATCTCTGATGGCACTGTGAGAGTAGCGGAGTGAACTGGGTGCTACTGCCTGATGGCATTGTGGGCGCTGCATAGTGTGCTGGATGATACCCCTGGAGCCCAGTACAAGAGGCAGCAGAGAGTGCTAGGTGTTATATCGACGAAGGCACAGTAAAGGGGCAGCAGCGCAAGAAGGGAGCTAGAGTCTATCCCAGGAGGCACAGTGCAAGAGGGCGTTTTATCCCTTAGTGAAGCATGCAGGATTCTACGTCCCTGAGATTGAGAGGACGTGTTCTAGGCGCTATATCCATGAGAATGAGAGGAAGCATACTTTTCAGTATACCGCTGAGACTGGGCACCAAGGAGAGAAGTGTGCTGGGTGCCATATTCCTGAGATTGCAACCCAGAGAAGAAGTGTGCTCTCTCTGCACTATATCAATGAGACTGAAGGCAGCATGGTGGGCAGTATACCTGTGCGCAATCGGGAAACAAGTCATGAGTGTGCTGGGCCCCATATCCATGAGACTGAGGAAGGCAAGAAGTCTATTGGGAACTGAGGTATCCCTGTGGCCTGGAGGCAAAGGTAAGGCGCGAGCACGGAGCTAGAACCCTGAGATAGGGGCTGTTAGGCCCCTGAAGGGGAGGAATATCTCCTTGGCTCCATTACTTCCCTTAGATTTCTAAACCTTATGATTACAACGGTTTATAGTGATAAAACCGAAATGAAAAATCTCGAAAACAAAAAGGTCGAAAAAAAAGGTCGAAAAAAAGAAAGTCGAATTTTTTTTTATGCCGTTTTTTATTCGAAATGGGGGGGTTCCCCCCCCCCAAACCCCCTTTTTTTTATTTTATTTTTTTTTACCATTTTTTTTCATCCCGGACCCCAAAATAAATATATAATTACAAAAAGAGTAATTCGACTTTTTTTTTTGAGATTTTTTTGGGACCTTTTTGTTATTCGAGATTTTTGTTTCGAGATTTTGACCGACCACCGATTACAACAGCAAGAGAACTGAAACCCTGACTGAGTGGTATAACAACCCAAAGTCCCATAGTGAATAGTTTGTTTGACTCCATCCTATTAACCTGACTATCAATAAATAGGTTCTGTATTGACAGGTGTAAATATTAATGGGCTCTCCGATCTATGCTGCCATTGGTCTGCTTTATGTGTCTCACCTGTACTGACGCATAAAACAGAGTAGATTCCAATTTAAACCTGTTACCAATTCACTGATACCTAAATGTTTAAAGAATTCTATGGTTTAAAGGAGAAACATGTTTTTATAAGTATAAGTATAATTGGTTATTTATAACGCGCTTAATACCGAAGAGGTTTCTAAGCGGGACCGGGATTCGGAACCGGTGTTGCTCTGCGTCGTCTTGCTTCCAAGACGAGCGCGTTGCCACTGAGCTATACTACCCGTGTGCTAATAATAATGTATTGTCTTTCATTCAATTCTTCCTTTAATAGGTTATTTCAATTTGTAGTAGATATGAGTTTATATTTTTTAAAATGATATAGAAAGCAATAAGTCCAATTATTATATATGGCTACATGAAGAGAAGGCAACACTGACAGTAGGTATGATGGAAATCATAGCAAAGGGGCACCTTGCACCTAGTGTAAAACCGCAAAATGTAACTGGACAAAAGGAACCCGTGTCCCAACTAATTGTGCAAGCACAACTTGAACATGTGCAGGGTAGTATTGACATTTTGACCTTGGACTCTATCCAACGAGGTGAGAATGCGATTTAAACCATTGAGGCTCTGACCTCTTTACCTGAGAAGCCTATGGAAAATTTTGCTATTTTTGACAACAAGAAGAACATCGCAAATATTCCCCAACCAACACAGAAAAAACTACAAAATCAACAAAGAAAAAGAAAATAAATGGTTCTAGAGCCTTCCTACGTAATTTGACAACCCCTAAAGTGAACAAAAACATACAACAAGGAGAAAAAAAAGAGGCAACACTAAGTAGGATAGTGGAGCCACAACAATCTAATACGACCGAAAATATTCAAATAGATATGACTACGATGGATGATATGATGACTGATACAAACAAAGAGCGACAACGAAGAGATGCACTTAGTCAAGAAGCATTGTTGAATCTATCTACTTATTCCAAAGAAGAGCAAGATAGTAACTGGGACCCGCCAGTTTCTACCAACAATCAATCTCTAATCATTGTTGACTGTTATGAAGAAGGCTACACCATAGAGTCCAGCTACACTGACCTTAGCTGTGAAGACATTTCTGATCTAGACCTGGAGATGTCTAGACTTAGTGTGGAATCAATTTCAGACAGTGAAGATTTTGCTTCACAATACTCGGAGAGGAGCCAAAGAACCAACAAATTAGAAACTAGTGAAGACACAGGTAATAGATCTAAACTGCGACAACCTTTGTTTCTTATTCCTATGGATACTCCACAAACCATAAAATTAAAAATCAAGCAAGTGGAAAATGATAACTACCAACAAGATCTGATCCTAAACAGAACAAATACTTTGAGACTGATACACGCAATTCCTGCACTTAGATGGGTCAACACAGGACACTTAAAAGTGGTGGAATTCATGGATGAAAATAATTCAGATGCGATTCTCGTACATTTTCACAATACAGAAGACATTGGAAAGATCATGAAAGAGGCACACCTCTTTTTGAAATTGGGGTTCTCATGTACTGCTGAAACAACAAGTACGAGGAAACCGACACGCGAACCGCAGCATTACATGAAGAGATCTATAAAACAGGAGAGAGTGGGAAATGATGGCTCACATTCCCCGGGGATCTCTATAAAAAGCAGAACGGTATGCTCAGCAGAAAGAGTGATAAATAAATATACGCAAGTAAATGTTACCAACATGCCATTCTGGAGAGAGGAGGAAATCCCACATAGGACGATGACATCAATGAGAAAAAACGACTCATAACCATCAATTAACAGATCTACTACTACTCTGACTCTGTGTACTTGGAATACCAGAGGATTTTCTCATCTCTTTCGCCTAAATTCGGATGATCTCTGTAAATATAACATTATATGTTTATAAGAAACATGGATTGACATTATGCCCGGATGCGACGGGTACACAGTGATCATGAATCCTGCCATATCCCGTAAAAAAGGACGTCCAGCAGCAGGACTCTTAACTCTGATTAAAATGGAAGAAAATATCCTAGTGGCAGATTCTACTAACATCTCACCGTGGATCCAACTAACGATAGTAGAAATCTTGAGTAGCAAGAAGATATCTGAAAACCTGGTGCAAGTGCCGGCGCAGAGATTAGCAATATTCAATATATATTGGAATCAGGCGGTGATTCAAATGGAATAGATAAAGTTGTGCTGGAATCAGACGATACTGAAATAATCTTATGGGGAGACCTTAACATACATTTATTTGACCAACAAGGATTAGCGATTGAGAAAACGCAACTCTCAGTGAGAGCAAACATATGGAATAAAGAAACCACATGGCGACAGCTTTATTGCACCAAACAACTGAATTACAATCCAAAAAGTGCAACATGGACAAATGGAAAAGTGTCAGCCACTTTGGATTACATTTATATGTCACCGAATCTAATCCCCAAAGTAACGGCCCAAGACAACATAACTTCAGAAAATAGTGATCACCACATTATCAGCATAACATGGGAAGCATTGTATTGTGAAAGTAATAAAATTCATCTACCGCACATGGAAACAAACTCCTCAGTCACCTGACTGCGTATCAACGATAATCAAATGAAGAAACTAGTAAGTACTTACTCCAGATCTGTGGTGTCTGGCATGGAACAAATAAATGATGAATGGATACTCTCGCCATTCTTACAAAAGATCCATAACCAAGAGTCCTCAAATAAGTGCCACTCCCATGCATATAACTTACAAGTAGTAAACAAAAAAAAGAATTGCGGAGAACGATCACGGAAATTAAAAGAAAGAAAGAGGCCAACTCATGGACTGCTATTAGACAAGCAAAATAAAGTTACAGAAATTGGACAAAGAATGCAAAAGCATTACTCTTACAACAAGATGCAGAAGCAATCTTAGCCCTCTTGAAAACTAACAATACGCGAGGATTATGGAACCTATTGAATCCGCAAATGGATAATCACCATAAATTAATCCAAGGGATAGCAGAATCTACATGGATTAATCACTTTAAGGCAATCTACAAATGTACAGTGAGAAATCAGTCCACCAGAATGGAGCAGAATGAAACGTCTGTCTGGTCAACCTCGTGGACAGTGGAGGATATCTTAACAATCATAAAGAAGCTCAATTCATCAAGGGCCCCCGGCCCAGATGGCCTAAGTAACATGCTTATAAAGAAACATCCAGAGGAATGGGCAAAATTCTGCACTCATCTATTTGCTGCAATTGAGAAAGGGAAACAAATACCCGAAACCTGGACAACAGCAATTTTGATCCCAATATATAAAGCAGGTGATAGGCAACTACCCATAAACTACAGACCAATCGCACTCTTGGACCCGATTGGGAAGATTTTCGCTATGCTGCTACTTAACAAACTTAATATATGGATCAAGGAAAATAAGCAATTTGATATCAGGCAGACTGGATTCACATAGAGCACGGGTACCCATGTAAATCTAATGATTTTGAATCTATTGAAACAGGAGGCATTGGTTAACAAGCACACCACATATGCAGCATTCATAGACCTGCATATGGCCTTTGATTTGGTAAACAGGAGAACATTGTGGGAAAAACTAATGAAGTGGAATTGTCCATTGACAATAGTGGAACCCATTAAGAAACTTTATAGCAATACCACTCTAAGAATCAGACTCTCACAACAAGGTCAATTGTCGGCACCTATTGAAGCGGAAAATGGTCTTAAACAGGGATGTCCTCTTGCAGCAACGCTGTTCAAGCTGTATACTATGGATCTCCCTGATCCTCCTCGTTTTCAGAAGGCAAATCCACGCAAATTAAATAACCACCAGATTAAGCACTTGATGTATGCAGATGACATTGTCATCTTAGACAAAACAGAAATAGGGCTACGAAGAAGCCTACGGGAATTGGAAACTTATATGGTGGAAAATGACATAGAGATAAATACCGCCAAAACAAGAATCATGCCACTTTCAGTAAAAAAAGGACAAAAAAGAAATCAACAGCCCTTTCAATTTTACATGAATGAACAAAGATTGACAACGGCAACAGCAATCAAATACCTGGGAGTTTTAGTGAATCAATCAGAAGTTGAAACCCCATGGATAAACCAATTAAGGACAAAAACAGCCGCACTGGCGAGACAAGGGTTATTTATACATAGAAAATTCGGAAAATACTCCCTACAACCGTGAGTCTATGATAAATATCGACCAATCAATTTGGGATATCTTAGAAGGCATGTTTTGGAGGAAAATCCTTGGGTTGTCGAATTCTTTTCCAATCAAAAAAATCAGACATGAGATTGCGACCCAATCATTAAGATCAATAGTCGAGTGGAAAAAGATCGACTTGTACAGAAAGATGATTAATGAGGACGAAATCCCAGCATACAAACTATTCGAACACAGAACTGATACAGTGGCTAACACGGCATTAGCATTATGGAAGAACGTCATGATTGACATGATGGCAGTAAATAGTATAACAACAGAGATGCTTGTGAAACGCCCTCAATGCGATAAACAAAGACTACAGCGAAATGATTGGATTTCTACTCTAACAGACAAATCACGATATCAGATGAACTTGAACTGTGAATTGGACAACCATGCACTTCATGACTTACCTGCGTATCTGAAGCAATTTCCGGATAGGCAGATTTGGGATCAATTCATTAGACTTCGATTGAACCAACTACCAACACGGGAACTCATGGCAAATAACAGGCACATTTTAAAAGAGGTAGCATTTTGTCGATTCTGTGAGAACAAACAGACGATTGAAACTATACATAATATCATCATGATTTGCCCTGCGTTAGCTGAAAAAAGAAACTGGTTTCTAGAAATTATATCTACATCTGGAAACGAACTTAATAGTCAGGATAGATGGAATCTAATACTGTCAGGAGATAATAGGAGCCTCACTACTGTCATAATTCAATTTTGGAATCATATCATTATGATGAAGAGCACATAAAGTTTTGTAATGGTGGACTTACAGCTGTATCTAAAGTTGTAAGGGAAATGAAATAAGACAGTTTAGAGAGAAGGATCAATGAAAGTATGCTTGTTTTTAAAATTTCCTTTTCTATGTATGGAATTGTATGATTGTATGGATAAATGAAAAGTTTTGAATAAAACTATAACATTGAAAAAAAAAAAAATATGGCTACATTGTGAAACAAACATGACAATGGCACCGCATGTGATATAAAACAGGATACGTTAGGGTTATTATTAAATTACAGATAATAAAGAATAAAGACACTGAAACAGATTTCCAATAATTAATCACACTGAGGATTTCCTGTAACACAAACTATTCACAAAGGATTTTACACAAAATATTGGCCAAACTAAATTGGGAAAACGAAAATTAAGGAAACAAGTCAACGAGATACATCTCATTACTGCTATATCTACTGACGAACTTCTTACAAATAATTGAAGTGCGACTTAAGCTGGTCGATGTTGTCCAGGACGTAGGCACTGGCCAAATGGAGGATTGGACTCAATAGACGCTGGCGGGAGAGGGAGGAGGTGAGGAGCCTGCTTAACGACGGAAAATGATGCATGTTATTTGTTGTTTTGTTGATTGTTTGTAAAATATTTTAAAGGTTTGTATAAACCGAATAAAGTAAAAAATAAAAAAAATACTTTTAGGAAGACCTTGAGGAAGCATGTGGTGTGTCAATATCAAGTCCACACAGTGTGAAACAATGTATGCTGTTTAAAAATACATCTTTTGATTTTTTTAATGCAGTTATGTAACTGGGAAATTTTCATAGACCCCAGAAATTAAGACTCATACATTAATTGGATGTATTGCTTTCTATATAACTTGTAAAAAAAAAAGACTTATAGATACCATAAAGTGAAAAACATATTAAGAGGAAGAATTGATTGAAAGACAATAAATAATTCAATTATTTGTATATTTTGATGCATAGAGGTCTTTGACGATTTAGGTATCAGTGCATTGGTGACAGCTGATTCACCACCATTCCAATTTGATGAATAGTGAGAATGTGTCATTGATAAAGGAAATGTGAGGCTCTATATTGCCACTGCACTGAATACATGCATCCTGCCGCTTGCACTTCATTCTCTGCTTTCTTTTCATGCATTTGCTCATAAGTATTTTTTAATTGCTATATTCATCTTTGTGAACCTCAACATTAAATGCACTACTATGGTCATTATATAACATTTTGATCCTAAAAACGAGATGAACTAGGGTTTCTCTCATTGTTTTGCGCATAGCTACATTCTCCAAATTCACAATAAAGGCGACCTTTGTTACTGCAGGTTTTGAACTTCTGTGAGGCAGCCACGTGGTGTGTTGTTCCCTTTGGGTTGCTGTGAGCTCTGCAGTAACCCTCCCCCTTCCCTCTTTGATTGTCATAATTGACACGCCTGCAGCCTCTGAAGTACAGGGGCCCTTACATTGAACCTGAGGCCTGCTTATGTCTATGGGTATGGCGAATCCCAGGGCCATCTTCACCCCATTTTTCAGGCGCCCGCATATATTTTATGTTACACCACTGCTGTCTCCTCCCAAATATGTATGACTTGTCCTCCTGTCAGGAGCTACCTCTGCCTCCTGTGCCTGTATGATTTGTGTCACTGTAAGCTTTGCAGGGAGCTCCCTGTAGCCCCCCAGTGCCTGTATGATATGCGTCCTTGTAGATTTTACAGGGACCTCCCTCTCGCCCCTGTCCCTGTATGATTTGTGGCACTGTAAGCTTTGCACACAGCTCCTTCCTGCTGCTTGGGCCTGTATGATGTCCTTTGCAGGAGGATCCCTCTCATCCCATATGTCTGTATGATGTGTGTCGATGTAAGCTTTGCAGGAAGCGCCAGCTCACCGCCTGTACCTATATGATTTATATTCTTGTAGGCTTTGCAGGGAGCTCCCTCTTGTCCCCTATGCCTGTATGATTTGTATCACTGTAAGCTTTGCAGGGTGCTCCTTCTAGTGCCCCCTCCCCCCCAGTGCCTGTTTGATGTGCTTCCTTGTAGGTTTTGCAGTGTGCTCCCTCTCACCTCATGTTCCAATATGACTTGTGTCCGTTTAAGCTTTGCTGTGTGCCCCCTCTTGCCCCCTGGAGCTGTATAACGTGTGTCACTGTAAGATCTGCAGGGAACTCCCTCTCATCCAACATACCTATGTGACTTCTGCTACTACAAGCTCTAAACAGGGCTCCCAGGCTGGTGATGTCCTGATTACCTACCGGTAATCCCATTACTCTGAGTCCTTCTCTTCCTTTTCCCAGGGGGTAATGGGGATGCTGGTACTCACACTAATTGGTCTTTTGGCAGAGTTCTGCCTGGGTTCTTGGGAATGCCTGTTGCAGTCCAGGGTGTTCTGAGGCGTTGGCAGGGTTGTGACTGCATTCCAGTAGAAATACCTTGTGATGATAGACACTGGCGTAGTGGGGGCCCCCGCCAGTACATACCCTGGGAGGGGGCCCCCTTGAGGAAAAAAGGGGAAAAAAGAAAATAGTTTCATTTTGAAGTCACTCTGCCTTCATATAGAAATTATTTCCGTTACGGTTCAGTCCTTTAACGGCAATAATGTCTTTATGCAGTCAGAGTGACTTAAAAAACAAACCATTTATTTTTCAAGTAATAGGGCTCAACTCCACCCCATGACATGGAGGCCTCCAGATCCTCTGCAGATGACAGGAACAAGCGTTCCTGGCTGCTGCAGGGAGCTAAAGGCCTTATTCCCTGGACCAATGGATTAAAGGTAAGGAAATGTATTTTCTTTAAATTTGTGTGTGTGCATGTAGGTGTGTGTATATATGTATATAATGTAATGAGCATGAAATGAGTGAGTGCATGATGTATGGGTGGGTGGCTGCCTGTGTGTGCCTGTGTGACTGTATGGTTAAAAGGTTGCACACTTAAATGTATGAGTGGCTGGTTGTGAGTGTATGGTGAAAGGGTGCACAATTAAATGTATAGGTGGCTGTCTGTGTGAGTGTATGGTGAAAGGGTGCACACTTAAATATATGGTTGGATGGGTGTGCGTGTGTGCCTGTATGGTGAAAGGGTGCACACTTAAATGTATGGGTGGCTGTCTTGGTGTGCCTGTATGGTGGGTGCACACTTAAACGTATGGGTGGCGGCCTGGGTGTGTGTGCCTGTATGGTGAAGGGATGCACACTTACATGTATGGCTGGCTGCCTGAGCGTGCCTCTATGTTGAAAGGGTACACACTTAAATGTATGGGTTGGTGCCTAGGTGTTCCTGTATGGTGAAATGGTGTACACTTAAATGTATGGCTGGCTGCCTTGTTGTGCCTGTATGGTGAAAGCGTGCACACTTAAATGTATGGGCGGCTGCCTGGGTGTGCCTGTATGGTTAAAGTGTGGACACTTACATATATGGGTGGCTTCCTAGGGTTGCCTGTATGGTAAAAGGGTACACACTTATGTAGAGGAGAAGCTACATGCCTCTGCAGGAAATCCTGCCCCCCTACCTCCTATATGTTGGAGGCCGGAGATCGTGCCGTGTTTGACACCAGCAGTTGTGTAAATACCACAACGGATATTTGAAAGAATGTACCCACTGAGAAAACCTGATCGAATGTATCCCTGAAGAGACAACAATCTGACGGAGGAACTCCCTGAGGGGATATGAAAAGGAGCAAAGAGAGAAGCTAGTGATGTCACAAGAGATGAATGTGATGCTCTGAGAATACTGGCTGAAGAAGAATGCATGGATCTTACAGAAACTGATGACGAAGTTGAGAATCGAGTAAACTTTCATGTGCGAGAAGAAAGATTGCATGTGTGCGAAGTGCTGCAGAAAATCAATCGTTCAATAATTGTACAGATGCTGAGATGCAAGTAGACTAAGTCATCATATAAACTGGCTATACATAGTGAATAGAATGCAGGCAAAGCCACCATTGTATAGGAGCTGGACATTGATGTCATGAATTTAGTAAACCCGGACCCATGGAGAGGAAAGGCTGAGAATTGGGTCGCAGCAAGAATAAGCTGAGATTGTGGAAGCTCCTGGCGAGGCTGTCTGGCCTGGTATAAAAACTGAAGCAGCCAAGGTCGGTTATCTATTCTTGAAAGCAGTGCATGTGCGAAGGATGCATCATCCGTTGTTAAGGTTCAAAGAAAGACCACTGAGAGCGGCAAGTTTGATTCATTTAAGTCATTTAAATGCTGCAAAATGGACTAAATCGTGGTCTCCAGTCAGGCGAACCAAACATGGAAATAGAGTTGAGCTTGGAGTCTTAAAACAACGATAGTGACAGCCAGCACTCCCAAATATTCCCACCGACAAGGATATTTTGCAAGGTCAAGTTCAAAGACAATCTTCATGACAGAAGGCATGGGTTATGAGAGATGTTGGGCTAATTGGGTGGGGAGGTAAAGTCAAGTCCACCTCCTGGCACCTGGATCTGAGCTTATATGCTGCTAAGTGAACCAAATGTTCCAGACATAGCACGAGCGTGCCAACCAATTGTAGAGGGACATATAACGAAGAGCCTTGTTGTGTGAAGATCATGGATAAACTGTGTACTTAAAAGTGTTAAAGATTACATGTTTTTAGAGGTAGGCATAAATTGTTCACCTGACAGTGGACAGCCAATCACAATCCTAATCCCTATCGAAAGTATATTTAGATGTCTCCCTTAACCAATCCCACCCCTTGATAGGTTTTCTATTATTTGCCACATATTATGACTTATTGTTTGCATATAAGGATGTTTTTATGAGAAAATCGTCGAGAACTGAGCGAACATTCGTTTATGTCCATTGTAACCTCCCTGTTTTAGATAACTGTTAATAAAACAACCACTTTTCCCTCTTCCTGAGTTGGTTCGATTATTTGGACTGGGATTCCAAATTATTGAGAATTATTCTGCGATCCCATCCATTGCATGCACGTTAGTAAAGGGCCATAAGGGCCATAAATCCAGAGCAGATGGTTGAAAAAGATCCAAACTAGTTTGTCTCCAGTGTTTTGGACGATCGGGCATCCTCCCCCATTAGCCAGAAGATTGCAGGGTTTTCTGTGGAGAACGGCCAATAGAAATAAACTTGCAAGAAGAACCTAGATGGTGGGCAGGTCCCCCTTTGACGAAATCCCTGCCCAGTTTCCACTGGCAGTCTGCGGACGGTAGGCGAAGTGGTTGGATTGAAAGAGGAGTCAATACTGAAGGCCTCGAATCGAATAATGAATGGTGAGTATACTAAGGGGAATGGCAAATGAAGAGGATGGGATTGTGATAATGTTTTGAGTAAAAGGATATATTGTGAAGAGAACAGGTAGCGCCTAGGTTTTCTGACTCAAGGGAGTTTCAGAAGGAGACATCTCAAATCCCAATGGAGGTAGAGCAGAAACATATAAGGCATGATCAGGATTACGTAAGGGTACGTCTCAAACCCTGTACAGGCTATAGAATAAAGGCGAGAGAGATAAGGTGAACACAGTGTTTATAAATGTGTGATGTCGACAAGTATGAATGTTGTTTGTTGAGTAAAAATATCAAAGAGTGATAGAAGTTATGAAAAAGTTGAAAATGTTGAGGAGCGAAAGTGATTGAGCATAGCAAAGTAATTGGCGCCAATCAAGAAATAGATATAGCCAACCAAGAAATAGATATAGACAATCAAGAAATAGATATAGCCAATCAAGAAATTAGAGGCTTGAGCAGCGATTGATGGTGCATGCTCATATTTGTTGTTTTAAAACATTGAAAAGTGGTGATTTAAGCAAAGGTATAAAAGATATTTAACATGAGACGTGTCATTATGGGAGACACTCCTCTTATGCACTTTTTGCAAAACATTACCAAAGCACATGCCCAGGCTCAAACAGTATAGTACGGAATGGGTAAATGGCACGGCAGATAAAATGTTCATGCCGTAGCCACAAGGGGGATCATTGTCAAAAGCGGTATTGCAACACATGACCACAGACTTGCATGCTGCATACACAATTAAAGAAAGGATTAGTGATTCTAGAGCTATGGAAAATGTAGGGATGCTTAGTCAACGAAAGGAGGAAGATGTTGAGCCCTCAGCTCCCCTTACCACACCCAAAGCAAAAGGTGCTGATACAGAAGAAATAGGGTTATATCCTTTAAAGGAGTTGAACACGGTAACTGGGTATAGTAATCCGATATATGAACCCCTTGCTTACAGTAGTGATTATTACCCAGAAGAGAATAAGAGAAAGGAAGAGATCTATAAGTTCATACAAGACAAAGAAGAGAGGAGTGAGCGGTCGAATCTGTCAACAGAAATAGACAGGGAGATTAAGAGATGGAAAGGAGAGAAGGATAAAGCTGACGAGATAGCGATCGTGCAGATGGGAGGACAGATATTACTTAGAATAGATGGGAAAAGTATCGAGGAAGTTCGGCAAAGAGAAGATGAGGATGAACAATAAAGAAAGGACAAGGAACAAGAGAAGAGATTGAAAGAAGACGAGCAGAAAAGGAAGAGCAGGGAGCGACGACAACAGATATATCAGGAAGAGCAAGAAAGAAAAGAAAAACAGGCAGAAGAAGAAAGAAAGTATGACAATAGACAGAGAGCGATAGAAGATAGGGATAGAAGGGAAAGAAAGAGAGAAGAGGAGGAAGCACAAAGATTAAGGGACAAAAGATTATAGAGGCGAAGGGAAGAAGAGGAAAGAAGGGAAGGAATAAGTAGAGGTGAAGAACAAAGGCAAGAGGAAGAAAGAATTAGAAGGGATGAGAGAAAACAAAGAGAAATAGATGAAGAAATGGAATGAAAAAGGGGACAATGAGGTCTTGATACCAGTCTCACATGTAAGGAACCTATAGGGCCAAGCACAGAAATACGATGGGATAGAATAGAAGAGTTCCTTCCGATAGAGGAAGCAACGCCAACGGCATCTACAGTAGTATTGGAAGAAGAAAGATTTGATGCGGAAAGCATCGGAGAAAGGATCAACAGTTTAGGCGAAAAAGCGAGTATGAAACTCGAGGAAACGATGATCGATCCCCAGTGCTTCCATTACGAAGTAAAGACAATAAATCTGTTCATTCACAGATGTAGAGCATTGTCTTTAATAGACTGAATCTGCATAAAGGTGAAGGGGATTATAGCCACTCTAGTTGGGGACAAGACATACCAGACGAGGAAAGAGAGTCTGGTTTTGGGGCAGAAGGAGGGAGCGCGTGCACCCCTGAAAGAAGTCTGCAAATGGATAAAGAAGTGAGATGGTCGGATCTGGAACAGCTGAAAGATAGGACGCCAGATTCTATAGTGTATTCTGAGCGTCCCCGAGGACGATCGCACAGTGAGAATGGAGAGCCACCACCATATGTGCGCAGGATAAGCTCATTACCAATTAGGAGACAGACAGGGACAATCGTCCCTGCCATGGGTAGACCAATGACGGGATCTGACTCTGGGAGCGGTACACTCAGTTTCCCTTTTGGGAAAAAGGGGGAGCAAGACCACAGTATATCCCATGGCCGAAGATGGACAAAGATAATTTAAGGTGCAATCTCCTGAGTTTGACTTCGGGAGCTGGGAAATGAATATACGAATTAGAAAAAATGACAGGAGGACACACGTTAGCCATAGGGGACATAAAAGGTCTCTTGGCAGCTATTCTTGGGGAGAGGGCTGATGACATACGGGCAAGAGCGGGATATTGAAGTGTGACAGCACAGAACACAGTGCGTGATGGAACGCTGTTTAATAATTGCAGAGCAAATATTTGGAGGGCTCTCAGGGTACAGTACCCCAATATATCAGATATGGGTGCAATTATGACACGTAAGATGAAGGAAGATGAAGATCATGTTGCTTACATTCAGGATATTCAGGAGAAATGGCAGCTTGAAGCTCGCGAGCCATGGGAAAAGACAGTGGCATTATTTGACCATATTTTATGTCAGGGGTTGCCTGAGCCAGTACAGAGGCAGATAATAAAACAAGTAGGGATGGAAGCAAAGCCATGGGCTGAGATACAGCTGAGGTACATCATTGTCGATTAATGCAAGAGAAAAATAAGAAGAAAGATGAGAATAGGAAAATCGAGGAAGCCAAGTTAGTTCAGAAAAAAATTAAAAATTTGCCATGGAAGGGCCAGTATTGACAAGTGGAGAAGGATTGGGAATGCAGGAACCAGAGTAGGCAAGTAGGATATAACCAAGGAGGGCTTGTCAGACTGGCACCCCCCGTATGTTGGCCTTGTGGGATGACACGGCATATTGCATGCGTATGTGGAAGCCAAGGGAATGTACAAAATGGTCAGTTATCAAGAGGGGGGACAGTTTATCCTCCACCATATAGCACACTGACTAGAGAGGACATTGCCCAGGATCACACATTGTATCAGACACAAGCGCCGCAAGTGAATCAGGTGCAACAGCAAGAACGAGTGCAAATGAATTCACCACAAGGGCAGTCGCAACAAGCCCCAATGCAGACACAGCAGTATGTGAACACAGTACAAGTACTGACACCCAGAATAGGAGGTGTCACTGTGGTAGGAGGAAATCCTTTCAAAGGGACATGAATGAGCCTGTTTCCTCAATAGGACAGCTCACAGGGTGACTTGATGTGTTCAGTACTATCCGTGACATCAGACCCCCAAGAGGAACCAAGGTTCTATGTGACGATAGGAGGCAAATCATTTTCTTTTATTGTAGACACTGGAGCAACTCGTTCATGTATACGAAAGGGAAAATATCCAATATCGGGAACTGCCATGAATGCTCAAGGGTTCTCTGGAGCTAGGAGTTGAGTTAATTTTACCAATGAATTACCAGTCTATAGGAGAATGTGATATGTCTGTTCCTTTGTTATACTCATGACAGAGACAGGTTAACATTTTGGGAAGAGATTTAAATGACAAAACTAAATATGACAATTTCATTTACTGATCAAGGAATAGTGTGGTCCACTCCAGGAATGCACTATTTAAACGTGCAAGAATATATAATGGCGTTCACAGGGCAAGTGGCTCAACAAGGTGTTCCAGTAGATCCAGAGATTTTTCTATATGGAGTGAGCATTTTACTGAATGGCTACCTGACTTGGTGGGAAAAATTGTAAGGATACCTGATGAGTTCTTGTTTAGACCACGAATGCCTAAGGACGAAGAGGGGGGACAGACTATTCCTATATAATTAGAAGCAGCCATAGTACAGAGGGAAATGGGAATGCTCAAAGGAGTAGATGATGAGGGCAACCATGGAAAACGGTAATAGCTCTCCAGGAAAGGTACAGATTGACTGACATAATTGATGACGACATTTTCAGGGAAGATCAAACAGACAATGAAGTGATGTTCTTTCTAAGCATCACATACTGGATAAGGATAGAAAAGAGGGAAGTCCCACAGCGAATGGCGATAATGCTGCAACGTCCAGCATTTGTTCAGGAAGACTTAGAAAAGGTGCTGAGCCTCCTTTGGACCACTGGCCCTTATGTAGTAGGTTTATTAAAAGAAATAGGGGAGGTTAAAATAAAGCTTAAGCCACGAGCGTTTTTACCTCGAGCAAAGCAATACCCCATGTCTCGAGAAGCTGATGAAGGTATATTTCAGATCATTTCAGCACTGATGAAACAAGGGATTCTGGTGCCTTCAGAATCATTACGTAATACAGCGGTGTATCCTATTAAAGAATCTAAAGGAGGATCGTGGAGATGTACACAAGATATGAGACCGATTAACCAGATTGTAGATGCAGAGTTTCCTTTAGTTCCTAATTCGGCGATGATACTGTGCAGTATCCTGGTGGAAGCTCGATATTTCACAGTGATCGATTTGAAGAATACATTTTTCTCGATCCAGTTGCACAAAGACTCACAAGACTTGACTTCTTTTACGTTCCGCCTAACCCGACTGAAACATACTCATTTGCCTCAAGGGTACTGTGAGTCCCCATTTATCTTTAATAGAGTTTTACAGATGGATTTAAGCAATATTGATCTCAAGAGTGTGGTGATACAGTGCGTAGATGACATTTTAATTTGCAGCACCACAGAAGATGAGAGCAGACAAGATTCTGTCCAGTAGATGAATATTCTAGCAGACAAAGGATATAAGGTGGACAAGGAGAAGTTGCAATATCATCAAGAAGAGGTGTTATACATAGGTCAGTTGATTTTACATGAAGGAAAGAAAGTGACACCTGAAAGAGCTGAGGCGATTATGAAAACCGCAAAACCAAATACAGTGAGACAGATGCAACAGTTATTGGGGTTATACAACTATGTTAGAGCTTGGGTGTTTGATTAAAGTAGGTACACAAGACCACTTCTGCAAGCTTTAAAGAAAGCGCAAGTGGAGAAAATAAAAATAGAATGGACTGAAGAAATGGAGGAAGGGTTTGAGGAGCTGAAAAAATCAATTTGCAAATCAAATTGTATTTGTTTTCGCACACAATAGGACAGTTATGACAGCAGTGCTTACGCAGAGAACCACTTTGGGGTACAAACCATTAGCGTATTACAGTGGGATTTTAGACCGAGTTATGAGACCACACTTCCCTTGTGAACAATCTTTGGCTGCTGCTGCATTCGCGATTGAGAAGTCTACAAGTATTGTCATGGGCTGCTCCATGACTCTCTTTGTGGAGCATGCTCTATTTGCTATTTTAGGGAAACCCAAGGGCACAGTGACACCCCAAAGAGCTTAAGCTTAAGAGGTAATGATTTCTAACCCAACAATTGAGATTGTAAGATGTAAAATAGTGAATCCTGCCACATTTATAGCTGAGTCAATAGAAGAAGGTGATCAAGTACATCACTGTGATAATTATGTTGAATTGTATGATGATATTCCCCGTGTGAAAGAAAATGCCTTAGCAGGAGGGGAGATTCTTTTTATTGATGGTTCTTCAAAAATGTATCAGACTAGTGGGGAAAGGCATTCAGGCACCACAGTAGTAAAGCATAGATTAAATGGAGAATTTGAAGTTGTAGTGAGTGCAAGACTACCGTCTCACTTTTCAGCACAAGCGGCAGAATTAGTAGCGCTCATTGTCATGCTCGAGAAACATGAAGGGCAGGAAGTGATGGTGTACAGTGACTCTGTCTACGTGACGTCAACCGTACATGCAGAGTTAGCACGTTGGAAGAGGAGGGGCTACCTCTGAGCAGATAGCACTCCAGTGCAGCACGCATCCTTATTGGATAGACTTATTAAGGCACTACAACTCCCAGTGTCCATAACGGTTGTTAAATGCGCAGTGCATACTAAGTGAACAGATTTTATCTCTTGCAGGAAAGAAGCCGCAAACGAAGAAGCCAAAAGGGTTGCATATTCCCTAGACATTTGGAGTTCTGATACTGAGGCTATTTAAGAAAACGTAGTGACAACCATGCTAGTGCAAGAAGGGTTTAATAAATTGTCAATAACCCAACTAATGGAGATTCAAGGGAGTGCACCACGGGAAGAGCAGGAATTGTGGAAACGAAAGGGGTGTTCTTAATTCCCTACCAAAGCATTATGGCGTCAAGAAAGCACTGGAAAGTCAGTGATGCGAGTAGCATTATTAAAGGTAGCGCTTGAACAGCTGCATTATCCCGTGCATATAACAAGAGAGAGTCTTGCTGCTATGATTGCAGAAGACTGGTTTATTCCTAATTTGTTGGAGCATGTTGCACTATTTATGGTGAACCGCATCGTGTGTGAAACGTTTCCTGCTGGGCATACAATGAGAATGAGTAGAGGGGTAATATCTCGATGAATGGTCTGTTTCAGCATTTATATATTGACTATGTCGATATGCTGCAAGTTTGTAACAGATATAGGTATCTATTAGTGGTGGTGTATCCCTTCTCTAGGTGAATTGAGGCAGGTCCGTGTACACAAACTGACGCCACTTACGCAGTGAAGTTTGTAGTGCGTGAAGTTTTCCCGAGGTGGGTGTGTGTGAATTGCTGAGAATCATAATGGGCCATATTTTGTTAGTGAGCTATTCAAACAGATAGGGCTTCTATTGAGTATTAAGCATACATTTTCATCTGCTTATTACCTGCAAGTGAACAGAATAAGTGAGCGCCTCAACGGCCTCCTTAAAGAAAGGATCACCAAAATTAGATTGACTTTGAAGGAGGGATGGCTATATTGCTTACCCCTAGCTTTATATACTCTTCGGAATCAGCCAGGATCGGACCACCACCTCACCCTGCACAAACTAGTGACAGAGTGTTGAATGAGAACGCCTTTATACCTCCATCTAGAAGTAAAAGTAATGCCCAGAGTGCAGCTAAATCTTTAGGTGATGAAATGCACGACTATTTGACATGTATGACTTCTAGCATTTCTTTCATTTCACATCAACTCAAGTGCAAGGGTTGCTGGTCTCAGAACACAGAAGAAGACAATTTATTTATATTTATTTATTTTAATTCTTATAACGCCCCAACAACCAACTCAATTGAATTACTACCGACACCTAAGTTATATGTTGGAGACCTAGTTCTGATCAAGAATTTTACTAGAAGGTGACATGAGCTACGGTTTAATGGTCCCTTTTGTGTAGAGAATATAACTCCTTCAGCTGTGAAGGTCCAATGGAGATGAGCTTGGCTTCAACCTGGGTTATGTAAAGGCCTATAAAGGTGAAACTCGCCCTCCCACTGTTGCTGATCCAGAAGCAAAACAAGTAGAAGAATTTCAGCGTGTGCAAACTCGATCAATAATGAAGAAGAAGGATGATAAAGAAGCTAGCAGTTAATACAGATTTTGTATTGGACTAGAATTCAGTGGACACACCTTATAGATATTTTAGCAGAGAGTGCAAGGACTTGCAGAGAATTCTACGAGTTTTAAAATTAACTTTTAGAGATACATTGTAACATAAGAGTTATGCCTAAATGTCAGTTCTTGATTAGAAATTGGAAACAAGATCAATATCCAGATTAATTTCTTGGAGAATACTTGTTATAAGCAGTTAAACATATGGTACCTATCGATAGTGACATTCGGCAACTTGTGTTTGCTGTCTTTGTGTTCATACTTCCAGCTTACCTTGCTCTTGTGAGAAGAAACGTTGATATTCGCACTTTCTTGCAGGGTCCTAAAAATGGACCAGTGATAAGAAGGCTTCTTATTGAAATTATTGAGCAGATGTTACAGTTGCAAGCATAAAGAAATTTGACAATTGTATTAAAAATGATAAAAGAAAAAAATGGCATGGTTCTAGGCAAAGAACAAGTGCAACGAGTAGTAGGATGGTGAGCGAGATGGATGTCTATGTTCTTATGAATATTATATGTTTGCACTATTACTTTCTTTGTCTTTCTGTTCTTCATCTTTCACAGTCTCTATCATGTTAGTACTTCCACTGAAGCAGAGGTCCCTAAGGTTCTCCCTACTATGAAAATGACTTTTGATTTACTGCATGATTATTACACTACTTTTGGGAGACACAAGATAGATTCAGAGGAAGATATCAAGGGGATAAATACCTATCTAGACAAAGCAGCACACTTGGGGAATAACAAGTGGTATCAGCACATGAGAAAAGTTGGTGAGAGAAAATATAAGGAGAGTTGCTACGTCTGCTCTCTCATACCCTATGCCATGAATACAATGCAAACTTTCATTGCCAGAGAGGTCCCAGAACACGATGCTAGGTGCCGCAGTCATCTTGCAGCATGTATGACCAGAGGACAATTTCAAGGAAGTTGGGCCACTTTACGATGGAGATCAAATTGGTAATTTCCATAGCAGGATGACTATATTAAGACCACACAGATGGAAAAGGAACCCGGATGGAAAAGCAAGATGCTTGTATATCCTGCAGCAGGACAGGATGAGGTAGTCATTGAAGAGATGAAGAAAATCAACGGCCCTGATGTGACAAAAATAGCTGGTCACCTGGATGTTGGGAGCAAACTCAAGTCCTAGTCTATGGACGAGTGAGGTCCAAGAAAGGATGGGAAGAAGGATTGATTTCCTGTACAGCTAATCTACAGAAGCCAGAAAATGCAAAAGGGTCAAAGGGTGAACGATGGAAGTTTGAAGTCATGGGCTAAACATGCCAAGCTACTCACATGGTTAGAGGATGAATCATGCCCATTGGTTGTAATCCCATTGGCAAATGCGATATTGTGCTTCCGAAGACCCAGGAAGAATCATGTGGGAGATAACAAAGGATGCAGAACTATAGTTGATTTTTCCAGGATGGGAGAAGGGACAGCCGTCCTCATGGATCGATATTGGGTTTGTGGGTCTATAGCCTAAATGAAGTTGCCCAAGGGCTGGGGTGGAGTATGCTCCTTGGTGCTCATCCATGTTCCAGCATTAGTGATTCGTCAGAGTGACCTGAACATTGGAGAATTTCCAAAAGCAGATGCCCATTTGAGAAAAAGAATATTGCTTGAATTTCTCAATCGGACCAGAAGAGAGAATTAGTTCTCAGCCAAATCAATAGAAGCATATGACTCCATTCCTTATGAACACAGATTGCCTCAATATTTATGACTATATTCACGCCTTGGATCCAGACGATGGCCAATGCTAAATGGCTGAAGATTACGAGATGGGAGCTCCTGCAGACAATCAATACCACCATGAAGGGATTCAGTGCTATCACGGAAGAGCTGAGGGCCATACGATTAATGACCCTGCAGAAAAGATATGTCCTTGACATGACCACAGCGATGGAAGGAGGATTTTGCGCCAAAATAGGGCCTTCATGTTTGTCAGAATCCAAGGTAGTTGACCTTATAGCATGGGCGGAGAGTTCTTCCCACCAATGTACCCCTCTGCATAGACTGTACATGCAGAGAAGTTAATTGATCGGAAGATGGACACAGCACGAAATACAGCAACTGCAAGGAAAGAAACACTGTCAGTGACGTGTATCTTAGATGAGCAGAATGGAACTAGAAAACAAACAGTATGTTGCTAACTTGGTTTGACACGGGCAGATATCTCTCCTTCTGCTAGCCTGGTTCAAACATAGCAAAACATACAAAACACACAGTACGGTACTTAGATAAGGTAACAAGGAAGCAGTCCTGGAATCAGAAGCTATTAGGTGGGTTTTACCGTGTGCATGTGCAAAGCGGGGAAAATCAGAATTGTCTTTCAGGAATCCTTAGCTGGTGTGCAAAAAGTTCTGTGGTCCATCCAGAAGGAAAACTATCATGATGGCACGATGACGCCTAAAGACAAAATGTGGCATAAATCTCTAGTTCCAGGCAGCCACCAGCACCAACAGAATGAGGACGCCTAGCGACAATGCGCACAATTTGTGTAGTCTCTAGTCCGTGCGCTGATGTATTGGATTGATGAGAACAGAAGCGTCAACACACAGATTGGAGGAAACAGCGTGTCGAAGGAGGTTCTCCGATGACAGGCGAGACGATCCGTTCAGCAGTTCTGATCATAGCTGGAAGGAAACAGTGTCCAATTTGTGAGGATAGGGGCGGTAAAAAGTACAAAAATCTCTGAGCAAATGGGGAATCCATAAAACAGGCAAAGGTCGGTACTGTGAGTGTCAAGATGCAGCCAAGGGATAGACAAAGGAAAGTTCAGAAGACAGGAGGATTTGCAACAATAACACTTAATCCTAGAATCAATGAACAATGTAGCTGTGATACAAAATCAGAAGCAGCGGCGTACGGAAGCCGAGAGGCCAAATACCCATACTCATGTGACCTTAAATGCTCTGCCTCCCGTATGGAAAGTGCAGTACTGTGCGTGCAAAGGACGCCATTGTCTCCAAGGCAACCACCAACTGCGGGAGCGAAGAACGCCAAGAACGGACTGCATGTGTGTAACTCAGTAAGTATGTCCATCAGAAGGACGGGTATCCGTATGCACTGCAGAACATTTCTGGTCTTTGGTACGAGCGCCCTGACGTGGAATCCTGACTATGTTGCACGTTCATACCTTCTCATGATGACGAGAATAGGACCTTGACAAAGGCCATAACGTTGTTAACAAACCTGCATAATAAAATGGAAGACGGGAGAGAGGACACTGCGGATGACAATTGGTTTGCTTCCATATTCTCATGGATTCCGCAGTGGTTGGCAAACATATTCAAGATTCTTGGAGCAATATTGGTGATGGTAATGTTTGGATTCTGCTTGATCAGGATAGTGATTGCCCAATGCAAGAAAACAGCAAAGAAGGCGATAGGAATGAAGATCATGATTGATGTCGAATCTGGGTTTGAACCCAAGGAATTGACGGATAAAGATGTCAGAAAATATATAGAGGCCAGCATTGTAGCACCTGAAGGAATGTAGTTCCTGTACCCAAAGAATCATAAGCAGTATGTTGGATGATGGGTCTATTGTAATCCGAATGGACAGTGCAACTACATGACCTGGAGTGTAGATGAGCATGTTAAATCAGCCGGCACCTTGAGGGGGATGATGAAGATCTGGACTCCGAAGAAGCACTTCTTCAAGAGAAATATCAAGATGTGGACACAATTGAAGAGGTGGTCAAGGACTCGACCAGAGGGGGGAATATAGAGGAGCAGCTACATGCCTCTGCAGGAACGGCCGCCCCCTACCTCCTATATGTCGGACCCGGAGATCATGCCATGTTTGACACCAGTAGTTGTGTCAATACCACAGCGTATATTTGAAAGAAGGTACCCACTGAGAAAACCCCATCAAATGTATCCCCGAAGAGATGACAATCTGAGGGGGGAACTCCCTGAAGGGATATGAAAAGGAGGGAAGAGAGAACCTAGTGACATCACAAGAGATGAGCGTGACGCCCCGGGAATACTGGCTGAAGAAGAATGCATAGATCTTACAGAAACTGATGACGAAGTTGAGAATCAAGTAAACTTTCATGTGCGAGAAGAAAGATTGCACGCGTGCAAAGTACTGCAGAAAATCAATCGATCAATAATTGTACAGATGCTGAAATGCAAGTACACTAAGTCATCATAGAAGCTGGCTATACGTAGTGAATAGACTGCAAGTAAAGCCACCATTTTATAGGAGGTGGACATCTGTGTCATGAATTTAGCAAGCCCTGACCTATGGATAGGAAAGGCTGAGAATTGTGTCACAGCAAGAATAAACTGAGACCATTGAAGTGCCTGGCGAGGCTGTCTGGCCTGGTATCAAAACTGAAGCAGCCAAGGTCGGCTATCTATTCTTGAAAGCAGTGAATGTGTGAAGGATGAATCATCCCCTGTAAAGGTGCAAAGAAAGAAGACCAAGAGTGCCAAGTTGTATTCATTTAAGACATTTCAATGCTGAAAAATGGACTAAATCGTGGTCTCCTGTCACGTGAACCAAGGATGGAAATAGAGTAGAGCTTTGAGTCATTGAACAACGATAGTGAGAGCCTGCATTCCCATATATTCCCACAGACAAGGCTATTTTGCAAGACCAACTTCAAAGACAATCTTCATGGCAGAAGGCATGGGTGATGAGAGATGTTGGGCTAATTGGGTGGGCAGGTAAAGTCAAGTCCACCTCCTGGCACCTGGATCTGAGCTTAAGTGCTGCTATGTGAACTGAATGTTCCAGACATGGCACGAGCATGCCACCAACCAATTGTAGAGGGCCATATATAACGAAGAGCCTTATAGTGTGAAGATCAATGATAAACTGTGTACTTAAAAGTGTTAAAGATTACATGTTTTTAGAGGTAGGCATAAATTGTCCACCTGACAGTGGGCAGCCAATGACAATCCTAATCCCTATCAAAAGCATATTTAGGTGTCTCCCTTAACCAATCCCAAACCTTGATAGGTTTTCTATTATTTGCCATGCAGTATGACTTATTTTTTGCATATAAGGATGGTTTTATGAGAAAATCTTCGAGAACTGAGTGAACGTCTGTTTATGTCCATTGTAACCTCCCTGTTTTAGATAATTGTTAATAAAACAGACTGTTTGACATCTTCCTTTGCTGGTTCTATTATCTGGATTACTCTGCGATTCCATCCATTGCATGCACGTTACTAAAGAGCCATAAGTCCACTTAAATGTATGGGTGGCTGGGTGTGATTGAGTGTATGGTGAAAGGGTGCACACTTAAATGTATAGGTGGCTGCCTGGGTGTGCCTGTATGGTGAAAGAGGGCACACTTAAATGAGCTGCATTTGGGATCTCTTACTGGGATCTCTTCTTTGTACTTGTGTAACAATAGGAGCTGAAAAATAAGGATGACATGCATTGACAAAGCGTTGTGCAAGGTCCATCACTGGAATAACTTGGTGTTATGGGTCAAGATTAATAAACATTGGAAGAGCTGTTGGTGCAGGTCCTAGTTTTTAATAGTAGTGGGTGCTATTGAGTGCACGTCTTAGGCTTCGGGTAATGCATATCCACATTGAGGTGTCTGGCAGAGCTGTGCGTTGGTCTCAGTGCTATAATAGCAGAGCATGCGACAGATCTGAGGTGTGCTGGCACAACTATATGTGGGTTCCATTACTGAAATAGAAGATAATACTTGTCAGGCTGTAGGTGCATTGATAGAGTTATGTGTGTGGGGTCCTTGGCGTATATAGCCAGGTTGAACCAGGTTGGACTAATGAGCCTTGAAAGAGCTGATTGATGAACCACCCAGTGCTGAAAAAGTAGTGGTATTTTGGGTCAGAATAGTATTGTTTGCAGGCTATGATCCTCACATTCAAAGTGTCCTGAGTGTTAAAACAGGTGTAAAAACCTGGTGTAGAGGGTGTATGCCATGCCTTGCACCTTTTTGAAAATGTTGGGCCATTTTCGTTGCTTTGAAGTACCATTTCTCCTTGCCCCATGTTGGGTTCTTTACTCCTTCTCTGAGATGCCTGTATGTACTCCATGCCGGTAAGGTACCTTACGGGCTTAAGGAGGCCGTTATTTACATGTGCGCGTTGCTTGTGATCAGCTCCAGTTTACGGCATGCCGCTAATATCGGCACGGTGTGTCGCGCGCACGACACGAGACTGCTATTTACTGCATCGTACTTTGCAGTGCTGTAAATAGCGGTCTGGTTGGTCGGTTTGGGCTGTAGCGGTATACGATATCTATCTATCTGTCTCTGTCTATCTAAAGCAAATGTTTTTCTGGCAGCATGTCATTTTGTTGCTGGTGGAAAACCATTAAATTGCTCTTTTTACCACATGTTAAAAGAAGGTGGACTTCATATAAATCCATTGTAAATTAACTAACTAACTAACTAACTAAATAAATTCTTGTATAGCGCAACACTAACGCGAGGGTCTCAGGGCGCTCATATAATGAGGACAAACAGAAAACAAGAAGAAAAAAAGAAAAATATACAGACAACTGTGTGTACTGAGTAAAGCAGTAATTCCAAAGTGTCCGTAGTTATGTTAATTGTTCAGTTAGGCGTCAAATGAAGTTAGGAGTTAAATGCCTCCTTCCAGTGTAAATTGCAGGGGGCATTTACACTTTTTGTAAAAATAATGTTTTAGTCTGTTTTCACTAGGTTTTACGTGAATCTTTGTGAACTTCATAGTGCAAATTATCGAAATGCCACACAGGGGACCAAAATGCACGGAAGTGCAAACCTAGATGGTCCTCACTGTGCAATTTACACTTTTTAAAAATTAGGCTTTGTAGGGCGTGTTACGGGTTTGGCAGTGAGTTCAGCGGAATTCCTGTTACCGTCATGGTGTTCCTGTGGAATTATCACCACATTACAGATTGATGGGAGCGTGCATAAAACATCGGCGGTAACAGAAATTCCGTCTGGCGGAATTACCCCTGAAAATGAACTACGAATAGTAAATCTGCCAATTCTTTGTGGAATTACCATGACCGCTTAGGAAATTGGTGGAAATACTGCCTGTGGAATGACCATGTGGTAATTCCACGGCAGAATTACCGCCGGATGGAAATAGCATCATGCAGGAAATGGGAAAACTTGTGGTGGCCATCTTAAAAAATCCAGTCCGTTCTGAATCCCCCATCTCCTGTAGGCATCAGAAGACAGGAGTGGAGGCATAAATGTCCCAAGACTAGGAAAAATCAATGTGCATGAAATATGGTTGAAGTATAACAATATGTTATACACCAAGGGCCTGATTCACAGAGCTTTTTCCTTTGGGATTGCAAAATTATAAAATGTTTCTGTCAATCAGGCCCCAAAACGCCAGCGCATAGCTCAGATTCGTATTATTATATAAAGGAATAGTCTATTCTGACCAGATGATTATAGATGCTAAAATATAGCTTTTATTATGGTAAGGTCACATGTAGACAGTGGGCCTCATTCCGAGGTTGGAGGTAAGTACCGGGCTTTACCAGCATGGCGCAAAGAACAAGTCCGATCTGGCCTCAGACCGCTAATTGCGGGCCATTACGACTTCGCAGGCACAAGCTTTGCGCCATAAAGCACTTAGCTACATGCCGCAAAAGGGCCCGTAAAACCCCTTAACGGCATGATGCGTACCGTAAGTAACAATACCACCATGGAAATAGAGGTGTCCGTAAATTACGGACACTGCTAAATAACGGAACCAGAAATATCGTCATCGCACAGGAACGGAAAGGATTGCGGTGGCCATCTTTAAAAACATAATCCATTGCCATCCTCATCAGGCAGCACCCTTGGGAGCATTCTGAACTACGGAAAAAGCCATCACAACCTGCAGGAATGCCAAAAGCCCCGAAGAAGTCAGCAGACCGGCTCCGCAAGCATCGATTTAGCCCAGAAGAGCTGCAGGCCATAGTAGACACCCTGGAAAAGCACGCTGACGTCGTGTTCAGCGGGGACAGGTGTCGGGAGGCGGTGCTCCGTAAAAAGAACACCTGGGCACAAGTTGCCCAAAGGGTGAGTGCCGTAAGCACCACCCTCCACATCCCCAGGGACTGCCGCAAGCGGTGGGATGACTTGCGGATGAGGGTGCGGAGCATCCTCTCCGCCAACCGGAGTCAGGCACAGCAGACCGGAGGGGGCCCAAGTTCCCCCATGAAACTCACGGCATGGGAGGAGACATGCGCTGCACTGATTGGGACCGCATCCATATAGGGTGTCGGCGAAATGGAGTGTGGGGCACTGTCGTCTGCTGATGGAGGTGAGTGTCCAAATTCAACACCGCCAATGGCAATTACATGATAAATACACACCCAAGGGCCATCCAAGGCACCTTGTCATGGTGCCCCCCCATCCAAATCATGCTGAGCCAACTGCCACCCAACCAAGTGCCAAGTGCAAGTACATAACGCACATCACACATAGTGCACAAACTGGCACATCCCATGATGCACACTGTGCAGCTGGGTTGACAGTGTCCGAGTCAGACTGCACAGTACCAGGCCAGGATGAGTGACTCCGACACCTGCGTACATATCAGACACATGTTGCAATGCCCAAAAGGCCACAAACCCCAAATGACTGAAATGCGAATGCAGCCATTAATGTAATTAGCTTCTCAAACAATCACTCATGCCGTCCCTCTCTTCTACCCCCACAGGCAGTGAGCATGAGAGCGAGGAGGCCGAGACGAGCCGTCCCACCACCTCCAGGGGCAAAGGCAGGGTCTGCCGCATACCGGCCCGGAACTACATACCCACCCCGGCTCCTCCAAGGGTGCACCACCCCCATCCCTCCCTGCATCAGCGCCTGCCACAATGCCTACCACAAGGTCAGAGGAGTCGAGCATCGCTGGGGAGGTGGCAGCCACAGCCCCCCTCGAAACTGTGGACAGCCCCTTGTCCATCTGTGGGGCATCAGAGCAGGACTACTACCCCACCGTCCACACCCCAGAGCCCAGCAATGTCCCCCAGGTGTCGTGCAGTGACTCAGGGGAGCCTGACACACCTGGCCGATGTGCACGTGGCGAAGCACCGGGAGACGCCAATCCCGTGCCCAGTCCCCCAGTCGAGGCCCTATCAGGGCATGTAAGCCCAATCCCCTGCAGGGATGAAACCACGTCACTGGATGCACTGCGTGCGGCACAGCTCACTGCCCTCATCACTGAGGTGATGGAAGACCACCACCAGGGCAGGATGGAGTGGCTAGACGAACTGAGGGCAATGCGTCAGGATGTCACGGACAGTACGAACCGGTTATGCGAAGTCCTTGGACGCATTGCAGATGCCCTTGAGGCTGTGCATCCCACTCAGCCGCCTCAGCAAGAGGACACCCCCTCATCCAGTCGCTCTACCCCGGCAAGCCCACTGTGACATTCTCTGCGTTCTCTGCGCCACTGGGACATGCCTCCCCTGGGCCCCGGGAGCATGGAGTAGTTGGCATAGCTGCCACATGTGGCCTTGATGGTCACCATGGGACTACTGTTGCGGAGTTGGGGGGGGGTTTGTTGCAGAGTTGGGGGGGAGGTGGGTGGGGGTGAGGGTTTGTTGCGGAGTTGGGGGGAAGGGAGGTAGGGGGTGGGGTCGTGGAGGGAATGTTTACACTTATGCATTTAAATTTACAATACACCGTTGGTGTTGCAAAGTTTAACCTGTGTGGACATTCATCATTGAGCATGTGTATTATGATGTCTGACAGTGCATGGTCTACAGGTATCCACACACCCAGTGCCCTGTGTGCCCATGTCATGCCACCCTCTGCTGACTTGTGTTTCGGTTTTGATGTCCAATCAATGTTTGCCACACAACATGTCCCTCCTGTGCACCGGCTCCATGATGCTGTCTTGCCCCTTCCTCCTCCTCCTTCGCTCCATCTTCATCTGGTGTTAGCAGTCCCATGTCAGGGGACAGGGCCACGTTCCAAGGGATGCACATTTTGTTTAGCTTTACACATGACATGGGGGTCTTGGACACCTACACATTGCAGTAGATGGGTCCCCCACCAGACCAGCTTTGGCAACTCACATGTGCCTTATGCAAGCCAAGTGGCTGCTTCATCTCCACGCATGCACGGGTATGGGCAGTATTGTAGGCCTCCTTGGGCCTGTTCTGTGGGTTTCTGACAGGGGTCCTGGACCATGGTGTCAAGGGACAGCCAGCAACACCTGCATGTCTAGCCAATGAAGGTAAGTGTTTGGAATGTCATGGTGGAGAACTGAACCTGTCTTACATGGCAGCAGGTCATTGATGCCCATACGCACATGTCCATGGATGCATTTAGCCCATTCATGGCCCCAATATGTGTCCTGTGCAATGGAATGCTGTAGGGGGGAGCGTCTTCGAGATGGTCTATGAACAATGGCACGCACATCTCGTGGTACGTGCTTCATTGATGCATGCAGCAGTCTTGAGGTTAGATCCATGAAGTGCTGTGTGCTGTGTGATTCCATAGTTGGGTGTGTTATCTGTAGTCAGTGGCATATTCATCATACTGCTCTGATCCGTACTATGGTGAATTCCACCACTCCTATGGGTGTGCCGAACCGGTGATGTGGTGTGGTATCCCTGCTGCCCTCAGTTCAATCCACTCCGAGGGATGACTCTCCAGTGTGGTGACATGCTGGAGGCAGCCACATTCTGCATATGCAGTGTGTCTTCCTATATGCCCTTACGGTGTGTGGGGGCCGCCAATGAGTGGTGCATGTGTTGTGGGATTTGGCCTTGTCACATGTTGGTTATGTTGTGTTAGGTGTGTGCCTTACTCCATCAATGTGGGAATCTGTACTCATGTGCCGTTACACTGGATCTGTGGCACGGTGTTTGGTAGGGTGAACATCGTGCACTGGCGTCATCATTTCAACCCAGTTTGCTTATGCAGGCACCCACCTCATGGCACCGATGCACTGGCATGACACAGTCAGACGACTCACCAAGCAGCCAGGCACGTCATCCTGCATGTCGCCCCATGCGGCAGGGTAGCGTGCAGTCCAGCTGGCCCATTGAGTCATTAGGTGGTCCTGGATGTCGGGCCCACCCATGTGGGATGTTCTTGCTTGCGTTGCATTCCGTCTGCACGTTGGTGGAGTGGTATTACTTGCGGTTGCGATACACCACCTGCATGCCATGCAGGTCCGCCTAATCCACGTGTGTGCAGTCAGGGGCACCCATGTAATTTGGCATGCCTGCCAATGCATGGGGGCAACTTTTGTGTCGTATATCTCCTGGGTAGTCCATGGTAGGGATTTGTAGCCCCTTGTGTGCTTGAGGAGGTGATCCAGCACTTGGTTCTGCATCCGTGAAATGGACGGTTGTGATATGCCATGCATGGGCCCCACTGTGTGCTGGTAGGTTCCTGTGGCATGGTTGTGGGGCACAGGCACCACCTTCAGTTGAGCGGGGATATCGGTGTGTATTTGTATGATGCTCACTTATCTCGTAATTTCTCAGGCCAACTATGATGGTGATGGTGTCACAGTCAAGCTGGTAGAGGGTGTGTATCTGCTCAGGGGTTCGCTTCAGGGACCGGACCTGATGTGTGGGAATGGAGGCTGCTGGGGTGGTGATGGAGGCTGCACTGGTGCTGCATGCTGGGCCTGTCTCACCCTCCTTCCCCCCCTGTGTCTCCTCAGTGGTGGGGCCTGGTGTTGTTGGTGTTGTTCTTGTGGTTGTGCCCCTGCAAGCAGGGCCTCCTGCTTCATGTACTGCTACCACTTTTGGTATCATCTTGGTGTGGGAGGAGGTGTGGTGTGTGGGTGTCATCCTTTTGTGCTGTGGCAGACTCCATTGACTACACCTGTGCTGATTGTGTGCACCTGTGGCTCTGGGAACTACTGCTCACGGTTCTTTACTCCTTGTCTGAGATGGCTGTATGAACTCCACTTAAGGAGGCCGTTATTTACGTGTGCGCGTTCCTTGTGATCAGCTCCGGTTTACGCCATGCCGCTAATATCGGCACGGTGTGTCGCGCGCATGACACGAGACTGCTATTTACTGCATCGTACTTTGCGGTGCTGTAAATAGCGGTCTGGTTGGTCGGTTTGGGCTGTAGCGGTATACGATGCCGGTAATCACTTACCGGCATCATTTTTCCCTTTACTCCAACCTCGGAATGACCCCCAGTATCTCTCTCAATCAGTATGATACATTGATATATAATTGATTACTCTCCATCCAAATCCGACAATGGGATGGTTATACAATAAATAACTGTGGCAGCTCCGCTAGTGTACCAATACAAAGGTTTACAACATATTGTAAGCATGTGTATTCTGAGTGAACATCCATTCATCACATGTTAGTATTTCCCAATGTGTGAATGTGTTGGTTCAGATGTGCCAGTATTGCTATCTTATACATTGCTGTCATCCCACTTTCTTGGTTCATATATACCAGTATAAATATCTGTACATTGGTGTTGCCCCTATGCCAACACGTGTTTCGACCGTGCTATAGGTCTTTAGCAAGCCTGGGCCATACAAGCAACTGTAATTGCAAATCATTGTTTTCTATCCCACAGAGCATTAGCAATCAGACTCATTAAACTTTGAAACACATCTTGACTTACCTTATATAAAATGAAAGTACAATTTTAGTACAAGGATCAAACTACTATACACTGAGATATATATTCAGTAATGCAAAGCACACAAACAGATGAATGGCGTCACAGTGCGGACCTAGTGTCTCAACACGCATTCCTATCTGTAGGATAATGAAGGCATGCAAGGTGAAGGGGTTCTTTAAATAAGACATACAGCACCGACAACTATGTGTAACACAAGAGTAGATGGCAGCATGGCCTAAATATTGACAAGTTTGGAACAGTGGTATCCTTTAAATTATTAAAATGTACTATCAGGTCTGCTGTTTCCCCGACGTTAACCTGATTTTATCATTTGTATTTCCTCACAGGGATTGTTTCAAGTTAATTATCATTGATGGTTAATGTAAATGATATGACACACATGATTAATGGCCCAGTCTTGATACTGATATTGATATGATATGATATGAGATGATATGGCATTTATAACGCGCCTATACACAAGTGTTTCAAGGCGCAACGAGGCAAGGGGGGGAACAAAGGGAGGACAGACAACGATCCTACTAGGTCAGGTGTCATTCAGATCGTGCAAGTGCATGGGAAGGGGGGAAAGGAAGAGTGCGCGGGGGGGAGAGGGGAAAGTGCAGTACATGGGAAGTGGAATAAATAAGATAAATAAAACACATAAAACAGCCAGCTGGTGGCAAGTGCAAGGAAGTGCAGACATAAGTGCTGGAAGGGGGACTGAAGGGATACAGAAAAAAAACGGTCCCTTAGTGCAGGGATTGCCATGGAGGCAGTGCAGGCGGGCAGTTGACGGGGCCTGGGCCAGAGATCAGAATAGGGTGGCCATGTAACCAGTGCAATTTCAGTCAGGAATTCAGCAAGGGAGGGGAGGAGAGAGAGCAGAAGCAAAGAGGAAGGTTTTGAGGTGTTTCCGGAACCGGAGATGGTTCTCCTCGAGTTTCAGGGAGGCAGGAAGGCTGTTCCAGAGAGAGGCCCCTGCCGAAGAGAGAGATCTGCCACCAACTCGTTGCTTGGAGAAGCGACTGACCCTGAGGGAGTTGGAGGCAGATGAGCGAAGAGCTCGAGAAGGAAGATATTTAGGAAGAGAGAGTTGCAGGTATTGTGGCCCCAGACCCCAGAAGGCCTTGTGTACAATGCAGAGGGTTTTGATTTTAATCCTTGCAGCCACTGAGAGCCAGTGCAGAGATTTCAGTCCTGGAGAGATACGATCCCTGGGCTTGAGGCCAAGGACAAATCTCGCAGTCCTGTTCTGGATAAGTTGCAGAGGGCGGAGAGTGGAGGCAGGAAGATTTAGATAGAGGCTGTTACAGTAGTCCAGCTTGGAGAGGACCAGGGCTCTGGAGACAGTGAGCTTCTGGGGGAAGGAGAGGAAAGGAAGAATACCTCCAAGGAGGTGCAGCTGGTAGTGTGACTTCTTAGAGACGTCAGAGATGTGAGGGGAGAAGGAGAGTGCAGAGTCTAAGATGACCCCGAGGTTTTTAGCCTTGCAGGTGGGAGTGGGAGGAGGGCCAAGAGAGGCCGGCCAGAGAGCTGCAGGGAAGGAGGGAGTGGGTGTGCCGATGAGTAGAATCTCAGTCTTACTGGCATTAAGGCAGAGGTTGTTGGCGGCACACCATTTCTGGATGGCATACAGACAGTCAGAGATAAGGGAATGAGAGAAGGAGGAGGAGGCTGAGGGTAGCCTGAAAATGAGCTGGGTATCATCCGCATAGCACTGAAAGTTGGGACAGAGAGCGGCGATGCGGTGGGCAAGGAGTGCCAGGTATTGGTTGAACAGCCAGGGAGAGAGGTTAGATCCCTGGGGACACCACAGGTAGAGAAAAAGATGTTGGAGAGGAAGGACCCAAGTTGGATCTGGGAGGGTCGGTTGGAGAGGAAAGAAGTCAGCCACGCCAGAGTCTGACCAGTGATGCCCAGGTTATCACGGAGACGCTTGAGCAGGATGGCATGGTTGACAGTGTCAAAGGCAGAAGAGAGATCAAGCATTAATGTAATATCTTTAGATGATCCTACTATTAAGATGTAGGACAAATAGAACAATACTTGGGAGAATGAGTTACAAAGCGCTATTTTCAGAGGAAGAGTGGAGAAAGGTTCTGCAGCTGGGTTATAGGAGTAAACTAGATTTAAACCTGAGACATATTCACCAGAAAATCTTGGGTTGTTTGTATTGGACGCCAGTGCGTATGCATAGTTTTGACCATCTGGACAATGAGGTATGTTGGGGGTGTGGGAAAGAGAGGGGGACTCTAATCCATATATTATGGAGTTGTTCAAGATCAATGGGTTTTTGGGGAGATGTGTTGGATATGTTGGACACAATATTGTCTATAGGTTTTACGAGAACACCCTTCTCTACAATTCTCCTGTCTGATAGAGGAAGGTGTGTGATTGCTAGGAGATATAGATGCTGGATTGATAAAGCCTTAAAGGTGGCAGTGAAACAGGTTTTAAGACTGCAGAAGTTTAGCAAAAAGCCACAAGTAGAGAGTTGGGTTAGTGATATGCAGTTGTTGACGGATTTTGAAAAATGTATGTATTATGGGAGAAATCAGGAGATTGTCTGTTTGGATATTTGGAGGCCATTTAATGATCTATATGGTTCATAGAAATACATTTTATGAATAGAGTCCTGATCAAAAATGTGTGATTGCATGTTCATACATTTTGGTGTATATGTGTTACGAGTATGAATGTGTGCGGTGTTGTTTTTTCTTCTTTTCTCTTGTTTCCTTTCTTTTTCTTTTCCCTCTTCTCTTTTCTTTATTTTCTAAGTCTCAGTTAATATATAAGCACATCGGTTGTGCTCAGAGTGTTGACAGCAGTATGGTATTGATATTTTTGTTAGTTAATTTGGTTAGATATTTAGGAATTGTTAATTTAATCAATCGATAAATATTAATATTGGTGTTAGGTTCTTGAAAAATGTTACCTGTTGCTGATTCTGTTGTCTATTTATGAAAAATTATAATTAAAGTTTTTAAAAAAGAAGCGTGTTGGCATAAGGGAAACACAAATGTACAGTATATATGAACCAAGACATTCGGACAACAGCAATGTATAAAATATCAACACTGGTATATATGAACCAACACATTGACAAATTGGGAAATACTAACATGTGATGAATGGATGTTCACTCAGAATACACATGTTTAGAATGTGTTATAAACCTTTGTAATGGTACACTAGCACAGTCCCGCAATTATTCATGGTATAACCATCCCATTGTCAGGTTTGGACAGAGAGTAACTGATTGTATATCAATGTATCATACTGATTGAGAGTGATACTATCTACATGTGACCATACCATAATAAAACATATATTTTAGCATCCATCTTGATCTGGTATGAATGGACTATTCCTTTATATGATAATATGAATCTGAGTTATGCGCTGGGGATTTGGTGTATAACTTATTGTTATACTTATTTAGGGGGCGTGGCCAGCAGGCATATGTTAAAGAAGCATTCCCGAAAGCTCCTGCTTGATCCGGTAAAAATCTGTCCTGAAAAGCAGCTATCCTACACTCTTAGCAATCTGGACAAAAAGTGTGACAGGTGAACAGCTGGTGAACGTTTATCGTAGTCTGAGATATGTGTAAACCTATACAAAGGCTGGAATTCCTCCTTCGGTTTCCACGACTTTAACAGAAAGGCAAAAACAAGATGGCGACCGGCACATCGAAAACACAGAGCAGCGTTCCTTGACTCTACAAAAGACCGCCCGGGTTCTAAGAATGTTCCGTCTACAGGAGTGCCTTTCTGCTTCCCCTGAGATGGCACTATCCAGCAGAGCGGTTCAGGAAAGTACCTGCATACATAACGTTTGTTGCGGACACGGGTCCCGCTGTCCAAGTGAGATGGAGGGGGGAGCAAATCATCATCCGGGGCCTGTTTGGAAATGGTTGGAATTCTGCATGGATCAGCGTTCTGATTCTGGAGGAGACACTCAGAACTGGTATCCGCCTCCCATGTTTAATGTGGAACAACAGACGCCATTTCAATTCACAGACGGTGAACACTACACGAACGATGAATCTTCTCATTCAAGCTGGTAAACCCTGTGATTGGGGATCAGATCGGACCCTGCTAAAAGTAACATTCAACATTTACAGCTGGAAGACTACAAGTGATGGTATTAGAACTAAAGGGATATGCACAAGCTCGTACCTTATGCACTAGATGTTTATAACACATACTGGTCGGTGGTGCACAACATTGTTTAGCCGGATTGATACTACAGCAAAGTACATTCAGGCTCACTCCGAGTTGCTGAACTTCTAGATGCTTGTGGTCTTACAAAAATCGTAGAATGCATTCCTATCATCAAACCCATATGCTGTGAGTTTGCTGGCTGATTGCTCCAATCTAAAGCCCACGCTTACTCCTTTCTTGGCGGTGGAGCAGAGAGGTCTGTGAGTGCTTTGCTGAAGCGGAGCACTCTTATGTGGTCACTCTGTGCCACACACTGCCTCATGTGACAAAGCGCATTCTCCCACGAGCAAGGACAGACCTACCACCAAGGACTGCGTACCAAACCGCAAATGTACACTAAATCAGCATGGACTGAATGGTTAAAATCTGAACCCTGGGATAGAAATTAGCAGATGACTATATCTCCATCAGAGACACCACACAAGTAGGGACCTGCACAAACCTGTCCTGGGAGTATCACACAATAGAATGTTGCATGGCTTGGCAGGGATATATATGCCCCATCCTCCCTTGGATTACGGTGTCGCAACGCGTACCACAGAAAGTGGTGGCCCATAGATAGTTAATCTATTCTGGCCTGTGACATAACACAACACTTTCCATATGTCTAACAAAGCCAATAAAGGGAAGGTCAAACAGACCACAGTGGAGTCATACGCCAAAGGCCCAAACAGCACACAAGAGGAAAATAGTTCTACACCAACTCCTGAAACAATAAAGGAACAACGTGGGGGAGAACATGCAATCCTTCAGCCATTGCAGCCCTGAAATCTTCCTTGGAATCCAAAATACATATGGTAATGATCGATGTAGGGCTCCTACGGCAAGACGTTCATGCACTGGCAGACAGGACTGGGAAAATTGAAGCACAAGTAAAAAACAATACAACAGACATACAGAAGACACAGGGGGACTTTAAAACACTGCAACATAAAGTGAAACAGTTAGAAGACAGAACTGAAGATTTCGAAGGCAGGGCCTGTAGAACTAATATCAGAATTCTGGGCCTGCTGAAGGGAACGGAAGGCGCAGCCCCCACCAGCTACGTAAAAAATATGCTCTTACAAGAGGTGGGCCCAGGTAACCTTACACCGGGCTTCATATTTGAAAGTGCTCACATGTCCTTGACTAAGAAACCCCCGCCTGGAGCACCCCACAGAACAATTATAGCCAGAATAGTGAACTATAGAGACAGAGCGAAAGAACTCTATACAAAGGGCATCGTCGAAACTGCTGGTCTATCCCGACTACACTCTTCTAGTGCAAAGACGTAAAAGTTTGTTCGTATGGCCTTTAATAATGTCCAGATGTCTCAAGTCCACAAACAACACATTATCGTTTCTGGGTGACAAAAACAATGGTCTGACACTAGCCTTCCCATAATGAAAAGGGATGCTAATAGTACTGTGACCTTGGTTAGGATGGTGACAAGATACGAGAGACCCTTCAAAATGAAAGGTCATGGCTGGGAATATTAGAATGGTGACCTGGAATATCCAACGGTTATATTAAAAGAAATAGAGTGCTAACATATTTGCGCAGATACAAAATTGATATAGCACTACTACAAGAGACACATCTTACTACAGGAAGGCAGGACACACTTGTGAAGAAATGGGGAGGACATGTGGCCGGCTCAACTTACTCGGCATAGGCCGGAGGGTCCTAATTTGGGTGGGCACCATCTGTACCCTTTAGGACACTTCAGATCAAGACAGATGAAGAAGGAAGATGGCACTCATATGATTCCTAGAAACAAACAAATATGTATTATTAATACATATGCCCCAAATCATGAGGCCACTTACTATTTTAGGTCATTATACTCCAGACTCAGTCACTTCAGGAGCAGCATCTTGTTATGTGGAGGTGACCTTAACTGTACTCTGAACCCTGTCTCAGACAGGTCTGATAGGAAATTTGCAAAGCCTGCCCCTGCTGCCAAAACACTAAACACCTTGTTGAAATCATTTGGGTTGGCTGATATTTGGCAGGCTCTTCACCCGAAATCCTGAGGTTACTCGCATTATTCCACGCCACACGCTGTATTCACTGGACTTGATTATTTTATCACGGGTACTGAGTCGGTAGGGGACTTCACAGAATCAGAATATAAAGCATGGGTCTTGTCAGATCACGCTCCACTACTCATCACATGGCAAATGGCTCCCCCTAAGCCAATTGTACAAACATGGAAACTAAGAAGTGAAGCCTTACAAGATGTGATATTTAGAGATCACATTAAAAAGAGCATTTGAAATTACTTCACACAAAATACTGGCAGCATTGCTACTGTTGGTACATTATGGGAAGCATTTAAGGTGGTTATTATGGGAGACGCGATTGCTTAATCAGGTGGTATACAAGCAAGCATCACTAGAGAATTAGCTGAGGCTGAACAAGATTTAGAAAACCTAGGAAGAAATCACACTAATGCGGACCCAGGCATCCAAGATGAACTAGAGTCGAGACAGAAATGTCTAACATACTGGGAAAGACTGGGCAAATTTAATTACACAAAATACATAGAGAGACAACATGCTGAGGGGGATAAACCTGGCAGGTTCCTGGCATGGCTTTGTAAGAGTGCTACTAAACGAGAAATGATTTGCTCAATCAACAATGCCTAAGGTCTCCCTTGTAACATGCAAGTGGAGATCAATACCAACATTTTCAAATATTACAGCGCCTTATATAAGGAGGATGCTGCTGCTCATCATTCAGATCTTCAGGAAGTCTTGGATCTGATTGATCGCCCTAGAATTAACAAAGAAGCTTCTGAATCTCTAGATTCCCCATGACCTTAGACACATTACTTGGCACAATCAGAACCTTGCCCACAGGTAAAACCCCTGGCACAGATGGCCTGCAGAGTGAATTTTACAAGGAATTTGCAGAAGACCTTGGCCAGTAATGCAAGACATGCTGACTGAAGCTTACGAAGTGGGCTTTCTTCCTTTGAGTGTAAGAGAATCAGTAATAACACCCCTTCCCAAACCCAACAAACATGCAATAGACTGTGGGTCATACACACCCGTATCCTTGTTAAACCAAGATAGAAAAATATTCACTGCATTATTAGAACAAAGACTGAAAAAAGTGATTGCGAAATTAATACATCCAGATCAATAAGGTTATGTGCCAGGTAGAAACACATCATGGAACTTAAGGCGATTGCACCATATAATCGAAAGCACCAAAGCGGACGACTGCCATTGTGTTGTTGCTTCCCTAGATGCTGTGAAAGCATTTGATTCCATCAGGTGTAAATGGTTATATAGCCCTAGAGAAGTTTGGAATAGGGCAGGGTTATCTCCGGTGGGTACAACTGTTATACACCAAACCGATGGCCAGGGTTAGAACAGGTCAACACTTCTCAAAAAAGTGGCAGCTGGAAAAAGGCACTAGACAGGGGTGCCCACTATCCTTGCGTTGGAACTGGTTACAGTGTTCCTCAGAAAAGAGTATTGAGACACATGCATATGTATAGATGGAGTACAACACTTAATATCCATGTATGCAGATGATATACTACTCCATATACAGCAGCCAGAGGATAACCTGCAACACATATTGGATGATCTCGATGGCTTCGAAAAACTTTCAGGCATCACTGTAGTCGCTGAAAAATCTTGTTTGTTCCCACTAGCTGGCATGGCTAGGAAAGAAAAGGACATGCTACCCACCCTGGCGCTAAAATGGAACACCGCCACTTTTCGATCCTTAGGGATAGATATATATCATGATCCTGTGGCTGAGCACAAACACCATACACTAAAAGCATTGGACGGCGCCACAAGGTCCATGAACATTTAGGTACGATTTCCCCTTTCATTAATGGGGAGAGCAGCGCTACTCAAAATGGTAATCCTGCCCAGACTGTTACATTATTTTGGGAACATACCATACAATATACCCAAGAGTTTATTCTGCATGCTAGACACAGCGTGCAGACGATTTCTATGGCAGAACAGACGATGTAGGATGGCTTTGGGTACACTCCAGAGAACTTATGAAGAGGGTGGGATCAGAGTACCGCAATTTGTACTTTATTTCCTGGCTAGGCAACTGCACTTTGTAACAGGATGGCTGACTGATGAACCGATAGTTGACACTTCTCTGATACACCCGGATATTAAACATTTGGTAAAATACTCGGGGTCAAAGACCCCTTTTCCCCATAGACCCCCCTGGTTGCAGTGATGTCAATTGGAAGGCAGTCACGATCCGGTATACGTAAACACTGGGAGTCCAGTGGGGTTGTCACGATAGGGGACCTGCTTCAGGATGACACCTTAATGGGCTTCCAGGCACTGAGGGAACGCACGGCCATACATAAGGGACAATATTTACTACACCGAACCATAGTTCATGCATTTATAAAACAATGGCTGATACTCCATGGACAGGTATTCACGCACACTGCAGTGGAATCATATACAACATGTTGGAGGGGGACACATATTGCCTAGACTGTATGACTTGCTCCTCTCTAGCTATACTTCCACAGGATTGAAGGTACGACAGAAATGGGAAACAGACTTGGGAATGCCCTTCACAGATACAAAATGGCTGAAAGTAATCAGGAACCACAAACATGTTTCTAGAAATGCCAAACTGCAACTTATAAAACTATATATATGATATGATATGATATTATATGATATGATCGTTTATTTATATAGCGCCTATACACAGTGTGTTTCAAAGCGCTTCAAGGCAAGGGAGGGAACAAGGGAAAATACAATTACATTCTTACAGGCCATGAACAATAAGAATGTGAAATTAACTATCGTACTCGGCCTAGCGACATTTCAGATAGTGCAAGAGCTAAGACATAGATAAGGAATGGAGGAGGAGAGTGGGAAGGAAATGGAAACAGACAGGTGACTACCATTCTAGGCCTGACGACATTTCTGGTAGAGCCGGAGATTAACAAAAGGTGAGGGAGAGGGGTGCAGAAAGGGAGGGAAGGAACAAAACAAGCGACTAACGTACTAGGCCTGACAACATTTCAGAGGGGGGGTGCAGAAAACAAGCAGGGGAGGGAGAGGAGACAAACAAAGTTGCTATCATACTAGGTCAAGGACAATTCTGATAGAGTAAGTGCATAGAGGAAACTAAGGGGAGGAGGGGAGGAGATAGGAAAAGGGAGAAAGGAGAGGAGGAGAGAACAGTGAGTGAGCAGTGAAAAAGTGGAGAAGAAAGAGGGGCAAGTGAATACAATTGCAGAAGTCATTAGTAACACATAATGTTGCGAGAAAACAGCAAATACAAGCCAGGATTCAAGAACACATAGAGCTTACTTAACGCCTCAAAGGATCCCAGCTTTAATGGCTCAGACAACCAATACTGCCCCAGATGTACGGAGGAGAATGCAGGGATGTTGCACATGTTCTGGTCATGCTTGAGAATACAACAATACTGAGTGAAATTGCAAATAGAATGTCCAGAAGTGATATGATATTGAATGTGCAATCCCCGGCCGCCTGTCTGTTGGGAATGTTCCCACAAGGGACGTTATTTGGGGGTTGCCCGGAGTCTCACCTGCGACCCCTGAGATCTCTCTTGCTACCCCTGTGGTCTCCCGTGCTACCCCTAAAAATAAAGGAAAGAAAATGGGCCTCGTTACGGGTCCGGCGGAAACCGTGCCGGTTAAACCACACCCAAATGGCCACCACACCCATAATGAATTACCGGCGCTTGACTTCTCTGTGCCACCGGGCTATGCCAATTTCGGTGGCCGGGAAGTCAGGGGCCGGCACCGTTAACAACCGTTGTTTCCAGACCGGCACAGTTGTAGTGAGTCTTTTTTCTTTTTTTTTATTCAAGTTCCTGGCCTGTGGCCAGTGCCATGTGGCTCTTTGTTTGAACAGTGGCTGGCTTTTTTGTTGAGGCCTCTTAGAAAAACAGGGGGGTTCCACAAGTGTACCACTTTGAGCAGTGACCCTAAATTGGAAAGAATAGGAATAATAAATAATTTGTCTTTCTGGAATTCTATACAATAATTGCTAGACTCATTAAAGGGATCAAAGGTCGTGTTCAACCACTTCCTGTGATGTCACTTCAGGGTGGGGCCAATCAGAGGTCAAGGGTTGGGGGATGTCACTTCCGCTACCCCTGGCATCTTTGTGAAATGACGTCCCTGTTTCCCACGTCCAAAGAACTGAGGATGTGTTAGCCAAGCGACGGATAGCAATGGCCTAGAAATCCCCGGAAGGCCCTGCGGTGGAGATGTGGTGGAGAGACTGACAGAAATGGACATTGGCAGAAACTATGGTTTGGCAAAGAGTGGCCAACCAGGGCTTAAATGAACTCAGTGACAATACTGTGTCCTGCAATGAGCTAATACAGACTTTGTTTACATCTGGGTCTACTGTACCTGGGAGTCGGGAATCCTAGTGACAAGTAATAACCTATCACTTAAAATCAAATAATAGTGTAAGATTAAACAGTGGGGGGAGAGGCAGGAAGGACTGATAAAGGCCAGTTGGGCCTTTATGATGTTAAAATTATGTACGAGGTTCCATAATGATGCATAACAATATATTCTGTACGTGGTTGTTTTCAGAAAAATCAAATAAAAAAATGTTTTTTCTTTAAAACGTACTGTTATACTTTAACCTTTTCAGCCAGAGGCTGGCCAGGATACACCATTCAAAGCAGCAGGCACATACAATCACTTATATCTAAGCGCAGGTACTGACTGTAGCCTCATCTCTGAAATGAGGTTGCACAAGCAAAAATTCAGTGAGTTAAAGCTGCAGGTGCTCGCTGATGAGGTTGTCAGCTATGCTGAGGAGCTGTTGAGGCGAAGGCACAGGAAGACAACTGGCCAGAGGACGACTGCCATCTGGGCCTCAATAAGGGACGAGGTGTCGGCAGAAGGGCACAGTCCCACGTGATAGTGAGAATTGCCATAAGAGGTGGAATGACCAGAAGGCCAGGGTCTGCAGCCTCCTGTCTTAACACAGTGGGAGACAGCTGCCGTGGAAGGTAGCATTGTCTGTTGAGCCCGTTGCCCTCACATCATAGAAGAAAACTACAAGCAGCATCCTCCATATGGAAGGCATTGATGGTGGTGGTGGGTCAGACGTTGGAGCCAGTAGTCAGGATGGTGACGATGAATGTCCAGTCTCCCATGAGAATGTACAGCTCAAACCCTCATCCCATGCATGTGTCTCCCAGCATTGATATGTACAATGTGTACAGGAATTCCTTACCAAATGGCAATGTGGACAATGGCAATGCAGCAACATGCATGTGCAAGGGAAGGTTGGACACTGTGCAAATAAACTTGCACTTATGTGGAAATGTGCATGTGACCCCATGCAATAATGGAACAAGCTTATTTGGCCAGAAAATGGCCAAGTGCCAAAGTGAACTCCCTGCACCGACGCTCCCCAAGAACATACCCAAAAAGCAATCAACCCATATGGGAAACACCAATACTAATGGCTGCTCAAACACATATAAAAGCCATTGCTGAAAGTGCACAGCAAATGAGCCCATCCATATCCTATACCCTAGTCCCACCTTGCGTGAGCACTGTTCATTGCCCATCAACCGACCATGCCCTTGACCCCTGCTAACTCTAATGCACCATAACACCCATCACAAAACATCATGTCCATAGAGATATAGCCCTCACATCCTGTTAGGTGTATGTGTCACAGAGGCCATATCTGATTGAGATCATGAGCACTTCCTGCAGTATGTACAACCGTGAAATCATATGTGTCTCGGTTAAGCATCCATCATAGTGCATGACTGGCTTGCTAGCCCAAATACAAGTATACGTGATGACTGACAGCATATCAATGTCCACCCAACAGGTTCAGAGTCGACTCAGGGAGAAGATGTGGGGACATCCACTTCCCAGGGGTCATCCACTGCAGCAAGAAACTTTACCTCCACCCCTGAACAGCTCAGCCATGCCAAGAGCAGGAAGATAAGCAATAGTGACACATCTGGCACAGGGCACAGCAGCAGCATGGAAGCTGCGTCAAGCAGAAACGCTTCACCCCTTCCCACAAGCATGGCAACTGGCCCCTCTACCAGCAGTGCACATGCCACTGTCGGATCACCACCTGACAGCAGTATAGCCGGCACAGCTGCAGGTGCTGCACCCCCACCAGGTGCAGCGGCCAATCCACATCCACCCCCTCTAAAGATAGTTGAGAAGCCCCAGGCCACCACTGCCACCGATGTGTCGACGCACACAAACATCCATCCTCCCCCACCTCACCTTAGGTCAAGCCTGTGCAATCTCTCCTCCACCTTTCCAGGTTGAGGAGGTGGATAAAAAGAAGGTAGTACAATTTTCTGAGTTAAATGAAAATAAGACACAATTTTGGGCAGAAATGTGGGTTTAACTTTAAAGAAAATTGTATAAGGAGGCTTGCAAGACAAGGCTTCAAGTTCACTCACCGTACGGGCTGAAGTAAGAGTAACTAAAAGAATGGTATGGAAAACTAACAACCTTAAAGGACAAGAATGAAGTGGTTCGAAGGGAGTACACATGAGAAATGTTTGAACAAGATTAAGGTCCCAAACTGGAACCTGAAATGGGATCAGAGGGAACACATTTGTCAGTCCCTTCAGGAATTGTCTCACTAGTGGCATTTTGAAGGAGGGTACCTCTTCAGACGAGCGCTTAAAAATTGACTATCTTGCCAAATATCCTTTAATTGTGTCAACTTGGATCCCCAGATTAGCTAGATGAAACAAGAACGATAACACCATAGGTGTACGGCACAGAAAAGGGCCCGCATTCTTGCCCCTGCACCAGCTGCAGAGCATGTTCCAACGGCAGCGTTTCAAGGATTTTGTTGCTGGCCTTCTGGCTGAAAGCTACATTTCCATAACATCATCTGGAAGGTCCCAATCCTTATAGCTCAACCTCTCAGAAACCATGCATGAAATGTTGAGTGTCTTGACATCTGGATGGAGAAACCGACCATTCTCCGGTGTGAGAAGATCATCTCTTTGCGGGAGACGTATTGGAGGGCAGATGGACATGTCCAGAAGGTCCGGGTACTGTTAGGAAAGATTTCGTAATTGTAGGTAATTTTCCTTCCATGTGGCAACCCCTAAACTTTTGCTGTTGTTTTTCACCTTGTTCTCGACTTTGCCAGAGAAGTGCAGCCTTCTGCCGCACTCCTCTGGGCTTTCGCTCCTTTCTTACGGGGAAACTGACATGCCCTTAAGACAGTCAGTACCGGGGAACGCTGTTTCCCGTAGTTTCTTTTATCATGTTGCGGCTTTCGTGCAACATGACACAAGAGTGCACTGTAAGCTAAGTTACAGCTCTCTTGGGTCTCTAGCCTTCTACAGGCCCTAGATACTCGTTTAGGATTGTATCTGATCGGTGCAAGTGATTCAGGGACGGGAATGGTGGCAGCGATCGTTTCTTGTGTTTTGAGCTCCTTTTGGCGTTCTAAGCGCGTTTTCCGCGCTTAACCCAAAATGGTGGCCTGGCTCCAAAAATGGCCAGACCACGAGGCTCCTTTGTCCTGTCCGCTGACCGTCTTGCTCCCTTCACCTTCCCCAGGTCGAGCCGACCCGGGGCCTTCCTTATTTGGGCATGTACTTTCCCGCGAAACACGGATGCTTTCGCGGGCTTCTACATGTCTAGTGTGTGCCTCCAGGATGTGGGCTGGGATGTCTGGTCCCAATACACATCCTGGGTGCCAGAGAGTCTAGGGTGGTGTGAATGCCTGTGACCACCGTGGTCCGTGATTGGTCCACGAATGGTGTGAGTGTTGATGAGCGGATCTCCCATTGGGTCCCCTCCGTTTTGGCACGAAGGGAACCGTGGATAAGAGGGGGCTGGAAACACCACTACCATGTCGATCTCCTGAGTTCTCACGAACGACGGAATACAGGAGCCAAGTATCCTGCAACCAAGAGGCTGGACCGAGGAATCGCTGGTGACCCGCTGAAGGACCTCTCCTCTGCACTGCTGTCGCCTTGTGAAACCCTTTTCACCTTTGATCGAACCAGAAGGCCTGTACTGGTACTTCGACCCTTGGAATAGCGGGAACAGCTATTCTCGGCATCTTCACCATCTCCTGCGAGTAAGCCTTCGGAAGTGTCTCTGGGCCATCCAGCTGACTGACCAGCTTACACGGGAGTCTTGCTCTGTAACCGCCGCCAGGTTGTGTAGTATTTCGAGTCCTTGTCACTCTCACACGCTTCGTACACTTGGCGTTCCCAGGTCTGAAGTGAGTAGTGTACATTTGGCTCAGATACACACGGCCGCTCTGTTGCCCTGCTGTGGTAACAAACTGTGCGGGTTTCTTCGATTGGGACGTCTTTTTACTCAACACGACGACGAGGCGTTCCCTGCTCTTCTGAACCTGCCAGCTGCTGAAACTGACGCGGAGAAGCCTGGGTCTGCTTGCATCGGGGACCGGTGAGTAGCATAGCTAGGATCTGTTCGCCCTCCTGCAGGAGCCCATTGCTTTTCCCCGCTGTGTCAAAACAGCACCCTTTTCCGTACTCGCGCTCTGCTTTTGCCCACTGTGGAGGCTGCGCTTGAGTCGCGGAACTTGTTCTTCTTCTTTTGTGCACTGAACTGAACTGCCTGATTTCCCTCGAAGAGCTTCTCCTTTTGCCCGTTGGCACCAGCGTGTGCAGGTACTTTTGAGCACAAGGCTCCACTCTTCGCAGGGCTCGGACTTCCATCTAGTTAGGTGCCTCTGAAGGCGAACTGGGTCTAAGCATTATTTCGCACTGCCTGTCTTCCTTCCCTTTTAGGTGGACTACCCATTTCGTGCATCTAACGCTTGAGACTGTCGTATTTGTATATATATTGTGTTGATATGGTATGTGTTGGTTTACTATCGTTATATTGTGATTTTCTCGCTACGGTCATTGTTTTAAAGGCCTTGGAATAAATGTGTATATATTTTTAATATAACAACTGTTTGGAGTAGTTTGTAAGTGTTCTTGCTTTGTGTGCTCATTGCGGGCTTTCAGTCACCCTCACCCCTCTTGAGACCTAGTCTTGACCGCCGCGATCGCTACCTTGATTGGTCTGGCTCGTCCAGAGGTTACCCTGTTCCAAGTAATTAGGTTGGCCTTCTGAACTTCTGCGCCACCAGGACAGAGTTCAGAAATCCGTCTAAACAAATTGGTGTACAGCGGTGGGATACGACTGAAGGTATCCAGTGTTGCGCACGAACTAAGGCATTTCGGGTTATTCCAACCAGGACACGTAGTGAATTGTTGTAGTATAACTTTAAAAAGGCCATAGTCCTATCTAACAGTATGGAAACAAATACCTTGCTAACTTTAAATGCTTCCAAATCAGAAACATTGAAAAAGATGTGTGCGGAGAGAGGTGTTTCCTCTCAAGGCACTTAATTGGAAATGATCCAAAGAATCGTGGCGTGGCAAGAAGCGCAGCTTGACGCTATAACTTCTGAGGACAGTGCGGAAGGAGGTGGGGCTGCTCTCACTGGTAGAACCGACGGTTCTGCCGCTGCACTGATCCACCGCGACCACGAGGACAGGGAGGATGAGATGTCTAATGTTTCCTCTGCCAGTGCTGATGGGGAGGCTATGCTTGAATTCAAGAAGCAAGAGCTGCGGTTTAGGCAGCAGGAGCTTGAATTCAGCATAGCCAAACTAAAAATCGAACAGGCAGAAAAAGAAAAAGACAGGGATCACCAGTTGGAACTGGCCAAGCTTCAGGTTGCAAATGGGTCCAAGAGTCCTGGACATGGGTCTGGGGCCTCCTCTCATCCACGGTTTCCGAAAGATCTGCTCAGTGTGTATGAAGAAAGGAATGACATTATGGACTGGCTGAATGCGTTTGAGTATGCATGCGAAGTTCAACAAGTTGACAATGCTGATAAGATTGCCTGGTTACTCAGCAGACTGCCCCATTCTGGCTGTAGTGCCATTATGGAAATGTCGAAGGCTGAGCGAGCTGATTTCGCAATGTTAAAGCAAACTCTCATTTTAAAGTTTGGGAAGACTCCGGCCCAATATTTGAAACGTTTCAGAGAGTATAAGAAAAAGGAAGGTGGTACTTGGGTATCTTATGTCACTGAATCCTTGAAAAACTTAACTGGCTGGGTCGAAGGTTATAAGGTTTCTACCTTCGAAGGCATGATAAATCTTGTCATGCTGGAACACATTTTTGCATCTTCTTCCCCGGAGCTTAAGCAGCATTTGGCCGATTCGAAGGAGATAGATCCTAAGAAGCTGGCCATTGCAGCAGACTTATGGGTGTCACATCGAGTGTCCCATAAGGACAAAACTCATCCTGGTAAGCAGGAGGAAGGGAAGAAGTCCAAAGATAAGGAGGGTGGAGAATCTGATAAATCTTCTTCTCATAAGGGCCACAAAAGAAAAATAAGGGTAAGACACAAGAGAACTCACAGGGTAGTGGAGGCCAGCCTCCGAAACAGAACTCTGGTTACAATAAGCCTCCCTATGTAAACAGACCCAATGGATCTTGTTTTGCTTGTGGAGCAACTGACCACGTGAAGGGGGATCCCCGGTGTAAGGTTAGACCTTTGGGGGTCCACTCCGCTAATCTGGCCTTCTCCTCGTACGAGGAAGAAGAGATTACAGGAGCATCCTTCTCCTCAGACTCATTTCCCAGCGGGATAGAGGCTGAGGTAGTTTTAGTTTCCCTGGGTTCCTGGGAGCCTAAAGCCGCAGAGGCTTATGCTAGGATTCCGGATAATACCAAGCACTACTTTAAAGACAGTGTGCTGATCAATGGAGTAGATACTCCAGCTCTTAGGGATAGTGGGTGCAGTCGCACTGTAGTGGATTCTACCTTGGTAGACTCAGAGGAAATTGCCAGAGCTACTCTGATGCCCACTAAGTTGGCTGACGGCCCACTCCGTATGTTCCCAGTAATACCTGTAAATCTTACTTTAAATGGTACAGCAGTCAGGATTCCAGTGAGCATTCAGAGAAACGTCCCGGGAAAGGTCTTGTTAGGTAATGATCTCAGAGCTTTAGGGCTCGTAGGAGACACTGCCAAAAGACCCTACACACGGTCTCAAGCACGGGCAGCATTGGCCAAGACCAATACGCCGCCCCAGCCGAAGGGGAAACCCAAGGCGAAAGGAGTCGACAAGTCAAGACGAGGGAAAGAGAATATTCCCCAGAGCTCGCCTACCACTGCGGTGGAGGAAGTTGGTCAATCGCCCGGGCCTGACGAGGAGGTGGCGATGACTGAAGTATTTGACCCCAACGATCATCCGAAACTAAAAGACTTGTTAGTTGAAGGAGGTCCTGATAGGGATGAATTCAGAAAAGGCCAACATGAGTGCCCATCTCTGGAAGGCCTAAGGAGACAGGCCTGCTCCTAGCTTGAGGGTGAGCCTCCTGGGACGCATAGGATTTATTGGGAAGGTGGACTCCTGTATAGTGAGCCCACAGAGTCTACAGAAGGAGACCATAGGAGGTTGGTGGTTCCCCTTGCTGTTAGGCCCTTCCTCCTGCAGTTGGCGCATGAAGTTCCCCTTGCTGGTCACCTTGGTATGAAGAGGACCAAGCAAAGGTTATCCATGCACTTCTACTGGCCCAAGATGGGGGTGCAAGTAGAAAGTCACTGCAGGAGTTGTGCCTCCTGCCAGTTGTCTGGTAAGGTTGGCGCGACAATCCAAGCTCCGTTGGTACCGCTCCCAGTTGTGGGGGTACCATTTGAAAGGGTAGGGATCGACATCGTTGGTCCCCTTGACCCGCAAACATCCTCGGGCAATAGGTTTATCCTGGTGCTGGTCGACCATGCAACCAGGTATCCTGAGGCCATCCCATTGAAAACTGTAACTGCCAAGTCAGTTGCAAAAGCTTTACTTGGCATATTTACTAGGGTTGGCTTCCCTAAAGAAGTTGTGTCGGATCGTGGCAGCAACTTTATGTCGAAGTATATGCAGGCTATGTGGAAAGAATGTGGGGTCACCTACAAGTTCTCTTCTGCATACCACCCCCAGACCAATGGTCTGGTGGAACGTTTCAACAGAACGTTAAAAAGCATGATTGGGGCTCTGGAGGAACCTCAGAGAAGAAAATGGGATCTTCTTTTACCATGCTTACTGTTTGCCTACCGAGAGGTACCACAGGAGGGTGTTGGCTTCAGCCCCTTCGAACTTCTGTTCGGTCATCCCGTACGGGGACCCTCAGCCATCGTCAAAGAGGGATGGGAGATGCCCACTCCCCCTGTTACTACCAACGTAGTTGATTATGTGCTAGGGCTCAGAAAATGGATGGTACTTCTGATGGGCATGGCTAGTGATAAATTGAAGGCAGGACAAGCGCTGGTGAAACATTGGTACGACCAGAAAGCTTCCCTCATCAACTTTACACCTGGTCAACAAGTCCTAATCATGAATCCCATAAGGCCTCGAGCTTTACAGGACAAATGGTCAGGCCCTTACACAGTGGTGGAGCCCCTGGGTGAGATTAACTATTTAGTGGACCTTGGAAGGCCTGGACAGGCTCCAAAAGTGTTTCACGTGAATAGGCTGAAGGCTTTCGTCCCAAGAGTCGAAATCGCAGCACTGCTACTGGCTTCAGATGTTGAGGAAGAGGAGTCTGAACCTCTCCCCGACCTGTTCCAAAGCGGTCCTTCAGATAGCTCCTTTGAGGGTGTCCGAGTGGCCCCTCACCTGACTTCTGATCAGCAGGCTGAGTGAAAAGTTTGCTTAGGCAGTTTTCCCCCCTGTTTTCACAGTCGCCTGGTTTGACACCTTGGTGCAAACATAACATAGACACAGGAGACAGTGTACCTACCAAAAGTAGGGGATACAGGATGTCAGACAAAGTACGGTCTTATATTAAGACCGAGGTCAACAAGGTGTTAGACCTTGGGGTGATTGAACCCTCTAGTAGTCCTTGGTCCAGCCCTGTGGTTTTGGTTCCAAAGGCAGGCACTTCTGAATTGAGGTTCTGCATGGATTACAGGGCTCTGAATGCTGTCACCAAGACAGATGCACACCCCTTGCCTCGAACAGATGAGCTGGTGGATACTTTGGGTGCCTCCAAGTACCTCAGCACGTTTGACCTCACTGCTGGCTATTGGCAAATAGCTTTAGCAGAACATGCCAAGGAGAAGACAGCATTTTCTACTCCAGACGGCCTTTACCAATTCCGGGTAATGCCATTCGGGTTGAAGAATGCACCTGCCACTTTCCAGAGGCTTGTGAATCATGTGTTGAATGGGTTGGACGAATTCTGTCTTGTATATCTGGACGATATAGCAGTTTTCAGTGCCACCTCGGAAGACCATGTGAAACACCTCGGGATTGTGCTCCAGGCTCTTCAGAAAGCACACCTGACCATAAAGGCTAGTAAATGCCAGATTGGACAAGGCTCAGTGGTTTACCTTGGACATGAAGTAGGTGGAGGGAGGATACAGCCTCTTCCCAGTAAAGTACAAGCAGTACAAGACTGGCCTACCCCCACTACGCAAACCCAAGTGAGAGCCTTCTTAGGACTCACAGGGTATTATCGCAATTTTGTGGCAGACTATGGCACCATAGCTGCCCCTCTGACTGCCCTCACAACTCCAAAGAAACCCAAGAAGGTAACTTGGACCGACGAGTGTGAGAAGGCCTTCAATGGCTTAAAAGACTCCTTGTGCCAGGCCCCTGTCCTCAGGGCCCCTGATTATCAAAGACCTTTTATCGTGCAGACGGACGCCTCTGACACTGGGATAGGAGCTGTACTATCACAAGTAGATGAGAAGGGTAAGGAACACCCTATTGGTTTTATTAGCCACCAGCTTAAGGACAGAGAGCTCAGATGGTCCACGGTAGAGAAAGAATGTTTCTCTGTTGTGTGGGCCCTAAGGAAGCTGAGGCCCTACCTCTATGGGACCCACTTCACTGTGCAAACTGACCATAAGCCCTTAAAGTGGCTAATGAACATGAAGGGGGAGAATCCAAAGTTGCTTAGGTGGTCCATAAGTCTACAAGGCTTCGACTTCACTATTGAGCATAGGCCAGCTGTCCAACATAGCAATGCTGATGGGTTGTCCAGAATGTTTAACCGACCTGAACAAGAGACTCATCCAGGGGTGGATTAGTTCCCCCTGTCCATAGTCTGGGAGGGGCGAGTGTTAGGAAAGATTTCGTAATTGTAGGTAATTTTCCTTCCATGTGGCAACCCCTAAACTCTTGCTGTTGTTTTTCACCTTGTTCTCGACTTTGCCAGAGAAGTGCAGCCTTCTGCCGCACTCCTCTGGGCTTTCGCTCCTTTCTTACGGGGAAACTGACATGCCCTTAAGACAGTCAGTACCGGGGAACGCTGTTTCCCGTAGTTTCTTTTATCATGTTGCGGCTTTCGTGCAACATGACACAAGAGTGCACTGTAAGCTAAGTTACAGCTCTCTTGGGTCTCTAGCCTTCTACAGGCCCTACATACTCGTTTAGGATTGTATCTGATCGGTGCAAGTGATTCAGGGACGGGAATGGTGGCAGCGATTGTTTCTTGTGTTTTGAGCTCCTTTTGGCATTCTAAGCGCGTTTTCCGCGCTTAACCCAAAATGGAGGCCTGGCTCCCAAAATGGCCAGACCACGAGGCTCCTTTGCCCTGTCCGCTGACCGTCTTGCTCCCTTCACCTTCCCCAGGTCGAGCCGACCCGGGGCCTTCCTTATTTGGGCATGTACTTTCCCGCGAAACACGGATGCTTTCGCGGGCTTCTACATGTCTAGTGTGTGCCTCCAGGATGTGGGCTGGGATGTCTGGTCCCAATACACATCCTGGGTGCCAGAGAGTCTAGGGTGGTGTGAATGCCTGTGACCACCGTGGTCCACGAATGGTGTGAGTGTTGATGAGCGGATCTCCCATTGGGTCCCCTCCGTTTTGGCGCGAAGGGAACCGTGGATAAGAGGGGCTGGAAACACCACTACCATGTCGATCTCCTGAGTTCTCACGAACGAAGGAATACAGGAGTCAAGTATCCTGCAACCAAGAGGCTGGACAGAGGAATCGCTGGTGACCTGCTGAAGGACTTCTCCTCTGCACTGCTGTCACCTTGTAAAACCCTTTTCACCTTTGATCGAACCAGAAGGCCTGTACTGGTACTTCGACCCTTGGAATAGCGGGAACAGCTATTCTCGGCATCTTCACCATCTCCTGCCAGTAAGCCTTCGTAAGCGTCTCTGGGCCATCCAGCTGACTGACCAGTTTACACGGGAGTCTTGCTCTGTAACCGCCGCCAGGTTGTGTAGTATTTCGAGTCCTTGTCACTCTCACACGCTTCGTACACTTGGCGTTCCCAGGTCTGAAGTGAGTATTGTACATTTGGCTCAGATACACACGGCCGCTCTGTTGCCCTGCTGTGGTAACAAACTGTGCGGGTTTCTTCGATTGGGACGTCTTTTTACTCAACACGACGACGAGGCGTTCCCTGCTCTTCTGAACCTGCCAGCTGCTGAAACTGACGCGGAGAAGCCTGGGTCTACTTGCATCGGGGACCGGTGAGTAGCATAGCTAGGATCTGGTCGCCCTCCTGCAGGAGCCCATTGCTTTTCCCCGCTGTGTCAAAACAGCACCCTTTTCCATACTCGCGCTCTGCTTCTGCCCACTGTGGAGGCTGCGCTTGAGTCGCGGAACTTGTTCTTCTTCTTTTGTGCACTGAACTGAACTGCCTGATTTCCCTCGAAGAGCTTCTCCTTTTGCCCGTTGGCACCAGCATGTGCAGGTACTTTTGAGCACAAGGCTCCACTCTTCGCAGGGCTCGGACTTCCATCTAGTTAGGTGCCTCTGAAGGCGAACTGGGTCTAAGCATTATTTTGCACTGCCTGTCTTCCTTCCCTTTTAGGTGGACTACCCATTTCGTGCATCTAACGCTTGAGACTGTCGTATTTGTATATATATTGTGTTGATATGGTATGTGTTGGTTTACTATCGTTATATTGTGATTTTCTCGCTACGGTCATTGTTTTAAAGGCCTTGAAATAAATGTGTATATATTTTTAATATAACAACTGTTTGGAGTAGTTTGTAAGTGTTCTTGCTTTGTGTGCTCATTGCGGGCTTTCAGTCACCCTCACCCCTCTTGAGACCTAGTCTTGACCGCCGCGATCGCTACCTTGATTGGTCTGGCTCGTCCAGAGGTTACCCTGTTCCAAGTAATTAGGTTGGCCTTCTGAACTTCTGCGCCACCAGGACAGAGTTCAGAAATCCGTCTTAACAAGTACCACGTCCTCCTGGCCCAATCCGGAACAATTAGGATCATGGATTTCCCAAACTTTCTCAACCTCCTGATAACTTGAGGAATGATGGGGACTGGAGGAAACACGTACAGAAGTGGAAAGTCCCAGTCCACACGAACATGTCTCCTAGAGCTCCTCTTGGGGGAAATTTCCTGGAGCAGAAAAGTTTGTATTTCCGGTTGACACTGATCACAAACAGATCTACTTGAGGTGTTCCCCAAGGGTGAATATCTCTTGAAGGACTTCCTGAGCTAGTTCCCACTCGTGGGAGACTATGCTCTGTCTGCTCAAAGCGTCCACCGCCATGTTCTCCTCTCCGGATAGGTATTTGTATTTTATTGTATTTATATAGCCCTTTAATCTAAAGTGCTTTACATGAGAACAAGAAAAAATACAACAAGCATACGATGGCAATTGAATCACAACTTGAAAACAGAAAACAGTATAAGGAACAATTTACAATATTGCTGAGGTGATGAGGGAGTGGAGAGGGACAGAGGTGTGAGAGGGAATGGGAGGGATTAGTGGAGGTAGAAGTGGAAGTAAGAGGGAAGGCGTGAAGGTGTGAAGAACAAGAGAGGAAAGAATAAGACTAGATAAGAGCCGCAGGTGGGGTAGAAGGGAGAAGAGAGGATGGAGAGGGTAAGGAAGTACAGGAGTAAGAGGTAAGGCATGAGGCGGTGGGAGAAGTAGGAGAGGAAGCGAAAGGTGTTAGGGAGGGCAATGGAAAAGATAAGATTTTAGAGAAGTGCGAAAGGAAGGGTAGGAGGGAGAAGCGCGTATGTGGAGGGGGGAGGCAATTCCAGTGGAAGGGAGCGAGGAGTTGGAAAGAGCGGGAGGGGGCACAGGGTGGTGGAGGAGGAGAGAGTAGGAAAAGATTTGAAGAGTGGAGAAGGAGGTCTATCATCCTGCCCGAGAATGCTAGATGAACTGCCATTACGGAGATTCCCTCTTGAATTGGCCAGAATCAGAGCTGCATCGCCTCTCTGCACAGTGGAAGTGATTGTACGCCTCCTCTCTTGTTGGGGTAGTACATGGCCACTGTGTTGTCCGTCATTATCAGGACATTCTTTCCCTGTACAGAGGGCATAATGGCCTTCAGCACTAGTCTGATCGCCCTCAGCTCCAAAAGAATGATCTGTAGTTTGGACTCCGATGGGGACCAACGACTTCTGACTGTCAGATCGTGGGTGTGGGCTGGCCACCACCTGGGCAAGCTGTCTGTAACTTCTGTTATCTCTGGCCATGGTTGCCAAAATGGTTCTCCCTTCAGAGTATTGTACTTGCGGAGCCACCACAGGAGATCCTCTGAGACCCTGTTTGGAACTTGAAGGAGGTCTATCATCCTGCCCGAGAATTGAGACCACTGTCTTCCTGAGAGCCCATTAGAGGGATAGAGGATCTCATTTTCAGGCGAGCCTGTGGCAGCAGGAAAATGCATGATGCCATGAGGCCGAGCAAACCTCAAAAAAGTTGAAGGCCGGAAGACGCTGGACACTCGGAAATTTGGCATCCATCTGCAGAATGTGTTGAACCCTCACCTCGGGTGTCAAGGCTATTCCCAAGGATGCATCCAGTACTGCTCCAATGAACTGGAGTCTTTGAGATGGCATCATGTGGGACTTCTTGTAATTGAGGGAGAAGCGCAGTCTGTGGAGAGAGTGGCATGTTATGCGTAGATGCTCCAGAGCCTATTTGGGAGAATGGGCCCTGATCAGCCAATCGTCCAGGTAGGAATGGACGTGAATCCCTCCTCTCCGGAGACTCGCTGCCACCACTGCCATTAACTTGGTGACGACCCTCGGGTGGAGGTCAGCCCAAAAGGCAGAAATCAAAACTGATAGTGAGATCCGCCAACTGAGAACCTAAGGTACTTTCTGTGTTTGTGATGAATAGGCACATGGAAGTAAGCATCCTGAAGGTCCAATGTTACCATCCAATCCTGAGGCTGGAGGCCCTTAAGGATCTGAGAAATGGTAACCATCTTGAACTTGTCCTTCCTGAGGAACTTGTTTAAGTTTCTTAAGTCAAAGATGGGTCTTAATCCTCCGTCCTTCTTGGGGATTAGGAAGTAAGGGCAGTACCAACCCTTGTTCCTCTCTGCTACAGGTACTGATTCTATAGCACCTTTCTCTAGCAGGGTCAACATTTCCTGCACAAGGGTCAGATCTGATATTTTGAAAGAGTTGTTCCCCGGTGGATGATCCTGAAGCCTTTTTAGAAAGGGAAAGCAGTATCCCTGCACTACTGTTTCCAATGCCCATGCATCTGAAGTAATACCCTGCCATTCTTGCAGAGTCTGTGAGAGTCTGCCTCCCACTGAGGTTTGGTGGACTAAGTGCTCAGAGAGGTTTTGAGGCGGCTGATACAGCGGGCTGATGGTAAAGCAGCCGGTGCTTGGGCGGTCTAAGCACCTCTCCCCTGTCCACCATGGGGGAATCTTCTTTGACCCCTCTGACTCGCCAGTCCTCTCGCTCTTCCAACTGAGGAATACAAATGAAAGGACCTGCCCCTCCAAGCTGGTCCACTGGGGTGAGGTTGTGGTGGACTGATTGCAGCACCAAGGGATTTGGCTGCCGCTTGGGAGGTCTGCAACTTCTCCAGGCTCTCGTCCGCCTTGCTGCCAAATAAGTGTGTGCCCATCTTTAACAATGTTCAAATATCTGTTGCTTTCTTCCCCTTCGGGAATATGATCAGCCGCCATTGCTATACAGTCCCATAGGGTAAATGTGAACTTAGCAAGTGCGCATGCAGCGTGCGCCGACTTAATGGCCATACTCCCAGCCGAGAAGACTTTTTTCACCAATGCATCATAGCGTTTGTCATCCCTGTTGGAGGAATCGTTGGGTAGGCAATCTGTTTCTAAGTAGATGTGGTGGATTGTACCGCCAGGCTTTCTGGAGTGGGATGTTTGGATAGATAAAAAGGATCACTACTGGCAATTTTGTATTCACTGCGGGAATTAACTGTGGCGCATCTCAGTTTGCAGTGACCCACCTTTGCAAGGCTATATGGGGGGGAAGAACAGGGTCCTCTTGGTGTCCCTTGTCTAAAATGTCTGTCAAGTCATCCTGCTCAAAAGGTGGTGCAGGCCTGCCCCAATGACTCCAGCCATTAATTGCAATATGTCCCATCTGCGTGATCTGAAGGGTCTGGTTTGCCCAATTTCATTCTCAGGAGAAGTGTCTAGCCCACTTGCTGTCTGTAGTGTCTCATACAGATCCTTCATCCTTGACTCTTCTGATATCAGAGTCTCTGGCGTGCCTAGTGTCTCATACTCCAAGCCAAAAGGCTTTGCTTCATCCTCTGATGGCTCATGCTCCTCATATATTGCAGAAAGAGACTTTAAAAAGTCCTTCCTTGGAAGTGGAGTGAAGAATTCTTTAGATTTCTCGACATGCTTCCTCAATTTTGGCAATTTGATCAGTGATGCACCGAAGTTCTCATGCCGTTGACGTTGAGGACTTCGACAACAATGGCGTTGAAGATTTAGCCACGAGGGGTGTCGACCCCTTCGACATCGAAGGTGTCAAAAATGATGGCTTCGAAGGAGTAGGTGATCGACTTGAAAAGGACCTTCAAAGGTTCTCGAGGAGTTTTCTCATGGACACACGTGCTAGAGGGCGCACAGGGTTTGTCATTTGCCTTTTCTTTGTCCGGTTTTCCCTCAATGGGGTCATGGCTCCTAATCTTCTGCTTCGAGGGGGTCGAGCCACATTCTCGAAAACTTGGAGCATTTTTTGACAGAATCTCTCCCATTCAGCCAGTGAAGCTGATTTCATCTGGCAGGTTACCCGTTCAGGGGAGGAATTCGATGAAGAGGACGGCGACCTGTGATGCCTTTTCTTCATTTGTCGTGAAGACGAAGATGAGTGGTGATATCTACTCCTGGATTGAGAACGTCATTTAGCTTTCTTCCGATGAGAAGAGTTGCCCTTCGACTCATCGGAGGATCGCTTTATCGATGGAGTCGTTGAAGGGGATTTATGTGTCCTACCTGCAGCTTACATCCCTTTACATTCTTTCGGGGCTTTCACTGTCATCGAACGGCAGGATCCACACTCTGATGTCTTACGATCGGATCCCAAATACCACAAACACATCAAATCGGCATCCGAAAGGGACATCTTCGTCCCACAGTCGTGGCATTTTGTAAACCCTGATTTTGGAGTCGATGATGCTGACAAAGATGCCATTATTCACTCGATAGGTTTCTGAAAGGAACCGAAGCGCGTCTCTCTTCCCAAGCGATAGCTCTCACAGAAAAACGGAACTGAAGATAATGGTCACTGCGTGTGCTATATGTACCAGTGGTGACATCGACATCATGATGGAGGCCCTCGAAGGACATCAAGTCGACCGGCATCAACATGCAGCGCCCCCTGCTGAAACAAATCTTTTTTTTCTGAAGCAGCTGAAGCTGAATATGGATATATCATAAAATGAGGAATCAGTGGGGGGACACAATCCATTCAAATTAACTATTTAATACGTGGCTGCTGGGTCTAAAAAAATTCAGGAAGTGTGTCATTGTCCTCTGGGGGAGGCATGTCGTCATCAGGGAGTAAGGGGGCATGTCACCTGATGCACATGTTGTGCAGCATGGCACAGATTATGAAGATTTTCCCAACCTTCTCTTGCTGGTACATCAGGTCACCTCTGGTCAACTGGAGACACCAGAACCATCCATTCAGCAGGCCAAAGATCTGCTGAATGCACAGCCTTGTCCTGAGGTGTACCTCATTTTAGGCCACCTCCTGTGGTGTATGTGGATTGTGCATAGGTGTCATCAGCATGGAAGTTGGGAGTATACAGAGTCGCGCACAAGGTCAAAGGGCACAGGTGAAATGAGGATGGGTGGCAATTTTAATGGGATGCTGAGGGACACTCTTTTGATGCAGTTATGGCGCCATGTTGGTCAACATGGTTATGCATTCCTTAAATGTGGTGATGTATCATTTACTAGGAGGTACTAATGCATTGTTACTTTGAAATACTGCATGCCCACAACTCCCAAACTCTTGTTGTTAAAAGCGTTGCCTGTGATGTGATTAGAAATGTCCATGTTGCCTGTGTTGGCCCTGTGCAGTACAGTCATGCATGTGCCCTGATGGGTTGGTATTGGTTATTGTCGTGCATGTTGGATGTTTCTGCGTTACTGCTGTTACGGAATTACATGCATGATTTGCAGTTTACATGCCATCACTGCCTGGCAGTGTTGCATTATCATTGAGTAGTGGTGAACTGTGCTATTGGCTGGTAGGTATGTGTTCCCTATGCATTGTGGTACCTATATTCCTCTCTTTGTGAATTAATTACTTGCTTGAGCAATATGTATTCCTGACATGCTACTACATTGTCCTGCAGGGCCTAGTCCAGTGTGTTGGGAGATGTAATGTGTGTATTGAGAGGGCGGGTCACGCATGCACATGTCCTTTACAGGGCATGCATTGATTAGTCATTGTAATGGCCCCCTTCACGTAGCATTTCACTTGTGATGCAACAGTGTGATGGCACTTGTACTCACCCAGTTTCCATGTCTGTTATCATCTGTAGCTCTCCATGTGCACAGGCAGTGTGCTGTTCCGCAGTACATGGCGTCGTGAGTGGAATAAGGAAAGCGGGCGCAACCGTATGTGATGGTGTGGTCAGTATCGCAGATCACCTGTACATTCATTGCATGGTACTGCTTCATTTTGCGGTATACCTCTTCTGTTATCTGGAGGGGAACCAACGCCACATGGGTGCAGCCCAGTGCGGCAATAACATTGGGCAGGTGGGCTGCTGAGTATAATTGTGGAATTTTTCTGTGCCGGGGTGGTGGGCAGGGAGATCTGCTGGGGTGCATGCCACAAAAGTGCTTCCAGCACCTGCCGAAGCACAACTGAAAAAGTGGGCTGAGATACGCCAAGAAGCAGTGCCAGTAGCCAGGAAATGCAGCACCAAGACAAGCTTCAGCAGCGGTGGTAAGGCAGTTTGGATGTTGATCCCAATCTGAATGTCTTTCTGGATCAGGGAGAGCAGGTCAGCGATGGTCTCCCTGTTGACGTGGTACAGGATTAACAGCTGGACATCTATTAGTGCCCAGGGTGATGGCCTGACCTGGGGAATGGGTGCTTGCCTTTCTTGGCACCTCCCCCACCTCTATGATCCATGTGCTCTGTGGTGCTGTTCCTGCCTCTGCACCCAGGTGGAGGTAACTACACTGTGTTTTCGGTGGAATTACTGAAATTTCCAGCAGTATTTCTACTTGTAATATGGCAGAATCCCCATTTTCCCCTATGGAGCTAATTCCACCATTGGAATTCTCACTGGGGCTTATTCCGACAGATGTCGGTAGTATTTCCGCAAGCGCTAATTCCATAAAAGTGGCAGTACTTCTGTTACCGCCACTTTTTCTACTTACCGCCAAACTCGTAATCAGCCCCAAATGTGTCTTCTACCATTCCACGACTAGCATTGAGACACATTAAAACACATTAAAAACCGTTGTGTGGCGCCCTAGCAAATGGCAGTTATCAAAGGTTTCTTAAAGTGTGGTCGCCTTTTTATGAAGTGGTGAAAGACAGAGAGTGCCATGTTTATAAACCAATGTTGTTGAATCATTTTTCAATACTATGACAAACGTATCTAAAGAGGAGGGAAATATTTGAAGCTTGTGAGCTTCCGTCATGTCACCAAAGTTAGGTTAGGTATGGACTATTGTTATAGTGTTAAAATTCCAGGATTATTGAGGGAGTTTAATATATTGAATATATGTACTTGTTGAGAAAGAACATGTATAAGAATGTATAAGTGTGGTTCCTGGACATATAAATAAAGCTTTCAACAGCAATAATGCGATGTAGGCTCCAGAACTAGACTAGCAGAAGGTGAAAGAGATCAGGATTAGATTTTGTGTGTGCAGTTGTATGTCAGAAGTGTGAATTGCTCTTTTTGGCTACTTCCTGAAAAAGAGAACATTTCCAGTTTTTAAAATTAATTTGGAGGGTTTGTTCACCTTTAATGGGTGGTCCACCAAGAAACAAATCTTTTTATCCCCACATTGAAGGCATGCGATTCCTTTGCTTTTAGAAGTCAATTTGCATAGCATAGGGGGCATAGTTGCCATGAAACCGATATTATATTGGATACGAATATGGAGCACCGCTGTCTTTGTTAGATATGGAGACGCATTGTAGTATGCACTAATACTGGTTGGAGGAATGAATATGCCATGGTACATTCACATTAAGAGACGTTATAATAGCTTGTGCCATGAAGAGCTTTGGCAAGTCCCAGAACTAATGAATGTGAATACTAAAACTATAATTAAAAGCAAATACCATACTCTGGAATATGATTTGTTATTAAATCAAATCCAGAGCGCGGTATCCTTAAACATATTCTGAAATAAAAAGCTAGAGATAAGGTACGAGAAATACTTGGATGCTTTGAAACCAAAATATTTGAGGCTGTTATTCATGAGGTTTAGGCTTGGCATCCTGCCTCTACCCGAATGTCAGCATAAGTGGGACAGGAGAACACATGCTGCAATTGTAAAATCCTAAGGGAGAGTGAAATAAATGTCTTGTTAATTTGTCCTGTTTATCTTGACCTCAGAAAATTATATTTGAAACCCAGATTCACATGATATGCAATTAGAAGCGTGGAGGAAGCCATGCTGCTATGTGGTAGAACATGTGACGGTGCTACAGCTTTTGGAGTGGCCACGTATTTGCACAGGGCCTGGCCGAGAAGGTCAAAACTAGTTTGTATAGCCCTGTGATTATTTTCTTGTATAGGTTTCATGAGAGAAAGGTGGGTGAACCCTCTTTTTTGTGCGGGGGCTTGATTCGGGAGGGTAATAGGCACAGTAAAACAAGAATTGAGTCAAAGCTACCCTGACCAAGAGCGTGACATAGGGTCACCGAGGTTTGCAGTGGAGCTAGATCGCTGCTAGCTCAAATAGACAAAAAAACACCTGAAGAGGTGATAGTAACAAAAACAGTTTTTTTTTTATTTTACACTAACAAAGAAAACTAAACCAACATTTTTACAGACTGCGCCGTGGCGCTGAAGGTATGCATATTTGTGGGTTAGTATGCAAGATGAAACAAACACAGTTTTTTACATATGTTGTTTTAAATGATAAGACATTTGACAAGGCTAAATGTCTTATCATTTAAAACAACCTATGTAACAAACTGTGTTTGTTTCACCTTGCATACTAACCCACAAATATGCATACCTTCAGCGCCACGGCGCAGTCTGTAAAAATATTGGTTTAGTGTTCTTTGTTAGTATAAAATTTTAAAAAAACTGTTTTTGTTACTATCACCTCTTCAGGTGTTTTTTTTGTCTATTTGAGCTAGCAGCGATCTAGCTCCACTGCAAACCTCGGTGACCCTACGTCAAGCTCTTGGCCAGGGTAGCTTTGACTCAATTCTTGTTGTATAGGTTTCATCCATTTGATTTTTTAGGAATTATTAGATGCCTATGATCTGATCTTATGTGAAGTATCATAGTGACCTGGATTGTGCTATTTATGTGCACTGTATGAAAATATTAGGTATTGTATATTGTATGTGCTTGTAGTATCTATGACGCACTGTCCATAGGATAATAATAAACTGAACTGAACTGATTACGACCCTATTGGAAAATATCTGTGGAACTATATATGTTAGGTTATGTTATTTGGCTTTTATACTGCACGAGTTACCACCATAGTGGTTTGAAAGCGCTGGGTCCTTGACCGAGTATGAGCCAATTCACCACGCCCAAGGTGTTAAACCAGATTGCAGTCTATTGAAGGAGATGCAAATGTCAAATGGCTTATAATTTCGAAATGACAAAGTGATTCCACCCCATGGCCGAAGAAAACAATGATTGATAAGCTCATTCAGGGTTTTTCAAGATCAACATGACTAAGAGGCGAGTCAGAGAAGTGTGCTGGCAGCCCAGAATGGAGGTGGATGTGCAGGCGAACCTTGTGAATCGTCATGGGTGTGCCAACAGTGACGAGCGATTGATGGTGAGACAGGCACCGTTACTATCTACAGGGATTCCAGCAGGAGAATGGGAACATGTCAGGTTGGACTTTAAAGGTCAGTTAGAAGTCATGCAGCCTGACCACAGATATGAAATGGTCATAGTGGATTACTTGTCCAAATAGACGAAAGCAGCATATGTGCTAGACATAACAACCAGGTTGGTGATTGGGACACTAAGGAAAATATTAGGGAGGCAGAAATGGTCACCAACAATGGTGTACAACTGACACCAGTGAAAATGTACTTTTTTCTACCACACTATATTATTTAGCAAGTCAGGGCAGCCCTCTATCATTCCCAGGACAATGGACTTGTGGAGAGGGCCAACAGGCTCAATAAAGGGTCAATCTAACTCGCAATGCCCTCAGGCCTGGGCCCTCATGAAACAACAGAAGCTATTGCAGTGCATAGAGTGACGCCTAATTCAGTGCCAGGAATATTGCCATTTAACATGATAAGAGGGAGGAAAGTGCTATCCACTCTAGTAGCCCTCCTGACTGCCCAGGTTAAGGAAAAACAAGGAAATAAGACACGAAGGAAGTCGTATGCAGAGGTAAAAAAAGAACAAAGTGCATATGGGAACCTGGTACAATCAACGATGAGCAGTGCGGAGAGCACCGGCAGAGAGGTGATATTGTAAAACTAAGGATGTCAGACAAGGACAGAGTGACTAGATCCAAGAAAAGTCAACCCATGAGAGTGTCAGGGACAGGAATAAATCACATGCACACCCAGAATGGAATAATGTGGAATATGGAGAGAGTAGCAGTGTATGCAGAAAATCAGGAGAACACATCATGCGAGGATACTGTGTCACACAGAGAACAGGATGCCAGGCCCATGTGTGAGGACAGATGTGAGGAAGTTTACGAAGGGGTAACAGATGGAACAAGCATAGAAGTGGCATGTTCTAGGTGATTAGGATAGCAAGCCTGTTGGATTTCATGAAGAAGGTAGGAAAGCATCACTGAAAGAGGACAAGAAAGACTTTACAAGGACAAGAACAAGTGACTATGACAGATTGCAAATGGCAAGGGTGTAGAAGACCTGGCTTTTATGATTATTATTAAATTAATAAAATGGTACGGGAAATTCCATCACAGGAAGGGAAATCTGATAACTGTAGGCTTCGTGCCAAAAGCATAGTGTGCATCTGTGCCCACTGAATCAGTATCCTGATCTGCAGCACCTGCTCCCCAGTGGCAGGTTCAGGGGAAACAGGTGCCCATATGACAGCTTCAGTGACAGCCTAGGCATTTAGTATATGCACCTAAGTTCCCAAATTCACATAACTATGAGAGTTGCTATCCTGGTGACACGTTAAATGGGAAATATAAGCCATACATTTGAGGTATCAGGGCTTGGAAAATCTATTCGACCACTCGCATTGTCAAGGAGATTTTATGAAGGCCAAGTACTATTTGCATACTACCGATCTTGGTGGGGAGTATGGGAATGTTTTAAACTTTTATTTGACATGTACGCCAAACTAATATGAAGTGTGCTTTTGATGACATGCAACATTTTACAGAAAGCACTGGTAAATAATTTGTCACCCATAATCATGGGGTGAGTACATTTCTCTTAGGTCGGGTATGTATAGTAAGGAACTCGCTCTGCAGGTCTAGTGGGATTTTTAAGAAATTGCAAGACCTGGGTATGGTGGCTAGCATCTCTCATAATTATCCACGCCACATCCATTTGATATCACACATGTGTCAACCGTGTGAGCTTTGAGGGGTCAGAAATGTGAGGCGTACAGATTTGTGAATGTTTTCCAAGAATGTGGCATTTTATTAAATTAAAAGGTTGGATAAACGGCTCACTATCCCTACCCTGATGAGGATTTCCCTACCTAAAATAAACTAAAGGGAACACTAACAAAGGATATCTGTCCCTCACACTTATGCATACAGTAACTCAATAAGGTAATGAATGGCATTTCAAAGGCAACACAAGTATATCAATTAAATTCACAATATGACAACAGTCTCGACTTATAATCTGTGTGAATCCTCTTCCCCAGATTCAAGCAGGATTCTGCTCCACAGTTCCCTCAAGAACCAGGGAAATTCTGATTGACAACAAGGTTGCAAAACAGTTCTTTGTGACTCCAACATGACAACACTCCAGTGGTTCAACAAAAAAGGTTCTTTCTCTTCCTCTTGCAATGGCAATCTTCAAGATTATCTTCTCCACATAACCAAAGAATATTTCCTTTGTTTGTCAATAGCAACATAAATTGTCTTCGTCATTATGTGCTGCCACAATGTAGTATTTCTGAAGATGTATAACACTGCTGCAGCAGTTTTATACAGTTCTTTCATTAACAATGAAAGTCTGTCAGAATAACTTGTTAACACCACTTCACAGCACTTCATCAACTTCTTCCTGGTTTACTCCCATGCCACGCCTACTACTTCAAAGGTTTGCTGATCTGTAATACTCCCCTGCCCGAACATTAATTCACAAACAACAAGTGCCTCTGTGGTTAAGATCAGCTTATAACAGTTTTGCAGGGTTCATTGCTTTACAACATCAGACTTTAAGCAATGCTTAAGGGAAAGCAAGATTCACATTGGTGCTCTTCAGTACTCATTTGCACTTTCCAAAACCTCCGCAAGTTATGCTCCTCTCCTTCTGAATAATTTTTTCCAGAAGGGAAGCCTCCTTGCCACTCTTGTTTCCCCATTGCATTAACAACCAAACACTGATACGGATATGGTTTTATTCTACTTCTTCCTTGGCATTAGCAATGTGGGTTTATACCAGCTTTTGTTATATGCTTCTTCAAATATAGGCAATAAGTTTTATAACCTTTGGAACTTTCATTAGTCCCCTTCTGCCTTCAGCAATATCTGTTGGTTTTAAATTGCCATGTTGTTTCTTGATTTTGGCTTGGGTAATGATTATCTGCATTATGTTTTAAAAGTATTGCCCCATCTTGTTGCTGAGTTCTCAATAAACGCGCATGTTTAAAGACACAGTCATTTGGCTTAGAAAAAGACTGTTTTCTCCGGTTTCTGATAGTTCAGTATTCAAAACTGCCTTCAATTTACCTCACTCACAAACAAGCATTTTCTACTCTGCAAACGCATGTACCTAGCACGCGAGTGCTCCGGGGTCACTTTCATCTGGTGAATTCACTGGGTAAGCTGTGCGCCTCTGATTCCCTCGCTGCTCACAGGTACTCTGCTTCAGGGGTTCCTCACGACCCAGCAATCTGCTGTCTTTGGTTTGCAGCCACCCACGCCACTGGTAAAAGGAGCTTCCTTCGCTCCGGAGGTGCTATGGTGCTCGCAGCCACCAGAGACAGCCTTGTGATAAAGAAAGCTTTCCACGCTTTCGCTTACCGCTGCGCAGCCTCTGCAAAACAGGTCCTCAGAGGGCAAGCTTCCCTCTTTCACGCTTCCCGCTGTACAACCTCTGCAATTAGCTTCTGGAGGAACACACCCTCTCAGCAACGGCAACTGTTCTCTGCACAACAGTGATCCCAGCTCCTTCTCCCTCGTCCAGGTTCTGCTTCTGCTGCTCACACTGCTCTCCCTGATTGCTCTGCTTCTCTAATGGCCTGCACCTGAAGGGTGTGGGCCATTCCCACTAACAGGCTCCAGTCTGCATCCTTGTTCCTCTTTAGCCCTCTTCTTCGTCCCAGTACTTCAGGGATTATGGGACTTGAAGTCCCTAATGCAAAAGTTAGTTTTTCTACCTTGATTTTCCCCATCGTATTCTTTAAAGGAATATCATATGGATCAATAACCAGACTGGATTGTATACAGGAATAAAGTTCTTTAAAGTTTGGATTGTTATTATTCACAGACTTCATTTTGTGTACCTTTAGGAGTTAGAGGAGCTTCTAGCTCTATAAGTCTCCAGGGTTTTAGAAGGGTTTTAATTTCCCTCAACGCTTACGGGTTCATGATTGTTTTTACCCATATTAAGATGTTCCACTTGGGAACTAAATGATTGTTATGACAACCAGCCATTGCATACTTTGGTATTGAGTTAATGACCTTGCTAGAGGAAGACAAATACTGCGTCCCACCCAAAGGGGTCCTCTTATTCCCCTGGGTCCTTTCTCCTAGCAGGTGATCCTCCCACAGAACCCCACCCCCCCCCCCCCCAAGGTCAGTATCAGAAGGTATCTGCCTTTCCCTGGCCACCTCAGAGGAGACTTTAGGCAGGGGTTTTGTGAGGACTCAGTAGGATTCATCACAGAGCCCAGCTCAGCTGTGGAAGGGTTATTACTCGCAGCCAGGCTGTCTCTGCTGTGCCCAGCAAGACTGTAGCACTGGGAGTTGTCACTCTTTGATCCTTTTTGAGGGCCAGAAACACCCTCTCCAGAAAGACAGCCACTCCACAGGAAGCTGTCCTGGGAACAGGAATCGATGGACACACCCTTCACAAACGGAATAGCCACACCCCAGGGTGCTGCATACCAAAAGGGCCGTAGATATTGGCAAGGGAAGGGGTGGGGTTAGTATAGACAGGGGGAGCTCAGACAGTGTACCCTCCACTTCCTTTAACAAAAAGTGCTTTGCGTGTGATATCAGTAGGCACAGCCCACTTGTTCCAAGTACAGGGATTGGATGCTTAAAGCAGGATTGCTATTATCCAATCACCTGAAGACCTTTGACTTTAAAGGAATGTAAGTGATTTCAATCTGGCACACACCTAAGTCAATGCCAGGCATGTAATGCACAACTGAAACCCTTATTTATTTTTGTCTAAAAAATCTTTATTCCGAACGATATACCACTCATATCACGTCCCTCTCCTGGGACCCCCTCCTCCCCCGGTCACACTGAACCAGGATTCAGGCTGGTTCGCAAAGTTAAAATATTTATTTATGTATTTACAATTTAATCACACTAGGTTTTAATGGGTACACAATAATCACCAATGGGTTGTTGGAGCACTGAATAATCTCTTTAATGCACAAGGAGTAATAGTGAGCAAAACAATTCAGCACAGAAATAATACTTTTGTGTGTGTGTACAGATCAGATAGCACTGTGGTTAAAGGTTCCCCCTGCACACCCCTCAACCCCCCAATAGGAAATGTACAGAGATAGGAGGAGAGAGCAGGTATTCAGGAATGGGAGAATCAAACAGAATATCAATCCCACTTTCCCCCAGCCAACACAAGAGCAAAATGGAATTGACTGTCAAGCTGTCAGAATGGCTTTTCAAGTTATCTTGAGAATGGATTGGGTAAAAACACTAAATGTGGTCAAAATTGCTGAAATTGCTATACATTCTTATGGGAGCCACTTTGGATAGTTGCACACAAACACAAGTAATGATTTAATACCAAGACACAATTTGTAATCTAAAGATTCAAGTCGGAAGCAATCAAAAACTGTTTTACATGTGTCAGAATTTCCCAAAAACTAAATTCGCGGCAAACTTTTCACTGCGCGATAACCGCGATAACGGGAGAACCGTAGGGATTTGGGATGCGGTTTTAGATGCGATTTAAAGCTGTGGATGTTAGCTACAAGCAGAAGTTCAAATTGTGTTAATAGCACAAACACTGAGGGAGTTAGGATGTTTTAGTGGAGGTCGTTTTTGAGATAGGCGCAAGAATGGAAAACAGGAATGCACTTTTAAAATGACAAATGTGTTGCTTACACTAGAGGATGACTATGAACAAAAAGAATACCCCACAGGAACACAGCCACTTGATCAGAATGACTTCCTGCAGAGGCACTCGCCTTCTTCAGATGAGGAAAAGATCAGCGCAGAGATAGTTTTAGCAATACTAAGTCAGGAGGAAGATAGGAGGGATTGGATAGAGAGTTCAGACAATTCAAAAATACTCCTAACAATGTGGGTTCTGAATACAAGATAGTTTACGATAGGGATTAACTAAGCAGGGTACATATGCTAGTGACACAGTTCTTTCTATAGATACTCACAAGATATGTTTTTAAACGGAACCATCAGGATTCTGGTCAGGGAATTGGATCTGGTTCTAGGACGGACAGCTTAGCACATTGGATTGGATCTGCAATCAGAAAGGCGCTCTGGTCACAGCACGGCACAGGACTGGATTGGATCTGCCCTTCTTGGTTATGATGATAATTATTTCAGCAGGCAAGCAGTACAGCACAGCCCCGCTGTATTTTGATGCTTCCCCTTAGGTTTGTGGGATTCTGGTTCTGGAATTTGAGGCCTAGCGGAAAATGGTTCAGCTATGCAATGGGTTTCTGCTTTGTCAAGTTTCTGGAGTCTGGAGCAAGGAAGATGTATAGTTCAGCAGCAGGGTGCTCCGCCAGTATCCGGATAGTGGGTGAATCTGTCTGTTTTTTGGAGTGGTGAGCTGTCTCTATTTATGCCATGATAAAGGAGGTGTGTGTGCTGGTTTGGCCTAAGCTCGCCCCTTTGGTAGGTGATTGGTCAGAGTCTTCTCTCTGCCTTGATAGGAGGAAAGAAACAGTGTGTCACCTTTATGGTGTGATTTTATGAGGCTGAGAATCCACCCCTAGCCCCTAGAACACAAAATCTACGTTTGGCACCATACATATTTACACATGTACAACCTCTATAAGAATCACATATACAGATTACATATTTTATATGGCAGCTATTCATCCAACACCCCTAGCTGTGGGATCTTGTCTCGGCTGTTCACAGAATTGTGCCCTTTTCATCAGGAACACAATGTCCAATTCATCAGAAAATTCCTACAAGTGTGCGTGTTTAACCTGGGCATAAGTGCATAAAGTTTCATACTTCTAGCAGCAATACATTTTGTGTAAAATCACATTTTCTGCTGTTTCTTTCCAGAACATGTCACATGATTTTGCCGCCTCTTGAAACGTGCAGCGAAAATTTAGATTCACAAATCTGTTACTGTTATATTTTTCACAGGCAAATTATAAGTCTTTTAAAAAAGTGTTCTTTGTGAAGGTTCAGCCACAGATGGTTGTTTGGGTCCGCCTCTTTCTTCTCCCTGAAGTCCAGGAGCAGTCTCCTCCCGGTTTGCTCTTGGCAGAGGCCATTTACGACTGTCCTCACACCTCACATTTCCTCAGCAGCAGGTGTTCATTGTTCCCTTTTGCCTCTGTAGACCAGGTTCTTTCCAACCCCTATAATTATTGCTTTGGTGTGATTTCCTGCTGGAGGGAAAGGCCTCTGTGAGGAAACCTATTATTCCAGTTTGGTTCGCTTTAGCCAGGCTTGATTTAATTGTTAATTCTGTTGCATTTTTCCTTTGCTTAAAACATACTTGTGATTTCAAAATAGCAGCTAGAATTCTCATTCAAGATTTTAAACCATGGGATCACAACAATTACAATATGGGTTACCATCAGTAACAGGCCACTTAGATTGTAAACATTCGATTTCAGTTTATATACATGTTTAAAGTTTAATCAGGCAGGCTCTTGGCAGCTGTCATCCCTGCAGTCCTCTGCTGCACAGAGATTTTTTTGACATCCACAGACAGGCCACTTTTGCTGTGGAAATCCCTTTATGCTTTCAGCTTTTCAGGACCTTGCCAGTTCACAATGATTTCTTAAACTCAGTGAATTGTAGCACACAGCAAGAATTTTGGATGTTTGAGGGTGTTTGGTACCGGCATGCTGCAGTTTCAGCAACAAAGAAAAAAAAGGGATTTAAAGCAAGATTTTGGGTTTCATTTAGCAAAGCACTGCTTTGTCCTTCTGTACTCCATTTTCACTGGTCCTGGAGCCCATTGACATATTCCAGGAGTGAGATCTCTGTTCCACCACTGACAACATGCATGGCAGATTGGGCAGCTATCTTTTTGCATGTTGCAAAGTGCAATTTTCAGAGGTTTTGGCGAGCACAAGGGTTTTGCGGCCATTTTGCTATTTCTGCCACCATCATAACACACTGCTGCAGCATAGCAGAGCAAAAGTGGGTTAAAACATCCCACAGAGCCCCCCCTCACGACTTGAGTTTGACCGCCCATCAAGGGGAAGTCGGGAGATTGGGATGTTCTTTCTTTCTTTGGTCCCAGTGGAGAAAGTCGTCTGCTTCTCCCATCAATGCTGGATTGACATGCTCTCCTCGCCAGTTCTGTATGGGAGTATGGAGCGATACTCCGGGCTCCTTGGGTCTTTCCTCCCGGTCCCCGAGTGGTCCTCCTTGGTAATTAGAAATTCTTGGTTCCAGTGCTATGAGACAGAACAGAGCATGGTTATGGTAATTTCCCCACTACTATTCATCTAGTGGGGCAGATGCATACATTGAAATACAATTTACAATATTCCCTGCTTGTATTTACTAAGGGTTTTAACAGGTGGATTCTTCTAAGTATCTGGAATGTCCCCCTCTGGGTTTCCGGTTGGCTCCTCTAATTGCCGTAAAGTATGCCTGGGATGGCAACTCTTCAGCTGGTTGATGTGGACCCACTTGTCTTCCCCTTCTGCCAAACTGCCCTTGGGGATGCAGATTTTGTAGGCGACTGGTGAGATTCTGTCTACAATTTCAAAAGGACCACGCCACGTTGGGAGGAATTTGCGCTGTTTGGCTTGGTTCCTTTGGAAATTGTACAAGTAGACTTGGTCTCCTATTTGGTATTCTTTTTTAGTTGTCTTAAGGTCATAGTGGGTCTTCATATTGTCTGCAGATCTTTCTAGAATCCGCTGAACATAGGCAAAAGCATGTTGAAGGTGTTTTCTCAGATTCTCAACATACTCATGAGTTGTGGAGGCATTTATCAAGGCCTGGTCTTGGCTTCTGTAGAGCAGATGCTGTGGAAGCACCATCCTTCGTCCAGTCATCAGCTCAAACTGAGACATTTATGTTGCAGAAGAAGGGGTAGATCTGATGGCCATCAGGACAAGAGGTAATCAAATGTCCCAACTTGGCACAGAATCTGCCACAAACTTTTTTAATATGCTCACAATAGTCTTGTTGTATCTCTCAACTCCACCACTAGAGGTTATCCTGTAGGCAATGTGTAGTTTCCTTTTGACCTTAAATATCTCCCACATCTTTGTCATCACTTCGCTAGTGAAGTGGCTACCTCGGTCTGACTCAATACTTTGGGGTAGTCCAAAACACGAGAAGACGTGATTGATCATCAGGGCAGCTGCGGTTTCTGCCTTGCAATTTGGGGCCGGGAGATATTCCACCTATTTTGGGAACAAGCATGTTACGGTCAACATGTACTTGTTCCCAATAGAGGAGCAAATCACGGGCCTGATGAAATCGACTTGTAAATCTGACCAAGGCAGTGTCATCCCCCTCTTTTGGAGGGGAGCATGATGTGTGAGTGATGTTGGCTGAAATTGTGCACACACAAGACACCCCTTCAAGTAATGGTCGAGGTCCTGCCCCATGTGTGGTCAGTATGCAACGTCTCGCAAGATTTCTAGTGTCGTATGAAACCCCCAATGACCGGCTGTGGCCGCATCATGGCCATGACTTAGCATCAGGCTTCGGAATGAGGTAGGGACCACACACTGGGCATGGCCAGCTATGGATCTCCTTACCAACAAACCTTGGGTTCGGAAAATTTTTGAACATTTCATCAACACTCTGAGGTCCTCTTTCCCAATGTAATCGGTATCCATCAGAGGAAAGTTCTCAGGGTCCTCAATGTGTTGATAAAACTTACCAATTATTGGATCCCCTTTTTGAGCCGTAATCAAATCAGCATCTGGGGTCTCCTTACTCCATCGTGCAGTTGAGAGTTCATTGTGAGCATTTGTCTGGGACCTAGTGATAGCAGTGACCTGGATTTCCCCCAACAGGGCCTCGATCTCAAGTAGATCCCCTTGGATGGCTCTGGTTTTGGCCAGCTGATCAGCTAGGTCATTTCCAGTTTTGTCTGGTCCCTCTACTTTAGAATGACCCTTGATCTTTTTCCAGTAGAAGTCATTCGAGGTGACCAGATCATCAATATGTTGTATTAATTTCCCATGTTTTAATGGTTTGTTATTAGCACATAGCATGCCTCTGGTTTTCCAGCTAACCAGGTGCTCCACGAACCCGTTCCGTACATAATCTGAATCAGTGATTATGACCAGTTTGTGGAGTTGGTGTTGGACAGCAGTGAGGATGGCTTGATGCACAGCCATCAATTCTGCCACTTGACTACTTCGGGGACCGATTTTGTACCCAGCGCAGGGTTCTGGGGCATCATTCACCCATGCATTCCCTACACCGGCCACAAGTTCCTTTTACCCGTTGTTGTCAACATGGTAGGAGCATCTATCCACATAGACAGTGGGCATTCCCTCACACTGGTCTTCTTCATAGACTTTGTGTGGGGAATGAAGGTATGCCTCCATGTTGTGCTTGATTTTAAGACTTTCGTCCTCGAGACAGTTTTCTCTGGCACAAACATGCAAGTCAGCCAGACCTTGCGCGAGGGGACTCTTCTTGTTTTGGCCATATCTGACCTCCACAGGAAAACCTTGCATTGACAGAATCCAGGAAGTAATTTGGGAATTAGTCACATTTCCGGCCCGGATTCTGTCACTTTGAAGATATTGCAAAGGGTGGTGTGGAGTCTCCGCTATGATGTGTTCCCCCTGTCATGATCTCTGCTTCCAAAAGGTCAGGGTTTTCCCAACTCCCTTGGAAGCAGATCCATAACCCAGGTTCCGAGTGCCAACCAGTCCCAATTGGGACCTTTTGGACCCAGTCCTGGCACCAGTGGCACCAGGCTCATAAATATGCCCAGTCCCAGCGCTGGAAGCGCCGGGCTCATAATGCTTGGGTGGACTTACCTGCAGCAGACCATGCTGCTTACTTGCCTGCCAGTTGAGCCTCTGATCCTCTTCTGTTTGGAACTACTTTTCCTGTTGGGTGGGGCAGGAGCCACTCCCTAGGTTCAGAACACTGGAACTCTTCTGGAAAGCAGGAACTCTTTTCTTACCTAGGCATGGCTGTGGAAGGAGACACCTAAGCACTACAGGAGGCTATTTAAACCACACCCGATGGATGAAACTTGCTTTGCGTTATTCTGCATCCTCTGCAGCAGAACGCTCATCGTGTCTTCTGCATCTGATCCTGGGCCTAAGGAAAAAGCCTTACCATCCTGAATCCAGTCTTCAGCAACACCTATAAAGACAAGAAAGAACAGGTTAGCATTACGGTCTTCAGTGACAGCGCTTCACTTACCTGGTCCATCGGCTGTCACCAACGCCTCGCGCTGCATTCCGGCATCTGAAAGACAAAGGCTTACCTACTCTTCGTGCGCTCCGGAGGTCTTCGCACTGCATTCCGGCATCTGAAAGACAAAAGCTTACCAACTCTTCGCACGCTCCGGAGGCCTTCGACGCTGCATCCCGCATCTGAAAGACAAAACAAGGTGCGTTTAAAGACATTGGGGAACTTTAATACTCACGTGCCATTACTCCTTTCCACATCTAACCCAGTGGGTATTCCGGCACCCTGCAGCCGCTCCGAACTTGTACCTGCAAAATAAAAATACAGTTAGAGCGCCTCGTGAAGCAGGCAACAAGCGCTTACTTACGTGCTTCCAGGCGCTTCTATTCATCACACGGGCTCCATCTTCAACTCACTTCAGCCCGTCATCCGCCATCGCCGGAACCCTGCAAAACAAGAGACATCATTACTAAAGACTTTTAAAGACATTAGAATTACTCGAAACTTACCGTTCGTGCAGTAAACGACGGACAGCAGTCCTCTGAAGTCAAGAGGCCTGCTCCCCTTATCCAGTGAAGAAACTGGTTACAGCACCCTGCCCCGAGGCAGATGGAGAGCACGGCGTTCACTTACCTAAGCTGAGAGCGTTAACCTGTGGGGTTCTACAGGAGAAGAGAAAGGGAAGAAGAGAGAGACATTCAATAACCCAGTTCATTAATCCCATATTTTCTATCTGCAGACATCTTACCCGTTACACATCACCTTTGAAGATACGGTATACGCCCAGTCAAGACCGGCGCCTCTACGGGAATCAGGTGAGCGTTACAGAACGCAAAGCCTACCGCAAAACTCCCGTCCAGGCGCTATGGAAACCTCGGATACCGACCAGCTAGCCCAGTTACTTGGGGAACTAAGGGCAGAAGTGCATGCAGCCCGTCAGGAAACGAACGCTCTAAGAAGGGAACTGATTATTTCCAAGGAGCGAACAGATGATCTCGCTAGACAATTGCTACAGTCACAAGCCGGACAGACCCCGTTACCCGCATCTGGGGGAAATCTTCCTTCTACATCCTCTATGAATCCAGTGCAGATCAACCTACCTGGGAATGTACCTCTGGCTCCGCCCGAACGATTTTCTGGTGACCCAAAGAGGTTTGCAGTATTTATCAATCAGTGCCGGTTGCATTTCTTATGCCGGCCAGCAGCCTTTCCAACTGATCAAGCTAAAGTAGCTTTCGTGCTTTCGTACCTTAGTGGCAATGCGGCAGACTGGTCGATCCCTCTAGTAAATCAAGATGATCCGGTCCTCCATGATTTTCAAGCTTTTCAGCTCAGTATGGAAAAACTTTTCGCAAGACATTCACAGGGGCAGGCCTTGGACAATGAGCTTCTTTCGTTGCGACAAGGTAATCAAGACCTTTTGGCTTATATTGCGTCTTTCAACAGACTGATAGTGGAAACTCAATGGCCTGAGGACAAAAGGATTACGCTGTTTTATAGAGGTCTACGTGGAGAGCTCAAAGATGTGTTAGCCCAAGTAGTGAATCCCCCACAAGATTGTTCGGACTATATAGACTTAGTCGTTCAAATAGATCACAGACTGCAGAACAGGAAGGCCGATCGTTCCAAGTTTGATGCTCGAGTATTTTCCAAACCGCCGACTCCTTCCAAAGGATTAGACTCCGGGGAACCCATGCAAATAGGGGGCCTGAAAGGTCCTCTAACACAAAAGGAGCGGGAAAGGAGAAAACAGTTGCAATTATGCCTCTATTGCGGAAACTCAGGGCACTTTCTTCGAGACTGTCCGGTGAAACCTGCCAAGAAGGCAGTAGGAGCTGCAGTTACCAAAGTTACAAACTCTGAGCAGGGAAACGACCTCGCCCGACAAGAATAGAGGTCCTCTTGCCGAGCGTGAAAACCAGTTCCGTGACCTCGCATTTCGTGATACCTATGGTCCTCATTAGCCCTGATAATCCGGATCAATTACATGCAATTGAAGCTTACGTCGACAGCGGTGCCATCGGCAATTATGTGGATCATGAAATGGTTTTGAGGATGAATCTAACTCTTTGTCCCAAGGCTGTAAAGGACGTCATTACTACGGTGGATGGAACGGAGATAGCCTCCGGACCAGTAACGCATACCACTCAAGAAGTGACGCTAGTAAGTCAAGATGGACACCATGAGAAGATCGTGTTCGATGTGATCAAGGCTCCTCAGTTTCAGATTATTCTAGGAATACCTTGGTTAGAGAAACACAATCCTCTGATCGATTGGCGAGCAAGAACGGTCCAGTTTCCAGAATGTGTCTCTACTTGTCACCCTCCACCTGGTGTTGCACTGGCAGCAATTTCTTCAGAGACTCCCCAGTTACCTCCCGAATACCTAGAATACCAAGATGTTTTCCGGAAGGATCAGGCTAACTCTCTACCTCCTCATAGGTCTTATGACTGCCAGATAGACCTGATACCTGGATCTACTCCTCCTTGTAGTAGAATTTATGCCCTCACCGAGCCTGAGAACCTTCACCTTCGACAATACCTGGATCAATACCTGGCAAATGGGTTTATTCGTCCTTCCAAGTCCCCTGCTTCTTCAGCTTTGTTCTTCGTTCCAAAAAAGGAAGGAGACCTTAGAACTTGTATAGATTATCGCTCCCTGAACCAGATCACCGTCAAGAATAGATATCCGTTACCTTTGATCCCTGAACTCCTGGACCAAGTCAGAAAAGCATGCATATATACAAAGCTGGATCTTAGAGGAGCCTACCACTTGGTACGAGTAAAAGAGGGCGATGAATGGAAGACGGCCTTCCGCACCAAATATGGGCTATTTGAATATCAGGTCATGCCCTTCGGACTTTGCAATGCCCCGGCCGCCTTTCAATATTTTATGAACGATGTCCTCAGAGAGCTCATAGATGTGTGTGTTGTTGTTTACATTGACGACATCCTTGTTTATTCTTCATCGGAATCTGAACATCGGAAACACGTGAAAATGGTCCTCGAAAGATTGCGTCAACACAAACTTTTCGCTAAGTTGGAAAAATGTGTTTTCAACGTGACTGAAGTTGAATTCTTGGGATTCATATTATCACCTAGCGGAGTGCGTATGGATTCAAAGAAGGTCGATGCAGTTCTCAAATGGCCATCACCATCCTCCGTAAAAGGTGTGCAAAGCATGTTAGGCTTCGCTAACTTTTACCGCAGGTTTATCCCCGAATTTTCTCGAATAGTCCAGCCCATCACTGCCTTGTTAAAGAAAAACAAAACGTTTTGAATGGTCTACCGAGGCGGAACAAGCTTTCCAGGATTTGAAGACTAAATTCATCTCTGCACCAATCTTAAAACACCCTCGCCCCGAACTCCCCTACATCGTGGAAACTGATGCTTCAAGCCTTGCCATGGGGGCAGTTCTATCACAAAAGGACCCGGTAACCAATCAGTTGCATCCCGTGGCATTTTGGTCCCGCAAATTCTCGCCTCCTGAAATCAATTACACGATTACTGACAAGGAACTTCTGGCTATCAAGTCTGCCTTTAAGGCTTGGCGGCATTATCTGCTGGGGGCCCGACACACCGTTACTGTGATTACGGATCACTGAAACCTGCAATATTTGAAAACCGCAAAAGCCCAATCCTCTAGACAACTCCGTTGGGCATTATTCTTTGCCGAGTTTGACTTCATAATTACCTATCGACCTGGTACAAAAAACGGTAAAGCTGATGCCCTTTCTCGGATGGGAGTGGAAGAACACTTGATCAACCCTAAACCTGTACCAATCATTCCCGAACAAAGAATTCTGGGTGTAATCGCCACACAATCCATAGAGGAAGTTAAGGATAAAGCCAGGCAACTTGTAACTCCAGCAGACATACAGAATTGGCATCTGCAGGGAAAGGACTTTGCAGTAAAGGACAACTTATTGTATTTCCAAGAACGATTATACCTGCCCAGCACAGATTTACAGAAAAAAGTAATCTCTTGTTATCACGATTCTTTAATGGAAGGACATCCCGGTATGGCCAAGACCTCAGAAAAGATCAAGCGCTACTTCTGGTGGCCGTCTTGGAAAAAAGATATCAGAGACTTTATAATGTCCTGTGGAGTATGCGCCCAAAACAAGAGTCAAAAGGAAAGACCAGCAGGCCTCTTACGCCCTATTGACATCCCACCTCGCCCTTGGCATACGCTTTCTATGGACTTCATCACCGATCTACCTCCATGCTCCGGATACAATACGATTCTAGTAATCGTGGACTTATTCTCCAAGATGGCGCATTTCATTCCGCTCAAAGGCTTGCCAACAGCAGCAACTCTGGCCCGAGAATTTCTCGAAAACATCGTCCGACTGCACGGTTTTCCTTCGGTTCTAATTTCGGATCGAGGTAGTCAATTTATTTCTCATTTTTGGCGAAGTTGCTGTCGGTCGGCTCAAATTGATGTGAGACTATCGACCAGTCACCACCCTCAGACCGACGGACAAACCGAGAGGACCAATCAAACTCTGGAACAGTATTTACGCTGCATGCTGCAACAAACTGAAAAAACTTGGAAAGACATCCTTTGGATAGCCGAATATGCCTACAATAACTCTGTCCATTCGGGAACTGGGAAAACCCCATTTTTTCTTTTATACGGCAGTCACCCTCGAACCTCGGAGTTGGATCCCCTCCAAGATCTTGAAACACCAGCAGTAGACTACCTGCATTCTACAATCACCCAAGCCTTTAAGGAAGCTGTTTCTCACCTTCAAAGGGCTAAAGAACAATACAAGAAAGGAGCAGATCAACATCGGAAGGAAGCCCCTCAATATCAAGTAGGGGATCAAGTCTGGTTATCCACCAAATATCTACCTCTAAAAGGGCCACGCACATTCAACCCAAGATACCTTGGTCCCTATTCCATCACTACCATAGTAAACCCAGTAGCGGTCAAGTTGGACTTTCCCCCGCACATGAAGATACATCCGGTCTTCCACGTCTCTCTATTAAAAAACGTGCAACCTCAAACCCGACTAACTAAATCTCCAAAACCCATCCTAGTTGATGGAGAACTCGAGTTTGAAGTCAAAAGCATTCTGGACTCCAAGATCTCCAAATCTAAACTATTTTACCTAATTGACTGGAAAGGCTACGCCCCCCAAGAGAGATCCTGGGAACCTGCTGAATATGTCCACGCTCCTCGCCTAATCAAAAGATTTCATCGAACATTTCCTGACAAGCCAAAACCCCCGGAGAAGCCCGGTTTGGGAGGGGCCTTGAGGGGGGGTACTGTCATGATCTCTGCTTCCAAAAGGTCAGGGTTTTCCCAACTCCCTTGGAAGCAGATCCATAACCCAGGTTCCGAGTGCCAACCAGTCCCAATTGGGACCTTTTGGACCCAGTCCTGGCGCCAGTGGCACAAGGCTCATAAATATGCCCAGTCCCAGCGCTGGAAGCGCCGGGCTCATAATGCTTGGGTGGACTTACCTGCAGCAGACCATGCTGCTTACTTGCCTGCCAGTTGAGCCTCTGATCCCCTTCTGTTTGGAACTACATTTCCTGTTGGGTGGGGCAGGAGCCACTCCCTAGGTTCAGAACACTGGAACTCTTCTGGAAAGCAGGAACTCTTTTCTTACCTAGGCATGGCTGTGGAAGGAGACACCTAAGCACTACAGGAGGCTATTTAAACCACACCCGATGGATGAATCTTGCTTTGCGTTATTCTGCATCCTCTGCAGCAGAACGCTCATCGTGTCTTCTGCATCTGATCCTGGGCCTAAGGAAAAAGGCTTACCATCCTGAATCCAGTCTTCAGCAACACCTATAAAGACAAGAAAGAACAGGTTAGCATTACGGTCTTCAGTGACAGCGCTTCACTTACCTGGTCCATCGGCTGTCACCAACGCCTCGCGCTGCATTCCGGCATCTGAAAGACAAAGGCTTACCTACTCTTTGTGCGCTCCGGAGGTCTTCGCACTGCATTCCGGCATCTGAAAGACAAAAGCTTACCAACTCTTCGCACGCTCCGGAGGCCTTCGGCGCTGCATCCCGCATATGAAAGACAAAACAAGGTGCGTTTAAAGACATTGGGGAACTTTAATACTCACGTGCCATTACTCCTTTCCACATCTAACCCAGTGGGTATTCCGGCACCCTGCAGCCGCTCCGAACTTGTACCTGCAAAATAAAAAGACAGTTAGAGCGCCTCGTGAAGCAGGCAACAAGCGCTTACTTACGTGCTTCCAGGTGCTTCTATTCATCACACGGGCTCCATCTTCAACTCACTTCAGCCCGTCATCCGCCATCGCCGGAACCCTGCAAAACAAGAGACATCATTACTAAAGACTTTTAAAGACATTAGAATTACTCGAAACTTACCGTTCGTGCAGTAAACGACGGACAGCAGTCCTCTGAAGTCAAGAGGCCTGCTCCCCTTATCCAGTGAAGAAACTGGTTACAGCACCCTGCCCCGAGGCAGATGGAGAGCACGGCGTTCACTTACCTAAGGTGAGAGCGTTAACCTGTGGGGTTCTACAGGAGAAGAGAAAGGGAAGAAGAGAGAGACATTCAATAACCCAGTTCATTAATCCCATATTTTCTATCTGCAGACATCTTACCCGTTACACATCACCTTTGAAGATACGGTATACGCCCAGTCAAGACCGGCGCCTCTACGGGAATCAGGTGAGCGTTACACCCCCTGGATAAACGGGTGGTAATTCTTCAATGCCCACACCGTTGCCAAGAGTGCCTTCTCACAATCGTTGAATTTTTCCTCCACAGAGAATAAAGTCTTACTCGCATAGGAGATTACTTTATGGACCTTGTCATGCTTTTGATATAATACTGCAGTCAAGCATGTATTTGAGAACCCTGTCTCCAAGAAGAACTCCTTGTTTTTGACAGGGTAAGCTAGGCAAGGTGCTTGTGAGAGGCTTCTTTTGAGTTGTCTTACTGCCTCGGCTTGTTCTGGACCCCACTCCCACTTGACCCCCCTTCAAAAGATGGATCAGGGGTCTTGTGATCTCTGTGTAATCCTCAATTAACTTTCTACTGTAATTAGTTATTCCAAGGAGGCTCATTAGTTCCAGCAGAGTTGAAGGGTCTTTTATTTTCTGGAGGGCTTCTGCTTTCTTTTCCTGGGGACAGAGACCCTGAGGAGTTATCTCATGCCCCAAGAAATTGACACGGGTTCTGCACCACTGTGCCTTTTGAAAGGAGAGTTTTTCTCCGGCAGCCCTCAACTGTGTCAGGACATAACAGATCTCCGCTATGTGTTCCTCCACAGTTGAGCTTTTGACTAGAACATCGTCTACATAGGCCAGGTTACCCCTCTCACCCAAGTCGGGCATGGCCTTGTGTAGAAAGATGTTAAATGAATTGCCGGAGTTGATGTATCCGAAGGGAGTCTGGGTCCACGTGTACTGCTGCCCCCAAAGGTAAATGCCAGCTTGTATTGGTCCTCCCTACTGACAGGTACAGTCCAGTACCCATTGGTCAGGTCAATTGCAGCAAATACCTGTGACCCCTGGATCTGGGCCAGCCCTTGGTCAATGTAGGGAAGAGGCCATCAGGAAGTATGGACCCGTTTGTTGAACTCCCTTAGGTCAGCACAGAGTCTTCACTGGACGCTTGGTTTCAAAATCCCCAGCACCAGATTATTGAAAGTGCTGTGGACTGGACGAATTATCCCTCGGGACTCAATGTTCTTAATTATTTCAGTTAGGGACTCCATTGATGCGAGTGGCAAGCGATATTGCTTCACAAACACTGGAGTCATGCCCGGGTCCGTAGGAATTGTTGTTGTGTGGATGTCAGTGCGACCACAGTTATATGAGTCCACTGCAAAGAGATCTTGAAAATCTAAGAAAACTTGTTTCCATTTTTGCTTTTGCTCCAGAGTCTCACAGGCATCAGCTAGGTTGACTCTCTGGAGCCTGGAAAGACTTCTGGTTTGGCTATCTCAGCGGCCTCCTCCAGCTGGATGTAGAAGTCCCTGGTCAGGGTATTGACTTGGACTAATGGCTTCAGGTGGGGAAGGCAGGCCTTGTGGACTTGGAAGATCACCTCATCCCTCCTGAAGTCACAGGTCACATCCTCCTTACCATAAGGGCAGGAAGAGTACACCAGGAAATTCCCCCCATGCCGGGTGAAGATCCTGTCTGGTGTTGTGTCATCGTCACTATCACTGTCACAACAGTCCTTGGGGATTGGTCCTAACAGTTCATTACCTAAATCTATGGAAAATAAATCGGTCATCAACCGCCATTCCAATAATGGTGCCTGCGGCCAGAGTGATGCTCTTTAGGTCGCTGTTATCCACCTCTATTGGAATGGTGTCGTGTTCTATGTTGACTAGTGGTGTTGGGTTTCCGTGGTGGCAATCCTTAGGACCTGCACCTGCAACTTCAAACTTGGTGAAAAACCTCAGATGCACATTGGACACAGACTTATCCCTCTGAAAACACACCACCTCCCTATCTAAAACATGTTTCTTCCATCTACAGATTCTCAGGCGTATTTTCCCTTACCTCACCTATCCTCACCCCTTCTCGGCCATTAACTCCATCATGCTCTCCCGTTTAAACTACACAAACTGCCTTTACCTAGAAGCACCAGCGTTTCAACTAGGGAAACTGCAAAGGATCCAAAACGCTGCAGCACGCCTGCTCATTAACCTACCTCCAAGAGAACACATCAGCCCTACACTAAAAGTCCTCCATTGGCTCCTGATTGGTAAGCGCACTACCTTTAATGCCATGTGCATCACCCACCGGGCCATCCACAACATCGGCGAGGAATTCCTTCAAGACAAAATCCAACGCTACCACCCCTCAAAGAGTCTCAGATCTCGCTCAGCATATTGTCTAGTGGTCCCACTTCACAACTTCTCCAGGCTGGGTGGATCCTTGTTCTCTGTCCAAGCGCTGATTATCTGGAACTCCCTAGCCCTACAGATTTGCAATGCTGAAAATCACCTGAAATTCCGAAAGGCCCTCAAAACCTGGCTTTTCCCAACATTCTCTTGAACCCACCCCCCTCTCTAAACTATATTGCTGAACCCAAACACAACAACATTCCTATCCACCAATTACAGCAGGGATGCCGACAGCGTTCGCAGCGGCTCACCATGACAAACTATTACCCCCCCATGCACAACGAAACTCCTACCCATCAATACTGCACGGATGCATGCAGCGTTCAGTGAGGCACACCGCAGTAAACCTTACTCCTCCGAAGACAAACCACACTTATACCCACCAAATATCTCACGAATGCCAGCAGCTTTCGCAGAGGCACTTCACAACAAACTTTCACCCTTGCAATTGTCCTCACTCTCTCCTATTGTCCTCCTCATCCCTCATGCCCTCCCCCTCCGGGACTCACCCTCGCTGCTCAGACTTTCCCTCCAGAAAGACCACGAATAATGACACCATGGCGTCCAAATTTGGACAAAGAAAAAGAACGCTGCAGCCGAACTACATTAAACCATACTTAAACCATACTGTACATATACCTTAAGTCACGTCTGTGGACACAGGCCACAGGTATGGCCATCCATCCATGCAACATAGAATGTAGCTATGGCTATGCCATTCCGGTCTAGCAGCGCACATAGCCGTCCATACTGAAACCCCTGATATACCTCAACACCTCTTCCACTAGCATACAGAGACTACCAACGAAAATAAAATTCGGTATAGCTGGGCACACATCGAATCTTCAGCAATAGCACTCTATCTTAAACCACCCACGTGCCTGACCTTTGGGCTGTTTACTGGAGCCACGCCAGCCACCTAAATCCTAAGCGGGCAAAAATTCACACAAGCATCTCTTAATCTAAACTCTTAGAACCTCCTACTCATTGACTGTCACCGAGGGGGTTCCAATCACAGAGCGCATTGAGGCCATACAAATGGGGAAAGAGTGCTACATAAATAACAAATACAATACAATACAATGGTTCCATGCGTTAATATCCCCGCAAAAATATTGCAATACAAATATATTGCCATATTTTTGCGGCGATATTGACCCAAGGACCCTGCGGGGGACACCCCTGCAACCCCTGCATTATTTTACAATGTGCGGGGGACACCCCTGCAAGCCCCGCTCCCACAAATTATCCCCCCCAAAAATATCGCCTATGGCGAGACAAACGGCCATATGTACGGCAATATTTTTGGTGGGGATATTTTGTAGGGATACCAATACAATACAATCAGTGAAGGACCTAAATTGTAGACTGGGCTTAAATGTGAGCTTCTCCAGTTAGGGTGTGATCTTGGGTAAATCATGTTCTCTTAGTGTACCTTATCTGCCAAATTTGTTAGTTCAAAGGAACAAAAACAAGTGATTTGAGTGTCATGGAGCGATTTCTAACGGTTAATGGTAGGCACAGTTAAAAGAAACCTAACTTCTGAAAATAATACACTAAGCACTGGAGAAAGAGATATACAAATGTTTACAATTTAGTTAATTGTAAGTCCAGACAATTGTATTTGCTCCATAACTACAAATATTAATTATGTTTCCATATGTCAAGAAAGTCACTGATAGTGAACCCAAGAGTTCAGAACAGTGTTGCACAAGATCACGGGGCACTCTAGTGAAATCCCACCACTTCCTAACGCTAATTAAAGGATAACTCAAAAGTACAATGCAGTGTACACTTATACTTAGCGATGCAAATATGATTGAATTGTTGCTTGTCAAACTAATGGCAAAACACAGTCAAGTAAAGAGCGGTCATCTCTATTGGGGTAAATACAACTACCTAGATAACAATAATAATAATGTATTATTATTATTATTATTATTCGAGTATTAAAACTATAACTAAAGGTAAAACCAGGTGAACTGTTATTGTTCCTAATTTTAATGCATTTTTCCCTCAATGTGGTGGGTTCATAGCACATAGTATCTTTTTTAGGGTGGTGGGTGTGGTTATGTAAATATGCAAATTTTGGGATGGCAGGCCATGGGAGTGTGGGCAACCACAAGTGGCACTCAAAAACATGTCACAAAGATGGCATCTGTGGGCATGTGGAAATTACGTCTCACGAGACTGAAAGGCTTGCGCATGCGAGGAATGCCGTGCACAGGAGACATCAATTGTAGAACAGCCGAGAGAAGCCTGCTCCCGCGATGCTCCTAAGGTGGCCAAGCGTCTGGTATTTTTGGGGACTGTCCTGTTTTGGAGGAGTTTGTCCCTTGTCTTGCACATACCAGTGTGGAACAGGGAAAAGTGCTGACTGTTCATTAAGTAGTTAGTCTCAACCCAGGCCTCCTTTGTGTACCTGCAGATAGAGGACCTGTGTGCTGCTGCCACTCTGCCAGTGATGCTAACCATGACTGTGTTAAGTCATTCATTAAGAGCTGAAATAACAATTCGTGGTGGGCTAAATGTGAAAGGTGTCCAGCAAAATGATGTTAGAAAGTTGGCCACATTTAGTGTGCAGCTGCAGGGGGAAGACACGGGATGCAGGTATATACTTGCCAACCCTACAGATTTAGGCAGTAGGCTACTGCTTTTGAAGCAGCCCTACCGCCTATAGATTTCAGTGACAGATCCTACTGCTTTTAACAGTGGCAAGTAATGTATGTGACTCTAAGGCAGGCTCCGGGACAGAGCATGCAACAAATGAATTAGTCTGTCTATACAGTGGACTGGTAAGTGATTCTTTGTCAAGACGGAGACGAGCATTAAGCTTCATCTTCTCTTTTAATCTACTCCCCAGCAGTTTCAACAAATACATAACATTTTATCAAAATAACATTTTTTTTTCAAAACTTCAAGTCCCATCATTCCCTGTAGTCTCAGTCTCTTGTCTCTGTGACCTGGTCCTTCCTGTTCCTGTGTTCCTCCTCTTCTTTTCCTGCTCTCCAAAGATAAGTACACGTTTATTTTAGCTCCGTAATGTTATGCCTTGGGACTAAGATTGTACCGTAATTCAAGCCACTGACAAGGTTTTATAAATAAGGGGATCAGTGATAGGCCCCCAAGGGAGTGCAGCGCAGCGTTAAGCTTTCGGGCATTTCTTTATACTGTTAGAGGAGTCGGCGGCCTCGTGCCGCACTACCTGGCACAGAAGGGGCCAGCCTATCTCCTCACACAGGCCCGCGGTGCGGTACTCGCGCCTCAGAGCGGGCAGCCCCCACCCTTGTGGGGGCAGAGCAAGCGGCGCAAGCGGGAAATCCTGGTTTCCCGACCGCGTACGCGTCGAGGGAGCAGCCCCCACCCTCGCGTAGGTGGAGCTGAGCGCGAGTGTGTGGCGGAAGCTCATGCTCAGAATAAGCGAGTGGCCCCCTCCTTTGCGAGGGAGGGGCCGGGCTCGCAAGCAATGAGGCCAATAGAGGAGCGTGAGTGCTCGCCTCTAGGAGCCCCCACCCTTGGGGGGGGGCAGAACCGAACACACGGCACAGTGAGAAGCTTCGGTTCAGAAGCGAAATTACAGCACAGAACGATACGGAGCGATAATAAGCTCATTTGACTCATAAAAATTGATTGAAAACCATAAAGAAAGTATATTTCTTACACAAAGGGCATAGAGACTAGCCCTGAGAAGACCTGCATATTACAGTAAGCAGTGCAGACAGGTGCAGCCTCACAGAGTGGATCAGTGGACGTGCCACTACACCTGAAAAGGTATTGAAAGGCACCTAAACAGCACTATAATGTCTAATTTTGAGTGGAGTGAGGAAGAACAGGAGGCAGTCTATCAAGAAGACTTAGCCTACAGCTTTAAAGAAGTGCTGGGGGATTCGCTCACGGAGGCAGTAGCTCAGGGTGTAAGACCCCTACAAGATAGACTACACACTATCGAACTGTATCTGAGCCAGAAAGAAAAGAGCACCGAAGAAAGCACGTCCACTATGGTCGCAACAAAGGACCCCAAGGGGTGTAGCAAGGCCCGAAAGAGCAAAGACTCTTCTGACCACCCCGGGCCAAATTGAAGGGGCAGGTACAGTGGCCCCAGAGGCTTCAGACGCTTTCAGCAAACTAAGAGAAGCGTTCATGAAAAAATCGCAGCTGCCGAGCCTCGAGACACCTGACCCAGGGGACGATAATATGAGCAATATAGAAGAAGGTTTCCCCGAAGAGGAAACACCAGAATTCCCTACCTCCTCACAAGAAGAGGCAGACAACGAAGGGGACGAGGGAAGCCAACCTCCGTCGAGGAAAAGGCTAAGAAAGCTTAACAACTTAGAAGAGGAAGAGACATCTTACATGTTCAATCCTGAAGACATCAGAAACCCTAGATCGTCTGAATGGGTGCCATCCATGGGCGTAGGACATGGGGAGGACAGGGGGGACAAATCCTTCCCACAATTTTAAGTGGGGGGATGTAATGTCATTTATCCCCCCCAGAATATGCGTTTGGTGTGTCGTGCAGGGATCTGTTTTTGAAGTGGGGGGAGGGGCTGCTCCCCTCTCTCCCCTACCCCCCAAAGCATAGGGGAAATACCCTGGGGGCAGATGGGTGATCATCTGCCCCCAGGGAAGGGGGGGCAAACAAAAGAACATTTTTTTAAAACATAGTTTTGGGTGGGGTGGGGTGGGTGCGGGTGGGACCACTAGCCACCAGGGATTATTGCAAGGGGGGTGGCCCTCTCCCCCACCCTAAGATTTCTGCCCCTAGGAAGGGCTACATGAGATGCCCTCCATCCATTTGGGGTGGGGGGGGGAAAGGCCACTGCAAATATTGGCAGAGCCACCCCTCCCAAGCCTGGGGCAGTACGTTTAGTCCCCCCCCCCTGGGAGCAGATGGCCACACACATGTACCCATTTACCCCTAGGGAAGGGCAAAACAAAAATATATATACTATAACATGTTTTGGGTGGGGGGTAGAGGGGCCCACTAGACAACCAGGATTTTTTGTGTTTGAAAGGGGGACGGAACTCCCCCCACCCTATGTGGCCCTCCCTGGTGGCACATTTCTGCCCCTAGGAAGGGGTACATGAGATGCCCCCATCCATTTGGGGTGGGGGGGCACTGCAAATATTGGCAAAGCCACCCCACCCCCCAAGCCTGGGGCAGTATGTTTTGCCACCTCCCTGGGGAAGATGGTCACACACATGTGCCATCTGCCCCTAGGGAAGGGCAAAACAAATATACATATATATATTATAACTTGTTTTGGGTGGGGGTGGGGGGCCCACTAGACCACCAGGATTTTTTGTGTTTGAAAGGGGGGTGGCCCTCTCCCTCCACCCTAACTGGATGGGGGAACCTTATGTAGCCTTCCCTGGGGGCAGATTTCTGCCCCTAAGAAGGGGTACATGGGATGCCCCCATCCATTTGGGGTGGGGGGAGTCCACTGCAAATATTGGCAGAGCCACGCCCCAAGCCCGTGGCAGTACATTTAGATGGCCACACACATGTGCCCATCTGCCCCTAGGAAAGAGGCAAAAGAAAAATAAAACAAATTATAACTTGTTTTGGGTGGGTGTGGGGGGCCATTGAACCACCATAGATGTTTTTAGTGGAAAGCGGGGTGTCCCTCCCCCCTTACCCCAAATGGATGGGGGGCATCTCATGTAGCCCTCCCTGGGGGCAGATTGCTAGCACAATCTTTCCCTAGGAAAGAGGCAAAACAAAAACAAAAATAAAAATAATGATAACTTGTTGTGGGTGGGTGTGGGGGTCACTAAACCACCATGGATGTTTTTAGTGGAAAGGGGGGTGCCCACGGGTGTCTTCTTTTTGGAAATGTATGGGGTTCTCTGTTTTCCTCGGTGGCTTCGACAACCGTGGGAATCCACAGCGGTCTCACTTGATTGAATCCCCCCCAGAATGTATTACCCACAATCCCAGACAATGTGAAAATTGAGTTTTTTTCCACTAAATTTCAGACTTTGTCAGGGATTGTGGGTCATAAATTATGGGGCGATTCGCGCAAGTCAGACCTCTGTGGATTCCCAAAGGTGTCTTCTATTCGGAAATGCATGGAGTTCCCTGTTTTCCTTCGTGGCTTCGACACCCTAGATCCAAATCTGTAGGTTGTCCACATGAGCAAAATTCCTGAAAATCTGCTGTCCGAAAAGACTTGGGGTTACCAGTGTTATAGGCTTTTCCCTTTGCACCCAGGTAGGTGCACCCACACATGTGAGGTACCGTTTTCATTGGGAAACCTGTGGGTACGCGGGAAGGTAGGCCATGTGTAGTTGGCTGCGTGTTTTGGTGGGTGGCCAGAGCGAAATGTGCGGAAATTGTGTGTTTTTTTTCTGTCATTTTCCCGATTTCCCCCCAAACTATGGAATCTTTCCTTACATAGTTTTTGCTTGACCTGTGCAAATCACCCCTTCCTAAACTTGGAATATTGTCTACTTTTCAGAAATGTATGCCTTTCTGGCTTCCCATTCAGCTTTCCTACCCTTCTGTTCCATTCCGTCCACGCATGTCCTATGGGACAAAAAACGCCAAAATCGCCTACCTCTCACAAAACGGCTGATTAGCATATCAAAATATGTTATTTCGGTTTCCACTCAATCTGTTCTTGAAAGCCTGTAAAATGGCGAATCCAGCACAGCAAACCATTTCTTCCTAGCTCTTACAAGGAAAACACCACAGGCTTCTTATTGGCATTTTCTGGAAAAAAAACAAATGTTCTCCTTTTTTGGTTATTTCCTCTCACCCCACTACAGCAAACTAGGATTCTGTTACGACCCCCTACATGTGGGGGAAAAGGGGCCAACTTTGGCCGAGATATCTCATGTAACAAAGAAGTTACAAGGGATTGAATGGCAACATACCAAAATCACCAAAAAAGGCCTTGACACTGGGGGAAATACCTGTGGCAGTTAAAGGGTTAAGACGGTAAAGCCTAGAGGAGATATCATTTGTAAGGTGGCTCAGTTAGTTAATTCTCCAAATGCAGATTGTGCACAGGAATATGTAACACCTGTGTTCAGCACCTGGCTTAATCTTCCAGTGGGATAATAGGCAGAGTGAATGCATTCAGCTTCCGATGCAACACAGCATTTTCCAGGTCAATTGGTTCAGAAAAAGTGGTGGAAAACACTATTACTCTCGCTTTTTCTAATTGGCCAGATTTTTGTGCATTTTCTGGGTGGAGTTCGGGAGCCGAGTGGACACACCAGGACCCCCTGTATTTCTCGCTCCACCAGACAAATGCGGCCTTACTGCCGGCATGGATTCTCATGCTGGAAATAAGGAAAAGGATTCCTCTGGGATCTGCTTGGAAATGAAACCTGGTAAAAGCAGACAGAGTCCAGAGGAAGCCATTGTCAATTCCACCAGCAATCGCTAATTGTGTGCGGTATTTACACTCTTCCAAAGTGGAAAAGCAATGTGATTTCACCTGCCTTTTAGGCTAAAATCTTCCATTTTGTGGCAGAAAAGTAAAAATGTACGCCAATGGAAGTGGTCCACTCCATGCAGTTTACTTTGCGCCTTGATGCTTAGGGGTTTTGCGTGATGCTACACATGTAATAAATAAATAAATACATTTAACATGACCCCAGATAAATGCCAATTCGTGATCAGAATGATTGAGCATGGCATGTCTCTGGTAAGAGGGTGTCCTTTGCTTCTTGAGTGCGTTGGCAAATGCCCTTAATTGCCATCTCGCGTTAATCAGGTGCTGAAACCCATCAGTGTGGATTGTGCAATAATAAGTCAACAGAGGTATTTCAAATGGCCAATTTCGCTCTTTGGGTGACATTGTCAAAGTTTCTCTGCGGAGTGAATTGTGCCCACCCCGGGGAAGAAGTGTAAAAACCCACAAGGGCACTGTGCCCTGCTCTTTCTGTGTGTGTCTTCTCCACAGGGCGACAGATGCCGACTCAGACATGGTTAAGTCTCAGGTGGCAAGTCTGTACCCTAGTTAATGTGGCAAAGGATTCCAGACTTCTGAGGCTGAAAACATTAGTAGCATTGAGTTACATGCCACCTGACAGGTATGTGTGATAACATTGCAAAGCAGAGCTGTTAGTGGGCTAAAGCAGAAGGCAATGTCTGCCCACCCTCAAAGGGTTCGTACAACCAAAAGTAATAGGCCCCTCCCCCCATCATGGCTGTAGGGGCCAGGCTCCAAAACAGGGCAGGAATGCCCCCAATCATCCAGGTCAACGAGTAGGGTACCCCTCATGCTCCAGGAATCCTGCTGAGCAACCTCTGTGCTTTCCAGGTGATACTAACGTTATTTAAAACCAGAAGTCTAAAGGGTAATCGCTTAATTGCAGCTGGAAATTAACCAATGGCGTGATCAAAATGTCTTAACCAAATGTAGCATCATCCCCTTCATATATAAGTAATATGTGTGCTCTCGCATTTCTTCATCCACTGAATTACTGTTAGAAACAAAGGCAAGAGTTGTGTCTCTTGTGTAGGCATTAAGAAGGCAGTTGCCAGCCTCTGGCATAATATGCCCATGTTCTTCTAATATTGCCCTCTTATGGCCAGGTAGAACCATCATGGCAGTGACTGGCAAATGCCTTTCCCCTGCAGACAGAAAAGCGGAAATAAGAGGCCAATTCAAGACACGGAACAAATAGAAGTTAAGACAGACTGCAGCTGCCTTTGCTGTGTTAGGGAGAACATGTTGAGTGTTCAAGCAAGGAGGTATGTATTAAGCAAGCAATGAGACAAGGGAGAGGCAAATAAAGGCCAGAGGGCTCTTTGAATAATGTAACAGGGCAGAGGACCCATGCTCTGCCATCCTAGTAACATATGAGAGAATCAAATATATCAGGCTTTGCAGCAAATGTTAAACGAGAAAGGAACAGAGTCCAGCTCTGCATTCAGAATAACAAAGGCAAAGAAAGGCTAGGCTCTGAAGCCAGCATGAGATGGAATATGAGGGACCAGATTCATCGTGAGAGGCTGGGCCGACCCTCGCAGGGGCGCTAGAGGGGCAGCCCACATAGCGGGCTGCCCCTCTGGCCACCCTCTGGGTCCACATACACCCCACCTACTAGGCATCCCCCGGGTCTGACACATTGGGCTGCGGACCTGGGAGTGCTTATAAGGGGGTGGGCTTGCAATCGTTCATCCTCGTTGTTTGTTGTACCCCCTCTCCCACCAGAGGAAAGTCAAAGCAGCAACATAACACACCTGGTCCCTCTACTCCCATAACAGGGCTTACTCAGAGGTACAAACAAGATTTCCTCTTTCTTTGAAACCCCATCTTTCCATTCCAAGAGACACACACGTCTCCTTGCCCCACACAAAAAAAGTAGCAACTTGTAGTTGGTAGAAAAGGCTTCAACTCCTTTATTTGGCAGGAGTCCAATTACAGGTGATCTGCCTCTTAACGAGCTGGCGTCCTAGCTGTGGCCCACTGGAAGTAATTGTTATTTCCTCTCTCTTACCATGAGCTCATAGTCAGACGAAATGAATGAAATGCAACATACAAAGACATGTTCTTTGCTGCTGCATCCTTTAATTTTCTTCTGTTTTCTTTTCTTCTTTTCTCTTCTTTTATACAGTGATATTTGTAATTTAATACGTAATGCTATTTTAATTCAAATTTTGTGAAAAGTTGAGTTCTTTGACTAAAACACAATAAATAAATAAATAAATAAATAAATGAATAAATAAATAAATAAAGCAAAGTCTCCAAGATGTCCCCTGTCCCCCCCAGATTTTATGTGTCTCCTACGCCCCTGGTGCCATCGCCAAGAGTAGCAAAATACATAACGCAAAGATTGCGAAAAGCTCTAGAGAAAGAAGTCAGGCAGAGGATGAGAGCAGAATGTCAGAGAGATTTACCAGGCAAAGTTGCAGAGGCACCAGAGCTTGATCCGAAAATGTTATCTTTTGTCTCAAAATCTAACAGAGACCCAAGGAAAGGCATAGACCGCTATTGGAAAAGCTGTCAAGAGAAAGTTCTCGACATTGCTGGACCATTAGCAAAGATTATGGACCTATCCGAACGGGCTAAGGACACAGGAGAAGAAGTGGACCCAGGAGTCCTAGCAAACTGGGCTCAAAGGGCCGTATGCCTCTTAGGCAATGCTAATTGCGCAATTTCATCTGAATGCAGGAGAGGGCTCCTGCTCAAGATCGACCACAAATTGGGAGATTTATCGTCATATGAGGCAGACGAGGCGGCGCAAGGACTCCTGTTCGGAGAAACCTTTGGTAAAGAAATGGGGAGGTTTGTGGGAACCTATACCTGCCTAGAGAAGGCCCAAGCGTCCATGAAGAAAATCTTCCCCAGGAGAGTTTTTGGCGGGACCGGTCAGTCCAGAGGCCGAGCTACCGGTCGCTATCAAGCGTTCAGAAGGCCTCAAGAAAATAGAAATAACTACTGGGAGAACAGACAGCCAGACTCATTCTTCCCGCCAAGAGGTCGCTTCCCTAGAGGAAGGCAAGCTAGAGGACAAGGGAGAGACACAACGTCCCCACAGGTGAGAGTTTTTACGTACCCGCCAGTTGGGGGGAGGACAGCGGTATTCTGGGAGAATTGGCATTCGCTTTCCAGCGACACCTGGGTTCTGCGGACAGCGAAAGGCATGCGCATAGAGTTTATAGAGACTCCCGCTCAATGTCAAACACCCCGTCCTCTATCCACGACACAAGTAGAGAAAGAACTATTACATGCAGAACTACAGAAGTTAGCAGAGAAGCGGGCGATAGAGCCATGCGAAACACATCCAAAATTTGTGGGCAACATGTTTTTGGTCCACCGAAAAGACAAAGTGAGGCCAGTAATAAACGTAAAGAACACATACCTAAGGATACCAGTTCAAAGAGATTTTCGCCCATTCCTAGCGTTCAATTGAGACGGGCAATTGTGGCAATTTGCCATGATGCCGTTTGGTCTAGCATCAGCGCCATGGGCATTCACGAAGATCATGAAACCGGTAGCAGCAGCGATTAGGGAGAAGGGGATACGTATGATTATATATCTAGACGACATCCTTCTGATGGCCAGCTGCAGAGAGACACTTCTCTACCAATCCGACTGGGTAGTGAAGCTCTAACATCCCTGGGATTCCTAGTGAATCAGGAGAAGTCAGAGATGAAACCAACCAGGAGGTTAGAATTCCTAGGGTTTGTCATAGATACCAGGACAGCAACCCTAGAACTCCCAAACAGAAAGATAAGAGACATAAAGAGGGAAATAAGAACATGCCTCAGCAAAACTGTCATATCACTCCGCACAATAGCACGAGTAGTAGGCCTGCTAGCAGCCTCGATACAAGCAATATTTCCAGGGCCACTACACTATCGAGCTCTGCAAAGGTTAAAGATAAGACACCTACAACAGGGTCTGCAGTATCACCAGTTAGTACACATGGACCAGGAATCCAGAACGGAACTGGAGTGGTGGCTGGCAAACATGGAAGCATGGAATGGGAGAGCCATTTTCGGCGACCGGCCAGACCTGATAATAGAATCAGACGCCAGCAGAGCAGGCTGGGGAGCCCGTTGCAGAGATCTGAAGGGGACGCTGCCGTTGATGGCGTGCAAGATAGCAGGAGATGTTGGAATCTCACAGGTATTTCGGCGTAAGCTGCAAGCCTTATCACCGAGTCATGGGCACCTTCAACCAGAAGAAGCTACGACGCTGCTTGGAATAAGTGCTCGACATGGTGCAGAAGGAGAAGTATTCATCCCGTTTCTGCCTCTCTAGTCGAAATACTGAATTTCCTAGCAGAGCTCCTACAAGATGGCAAAGCATATATAACTATAGGAGTCTATAGGTCTGCAATTTCAGCACGACACCTGCTGTTAGAAGGAATGACTGTAGGAGAGAACATGGCTGTGATAAGACTCCTAAAATGAATAAGATTTAGGAAACCACCACAGCCGAAGTACGAGGTACTCTGGGACGAATCGGTAGTATTGAAACTACTAGCAGATTGGCCCAGTAATAAATATCTATCGCTAGAAAAATTGTCAGGGAAACTAGCCATGCTACTGTGCATGGTATCATGCAGGAGAGTAGCTGACGTTAAAGCACTGGAAGTAAATAGAAAGACATATGGGCCAGGAGTAACTTTCAATCTGGCCAGAAGAATGAAAACAGATTCTTCTACAATCACATACCCATACATGCAAGACCACCCGAAATGGTGGTAAGCCACATGCATAAAAGAGCACGAGTGTAGAACAGCAGAACTGAGGCCAGTAAGGATAACTCAATTGCTAATAGCGCGCAGCAAACCACACAAAGGAGTAGCAACAGTCACTATAGCATGATAGGTCAGAGACATCATGGGCCTAGCGGGCATTGACATGGCTAAGTTTGGAGCGCATTCAGTCAGAGGAGAGATGGCCTCAAAAGCGCTAGGGCAAAGCGCAGCTCTACAAGACATCATGAAAGCGGCAGATTGGGCCAGCGATACAATGTTTAGGACGTTTTATTTTAGACCAATCAACACGATAGCAGAAGCAGTAGTAAAAAGCTTTAAACAAGCTTAATGCTCGCCTCCGTCTTGACATAGAATGAAGATTCCCCCTGCTAATAGCGCAGGGAGCTCTTGATTCTATTAAAGACAAGGTGGCGAGCATTAAATTCCCGACCCAGATACACAGGAAATGGAAATAGATAATGAAATAAACAATGTATGTTTTGCAAGTAACCATGATGATCATTTCCTCCCAGAATAGGGTGTGTATTCCCAGCCCTAACATATCTCTAAGAACAGCTGAATTTCACCAGAGAAAGTCGAGGTTAATCGGAACGAGTTGCAAGTTCTAAAGCAAGAGATAGATTCCGCTCAAAGCAGGAAGTGCAAAGTTTAGTGGGCCCGTTGGCAAGTTCAAGTTACAGAAGATTGCAGTTCGAAGCAGTCAAAGAAGAGGAGGAACACAGGAACAGGAAGGACTAGGTCACAGAGACAAGAGACTGAGACTACAGGGAATGATGGGACTTGAAGTTTTGAAAAATAAATGTTATTTTGATAAAATGTTATTTATTTGTTGAAACTGCTGGAGAGCAGATTAAAAGAGAAGATGAAGCTTAATGCTCGCCTCCTTGTCTTTAATAGAATCAAGAGCTCCCTGCGCTATTAGCAGGGGGAATCTTCATTACTTTGATTGAACTCAGACCAATTCACTGATCGGACAGCTGTGTGACTCTGTCCTGCGCTCTTGCCTGTACAACCCTTAGGTGAACCAGCAGTGAAAGCAAGTGGCAGAGTGTAACACCATCACACAGCATCTGCTGACAATTTGTTGCTAGCATTCAGAATTATACATGTTTAACATTTCAACATATTTCCATGTTGTGCTGTTTGTATGTTTTGTATTTTCCTGTGATGTCATTGTTATGGGAATTATTATTTTTCAAACTTGAAAAATCCTACATCTTTTTGGTCACAGAATGTTGGCAAGTATGCAGGTATGAGACAGAAGCCAGCAAGTACAAAATGTAGAAGTACTTTATTTATGTTTCAGCATATAGGTTATAAGAAGAGGGAGAGCATAGGGAACATCTGCCTCTTGTGTCTCCCATCCTGAATGACTGTCATTCAGGGAACCCTGGGAACCCAAGGTTCCACCGCTATCCAACATTCCATGGCTTCCATTGCATATGGCAACGCAAGTCCCACACTACACCACCCCATAGCTCTCAACCATGTGTCTCGCAAAGGCGGGTGAAATCACCCGTTTTTGTTTCTGGCGGGTGAGACGCCCATTGGAATGAATGGGCGTGCATGAGGCTTGGCGGGTGAGTCAGCCCTTTGCAAGGCGGGTGACACCCGCCATAAGCGGGTGAGTTGAGAGCTATGCCACCCAAGCCTCTCCAGCTGTTTAGATTATTAATATTACAATCCTGTTCGTGCTTGATTAAAGATACATAATAGTTATGTGCCTGATTCTTTAAGAGGTACACATGCAACACATTTTTCTTTGTCTAGGGCAACATTCTGATACAGGGTCAAGTTAAAAGTATCCAGCGTTCGCCACCCTGTTTTTGGGAAGCTTTTTAAGATTTTATGAAGGGTGAAAATGTAGTGGCAAAAACTTTCGGAAATTCATCAATCCAGCCAATAAAACATTATTGTATTGTATTTCTTAGTTTTTTTTCTTCTTTCATTTGCACTTTTTTGTGAATAATTTACTTTTGTTTCCTTTATATTGACGTGTGTTTTATTTCAATTTGTCGTTCATACCTGGCAACACTCCCGATTTAGGCGGGAGATTCCCGCTTTTTAAAATTACACATATTGCTTTTTTCCCTTTCTCCGGTCTAAAACAATTCGAACAGCAGTGAAATCCTATGGGAGAAATCATTTATCCCTCTTTCTGTGATAAAATCTTCCACCCAGGTACTTCACAATGTTGGCATTAATGTCTACGATGACTCCATGTTAATGTAACTTACAGAGGTGTAAAGGGTTCGTGTCACCAGAGAACACTGAATATCTAACATTTTAAAACATGTACAAATACTGACTAGGAGCTGATCAACTGCGTTGTGCCATGTCTTCTTGGCCTATCTATCCACGAAAACATTTTCACAGTCTGAAAAACCGCAACATAGATCTGGCTGTAGTGTTGGAGAGCAGACAACATAAGCACTAGAACGCGCGTCCCAACTTTCCATAAAGCGGTGGCCATTTTAGGTGTAGGTAAACCATCAGCGTCCACAGTCAGACCATTGTTGCCTTTGCCTTGTGAGTCCGTAAACCCGCGGTGGATTGTGGGAAGATATCCTAGACAGGCGCGGCTGCCCCTTCTGTTGGGGTCCTTGACTGATTTCCTTCTGCGCTGTGCATTGTGGGCTTCTTCCTTTCAGCTCCGAAACTGAAGCCGTCACGATGGGTGAGTGTTGAGCTCCCGCGTGTCAATGGTTCTATGCTAGTTTGTGTATCAAGACACCCAAGCACAGCTCTCGACATCACCCACGACTGAAACGTTAACACTTTGTATCGCCGGGATATGTGTTCCTAACCCTCGGGCGGCTGGCTTGCCGTCTTCACCTATGTCTTATGGCGAGCGCCGCTACCGTGATGTATGCCGGCTCGTATACATTCCTCGATGGTTGCTCAATAGTTTTTTCTCTTTAAGGATGGCACGTTTGTTTGTTTGTTGCAGCATGTGTCCTTTTGCTAAGTGGCTAATATCCCTATTTTTAACAAAGAAATCTGGATACATTTATGTTACTAAACAAATGGTATGTGTAAGGTACCTGGTGTAGCTAAAGCAACTCGCAGTTTTTATCCAGTTCTTGCGCGTAAATTCATTAATTTGTCCCCATACAAAAAGTAGCCTACAAGCCTTATTTATTTATTTTGTCGACCCAGCGTTGCGTAAGGTTCAGATGTTTCCACGAGCATCTTCCTTCATAAAAACATGTTCTCTCTACCATTGCCACGTTTTTTGAATAAACATTCGCAGGGAGTAGAAGGCCATGCGATGGGAGAGAGAATAGTTTCACCACTTAATTGTATAGTACTCTTACTTCAGTTATCTGCGATAATGTTGAATTCTGGAAGACTTGGACATTACTGTTGTCACCTGCTAATTATACTGCCATGCATTGAAGCGGAAGTCATGCTGCTGCTAAACTGGTCAAGGAAGAGTGCGCACAGACTCGAGTTGGGGGCTCAGTATAAAAACTTTTTAATAGCACAGTGGGGGGCTCAGTATAAAAACGTTTTAATAGCAGTGAGGTTGTCACGTGCTGCACCAGATAAGGCTTTAGTGAGCACTGCCACTTTTTTTTTTCTTAAAAGAAAGTGGTTACCGGTCCTAATTTGAACCTAAAATGATTTGAAAACCAGCCGTGTATTGAGAGATGAAAGGCAGTCTGGCATAGAGGGTTGAAACGGGACTGTTGCCAGAAACATGCGACGACTGGTAACATCGCATTTCTCGAGTTTACAGCCTCTCAACACGTTGTCACGTGATAATGTCTTGCTTGCCTCCTTAAATCCGTGGCCAGATTATCTTAACATTTGCACTGGTTCTAAAAAGTGAGCAAATGCTTTGATAATATAAAATGCAGCAATGTTCTTCAGCACACATTGCAAATTAAAAAAAAACAGCCAGCTGCAATTTTGTCCAGAATACATTTTTAGATAATGCTGATTGGAGCTAAACCAGGTTGCCTCCTTCTGTTTTATATAAGCAGCACAATTGGTGCTCGTTTTTTTGCGCACGTGCAAAGAAGCTTTGATAATCTAGACCCTGTAAATTCACTGTCAACATGATTTAGAAGGGGTGTGGTGCGGATTACATTAAATTGGGTGAAAGTTACTCCAGGGCTTAGAACTGGAAGGAAGCAGGCATATGAAGCGTTATACAAGAACTCAAATTGTTTTCTTCAATACCTCGCATAGTCAAGTAATATTTAGCTATTTTCTGCATGACCCTTACAAGCATTAACTTCTACTGGCTGCAATCTGAGCATCCACTAACTTCACTAAAGCAAAGGATCCATTCTCCTACCCCTAATAGCGATAGAATATTTCCTTCAAAGGTTCTAGGCAATGTATGTCTTATAAAATGTCTTGGCGAGCAGCTCTGCCGTGCTATTAACATAATTCAGTAAAGATGTGTCATTGACTTGTGTTTTCCTTCATTCCCAGGCAAGTGCCGTGGTCTTCGTACAGCTAGGAAGCTCCGCATTCACCGCCGTGAACAGAAATGGCACGATAAACAATATAAGAAAGCTCACCTGGGAACTGCCCTAAAGGCCAACCCCTTTGGAGGAGCTTCTCATGCCAAGGGAATCGTCTTGGAAAAAGTGTAAGTAGTTTAGCAGTATCTTTGCTTTTGTACTTGTGATGGGGAGGAGTCGGTTTCATGGCCTTACATGGAACTAACTTGTTGCTAGCCTGCTAATGTAATTTTCCTTTCTGTACAGTAGCAACATTTCAAAAAAGGATTGTAAACTATAGGACTGTGGAGTTATGGAAGACTCATTCCTCTCAATGGAAGTTGGCTTTTTAATATACACTTAAATGCTCAGTGTGACACTTGCGGTGCAGCTTTAACTGCCCTTTAAGCATATGGGACTTTTGGACCGATTTTGAGCATACAGCTTAATCAGTTTACAAAGTACATCTTGGATAAGGCAACCACTGTCGGAGGATGCACTTGGCATTAAGTCTATAGGGAATCAGGGTGCCGGTTTGGTCCAGCAAACATCTAAGGTACCGACTGAAGGGTTATTGGGGCGGTGGCGTTGTCTTGCGTTAATCGTGCCTCCAAAATTCCATGGATATCTATGCGCATATCCTGCATGGCAAGATGGGCTGTTTGGACTAATACTAACCCTTTTCTAAAATTCGAAATTGTGCTTTTACAGAACCAGCTAGGGAGGAAGAAATGACTGTTGGGCTCCACTTACCCATTGGGCACCTTTGGTAGTGAATGGTCCTTGGTTCTGTATTGCACTTTCTGGTGTTTTTGCACATTACACCTGTCACAAGATCTATCTTGCACCCCCTTTTTGAGCCAAACCTCTCGGCGTGCTTTACCTTTGAAGTATCTACAGGTGGCACTCTGGGTAATGACATTTGGTCTGGGTAGTGATTTCTGGATTTATTAATCCCATATTTGATTTTCAAAAATATAGCAACACTCTTTTCATTCCTTCAATGCAGTTCAGTGAAATCAGAAACTTTAAAAGGCCATAGACTTAGCACATTTTTAAAAAGTATTTTATGTAAACCTGTTTCCTAAATCAAGCTTATTTGACTTTTTGTGGCCATTGGGTTTTTGGAGGGAAATACTTGTTACTATTAGTCCGTATACAACATAAAAGGAAAAAAAGATTCACAAATCGTTCCTTGTGAAGGGTACTGAATTCAGATTTTCCACACATTCGTTACAGAAAGTCATAATTCTATTAAAGACACGGAGGCGAAGGATTATGCTTTCTCTTCAACTTTACTGTTCAGCAGCAAAGAAAAACATTACCAAAGAACATGAATACAAATCTTATAAAAACTACAATAACCATGTTTTTTGAACATTTGTAGTTCATTTCTATTGGTCTCCAACTGACCACGTGACAATTCCTCAACCAATAAACCAGTCCTCAATGAACAAAAGCTCCTGTCCTCTTTCCCTTCTTCCTCTTTCTTTGACCCTGCGAGGATGAGTTCTGTACGTCTTTGATATTCTCTTCCTTTCTCAATTTCCTACTTGTTTGCCATCTGACATCGTCCCTAGAGAAAAACATAAATTAGAACAGTGACTATAAGTCGATACAGGGTGGGTCAATCGTAAAATTCCACATCTAGTAACAACTTGTATAAACATTGATCATTAGCAACATCATCATATTCATTATACCTCTTATACGATTTTTTTTGCATAATAATACCAGAAACATGTTATGTAAACATCTCATTCTTACGATTGATCGGGTGGGATAATCCTTCGCCTCCGTGTCTTTAATAGAATTATGACTTTCTGTAACGAATGTGTGGAAAATCTGAATTCTATGTCAAGACCGGAGGCTATGATTATGCTTGTTCAAAGCTTACTTACCACTAACGATGTTGCACTTTCTAAAGGTTTAAAATAGAAAGTCTTAAAAATCTATTCATTCGACCAATCCGCCGACTTCATAATGTCTTCTACTCTAGCACCTATGTTATATGCCTTAGTAGCTATCGCTCCTCTGACTGAGTGAGCGCCATATTTCTCAATATTTATGCCTGCTTCTGCCATCACCCACCTAAGCCATCTGGCTATGGTCGCCGGTCTAACCGCTTTAAAAGGTTTACGAATCGCTATTAATGAGTTATCCCCTGGGGTCTTACTTCCCTCGTCATATCTTCGTATGCCTTTATGCATCTAACTGGGCATAATTTTGGTTGATTTGGAAAAACTTCATATGAAATAGATTTCAAACCTGTCTTAGTCCTCTTCGAAATGAGGAAGGTCACTCCATTAGGAGACATATTCTTCCTATTAATCTCCAGTGCTCTGATATCAGAAGATCTTTTACATGCTAACAGACATAAAATCATAGCTAATTTACCTGAAATTGCTTTACGTGTCAAATCTTGATTATCTGGCCATGTCAAAAATAGTCTCAGGACCTTATCTACATCCCATAATTCACTATATCACTCGCTAGGCGGTTTAATCATTTTTACTCCTCTTAATAGTCTACAAATTAATGGGTGTTCCCCAATCGCTAGTCCATCAACTCTAGGATGTCCAGCCGATATCGCAGATCTGGCCGTGTTAATGGTTCTATAAGCCTTACCCTGCGCTGCCATCTGAGCTAAAAAATTTGCTACATGTACTACATCCGTTCCATCGGGATGTATGTTCCTCTCCAAACACCAGCTACTCCATCTAGCCCATGCTGATCTATAAGCCTTGTGTGTTCCGGGGGCCCAGGATTCGTTGATGATGTTCTCAGCTTCATTCGATAGTCCTGGCCTAATCCAAGATCCCCTGAAATCGCCCACGCTAACAGGTTGATCCCTCCTGACCTCACCAAAGGGTGACTGAGACCTCTTGGATCTCGTATTATTAATTCTCCCTTGGGTAAGGCCAGTGGGTTTTGGTAAGTCATCTCCAGTAGACTGGGAAACCATACCTGACTTCTCCAATCTGGCGTTACTAGGATTAGTGATGCCCTCTGACGTCTCACCTGAGCAAGAGTCCTCGTTATCATGGAGAACGGGGGAAATGCATAGTTCCTCTGATGGCCCCAGTATTGCAGAAAAGCGTCTATCGCCTCTGCCTCCGGGTCCGGTCTCCAGCTGAAAAATCGGGGTAATTGTCTGTTCAATCTCGATGCAAATAGATCGATCTGGCATGGACCCCACCGAGACATTAGTTCCTGGAACACCATCTCGTCCAGTTTCCAATCGCTGGTGTCTCTGAGGTATCTGGAGTTCCAGTCGGCCACTACATTCTGTTGGCCCGGCAGATATTCTGCTCTCACTGAAACTCTTCTTTCCAGACAAAGTTCCCAAAATTCCTTCGCTAGTTCCGCAAGAATTCTGGATCTTGTCCCTCCCAGTCTGTTGATATATCTGACTGCCGAGATATTGTCCATCTTTAGAAGGACACAACATTGAACTCTCTCTTGTGTCCAGCATTTGACTGCAAAAGATCCGGCCAGTAATTCTAGACAGTTTATATGGAGATTCGTCTCCTGATCCGACCATCTGCCCCCTGTCGATAGATTCCCGCAACGGGCTCCCCAGCCCCATCTGCTGGCGTCGGATTCTATGATCAGGTCCGGGGATGAACCAAATATGGCTCTCCCGTTCCATGCATCCATATGAATGAGCCACCAATTCAACTCTTCCCTCGCTTCTGGTGAGATGTTCACCTTTGATTCGTATGAAGCGCCCTTTCTGAGGTGATATATCTTCAATCTCTGGAGTGCCCTGTAGTGTAGTGGCCCCGGGAAGATTGCTTGAATTGAAGCCGCAAGGCGTCCTACTAATCTCGCTATGTCCCTCAGTGATATTTCTCCCTTTGCTAGAGTGTGTCTCAATTGTTTCTTGATCTCGTTCACTTTGTGAATAGGTAAACTGAGGGTTCCCTGTTTCGTGTCCACTATGAACCCTAGGAATTCCATCTTCTGTGTTGGGATTAAGCTGGATTTCTCCCAATTTATAATGAAGCCCAGGTTTTCTAATTCTATTGTTAATTGCACTTGTCCTACCAGTGTCTCCTTCTCCTGGCACATCAGACATATATCGTCTAGATAAATTATGAGTCGTATCCCTTGAGCTCTGAGGTGCGATACTACTGGTTTCATCATCTTGGTGAAACACCATGGGGCTGATGCCAGTCCGAATGGTAGGCATTGAAACTCCCATGTCGTTCCTCCCCAGATGAATCTCAGAAATCTGCAGTGTTCCTCTGCTATGGGAATAGTCAGGTATGCATCCTTCAAGTCTATTCTGGCTAGCCAGTCTCCCTGAATTAGAATATCCCTTAGTAGGTGTATTCCCTCCATTTTGAAGTGTCTGTATACCACGTAATTGTTTAGACCTCTCAGGTTGATTATTGGTCTTGTCTTGTGTTTCCCTTTTACTAGGAACATATTGCTTATGTAACCCTTTGACTGATCTGATACTGGACGTATGGCTTTTTTGTTTACCAAACCTCTCAACTCTCTTTCTAACAATATTTTGTCTCCTCTGTTCAAAACTATTCCCTTTGGTGGTTTCTCCTGCTGGGGTGTATCTAGAAAATCTATATAAAAACCTTGCGCAGTCTGAATCACCCAGGTATCCCCTGATATGTTCAACCAATTGTGTAAAAATTGAGCGGTTCTCCCACCCACTTCTATGGTATTTATACCTGGGATTGGTAGTCTCACCTGGATTGATCTGCTGACGTTCACCTCGCCAGTTTCTGCCTCTTCCTCTACCTCTCGAAGGGAAGAACGGTGTTTGTTTGCGTTCCTCATAATCTCTCCATTGTGATCTGTCATGATAGGATCGATTGTATTGGAACCGGCCAGCCGAACGACCCCTCCCTCTGCTGGCCCGTCCAAAAATCTGTCTTCCGAACACTCTTTTAAGAGAGGCTTGAGCTTTATCTAAAGCTGCATATGAATTTACAAATTTGGTGAGCTCCTTGATGAAGGAGTCTCCAAACAGCTTCCTTTTTGCCGAAGTGGCAGATTCTGAGGAGGCTAATTCACTCAATTTTGGGTCAATCTTCACTAGTAACGATCTCCTCCTTTCTGTAGTAATAGCATGATTAGCGTTTCCTAACATGCATATCGCCCTCTGTGTCCATCCGATAAGGATTGCCGGGTCAATTGGCTCTCCTTTCGTCTTCGCTTCTTCTCCCATCTGGAGAATCTTTGTGAGGGGCCCCGTCATATCCAACATCTTGTCCTGACACGAACGCCAGGATCTGTCCAGGCCCTTCCTCACATCTTTGGTAAACTTACTCATAAAAGTTATCATTTTTTCATCTATTACCGGCGTGTCTGCCGCTCCCTCAGGGAGAAGAGGTCTGGGGCATTCCGCCCTCATCTTGCTTCTAGCCTCTTTGGCTAATGGCGCTCTCAGGCGCTTCTTTAGATATGCCGAAATCCTCCTGGGAGGTTCCCATTCTGAGGATCTGGGATGGATCAGAGTTTCTGGATCGAAATCCCCTTCATCTGCTATCTCCTCCTCCTCTTTCTTCCTTTTCTTTAACGCTTCCTGGTCATCGCCTGAGGAGGATATAGATAACACTTCCTCTTCCTCGGGGTATTCTTCCTCCCAATCATTCTCGCCCTCCTCTGAGGAATCTGAGGATGATACTCGTCCCCTGCAAGGCACCGTCTTAACCTTTCTCTTTCTTTTTCCACCTTTCTTTTTAGGTGGAGTGCTCGGGGGGGGGGGTGTGGGCTTCATCCGCCCTGCGAGCTAACTTACTGCCCCCTTTTGTCTTCATCCGAGCCTTAAGGCTCTTATCCGCCTCCAGGCCCTGGGATAGTCTGAGCCAATCCTCCATCAGCGCTATCTGCTGCGGATTATGTCCCAGAGAAGCCCCCAGGGCTTTCTGGAAAACAACATTCATTTCTGAATGGCTCCTCTTTTGGCTGACCCCAGCCTTCCCCTCATCACTAGAGGAACTCATGATTCCCAGGCCCTGGGGAATAGTGTTATGTTATGATATATATATATATATATATTTATATAAGTATGTATACCAGGATTTTCTTGGTTTAATTTATATCCAAATATCGTAGTGGATTTCAAATTCACAGGTTTTACCTGGGACTGTGCCCGATTTAGGTGCGGTGACAGAATATTGCCTGCAGGGGGCGCTGTAGAGCTGGTAACAGGACGCTACGCTCGAGCGATGCGTGTTGTTGAGCCCTTGATCTTATATATATCAGAATCTCACTCTGCGATCACACAACGTTCGTCACAGAAAGTCCGCTTTGAAATGAACCCAACACACGAAAAAGAACGAAGGAGAGAGCGCCGGAACTACGCGGTCCCGTCGCGCTCCCCCTTCCGTTATATAGTGCCCTCTATGACGGATCGTCGGCGTTGCGGCCGCCGGAGCACCAGCCCCGTCGCGGTCGCCGCTCCTCAGAGCCGCCTTTCCGTCGTGGAAATGTTCCGCCTAATATCGTAAACACAACGCGTCACACTAGGTGAAATTAACATGCATACACACAGTTCGAAATATGAAATATAGAAGAAAAGTACTTAACTCGCTGCCGAGCAGCAAAGAAAGAGGAAGGGAAAGAGGACAGGAGTTTTTGTTCATTGAGGACTGGTTTATTGGTTGAGGAATTGTCACGTGGTCAGTTGGAGACCAATAGAAATGAACTACAAATGTTCAAAAAACATGGTTATTGTAGTTTTTATAAGATTTGTATTCATGTTCTTTGGTAATGTTTTTCTTTGCTGCTGAACAGTAAAGTTGAAGAGAAAGCATAATCAGAGCCTCCGGTCTTGACATAGAATTACCAACCAGACCTATAAATCCGTGTAGTCTTAATTGCTGTGCCTCTTCTAGACATTGACTGGCTCTTTCCAATGATCTCCTGTGACACGCCTTTTTTACATGTTTTTAACTGGTTTCTTTTGGATACTTGCATACTCTACTAAAGGCATCTTTCAGAAATGTAGTATGCATGGCGTTTGGCTAGATTATAATGTCCTTCTACTGGTTGCAGAAGATAAAGGAGAGTTCCGGGACTTTTTTTTTATTGTCCCTACGGGTCGGCCATGTGTTTGTAAGCATAAATCGGTAGATCGTAGGAAACTTTCCTATGGACCTTACCCGACTTTTCGCCCATTATCGCACTCGAAATCAGCCTCCATTTTGTGATAATCCTATCATTCCGCCGCATCGACCTGGCTCACCTGCCTTTGCGGCACTAAATCAAATCCCCCGCCCCTGAAACAGACTTTATCAAAACATTCATATTCCCCGCCTCTATCCGTGACGTGACTGTGCTGCGTAGGCAAACGCGCCCAGGCGTCTTCTACGCGACTCCACACAGACCCCGGAAATCAACACAGATCAGCTCACAATACAGCGCACCACAATTCGGAATATGAAACTGTACTTTGAAATCAAACCGCAAGATTGTAAATGTGGTAAAGTACATTTATTTGACATCAAATGTTTAGAGAATATTCAGCGATTTGCATTTTTATTTGCTCATGTTCCAAAAAGTTCGTATTGAGGAACGCGATGGTCCTTTGCTGTACACAGGGTCTTAGAGCATCTCACAATACAGCGCCACAATTCGGAATGTGAAACCGTGGTTTAAAAGCAAACGGCAAGATTGTACATTTGGCAAAGTACGTTTATTGGACATCAAATGTTTAGAGAATATTCAGCGATTTGCATTTTTCTTTGCTCTCGATCCAAATTAGTTCGTCTTGAGGGAAGCGATGTTCGTGTGCAGTACACAGGGTGTTGGTTTACGATAAAAATAAGCTCTTCGGTCGCACTGATAATCGCATGGCTGTTCCAACAACGAGGCACTAGGCCACCACAACGGTAGGTATGTTGCATCTAACCGTTAGTACCGCGTAAGGGCATACTTGTACTTGGCGATCGTCCCATAAAATGGTCAGGGTGGTAACGTTGTTCACGCGGAGAAGCAACTGGCGGCTGTAGAAGCCGTCCGCCGGTGTCTGGTACTCGTGACACAGACAGTAGTGAATGATGTACCTAAAAACATAAAAAATGAAATTAGTCTCACCATCAGATCCTTATTAAAATCATAGCGAGGACAGCGCTACTGGGTGTACACAAGTGTTTAAAGGCGTGGCGAGGCAGGGAGGGGGGGGGAGTGGAGTACAAGGTAAGTAGCATAAAATAATAAATAAATAGGGCCAGCTGGTGGCAAGTGCAAGGTAAGTGCAGAACAAGTGCTGGGAAGGGGGGGCTGTAGGATACTGAGACAGTCCCCCAGTGCAGGGGTTGACAGGGAGGCAGTGCAGGTGGAGAGTGGAAGGGCCCAGGACCGAGGTCGCAGAGAGTGGACCAGTTGTAGCAGGGGAGAGGGAGAGAGAAAGCAGAAGCAAAGAGGAAGGTTTTGAGGTGCTTCAGTAAAAGCAGATGTTTCTCCTCAAGATAGTGCGCGGTAGAAAACAATATGCCACATAGAACGAACAAGTACAACTGAACCCGTCTTTAAAGCCACTGTATAGTAATGAAATTGCGGCATAAACTCATCAAAAGTTACTTACATTATATTTGCATTTTCCATTGTGTCTCTGTGTAGGGCAGACCCGAAACACCACTCCTTCTTTGCCGACGTTACTTCTTCTAATGAACGTGGCTCATCGTTTCGTTTCTGAAATTTTATTCATTATCTTTTCTTAGTCTTTCGGGATGGTCCCGGCCTGTCAAGGTCAAATCACAATAGAACCTTATACTTGGTCGTGGGCCGTTCCGCCACCCGAGCAAAACATCAAAGCAGCTGACCTTCACTTTGAGCGAGCACACATTTCTAGTTTGGGCCTGCAACATGAGGAGACTCGAGAGAACAGACAATCAAATTACAATCATTTAAACCGTGATGTGTATTTCTCAATGAGCTCTGCTTTAGGTGGACATGGAACAGAGGCAATGTTGTGTGGCAATGCAGTTGTCCCCTGCATAGGTTCGTTCACCACTCCATGTATGTGCCTATCGAGGACATCTACGATAAGTCTCTCAATAAACTCATATTGCATATCCTCAAACACTGGTTTGATCACCCATTGTTTACTTCTTTTAGTGAAGGCCTTATTGTAGCGAAGCGTCCCTAAAGTTCCGGTCGTCCGACTTTGTTGACGGCCAACATTATGGTTATGTGCCAAGACCGCTAGAAGAGTCCGATTTATCATGCCTTCCATGCCAAAATGCAATCTTTTGGGCCTGTACTTTAGGCACATATTGTGGAACACCTCCAAATCTCCTGTGTGGCAGAATTCCGTGAGTCCCCTCAAAGCTTTTGTTAAAGTTTTATCAAATACAATCTTTTCAATGGCCTTGTGAGTGGGTGATGAAGGAATCAACCACTTCTTCTTCCGTGCCTCCTCTGTGGACAAATGGCCATGTTCACATTTGTGGAAATGTTCATTTGTGGACCATCGATGTACGTTGCTGCAGTGCAACATTACTGACCGCCATTTTTCCAGTAGAATTTCCAACGACCCTTCACATGTTTTTGAGCTCCACCAAAGATGGTTGCTGATTGACTTGGACCACTGTGAAATACCTTGCAATTTTTTATTGATTGATTTTGCAAGATGCCAAACGTCAAATTGGTGATTTATATTTTTGTACTCTTCTCTCATTGTCTTGGCAATTGAAACGTGTCTGTCCGTGGCTATCAGGTCGATCACCATTCCCCGCGATTGTAGTTCTTGCAATGATGCTACAAAGCCAACTTTCTCCATGGCCACTGAGGATGTACTTTGTGACACCTGCACGACCACCGAACTCACAATTTTCTTACTTTCCATGTCCTGAAAGTGGTAGGTGCAGTACTTGGCTGAAAATCCTGGGCTGTCGCACTGTCCATCACCGGCTAGCCTGAAGCGTTTGCCCGCGAATGTACTTTCCATTGACATTTTTTCCATTCTCCAAGCTTCGCTGATGGCTGGAAATAGATAATCGGTTTGGTATTTGTAGAACTGACTTTTCGCAATGAAATGGATTCCCACAAACTGAAAGAAATACTGTAACTTTTTAAAACTTGAACCACTAAAAAGTGCGGCCGCTGCACAAAGTAGATTGCCTGCTGGCAGTTGCCCCAGCATGGGTTGTGCAGACCATGCGAACGGATGATATTGTGTACAGGTGGCATGTATTTTAAGGTTAGTGCCTCGAATTGCACGAGTCACATTAATCAATGGCTCCCCACATACTTCCCCACCAACCCAATGCCCACATTTCATCATCATAATAATATCCATCAAACAGCTATCGAATACAATGAATTTGGCCTCTTTCCTTATACTGTCACTCTGCATCCCAGCTGGTTCGGCCTGTAACGTTGAGGACATGTCACTCGCATGAAAGGTACAATCTCTGATATCGTCTTCCGCTATGCTGAGTGATATTGATGGTGTTTCATTGTCGTCCACTTCATTCTCTTCCATTGCAACATCTGTTCCTTGTCCGGAGATGGGAGAAAAAAACAATGTCTTCAACTTTCGCGCGCTCTTATTTTTTGCGGGTGTGGATTCTGTGAATTGATCTCCGACTGCATCCAAACTACCAGGAGGACATTCACTATCAATGGCTGGTGGTGGTATAGCTCCGTTGTCAATCACTTCATATTCTTCCCATTGGCACGATGCATCTCCAGTCTCAAGTCCCTGCCAAAAGGTTTGACAAGCAACATCTCTCGTTCGCTTCACTGTCTGTGTAGATCTAGTTCTTACACCCACTCGCAACCAGAGGACAGATTAGAAAAGGGATGTTCAATTTAAACACAACTTACAGTATTGAACTATTGACAGTGAAAGACAACATAATATAGTGAACAGGACACTAACCTTCTTTTGCTTTCTTTTCTTTGAAACTTTCTTGCCTCGAACTTCAACATCTGGACGCTGTTGCTCCGACTCGTGTGTGCATGTCTCCACTTCCTCTCGCGCTGCAACGACTATATTTTCATGATAAGCACATCCATCACTCACTGAGGCTCCATCGACTCCCTGAAACATAGAACTTTCATTAGTATGTATAATAATATTGAAAACACAAAATGTACTTGGGGACCCATACGTACATCTCAATAGCAAAACACGAATGAACGCATTGTGTAGAACATTCAAACGACAATAGTTCACGCATTGTTGATCTAGTTAGATTGAACTGTCAAGATCCATACCTCGGGCTCCGCATAGACTTCCATTGATGATATTATTGAAGATGACGCTTCAGCAACTCCCTGAAACACAGTAATTGCATTAGTATGGTTTTCTATTTTGTTTAAAAGAACATAAACTTTCTGCAGGCGTCAACGTCTCATCTAAATAGACCTGCACAAATGATCAGTTGTCTAAAATAAATAATGGATATCTAAATATGATTCGATTTGCTCCATCGTTGGAAGTGTCACCACCCAGAGATCTGCATCAACTACTAGGGGTGATGTTCTTGTTGAAGAAGCTCCGTCAGCTCCCTGAAACATAGTACTTGCGTTAATAAAGAAGGAAGTATAGCGGATGTAATCACGTCATTTGATCTCGCATGATTGATCTGTCAGTATCCATACCTCGAAATGCATAAGAACATCAAGGGACGATGTAACTGCGGTGCACACTTCTGCAAGCTGTTGCGCCGACCCGTAACTGCATGCTCCCCCTTCTTCTTGGACTAATGCTCCATCGACTCCCTGAAACATAGGACTTTCATTAGTAAGGAACACAATATTGAAAAAAGAAGACACATAGGAGGGCGACGACAGAAGGACATACCAATGGCTAAAAACGAAAGAAACATTGTGTGTAACAATCACGCTACAAGAATGCAAGATCTGATGATCTCCATCGATGGAACTGTCCGGAAACGTACCTCGAGCATCTGAGTGACATCTACGGTTGTCGTCAATGCGTTGGACTCCTCAGCATCTCCCTGAAAGACAGTACTTGCATTATTTTGGATAACAATAATTATAACTGAAAACAAAGACTAGAGGACGAGTACTGTGGTGTACCATTAGGTAAAATAATTACACGATCAATTAAAACTATTGATTTACATGCCTAAAACAAGTCAGTGTCAGAATAGCTAAGTAAGATTACCCGATAGGCGCTTGAAGTGGCTGATGACTGCAATAACGACACGGATGGAGAATCTTCCGCCTTCATATTGAGTGGATACATAAATGGGGAAATTATTGTTAGCTAATGCTACACACTACCGCAAGGCCGAGAGATAAATACGTAAACTTGACTCACCAGTGGAGGGATGTGGACGAATAGAGTGGGAATAGCGGTTGAGAGCAATTTTCGCCTCGCTCGCGGTGTTTTCTTCTTTATTAGCAATGATGTGGAGTACATGTCTGGGCTAAAGTGCCTGCTGCAGATGCGGTATCGATCACCCCTCTTGTCCGCAAAGACTTCTAGGACTCTACTTTCTAGCTCAGAGGCTGGATATCCGCAATATCGGACCCATTCTCTTATCTGATCTATTGTCTTAGGGAAAACATGCATTATAGTACCTTCAGATTTGTTATGGGTCTTCGAAGGGCAACCGCCAATGGAACAGGCAGGCATTATGGAAAGTTCTGAAAAGTAAAGATCAACAATTCTCTATGAATACCAATGTGTTAAAACATTAAATGACACATAAAAGGTTCAATGCAAGGTCCGTTTTGGTTCTTGGAACTATACACGTTATTCACATGCGGATAAGTATTTCAATAACTTTCAAAAAATAGAAAAAGTAATTTGACTAAACTCAGAACATGTGACTAGTTCCTTGCATGTACTGTCGTGAACGAAAAGAAAACATGGATGCAATTTGATGACTACTAGCAAATAGATATAAATTAAAAAATTGGACGCAAAATGATTATGGTACATGGACTTACCTTGACGAACAAACAGTTAGATGCAGGGATCAGAGTAGTTTCTTGTCGTAGAACAGGGAGCAGTTCACAGGTTGCAAACTGACGAGTTTGCTCAAAGTGGTCACGGAAGTTCACAGAGACGAAGAGCAGATAACCAGCACCTTCACGGGTTGACTAGCAAAGCGCAAAGAAGTTCTCATTAGAAATATGAAGTGGGTTATAAAGAATTCGAAACAGGGGTGTGTTTGTGAATGAATGACGTGTATATGTCGTGGCATTATGCGGATTGCAGGGGGGCGTCCAGCGTGAGGGGGGATGCTTGGCAGGAGACACGGGGTCTGGAGGTAGACATGGGAACAACAACCCATGCTCTATAGACCACTTTGAAGTGTACATGGTCTTTGGCACCTCTTGGCCTTTATCGCTCCCTGACAGCTCCACTTGCCAGCACAAGTACCCCGGTGCGAACTGCCTTTGATAGGGCGGGGGGGTGGATTGGGGCGGTGGTCGTGCAGACAAGACACAGGAAGACTCGTCAATGGAGACACACTTATGTGGATTGCAGGGGGCCGTCCAGCGTGAGGGGGGATGCTTGGCAGGAGACACGGGGTCTGGAGGTAGACATGGGAACAACAACCCATGCTCTATAGACCACTTTGAAGTGTACATGGTCTTTGGCACCTCTTGGCCTTTATCGCTCCCTGACAGCTCCACTTGCCAGCACAAGTACCCCGGTGCGAACTGCCTTTGATAGGGCGGGGGGGTGGATTGGGGCGGTGGTCGTGCAGACAAGACACAGGAAGACTCGTCAATGGAGACACACTTATGTGGATTGCAGGGGGCCGTCCAGCGTGAGGGGGGATGCTTGGCAGGAGACACGGGGTCTGGAGGTAGACATGGGAACAACAACCCATGCTCTATAGACCACTTTGAAGTGTACATGGTCTTTGGCACCTCTTGGCCTTTATCGCTCCCTGACAGCTCCACTTGCCAGCACAAGTACCCCGGTGCGAACTGCCTTTGATAGGGCGGGGGGGTGGATTGGGGCGGTGGTCGTGCAGACAAGACACAGGAAGACTCGTCAATGGAGACACACTTATGTGGATTGCAGGGGGCCGTCCAGCGTGAGGGGGGATGCTTGGCAGGAGACACGGGGTCTGGAGGTAGACATGGGAACAACAACCCATGCTCTATAGACCACTTTGAAGTGTACATGGTCTTTGGCACCTCTTGGCCTTTATCGCTCCCTGACAGCTCCACTTGGCAGCACAAGTACCCCGGTGCGAACTGCCTTTGATAGGGCGGGGGGGTGGATTGGGGCGGTGGTCGTGCAGACAAGACACAGGAAGACTCGTGAATGGAGACACACTTATGTGGATTGCAGGGGGCCGTCCAGCGTGAGGGGGGATGCTTGGCAGGAGACACGGGGTCTGGAGGTAGACATGGGAACAACAACCCATGCTCTATAGACCACTTTGAAGTGTACATGGTCTTTGGCACCTCTTGGCCTTTATCGCTCCCTGACAGCTCCACTTGCCAGCACAAGTACCCTGGTGCGAACTGCCTTTGATAGGGCGGGGGGGTGGATTAGGGCGGTGGTCGTGCAGACAAGACCCGTTTGCCGCAGGGCCTCACCAAGGAGAGGCCATCTAACTGAATGTAAGAGGATGGCTGCAGGATCTACTACATGGAAGGCAGGGGGGTGAGTTTATAAATACCTCACCCTCCTAGGAGAATATATGGGGGTCATCTCTGTACCCGGTGCCCAAAAAGAGGATTTATTATGATCAACCATATTTATTATTTACCTATAACCATGTTTTGTATCAATAAAATCCAACAGCTTTTTATTGCAAACGCTTGATGCCAACCCACAAAATAATATATGTATGACTGCTGCATATATGGGTTCAACGGTTATGTGGATTGAAGGTGTGCGGCCAGCGTGAGGGAGGATGCTGGCCGGAGACATGTGGTGTGACAAGACAAGGCACTGGAAGGCTATTCAACGGAGACACACTAGATTCATTTAAAAAATCAAAAAAACCATTGTTAAAATATATGTTGGGCTTTATTTTAGATTTTAATTAAACATAAATAATAAACATTACACATTGTAAAGTTGAGGTTGCAGCACATCGAGGGAAAATCCGCGGTATTGTCCACTGTCACTGGGGAAATGTTGTCTAATGGCAAGTACCGCACAGGCAGGTATTACTCTCCGAACGCGGTGTCCGAGCCTCCCGTGAAGCCACCAAGTGAAGCAACGATAGGCCACCAGCCTGTACCACCTGTGAAAAAAAAAGATGCAAACTGTATTAAACTGACCAAACTTTCTTATCAATGTCGATTCAGGTAACACATGTCATTTTTCTTAGAAAAAAATTATATCTAGAAAATGCACTATATGGAACCAATTTACATGCGTTCGAATGATATGTAAATGTAATTTTATATGTGGGAGACGACCATGAAATAGTGGTGGCATCACTGACATCACAAACAGAGTATACTTACTCGTTACTCGGATTACGCGGACGAACAGTGCCACGAAGTTCGTGCATAAGCACCATCATCATCCTCAACACTGTCCGTGAGAGGCAGGCTTCCCTGAACTCTGGCAGCTCGGTGATGCATTGCGGACTTTGCTCGCCTTCCTGCTGACTTTGCTCGCTTTCCGAAATGTAGGCCAAGCACCCGGAATTTTCACGGCAGCAGCAGTTCTCCTCCTCAGTTGGCATTAGCTCGCACCGATTGCACGTGCACCAGGTGGAGACGCCGTCCATGCGACATGGTCCAGGCTCTTCATCCGTTGACTGGTCCTCCCAACTGCCGTCCGAATCCCCATCGTTTTCGCGTGCTTGCCTTTCCAGTAGTTCCTCCTCGGTGTACTCGGGCTCGTACATATACGGCATTATTGTGGCCATTGTGCGGTAAAGATAGTAAAATAATTTACAGAGATGGTACAGGTGTTCACACGGGCTACAAGCGGCGAAGGTAGCTGACCAGAGCACTGAAACGAGTCACAGAATACTCAAAGTAACACAGAGAGAGGAATGGAATTGAAAATCTGCTGCTGTATGTTGTGAAACGGTCTGTTTATACTTATTGGGGAAAGAGGCGTCCTGCCATTTCCATGGCAACACGTCAATAGCTGAGGCGCAGCGATTGTTGACACGAGACGTGCTTGAAATGGGCAGTACGCGTCTGCTGATGTCAGGCTCAGGGGCGGGGGATTTGATTTAGTGCCGCAAAGGCAGGTGAGCCAGGTCGATGCGGCGGAATGATAGGATTATCACAAAATGGAGGCTGATTTCGAGTGCGATAATGGGCGAAAAGTCGGGTAAGGTCCATAGGAAAGTTTCCTACGATCTACCGATTTATGCTTACAAACACATGGCCGACCCGTAGGGACAATAAAAAAAAAGTCCCGGAACTCTCCTTTAAGCAGTTGGGCAAAACTCATTTTTAGAAGCCATTTGGTGTTGGAGGGGGGGGGGGGGCTGGAGCTGAGTTTTATGCCAATAGTTTCCAAGATAATCCTTGGTTATTGACGCCATATGCTTGAACCATTGTAAGGATGATTCTGATTTCACAGTAGATGCAGATGTTAGTTTCATTGGTTGAAATGGCATGGTTTTGCAAAATGGACCAAGCGAATGCGCTCAGATTTGAATGGTTGCAACAAAGATAACAAATCAGCTGGTATTCTTTTTGTTTGTTGTGCATAATTCAATTATGCACACATGCTATATAATGGGTGTTCTTATCAAATTGGATGGAATCACTAGAAACACCGGAACATGGACTTGCACTAATGGGATATTCACTTGCATCTTTTTAATAGGAGGGTTCCTTGATAGCGCCATTTGCAAGGAAATGGGGCTGAACGACCGAGAAGTAAAACCTTTTTTCGAGATGGCCATAATGTGTATAGTCGCAAATAACGCACACAGTAGTGGAGCTTTGCTTGTTTGATGTTTAGTTCGAAAACTTATGGACTGTTGTCTTCATTGGTAATATTTCTTCCGGGATGTGTTCTCTTGCGTGTCTGTGCATGATCCTTAATGTTACCAAGTTGTGACTGACACATTTTGTGAACCTAATAGTTGGCATTGTCATTCTTTCTGGATGCATTTCATGATGTTTTCTGTTTCAGCGGCGTAGAGGCTAAGCAGCCTAACTCTGCCATCAGGAAGTGTGTCAGAGTGCAGTTGATCAAGAATGGAAAGAAAATCACAGCTTTCGTTCCCAATGATGGCTGCTTGAATTTTATTGAGGTATGCCTGTTTAAAACAAATGTCCCTTTTAGTACAGGGTGTAAACCATAACTTTTTGATTAAAGGGATGGTCTAGTAAAAATTTGTATTTAAAAAAATAGGCAACATTAAAAAAAAAAATACTAGCATTCTCCGTTTGAAAACTTCTATGTAAAATTTTGAGCTATTCAAGCTCAAAATTCGCAAAAGCAAGCACATGGGTGCATCCATTTTGTGAAATGGAGGCCCTCCTGTGCTGGCTTTTGCTTTTGTGGCACTAATGAAGGAAAAGCCAGCCAGCAGTCCTCCGTCTACAGCATTAATGAAGGGAAAGTCACCCAGCGGTAGCCTTTGTTTACTACAGCTGGCTGGCTTTTCCTTCATTAGTGCCGCAAAAGCCAGCACAAGAGGGCCTCCATTTCACAAAATGGATGCGCCCATGTGCTTGCTTTTGCAAATTTGGAGCTTGAATAGCTCAATTTTACATGCCCTAATCAGAATTTTAAAAGATGCCACTAAATCGTGAATGTAAATAGAAAGGTTGAGGGGGATAGGGTCTGTCTTGTTTACCTGGGTTGACTGAAAAATCAAATATCAACACATTTAAGGTGGTGGTGAGACGCTCCATACATTAAAATGTCCATTGTGATGTGTGTTCTGTTACTTTAAATCAGTAGCGTAATTGAGATAGTAATCTCTATTTCTGTTATTCCAGGAAAACGATGAAGTCCTTGTAGCTGGCTTTGGTCGGGCTGGTCATGCTGTTGGTGATATCCCTGGCGTCCGTTTCAAAGTTGTAAAAGTGGCTAATGTTTCTTTGCTGGCTTTGTACAAAGGCAAAAAGGAGAGACCCAGATCATGAGAACATTTTGAGCCTGAATTGGAATCCAATAAATCTTTTCAATTAATCATTGGTTTGGTCTGGTCTCTTGGGTCACACTGCACTATATTGACCATATTTAACCAACGTATCAAACTTTTCCAACTTAATTTTAGAAACATTTCAGCTTATTTTGTTCTTGTGTAAAAATATTTCAAGCATCTTGTAAACCCTTGCACCGGTGCTAGTGAAGGAAATGCACCAGCTTATTTAAAAGGGAAGCTGCTTGAAAATCTAACGTAGTAAGTTAAGTTGTTAGGCTTTGTCCAATTTTATTTTTTTCTCCAGATTTGCTCCCCTCGATTACACCATACATTTGCTAGTGGAGCATTGAAATGTTGCACAGCCCTTCAGTGTTGCTTTGGGAGAGACAAAGCAACACAGAAGCGCTGGGGAGCATTTCAATGCTCCACTGGCACATGTATTGTGTAATCGAAATAAATGGTAAACTGGTACTGTTTTACTGATGTGACATTCTTGATCCCAATGTAATACTAGTTATGGAGAACCTGACACCCCCCCCCCCCCCCCCCCCCGGCCCCCTTTACTCAGACCCAACCAAGTTTGAATTTGATCTGGACCACGTAACCCCTCACATTTTCTGCATGCCCTATCCTGCAGTTTCCCCTAGGGTCCCCAAATGTAGCCACTTTTGGATGCAGGCGTCAAAATGGGATGAGCTCATACGGGCTCGAGGTAGATCCGTTTTCACAATGGAAAGCAGAAGGGGGGGACCTGGTTTATGTGCCAAGATGGAAGTGTAATCTGAGTTACTAGCCATACAATTTTTTAAAATTAATTTCCAACATGTGCACCATACAGTGTAGCAACTAATATTCCCTTGTACAGTTCCATGTTGTATTCCTTCTGCTGCTGTCAGTCGCCGGCAGACCGGCTCCTACTACACTGTAGTTGCTTCAGATTCCCAGCCTCTATTCTGAGCTCCGGTGCGGCTCTCATGGTCCGTGCTCGGCTTTGGTTCACCCACACTGTGGGAGCTCCTCTGTCCTTTATCTTGGCCCGGCGCCATTTTGTTGTGCTTGCCTGCATCTCAAACTTCTTTACTCCGCGTTCCGTTCAGGGTGCAAGTTTTCGCTTATGTTTTCACAGCGCTGGATGCACTGCTTATTCATACTGCTGTGGCTCATTTCTGTTCGCTTCTTATCCATTCCATATGTTCAGGCTTCGGATCATCGTCTGATCTGCAGGAGCACCAGGATTCACGTCCTCCCTATGTGGCCAGGTAGCCATGCCCCCCCCTCCCCCCACTAGCCATAACTCTTTGATGTTCCTTCTGCAGGGTGAATGTTCTGGGGTGACCTAGGAACACGCAAAACCTAGTTTCAACCTGCTCCACTTAGCTACCCTCAATTCTCACTCTGCTGTCAAACACTCTAACATCTGCCACCTCCCTGAGGACCTTGACCTTGATGTCTTCCTCACTGCGACCTGGTTCACTGCCAGCTGTCACTACTTTGACATTCTTTTCTCTGACGGCTACAAGATCTACTCTAAACCCAGGTCTAACCGGTCCAGGGGTGGAATGGCCCTGATATTCCCCGAGTGGACCCCCACTAGCCAACTCTGCCCACATCTATAGGCCCCCTGGCCAGGTCTCCCACTTCCTCTCTGAATGGGCTGACCTCTTCTCTACTAATCTTATCTTCCTTGGAGACTTAAATATCCACCTCAACTCCCCTAATGCAGCCTCTTGAGCACTTCCGCCCAGCCTCTGACTTTCACTCTCCAGTCTTCCCTCTGGTCCTATGAGCTCTGCTGGACACACCTTGGATGCTCTCATCTCCTCGGACCTCTCATTACTCCTTTCTCCTTGTCGGATCATGGTCTCCTGTCTTGAACAAATAGTGTCGTATGTTGATGGACACTGCCATCCGCTGCACACCTTCCTAACTTGAACAGTCAAATGTTTAAGCTTTGTAGGTATGTATTTTAACATTCAATTAAAGAAAAAACACAATTTGCCATTTCATTTGTAGAGTATTTAATCAACACAATTGTGGTTAAAATTAGGAACTCTGCGCGTTTCGGGCTATGCCTTTCCTCAGGAGCAATTCTTGCGAAATCTATTCACTCAAATTGTGAATCAATCTTGTTTACACAATCTATTAAGCAAACTCATAGAGGATTGCCTATTTTAATCACCTGGTTACCAGACATGGTCATAGTAGTTTGAAGATTCTGATCCGTTAGTCAGGAAACGAGGTGGTGTTTCAAATTCCAAATTGTACCTATCCAGGATAGTCAAAAGTTGACTTAAGTATAATTCACGTTTTATGGTTTAAACTTCCTTGGACAGCAAGAAGTAAAACATTTTAAACATCCTGAAGTATGAAATAACTTGCGTCTGTAAAACACGCACCTGGCCTCATTCTAAGTTTGCCTGCCGGAGCCGCCATGCCTGACGGGTCTGACCTTGCTGGGCATATTGGCCACGGTAGACGGACCAGTGGCGGAAGCACCGTTAACTGTGCTGGTGCTTCCGTGGTCCCCATTCCCATAGTACTCTATGGGGACTTAGAATTTGCCAGCGCCTGACTTCCCGGGCCTCGGGTTGTAATCGCCCAGTGTTACAGAGAAGTCTGGTGCTGGTAACTATTCATGGGTCCGGCGGCAACACGCCGGTATCACGGCCCGGTTTGCGCCTGAATGAAGCCCACTGTCTCTATCTGTCCAGTGGAAGCTTTTTAGTTCCACACATATCTTTGAGATAATAAGTAAAAACACTGTCAACTAAATTACCTGTTGGATCATTCCACTTGGTTCCCAAAACAGCAGCGTGTGAAGTTCAGTGACACTCTGCCTTTGTCAATCCTGTAAATGGATAAGTAAGATGTTTGCAAATATCCTATGCGACTCCCTGTTCCTAGAGATTTCATAGTGTCGGCACTTTCACTCATCAGAGAGTTGTAATTCGCAGGGGATGGAGATCCATCTACATACTTGAAATAGGCCAGTTCGAATATGTGGTATCATTTGCTTACTGCCACAGTCCAAGTTGTAATCTCAATGCAGCTGGTATTGGGCCTTGGCAAGGTCTGTGGTGTGAGCAGAACGTGCAATCGATGATGCCAAGGTTTTTTGCCTCACCCAAAGGAGAGCGGCCCAGGTAGGGCGGCCAGAGTGAAGAGAAGGTAAGCGGGAGCAGGGGTCCCAATGAGAAGATCTCCGTCTTATTGGCATTAAGGCAGAGATCATTGGAGGTGCACCAATCCTGAATTGGGGTATAGACAGTCGGGAATGAGCATATAGGAGGCTGAGGGGAGCCTAAAAGAGATCAGTGTCATTTGTATAACACAAAGTTCAGAGGAGAAGGTAGAGATGAGGTGGGCCAAGTAGACCTTGAAGAGCCAGGGTGAGAGGATGGAGCCCTGGGGAACACCACATGTGGGGAGAGGTGGTGGAAAGGACCCAAGTTGGTCTTCTACATTCGCTTTGTCAGACATTTACTTCTTGCCTTTACTTCGTCTGCATGATAACTTTATTTGCAAGGTTGGGGTCGGAGAGAAGAATTATGGATTAGAAAAGGGGGCTTACAGGGGGTCTGTAAAGACTGAAGTGAAATACTGAAGAAGTAAATGTGATAAAGGGGAAGGTACTATGAAGTGAGTCTAGAAATAAAGGTATAAATCCACTGCATCAGCGAACTAAGCTTTGTCCTTGCAGAGCCTATGGCCCCAACACACAACGGGCCCAGCGTTGGTTGATCTCAGAAGCTAAGCAGTGTAGGGTCTGGTTAGTACCTGGCGGGGAGACTGCCTGTGAATAGCAGGTGCTGTAGGCATTTTTGTGCTCCATGATTCTCTGTCACCTTGCACACACACGCAAAAGGTTGCATCTTAGATTGGATTATAGACAACCACTGTGACACAAACGGTGTCCAATACTGCCCTCCCATGGACAGACCACAACTGCCTACAATTTACCATCCCCATAACTCCATGCGCCAAGCCCACCACATCAGCACCGGCTACAGTAGCCAGAAGCGCAAAAGAAATCACTGCAGAGAACATCAGTGCCCATCTCAATCTCCCATGCCTAGAGCCACCTTTCTCACCTGACCCTGTCATACTAGCTTAATTATTCAAAGACGCACCGACCAGTGCCATCAACAGTCTCCCTGTTAGAAAACAAAAAAAAGTCATTCCACTCCAATTCATGGTTCACAGAAGAGCTCCTAAATCTGCGCAACTCCAAACGACAGGCGCTAAAAACTTCACAGGCTAACCCCTGTGACACCACCAAAGATACCTTTCGAACCATTGCAAAAAATACAAAGACTCCATATTCAAAGGCAAATGAGAATCCTACAACAATAGTCTCGTTGGCCAATTCACAATTTAAAGAACTCGTTACCATCTTTAAAGAACTAACAGTACTTCCCACCTGCACTGACGAAATCGTTAAAGATGAAGCCTGGTGCTCCAGCATACAAGATGCCATGCTAAAAAAAAATAGACCTCCAAAACAAAATCTCTGACCATTACAAAGCTTTACCTAAACAGAACCGCCAAAAGCAAACCCACAACATTCGCACAGGCAAGAACCCTCCTAAATTCTCATTCTCTGAAATATCAGAGGTATATGTCTTAAATATCATAAAACATCTCAAACCCTCACTTTGCAAGGGCGATGTATGCCCCCCCAAAATCATCAAAGAATGCGCGGAGCAACTCGCTTCATAAATGCCTCATTCAAAACAGGTGTAGTCCCCAACTGCCTCAGAGGCTTAGGTGCGGCCACTCCTTTAAAAAAAAAAAAAACCTACTTTAGACCCCTCTCAACCTAATAATTACAGACCAATTACAACCGTCCCATTTCTTCTTAAAATATTAGATAAGGCTGCCCACAGGCAAATCCAACTGTACCTCGAAACCAACTCTATCCTTGGTAAGAGACAATCGGGGTTCTGCAAAGGACACGGAACAGAAACCGCCTTACTAGATCTGAAAAACCAAATCACCTCCATCCTTGACATGGGTAAGCCTGCCTTACTCCTGCTCCTAGATCTCTCAGCAGCGTTTGATCTCGTTGACCGTAACACACCCACCAACCACCTCACCAATGCAGCGCACTTCTCCAAGCACGCAGCAACGTGGATCACTTCCTTCCTAGAAGGCAGAGCCATGAAAGTGTTCTCCAATATAGCAAATGCCGAACCCACTGTCAAACTGTGGCGTTCCCCAGGGATCTTGTACTGCACCAACGCTTTGCAATCTATTTACCAAACCACTCTGATAAACTGGATGCATTTGGGATCACATACACAAACTATGCTGATGATACCCAGGTGCTCCTTTCCCTCACAGGGAGCGATCTCCTAGACACTTCTTCCCTTCAACAAATTTACTCCACAATCCAAGCCTGGATGGCCACTAATGGCTTATGCCTCAACGGCGATAAAACTGAAATCCTCATCCTCGGTCAAAAACCCACGCTAGCTAAACTGGATCCAACTTATCAAAACTTCTGCATTGACAACTGTCATCCCAGTCCTATCCTCAGTTAAAACACTCGGAGTCCACATTGATGCTACACTATCTATGGAAAAAACAAGTTGGTGCCATTGTATCGGCCTCCGCTGTGAGTACCAAACTGATCAATGCCATAAAGCCGTTTCTAACAAAAGATAACTGCCTTTCCATTGCGAGAGCCACCATAGGAGCCAAACTGGACTATTGCAATTCCCTTCTAGCAGGTACATCAAAAACAAAACCTAGCCAGACTCCAAACCACTCAAAATAACTCCCTCAGAGCAACCCTCAGTATTCCTAAAAAGAACACATCTCTCAAGCAAGAAAAAATGCTCACTGGCTATCAGTTAAAGACCGAATCACTTTCAAGATTCTCTCCACCGCACACAAATGCATCAACCTAACCGCACCCTCATACTTATCGGACACACTATTCGGAACTCAATCCACTAGACTAGAGTACACCAACCAACTCACAGTACCACGAATTACCAGGGCCAAGGCAGGAGGAACAGGATTCCCCTACCTGGCACCCGCTTGGAACACGCTACCCACAGCCCTCAGAGCTGAAACCTCTCTCCATGCCTTCCGCAATAAGCTAAAAACAACGCTCTTCAACTAGCTGCTAGCTCTCTGTATGTACTTGCTCACAGCCTTGCCACAATGCCACTTCATGTTGTATGTGTTTACATGACCACTGTAATGAAGATATGAACATCTACTGTAACTAGCGTCACAATGCCAACGGGCGGCTGCGCGCTTCATGTTAGTATGTTTTACATGACCACTGTAACTAAGATATGTACATTACTGTAACCAGCGCAACAATGCCCACGGGCTGCTGTGAGCTTAACAAATGTGAATAAATAAGTGTGCCACTTCTCATATGCATTTAAAATTTGATTTCATGTTTCCATTTTCAAAGTGGAAACTGACCACATGAGGCTAGTACTATTTATTTGCATAGTGGTAACATAAAGATGGGGTGTTCATGGGTAATTACCATCAGACATGCAGTACAGCATGGGTGCACAACTTACGGCCCGCGGGCCAGTTGCGGCCCGCCATGCTCTTTTGTCCGGCCCGCGAGGCACAAAGACTTTCCTAATGGAGGGCGGCCCGCGGCCGCCCTCCATTAGGAAAGTCTTTGTTGTCTTCCGGGCCGGACAAAACACTGGCCGTCATTGGCTCAGCACACATGCACCACGTTGCTCCTACGAGCCACGTAGTGTGTGTGTGCTGACCCAATGGAGGGCCAGCACTACGGCTGGCGTGGTCCATAAGGCTTGATGCCGGAAGGCATTTCAGCCTTGGACCACGCCAGCCGTAGTACGATTCCAGCGTTCCTGCTTACCTGCCGCTTACCTGCCTGCCTTCCAGCACGTCTCCGGTAAGTGGTCTGTTTGCGTTTGTGTGTCGGGTCTGTTTCACTTTATGTTTGTGTGTATGTTGCGATGGGGGGGTGTCGGATGTGTATGAATGTTGGAATTTGAATGTATTTTGTGTGTGTGTTGAGATGCGGGGATGGGTGTCGGATGTGTATGAATGTTGGGATTTGAATGCATTTTATGTGTATGTTGAGATGCGGGGGTGGGGGGGTGTCGGATGTGTATGAATGTTTTGATTTGAATGCATTTTATGTGTATGTTGAGATGCGGGGGTGGGGGGGTGTCGGATGTGTATGAATGATTTGATTTGAATGTATTTTGTGTGTTGAGATGCGGGGGTGGGTGTCGGATGTGTATGAATGTTGGAATTTGAATGTATTTTGTGTGTGTTGAGAGGCGGGGGTGGGGGGGTGTCGGATGTGTATGAATGTTGTAATTTGAATGCATTTTATGTGCATGTTTGAGATGCGGGGGTGGGGGTGGGTGTCGGATGTGTATAAATGTTTTGATTTGAATGTTTTGTGTGCTGAGTTGGGGGGGGTGGGGGTTCGGGTCTGTATGGGTGCATGTTTGTGTGTGTGCTGAGTTGGGGTTGGGGGGGTTCGGGTCTGTGTGTGTGCTGAGTTGGGGGGTGGGGGGTTCGGGTCTGTATGGGTGCATGTGTGTGTGCGCTGAGTTGGGGGTGGGGGTTCGGGTCTGTAAGGGTGCATGTGTGTGTGCTGAGTTGGGGGGTGGGGGTTCGGGTCTGTATGGGTGCATGTGTGTGTGCTGAGTTGGGGGGTGGGGGTTTGGGTCTGTAAGGGTGCATGTGTGTGTGCTGAGTTGGGGGGTGGGGGGTTCGGGTCTGTAAGGGTGCATGTGTGTGTGCTGAGTTGGGGGGTGGGGGGTTCGGGTCTGTATGGGTGCATGCTTGAGAATGTGTGTGCTGCGTTGGGGGCGGGGGGTTCGGGTCTGTATAGGTTCATGCTTGAGAATGTGTGTGCTGCGTTGGGGGCGGGGGTTCGGGTCTGTATGGGTGCATGCTTGAGAGTGTTTGGGGTATAGTGTTTGGTTGGGGGTGAGGGGGCCATGGGGCATAGTGTTTGGTTTGGGTGAGGGGGCCATGGGGCATAGTGTTTGGTTGAGGGTGAGGGATAGGGGGCATAGTGTTTGGTTGGGGGGTAAGGGACAGGGGCATAGTGTTTGGTTGGGGGTGAGGGACAGGGGGCATAGTGTTTGCTTGGTGGGTGAAGGACAGGGGGCATAGTGTTTGCTTGGTGGGTGAGGGACAGGGGGCATAGTGTTTGCTTGGTGGGTGAGGGACAGGGGGCATAGTGTTTGCTTGGTGGGTGAGGGACAGGGGGCATAGTGTTTGCTTGGTGGGTGAGGGACAGGGGGCATAGTGTTTGCTTGGTGGGTGAGGGACAGGGGGCATAGTGTTTGCTTGGTGGATGAGGGACAGGGGGCATAGTGTTTGCTTGGTGGATGAGGGACAGGGGGCATAGTGTTTGCTTGGTGGATGAGGGACAGGGGGCATAGTGTTAAGTTGGGGGTGGGAGCCATGGGGCATAGTGTTTGGTTGGGGGTGAGGGGGCCATGGGGCATAGTGTTTGGTTGGGGGTGAGGGACAGGGGGCATAGTGTTTGGTTGGGGGTGGGGGCCATGGGGCATAGTGTTTGGTTGGGGTGGGGGCCATGGGGCATAGTGTTTGGTTGGGGGTGAGGGGCCCGTGGGGCATAGTGTTTGGTTGGGGGTGAGGGGGCCATGGGGCATAGTGTTTGGTTGGGGGTGAGGGACAGGGGGCATAGTGTTTGGTTGGGGTGAGGGGGCCATGGGGCATAGTGTTTGGTTGGGGGTGAGGGACAGGGGGCATAGTGTTTGGTTGGGGGTGGGGGCCATGGGCATAGTGTTTGGTTGGGGGTGAGGGGCCCATGGGGCATAGTGTTTGGTTGGGGGTGAGGGGGCCATGGGGCATAGTGTTTGGTTGGGGGTTAGGGGGGTGAGGGGGCCATGGGGCATAGTGTTTGGTTGGGGGTGAGGGACAGGGGGCATAGTGTTTGCTTGGGGGGTGAGGGACAGGGGGCATAGTGTTTGGTTGGGAGCCATGGGGCATAGTGTTTGGTTGGGGGTTAGGGGGGTGAGGGGGCCATGGGGCATAGTGTTTGGTTGGGGGTGAGGGACAGGGGGCATAGTGTTTGGTTGGGGGTGGGGGCCATGGGGCATAGTGTTTGGTTGGGGTGGGGGCCATGGGGCATAGTGTTTGGTTGGGGGTGACGGGCCCATGGGGCATAGTGTTTGGTTGGAGGTTAGGGGGGTGAGGGGGCCATGGGGCATAGTGTTTGGTTGAGTGTGAGGGACAGGGGGCATAGTGTTTGCTTGGGGGGTGAGGGACAGGGGGCATAGTGTTTGGTTGGGAGCCATGGGGCATAGTGTTTGCTTGGGGGTTAGGGGGGTGAGGGGGCCATGGGGCATAGTGTTTGGTTGGGGGTGAGGGACAGGGGGCATAGTGTTTGCTTGGGGGTGAGGGACAGGGGGCATAGTGTTTGGTTGGGGGTGGGGGCCATGGGGCATAGTGTTTGGTTGGGGTGGGGGCCATGGGGCATAGTGTTTGGTTGGGGGTGACTGGCCCATGGGGCATAGTGTTTGGTTGGAGGTTAGGGGGGTGAGGGGGCCATGGGGCATAGTGTTTGGTTGGGGGTGAGGGACAGGGGGCATAGTGTTTGCTTGGGGGGTGAGGGACAGGGGGCATAGTGTTTGGTTGGGGGTGGGGGCCATGGGGCATAGTGTTTGGTTGGGGGTGAGGGGCCCATGGGGCATAGTGTTTGGTTGGGGGTGAGGGGGCCCATGGGGCATAGTGTTTGGTTGGGGGTGAGGGGGCCATGGGGCATAGTGTTTGGTTGGGGATGGGAGCCATGGGGCATAGTGTTTGGTTGGGGGTGAGGGGACCATGGGGCAAAGTGTTTGGTTGGGGATGGGAGCCATGGGGCATAGTGTTGCACTCCAAGAGTGAACTCAATAATAAAGCTAAAACAGGCACAGTTAGGAGATGTACATCCTTTGCTTTTTTGAGGAAACCTGACTCAACAAAGGCCATACTCCTCTTGGGTAACCCAAACAGCAAACTATAGCAGTCCAAAATAACGGAATGTCCAATCAAGGGTCAATAAAATATATATAATTTAATTAAACAGACGATATACAATAACTAAATCGAAATAAATGATAGCAATGGAAAATGTGTAGTACAAAATGTTTGAAATGCAATAAAAATCGTTACCCCTCAAAAACATCTTTTTCCATGTGTTTAATACAAATTGGGGGTTGAAAAAGCCTCCTGACATGTCCCGCCTACCGCCCCGCCCACTTTTACTTTTCGGCCCACTATAGCCCTCATGTAAGGCACTTTCGGCCCTCTGTCAAAATCAGTTGTGCACCCCTGCAGTACAGAGATTGACTAGTCCATCCAGAGGCAATAAACACACTCCGCACAGTACGCATCCCATAGAACTAAAAAAAAATATGGCTCACCAGGACGCCATGCATAGTGCCAGACAAATGTGAAGGCAGTGCCAATTCCTCAAGGGAGGGGGAGGGGAGTGTCATCGGAATGGCAGAACATCACCAGCAAAAGAGCCTTCCATGCTTCTAGATTTGTAGTAGGTTCTTTAATAACTCTCTTCAGGGAGCAATACCATTCTGCTCTTTCAGCAGTAGATCATTTCAACATATCATTCCACCACAGGTAATAGCTTGGGCCCGTATGAGATTTCCATGACATGGCAATCCTATTAGCCAAGTAGGGGGCATGCCAGGTCCATGAGCTTTACTATGTCGGACCATATCCGGGTGAAGATATACCAAGTAAACATTCTGTGGGGGTCCATTCATAACTTGCTTACACCAGCCTCTTCCAGGGCCTGTTGAACTTGGAGCCAAAAGGTACATACTTTCGGACATTGCCAAAACGTATGTATAAAATCTGCAGGTTCACTGCAATACCATGGACAATTAGGGTAAGGTTGCTTGTCAATTATGTGACATTATATACAATACATTCAGTTATAATAGACAAAAGCCTGCATTCCTAGAGATCCGTTTGATAAACATAAATGCTGTGTCCCATTGCACATTTGATTCTTAGGACTCGCTCCAGCTATCAAGCATCGATATATATATGTGTGGCACAGGTTTCCACCCATCTTCCAGGTCTTACAATGTGCACAGTACATCAACATACCTGGGTTTCTTCGGGCACCTCTCTTGCAAAGTTAGTAAGCCTAGTGTATTTCACAAATTGTCCTTTATGTATCCATACTTAACCACCACCTCTGATAAATCCCTAGCCCCTCCGCCTTTAAAAAATATTTCCTCGCGTACCAAACAGTTTCGTCCCATCTCGTTTAAACAAGAGAACATCGCTCTTCTCCAGGCTCATACTCTTCGACATGGGAATATGGGGAGAGTATGCATATCCTAAGCCAAGAGCATTTGGTATTCTCCCCCAGACCTTCTTCCCTAACCCAAAGAGATGGGGCTTGTCTGGCAGACAACGATCAGCAATCCACAGGGCCTCTTTAAGAACAACCGATCCTATAGCCCTCTGCATCAACAAGGTGTCCAGCGTTGCATTATCTGCTAGCCATCCAGCCAAGTACTAGGCTGGTGCCGCTAGGTAGTATAACTTAAACCATGGTAATTGAACACCTCCATCTTCATATCTTAGACATCGCAATGTCAGTGCGATCTTTCCACCCCAGAGAAACCCTTTTATCTGAGAATGAGGAGCATAACATTGGTAAAGAAATATAATAATCTGGGTAATACCGCCATTTCGATGAATGGTACTCTTCCCCATCACCGAAAACAGCAGCTGGCCCCAAAATGTCATTGACTTCGAGATTCTCTCCAGAACCCTAACAGTGTTAAATGTATGCATATGTTCAGGCTGGTGCCAGATGTTAACACCTAAATGTCTGTTACCCTCCTAATACCCAGCGGCAGGAGATCCTCCAGGCTGCACTTGCGCAACTCAGCCAATGGGAAAAGACCAGATTTCTTCTTGTTAAAGGAGATGCCAGAAAGTTTTGCCAAGTTGTCCAGCACTTCGAATATCAGAGGACGGTTATGTGCAGGCTCGTGAATGTACAGAAGGCAATCATCCGCATACAAAGAGATTAGCTTAGCAGTAGTCCAACGTCTTCAAATTCTAACCTCAAGTACACAGCTAACAGCACCAGTGCTTGGACAAACATTGGTCAGTGGGAATCCTTGTCTGGTGCCCCTGTGAATCTTCCACAGGGGGAATATCTGTCTGCCTGTATGCACCCTAGCAACAGGCTGTGAATCAATCAGTTCTGCTCCTCTAACAAACCCTTTGCCAATACCAAAGCTATCTAGTAGATCTTACAACAATCTCCAGTATATAGAGTTGAAAACCTTAATGGTATCTAAGGATACAACCGTGTAGTGAGCATCTGTGGGAGATTTCTATCAATTATATATTGGAGCCTGCGTACATTTAACAAAGTGTCCTTAGACGGAACACCAACTTGTCTGGACAAGGTGCATCGGGGAACTAGTTGTTTCCACCAGTTGGCAATGCAGTGAGGATCTTGATTTCCTGCAATCTATATGTCACATAAGTTGTGTGATGTCCCTGTCTTGAGTACCGGAACTATCACAAATTTGTGCATGCTACCAGGTAGACGTCCAGTATCATAGGCCTCTTCAAACACCCTGAGAAGCGTGTGCACCAACAAATCACTACATGATTTATAGAATTCGGGCAGTAGCCCATCTCCCCACCAGGTGTCCTACCATTTTTTTTATCAACACTATCACACCTTGTAACTCTTCCTCCGTTATGGGCCCTTCTATCATAGCAGCCTGCTCCTTCGTTACCTTGGTTAAGAAAATATGCAAAAGTCCGTAATTAATGTCAACATCTTTGTGTGCATCATATAATGACTGATAATATCTACTGAAAATAACTTGGGACTTCCAGGTTTGCCCACACATCATTTATTTCTGTGAACACATGTCTGGGCCTGTCATTTTTGCACAGCCACGCCAGCAGACAACCAGATTTGTTTCTGCCATGCATTCTGGACACATGCGTATTATAGTCAAATTTCCAAAGACGTTACCACATCTCCATGCACAACATTCATAAAGTTGGCAAAACATCCTCATTAGGACCTTCACAGCAGTCCATTCCCTCAAGTTCCTGTATATTATCCTCTAATTTGCCTAATTCAGAGATCAAGGACCTCCTAAGGCAACCAGCCCTGGAAATCGTCATGCCTCATACCACAACCTTAAGAGCTTCACAAATTGTGTTCAATTTGTCCACACTGTCAACATTAACATCAAGAAACCCGGAGACCACATCCTCTAGGTGACACTGGAAGATGTCATCCAATAAGGTGTCTGCAGGAATAGGCCATGTTGGAATGTGAGTAGTCATATCCTTTAGCACCCAAATCACAATCCACAGGTAATGATCAAAAATGGCCCTGCCAGAGTAGACGGCCTCTGTAAACTCATTTGCAAATTCCTTTCCCGTAAATTGGTAGTCACTCCTATTGTGAATTCTATGTGGCAATGTGGCATGCAGTAGTAAAAATAAACCCGTACTGTCCCCATTAATAACTTGCCAGAAATCGACTAAGGAGAGGTCTTGAAACATTGGACTGCTGTGGTGGATTTTTTTAATTTATGATCTGACCTATCCAATTTAGGGTACAATTGAAATAGCCCCTCCCCCCATATCCAGAAGCCCCCTCCCCTAAGGTGCGTCACTTTCTCACCTGGAGAGCGGAAGAAGCATTGTGGTTTGGGGCATATTAATTCACAATCCAGATCTGTTATATGGAACCATGAACGATTAACAACCTACCCTGGCTAGCTGGCTCAGCTTGAAAGGTGCAGACCCCGCAACCCATATCAAAAGAGGAGTATTGTGAACCATATCCAACACCCCCATCAACCTAGTAATCTTATTCAGGTCCTCCCCAACAGATGCATTTCCTGCAACAGAGCAATTGAAATCTGCTTCCTGTGTAAATACAAGCCAATCCTGAGACTTCTCTTATAAGAGGACATACTTCAAACGTTCCATGTCACAAACGTAAGGGTGGCCATTCTTCAAGAATCAAAAACCTATTTGCTGCCATTCATCAATCTGCCACAAACGGTGTTCTTGTACAAAGGACTCTCTCCCCTGCACATAAACATCTCAATTTCTATTCGCCTCTCATCCAACATCCCTAAGCTTCCCACAGGCTCATGTCTATTAGTACTCCACCCTGCAGTGCCCTGTTTCAACCGAAGTGAACTAGTAAAAAAAAAAAGCCATAATAACCGTAATAAACATGTGGCTCAATAGTACAGCACCGTTTGGGCCATCCTGCTCCCCAAGAACAAAATTTCTCCAAAGGCCCGCAGGCATGCGGGAACCCACAGCAGTGGTATCCCTCAGCAGTACCATCACCTTGGGGTCGTTGGCTGCACCATACCATACTAATTTGTACTTCTGTCCTTCCATGAGAGTACATACCGAACTCGCAAGACTTTATGAATCTTCAATTGTGTGCCATCACATGTTCGTCACGTATGGAACAAAATACTTTAGCAAGGAAGATCTGAATCGCTGCTTGCTGTCTGTAACTAGAACTACATTCAGCCATTCAGGGAACCATCCTCTCCTACTATGGGGCCAGGTGCAAGGCCCCATTCATCCATCCATTTGTTAGCGTCACTAGGGTGGTCAAAAATAGGGTTTTGCTCACTTTTCGCCGCATAAGTTAGCATATACTTTAGGCCAAGCTGTGGAGCCTTTCCTTGGTCGGTAGAAGTATATTTCATTTTTTCTGTACCAGTAGGGTATAATCTGGGTAGAAGGACAATCCCTGTCTAATAGTGCCACCATCTACGTCTCAGGGTCCCTAAAGTTGAGTACACGTGCTATAAAATAAACAAACAAATAATGGGGCAAGAAGGTGCCCCAAGTGGGGGACGGCAGATCAATGAGCGGCGCGCCCTTTTGATAGCAAAACCTTGAGACAGCTTCCCGGGTCCGAGTTCCTGTAACAGTAGGTTCTCAAAATATAGTGTGGTGTCACTTCCCTCCTCACCTTCTCGGAGGCCCATTATTTAGACATTGTTTTGACAGAATCTACTCTCTGCATCTTCAGCGCGCTGTTCCAGGGCCCCATTCCTGTTCCCTAGCACCTCCACCGTCGATTCCTGGGCATCCGTGGTGGCCTTTGTAGTCAAGAGCTGTTCTTCATTTTGTGACACACGAGCAGCTCGTGATCCCACATCTTGTTTCGAAAGGTTCACATCAATCTTTATTTCATGCATTTTATATTCAATGGAGGTGCATAGTGCTGCAATCGCCACCAACACCTTATCTTCCTGATCCAGCAAGCGTGGGCCACCCTTGCAGTCTGTATCAGACGTCAAGGGGGAGTCTTTCTGGGCCCCCTTGGCTGTGAAGGATCCCATAATGGACCTCTTATGGCCCACCTATGTTTTTGACTCAGGCATATTACATGTCCCCAAATTGGGTCAGACACTGCAGGAAGCTATCAATGTATACCGTCGCATGAATCTAATCCTTCCAGCATGTATGCTCTTTCCACTGATGTGATGTTAGAAGTCTCAATCTTACAGGTGCGTTGACTAGCAGGTGGCACAGGATCTCAAACCAGTTCAAGACCAATTTGGCAGGCCAGCACAATACACATGTGCAGTCTACCAGATCTGCATTCAGTTATGGTGCTCCCCACCAGTTATTTTAGGCCCGGCAAGCCAACCACTCAATGTGCCATCTCCGAAGACCCTAGGCATAAATACTAAGCCGCATGCTCCCTGCTGTGACTTGATGCCAAGATGGTTGTTCCGATGTGCCCACGATTGCAATCTGCTGGAAAAAAACAGCACAGTGTTGAGACCATAATTCCAGTCCCAGGTGGTGTCCAACCTCTTTCTATACTATCCCTTGCAGTCTTATGCCGCCATTATGGGAAGCCGGTGCTCGTCTTCACTGGATTAATTGTACACTGCTTATAATATTCAAGGCAGCGACTGTCGTCGGTGCTCCTTGACGTACTCTTAGCTGCCTGTGTATGTAGGCAGGTGCTACAGGTAAAGCAGTACCTTCTTTCACCACACTGTCATCTAGGCTCTCGTCCGTCTATACGGCGACTTGCGCATCCTATTGCATCTGGGTGTCGGGGTGGGTGCATACCGACACCTCGAATCCCAAAACTACCAGCAGTTGGAGATAGCTGCGAAGTACCAGGTATACCGCCTAGCATGGTTAAGCGGAAGCATATTCCATCCAACCCACAATCTTCATCAACACGCCTCCACATTGCTGCCAGTTGCCATCTTGAAGGGTCACCTTGCCGTCCAACTCTTTTCAGTTATTTATTGAACAAGTCCTTCAAATGACCAGAATTCAGGTAGTCCAGGTTACGAACCTTCCAACACCGCTCAGATCGAATTCAGACCCCCACGTGGGTTCATAAAGGATCAAAGACTGGATCCGTCTCAGGAGCTCAGGTCGGTCTCCTCTTTGCGGCATTGCGGCAAGCCACGGCCCTCACCTGATCCATTGATAAACATGGATCATGTTGGTGGCTTTATGGATTAGCTTGGCTTACTAAATGCAAAGGTATTCCCCCTTTGCCTAAAAACGTTCAGACTTCTACATTCACTTTGTCAGACATTTACTTCTTCATGCATTTACTTCTTACCTTTACGGCGTCTGCATCTTCACATTGCCGCAATGGATATGGTAAGGTTGGTGGTGAAGGGGGCTGGGAGAATACTGAGGGTCTCTCCCCGTAATGACAAAGTGAATGGTCTAAGAAGTGAAAGACACAAGCAGTAAAGGTATATAGATGTAAATGTGACTTACGTGAATGCAGAAGTAAAGACCTATACCTGCCCAGGTCAGTGGATTTTTATTTGTACAATGGAGATTTGGTACTCAAAAGGCATTATTGCGGAAAATAATGGGAAACTAGTAAAAAGTGGTTCACTGCCGCTGGCGTGTTCATTGTGCATCACAAAAGTAACTTCAGTGCTACATAAAAGAAAAGGACACACTAAAAAAAAAATGGGAGGCACTCTGCATCGATAGCCACAGGGACTAACCAGTGTGCCCCAAAAAAAGGTTAATCAGGTGAGTGAGGCAATAGGAGCCTTCTGCCCCCCAACAAAATCAGACGTAATCCAGATTATTAGATGATATGCTGGGAGACGGAAAGTTGCAAAAATCAATGGAGCCTTGTACTCAGTATTTCTGGCTATGGTATTGTGTTGCCTATTGCTGAAATGTTTTGTGCTCTGGTCCCTTAAAGTGCCATAAACATTAAATCCTGTGTGGTAATCTATTGCTTGATGTTGCCTGTTTTTTTATGTTATTCATGTAGTTTGTTGTCTTTTTCTTGTTCAGTTTTAATGCTGATTGCTTTTGCGCTTCATAGACTACTACTATTACATAGCATATTCTCAGGCCTATACGTTTAGGTAACATGAGAATTTGGACAATGTTATTAAGTCGCCTCTCGTCCGTTTTCCTTTGCAGTGCAACACAATAGCACAGATAAAACCATACTGAGCGCAACGCATTAAGGTGCAAACCCTCTCTTCATACAGAGTGATATGTAGCCATCCTGCACAACAGCCACTTGATGAGGAATGTAGGGCTTTTTTGGTGCCTTTTTGGAGGCCTGTGTTATAAAGGCTTTTTGGTCTGGAGTGCACTGTCTTTGTGGTCTATTCCTTTGTTTCTGACCTTTTTCCTTTCCCTGTCCCACTCTCCATTTCTTAAGCAATGCTCCTGGGGAAGACAGGCGAAGGGAGAGGATAAGGGAGAATTTCCCTCTCTGTTTGTCTCGGGGCCAAGCTCTGCCAAATGCATTGGTCTCCATCAACAACAGCTTTTAGGTGAGGGATGCCAATTGATTGTGCCCCTCATAGATGTCCATAAGCAATCGGGCCCTCTGCCTGCCCCACCACTATGCCAATTAACCCTACCACTAATGCCGTAACGCTTAGCCTCATCGACACTCGGCGACCTAGATAGTTCCACCTGCTTCCCCCTCTAGCCTGCTGGCCACACATCTTGTTTCACACACAGCTAGCCTCCACTCTCTGATAACCGCACTGCCAGCTTCACACACCTTATTTCACTGCCGCTTTTAAACTCTGCCTCATCGAGTTCTTACAGCGAACAGTTCTACAGGTGCCACACATGCATTGTGCCTCTAAATGTACTCCCGCAATAAGGTCTGCTACTTTGAATCTTGCTACTGTTCTACCTGCATTTTGCTTCTCGTCGGATTCCCAATATAGGTTTGTTACTTTAAGTCTCACTTCTGTGATATTTTCCACACTTACATTTTGGCTCCCAGAGGATTTCACAATATAGGCTTGCCACTGGGTTATTTTTCCACAATTGAATGTTGCAACTGGAGGTTTCCCAATTGTAAGTTTGGCACCTTGATTCTTGTCATTGTGATATTCTCACAATGTAGCATTATCCTTCTTGAACTTATTACTACCACCTTTTAGGAAATGCTGAGCCATCATTTGCTGTTGATTGGATCACTTTCTTTTTACTAGAATAACACCCTTAACATGTGTTGTTTATTCTTATGGACATGTCATTTGGGAGTGGGAGGGCAAGTTGACGCCACTAATCTTAAGGCACTTCTTGCCATTGCTGCTTATGTATTTAGACAGAATGAGATACATTTACTGTACAAGAAGGACACCCTCATCCTGTAATCATTATGGACCTGGCATTTTAGGGACAATGTGCTGCTACTTACTGCACAAAGACATTCATTGCCAATAGGCTTCATGTTTGGGGACATTAACGATTAATATACATTATGTGCACCAGAGGAACACTCATATGATTGGAAGGAACACTTTACGTATGCTTTTATACATCATTAGGTGTTTTCACTCCAGGCATGATACGGGTTGAGAACAACCGCCCGACTCAAGTCTTCGAACATTTTTGTTTTCATTATTTGCTTTCACAACCCTTATTTAGTTAGCTGCACATTGTTAGTAATCCATAGGAGCACCTACAAAGATGGCTTCCAAATAACTTGTATATACCCGTTCCGCATCGTGACATTACTACATCAATGGTGATGTGTGTCATGTAATACAAAGTGCCAACTTTGCCAATTAGGGCTTCAGATGACGGCATTAGCAGCTGAAAGCCAATAGTTTATTCAAAGTATGTGCTAAATGCTGAAAGTAATGTGTGGTAGCGCCTCCATTACGCTTTAGTGAGCTACAAGGAATATGCAGGCCTAGTAGGGCTGGTAGGTCACATTATGCATCGTGCATAGACAGGCAGGGCGGAGGCCCCAGTTCAGTAGCTAATAGAGACATTATTGGAGTGTTTGGAGCATTATAGCACCTATATAGCGCTTAGCCAATCTTAAGCGCTATGGACACTAAGCTATGAGTGCATGCCTTTTAGAGCATGCTCACATGGGGTTAATTGATTTTGGCTTCTCCTAGAATATTCTGCCTTCTCTTAGCCAGGGCTCTGCTGTGCTTCGTATACAAATTCTCTTTCCCTGAGAAGGCCCGGTACGGGCTTGCCCACACGCTGATAAGACAAATTCCAGTGCTTTCGCAGAGAGGGCTCCAAGGGAGGGGCAGGAATGAGCAGAGAGCATCTCAGAGAGAGTTGGGTTTTTCCATGAGCAAACCTATATTTTGCACAGGGAAAGTTCTGCAACTGTGCGTCATGTTGATTGACGGCACGAGTGCACAAAAGGTGCACACACCCAGAACTGGGGCGAGATTGAACCGTGGACTTGGTTCAAGCAAGAGCGAGTGCCCGGAACCTGACGCTCTGTGCGGCACCCTGCAGCGCTGTCATCTGAGCGGGGCTGGCAGCAGTTAGCTTAAGAGGAGCAGGATCTCCAGCGCTGATTAATGATACCATCTCCAGGGACGTAAGACTGTGTTTCTCTATGTTTCTCTAAGTTTTGTAGTTTCTCTAAGTTTTGTGATTGCTCTAATGAGCTTTGTAATCTTCTCTAACTTGAATTACTAAGTGCTGCTAAATTTACTGTTTATGCCTTTTGTCTAATAAATGCTACATTTATTCTGAAGGTGTCATTTTTCACTAGCATGAGTTCATTGCTCAGCACGATAGAACCTGTATTTTGGGCTGAATTGGGTGATTTATGCTAATAAGGGCTGGTCCCGAGGAAGATTTTCTCTTCAAGAAAATGTGAACCGCTATTCCCCGACAAAATCGGGGCAAAAACTCAATCTGCAATTACTGTGCATTCGACTTGCAACAAGAAAATCGAAGCCCATAAGGATGAACATGGGGGGCAGGGGTTGCGGGGTGTCCCCCGCTCCCCATGGTCATGGTTGTGGGAGTGTCCCCCGCTTCCATGCCATTGGAAGCAGGGGACAAAAAATAAGACAAGAGAAAAGGGGATCCTAAGGCGTCCGTTCTGACCCACGTTAGTGGGAGGGAACTGACGCTGCAAGGACAGAGAGTCAGTGGCACACTTCTGTGTCTGCTGCCAAAATGATAAGTAGGGGGCAAGGGTAGGGTATGTGGGATGCCGGCTAGGGTGATCTGCGTGATAACCGTGCAGCAGGAGTTTGCAATTCAATATTTTCAGATTTGCAATTTCCTGCAGTGCAGTAGTCACGTAGATCCATGTGAAACGCCATACTTGTGTGGACACAATAGGCTTTAATAGGATATCGTAAAACGGCACCCCCCAAACCCCCCATTTTTTAAAAAAATTCGATGGGGTTTTTTGAAAAAAAATCACGGGAAAAAACCCTGCGAAAAAAACATCCCGTGATGAAAGGACATCGTACCACTGTGGTATGTGGGGGTCTTAGGATAAAAGCATTGTAAAGCTGTATTTCTCGTATGGGGGTCGTTGGGGGCAGGAGGGCCTTGCTATCTGTTCAGTGTGATGGTAAATACCAAGAGGCGCTGTTAGGCGGAAACCTGTGCAGTTCCCTCTGGGACCACTGCAAAAGATTTAGGACTACAGGCGTTTGGTGGTGAACCCACTTGGTAGCAGTCTGTACCACACAGATTCACTTGGTAGCTGTGGCTGAGCAGTCAGACTTCCCTCAAGAAGAGTTGAGCAGTATGTGGAGTATACACCATAGGGCAATTCTTCACAGCAAGACAAGCAAACACGCAACGAGGCTTAGTGTAAGATATTAAGGTATTTATTTATAACAAAACATCTGTAAAAAAACACTATGGCACTATCACAGCAAACAAATCAAACACAATTACTCTACGAAGAGGAAAACGATCAATCCCCCTAGCAATATTTCGACAAGTCTAGGTTCTACTGGTACCACTTATTTTCAGACAGAGGTGTATACCTCAACCTAGATGACACTCGAACATTAGTTAGGACGGGAGAGAAAAAGATAGGCAGGTTATGAAATCAACACAGTTCAATCCTTCGTGGATAAAATGCAAGGCAGGAAGGCAAGAATCACAATAGATCATAAAGTTCAGAGGCCAGGCCCACTCGGAGAGAGGCAAGGCGCGATGTCCCAAAAAGTCTCTAGTGAAGATGCATTCAAGTCTTTGTAGCAAATTGTTATCGGCAGATTGACCCAGTTCAGAACAATAAATGAGAAAAGCTTGGAGGCGACCCAACGGAACGGAGAGGATTAAGACACCTCACTCGAACTGATCGAAAGGGAAGCCAGGCGGGGACACAGTACCTTGTTGTGGAGGGCAGCTCCGGCGGGTGCAGTTGTTCCTGGTGGTGGATGCACGTCGGGTCTTTGCCAAGAGTAGAGATGATCTCGTCGTCGAAGAAAAGTGAAGTCCGGTGCACCACCAGGGAAGAGACCAGCCGCGGAGTGCTCCGTCACAAGGCACCACCTTTTGGTCGCAGTACAGGGGTAGTGGCCACCCGGTTGCCGAGGTGCTCTGCACGGGCAATTTGACCACTGCGTCCTGAGGCGAATAAAAAGCAAAGGGGACTGGTTGTTCCCACCAGCCAGGGGAAGAGACTCTCCGGCAGGGAGATCTCCTCTGTCGTCGGGAAGTGGTGAGTCGGTTCCGCAGGGCTCCACCGGAGGTGTCGTTGTGCAGGTCGGCTCAGCGTTACCCTCGTCGGATTCTTAGGTCCTGTGGCGACTTCTGAAGATCCAGTCCCAAAAGCCCTGCTTTTATGCAGAAAACCCCCATTCATTCAGCATAGCTGTCAACCAACACATGCTAAGTGGTGAGCGGGAAGGCTCACCACTTGGGCCAATCACTCCAGAGTGCGACCGGAGTTGGTAAGGCAACTCGGTCCAGGGTGCCTAAACCCCCTCCCACACCCCTGTGGTAACCCAGACAGAATGGCACCACTTTGGAGGGTCTCTGTACAGAGCCCGCCAAAAGTGGAACAAAGGGCTCAACCTTTGGTTTAGGAGTCACAGAGACGAACACAGATGCCATTTTACAAACCGAGTTCTGGCAGAAAATACCATCAGATAAACTTATTTAAGATAATTAGATCGATGGTACGTTAGAGATTAACGAGAAAAAGGATCAATCTCCAACAATGGGACGAATCCCATAGGGTTATGTCCGGGGTCGAACATAACAAGTAGTTTCCACTGCCACCAGCCAAAACTCGACGAGGGGGGACGGGACAGTGCCCCCTCGAGTAACAGATCCAGGAGTAATCGAATTACCCCTACTAGTACGTCCACAATAAGATGGTTTGTACTAGTTCTGTTAGTAAATTTAAGTCTAGTAAAGCCAATGGTGACTTTACATGCCCGGGGAGACAGTAGTCAGTCCCCGGGTATGGAGTCTATGGTGGAGGTCCGCTAGGACGCCCCAGTGCTACGGCACGTAGGGTGCGGTGTAACACACATAGAAAAACATATGAGACCCTATGGAGTAAAAGACCCCATAGCCCATAGAACACATTGACATTCAAAGGAATTACACACATTCATGTCCAAGAGTGGGAGGAAAAGAGTCTCACTCTTGGCAGGATGGAAAAAACAAACTCCAGAAATCCAGCAAAGCTGCTGGGGGACTCACTAGGTTAGGAAATTCAGCCTAAACAGATAATTCTCCCTAACACTCGCCCCCCCTAGACTAAGGGACAGGAGGATTTAATCCACTCCTCGATGAATCTCATACCTCTAGTCGATGACATACATCCTAGAGAGACCATCAGCATTTTGGTGGTGACATCCTGACCTGTGCTCAATGGTGAAATCAAACTCTTGCAGGCAGATTGACCATCTCAATAGTTTTGGGTTTTCCCCTTTCATTTGCATTAACCATCTCAAGGGTTGGTGGTCAGTCTGAATGACAAAAGTAGAACCATACAAGTACGGCCTAAACTTCTTCAGAGCCCACACGATAGCAAAGCACTCTCTTTCGATTGTTGCCCACCTTGTTTCAGGATCCTTCAGCTTGCGGCTGATGAAGCAAACAGAGTGCTCCCTACCTTTCCCATCCAGTTGACTGAGTACGGCACCTATTCCTACATTTGAAGCATCTGTCTGCACAATGAAGTGTTGGCGGTAATCAGGAGCTCTGAGTACTGGGGCTTGGCAAAGAGCCTTTTTCAGGTTTTCAAAAGCCTGATTGCACTCCTCGTTCCATTTAACCTTTTTAGGAAATTTGGGCGAGGAGATGACATTCAGTGGAGAAGCTATGGTCCCTTAGTTCTCTATGAAATTCCTGTAATACCCAGTGAGGCCTAGGAAGGCTCTCACCTGGGTTTGAGTAGTCGGTGTTGTCCAATTTTGCACAGCTTCAATTTTACTGAGCAAAGGCCTTATTTCTCCACCGCCTACCTCATGCCCAAGATAGACTACCTTACTCTGTCCAATTTGGCATTTGCTCGCCTTTATGGTCAGATTGGCTCGTCCAAGAGCCTGCAAAACATCTCTCAGGTGGGTTACATGTTCTTCCCAGGAATTGCTGAACACTGCGATGTCATCCAAGTATGCCATGCAGAAGTCCTCCATCCCATTCAGAACCTGGTTTACCATCCGTTGAAACGTAGCAGGTGCATTCTTCAATCCGAAAGGCACTACCTTAAACTGGTAGAGGCCAACGGGGGTAGAAAATGCAGTTTTCTCCTTGGCATGGTCTGTCAGGGCTATTTGCCAATAGCCTGACGTCAAGTCAAATGTGCTGAGGAACTTGGCGGCGCCAAGTTTATCCACCAACTCATCTGTTCTTGGCAAAGGGTGGGCATCAGTCTTGGTGACTGCATTAAGAGCTCTATAATCCACGCAGAATCTAAGTTCTTTAGATCCGGCCTTTGGTACTAACACAACTGGGCTAGACCATGGACTAGTAGAGGGCTCTATTACCCCGAGATCGAGCATCTTGCTGACCTCACCTTTGATGTGGGTTCGTACGTTTTCTGACATGCGGTATCCTCTGCTTTTGACTGGCAGACAGTCACCAGTGAGTATGTCGTGCTGGCCCGAAGGGGTCAAGCCTGGTGAAAGCGAGAACAGAGAGGCAAACTGATTCAACATAGATTTGCACTCGTCTTGTTGCTCGGGTGTCAGATTGGAGGAGAGATTTACTCCTTCAATTTTTTCATCTAAAGGTAAGCCTCTGAGGAGATCCGGAAGAGCTTCACTCTCTTCTTCTTCCTCGGATGATGCTAGAAGCAACGCTCCTACAGCAGGTCGTGAGACATACGCTTTAAGTCGGTTGGTGTGAAAGACTGTCGGAGCCTCCTTGGGATTGCCCAAGTCCACCAGATAGTTAACCTCTCCGAGTTTACCCACAACTCGGAAGGGTCCCTGTCATGATGCCTACCTCCAAGGAGCCAGGTCAGACCCAGCAACCCCAGAGGCAGGCATCATTTCCCCTAGGGGAGTGCCAGCGGGCCCATGCTGGGGCCCTTTGGACGCAGTCCTGGCGCCTTAGGCGCCAGGCTCATGTGGGACCCCTGTCCTGGCGCCTTAGGCGCCAGGCTCATAAAGCTAGACATGTGTTCAAGTGTTTTAATGTGCACTTACCTGATGCAGACCATGCTGCCACACCCAGGCCCTCTTGAGGCCTGAATGGAACTACTTTACCTGTGGGATTACTTTCCACCCGGGTGTGGTTGGGGAAGGATACATACCTGAACGGAGGAAGGATACACACTTGGAACTTCTTCCAAAGCTATTTAAACCACACCCGATCAGCAACTCACGCTTCGCGTTGTTCTGCTCCTCGCAGCTGGACGCTCACCGTGTCAGCTCCTGCATCTGGACCTCAGCCACGCCTGTCAGTATCCTGGGTCACCTGCAAAGGGAGACAAAAGACCTTACCTTGTAAATCAGCACCACAGAGGCATCACACCGACGATCCTGAAAAGGAAGACATCATTTTAAAAGCATTTCGCTACGATCGCTGCAGCGCTGCATTTCACTCACCTTTCCTGGACGCCACCATCTTCAGCAGCGATCATCCGGATCCACGGCCACTTCCCAGAACCTAGAGAGAAAGACAAGGACAAGGTGAGAGAAGGAAGGGAATAGGAAAAGCTCAGTTTCCTTCTAGGTCTTACCTGTTGGGTCATTCCCATTTCATTTCGGGTCTTGCCGCTTCCAGGCATCCGGACCCCGGCCCATATGGGGAAAAAAGACAAAGACATTGGATGAGCGAATGCAAAGACATTACCCGAGCGCTCATCCAGAACTTACCTGTCATTTACTGGAACTGCACGTATCACTTCGGGTCGGCGCCATATCTCCGGCATTCCGAACCCCGGCCCCTAAGGGGAAAAAGATAATGAACATTATTATTAAGCTTGGACTTTTGAACTTGCAACAGAACTTTTACAGAGCCTTACCTGAATAGTCAAGCTTACCTGAACTCCCATAATCCTCAATCCAGTGAAGTAACTGGGTTTCAACGCGCCCCTGCATCAGAAGCAGGATGGAGAGCTCATCCTTCCTGACCCTAAGGTGAGACTTCACGGGGAATCGTGGAAGGTTATCGTGGAGGGTTGGAAGAGAGTGGGAGGCTTGAGCATAACTCAGTCAGTAGGTAATACTCCCTTTTCTAGCACACGGGAATATTCCTGCGAGCCGGAGAAGCCAGAGTAGAGGGGCCCTTCCTGTCCATCTTCAGAGTCCTGTGCTTCACCATTGAAGAAGCATCAGCACTCGAAGCCAGACCTGCGCCTCCGTGGGAATCAGGTGAGCGTTACAGAACGCGAAGCCTACCCACAATTTCCCACCCGGGCGCTATGGAGACTTCCGAGACTGACCAGCTGGCCCAGCTTTTGGGGGAATTACGGGCGGAGGTGCACTCAGCCCGCCAGGAGACTAACGCTCTCAAAAGAGAACTGATCTTATCCAAGGAAAGAACAGATGACCTAGCCAAAAGGTTATTACAGGCCCAGGCAGGGCACACTCCTTTACCTAATTCCGGAGACATTTCCACATCAATGGGTTTGAGTAACCCGGTGCAAATTAATCTACCTGGACACATGCCTTTGGCCCCGCCTGAACGTTTTGCGGGGGATCCCAAGAAATATGCCGTCTTTATGAACCAATGTCGTTTACACTTTCTGTGCAGACCCGGAGCCTTCCCTAACGATCAGACCAAGGTAGCCTTTATCCTACCTTACCTCAGTGGCAGTGCTGCCGATTGGTCTATTCCATTGGTAAATCAGGATGATCCCATTCTCCAGGATTTTCAGGGCTTCCAGGCCAGCATGGAAAGATTGTTCGCTCGACACTCTCAAGGACAGGCCCTTGATAACGAACTGCTATCCTTACAACAAGGTAATCAGGATCTTCTGTCCTACATTGCCACCTTTAACAGACTGGTTGTGGAAACTGGATGGCCAGAAAACAAAAGGATCACATTGTTTCATCGAGGCCTGCGCGGAGAGCTAAAGGATGTTCTAGCTCAGATAGTAAACCCACCCCAGGTCTGCGCAGACTACATAGACTTGGTGGTTCAACTTGATCACAGACTTCAAAATAGAAAAGCAGATCGGTTCAAGTATGAAAACCGAGTACCGATCAAAACCCACGCTAACTCCAAGAGTACCGACGTATCTGAACCTATGCAAATCGGTGGCGTTAAAGGACCATTAACGCAGAAAGAACGAGAGAGAAGGCGGCAAATGCAACTTTGTCTGTATTGAGGGACTTCCGGTCACTTTCTTCGAAATTGTCCAGTTAAACCACTGAAGAAGGTGGTTGGAGCTACTGATAACGAATTATTGACACCTGATTCGGGAAACGACCTAGCCCGACAAGCGTAGGGGTCCCCTTGCCGAGCTTGAAAACTAACTCTTTGACCTCGCATTTTGTCATGCCAATGGTGCTCGTGAACCCAAAACAGCCTCAGCAGTTGCATGCTATAAAAGCATACATCGACAGTGGAGCTATTGGAAATTACATAGACCGTGAATTGGCTTCCAGGATCAAGCTTCCTCTCCGCCCGAAAGTAACCCAAGATGTCATTACTACAGTAGATGGAACCGAAATAGCCTCAGGGCCAGTAACGCATTCCACTGTTGAAGTGACTCTGGTGGGTCAGGATGGACATCGGGAATCAATCGTGTTTGATGTGATCAAGGCCCCACAATTTCAAGTAATTCTTGGAATTCCTTGGTTAGAAACACAGAATTGACTGGCGAGCAAAAAAGATAAGTTTTCCTGATTGTGAACCAACTTGTTATTCAAGAAATCCAGCTATGGGTCTAGCCTCAGCAACTTCCACCCCTGTACAGCTACCGTCAGAATACCAAGAATTCCAAGACGTTTTTCAGAAAGAACAGGCTAACACGTTACCTCCCCATCGGTCTTATGATTGCCAAATCGATCTGGTACCCAATGTTCAACTACCTTGTAGTAGGATTTATGCTCTTACGGAACCTGAGAACCTGCATTTGCGTCAGTATTTAGATCAGTACCTAGCCAATGGTTTTATTCGCCCGTCCAAGTCTCCTGTCTCTTCAGCTCTGTTCTTCGTGCCGAAAAAAGAAGGCGACCTTAGAACGTGTATAGACTATCGCGCCCTAAATCAAATAACAATTAAGAATCGTTATCCTCTGCCCTTGATCCCTGAGCTTATCGACCAGGTGAAAGACGCTTGTGTGTACACCAAGTTAGATCTCCGAGGAGCTTATCACCTGGTGCGCATAAAAGAAGGCGACGAATGGAAGACTGCATTCCGCACCAAATTTGGGCTCTTCGAGTATCAGGTGATGCCCTTCGGGTTGTGCAATGCACCTGCCGCCTTTCAGTACTTTATGAATGATGTTCTTCGGGAACTTATCGATGTCTGTGTCATTGTTTACATTGACGACATCCTGGTGTACTCTTCTTCAGAATCTGATCACAGAAAACATGTTAGGGCAGTTCTTGAGAAATTGCGCCAGCACAGACTATTTGCAAAACTCGAAAAATGCGTTTTTCATACCACAGAAGTTGAGTTTCTCGGATTCATCCTGACACCTCAAGGAGTCCGAATGGACTCGCGAAAGGTGGACGCCATCCTCAAATGGCCATCTCCTAGCTCGGTGAAGGGAGTTCAGAGCATGCTCGGCTTTGCCAATTTCTATCGAAGATTCATCCCGGAATTTTCCCGAACAGTCCAACCCATCACCGCTCTCCTAAAGAAAAACAAACGCTTCGAATGGACTCTTGAAGCCGAACAAGCCTTCCAGGGCCTGAAAACCAAATTCACCTCTGCACCTGTACTGAAACACCCGCACCCAGATCTCCCGTACATAGTGGAAACCGATGCATCTAGTTCGGCCATGGGAGCTGTCCTGTCGCAAAGAGACCCAAAAACTAACCAACTACACCCAGTGGCCTTTTGGTCCAGAAAATTTTCTCCACCTGAAATCAACTACGCAATTACCGATAAAGAGTTACTGGCCATCAAATCTGCTTTCAAGGCTTGGCGTCACTATCTTCTCGGGGCAAGACACACCATTACCGTAATTACGGACCACAGAAACTTACAGTATTTAAAGACGGCCAAAGCTCAATCTTCACGACAACTCCGATGGGCTCTATTCTTTGCGGAATTTGATTTTGTAATTACCTATCGCCCTGGCTGCAAGAATGGAAAAGCGGACGCCTTATCCCGGATTGGCATGGCAGAACCTAATTCGAGCTTAGAACCTGTGCCCATCATACCTGAGCAAAGAATCTTAGGCTTAACTTCATTGCACACTATTGAGGACATCCAAACGCAAGTAAAACAACTTCTAGACACTTCAACCTTACTGGAATGGAGTCAGAAGGGTCCTCATTACACCTTTAAGGATGATTTACCCTACTTCCAGGAGCGGTTGTTTCTGCCAAGTAAAGAATTGCAAGAACTTGTTATTGCCCATCATCATGAATCTTTAATGGAAGGACATCCTGGTATCGCTAAAACGGAGGAAAAAATTAAACGTCACTTCTGGTGGCCTTCTTGGAGAAAAGACATAAAGTCTTTTGTTCTGTCTTGCGGAATTTGCGCCCAAAACAAGGCTCAAAAGAAAAGGCCAGCCGGCCTACTTCAACCCTTGGATATTCCACCGGCACCATGGCACACCCTGTCAATGGACTTTATAACCGACCTGCCTCCTTGTGCTGGTTACAACACAATCCTTGTAATTGTGGACCTTTTCACCAAAATGGCCCACTTTATCCCTTTAAAGGGTTTGCCTTCTGCTTCCACCTTGGCCAAGGAATTCCTGGAGAATGTAGTTCGCATACATGGTTTCCCTTCCATATTAGTCTCGGATCGTGGAAGTCAATTTATCTCCCATTTTTGGAAGAAGTGTTGCCAACTAGCACAAATAGATGTGCAGTTATCCACCAGCCACCACCCCCAGACCGACGGACAAACCGAGAGAACCAATCAGACTCTCGAGCAATATCTTCGGTGCATGTTACACCAATCCGAGTTAAATTGGAAAGACATCCTTTGGATCGCAGAATATGCATACAACAATTCAGTGCATTCTGGAACCGGACAAACCCCCTTTTATACTTTGTATGGTCACATCCTCGGACCTCTGACCTAGATCCACCTCTGACCCTGGAAATGCCCGCAGTAAATCATCTGCATTCCACAATAACCCGAGCCTTCAAAGAAGCTGCAACTCATTTACAGCAAGCCAAGAAAAAGTATAAAGAAAACGCAGATTTGCACCGGAGTAAAACTCCGCCTTACCAAGTAGGAGACCAGGTATGGCTAGCAACTAAACACTTATCCCTCAAGGGCCCGCGAACCTTCAATCCCAGATTCATAGGACCTTATCCCATCAAGGCTATAATCAACCCAGTGGCCTTTAAACTGGATCTACCGTCCAACATGCGTATACATGCAGTTTTTCATGCATCACTTTTGAAGCCCGTACAACCAGGAACCCGATTGTCCAAGCCTCCAGATCCAGTTCAAATTGAAGGGGAATTAGAATTCAAAGTTAAAGACATTTTAGACTCCAAGGTGGTAAAGTCGAAACTCTTCTATCTTGTTGACTGGAAGGGATATGGACCTCAGGAGAGATCGTGGGAGCCTAGTAACCATGTCCACGCACCTCGATTAGTACAAAGGTTTCACCGGAGATTTCCAAACAAGCCAAAAACCCCCGGAGGGAAGAACCTTGGGAGCTGCCTTGAGGGGGGGTACTATCATGATGCCTACCTCCAAGGAGCCAGGTCCGACCCAGCAACCCAAGAGGCAGGCATCATTTCCCCCAGGGGAGTGCCAGCGGGCCCAAGCTGGGGCCCTTTGGACGCAGTCCTGGCGTCTTAAGCGCCAAGCTCATGTTGGACCCCTGTCCTGGCGCCTTAGGCGCCAGGCTCATAAAGCTAGACATGTGTTCAAGTATTTTAATGTGCACTTACCTGATGCAGACCATGCTGCCACATCCAGGCCCTCTTGAGGCCTGAATGGAACTACTTTACGTGTGGGATTACTTTCCACCCGGGTGTGGTCGGGGAAGGATACATACCTGATCGGAGGAAGGAGACACACTTGGAACTTCTTCCAAAGCTATTTAAACCACACCCGATCAGCAACTCACGCTTCGCGTTGTTCTGCTCCTCGCAGCTGGACGCTCACCGTGTCAGCTCCTGCATCTGGACCTCAGCCACGCCTGTCAGTATCCTGGGTCACCTGCAAAGGGAGACAAAAGACCTTACCTGCTAAATCAGCACCACAGAGGCATCACACCGACGATCCTGAAAAGGAAGACATCATTTTAAAAGCATTTCGCTACGATCGCTGCAGCGCTGCATTTCACTCACCTTTCCTGGACGCCACCATCTTCAGCAGCGATCATCCGGATCCACAGCCACTTCCCAGAACCTAGAGAGAAAGACAAGAACAAGGTGAGAGAAGGAAGGGAATAGGAAAAGCTCAGTTTCCTTCTAAGTCTTACCTGTTGGGTCATTCCCATTTCATTTCGGGTCTTGCCGCTTCCAGGCATCCGGACCCCGGCCCCTATGGGGAAAAAAGACAAAGACATTGAATGAGCGAATGCAAAGACATTACCCGAGCGCTCATCCAGAACTTACCTGTCATTTACTGGAACTGCACGTATCACTTCGGGTCGGCGCCATATCTCCGGCATTCCGAAACCCCGGCCCCTAAGGGGAAAAAGATAATGAACATTATTATTAAGCTTGGACTTTTGAACTTGCAACAGAACTTTTACAGAGCCTTACCTGAATAGTCAAGCTTACCTGAACTCCCATAATCCTCAATCCAGTGAAGTAACTGGGTTTCAACGCGCCCCTGCATCAGAAGCAGGATGGAGAGCTCATCCTTCCTGACCCTAAGGTGAGACTTCACGGGGAATCGTGGAAGGGTATTGTGGAGGCTTGGAAGAGAGTGGGAGGCTTGAGCATAACTCAGTCAGTAGGTAATACTCCCTTTTCACGCACAGGGGAATATTCCTGCGAGCCGGAGAAGCCAGAGTAGAGGGGCCCTTCCTGTCCATCTTCAGAGTCCTGTGCTTCACCATTGAAGAAGCATCAGCACTCGAAGCCAGACCTGCGCCTCCGTGGGAATCAGGTGAGCGTTACAGTCCCATCCACTTATCTTGCAAGGCCCTCTGCCTTGTTGGGATCATAACGAGAACGAGCTGGTCTTGAGCGAACTCAACCATGTTAGCCTTTTGATCGTGCCAGTGCATGACCAATGCTTGTCCAGCTTTCAAGTTATCGCTTGCTTCCGTCATCATGTGTGACATTCTCCTCCGGAGACCTATCACGTAGTCAGTCACTCTGACTGGCTTGGGGGAAGGAGCACTCTCCAACCCCTCCTTAATCAGGGCCAATGGACCTCTGACGGGATGACCATAGAGTAGTTCGAAGGGCGAGTAACCTACGCCCTCCTGAGGGACTTTGCTATAAGCAAAGAGAAGGCATGGCAGTAGAAGGTCCCACTTACGCTTAAGGGGTTCCTCTAAAGCACCTATCATGCTCTTCATGGTTCGGTTGAACCGTTCTACCAACCCATTGGTTTGTGGGTGGTAAGCTGTTGAGAACTTGTAAGTAACTCCACAGGTTTTCCACATGGCTTTCATGTAGTGGGACATAAAGTTTGACCCCCTGTCAGAGATTACTTCCTTAGGAAACCCGACCCTAGTAAAAATACCAAGGAGGGCCTTAGCCACAGCCGGAGCTGTAACAGTCCTCATAGGAATTGCCTCAGGATACCTAGTAGCATGGTCTACTACAACAAGTATAAACCTGTTGCCTGAGGAGGTTGGAGGATCAAGGGGACCAACGATGTCAATCCCTACTCTCTCAAATGGGACTCCCCCAACTGGGAGAGGCACTAACGGTGCCACATTCTTGGAGCCAACCTTACCAGAGTTCTGGCAGGTGTGGCAGCTCCTGCAGTGTTTTTCTACTTCGGCCCCCATCTTTGGCCAATAGAAATAGAGAGAGAGCCTTTCCTTAGTCTTCTTGAAACTCAAGTGACCAGCCAAAGGAATCTCGTGGGCTAACTGCAAGAACTGTGGTCTGTTCCCTTGGGGGTACTACAAGTCGTTTGTAGTCTCCAGGTGCAGACTCGGTCGGTTCACTGTAGAAGAGGCAATCTTCCCAGTGCAACCTGTATTTCCCAGGCTCTTGCCCTTCAGCCTGAGCTGCTGCCTGGTGGCGAAGACCTTCCAGAGTTGGACATTCTCTCTGTCCCTTACTGAAGTCTGCCCTGCTGGGTCCACCTTCTGCCAGTAAAGACTGCAGCTCACGATGGTCAACAGGATCCAGATCTCCAATGAGTTCCTGGCCTTCCATTAGCTCTTCCTCAGAGTCTAATTCTACCACACAGGGTTGTACCTCCCCTCTCAGCCTCGGCTGGAGGTGGAGTTACGGGTGTAACTTTGGACAACCGCGGGGAAGTCTGTGTTGGCTGCACTGGAATGCTGGCTGCTGGTTTCGGGATAGAAGTCTTAGGTTTCCCTTTCGCTTATGATTTCTTGGAGACAGCGGCCGACAATTCCAGTGGAGCAGGAGTGATTTCTTTCTTCATCATCTCCTGGAGAGTTCCGCGCATGGTCCTCTCTCTTGCGGGTCTGGTTAGCTCCTGTAACCGTTTACTAGGATTTCTGGGAGTATGCGATACAACTCCGAGAGTTTTCAAATCGTTACCCAACAGTACGCGTCCTGGTACCTCACTCTGTATGCTAACAGGTATCTTCACAGTCATGTCGTTACACTGGATGAGAACTGGTAATTGGGGAAGCATCTGCACAGGCCCTCCAGCTAACTTGGTGAGGCGTTTATGTGCCTTAGCAACATCCTCAGCCTGAAAAAACAATTTATCCACCACAGTTATGCTGGCCCCAGTGTCCCTAATGGCAGGGGACTCCGGACCATTCACCTGGACACTGTCTTTAGTATTATCGGGGATAGAATTATAGACATCTAAATTCTGTTGTTCCCACAACCCCAGAGATACTAAAGAAACACTGGCTGAGACTCCAATGGGTTCGTCAGCTAGCAGTAGAAAGTTTCCACTTGCCATTTGGACTTCCTCCTCTGGACCGAAGGCTAAGGAGACAAGCTGGACCCCTGAAGGTTTACCCTTACATCTGGGATCTCCTTTCACGTGGTCAGTCAAGCCACAAACAAAGCATTACCGAATGCTTTCTGGAATGGTGGCTTGTTCTGACCTCCTTCTGGTTTGGCACCAGAAGACACACTATTCTGCTGTGGTTTTCCCTGTGGCTTACCCTTCTGGTTTTGTTTGGGGCCCTCTCTGGAATGTGAGTTATTAGAATTCTCTTTTGAGTCTTTTTTTTCAAGTTCAAAATAAGCAGGGTTACTTGTGGGACCTGGTATGGGCCCCGCAGGCACAGCTGGTAAGGCAGGTAAAGGAGCAGTGGAGACAGTTTCGTTAGCCTCTCCGTCCTCGTCAGCCTCTTCATCGCTATCATCAGAATTACGATTCAGATCAACACCATCACTGTTATCTACAGTCGCTGGAGAGATTGGTTCCTCTGAACCAGTACCCAGACTTTGGTTCGCCAGCAATCTCTCTATCAGTTCTAACTTCTTGCCTCTTACAGGAAGATTCTCTTGCCTACAGAGAGTTCGCAGACTCTCAGTATTTTCACCTGACAAGGACTCTTGACTGTAAGTTTCCATCGTAGACATGTTTTTTGAAAGTTGCTTTTTGTGCAAAGTTTTGTGGTTAGTTATCCTACAGTGTCGAAAAGCACTCTAAACTGTATACTCGATACAAATCCCACCGCTGTACACCAGTGTTAGGCGGAAACCTGTGCAGTTCCCTCTGGGACCACTGCAAAAGATTTAGGACTACAGGCGTTTGGCGGTGAACCCACTTGGTAGCAGTCTGTACCACACAGATTCACTTGGTAGCTGTGGCTGAGCAGTCAGACTTCCCTCAAGAAGAGTTGAGCAGTATGTGGAGTATACACCATAGGGCAATTCTTCACAGCAAGACAAGCAAACACGCAACAAGGCTTAGTGTAAGATATTAAGGTATTTATTTATAACAAAACATCTATAAAAAACACTATGGCACTATCACGGCAAACAAATCAAACACAATTACTCTACGAAGAAGAAAACGATCAATCCCCCTAGCAATATTTCGACAAGTCTAGGTTCTACTGGTACCACATATTTTCAGACAGAGGTGTATACCTCAACCTAGATGACACTCGAACATTAGTTAGGACGGGAGAGAAAAAGATAGGCAGGTTATGAAATCAACACAGTTCAATCCTTCGCGGATAAAATGCAAGGCAGGAAGGCAAGAATCACAATAGATCATAAAGTTCAGAGGCCAGGCCCACTCAGAGAGAGGCAAGGCGCGATGTCCCAAAATGTCTCTAGTGGAGATGCATTCAAGTCTTTGTAGCAAATTGTTATCGGCAGATTGAACCAGTTCAGAACAATAAATGAGAAAAGCTTGGAGGCGACTCAACGGAACGGAGAGGATTAAGACACCTCACTCGAACCGATCGAAAGGGAAGCCAGGCGGACACGGTACCTTGTTGTGGAGGGCAGCTCTGGCGGGGGCAGTTGTTCCTGGTGGTGGATGCACGTCGGGTCTTTGCCAAGAGTAGAGATGATCTCGTCGTCGAAGAAAAGTGAAGTCCGGTGCACCACCAGGGAAGAGACCAGCCGCGGAGTGCTCTGTCACAAGGCACCACCTTTTGGTCGCGGTACAGGGTTAGTGGCTATCCGGTTGCCGAGGTGCTCTGCACGGGCAATTTGACCACTGCGTCCTGAGGCGAATAAAAAGCAAAGGGGACTGGTTGTTCCCACCAGCCAGGGGAAGAGACTCTCCGGCAGGGAGATCTCCTCTGTCGTCGGGAAGTGGTGAGTCGGTTCCGCAGGGCTCCCCCGGAGTTGTCGTTGTGCAGGTCGGCTCAGCGTTACACTCGTCGGATTCTTAGGTCCTGTGGCGACTTCTGAAGATCCAGTCCCAAAAGCCCTGCTTTTATGCAGAAAACCCCCATTCATTCAGCCTAGCTGTCAATCAACACATGCTAAGTGGTGAGCGGGAAGGCTCACCACTTGGGCCAATCAATCCAGAGTGCGACCGGAGTTGGTAAGGCAACTCGGTCCAGAGTGCCTAAACCCCCTCCCACACCCCTGTGGTAACCCAGACAGAATGGCACCACTTAGGAGGGTCTCTGTACAGAGCCCGCCAAAAGTGGAACAAAGGGCTCGACCTTTGGTTTAGGAGTCACAGAGACGAACACAGACGCCATTTTACAAACCGAGTTCTGGCAGAAAATACCATCCGATAAACTTATTTAAGATAAGTAGATCGGTGGTACGTTAGAGATTAACGAGAAAAAGGATCAATCTCCAACAATGGGACGAATCCCATAGGGTTATGTCCGGGGTCGAACATAACAAGTAGTTTCCACTGTCACCAGCCAAAACTCGACGAGGGGGGACGGGACAGTGCCCCCTCGAGTAACAGATCCAGGAGTAATCGAATTACCCCTACTAGTACATCCATAATAAGATGGTTTGTACTAGTTCTGTTAGTAAATTTAGGTCTAGTAAAGCCAATGGTGACTTTACATGCCCGGGAAGACAGTAGTCAGTCCCCGGGTATGGAGTCTATGGTGGAGGTCCGCTAGGACGCCCCAGTGCTACGGCACGTATGGTGCGGTGTAACAAACATAGAAAAACATATGAGACCCTATGGAGTAAAAGACCCCATAGCCCATAGAACACATTGACATTCAAAGGAATTACACACATTCATGTCCAAGAGTGGGAGGAAAAGAGTCTCACTCTTGGCAGGATGGAAAAAACAAACTCCAGAAATCCAACAAAGCTGCTGGGGGACTCACTAGGTTAGGAAATTCAGCCTAAACAGAGAATTCTCCCTAACAGGCGCTCTGCCCCCTTCTCATGACCTTGCAGAGCACATTCTTCCCAAAGCACGAAGGCCTATATTTTATGAGACAATGAAGGGTTTAGGAATCTCTAAGATCTCCACAGGGTGAGGGTCATGTCCGCGTTCAGGCAGGGAATCTAATGCTAACCCATTTAGCGCTTTTCACCATGCTTGGGCCTGGGTTCCAAAATGGCAGCCACTAACTAAGATGGCGTTCACACTCGCATTTACTATGTAGCCTCTAATGCATGCACTACCCTGATTGTGCACCCTCCTTCGTGTGCACCCCTCTCCCCCTACTCTGTGGATGTGCACTCTAGCGTATGTTTCTCATTTGATATCCCCTGGGGGCGTGGGGGTGGTAAGACCCTCTCTCCTCCCCAACAACAGGTTAAGTACAACAGCAGACCGGTATCCAGTGATTATAATGAACACATTTACAGAGAGGTAGGTTATAACAAAACTATAATAAGGGAAAAAACAAATATTTTTTTTTTAGAAAAATATATGGGGGTGGGGTAAGGGGTTAAAACTGGTGGGGAGGGAGTTGGGATGGGTTAGAAGCACGGGAAAACACAGTGCTTGACCCCCCAAATAAAAGAAGAACATAAATTAGATGTTAATGCGTTATTATAGTTTCGTTTTAACCTACCTCTCTGTAAATTATTTCGTTGAAATCACATAGAACCCAGTAGACCCTGCTTTATTGCGCCAGTCATGTGCTGGTAAATGAACATCATAAAAAGCAGTGTAGGTCCCATTCTTCGTTCATCCTGTTGGATGTGATTGCATCCAATCTGTCAATCCAGAATGCCTCGTGTTGGACTATTTTTTCATGTCTCCTTTGAAGTCTCTGGTGCTTATGACTTCCAAAACCTGAAACTTCATTTGCCCGATGCTGTGTCCTTTCTCGTGAAAATGTTGGGGTACTGCTGAGGTCATATTTCTATTCTTTATGCAGGATTTGTGTTCATTCATACATACTCTTATTTTAATCACTGTCTCACCGACGTAATAGATGCCACACAGGGACATAGTACTGTGTATGGCATTCTCAGTTAGACAGGTAGTAAACTTTCTTAAAGCAATATTTTCTCTTGTCCTGGGGGTGAAAAACAAATGGGCCCTTGATGACACTGTTGCAGTTCCTGCAACTCAAGCACAGGTATGTTCCTTGTTTTTTGTCTTTCTTAGGTTTGGAAGATTCCCCTCTAGTGTTCACTAGTAAATCTCTCCTTTGGTAAGCAAACACAGGGGGATTCGGAAACAGGTTCTTAGTACGGCCATTATTAGTTAGAATGTTTCGAGATGCACTTTTTGATGTCATCTTTGTGTTGAAAACTTGGATACAAATACTAGCGGTGGCAGTTCACATTTTTGATGTTCTGTAAAAGTGTAGTACGTGTGTTGTTTGAAGCCCTAGCTAGGGACATTGTCAGATCTTGGTTTGGATATCCTCTTTCTCTGAATTTGTCGCACAATTTGGTGAATTCTGCTTCACCTTCCAATGAGTCGCTCATGATCCTTTTAATGTTTAACACTTGGCCATATGGTAAATTCTTTAGGGTATTTTGTGGATAGAAACTCAACCAGTAGAGCAGATCGTTCCTGTCGGTTTCCTCCACACACACTGTGGTCGATGTCCTGAGGTCTTGAATTACTATTTATACATCTAGAAAGTGAACATTTTGGGTGCCTGTGTCTACTCTAAACTGGATCCTGGGCTCGATTGCATTGATGTAAATAAGAAACTCGTGTAGCATGGTTAGGGGACCATGCCAAACTCTAAATATGTCATTGATATACAGTACCCAGGTTTTCAGGTGATTGTGCCATACTGGGTGCTTTTGTGTGCTTTCAAATTTGTACATGAAGCTGTTTGCATACACTGAGGCCTTTGTGGCTACCACAGAAGTCCCAGATGTTTACAGGTAAAACCTATAGTTGTGTTCGAAGTAAGAATTCAGTGAGATGAAGTTAAGTAGAATCATGATAACTCCTTTGCAGCCCCAATCCAGTTCTTCTGTAACAAAAGCCACACTACAGCTTCTTCCCCTTGGGCGTGGGGGATACTAGTGTACTGACTGCTGACGTCAATGGTAAATAAAATGTCCTCTTCGGTCAGATTGATCTTCTCTAGTTTGTAAGAAGTGGATGCTGCCCTTGATATAGGTAGGTGATTTCTGTATTACAGGATGGAGAATATAGTTGATGTATGTGCCCAACGGTTGCAGGATACTTCCAGTGGCCGCCACGATGGGCCGGCCCGGTAGATTGTGTATGCTCTTGTGTATCTTTGGCAGAAGGTAGAAGTGTGGGATTTGTGGATGTTGAGTCAATTAGTAGGCTTTAGTTTTGGCTTAGATCCATTCCATTTCGAAAGCTGATTATAGAATGTTATCGAGATCTGCACTGGTCTCAATCGTGGGGTCATGATCTATTGTTGCAAAGATGGTCTCATGATTACGCTGTCTATCACATTTCATCTTGTAATCAGCTGTGCTGAGGATCACTAGTGCTCCGCCCTTATCCGCTGGCGTATGCTAATGGAGTCATAAGAATACAGTGTCTGAATCTGCAGACAGCTCTCCTCTGTTGAGTTTAGTATACTTGGGTTTCCCAAAGTGTCATTTCTTAAGGTCCGCAAGTACCATGTTTTGAAAAATTGCAATAGAGGGTACATTAATAGGAGGTATCAATGTACTTTTAACTTTAAATTAGGAGTATTCTTGGTCACTGTCAGTGGGTTCTTCTTGTGGTGGAAGACCAGCAAAAAATACCTTAAGTTTTAGTTTTCTGGTCAGTTTATAAAGTTCTACTTTCATGTTAAAAATACTGGTACTGTATGTAGGTACACATTTCAGACCCTTCTGTAGGGTTTTCACCTCGTGCCCAGTAAGTGTCCTATTATAAAGGTTGACCACTAGGTTAATTGTGATTGGAACCGGTTTAGCATGCCTTGGTTTCTTCCTCTTTCCCCGTCTGTGTTCTCTTTCTCTGGGGTCCACTTCTAAATACAGTCTGGCAGTGTTTGGTGCAATTGGTGCCGGTGATTGTTCAAAGTGCGGGTGGTTTGTTCACTGGCCGGTGCAGGATTTGGGGTAGCAGTTGGTTCTGAGTCAGAATCGATGTTGTCAGATGGCCTATCATTTGTTCTGGGCTGCTGGTATTGATATTTATCTGCACATGTGTAGACTTCATCATTTAAATAATAATCTCATGTGCCCCTTTTAAATATCCGTATTTTCCTTACTTCTAGGTCTGTTTTGTACGAGTCCAGCCGGCTATTGATGTCCATTAGTATTTCTGAGAATGTTTATGCACTTGTTAGACTTGTGATTTCTACTGTTAACTTGTTAATTTCCTTTTCTAAATCATCCGTGTTGGCTGATACAACACTTGTTGAGGATCTGCTTCCATTTCCAGACAAATTCTTTGTTCTCCTTACATAGTCTAGGTTTAAGTGGTATTCTGAGTCCTTGTGGTATCCTTTGTGCTTCATAGTACCTTCCTATGGTCACAGCGTGCAATTTGCAGTTGATGGCTTACCTAATCACATAGTCGAACTGATTTATTCCTGTGGATCACTATTCCTAGTTGACTGGCCTGTTTCTTTTATCAGGTTCAAGATGGCATCTGCTTCTTTGGCTGAAAAGCTGAGGTGTTGTAGCTTTACGGTCGGTTAGATGTTCAATGTCGTCATATGACATGTTGGCGTACCTCCACTCAATATAAAGCAAGGAAACTGGGCAATCTGTTGTATGGTTGGTGAGTGGGCACAGCTAGGCGTGTTAATCAATTTAGGAAAAGTAATGCTTTTCGTGTCACTCATGTATTTAATGTTGTGAAACTTTTACTTGCATCTTTAAAAGCCTTGAGAAAGACCATGTTGGTCAAAACACGTGTCGGATCAGACTTGTTACTAATGTTCGGGACATGCTAATTAAGATGACTGGACAATAATAATACAATCACTGTCAATATTAATATTCAATCCAGGCTTTATGCGCATGTTTAAAGCAACAAGTTTTCAGTTTTTGTTCTGGACAAATCCTTAACCTCCTGGCTATAACCCTAAGGTAATTGACAAAATGTAAAAATCTTGGACAACAGAAGATTTCACAAAACCTACTCTGAAATGTCCAGCATTGTCTATAATACAAATTCTCATCCTGGGAAGGGCACATTCTCCACCCGCTATGTCCAGCCACTCTAGTCCCTTACCCGGGTGGCGCCACTCTTTTCTTCTTTTTAAATGTCGGGAGGCAACAGGGAGCCTCTTCCTGTTGCCTCCCAACCCCCCCAAACCAAACCTCTTCCCCTCCCTACTTACCTACAGGACCAGAGCTTTATGCTTCGGTCCGGCGCACCTCCTGTTGTGGTTGCCATAGAAATGAGTCCCTTTTCCCTTTTTCGTTTTGGCTATTAGGTGGCGCTGAAAGCACTACCTATAAGGCCGAAACTATTGTCATTAAAATAAGAGCTTTAACATGAGAGCTTGAAATAGGTGCTTTGGATGCAGGTTTGTTGTAATGATTTTCAATGCAGGATGGCATATGAGGATGGATATGTGTTGTTTGGCCTATGTGTCCCACCCATTTACGCCCATCTCTAAGTTAAATCAATAGGATTTTCCTCCCATGTCCACCCATCTGTGGGCAAAACACACCCCTTTTTGCACTCTTTGGCTGATTTTCTACTGTGTGGTGAAGTTGTCAGCGATGTTTACTTCCAACATGGCGTTAACGTTATAAAAAAATAATTTGACTAGATTGATGCTTTAAAAAATATTTGCTACAGATTTAAATGTATATTACACATTTTAATGTATTTTGTATTTAAAATAAACAAGTAACTGTAATAATTACATTTTGTTCGAAAATGTCCACTATTTGCTTGTAGGTGTCTAGTGTTTTCTGCTGTTAGTACCTGATTGGATATGCTCTATATTAGTAGGCTGTGATTGGTTCTGCAGTATGTGATGTTTTCAGAACGGTATCCATTTCAGTCCTGGAGAGATACAATCCCTGGGCTTGAGGGCAAGGACAGGTCTCACCGTCCTGTTCTGGATGAGTTGCAGAGGGTGGAGAGTAGAAGCAGGCAGATTTAGAAAGAGGCTGTTGCAGTAGTCCAGCCTAGAGAGAACCAGAGCTCTGGAGACATTGAGCTTCTGGGGAAGGAGAGAAAAGGAAGAATACCTCTGAGGAGGTGCCACTGGTAGTGTGACTTCTTAGAGACGTCAGAGATGTGAGCAGAGAAGGAGAGAGAGTGGAGTCGAAGATGACCCCAAGGTTTTTATCCTCACAGGTGGGAGAAGGAAGAGGGCCAAGGGAGGCCGGCCAGAGATCGACAGGAAAGGAGGGAGCAGGTGTGCCGATGAGGAGCATCTCAGTCTTACTGGCATTAAGGCAGAGATCATTGGCGGCACACCACTCATGGATAGCGGACAGTCCGAGATGAGAGAAGGAGAGGAGGTGGTGGAAGGGAGCCTGAAAATGAACTGTGTGTCGTCTGAATAGCACTGAAAGTGGGACAGAGAGCTGCAATGCAGTGGGCAAGAAGTGCGAGGTATTGGTTAAACAGCCAGGGAGAGAGGTTAGACTACTGGGGAACACCACAGGTAGAGATAGAGGAGAGGAAGGACACAAATTGGACCTTTGACGGTCGATCGGAGAGGAAAGAGGTCAGCCAAGCCAGGGCCTGATCGGTGATACACAGGTTATTTTTTTTCATTCTTTTTTCTTGATTTAATTGACATGCATTTTTTACAAGTTTACACTCTGTCATTCCAGTCTTTAAAAGCCAACAGGATTAGGGCAGGAGTCCATGAAACATCTATTTTTTCTATAGCTCCAGGTTCTGAAAATATTGAGCCACTGCTATGACATATGACATCTTCACTCCTTCCATTAGACGACACCACCAATCTTCTTCATTCCATATTCGAAGATCTTTAAATAGGTGGTTTAAATAGGTGTTTCTTAACGCTGTCAAGCCAGTGTATGATAACATCAAATGTCTGATTGTTTCTTGGTGCTCTTCATTTTTGCAAAAGCGACATGTCTTTTCCACTGAAATCCCTCTGTTAGCTTTGATTTCTTTTGTCAGGAGAAGATTAAGTCGAATTTTCAAGAAAGTATTACGTAAAAAGATCTGCTCTGAAATGTTTCCATATAAGGCAGGAGCTTGTTAACCTTCCTTACTGTTGGAGGTAAATGAGCTGTCAATTTATTTGTGGATGCCAGTAAGATAGTTTGAATCCAGTCCCATTCTAACTGTTTTCTTTTGATTTTATTGGGATTTTGGACTAATTCATCATCAGTACTGTTCAACTCCATAAGAGTCTGCTCGTTTTCTTGCACCCAATTTACCAGTAGTTTACTCTTCTTCCCATCAATTTCTGTTCTCACAATGCCGATTATGCTTTTTGGGTTACTGATGAGTGTTTTTCTACATAACATCAATGAGTTTCTTTTTACCATCGATTGCAGGGATGGTAAGGATAGGTCGTAGCCGAGTGATGCCATTGAGGTCGACAACGGCAAACCTATCACTCGCCTTCCAGTCTCAGCCAGAACTCCTTTGGAATCATTGGCAGTGCATCTGAACCAAAGATCGGGGATGGAACAACTTTTACCATGTAAAATTGAATAACCAGAATCATTGAGAATCGGCAGTATTTCTGTCGGTAGCTCTAGCTTGTGAGGTTAGATTCTTTGCTTTAGCAATCAAATTAGCTTGCATTGGAGTTTCTCGTTTGCTGGTACTCAAGATCACTCCCAAATACTTGAATTCCTTTACTTGTTCTATTTCTTGCCCTTCCAACTTCCAACAGAAGGCCTCTTTTTTCTTTGTCGGTTTCTCCATGATCTTGTTTTTTTTAAATTTTTTTTTTATTTTCAAGTTGTTCTTGGTGATGTATTCAGCCAGGTTACTCAACTGGCGTTGGAGTCCAATCGTTGTGTAGTCCAGGATTAGATCGTACGCATAGAGGAGGCGAGAGATACCCAGGTCATCACAGAGACGGTTGAGCAGGATGGCATGGTTGACCGTGTCAACGGCAGAAGAGAGATCAAGTAAGATGAGGACACAGCGGGTATTGGATCAAGGTTGGAGAGCAGGTCTTCACAGATGTTCAGGAGAGCAGTTGCTGTGCTTCTGGCAGCTCTGAAGCCTGACTGATAGTCATGGAGACAACCAACCAATTCAGTGTGAAGATTAAGCTGGGAGATGGGCAGCTTTTCCAGGAGTTTGCCCGGGAAAAGAGTGATGGAGATTGGGCGGTTGTTAGCAGGGCAGGAGGGGTCGGCTGAAGGTTTCTTAAGAGGAGGGTGCACAAGGGAGTGCTTCAGGGGGGAAGGGAAGACTCCAGAGGCAAAGGGGTGGTTGCAGAAGTCGGCCAAGGCAGGAGCCAGGGTGTTCTCACTGCACCTGAAGTCCCTCTTTAACAGCTTGAGTGATTACTTTAAGTTAAGACTTCTCAATAATTTAATTTCCTTTCAAAGTCCTTTCATAGTCTTAAGAGTTGAGCAATTTCAACAGAGTGAATTCTTTAAAGACACTATTTGAAATTTAAAACTGATCAGAGCCTTCAGTCTTGCTCAACAGTACTTCTGCCTTGACTTGGCCTCTAGAATTTATGAAGTTCCAGTTTACTAGAAGATTGAAGGTTCCAAAATTAATTGCTTGTTCAAACCAACTTGGGAAGTACTGTTATTTTACAAACCGCCTGACAATGAAAATGTCAAAATAACAAGTTTTATCTGCATCTGTGCTGCTGTGATTGTCCACTAGAGGGCTCTTATCTCCCGTTTGCTTCTGACACCGAGCATGCTGCACTGAAAACGAATCTCCAGGAAATATTCAATCAAAATGTGTTTCCAGCTCAGAGGTAAGTCATCACACTAGCCACGCTCTTCCTTCCGTCGCTACTATTAAAAACGCCATAACAGCGCTTCCCAAAGAAAGCCTGTTCCCCTATGCTGTATCTTTGCTGCAGACCTCGCGCTCTGCAAACCAAACGCGCACCACAGGAGGACATTGTCAGCCACTCTCTTCTTTTCTCCCCCACTAACGCCTAGTGAGCGCTTCCGAAATCATTCAAAACACGACTCAAGCCACTCTGCTGCCGACCTCACACTCAGTAATTCAAACGCACGCGCACGGAGCGTTGTTGCTACCCGAAGTTAAATGCAGACAGCCCAAACATTAAACTGTCCAAATTAAACAACTTTTTTCCCTGCGCCAGACATTGGAACAAAGTTCTAAATATTTACAGTTCTAGTTGAAACAAAAAACAATATTGTACAATGAATGTGTAATACACATAGCTGCAGTGAGCAGCTGTTGCTGATACTTCATTATTTCTCCTGACTCCTGAATGTTTTCTCTTGCTCTTCAATCCGCCTCTTCTTGCTGTAGGGAAAACCTGGGCCTAACTTGGGAAGAAAACAAAAAAGACACACCTGCCTCAAGGACTAAGACTAATGAAAGGCGGTTTAGAATGTTGATTACTGAGCATTTATTCTCATAGAAGCCAATCAGTGTGCAAAGTCCCAACAACCATTCTGGATAGGGATAATGTCCCTACTCTGAGCATCTGGGTTAAGGACAAAACCAAAGTTAGAAAAGAAAAACAGTACAAATAAAATGTTTATTGATCCCAACACCCACTAGTGAAGGTAAACCTCAAGCCCGTCTACCCTTGGACCTGACAGTACCCCCTCTCCACGGCCCTTTCCCAGGGACAGGCTTACTTGGACATCTCCTGTGAAATTTAGCCACCAATATTGGAGCATGTACATCAACTGCAGACTCCTATGAATGTTCCTCTGGACCAATACCTTTCCAGTCAATCAAATACTGAAGCTTCGGTCTCAATTTCTGAGAATCCAAAATGGCCCTCACCTCCTATTCTTCAGACTTATTCTCCACCAGAACTGAAGGGGGAATGGCACCCAGTCTAGTTCCTTCCTGAAGTGGCTTTAACAAACTCACATTAAACATTGGATGCACCTTCATTCTAAGAGGCAACTTCAAACTAACTGCAGCTGAGTTTACCAGCCTCTCAACCTTAAAAGGCCCAACAAATCAGGGACTACATTTATTCCTCCCTTTGATTCTCAAATCTTTAGTGGCTAACCATGCCCAATCTTCAGTCTGGTATTTAGGACTGGTCTTACGCTTCGTTACAGAAGGTCCTCCAAAACCTGGAAAGAAACTGAGCAACTGTAGGCGTGTGTGAAAATGAGCTAAAATAACATAGCGCCGGTGCACGGCTATTTTGGACATTCACTTCCAAACTGCAATGAAAGTCTACGATTCTGTGGGCTCAATAAGTAGGCGTGAATTCTGCAATGGTAGCAATATTATTTTATGAAGCAGATGAGCTCATTGTGGAGGATAGTTGTTGTATTGTCTGCTCAAGGACGAGCCAAGAAGGGAGTCAGAGCTATGCAGGTGCAGTGATAAGGGGTGCTGGGAACGAGCGTGAGGGAGATGAGCTGGGTTTTTGCACTTCTGGCTGAATCTTTCCACTCTTTGCTCCCAATGCTTGCTGTCTGTTCTTCGGCTGGGGGCAGTTTGTAACCTTGAAGGGGCAGGGATTTGCTCCCCATGAGAGGAGAGGTATTCCTAATGAAAGATCAGAGAATTGGAACCCCGGGTGATGAAGTCTCGCTGAGAGGGAGGACACTCCGCTCCAGACCCCGTTAGCACGTGTTATCTCTCTGCCTACCTGCCTTGGGAGTGGGTAGTGTCGTGGTGGCCGAGATGAGGTTTTCTCCTGCAACTGCACTAACGGTGATGTATATTCTGTGTGTCTATGTCTAACTAATATTTTACTTTCTAGTTATTTGTGTACTTATAACATGTGTATGTGTGTGTGTATATGAATAAAGGGCCTGTAAAGAGCCAGCTATATCCAACTATTGGTCTAAGTGTGGTTCATTGCCTCCCTGAGTCCCAGAGCTTTTGGTCCATGTAAAAGAGTAAGTGATTCTGAGGTAATTACATGTATCCGAAAAGCAAAACATAGTGGCGCTTTGAGCAGGGTCTTTGTGCTGATATTGATGCCAAAGAATCTGACGAATCTGAAGCTTTGGACTCAAAGTAAATTTTCTTTTGGTATTTGGGGAAGAGAGTGGGTGTGTTTAAAGGTATTGTTGATAGGGACGTGAAATATTCATTGACACCATGAGTTCCCTATTTAGAAAAAAAGGATGCTTCGCAGGTGGAGACTGCCCTGAAGTGACTATTACAGGGTGGACAAAGGGTCCATATGAAAAATTGGCACAGACCTGAGCGTGTGGCGCAGGTTTGAGTGAGACCTGGGATACGAGTATAGGAGAGCCGAGGTGGCGGGTTGCCTGCAACAGATGCCAGTGAAAAAAGGAAAAGAGTGTTCAGCCTTAGGTAGACCAGGTTGGATTTTGTTACATGTGTTCAGAAGGGTGCATCAGCAGAATGTAGAATTACAGGCGAGTGTCCTGCGTTTGGAAAAGGAGCTGGCTGCCGAGAAGCAGATTGCGTTAATGCAGCAGCTCTAAATGAAGCTGTATCATGATAGGCGGATAAATATCAAGCATTAGCCGGGCAAGCTGCTGTAAGGGTCGCCCGATACAAATATCGAAAGAGAAGGGGTCGGGTGAATACCCGCATGGTAGAAACAGTGATTGTCTCCACAGGGGTTGATTGGGACCCCGACCAATCGGACATAGATGTATTCGATAGTACCAGTTCAGAGAGTGGTTTGGAGAAGGAAGTACCGTCCCAACCAGAACCTGGTCCGAAGGAGGTGACAGTTAAACCAGTGATGCGCAGGCGAGCTGGTCCAAATCCAAATAATCCTGGAGTTGGGTTAGTGGACCTAGCAGGAGGTCGGGGAGATAATTAACCAATTAAAACAGAGGGCTGGTGAGTCTCTGTTAACCTGGATGGTCAGGTTATTTAACAGAGGTGCAACAGGTCCTCTGGTAGACGCAATGGACACTGCCAGGTTCCTGCCATTGTCTCAGGACACACATATTCAGGAGGTATTACGTGTAGGGCCTCCTCATGATGCCGACGGGAGAGAACCGCAAGTGTCATCATTACAGTTAGTGGCCCAAGGGTGTAATTGCAAGTGTACGATTACATCGGACTGGCCTAGCGAGATGAAGAAATCCATCTACCACTCCTCTATCCGTACTCTATGCCTCCTCGGCCCTCAAGACTCTATTTCTTCCTCTCTCTCTCTCAACTTGGCTGGCTTTCCTTCCTCTCACAACTGAAATTTCAATTCCTCTGTCTTGTCTACAAATCTCTCTCTGACCTGGCACCCCCCTACCTTTCCTCCCTCCTCTCATTTTACTCACCCTCCCGCACTCTCCGCTCAGCAAACCTTTACCTCCTCACTCTACCCCCAGTCCCATGTGCCTCCTCACGCTTCCTCTCCTTCCAACTCTTGGCCCCCCTACACTGGAACTCCCTCCCGCTCTCCATCCTCTCCACCCCTACCTATTCATCCTTCTGCCATTCCCTGAAAGCTCATCTTCTACACTACCCCCTGACTTCCCTTCCCTACCCCTCCCCGCCTACCCCTGACCCCCTCATTTCCCCCATCCTCTCCCCTTCCCCTATGTCCTTAAATTAGTAACAAATACTACTTAAAGGCAATGAGGACACTAGATCACTCCCCCCTTCCCCTCTCCCTCCACCCTACCTCAAATCCTACACCGTAACTCCCTTCACCTACCCCCTCCTCTACCCTATCCCCCCCTTGTTAATAGTTCTACATATTGTTCTAATGACCTGTTCATTTTTGTAAATATGCATCTCTCACTTTTGTACCTGTTGTTATATTGTAAAGCGTTTTGGCTTAAAGCGCTATATAAATTCAATAAACATAAACATAAGAAATGGTATACATTACAAGAGGCCATTCAAAGGCTGAGGGAGAAGGCCATGAAAGAAGCCATTCATGTTGAGACTCCTGAGCATATGGGGTAGTAGCATTATCGGTCTCTTCCAGAAATGCCATCATTTGGCTGCACCTCCGGCTTATGAAAATTTGATTATGACTCTGTTGGTGGGGATGAACGGTAAAATAACGGATGAGGTGGTGTACGCGATTAGACAGTTGGCAGATCTAGGAAAATGGGAAAAGGCAGAAGACAGACCCCTAGAGAGAGAGAAAGACCGAGAGAGAGAGAGAGCGGGGCGAAGTGAAAGACGGACCCCTGGGAAGTGGTTTGATAGCCAAGATTCTCGTGTATCCAGAAGGGTTATGTTTTTGGCACTATTAAAAGATGGAGCGCCATGAGAAGACATTGATTGAATTGAAACCAGAGAAATGTGTCAGCTATATAAAAAGCGAGGACTCGAAGTTAAAGAGCGGTACAAACAAGTGAAAAGGCAGGAGGTAAATAAGCCAAGTAGGGACCAGGTCCCCACTGCGCCGCCTGAGGAAGAGGCAGATGAAGAGTCCATGGGAACGTCTTCACCATACCAGCCGACCTATGCTGATTTGTGAAAAGTGGTGAGTGCGATGTTGGAGACAGAGTCCAAATACACGCATTCAAAATACGAATTGGATTGTGGTCAAACTCCAGTAGCAGCTGCCCAAATTAAGGTAGACAGACAGCCTCCTGTGAATGTGAAGTTATTTTGGCAATCGGGGAAATATACAAGAGGTTCGCGCCCTAAGGGATACCTTAGCGGAGGCCTCATTGATACATGGGAATCCATCAAGGTTTAATGGCGGACATTGTACCATTACTGGATTGGGAGGGAAAGAGATCCCTCCCCCCCCCGGAGTCCAAACCAGAGTTGACATGAAAATTGGAATAACTATCAAGTGTTAATCGTTCCCATACCTAAATACATTATTGGCTCAATATTTTGGAGGGTTTGACGCTGGGATTGGGAGGTAAATCCTCCCAGTTCAGGGTGAGTGCCTTGACTTGTACCCCCGCCATTGTAGGGAAATTGAAGATGCCCCCCTGTGCAGGTTCCGTTAGCCACAAAATCGGTATCTAAGAAACAATATCGCCTTCATGGGGGCAGAAGGAGATTTCAGACACCATTAAGGGATATGTTTAAGCAGGCGTGTGACATCCTGTAACCATGGCTTGCAATATTCCGGCCTGGCCAGTTAAGAAGCTGGACGGAAGTTATAGGATGACTGTAGATTACTGTGAGTTGAACAAGTACACTCCTCTGTTAATACCCACAGTTTCCGATGCGGTCACCCTGATCGGAAACGTGCAGATGTTCGAGGGAACTTGGTATGCAGTGATAGATTTGGCAAATGCCTTCTTCACCATGCCGATTGCAGAAGAATGTCAAGAGCAATTTGCATTTTCTTGGAATGGGAGGCAGTACACGTTTCAACATCTGCCCATGCGATACATGCATAGTCCACCGGCTGGTGGCAGAATATTTAGACAAAATTCCATACAAACAGATTGATCACTACATTGATGACATTCTGATACAGGGAAAGGATGAGAAAAGTGTGCGGATGCACCTAGACATTATCATTGAGGGACTGAGGAAGAAGGGATGGGAAATTAATGAGACCAAAACCCAGGGTCCAGCAGAGACTGTGATTTTTCTGGGAATTCAGTGGCATAACATGCATTGTGAAATGGTGCCAAAGGCTAAACAAAAGATCCTTGAGTTTTCTACTCGCATGAATAAGAAACAAACCCAGCAATTCATAGGGTTGTTTGGGTTCTGGAGACAGCATGTACCACATTTGGGGCAGATTCCTGCGCCCCTCTACAAAGTGACACGAAAGAAATCTAACTTTGAATGGGGCAGGGTGAAAGAGAACTCATTTCATCTAGCAACAGATACCATACAGAGAGTGCTTGATTTATGGCCATTGAGGGCAGGGGGGTTGGAATTGCATGTGTCTGTACAATTATGCCAATTGGAGTTTATGGCAGAAACAGGACAGGAAGCGGGTTCCTTTGGGATTTTGGAGTGGTAAGTTACCAGATGCTGGTAACCGATATACTCCTTTTGAAAAAGGTTGTTGGCATGCTACTGGGCTCTCGTAGATACAAAGCAAATGACAGTGGGTCACGATGTATTCATCCGACCAGAAATACTGATCATGCAGTGGGTACTGAGCTCTCCTAAGACACATTGAATAGGACACGCTCAGGAGGCTAGCATCATTAAATGGAAGTGGTACATTCAAGATCGTGCCAAAACAGGGAAGGGTGGAATCGCGATATTACATGAGCAAGTAGCTGGTGTTCCGTTGGTTGATCTGGAACCCTTGGAGGGGACCAAAATCGTTGAGTCTCCTGTAAAATGGGGTGTCCCGTATGGAGAGTTGATGAGTGAACAAATTGAACATGCCTGGTTCACCGTTTGTTCAGCTAAATATATGGGGACTGAACAGCACTGGAAAGCAGTGGCGTATAATCCTAAACTGAAGAAAGTGTTAACTACATCATGTATACGCAGACTCACGGTCTGTTGAAACGGACTAGCTGTTTGGCTGCCTACATGACAGAAGAATGGATGGAAGATTCATGCCAAAGAAGTATGGGGAACAGAACTGTGGCAAGATATTGCCGAAATGTTGATCCGTACTACAATAACAGTATATCATGTAGATGCCCATTGTGTGATAGACTCATTGGAACGTTGGTTCAATTCTGTTGCAGATGAACATGCCAAAATTCCGGTCATGGACACGTGGTCTGAGGAAGATGATCTGGAAGGGATTGCTACGTGGCCACACCAGAAAAGTGGCCACCTTGGAGAAAAGGCTACTATGAGGTGGGCACAGGATAGGGGAATTTGCCTTTCTCTAGAAACTGTGGAAACTGTTATTCTGCATCATCAGAAACAGACATCTATTCTGCATGTGATTCAAGGTACATTGAAACGAGGTAAATTACCCAGACAGATTGGCAGATCAATTATATTGGTCCAATGCCAATTAGTCGCGGATGTCAATATGCGTGTACAATTGTGGACATGTATTCTGGATATCTGATGGTGTTACCATGCAAAAGAGCCACGCAACTGAATACCATCAAGTTGTTGGATCAAGTGAGTGTGTATTACGGAATACATTTACAGATTCAAAGCGACAATGGGTTGCATTTTAAAGGAAAACTCATTCAGGACTATTGTCAGGAAAAAGGTGTGGAATGGATCTTTCATGTCCCGTATCATCCCAAGGCTTTGGGTTAATTAAGAGAATTAATGGCTTGTTGAAAGAACAATTGCAAAAAACTGGTGAGGTCAATCTGAAAGGGTGGCGTGAGCGTTTTGTCGGATGCGGTGCAAATATTGAATAATAAACCCATTGCAAATGGTGAGACTCTATTAATGTGTATGTTAACGCCAGCCTTACAAATGAAACCGAACAGAGCAGCAGAAACATTATTGTACTGGGAAATGTCACCTGGGGCCGTAGCTCCTTATCGAGCCACCCCAGAGTCTGCAGGGGTGGAGAGATCAGACTTGAGCCAAGGGGAATCATTGTTATTCATACAGGAATTGGAGTGTGAATCCCATCGGAGCACATGGGATTAATTGCCCCTAGATCTGGATTAGCATTGAGAGGAGCCCTCCAGGTATTGGGAGGGATTGTTGATGCAGACTCCCAAGGAGAAATAAAAGTGATTTTGATCAACAGTGGAGAGAACATGTTGCCTATCCATACAGGGAAAAGGTGGTGCAATTAACTATTGTACCTGTGAAATTGTCCATGGTGAGAAAGGGAAAGCCACCCACTGTGATAACAACACGTGGGGATAAAGGTTTTGGCTCATCAGATAGAATGGTTCCGGGTGCCAAGGTTTCGGTTGAAAAGTAATTGCAGCAGGAGAGGATCAAGTGGTTCTTGTTATGGAACCAGGGAAAAGGAAATTGACTCATGATCCCGCTGAGAAGTGTTATTTACGTGAGTGATGTTCTTCAGTGATATCCTGTTTTTTCTGAATTGCAGTTTTTAGATCATGGGTGTGCTTTTTGCGCTTGTGGAACAGTGTGGAGTGCATTCGGGAGGGTCCAGAGACATGCGAGAAGAGGTGGCAAATGTCTCCATCCTGAAACTGGATTCGATGATCTGGATGACGACTAATGGCTTTGAGGTCACTACATCGCCTGGGACCACATCAATTGCGTCAGATCGAGAATTCCTTAGGAAGCGTCATGAACATGGGTGTGTTGTTTTGCCCCGTCCTGCGACGGCTGTGTCTTTTGGGAGGCATGGCTATGCTGCGATTGTTGATCAGCCTGATAATATATGGGTCTTTTCTTGGCCGTCGTATATTGAACAACTCACACTTTTGCTTGGCTGATGTGCATAATTCTGCAAACTTGATGTCCACGTGTCTTGTGGCCGAACCAACGCCGGCCCATGTGTTGCGACACGTTTTCGGAGTACTGCATGATGATTCTCTCGTAAAGGATTTGGATGTCAGGAACTATTTTTCTGTATATGAGTACTGCAAACTCTTTTCTGACACTGATCGTAAATGGAGGAATATGACGCGTATTATCACCTACGATATTGCTCCTACTGTCGGTTGCTATGTGGTGACTTGTGATCCCCAGTATATTGGCAAATGTCGACAATTGGACTTGAATGATGATTGAGACAGCACTGATTTTGAAAAGCGTTTATGTACTCAATCCACAAATGCTTGTGTTGATGTCTCTAATACGATGTTCTGTAATTTTACTGTTTTGACTGCCAGCCATTTCAGCCATGTGAAACTTCCTACGGGTTGGTTATTCTCCTGTGGCAACTTCACATATTCATATATTCCTGCTAACATTTCTGGTGGTCCTTGAGCTTTGACACGCCGTAACTTAATGATGTTTCCTTTGCAACCTGCTGTTAGTCGGTCTACGTGATCTATTCATTATACTGCTTTATCGCCTGACTGTGATTCCAATGTGCACTTATTATCCAAACCTGAAGTGTTGGCACTTACTTTTTCTTTTGTAGGTGTTTGGGGTTTAGCAGCTGGAGGCTATACATCATTAATCAAACTAGCCTGGTGGTTAAAGGGCTTAATGAAATTTCTCAAGCTTTAATTATTGAGCTGTTGTTAGATAACACACATTAAAAAAAAAGGCTATTATGCAGAATGGGGCTGCTATCGATTATTTGTTTTAGAAACATAACTTGGGTTGCAATGCAGTGGAAGGGATGTGCTGTTTGGATTTGGATGATCATTCCCGTTCTATTAAGAAACACATTGGTGGGTTAAAGGACCTTATTTTACAAGTTACTCAAGTTCAGGGCGGGAGCTGGTGGGATCAGGTGTTTTCATGGAATCCAGGTGCATTGCGTTACATTTTCATTTGGGTTTTGCTGTGTTTGTTGTTTTGATTATTTGCTGTTGTTGCATTTCTTGCATCCCGAAATTTACTGGGGATGTTTTGTCGGTTTCAGAAACTGTCTTTTGTTTCATTGTGCTATGGCAGTTGATTGTCCAAAGGCTGGAGTGTAGTGCATGTGCGAAAATGAGCTAAAATAACATGGTGCCGGTGCGCAGCCATTTTGGACATTCACTTCCAAACCGCAATGAAAGTCTATGTTTCTGTGGGCTCAGTAAGCAGATGTCAGTTCTACAACGGTTGCAATATTATATTATGAAGCAGATGAGCACACTGTGGAGGATAGTTGTATTGTCTGCTCAAGGACAAGCCAAGAAGGGAGTCGGAGCTATGCAGGTGCAGTGATAAGTGGTGCTGATAATGAGCGTGAGGGAGATGAGCTGAGTTTTTCCTCTCACATCTGGCTGGATTTTTCCAGTCTTTGCTCCCCATGCTTGCCGTCTGTCCTTCGGCCAGGGGCAGTTTGTAACCATGAAGGGGTGGGGTTTTGCTCCCCATAAGACGAGAAGCATTCCTAATGAAAGAGAATTGGAAGCCCATGTCATGATGCCTACCCCAGGCATCAGGACCAAGGCCCTCAGCTCCGGGAGCAGGCATCCAGGCATTTGTTTAAACCTCAGCAGCCCCAGCTAGGGGCTGTCCGGGTTCAGTCCTGGCGCCTTAGATGCCAGGCTCATCATAAAAATCAGTCCTGGCGCCAGGCTCATAGACTTTACTTACCTGATGCAGACCATGCTGAAAAAGAGTCCAAGCCTACATGAGGCCTGGATGGGACCATTTTGTTACAGGGACTATTTTTTACTCGGGCGTGGCTCTAGGGAACTTCTTACCTGCAACTAGTTTGGAGGCTATTTAAACCACACCCGAACAGCAGCACATGCTTCATGTTATTCTGCATCCAGCAGCGTGACGCTCACCGTGCCTGCAGCCAGCATCCAGTCTTCTGCCAGACCCGCGTGCCTGCAGCCAGCATCCAGTCTTCTGCCACGCCCGCCTCGAATCCGGAGCTCCTAGAATAAAGAAGAAGAAAAGGACAAGGTTAGAAAACAAACTTATTTCAAATTCCTCACCTAATTCCGAAACCATTTCATCTCCGGACCTGGAAGGTACATCAGTCCTGCATGCGTCGCTTCGCCAGCTCCAGCACGGCGCCATACTCACCAGTTCTCACAGCATCTTTCGATCTGGCACTGTCTCCATCATTTCTTCGCCGTAATCCGGCACCTAGGGGACACAAGAAAAATCAAGGTGAGCCAAGGGAATCAACAAATACAACCTCCTACCACCATAGACTTACCACCGGCGGTATTATTCCATAACTCTCCACATTTTCATATGCTGCATCTGTAAAGAGGGAGAAAAACAACACGTTAACGCATGCAATAGTTACCGGACAGCGTTGGGTAACACAGACTCTTACCTGAACGCCAGCGGCAGCTACGAGACCTTCTTCTAACGAACTCAGTTGCAACTTAAGGAAGGAAGGGGACAAGAGTGAACATCGGGCACATTGAACTCTTTGAACTTGATACTTACCAATCCCACCAGGGACTTCAGAGTCAATACTTACCGGAACTCTCCCAACGCCTTCAAACCAGTGAAGTAACTGGTATCTACGCGCCCCTGCAAGACACGCAGGATGGAGAGCTCATCTTTTACGAACATAAGGTGAGGTTACTAAGGGGACATCGGAGGTGATTAGTGGGGGAGAGCGAGAACAGTTGGGAGGCCATCACTAAAACCCACAGGTGGTTAATCCCTGTCTCCACTTGCAGGAAAATACTTCTTTGGGTCCAGCAGACAAGACTAGGTGGGCCAGTCCAGACAGTCATCTCTGCACTACGCATCACGTTGAAGGAGACCGCAGCTGTCCGGGTCCGATCGACACCCCTGTGGGGTCCAGGTGAGTGTAACACCCCAGGTGATGAAGTATCGCTGAAAGGGAGGACGCTCCACTCCAGACCCCGTTAGCATGTGTGATCTATCTGCCTTGGGAGTGGGTAGTGCCGTGGTGGCCGAAGTTTTCTCCTGCAACTGCACTAACGGTGATGTATATTCTGTGTGTCTTTGTATAACTAATCATATTTTACTTTCTAATTATTTGTGCACTTATAATGTGTGTCTGTGTGTGTTAATAAAGGGCCTGTAAGGAGCCATTTATATCCTAACTATTGGTCTACGTGTGGTTCATTGCCTCCCTGAGTCCGAGAGCTTTTGGTCCGTGTAATAGGGTAAGTGATTCTGAGGTCATTAGACGTGTCCAAAAAGCAAAACAACATCCCTGTCCGAAATATCCTGACTAGGCAACTTGTTTAACCGCACAACCTCTTGAAGAAAATTGTGTGCGAGTCTTTGAGCCGTAACCTCCCCTTTAATGGGAATGAAATGCTCTTCCTTAGTGAGAACATGAACTACCACCAAAACGGTGAACATACTTGGTATTTAGGGAGATCAACAATAACATCTAAAGATAAGGTGTGCAGGGCCGCGGAGGGATTTGAAGTGGCTCCAACAATCCAAAATATTTTCCCCCCTGATTCTTTGATCATGCGCACATTTCACATGTTTTCACAATTTCTCTGAACCAATTCAAGAGTCTTCCCGAAAACCAGGATGACCTACTAGAGCTGAATCGTGACACTCCTTCAAAAATCTCTCCCGCAGAGCTTCAATGGGAAGAAAAAGCTTAGAGTGCAAAAATGGCAACCCATCTCAGTTTTCGAGCCGGATCCAAACATTCATCTTCCTCCATCTCAGTATTATTCATGTTCTCCTGAATTTCTTCAAGCAACCCTTCTTCTTGCGATGTTCCACCCACGACAAAACGTTCGGGAGGTATCAGAGAAGGTGTTTCCTGGCCCGTTATTTGTTCTCCACTGGGGCAACTGATGAGAGAGAGCATATGCCTTGCCGTTCAAACTACCAGGCTTAAACGTTATTACAAATTCGTAATCAGCGAAGAAAAGAGACTATCTGTGCTGTCTTGGAGTGAGAGTCTTAGCAAATTTTAAAAAGAGCAGATTTCAATGATCCACCAAAATGGTTACAGTGTGTCTTGCTCCCATTACATAGTGTTGCCATTCCTTGAAAGCTGCCTTTACCTCCAGGAGTTCGCGGTCCATTACGGTGTAATTTATTTCTGCAAGAGAGAATTTCTTTGCGAAAAAGGCAACTGGATGAAGCTTCCCCATAACCTCATGTCTCTGTAACAGAACTACTCCCATGGCCAAATCCGAAGCATCAGCCTCCACGAAAAAAGGTTTAGAATCATCTGGATGCAGAAGAATTGCCCTGATGTAAAGCGATCCTTAACAACTGAAAAGCTTCCTCAGCTGCCGAGTTCCAAGAAAAATGAACTCCCTTATTACGGAGCCATGTGATTATACAGGAAAATCCTTTGATAAATCTACGATAGAAATTCACAATTCCAAGAAAGCTTTGTACCTCCTTCACCTTCGTCAGGGATGGCCAGTCCTGAACAGCCAGTACCTTTCTCTGATTCATCTCAATTCCCAAAAACTCAATGGACTCCGAGTGAAATTGACTCTTTTCCAATTTGGCATACAAATGGTTTTCTCTCAAGTTCTGAAGGACGAGTCTGGCATGATCTTGATGTTCCAGACTCAGAGAAGATCAGAATGTCATCAATTTAGACAACCACAAAAATATCAAGAACCTCTCTCGAAATCTCATTAATTGAATATTGGAATGTGGCTGGAGCATCGCAGAGTCTGAAGGGCATAACCTGGCCGAATTGTGTCTTGAAAGCCGTTTTTCAATCATCTCCCTCTCGAAAACGGACCAAATGATAAACATAGTTGCGCCCTGAATTTGTTCCAACATTTCTGAGATGAGTGGAAGGGGGTACCTATTTTTGATTGTGACCTTATCTACTGCCCGATAATCAATACATGTCTTGAGAGTTCCCTCCCATTTGGGCAAAAAAATAAAGGGGAGGTTGACGGAGATTGTTAGTGTCTAATATATCTTGTGGCCAGATTGTCTGCTAGATTTTCTTTAAGGTAGTCATTTTCCTTTTCCGTCAAGGCATAAACTCTACTGTAAGGTAAAATGGCTCCTAGTTCTAGGTCCATTGTACAGTCATAGGGCCTTTACCTCCTGCCTCTACCTCATCGAAAACATCCCCAAAATCTTGATAACACTCCAGTAATTCTCCCACCACAGCACCAATAGAATGCAAAAAGGATCCTCCCTCCACCAAACATCTAACTACAGATACATCCTGAACCCCAGACCATTCCAACAGCTGATGTCCTATACACTGTTCTTTGCATAAATCAGATTTCAAGTCAACTACTTGCCTACTCCAATCAATGTGTGGGTAATGAAAAGTGCACCAAGGCATTCCCAAAATAATCTTCAACTGTGGTGTATCAATTAAGTCAAAGATCAATTCCTCCCCATGACTCTTCCCCATGATCATTGTTAAAGGAGCTGTTTCATGTGTTATGAATGTTGGGAAGGAGAGAGGGCCTTCGCGTGGCTTTAGGCAATACTGAATGAGAAATAAATGCTAAGAGAGCACATACAGGGAGGAGGGGGGTGCACATAGAGGAGGGTGTACGATCACCATAGTGCATGCATTACAAGCTATACGGTAGATGTGGTTGTAAACGCCATCTTGGTGACCAGCAGCCATCTTAGAACTTAGGCCCAAGCACAGCGAACAGTATTATGTGTTTTTAGTATTAGATCCCTTGCATGAGCACAAACATCACCCCCTGCCCAGGTCTCAGAGCGTCCATGAAATCCTCCATTGTTCTAAGAAGTTACAGGTCATCGCAAACAGGGAAGAATGCGCCATGCAAGGTCATGAGAAGGGAGCATTGTGCCTCCTGGCAGCACAATCCCACAGGAAAGATAGCAAGGCCCTCCTGCCCCCAACAATCCCCATGCAAGAAATACAGCCTTGCAATGCTTTCATCCTGAGACCCCTGCATGCCACTGGGCCATCTAAACTAAGACCACCACCGACCATAAAAATGTTCACACCTCGCTCAAACACTAAGATCAGATGGCAAGGCTATCACGCCTTCACAAATCGGGCATGTGATTTGTGCAGCAAGGTGCAGGGTGACAGCAAATTATAGCCAAAAACAAAGGTGGAGGACCTTGGGAGTTGCTGATATGTCTGGAAAATGAGTGCAGTATGTGAGTTAGTGTGACCACAGCCCTTCCCTAAGCTCATCCCTGTATCTGCCAGGTCCCAGTTGCAGAGATAAAATAACATTGTTTGTGTTAGTAGCCAATTAATTGTTAGGGCAACTTCACCTCGGATGACAAGGCCAGCAGCACCCACGTGGACGTAGATGAGTAGGTGAAGATAAACCAATGGCGTGGCATCCCATATGGAGCAGGCCCTACAGATATAGAGCCCTTCCAGGCAGGATTGTACTATATACAATTACGTCATCAGTGATGATGATTGTGCTTATAATTTGCTACACGTTTCTATGGAGAGCAGAACGTTTAGTGGCAGGGTTCTTTGCTGATGCATTTCTATTTTGACATAAATAAATAATTGTTATCCTTGCAAGAGTGTCTTGGGCCTTTTTCCCCTTGCGGGCTGTATTTCTTCTGGTGTGAGCGTACAGGGGCGTGCCTTCATTTGGTGACCCCGACGTGATCATAGTGACCCCCGTACTGATGGAGGCTTCCAGGCCGCTTCTCGAAAGAGCCGTGCCCACATGCAGCAACCAGTCCCAGACGCATTGGTCCCAGAGGTTTGCAGGAGCCGTTTTTATAGAATTCATGTCTGCTCTTTGAAGCAGGGCATGGCTCCAGGGAAAGTGCAAGCCAGTGTTGGAGCCCTGCGACGGAGGAGTCTGGCTGAAACCGCACATGTGAGTATACCCTTGCAAGTGATAACAAGTAGAGGAGAGGTATGTGGGAAAGAGTGTGGGGTGTGAACAAGTAGAGAACAAGGTTGTATGTATGGTGTGGGTGTATTCTTTTGCTTTTATTATTATTGATTTTCTAAGGAGAACATTAGGGAAAGGAAAAAAAGGAGTGTAGGGAGCCTCCCCGAGTGAGGGGAGAAGGTGGTACCACTTATATTATGTAACGGAGAAAAAGGAAATAAATAAGAGCCCTGCATAATTAGTGCACTCGGGAATAGTAGTGGTTGTTATTTTAGTTTGTTATATTTGCTTATTGTTTTAGTGTTTGGTGATCTTGTTTTTTGTGTAGGGTGGAGGCCTGAGGAGGGGCGTTATTGAAATTGCGTCTTGTTTCGAGTGTGAGAGTGGGTGCGTGTGAAGGGGTGGGAAAGTAACATGGGCTGACGGGGAGGCAGGAACGACAAATTGATTATTTGATTGTGACATTTGCAGCATAAAATTAGAAGCGTAGGGACGCTTAGAGCACATATATCGCTGCAATGGGAGGAGTGATGCCTTTAGAGAACATGTATAGGGTCTTGCCCTTGTACCGGGAAAACATTACTAAATACCATAAGCAGTGGGTGACAGAAACACAAGGAGGGGTTGCTCTGCTCATGGCCAGAGCAGGGCACCCATAATAAGGGAATTCTGGAGCATGTGACTACAATCCTATCAGCAAAGTACAAGGGTAAACAACTACAGAAATGAAAGGATATTTTAGACTTATGAAAGATGATTGAGGATATGGAAGACACCAATGAGGGGGTGCACGGAACACATATGAGGGGGACAAACAAGCAGACGTGGGACGGCAAGGACAGATTATAAGGGAGTATAATAATTGGCCAGACTCCCAGGGACAGGGTATACTAACCCAACATCTGTATACACGCGGGCCACAGTCCCACCGCCCCCATATATACCCACTCCGGCCACAGCTCCACCTCAGGAGTGCACTGGGCAGAGGGAATTACAAGGAGCACTGGAATCAGCGCAAGCAGAATTAGTGCAACTGTGAACAGCACAAAATGGGGTGAAGGGGAGTGGTCTAGATGAGTGGAGAGCGAGGGACATTTTGTTTAAACTGGTCACTATGGCAAGAAAGGATGTGCACATATAAAAGGAAGAGGACCGGCGAGCAGCCAGCAACAGGGTACAGAGCTGTAAGGTCCGACAGAGGTTTAGGTGAAGACACAGGAGAGGATGGGTGAAGTACCGTGGATGACGGTGAGGAGGAAGCGCAACAGGCGCCGGAAATAACTCCTCGAGTGGAAAGTTTATTGGATGAGAGAGTAAGGAGGTTTGACCAGATGGCAGTAGCGAGGAAAAAGGAAAGTGCCAGAAGAAAGGAAGGGAAGGGAGTAGGACTACAGATGCCTCTGATGCATAAGGGTTTGGCGAGGGCGTAATATGTGCCCTGGGTGCAGATGGACAAAAACAGTTTGATAAAGGTGCCCCTGCCGTTAACAGCAGGGGTGGGGAAGTGGATATACACATTTGAAAAACAGACTGCGGTTGTGCCCCTTGCCGTGGGTGATATGAAAATTTTATTAGTGGCGATAGTGGGAGACCAGGCTGGAGATGTGTGGATTAAAGCAGGAACCTAGGAGTGAGGTTAGACGACTATGCGCATGATGGCACACCGTTCAATAACATCAGAGCGTGGTTGTGGGGCGCGCTTCGATGCACTTACCCTGACATGCCAGACATACAGTTGATTATGCGATATGCTATGGTTGATGACGAAAACCCAGCGCATTACATTATTAAGGTTCAGGAGCGGTGGAGAGCAGAACCAGTGGGACTGAACAGTTCCTCTTTTCTACTTTGTTATCAAAAGGGGCTTACCAAAGGACATGCAGAAGGCACTTGATACAATTGTAGGCATTGAAGCAAAAGGGTAGCCAGAAATTCTGAGTATAATAGTACACCACAGAAAACGAATAAAGGAACGCAAAAGGGAATTGGCGCAACAATTGTAGGCAAATGAGCAGAAATTAGTACAAAGAAATCTGGCTAAAATAGGTGTAGAGGGGGCGGTGTCCACACCTGCTCAGACAGAGGCAATAGGGAGCCCACAGGGGACCGTGGATTTTCGAATAGCTGCGTTTTGGCCAGAAGGATGACAAAGCCAGTGGGAGGGTGGACAGCAGTACCCCACTCAAGATTGGCATCAAGGATGTCAGCCGTGCGAGAGGGGTGGATTTAGGGGGGTAGAGGGTTCTTTGGAGGTATGGGACGAAGAGGGGTGGGTATGGGGTCTGCACAGTGTTGGAACTCGGAACACTTTTCGAGAGAGTGTAGAAGCAGGCCAGGGCACGGATATAACACATACAATAGGTATCCCCCACCACCCTAAACTACTCAACAGATGCCCAATACACCAAGCATACACACAGCTCTCACCCCGGAGCCCGGGGGGGCAAGCGCCACAACAGCAGCACCAACAACATCAGTACCCACAGCAAACAATGCCCCAGCACAGAAATAGTAACATGCACACACCCAATGAGGTGCCGAATGGCACCAATAGTGCCCTACTGAGGGGTAAGCATGATGGGAAACAACCCTTTCACGTTCCCTGGGACAAACACGTACCCTGACTAGGACAGCCCACAGAGCGCGTGTGCGTGCCCAGTTCTATCTATGACTGCCCACCCTGATGAGGAACCTTTGGTGATCGCAGAGATAGGAAACAAACATCTCTAAGAGCTCCCCATCCACCTCCAGCATAACCTGTCTCCTATCAAACATTTATCTAAACTCCAGTTGGAAAAGCTGAAAATCACTAAGAGCTGCATGCCTCTGGCTAATAACCCTGCCCATGTGGCTGCCTCACCAGACAAGTAAGACTGGATAAAAGTCCCCTTAGCAGCTTAAGACATAAATACTTCTGGCCTACTCAGAAAATGCAACTCACACTGAGTTAAAAAGGTTCTAAACTTCTAGGGATCACCCCGAACCATTCCGGTGGGGCCAGAGGCACTGGCATTACGAGCGTTCTTATTCCCCTACTTCTCCCTTACCTTCCAACTCAATTCTTCATGGTTCTTCCCTCTCCAAAACAGGGGGTTCCTACATCTCCCTAAACCCAGCGGCAAAAGACCTGTAACTCAATGGCCCTCATTACAACCCAGGTGCTAAGGGTTAACACCGCCGTAAACGGTGGCGGCGCTGTTAAACCCTTAACGCCTGATTACGAGGTCCCTTTGCGGGTGGCACTTTAACGCCTGCTTTTAGCAAATTTGCGGCACCGTACTTAGCGCCTTCATCATTCCCATTGAGTCATATGGGGCAAAAATGGGAATGGGGAAGGGCCATGGCGGCATGGGGAATTACCGCCCCGCCAACCTCGGAATGGGGCGGTAATTCCCCATTCCGCCATGGCGGAGTCGGTAAGTTACCGGCATGGACCATGGTGCTATTAGCACCATGGTCCAACGCCTGGGTCGTAATGAGGGCCAATGCCTCCTGCAGCTGAGCCACCTTCCCGCTCAACTGTTCTACCTTCTTCACTAAGCCCACATTCTCACTAAGAGCCACCCTCAACTCCTCTCTCATCTCCTTAATCATTTCTTCCAGGACATTTATAGTGAATTTAGTGGGTTCAAACAGCTTGGGAGGACTTAAAGTGTTTGGTCTTTCATTCTGTCAGGTCTGTGTATTCACAAGATGTCCTCAGGAGCTGCTGAACCCCACAGTCCCTCTAAGGTATTGCTTATATCACGGCTGAGCCTGAAACACCCCCAAGGGAAAGGGAATGTGGATAAAATAACAAACAGTTCAGATTCCAGGCCTTGACTCTGGAGGATATCTGCATGGGGTGAAAAAGATGAGCACGTTAGAAAAGCATTCTTAATCAGACCTTCTTTTCCCTTGTCCTCTTATACTCACTGTACCTGAAGTCCCTCTTTAACAGCTTGAGGGATTACGTTTGACTTCTGAATAATTTAATTTCCTTTCATTGGGCCTCATTACGACCCAGGCGGTAAGTTACCGCCTGGGCCGTGACTTTACCACCATGGCGTAAACTATGTTTACGCCATGGTGGTTGGCGGACTTACCGCCCCATTCCGACCTTGGCGGGGCGGTAAGTCCCCAATCCCCATTTACCCTTCCCCATTCCCATTTTTGCCCCATAGGGAATAATGGGAGTGGGGAAGGCGTTAATTACGCCACCGTAAATTACGGTGGCGTAATTAACTCCATGGTCCCTTAGCGCCATGGATTTTAACACCTGCTAAAAGCAGGTGTTAAATCCGCCATGGCGCTAAGGGACCTCGTACTCAGGCAGTAAGGGTCGGCGCTGTTTACGCTGGTGTAAACCCCTTACCGCCTGGGTCGTAATGAGGCCCATTGTCTTTTAAGAGTTGACCAATTTCAACAGACTGAATTCTTTACTGATATTCTTTGAAATTTAAAACTGATGAGAGCCTTCAGTCCTGCTCAACAGTACTTCTGCCTTGATTTGGCCTCTGCAATTTATGAAGTTCCAGTTTACTAGAAGGTTGACTAGACTTCTAAAATTACTTGCTTGTTCAAACCAACTTGTGTCAGAATAAAGTTTTGCCTGCACACGTGAAGTTACGGTATTGTCCACTAGGTGGCTCTTATCTCACATTTGCTTCTGAAGAAACACAGTCGCTGCACATGCCGTGCAGAAAACGAGTCTCCAGGAAACTTTGACTCAGAATGTGTTCCTAGCTCTGAGGTAAGTCACTGCGTGTGACGTAGCAAAAGCAGCCAGATCCCAAATCACATGGAGAGGGACATGGGGCTACCGGAAGGGAGGGACGGGAGATGGGAAGTTCAGTTTTCTGTTGCAGTTTGAAGAATAAAGGCGTGTTGCATCCACCTTCCGTGTCCGCCTCCTCATTGTGTGTCTGCATGATCGAAGCCATTTGGGTGAATGCCTGGACCTCGTCAGGTCCACATTTTACACTGGCAACAAAGAAGTTGGTCGGACCGACGTCGTTAAATTCCCTTCTTGCAGTGGTGCGAGTCATCGAGGGACAGCGCAGAAAGGTACCGGATTGCAGAGGCTCGTCGGCCCCACCCCCATCCATTGCAAGGTGGGTGAGGAGCTTCGGGCAGTCAAGGCCTGTGCGCTGCTGCCTCTGCCTGCCCAACACTGCGAACAGAGCAGAGGTCCGTTTCCCGCTCGACCCCTCCCCCAATCTCACAAAGGCGTGCAAGGAGTCCCTGGACTGCCTCTGCCCACCGAATCGGGCTGACAGCAGTTGTGGAGGCCCCACATACACCTGCTGGCCGCATTTGAAGCAGCAAAAGGCTGAAGATCATGAATTACTACACCGGAGACAGTCCAGTCCGAAAGCAAGCACAGTTCAGGTGCGCACATGTGCACGGAACAATATTACACTCAGTGGGCAGCAGAGGGCGCGGATAAGTGGAATACGAAGCAGCTCAATGCCACATGCTTTCATGGGCAACACCATTCCAGGAGCATAGCGCAGCGGTGCACCCACACAGAAGGTCAGTTAACCCTACACTCCAAACACCACAAATAAACATAGTGGGGACCCCAGCAGTCAATAAGGAAGCTTGTAAAATAAGTGGGGTATTCTGTGCTTCTCCTTTGTTCTACCAACCACCATACCTGTTTTAAAAGAGACCAGTGGGCAAAGTGTCAGGAGGTTAAACTGTCACCGTACCCCTCACCCCAGCATTGCCCTCAAGGATTCAGGACAGCCTCATTACACAACTGCCCACACACTTTGACCTATCTGAATCCAGCAGTCTAGCGCCTCGATGGAAGATGTTAGGAAAGATTTCGTAATTGTAGGGAATTTTCCTTCCATGTGGCAACCCCTAAACTTTTTGCTATTGTTTTTAACCTTGTTCTTGACTTTGCCAGAGAAGTACAGCCTTCTGCCGCACTTCTCTGGGCTTTCGCTCCTTTTCTTATGGGGAAACTGACATGCCCTTAAGACAGTCAGTACCGGGGAACGCTGTTTCCCGTAGTTTCTTTTATCATGTTGCGGCTTTAGTGCAACATGACACAAGAGGGCACTGTAAGCTAAGTTACAGCTCTCTTGGGTCTCTAGCCTTCTACAGACCCTAGATACTCTTTTAGGATGGTATTTGATCGGTGCAAGTCATTCAGGGACTCGAATGGTGGCAGCGATCGTTTTGTTTATTTTGAGCTCCTTTTGGCGTTCTGAGCACGTTTTTCGCACTGAACCCAAAATGGTGGCCTGGCTCCCAAAATGGCCAGACCACGAGGCTCCTTTGTCCTGTCCACTGACCGTCTTGCTCCCTTCACCTTCCCCAGGTCGGGCGACCCGGGGCCTTCCTTATTTGGGCATGTACTTTCCCGCGAAACGTGGTTGCTTTCGCGGGCTTCTACATGTCGTTTGTGTGCCTCCAGGGTGTGGGCTGGGATGTCTGGTCCCAATACACATCCTGGGTGCCAGAGAGTCTGGGGTGGTGTGAATGCCTGGGACCACCGTGGTCCGTGATTGGTCCACGTATGGTATGTGTGTTGATGTGCGGCTCTCCCATTGGCTCCCCTCCGTTTTGGCGCGAAGGGAACCGTGGATAAGAGGGAGCTGGAAACACCACTACCATGTCGATCTCCTGAGTTCTCACGAACGAAGGAATACAGGAGCCAAGTATCCTGCAACCAAGAGGCTGGACCGAGGAATCGCTGGTGACCCGCTGAAGGAATCCTCCTTTGCACTGCTGTCGTCCTGTGAAACCCTTTCCTCCTTGGATCGAACCAGAAGGCCTGTACTGGTGCTTCGACCTTTGGAATAGCAGGAACAGCTATTCCCGGCGACTTCATCATCTCCTGCCAAGTAAGCCTTCGGAAGTGTCTCTGGGCCATCCAGTTGACTGACCAGCTTACAAGGGAGTCCTGCTCTGTAACTGCCGCCAGGTTGTGTTGTATTTCGAGTCCTTGTCACTCTCCCACGCTTCGTACACTTGGCGTTCCCAAGTCTGAAGGGAGGAGTGTACATTTGGCTTGAATACACACGGCCGCTCCGTTGTCCTGCTGCGGCAACAAAACTGTGCTGGTTTCGTCGATTGGGACGTCTTTTTGCTCTACACGACTACGAGGCGTTCCCTGCTCTTCTGAACCTGCCAGCTGCTGAAACTAACGTGGAGAAGCCTGGGTCTGCTTGCTTCGGGGACCGGTGAGTAGTTTAGCTAGGATCTGGTCGCCCTCCTGCAGTATCCCATTGCTTTTCCCTGCTGTGTAAAAACAGCCCCCTTTTGGCCGTACTCGCGCTCTGCTTCTGCCCGCTGTGGAGGCTGCGCTTGAGTTGCGGAACCTGTTCTCCTTCTGCTGTGCACTAACCCGAACTGCCTGACTTCCTCCGAAGAGCTTCCCCTTTTGCCCGTTGGCACCGGCGTGGCAGGTACTTTGAGCACAAGGCTTCACTCTTCGCAGGGCTCGGACTTCCATCTAGTTAGGTGCCTCTGAAGGCGAACTGAGTCTAAAGCGTTATCGCACTGCCTGTTTTCCTTTCCTTTCAGGTGGACTACATATTTCGTGCTTTAAACGCTTGCGACTGTGTATTTGTATATATATTGTGTTGATATGGTATGTGTTGGTTTAATATTGTGATATTGTGATTTTCTCGCTACGGTCATTGTTTTAAAGGCCTTAAAATAAATGTTTATCTATTTTTGATATAACAACTGTTTGGAGTAGTTTGTAAGCGCTCTTGCTTTGTGTGCTCATTACGGGCTTTCAGTCACCCTCACCCCTCTTGAGACCTAGTCTTGACCGCCGCGATCGCTACCTTGATTGGTCTGGCTTGTCCAGAGGTTACCCTGTTCCAAGTAATTAGGTTGGCCTTCTGAACTTCTGCGCCACCAGGACAGAGTTCAGAAATCCGTCTTAACAAATTGGTGTACAGCGGTGGGATACGACTGAAGGTATCCAGTGTTGCGCTCGAACTAAGGCATTTCAGGTTATTCCAAACAGTACACGTAGTGAATTGTTGTAATATAACTTTAAAAAGGCCATAGTCCTATCAAACAGTATGGAAACAAATACGTTGTTAACTTTAAATGCTTCCAAATCAGAAACGCTGAAAAAGATGTGTGCGGAGAGAGGTGTTTCCTCTCAAGGCACTAAATTGGAAATGATCCAGAGAATCGTGGCGTGGCAAGAAGCGCAGCTTGACGCTATAACTTCCGAGGACAGTGCAGAAGGTGTTGGGGCTGCTCTCACTGGTAGAACCGACGGTTCTGCCGCTGCACTGATCCATCGCGACCACGAGGACAGGGAGGATGTGATGTCTAATGTTTCCTCTGCCAGTGTTGATGGGGAGGCTATGCTTGAATTCAAGAAGCAAGAGCTGAAGTTTAGGCAGCAGGAGCTTGAATTCAGCATAGCCAAACTAAAAATCGAACAGGCAGAAAAACAGAAAGACAGGGATCACCAGTTGGAACTGGCCAAGCTTCAGGTTGCAAATGGATCCAAGGGTCCTAGACATGGGTCTGGGGCTTCCTCTCATCCACGGTTTCCGAAAGATCTGCTCAGTGTGTATGAAGAAAGGAATGACATTATGGACTGGCTGAATGAGTTTGAGTATGCATGCGAGGTTCAAGAAGTTGACAATGCTGATAAGATTGCGTGGTTGCTCAGTAGACTGCCCCATTCTGGCTGCAGTGCCATTATGGAAATGTCGAAGGCTGAGCGGGCTGATTTCGCAATGTTAAAGCAAACTCTCATTTTAAAGTTTGGGAAGACTCCGGCCCAATATTTAAAGCGTTTTCGAGAGTATAAGAAAAAGGAAGGTGGTACTTGGGTATCTTATGTCGCTGAATCTTTGAAAAACTTAACTGGCTGGGTTGAAGGTTATAAGGTTTCTACCTTCGAAGGCATGATAAATCTTGTCATGCTGGAACATATTTTTGCTTCTTCTTCCCCGGAGCTTAAGCAGCATTTGGCCGATTCGAAGGAGATAGATCCTAAGAAGCTGGCCATTGCAGCAGACTTATGGGTGTCACATCGAGTGTCCCATAAGGACAAAACTCATCCTGGTAAGCAGGAGGAAGGGAAAAAGTCCAAAGATATGGAGGGTGGGGAATCTGCTAAATCTTCGTCCCATAAGGGCCACAAAAAGAAAAACAAGGGTAAGACACAAGAGAACTCACAGGGTAGTGGAGGTCAGCCTCCGAAACAGAACTCTGGTTACAATAAGCCTCCCTACGTAAACAGACCCACTGGGGCTTGTTTTTCTTGTGGAGCAACTGACCATGTGAAGGGGGATCCCCGTTGTAAGGTTAGACCTTTGGGGGTCCACTCCGCTAATCTGGCCTTCTCCTCCTACGAGGAAGAAGAGATTACAGGAGCATCCTTCTCCTCAGACTCATTTCCCAGCGGAATAGAGGCTGAGGTAGTTTTAGTGTCCCTGGGTTCCTGGGAGCCTAAAGTCGCAGAGGCTTATGCTAGGATTCCGGATAATACCAAGCACTACTTTAAAGACAGTGTGCTGATCAATGGAGTGGATACTCCAGCTCTTAGGGATAGTGGGTGCAGTCGCACTGTAGTGGATTCTACCTTGGTAGACTCAGAGGAAGTTGCCAGAGCTACTCTGATGCCCACTAAGTTGGCTGACGGCCCCCTCCGTATGTTTCCCGTGATCCCTATAAATCTTACTTTAAATGGTACAGCAGTCAGGATTCCAGTGAGCATTCAGAGAAACGTCCCGGGAAAGGTCTTGTTGGGTAATGATCTCAGAGCTTTAGGGCTCGTAGGAGACACTGCCGAAAGACCCTACACACGGTCTCAAGCACGGGCAGCATTGGCCAAGTCCAATACGCCGCCCCAGCCGAAGGGGAAACCCAAGGCGAAAGGAGTCTACAAGTCAAAACGAGGGAAAGAGAATATTCCCCCGAGCTCGCCTACCACTGCGGTGGAGGAAGTTGGTCAATCGCCCGGGCCTGACGAGGAGGTGGCGATGCCTGAAGTATTCGACCCCAACGATCATCCTGAACTAAAAGACTTGTTAGTTGAAGGAGGTCCTGATAGGGACGAATTCAGTAAAGGCCAACGTGAGTGCCCATCTCTGGAAGGCCTAAGGAGACAGGCCTGCTCCCAGCTTGAGGGTGAACCTCCTGGGAAGCATAGGATTTATTGGGAAGGTGGACTCCTGTATAGTGAGCCCACAGAGTCTACAGAAGGAGACCATAGGAGGTTGGTGGTTCCCCTTGCTGTTAGGTCCTTCCTCCTGCAGTTGGCGCATGAAGTTCCCCTTGCTGGTCACCTTGGTATGAAGAGGACCAAGCAAAGGTTATCCATGCACTTCTACTGGCCCAAGATGGGGGTGCAAGTAGAAAGTCACTGCAGGAGTTGTGCCTCCTGCCAGTTGTCTGGTAAGGTTGGCACGACAATCCAAGCCCCGTTGGTACCGCTCCCAGTTGTGGGGGTACCATTTGAAAGGGTAGGGATCGACATCGTTGGTCCCCTTGACCCGCAAACATCCTCGGGCAATAGGTTTATCCTGGTGCTGGTCGACCATGCGACCAGGTATCCTGAGGCCATCCCATTGAAAACTGTAACTGCCAAGTCAGTTGCAAAAGCTTTACTCGGCATATTTACTAGGGTTGGCTTCCCTAAAGAAGTTGTGTCAGACCGTGGCAGCAACTTTATGTCGAAGTATATGCAGGCTATGTGGAAAGAATGTGGGGTCACCTACAAGTTCTCTTCTGCATATCACCCCCAGACCAATGGTCTGGTGGAACGTTTCAACAGAACGTTAAAGAGCATGATTGGGGCTCTGGAGGAGCCCCAGAGAAGAAAATGGGATCTTCTTTTACCATGCCTACTGTTTGCCTACCGAGAGGTACCACAGGAGGGTGTTGGCTTCAGCCCCTTCGAACTTCTGTTCGGTCATCCCGTACGGGGACCCTTAGCCATCGTCAAAGAGGGATGGGAGATGCCCACTCCCCCTGTTACTACCAATGTAGTTGACTATGTGCTAGGGCTCAGAAAACGGATGGTACTTCTGATGGGCTTGGCTAGTGATAAATTGAAGGCAGGGCAAGCGCTGGTGAAACATTGGTACGACCAGAAAGCTTCCCTCATCAACTTTACACCTGGTCAGCAAGTCCTGATCATGAATCCAATAAGGCCTCGAGCTTTACAGGACAAATGGTCAGGCCCTTACACAGTGGTGGAGCCCCTGGGTGAGGTGAACTATTTAGTGGACCTTGGAAGGCCTGGACAGGCTCCAAAAGTGTTCCACGTGAATAGGCTGAAGGCTTTCGTCCCAAGAGTCGAAATCGCAGCACTGCTACTGGCTTCAGATGTTGAGGAAGAGGAGTCAGAACCTCTCCCCGACCTGTTCCAAAGCGGTCCTTCAGATAGCTCCGTTGAGGGTGTCCGAGTGGCCCCTCACCTGACTTCTGATCAGCAGGCTGAGGTGAAAAGTTTGCTTAGGCAGTTTTCCCCCCTGTTTTCACAGTCCCCTGGTTTGACACCTTGGTGCAAACATAACATTGACACAGGAGACAGTGTACCTACCAAAAGTAGGGGATACAGGATGTCAGATAAAGTACGGTCTTATATTAAGACCGAGGTCAACAAGATGTTAGACCTTGGGGTGATTGAACCCTCTAGTAGTCCTTGGTCCAGTCCTGTGGTTTTGGTTCCAAAAGCAGGCACTTCTGAATTGAGGTTCTGCGTGGATTACAGGGCTCTGAATGCTGTCACCAAGACAGATGCACACCCCTTGCCTCGAACAGATGAGCTGGTGGATACTTTGGGTGCCTCCAAGTACCTCAGCACGTTTGACCTCACTGCTGGCTATTGGCAAATAGCTTTAGCAGAACATGCCAAGGAGAAGACAGCATTTTCTACTCCAGACGGCCTTTACCAATTCCGGGTAATGCCGTTCGGGTTGAAGAATGCACCTGCCACTTTCCAGAGGCTTGTGAATCATGTGTTGAATGGGTTGGACGAATTCTTTCTTGCATATCTAGACGATATAGCAGTTTTCAGTGCCACCTGGGAAGACCATGTGAAACACCTCAGGATTGTGCTCCAGGCTCTTCAGAAAGCCCACTTGACCATAAAGGCTAGTAAATGCCAGATTGGACAAGGCTCAGTGGTTTACCTTGGACATGAAGTAGGTGGAGGGAGGATACAGCCTCTACCCAGTAAAGTACAAGCAGTACAAGACTGGCCTACCCCCACTACGCAAACCCAAGTGAGAGCCTTTTTAGGACTCACGGGGTATTACCGCAATTTTGTGGCAGACTATGGTACCATAGCTGCCCCTCTGACTGCCCTCACAACTCCGAAGAAACCCAAGAAGGTAACTTGGACCGACGAGTGTGAGAAGGCCTTCAATGGCTTAAAAGACTCCTTGTGCCAGGCGCCTGTGCTTAGGGCCCCTGATTATCAAAGACCTTTTATCGTGCAGACGGATGCCTCTAACACTGGGATAGGAGCTGTACTATCACAAGTAGATGAGAAGGGTAAGGAACACCCTATCGGTTTTATTAGTCGCCAGCTAAAGGACAGAGAGCTCAGATGGTCCACGGTAGAGAAAGAATGTTTCTCTGTTGTGTGGGCCCTAAGGAAGCTGAGGCCCTACCTCTATGGGACCCACTTCACTGTGCAAACTGACCATAAGCCGTTAAAGTGGCTAATGAACATGAAGGGGGAGAATCCAAAGTTGCTTAGGTGGTCCATAAGTCTACAAGGCTTTGACTTCACTATTGAGCATAGGCCAGGTGTCCAACATAGCAATGCTGATGGGTTGTCCAGAATGTTTAACCGACCTGAACAAGAGACTCATCCAGGGGTGGATTAGTTCCCCCTGTCCATAGTCTGGGAGGGGCGAGTGTAAGGAAAGATTTCGTAATTGTAGGGAATTTTCCTTCCATGTGGCAACCCCTAAACTTTTTGCTATTGTTTTTAACCTTGTTCTTGACTTTGCCAGAGAAGTACAGCCTTCTGCCGCACTTCTCTGGGCTTTCGCTCCTTTTCTTATGGGGAAACTGACATGCCCTTAACACAGTCAGTACCGGGGAACGCTGTTTCCCGTAGTTTCTTTTATCATGTTGCGGCTTTAGTGCAACATGACACAAGAGGGCACTGTAAGCTAAGTTACAGCTCTCTTGGGTCTCTAGCCTTCTACAGACCCTAGATACTCTTTTAGGATGGTATTTGATCGGTGCAAGTCATTCAGGGACTCGAATGGTGGCAGCGATCGTTTTGTTTATTTTGAGCTCCTTTTGGCGTTCTGAGCACGTTTTTCGCACTGAACCCAAAATGGTGGCCTGGCTCCCAAAAGGGCCAGACCACGAGGCTCCTTTGTCCTGTCCACTGACCGTCTTGCTCCCTTCACCTTCCCCAGGTCGGGCGACCCGGGGCCTTCCTTATTTGGGCATGTATTTTCCCGCGAAACGTGGTTGCTTTCGCGGGCTTCTACATGTCGTTTGTGTGCCTCCAGGGTGTGGGCTGGGATGTCTGGTCCCAATACACATCCTGGGTGCCAGAGAGTCTGGGGTGGTGTGAATGCCTGGGACCACCGTGGTCCGTGATTGGTCCACGTATGGTATGTGTGTTGATGTGCGGATCTCCCATTGGCTCCCCTCCGTTTTGGCGCGAAGGGAACCGTGGATAAGAGGGAGCTGGAAACACCACTACCATGTCGATCTCCTGAGTTCTCACGAACGAAGGAATACAGGAGCCAAGTATCCTGCAACCAAGAGGCTGGACCGAGGAATCGCTGGTGACCGCTGAAGGAATCCTCCTTTGCACTGCTGTCGTCCTGTGAAACCCTTTCCTCCTTGGATCGAACCAGAAGGCCTGTACTGGTGCTTCGACCTTTGGAATAGCAGGAACAGCTATTCCCGGCGACTTCATCATCTCCTGCCAAGTAAGCCTTCGGAAGTGTCTCTGGGCCATCCAGTTGACTGACCAGCTTACAAGGGAGTCCTGCTCTGTAACTGCCGCCAGGTTGTGTTGTATTTCGAGTCCTTGTCACTCTCCCACGCTTCATACACTTGGCGTTCCCAAGTCTGAAGGGAGGAGTGTACATTTGGCTTGAATACACACTGCCGCTCCGTTGTCCTGCTGCGGCAACAAAACTGTGCTGGTTTCGTCGATTGGGACGTCTTTTTGCTCTACACGACTACGAGGCGTTCCCTGCTCTTCTGAACCTGCCAGCTGCTGAAACTAACGTGGAGAAGCCTGGGTCTGCTTGCTTCGGGGACCGGTGAGTAGTTTAGCTAGGATCTGGTCGCCCTCCTGCAGTATCCCATTGCTTTTCCCTGCTGTGTAAAAACAGCCCCCTTTTGGCCATACTCGCGCTCTGCTTCTGCCCGCTGTGGAGGCTGCGCTTGAGTTGCGGAACCTGTTCTCCTTCTGCTGTGCACTAACCCGAACTGCCTGACTTCCTCCGAAGAGCTTCCCCTTTTGCCCGTTGACACCGGCGTGGCAGGTACTTTGAGCACAAGGCTCCACTCTTCGCAGGGCTCGGACTTCCATCTAGTTAGGTGCCTCTGAAGGCGAACTGAGTCTAAAGCGTTACCGCACTGCCTGTTTTCCTTTCCTTTCAGGTGGACTACATATTTCGTGCTTTAAACGCTTGCGACTGTGTATTTGTATATATATTGTGTTGATATGGTATGTGTTGGTTTAATATTGTGATATTGTGATTTTCTCGCTACGGTCATTGTTTTAAAGGCCTTAAAATAAATGTGTATCTATTTTTGATATAACAACTGTTTGGAGTAGTTTGTAAGCGCTCTTGCTTTGTGTGCTCATTGCGGGCTTTCAGTCACCCTCACCCCTCTTGAGACCTAGTCTTGACCGCCGCGATCGCTACCTTGATTGGTCTGGCTTGTCCAGAGGTTACCCTGTTCCAAGTAATTAGGTTGGCCTTCTGAACTTCTGCGCCACCAGGACAGAGTTCAGAAATCCGTCTTAACAGAAGAGATGGGTAAAGGATTTTGAAGTATGTATCAAAGCCATCAGACCTTTGGACGAAGAAAAAAACAGTCTCCTCACACTGTCTATAGGCCCCAACATCAGAGACCACGTAGATGAATTCCTTATGGGCACAACGGACACATATTCCAATCTCAAAATAGCCCATACAGATTATTTCACTCCACACACAAATGTGGACTACGAAAGGCACATTTTCCACACAACCAAACAAATCAAAGTGGAACCAATGGACACATTTGTCATGTGTTTGAGGCTGAAACTGAAGCATTGTGATTTCAACAACTACTCCAATGAAGAAGCACTGCGATCGCAAATCATAGCAGAATGTGAATGTGCAGACTTCAGAAAAGGCTGCTAAAAAAGCCTTGTACCCTAGAAGAAATCATGCCTCTCGCATGCTCGGATGCAGCTCTAGTATCCCAAGCCAAGGGATTAAGTGACATTAAAATCTCTCATGGTAAACTCGAGAGCATGAACAAGCTGGAAATGATGCACACAACCAAAAGAAATAGCGAATCATTCTGCTACAGATTTGGTTATGAATTCCCACATGAAGGCACATTCCGCGCTATTGGTCAACAGTGCTAACCATTAGAAGGGGGTGAATATATAATAGTGGCCATTGACAAAGTCTTGTTTCCCTGATCTGCAGCTAGTGCCATCCACCTTTGCATTCCACACCATACCAGCACTCAACAGATGTTTGCCACCTATGGCATACCGAGAGTCGTGAATCATTTCAAAGCGGTATTCCGCATGTACCGCAGCCAACTAAGAGGAGAAGGAAATGGGGGAAGGACACCACAGGGCAAGGAGAGGCAAATGCAAAGCCCCCCCAGAACATCAAGTCAATCATGCGAGCCACCTCAGCGGAGACACAGAGAAGAAAGGGTGAAGAAGAGATCACAAGATAGGACGTCAGAAGATTGGCGAGACAACAAATCAACATCATCCAGGACCAGCAGAAGACCCAGAAGGTACGTGCGGTACCTCGTTGAACACTCACAGACTGACAGTAGGTCTAGAGCATTGTCTGAAGAAGAAGACAGCAGGAGGAAAGAGAAATATTGAGAGGAGCCTAAAAAGAGAGCGTATCTATACGCACGAGGCAACCAGACAGCAAAAGAACATAGCTCAACCCTGCTCATTCAGATAAACAAAATGGTGGCCAAATTTTTAGTAGACACTGGAGCGACCGTAAATGTCATAAGCAAAGAAGTGTAGGACAGCCTGCCACATGCCCCACGAATTCGACCAGCAGAAGTCCATATCTACCCCTACGGTTCAAAAACGCCACTGCCAAGCAAGGGATATGTAATGGCGTCATGCAGCTACAAAGGACAGATAAAGAAGATTTCAATGCATGTCCTAGAAGCATCCTCGGCTTCAAAGCCAATGACATGGACCTCATACAAGTACTGTATCAGCTCATGGCCCACAAATATATTGTCCCGGCCGCAAAGATAGAACAATTTTTCCCTGTCCTATTCAAAGGCTTAGGAAAACTCAAGGGACGGCAGATTGAACTCCACATCGACCCCCAAGTGCTTCCCCTAGTGCCACACTACCGAGGGATACGATAAATATTCAGAAACAATTGGAGGAAGAACTCTTTAAATTACTCGAAGCAGAGCCTGCGGAAGTACCTACCCCATGGGTGTCACCTATCGTCCCTGTATAAAAAAAATGACTCCACAGACATCCTGCGACGGCCAAACGAAGTCATACTACGAAAACGTCACCAAGCCCCTCGAATCACCAACATGGTTCACCTGCTCAAGGGTGCCACTGTGTTTTCAAAGCTAGACCTCAACAAGGGGTATCACCAGCTGGAGCTAAACGGGGAATCACGACACATCACCACTTTTGTCACTCACCTAATACTTTATAGATATAAGCGCCTCCGTTTTGGGGTTTCCTCAGCTGCAGAAATCTTTCAGGCCGAAATACACAACATAATAAAGCACAAACCCAACTGCCTGAACTGCAGTGATGACTATTTAGTTTTCGGGCAAGATCAAGAACAACATGGCAACACACTCACTCAGGTATGCATGGCCTTGAAGGAAGTACAGCTCACCCTCAACAAAGAGAAATGTGTGTTTTGGAAACAAACCCTCTGTTTCTTTGGACACTTATTTTCATTGCATGGAATGACCCCAGATTCAGAAAAAGTAACAGCGCTCACCGACGCAGAACCGCCCAGGAGCGTCTCAGTCCTGCGCTCGTTTCTCTGGCTTGCCAGCTACTGCACCCGCTACATCAAAGATTTTGCGTCAGTAAGCGAGCCTCTTAGAGCACTCACGAAGCAGCACACAGACTTCTTTATATACAGTAATCCTCAGGCAAAAATGCCTCCAAGAATCGCCAGATGGGCACTGAGGTTACAAGACTACGGGCCTCATTACAACTCAGGCGTTAAGGGTTAACGCCGTCGTTAACCCTTAACTGCTGATTCCGATTTTAACGGCTGCTTTTAGCAGCCATTAAAATCCATGGCGCTAACCCGCCATGATGCTAATTACGCCACCATAATTTACGGTGGCGTAATTAGCACCTTCCCCACTCCCATTATGCCCTATGGGGCAAAAATGGGAATGGGGAAGGGAAAATGGGAAATGGGGATTTACCGCCCCACTCACCTTGGAATGGAGCGGTAAATCCGCCATCCACCATGGTGTAAACATAGTTTACACCATGGTGGTAAAGTTGGCGTAATTACCGCCTGGGTCGTAATGACCCCCTACAGCTTTAACATTATCCATCACCCAGGAAAGGACAATAATCCTGCAGACTTCCTATCACGTCACCCCTGCAAGGAATCACTGTTTACCCACTCTATTGTGTATCAATACATTCATTGCATAGTGCATGTGAATACACCAAGCGTTCCAAGCCCGCACCAGATTGCACAAGAAACTGAAAATGATCAGGGCCTACAGGTCATCCTCAGATGTCTAGAGACGGGCCGTTGGAAACAGGCAAAACAAACCGGAGAAAGCACATGTGAAGAAACAAGGCAGGACATCAGCTGCCTGGTGGCTGTTAAGGATGAGTTGGCCAAGACGGATGGAGGGCTCTTACTAAAAGGAACGAAAATAATAATTCCGTGAATGCTGCGAAAGAAAGTACTGGAACTAGCTCATGAAGGACATAGAGGCATTGTGTCCACAAAAAGAATGCTAAGGCAAAAAGTGTGGTTTCCCCAGCTAGATTCCCAAGTGGAAGACTTGCTCAAACTCTGTCCCACATGTGCTGTCATCAATCCACACACATGACCAGAGCCCCTATGAATGACAGACCTCCCAGAAAAGGCCTCGGAAGAGATCGCAGTAGATTTCTTTGGACCATTAGAAAGGGGTGAATACATAATAGTGGCCATTGACGAATACTCTTTGTTTCCCTGATTTGCAGCTAGTGCCATCCACCTCTGCATTCCACACCATACCAGCACTCGACGGGATGTTTGCCACCTATGGCATACCGAGAGTCGTGAAATCAGACAATGGGCCCCCCTTCACGGGACAAGATTTTAAAGTGTTTGCTGAATACATGGGCTTTGTGCACAGAAGGATCACACCGTTATGGCCACAAGCCAATGGCACGGTGGAACGCTTTGTGAGCAACATCAAAAGGAATGTGCAAATTGCAATGGCTGACAGGGGAACATGTAGAGAAGTTATTAACCAGTAGAGAAGTTATTAAACCAGTTGTTGCGAGACTATCGCAACACCCCGGACAGCACTACAGGAGAGACTCCATCGGAGGTAATGTTTGGCAGGAACATAAGGACGAGACTACCCCATCCCACCCCCGAAGAGAGATACAAAGGAGATTCAAAAATGAGTGAACAGGACACCAGACGTAAGGAAAGCATAAAAAGGCGAGCGGACGAGAATAAGAGAGCAAGAGACAATGACCTGGAAGCAGGGGATGTCGTAATTGTGCGTCAGTCACAAACCAGAAAGAATGTGGCTGCCTTCGACAAGGAACCCTTGACTGTGACACTTGTAAATGGATGTCTCAACTCAGCAGAAGGAGAAAGGAGGAGCATCACCAGAAATTCTTTACACTTCAAAAGAATGCCAGGAGTCGTCCCGTCAGGATCATACACTGCAGATCCTACAACCCAATGGTGGGACTCGTCCTACAAGGGTGATGGTGAAGAGTTGTGTGAAGAACAAGTGCCGTCACCTCAGAGGGAAGGTGAGAACACTTTGACCCCATTAGTGACAGCTCAGCCACAGAGGGCCTGAAATCGACCTCAGAGACTCATAGAGGAAATTAACAAAGGTACATTGTTGTGTTTACTACTGGGGAGGTATGACATCGTTGAGAGCAGCCAGCTCCCACATTAGGTGGAGAGGGACATGGGGCTACGGGAAGGGGAGGGACGGGAGATGGGAAGTTCAGTTTGCTGTTGGAGTTAGAGGAATAAAGGCGTGTTGCTTCCTCCTCCCGTGTCCGCCTCCTCATCGTGTGTCTGCATGAGCGAGACCATGTGGGTGAATGCCTGGACCTCGTCAGGTCCAGATTTTATACCTTGCTAGGCGCACTCTTTTTTCCGTCGCTACTATATGGATGCCTTAAGAGCGCTTCCCAAAGAAAACCCAATACCCAACGCTGTATCTTTGCTGCAGACCTCGCGCTCTGCAAATCAAACACACGCCACACCAAACGTTGTCATCCACTCTTATTTTTCTCCAGCACTAAATGAAACGCCTAGTGAGCTCTTCCTAAATAATTCAAAACATGACGGAGGTCACTCTGCTGCTGACCTCGCGCTCAGTAATTCAAATGTGCACCTCACGGAACGTTGCTGCTGCCCGAAGTTACACAGGCTCTGCCCGAAATTTCACGCGCGCAGCTCAAACATTAAACTGTCACAATTAATCAACTTCTTTTCTCACGCCAGACTTTGGAACTTGATAAAAATTGAAGTTCTAAATATTTTGGTTCTACATGAAACAAAAACGAATGTTGTATAATGAACGTGTAATACACTTAGATGCAGTCTCTAGATGTTGCTGATACTTCTTTATTTCTCCTCACTCCTGATCTCCTGAATGTTTTCTCTTGCTCTTCAATCTGCCTCTTTTTGCTGTAGGGAAAACCTGGGCCTAACATGGGAAGAAAAAAAAAAAAAGAAAACGGCCTCAAGGACTAAGACTAAAGAAAGGCTGTTTAGAATGTTGATCAGTGAGCATTTATTCTCATAGAAGCCAATCAGTGTGCAGAGTTTCATTCACCATTTTGGCTAGGGATAACTTCCCTACTCTGAGCACCAGGGTTAAGGCCCAAACAAAAATTTGAAAAGAAAAACAGTACAAATAAAATGTTTTTTGATCCCACCACCCCTTAGCCAAGGTACACCTTGAGCCATTCTACCCCTGGACTTGACACCGGCCTCCCGGCACCCAGACCTTGCCTCCTCCCTCATGGATATCGACCACAATGACAGCCAACCATCTCCTCCTCAATCTGGGCAAAACCAAAATCCTGATTTGCGGCAAGACAGCACTCCTCCCCCCAACCCACCCCCTGGCCGCCCTCCTAGGCCCCCCTCCAGCAGCATCCTCTTCAGTAAAAAAACCTGGAATGCACCCTCAGCTCAGACCTTACCCTCTCTCACCACATCAACACCATCTCCAGATCTTGCCACTACCACCTCTGCATTATCAGGTGAATCTTCCCCTATCTCCCCTACCTCTGCAATCCTGGCCATCATCCTCTCTCGGGTAGATTAAGCCAACTCCCTCTACCTAGGCGCCCCTGCCTACCAGCTCAGAAAGCTCCAATGGATCCAAAACTCTGCTGCAATGCCCCCCCCCCTTGCCTTCTCCCCAAGAGAACACATAATCCCTACCTAGGGGTGCTCCACTGGCCTCAATCAGCCAAAGAGCACTTTCAAAGCCATGTGCATCACCCATCGTGCTCTCAACAAGAATGGCCCTGAATTCCTCCAAAACAAATTCTCTCGCTACCAACCCAACAGAATACTCAGATCTGGCTCTGCAAACCTCCTGGTGGTTTCCCCATTCAATTTCACCAGACTACGAGGATCATCTTTCTCGGCTCAAGCAGCCAGAATCTGGAACTCCCTCCCTTTCAACCTCTGCCTCCAAGAGGACCACCTTACCTTCAGGTAGGGCCTAAAACCGTGGCTTTTCCTTCCTGGAACCTACCTTACCTGAATCGACTCTGAAGACCAGAGAACACTCGCACTCGATGGCTCAACCAAGACACTCCTGCCTGGGCGACCATTACGGGATGGGGCAGGTTATCAGGGACCAATCCCATCCCCATCTCACCCCTCATCTGCGGGAGGCCCCGTCCAAGCATCGAAACCAATCAATAGCAATGGGCAGGTAAGACAGGACACAATGCCCTAACCCTCATTGTCAGTGGTGAATGCGACAAGGCGACCATTAAGGTGTGCACACTGCATTCTATATAGTTGATTGTCATAATGCAACCAGGGTACCAACACTATATGGTTGCAGAATGCAGGCAGGCATGATCCAGGTGGATAAAGAATGCATCAAGTGCTTCTAGGTACCTGTGCAAAGTAGCCATCACTTAACCCCACATCTTTGTGGACTGCAGAATGCAGCCAGGCTTGAATCTACGTGAATGAAGAGTGCAGCCAATCGTTTGATTCTAGTTACCAATGTAAAGTAGCCATCACTTCATCCCAGATCCTTGCGGAATGGAGCCACTACATTACTTCCGAGGGATCTCAGAATGTAACCATTGCATTGAACTAAGTGACTACGGAATAGTTCACCATGGAATCCAAGCTAATTGTACCATCTAGCATGAATACTGAACCTAGGTGATATGAAGAATGTTGGCTAAGCTTGGAATCTCAGTGAATTTAGAATTTAGCCAGTTATTTAATCTAGAAGAACATTCATGATAACCTTTACACTGATCGTTGGAGCATGTAGAATTTAGCCCTACATTATAACTGGTTGATTTAGAGTTTAGCCATCATACTACTTCTGGGTCACTGCTTTGAATGTAGACCATGCATTTAACCTCTTACTCTCCAGGCATAGGGAAACTAGCCGGAGGCATGGCCGCAGACCTGCATGTAGTCTGCCATCATACACCACTTGAAGACACTTCGCACAACACCTCTGCCATACGAATGCAGCTACCGTTCACAACACAAATTCGATAAGTAGATGCACACATAACCTCTATCCCGTTCTCACTTATCCCCTCTAGACCACTTTACCACCCATCCAATTGCCAGATTGACATGGGTGGCTAGCAGGAACTTGGCCACCCCTCATATCTTATGCACTGGCCAATATGCACATACGTGCATGCTAGCACTTCCTCAAATTTCTTCCCATACCCGGACTCCGGTCCCATGAGGGTTTTCAACCTACTGCGCATTGGTGAAAGGCACTATACAAATGATGCACTACTGCTATTCTTGTCAACCTGTATATGGAAACCCCTGGAGAGATATTGCTTAGACATGGCATCTCCATCCATCAGTATGTGGATGATGCCCAACTTTATCTTCAAGTTTCAGACTGAGGGCCTCATTACAAGTCCGGCGGTAACCGAGGCGGTAAAACCGCCTGGTTAACGCCGGACTCGTATCACCATTCCGCCTCCGTGATTCCCGGAATTACCGGGGCATTACAACCCCGGTTTCCCGGGAATCACGGAGGCGGAATGGTGTTAATCCCCATTCCCATTGAGTCCTATTGGACTCAATGGGAATCATGGAAACACCGGCAGCATCTCGTAATGCTGCCGGTGTTTCCTCGGCCAACTGCAGGCGGGCGATGTTAAACCCGCCAGGTCAAACCTGGCGGGAACATCACCTCCCGCCTGCAGGAGTCGGGATCAGGCGGTCCGGAAACAACAGTGGCGGCGGGTTTACCGCCACCGTTATTTCCGGTCCGCCTGATTTATAATGAGGCCCTGAGTCAATGCTTGTTAGACATTGAAACATGGGTGAAATCAGTAAAATTAAAGTTTAATAATGCAAACATTGAATTATTCTGGTTTGGAGTAGAAAACATTCTGGAAACCGTTTCCTCCTGCTTTCCAATCTTTATTTCCAGGTAGCGATCGATTGGTATCAAATTCAATTGTGAAATCTCTTGGATTCTTTTTTGAATCCAATGCTTTCTTTAAAAGCTCATATTAACAATAAAGTACAATGAATCTATTATCAGTTAGTTCCATCTCATGTGGACAGAGAGAATGCATCATTGATTGGGGTTCATGATTCCACCTTAAAGCCCCTAAATATAGCTTTCCGCAGTGCTACTAAATTGATTGTATGTGCCAGGAAATTTGATCCTGTGTCACCAATCTTGAAGTCCCTACACTGGTTTCATTTGCATGCTCAGACTCTTTTTAAATTGGGCTGCCTCATCTTTAAGGCACTTCTGTTAGGCCATTGTGATGCTGGAAATGCATTGGAGGGACTGGGCCTCCCTGTCCTTGTCCTGCACTCCCTTATCATGTGTGTTCTGTGTTGTTTTCTGCACAGGAGTACAGTTGGGACTCCTGGCATTGCAGCTCTTCCTTTCTTTGGTTGTGGTGAACAGAGACCCTTGGGTTACCCTTATGGCACCCATGGGTCGGGGTACAACCCTGTACCCCTAGTGTATATTTTTGGGCAGCTATGTGTGGCCCACAGAGCAGGGTAGGGGCTGGTGGCAGCTCCATGCTGAATTTGACAGGTGCTCTGAGTATACTCAATTTTGGGATACCCAAGTCATGCCATATGAATCAGTGGATTCCTGATAGGAGACAAGAGGGCCCTGTGGCCTCTTGGTTTCTATTTCCCGTTACCTTGTTTTCCCAACGTCACGGGAAGCCCTAACTCTGTCCCTTCACCTGACTGGCTGTTGGGTGGAAGAACCATATATGGTATTGTGGGGAAGTCCATGCCAGACTGGCAGGAGCCTTCCCTTTGACTTTACGTTGTGGGTACACCCTTGGGACCTGTGTGAATCGAGTGGGTGACCAATATGCATTTCATGTTATGGGTGTCTGCTATCTGTGTGTGTGACACAAAGAATGAGACAGCCCTGCCTGAAACTGACATGAATGCAGTGTGGTGTGCAGAAAGGTTGGGCACAGAAAGTGAATGGCCTGCCTACATGAATGCCCTTCTGACTGATTGGCTGTTCAGCTTGGCTCAGCAGTGTGAATGAGGGACAGATGTGTATATCCGGGGACCTCTCACTTACCAATTTGTTCAGAAGCTGAAGTTGAAACTTGAAGCTGCTTATCCTTGAAGCGCAGCTGGGAGAAGGTTTGCTGCAGCTTGACGTCGACGAAATCTGACAGCTGTCGAGTCTGTCAAGGACTGATCCAAGAGAGGACCTTGTTAGGAACATCGTGCAAAATCTGACCTTCATCGAGGCACCCTGGAAGCCAGTCCCGAAATACTGTCGACCGGAAACAGGGTCTGCCGAGAAATCTTGAAGTAAAGCACCAGGACATCGAGGCCGTCGAAGTCCATAGTCGTCGACCGGGGTTCGGAGGATTTCCGTGACCGCTGGAAGCCCATCGACTCGTGTTGCCCAGAAGCGGGGCCAGCTTGACGCTGTGCTGCTTGACACCCAGAGCTGCAACGCTCCACCTTACCTAAGAACTTTTAAACGAAGGGCACCCTTGCCATAACCCGTTGACCACTTTGCCCCACCAGAGAAAGTCAAGGACGTTCGCGACAGAGGAAAGTCTGCCAGAGGGTGTCCCGCTACCTGAAGTCCACAAAGACTCCAACGAGTGAAGATCCGAAAGCCAGTCATGGTCGAGTCCCGATCGCCGACACCCGACGCCCGCTTCCGGGCCTACGTTCTTCACCGAGTCTGCTTTGTGGCAACAAACTTCTTACATCGAGGTGCACCGCATGCCTCATCTTTGCAGGACATCCACGATCGATCGTCGACGAGCACTGCAAAGGTCAAAGCTGCTGTCTCGACTACGGTGTTCACGGTTCTTCGGGGGAATCTCGACAACCCGTGGCTCCTGCTTTATGGGGAGTCCATCGACGAGGGATCCATCGAGAAACCATTGAAGAAACTCTGCTAAACTCAGATACAATGGGGTGTGGAACATTTTTGACCGGGAAAACAGAATATTTAAACATTAATGGACTGGGCTTGTTAATACTCTTTATCACAGGTTGCCCAGGTCGGGGGATCCTCACACAGAACTGTGTCTTTGTAGCAAGAGAACCATTCTGCCATTGTTTAACCTAACTTGTCTTCCTTCCTATGTCATGTGCTGATACATATTACTGTTTGATTTGTATGCCATTAGAACTGTCAGTAGCTGGTGCATTTTAAAGGATTCAATAGTTAAGTGTTATACCACATACACATTGTATATATTTGTCATTTTAGATTTGCCAAAGTGCAAAGTGTGTACTTAATTGTGTATATATATTGAACCTTATTTTTATATAAAGAACTGTGTTAGCACATAACATAGTGTGTGGACATTCCTTTGTGGGGTTCATGGGGACAAAACTGTAATTAATACCCAGCCTGCATCACCTCCTGAGAGATTAAGCCTTGTTTCTCGTCCATAGATACCATATAGAGAACCTTGGATGGGGTGCACTGTGCTTCTACTCTGCCATATAGAGGGCAGGAGTACAGATACCCCCCTCCAGTCTTTACAACCATACATCTTATTTATCTGGTAAGAGCAAGTCACATGGTCGACTCAATCTTTCATCATTCCGGGTTCGATAAAATGAGTACCAATTTCGATTGGGTAATAATAATTGTATATGAAAAAGGCTCTATGTAAAGCACTTTGAATAAAAGCTCTATATACAATAAATAACAAATTATTATTATCAAAGAGGCCCTGCAATTTGGGTAGAAACGAAAACTCCAGAAATCGAGGTAGACTGGTACTCTACATCCCAAATGCAAAGAAAGCACAAACCAAAAAACATGTATTTTCCATTGCCACTCCGGCTGTTTGGAATTCTTTACCAACTCGTATTCGCACAGCAGAATCTTTAATTCAGTTTAGGAAATTATTGAAAACATATCTTTTTTTTTATTGGAATTGAATCTGTAATTAAGGATCTTATTATGCTTGATTTCACTATTACCTGAATGCTTTCTGTTTTATGTTTTTTTAATTGTATTTCTCCTAAATATTGTAAAGCGCTCTGCATATCATTTGTTATGTCAAAGTTCACACTATATAAAAAAAGAAATAAAATAAAGCTCTTTCTCTGCACTTCTGTGTTCAGGTCTCTCATAGACACCCTTGTATCAGGGTCTTTGTAGCAAGTAGCTTCTATAGCAAAGTGACCACCTTGTACCAAGTGGAAGTCCTCCTGTCTCTGCAGGGAGTGGTGAAGAAGACTTCCACCTGCTCCTGGTCTGCTACTGCCTCTGCTGGGCTCACCCAGTCACGTTTATAGTGCCTCAAGGTTTTGTGAATTTGTGTCGCCCTTTTGGAATGGCTGGGGCCACCATGTTTTTATATCAGAGTTTTGGATTTGGCTTTTCGTCTTGTTTCTCTTAATGGACTCTTATATTTGTAACAAGGAGTCTGTCTGCATTGTGTAATTGTAATATTCGGTCACTTGATGGCTCCACGGCTTCAAAAGAGCTGCGTGATGTCAGCACCATCTTAAGATTCTCACAAGCAACAGCTTGCCAATCAGTGGTGTACCACATCCTCACACGTTCGAGTGCAGACAGACTGCTGCAGCGTCTCTTCCCAACTGCACAGTTTGTGGTCGTATTGTTTCCACACTTGCCTCTGTGTGTACACCTGGGGACCTTTTCTCTCAGAATCTACAGACTCTAAGAATATGCAGACTCTGCGTATCTTACAGGGCGCACTTCTTGGCATTCATCCGTTGCATCACCCAAAATCTGTGGGCAGTTTCTGAAGGTATCTCGAAATTACAGTCCCCATTCGGAGTTGGAGTCTTGAACTTCCCAGGTGTGGGGTGGTGGGCTTACATGATCCTGCTCCATCCACATTTGGGAGGCACGTCGGGTAGCAGCTAAACAAATTCAGTCCCTTGAGGTTTGGCCACCTCACATAGAAGGATCCCTTTTTTTGTGGCGCTCCCTTTGATTGGCCACCTTGAAATCCTAGTGCCAGATCATACCAGATGCTACTTCTCTCCTTATTTCCACTCTTGTTCCCCAGTGGCTAAGGGTCCCTTCATCTGCATGGTCTGGTGATTGGTGACCTAGCTGAGTCATCTGCAGCCACATAGATGATTGGGGAAGATAGGTACTTTTAGGACTTATTTTCTATACTCGGGCCTAGTGGACAGATGTATAGAAGGCCAAACTGTATTGTGACAGGAACAACTCTGGAAAGCTGTAACCAAACCCATTTAGGTAGCAGTGACATGCGGTCTAGGCTAAGTTCTTCAGAGGTGGTGAGCTTGTCTGGGGTCCACAATGAGGTCACACAGTGGGATTCACAAATTACACTTAGACAGGATGTATACAAATACAGTTATTTATTTATTGCCAAAACACACTATAGAAAATGATTACTAGCAGGTTGACTTCTCGCACAACACTATTAAACTAAGAACATATATACATTCACTTTGTTATAGGGCATAATACACATCAGAAACTCCTGCAAAGGAAAGGTTTAGTCAAGTAATATGCACCTATGGTCCACAGAGATGATCCCTGACTAAAATTGGCCATCCCTAATTTGCTGGGGGCTTTTGCCCAATAGTTCAGGTAAAATTTCCACAGAAGTTAGGAAGCAGGAAACAATGCAGGTGGGGCTCTGGGGTCCAGTGAAGGGCTCTTAGGGTTAGGGTTCAAGTTAGACTAATGCCCAAAAGTAGCCCCAACAGTCAGATGTTGCGCGCAAGCAAGCAATGGCAAAGCCAAAAGTGTTATAATTAAGGTTTATTATAAACCCATTGACTTATAATGGGAGTATAGGGGTAGGTAAGAAGCTCTGTAACTTGCCTCCTGTACCCCGATTCTTCCCCAGACTTGGCAGAACAAAGGAAGAGGGTCTGACGTTGCTTTTCCTGCCAAAAGCCACAGTCCTTGATTCACAGGGGTTGCAGGTACGAGCTGATCTCCCATTGGTGTCTTTCCCTGTTGCAAGGACTCTCGAATGAATAATGCAGCAAAGTTCGATACAGCACCCCTCTCAGGACTGGTCTCGGGTCAGGTAAGGTATTTCGGATGGTGGTCACTGCAGCAAGGCAACGCAAAAGGACTCGGCAGCTGTGGTCAGTCATTGCTGCCACCAGTTTATCCTTTTAGCACACCTAGAGTAACCCAAATTCATCTGAGTGTTAGTGTTACGCTCACCTGGTCTCTGCAGGGGCATTGGGGCACGGTTGGAGCCCTCCCTGGAGTTAACTCGCTCAGACTGCTTCTTTCCCCCAGCAGCTGCCTCTTCGTGGGCCTGAAAGGCTGGACCTGTTCCGGCAAGAGGGTGAGAGACAATGAGGCTAGTGCGGTGGAGTCGTGGTTCCCTTCCGCCCTTTCGTGCCAGAATATGGTGCGCAGAAATTTACCCATGCAGGCTCACCTGATAGTATGTAAGGGCGAGCTCGCCGTCCTGCTTTCCTTCAGCAGGGGTGCTGCAGACGGACCTAGTTACATCACTGGTCCTGATTGCGGAGGTCCAGACCGGCTGCGACCGTTCCGTCTTGAAGGTAAGTGTTCTTATGACTTTCGTATTGTCCGTGTCCTTGTAATGACACTTATTGTTCGTAAGGGTATGATGTTCTTTCTCCCACCTGTAGCAATGACGATGACCCAGGAGCGTGTGATGGCAAAAGGAAGCAGCTCCGGGAGTTTCCACCACTGGTTGGTAAGCTGGTGATTTCTGAGATGGCACCAAGTTCGTAAATGATGCCGCTTTAACGGGTTAAAGTCTGTGCTATTGCTCACCCTGTGTCTTTTACTCTCTTTGCAGATGCGGCAGGTTAGCGATGGCCGGAGGCCGGTACCTGGCTCCTGATGATGGTTGGAGACGTCGGTTCACGTGGAATCAGCACCCAAAGAAGGTCCTAAGTCGATGGAATGCGGAACAGGTAAGGTTGTTGAGTTGTACCTGTCGAGGACTCCGGGAAGGTGAGTATGACTGCAGCCGAGTCAGGAGCTGATGGCGAGGCTTCCAGCGACAAAGCGATCACAGGTAAGGCTTGCGCTGCGACTACCGAGTGAAGGCAGATGGCTGTGCTTCCGACGGTGGTGCGATCTCAGGTAAGGCGTGTGCAGCGATTGTAGGGAAGAAGCGAGTGACAAGGCCTCCGGCGATGATGCTTTCCAGGTAAGATGGTTGAGGTGGCTGGAAGTGCGCATGTTGAGTCAGGTAGGTGGCGAAGGGCTCCGGAGATTTGGAGCGCACGTGCTGGATCAGGTAAGATTCTTCTGGTTGACGGTGAGCGTTACGTTGCTGATAGCAAACTAACGCGAAGCGCCAGTGTGCGGGTTGGGCCGTCTTATATAGCCTGGCCCCAGCCACTCCCTGTAGGCTCCGCCTTGTGGCCCCACCCAGCTCTCCTGTCTTCTGCACGTGCCTTCTCAGTGGTGGTCGGGCCCCGCCCGGCCTTGCTGCATGTGCCCCTGATATTCTGAGTGCTGAGCACACTTTGAAATGAGCTTGGTGCCATAGGCGCCAAGACTGGGTCCATTGGGACCTTGTCTGTAGTGGGGGACTAGGCTCTTGCCTAGTGACCATGGCAGCTAGTCTAGGACAAAACAAAAATGCACCACATTGTACTGCAGTGTAAGATGCTGTGCAAAATGATAACAAAGTTTCAAGGGGGTTGGGAGTTTTAGTGTCGGGACAGCGGGTCCCCTGCGCACCTTCTATTGGTTATTGTAGTTTTGCCTGCAGCCTGGCACATGGTTTGTCTGGAAACCAACTCCTAGGTCCCCGGGTGATTTGATACTTGGTGGGATGACAAACCCTTGTTAGGTGTGGGCGCTGGCTGGATAGAGGCTCCAATATTTGCAATTATTGCTGATTGTTCGAACCTAGTGATAGTCCAGTCTTGAATTTTATTGCATGGTGTTTTATTAGTGTTCAGATACAGCATAACCAATGTGGCATTTTGTGCTAGAGTGGTGAAACAAAAAGTTGATGTGCGTTTTGACCATAGTCTTTATCAAGGCAAAGGTGAAGTGGCAACAGGCTCGTGGTGGAGCTGGTAGCTGATCAACCCACGTTAGGGTGCCAGGTGGAGGCTTGTTGGCCTCATCTGATGCTGGGAGCGGCGTTCGTTCTGGGTGGATTCAGTCAGGAAGTGAGTGATGACGGCCAAAACCTAACAAGGGTTTGTCACCCCACCAAGTACACAATGATAACAAGTTACCACAAGTGATACAAAAGTAACCAAAAGTAGGAACACAGTAACACACCTCAGCTTTGAAGTTTCCCTGGTAAGAAATAGATTTAGTCGAAATTTCTGAGACTGATCTCTGAAAAACCATTTACGGAAGATTAGCAAATATTTTGAGATGGTATTTAGGGCGCACCGTTCTTCAAATGGTTTTTAATAGGATTTATATTATAGTCTCTCCTCCTGTGTACATATCCAATCCTGAATGTAAAGTTTTTTTTAATCTTATCTGGGTTTACAATGAGATTCTGTTAGTTTTCGCCCAAATTCATTAGCATTGTTTTACAAGTTATTTCCCATTCTGCCAAGGCACACTCCGATTGTTCCATTAGAGCCTTTTTCAGAAACATCAACCCGCCCTTAGGATGATCTTCTATACATTTCCTCAGAAAGGTCAAGGATTTCCAAGTAACTATTGTCTTCTGTGAGGTGAGCCCCAATTCCATAAGCATAGCTTGCATAGGCGTTATTTTTTCAGGATCCCCAGTACTTTCTCCCAAACCACTCCCTCAATTTTTGCCCAGTTTCTGATGTTAAACTTGAAGGAGGTTTCGGCGCTGTATGTCAGAATTGGGGTCACTTTAGATTGATAGAACACAATCAATGGAATAATGGAAAAGCCACAATACCTTTTAAGTAATAATCACCCTTGTCCCGCCAAGTTTCGTCCTTTTCTGACAAGGGACTCGTATCTCAGAGTGTCAATGGTGCTAGTGTTCAGACAAACACCTAAGTAGGTGAGCGAGTTCACCACTGGGATCTTCACATCTAAAAGGCGCCATTCCATCAGTTTCTTCCCTTGTTGACCTTTGTGGTGTCCTAGAGGCAGTATACATAATTGTTTCGGGTTAATTAGTAAACCGTTTGACTCGATGTAAGAGGTTAAGGCTTCCAATTGTCTCTGAAGACCTACTGGGCTATTGTCAATAAGGATCACATCATCAACATAGAGGAGTCTTCCGATTTTGATGTTGGCTATGCTTGGTGGGAAACATCTGACTTCTTCAAATGCTTGGTCAATATCGGAAAAAAAAAGGTTGAAGAGGTCTGGGGCCAGGGGACAGCCTTGCTTTAGGCCTTTGTTTGTATGTACAGCTTTGGTTATAAATCCTGCCAAATTGATTATCACTTTAAGCATTATTTCCGAGTATAGATCTTTTATTGGAGCCAGCACGCTATATGGGCATCCCTACTGCAGTAGCTTTTTCCACAACATTGGGCGAGACACAGTGTCGAACTCTTCCGTCAGATCCATGAACGCGATATAGAGTTTCTTGTCTTTGTTCTTTTCAGTTCGAGCTTTTAACAAATTTATAATAAAAATATTTATTGTTGTGCCTTTCCCCTTTACAAACCCAGATTGCCAGATGTCCCTGTGGCCTGATGTTGTTGACCATTTCAATAAAGATTTCAAGATGAGTGAAGCAAAGATCTTCCCTGGGACATCCAGCAATGCAATGGGCCGATAGTTGACAGGGTCAGATCTACTTCCCTTCTTGCAAATTGGGATAATGATCACTGTTTTCCAAGAACTCAGAATCCTTTGAGATGTAACAATATATTTAAACAAAATCGACAGGAATTTGGCCCATTGCAGTTTGTCTTGCTTTAGAATTGCATTGCTTAGGCCATCTGGCCCTGGGGCATGTGAGCTTGTAGATTTTTTAATGATCTCAGCAATGGAGTCTGGATCCGTTTCAATCGCGTCCCAGTCCATTCGTCCCCTGGAAAGATCCGGTACCACCTCTTGATTTTGGTCAAAAGACTGCTGAAAATGTGTTACCTAGGATGTTGCTGATATTGAATTTAATGTTAGGGCTTCCTGCAGGGTTTCTGATTGGTTAATTATGGCCCACATTTCCACCGTATTACACGGCTTAAGTTTGGTTAACATATTCTCAGCGTCTTTTCTTAGGAGGACCTTTTAATGCAACTGCAACCAGTTGTGATATTGTTGTCGCATTTTATGCCTTAGGACAACTGCATAATTCGAGTGGTCTTTTTTTAGGGTTGCAAGTTTTTGTTTCAAGATCTTCTTTTTGAGGGCCGCAATCTGGTCAAAGACATGACAATGGGTGATCTGTGGTCTGGCCGTACTCCCATTTCTTTATTTGAATATGTTAAATAGACCCAAGTAATCTAATCTTTGGGGCTCCCCTTTTAGTTGGGAGTGAGTGATAATTCATTTTAAACTTTCAGACAGAGCTTCCAGATTGTGTGGAGCAATTTTCACTCTGTTTCTTCCCTGGGAGACCTCCAAATTCATCTGTTAAATTTGCCCATCATATTGAGTCACTGAGGTGAGAGTCAAACGTAATAGATTATGGTCACTAGTCCTCATCGACTCCACTGTCATGGTGTTTGTTGGTGAGATCAATGCTCTAGAAATGCAAATGTAATCTAGGACCTGTCCACCGCTCTTCCCTTTCCTTGTTATTTTTGCAGGGATATCTCTGCAGATGTTGCCATTTAGGATAATGAGGTCTTTCAGATGTACAATCTTCTTCCAAGCTAGACCTCTTCTTTCTGCTGACGTTGTTCCGATATGGTTCTTGTGAATAATTTGCCATGTTTATCTATACAGACAACATTTAAGTCACTGCATAAGAGGAACCAAGGATCTAACCATGTCGTTCTGCATCTATCAATCCACTCCGCCACTTGTTCTGGGAAATGTTGGCTGGCCATACTCGCTGGATTCCAGTATAGGTTGATAACAATGAGAATATTTTCCTTCTTAGAATGAGCCACCCATATTTGAATGAATGCATTTGGTGTTATTGTTTCCATCGGTGTGAATTGTAATTGATCAAAAGACCAGACATAGGTTTGCCCTTGGGTCCCTTTGTGACCGGATTTAGGTAGGTTGAGTACCCCTCTATTAACGGGGGACTTCTGAGCCATGTCTCCTGGAAGCATACTATATCATGGAGTTTGATTTTATTTGTGCCCTTAGAGAACAGATGCTTAAATCCCCTCGTATTCCAACTTGCCACAGTGAGGGGTTTAGAGTCGATGGGACAGTTGGTCTATGGCATTCGGATTTTTTCCGCCACCAATACCATGAACCATTTCCAATTCTCCTCTGTACCTTTGCTTTCCAGCCTGTGATCTTCATTAAGGTGGATAAATGTGTTACGGTCATACCTCTTGGTATTTGACCTCTGGGTATTCCCTCTTTGGCTTGGTCGAACACGGTGGCTGCCGGACCACGGGTTCGAGAATGTTTGTAATCTAATTTTTGATGGGAATATGGTTTTTTTGGCAATCTTATTATCACTCTTTGTTCAATTAGGTCGAATCCCAAAAATCTTAGACAGGTGGCTTCTTGTTTTAGGAGTTGTCTGATCAAAGGGGTAGTTGGATAGCGGATCACTCTATCTGTCCGATGGTCATCAAGGAATTCGACTATTGCCAGATTGTCCGATGTCAAAAACCTTAAAGTGGGGACATGGTTGAATAGTCTGATAACATTTTCCCAGTTTAGAATCAGCCCATCAGATTCAGTTATCATTCTCGCCAGTAGAATCTTGATGAATATTCTCCTAAATTATAGCCACTTCTGGGTCTTTATCAAGGCTGATGAAGATTCAAAAGTCATATGAAGTGTGTAATTTGTGACATTTTGTGACATCAATTGTATTGGTGCATAAAGAGTGGTGTTTAAGTGAGGTGATTGGTTCAGGCACGTGATTCAAAGTAACATAGCACATACATTAGATGCAATGACAATTCATTTAAGGTAAAGGGAGAGAGGAGAAAGCACAGAGTAAGGTTAGCAAGGTAGTGGTAGGGGGTAGTTGGGGTTCAAATTATGAGTAACAAGGAAAGTTGCCTCTTACCTATTGTCAATAGTTTCTAGCCCCCTATGGGGTTCTGGTCTGTGGTATGGGTGCTGTCCTGTAGAGAACAGTGGCTCCTGTTGTGCCCTGAAAGGCAAGTAATTTGCTGTTATAGTTGGCGTAGTTTTAGTGGCTTAATGCATGAAGGTTGTGCTGGAGTTGGAACTCCCAGCGGAGTCTGGAATGCATGTTGCATGTCCAGTTATGAAGTAGCATGCAGTGGCGAAAGGGTTGCCTGGGTTGGTTGATGGACCAATAGGCTGTGGTGGGTTAACTCTGGGCGCGCCAGGTACATTGCAGGGCTCCTGTGGGAGCAGGGCTGGTGTTAAGTGAGGGTTGCCTCTTACCCTGTGGGGTAATTGCAACGTGCCTATGGAGTCTGGATGGGATATTGACGGGGGCGTGCGTGGCCCCAAGTTAAAATGGGGGCTGGAGTCGGGGGATCCCTGGTTGGTGGGGGTGCTAGTCCCCTTGGATAAGGGTTGAGATGTGGCGATGCCTGGAGGAAGGGGGCCCGGCTGAGTTGGTGAGGGTGCTCGGGACGTGCGCAACATGTTGGGTGGCCGTGTTGGGTGATTGCCATAAGTGAGTGTCTGCCCAGCCGTGTTGAAGTAGGAACTGCGGTCAAGTCCAGGCACTGCCAATGGCATGGTTCCAGGCACTGATGTAGGCATGTTTGGGATAGGTCCAGTGAGGCCCGGCCACCCTAGTGAGCGTGCTCGGTCCGTGTGATCAGGTGAGGCAGCGGATACTGGAAGGCCGTGCTGGGCTGGTGAAGTTGAGGAATGAAGTGGCGGCCCGGCTGTTTCGAAAGGTAAGGCGGCTGGGTCCAGACACAGTTCGGGTTGGCTGACGAGAATGAATGGGGGGTGGCCATGTCTTACCTATGGCTGTGGCTTGTATCCCAGATCCGTCCCGGATCCTGTCGGGTGCCTGTGTGTCGGACCTCTATTAATCCTCAGTGCATGTATGCCGAGTCACGTATAGTGACTACGGCGCATGCGTGAGAGAACAGTGTCCATGCATGAGGGCGTGCGCATGACACAGGGGAGAAGCGGTGGAGGTTTGCACATGCGCAAGCGGTGCGCTCTGATAGTGCACTGGCATTAAAGTATATTGGAGGATGGTATCCCTTACGTGTATGCATGAGGGGAATAGGTTCCCCTTGGGGCATGTTATGCCTGAGGTTGGCGAGAGTCCGGATTGGCCCCGGGTTGGGGCGTGCGTACTAGGTTTGGGCGATGCTCTTAGGGGGTGGGGGTAGCCCTGGTGCTACATGTCATATAGACATAAGGAAAAATAAATGTGGACGGTATGTCATATAGACATAGATGGGATTGTGGGATCATCTAAAGAATGATGATAGCTTGGCGTATAAGGCCTTTAGATCCTGAAATAAGGGTGGATCCACGGTTGGTGGATGGGGTATTGACATTACATGTTGGTACTATGCAGTGTCATGGATTTGCAGTGATGAAGATATATACTGTGTGCCGGGTAATGACATTGCATGTTGGTCCTATGCAGTGTCGTATATTTACAGTAAATGAGATGTAGACTGTGTGCCGGATCGGCAGTGGTCGTGCCCTGTCTGCCAGAGGGGCTGATGGGTCGGAGGTCATGAATTAGGGGGAAGTGTCCCCTGGTGTGTGGGCCGGTGGTCCATTGAAGTCATATTATTAGTTGGGACCAATGAGGCCGCGGTAGTCCTGGAGGTTGACGTGGGTCATGATTGTGTCTAGAGGAGAGGGCTGGTTGGTGGGTCGAGGAGGGGAAGTTTACAGAAATACATTGAAATCATGATCCTTGTTGAGGCCATTTTTAACACATCTGAAATGGCAGATCAATCGTGCTTCCTCTTGTCTGAGTCTTTTTATTCTGTCTCCTCCTCTGGCTCCCAGCCGCACGGTTTTCAGTCCAATAAATCTTATCAGGCTTTTATCTTCCATCTGGTGGTTCTTCTGCCAGTGGTTGGCCAAAGGTAGTTTTGGATCCTGTGAGTGTATGCTGTTCATGTGTTCCCTTATCCGAGTACATATTTCCCGGATGGTGCTTCCTATGTAAATCTTGCTACATACACAGATTAATGCATAGATTACAAATTTGCTTTTACAATTTAGGTGCTCCATGATTTTGAATGTTGGGCAGCCTATAAATTTAGCAAATTTAGTTTGGGTGGCGTATTTGCACATTGAGTAGGTTCCATATTTGGTGAAGCCAATTGGTGTTTGTCTGTTTAGCCAGTCCTGTGCTGAGATATTTCTCTCAGAAAGGAAGGATGGGCTGAGTAGGTTTCTTAGTGTCAGTGCTCTACTGAATGACATACTAGGGTATGCTTCCAATTTGGGTTTGATGTGCTCATCCATTAGTAGCAGGTCCCAATGTTTGGTTAGGATTTTTTGGATAGCGTGACTGTCCTTCTTGTATCTGGTTACAAATCGGATTTTGGGGTTTGCATCTTTCTTCTTGGGCTTAGGCAAGAGTAATGTTTCTCTTTCAATGTTTAGGGCTTGATTCCTGGCTAGTGTGAGGTTTTTGTTGGAGTAGCCTCGACATTTGAATCTTTGGTCCAGCAAATCACATTCATCTGTAAAAAGTTTTTCAGTGTGACAGTTTCTTCTGGCACGAATGTATTCCCCTTTTGGGATATTCTGAATAACGCTTTCCTGTGACAGCTTTTTGCATGTAGGATTGAGTTTACCTCAGTTGGTTTGCGAAAGGTTTTGGTTATTATTTTGTTATCCTCAATTACAATCCTTAGATCCAGAAAGTCAATTTGGTCTGTGCTGATGTGACTGGTTAATTCAATACCATAGTTGTTTTCATTTAGGTAGTCCACGTATTGGTTTAGTTCTTCTTGGGTTCCTTTCCATATGAGGATGACGCCATCTATATAGCGTGCCCAGATGACAATATGGGTGGTGAACTTGTTTACTCGCATGGCATGTTCCTGTTCATACGAGTGCATGAAGCAGTTGGCTAGGGCTGGAGCATAGCTGGCTCCCATTGCGATCCCCTTAGTTTGTTTGTAATATCTCTGTTGAAAATTAATATAATTGTTTGTCAATTAGAATTTAAGAAAGGATTTTATCATTTCCACTTGGCCGAGATGTGATGCTGACTCATGTTTGACGAGGTATTCTAGGCTGGTTATGGCCAGTTCATGATTGATGGATGTATACAAGGCCTTTACATCAAGTGTGGCCATTATGAAGTTGGGTTGCCATTTTATTTGTGAGAGTATTGCCAAGGTGTGCATGGTGTCCCTGAGATACGTTGGTATCTAGGTGACTAATGGTTGTATCACATTGTTGATGTATCTGGCTAGTGTCTCAGTTATTCCTCCTATTCCGCTCATGATCGGTCTGCCTTCCGGAATTGTATCAAAGGTTTTATGAATTTTGGGCAGAAAATAGAGGGTTGGCATGATTGGGTGATCTGTTCTGAGGTAATCGTATTCCTCATCTGTTATAAGTCCTTCTGTTTGATAGTATTTGAGGAGTTCTTGATGTTCTTTAAGGATTCTTGCCTGTGGGTGTGTGTCCAATTTTTCATAGTTGCCTGGTGTTTGGAGATGGTTTTGTGCCATTTTTAAGTAGTCCATTTTCTCCACTATTACAATGTTGCCAACTTTATAGGCTTCCTTGATTATGATACTCGTCTCTTCTCGTGGGTTCTTGAGTTCGGTTTGTTCTTCTTTTGATAAGTTGTCTTTGTTGCTGGTTCTTTGGTTCCGTTGGTCCTCCAATTTCTGTAGATCATTGGTGACTGCTTGTTGGAATGTATCTATAGAGTTCTCTGCAAAAAGTTGTGGAGTAAATTTAGATTTGTTTTTGAGTTCCGGGATACTCATGGCTACATTCTGGATCCCGAGTTCTTGCATGCATTCTTGTTTACTTTTGAGGTCTTCTAGTGTACTGAGGAGATGGATGTCCTCTAGGTCACGTAAAGTGAGTGTGCTGGGTTCTGGTGCCATTTCTCGTGGTTTGTAAACCATTGTTTTTGTAGCAAAGAATTTGGTCAGTTTGAGACGTTGTATACATTTTTGAACAGGTCGATTTGGATGTCCACAAAGTTTTTGTTACTTGATGGTGAAAAGAGAGTCCCTTGTTGAGTACTTCCATTTCTACGTTAGTGAGTTCCTTGCGTGACAAATTCATGATTAGGTTTTGTTGTTCTTCTGCCCCATTGTTTTCTGGGATTGTGACCTTGTTTGCCTTTGTTCTATTTCCTCTTCCAATTCTCTTGCGTCTTTTGTCTGGTCTTCCTCCTCTCTCTCTTCTTGTGGGGTTCTTGTATTTGTTAATGGTACTGCGAAAGACACCGTTTTTTTGGTTTGTGGTTTGAAACGGCTTGCTTTCTTGTGTCGTTTGATTTGCTCTAAAAAAGACAGTTTAGCTGGTTGTTTATCTGTTGCGTGTTCCTGTGGTGCCGTTGTTTCTTCTGGCTAACTGTCTACTTCAGAGCTGGCCGGTGAGCTGTTGGGTGTGCTCTCTTTAGATTTTGGTTTATCTTGGTCATATTTGGCTTGGTAGGTAAAGACTCTGTCTTCTCTGTAATCTTTGTCATCTCTAAAGAATTTGTGTATTTTCCTCATTTTTACTTTATCTTGATGGATTTTGAGGATTCTATACATTGTTTTGTAGTTTTTCTCTTTGGTTGATTTCGGGGCATCATAGTCTTCTATTTCCATCTTTAGTTCTTCTAGGAGAATGACAGTTCTTGCGTGCTTCCTTTTAGCATGTTCAATCAGTAACAGTATCATGGTTGTTGAGCCCTGGAAGAGGTTCTGCTCCCATTCGTCTGCTAGATCGGAGTCTAGTGGATCATCAAAATCTGGGAAGATAAGTATTCTCAGGCCTCTCTGTGTTTTCTTCTGCTCCGCATATTCTAGCATTGTCGTTTTCTCCCAAAATTTGTTTCTTCTTCTATTATTTCTTTTCTTGATAATTTTTCTAATCTCATGAACTTTTGTTTAAGGTCTTCTTGTGGGTTGGAGTCTCTAAAGGCATTATCTGTAGATCCTCTTGGTGCAAAGAGTGCCCTGATGTCCTCATTTCTTGACATCATGTATTCTGCCATTGTCTTCTTATTTGTATACGTTTCAGTGGTATAATCCCAAGAGCTTGAGCAGTGGTCGTTTCCCTAGTGTTGCTGATAGAATCGTGGTTGGCTCTAGGTATGAAAACAGCCTGTGCTAGGCTCTGTTGTTGTCTAGTCTAATAAGTGGTTCTTGTGTTGCAAGATCACAGGAGCTGTCGGGGTTTAGCCAGCACCCTAAGTTGTAAAGTAGAAGAAGGAAGTTTTCTCCTGGTTATCTTGCTTCAGTGGTTGAAATAATAGTTCTAACACAGTAGTTGTAGCGATACAGGGTTCGCTTTTATTTGTGCTAGTGCTGGGTTGTTTTTCACATTCAATTTGTATGCATTGAGTACATTTACGGCAATTGTATGCCTTGTTTGTCAGCCAACATGTGTTTCGACCCGTGGGTCTTTATCAAGGCTGATGAAGATTCAAAAATCATTTGAAGTGTGTAGTTTGTGACATTTTGTGACATTAATTGTATTAGTGCATAAATAGTGGTGTTTAAGTGAGGTGATTGGTTTAGGCACGTGTTTCAAAGTAACAGCACATACATTAGATGCAATGACAATTCATTTAAGGTAAAGGGAGGGAGGAGAAAGCACAGAGTAAGGTTAGCAAGGTAGTGGTAGGGGGCAGTTGGGGTTAAAATTATGAGTAACGAGGAAAGTTGCCTCTTACCTATTGTCAATAGTCTCTAGCCCCCTATGGGGCCCTGGTCTGCGGTATGGGTGCTGTCCTGTAGAGAACAGTGGCTCCTGTTGGGCCCTGAAAGGCAAGTAAGTTGCTGTTATAGTTGGCGTAGTGTTAGTGGCTTAATGCATGAAGGTAGTGCTGGAGTTGGAACTCCCAGCGGAGTCTGCAATGCATGTTGCATGTCCAGTTATGAAGTAGCATGCAGTGGCGAAAGGGTTGCCTGGGTTGGTTGATGGGCCAATAGGCTGCGGTGGGTTAACTTTGGGCGTGGCCAGGTACATTGCAGGGCTCCTATGGGAGCAGGGCTGGTGTTAAGTGAGGGTTGCCTCTTACCCTGTGGGGTAATTGCAACATGCCCATGGAGTCCAGATGGGATATTGACGGGGGCGTGCGTGGCCCCAAGTTAAAATGGGGGCTGAAGACGGGGGATCCCTGGTTGGTGGGGGTGCTAGTCCCCTTGGATAAGGGTTGAGATGTGGCGATGCCTGGAGGAAGGGGGCCCGGCTGAGTTGGTGGGGGTGCTCGGGACATGCGCAACATGTTGGGTGGCCGTGTTGGGTGATTGCCATAAGTGAGTGTCTGCCCGGCCGTGTTGAAGTAGGAACCGCGGTCAAGTCCACGCACTGACAATGGCATGGTTCCAGGCACTGATGTAGGCATGGTTGGGATAGGTCCAGCTACCCTAGTGAGGGTGCTCGGCCCGTGTGATCAGGTGAGGCAGGGGATAGTGGAAGGCCGTGCTGGACTGGTGAAGTTAAGGAATGAAGTGTCGGCCCGGCCGTTTCGAAAAGGACAGGCGGCACAGTTCGGGTTGGCTGATGAGAATGCATGGGGGGGTGGCTATGTCTTCCTTATGGTTGCAGCTTGTATCCCAGGTCCGTCCCGGCTCCTGTCGGGGGCCTGTGTGTCGGACCTCTATCAATCCTCAGTGCATGTATGCCGAGTCACGTATAGTGACAATGGCGCATGCGTGAGAGAACAGTGTCCGTGCATGAGGGCGTGCACATGACACAGGGGAGAAGCGTTGGAGGTTTGCACATGCGCAAGTGGAGAGCTCCAAAAGTGCACTGGCATTGAAGTATATTGGAGGATGGTATCACTTACGCGTGTGCATGAGGAGAATAGTGTCCCCTTGGGGCATGTTATGCCTGAGGTTGGCGAGAGTCCGGATTGGCTCTGGGTTGGAGTGCGCGTACTAGGTTTGGGCAATAGTCTTAGGGGGTGGAGTAGCCCTGGTGCTACATGTCATATAGACATAAGGGAAAATAAATGTGGACGGTATGTCATATAGACATAGATGGGATTGTGGGATCATCTAAAGAGTGATGATAGCTTGGCGTATGAGGCCCTTAGATCCTGAAATAAGGGTGGATCCACGGTTGGTAGATGGGGTACTGACATTGCATGTTGGTACTATGCAGTGTCATGGATTTGCAGTGATGAAGATATATACTGTGTGCCGGGTAATGACATTGCATGTTGGTCCTATGCAGTGTCATAGATTTACAGTAAATGAGATGTAGACTGTGTGCCGGATCGGTAGTGGTCGTGCCCTGTCTGCCAGAGGGGCTGATGGGTCGGAGGTCATGAATTAGGGTGGAGTGTCCGCTGGTGTGTGGGCCGGTGGTCCATTGAAGTCATACTATTAGTTGGGACCAATGAGGCCGCGGTAGTCCTGGAGGTTGTCGTGGGTCATGATTGTGTCTAGAGGAGAGGGCTGGTTGGTGGGTCGAGTAGGGGAAGTTTACAGAAATACATTGAAATCATGATCCTTGTTGGGGCCATTTTTAACACATCTGAAATGGCAGATTAATTGTGCTTCCTCTTGTCTGAGTCTTTTTATTCTGTCTCCTCCTCTGTGTTGATGTGACTGGTTAATTCAATACCATAGTTTTCATTTAGGTAGTCCACATATTGGTTTAGTTCTTCTTGGGTTCCTTTCCATATGAGGATGACGTCATCTATATAGCGTGCCCAGCATGCCTTTCGCGAGCACCCTCACCAACTCAGCCGGGCCCCCTTCCTCCAAGGGGACTAGTGTTTGTGCCCTCCCCGTCTTTGACGTGCAAAAGAATAAAACAAACACACCCCTGACGGGGAATAAGGCAAAGAGAGCAGCCTGCGATTGTTCAAGGAGAGGTTTGCCTTTGAGAGGTTTTATCCGATTTAATATTATTCAAGAAATATCTGAGAGCGCTCTGCACAAATTATCATTACATTACGTTTTATAGGGTGCGTGACGCAACTAACATAGGATACTAGGTTGATCCCGGATTGGCCAGTTCATTCGATGTCTCAGGTGGGGTGGCATCTCTTCATCCGGGTTGGTCGCTTGGTTGGCAGGAGGATTGACGTCAGTCATCTCTACTCCGCATGGGTGAAGGTCAGGTCGCTCGAAGGCAGGTTGGTCACTATCTAAGCTAACATATTATATTCTCAAAAAAGGCATGCACTAAATAAAAGTTGTTCAAAGACCTTCAGTAGTTTATCATGTCTCTATAAAAGTCACACATATATCTATACTATCAATAACATAGGATTATACAAGTCTTAGGTTAAGGGTCTTGACCGCTATAATACACTGGTTGACGTTAAGGTCCATACACATAAGAATCCCTGGTATGTGGCATTTGTTAGTGGTAGGCAACGATATATTGCAGCAGGGGTCTAATGTTAGTTAGGGGTCTGCTCGGTGGGCATCATGGCATGGTCAGTGGTCTGGCACATGAAAGCAATATCTTGTACACAGGGTCACAATGGCAGTGAATTTCCACGGGCGAGGGTGCGGGAGGGGTACGACACGTTTGTGGAGATGGACGAGCTATGTGCTTAGCTCATGCTGGTTCACATGCGGGACAGTAATCTCAGAGGAGGAGCGATGTGATACATTTACAATTGTGTTGCAAACATCTCCAGCTTCAGCGTGAGAATGGACCTGTGAAGTTTGCCAACCAGAGTGAGAACGAGGGTGGGGGCCCTGTGCTATGCTCGCCTGGCCGTGCTGCTGCGATAAAAGGGAAGAGAAGCGTTTTTGTACTATCGCAGTGAGGCCTAGTCACCAAAATGGAGTCGAAAGGGGGTACAAAAATGGATGCCCCGTGTCCCGCTCATTGGTCCCATCTACGCGAAAGTCAACCAAGGTTAACATCACATAAGGGCAAAGGGCGAACCCACTACTGGAGGCACTTGGTCCGAGTTTTGTACTGAGAAGTAGAGGACGAGAGTGGCCTGATGGCCCCTCGCTCCCACACATTCCCCCCTTTCATTACAGCTAAAGTATCAAATTATGATACTTTATTCTTTCCATTCTCCCTTTGGTAGTACTCAGCTTCAGCGACTGCTTCTTCCCAGGCTGGAGTACCCTTTATTGGCATCCATGCTCTGCATACACTTTTCAAGCTATTCCCTCTTCTTTCATATCCATCTGGAGTGCATGTTAAGTATATCCCACCATCCCCGTCCAGATCTACCCATACCTCAATATACCATTGCAATTCTGTTGATTCCTTGATTGTGGTGTGGTATAAATTATCGACCCTGTCCCCATATTGCCTGTAGATGGCAGTCATCCTGTACTTTGGAGGGTTATGTTCCCCTGTTTGTATTTGAGTATCTATCATGGTTACTACCGTTGTCGGTCGGCCCATTGTTACCATCATCATAGTCAAGGTAGGCATACTTTTTGCACAACACTGGAGTCCCAGTTGGCAGACGCAGAAGAATAGTAACACAAAGACGATGATGGGAACTAGTATTTTCATCATCACATTTACCCATGATGGTATCCAACTGAACAAGTTGTCAAACCATGTACTTTCTTCCGCTCCACCCTCTGTTCTCATCTTTTCTCCTAGATTGTGGACTGCTGTTATCACATGTGAGAGTGTCCCATTATCTGCATCTTCGGATGGCACGAATGTGCAACAGGCCCCCCCCGATTTTCCGGCAAACACCACCGTCCATTGCCGTGAGGAGATCTAGTACGTATCTGTTTTGCATTGTCATTAGGCGCAAGGCGCGGAGCTCTATTTTTAGAACATTGAAACCTTCTTCAGTGTCGTTGGCCAGTTGGATGAGCTCCCAGCGCACGAACTGCAACCACTTGGCATTTGCTCGCCCTTGGAACCCTGGTGTTAGGAGCGATGCAAAAAATGTCTGCTGATGAGAACAGTTTGTATTTTTGCGGGATCTCAGCAAGGAGTCTTGATGATTCGGACGAAATGTAGTTGGATGATCTTTTATTTCGTGACAACTTTGTTTTCAGCTCGTAGTCAGACAATAGTTCATAAGCTGGAAGTTCTGTGTTTTCTCGTTGGGGCGCTGCCGATTGTTCAGCCAATTGCCCTGTTGCGATCTGTCAGCCGAATCCTCTGCTGCCCCTTGTTTATGGCTTTCTGATATTACCATCAGTGCTGCGTGGAGAGTTGCTAGGGCGCACGTACCCTTCCAGGATGCGGGTAGATGCAGGTATGCTTGCTTGCCGCAAACCCAGTACATGTCCATGATGGCTGCGGTGCCTTTTTTCATGTCTGGTATTATTACTGTCTTGTTGCATTTTCTTGTTTCTACCATGTTCACCTTTCCTTCTCCACGGAAGCATAGTTAGTGCGGTATTTCTTTCTGCGTTTTTATGGGCTTTTCCAGCGCTGTAATCCAGGTTAGCTTAGCAACATGCTGGGACCAGATAGGCGTGCACACTCCTTTCATCCATTGGAATGCATCTTCGGCCAGCCCCCGGAGTGCGTCTGCTCTGCACTCAATAGTTTCATCCTGCCATTTGTTCTCGGCATACCTCGTCCCCTTTATGACAAGAAATGGCTCTTTGAGGCATATCACTCTTTGACGTTGACTTGTGCAGGTTTTCTCACTCTCCATTCTTTCTAGGCTGACGGTGTGTGCCTGTAATGTGCTTTTTATCCTACACAGAACTAAATGAATTAAACACTGAACCTCTGACAAGGGCACTTCCTGTTATATCAACATTTTTGGTGTCCCTGATGCGTGAGGAATGAGCGAGCAGACATAGCAGCTTTCATTTGTTGCTTGCTTTGCCGTAGCACTCATGTCCGAGTACCATTTGTTAGACTGGTCAGGGTGGCGGGGGTCTTCTATTTCATCTAACCCCAGGTCATGATAAATGTCATCTTTTCCCTCCCGCTCCCATTTGTCTTCTCCTTGTGGTTTTTCACTCTTTGGTAATGTATGGGAAACATTACAGCCCAGGTCGTGTCATTGTTGTTGGATATTGCATGCGTATATTCACTAGTGGTAGCAGTGTAATATGAGGTAGGTTCCATAGTTACCTATGTACCTGTACTTGTATTGGCTAAGTCTTTCAGCCAATAATAGTCGCCATCATATTCATTTGATTCATAATCACTGCTCATATTTATGCCAGGATGTAACAATGAAACAATTTTTGGACCTGCAATGGCGTGCTCTGAAGGTTAAGTTATATTTGTACCGTTAATACCAGTGTTATAAGTTTCTCCCCACATTGTCTTTACTCCAGTCCATATTAGGGTGGACCCTTCTCATTTCATATTAGCGCCTCTCCCCCCTTTGTGTAAATCGTTAACCAGAGATAAGAGGGTATAGTACCAGGCCATAAAAACAGCATCACTGAAAACAAAATTGGAGCACATTTCAAAACACGTTCAACATTACTAAACCTTTTTGCCCTGATGGCATCCCTATCACTATCTAATATAAGTGCATTCGCCGCGATTGTACTTCGTTGGGCCATTTGTCACCTGGAGGGGTGATACAAAGTCGTTAAGTCACCATGACATGTACATTTATTTGCATATTTACATTTCGTATATTCCTCATTATTTTCATTATGTCCTTTCATTTCATACGCATTTATTAGTCCTGTCTTTCAATTACATTTTCTGTTCTAAGCATTTCGAGAGAGAGAGAGCTGGTAATAGTGATATTAACATAAGGCACAGTAACTTCGATAGCACACCATCACTTTGTAAATTGTCCTTTTCGTTCAATCATATTTTCATTGTTTTCCAACATCAGTTGTAGTACCAGTTCCACATTCTTGTTCGCTCTGAGGGAGTGCACTATCGCGTGCCCTCCTCACATCTGAGAGGTGCTCCGAATATTTCAGTCCCTTAACCTTAACCGCGGTGGGGGTACTGTATATGACCTCGTACGGGCCATGAAACCTTGGTGAATTCCATCTTCTTACAAAACTCCTAACATAGACCTGTGCTCCTGGTATCAGAGACCCACTTGGGCTTTCTGCAGCTGGCGTTGTGGTATCAGTTGCTACATTTTCAGTAAATGGTGGTGCAATTTGTCTCGCTATGCTGCGAACTGTGCGCGTTAGCTGAGTTAGATATTCCTTAAATTCCTCCCCTAGCACTGTGGCAGCCCTGTGTGCTTCTGATGCTCTCCTAATCGGGGAGAGTGGTGTGTGTATTCGCTTCCCAGTCACAATTTCATGGGGGCTCAGATGATGGTCCTTGCACGGTTGCGTTCTGAGTTGGAACAGTGCTAGGGGTAAGCAATATACCCAGTTTCTCTTCAGTGTGTTACACAACTTTGATAATTTGCTCTTGAGCAGGCTGTTGATCTTCTCCACCACCCCATAGGCCATTGGATGATAAATGGAGCACAGTTTGTGCTTCAACCCCAAAAGTGTTGTCACTTCCTTGAAGAGGTCATTCACAAAGTGTGTGCCTTTGTCTAATCGTATCACATCACATATTCCCCATCGGGAAAACACTTCTCGTACTAAAAACTTTGCCGCACACTTCGCATCTGGGTGGGGACAAGGACCCGCCTCCACCCACCTTGAGAAGGGACACACCACCACAATTAGATATCTTTCTCCGTTACATCTCTCCCCCATGTCGGCGTAATCAATATGGAGTTCTCTAAATGGCCCTACTGGTCGTGGCAAGGTTCCTCAGTGTCATCCCTGAATTGTATGTTTGACATGTCGTACACTCTATGACGAACTTTGACAAGTGCTCCTGCAGGTTAGGGACAAACCAATGTTCCTGAATCTCTGCTGCGATGTGCTGTTTTGCTACCTGGGCTGGGAAGTGTAGTTGTTGGAATGCAACTTCTAACAATTCCACCGGCATCACTACCTTTCCCGTTGTCTCCTGTCTCCATATGAGGTCTGTGGCTGATTGTTTGCACCCTCGTTTGCTCCACAACTCTTGCTCCTCCGGTGGTGCTCTCTCTGTAGCCCTACTAGTTGCGCTATGGGTGTGTTACTGTAAGCTTCGTTTAGTGGTTCTGTAGTAGTTGCTTTTACTATACATTCTGTTGCTGGCGTTGTATTGAAATACGAGTCCGCCTTCGCTGCTGCGTCGGCTGCCGCATTTCCCAATGAGATCACATCTGTGTTGTTGGTATGGGCCTGGCATTTCACCACTGCCACTACCGATGGCTCCGCTAATGCATCTATCAATTCATTTAATAGGGCAGCGTGCTGTACTGGCGAGCCATCCGCTCGTCTGAACCCTCACCTACGCCAGCGCGATAGTCCTGAATGAACAGTGGTAGTTGCATATGCTGAATCTGAATATATCGTCACTATGCATCCTTTGGCTGTGCGTAATGCTTCAATTAATGCAGTTATTTAGCTGCTTGTGCGGAGTAATGGGACGGGAGGCGCTTTTGGACGATTGTTTCATAGCTATCTTCCTCCATTCGTACTACTGCCATCCCTACATGTTTTTCCCCTGTGTCTGGATTTATTGATGCAGAGCCATCGATGAAGTATATTTCTCCTTCCTTCAGGGCGTTTTCACTTGCTTTGGGAATATCATCGCCCTCCCCCTCATACGTTGCACAGTCATGTTCCTGCATGTCCTCCATTGTGCATGGCTCTGTTATGAACGTTGCTGGTTTACCGTTTTACACCTTACTACATGTACATTGGGGCTAGAAATTATTATTTCGTATGCTGTTGCTCTTTGTGTTGTCAATGTCGATTCCGACCGCTCGAGAATTGCATATAGTGTTACCGAACATCCCATCACAATTGTGGCACTCTTTTCAATGGCGAAGGCCGCAGCTGCGAGGGCCTGCTCACATGCAAAGTGACCTTGCATCACTGCATCTAGTGTTCCACTGTAATAGGCTAATGGTTTGTGGCCTAATGATGTTTTTTGTGTTAGTACTGCTGTCATCAATGTTCCATTTCAGTGTGAGAACAGGAAAAACTCCCTCTCATAATCTTGGTTCGCAAGGACTGGAGCATCTGCAATGAGGTCTTTTAGTTTAAAGTACTGGGTCATCATGTCATGTGTCCATTTTATTGGGGCTCTGTTCTTCTGTGCCTCTTTTAGTGCTTGCAGTAATGGACGTGTATATGCTGAGTAATCAATAATTACATATGGCAAGAAATGTTTGCATGTCCTTCACTGTTTTTGGTATGATTATGTTGCGTATTGCAGCTGCTCTGTCTGGGAGTATTTGTTTCCGTCTTTTGATATCAATTGCCCAAGGTATACAACTTCGGCAAAGCAGTATTGCAATTTCCCTTTATCCACCTTGTACCCTTTTGTAGCAAACACGTTTAGTAGTGTTATGGAGTCTTCCCTGCACTTTTCCTCTGTTGTGCTGCAGACGAGTAGATCGACTACGTACTGTATAATGGTGCTCTCTACATTTATGTTCCCAATATCTTTGCGTAGTACCCTGTTAAAAATGCTGGGGCTTTCACAGTACCCCTGTGGGAGTCTGCGATGCTCATATCTGTTGTTTCCCAGTGTGAATGCTGTGAGGTACTGTGATCCTGGGTCAAGTGGTATAGAGCAGAAAGCATTCTTCAAGTCAACCACAGTGAAACATGTTGATTCTTTGGGTATACTGCACAGTATTGATGCCGGGTTAGGCACTAACAGGAATTCTTTTTGGATGATGTAATTGAGTGGGCGGAGATCTTGGATCATCCTCCACACCCCTCCTTTTGCTTTTTTGATTGGGAAGATTGCCGTGTTAGATGGGGAGTTTGATGACACTATGATACCTTGGCTCAGGAGTGCATTTATTGTTTCCCTAATTCCTTCTTCTGCTTCTCTCGATATTGGGTATTGTTTCACTCTCAGCGGTATTGCACCTGGTTTAAGTTTTATCTTTATGGGTGTCACTTCATGCAGTAGCCCTACATCATGGGGGCCTGTGGTCCAAATTTCTGGCGCTACCTTTGCCATATCTTCCTCAAATATTGTTGGTGGGGCACTGACACTAGCCATAAGCGGGTTATGCACTTCCCTGTACTGGATTATAATGTCACATGGTATATTTATTTCCATTATTATTTCTCTGTCTTCGTTATCAGTGAATAATTCTTCGTCAGCTATGTCTCTGAGCATTATGTTGGGGTCTGTGCATAGCACAATTCTCCACTCGCACCCATGCGTGTCCAAGCCTATGACCACAATACGTTTACTCGATACCTGAACTGCCTCAATGTCTATCGACATTATCGTGCCTGGCACGACATCTACACTTGTGATTGGGCGAAATATAAAGTCTGATGGTGTCCTCCACTCCTTTCTTGTTATTTCAGGCACTACTCAGGCTAACACCTTGATGCCATAGATAAACATGTCTATATCAATGGGTATCCCTCGCACTACAACTTTATTCATCATTGTACTGATCATCAACATTGCTTGTACTGGGCACACTCCTGGGGTGGAACACACTATTCCCCGCTCTGCAAATGAAATGGTCATGTTCAATTTGCTTAGCAAATCTCTTCCCAGCAAGTTGATTGGCGCGTCTTCGTGGTACAGTAAGGGTGCGCACACTGTTTTTACCCCCACCGTTATATCTAGATCTTTCGTGTAAGGAACTTCTAAAATATCCCCAGAGAACCCCTACGTTTCCAAATTCCTGCCTGAGAGTGGAAACCGCCCTTCCATAAGACATGATTTTTCTGCTCCTGAGTCTACCATAAAGATAAACTGCTTATTTCCTATCTCTGCCCCCACTAATGGTTCCTCTTCTGCACGTAGCGTGGTGGATAGGAATGGACACGCAAGTGCTCCCTGTGGGCTGTCCTAATCTGTGTACCTTTCTTGTCCTGATACTGAAAAGACATTATCTCCAACTACTGATACACCACGGAATGGTGCAGGTGCGCCGTTTACAGCCATTGTAAAACTGTTATTGCTGGCGTTTCCTACAGTATTTTGTCGTGCTATGGGCTGAGATGCACTGTGATGTGGCTGTGGGGGTGGCTGTCTTTGTTGCATTTGGGGTTCATTATAACACTGGTCCTGCTGTCTTCCGCCCCCCATTGGTAGTCCATACGGACTACCTGGGTGTGGGCAACCCCATACTTGTTCATTGTCCATGGGTGGTTGCCCTTGAAAGTATCCTGACGGCCTCATTCTGCAATCTCTTGAATAGTGTCCCCACCTTCCACAATTCCAACATGACCCGTGTTGTCCCCCCTCATCCCTTGCCCACCGAAACCTCCGTTTCACATACCTCCGAATCCCCCTCTCTGGCCGCGGTACCCACCTCTTCCTCTGCTCGGTCGTTCCTGCCACTGCGGTCCTCTCTGTGGTTCTTCTCCGTTCCACTGTCCTTGTTCTCCTGCAGCCCACAGTGCTGCTATTCCAACTGGTCTATTTCCCAAACTTTCCTCCCCCTTGTTCTCTCTATCAGCAGTTACGCTGGCGTTCATGGCGGCGACCTTCACCAATTTGTTCTGCACTCGTTTCGCTTCGCCTGCCAACCTTTTTTGTGCTATCTCCTTTTCCCTCGCTTTGATCCTACTACAGTGGTGTACGATTATACTCTGAATTTCTGGCCAACCCTTCGCTTCTATCCCAGCTATTTTATCCAAAGCCTTCTGTACCTCTTTCGGGAACCCTTTTTTGATAATAAAGTAGAACAAGGCCGTGGATTGATTCCATGCTGTGCCAGTTTCACTTCTCCACAAATCTTGCACTCACAGTATGAATTGCGTAGGATCCTCATTCTCCTTCATTGTACATTGCATCACCAAATGTAAATCTGGAATATCTGGAAACGTGCGTCGCAATGCGTCCCATACTTACGCTCGAACATTGTTGAATGGCGATCCATCGTGGCGGTCACAACTCATTGTCACTCCCGGAAACCCTGCTTTTTCCAACACAGCGTCTGCCTGATCACCGACGGCGGACACCAGCAAACTCTTTACATCACCTATCGCTAGTGGTACTCCTGCCATGTTTTTCTCAAATGCATGTATCCATTTCCCTGCCCCTCCCGCAAGTGGGGGGAGGAGCTTCAACAGGTTGTTTTGTCCATTTGGGCCCACGTCCTTTTGTTGGGTTATTTCTCCAAATTCACGCATATTTTTACTTTTAATGCGGTTAAGGCGGTCGGGTCAATTGGATACTGGCCCTTTTCACTTCAGTTACAACTGTCAATCTCACCGCATTTGTGTTAAAAAATAAACTAGCAGATGATTACTTGCAGCCCATACCTCCGTCATTCCTATAAGACGGAGTTGGGCTGCCACAAGTATATACTTGTTTCTAATTAATTCTTTCACATTATCTTTCACTCTCTATCTACCATCCAGCCAATTCAGGCAGAATTAATCTGCAGATCTCATTCCCTACAGGGGCGTACACACACTCAAGATGGCGGCCTCACATTCCCACACGTTAGGCCGCGCACGTTGACTTGCACACGCTGCTGCTATAACTATGGCAACACGGGCCGCGGCCGGCAGGCTCCAGATTCACTTCTCAGCGGAAACGCTGGTAAGTACTACACTTGCACGTAGACCCCTAGGGCTCCGAGGGTCTACGTGCGTAGCAATTACCAAACCAGACAAGCAGCTGATTCTAATTGCGCTGCCTGTCTTTCTCTTTCTCCCTCTTCTTTATCGCTGGGCACGCGCTACACGCTCGTCTTCTCTCCATTATCTTTGCAAGCAGACACGCGGAAACGCTTCCTTACTTTCTTGTTGCAAATGCAAATGACAGGTATTCATTTGGCATTTGCCCTTCCATATGATTAACTGGTTTTATTATGTAATTAGTGCACATGTATAATATACTTTTTATTAAATTGAACTTACAGTGGAGCCCACGAGAAATCCATCTTAATTCGCGTACCTTCAATTAGGGTAAGTGGATAGCGAACATTTTGTAGGAATGATAAGATGCCAAAATTTAAATTAGTGATGCCGCCTCTATGAATTGTCCTTAATTGGATCTTCATCTCACTTTCTCCCAGTTCATATTTGAACTACATCTGACTACAGGTAAACATATGTTATTTATTAATAGTCCTTATATCTTGTACGGCCCACCAAGAACCTTCAGGCTAATGAATTCTTATTCACCCTCGTTTCCCCTCTTCTATTTTTGATCTGATGAATTCAAACATGCAAATGGTATGAATTTTTCCTTTTTCCATTGTAATCACACTGTATATGCTTTTGTACTGTTGACTTGTTATTTTTAAATTGTCAATATATTCTTTTGCCCTTTGACACTATGGATTGCAAAATTCGCAATATTGTGCCATGTATGACTACTGTACTGTTCCATGGCTCATCCCTTGTTTGCCCTGTAACCTTGGGTCCACACAATTTGTTTAATTTATTTGCAATACATTTTTTTGTGTTTACCTAAACAAACTTGTAGACTCAGAGGAAGGGCAAGTGCCCGAAACACGTGTCGGCTACCTCAGTGTCAATTAAAAATCACTTTACCAACTAGTTTTATTCAGTGTCTATGCGCAGCGTGTTTGCAAAAATGGTATCTAATTCTACCTACCTGGCGGTAGACTTGGCAAATCCCGCCCCCTGCATTCACCTGCAACTTTTCTTCACTACTCCCAAGTTTCTCAGGTCCTTGCGCTGAACCTCGCCAGTCCCCCCCTTGCCATTTCATTTTACCTCTCCAAATCACGTTGCAGGGGGTCACCAAATGTGTGTGCCCTCCCCATCTTTGATGTGCAAAAGAATAAAACAAACACACCCCTGACGGGGAATAAGGCAAAGAGAGCAGGCTGCGATAGTTCAAGGAGAGGTTTTATCTGATTGAATATTATTCAAGAGATATCTGAGAGCGCTCTGCACAAATTATCATTACATTACGTTTTATAGGGTTCGTGACGCAATTAACATAGGATACTACGTTGATCCCGGATTGGTCAGTTCATTCAATGTCTCAGGTGGGGTGGCATCTCTTCATCCGGGTTGGTCGCTTGGTTGGCAGGACGATTGACGTCAGTCATCTGTGCTCCGCATGGGTGAAGGTCTGGTCGCTGGGAGGCAGGGTGGTCACTATCTAAGCTAACATAATATATTCTCAAAAAAGGCATGCACTAAATAAAAGTTGTTCAAAGACCTTCAGTAGTCTTTCATGTCTCTATAAAAGTCACACACATATCTATACTATCAATAACATAGGATTATACAAGTCTTAGGTTAAGGACACTGGTTGAAGCTAAGGTCCGTACAAATAAGAATCCCTGGTATGTGGCATTTGTTAGTGGCAGGCAACGATATATTACAGCAGGGGTCTAATGTTAGTTGGGGGTCTGCTGGGTGGGCATCATGGCATGGTCAGTGGTCTGGCACATGAAAGGAAGATCTTGTAGGGACACAGGGTCACAATGGCAGTGAATTTTCACGGGCGAGGGTGCAGGAGGGGTACAACACGTTTGTGGAGATGGACGAGCTATGTGCTTAGCTCATGCTGGTTCACATGCGGGACAGTAATCTCAGAGAAAGAGTGATGTGTTACATTATAATTGTGTTGCAAACATCTCCGGCTTCAGCGTGAGAATGGACCCGTGAAGTTTTCCAACCAGAGTGAGAACGAGGGTGGGGGCCCTGTGCTCTGCTCGCCTGGCCGTGCCGCTGCGAGAAAAGGGAAGAGAAGCGTTTTTGTACTATCGCAGTGAGGCCTAGTCACCAAGATGGAGTCGAAAGGGGGTACAAAAATGGATGCTCCGTGTCCTGCTCAGTGGTCCCATCTACGCGAAAGTCAACCAAGGTTAACATTGCATAAGGGCAAGGGGTGAACCCACTACTGGAGGCACTTGGTCCGAGTTTTGTACTGAGAAGTAGAGGACGAGAGGGGCCTGATGGCCCCTCGCTCCCACACATTAGCACCCCCACCAACCAGGGATCCCCCGACTCCAGCCCCCATTTTAACTTTGGGCCACGCAATATCCCATCCGGACTCCATGGGCATGTTGTAATTACCCCACAGGGTAAGAGGCAATGCTCACTTACCACCAGCCCTGCTCCCACAGGAGCCCTGCAATGTACCTGGCGCACCCAAAGTTAACCCACCACAGCCTATTGGCCCATCAACCAACCCAGGCAACCCTTTCGCCACTGCATGCTACTTCATAACTGGACATGTAACATGCATTCCAGACTCCGCTGGGAGTTCCAACTCCAGCACAACCTTCATGCATTAAGCCGCTAACACTACGCCAACTATAACAGCAACTTACTTGCCTTTCAGGGCCCAACAGGAGCCACTGTTCTCTACATAACAGCACCCTTACCGCAGACTAGGACCCCATAGGGGGCTAGAGACTATTGACAATAGGTAAGAGGCAACTTTCCTCGTTACTCATAATTTGAACCCCAACTACCTCCTACCACTACCTTGCTAACCTTACTCTGTGCTTTCTCCTCTCTCCCTTTACCTTAAATAAATTGTCATTGCATCCTATGTATTTGATATGTTACTTTGAATCACGTGCCTAAACCAATCACCTCACTTAAACACCACTCATTATGCACTAATACAATTGATGTCACAAACTGTCACAAACTACCCACTTAACATGATTTTTGAATCTTCATCAGCCTTGATAAAGACCCACGGGTCGAAACACGTGTCGGCTAACAAACAAGGCATACAATTGCCCGTAAATGTACTCAATGCATACGAATTGAATGTGAAAAACAACCCAGCACTAGCACAAATAAAAGCGAAACCTGTATCGCTACAACTACTGTGTTAGAACTATTATTTCAACCACTGAAGCAAGATAACCAGGAGAAAACTTCCTTCTTCTACTTTACAACTTGGGTTGCAGGCTAAACCCCGACCGCTTCTGTGATCTAGCAACACAAGAACCACTTATTAGACTTAGACAACAACAGAGCCTAGCACAGGCTGTTTCCATACCTTGAGCCAACCACGATTCTATCAGCAACACTAGGGAAACCACCACTGCTCAAGCTCTTGGGATTATACCACTGAAACGAATACAAATAAGAAGACAATGGCAGACTACATGATGTCAAGAAATGAGGACATCAGCGCACTCTTTGCACCAAGAGGATCTACAGATAATGCCTTTAGATACTCCAACCCTCAAGAAGAACCTTAAACAAAAGTTCATGAGACTAGAAAAATTATCAAGAAAAGAAATAAACACATTTTAGGAAAAAACGACAACGCAAGAATATGCCTAGCTAGAAGAACTAAAGAAGGAAATAGAGGACTATGATGCCCCGAAATCAACCAAAGAAAAAAACTACAAAACAATGTATATAATCCTCAAAATCCATCAAGATGAAGTTAAAACGATGAAACTACACAAATTCTTCACAGATAACAAAGATTACAGAGAAGACAGAGTCTTTACCTACCAAGCCAAATATGACCAAGATAAACCAAAATCTAAAGAGAGCACACCCAACAGCTCACCGGCCAGCTCTGAAGTAGACAGTGAGCCAGAAGAAACAACAGAACCACAGGAACACGCAACAGATAAACAACCAGCTAAACTGTCTTTTTTAGAGCAAATCAAACGACACAAGAAAGCAAGCCGTCTCAAACCACAAACCAAAAAAACGGTGTCTTTTGCAGTACCGTTAACAAATACAAGAACCCCACAAGAGAGATGAGGAAGACGAGACAAAAGACGCAAGAGAATTGGAAGAGGAAATAGAACAAAGGCAAACAAGGTCACAATCCCAGAAAATGATGGGACAGAAGAACAACAAAACCTAATCATGAATTTGTCACGCAAGGAACTCACTAACGTGGAAATGAAAGTACTCAACAAGGGACTCTCCTTTTCACCATCAAGTAACAACAACTTCGTGGACATCCAAATCGACCTTTTCAAATTTACACGACGTCTCAAACTGACCAAATTCTTTGCTACAAAAACAACGGTTTACAAACCACGAGAAATGGCACCAGAACCCAGCACACTCACTATACGTGACCTAGAGGACATCCATCTCCTCAGTACACTAGAAGAAGACCTCAAAAGTAAACAAGAATGCATGCAAGAACTCGGGATCCAGAATTTAGCCATGAGTATCCCGGAACTCAAAAACGAATCTAAATTTACTCCACAACGTTTTGCAGATAACTATATAGATACATTCCAACAAGCAGTCACCAATGATCTACACAAATTAGAGGACCAACGGAACCAAAGAACCAGCAACAAAGACAACTTATCAAAAGAAGAACAAAGCATACTCAAGAACCTACGAGAAGAGACGAGTATCATAATCAAGGAAGACGACAAATGTGGCAACATTGTAATAATGGAGAAAATGGACTACTTAAAAATGGCACAAAACCATCTCCAAAGACCAGGCAACTATGAAAAATTGGACACAAACCCACAGGCAAGAATCCGTAAAGAACATCAAGAACTCCTCAAATACTATCAAACAGAAGGACTTATAACAGATGAGGAATAAGATTACTTCAGAACAGATCACCCGATCATGCCAACCCTCTATTTTATGCCCAAAATTCATAAAACATTTGATACAATTCCGGAAGGCAGACCGATCATGAGCGGAATAGGAGGAATAACTGAGACACTAGCCAGATACATCAACAATGTGATACAACCATTAGTCACCAAGAATCTGACGTATCTCAGGGACACTATGCACACCTTGGCAATACTCTCACAAATAAAATGGCAACCCAACTTCATAATGGAACACTAGATGTAAAGGCCTTGTTTACATCCATCAATCATGAACTGGCCATAACCAGCCTAGGATACCTCCTCAAAGATGAGTCAGCATCACATCTCGACCAAGTGGAAATGACAAAATCCTTTCTTAAATTCTCATTGACCAACAATATATTCATTTTCAACTGAGAATATTACAAACAAACTAAGGGGATCGCGATGGGAGCCAGCTATGCTCCAGCCCTAGCCAACTGATTCATTCACTCGTATGAACAGGAACATGCCATGCGAGAAAACAAGATCACCACCCATATTGTCAACTGGGCATGCTATATAGATGACATCATCCTCATATGGAAAGGAACCCAAGAAGAACTAAACCAATATGTGGACTACCTAAATGAAAACAACTATGGTATTGAAATAACCAGTCACATCAGCACAGACCAAATTGACTTTCTGGATCTAAGGATTGTAATTGAGGACAACAAAATAATAACCAAAACCTTTTGCAAACCAACTGAGGTAAACTCAACCCTACATGCAAAAAGCTGTCACAGGAAAAGCGTTATTCAGAATATCCCAAAAAGGAGAATACATTTGTGCCAGAAGAAACTATAACACTGAAAAACTTTTTACAGATGAATGTGATTTGCTGGACCAAAGATTCAAATGTCGAGGCTACTCCAACAAAAACCTCACGCTAGCCAAGAATCAAGCCCTAAACATTGAAAGAGAAACATTACTCTCACCTAAACCCAAGAAGAAAGATGCAAACCGCACAATCCGATTTGTAACCAGATACAATAAGGACAGTCACGCTATCCAAAAAATCCTAACCAAACATTGGGACCTGCTAATCATGGATGAGCACATCAAACCCAAATTGGAAGCATACCCTAGTATGTCATTCAGTAGAGCACCGACACTAAGAAACCTACTCAGCCCATCCTTCCTTTCTGAAAGAAATATCTCAGCAATGGACTGGCTAAGCAGACAAACACCAATTGGCTTCACCAAATGTGGAACCTGCTCAATGAGCAAATACGCCACCCAAACTAAATGTGCTAAATGTATAGGCTGCCCAACATTCAAAATCATGGAGCACCTAAATTGTAAAAGCAAATTTGTAATCTATGCATTAATCTGTGTATGTAGCAAGATGTACATAGGAAGCACCATCCGGGAAGTACGTACTCAGATAAGGGAACACATGAACAGCATACACTCACAGGATCCAAAACTACCTTTGGGCAACCACTGGCAGAAGAACCACTAGATGGAAGATAAAAGCCTGATTCATTGGACTGAAAACCCTGCGGCTGGGAGCCAGAGGAGGAGACAGAATAAAAAGACTCAAACAAGAGGAAGCACGATTGATCTGCCATTTCAGATGTGTTAAAAATGGCCCCAACAAGGATCACGATTTCAATGTATTTCTGTAAACGTCCCCTCCTCGACCCACCAACCAGCCCTCTCCTCTAGACACAATCATGACCCACGACACCCTCCAGGACTACCGCGGCCTCATTGGTCCCAACTAATAGTATGACTTCAATGGACCACTGGCCCACACACCAGGGGACACTCCACCTAATTCATGACCTCCGACCCATCAGCCCCTCTGGCAGACAGGGCACGACCACTGCCGATCCGGCACACAGTCTACATCTCATTTACTGTAAATCTATGACACTGCATAGGACCAACATGCAATGTCATTACCCGGCACACAGTATATATCTTCATCACTGCAAATCCATGACACTGCATAGTACCAACATGCAATGTCAGTACCCCATCCACCAACCGTGGATCCACCCTTATTTCAGGATCTAAGGGCCTCATACGCCAAGCTATCATAACTCTTCAGATGATCCCACAATCCCATCTATGTCTATATGACATACCGTCCACATTTATTTTCCCTTATGTCTATATGACATGTAGCACCAGGGCTACCCTCATCCCCTAAGAGAATCTCCCAAACCTAGTACGGGCACCCCAACCCGGAGCCAATCCGGACTCTCGCCAACCTCAGGCATAACATGCCACAAGGGAACACTATTCCCCTCATGCACACGTGTAAGGGATACCATCCTCCAATATACTGTAAGTCCAGTGCACTTTGGGAGCGCACCGCTTGCGCATGTGCAAACCTCCACCGCTTCTCCCCTGTGTCATGCGCACACCCTCATGCACGGACACTGTTCTCTCATGCATGCGCCGTAGTCACTATACGTGACTCGGCATACATGCACTGAGGATTAATAGCGGTCCGATACACAGGAACCCGACAGGAGCCAGGACGGACCTGGGATACAAGGCGCAACTGTAGGTAAGACATAGCCACCCCCCCATGCATTCTCGTCAGTATATCCGAACTGTGTCTGGACCCGGCCACCTCTCCTTTCGAAAGGGCCGGGCCGACACTTCATTCCTCAACTTCACCAGCCCAGCACGGCCTTCCACTATCCCCTGCCTCACCTGATCACACGGGCCGAGCACCCTCACTCGGGTAGCCGGGCCTCACTGGACCTATCCCAACCATGCCTACATCAGTGCCTGGAACATGCCATTGTCAGTGCCTGGACTTGACCGCGGTTTCTACTTCAACACGGCCGGGCAGACACTCACTGATGGCAATCACCCAACACGGCCACCCAATATGTCGCACATGTCCCGAGCACCCTCACCAACTCAGCCGGGCCCCCTTCCTCCAGGCATCGCCACATCTCAACCCTTATCCATGGGGACAAGCACCCCCACCAACCAGGGATCCTCCGACTCCAGCCCCCATTTTAACTTGGGCCTCGCACGCCCCTGTCAATCTACCATCCGGACTCCATGGGCACATTGCAATTACCCCACAGGGTAAGAGGCAACCCTCACTTAACACCAGCCCTGCTCCCACAGGAGCCCTGCAATGTACCTGGCCGCGCCCAAAGTTAACCCACCACAGCCTATTGGCCCATCAACAAACCCAGGCAACCCTTTCGCCACTGCATGCTACTTCATAACTGGACATGAACAACCTTCATGCATTAAGCCACTAACACTACGCCAACTATAACAGCAACTTACTTGCCTTTCAGGGCCCAACAGGAGCCACTGTTCTCTACAAGACAGCACCCATACCACAGACTAGGACCCCATAGGGGGCTAGAGACTATTGACAATAGGTAAGAGGCAACTTTCCTCGTTACTCATAATTTGAACCCCACCTACTCCCTACCACTACCTTACTAACCTTACTCTGTGCTTTCTCCTCTCTCCCTTTACCTTAAATGAATTGTCATTGCATCTAATGTATGTGCTATGTTACTTTGAATCACATTGCCTAAACCATTCACCTCACTTAAACACCACGCCTTATGCACTAATACAATTGATGTCACAAACTGTCACAAACTACACACTTAACATGATTTTTGAATCTTCATCAGCCTTGATAAAGACCCACGGGTCGAAACACGTGTCGGCTAACAAACAAGGCATACAATTGCCCGTAAATGTACTCAATGCATACGAATTGAATGTGAAAAACAACCCAGCACTAGCACAAATAAAAGCGAAACCTGTATCGCTACAACTACTGTGTTAGAACTATTATTTCAACCACTGAAGCAAGATAACCAGGAGAAAACTTCCTTCTTCTACTTTACAACTTGGGTTGCTGGCTAAACCCCGACCGCTCCTGTGATCTAGCAACACAAGAACCACTTATTAGACTTAGACAACAACAGAGCCTAGCACAGGCTCTTTCCATACCTAGAGCCAACCACGATTTTACTATGGGCCCACCCTGGAGGTCCGGAAGATCAAAGAATCAGAGACGTCCTTCGAGCCTGTTTTTCTTTCATCAATGGATCCAAAACTGGATGCAAAAGTGCTGCTACTTTTGCAGAACTCGTGTCCATATCTTTCTGGATAGCCGTAACAAAAGCTTCAACAAAAACCATCTTTGAATGTAACATGGCCAGCATTGTCGTTTGATCCTTCAATTGTTCACCCATCTGCTCATATAGCTTCCTAAAAGGGGCTAATATGGCAGTCAGTGTAGTAACGGTTGTGAGGTCTGTAGGAACCTCAGTATCTCTCTTGTTTTGCTGTCCTGTAACCATTCCTTTATCGTGGTGGCGTTGTGGGTTGTGTTTGGGTAGAGGCTTCTCCCTGCATTATAACCTCTTCCTGAATAACAGGTCTTCCCAAGCTGCATCTTCCCCCGAAATGTGTCCTTTTTGGATCGGTAATGGATTGGTTAAGTCCCTACCTTCCTTGTGCGCTTGCAAAGTGGGGTTGTTGGTTTGAGTGTTCATAGCCATTTTACCACTTACTCATCGGGTGCATGTCCCAAATCCAGACACACTATTGGATGTTAAGTGTGTCCCTTCTTTCTCCACTAACGAGGCACTTTCTAGTAGGAGCTGGTCCGGGATTTCAGTCCCTTGATTGCCCTTGAATATCGTACAACCATTGGACAATGGTAATATTTCATTGTAGACAGACCCAGTGCCATGCAGGTGGTCTACCGTGACAGCCCTTTAGGTTTCCAGATATTTCTTTCTGGTTGCTGGTACGGAGAAGGAAATTGATTCCTGGAGTGAATGGTCCGTGCTTTGAACTTTCCCCTGGGGATCACCCACGACTTCTGCGTGCAGTCCTCCCCCATGTTCCCTCCCCTACTAGGCCACCCCCGTAGATCTTTAGATACATCCTTTGGATGGGATACTGGGGGCGGATTGGGCACCAAGGCCTGTCTGATTTCATCTATACCATCCAGGGGGGCGAATGGGAGGATTATAGGTTCAGTCAAAGGGACCGTCCGTGCCTCCACAGTGTTATGATCAACGATGGACAGATCTCCATTTTCTTTTCATCGGGATGAATAATGGTTAAGTAGAGGTGTTTTTTTCAGTGGAATGTGGGGATCCCTCTTCCAAGAGCACATTATTGGCACAATCAGCGATCTCCTTAGTCCCCATATTCCCTTCAGTCAATGCGCTACAAGCCGACGTGTTTTTAATCAATAAGTCTGAGACATTAGAAGTACAGCTTCCCTCGATGAGGGCTGCTTCCATATATGTAGCTGTGCTGGCCGCGACCATCACTTTGACAGTATTCAACGGGCAGTGGTGAGAAATGCCCAGGTCACTCACCGTATTACATAACTCAAGGGTGAATTGTGCAACATTGTAGCATTGGCGGTAACAATTTGAGAAAAAAAGGTTTTCCTCAGCAAATGCCGCGCTCCCACACTGCTACCCACGTCTCTTGGCCTGAGCCAATAAAACAATTCCGACTTGCGGCTGTGGCTTAGCGCAACGACCAAATGTGCACTGATTGTCTGGGGGAGACGGCCTTCCACTACAGCCGAGCATTTCAGGTTGTAGCAGGTGTTTTTAAAGGCTGTACTCCTCCTCTTCACGCCACATTGGCAGAGTAGACAAACTCTGCACCAGTCGAGATTCTAGCAGGATTTTGTCACGTAGCAGACAGCAATTTAGGAATAGCCTTGTGTCAGCCAAACACTCTGTAAAATAAGGAAATATGGCATACAGAAGAGTGACAAGAATCAGATACCAGGTACTTGGGAGCACCAAAGTACAGTAATACCACAGTGTCTACACGTGCCAATGTTCCAAAACGGCACAGCTGACAGCAAGGTTAAAGAGTCCCAGTTTTCCTTGCCTTTGCCACGGGCTGCAAGAAGGGCTGCAAGAAGGGTAAGGGCTTCAGAATACAGCCCCGATCAAAAGACCTTACCACAGCTTGGTTCCACTCACTTTCCCTCATGGACCGTATGCTGATTTACACAGCCAGCTTTTCCAAGAGATTTCCAAGAGCTCTTAGTATGCCACAGCGCATGCGTCCATCCAGCAATGGGCTCCTTCTCCTTCTCCGCTCCATGTCCACTCTGCTCAGAGGAAAGAACCTCACGCGTCTCGCTACAACGTCGGTCGTCAAGCCATACTGACTCGTGATACGAATATACAGAACACAGAGACAGCCGCTTCCGACTTCTGACTTTTCATTAATCATTTTTAATACAATCATCAAATTTCTTTATGTTTGTAACTGTAAAATCTGTTCAATTATAGCAATACGGAGTCTTCTTACCAATGGGCCATTTTTAGGATCCTGTATGAAAGTGTGAATATGAATGTCTCTTCTAACAAGAGCAGGGTAAGATCGAAGTATGAACACAAAAACAGCTAGCACAAGCTGATGAACATCCCTATCGTCAGGTACCATATGTTTAATCACTTAAAACAAATATTCTCCTGGAATTTTCTGCAAGTCCTTTCACTCCCATCTAAAATACCTAAAAGGGGTGTCCATTGAATTCCAGTCCAATATAACATCTGTATTAATCACTCATTGTTTTGTCATCCTTCTTCTTTGTCATCGATCGGGTCTGCATGCGCTGAAATTCTTCTTCTTGCATTGCTTCTGGATCGGCAACGTTGGGAGGGCACGTCTTTCCTTTATAGATCTTCACATTGCCCATGTGTAGCCAAGCTCTTCTTCGCTGTACTCTAATCACAGAAGGGGACACTTCTTCTTTCTGGAGACATTTTGCTGTGCAAGTGGCATCAGGGTGTGTACACAGACCTGCTTTGATCCACCTAGAAAAGGGACACACCACCACTAACAGATACCTATATCCATTACATACCTGTAGCATATCGACAGTCGATATGTAAAAGCTGAAACTGACCATTTGGTCGAGGTATTACTCCCCTAATCGTTCCCAGTGTATGCCCAGCAGTAAACTTTTCACACATGATGCAGGTCACCATAAATAGTGCAATGTGTTCCAGCAGATTAGGAATGAACCAGTCTTCTGCAATCGTAGCAGCAAGACTTTCTCTTGTTACATGCACAGGGTAATGCAGTTGTTCAAGCGCGACCTTCAATAAAGTTACTGGCATCACTGGCTTTTCAGTGCTGTTCTGTCTCCATAATGCTTCCATGGGGGATAAAGAACAGCCCCTTTATTTCCATAATTCTTGCTCTTCCTGTGGTGCGCTTCTTTGAATCTCTATTAGTTGGGTTATCGACAACTTATTAAACCCCTTTTTTACTAACATAGTTGTAACTACCTTTTCTTTAATACTCTCAGTATCAAAACATTTTGGGGAATATGCAACCCTTTTGGCTTCTTCGTCTGCGGCTTCATTCCCGCAAGAGATAACATCTGTTTACTTAGTATGTGCTGCGTATTTAAAGTTGTAGTGCCTTAATGAGCCTATCCAATAAGGATGCATGCTGCACTGGAGTCCCATCTGCACAGAGGAAACCCCCTCCATTTCCAACGTGCTAACCCTGCATGTACGGTTGACATCACATAGGCGGAGTCAATGTACACTGTCGCTTCCTGCCGTTCATGTTTCTGAAGCGCGACAATAAGTGCTAATAATTTTGCTGCTTGTGCTGAAAAGTGAGATGTAGACTTGCACTCGCTACTACTTCAAATTCTCCATTTAACCTGTGTCTTATTACTGCAGCGCCTGCATGCCTTTCCCCACTAGTGTGATCAATTTTCGAAGATCCATCAATCACCTCCTGCTAAAACATTCTCTTTCACAAGAAGTATATTATCATAAAGTTCGACATAATTAGCACAGTCATGTACATGATCGCCGCCTTCTACTGGCTCAGCTATAAATGTGTCAGGGTTCACTATTTTACATCTTACAATTTTAATCGCTTGGGTTAGAAATCATTACCTCATAAGCTGAAGCTCTTTGGATTGTCAATGTGCCCTTGGATTTCTCTAAAATGGCAAATAGTGCATTCTCCAAGAAGAGGGTCATAGAGCAGCCCATGACAATACTCGTAGACTTCTCAAAAAGCGAACGCAGCAGCTGCCAAAGATTGTTCGCAAGTGAAGTGTTCTCTCATAACTGGGTCTAAAATCCCACTGTGCCAGAGGTTTATACCCCAATGTGGTTCTCTGTGTAAGCACTGCTGTCATGATTGTCCAATTAGTGTGCGAAAATAAATAAAATTCCACAGCATCATTGGGAATTCCTAAAACAAGGGCTGTACAAATAGCTTTCTTCAACTCTTCAAATTCTTCCTCCATTTCTTTAGTCCATTCTAATTTTGTTTTACCAACTCGCGCTTTCTTTAATGCTTGCAGAAGTGGTCTCGTGTATGTGCTATAATCAAACACCTAGGCTCATAGTTACATAGACCTAAGAACTGTTGCATCTTTTTCACTGTGTTTGGTTTTGAGGTTTTCCTAATCGCCTCAGCTCTTTCAGGTGTCACTTTCTTTCCTTGATATGAAATCACCTGACCTATATATAACACCTCTTCTTGGCAGTATTGTAGCTTCTCCTTGTCTATTTATATCCCTTGTCTGCTAGAATAGTCATCAACTGACCAGAACAAAATCCTGTCTGCACTCATCTAATGTGGTGTTACAAATCACAATGTCATGTATGTATTGTATCATCGCACTTTTGAGATCAATATTGCCTAAATCCATCTGTAGGACTCTGTTAAAGATCGATGGGGACTCACAGTACACTTGAGGCAGCCTAGTATGTTTCAGTCTTTTTGGTGAAACATAAATGAATTCAAGTCTTGTGAGTCCTTGTACAACGGGATTGAGAAAAACACATTTTTCAAATCGATCACCATAAAATATCGAGCTTCCACTCGGATACTGCACAATATTGACGCCGGATTAGGACTAAAGGAAACTCAGCATCTACAATCTGGTTAATTGGTCTCATATCCTGGATAAATCTCCACAATCCCCCTTTGGATTGCTTAATTGGATACACTGCAGTATTACACAATGATTCTGATGGCACCAGAATTCCCTGATTCATCAGTGCTGAAATAGTCTGGAATATACCCTCATCAGCTTCTCGAGACATGGGGTACTGTTTTGCTCGAGGTAAAATCGCTCCTGGCTTAAGCTTTATTTTAACCTCTCCTATCCCCTTAAATAAACCTATGTCAGAAGGGCCTGTAGTCCAAAGGACACCTGGCACCTTTTCTTCCTGAAAAAATGCTGGTCGTTACCACACTATCATCATTTGCTGTGGGACTTCCCCTTTTGTTATCCTTATCCAGCATGTAATGCCTGTGAAGAACACCTCTTGGTCATCTGTTCGGTCCTCCCTGAACATATCATCATCGGTTATGTCAGTCAATCTATATCCTTCCTCAAGAGCTATCAATGTTCTCCATGGTCTACCCTTATCATCTATCCCTTCGAGCATTGCCATTTCATACTATGACTGCTTCCAACTCTATAGGAATAGTCTGTCCACCTTCCTCATTCATAGGTATTTGTGGTCTAAACAGAAACTCATGAGGTATTCTCTCAATCTTTCCTACAAGGCCAGGTAGCCATTTCAGTAAAATGCTCACACCATATAGAAAAATCTCTGGATCTACCTGGACGCCTCGCAGAGCCATTTTCGCTGTGAACGCCAATATGAAGTCTCCCACATTTAAATAGTGTATTCCTGGAGTGGAGCACACTATTCCGTGATCAGTAAATAAAATCATCATATTAAGTTTCATCTTTAAATATTAACCGCTGTCTGTCATGAATATAGCAAGGGAAAGGACATGTCACATACTAAAGGAGACTGGTAATTTATCAGTAAAAGGAACTCAACTTGTAGCTGCAGAGAACCCTTGAGCATTCATGGCAATACCAGATATTGGATATGTTCCCTCTCGTATACACAAACGAGTTGATCCAGTGTCTACAAGAAAAGAAAAGGATTTGCCTCCTATTGTCACATCGACCCTTGGTTCCTCTTGGGGGTCTGGTTTCACAGATAGTACTGAACACATCAAGTCACCCTGTGAACTGTCCTATTGTGGATACAGACTCATCCCCATTCTCTGTGAAAGGATTTCCTCCTACCACAGTGACACCTCATATTCTGGGTGTCAATAATTGTCCTGTGTTTGCATATTGCTATGTCTGCATAGGACTTGTTGTGAATGCCCTTGTGGCTGATTCATTTGTACTTGTTCCTGCTGTGGTACCTGTTGTCTCGTAGTGCTTGTGTCTGATAAGATGTGTGATCTTGGGCAAAACTTTCTTTGGTCTGTACTATATGGTGGAGGATAAACTGTTCATTCTGTACAATTCCTTGCCACCCATATACGCGCGCAACATGTCCTGTCATTCCACAATTCCAGCATACTGGAGGAACTCTCCTATTAGTCCCTCCTTGGTTATATCCTCCCTGAACATTCTGGTTCTCATTCTGTGTACCTTGAACCTCACCTTGATTATTTTGAAATCCATCTCCTCTTCCTATGTAACCCATACCTCTGCCTCGTGGTGTAAACCCATATACACCTTGATCCATCGGGCACAGATTGTTCGCCTGCGATGTACCGCCCCTTCTATGGCAAATGTTGACAACTTTTTCTGAACTAATTTGGCTTCCTCCATTTTTCTAGTATCATCCTTCTTCTTGTTCTTCTCTTGTAATAACCAACAATGGTGCACTATCGTCAGCTTTATCTCAGCCTATGGCTTCGCTTCCATCCCTACTTGTTTTTTCATCTGCCTCTGTACTGGCTGAGGCAACCCCGGACATAAAATGTGGTAAAATAACACCACTGTCTTTTGTCATGGCTCGTGAGTTTCAAGCTGCCATTTTTCCTGAATATCCTGAATGTAAGCAATAGGGTCTTCATCTTACGTATCATAATTGCACCCATATTTGATGTGTCAGGATACTGTACCGTGAGAGCCCTCCAAACATCTGCTCTACAATTATTAAACGGTGCTCCATCATGCGCTGTGTTTTGTGCAGTCACACTTCAATATCCTGCTCTCCTGCATATGTCATGTCATCAGCCCTTTCCCCAAGAATAGCTGCCAAGAGGCCTTTTTATGGCCTCTATGACCAGCGTATTTCCTCCGGTCATTTCTTCTAATTCATATATACATTTCCCAGCGCCCAGAGTCAAACTAGGGAACTTAAATCTTAAGTTATCCTTGTCCATCTGTGGCCATGGAACATATTGCGGTCTTGGTCCCCCTTTTTCTAACAAGGGAAACTGCGTGAACCCTGTCCCATAGTAGGATCCCACTATTGGTCTATCCATGACAGGGATAATCATCCCTGTCCGTCTCCTTGTGGGTAAGGACCTTAACCTGCTCACATATGATGTCAATTCTCCCTTCTCACTATGTAATCGTCCTCGGGGATGCTCAGGATATGCTATAGGACCTGGTGTTCTATCTTTAGGTTGGTCCATATCCAACCATCTCACTTCCTTATCCATTTGCAGACTTTCTTCAGGGGCGCACACCCTCCCTCCGTCTGCCCCAAAACCATACTCTCTTTGCTCTTCTGACATCTCTAGTCCCCAACTAGTATGACTCCCATCCCCTTCACCCTTGTCTAAGTTCCGTCTGCTTAAAGACAATGCTCAACGTTCATCACTGAACAGGCTTGCCTCCTCACTTCGTGATTGAGGTACTGGGGAACGATCGTCGTTCCCTCGAGTTTCATACTCGCTAATTCACCTTAACTGTTGATAGGCCTTATCGATACTTTCTCCAATGCTTTCCGCATCAAATCTTTCTTAATCTAACGCTACTCTAGATGCTTCTGGCATTGCTTCCTTTATCAGAAGAATCTCTTCCATTCTGTCCCATCGTATTTCTGGGCTCTGCCTCTTTTTTTCTTTACGAACGAGACTAGCATCGAGACCTCGCTGTCTTCTTTTCCATTCTATTTCTTCATCTGCTTCTCTTCACTTTCTCACATCCCTTCTAGTTCTTTCTTCCTCTTGCCTTTGTTCTTCTCCTCTCTGTACTTCTTTCCATCTTTCCTCTTCTCCCATTCATCTTTGTAATCGTTTGTCCCTTAATGTTTGTGCTTCTTCCTCCTCTCTTTCTTTCCCTTCTGTCCCTTTCATCTATCGCTCTCTGCCTATTGTCGTACTTTCTTTGTTCTTCTGCCCGTTCTTCTTTTTTCTCTTGCTCCTCCTGATATATCTGCTCTTGCCGCTCCCTGCTTTTCCTTTTCTGCTCATCTTCTTTCAATCTCTTCTCTCATCCTTTATCTTTTCTTTTCTTATTCGTCCTTATCTTCTCTTTGCCTAACTTCCTCAATACTTTTCCCATCTATCTTAAGTAATATCTGTCCTCCTATCCATTTGTTCTGCATGAGCGCTATCTTGTCAACCTTATCCTTCTCTCCTTTCCATCTCTTAATCTCCCTGTCTATCTCTGTTGACAATTTTGACCGCTCACTCTTGTCTTACTTGTCTTGTATAATATTATAAATCTCTTCCTTTCTTTTATTCTCTTCCAGACTATCGTCACTACTGTAAGCAGAGGGGTTCATATATCAGATTACTATACCCAGTCTCTGCTTTCAGTTCTGTTAAAGGATACACCCCTATTTCTTCCATGGCTAAACCCTTTGCTTCAGGTGAGGTAAGGGGAGCTGAGGGCTCAACGCCTTCCTCCTTATGCTGATTAAGCATCCACTCCTTAGGTGGCAGCTCTTCTTTTTCCTCTTGATACATCTTCCAGAGCTCTAAAATCGCTAATCTTTTCTCTAATGTATTCCCTGTGTACACAGCGTGCAAGTATGTGCTCATGTGTTGCAATACTGCTTTTGACAATGATCCCCCTTGTGGCCACGGCATGAACATTTTATCTGCCATGACTTTTACCCATTCCGCACTACACTGTTTGAGCTTGGGCATATGCTTTGGCAGTGTCTTGCATAGGTGCATGAGAGGAGTATCCCCCATAATGACAAGTCTCAATTCACTGTCAATATTTACCAGACTGTTAAATAAACTTTATACCTTGGCTTAAATCACAACTCTTCAATGTTTTTTTAACAACAAATATGAGCAAGCACCATCAACTGCTGCTCAAGCCTCTAATTTCGATAGCCTATCTATTGTCTTGCTTGACGTATCTATACTCTTGACTGGCGTATCTATTTTCTTGATTGGCGCCAATCATTTTGCTATACTCAATCAATGTTGTACCTCAACATTTTCAATTATTTACTATTATTTACAATCTCTATCGCTCTTTGATATTTTTACTCAACTAACAACATTCAGACTAGTCAAACATTACATTTATAAACGCTGTGATCACCTTATCTCTCGCCTTTATTTATATTCTATACAGGGTTTGAAACATCACCTAACGTAAGCCTGATTACGCGTTTTATATTTCACTGTACTCCCATTGGAGTTTGAGATGTCTCCTTCTAACTCCCTTAGGTCAGGGCTTCTAGGCACTACCTCTTCTTCACAATACTTCCCCTTATTTGCCATTCCCGTTAGTCTACTCACCATTCGTTAATCGACTCGAGGTCTTCGGTATCACTCCTCCTTCAATCCAACCACTTCACCTTCCGTCCGCAGAGTGCCTGTGGAAACCAGACAGGGATTTCGTCAAAGGGGGTCCTACCCACCGTCTCAGTTCTTCTTGCAAGTTTATTTCTATCGGCTGCTCTCCACAGGAAACCCTGCAATCTACTAGCTAATCGCAGAGGATGGCCGATCGTCCGAGAATCTGGAGACAAACTGGTTTGGATCTTTAAACCATCCACACTGCTACCCCTTGATTTTATGGCCTTTTAGTAATGTGCTTGCAATGGATGGGTTCACAGAATAACCACTGAACCAACTCAGGAAGACGGCAATGTACTGTTTTATTAAAATGATTTAAAACAGGGAGTTACAACGGACATCAACGGACGTTCGCTCGATTTCTCTTAGCGATCTTTTCTCAAAACATAGACTTTATGCTAAAATGGTGACGTCATACTTCATGACAATAATGAAAAACCTACTAAGGGGAACATCTAAGTATACTTTACATAGTGCCTAGGATTGTAATTGGCTGCCCACTGTCAGGTGGACAATATATGCTTACTTCTAAAACACGTCGTCTCTAAAATTAAGTACACAGTTTTCAATTGGTCTTTAAGCTATAAGGTCCTTCGTTATGCGGACCTTTACAATTGGTTGGCACACTTGTGCTATATCTGGAATATTCGGTTCACTTAGCAGCATGTAAGCACAGACCCAGGTCCAGGGAGGTGGGCCTGACTATTTCCCCACTCAATTAGCCCAAAATCTCTCATCGCCCAAGCCTTCTGCCATAAAGATTGTCTTTGAACTTGGCCTTGCAAAGTATCTTTGTCTCTGGGAATACAGGGGAGTGCAAGCATTCACTATCGCTGTTCTAGGACTCCAAGTTCAACTCTATTTTCATCCTTGGCTCACGTGACAGGAGATCCGATTTGGTCCATTTTGCAGGTTTTAAATGTCTTAAATGAATAAAACTTGGCACTCTTGGTGTTCTTCCTTTGCACCTTAACAAGAGATGATTCATCTATCGCACGTTCACTCCTTTCAAGAATAGATAGCTGGGAGATTCCGGAATGCTGGCCTCTGAAGCAGCAGCTCAATCCTGCTGCTCCTGGGCCCGCTCCTTCAAGATATATAATTGATGATAATGAACTCGAAGAAGAACATTGAAGTGGCAGAGAACCCAATCCACAAGAAGCCTAAGCAGACTTTGGAGATGAATGAAACCCCCAGCTCTCAGGACATCTATACTCTTTTGCTGCAGGTGGCACAAGATGTTGGTGAAGTCTTGACATCTATGGCTGAACTAAATCTAAAGGTGTCCCAATTGGATAGCAGGGACACTGATTTGGAAAAAGGCTTGGTATCCATGGGCACAGAAATTGCACGAAGCTTCAGAGCCTATAAGAACCTGAAGGATGAGCTCCAGAAAGAGAAGGAGAAATACCTGGAACTGGATTTAAAGCTGCAAGGTAAAAATCTAGGACTGGTGGGGATAGAAGAAATGGCAGAATCCAATAATGACAACTTGATTCCCTTTGTGATTCAAGTATTTAAAGATGGCTTTAACTTTGACTCAGTTTCTATAAATGATATTGACCATGTTTATAGAGTTGGGAGGAAATTGGGTCCCAGAGCCAGACAAATTATGATTGCCTTTTGGACAAAGGAAAATCTAATGAAAGGAGCTAGAATTAAAGGTAGCGCCAGTTATAAGGGGAACCCAATATTCCTTTATCCCAAGGAGATTCTGTTGATAAGAAGATCCTTTAAAGGAGTTAAAGACTTGGCTAAGCTTTTGAGCATCAAAGTATACTTGAATAAAGCCAATATTCTGACCTTGGGTTTACCAGATGGGGAAAAAACTACTTCTGATCCCAAAGAAGATATGCAGTGGCTGGAAATGCTAAGAAACTACTCTGCCTTTGTATCATAATTGGATATTTTGCTCCCACCTCCTGTCTGGTCTTTTTTTTTTAACCTTTATGTATTTTATTTATGCATATTTTATTGACTGTTGGCTGAAAATCGAGCAATATATTCCCTTAAAATGGCGGCGTATGGTCTGGGCGGTTTGACGTTGATAAATGGAATCTCCAAGAGCAAGTTTGTTTGTTTACTTTCGTATGATTTCTCGTGCAAGGTATGGAAAAAAGGACCTTCGACGTGACTCTGACGTGCTACAGGATCAGCTGGCCTTTCGACCTTGTACGCTTGGTATTACTGAGCAGCCATGTTGCGAAGCGCATGATTCTGGACATCCAATACAGCCAGATAAAGATCTGCTGACGCGATGAAGGCGTGTCTCCAGTGCTCTGGGTGCCGGATATATGGATAAGGTCAGTAGTTATGGGTGGGTGACTAGCATGACGTATGCCTCGCTTCTGTATTAAGGAATGACCAGCCTGTATTTTACCTTTGACCTGTTGGACATATATTTGACTGCAGACTCTGCACGCACTTTGATTCTAGAATATGCATGCATCTACCTGATGCTGGATGTGCGCTTCCTCCTAGCTTGAAGCTCAGGAAGGTGTGTCCATGATTCCACACACACTCTCTCTTGTTCCCCATACTGGCTTGTTGGATATATGAAGTCCCTAATGCTCCATACTTACACATGCTTCTGTTGCTGCACTAACATTACTCATGATCTGAAACAGTATTTATTGAAATGAATGGAATTGCACATGATTTTGGTAGCCCTGGTGTAGGTGACCAATTTACATATAATTCTGATAACACTCTGCACTCATTAGCTTCCAGCCCAATAGTAGTGCGCGATGGTCTGTCTCACACAATGTATACCTGTTGGAAGTTAATTACAGCACTCACTATAAAATGTCTGCATTGTTGGAGCTGATGGATGATCTTACTAAGACTCGCATGAAGGAAATGTTCAGTTATTGCCCTTAAGCATGGTTTATAAATGTCATTTCTGTTTTAGAGTATGTTAACTAAATAATCACATAATCTGTGTTTTCGGCTTGGCATGTGATTCTATGATGTAACTTGGTATCTTCTCAAATATTTTGGGAGATTGCGAGGGGGGATAAATATCAGGATCGATAATTATACATCTATATGCAATCTTCAGTCCTCATTGCCAGTATTTGAATGCAGACCTTTGGAATCATTACTTATTATATGGAATATTTTTGTTTATCATATATTTTTAAGCCGGGTATGAATGGAAAAAGCTTTGACGATAGGCCTCTAGATCCTTCATTTTCTGGGGATATGGTAACTTGCCACTCATTTTGGAATACATGTCTCCAAACTTCTACTGAACCTTATATGTACGTCTTCATTGATTGAGGATCAATTGGCTTTTAGGTTAATTGGCACTGGACTGATAGGCAAGATGGGCTGAACAATAAGATGGTGATATCGTTAACTGTCTTTGTGGTCTCCGAGACTTGATTAATTGCTGGTGGCCGCAAATGCTCCCTTTCCAGGTTTGCTTTAAGTAAAGGTGTAATGCTAAGGTATGAGCCTGAGCCAGAGATGATAAGCTCATAGAGCTATGATAGTAAAATCAGGCAGGTGAATCAGATGATCCAAGATCTAAGTACACTGAACGTTCTATTGGGTGGTGACTTTAATGTAGTTATAGACCCCACAATTGATAAAAGTAAGTGTAGATTGCATAGGAAAAATGGTAACCATTATTTGGTGCTTCAGGCTTTCATTAAGGAGCGTAATTTAAAGGATAATTGGCGATTGGAGCATCCATCCGTGAAGGAATATAGTTTCTATTTAGGTGCTCATGATACCTTTTCTAGACTAGATATGCTGCTAACTGCAGGTAAAATGGCATAAAATTATCATTCAAGCACAATTGGAAATACACTATTAACAGATCATCCACCAGTGGCTATGTATCTGAAGCTGGATTTTGAGCTCTGCAGGTCGTTTACATGTCAAATTAATACATCGAATCTATATGAGAATATTCTGGAGAAGATTGTCTTTGCGGAGGATCACTTCGTGGAAGAAAATCATTCTGGGGAACTAAATGCAAAGACCTGATGGGAAGCCTTTAAGTGTACTATGAGGGGGATACTACTTAGCCTGTCTAGCAGCAAGAAGCAAAGATTTGAGAAGGAAAGACAAGATCTGGATTTAAGGATCGGGGGTCTTTCACAAGAACTGATGGAAGAACCAAGGCACTCAGAAAAAATTAAAGAGCTGTGGAAATTGAAGACGAAAATGAATACTCTGCTAACAGAAAGAGCTGAGCAAAGTTTGTATCAGCTAAGGAGTTCCTATTATGAGAAAGGGGAAAAATGTGATCGGTAGTTGGCACACCGATTGAAGAAAATTAATTCTGACAGGACTATAACCTCGATTACACGTCCTAATGGTTTAACCACGTTTAATCCCAAAGAGATTAATGATATCTTTAAGAGCTACTACATGAATTTATACCGCAAAAAACCTGAGATATCTGGAGTGGCAGAACATTTCTTTGGGAGTCTAAAGATCGTGAGGATATCGGAAATAGAACAAATGTCTCAAGAGAAAGAATTAACTGTTGAAGATTTGAGAAAAGCAACAGACACGCTGAATATGAGGAAGTCACCTGGGCCTGGCAGCCTTCCACTTGAATTCTATAAGATTTTACCAAATTCTGCCCATAATTTAATGAAAGATACGTTCGATTCATCACGAAGAGACGGCCTTTTGCATCATACAACTAATCACGCCATGATATCTGTGTTTCTGAAGAAAGGGAAGGATGAGAACCTGCCCTCGAGTTACCGCCCAATTAGTTTAATAAATACGGACAATAAAGTACTGTCCAAGGTCGTGGCCATGAGGCTGTAAATTTTGCTTCCAAAGTTAATCCATGATAACCAATCTGGCTTCATACAGAACAGACGAACTTCAAGTAAAATACGGAAATTTATCCAAATAATGTGACAACCATGGACTTGAGCGATGATATTGCAGTATTGTCCTTGGATGCCGAAAAGGCTTTTGACCGCGTCATTTGGTCATTTGGATCTATCTTTACTCTGTGCTGCACAAAATGGGTCTAGGTGAGAGCTATATATCTTAGATTACTTCACTGTATGCTAATCCGACTGCAGATGTAAAAACCAATGGATTAAGATTGGATATTTCCAAACTAGAGAGAGGTACTAGGCAGGGTTGCCCTATATCCCCGCTTTTGTTCATTATTGCAATTGGACCTTTGGCCATCGCTCTCCGGTACGAACAAAGGTTGAGCGGTGTGAGTTGTTGGAGTGTGGAACAGAATATTTGGTTCTATGCAGACGACCTGCTCTTGGTCCTGCGGGATTTGGAGAAGTCATTGCCCATTTTGATGGTACTTCTGTCTAATTTCAATGAAACATCTGGATATAAAATTTACTGGGGGAAATCGGAAGTGATGCCTTTGAAAATAATGTGTGATAAACCGTTGATTACTTCTTTGGGTTATAGGTTGTGTGCTGAAAGGTTACCGTACTTGGGTATTTGTTTAACACCTAAGATTGAGGACATAGTAGATGAAAATCTAAAGGAGCTTTGCCGGGGATTCAGACTAGATCTGGAGAGATGGGCGATACTAAACCTTTCGCTATGGGGGAAAGTAAATGCTCTAAAAATGACCTCTTCCCCAAAGATTAATTATGTGCTTGGTATGTTGCCACTGAAAATTGGCCCACAGTACTGGAACGAATTAGATAGGCTAATGCAGAATTTTATCTGGGACCACAAACCTCCACGACTAAAGCTTTGGAAGCTTCAATTGCCTATGGAAAAGGGTGGCCTGGCATTCATAGCTCAATTTATTGCCCTGTTCCATAATAACAGTCCAGATGATTGGGCGATTGCGGAGGCGAGTCTTGCAGGGCCATTGATGCATAGAGCAATTTTATCAATACTGGCAAGACCTGGTTGTAAGAAGAATCCCACCACTGAATTTTTGCGAAGCTCCTGGAAAAAACTGTTTGGTCTCCTGGGTGTTGATGCATTAAAGACCCAGGAGGCTTCAATTTGGACTAATGCAGGGATTAAAGATAATGGGAGAACACTATAAAATCTAAAAAGGGCAAGGGAGGTCTGGCCAGCAGGATTTTTAAACTGATTGTTGCAGAATATAAAGAGAATGATTTTCGAGAAGAGTGAAGTAGGAGACTGGGCTGTGACATTTCTACAGAACTTTGGTTGTGAATGTGCAAACACGTCAACCTCTGCTCAATTAGTCTGGTTGAAAGGTCCAGGCAAATAAAAATTTTGAACAGGGTCTATTGGACCCCAGAACATTTATGCAAGAGAGGTCTTACTGACTACAATGATTGTTGGGGCTGTGTACACCAGACTGGAACGCTGGAGCAGATGATGTGGGATTGCGTGAGAGTACATGATTTTTGGCTGGATATTTGTGCAATATGTGAGGAGGTACTTGGCGAGAAAATGTATTATGACTTTAAAACATTGATCTTGGGTGGAGATGAGTTGCTGGAAGATTTGACCACCTCTCAAAAGAAATTGCTACTTAGAGGTGCTGTGATTGGGGAAGAAAATGATCCTGCGAGGGTGGAAATCTAGGTTCTCCCAGATTATAGATGACTGGATTGATGAAATGCATAAACTTGCTGAAATGGAGAGGATAATATATAGGAGGGAAAGGAAAGTTTCTCTTTTTAAAAAATTGTGGGGGAGATTTATGGACTTGTACGAGTCTCTGTATGTTCTGTAGATAACCAGGGAAGGATTGTGGGGAGGTGGGAAATGTATATACTATAAGGATAATGTATATAGTTTCTCACTGCTTCAATTTGTTTTGACTTGATCTCCTTTGCTTGTTATCTTTAATTTTGAACAAAATGAAATAAATAATTTTAAAAAAGAATAGATAGCCGACCTTGGCTGCTTCAGTTTTGATACCAGGCCAGACAGCCTCACCATGCAGATCCACAATTTCAGCTTATTTTTGCTGCAACACAATTCTCCCTCTCTTCTTCATGGGTCCTGGCTTACTAAAATGTATGATACCGATGTCCAGCTTCTATACAGTGGCGGCTCCGCCTACATTATATTCACTACATATAGCCAGCTTCTATGATGACTTAGTCTACCTTGCGTTTCAGCGTCTGTACAATTATTGAACGGTTGATTCTCTGCAGCACTTCGTGCACGTGTAATCTTCTTTTTCGTATTTAAAAGTTCACTTGACTCTTTATTTCGTCATTAGTTTCTGTAGGATCCATACACCCTCCTCAGCCAATATCTCGGGACGTCGAGCATGTCTCGTGTGACGTCACTAGCTTCTCTTTTTGCTCTTTTTCATATTCCTTCAGGAATTCACTCCCTCAGGTTGTCGTCTCTTCGGGATACATTCAGTAGGGTTGTCTTAATGGGTATCTTCTTTCGAATATAAGCTGCAGTATTGGCACAACTGCTAGTGTCAAACATGGCACAATCTCAGACTTCCAAAATATAGGTGGTGGGGGGGCGGGATTTCCTGCCGAGGCATGTAACTGCTCTTATACAAGACCACTTAGAAAAATGGCCCGACCCTTTCCCTGCTTTGAAGCTAAGCAGGGTCAATCTCGGTTAATGGATGTATGGGCGACCAAATTATATAGATATATTTTTAAACCGTGCTACTGTCAATCCTTGAATGTTTTGCAGTCAGAGACCATTTTCTGCCTTTTGCTATTGCATTCTGGTATTTGTAGTCTCCCAGTCAATGAAATATTGTTGCCTAATAAATTAGCCTACCTTACAAGACCACTTAGAGAAAAATTACCTGAGGTGGATGGATCCTTCCTCGCTTTGAAACTAAGCAGGGTTGGTCCTGGTTACTGCATGGATGGGAGACAGTTCACAGTCCTGAATGCTGTGTGTTTTCTTAGTTTTAAATATCTCATGTCACACGTATCCGCAACATTATTTTATAAATCGTGCTACTGTCAGTCCTTGAAAGTTTTGCAATCAGAGACCCCTTTTGTGCCATTTGCTGAATTGCATTCTGGTATTTGTAGTCTCACAGTCAAGATGGGGTGAATAATGCCACAATTGTACATTTTCTTCCTAACATAGTTCTATAAGGATTTATATATTTCGGTGGCACTATGGTATGTGTACTTTTCAAGTTAGCTTTCTAAAGCAGAATATTGTTGAAAGCCAGACATGGGGGTGAGGAGGGAAAAATGGTGAGAGGGCAAGTAAGTCATGAATATTTGCCCATAATGTGTGATGTGGCAAGAAAGTGTGCAATCCTGGACACTGGTGCAGTTATTTTCCCCTGATTGTGGCTGCTTTTCAGGGCTCCAGTAAAGGACGCATTTGTTTTTTTTTTAGGTTGGCAAACTGGCTCAAGTATTTGGATATCAGGATTTTACTCAGGTTTTCATGTTCCCAGTGCAGACACTTACCCACAAGACCACAAGCACTTTTTTAGTTTCGGGGATTGTTTACCAGGGACTATTTCACTACAGATTTCTGGGTTTAAAAGGTGAGCACCTTTTGTACTTTGTCAGCATATTTATTGGAACATTCCCTCTCTCAGGTTATTTTTCCAGTGTTAATTACTTTTTTAAAAAGTCCAATGCTATTTTGTCTTGCGCACCTTCTTCAAGGGGGAAAGTCAAATGAACTACATTTGTATATTTCAATTTAAGATATATGTTCACTTACTGTACGTATATTCATGGGTGCCAGCTTTGGATTTTCACTGTGGGTGCAGAAAGTACCTAGGCATATCTTATTCTTGCAGCCAGTCATTTTCTTCCAGTTTCCGTGCTGCTTTAATGTGGTTAGTTAGTTGGGATCCTGCGATATATCACAACAGTCACCAAGAGGTTGGCCATAAAAAGTGGATTGGAGCACGCTGCTTAACCAAAGCGTGGGGTACATGACAAATCATTTATTCTCACTACGCATTGCCTAAAAACATTGTGAGAATTCAGAGCCTGCAATCTTTTATACATAACAATACCACTGTCAAAATAGGACAAAATCAGTTTGTGATTGATGCACGTCTTTGAGCGATGGGTTGCAAGTGTTTTTTTTTTACTTGCACAGACACAACATCATTTCCATACAAATGACATTGCCTATATTGTCCTCAATCAAAATCACGTATATTGGTTACACTTTACATACATAGTTATAATGTCTCCAAGTTCTCTTCCTCTATACTTTTATCGGAAAGGTATTGTCTGTAGCTGCCCCATATGTCTCTAGGGCGACTCTGGATAGGCAGTAGGCCAGTATACACTTTTTCACAGTCATTTGCACATGTCATGTCCTTTTCCCAATCACTCCTTTTGGGCGACTCTTTGCATTTCCACAATATCACCTGCTTAGACAACAGTAAACTCACGTTAAGGCCGCTTGCGCCATGTGGGGTTCATTTTGCTAACTGTTCCCAGTAGGCATACAATAGGACTCCATTGAATGGGTTGGTCAGACATATCATCTAGCTTGGCGCAAACTTCCGCCCAATATGTTGTCAGACGAGGACACGCCCACAACATGTGTAGTATGTCTGCATTCTCGCTTTCGCATCTGGGGCATTTCCCGTCAGACATTGGATACATACTCATAAGTTTGGCAGTGGTGTAATGGGTTCTATGTATTATCTTATAAATGTATCAGCCGGTATCGTGAGTTACATGATATGTTTCTCGTCAGGGAGCACAGCTGTGACCAGTGTTTGTCTGTAAATTCACGGTCTAAATCCTGTTCCCACTTCCGCCTGGCCTCCTGGGGCGGGGGGTGCCCTGTTTGACATAGAGTGTAGAAGCAGTTGTTTTGGTCACCCCTGCCGTGAGTATATATCCTAGGCCCAGGTGTATATCTGGTTTGGTCAGGAATGTTTTCCACACATTCTCCATGGCCGACCGTAGTCGTAAATAGTGTAGTTTCTTTAGGGGATGTTCCCCACTATCTGTTTGACTTCCTCCCAGCTTATACATTGCTTATCTCGAAATAGGTCTCTGTATCGGTTAATTCCCTTACTTCCCCAGTGTGAAGCAAGTGTTGCATCTTGAGTTGTATGTCGCCTCCCATAGAGGCATGTTCGGGTTATGCAGAGCCTCACACCCAGGCCGCCCAGGCTGTGCATGTTACCTGTGTTGGATCAGTGGTGTTGTCATTTCTGGTATTTGCCTCAGTAGCTTTGTGGAGGAGTTTTGTTGGGTTCAGTGCGTGCATTGCAGATGTTGTGTGAATCGTTAGTTGGTTGCCTTCCACCCAATGTGTTGCGTAGTGTGCCTGCGCTGCCAGGTAATATAGTTCGAGGTCAGGAGCAGCTAGTCACCCCTGCACGTAAGGTTTGATGAGTTTCTGCCAGCCCACCCTAGGTCGGGCATTCCACACAAATGTTGTGCATGCTCCCTGAATTTTAGAAAAGAATGACCTGCCCGGCCATACAGGAACAGTGCTGAACAGGTAGAACAGCCTGGGCAAGATTATCATTTTAACGAAAGCTAGTCTGCCCATCAGAAAGATCAGCAGAGACTGCCACCTCTCGAGTTTAGCGCAGAATGTTTCTGCTAGCGTCGCATAGTTTAGGGCGTGCACTAGTTGTGGTGTGCGAGCAACTTCAACTCCAAGGTATTTCACCCGAATGGATGCCCATAACAGGCCATGTAATTCAGTGGGTTTTTGGGTGGTGTCTGTTAGTGGATATGGGATTTGATTGAATTTAGTTTCAGGCCGGAGTACTCCCCGAATTTTTTGACTGCATTTAAGACTTTCCCCAGGTTGAATTTTGGTTCCCTCAAATACAACATTATGTCATCCGCGTATAGGGTGATAATCTCCAATTTGTGTGTTAGAGGGATCCCACCCTTACTGTACTTAGCCCTTAATAGGTCTGCCAATGGTTCTATGACCAGTGCAAACAGGAGGGGTGATAGCATGCAGCCTTGTCGGGTTCCTCCGGCTAACTCAAGTATCGCTGATAGCGTTCCATTGACACATACTCTTGCATATGGTTGTGTATATAATATTCGAACCCAACTTAGAAAGTTCGGCCCAAACCCATAATTATTCAGGATCCGAAACAGGAACGGCTAATAAACGGTGTTGAATGCGTTTTGCATGTCTAATGCTAGCGCCACCCCTTGTATATTCTTCTGGACTGATGCAAGTGTATCATAGCAGCAACAAATGTTAGTTGCTGTGGATCTGTCGTTCACAAAGCCAGCCTGGTCCTCATGCACCATGTGCGGCATCAGTGGTGTCAGAAGCGTCTTTGTTTATCAGTGAGAGCGCTCTATAAGAACCGTAGTCTTTGGGCTTCTCTTCAGGTTTTAGTAACAGTGTTATAACTGCTTCACGTGTTGTTTCCGGGAGCTTACCTGTTTCATGGGCCTCGGTCCATACAGAATGGAGCCGGGGCACCAAAATACCTGCAAATTCTTTATAGAATTCGGCACCAAGGCCGTTAGAACCCAGAGCCTTTCTGTTTGGAAGGGTCTTAATGGCCTCTGCTATCTCGGACTGTATAAATGGGTGTTCCAACGACTCCTTCGTCTCAGTGGCTAGGAGCGTGGTGGGTATTCCCGCTAAGCATCTGTCTATGTCATCTTCAGTGGCCTCACTCTGGGGAGAGTACAACCGGGAGTAGAAATCATAGAAGACCTTCTCAATTTCCTTCTGATCTGTTACCACAACCCCATCCGGTCTAGTTATACATGGAATGATACTGTGTCTCCACTCCCCTCGCACCAACTTTACCAGGAGTTTGCCTGGTCTTTCCTGTTCCCCATATCTCCTTGCGGCATCAGGTCTGTCAAAGTAGCGTATCTCTAAATCTGCTGTCGCTCTAAATTCTCCCAATTGTTAATATCTATAGCTTAGTTTGGGTTGTGGGGTTTGTGGTATATTTTCTTGTAATTTAGTAATATCCCCTTCCCGTCTACCCAGTTCTCTATGAATATCTTTGAGTACCCCAAGTTCGTTGACATTGCTATGCCTCTGATATATACTTTAGAGGCTTGCCACAGTATCGCCTAGCTGCCCACCGTGCCTTCATTAATCTCAAAATGTTCATTGATGTGTTGGGTCATGCTGGTCTTATATATGATCTGTCAGGTGCAGCTGCTTTGAACCTCCATGGGGGTCTCTGTGGGGAGGCCTTGGGAATGTGTATGTTTTTCAAAATTGGTGAATGGTCTGACAGCTTTATGGGTTGTATCTTTGCCTTTGTCACCCAACCTAGGACTCTATGTGATAGCAGCCAGACATCAATCCTCGAGTGCATATCATGCACAGACAAATAAAAGGTGTAGGCTTGTTGCGTCCCGTGTAGGGATTGCCATACATAACGAAGGCCTAAATCCGTTACCTGGTTATGTATCATCCGGGCTGCGTTGCTGAGTGTTCTGGGGGCGTTGGACGTACAATCTAATTGGATGCCAAGTGTCGTATTAAGATCACCCCCGGCGATGATGTGCGCTGTTGGATATTTGGCACATTTCTGAAATAGTCGGGAGTAGTATTCAGGATCGTCTATATTGGGGCCATATAGATTCATGAGCATGAGCAGTACCTCCATATCGGCCAGTTTACCATGGACCAGCACATACCACCCGTCAGGGTTGCTGTCCATGACATAGTGTATAAACGGTACTGATTTATGTATGAGTGTCAGCATCCCTCGGGCTCTGCTAGAGTAGGTTGCGTAAAAGCTTTGGTTTCCCCAACCGGGTGCCAACCGCTCAGCATGATGTCCCATCAAGTGGGTCTCTTCAAGATATACAATGTGGGCACCCCGCCTATTAAAGTATGCCATGAATTTCCTCCTTTTCACCGGCATCCCAAGACCTCTCACATTCCAACTCAGTAGTGTGAACCCATTTGGATTTCTCTCAGCCATTCTCGGAAGTATTCTCGGTCCTATTACTTTTATGCCAGTGTCCCTTAATGTTCTTGTGTGTGCAGTTGAAACATATCTGTGCATTTTTAACTTTGTCCCCCAAACCAACATCCCTTCCCCCCTCTCCCACCCGCATAGTTCACTGAACATCAACTATGTCATTCCCCATACCTTTCCCAACACCCTCTCCTACATGTCCAACCAGTCCATGCACCCGCATTGGGGGGGGGTCGCTACTGTGGCAGCAGAGGCCCAGAAACTATTCACTGTCTGCCCACATTGTTTCCGTTTCTAGAACACATAATAAACCTGAGGCGTTATGCTATACATCTGTACAGTAATTTATCAATGATGTTGATGCAGCCTCACACCGATCTTACAAGGTCGTTGTCTGTTTCTTTGCTTTCAGTCATGGCTATGTGCCGGCGATACACTCCTACTGTTGTCCTTGGAGCCGGGGTTTTGTTTGGGCAGTGTTGGGATGTTCGCCTCCACAAAGGTAGCTGCTTTCTCTGGAAATGTGAAAAAGTATGTCTTGTTGTTGTGTTGCAAATGGAGTCTAGCTGGGTACAACATTGCGTATGGTACCTTCCGGTCACGCAGTATCTTTTTGACCCCTGTGAAGGATCGCCTTTCTTGCTGGACCGCAAGCGTATAGTCTGAGAAAATACGAATCACGTTCGAGCCCAGTCTTAGCTCCTGTTTTTCCCTTGCGATGCGTAGTTCCAGGTCCCTGTCTCTATAATTCATCAGTCTCGCAATGATGGGTCTGAGATATGCACCTGGTTTGGGCGTGGAGCCAGTGATCTGTGAGCCTGTTCAGCTACAAACATGGAAGACCAGCCCGGATCACCAAGTAGTTCTTTAAGCATTTCCTCCACTGCTAGTTCAATGGGACCCTTGAGTGCTTCCTCTGGGACCCCCACTATGCGTAGGTTATTACGTCAAGACCGAGCCTCCAAATCCTCACATTTAAGTTTCACAGTGCCTAAGTCCTGGCCATCTCCATTACTGTGTTGTGTAGTGCCTCAAGCATGCCCTCCGTCGCGCTGATACGTGTTTCCGCTTCTGTGATTCGGCTAGTGGCTTTTTCGAGTTGGTTTCTGATGGATGTTACGTTAGCCTTGATACCATCCAGTCTGCCACTCAGGGCTGTGAAGCCCTGCTGCATTGATGCAAACACCGCATGGGGGTCCATAGTGGCTGCCGGCACTGGAGGCATAGATTGCGAGGTCTTCTCAGTGTCTGCATTACTCATTGTGTTAATCTTGGTAACTGCCATCGTAAACTTATCAATAGAACCTTTTCCCTTCTTGGGATCTGCCCCCTTGGGCATTGTACTCTGCCTCGCTGCAATCCCATCTATTGGTGCCGCCTTTGATAGCTTTTGAATGGGTGGTGCTTGCTTTAAGAGTGTTACTGTGATAGTTCACTCCTGCATTGAGATTGTCCAATTGCAACTGTTGTTTATGAGTACCGCCTTCACATCAGATGGTATCACTCCAGTAGTTTAAAACTACAGCTGTTAATCAGAGTGTGATCGTTTCTGTTAGTGAATTGTTTGTGCCCTGTCTTAATAATGTAACTAGGTCTGTTAGTGCCTCTGTGGTGTCAGGCCATCCACCAGGACCATGCTTTCCATCATTAACTGGCTGTGTGTTATTGCCAGGGCCAGCTGTATGGGTATTCCCTTGTCCTCTGTTGCCAGTGAATCTGTTTTCTTTCCAGATGCTGGGGCCGTGTGTGCTATCATCCAGGCACCAATGCCCAGGTTTGTGCGGGCAAGTCTCAGGCGTGGGCTGCAGTTGTCTGTTCTGTGGGTCAACCTGTGTGTGCCCTGCGTCTCAACAGACTCGCTTCCCCCAGGACAGCAGCTCTGGGTCTTGTGAGTTTTCCCTAGGCGTTTTGCTTGTCTCTTGGCCAGGTCGGGTTAGGCGCAGCCGGGCACAATGGCAGACCTCTGTAGTCTGTCTGATCGGCAGTATTTAGTTGTATTAGGCAGCACCATATGTTACCACCAGTCTGGATGGACGGGGTGGCGTGCCCGTAGTTGTGGATGGGCGATAGGGTCAGGCCTGCCCAGTCCTGTGCAACTTGATCGTACTCTTGCCCCTCACACTGAAGTCTGTATACTCATCAGGCGTGCAAACTTTCCATGTGTCTGTGTGCCCTGTATGAAGTTACCGGTGTCCAGCTGCCTGCCTCCACCATGGAGTGCCATGCTCGCTGTTTTGAGCTTGTTCGAAATGCTTGTTATACCCCTGGGACCTCTGTGGCTTGTGTCGATCCCCAGCGATTTGTGTGTGTATTGCGGCGGGTGCGTGGGGAGGGTCGCCTAGCTTGGCCTGCCTTTTTCTCGACCCCCTTTCCGTATGGCGAGAGCGATTGCCCGGGCTGGAGGCTTACCATTGTCCTCATATGTGTCCCGGATCCTCCACTGGGCGCGGCAGCCGGAGCATAGCTAGTCTGCTGCAATATATCTTTTCGGCAAGACGGCTGCCTATTCCGTGGGTCCTCTGTTTGAGGGGGAAGCAGGTGTTGCAGTCCGCTAGCGCTCACCGGTCCAGAACCGGAGCGCCAGCGGGTCATCACAGGGGGGTGGGGGGAGTTATCCAGTCTTCCGCGATTCCTAACCTCGTCGAACCTTGAGCGCTGGGGAGGTTGGCCCTGGATGCATCCCTGGAGCCCTCGGTTTTTGCCTGCCTGGAGTCTTCGTGCTTCGCCGGGCTGAAGTAGTGCGTCACATGGGGTGCTGTCTTCAGACGGTCTATCTCAGCACTCGTCGCACCGATCCAGTAGATTTTTCACACGTGTGCTGCTAAGTTCTTCTGACGCCTTTCCTATAATTTTTGTTAAGAGTCGGGCTATTCTCAGCAAGTTTATACATTTTAGGCCTCTGCTTCCCACAGAGCTCAAACAGAGCGCTGCATAAGGGCGTATGCGCAACAGCGATCCCCCCTCACGGTTGAAAGTGTTTTAAAATATAGAGTGGCCGTACCCACTGGCCATGGCTAGTGGTCTGGTAGCGCTTTAAATTGGACAGTGGCCGAAGACCATGCTAGTGGTCTGGAAGTGTTCTAAAAATCTATGGAATAACAAAACCCTTGAAATTCAAGGAAAAAACATTAGTTGCAGGGACGTTAAGGTGAGATCTTAACGCAACAAAACCCCTGAAATTCAGCTAAAGCCACCTTAACGTCACGCCCCCTGTTGTGCAGCCTACAACCACAATGATGACACCACAGATGACGTCAGTGATGACATAACTACTTACATGTTGTATGAGAACACTGATGACATTACAAATCATATCACTGATGCCATCACTGGTGACAACTGTGAGAAACCAGGTGCTATCTCACCCGCTAGTCACCAGAGACTTGTCATCCAGGTGGCCAGGACACGGCCATCGCTTTTGGATCCAGTTCCACACTCTGAGCGAGGCAAAACACACAAAGGTACAGCAGTTTCGAGTTGGCAGTTAAATGAGGGGAGAAAGACCGCCAGGCACAAGCTGTTCATGAGAGGGGAAACACCCTTGACCTCATTGGCAGGAAGCTGTTACTTTCAAGAAACTTTCAAGGCAGAAAACCTAAGACCAGGAAACAAGGCTAAAGAATCCTGCATTGTGTGTCGGAGATATGGAGTGTCCTCCTGCCTGAGTGACCAAGGCAGGGGAGGATCAGCAGACGCTGTGGTATCATCCTTGGCTCCAAGAACAAAGAGCGACAGAGAACAACACAGCCAGTGAGTTGAGGAAACTGGTTTGTGTTGAAGTCAAGGTTGCAAGCAGCAACATTGTAAAGTGAGTGCTGGAAGGAACATTGTTAAACAAGTGTGATGAAAGACGCAAGTGAAGCTAAATTGCTGGTGAATATTTAAACATTAGAAGAAAAGATACAATACCATTGACAGAGTTGCCCGGCACTGTGAATGTGCTCAATCGAAGGTCTTTGTACGGTATCTTGATTAAAGGAAATGAAAGCAGAAGATCTATGTGAAGTGCAAATTGTGTGACGAGTATCAAAGTGGTCCTGCAACGGTTTTAGCAAAACCCATCACACATTTAAAATCTTCGATTCTGGTATCCAAAGGGGATCTGAGCCCGAACGAGGGGGATCCATGGTCCGAGCCTGAACGAGGGAGACCAAACTGCGACCATTGTAGAAAAGGGGATCTGAGCCCGGACGAGGGAGATCCATGGTATGAAACCTAACGAGGGAGATCAAATTGTGAACATTGTAAAAAAGGGGTGTGAGCCAGAAGGAGGGCGACTCGTGGTCCGAGCCGAAGGAGGGAGACCAGTCTTGAACTTGTGAAAGTAAAACCATGACAAAGGAAAGGAACTTTTGTGTTTTGTTTGCTGCACCCGGCCCTCTGTATTAAGAGACTATCATTGTGATAGAGACTTTGGCGGAAAGGTCCTAATGCCTATGTGTTGAACTGTTACCTTGTTTCCAAGAAGCCAGAGTGTGTGCAAAGCCTGCACGTGCTGCCTTGCCCTGTGCTGAAAATGTGGGGAAGGAAAGCTAACTGCTCAACTATCCTGACATCATTTCTTGTTCACTTTTCTTTTGCATACATTGTTATCCCACACCAATTCGTATTTAAAAGTAAGGATTGGCAATAGGCTTATTATTATAGGCCCTTTTATTTTGACAGACTCCCCTAGGACTGCGTTATTATTATTTGATGGTCGTAACTTGCTCCCATCCTTAAATTTAGGCATTTTACCAACCCACTGAAGTTTAATATACACCATAGAACTGTGATCACTTGTGTCTGTCTTCAAGGTTTGATATCATGCCTTCCTTACACAACACTAATCACATTGTAAATAACTGATTACATCAATAATGGAATTAGACATAACATCATTTATAAGTTAGCTCATGAAACTTTGATTGCCTTAATAACAATGTAGGCCATGACAAAGGCTGGGGTCCCTGGCTAGCATCAAAGGCAATAGCTATTGGTTGGTTAGTGTTCACAAATTCCAAGGTGCATGGTTAAAGGCCATATCTAGTGCCCATTAATATGTTAGAATATACAATTGGCAAAGCCTAAGGCTGTGGCCACTGGCTAGTATTGTATTGAAGACCATGGCTAGTGGCTAGCTAGTGGATATAATATCGAGTGGGCACAGCCGAATGGCAAATCTAGTGGCTGGTTTGTGTTGTATAACACACAGTGGGCATGGCCAAAGGCCATTGCTTATTGCATTTTATTATTTTAAAATATACCGTGGACATGGTCAAAAAATAGATATACAAACTTCTGGCCAGTCCATGGCTAGTGCATGATCAGTGTATGTACTATACAGTGGACACGGTTGAAAGCTGTATCCACTGGTAATTGGCAAAATCTATGGTTGGTAGCCTGTTAAGTGTTTTAAAATATTCGGTTCACATTGGAGAAGGTTGCCACCACTGTCCATCACTGGAGGCCATGGCTAGTACCCATTCATGTGTTTATATATATATATATATATATCAGTGAAAAAACACTAATAAAAACCTATCAAATTCAATGGAAAAACTTTGTTAAAGGGATGTTATGGTTAAAAATAAAACCGAAAAACCTCAGAAATTCAACAGTTATGGTAAGCTAAGCAACCAGAACTTGCGCCACCACCGTGCACTGCTAAGACTAACACCCAGGACATCAAAGATGACATCAAAACATCATTGATGACATCACTGAAATTAAATATGTATACAAATTCTGTACTTATGAAACCAGAAATACAATTTCATAGGTTGCGCAACATAATGGAATGCACCAAGCACAAAAGTGAACTGTACCTCTAACAGTATTACCTCAATGCAACCTTGCGTACACACTCAGAAGCAACTCCAAGCTACTCAGAAGAACCCCCTACAGAAAGTTTTAAGGTCTCGTATGTACATGACTTGAAAAAATAGTATTATTGTTTTCTTAGGAACAGAAATGCCAAGCACCCTGGCGTGGTTAGAAGAACATGTCCCCCATGATGAGATGAGTGAAGGAAATAACTCAAATGGTACAGAATACAATTTTTACAGTAGAAAAAGTGATGTAAATTGTTCCAAATGTCACTAAAACATGTTTTTCTTTTCAACGGTAAATAGTGAAAATTAAGAAGGTGGTCCCAATTTGCTACTAAATGAGCAAGAAAATAGGCACATACATCCCCAAACTGCAGCAAATGAACTGTTAAGTCTGTCAACAAAAATGGATGAACTGAACACTAATTTTGTACAGTTAATGACATTTGTCAAAAGTCATATTAAACACAATATTCAATACCACTGCCCCACTTGTACCTGTGCCCCTTCTCCCTGTCCCAGCCAATGATACTCACCAAATTCCTTCAATCATCGACGCTACGATGAAACCACAATCCCTTTCTCCCCTCATGATGATGAGTCGGTAGAAAACCCCAATTCCCCCATATAAGTTTCCCATTCTGCTACCCCTTGCCTTTCTTAATTCAGTGTATTTCTGTGTCTTAATAAATATCTATGTATGTACTGTAGCTGTGTGTGTTTTTTTTTAAAGCCCTGTTTGGAGTCCGTAAACAACGCGACTGTCTGGGCTGTCCAAAACCAAAATGGAGGTGTCCTACCAACACCGCGCCTGTCAGGACATGTCTGTAAAGTCATGATGCATTTTTATATAGTTTGGGGGTCCCACCCCTGTCCTGCGTACACCTGGGCGCATGCGCATCTGATCCCCTGTGTCCTATGAACACAGCGCCTGTCCGGACATGTCCATAAACTCGTGAGGCACTTTTAATTAGGTTGGGGACCACACCCATGTCCTGCGGACATCTGGCCGCATGCGCATCTGATCCCCTATATCTTACGAACACTGCTCCTGTCCGGAGGCGTCCCTAAAGTTGTGACACACTTTTAATTAGTTTGGGGATCCCACCCATGTCCTGCAGAAACCTGGGCGCATGCACATCTGATCCCCTATATCTTACGAACACTGCGCCTGTCCGGAGGTGTCCGTAAAGTTGTGACGCACTTTTAATTAGTTCGGGGATCCCACCGCTGTCCTGCAGACACCTCGGTGCATGCGCACACCGTATCCCCTGCAATAGGTATCCTGCAGACAGCCGTCCTCCCCACGGACGTTGAGGGACGTTGTCATGTAACGGCACCCGTGCAGGGCATCAGGAGTAACCGCAGACACCGTCCGTACCCCTGAACAATTAAAAAGTGCATTTCTGGCCAATCCAGGGTGTTTTGTGCTGAAACATCACCCCTGTAGAGGTCTGAGACCATGTCATGGTCAATCTAGTGACTTTTTGTAACTTTTTGAGCCCCACTTGTGGTTCGAAGTGTCTGCGGGCAGTCGCACGCTCCACAGAGCACACCCCAAAATGACACACACACAGCTGCTCCTCATTGTGTTTCTGGCAGTCCAGGAGTGAGCACCTGCTGTAGATTTTGGGACTCTGATCTCTACTTTCTTGTTCTGTGAGGAGATGGCATCCATGGCCAGGGCCACTGCAGCTGCCCCCCAACCAACACCACTGCTTTCGAAGCTGCACTCCGGGAGCACGAGAAACAGTGTCTGCTACCTAAGTAAGGCCCACCAAACATCTTCCTCTCTCTACATGCCCCTTCATCCCTGTGGTTGGTGCCCCTTACCTACTCTCCCCACTCTTCCCTCCCTTGTGTTGCGTGTGTAAAAAACCAAAACAATTACAAAACACAAAAAAATGGTTCTTTTCAGAGCCACCTTTCACAGTTCAAAAATAGAAGTACCAAAAAAGGTGCAGGCCCCTACGCAGCCTGAGAAGTCCGCGGACAGCGTGATAGTCTGCGGACATCTGAAAAATGTGGGTGGTGGCAGCATCTAAACCATTGCACTCTTTTGCGTGAGAAAGTGGTGGCTCTGAAAATAACCTTTTTTGTATTTTGTGGTTTTAAAAGTAAGTTTTAAAGTAAAGTAGGCAACACCTAGTGCAAAATGCTTGCTATATTTCCAAAAAGTGCTTCTAAGCATTTTGGATATTTTGCAAAAAAAGCTGACTACCAGCATCAGTCAGATGTACTCCATCTCTGTGGAAAATATTGGTAGTGTCAAATTTAATATTTTCATTATGGAAGGACATCATGCCAACATCTCCCAAAAATGCGAACACAGCCTTGTTGACATTGCGCCACACCTTCTCCATTTGCAGACCAAATGAACTTGAGCGCATCCACTTCTGTCTCTGGGCAATGCGAGACAAAATCAGTCTAGAACTCTGGAACATGGCCTTCAATTTCCCAAATATCTCCTTCATTGCAAACTGCAGTGAAATTCCAGTGACATACCCTAAACTGTTCCCTCCACAATGAACAATGATAATGTCCGGATGTTGCAGTATAAACCAATTGGCACAAAATGTGAGCAAGTCTTCCCACTTCATGCCGCGCACTCCATACCACTTTACATCCACATGATTAAATCCAAGATGTTCAGCCCCTCCACACTGCTCTGCATACACCTGCAACCAATGGATCCACAAGTCCCCCAAAATCCACACACTCTGCCTCCTGAAAGGCACAGCTAAAGCCATAGCCATCTGCAATTCTCTCAGCAAACAGACCTTGTGCCACACTCTCTCCTTGCATACCACACCCAGGAAACCTTATTGACCAATCCCCTGGGCTCCACAGTCCCATTTCCATGCCTGCCATCCTCAAAGGCCCCGAATGTGGCATGTGCTGTCCACAGACTACCGCGATCAGTTCGTCCAATTCAGGGGAGGGAGGGAATTAAACCCAAGGTAAGGTATTTACTCTTTTTATTTTAAAACAAGATTTTTATTGATTTTTTTTTATTATTAATTTTATCAGTTTATTACAAACCTTTAAAATAGTGAAAATCAAGATCCTCACTCCACAATTTCACAATAGAACAGTGATAGCTTTTCAAAGATGTCTTCAGGTAAGTCCAGTTCCACGATTTTCATTTCTATGTTTCCATCTCTCATTCTTTAATTATACGATCTACTTCGATCGCGCCTTCTTGTGGGTCTTTTTCTTCTTGATTTTACATGGGGTTTCATAACGACACCATAAACATGTTAGCTTCACAGAAATGGTCACAACAATTTCCAAGTATAAGATGCTTAACAACAGTACTCATGGAAATATTGCTCAAGACTTCTCAAAAAATTCCACAGACCTTCTCTATCTATGCAACTAGACTATTTCTGCAGACACACTCCTTCCATGCTGGTAGACACCATTCTACCATATTCGATGACCCAGCGGGGTGCGATTGTATGGGCGAGTAGGGTCTCTGATGATCAGCTCAGGGCACTCCAACATTCAACACAGGCTTGTTCCTTTCGAAGCTTCCCAGTATGCCGTGTGATATTCTATGAAGGGGAGCCAGACCAGGTCTATGTGGGAATGAGATTCTAATAGGACAGCAGCAAGACTTTCCATCTGATAGATGGAGTGCGCCTTCATAATCCACTCCTCTTTTGTAGGCAGGATGTTACATTTCCATTTGATCGTTAAGCACACTCATGCTGCAAGCATTACATTTCTAGGCATATGCGAGAGTGGTATATGTGTGTCTTCACTGTCCTGTTCAATGCCAAACAACACAAGTAGAGGGGAGAGTAACCTGTTGATACCATCTATTGCCGGATCCACCCCGGAACCTCTTTCCAATATATCTGGACCTTCGGGCAACCCCACCAATGGTACCAGTAATCGCATATCTCCCCACATTCCCTCCAACAGTACAGGGGTGTACCTGGGAACATCTTAGATAGCCGTAGTGGGGTGTAGTGCCACCTGATCAATAGCCTGCTATTGTGCATTTTATACTGCATGGATATCGATAAGCTCCACACTGCTCTATATATTACTCTCCATGTATCCGGCTGGTTTTGCAACTCCAGTTCTGCATCCCATTTGGCTTCAGAAGTGGGACGTGCTAGGTGACCTCTGGTGAGTAGTGCTTTATATAATTGGGTGATCAATCCCTTTGAGCTACGGCGCACACTCAGAACACGTTCAAATGCTGTGAGGGGGCACAAAGGGAGTCTCCCCAGCGCGGATCTCGTAAAACACTTCTCAGTTGTAGGAAGAGTAAGGGAGCTATTGAGATGCCATGCAGTGCTTCCTCCAACTCTTCTTTGGAAATATAGGACCCATCTCTCAACATCTGGCCCGCTCTTACTAGTCCCTCTTCATATAAGGGCTGGAAACAGAGAACCTTGCTCAAATTATCTCTTGTGGGGGAGCACAGATGCAATTTAGGGGAGATGGCCACAACGTAACACCCTTTATAGAATGGGAGGGGTGCCACACCGACCATAGTACAGCTAGGACCGGGTGTTCTTAAATCTTTTGAGGCCAGGTGCTAGTTGGGACCCATAGCCACTCCCCGAGGGTGACAGGTGCAAAGAAGACATTTTCTAGGAACACCCACTGCTCCTCCGAGTTTTCTCACAGGTGATCTGAGAGGACACAGAGCTGAGAGGCCCTATAGTAGTCAGAGAGATGGGGGAATCCCATGCCCCCCCATCTTTTGGTAGAATTAGTGTTGCATACAGGACTCTGGGATTCGAGTCTGCCCACAGGTACGCCAATAACGAACGTTTTACCTCTGTTAGAAATGCTTCGGGAACCATTACCGGGAGGGACTGGAAGAGAAATAGAAATCTAGGGAGGATGTTCATTTTAATGGAGGTATACCTCGCTGCCCAAGAAAGCGATAGTTTGGCCCATCTTCCCAAGTCTGCTCGGATGGCATTCCAAAGGGGTTTATAGTTTGTGTTAAACAGGTCGGCCAGGGTTTTCGTAATCTCTACCCCTAGGTATCTTATGGCATCTGCTTGCACTTGGAATCCCCATTCCTCTATGAGCTGGGGAGGGAGAACAGCACCCGCTAGGAGCGGTAATGCTATTGTCTTATTTAAATTGGTTTGCAACCCTGATAACTTTCCATATTCCTTCATAGTGTTGAAGAGAACGGGGACGGAGGCCGATGGGTGTGTGAGATATGTCAGCACGTCGTCTGCAAACAGAGCAAGCTTATTTTCCCTTCCCCCCTTCTCATACCGTGAATTTGGGGGTTAGACTGCACTGCCTGTGCAAATGTCTCCACAACTAGAGCGTACAACAAGAGGGAGAGCGAACATCATTGCCGCATGCCCCGAGTCTGGTCAAAGGAGCTCGAGGCTATGCCACTGACTATTACTATGACCGCGCTTCGGAAGGGCCATTCGACTCGGTCGAATGCCTTTTCGGCAACGATGACATCAGAATAGGGCAGTCCTCTTTCTCATCAAGGTGGACCATGAGGTCGAGAGTTTTGTGGATATTATCTGCTCTTTGCATGCCTTTTACATAGCCTACTTGGTCAGTGTGGACTAACTGGGGGAGAACCTGGGCAAGGGGGTTACCTAGGATACTGGCATAGATCTTTGAATACACATTTATGTGGGAGATTGGACTGTACGATGCACATTCTGTGGTGCCTTTACCTTCTTTGGGAGTCACAACTATTGTCGATTCATTGAAGGATGCGGGGGCCTGGCCTGTTTCTAGGATCGAATTAAAGAGTTTGGTCAAAAAGGGGCTTAGGGAGTTACAAAGATCTTTATAAAAGGCTGGCGTGTACACATCTTGTCCCGGGGCTTAGCCCTCTTTTAATTTAGAGACTGCTTTTTGAAACCTCTTCTGTCAATATGGGGCTATTTAGCATATCCAGGTGGCTTTGCGGTATTGGGGGCTTGGGAAGGTTATTCAGGTGCCTCTCGATGTCAGACTCGGTCCGCGTTCCCTCAGCTGAATACAGAGTCGTACAGAATCTTGAAAAATGTTCTGTTATTTCGCAGGGGTCAGTCAGTTCTACTCCCAGTTAATTTTTAATTTTAGGTACCGCCCTGTCTGCCCTTTGTTTGCATAGGCGATTAGCCAGCATGGTTTGGGCTTTATTGCCCTTTTCATAACATTTTTGTTTTAAGTATCTCAGTTGTGTCACTGCTTTGCCCTGCCAAATGTCTTTTAATTCCTTATGGAGCACTCCGATCTGACTTAAAATTGTGTCTGCTTCTGTCGGCCGTGTTCGAAGTTCCCGTTCCGACTGCGTGATCTCAGATTTCAACTCCTTCTCCCTCTTCAGCCTGATCTTATTTTTATAAGCCCCTTCTGCTATCAGGACCCCTCGAATTGTGGCTTTCCCAGCTTCCCACACAGTGTTCAGCGATAGATCTCCCATGTCGTTTGTGTTGAAATAGTCTTTTATCATCTCCACAAGAGCACAAGAGTGTTTTTGAATACATGGTATTTGCAAAGGTTGTCATTGCAGATCCATCTGCGTTTTGTGGCATGCGGAGGGCCGAGGTCTAATTCTAATTTACACAACTCGTGGTCTGTCTAGGCCACTATCTGTATAGTCGCGTTGAATATTGAGTTCTCCTCCTCTGCACCAACCAACAGATAATCTATCTGAGAGCATGTGAGGTGTGAGGGAGAGTAAAAAGGGAATGCCCTGTCCTTCGGATGCACCGTGTGCCAGGTGTCTATAAGGTGATGTGCTTTTAGTTGGCTCGAGAATCTTTCCCCTTGGGACCTGTTTGGTGGATGAGCATACCGTCTCAGAGTCCCAGTCCCACCCGGGGGCCGCTACCACATTGGAATCACCCCCAAACAGCATCATGGCTTCCCTCCAGCCTTCCAAAAAACCGAACAGCGACTCACTGAATTGGGATTGGTTCTGGTTAGAGGCATATGCAGAGCAGAGCGTGATCGGGTGTAATATCAACCTCCCCTTTAGGGCTATGAATCTCCCCTCACTGTCTCAGTGGATGTTTTCTATCTGGAGGCCAATCGACTTCCTGTACAGAATTCCCACTCTGCCCTTCTTACTGACTCCAGAGGCCCACAGTGTCCCCTTGATCTCTCGACTGACAATTCTATATTCCCCTCCTTGGGCATATTTCGTTTCCTGTACAGGATGTCTAGCTTTGAATTGACGCGCCAGCATGGATCTTTTTGGTGCTGAGTTGGTGCCCTTAGCATTAAGGGACCCAAATGTTATACCATCAGGTGGCGTCATATTGCAATTCACATTGTTGCTTAGTTACCTCGCTGGGATAAGTGGTTCTAATGTGTCTGGTTAATGTGCGTTTGGAACAAGGCAGTGTGAGAGATTTGTTGGGGTGCAACTGTGGAAGTACAAAAGTGTGGATACGTGGTCCCCTTCCCTTTCGATGAGTGTATACCCCCCTTCCCTCCTCCCCTCACCATTGAAAGATGCCAACCCCAGAATTTTCCTAGAACTGAGACGCCCTTGAACAAAGAAGTGCCACACTACAAGGACCCCTCTCCGGGTACATTTTCAAAACTGTCTCAAAAAACCAAAGATATAACAGCAGAATCTTCGACCAACATAACTTTGTACTAAGAATATTCGCTCTCTCTATAAAATTTACAAGTAAATCACACAAGTCTTCCATCAAACACAGTGCGGGTAGCTTTCCGAACCCATTTTTGGAACAGGAATACTCTTCTCCTAGGAATGCTCATCAACCTGTTCTGGGACTTTCAATCAGACATAGGCTAAAACCAGTGGAACAGCGTGCCTCAGGGCGTGTTGTATCCCTTATATTTCTGGCTTCCTGGGGCTTGGCCCCTCCTGGGGGATGCAGGCAGGGTCTTGCGCAGCAGTCCCATGGGTCTCCTGGATTTGTCCCTGCCGGGGTCCGATGTGCTCCCCTGCAGACTTTCCAGGACTCCTCTGGCCTTCTCCACTGAGGTCACTCTGTAGCTCTCACCTTCGTGCTTGAAAATTAAGGAAAAGGGGAACCCCCATCAGTAACGAATCTCGCGTTCCTGCAACCATGCAGTAAGGGGGCGACAGCCTCTTCGTTTGTTGAGTGTGGCCGCAGAGAGATCCTGGAAGAGTTTTATTCCCGACCCCTCAAACTCTATGAGTACCAATTCTCTTGCTCTCTGCAAAATGTCCTCTGCCTATAATAGTGGTATTTTACAAGGACGGACCTTGGGCCATTCGGAAGGCCTCCAGCTCTATGGACTCTGTCGAATTCCATGACAGGAGCTGTAACGGGGTCGAACAGTGATGCTAACAGGGCCTTGAATCTACTTTCCAAACAACTTGGGGTTTCACCTTGCTTTTCACAAAGGCCCATGATGCAAATGTTTGTTCTCCTCTCCTGATTTTCTAAGTCGTCCAACTTCAGCGCTATGTCTTGCTCTTTTTGTTCCAGGTCAAAAAATCTTGCCTCAGTATTCATTGCCGCTATGTCACTTGACTTCTGCTAATTTTCCACAGCCTCGATCCGGTCTTCGACCTTGCCCATCCTTGCTTGAAGGGCTGACACTGTTTCCGTGAGGCTAGATTTTATAGAGCGGATTTCGCTGAGCAGAAGACAAATATCTGATTTGGTGGCACTGTCCCGGCCATTCCCAGGGATTTCTGAGGAGCTCTTGACCTCGTCTTGCTCCATATTCCTTGGAGTGTGGCAGAACAATCGAAGCTTGGAGAGAGAGCACAGGTCCAGCTCTCCGATGGGGGAGAAGACCGACAAGTGTGTCTATGTCCGATACCTTGTGTAGCTTCTCGTTCCCAGGACAGGGACAACTGCGTTTCAGATCGGGGGGTGTGGTTTCTCCCTTCTTTCAGTGGTGTTTTCTAGGCAGGGGCCCCTTGAGGTGTTACTGCTTCTGTCGGTGTTGTACACGGTGGGCTTCCTGACTGTACAGCGGCACTATGTCCTCTCTTCTAGACCCTATTTTGCCTTTCAATTATTTGCAAATCCTCTGCTTGCTCTGAGCGTGGGTTGCTTGGCTCTAAAAGTCCCTCAACTCAGAGAGGGGAGCTGCGTGTTGAGGTTTTGGTGCTCGGTATGGAAGCCTGTAGGCCAGCCTGGGATGCCTCTTCTGCCCCGGTGTGCATCTAGGGGTTGCATTGGTTCCCTCCAGCCGCCTCCCCGCACCACCTCTGAGCAGATTGCAGATTTTCCTGATCTTTCCTCCTCTGTCCAGGGGTTGTGTTGCGGGGGCCGGCAAGTGCGTGTGAGGAAGCCCAGTGGGAGCTGGATGAACTCTCCAGGTGGAGGCACCCTTGTTTCTGGGTTTGGAGGGCCACACTTTTCTTGCCCCTCCTCCTCGGGTGCCCACCGTTGGGCTCTCGCACTACAGTGAGGATTGGGTCCACTGTGGGATGCAGTGCTATAAAAGAAAACATTCTCCGTGTAGCGGGTTAAAGCACTGTGTGCACACCCCATAGGGCTTCCCTCTCGCTGTGCCGATGTAGCTGTTGGCTCGTTCTTACACCGTGAGCATGTTGGAGTGAGTTTGCTGTCACTCTCCCTGCCACCTCCTGTGGAGCTGGCAAGCGCCTTTCCTTCTGCGCCTCCGACCACTTGGGGGGATGGCAGCCGGTTAGTGTTTGTGTGCGGGTCTGTTGGTACGCGCAGGCGCTACAAGTGATTCACGCCTGCTTTATATTAACGGGCTGACATGCTGTGTGTGTCGTGGATGGAAAAGCTGCTTTTAGAATAGACACGCAGTTTAGTAGAAAGCTCTGGTCGGGTTTGAGGGGATACGTCAGCATTTACTATGTTCCCAACACTGTAAAAGGGCTTTGTTTTGTTTGCTGTTTCTTATCGGCGGTGTTCCTGCTGTCGGTGGAGAGGACACACTGTGCAGAAGCGCTGAAGTCCACTTGCCCCCTTCTGTTGGATTCAGTGCTGGTGCAGGGAATCTCTCTTCTCCCTTTCACCGTAGCTCGAGTCTGGTGCCCGCCATTTTAGGGAGGCCTTGTCGCGGCCAGGCAGTTCAATTCAAAGATCGCGTTTCCCAAGAAATCAGCGGTGGTTTTGTCCACAATTTCACTGCAGCATGCCCCAATGTTGCATTTTCAAAAACGTGTGGTCGATTTCTCATAGAGCTTTCATATAGCGGACAGATTCGCTGTGATCTTGTGCCCGAGGAGGGAGACAAAGGTTCAAGCAGCCATTGTGTCTGTGCCCCCTGGTGGTCTCCGAGGTATTTACTCTTTAGTGGTGTCTCTGAAAAGAGCCTTTTCTTTTTTCTTTTTAAAGGGGCTTGTAAACAAGCACCTTTTTTAAATCATTTTTTGGGGCATTTCTCTTGTTTTTTTTTCCTTACAGGCTTACAGGAACCTCTTCAAAGCATTCCTTGCATTACAAAGGAAAATGGCATTTCCACGTTTGAAAAAATGAATGCCATCTGCAGCAAAAAAATCACAGTCTGAGAATTCATGTTCTCATTCTCAAAAGAGAACATCCCAACACCACACAAAAAAGAAGATATGCCTCTGTTCACAAGACACCTACCTGCATCTTGCTGAGGACAGAAGACATTGGGGCAGTTCCATAGTGGTCTAGGTGGTATGTGAGAAAATACCACCTTTGCACATGGAAAAAGCAGCATTAGTGCCTTCAACAATTCCTTCAGTGCACTCTCCAAACTTACTGCACTAATGTACCCCAAATGCAGTCCTTCAGAGTGCACCACAAGAACATCTGGAGTATTAAAAAGTGCCATATCTCGACAAAGTGCAAGCACACATTTCAAATTGCGGCCAGGCACATCACACCACAAAGACTCCACTCTCTCAAATCCAAGGTTGGCAGAAAAGCTACTTGTCTCTGCATACCACTGCAGATCAGTCACAAAGCAATCTTCCACCATCCACACACTGACTCTCTCCATCTCTGCAACCACAGCCATCTTCACTACACAGAGCAATGAAAAAACTATTACCCTTTCTTCCTATAAAGTACAACCAGAATACCTGATTGGCTAATCCTCACAGTCCCCTTTCCATGCCGGGCATCCTGGAAGGACCCGGATGTGGCACGCCCTGTCCGCAGACTACCGCGGTGTCCGCGGTTCCCGTAAACATAGAGCAGCCCTTCTTCCCTTTCCACTTCACTCTTTGTAGTTCTTCCTCATTGGCTACTGTTAAGTAGCCACACACCCATCCACCAACCACATCCAAGAACTCTACATCTAACTCTGTCTTCTTAGTTCAACACTTCAGATGTACTGTTGAACAGTCAGAGTACAGGTCTCCTGTTATTCTCAAGCACCTCCATCAAAAATTACTGTAAAACTCTCCAAGATTCCTATTTCCAGATTCATCCACATCTGCATCTTTCAACACAAAGTACAGTTATGCATATAAGTTGAACATTACATTTACAACTCTTTTACAAATGCATATCAACAGGGTTCCTACCACTTACCCTGCATTAACCTATTCAATAATCATACTCTCATATGTCCCACCTCTTGACATCAAATGGCACTCGCTAACAATGCTGTGTAGTTGCAAACATTTAATTTAATGAAGATTTTCATAACACTTTCAAAACAGATATTTGCAATTACAGCAGCACTGTCTGTCTTTTTTCTAAAACAAAAGAAAATCACATTTAAAACATTTCAACAGCATGTTTAAGTACCAGATCATGTGACCTACCCAGACATGCATGCTTACCCATATCACCCATTGTACTGTGCAAACTTTTATGTTCTTCTTTCATTCTGTCACTTTTAAAACCACTTCTCCCATGAACAAAGCTGTACTGAAACTCGCACAATGCAAACGCAAAACGAAAACTGCATGTAGGTTACTTAAGCATGGCATGTACATGGAATGAAAAATGACAACATCCAATGCATCTAAAACTATTCATTTCAACACCATTGCAAGGAAAACAAATACATGCATGCATATGTTTACAAAACTGCTGTGCGCAGGTTTTAATAAATAAATTAAACAAAATGGAAACGATTTCTCCACCATATTGCATTGCACTCAGTGTGTGCAATTTCATTAACTTTCCCACACTTGCATACTTGCTACTTAACATTCTCCTTTCTAATCTGTACATGCTTCTTGGCTTCTCAATTTTTCTCTGCATACTGGGACTTGTAGTGCACCATTTCTAATACAAATAATGCAACAACAACTCCCACACTTTCAAAACTCCAGCCCTGTAGCTCATACTTATCAAGGGAACACCGGTCCCATTACCAATGCTGCCGGTGCTCTCATGTCCCCATTTCCATACAGTGCTATGCAACTCCACACAAATAGAGACTAACATTTTCCACCACCTGCCTTTCCAGGCCAACATGACCTGTAATGTCCTAATGACACTGGGAGGCTAGCTGCCAAACAATTATTAGGAATCTGGTGGCAACCCCGTCTGAAGCAACAACAGAGTTACAAGCATACTCGTAATCACGTGCAATGTTAGTAACTCTTCTTCCCAACAACTCCTCCTACAGTGCAAAATAATGTCTTCTTGTACTACAATTACTGTGCCATTACCACACATACCCACTAATATTCTTCTTTCCCAATTGCAGTGAAGAACAGCCTCCTGAAAGAGAACAACCTCTCTCATAGAAGACAAGATCCGGAAGAAACTACTCTTCACATCCTACAAAGTAAGTGCACTAGTGTAATAGTATTATTTCTGTTACTTATACAGTGCAGTGTAGCCGGATACTAGCCTACTAAATTCTTTCCAAACCAACACTATTTACTTCACTCTTAAAGATTGCAACTCAGCAGGTAAACTCTTTCTATTCTCATCTGAACACCAGTATCGTAACACCCACTAGTATCGTAAAAACATTGTAATGTCCTTAATTATTCATGCACAGTACACTATCTTATGCACTAAACCAAGCCCTTCACACATCTACTCACACAGCTACTCTTACAACCTTCCCAACCAGAACAGGCCATTGCACAATCACACAGTCCTCTACTTAGGTCTACCCACATATTCACACACTCATTTACAATGCACACAAATACATTGCACAACTTTCAAGCCCACTTTCCTTTTTTCTCCAACAGACAGAACAGAATCCCTACTAAAAAGAAACTCCATAGAAAACAACGAAAGAATGGAGCAGATAAAACTAAAAGCATGCAAAATACTCATCCACCTCTAGCAGAATTTGTAGCAAATGTTCAAAGAAAAATGCTAATACAGTCAGTCAACGGAACCAACTAGCACTAAAAAACTAGGCCCGCTCTTCCAAAAAGTAAAAATAAAAACATATATATAAAGAAGAATAAAACTACTAATATCGCTAGCACTACATCTACCGATCTTAACGTAGCCACAGTTAAGCATTCCAAAAAATTAATTTTACAAAAAATGTTCCACCATAGAGTGCTTCAAAATCTTATAAGAACAGCAGAAAAGTCACGCTCAACCCTTAGAAATTACTGCAGAAGACTAATCCTGAAAGCTCTCATTGACAGCGCAATGCTCCTCAAAAGGAAATTGTTTATATTAATTTTAACCAGAATGAACCCACTAACAAAATTAATCAGTAAACTACAAAAAGTCCTTCTAAACATGCGCAATGTCAACATAGACCTTTGCAAACTTCTGTGCAGGTGAATGGATTCACACAAGACCATATTTCAATGAAGAGGTATATAAACAAGAGCATGAAAAACCCAATTGCCATACATATAGTAGTGGCTGAGGGTATGAAATGGGTATGAAATGGTAGATAAGGCCATTATGGTACAAGAAACCCTCATTGAAAAGATGTCCCCAAAAAACTTACAATCAACTCTTCATTCCACCAAACCAATCTGTCCGGTCTACAAATGGCTCTGCAACTGAATCTGTAACATATGGAAACAATCCTTCAAATCTTTATACCAATTCCTCAATCACTATGTGAAAGTAAAAGAGAAAATGTGAATAAAAACTTTGCAAAACATGGACTCCTGTCCAGTCCACAACTGCACTGGACTGTGAGGACATTCATTAGCCTGCATTTCAGGACATGCTTGCAAAAGCACCTTCCACCACATCAACATGTTAGCAACACACCATTCCACTATACAGAATCTTCTCCAGAGACTGTAATATGCAAAAAAGTCCTGCTTTAGAACTTCAACATTTTAATAACATTCTCCTACATGGCACAGCCAAAGAACTCCTTCAACAAATGGACCACATCCAAAGTAAATATTTTGGAAGTGAAGATCACTTGCAAAATCCAGTAACTTTAGAGAAGAGTAGCGAAAACCTTACAAATGCCAATCGTCTAATAAACACGTACACAAAAGAAATAGCAAAGTTTAAAACCACATCTGCTGAAGTACCAAACCAAGTATGTGTGTATTGTCGCAGAACTTTTTATAAAAAGAACACCAAAACTGTAGATATAACTTACAAAATAGAAGACAATGACGAATCCCAATGGTTCCAATTAGCTCTATATCTTATAGCAGAAAGCAAATACAAAATTACTAACCCCTCAATACTTTGCACATACTGCAATGCAAAGCTTGGTAATAACCAAATGCCTTCACGGGCTATCACTAATAACTTGAAAATAGTCCCACTTCCAAAACCTCTCCAACAGCTTAATTTGTATGAGAGCATTGTAATGCAAACAGTACAACCATTTCAAGTTATAATACACTGTCAATCAGAAACAGCCAAATTGCCTCCTTCTGAATTACTAAAAGGCATTTGTGGCAAAGTAGTTTATTTGCCATTAGATCTTAAAGGAAATCTAGACACTCTAGGAGTGCAACGGCCACTAGATCAATCTTTGATTATCCTAGTGAATGGTGTACCAATGAAAGACAAAAGAATTTGGCAAAAACAAGTAGACTTAAACACAGTTAGAAAAGCCCTACAATATCTTAAAGAGAAAAATGTGTACTACAAAGAAATAAACATTGAACAAAACCTAAGGGAAACCGCCAAAATAATTCAGGATTCCTCACCAACTGGCCAATTTGAACTTGTAGATCCTATTACTGCATCCAATATTTTAGACCAGTATACAATTCACCCACTACACTAAAAAGACACCATAGACGACACACTAGAAACATATCAAATGCGTGTAGCTAAAGGATCTCCAATCAGCATATTGGGAAAAAAATGTAGAAGCACAAGCATTTCCTACAGGAAAAGGGAGAAGATATGATGAAAGATGCACACAAATAACAGCATCAGAATACCGCTCTTTATGAATGTATTCTGAAGACCCCAGATTCAGACAAAACGTTGAATACATATTCCACCTCCTGTTTGAAAGTGAGCTAGCAACTCTACGTTATGCAGTTGCACACACATTGGAAACAGGTTCCAATTTTTTTTAACATGTCTGCTACCCAACTACTTCAAAAGATAAAAGACAAAGATGAAGTTTTGCAGTCAAGTATCACAAATCTCTTGGCAAGCATGCGTGGTACAAAACAATACTGGTTCTGACATCACGCTGATGTACGGTGTATGCTAAGGATCCTTGGCCCACCCACATGGTTTGTCACTTTGAGTTGTGCAGAAAATGCATGGGAGGACTTACACGACTTCCTACGAATAGCAAACCAAAACAAAAAAGGGATAGACATAAAAACACCAGGCAAACTCTGCTCTCTTGACCCTGTAAATGTATCAAGATACTTTCACCACCGCATTATTGCCTTGCTGCACTTCATCTGTAATAAAACCATTCCTCCACTCAGAGAAATGCAACACTTCTTTTGGAGAAAAGAATATCAAACCAGAGGAGCACCACACATCCACATGCTTTTGTGGATAAAAGATGCTCCTAAATTTGTTTATGACAGTGACCTTGTCTCGGGAGGATAGCTCAGTGGCAACGTGCTCGCCTTGGAAGCAAGATGACATGGAGCAACACAGGTTAGACCCGCGGGTCTGCTCTTAGAAACGTCTGGGTATAAATAACCTATCATATCATATCCTGTCATGCCATTGTTTTTCAGTTTATTCAAAAATATGTGACCTGCAACATCCCTTCAGAAAGCACACATAGTTAGCTGCTTACACAAATGTTACGCTTCCAAAAACATAAGTGTGGCAAATACTGCAGACACAGATATTTAAAACAAAGGTAAATACTATACTAAATGCTGCTTCGGTTTCCCTAGACCAGTTTCAGCAAAAGGACAAGTAAACAGCTTCATGTCTTCTATTAGACACAGTGTGAAAGGATAATCGCCTAAAAGCACATACTGCACTTAAAGAAACAGAGCTTCAAAGTACATCAATGATTACAATACAATAATTTCCCTCTTGCAGAATGCAAATATAGATATTCAATGTATTGCAGACAATTCCACTGCTGTTGCAAGATTAGTCAAAGCCTGCCTAACCAAAGCTGAGAAAACAGAGCGAAAATACCACTGGGATGACATATTATCTGGCAAAACACTGTCACAAAAATTGTACTTTGGCATAAAAATGCTCTCCCATAGAGAATGTGGATACTGCAAAGCTGCAGACCGTTTAACAGGCACAGCCTTATATGGCAAACAGTCCTGCTGCATCCAGAAAAAGAGTGCTGAAATCATATCAAGACATAGAAACAATAGCCAAAAATGATCCCAACAGCTAGGACAGTTTGAAAAACAATTTATTAGACACATACTACCCAAACAGAAGTAGTGCTTTGGAAAACATGTGCCTGTACCACATAGCGCAACATTTCTCCTACAAGAATAATGTTAAACCGGATGAAAAATGTGGGGAATACATAGTGAAAACTTGTGAAGGCAGCCTCATCAAATGTACCAAACCCAGCCTAATTAATCATATCAAGTTATCATTTAAAACTCCTCAATGTAGAGAACTTTACTACATGTCCCTACTACATCTTTCTAAACCATGGAGAAAAGAAGATGTATTGGGCACCCATGACTCATTTGAAGCTGCATTAAATGCAAATGAAAGCAGTATAACAAATGTCAATTTCATGCAATACAAAAACATGTTGGACAATGAACGCCAACAAGAGGAAGACGTTCAATCACAACTAAATGAAGACACTCCTGAGGGCAGTCAACCTACTGTTACAGGAAGCCAAAGAACCACTTGGAGAGCCACTCATAGTAAATGAAGCAGAATTAGCCACAACTGAAATAGAAATAACCATGTATCAATATGAGCAAACTGAAGAAATCTTGTCTCTGCTCAAAGCACAATTCAATAATGAGCAACTTAGCATTTTCCTAAAAGTCACTAAAGAAATTGAACATGGTTTGCAGCATGAAAACAAAACTTGTAGCTGTTCCTCTATGTAAATGGTGAAGCTGGTTCAGGCGAAACATTCTTAATAAAAATCGTCAGCAAATTCCTACAAAAAGAAGCACACAACAACCTTTCAGCTGTTGTAACAGCCCCCACAGGTTTAGCTGCCTACAACATTGGAGGTGTTACTTTACACCGACTACTGCTCCTTCCAACAGAACAACAAAACAAATTAGAGTACTATAAACTATCAACAGAAGCTGCTACTGAACAATGCAGAATTCTGAAGCAAATGAAAATGCTACTAATAGATGAGGTGAGCATGGTCTCCAACCTAATGTTTGCTTTAATTCACCTCAGACTGCAAGAAGTCCTTAAAACGGACTACGAAGAAGTCTTTGGAGGAAAACACGTTGTTTTTGTAGATCTCCTACAATTAACACCAGTGAAAGGTGAACCTATTTTTAAAACCTTAGTACACAAACAACGCTGCAACACACTTGGCAGCATAGGAAATGTAAATCTCTGGCAACATTTCCAATACAGAGAACTAACTCAAAACATGCATCAGTCTGCAGACCTTACCTATGGGCATGACACATCTGCTCCTGAAGTCATGGAACTATTAGCACAAAAAAATTTAAAAATGTATGTCCTTAATGCCAGCCCTAGCAAGCTGTACGTAATTCAATGAGACAATGGGCCTCATTACAAGTACATCGGTCCGGACTTAACACCGCCGGTATAACCATACCGGCACCATTTCCACGTCCGCCCAATCATGACCTACGGCCCCGGAAATAGCACCACCCCCAACCGCCACCGCGGAGTTAAGGGTCCCGTAAAGTCTGCCTGCACGGAAACCCCTCTATTACCGGCTATACTGTCAGTCTAGAAATCTAATTCAAGACCGCAAACGTACTTTGGTGGCCGTGGGCCAACCGTCTCATGCACGATACGACAGAATATAGGTTTTCGAGTGTTCTAATGAACAGCCATTTTGATGTAACAAGAATCGCCATTTTGTTTTATAACCATTGCTCATTGCTTTCTGTTCCTATTGCTTCGCAGTATATTTTTCGCTTACACTGCTCGACTGAGAAACAATGCTGTCTGTATATGAAAAGGACAAGGCCACAGGGCCGAGAGGATAACCAGAGTTTCGCTGAAACACAAATGTAGGCAGCACCAGGAAGAGTGCCCGGCTCCCTCCTTAATGTAGCCTTGAAGCAGAGCCGCAGGGCATTTAATCATTTCACAGCTGCCAGCCAGTCTCGTTATATGGTAGAATATGTTAGAATCATACTGCTAAAGGCTTGAATTATGCTTTTCTAACGGCCCCCCTTTGCTGAGCCCGCTAAGAGCATGTCGGCTCCCAGGACGCGAATAGCACCTGATAGATAGCAAGGTCCGGAATGTAACCCCCTCTGCATGTAGCTCGCTTCCAAGAACAGAAGCGCCATGTTCTATTCAATAACCGAAAGATGCTTACGCACTCACAAATTGCAAATTGTTACTAGAATAGATGTTTGAAGGTGTCATAGTGGCCGGAGATGTCCATCGTCACACCAAGTTCAAAGAAAAACAATGAAGATGGGTGTTAACCATGACATAGCTGATTGTTTGATATGCATTTTGTATATATGTAACTGATGTACGTAATTCGCTCTCTTGCGTCCCACGAGGTCTAGAGATACAAGTCGCGGGGCGTCGAGACCGAGTTGGCCAACTGAGACTTTTGCTTTGCAATAAAACCCTAGCTTTGGGAATACAACCTCGTGTCTGGGGTCTCTATCGTGTGTGGTGACTCGCCTTGTTTCCAGAGACGTCAGGGTCCCCTAGGGGCCGCTTTCAATACGAAACACTGCGAGTATCACAACTAGCGCGGACATGGAAACACCGCCTGAAAAATGGCATTAAAACCGTGATCACGGTGGCGGTACCGCCGCCACCGCGAACATGACGTTAAACAGTACCTGCTAAACTTAATCAGGGCACAGGTGCACCAAATCAGCCCAGCTGGACCCAGCAGCCCATTGGGAGCCTACAAAAGGGCCACACCCAGCCCAACACAATACAGAACCATGCAGGCAGCAGCTTTAGTAGCATTGGGACTGGGCCTACTCAACCAACAGGCAGCACTGCACATGATGGCAGTAATGGTGCAGAGGAGGAGGCGGAGGCGTAGGCGGCAACCAGCCAACCCTGCACCTATGGCAAACCCCATTGTCAGGCCGGCACAACCCCGCAGGCAGCCTGCAATACCACGCATCAGGGCCTCACCCTGGAACCTTACCCCAGGACATATCCACACACTATACCGGCTGGACCGTCCAACAATCCTGCACATCACTGCCATGATTGAGGACGACATCAGCAGCCACATAGACACCCCCACCACCATCCCCCCTCCTGAAGGTTGTGTCTGTACTGCATTTCCTTGGCACTGGCATCTATCAACACACAGTTGGTGAGCTGCACGGTAAAATCCTGGTACAGGTACTGGATGCCCTGTTGAGCCATGTGTCGGAACAGATAGCCCTACCCCGTACCCTCCCCGAGGTCATTGCCACCAAGTTGGCCTTCCATGCCATAGCAGGCATGCCAAATTGCATAGGTGCAGTCGACTGCACCCACATTGAGCTGACAGTACCACGTGCAATTGAGATGGTCTTCCGCAATAGGAAACAGTATCACTCGCTGAATGTACAGATGATATGTGATGCCACGCAACTGATAACACACTGTTGCGCACGTTTCCCAGCTCAACCCATGACTCAATGGTACTGCGGAATTCCACGTTGCCACGGTACATGGAACGCTATGCCGGACAAAGCACATGGCTATTGGGTGAGTACAGCTGGCAATGCACCGACCATGTTGAAGTGGTGTGTGTGTGTCCAGGCCACCAATGAGCAATGTGAGTGTACTGCTGTGACTGCACATGCATCACCCCCCCCCGCCATCAACTGAATAGACAGCGGATCCTAAACATCACAAAGCAACACATGACAGATCACCACAGTGTGCCCGTACACACCCTGCCACATGACACACACAGCCGATACTATCACTGTCCCATACACCTTGTGCCACTGCAAACACCCACCCACAATATGGAACACTGCCCTCCCAATGCACATGATGCCTGTACATGAGACGTCCTGCATCGACTACTTAATCACAGTGGAGTGACTCTGCCATGTGTGCACATCACTGCACAATGCCATACTCACAATCAAATGTCACCCGCACGGCAGAGTACACATGCACACCAATGCGTTGGTCAATGTCCAGTTGCCAACGTCCTCTGTGATGGCCAAAGAACACAACCAACCACTGCATGGCACATATGCATGAATGAACAATGACACAAGATAGCACAGCATCAGATGAAGACATGATACCGCAAACACTGACATGTCCCCCCCATTTACATCCCATGTAGGTGATGCTAGATATGGACTCACGCCATGGATGATGACAGCTGTACGGAGGCCAAGGAACAGGCATGAAGAGGCGTACAATAGGGCACATGTCCGCACACGTGCAATAATTGAGAGGACATTCGGACTGCTGAAGGCCCGGTTCCGCTGTTTGAGCAGATCTGGCGGATCACCGCTGTACAGCCCAGTGAAGGTAAAATCACGCTTGTATTTGCCATGCTGCACAATCTCTGCCTGCGCAGGAACATCCCAATGCCCCCAGATGCAGATGAAGAAGATGGGGGATGGAGATGGGGATGGAGATGGGATGGCACCACCTCCTCCTGGGCATCCACTAGATGGACAAAGAGCACGGGATGAACTGATTCGCATTTACTTTTGAGACACAGCACATTCACAGCAATGCATGGATATGGTGATGCCAATAAATGAATTGTTGTACTGCAAATGAAATGATAGATGTCCACTCATGTATGGTTTTTTTTAAATGATGATATTTTGATGAATTAACAACAGGGAAGGAGGTGCAATGGTTAGGGAAGCTGTACAACCGTACCCATCCACCACCCAAACATACCCACCCCCAACCAGGCCCCAATGTTCAAACCCGCCAAACGACCTCCCCCACCACCCAAACGTACCCACCCCTCACACCCTTCAAGTCCACATGTGTCCTGCAGTGCCCGACACACATGCCATCACTTCCGTGTGCGCTTCTGTGCTTGTGCATCCTTTCCCGAGAGCCCTGTTAGCCAACTCGAGTGCCACCTTGGAAAGGCAGTGGTGGAGCTGCATGGGGTGGTGCTATTGGATGGCACAGAATCAGGAATAGATGGCATATGTGCAATATTTGCCTGTTGGCCAATCAACATTGTCTCTATGAGCCTGGAGGTGTTGTCATTGCCCTCCCGCACATGGCGTGCCAGGCTGACTATGGTGCTGGCAAAGCGTCCAATGGACCTTGAGAGGCGACGTACTGACGTGCTGTAGCACTCCCTCTGCAGCCTAGATTCCTCGAGCTGCCTCTCCACCAGCTGGGTGAGGGTAGCCTGCTGCTCCTCCATCCGCCTCATGCGGGAATTTAACTCTGCCATTGATGGGGTGGGTGACCTCATGGGATTTCGGAGTGATGTGGGGGCTGAACTCCAGCTGATGGAAGGATTCAAAGTCATCCAATGTGGGCATCTCCCCCTGTGGCCCTGTATCAGACTGCACTGCCGGGGCACTGTTGTCACTACATGCCGCCTCCTCTGCAGTGCAGCTGCTTTCTGTGGTGGGTTGGGTGGGCATGATGGGTGCCCGTGGCACCTGTGTTGCGTCAGGCAGCGTGGAGACGGTGGGGATGTCGGTGATGGTGCCCGGCACATGTGTTGCAGTTGCTTCTAGGGGCAGAGTTGCCGAACTGCTGGCAGCATCCTCCTGTGCAGGGGCGCTGGCTTGGACACGTGCCGGTACTGATTGCCTGGGCTGTTGTGCAGTATCACTGTCACTTGATACGTCTGTGGGGACACAGAGGACATACAATTAGTTATGTGGTTGTGCCTGATGGGTGCATCACATGCATCATACAGGTTGATCATTTAATAGTGGCAGTTACATGCATCTGCTTGTTGGGGGTATGCATTGTAGTAATATTGGTTGCCATATGGATCATGATGGGTCCTTTGGCCCAGTCATGCACTGCCTGGGGGTGGGGGGTTGTTAATGGGTTCTTTGGCCCAGTCATGCACTGCCTGGGGGGGGGGGGTTTGTTGATGGGTTCTTTGGCCCAGTCATGCACTGCCTTGGGGGGGTTGTTAATGGGTTCTTTGGCCCAGTCATGCAGTGCCTTGGGGGGTTGTTAATGGGTTCTTTGGCCCAGTCATGCAGTGCCTGGGGGGGGGGGGGGTTGTTGATGGGCTCTTTGGCCCAGTCATGCACTGCCGGGGGGGGGGGGTTGTTATTGGGTCCTTTGGCCCAGTCATGCACTGCCTGGGCGGGGGGGGGTTGTTAATGGGTTCTTTGGCCCAGTCATGCACTGCCTTGGGGGGGTTGTTAATGGGTTCTTTGGCCCAGTCATGCACTGCCTGGGGGGGGGCGGGGGTTGTTAATGGGTCCTTTGGCCCAGTCATGCACTGCCTGGGGTGGGGTGTTGTTAATGGGTCCTTTGGCCCAGTCATGCACTGCCGGGGGGGGGGGGTTGTTAATGGGTTCTTTGGCCCAGTCATGCACTGCCTGGGGGGGTTGTTAATGGGTCCTTTGGCCCAGTCATGCACTGCCTGGGGGGGTTGTTTATGGGTCCTTTGGCCCAGTAATGCACTGCCTGGGGGGTTGTTAATGGGTCCTTTGGCCCAGTCATGCACTGCCAGGGGGGTTGTTAATGGGTCCTTTGGCCCAGTCATGCCATCAACATATACTCATATGGCATTCATATTTGACCACTTACCAGCATCTGCAGGTGGGCTCACTCCTGCCTCAGCCTCCCCAATCCCATGGATGCCCTCAAGGTGGAGGACACTGCTCCAACGCTCCTCCCATGCTTGCAGCCTCAGTAGGGAAGGGGGGTCCTCCACCTGTCCCACTGCTGTGTTGGCGGTGTGTGGAGATCAGGTTCCGAACCCTCAGCCTGAGGTCGTCCCACCGCTTGTGGCAGTCCTTTACACACCTCATAGTCACGCCCACAGCGGTGCACTTGCGTGCTGCTTCCGCCCACACTTCCTTCCTCCACTGCTGTGTGGCACGCCGTTGATCGGCACTGAACAGCATCTCTGCATGCTCCACTATGCGCTCCACCAAAACAGTTAGCTCTGCCTCACTAAAGCGCTGTTTGCGCTGCCTCTGGGCTGGAATCCTGGCAGACATGCTGGTGGTCCCTTTTGGCTTCTCACAGTGTGGATTCTGCTTGTGCTGACTCTGGATGGCAATGGATTGTGCTTTATATGATGGCCGCCTCTCTGTTTCCTGTTTTGGCCATCATGGTATTTCCAGTTCCGTGTCCGTGGCGACGGTGGTGGACACAGGTTTTGCGCTACTTGTGGCAGTGCTATGTCGATTTTCGTGGCTTTTTCCGTGATGGCGGTAACAACGTTTCCGCGTCCGTGTGGTGCGCGCGACCGACAGCACGTAATCGGACGGTCTTTCCGCAACCTTGCGGATGCGGATACTTTGTTACCGCCATCACGGAATCAGAGCGGTCCAGACCTGAAAGGTTGTAATGAGGCCCAATGTTAAAAAAGGAAATGCAACCAATAGTGCATATTAGCTCCACAGACAAACTGTTAGTGCACAGCATGACACTACCTATGTGTCAACATGCAACAGCACGACTAAATAGCTTAGAAAAATGTATCTCCAACACAGCTGGTTTGGAGAAAATGTTAACGCTCTGTATAAACTGCAGAGTAATTCTGAAACGTAACTTTAACGTGGAGCAAGGTTTAGTTAATGCAGCAATTGGTACAGTTGGTGGCTGCCAGACATATGCACATGACAACAACTTTGACAAAATTTCAGAAGTTAAAAGGATAGGATGCTCTACAGCATGATTCCTTCTTTTCAAAGACATGCAGAAACCAGACATCCACAACAAGAAGTGCATATTGGTCACACACTCCATTCACCCAGGTCCCACCCACAGGGTGTACCCACAACATACTGTCACTGGGAAGGCTCCAGTCAGTCTGGCCTGGACTTCACAACAACACCATATATGGAACTTCCACCCAACAGCCAGTCAGGGGGAAGGGACAGAGTCAGGGCTTCCCAGGACTTTGGGAAAACAAGGTAACAGTCAATAGAAAGCAAGAGGCCACAAGGGCCATCTTGTTTCCTATCAGGAATCAACTGATTCCAATGGCAGGGCGTGGGTACCCCAAATTGGAGGATACTCAGAGCACCTGTCAAATTCAGCATGGAGCTGCCACCAACCCATACCCTGCTCTGTGCGCCACACACAGGTGCCTAAAAACATACACTAGGGGCACAAGGTTGCACCCCCCACCCATGGGTGCCATAAGGGTATCCCATGGGTCTGTACACCAAACCAAAAACAGGAAGAGCTGCACTGCCAGGAGTCCCACATGGACACCTGGGCAGAAATTAATACAGAACAACAATGAAAAAGGACTACAGGACAAGGACAGGGAGGCCCTGTCCCTCCAATGCATTTCCAGTATCACAGTTTCCATCTGATAAATTAGAGCAAGCCCTTCTAACCACCCCTTACAAAGATGTTCTAGATCAGGTCTACAAAATTATGCTTCGATCTGGAAATAGAGGCTTAATTCGAAGAAAACATGCCTTTGACCCCATTGTACAGCAAGGAAAAGAGAATTGAGGTGGGCACTTAAACTCTGCCCCTCATCTGAGAGTGCCCAGAGAAAATTGCTAAGGTGCAAATACAAACAATGGCTTTGCTTTCATAAGTATGAAGCAACGCTGAATGACGCTCAAGAGATTTAGCAACTGGTTATCTCAAAAGATGTATTGTCCTTTTGGCGAGTAATCAACAACTTGGTGACCCCATCCTCTAACTCTTTAATTAACCCTACTGGAGAGCAAGGATGGATTGATAGCTTTACGACAGTATATAAGGGTGACACTGGGGGAGAGGAGGGGAGCCAATGTGTGAAATCTACTGGTGAATCTTGGCATTTAGCATTCTCAGAGAGCCAAATACATTCTTATTTGTTGCAGTAAGACCTTGCGAGTCCCAGGCCGGATGGCCTGTCAAATGCAGTGCTAAAACTTGATCCCGACCTCTGTGGGCATATACTGGGCCTAGTTTTCAGAAAAATTACATCACCCGCCACTATGCCAAAAACATGGACTCAGTCCATCATTGTACCAATATTCAAAAAGGGGCAACGTTGGCTAACCTGTAACTACAGACCCATAGCATTACTTGATATCCCAGCTAAAATCTATGCATCAATAGTGTTGAAAGAACTAACGACAAGGCACAGGGGGCGGGTAGATTGGACATGTTCCAAACAGGGTTTAGGAAAGGTACAGGAACAAATGCAAACATGTTCATTTTAGGTGGACTAAAGAAAGAGGTGATGGCGAGGTCGAAACTCGTCTATATGGTGTTTATTTACTTCGCCATGGCATTCGACAGTATCGATCGAACCTGTTTGTGGACAAAGCTCAGACAATGGGGTTGCTCAGCACATTTATTAGAGATCTTGGTGGCCCTCCATGCTGGCACTTCTACTATTAGAGTGCGGTCGAACGCACACAGCCAGCAGTCATCACCCATTTTTACTACTTCTGGTCTGAAACAGGGCTGCGTACTGGCCCATCTATTATTCAGCCTTTTCCTATCGGATCTTGCTGAAATATTTGGAGGGATACGTAGCTTTTCACCGAAATTAGCCCTTACTCGTTTGGACTAACTGCTTTATGCTGATGACCTTGTTCTCTGATTATACGCCAATCGGTTTGCAGCACAAGCTTGATGCCCTGGCTAATTATGCTGAATCAAACCATTTAAGTATCAACGTAATAAAATCAGATACTGACATTTAGACCGGGAATGAAGCAAAAATGCACCAGCTTCCAAAGGAATATTGGGGGTTTGCCTCTAGCAAAGGTTCACATGTTTGCTACTTGGGGTGTAGACTATCTGAACTTTAAAAGAAAACAGAGTTTCAAAGTTACCTGCCCTCCAAGATGCTTAAGCTCGCAACTCAACCTTGTGCCGTAAACCAGAAATGTGGCCATCTCTCCTTGACCCTTGTACTAGAACTTTATAGGGCAAAGGTTGTGCCATCAATAATCTAAGGGGGTGAGAATTGGGGCCTCCCACCCCTAGTGGATTGTGATGCTCTGGAGGGCATGTTTTGAGGGACGGTCCTGCACCTACCAAACAGTGTCCCAGTGGCGGTAATCCGTAACATGTTGTGGTTGACTTCTATAAAATCTCACCTTTACCGGAAGAACCTCTCATTGCTGAAAAATATTATTTGTACAAAGGAGGGCTCAATATGGTGGCTGTTAAACCAACTGCTACTTAAAGAATCTTGGGGTGCCTTACAAAATTGGGAAATCGAGTGTGATCTGCTCTGCAAAACGTATGACATCTCGAAAGACATGTTATGCTATAACCAACCCAAACGGAAAGGAGAATAAGGGAGTGGGACTGGATTGACACAATCAGCAAAGTCAGAACCTTCCATCTGTACGCCGACTTGATGATTGATGCCAGACCAGTCAGAATCAGTCCAGAATACCTGTATAGATCTCCCAGTGCATTGTTGCGGACAAAGGTGATGAGACTAAGACTAAATCTGGTCCATACAAATGAAGTCATGGGGGCACAGAGCAAAGGTCTGAGAGAGCTTAGAATATGTAGATTTTGCTCTATTTCCGAGGAGGTGGAGACGCTACACTACATATTGTTACATTGCAAATCACTAGAGGGGAAACAAATTGCATACTTTGGCCACTTAACCACTCAATCCAACGCTATGTTCAGGTTCACACTGGTAGAGTATGGCAGTTGATTGTGAATTCCTTTGGCCGTAACAAGTGGATGACTGATGCGATTCATTTTTTAAAGGAAGTCTTAGATGTATGTGAAATGACACATTTTTTTATATAATGGACATGGAAATTCAGCAATTTCTGAAATGTTCTTAATTTCTTTTTAATGTATATTTTAAATGAATTATTGTATGCATCTTCTTGTATTGTGTTTGTTAAAGGTTACTTGTTAACCAAATAACAATATTTTTTTTTAAAAAAGAACGGAAAAGTGAAAATACACCCTTTTTAACCCTTTATATCTTTTGAACCTTAACACTGATTTGCATCAAACTTTCTGGTCCTGTGGAGCCCAGGCCCTAATCTAGGAATGTCAAACACTGTGCTGATCCATCCTACAGCTCAAAGGTTATTAATCATAGAATCTTCACTTTTCCTATGGATGATAGGGTTACCATTAACTATAGAAAAGAGGAGGGTCTACTACCATGTTTTAGCTCACTGACCCTTCCCAGAGGAGACATATCCATTTGCATATTTCTCTGGTCCCACCCACAAGGGAAGAGTTATTTGAACCATGTTTGTTGTCAGTAGAGGGGCTCACACACGCTTGTTAAATACATACACCTATGTTGTATTTGCTGAAGGTACATGAAGACTATCTGCCTTAGTGCTAAACATCTGAAGGCTGAAGATGTGAATGTAGATGGCCATCTATACATACACTGTTACTGTATGAACCAAGGGTTTATGAACATTGAAACCCACTTTGTCTTGAATTTCAATATTTAAAGAAATGCAGAGTAACCTTCCGTAATGTTGAAACCGTTTGGGACATTTCTGTTCAATCTAATAATCAGAACATTGATTCTGAGGAAATTGGAAACAAAACTGTCTCCACCTCGTGGATGGAGAGCTACTTTGCTTAAACCTACTACCTACTTTAGCAAATTGCTGTTATGGTTGTGTGTTACAGAGAAATGAGTTGTGATAGCATCTTTCTTATCAGCATTAATGGCTTTAATGTCCTCTATGGTGTGTTCTTTTGGCCTTTCTGACAGTGCTTTCAACATACAAGTTGGGGCAAGAACACAGGAGAACATATATCACAAATTCAGAATTACAATCGATTTGGTCCCTGATATTGTGTTTCCATTGAACATGCACCATTTCAAACTCACTGGTTTTAATATTTTTCTGACAAATAAACAAGACCACAAGGAAGGAACCTGATGGTTGTTGCGATCATTTGGGACTGAATAATGACTTTTAGCTAATCTCCCAGTTTCTTGCCTCACCTATACCAAAACCAGGGTGACTCACCAATGATAGATTGTAAAAACTGATCTTTTTGAGAAAGTGTCAGTGCTTCTTATTTATTCCTGTAATTTGCTGAGTTTGTGAACCAAATGTTGTGATAAATTGCTTATGTGGAAATAAATCACTGTCTTTGGAACAATTATATCTAGTTCTAAGAAATTCAAAATATAGAATATTTTGAATGTCATGGGGGGATGGGAAGAGGAACATCAGGAATGGTCGAACCCCAGGCCACTCTTAGCCCAAATTAATGGTTCTTTTGTCCTCACCTTTTATTATGTATTAAGTCATTGCAGAAAAATGTCAAAGCAAATGATATTTTTCATATGAAAGATACGTTTGAGTCCAGAGACCTTTTAACTACTTTTAATTGTAACTTGTTATTATTTGCACTTTTGACACTTAACAGGATTATCTTACATTCGGCCACAAGACACACGATAGATGGTTTATCACAAAAAAAAAAAAAAAATGCTCACGTTAACGGCTTACCACTAAAAGCTTTCACTGCAAAATGGCAAGGGCAGACCAATGATAACAGCTGTACATTATGCAATGAAGCAATTGAAGATCTGCTGCACATTCCCATGTTTTTTCCTTCATATATACACATCAGAAAGCTAAAACTGTTTTTGTTTCTAAGACAATTTGATTTCTTTTTAAGTGTTGTCCTGCACTATGTTACCTACTTTCAGTTAGTTCACTCTGTGCCACCTTGGCCTTTTTGTTATATCTCAGACAGACATTTAAGATAAGAAAGGATCATATTGGTGCTGTATCTATTTTGTAAATATACTGTTTTTGACTGAAAATGTGTTTAATGAGATTTGAATCCGCAATAAACAAATAATGATACTAATTATTTTGTCATTCCATGTATTATCCTCATTTTGAAAAACAGAGGTCTCTTCCCAATAACCCAGGAAAAAATGTGCATTTAAAGTTTCAAACTTAGTGCCCATAGCAGTTCCTTGTGTTTGCAAGAAGAACTGTTGCATGAAATCGATCATCTTAAAAAGCGTTTGTGTGTGTTGTCTATATGAGGAAGGTTGATTTCTCAAAAATAATTTTGAAGCTTTAAGACCATCAGTGTGATGAATGACAGTGTACAGAGAAGTTACATCTAATGTAACTAGAATTAAATTGGTTACCCAAGGTACATTGTGTAGTCTATTAAGAACCTCTCCAGTACTCTTTAAATATGATGGGAGACTTGTTACAAAAGATAATAGGAAATAAATGTGGTTCTGTAAGAGAGCCTATAGAGCCAATATGTCTACCTGGCAAGCAAGTCTTATTTTTATCTACTTTGGGTAATAACTAAAAACCCAGTATGATGAAATGTTTGGGCATATAATTCATCATTACTGATTAGGCCCTCGCTGTGCCAATCTAATCATTTCTCTTTAAGTCCTGAATTGCACTCTTTAGTGGGATTTCCCTTTAATACAGAATAGCAATTGCCATCTTTAAGATGTTTATTGGCCTCTTGTGCGTATTTATGATGACTCCATAGGACCATGTTACCTCCTTTGTCCGCTGGTTTAATTACGCACACATTATTGTTTTGCAGTGTTTTTATACTAGATTATTCTGAATTAGAAATATTTGTTGGATGAATTGGGTGTACTTGCAAAATCAGATTCGCCATGATATACTGAAATTAGACCGGCTGATAATCTTAAGAAATGTTGATAATTTTTCAATATGTAAACATTTGTTTTAAAAACAACATGCAATGTATGCTGTGATGAACTCTGTTTTCTTTTTAATAATGTTTCATTTAGGTATTTGAAATGAAGAATTGCAAATGTGTGTAAGATCAACAATTGATCAATTTCACAATAGAAAAAAAAGAAAAAGAAAATATTTGCATAGGATAAGTCCCTCTCACTGCACTTTCAAATAGGGTAATGGGATGGTCTTCCATAATGGAAGGAACACATAGATTTGGGTTTCAAAGGACTAGGTGGTCTAATGTGATGATTGAAGGTAAAGGTGAAAGAGTAATGGGCCTCTAAGGGAGATCCTTCAGCATAAGAGAGATTCTGAACAAGCAAGAGCATCACCTTCTCTTATACTGATATCACTGATTATATTAGAAAAACGTATAACCGTTCATGTATCGGTATCAAAATATTTCTGCAGACATAATTTTCTTCAAAATGTTAAAATGTCCACTTAAACATCAACCAAGTCCAAATTCGGACTGGAAACAAGGATAGACCCTTTACTAATCTCATGATTATTTGTGATGATGCCTGAATGTCAGAAATATTCAGTATTGTCGGAGCATCAGTTTCTAATACTGGCCCCCATCTGTGATCTGGTGAGTATTGAGGTCTGAATCTTCCCTTGTTTATCTGAAAACTGTCTTCTGCTCCCCTGCCTCTTCCTTTCCTTTTGCCTCCTCTTCTTCTTTCTTCTTTTTAAATACTGTCCCTATTTCTTTTTTTTTTAACTTCTCATTATTAGGTTTACAATAGAACACATCAATTCCGCATAGGTTCAAATCCACAATACAGTATTCACTTATATATGAAAGACATGAACAAGTCATCTAACCAAATCTTATAAGAAAATCAACTATACAAAACTTAACCAAACTAACCCCATCAAGTGTTCTACCCAATACACACCAGACAACACAGAGACAACACAGCCATCACGAGAATAAGAAAAGAAAAAGGGAAGAAGAGAAGAAAACAAAGGAGACCGAAAAGAAGAAATATATGAGAGAGAAAAGAAAAAAAAAAGTACCTACTTGCTTCTTGAATTTCCTTTTACCAAGTAGAGGACTTGCATATATTCTAAAAATAAATCGAGTTTAAAAGGGATGTCCTTTGAAGGCCCTGAGGTGTGGGGGGAATCTCTTCCTCAATGGAACTTAAAGCTGGAGCACTCAGGAGTTTGGTCAGTGGGGACAAGATGTACTAAGACATCTGATGGTTGTTGATATAGTGCATGTATGCATTCTTCCTTCGCTATAATCATCTTTATCCCTTCACATTTTTCTGATTTTTTGCTGTCTAATTTCATCTTGATAGTTCTGCAGTTTAAGGTTAGATTTGTCTTGAAAAGTGTGAATCTGTAACTGGTTGGTGCACATTGTCAAAGATGAGTTCTGACAGTTTCAAATGATGTTCAATTGATAAAACTTTAGCCATACTTCAATGATGGCGATTCGCTATAAACATATGAAAGTTTCCTTGTTAATGGATTTTACGAACTGTGTGATCCGTATTGCAAAGGAAAAAAGCCTTTGCTGTGATAAGTGCCTTTTATGCTATCTGGGGAGGGTAGGTGTAGCTTCCGACCTGTAATTGAAGTATACAAGCTGAAAATTACTCCATTCATATTATATGGGAGTGACATCTGGGCTTTTCGGAACAACAAATATATTAGCAAAATAGAGGTAGAATTGTGGAAACGTTAGTTGGGGCTACCTTGGTGAACCCTCTTGAGTACATAAAACATCCCTGCAAACTCAAGCTAAGTATTGGGCATTTAACATTTACCTTAAAACTGCACACATATACGCTGAATGCAAACATTATGAAGAATACTGTTTTTGAGAATAGAAGTAAAGTGGTGGGCAGACATTTGCAATCAGACAGTGTGATTGGTGAGGAACTTGCAATTTCACTACCAATAATTAAGACTCATTTAAAAGAACTGGATCATCATTTCAAATGTCAAGAGCTTGCTAGGAAATGAAATGTGGCTGAATCTTTAAGTATGTTATTAATATGTGTACAACTGCACTATATTGCCTACTTTTCGTGTTCCAAGCAGGGGAGGTTATGTATGCAATTACGATTTCCTTTGTTTCCCACTTTAGACATTAGCAGCTCCTGAATGGGCACACCTCTACTGTTATGAAAATGTTGATTCTGTAGGACAGACAGTCAGATGGAATCTATTAATCACTGAAGGATTATTGACCGGGAATTGATGGTGAAGATGTATTGTGTAGAATTATGAAACGGGAACAAAATGCGATATTTTTTGGGCGTATAACACTGGCAGGTAGGTTATGAAGCTGAGAGTTCTGAAATAATGTACATTGGTATTAGCGTATGAGAACTATTGATGCAAATCATTTTAGCTATGTACAAAACTTAGTATTATTTTCCAATATACAATGATAATACTAAAATATAAAGGTTGTGGGCTATTCACAAAGATGATTTAGGTATGTCTGCATCTCTGTTGGTGGTACAAGGGTGTTGTTTCCACACATGGAAAAGTGCACCCTCTTTTTACAATGGGATGTGCTTTTCCATGCATGATTATAATAAGCCCATTGTAATACAAAATCATTCACTGAACTTCTCTTCCTTGGGACTCCAACAGTGTCTACACCCCAACTGTGCTAAGTGAATGTTCATCTCTGTCAGGGCTGAAACGCATTATCCCCCTCCCCCCCCAAAATCAGCATGCATGACTCACCTGGGTGCCGATAGGTTTTGAATACATTAGTGCCAGCTGCCTGCTTTTGACACCGATGGAGCCATATTGGCCAGGCTGTGTATAATTTGCGCTATTGCACAGCCCACAAGAAAAGTGCACATAAAGTTATACAGAAACCATCCAATTTGGGCATACAAAATGAAATAAAATAATGTATATGCAGAGAGTAGAGCAAAAGCAGATCTGAGATAGCTAGCAACTCTCACAGAAGACTAAGGGCCTGATCACGAGTTGAGCAGTATCCCTGGTGGGATACCACCCAACTTTATTTGCATTAGCTCCCACCCGTCTGGCGGTATTACTGCCGGATCATGGGTTGGGCGCTAACTGTAAGTCCCCATTGCCCAAGGAGAATTTTCGGTGCAATTACACCAAAAAGTGGCATTTTTGCAGCATGTTTACCCCCAGCTTTTAGCTGGGGGTAAACGCGCCAGACTCGAGATTGGGTGGACCCTTAAATGCAGCAGTAACACGTTTACCGCCACTTTTAAGGGCTACTGCGAAACTCGTGATGAGGCCCTAAATATCACACCTTGAGTAACCCTAACCTCTACCACCTTCAACACAGTACATCTGACCATATCCGTTTAGGAAGTCTGACCATATTTTCCAGTAGAGCCCAAACACGTCATTTCAATTAGAGAGGTTGCCAGCAAGTTGCCCACCAAATTCAGTATCTCCAGGGAGGAACTTGGTTTAAAAGATTTTAGGCCTCATCACGAGTTGGGCGCTAACCCTCGTGGTATTACCGTCGGGGGTATTAGCCCTACCGCCAAACCCCCCCCGGGCTATTAGTGCCGGGTCACAGGTTTGGCGGAACGGTAAGTCCCCATTCCCCATTGGGCCCATTCGGGAATTTCCCATTCCCCATTGGGCCCAATGGGGAATGTTCAGTGCTATTACCGCCGAAGGTAATAGCGCCAAAAATCGGCTAAATCTTGATCAGAGCTGAGGGTAAATCCGCCAAGCTCATGATTTGACGGACCCTTAAATGCGGCGTTACCGCCGCATTTAAGGGTTACTGCCAAACCTGTGATGAGGCAGTTAAGTGTTCTTTTCTTTGCAGTCATACGTTGCAAAATGCCCTTTCCCATAGATGACCATGAGACCCAGGTACAAAAGGAAAGCTTCTTTGTTACAGTTCGGGACAGATCATCTCCAAAGTTTACAGGACACCAGACTCAGGTACATAGGGAAGCATCCACCGGCACACCGTCGCCCACAGCCAGCCTCTCTCCAACTGTCACACATAGAACCCTCAGCACTCACACCACATTGCACTCTCAGAACTCTCATGAGATCATAATCCATGCATAGCAGACCAGGCAGGAAGAAAGCCCATTGCAACATCATACAAGCACTGAAATACCCTCGGTGGCGGGTTAGGTTTTCTAGTATTGTGTCATTACCCAAAATCAGTCATTTGAAGTCCAACTCTACGTCACTGTGCAAAGTCTCATGTGCGCGATCTGAATGACACCTGGCCTAGTAGGATCGCTGTATGTCTTCCCCCTGCTCCCCCTCCCTTGCATGGTCGGGCCTTGAAACACTTGTGTATAGGCGCGTTATAAATGCCATATCATATCATATCATATCATTCCCGGCACTTCACTGCAGAAGTATTGAATCCTGTAGCATTCCCAAAACATATGCTCAAGTTTAACGCTTCTGTGTCCACAAACACAGCATAGTTCTGAGTCGCTTAAACTCCTCCTGTGCATTCTTGCTGTTCTGCTCAAGATGGTTATGTGGCATGGTCTCCTGCCCCAGGTCAGTGAGGTCATCCGGACGTTGCAGAAATATGTGCGCCCCCTGTCAGGATTTATGGACTCACCCGAAGCATGTGACCATTGTCTTAGCAGCTTTCTGACTGCAATAGTGCATATATGGCCGAAGCTGAGTGCCACAAGCACCCAGGTCAAGCATTATAGGAAAAAAGATGCTCACCTTTTCTTCAAAGGTGCACAGAATATTTTTCGGCGAAGGTGTCCAGATGTGGTATTCTCCATGCCTGTGCTTTTCAGCTAGAGCTCTCAATGCTCTACCCTTTCCATCACAGACCAGGTCAGATATCCATTTGATAATGCACAAGAACCAATTGGCCCAGAACAGAGGCTTGCCTAGGATCTTCACTGGACAGCTATGCTTAAGCGAAACCCTGCTGGAGACAAATAGCTTCTGCTCAACAGTTTTTCCCATTCCTTGCCTGCACTATCTCACACATGATGTGTACTTTAATCAATACTCTCCATGATCTTCCGTTTGATTCAAGTGGTCTCATTACATTGGTTTCCACTTTAGTTCACCCAAACACCTTCAGGGTCAGCCAAGTGTGCATATATGTTGTGCACTACATGACAGACGGTAGGTAATTCGAGAATTGCAGGACAGGGTAGCTTTCACATCTTGATGCCGTTCTGCCGCATAGGAAATACTTGATTACTCTGTCGACTTCCTTAAAGATACGCTGCTCAACTTTGAATAGGATCATAGAGATAATATAGTTGATCCTTAGGGCCGCAGACATCTTAATGGTGTTTACTGTTCCACTCAATCTCAGGTTTTGGTTTCCCCAGTGCTTCCTCCATGTTGCAGTTCATCAGTAATTTAGTTTGTGCATTATTATCTAGATGCCCATCTTTATTAGGCATCACTGGAAGCCCCCGGTTTACAACTCTCCATCTGACTTTGCTCAATGTATTTTACGCAGCCCACATCTTGTTGAATTGCTCAGTTGTGTCCATCAGGCACGGAACTGATCTTTGTAGGCAGTGGCCATCACCAGTAGCTGATGTGATGAATTGTGCCTTTCTCAGAATCAGAGGTTTGAAAGAAGCACAATCCCTATGCTTTATTCAGCAGCACGATGCTTTGCGAATCAGGTGCTCGGGCTCAAGCTAGCTGATGTATATTTCCACACGTCTCCTAAAGACTGCACATTTTGCTATTAATGGTCCTTAAGAAGGGTGATTTATTTCTACCTTTACATATAGCTGTAACAGATAAACAACAAGTTAAATACTTATGTAAGCTCGTGGTCTATTTTCAAATGTTTTGCGTGATCTGTATACCTTCACAACTTTTAAACATGATGTCAATGGCCTTGCATGGAACTGAAATTGCACTAGTTAATATAAAAAATGCACTAAAGGAACATTTCATACAGTAGAAAGTCCTGGAGCAGAACTGTGTTTAATGCATCATCCCAATGGCACTAGTACTTGCAGTAAAGAACAAGGTTTGCCGTCAATGGGGATGATCTCGTACAGCTACCCCCAAAAGAATGTTCTTAAGCTTCCCAAAAGGAATGTCTCCTGCTGACCAGATAAGAGAAACAGTTCGTTCTGGGGAGGTGTCACACACACACAGATTCTGTTCCCAAGTGAAGTGGTATCTTCAAGGCCCAGTAAAGGACTCCCCGAGTTGCAGCAGCAAAGGCACTTGCAGATGCAGCTTTGTAGGTGGTTGGGGTCAGGGACAAGCTTATCAACCACTTTAATTCTTTTCAATTACCTGGAGGGAATGAGAGCAACAAACATAACACAGTCAGTATTACATACACCTGCGTGATAGTGGTTGCCCCAATTACAATCTATTCATCTACATCCCATACTAAACAGAACCAAGTGTATTTTAAACAGCTGAACATTCCTGAGAAGAATCTTCCTCTGCGTGAAAATGTGATGTTTCAAAACACTCCCTGAAATGAAACAGGCATAGCAACAGATAGCATCTAGACTCCGACTAGTCCCACTAGATGCACAACTATTGTGTGACTGGTCAGTAATACTGCTTTTTGGCAATTATGTTCTGAATAGAGGATGGTATTTTGACTACAGACTATATTCACTGCAGCCTTAACTTCTTTCGGGTCAGCCTATACTGCACTGCTGATCACTAATAAGGGTGAACGTATGCAATTGTCTATAGCCTTGGTTGAAAAAGGTATGTATAAAATAGCACCGTCCTGTAAGACGAAGACCATTTTCTAGAGCTAAAGGCTTGCATTTGGGGGAATGTGCATACCCACAATGCTTTGCTGATGTGCCTCTGAACTGGATATGAACTTCCAGTGATGGCACCTGGGTGGCACTGTGGCATGTGCGACTGGAACATATGGTTCATTCTACTTTCATATTTCAGGTGGAAGGTTATTTTCAAGCCTTTCTAAGCCCGCAATGACTGTGCTGATGTTTTACATGGAAAACCTAATAGATCTACCGGGTTACAACCCAATATTCTGCACACATCATAAATGCAGTGGTTACACATCCCTGCACATGACAGAGCTCTTTATGGAAGCAAACTCTGATAGGAGATAGCGACCCACAGACAGTAGAGAATCAGTTAATTCTACCCACTCCTCTTTGAATTTTCGATGGAACATGACCAACCTCTGCATGCTTAGTCACCATCACTCTGTGGCTTTGTATTCTCCTACTAAAATGAAGTCTCTATTTTTCAGAACCAATAAATGATGTCTCTATTTATGTTGTATACAAGAATCACCACAAAATGCACAGTTAAACATAAAATGATCTTCTAGTACCTTTGCTGGATTTCTCTGCATGCGTTCCATGGTCGGAGATTGTGAGGCCATAGCTCATAGACAGATGTATTCCGACAACAGGCCCCACTATACTCATCCAGGATGTAATGTAGTTTATATTCCTAAAGCAAGGGGAAAAGTGTCATCCTACGTAAGCCTGTCCGCTTATAACATTTTTGCTTGCACCTTGTGTTGATTAGACAGCCTCAATCATGTTTTCTCAATGGCCTTGTACTCTGGTGGAGGTATCATAGCTCATTCCAGCCTTTCTTCTTACAAGCCTGTCTCTCGCCCAGTGAATTTCATTTGGACACATTCATGCTTTTACCTCAGTGAAGTTATTTTTCATCTACCTGACCCAGGCCCATAGATGTCTTGATAACACAAATCACGCATGTTCTTCTCTGACACTTACCAAACACACTGTTTTGGATTACTAAAACTGGCCTCTTTCACTAAGTTTTGGAATATTGCCCACATGTCCTCCTGGCCCACTCAAACCATGAACCTTTATTTCCTCTGATTCAACTTCTTCCTGTCCAAAATATGTATTTTTGAAATAAAATCTGAAGTCCATCTCCTCTTCAGTGTTGATGCATGCCACGCCTGTTAATTATCATCCCCATCTACATTGTTAACACCTTACCGATAACGTTTCACTCCAACTATTTTCCACATATCCACAATATTTTTCCAGAATGATTCCTGTGACCCACACAACTCAGCAAGGCTAGCACTCACCCTAGACATCTATGTTCAACCTGCAGGGCACGGGTTTCAATCCTGCGACGCCTACTCAGCCGTTCATCCGTCAGAGGTAAATTAATTGAAGACCATTAAACTTTATAATTGTAAAACCCATTATTACAGTGCTTAGCAAGTAGGACTCTGGGATGAAGAGTTATATAAAAACCTGATATTATTATATTAGCACCCTTTTCAGAACATTCCCGGCTGCTTACTCCATCAGGATTCAGGAATTGCAGCCATGATCAGCCAGGAGTTGCCCAGAGTTTCACTTTGCTTTATGACTGAGCCAGCATGAACATTGCCACCATGAGACCCAGCACTCGCCACTGCATTCTTCATCCTGTTTTTTAACCCTATTTGCGATCGTTCCCTTCTCAGTGAAGGCCCGCTCTCCCATGCGCCTATCTCCCTGCCCCCTTTTCTCAATCCTTCTGCTTACCTCTTCCAGGTGATCACGCACCGAACTCGCTCCACGCTTCTGCATGTCTCCCATGCTTGTAGACCTCCCATCTTTTGCCTGCCTGACGCACAGCTCTACCATAGCAACCCCACTCTTCAGAGAAGCCGCTGAAGTGCTTTTCATATTTGCCAGAGATTTTTCACCATTTCTTAGCAAATAGGTGAAGTGGGGTGTCTGGGCACCTGATTCCCAGCATTGAGCTGCCTACTGGTGCTAATGATTATTTAAGATGGACTAAAATCCATGGTGCAGGACCTCAACACCGACTGCGACTGATCCTCCACCTGTGTCCGCCACTGCTGGCCACCCTCGGCAGTTTTCTGCTCTGCTCCTGCTGTGACCCTTCCCGCTCGGCGGCCGGCGCGGCTACCTGGGATAGCGGTGTAGTCCCTCCCACCTCAGCTGGTCACCCGGGGCCTCCATACTAGTCCTGGTGCCTTTGCCTGCAGCACTCCCCGCTCAAGAGCATGCACGGTATCAGGATCGCGGTATCAGCCCGCCTGCCTCAGCTGCCTGGGATCTTCCACCGGTGCCTCTATCCTAGACCTGGTGCCTCCGCCTGCGGCCCTCACCACTCAAGAGCAGGCGCGGTTGTCCAGGATCGCGTGTCAGCCCGCCTGCCTTCAGCTGCCTGTGACCACCACCCTGGGCCCGGGGCTTCCGCCTGCGGCGATGGGTGCCTGCTGTCTACGCCTCCATTCCGGCTCCGGACATCCATCTGCGGCGGCGGGTCCTGGGACTTACATCTCTGGCAGCAGGTGCTTGCTACCTGGTGCCTCAATTCTGACCCGGCGCCTCCGCCTGCCTTTCTGCCGGGGGCCTGCGCTCCTGGTCCAGAGCTTCCAGCTGCAGCGGCGCTCCACCAGCAGTGTCTTCTGGCCCGCCTCTGCCACCCAGGGCCGCCATGTTGTTCTTGAGTGAGGCCTTGCTTCCCGCATCCCGCGCCAGACTTGACTGCTGAGGGCTCCCACCTGACAGCGGCAGGAGCCTCCACATACTGCACCTGGTCTGACCTTGCCTCCTCCACTGACTATAGCTGCACCATTGTCCACGCCAGCACCACTCTGGGCCCCACGTCTACTTCCCGCACACCGTGTCAGGCACGTCTGCCGTGGGCTCCCATCTGACAGCGGCAGGAGCCGCTACATTCTGCACCTGGACTATTCTTGCCTACTGCCTACGACTGTACCATTGTCCACGTCAGCTCCATTGTGGGCCACACTTCGGCGGATCCCAGCTTCCCCCGGTCCAGCCTCCTCCCGCCCTGCTGCCCACTCTCTCCATAGTCTCCTGACTACTTGGGACACCCATCTACCCTATCCCCATCCAGTCCTGGAACGTGACAACTACTGGTCCTCCTCCTCCCAGGCACTCACCTGCCACATGCCACACAGTCCCTCCTACTAGACCCCCCCACGCTTCCCCTTCAACTCAGACCCAGCAAGTATCACACTTGCCTACCTCCTACTGCTCAGCCCCTGCTGCTAATCCTCTTCTAAGCGTGTTTATCCAATACAACGGTCACGACCCCGTACCCAGCCCCCGTCCGCTCCTGCCTTTCACCCTACAACACAATCCCTGCTACTAAACCTCCACCCCTCACCGGGTTTAACCTGGCATACACAAACTGCTCCAGCTCTTGCCCTACCCTTTCCTTCCCTGCCACTTACCTCTCTCTCCTCAGCTGAGTCTCTTCCCACCTCCTTCTCAGCTTTGGGCACAACCAATACTACCAACTCCCTGCCTGCCTCCTACCCACCCGTCTTGCCCTGCAACCGGGCCTTCCCCACCTCCTTCCTACCTTGGTCCCTACCACTCTTCTTAGCCAGCCTCTGTTCTAGTGCGCCCTGTCTCTTGCCACCTCCCGCACAGTCTTCAGCTGAACATCTCCCACTCCCTTCCCAACCTTTTCCCATCCATTTCTCACTGCCTGCTCCTGATCTTGCGTACTCTGACTCCCTGCTTGCTATCTACCAAACTTAGTACCATACTGAGTAGCAAGCTGAGTACCAATTTGAGCCTCCTCTCTCTCCTACACTAGTGCTGACTCTACTAGAAGCTGCTACACTGGTCCCTGTCCTTGCCATCACAAGTCTCAACAGCAACAGACCTTCATAGCTCGACATATCTCTGATTCCTCTGTTATGCGATCTGCCAAATATCTTTTTCACCACCCTCTCTTCCCTTCCCCCGCCCTCTCTCACTCTCCTCACCTTCCCCTCTCCCTCTTACTCTCTTTTTCCCTCCTCATGCCCAGTCCCCTCTTCAATCCCCTCCCCCACTCCTCCTGTTACACACCTACCCTCTCTCACCGTCCTAATCTTCTTTACCCCCCCACCGCTCATCATTCCAGCCTCATGAACATGGCGCTCTGGAACGCCAGATCCATCTGCAACAAGACCGCAGCAGTTCTCGACATATTCTTTTGTCTCAACCTTCATTTCCTATGTCTAACTGAAACCTGGATCCCCCCCCATAACACTTCTGTCCCCGCTTCCCTAACTACCTCATCGTCCTCCTTCTCTCAGATCTCTCGCGCTACTGGCCGTGACAGAGACATTGGCCTCCTCTACCACCCCAAATACCTTTCCTCTACCTCCTCACCATCTCTTCCTTCTTTCCCTTCCTTTGAATTTCTTTAAAAATCTTTCTCCTCTCCTCACCCCATTTCCTTTCTAATCATCTATCGACCCGCCGGCCCTCTTTCTTCCATCTATGAAGAGCCTGATCACCTCCTCTCGCTTATTTCTCCCTCCCCCTCTCCTCTAACTGTACTTGGTGACTTTAATCTTCACCTCCCTTCTCCCCCTCATTCCTCATCCCTCTTTCCCATCCTTGACTCCTACCTCCTTTCCCCCCCTTCCTTCTTCCCCCACTCATTCCTCTGGCTCCACTCTTGACCTCATCTTCAATTCTTCCTACCCCTCTTCCCCAGTCTCTACTCTTCCTGTCTATCTCTCCCATCATCCCTTACTCTCCTTCTCCCTTTCACCCCTCCCACATTCCCCCTCTACTAGGCCCTCTCCTCCCATCTTCTCACGGCGTGACTTTCGCAATTTTGATCCTTCCCTCTTTATTGACACTTGCTCTTCTTCTCTCCCCTCTCTCCAAGGCTTCTCTTTACTGTCAGCCAATGATACTCTATCCTCTCGTCCTCTTCTATTTCCTCTTCCCTTGATTAACGTTACCCCCTTTCTCTCTTCCACCCAACCCAGAAACCCTCTCAACCTTGGCTCACTCCTCAACTGCTCTCTATGCAGCGCCTTCTCCGACGTCTGGAGAGACTCTGGCTCAAAACTCCCTCGCTTTCCAACCAAACCTCCTATTTCTCTTAACACACTCGCTTCGACTCTTGTCTTGCCTCGGCTAAACGCTCCTACTACTCTAACCTTCTCCACTCCCAAGCCTCCCACCCTCGCCGTATCTTCCAAACTCTCTCTCGACTTCTCTCCCCTCCCACCAACTGATCCCTCCTCTTCTTCTACACTTTCTCCCTCTGACTTCGCTAGCTTCTTCTCCTCCAAGATTCTTACCCTTCGGCAAAAAATCAACTGCTCCTTGGATTTCCCCTCTTCTCCCCCCTCCCCTCATTCTGCATGTCCTACTTCTCACCTATCTCCCCTCCTGAAGTCTCCACCCTCCTCTCCAAAGCCCACCCCACATCCGCCCCAACCGACCCTCTCCCATCCCTTCTTATCCCTAAAATCTACCCTCTTCTTATTCCCTACCTTACTTCCTTCGTCAACATCTGTTTTTCCTCAGCCACCTTTCCCTCTGCTTTCAAGCATGCCACGATCATCCCTATTTTGAAGAAACCTTCTGCTGGTCCCCTTCTCAGCTCTAACTTCCGCCCTATTTCACTTCTTCCATTCCTCTCTAAGCTTCCCGAGCGCCTCGCCTACTCTCAGCTCTCATCCTTTGTCACCAATCTCTCTCTCCTACCCCCTCCCAATCTGGCTTCCGTCCTAAACACTCTCCTGAAACTGCTCTCACCTATATCCTTTACTCCCTCCTCTCTGCTCGACACTCTAAGCAATCCTCTATCCTTTTTCTCCTCGACCTCTCTGCTGCCTTCGACACTGTCGATCATCCCCTTCTTCTCCACACTCTTTCTTCCTTTGGGTTCAAAAGCTCTGTTCTCAACTGGCTATCCTCTTACCTCTCCTCCCACTCTTTTTCTGTTTCCTGGGGTGGCCGGTCCTCTCCAACCCAACCTCTAGAATACGGCATACTTCAAAGTTCGGTGCTTGGACCTTTCCTCTTCTCTCTATACACCTCCCTCCTTGCCCCTGTTATCTCCTCATTTGGCATCTCCCACCATTTCTATGATGACGACACTCAACTCTTCCTTTCTTTCTCCTCTTTCTCAACTGACCTCCACCTAAAACTTTCCTCCTGCCTTACTGCCATAAAGAACTTGATGTCTTCCCGCTTTCTCTCCCTTAACATTGACAAGACTGAAGTTGTATTCTTCCCCTCCAACTTTCTTCCCCCTCCCTCTCCTCCGCCTTTCATTCACTTTCCTCCCTCTAATCTCCCTATCTCTCTCCATGCTCGTAACGTAGGCATTCACTTTGACTCCTCTCTCTCTTTCGCCCACCATATCTCTCTCCCTTCTCGCACCTGTCGCTACCGCCTCTTCAATATTCGCAAAGTCCGTCCCTCTCTTACCTTCCATGCTACCAAACTTTTAATCTCCTCCCTTATCTTCTCCCACCTCTTCTACTGCTCTTCTTTACTCATTGGACTACCTACTTCTCATCTCGCCCCCCTCAAATCTATCTACCATTCTGCTGTTCGTACCCTCTGTCTCCTTACCTCCCGTGACTCCATCTCTACTTCCCTCTCATCCCTTGGCTGGCTTCCATTTCACTCCCAACTTAAATTTCACTTTCTCTGCCTTGTCTTCAAATCTCTCCATGGTCTTGCTCCCCCTTATCTCTCCTCCCTCCTCTCTTTCTACTCTCCCTCCCGTTCCCTTCGTTCTGCTGACCATTACCTTCTCACTGTACCTTCGTCCCCTTGTGCCCCCTCCCGTTTCCGCTCCTTCCAACTCCTAGCCCCCCTGCACTGGAACTCCCTACCTCTTGCAATCCGCTCTACCCCCACCTTCTCCTCATTCCGCACCTCCCTTAAATCTCTCCTTCTCCACTCTCCTCTTTGAAACCCCTTCCCCTTCCGCCTCCCCTCCCTCCTTTATCTTTCCCCAGGATTATCTCCCTCCCCCCACTCTCACCTTTCCCCCTTCCCGTCCCACCCAGTCCTACTCCACTACTCTCCCTATTCCCTTCAGTTAATTGCTCTTCTTGCTGTTTTGTTGACTGCTTCATATTGTAATTTGCTTCTACCGTTATATTGTTTATGTTTCATGTATTAAGTTATTCAATTGTGCAGCGTTTTGGTGTAAAGCGCTATATAAACCTATAAATACAAAACCAAATCTTTCAGATCGACTTTTAAACTACAGTTGCTTTGCCAAAACCTGTTTGGACACCATCCATCAATCCTTTCGAAGGATGAGCAGAGCTGGAAATAAAGTTTAACTATCTTAGCGTGTCTAAGGTAATTTTTTAGTGCCATTTTTACTTTTGAAAACAAATGTTATCTTTGACTAGTTAACAGGTTTCCTACCTGTAATACTTTAAAACAGTCTTCAACTATAAATGTCGTCTTTCAACTGTCCACCCTAAGCTTTTCTTGTTCTACCCTTTCCTGTTAAGGCCTAGAACATGTCCTATACATTTTGAGGGCCTTCGTTCATCTACTGTCATCTTTTCGCAGAGATCTACTCTGAAAATCTTTGCAATTCACTATACATGATCTTTCTCCTTCAATTGATTCTGAATGTGAATAAACCTGCCAGTAGTCCATAGTTAATCTCATGTTCACACCATTGTTCTTCCTAAGAAAACTGGATTGCTCTTCTACCTATTTATACAGAAGAACGACAAATTACTTATTCTGTACTACTGACCTATTAAACAGCTCACAGCTTTGTCAATACGTTTGCAGAACTCAAAGAGATAGCAGAACACATGTAAGCCTCCAGACAACATTATTAAATAAACTTTATGGTTTGCTGGATTGAACCATGCACATTTGTCAATGGAGTCTAAGTCAATACAAATCAGCTCTAGCCCAAGACTAAATAACCAATTAAGACCAAGCTCAGGCACACCAAAATACAATGTGGTGCAGAAATAAGCAGTTCTATTTGCACCAAATATCTGAAGTTACAAACAAAACAGCCAAACCAAACTCACCAATCGAAACCAGATCTGCTGTAACATCTAAGAAATTGGAAGACAACCTAGTTGCATGATAAAAAAAATGTATAAAGCTCAATATAAAGGTTCACTAGATATCAGCCACATCCCAAATACAGATGCAGAATGCCCCATCATATTCACTACTTGAGTTCTACAGAGACAGAATACATACAATTAGTGAAAGCTGTCGAAGGGTCCTCAGCTCGGAGCTGCTCTTACTCAGTTTTATAAAGGAACAAAACTACACGCTGACACCAAGCATTACCAAACTCTCGTTAATACAGTTTACACAAGAGTGTGGGTGCCCCTTGCTCACTGTGCTTAGAGAGGCAGAGCTTCACCTCACTGGTGAGCCCCGACTAGGCCGAAACACATGTCTGGGGTTGCTGTTGATACTCTTGTTCAGAGGAGAATTACCTAGAATTTTGGTGCTGGGCTGCCCAAGTGGGTGGGACCAGACTGATATGCAAATGGGTATTTCTCCTCTGTGAAAGGTACAGTGAGCTAAAACGTGGCTGTAGACCCTCCCGAAGGGTCGCCTTCCCATAGAACTGATTATTTGGCCATGTTCGTTCTCAGTAGAGGGGCTGCCAGACCTTATTGTGAGTCTTGTTAATATAGGCAGCATTCTTAAACAACTAAATAAAATATACAAATATACAGTCCCTCCTACTAGACCCCCCCCACGCTTCCCCTTCAACTCAGACCCAGCAAGTATCACACTTGCCTACCTCCTACTGCTCAGCCCCTGCTGCTAATCCTCTTCTAAGCGTGTTTATCCAATACAACGGTCACGACCCCGGATCCAGCCCCCGTCCGCTCCTGCCTTTCACCCTACAACACAATCCCTGCTACTAAACCTCCACCCCTCACCGGGTTTAACCTGGCATACACAAACTGCTCCAGCTCTTGCCCTACCCTTTCCTTCCCTGCCACTTACCTCTCTCTCCTCAGCTGAGTCTCTTCCCACCTCCTTCTCAGCTTTGGGCACAACCAATACTACCAACTCCCTGCCTGCCTCCTACCCACCTGTCTTGCCCTGCAACCGGGCCCTCCCCACCTCCTTCCTACCTTGGTCCCTACCACTCTTCTTAGCCAGCCTCTGTTCTAGTGCGCCCTGTCTCTTGCCACCTCCCGCACAGTCTTCAGCTGAACATCTCCCACTCCCTTCCCAACCTGTTCCCATCCATTTCTCGCTGCCTGCTCCTGATCTTGCGTACTCTGACTCCCTGCTTGCTATCTACCAAACTTAGTACCATACTGAGTAGCAAGCTGAGTACCAATTTGAGCCTCCTCTCTCTCCTACACTAGTGCTGACTCTACTAGAAGCTGCTACACTGGTCCCTGTCCTTGCCATCACAAGTCTCAACAGCAACAGACCTTCATAGCTCGACATATCTCTGATTCCTCTGTTATGCGATCTGCCAAATATCTTTTTCACCACCCTCTCTTCCCTTCCCCCGCCCTCTCTCACTCTCCTCACCTTCCCCTCTTACTCTCTTTTTCCCTCCTCATGCCCAGTCCCCTCTTCAATCCCCTCCCCCACTCCTCCTGTTACACACCTACCCTCTCTCACCGTCCTAATCTTCTTTACCCCCCACCGCTCATCATTCCAGCCTCATGAACATGGCGCTCTGGAACGCCAGATCCATCTGCAACAAGACCGCAGCAGTTCTCGACATATTCTTTTGTCTCAACCTTCATTTCCTATGTCTAACTGAAACCTGGATCCCCCCCCATAACACTTCTGTCCCCGCTTCCCTAACTACCTCATCGTCCTCCTTCTCTCAGATCTCTCGCGCTACTGGCCGTGACAGAGACATTGGCCTCCTCTACCACCCCAAATACCTTTCCTCTACCTCCTCACCATCTCTTCCTTCTTTCCCTTCCTTTGAATTTCTTTAAAAATCTTTCTCCTCTCCTCACCCTATTTCCTTTCTAATCATCTATCGACCCCCTGGCCCTCTTTCTTCCTTCTATGAAGAGCCTGATCACCTCCTCTCGCTTATTTCTCCCTCCCCCTCTCCTCTAACTGTACTTGGTGACTTTAATCTTCACCTCCCTTCTCCCCCTCATTCCTCATCCCTCTTTCCCATCCTTGACTCCTACCTCCTTTCCCCCCCTTCCTTCTTCCCCCACTCATTCCTCTGGCTCCACTCTTGACCTCATCTTCAATTCTTCCTACCCCTCTTCCCCAGTCTCTACTCTTCCTGTCTATCTCTCCCATCATCCCTTACTCTCCTTCTCCCTTTCACCCCTCCCACATTCCCCCTCTACTAGGCCCTCTCCTCCCATCTTCTCACGGCGTGACTTTCGCAATTTTGATCCTTCCCTCTTTATTGACACTTGCTCTTCTTCTCTCCCCTCTCTCCAAGGCTTCTCTTTACTGTCAGCCAATGATACTCTATCCTCTCGTCCTCTTCTATTTCCTCTTCCCTTGATTAACGTTACCCCCTTTCTCTCTTCCACCCAACCCAGAAACCCTCTCAACCTTGGCTCACTCCTCAACTGCTCTCTATGCAGCGCCTTCTCCGACGTCTGGAGAGACTCTGGCTCAAAACTCCCTCGCTTTCCAACCAAACCTCCTATTTCTCTTAACACACTCGCTTCGACTCTTGTCTTGCCTCGGCTAAACGCTCCTACTACTCTAACCTTCTCCACTCCCAAGCCTCCCACCCTCGCCGTATCTTCCAAACTCTCTCTCGACTTCTCTCCCCTCCCACCAACTGATCCCTCCTCTTCTTCTACACTTTCTCCCTCTGACTTCGCTAGCTTCTTCTCCTCCAAGATTCTTACCCTTCGGCAAAAAATCAACTGCTCCTTGGATTTCCCCTCTTCTCCCCCCTCCCCTCATTCTGCATGTCCTACTTCTCACCTATCTCCCCTCCTGAAGTCTCCACCCTCCTCTCCAAAGCCCACCCCACATCCGCCCCAACCGACCCTCTCCCATCCCTTCTTATCCCTAAAATCTACCCTCTTCTTATTCCCTACCTTACTTCCTTCGTCAACATCTGTTTTTCCTCAGCCACCTTTCCCTCTGCTTTCAAGCATGCCACGATCATCCCTATTTTGAAGAAACCTTCTGCTGGTCCCCTTCTCAGCTCTAACTTCCGCCCTATTTCACTTCTTCCATTCCTCTCTAAGCTTCCCGAGCGCCTCGCCTACTCTCAGCTCTCATCCTTTGTCACCAATCTCTCTCTCCTACCCCCTCCCAATCTGGCTTCCGTCCTAAACACTCTCCTGAAACTGCTCTCACCTATATCCTTTACTCCCTCCTCTCTGCTCGACACTCTAAGCAATCCTCTATCCTTTTTCTCCTCGACCTCTCTGCTGCCTTCGACACTGTCGATCATCCCCTTCTTCTCCACACTCTTTCTTCCTTTGGGTTCAAAAGCTCTGTTCTCAACTGGCTATCCTCTTACCTCTCCTCCCACTCTTTTTCTGTTTCCTGGGGTGGCCGGTCCTCTCCAACCCAACCTCTAGAATACGGCATACTTCAAAGTTCGGTGCTTGGACCTTTCCTCTTCTCTCTATACACCTCCCTCCTTGCCCCTGTTATCTCCTCATTTGGCATCTCCCACCATTTCTATGATGACGACACTCAACTCTTCCTTTCTTTCTCCTCTTTCTCAACTGACCTCCACCTAAAACTTTCCTCCTGCCTTACTGCCATAAAGAACTTGATGTCTTCCCGCTTTCTCTCCCTTAACATTGACAAGACTGAAGTTGTATTCTTCCCCTCCAACTTTCTTCCCCCTCCCTCTCCTCCGCCTTTCATTCACTTTCCTCCCTCTAATCTCCCTATCTCTCTCCATGCTCGTAACGTAGGCATTCACTTTGACTCCTCTCTCTCTTTCGCCCACCATATCTCTCTCCCTTCTCGCACCTGTCACTACCGCCTCTTCAATATTCGCAAAGTCCGTCCCTCTCTTACTTCCATGCTACCAAACTTTTAATCTCCTCCCTTATCTTCTCCCACCTCTTCTACTGCTCTTCTTTACTCATTGGACTACCTACTTCTCATCTCGCCCCCCTCAAATCTATCTACCATTCTGCTGTTCGTACCCTCTGTCTCCTTACCTCCCGTGACTCCATCTCTACTTCCCTCTCATCCCTTGGCTGGCTTCCATTTCACTCCCAACTTAAATTTCACTTTCTCTGCCTTGTCTTCAAATCTCTCCATGGTCTTGCTCCCCCTTATCTCTCCTCCCTCCTCTCTTTCTACTCTCCCTCCCGTTCCCTTCGTTCTGCTGACCATTTCCTTCTCACTGTACCTTCGTCCCCTTGTGCCCCCTCCCGTTTCCGCTCCTTCCAACTCCTAGCCCCCCTGCACTGGAACTCCCTACCTCTTGCAATCCGCTCTACCCCCACCTTCTCCTCATTCCGCACCTCCCTTAAATCTCTCCTTCTCCACTCTCCTCTTTGAAACCCCTTCCCCTTCCGCCTCCCCTCCCTCCTTTATCTTTCCCCAGGATTATCTCCCTCCCCCCCACTCTCACCTTTCCCCCTTCCCGTCCCACCCAGTCCTACTCCACTACTCTCCCTATTCCCTTCAGTTAATTGCTCTTCTTGCTGTTTTGTTGACTGCTTCATATTGTAATTTGCTTCTACCGTTATATTGTTTATGTTTCATGTATTAAGTTATTCAATTGTGCAGCGTTTTGGTGTAAAGCGCTATATAAACCTATAAATACAAAACCAAATCTTTCAGATCGACTTTTAAACTACAGTTGCTTTGCCAAAACCTGTTTGGACACCATCAATCAATCCTTTCGAATGATGAGCAGAGCTGGAAATGAAGTTTAACTATCTTAGCGTGTCTAAGGTAATTTTTTAGTTCCATTTTTACTTTTGAAAACAAATGTTATCTTTGACTAGTTAACAGGTTTCCTACCTGTAATACTTTAAAACAGTCTTAAACTATAAATGTCGTCTTTCAACTCTCCACCCTAAGCTTTTCTTGTTCTACCCTTTCCTGTTAAGGCCTAGAACATGTCCTATACATTTTGAGGGCCTTCGTTCATCTACTGTCATCTTTTCGCAGAGATCTACTCTGAAAATCTTTGCAATTCACTATACGTGATCTTTCTCCTTCAATTGATTCTGAATGTGAATAAACCTGCCAGTAGTCCATAGTTAATCTCATGTTCACACCATTGTTCTTCCTAAGAAAACTGGATTGCTCTTCTACCTATTTATACAGAAGAACGACAAATTACTTATTCTGTACTACTGACCTATTAAACAGCTCACAGCTTTGTCAATATGTTTGCAGAACTCAAAGAGATAGCAGAACACATGTAAGCCTCCAGACAACATTATTAAATAAACTTTATGGTTTGCTGGATTGAACCATGCACATTTGTCAATGGAGTCTAAGTCAATACAAATCAGCTCTAGCCCAAGACTAAATAACCAATTAAGACCAAGCTCAGGCACACCAAAATACAATGTGGTGCAGAAATAAGCAGTTCTATTTGCACCAAATATCTGAAGTTACAAACAAAACAGCCAAACCAAACTCACCAATCGAAACCAGATCTGCTGTAACATCTAAGAAATTGGAAGACAACCTAGTTGCATGATAAAAAAAATGTATAAAGCTCAATATAAAGGTTCACTAGATATCAGCCACAGCCCAAATACAGATGCAGAATGCCCCATCATATTCACTACTTGAGTTCTACAGAGACAGAATACATACAATTAGTGAAAGCTGTCGAAGGGTCCTCAGCTCGGAGCTGCTCTTACTCAGTTTTATAAAGGAACAAAACTACACGCTGACACCAAGCATTACCAAACTCTCGTTAATACAGTTTACACAAGAGTGTGGGTGCCCCTTGCTCACTGTGCTTAGAGAGGCAGAGCTTCACCTCACTGGTGAGCCCCGACTAGGCCGAAACACATGTCTGGGGTTGCTGTTGATACTCTTGTTCAGAGGAGAATTACCTAGAATTTTGGTGCTGGGCTGCCCAAGTGGGTGGGACCAGACTGATATGCAAATGGGTATTTCTCCTCTGTGAAAGGTACAGTGAGCTAAAACGTGGCTGTAGACCCTCCCGAAGGGTCGCCTTCCCATAGAACTGATTATTTGGCCATGTTCGTTCTCAGTAGAGGGGCTGCCAGACCTTATTGTGAGTCTTGTTAATATAGGCAGCATTCTTAAACAACTAAATAAAAGCCAACATCACACCTTTAATTTAAATTAAATGCAGCAACATCAGATTTATCTCATCAATACCCTATCATACATTTACTGTTCATGGCAAAAGGTTTAAATAGAGATGTGTCTCAACAACTCCAAGACATAGTGAAGACACAGCTCTGTTCCATGACTGTCAATCTGGTTTTAGACTGGCCAAGAACCAACCACCATAGACATCATAGATGACACACTAAAAATGTAAGATTAAAAACCAACCATTGGTCTTGGATTTATCATCTGCATGTTAGATAGTAGACAACACATTAATTCAAGACCACTGCAGACACTCGATGGGCATGGGGACTGCCATAAACTGGGAGACCTCCTTCCAGAAGGACCAAACAGGACAGATTAAGACACACCACTTCTTATCAGAACTGCACCCCTACAGCATTCCATATCCCCCTGGCTATTCAACAACTTAATGAGGAACCTGGCATCTCTCATTGAACACCAACATTCATATTCTACGCAGACAGTACACTGTTAACGTACATAAGAGGACCCACTACAGAATGCCTCAATAGCATCCATGGTTAGATGTATGACAACATCCTCTGCCAGAATAGTTGCAAATCATTATACCAGGTAATTTCTGGTTCAAATGGCCCGAAACGTTAGGTCACCCATCTGCACTGGTAGACAAAACTAAAAATGTAGTCATTATTTGTTTTTACTATAAACTAACATTTGCACCAGAGATTAATGTAGTTACTCAACAAACCCTCTATAAAACCATATCTCACCAAGAAGATCCTCCCACTACTAGAAGCAGGCCATAAAACTGAAGTGATCATATTCCTACTTGTATTACTGCAATAGCTTGAATACGTACCTGCCAAAGAAAATAACTACAACCATCCGTAACCTGTCTAAAAGAGAGCTCCAAGAAAGATAATGGAAACTAAACTAAGTGATCACATCACTCTGGCATCAAAAGCTACTGTAGCTCCCCATCAAGCAGAGAGAATTGTTCTAAATTATATGCATGACACACCAGGTCTACTGGCCGAAGCAAAAGCAATATCGTTCATATTGACTCGCTTTCTGCCATATCAAGGTTCATCTGATCGGCAAGAGCAAAGGAATACCAACCTGCATAAGCACACAAGACACACGAAGGGGAAAACAGGTTGTCTACATGAGGTCACACCTTTAAACGTTACCTCCTGGCTTTAGACATCAAGAAAATGCCATACAATTTAGGAAGGTCTCACCCGATTAAGCACAGAGGACGTGTCCATTCATAGCCTCAGCATTCACTGGGGGATTCTAAGGAAAAATCTGTCAAGGTTGATTACAAACATCTTATAAGCAGCTCAGCACTGCAGTACCGATTTACTGATGCAAGCCAAAGGTTAAGAACAATAGTCTTCCAAAAGTACTTCCGATTGCAAGGGACTCGCCAAACTATGGCTCTGAAAACCAACCAACATAACCTTAATCTCAGTAACGATGATTGTAAATGTATGAAGATATTACGTTTGTTGTCCCTGGAAAGCGACCTATGGTTGGTTGTATGTGATCATCGCTAGAAATAACATCGGGGCTGACTCACTTTTTCTTTTTAAAAGGCACTAAACACCCTCCCCAACATATTTTAGGGCTAGTGCAAATGTGTAAACAAATTCCAGTCCTAGAATATATGGGGACACTGTTGGCTAGTGCCTTTAAGAAAAAATAGAGTCGACCTTGATGTTATTTCCAGCAATATCACATCACTGGATACCCCTATGGTCAAGCTGTTAATGGGCCTGAATGTATCCTACAGTATGTACCCCACCTTGTATAATAAATATACCCTTTGCCACCTATCACAGCACCCTCCGCTTCCACTGTGGCTTAAAGGATTTGTTTGATCGTGGTGTATTATACATTACAAATAAATGGGGTTGTCATTGGCAGATCTTTCAGCCAGTGCTTTGGTCTCTTCTTTACAACTCGACAAGTTTACATTGCTTTTTGTAACGAAATAAGGAAAAAGCTCCCCTCAGGCACTTCTGTCTATTCTGAGACAGCAAAACAATTGCGAAATCCTGATTTTAGTAGACTCCATGAAATGATCATGTCTCTAAACATTTATTCCGAGCTCAATTGAGGTGCTGGATTATGCAATGTCCGAATGTTTTTACAGTTCATTGCTTACAATCTTTCAATGGACAGTAACATTCCTAAATCTGACGATTACACTGAACATTCTGTGACATCTTTGTGGCGTTGGGCATTTTTGATCAACTTGACCTACCAACCCATATCAGAATGCAATGAATGCATGTAACTTTAGTTAGTGACTGTCGAAACTCGCTGGGTCCTCACTTCCATCTTAATATCGGTATCATGTTCCTACACCTTTGCGCCTACCCGAGGCTAATGCTCCCTTTACTGAGACTATCACTCTCGCTGTGGGCATCTACCCTTGTGATCCTTTTACCATCAGCTAGCCTAGCTGCAACCATCAATCTGAGCCTTGGATCTATGGCCCCTACCTGCAGGCCTTTGGCCTTCTACCAACCTAAACAGATAGCAGCTCTGCACAATGACTTAAGACTCAGCATTGCACCTGCTCTTCACAATAGCCTGCCTCACTCGAGCGCTGAGCCTCCCAACATTTACCTTAATGTCCCTGCCTTATGGTTAGATCACTTCACCAAAAAACCTACACCTAACCAACCATATTCTACTTACCTAAGAAACAAGAGATTAGGAACTAGATTTATGGGCATGACTGGGCACTCTAAGCATCGTAGCTCCTGGCTGAAACGCTTGACGCCCAGCCCTCCCCCCAGACTCCTTTCTCACCTATACCCAAGCTCCCTCAGTTGACCCTAGCCCCACCAGGCAAAGCCATACAGATTAAGGCTGCTCTGGTCAGCACAAGGTCCCTCGCAGCTCACGCACTCGACATCGCTGACCTTATCAAGACACAAGGGCTTGACTTCATTGCCATCTCCGAGACCTGGCTGCATGTCGCTTCGGGCTCGGCACTCTCCCTGGCAATTCCCCGTGAGTACTCCATCTCTAGATGCGACCGCACCTCCAGAGGAGGCGGAGTTGGCTTCATCCATAAAAACACACTAGGACTTAGAGCACTACCTAGTACAAACATGGATTCTGCCGAGCTACTCTATGTCAAACTTCCACTTTCTGCCAATCAAACGGCCACTGTACACCTAATCTACAGACCACCTGGTCCTCCCACATCATTTGTGGATGACATTACCTCCTTAGTACTCGACAAAGCTAAAACCAACTCACAAATTATCCTTCTTGGAGACCTCAATCTAGGTTACCAAGACCCCAATGACCCCACGGCCATGACTTCCCCAACACCCTAACTGATTTAGGATTCTCCCATCATATACAAGAGCCTACCCACATAAAAGGGAGGTCCTTAGATTGGCTAAGTGACATTATCTGTAACATCAGTCTACTCTCAAACTCACCGTGCACATGGTTGGATCACCATATCATTACCTTTAACATTGAAGCAGTTCACCTACCTGCGCATTCCGTCGCACCTGCCATCCCTACCAGAAACAAAAAGGACATAACGTCCGAGAAGCTACTCCCCCTCATCCTTCCTACCCTCAACAACGTCATTGATTCTTGCTCGGACCCCATCACTCTAGCTGACACTTATAACCAGGTGGTGCTTTCAGCTATAAACTCCATCGCCCCTCTCAAACTCAGGAAACCCAAACAGCATGCACACCTCAATTTGTGGTTCACACCACAGCTAAGAGTGCTTCGCAAAGAGAAACGCAGTGCGGAAACACGCTGGAAAAGTGACCCTTCTGATGCCCACAAAGACGGACTCTTCCTAGCTACTCTTAACTACAAAGAAGCCATATTCCAGGCCAAAAAAGAGTCCTACAATAATCGTATCTTGTCAGCACAATCCAATACTAAAGAATTATTCAAAATTCTTAAGGAACTTGAGTCTCCTGCAGTACCTCCAGACTCTTGCACCAAAGACAGCAATTGGTGTACCAATATACAGACAGCACTTCTGGACAAAATTGCATCCCTCCAAACCAAAATTAGAGGTAAACAAAACTCACTAGAGCAGTCGGACAATCCTCTGACCATTCCTACATCTGGTACTGGCCATGCCAACTTGAATTGTAAACCGTTCGCCTTCTCCCCTCTTACTAATTCTGAAGTAGAAAGAATTATAAACAATCTTAAACCTTCCAACTGTCAAGGTGACCCATGCCCGGCTCCTTTCATCAAGGAAGCCTCTCACGATCTAGCCCCCTTCATCACGGCCTTCATAAACGCTTCTTTCAAAATGGGCATAGTCCCTGACAACCTCAAGGACGCCTGGGTGATCCCACTACTTAAAAAAACCATCCCTTGAACCCAACATACCTATTAATTTTAGACCTATCACTACAGGCCCTTTCCTGCTCAAGATTTTAGATCGTGCAGCCTATCTGCAGATCCAAGAATATCTTGAATCTAACAATCTCCTTGGGCTAAAACAATCCGACTTCCGCCCTAAACACGGAACTGAAACAGCCTTGATCGATCTGAAAACTCAATAAACTAGACCAGGCCTTTAAGTCCTTCAACATTGATGGCAATGACATTAAGGTCTCCAAGGACACTAAAACTCTAGGCGTCTATCTGGACTCTGCCCTTTCACTGAACAGACAAAGTAATGCAGTAAGGTCGGCCTCGACCTATACCTGCAAACTCATCACTGCCTGCAGACCCTTCCTGAACTCCCATAACTGCATTACCTTGGCAAGAACACTCATTATGTCTAAGATCGACTACTGCAGTGCCCTTGACTTGGGGACTAGTCAGTCCAACCTCAACAAACTGCAAACAACCCAGAATAATGCCATCAGGGCGGCTCTCAATATCCCCAGGCACGCCCATATTTCTAACGTCAGATCAGATCTATGCTGGCTCCCAGTAAAACAAAGAATCGCCTTGAAAACCCTAGCCTTGACACACAAATTCCTGGACAACAAGGCCCCACCCTACCTCTCCACCCGTCTCACTCTCCATACCTCCACACGACCCACTAGAACTCCACAAATTTGCAGCCTCATTTTGCCCAGATTCAAACTCCAAAAAGCCAGAGGAGCAAGCTTCCCTGTCCTAGCCTTGAAGCTCTGGAACTCCCTTCCTGTCCCCATCAGAACTGAGCCTTCTTTTCAAACCTTCAAGAATAAAACCAAATCTTGGCCCTTCACGCAGAAATACAAATACGAGCTTGCCCCTTTACCATTTCCGGTATGTCTCCTTGAGGTGTGCCTGGGCGAGTATGGTGCCCATCCTTGTACACATATTACTCTCATTATTTCCAACAGGCAGTTCCACAGCACCACTTCTTCCCCCTTTGTACGTTTGTTCATCCTAGTCACAAAGTCTTTCCTCTTGTCTATCTGCTTTTTAAACTGTAGGACGTTTGACATATTTTTGCACTGCAATCCTTCCCAAACAGAGACTCTGTTATCGTACTCATTTTTTCCATTTATTCCTTTATTCCCTCAATCTTCCCCCAATCGCTGCGAAGAGCCACATCTTCTCCACAACACAAGAAGTGCATTATCAACATGACTAAACTAGTGCCTCTTGGAACATTCGCCACTGGTCACTAATCTTTAAACATGTCAAACATTAAGGCAGTCGGATCCGTAGCACTTGCCTTTTTTCCTTCCCTGAAATGGCTAATATCGGAGCCATAAATTCATTAGTTCGGCAGGGATGAAGCACAAAGAATGGTTGCCCAAGCAGCGGGTGTTCCTGCAAAAGTAAGCATTGAACGTGTTAAATGAGCTACGTACTCTCTTGACAAGTACTGATTTAAAACAAAGGATTACATGAAATCACATTTTGTAAAAGAAGTACACATTTCATTTGTATTTTAAATGTTATTTAATTATTCAAACAAAAGAAAGATGAGTTGGAAAGAATATCACATGGCAATCTGCAGGTCCATGCAGAAACCTAAAGAAAAAAAGAGGAAAAACTAATCTAGATAGTTTCATAATCAAAACACACTTAGCGAATAACATTTTTTTTTAAAGATTTGATATACGTTTCACCACCTGTACCTAAAACCATATGAGTGAAATAATACCAATTATCAATGGAAACTAAGCCAAGGACACCAGCGTGCTAACAAGGAAAGGAGAAAAAACTAAAAAGGGAGGGAGGCAAGAAAAGAAATGTAAAACGTGTAGAAAATGTCAGCCATTTACAAAGACAAAGACAGACAAAGATAGTATAGAAAATCTATACAAACAGATTTCTATGCATACAGATCATATTGCACTTTTCGTCTCCAGAAGTAGAATTTTCCTCATGCATTCAATGTACACATAACCTGTAAGCAAACCTTTATAGTGAAAAATCCTGGACTTTTCCACAGTTGTAAAATAATCCTTTTCAGTACAAAGGGAGCTCTTGGTAGGGTGACGGGTCACAGGGAAGAGGCTAATGGATGTGGGCTGGAAGACTCTGGGGGCCAGGAGTGCCTGCTCCCCTTTGCAGTTTCCAGAGGCAGTCTAAAGGGGATTGCCAAAGTCCACATCCCATCCCAACCTAGCCTCATATGCTACGTACCTCCTAATACTCTGAGACTCCCATTGTTGTCCAGTAAGTACAACCTGTGTACAGAAAAGAGAACTGTGACGAATCAATTGAATTTTTACCTTTTCCCCAAAGGGGAGCCCCCTCTGTGAGGTTAGGGAGGTGAGCCTGCTCTGCAACACCCTGCCTCGGTGTCGAGGCAAGTGGGACATCACCGGGAGAGACTCCCACTTTGGGGCCAAGGACTTACGTTCCTTTGAGGAACTCCCTAGAGAATATACTACTACTACTACCTCTTCAGACCTGTCCCATAAAGATTTCTGTGAAGAAAATACCTGTATGTGCTGTTGTCATTAAGAAACTAGGAATATTCCTTTAGTTAAGAAATCCCCATTAACTGAGATGAGTAAGAAGCCCTGGGAGACAGAAAGAAAGGAATGTGGGGCTACATCGGGGAAAACCCACGGCTACGTAGCATATGAAAAGGTAGGAGTCTGCAGATGGAAAAAGGAAACCCGCAAGTTACAAATTAGTTGGCAATGAACAGAGGCTGAACTTGTGAGAGAGTAGGAACCAGAGAGAGAGAGAGAGAGAGATGCACAGCGTCTCATAATGATGAGAAGGAGAGGAACATAGTCAGATTTGCCAAGTGGGTAGTGGACCAGAGGTCCTGTAAACAACAGTGATTTCACTCTACCAATACGAACAAGCCGATAACTGAAAGACTTGAGCGCCTTCAAATATGGCTGCATGGAGAAAGAGATGTGAAGAAAACAGCAGAGGCCAACCTGACAAAGCAAAGAGACAACCAGGAGAAAACAGAGAACCCAGTGACGTTATCCCTGACAGCGAAAGGTAACAGGGAAGACGGGAGACCTGGGAGGGGGACAGAGAACCATTATGGAGATACTCCTGCTCGTCCCAGTACAGATAAAGAGACTATAACATTAAAACCCAGTGAAGCAAATAAGAATCATTATTGGAATGCTCATACTCGTACCAGTAAAATAAAATAGAAGAGTATTTCATGTTAATGTCTAGAAAAGTGAATGAAAATCATTACTGGAGTACTCATACCCATCTGAGTGAGAGGAAAATCTCACATTAATACCCAAAAAGGGTAACGGAAATCAGCATTGGAATGTCTATAATCATATCAGTCAAGAAAGACTAAATAAAGAGGGGAGACCAAGAATAAGAGAAAAACCTGAAGAAAAGGCTGGGACAAAATATAGATACAAAAAATGTTTTCAGAATTGTGAACCGTGTACAAAAAGAGAGTATCAAAGGAGAGACTGGCAGATATTGGATAACCCGGCTATTCAAAAAGAAAGTCTAAAGGAAAGCGAGAAGGGAATGGAAATCTATAACCAAAGAGAAAAGGGAAGAAAGCCCAAGAAAGAATTGAATGAACTGTGTGAATTGACAGTCTTGAACTGAGACTATTTGAAGATAACCTATTGAACTGAAGTTTGCCGGAAGCAAATACACCAGGAGAAGAGAGTCATTCTCCTGATCTTAGTTGATTATAATAGTGGTAGGGTCAGTTAGGTTAGTTTGGACTGTGGGCGGATATTTTTAAGACATTCACTGATTACTGAGGAGTACCTTGGCTAATTTTGTTAGGTAGGGATGCCTCATAGGATAGAGAAAGATAGGCAATATTCATTTTGTTAACAAAACAACAGTGAAATGGCTAATCAGAGTCTGCATCCTTCTTCTGACCCTCCACAGAACCCTGGGAAATTCGGAGACTGTCACCTACAGAAAAGCAATCGCAGAGCTCCACAAGCGATGTGTTATTAGCGAGTGTCAGTTTGCAGTGAGCAACAGTTCCACACGCACAGCTCGGGGGGATGCGCCGCAAGCCCGGCCTCCAACAAACTGTAGGAGCTTTTGGTCATGCAAACAAACATGTTACTATACTGCAGGAGGAATTTGTCAGCTGCAGAATACAACAGTGCCATCATGGAGTCGCCGGTTAGGAACAAAGTGGCACCTGACTTAGTACAGCTATAAAATAGTTTCCTAACCACATGGAAAGTGACAACATCCATGGGGGAATCGACTTTAACTCTATTAGCAAAGCTCGGGAAAGATAGTACTCCAAGCAAATCATAGACCCATTGATGTACTAAATTATGAGGCCAGAATCTACTCCAAGATATTAGCAAAGCACTTGACAACAGTTCTCCATGGTTTGATTCCAGCCAATCAGATAAAGAATCTCAGAGTCTGACTGAACTGTGGAGGGCTTGAAACCCAGATATGATTTCCTCTCAAAAACAGACAAATGGGAGTGTGTAGAAGTATATTTGTCTAAATCCCACCATCTCCTCTACCAGCACAATATAGTTGCACTTTGTAAGGAAAGGCTTGGTATCATCAATGAAAACTGGCACAAACGAGACACAAACGAGACAGAGTTCAAGAGTGTTTATTGAACTTCAAGGGGTTGATTAAACACATATCTAAACCTAAATCTAAAGATGGGAGCAAGCTGCGACCACGAAATAATAATAACGCAGTCCTAGTCGATTCTCTGTTAAATTAAAAGGGCGTATACTAATAAACCTATTGACAATCCTTACTTCTAAATACAAAATGGTGTGGGATAATAGTGTACGCAAAAAGAAAAGTGTTCAAGAAATAATATGTAAGGATAGTTGAGCAGTTGGCTTCCCTTCCCCACACTTTCAGCACGGGGCAGGCGGCACATTAGAGTATCGCACACACTCTGGCTTCTCTTCCACAAGGATGCAGTTCAAAGCATAGATATCAGGGCCTTCTGCCAAAGCTTCTTTTCCAATAACAGTCTCTTACTGCAGAGGGCCTGTCGTACCAAACAAACCTCAAAATTCCTTTCGTATCAGGATTTGCACATGCGCAAGTTCTTGCTTCCAGTGTTCATCATGGGTCTCCTTCAGGTTTGGACCCCTTTTTACCTCAATGTTTAGGTATTAGCATACTTTCAAAAACATTTGACCTTTTCTTGGTCAAAATGTGGTCAAATTTAATTAAATGTATATATATATATATATTCAGTGAAAAAACTTTGTTAAAGGGATTTATGGTTAAGTTGCGCTACTAAAAACTGATGAAATTCAGTGAAAAAACTTTGTTAAAGGGACGTTATGGTTCCAAGTAAAACTGAAAAACCCCTGAAATTCGCCAGTTATGGTAAGCTAAACAACCATAACTTGCGCCACCACTGTGCACTGCTAAGACTAACACCCACGACATCAAAGATGACATCACAAATGTCATGTTCAGTTTTACTTGGAACCATAACGTCCCTTTAACAAAGTTTTTTCACTGAATTCCATAGGTTTTTAGTAGCGCAACTTAACCATAACATCCCTTTAACAAAGTTTTTTCAATGAATTTCATAGGTTTTTAGTTGCGCAACTTAACCATAACGTCCCTTTAACAAAGTTATTTCACTGAATTTCATAGGTTTTTAGTAGTGCAACTTAACAATAATAACTCTGACTTTATGTACATGCAATATGGAACATACTGAACTCCCTCTACTGAATTTGATGTCCGCAAACTCTTTTAATGTCCACGGACATGTTCGGACAACAGCACCACTACCCCAAAAGCCTTGGGGGGTATGTTTAATTGTTATGTCATAACATATGAATATTTTACAAATTCACAAACCAGCACACATACACATTATATTTAGTGATAAATAAGAAGTGTAAACCATATACTTAACACACTAACCATTCATTTAAATACAATATTTTCTAAAATGGAATATACTAAAAGAAGAAAGATAGGCTTCCAAGATGATTACCTCACAGAAACTCCACAACTGAGAACAACTAAGAACAACAGCAGATCTACAGACCACTCAGAACACACCTTACCTGAAATAGTAAGTGTACTGCATTTTATTCATATATTTATAAACTTTCTGTATTAGATACAAAAAAGAATATTATGTTTTTTTTCTCACAGAAATGTCTAGTAGTCTGGAGTGGCTAGAGGAGCATTTCCCACGTGAGGAAATGTCAGAAGATAGTGAATCTAATGGTAGACACTTTACTATATAAAACAATGAATTCATATTATTTTATATACATTTAACATATATATATTTTTTTGTACAGACCATACAAAAATTGAAAATACTAATGGAAAAGCTGTATTGGATAAGATTCTTTAGCACATAGAAGAAAAAATGGACCTACTCTTGGCAAATTTGAATAATTTGAAAAACTTTGTGGAGGATCACTTCAAACAAACAACTACATACTATTGTCCCACATGTACCTGCCCCCCCTCACCATATTCCAGTCAATTATCCCCAAACCCTCTCCATGAACCAAAACGTTTTGATGAGACTTCCATCCCTTCTTTACCTCATATAAATCCTATTGAAACCCCTAATTCTCCTGTTTTTGTTTAAGTTTCTGCCTCACCTTCTCTGTCATAAAAGTAACATATATGTAAAACGAAGTAAAATTATTATATTGTGTCCTAATTCATTTCTTGTTTTTTTTTTTAAAAAAAAGCAATTCAGGTGTCCATGGACAGCGCAGGTGTCCGGAATGTCCGTAAAGAAATGAAAATGGAGGTGTCCTAAGAACACTATATCTGTCCGTACTGTTCGCTAGCAAGTTAAAAGTGTTCTAAGAACACACCCGGTGTCCTGAAATGTTCATCAATGGACGAAATGTGGGTTTCCTGATGACGCTGTCCATATTGTTCGCTGGCAAGATCAAAGTGTTTTTAGAACATATTATGTGTCCTGGGATGTTCGTAAATAAACAAAATGGGGGTGTCCTGAGGACGCTATGCCTGTCCGTATTGTTCGCAGGCAAGTTGAAATTGTTCTAAGAACACAGGCTGTCTCCTAAAATGTTCATTAAGAAACAAAATGGGAGTGTCCTTAGGACGCTCTGCTTGTCCGTATTGTTCGCTGGCAAGTTGAAACTGTTCTAAGAACACACCTGATGTCCTGAAATGTTCATCAATGGACGAAATGTGGGTGTGTCCTGAGGACGCTGTCCGTATTGTTCGCTGGCAATATAAAAGTGTTCTTAGAACATATTATGTGTCCTAGGATGTTCGTAAATAAATAAAATGGGTGTATCCTGAGGACGCTATCCCTGTCCCTATTCTTCGCAGGCAAGTTGAAACTGTTCTAAGAACACAGGCTGTGTCCTAAAATGTTCGTAAAGAAACAAAATGGGAGTGTCCTGAGGACGCAATGCCTGTCCGTATTGTTCACAGGCAAGTTGAAACTGTTCTAAGAACAAAGGCTGTGTCCTAAAATGTTCATAAAGAAACAAAATGGGAGTGTCCTGAGGACGCAATGCCTGTCTGTATTGTTCGCAGGCAAGTTGAAACTGTTCATAGAACACACGCGGTGTCCTGAAATGTTCGTTAATGGACAAAATGTGGGTGTCCTGACGACGCTGTCCGTATTGTTCGCTGGCAAGATGAAAGTGTTTTTAGAACATATTATGTGTCCTGGGGTGTTCGTAAATAAACAAAATGGGGGTGTCCTGAGGAAGATATGCCTGTCCGTACTGTTCGCAGACAAGTTCAAACTGTTCTAAGAACAAATGCCTGTCCGTAACTGTTCGTTTCACTTGTGACGCACTTTAAATCATTCCAGGACCCAAACAGTGTCCGTAGAACACCAGCGCGCATGCGCAAAATAGTTTCAATGCATTTGGCTCCCCTCGCAAACATGTTCGCGAACCTATCATGTGACCGCGCCCACGATCAGCGTATGTTCTGATTGCGAACACTGTTAGTGTCCCCGAACAATTTAAAACTACTTTTTCAAGTAATCTATAATATTTTCCAACAAAAACTCACCATAGAACAAGTCCCACATAGTAATCCTGAGTTTCTACATACTTTTTGTGACTTTTTGAAACCTTTTTTCTGTTCGATCTGTCCGCGGAAAGCACGCATGTCTGCGAACCGCGCACAAGCACCCCTATAAAGACCACGCCCTAGAGCTCATTCTCATTGTGTTTCTGGCTATCCTACAGAGCACAGCGAATTTTCCTGCCAATTTGCAGATTTTCAACGCCAAGCTGAGGCTTCCATGGCTCCACTACTGCCACCTGGTTCTGCATCTGCCTCAGCACCACCCCAGCCCCCTCCACCACCACCACCTCCCCAAGGGCCTGAAGAGGGGAACAGGAGTGAGGATACACAGGAGGAAGAAGAGGATGATGAGAATGAGGTACTGGAAGTCCCTACTACCAGCACTCGACGTGAGTCTTGGGTGTGGCGGTTGTTTACCATTCGTGGTAATGGTCCTAAGGCGAGTGCGAACCAAGTCACCTGCAATGAGTGCAAAATGGTACTCAGTCGCGGGAGGCATGGTTCATACAGCTTTGGGACAACTACCATGAAGTGACACCTAAAGTAATTCCACTCGGGGGCCGTTTGCAAAGTTGTACCTTGCAAGGAGCGTAGCAGGTTGACTTCCTCTACTTCATACTCTGTTTCTGATCCTGTCACCACAAGGAACACTCCTGTGGGACAGCGTATTCCTCAAGCTGCCTCACAGGCCATACTCAATGCTGATGACCCTTACCTTTCGAGGGTCACAGTTGTGTGTATGCACTGCGACACAGTACAGTGCAGGGGGGAGAGACTTCATAGTGCTTTTGAGGCTATCATTTCAGAGCACGAAAAAGTATGCTCACTACCCAAGCGAAACCCACTCTACATCTTCCTCTCTCTGCTCTCCCTTTCTTATCCCTGTGGTTGGTGTCCCCCCCTTTCCCTCCTTTCCCCTCCTCTCCTAGTGTGTTTTGTATAAAAACCCCCAAAAAATGTAAAACAACAAAAAAAAAAAAAATAAGGCTCTTTTCAGAGCCACCTTTTACAGTTAAAAAATAGAAGTGAAAATAAATGAAGCAGGACTTCATTATTTTTTAGAAGTCTGCGGACAGTCCGCGGATATCTAAAATCTTGGGGTGCTACCCTATCATAACCATTGCAGTTTTATCTGGAAGAAAGTGGTTGCTCTGAAAAGAGCCTTTTGGTGGTGTTTATTTGTGTTTGAAAAATTTGAAATGCTCAACACCTACTATAAAATGGATGCTGTATTCCAAAAAAAGGTCGCAATGCATTTTGTACATTTCTCAAAAAAATCTGATTGCCAGCATAAGTAAGATGGACTCCATCTCTGCGAAAAATGTATGTACTACGAAACATAATATTTTCATTGTGAAAAGAGGACATGCCAAAATCTCTTAGAAAGGCACAAACAGGTTTATTGACATTGCGCCTTGCTTTCTCCATTTATGGACCAAATGAAGAAGAACGAAGCCACATTTGTCTCTGCACGATCCGTGAAAAAATTACTTGAGAATTTGGAAACATGTCCATGACCTTCCCAAGTCCTTCTTTCATTGCAAATTACAAAGAAATTCCAGACACATGTCCTAAACTGTTCCCTCCACAATGAATTCAATTATGTCTGGATGTTGCTTTGTCTCCAAAGTAGCACAGAGAGGTAGCAAGTCCAACCACTTCATTCCACGTACTCCATGCCTGTGCACTTCCACATGTGGGAATCCAAGATCTACAGCTACTCCACAGCTTTCTGCATGCACCTTCAACCAATGTATCCACGAGTCTCCCAAAATCCAAACAATCCGTTTTTTGAAACACATAGCCATAGCTATCTCTTCTTCTCTCAGCAAAAAGAGTATCTGAGAAACTCTCTCCTGGCACAACACACCCACTAAACTTACCTGACCAATCCCTTTCTCTGCTCATGCTCATTTGCATGGCCCCCAACCCAAAAATCCCTGGATTTAACACCCGATGTCCGCAAACTACCGCCATGTCCGCGGACATATCGTAACATGAACAGTCCTTCTACCATTTCCTTTTCACTTTCTGTGCCATTCCCTCATTGGATATAGCTAAGAAGTCACATGCACATCCACCAACCACATCCAAGACCTCTACATCTAACTGCATCATCATAGATCACCACTTTAAATGTACTGTTAATCTCTCTGAGTACAAGTGTCATATCATTGGAAAGCACCTTCTACAAGAAATACTGTACAAGTCTCCAAGATTTCTACTTGCAGCTTCATGCATATCCATATGCATGAAGACAAAATACAGGTATGCATATTTTCTATATAGTACATGTACAGTTTTTATAGATTCATATAAACAGATTAACTGACTTTTAGCTTGTATAATGTATAAAATGAATTTACTGTAATTTTTCCATCTCCTAAAATCAACTCTCACTTCCAAACCTATCTGCTATTTAATTTCTTTTTACAAACACATTTTCAAAGCATGTTGAACTAACATATTTAAAGTACAATATGACGAGTTAACATATTGCATGCACACCGTATGTTCAAAAATCAAACAACAATACTTGTACAAAAATGTAAACATTTATTTACTTATATTTATATACTGCACAAGCAGCCCATGGCATTGAGGCGCTGTTACTTACAAGAGCTTAGTTACAGAAATAGTGGTATTTAGTGGTACATTATGAATTCCACAAGGCATACAAATGATATTTTGGTTGGTACAGTTAGTCATTACAATACAGTTTATGCATTAAGAACACATGATATGTATTCAACTGGTGTGACGCATCTTATGTGAATAAGATAGTTTTCATGATTTTGAGGAAGGCGCTGAAGGTCAAAGTCAATTAAAAAAATCAATGTCTAAATTAAAAACAATGCTATATACAAATAAAATTCCTTATTTGTTTTCTTTACAATTGCATTGAAGACCATTCTCCTGAAAAGAAGCAGCCAAATTTGAAGTACAAAGAACAACTAAGAAGAAATCTGCTCATTTAAAAAAAGTAAGTTGAATACCACCATATTATTTGTACTATTATTCAAACACACTGTAATGTTAATTTGTGCTATTTCTGTGTCTAAAAATAGAGATTGTGCACCATTCTGTCTACAAATCCCCATTTCTTAAACAGAGATTTACAGGCAGAATGACGCAAAATTTCTTAGTTTTCGACACACAAATAACCCAAATCAACCCCTAGAATTTTCATATTATAGAACAAACAACTGTTTTAATTGTATACCATTAGATTTACTATTTCTACTTCTCCACACCACCAGTTTACTTTCTACTATCATCTGAACCCCAGTTTAGTAGCACATAAATTCAAGAATAGCCATCCCAACTAGTTGTAGTTGCCCAATGCACAATCACACACCATTCCATACATCTTTATTATCTTACTCACACACTCGTGCAAACAGCACACATACATTAAGAACACCCCAACCCATACCTTCATTATTTTTTCAACAGACCCTAAAGAATGCCTACCAAAAATCAAGTCCATAGAAAGCAACACAGAAACAGAGCAAATGAGAATAGAAGTGTCCAAAACAAGCATCCATCACTAGCAGAATTTGTAAAAAAAAGTTAAAACAAAACAGCTAATACAGTCATTTAGCGAAACAAAACAAGCTTCAAGTACAGAAACTTTGCCTCCTCTATCAAAATGTAAAGCAAACCACAAAACAATTAACAAAAAATCAGCTACCACTACAGATGAAACTGCTCCTATAGATCTTGATAAAGTGCAAACTAAGCATACCAAAAAAAGTATTTTAGCAAAAATGTTCCGTCACAGAGTCCTGCAACATCTTATAAAAGCAGGAGAGAAATCAAACTGAACCCTTAAAACCTATCGTAGGAAATTAATCTTAGAAGCGTTGATAGACAGTGCAATCCTTCTCAAAAGAGAAAGTTAAACAAAATGAAACCACTAACAAAACTAATTACTAAATTACAAAAAAGACTTCTCAATAAACGAAATGTCAACAGAAATAACTTCTTAAGTATCTGTGAAGGTGAATGGACTCACACTACGAGCACAGAACAATACTTTAATGAAGAAGCATACAAACAAAAGCAAACAAATACAATTGCCATACATAGCAGTGGACGAGGTTATGAAAAAGTTAATAATACCATAATGGAACAAGAAATACTACTTACAAAAATATCCCCAGAAAACTTAGAATTACCTCTCCATTCAACTGAATCAGAACGTCTAGTATACAAATGGCCATGCACGTCAATGTGTAACATTCCCAAAGAATATTTCAAGTCTTTACGCCAATTCCTCAATCAATGGCCCTCATTACAACTCAGGCGTTAAGGGTTTAACGGCGCCGTTGGCGCCGTTAACCCTTAACGCCTGATTACAAGTGTCCCTTTGCGGGTTGGTGTTTAACGCCTGCTTTTAGCAGGCGTTAAAAATCCAACCCGCAAAGGGACTTTGGAGCTAATTACGGCACCGTAATTTACGGTGCCGTAATTAGCGCCTTCCCCATTCCCATTATGCCCTATGGGAAATGTTTCAACCAAAAACAGCAAAATTACCTCCCTCTGAATTAGTGAAAGGTATTCGTGGAAAAGTAGTGGGTTTACCATTAGATCTAAAAGAAAATGTGCACACTCTAGGAGTGCAACGTCCAATGGAGCAATCTTTAATTATCTTAGAAAATGGTGTACCTACAAAAGACAAAAAGATTTGGCAACAACTGGTAGATTTACATAAAGTTAGACAAGCTTTGCAATATCTAAAAGACAATAATGATTACTACAAAGAAATTAATATTGAAGAAAACTTGAAGGATACCACTGAAATAATTCAAGAGACACAAGAAGCTGGTCAATTTGAGCTCCTAGATCCTGCTACAATATCCAATACTTTAGACCATTATACAATTCACCCATTGCATTCTAATGACACAGTAGAAGATGCACTAGAAACGTACCAAATGCGTCAAACAAAAGGATCACCAATCAGCATTTGGGGAAAAAGTATAGCAGCACGTGCTTTTCCTCTACTTTTTCCTACTGGCAAAGAAGGAAGGTACGATGATAGACCTATTCAAATAACAACATCAGAATATCGCTCATTACGGATGTATTCTGAAGATCCCAGATTTAGACAAAATGTGGAATACATAGTCCACCTACTCTTTGAAAGTGAACTAGCAACTTTATGTTACGGAGTTGCACACACATTAAAATCAGGATCTCACTTTCAAAATATGTCAGCTACACAATTATTACAAAAAGTGTAACGAAAAGATGAGGTTTTACAATCAAATATTACAACTCTATTAGCAAATATGTGTGGTACTAAAGAATACTGATTTCGACATCACGGAGATGTACGTTATATGATAAGAAACCTTGGCCCACCCACTTGGTTTGTTACATTAAGTTGTGCAGAATATGCATGGGAAGATTTACATGATTTCCTACGCATATCAAACAAAAACAAAACAAACATAGATATACTAACACCTGGAGAACTTTGTTCCCTAGATCCTGTTAATGTTTCACGATATTTTCACCATCGCTTCATTTCTATGCTACACTTTATTTGTAATAAAACTGCTCCTCCCCTTGGAGAAGTTGAACACTTCTTCTGGAGAAAAGAATATCAAGCCAGAGGAGCACCAAATATCCACATGCTTTTATGGATTAAAGATGCTCCTAAATTTGGTCAAGACAGTGACGCCACTTTTTTACAGTTTATTGAAAAATATGTCACTTGTCAAATTCCATCAGAAGCAACAAATAGTCATCTCCAAGCACAAATTTTACAATTTCAAAGACACAAATGTGGCAAATATTGTCGTCGCAAATATAAAAACAAAGGGAAATACTACACCAAATTCCGCTTTGGTTTCCCTAGACCGGTTACAAAAACAGGTCAAGTGAGCAGCTTCATGTCTTCAGTTAGACATAGTGTTAAAGGCAAATCACCTAAAAATACATATTACATAAAAAGAACAGAAGAAAAATATACCAATCATTACAATGCAATCATTGCCCACTTATGGAATGCAAACATAGATGTGCAGTACATTGCAGACAATTCCACTGTAGTTGCACGATATGTTACAGCATACTTAACCAAAGCAGAAAAAACAGAGCTACAAGACGTCTGGAATGACCTGTCATCAGACAAAACACTGTCTCAAAAATTATACAGCTTGGGCATAAAAATGCTCTCCCATAGAGAATGTGGCTCCTATGAAGCAGCAGATCGTTTAACTGGTACTGCTTTGTATGGAAAATCTGAAAATATAGTATGGCTAAATCTTGGTCCTGCTAAATCTAGAAAAAGAGTTCTAAAATCATACGAAGATATAGAAACAATAGCCAAACATGATCCCAACAGCCAAGACATTTTAAAAAACAATTTGCTGGACACATACTACCCAAACAGAAGTACCACTTTGGAAACCATGTGTCTATACCACATAGCCCAAAACTTCACATACAAAAATAATATAAAACCAGATGAAAAAAAAGGTAAATACAGAGTGTCAAATTGTGAAGGCAGCTTAGTAAAACTCACCAAACCAAATGTAATTAATCATATCAAATTGTCATTAAAGACCCCTCAACATAAAGAACTATATTACATGTCCCTGCTACAACTCTTTAAACCATGGAGAAAAGAAGAAGAAATACTAGATAACTATGACTCCTATGAAGACGCTTTCAAAGCAAATGAAAGCACTATAACTGATGTAAACTTTACACAGTACAAAACAATGTTGCACAATGAACAGCAACACGAAGAAGAACTGCAGGCCCAACTAGATAAGGACACTCCTGACAGTAGTCAACCTTCTGTAACAGGAAACCAAGAACTACTGGGAGAGCCACTAATAGCAAATGAGGCAGAATTAGCTATGACAGAAGTAGAAAACACCATGTGTCAGTATGAAGATAAAGAAGACTTAACTATACTACAATCAAAATTAAACAATGAACAACCTAGCATTTTTGAAGAAGTAACAAAAGAAATTACACATGGTGTACAACATGAAAACAAAGAATGCACCTGACAAAATTACAAACCTATGCTACTATACGTCAGTGGTGAAGCTGGTTCTGGCAAAACATTCTTAATCAAAATCAGCAGTAAATTCCTTCAACAATTGACAAACAACAAACTGTCAGCTGTTGTCACTGCCCCCACAGGTTTAGCTGCCTACAACATAGGCGGTGTCACTTTACACCGATTACTACTCCTGCCAGTAGAACACCAAAACAAATCAGACAATTACAAACTTTCTACAGAAGCTGCAATGGAACTACGCAGAGTATTAAAACAAGTGAAAATGCTACTAATAGATGAAGTGAGCATGGTCTCCAACCTAATGTTGGCCTTGATTCACCTCAGATTACAAGAAGTACTCAAAACAAACTACGAAGAGCTCTTTGGAGGAAAACACATTATTGTTTTCGGAGATCTTCTTCAATTAACACCAGTGAAAGCTGAGCCTATTCTTAAAACCTTAGGACACAAACTCTGCCGTAAAACTGTTGGCAGCATTGGAAATGTCAACCTTTGGCAACATTTCCAATACAGAGAATTAACACAAAATATGCAGCAATCTGCAGATCTCCCTTATGCCAACATCTTAAAAAGTATTAGAGTTGGTATATTATCTCAAGAAGCACAAACAATATTGAAAACCCGGCACATTCATGCACTTTATGGCCATAATGCATGTGCTACGGATGTTATGGAACAATTATCCCACAGAAATGTAAATTGTATGGCCTTAATGCCAACTCTTGCAAGCTGTTTCAAATTCAATGAAACAATGTTAAAAAAAGAAATGCAACCAATAATTGAAATTAGCGCCACAGACAAACTAGACATACATGGTATGACACTACCCATGTGTGAACAAGCCACAACAAGACTAAATAGTTTAGAAAATTCAATCTCCAACACAGTTGGATTGGAAAAAATATTAAAATTATCCTTAAATTGCAGAGTAATGCTTAAACGTAACCTTGACGTGGATCAAGGACTGGTTAATGGAGCACTGGGTACAGTTGTTGGCTTTCAAACGTACCCACGTGACAACAACATTCAGTTTGTCAATATTCTCTTTGACAAACTTTCAGAAGTGAAAAGGATAGGACGCTCAACAGCTCGATTCCTTCTCTTCAAAGACATGTATGTACGAAAAGAACAATTTTCTCCAACTCTTGCATACAGAGTCACCATTCATAAATCTCAAGGTCTTACCCTAGACAAAGCATTGATAGACATTGGTAACACAGTCTTTTAAGAAGGCATGAGCTATGTAGCACTATCACGCTTACGTACACTTGACAGTCTATTTCTAATCAACTTTGATGCAAGTAAACGCTGATATTCCTTGCATTTTAGAATACAATGGACTGTGTTCACTATAAACCCCCCATCTAAAAACATATCCTATTCCACAAAAAGTAAAATGTTTGAAAAGAAAACTAAATCAAAAAGAAATGCAACAGGATGTCACTGCAAATCCTCCAAAGAGATTAAAAGAAACTAATAGTTCATCAAGTACCACAATCAAAAAGAACCTATTAGGGAAAGTAAACCAGGTACTTCTTCAAAAAAGGAAGACAAACTCCAAAAAAAGCACACAGATACAGAACTATCTGGTCCATTTAAACTTTCAGATGCAAATGGTGTAAGTTGCTACGCAAATGTAGCAATGAGTATTCTATTTCAATTACCACCAATAGTTGACAACATTTACTTACACAGTACAGACCAATTGTGTTTGCAAATGTTAGTACTTCATAGAAACGCAACAAACAATCCTGACAACACGTATAGTGTTTATGGAATAAGACAACAATTGGACTACTGTGCTGGAATGGTGAAATTCACTATAAACTCACAGGAAGATCCACAAGAATTTCTAATGTACTTACTACAAGTACTGGAAAAACAAAAACATACCTATAAATGAAATCTTCCAGATTTCATACTTGTGGAAACATACATACACTCTGTGCAACAATGTGACACAAGAACAAATCCCCAATGAGCGCTTTGTGTATGTATCAATACCTAATTGTGAATCCGTTCCATTTCAGCAACTCGTACAAAATACAAACCATGGTAGATTATGTACTACCTGCAATTCAGATAATCGCTCCACCTTACTAATACAAACACAAATGAATACGTAATACTAATGCTTCTACGTTACAATGCAATTGGTACCAAAAACAACTGCAAGCTGACTGGATTCACACATGGTCAAGTATCACTTGTTAAAAAAACCTTCACAACAATAGATATAATCTACCACGCAGGAGCCACAACCAATGCAGGTCACTATACTGCATATTTAAAAAAGAATTGTGGATGGTTCGAATGTAATGATAGTACCATTACTCTAAAGCAGAGATTACCTGCAAATCTTACAAACGCTTATTTAATCTTCTTAAAACCAAAATTTATGAACTAAACTGTACTTAAACATTAACTAAACTTTTATTAGAAAACTATAAACTGTTACAATATGCCAACAGCTATATAACTGCCCCAAGATTCTGCAACAACTAAACAGATAAATAAATACCACTAAATTATATAAAAAAAATAGACAGTTAGAATACGCCAACTGGTATCTAACTACCCCAAGATTTTCAATAACCAAACAGATAAATCAATACCACTACATTATAACAAAAAATAGACAGTTAGAATACGCCAAATGGTATCTAACTCCTCCAAAAATCTGCAACAAACCAATATATAAAGCATTAGACAGAAACAACAAGTGAACACTGAAAACAAACAAACAAATAGACTGTAGCATAACAAAAAAAGGTTTATTTTAATCCAACATGGATTTTCTTTGCTCCCACAGACCCAATGATTTTAGCAACAAACACAGAAACTGGGCAAATTGCACAGTACACTGGTTTGTAATCTACTAAATATGAGGGTAAAAAAAAAATAAGTTGATTATTCAATGTTATAAGTTGTTACAAAATACCAATACTAACATGATCTTTTATTTTGTCACAGATTAAACAAGAAATACATGTACTACAGTTACTAAACCAAACAGTAAGTATATTATATTAAGTACAACCATCACAGCAAATCACACCCATAGTGACTTATAACTTTGCTGCCTATAAATTTGATCTTGTCCATGCACCCAAGACTATAGACCCTGCCCACAACCACCACAGCATATCACACCCACAGTGGCTTATAACTTTGCTGCTTATAAATTTGTTCTTGGATCCAAAAGTTATAAGCCACTATGGGTGTGATATGCTGCGGTGGTTGTGGCCAGGGCATAGAGTCGTGGGTGCATGGCCATGCTCCCAAGACTCTATGCCCTGGCCACAACCATCGCAGCATATCACACCCATAGACTCAAACATTTCAACTATCCCATATGGACACTTTTAATGTCTGCGGACATCATGAGTGTCCTTAGAACAGTTTGAACTTGCCCACTAACAGTACGGACAGACATAGCGTCCTCAGGACACCCTCATTTCGTTTATTTACGAACATCCCAGGACACAAAATGTGTTCTAAGAACACTTTGAACATGCTTGCGAACATGTGTTCTTAGAACAATTTGAAATTGCTTGCGAACAGAACAGACAGGCATACCGTCCTCAGGACACCCCATTTTATTTATTGACGAACATCCCAGGACACATGATGTGTTCTTAGAACACTTTCAGCTTGCTTGCCAACAATACGGACAGGAGTAGTGTCCTCAGAACACCCCCATTTCGTTTATTTAGAACATTTTAGAACATCCGCGTTGTCCGCGGACAGAGCGAACACAACAGGCGGGTCTACCACCTAAATAAATAAAACATTTAACCCATTTCTTACTCCCCCACCCTTCCCAAACACTTTCACACAACAGCACACTGTACTAAATAGTATTTTTCAACAAAGTTTCACTGTGCTGTCCGCGGACGTCCGCGAATCCAAGATGGTGGGAGTTCTCAAAAATCTGACGCGTTTCACGCTCTTCACCGTCCAATCAACGAACACGTTGCATGTCAGGACAGGACGCAAGCCGATTGGCCAATCAGGACACCATCCGCGGACCGAACATGGAAGTGTGTCCGCGGACCGAACATAGATATCACTAATTTTTTGTGACCTACTTTTTGATCATTTTAAAATAAACTACTGGATGGATTTTCACCATGGACGCTTTTGGGACAAAGCCGCTGCTCCTGGTCCCAATTTGGTGAAAATCCGTCCAGCGGTTGGGCTGTAGGTGTGAGCAAAGTTTTTTCCCCATTCAGTCTACGGGAAAAAATAAGTTTTGGGACCCCCCCTATAACTTTGCCCCACCTGGACCAAACCTCACCGAACTTTGCAAAAAAATTCAGAGTGACCTGTACTTTTTTTGCAAAGTTTGCTGAGGATTTGTCCAGGGGGAGCGAAGTTATAAACCACCCAAAAAGGGCTCTTCCTATGGAAACAGCAACTTAACCATAACTATACAGCCACTACTGTGGCTGTGATATATGGTGAGGGAATAAGGGGATTTGCGGGGGGTCTCCCCCACATTTTTCGATCAAAAAATGGCCCAAGAAAATTTGGTCAAATGTGAAACGGTCAAATATTTTCTAGACCTTAACCAATGTTTACACTTGGTCTCCGTCGTTCGGGCTCGGACCCCTTTATACAATGTTCACATTTGGTCTCCCTCATTCGGCTCCGACAATGGATCTCCCTCGTTCGGGCTCAGACCCCTTTAATACAATGTTCACAAATGGTCTCCCTCGTTCGGGCTTGGACCAATAAACACAAATACAGTTCGTCAAGGCCTTTCAAATATCCCAAGTTCCTTCCACCTGAGATGCAAGGTTCACCGTCTCAAGTTGTTCAAGGGGTCCCTCTTTTTTCTTGGTCAGTGACATTATTCCATATACCACACACTTGTTGGAAGAGGGCGGTGGGTTTGGTCTGAGACTTCCGAGAATGCAGTGTAACTGGACTTCTTCCTCCTGCGCGACCACTCAGACTCACTACCCCATCACCTTGTTCTCTTTTTCCTGCTTTCTTACTGTTCTGCTGCCTCTTGCACCCTCTTTTCGCTTGTTCAGTCCACGTACCCTCTCTTTACTTTCCTTCATCTTTGCTTGGGTTAGTAGCCCATTCTGTTCTAGTTCCAGACCACTTGTCAGTTCTATTTTCACCTTGTTTCACTCCCGGGCCATTTGCTCACTTTACTTTCTGATTTTCGCCTTTGTCTGGATTTCACAGACCTTTTTTGCTGTCTTGCTTTGCATCTGGCGATTCACTTGTGTTAACACAGGTTCCTCATAAACCTTCTTGTCGGCTTGCATTCAACGGGTTTCTACTTCCACGGCATTCAAAGTTACACACTTCACTCATGCAATCCCTGACTTTCATTAAGGTGACTCAGTGTCTCTCAGTTCGGTATTTAATGGATTTTAAATGAAGCTTAAGCTTGTTCGGCCTTTTGCTATCTCAGACTCATAACGGGAGAGGCCGGTGTGACTCTCTTCCTTTCCTCGTCACTTACCGGACTCCGGCAACTGCGTTGAGTTCTCATGGCTTTTTCCTGCTCATCCTCTTGTCTTTCCACTCTCCTGCAGGATACTTCCGACATGTTGTGCTTATAAGCGTTGATCCGCTCCCTTCCTGGTGGTTCAGTCGAACATTCCGCATTCTTCCTTTTCTTTCTACAGCGAGTCTTGGAAACAGCTTCCTGCACGAGTTCCGACCCTCGCTCAGCCCAGACTGGCTGCGGGGTCTCTGTGTCTCTGTCTTGCTGTTCACCTCTCATAACTCACCCTCTCCTCTTGGCTTCTAGTTTCTCTCCGGCATCCCCACCTCGCACAAAGTGTGTCTTAGTGTTCCACCTTTTATACAGGTTGGGAGGTTTAACAGGATTAAGGTGTGAGTAGTTGTGCAGCCCTGCCTGACTTTGCCTGACCTTGTTAATGGGACAAGATGGAGATCATCCATAGGGACTCACAGTGCATTGGTCCCTATGGGTAATCTTCATCATTCTTGTCTGCCTCTTCCTCATCTAAGTGGTTTTAAGAAACAGAATTGGGGAAGAATTATGGGTGTTGTAATCCTCAGGGTGGATTATAGAAAAACCATGGGGCATTTATCAGGATATAAGGGGTAGGTGTATGAGATTGGTTGACAGTATCTCATGGCAACTGAAGGAGTGTCCGGTCATGGTTTAGCGAAAGAGAGGGAATAATGTGTCTTTCTACTGGATGTTTCTCGTCATTGCCCAAGGTTCTGGGCAGTGAAACAACATCAGATGTTTCACAATTCCTACAAACAATCAAACAAGATCTGCCCTGTTGTGCTAAACAGGAAGTATCATGGTTGGACAGGGGAAGGGTAATAAAAATGACCCTCCTCCCTAGACTGCTTTACATATTCTAAGCTCTTCCAATAGTTATCCCAAAAAAGGTCTTATTAAACTTTCCATCATAGATTTGACCATTCTTTTGGGCCAAGGGATACCTAATATTCCACAGAAAATAAAGCTTTTATCCAAGCTGGAGGAGTTCTGGGAGTCCCTGATATTGAAAGCTACCTATTAGCTACCCAACTAGCCCCCATATTTGAATGGAACAGACAGTCCGACACCAAAACAATGTCTGGAACGACACATGCTATCAAGCCCTTTGAGCAAATGGTCTTGGGACCCTCCAAAGGCACGCAATACTATATGCCTCATGACGAGTTTGGTGGTAACCCTTAAATGTGGTGGTAACGCTATTACCGCCACATTTAAGGGTCTGTCAAATCACAGGCTTGGCGGATTGGCCCCCAGCTCTGAGCTGGGGGCAAATCCGCGGCAGTTTTGCTGCTTTTTGGCACTATTACTGCCGCGCTAATACCGCCAGCGGTAGTAGCGCAGAAAATTCCCCATTGGGCCCAACGGGGAATGGGGAATTCCTGAATGGGCCCAATGGGGAATGGGAACTTACTGTTCTGCCAAACCCGTGATCCGGCGCTAATAGCGCAGGGGGGTTTGGCAGTAACGCTAATAGCCCTGGCAGTAATACCGCTAGGGTTACCACCCAAATTGTGATGAGGCCCTAAGCCTAGTCTACTCCCAGCCACAAAAGTGACATTACAATATTAGGACTGAGCGATAAAGAAATTCCACATATCATCTTTTCCCTCACCTCTTTCCCTGGTCCGAGACAACCCAGATTTTCCTCTGTGTCTACAATCAGCTAGATTCTCACATTGAGTAGAAGGGGGTCTAGAAAGACTCAGGATATTCAAAGAAAGGGCCCCTCTTACCTTCAAAGAATGCAAGCAAACCTTCATGCTCCCAGACTCGGCAAGATTTACCTACATCCAAATAAGACACTGGATTGAAAATAATAGGGCAAAACAATCAGGAAGTAGGAACACAAGGAAATTCGAGGGTGTATTCATTGGGGCTCCACAAGGTGAGTGTCCACCCTATTTGCTAATTTAAACACCTGTCGGAACAAACCACCACATGCCTATATGATGAAATGGGAGGAAGACCTCAACACCTATCCTGGTATAATATCTGGAAGTGGGCAGACAATTCCTCAGTATGTGTGCAAATTAGGGAGAATAGCTACAAAGGTCTGATGTTTGGATCTCCTCTCTACATGGCTGAACAAAATGTTCCCCACGTTCTCCTCTAAGTGTTCGGGATGTGAACAAGCACCAGGGTTGTTACTTCACATCTGGTGGAGTGATCTAATCCAACTATCTTGGAAAGAAGTTCTCTCCCACATTAAAAAGGTTGCAGGACATGAATTACCATTAGATCCATTGGGGTTGCTTTTGGGCAACGAGATGCCAGACGGCCTATATAAGCTATCAAATAAAAGGTTTAAACTTAAAAACGTACCTAATGGTGGTGGCTAGGGTCCGAATAACTCACAATTGGAAATCATGCACCATACCAGACATTCCGGAATGGTGGGCGTGGATTTAGCACACCGCTACCATGTACAAAATCACAGCCACGTTCGGGAACGAGATACCAAAATACCTAAACCCCATTCTTCCAACTTGTACAACAGAATGACTACAGATTTATACCATACCGGTAGATCTGAGATCCTTCACCCTCATTTAAGATAGAAACAGGAACCTAATCAAAAAGTAACTCATCCAGCTCCATTTAACTAATGAGTGGTTAACCTCATAGTACTTCCTAAGTAATTCGTTATTACTAAGCTTGAAGTTGTCAAGACAAACGTAAAGTTGTATTACAGAACTGTTCAAAACTAATCTATAGGAACTGACATGGACCAAAGTTAAGGACTAAGATGATTGAGTATGCATTGTTTACATTACATTTCGAATTTCATATGTATAATGTTAAAATCATTAAAGTTTGGGAGGAAAAAAGAGCTAGCCAGTGGGAAAGTGTGGGAGTTGGGAAGCAGTTGGAGGGAATGAGAAGATGTTAGCAGAATGAAATGAAGAGAGAGTGATTGGAGCGTAGGAGGAACATATAGGAAGGAGAGTAGGAGGAGGCTTAGCAGATAGAGAAAAGGTAGAGATGGAGGAGGAACATCAAAAGAAAGAAGAAGGGAAGTAGGAGGACAACAGCCATCAGAAAGAGCAGAGGACAAGAAATGAGCGAAGGATAGAGGAGATGGGCCAACATTTGAAGGAGAGTGGAGAAGTCCTCAAGGAGGCGGAAAGGGAGTAAATAGTGGAGTGACTGGGAATGATGTTGGGATATAACGTGGGCACAGAAAGTCGGGTGTTTGACAATGTCAGTGCGTATATTGTGGGCAAATACAGCATGATAAGGTACTGGAAAATGAAAAGATACTTGGGAAATATGGAAGATTTTCCATTATCCCAGTATTAAAATGTTATCAAGCAAAAATCGACCCCGATCTTACTGTATGGATTTGAGGCAAAACCTCACTTACAAGACACACAGTGGCAAAGATGGGAAGGCCTCGTTTGGAAGCATGCATTAGGGCTGCCTTTGAGTTTATCAATAGACAATCTCTGTTTTGAATTAGGCCTTAGGTCTCTTGCATCACAAGCAGGTTGGAAATTAATATCACTCTGGCAAAAGATCATCACCGCTCAAGAAGACTCATTACATGCGGTTATAGATGCCCATATGAAGTCAGGGAAATCGCCCATCTTGGACAGTTTAAAGCAGTTGGTGGAAAAATCACTGCTGAATACTGACATTGAGATTAAGCTTTTACTTGAAGATTCGATGAAAGCAAAAAAGAAATGGGATGAAATGGACTGGATCCATACTATTGAGAAAATAAGAACATGCACACGCCTGAACCCCCTCCAGATGACATACCAGAAATTGGGTGTTCTGAATAAATACCTAGTAGGATTCCTGACTGGAGAATCAGGAGCAAGTTCTTAAGGTTGAGGTTGAATGTTACCAAAACAGGAGAAGTCTTGGCAAAAAGAGGAATGGGCGACCAGGCAATAAAGCTCTGCAAGATTTGTGAAAACCCGGAACAGCAGTCTATCAAACATCTACTGCTGTTCTGTGAAGGCACAGCAGAAGCTAAACAACATCTCTTTAGTAAATTTGCTCATTCTGCTCTATACTCTACACAAGAATCCTGGTGGGAAAGACTTATTGGTGGTAATTCACAGGAAATTACAATTGCAGTGATACAGATGTTGGAGAGCTGTAAAATTGAGTCTTAGCCTGAAAATCCGGATTAAGTTTGAAACTAACTAGCACTATACTGGACCGATGAATTTGCTTCGGGAAATGACTCAGAATTTCGCCCAAATTCACTGCAATTGTTTGCCTGACCAATAGAAAAGGATATCATATGTCATCAGGGTAATGTCTTCTCCTGTTTTGGGTGGGAAAGTATTTTCTTTAACTTTGAATCTGGAGTGCATGTATATTTTATTTTGTTTTAAAAAATGTTTTTAGTATGATATTATGAAAGATTTGGATACATGATGAAATCGTTGTAAAAGGTTAATGTTAATCATATACAACAATAAAAAATAAAAAATAAAAATTGGCACGTATACTCTTTGTGACCAGGCCTTTATTGGATTTTTTTAAAGTTCTGTAAAATGCATAATTTTAACCTATTTTTGAAATTAAGCTACACAACAGTGCACGAATCCCCTAGATAACGTGAGGCACACGAAAGAACTACGAGGCCATGCCAAATATAAAAGTGTGCACAAAACGTTTCCGAATTATGGCATTAAAGTATATATACATTGACTGCGCCTGTATCCTTTTTAACTCATCAACCGAGAACAATGCAAATCACATTTTTGAGCAAATGCTGCCATCTGCTGTTTCGCATAAGAACGGATTCAATTGTGCTCAAGAATCATACTTTATTGACATTGTTAATTAAAGTGCAGATATCATTGCCAAAGAGTTAAAATCGTCTGACGAAACAAACACCATGTTTCGTGAAAAAGTTCTATGACGATTAATTTACAGTTTAATTTGACTCCCAACAGTTCACTTTATTCATCCTTTTGCGCACAGAAAATAAATTGAATTAGGCAAACCATTGCTGTTTCTTTAGGATACGCATACAATGAAAAGCGTCAAGTAGACGCATTGTAGATACGTCATGTATACTTCGGTAACATGCACCCGACTCGAGAGTGTACATTACTCACATTTCGCATTAAACGGCAATGTTAAACGAGTTCATAGGTAAAAACTGGGCTACATCGAGGCCTAATTTGCAACGGATGCCAACCTGTTTTCTCTATATGTACAGTTATGTGGTTTAGATTAGAAAACTATCAGCTACAATCCACGTGACTGCCTGCCGTTCCCTGACTCATTCATGCCTAGTTCTGATCAGAGACTCTAGTTTCTGGCTTTGCCCTGGGTCTCACTTTCTCTCGAGAACAAGCATTGGCAAAGACAATAGTTTGGGCGTTTTTAGTTTATAGCACTTTACATGCTTAGGTAAGAATGCAGTAAATACTTAGGCTCTACTTAGCAGTAATTTCACACATGTCTGCAAATGAGTTCATGCAGAAAAAATAACATTAGTACTAGCCATACGAGAAACATTTGTCTTCACTGCCGTTTATAGAAGTATTTGTACTATGTCTATTACTAATGATGGGCCTCTTTATGAGTTCAGCAGTGTGGGAAAGGTTGGTGGTACAGTGGGGTGAGGTGGTATGGTATTGCTAAGATGAGAGGGGGTAGGCCGAGGGGAGCTAGGGTTGGTGGGTTGTTAGGGATAGGCAGGTGGAAGGTAGAGTAGGTATAGTAGGATGGGTGGGCTGGGTTGAGGCATGGAAGATGTGGGGAGGGTCGGGCAAGGGGTGGGTGGTTGTAGAGGGATTAATGAGGAGGAAGTGTGTGGGGCTAGAGAGGAACTGTGTAGAGAAGTGAGGTAGGTTTGCAGTATAGAGGGGTGAGGAAGGTGTGAGTTTGCTCAGAGAGTGGCAAGGAAGGGTGGGTGATGGTAGAATTGTGTGTGCCATGGGAGGCTCTCCTCTGGTCCTTGGTTTCTCTTGGCCATCACCCCTCTGGTCCTGGGTTCCCTGGCAAGTCACTCTTCTTTGGTCATTGCCCCTCTGTTTCTTGGCTACCTGGTGTGTTGCTCTCCTCTGGTCCTTGGCTCCTTTGTAAGTTTCTCCTTTGGCCCATGGCCCCTCGAGTCCTTGGCACCCTATGGGTATGATGGGGTGTATCGTTGGCTTCGTCAGTTGGCAGTTACTGGTGCATATCCAGCTGCACTGCACCTTAATATTACATAGGACTGAGTGGAACCTCAGTGGGGGGTGTCTTTGGGGTGTCAGTGGGCATTCAAAAGGGATGTCCGGGCAACTCATTAGAAACTCTGGGCTCTGAATTTGTGTCACAGCATTGCTTCACTTAGCCTAACAACACTTTACATAGCAAAACAAGGCAAAAGCTGGAGAAATAATGTGTTGCATGGATACAAGCCGATAAATGTGAATAACTGTAAATATTTCCATATTGCAAAAGGTAGTCCCTAGTTGTTGTTGGATGATCTATTGGTCAAGCTATGGCAACAATGGCCACCTCAAAATTATTCTACCTCCCACCCTAACCAACAACACAACTCAATAGACCATCCCCCATCGAAACAGAGGTTGCACAATGGAGCATAGCAGAGTGTTTCACTCACTCTCTTGTGGGGCAGTGCTCTGGACAGCCCAAGCAACTTTGATGACTGGCAGCTACAGAGGAGGACATCAATGCTGGTTCTGCCACATTCAATCCTCTATAGTAAAATATCTCTTGCATTGACTGGCTAGTGAAACAATATATTTGACTGTCAAAATGTCAAATCAAGTGATATGGGATTAAAGGATGACCAGTGCATCAATGTTTTTGTAGGTGAGTGCATTGGGGCCACGAACAGGGGAGCATAGGGACATCATTTTGTCTCTAAAATCGTAAAATCTGCCCATTGTAAGCAAGTCTGTTTTCCAGGTACTGTGATTTTCAGCATATCGAAAGACTTCAGTTTTTTCAGTTAAATCGAGATTCAATACTTGCCCAGGATCACACATTTTGGTAGAACAGTGAAGTCGAGATTTTAATCATACACAGTTAATAGACAGTGTAATTCACATCAAATATTTACAAGCAAATCTACATTTATAATATTTACAAGCAGGCAAGGCACTTGCAGTGAAAATGTAAATCATAGATTTAGTGGAAATGCAGTGATAAATTGTGTGAATCTTGGTCCATGAGCCATGCTTTGGCTTTGCATTTGAAGGCGAAAAAGGAAGGTTCTTGTCTGAGTGAGGTAGGCATAGAGTTCCAAAGTTTCGAGGCAAGTACCAGGAAACTAGCCCCTCCAGATTTCTGTAGTTTTAATCTGGGTATAGATAGGCAGTGAGTTTGGGCTGTTCTTTGTGGCTGGCTTCAGGTTTGCCTCGAGAACCGGATGGCTAGGTAGGGAGGTGCCTTGTCAGTCAGACATTTATGAGTGAGGGCCAGGGATTTGAGGGCGACTCTTTGTGAAACAGAGAGCCAGTCCAAGTTGCGTCGGGTGTCCGATATATGTAGGTTCCTAGGTAAATTCAGAGCGGCCCTGATGGCGTATTTTTGGGTGACCTGAAGCTTACTAAGGTTTCGGTGACTGGTCCCAAGATAGAGGGCATTGCAGTAGTCTAACTTAGACATAATTAGGGTTCTAGCGAGGATAATGCAGTTTGCTGTGTTGATGAACGGGCGGCAGGCAATGATAAGTTTGCATGTGTATGCAGATGCTGAGATCACAGCATTAGTTTGTCTCGAAAGAGAGTCGAGGTAAATACCTAATGTTTTGGTGTTATTCGTAACCTTGATGATGTTGCTGTCAATAACCAAGGATTTGAATGAGTGATCTAATCTGCTAAATCGGTTAGTGGGACCCAAGATGAGGCGCTCTGTCTTGTCATCATTAAGACAGAGCTTTTGTTGGGCCATCCAAGCCCGGATGACCAGGTACACCTCGTGTAGCGCTTTGGTGTCAGCTGAGTGATCGCCCGAGATAGGGATGAGTATATGGGTGTCCTCCGCATAATTGGTGTAGGTGACACCCAGATAGTCAAGGATATCAAAGAGCGGTTTTGTGAACACATTATAAAGCGTGGGTGAAACACAGGATCCTTGGGGGACACCGCACAGGACTGGTGAGGGTACGGCTGAAGCAGAGGGGGGAAAAGACCCTCATGGATTGATTGGCCAGGAAGGATCTGATCCAAGTAGTGGCTTTATCTGAGAAGTGGGTTGCCACTTCGAGAGGTCGACACAGGATTTGGTGGTTCACCAGGTTGAAAGCTGCCGAAAGATCCAATAACAAGAGGAGGGCGATCTTGCCGGTATCTTTCAGGTCTTCAATTTGCATTTTTAGGTCTAGCAGGGCTGTTTCCGTTCCATGCTTAGGACAGAAGCCCGATTGTCTAAGGCCAAGGAGATTATTGCGTTCCAGAGAGTCCTGAATCTGTAAGTAGGCAGCGCGGTCTAGGATTTTTAGCAGGAACGGGACAGTTGTGATAGGCCTGTAATTAGTGGGTATTTCTAGGTCAAGAGATGTTTTTTTGAGGAGGGGGGTGACCTACGCATCCTTCAGGTTGTCTGGCACAGTGCCCATACTAAATGACATGTTTATCAGTGCTGTGATGAAGGCAGCTAGTTCATAGGATTCCTCCTTTATGATGGGATCTGGGCAAATGTCGTCCTGGAAATTAGAAGGTTTGAGATTGTTAACAATGTTCTCTACCTCTGAGATAGTTAGGCGTGAGAAGCTGAACGGTTCGTTAGTGATTAGTTTTGTCAAGGAGAGAGTTGAGCTGAGAATTAGACTGGAGACTACTTTTTTTACATTAATTTTGGCCTGGAGTGCTGAGAATTTATCAAGGAGCGCTTTTTGTATGTTTGAGCACCATGTGCTGTCTTTGCTGCAGGTGTCAGGTGGAGTGGAGGGGGTTTCAAGTTCTTTGAGGAACTTGAAAAGCTCTTTTGTGTCGGATTTGGCTTGCAAGATACATTTATTGTAGGTCTCCTTCTTTGCTGAGAAAATAGCCTCTTTATAGTTGAGTGACGCTATCAGAAGGCTGTCCTTGTTGGCTTCGGAAGGGTGGCTTTTCCAACGGGCTTCAGAGTTTCTTTTTTCTTTGCGTAGGATCCTCAAATGTGGTGTGAACCACAAGTTGAGGTGCTCACGTGGTTTGGCTTTCTTGGTTTTGATAGGGGCAATGGAATCCATTGCATTGAGAATAGTGTTGTTATAGGTATCAACAAGGACTATAGGGTCTGAGCAGAATAGTAATAAATTGTTCAGAGAGGGTAGGATGTGAGGGAGAAGGTTGTCTCTGGTTATGTCACTTTTGTTTCTAGTACAAGTTGGAGGTGTGAAATTTGGACTGGAGCGTTGGCAAATGGCTGAGATGTTGAAGGTAATGGTGTGATGATGTGACCAGGCGCAGGGTGAATTTACTACTGAGGTAAGAGTGCAGTTTAGATCAGCTAACCAGTCGAGAGTTCTTCCCTTTTCGTGGGGAGGTTTGAGGATGCGATGGGTCAAGCCTTAGTTGGTGAGTGAGTTAGCAATTTCTAGGGCGTTAGAGTCATTAGGGTCTAGTAGGCCCAAGTTAAAGTTGCCTAGTAGAATGATTTGCGAGTTGATCTTAGTTTTGTCTGCTAGTGATATCATCTACAAAGGTGGTGACAGGCCAGTATCTACTTTCCAAACTCTACACGGTACAAATATTTAAGTGTATGATTTGAAGGTACACAATATTACTTTCTAATAGAGTTCCCTTGCAAAATACACAATTTGCATAGTAAAGCAACACGGCAATATGTAAATCAGTGTAGAAACATATTACACAACATGAATTTTTTATTTTTATTTGTGAATTAGTTTATGAAAGTAATCCTTACACAGTTTGTGCATACATACCATATTAAAATAAGGAAAGAAACATATCAAACAAATAATCACTGTAGCTTTATTTTCCTCATCCTCAACGGAAAGTCCCAGAATGTAAAATAAAGCCACCTGAAAAATCACACCACTATAATTCGATTACTTTAAGAGACAGACTAAAAGAAAATGTGTGATTCGGTCCCTTCGGAATAGAGATCGTTTGTCACAAACTTCCAGCCAGCTGTTATGCATGATTGACATCCTGTATGGGGCACATTAATGAGGACTACTAATCAGGAGCTGGAAGGCCCGGGAAGGGATGAGTGGTTCACGGCGAGCAGCTGCGATGTGAGGGAGGAGGCAGAACAATGAAGGAAAAAGGGGCAAAACCTGTGGGGATGTTGTGAGCACAGACCGGGAACGCAGAATGAGAAGATGGTAAACGCAGATCATGGGAAGGACGTTGACGCTAGTCAAACTCTGTGCTTTACAATTAGGCCAAGGGTCTGCAACCTTTACTCACCAGAAGCATTGAACTGCACCCGTCAGCCTTATGCAGCATAGTGAATGGTGAGGAATCATGGGGATTGTAGTCTAAAACATCTGGAGAGTGGCAGGCTGCAGAAGTCTGCATTAGGTAAACCTCTTGGTTTAAGCAATCGGCTTCCAGCATTTCATGGAAGGGGTACACATTGTGGGTATTCTCCATGATTTAAATAAAGCAGGTTTAAGGGCAGTTGGTTTTTATTGTATAAAAGAAATCTGAATGATCATGTTAAGTGCTCATTTATAATAGGTAATGCAATTACCCTTAGTCCACACTATGAGCCATTAAAGTATTTGTTCTGCCCAAAGATGGCTTGTAAATACAAAGAGGATGCGTATTATCGAACATTAAAAGGGGCTGTTTCACCTCTTATCTAAATAGTTGTTTGAGACTGTGCTAGGTGCTGGGGCATCAATTCATCGAAGATCTTGGAGCACCCAGAATTATTGAGGCAGGTTCAGGAACCCCAGGAAACCCGGAACCTGAAGACAAAGATCACGGTTAGATCAGGGTTCTTCAGTGCAAGTCAGACAGGCTTGGATGTGAGCCCAGAAGAAACATTTGTAAGAGACTTGCTTGTACATTCTGATCTACCTGGAAGAGGCGTATTACCTTTGGGATCAAATAAATTGTTGTTTTGCTGAATAATAATAGAGTGCCAGCTGTGAAAGTAGTCACAATTTATATGCAATCATGTATTTTGTATAATATTCCGCCTGAAAGTTCTCGGATTCAACATTGAAGGCATTTTCACAAAGTCAGCTAACTGTATTCTTGGGTTACCTCTAAGTAGTTACGGGAAAACTGAGAGGATTTGTATTTAGGTATTAAAAACATAGGGCAATGGAGGCCGATAACCAAGGCACTTTACAACAATTAGAAATTGAACTACAAAGTAAGAGAAGAGAGAAGCCATTCTTTTTGGTAGAGCTGTGACGCAGCCTGTGTTTGCTGACAGTACAGTCTTTAAGCCTGGAGAGAAGGTGGGCAGGTTTTTAGCATGGCAGGCAAAAGGAAAGGCGACTAATTGACTACTGATTCTATTTGTCAGCCTGTTACTGGTGGTGGTGGGACAGCATGTATAGAAAGTTCTGCGGCATCCCATGGCGCATCACACACATATTAAGAGACAGAAAGAGAGAAGGCTGAGAGAGGGAATTACCTGTCTTAAGTATGGGAGTGAGAAAAATGCTTTATACTCCCTTGACATTAATGGAAGTATTAACTGGTTCCCTAATGTAAAGCATCAGGCTGTGATTGCTTGAAGGATGACATGTGCAAGGCCTTTGCCACACACTTGATCCAGTCCTGCTTGAATTAGTCAATTATTTCTATCGTTTGTCTGAATTTCTGAAGTCGTGGAAAGAAGCAAACATTTCTGTAATCTTGCAACAAGGAACAAACCTGAGGGAGTGTGGATCGTATAGGTCAATTCTGTTATTAATCATTGGTTGTGAGTTATACATTGACTCATCCAGATCCAAAATGTAGTATGTCTGGGACCATCTATCAGGTTTGACAAAAAGATTGATTTATTCCATAGATATATTGATTGAATATGCATTTTCCGTAGCAGGCTTTACAGTTGAGACATAAAATGCCTTCAAGCAGGTGGTCGGGCTATACATTCTGGGAGACCATGGGAACAATATGTGTCTCTAACAGATACACGAGGCATCTCATTAGAACGTATGCTAATATGACCTCAGCTCTGTCAATCAATGGAAATAGTTTTTCTTAATTCCCTATTACTGGTGTATACACAACATGGCTCCCCTTTGCCCCCCACCCCCTGTTTATTTAATATAATTATGGAGCCATTGGCCCAGAGAATACATGTAAGCAATGTCTATGAAGATCAGACTGTATGCAGGTGATGTTACATGTCTGTTGCCACTGGAAAGTTTCCAAAACTAATACAGTTAATGAAAGAATTTCAAGCATCCTCTTACTATAAACGAATGCAACGAAAACAAGATATATGGCATTGGGCAACCATCTACTGCATCACCAGATGCCCCCCTAAAAACGTATTAAATCTAGTTAATCTTTTTTAAACAGGCACAGGAACCTATTCCATGCAAATTATACTACTATTCTGAAAAAAGTCAAAAAACAATTGTAATTGGTCTAATTAACCTAGTGACGATGTGTATACCAATATAAACTGCTTTAACATGTTTTAAAAACTCACAATGTATAGTCAACCCCTTTGCATGAGGTATTCAAAGCCCTATATTAATGTGGAAGAAACTGGGGTTGGACAACGTGATGGAGGTTTTGCATTACTGTATTTAAAAGATTATTTTTGGGAAGTTCAAATTAGAAATTATGTGTTCCCCACAATCAGAGTCATTGAGAATAATAAAGCAAACACAGATATACTCTTATTTAGCTCGATCAATTGTACTGAAGTTTGGAAATCTGCCTTTCAATAAATAAAATTGAAATCAGTGACAAGTTATCATGCATACATGGTACGATATTAAACTCATTCTGGGAAATTATGCATTTATCTATGAATTGCCTGTGTAGGATGCTTCGTTGTTTATATCCCAGGATAAGGAATGTACACAGTTAACCCTGTAACTCAGTGACTGGGTTGATTTACTCTTGAATACAGTATTGGTAAACAACAGGCAAGAATCAATGCCCTTTTTTGATTATAAGGGGATGAGAATCTTCATGGCTGGCAACAAAACAAGAACTTTAACAGAAAGCCAGAACAATTGTATGGGCTGCGGTTGGTCCTCGGCTAATCTGGCAAAGGAGAATTGTGTGTTATAATAGACTGGATGCAGGGGAAGAACCGGATGTGACTGAGAACATCATGTTTGCCTCCTGCACCACCTCTTCCGGCTGTCAGATAAGCTCTTAAAGATCCTTTGAAAGGGAGAGGCAGTTTGTAATAAGTGGACGGTAATCAATGCTGCTTATTGCCATCTCTTTGTATGTACAGGGCTGAATACATATTCAAGGATTCCTAGAAAACAACAGTTGCTACAGTACATTTTGTGCTGGACGAAAGTTCAAATTATACATTTTGTTTTCTTCATTAAGAATTGTAAATCCAAACACTTCTGATATGGAAACACAAATTAGTCTCTTCGATTGTCAAAATTCGACTTTTTAATATACAAATATATTCAGATTGTACCGACACAATAGCATGTGCTTGGTGTTTCGCCCTTGTGGCTTTTTTTCTGTCCCTTTTGCCCAGTGAGAAATTGACTGTAGCAACTGTTGTTTTTTATGAATTCCGGTGAGGGTATTAGGTAGAGATACCTATCCCTACCGGTTACACTGAGGGACACCTCGCACCCTATATAACTCAATTAAAATACTACAATAGATGAAGGGTGCACAGTGATACCTCTTTCGTATCCAAGGGTTTTTCACAGACAGTGAAGGAGTCTGCAACCTTTGGCTCTCCAGATGTTTTGGACTACAGCTCCCATCAGCTCTAGCCAGCATATTCAATGGTGAGGGATCATGGCAGTCGTAGTACAACATATTTGGCGAGCCACATTTTGCCGACCCCAGAATTAGTGGAACAAGGTGGCAAAATACATTCTTTTGTGCTTAGTATCTAAAATAAAGGTAAGCACAATTAACATCATCACAGGCAATCCAGAATATGCCCACAGCAACAAAGTCGGTTAATTGCTACCAAATTCTGATTGAAAAATCTTTCAGTGCCAGGTATTGGGTGGGAACTGCTCCTATTGGGTTTGAAAAGTGGGTTAGAGAGGTTACAAAAATGAATAACATTGGGCAAATCATTCACAAAGAGGAAAACGTAAGCTATCTGACCAAAGCCTGAAGATTACACGGGTGCAGATAGGAAACCTTGATTGCCACTGGTAAACCAATCCGGATTGATTGTCTCTATCTATGCGATTCACCGCTGAAACATGTTAATACTGGTTATAATGCGGAAAAGACTGAAAGATGTATTTTTCATGGGCATGGCAGTCATCCTGGAAGTGAATCAAAGGCTAATGTGTATACCCTATTGGAACTTATATGGCAGGTGATGCACAAATAACCTTGCTCCTCGATAAAAAAAGAGGCTTTTGAAAGAGTGCATTGGGCCTTTAATACTCCGAACCATGTCAAATTTGGATGAGCATAAAGATTCATTGACAATATTAAGCTAGCGTACAGCAGGGGAACAAACTAGTATACAGTACATCAACAGGCAGCACAAGCTGCTACCTTTAACACTTTACACCTTTATATCTGCAGAAAGACCATGTAATACTGGCCTCCATGTCAACTAATTTATAATGGCACTGGGACCCTTCTTCATGTCAATGGACTAGTTTCAACATCAATATTTTCGTTTTACAACATACGAAACTATTTTTATATTTATTGAAAACAGTCTGTAATTGTGAACAGAAATAACATATAAAGTAGGGAAAAACAGGGACTGCATTCAGTCCTGCAGGTGGGTTGCACTTATATAAGAGCATCATTTCATTTGGTGATATATTCCTGCTGATGAATAAGGGTGGGAACATACACCAGGGACAAGGATGGAGGATATCACTTTTTTAACAATGACAGCCGTATTTACACATTTGCAAATTACAAAGAGTGGCCCTGAGGGCAGAATGTAGGAGAGGTGGGTCAGGCGTGTAGCTTGGATAGGAGGGTGGAAATGTTTGCTGGGATTCTTTCATCGCTCGCACGTGGAGACTGCCGCGTTTTAAAGAGTTCCACCGGAAAGATGGTTTTGCATTTCAGTGGAGTGGTGCAAGTAGGGAAAATGAGCAAAAGCGGGGGATGGCACTTTATGTTGGCCCGAGCACTGAGAGGTTGAGAAGAGATAAAGAGTGGACAGCTTGACAGGGAGAGTACAGTGAGATGTAGTAAGAAAGGCCATGGATGGATTGATAAATAAGTAAAATAAATGTAAAGACCGATTTTGCATGGAGAGACATTCACCATGGTGATCGTAGGGAGAGGTGGAGAAGGATCCGGGTAGGTTGAAAATGATGCATGTCCCAAAATTGAGGACTTTGTTGAGAGAAGCTAAAGAGTAGATGAGTAGACCCAGACGTAGGCTCACGCAGCAGTCAAGTTTGCTAAGTACAACAGTAGAAGAAAGTGTTTCAGTTGAGGGATGCGCAAGATGCGGGTAGATTTTTCTGTTTGGGAGGTTGAGTCTGGCTGCAGAGACCATGATGAGCTAGGAGAGTTTCAGGTTGCTGTAATAAAGAAACCCAAAGTTCTCAGCCATGTATGAGAGGGTGAGGAAGACAGGAGGAAAGACAAGGGAAAGGTGAAGAATGGGTTTGGCAATGGAGGAAGGGAGAAAGATGACTCCAGTCTTCGAGTTGTACATAAGGCAGCATAGAGCCGTCCAGTGTCGAATGGAGGTTAGGCAGTTTATTATACGTTTAGAGATTGCGGGGATGAAAGAGGGGAAGGTTGAAGAAATGTGAGTATCATAGGGAAGGGGTGATAGTTAAACCAAAAGGAGGACATTATTTTACCTAGGACTGATTCGTTAAGAACACCTACTGGGACGGTTGTCAGGAAGAAGTTGCCGGAAGACACCTTCTCGTGTAAAGTGTCCTTGAAGTCAAGGGGGAAAAACGTTTTAAGAAGGAGGGATGACCCATAGTATTGAAGCAAGCAGAAAGATCTAGAAGGATGAGAATGGAGAAGGGAGAGGGTGGTGGGCATTGGTAATACATTTGTCAACATGCACACGGGTGTTACGTTCACCTGGTCTCTGCAGAGGCGTTGGGGCACGGTTGCAGCCCTCCCTGAACTTGAATCACCCCCTGCAGGCCTCTCCCTCAGTAGAAAAGTTGTGAGCTGTGGTACATGGTGATACTGCTCTTGTGAATTATGGAAGATAAGCTCTATGTCCTGGTACTTCTGGCAGGGGCGTGTCGAATGGGATCTAGTTCCTTTACTGATCCCTGATAAGGATTAGTCCAGTCCAGCTGCGACTATGCTCCTCCTTATGATTGGTAAGTCTTTCTTGAGCTCTTGTGATGCTGTTCGTTCTGTTTAATGTCTTTATATGTTGCTCCTATTTATGCCCGCAATAATGTCTCTCTTCTGTTTTCTTCCCTTAGATGGAAATGCGGCCTCAATGCAGCTGTGAGACGCGAGACACGGCCGGATGGGAGATGGATGCTACCGCAATGTTCGACAGCAGGTAAGTGATGGTTTAAGGAAAAGCGCGAAGTATGGCGAAGGGCAACCTTAAACGGACAGTTTTTTTGATGTATAACCTCATCTTCTGTTTTTCTCTGCAGGCGCTGCTGTCGACGATGGAGCGTGTCATGCTGCGGTGCCAAGATGAAGATTTCGGCGTTCCGGAAAGTGTAAAGATGAATACTTGGTTCGCCGAAGAGATGTACAGGTAAGAACAGCTTCCCCAGGTTGGTAAGTATGCTGGCAGGAAGCAGGATGTCCAGGAAGCAGGATCTTCAAAGGTAAGTCTGACCTCAGGCGGCGGTGAGCGTCAAGCTGCTTGCAAGTGCAGAATAACGCGAAGCTTCTGTCTTGAGGATCGGGGCAGCTTATATAGCTGAGATCGTGGGCACGCCCATTAGGGCCGGCTTACCAGCCACACCCTGCCACTCCTAGAGAGTGAGCACGTGCGAAGGCAATCCATTAGCAGCCACACCCAGGAATACACTTGGGGCTGGTTAACAGATGGAATGTTCAAGGTTAATGCATCCTGCTTAATGGATGGAATGTTCAAGGTTAATGCATCTGAAGTGCTATGTTCATAATAAAAGCTTTTTGGTGTTAAATGGATGTTCTTGTTTACTTTTGTTCATGAGCCTGGCGCCAAAGGCACCAGGACAGTGTCCACCCAGGTCTCCTGTGCATGCGAACCCTGCATGCATGTGCTCCTGACTTCATGACCATGACAGAGGGTAGTCTCAGTAGAGTGCTTGGACTGGAATCCAGGGGAGAGGATCACCAAGGAGGTATACCTCAAGATAACTGACTATGTGGTTTAAGACAACCCTCTTGAAGATTTTAGAGTGGTAGCGAAGAAGAGAGACTAGATTGCAGAATAAGGGGTTGTTGGGGGTCACCACTTGCTTTGTTTAGGAGAAGTATGACTAAGGCTGTTTTGCAACAGGCTGGGAAAGATACCACTCAAGAGAGGTTTAATAAGGTGGTGAGGTGACCAGAGATGACAGGTGCAAGTACTTTAACTATTTGTGGTGCAAAGGGGTCAATTGGGCTGTAGGATATGTAGAAGTCAGTGGAGAAGCAAGGACGAAGTGGGACAGAAAGGCGAATGTGGGCAAGATGGGAGGAGGGGAGAATGAGGGAGGAGGTGGGATAGAGTGGACAGTACTTTGGCCATTTTATTGGAGAAGTAGGAGGCAAAGCAGAGAGGGAGAGGAGAAAATGGACTGGGTCTTGGGGGAGGCAATCATTGCCTGGGGGGTCATTGATGGTTTGCGAATTTGTGAGCAGACAAAGGTAGCAAGATTAGTACAGGAGGATTTGGCTGGAACGAGAGCTGTGATCGAGTCAGGAGTGAGTTCATGTAAAAGAGAGGCAAGTGAGCTAATCAGTATTTGTGCCAGTGGACGCAAAGCATTGTTGCCCTTAGCAGCTGGATGGCTGGGGAGATCTATGATTGAGGAAGTGTGATGGGAGGGTGTAAAGGAGCGGGCAGGGTAGTGATCATTGAAGGGAGCAGACAGTCCATTTGATGGGGGCCATAAAGGAGATGACACACATTGTTTTCAGTTTTCAAGGTAGAGGTTAATTGTGTATTAAGACTACTCAAATTTAGCCAACATGAACATCTGTTTGGTCTCCAATATAGAAGAGACACCAAGAGCATGAAACATCTGGGGCTACACTTAACACGGAGCTTGAGAGCATGGTTAAGGAAAAAGTACACTTACTATATAAGATAATACCATTTAGTGCTCATTGATTCCCAGCCAACGAGCTCACAACTTAAGAAACATATTTGAAAACCTTCCTGACTCATGCAAACAACTGCCCCACTTTACGGAAAAAGTTTGATAGAAGCTAAACAGATATATTTTAAATGCATGCTTTTGGTTAAGTTGTAACTGAACATAAGGTTTGCAGTATGTGCTAACATCTCCTATTATGATAAGCTTTTTCTCAGTTTCATTAATTTAAACATTGTAGTAGCACCATAGATTTAAATGTTAGAGTTTATAGATGCCAAGATTATTTCAATAATTGATAAAGAAAAGGTTTAATTACAAAACAGCTTATTTTCTTTCCAACAGCGTGGGGTGAGGTCATCATGTTTGGGTTTACTAGACTGAAGTTGCCCATGTCAATTTTTCAATCTACATCAATGGTGGGCATCCTGAAGCCCTCAATATGTGTATGCTTGCAACTCCTTGGATACCTATCTAGCATAGTCAATGGTGAAGGATCATAAGAATTGTAGGCCAAAATATCTGGCGGACTCCAGGTTGCTCACCACTGAAAGATTGGCATACTGAATTATGCACATCTTTATTGGGCCAGATTGCTAAAGTAACCTACATAGATGACTACTGGTTGAATAATCTGACACATGTAGACAAACAAGCAGAATCTCCTGTGCTGAGGAAATGTGATGCACTGAAAAGATTGAAGGAGAAAGAAACCCACACATTGGAAGATATAATGAAAGTTAACACAGGCGCTCACTTATGGTCACGGTTTAAAACACAAAGATTATAATGAGTACACGGTGCTGGAAATACCTTCAACTCAAACTGCCTAAAACATGAAAGTGAGGTGATTGGATTTCCCTATTTAAAAAGATCTTGAGTAGTGAGGACTTTTACAGCGCAGATATCAACCTTGTCCAAAACTAGAGTGGACCACGTGTATGCATTAGTGTAATCAGATGAAATCCTAATCAGATGGAAGAGGGAATAACAACTTGCCTTATCCAAAGCAATGTAAAGGGTCAGTATGAATGGCTAAGGGAAACGCTGCAAACCAACACATCCCTTCTGCATGACTACAAGCAAACCAAGACATGTTTCAGCATCATTAGTGAGGTGTAGCTAAGGTCTTTATGCATATCTAGAGGGCACATGGCCTAGCAGTTCAGGCTGGTGGGAAGGCATTACGAAGCAAGACACAGACAACAGATTGAAAGTTCAAACAAAAGTAGTTTAACATAAATGTCAGGATGGTTGGGGCCTAACTCTGCATGCTAAAGTGGGATTTCCCCACCTAAAGAAACTAAGTAAAGTTTAATTCAGTAAGTTCAACTTAAAGGTCTGTCTGTGTCCAAATCCTATACTTGCCCTCACAACTAAAGCTAAACAATGTGTAGGGATGTCAGCAATAAAAGAACTAGTGTTCCAAATAAAGTTTGGAGCTTCCTCCAGCTCCTTGCTTACTTTCCAGCTCCTCTTCCCCAAGTTCAAGACAGTTCCACAAAGTCTTGGGTTCCCTTCACCAAGAAGACAACAGAGTTCCAAAAAGGCCATTGAGGTTCCTTTCCTCAAGACGGCAACAAAGTTCAGAAAGTCTCAGGTTTTCTTTACCCAAGCCTGAACATCTACCCGCAAGCAGACCGATTATAAACAGCATTGGCTCTTTAACAGAACCCATTTCCGAATACATTGATAAACATCTAGGGCCTTTAGCATCAGGTCTAGCCTCCTTTATCAAAGATACCAAGGATGTCATCAATCAATTTGAACTAATAAATTGGGAACCAGATTACAGACTGGTGACATGTGATGTCACCTCATTGTATACAAGCATTCTCCATACCAAAGGGATAGAAACAACAGAAGAATTTCTAAATACAAGATCAATCTCATATCGCAAACAAAATGAAATGATCTGCGAAATGCTAAACTTCACGTTAACAAACAACATCTTCCTGTTTAATGAAGAATTGTACAGACAAAAGCAGGGAACTGAGATGGGGGCAAAATTTGCCCCCACATATGCAAATTTATATATGGGCTCATATGAAATAAACAATGCATGGCTACATCCTTCCTTTACTACAAATAACCAAGTTATCTACTGGAGTAGATTTATAGATGACATCTTAGTAATATGGAAAGGAAATAAGAGTTCACTACAGGAATATCATGAGCATCTCAATCACAATCAACATAACCACAGACTCACGATGGAAGAAAGTGTGGAAAGAATTCATTTTCTTGACTTGGAACTATACATTGTCAACAATCAGATCCAAACAACCATCTATACCAAACCCACATCTGCAAACAGCATTTTGCACGCTGACAGTAATCAACCACGGCATACAGTGCACAATATACCGTACATTGAGTACCTCAGGATCAAACAGAACTGTACCCAAAAAGATGAATTGCTGAAACATTTAAAAGTTGCAAAGAACACATTTTTAGAAAGAGGTTACACAAATAAATAATTGAAAGAAGTATATCACAAAATCAAGAACAGAACCAGGGAAGAACTGCTTCAACAAAAACCTAAAACACATCCTAATGAGGACACACAAAAAGTGAGATTCATCACCACTTACAACACGGAAGAAAAACTCTACAGAAACACTGCAATTTATTACTTTTGGACATGGATCTATCAAAATATCTGGAAGACTCTCGTTGTATCACTTATCGTAAGGCAAAAATATCGAGAATATTCAATGTCCATCACATTTTGTGAAAAATAAGACATTGAAAGGCAAAACTCAACTGTGGCAATCCACCAAACTCACAGGAAACTTCAAATGTGGCAACTGCAGCATCTGTCCATACTCAGACGATTGAAAAACTAAAATCATTAAACCGAATAGCAATGAATATGAAATCAAAGACTTCATTAATTGCAATACAAAATGTGTGATCTATGATATATTATGTCCATGTTCGAAACTCTACATTGGTAGCACAATAAGACAACTGAAAATAAGGATTGCAGAACATTTACGATCCATAAGAAATAAGGATTTGAAGTACCCCTTTAGCAAACATTTTGTCACAGAACATAACCATGATCAAATAAAAGGTGACAAATTGAAGAGGTGTTGTAAGAAACCTGTGGGTATTCTCCCAAGCAGCCCTCGAGAATCCCTTATTCAGGTGACCAGGGAAGGGCTGACGCTTTCAGATCCGATCCCAACCTGGGGGTGGACGAGCAACGGAGGATCACCTGGGTAGCGGAGCCCAGGGTTATGCTCGAGGGAATACCTCAGAGGAAACGTGGTATTATACTAGGGACGAATGCGAGGAGGACACAGTCCCTGAGGCCTTCATAGGTTGTCCCGCGTCTACCTCTCTTCCACCCAAAGAGTTTCCCTTACCCAAATCCAACAACCCCTCCATATCTGGTCAACTCCCCACGAGCCGAAACCCTGTTGCACTCGAAAACCACAACTCCCAGAATCCTTGTTTTCCTGTTGTACACCCAAATACTCCCAATCATTCTTCTTCAAGTCCCTCTGATTCTTTCCCAAACTCACAGTCCACTTTGACAAACGTTCCCTCAATTCCCCCTGCTCATTTCACGATAATAATCCCAGTCATTACCGTTTGTTTCACAAACCCTACAAATCTCACCTTCCTGAATGTACCAACGCCTATAGCAAGAGGACTATACTTCCCTATAACACCTTTACCCTATCCTACCCTGTAGGATATTTAGAAGCTCTACCCCACCTTTTCCGACACAAACACGTTCTTACACCGTAACAGACAACGAACTAGCACCAGAACCGTTTACCTGACATGTCCCATCACACGGGTCAAGCAGAGTCAGACAATTGCCAATAACCACCCATACCTGTCAGCCCTTTACCTTCCCCACATGGATAAAAGGCAGAGCCCAAAAGCACACTGCGAGCAAGACCGAATGCACAAGGAGACAGCTACACCGAACCAGCAGTTCAAACAGAGGAGTAAGGTGGTGAGACCCAGAGAAACAACGAAGGGAGAACTGCCCTTGCCCTTTTCAACTCAGACCCGCAAAGCCTCCGAAAGGGAAATCATAAGACCTGGAGTTGCAGCTGGCGTGCAGAGCAACTGATGACAACGGTGCACGGGGGCCTCCCGCATTGATAGCGCAGGCGGGAGGCAAGCTGGCTACCGTTGGTGCTATCCTTGACTCCAGAGAACAGAAAAGCCAACGGGTTCAGCACAGCTGGTGAGCCGGAGGAAGCTGATGGCAAACCTAACTATGTTGATCCCAAGGTTGCAAGTAGCAACATTTTTTAACGCAAGAAAAAAGAACTTGTGAGTATGTTTGAACTTTTAAGGAAGCCCAGACAAGGGCCAGCTGCAGAGCAGTCAGCGGCCGTAGGAGTGCTCATTCTAAGGACTCCCGCTGGCCCCTTTGATTTTGTGTTGAAACTGCAAAGACCAGAAGGCCCCAGGAAAGGGCAGCACGAAGTGTCAGAGTGGTCCAACAAGGGTCAAATCAAATCCCTTGTGCAATCGAAAGTCTCTGACCTATTTCCAAGAGAAAGCTAGGGGAAGGGAACCCCACATTCTGACAAGTTGTGAACTGTGAAGAAAGGCAAGTATGAACCTGACAGAGGGATGCTGAAAGGAAGCTGGGAGAAGGAAAACCTTGTTTTCTGATGAAAATCAGCAATACATGAACTGTGTTATAAATACATGAACTGTGTTATAAAGAGGCAGTCGTGAACCCAATGGAGAGAGGCCCGAGTTGCAAAGTTACAGGGTTAAGATAAAGCAGAGCAAACTGTGAAATTGGCAAAAGTGAACCCGATGGAGGGAGCCTATGAGTTGGGGTGAAGACTGATGCGGCCGTGAACATTGTGTCGACAAGAGTGAACCCGGTTGAGGGTTGTCCACAGTGAGAAGTTGTTCAAAAATACATTATATCCTCAGTGATTTAATTGCCTGCCAGGGGTCTACCAGCATATCGAAATCAGCTGCAATCCTATGCATGGCGAAACAAGGAGAGACACCACTGTTGAATGAGTGAGGGAATGCAATGTGAACCCGCCTTGGGTTCTGCAATGGACTACAGCGCTGGAAAATGGTACACTGAAGTGAGATGGTTGAGGGGAAGTAACACAGAGAAATAAAAAAGGAAACTCCCAGCAGACCCCCCTCCCCCCTGTGGTTTAGAATAGCTACAAAAGTATCTAAGGCTGGAAAGTTCCTACAAAGAAGAATCTGGTAACTGTGGTATCTCTGGATTAGACTGGCGGTAAGAAGAGAAACAGGGCTTTGGGCAACAGGGGCAAAGCTGCATTTTACAATAAAAGAACAGACAGTAGAAATGGCGAAACAAGATAAAGGCTCACATGCACCTGAAGCTTCCTCTACAGAAATGGCTACCAAGAAGAATATAGTAGATATACTAGTGGAAATAAAAGTACACAATCATGCAGGCCTCCATGATTTAATTAAGAGGTTGCATAAAGAAGATAGAGGATAAAATAGGACAGATAGAGAAAACTCTGCTTTCACAGACTTATTGGTGATGAGATATGATGTGAGAATGATAGATTTGCAGATTAGAGAGATGGACCTCCGACGGAGAGTTGACGATATGGGAAATCGGGAAAGGAGATGTAATATTTGTATATTAAGCATGCCGGAGATGGAAGGTGAAATACCAGCAGGCACAGAAAAAATTGTGAAATAAATCACTGATGCTCTATTTAAAGAGAACAGAGGAAAATAATATTATTAGGGGTCATAGAGGTGGAGGCGCTCTGAATCGCCTTAGATCTATTATTGCAAATTCCACTATTAATGAGACTAAGGGCCTCATTATGAGGTTGGCAGTAACCCTCAGGTGCGACTGGCGGGTTGCCGCAGACCCTGTAAAACTGAATCCATCGCCTGACTTCCCGGTGCCACCGGGACATTACAAGTCCTGGCGGCCGGGGAAGTCAGGCGCTGGATTTTGTAACTCCCCATACCAATAGAGACCGAAAGGACGCTATGGGATTGGGGAGACGGAAACGCGGGCACCGTTGCTAATGGTGCGGGTTCTTCCGTGAATAATCTGCCTACCGGGGCCAATGCACCAAGCAGGGTCAGACCTGTCGGGCGCAGGGGCCCACGCAGACAGACTCGTAGTCTGGTGGTCCGAAAACAAGGGTGCTGGTACGCTTACCGGCACCTTTGTTTCCGGACCGCCACACTGATGAGGCCCTAAAAGTAGGTTCTAAAGAAGGTCTGCAAACAGAGTTACTTAAAAGGGAAAGTTAGATACAGATATTTCAAGATCTTTCAGCATTTACTCAACCCAAGGAAGTACGCCACAACAGCACGATTAGTGGAGCAAGATTTTCATTATCACTGGTGCTACCGCTTTACCATTTTCCCTAATTTTTAAAAACAAAGGAGTGAACTATAATAGAACTAGTAAAGATGAAATGGAACTCGCACACAGATGGATACCCCGTAAATAGAGCACAGAATTGTTTTCGCCAAACTAGATGAGAGAGGTAAAACGGCAAGACCAAGAAAGGTAACAGTTCCTCGCAAAGGAAAAATAGTAAGGAGAAATGCACCGCAGCAAATGGGGTCTATGACCTTTTAAGGAGGGGGGATAACTGATACACTGCATGGCTCTGCAGGAAGAAAACAAAGATGATGATGGAAATGAGGAGGGCAGAAATGGGAAGTGTGAGGAAAAAAGAAGAAGGGAGGGGGAGGAAGAATAAGGAAAAGGAGGGATGATGGTCATATGTGTATTGAATGGAGAAGTAAGGGATCAAGACAGATAGGAATTCCTCTGGTGACCCACAAAATCTGGATGTCTCAATGAATGACCGATTATAATTATATTCTTCTTTGAAGAATGGGAAAGAAAACACATTTAATACAAGGCTGGGAGCATGCATTCCTACTAAGAAGGATGCAATGAAGTTCAAAAGTAGAATATCATTTCCATGTTGATGTTTGGAGAGAACATAATCCCTAGTCATTGCATACACCCCTAATCAGAGATATGTGGAGTTCTGTGAAACAGCTTTGAAAACTATAATGGATTGGGTGAAGCATGGTAAAACTAGGCTATGGGCCTCATCACGAGTTGGGCTTTAGCCCTTAAAAGGGGTGATAACGGTATTACTGCCACATTTAAGGGCTGGCCCTATCGCGAGTTGGGCGCTAAATTGGCTGTTTTACCTCCAGCTTTTTTCTGGAGGTGAAAATCCCTGTTTTCGGCTGTATTACAGCCGGCTGTATTAGCCCGCAGTATTAGCACCGATAATTCCTCATTGGATCCAATGGACCCAATCAGGAATGGGGATTTACCGTTAAGGCCCAACTCGTGATCCGGTGGTAATACCACCGGACCGGTCGGTGCTAGGGTTATTACAGTCGGCGGTATTACAGCCCGGAATACAGCCCAACTCATGATGAGGCCCTTTGACTTTAATTTAGTTTCTAGCTAGGCTATGAACTGGCGGACTACAAGGCTGGGAGCATGCATTCCTACTAAGAGGAATGCAATAAAGTTCAAAGGATTGGTAGAACATCATTTACCTGTTGACGTTTTGAGGGAACATAATCCCTAAAAAAAAAGGGGTATACATTCTACTCTACTCGACACTCTACACTTACCCGCATAGAAAACCTATTAATGGACTTGGGTATGAAATACGTAGACACTGGATGTGCGATCAAAGAGGTAGGTGGTCAGATTTTGACTAACAATGACAGTGGACATTGATATCTCCCATAAGGCTGCAAGATACTGGTGATGTAATGACACCTTTTTCAATGACCCACTGTTCAGTGATTTCAGGAGAAAAGAAATAAGAACTTTCTTAGCGCTTAAGAATTCTATAGATACGTTTTGGGGAACACTATGGAATACAGCTAAGGCCACAGCTCAAGCCAAAGGCACTTGGAAGAAAAGGTAAATGGAACACATAGAGGAAAGTTTGAGAAAGCATGCACAGACTTAACAAATTCTTTAGAGCGAGGTGGAAACAATGAGGGGGAGTTCCTAAGGCACATCCAAATGAAGTAACAAAAATAAGGGGGACTCTTAGCGGAAAGCATTGTCATGGGAAAACATGAAATTGTGTCCTCATTGATTTACTACTTTGCCATTTGTATGCAAGAGCTCAGCCACCCACAGCTGCTATGTTGATCTGTGCCTTAGTGACTATAACTGCATTGTCCTATGTGTAAGGAACTCATGGTGGCAACAAGTAAAACAGACACAAGTGAGCACAGTTCAAGGATGTTTATTGAACAATGAATGCTGTATGCAGGTTGGAAAAACGTCTATTCTAAACCTAAATCTAAGATGGGAGCAAGCGTCGACCATCAAATGAAAAATAAGGCAGCCCTAGTGGTGTTGTATCAAATAAAAGGGCCTATAATAAGAAACCTATTGCCAAACCTTACAACTAATACAAAAAGGGTGAGGGATAGTTCTTAAGAAAAGAAAGAAATGTGCTCAAATAATATGTCAGGATGCGGTAGCCTGGGTCTCCCTTCCCCACATTTTCAGCACGGGGTAAGGTGGGATTGTGGAGCACAGCACACTCTCGAGCTTTCCCAGCACGAGATGACAGTTCAGCTTTCAACTATCCGGGCCGTCGATGGCCAATTCTCGTTTCACTTGAAAGTGTCTTGCCTTCGAGCACCTAATGTCTTCAAAATAATAAAACAGAAGTTCCTTCAACAAATGAAAGTTTGTTTCGGTGATAATGGTTCACCCATGGCTCCCCTCTTCTGGGCGCTGACCCCTCACGTATCGTATTCCAGAATTTTATATATATATCGGTTCTTTTCTCTATAAACTTTGGACGATAGCTTTACCCCTGGATCTCCCTCGGTAGGGCTCGGACCCCTTTTGACTGCCAATAGTTAGGTGATGGCATCACCCCTGCATCTCCCTCGGTCAGGATCGGACCCTTTTGAAATCTCAGCCGGATCTCCCTCGGTCGGGCTCGGACCCTTCCCTTCTCTAGCAGGATTTCTCTTCCCTTTGTTTCTCAATGTCTTTTCAAACAGTTCATAGTGTACATCCCTCGGCCAGGTTCACGTTTGTCAACACACTGTTTCTTTGGACTTTAGACTTTGTCCCTTCTCACTAGCATCCCTTGGTCGGGTACACTCTAGCCATCTCTTTTATACACTTCAAGTTTGGTGGGATTCGCTTGCCCTGTTTCCTCTCACACAGTTTGTAGATCAAAGTCTGTCGATTGTACAGGGATTTTGCTTGACCCTCAATATGACAACTTCAACCTATTTCGGTGGCCCTCCTATGGCCTTTTGGTTTCTGTAGTTTCGCTCAGATGGGAATTGACCAGAGTCTCTTGAGTTAGCACCCACGTGGTGCCGGTTTCCCTCTGCAGCTGTTCTCCCCTTAACACTTTTACAGTTCTTTCATAGTTCATTGAACTCGGTTCAAACTTGCCACTTTGTAATTCTAAATTAACACAGCCCGGTTCTTATCGGTTCTCCCCTCAACTGGGGGTGATGAACCGCTTGGCCTCTCTCTTCTCTTGAGTCAAGGCCGGTACCACGGCCGCGGGAGCTTCCCTCGCTCCTGCTCATCGGTGTAGGCTTTCCCCGTGTACTGTTGACATCTGCTGCAAGACACATGTGCTATTGTTCGCGGTCTTAGGCTCTCTTCCACAATGGTTCTGTGGGTCTGGGACAAAAAGGGCAAGGTCACTTCTCTCCTCCCCAACCTTTCTATTCCTGCTACCTTTCTCCTTCTCTTGAACTGCCACGCTTGATTAGCCGTCTCGTGATGTCTGCCGCATTTGTACTGTGTCATCAAGCTCCATCTTTTATCCCTGTGGGGAAGGGCTATCAGGTGTGTGTGATTCAGGTTAATTGCCTGACTTTGCCTGACCCTTGTATTGGGACATGTCAAGTAAACGGCTATGGTGTTAGTCCGTTGTCCTTTGTGTTGTGCAAAAGTGTTTGTGTCGGAAAAGGGGGGTGGCAGTGATTTTGAATGTCCTACGTGAGAGGATAGGGAAACGGTGTCAAAGGAGGGGGGATACCGCGTCTCACCCATCAGTGTCACACTCCTCAAGGACCCCCCATCCAGGTGATCCTCCTGCACTGGGCCACCCGCAGGAACTGGATCCAATAACGATAGCCGTGTCCCAGCCACCTGGATAGCGGATCTCCGAGGTTTAGACAGGGAGACACCTTCAGGTTGCTCACATATGTCATTGTGCACATGTCCTAACTAAGATGTATTCCAGGTGTGCTGCTAGATGTGGCTCACTTATACATTACCCACTGCTGACGTAGCTCCTGTTTGGCACAAGCAAGCATGTATTAGATCACTGCCTCGCCAAACGAGACGGTTTCGGCAGGTAGGATTAGCAACATTAGGCAAACAGACACTGCACCTGAGCTGTGTGAGAACTGTAGTCTAATTAAAAACCGCTGACTCACTAGAAATGTATGTAAAAATATCTGCTGCTCCTTGCAAAGTTTACTCGCCAAGGTGTGAGCATCTTACCAATGCTTATAGGTTGTATTTTGAGAATCGTGCAGTACAAGCTGAAACGACCTGAGACATTGTATACTGTTGCCACTGTACCATGCATGGATCACCCCTTCCATAGAAGAACATGTGTACATGACTGTATAAAAAACTTGCAAACCCGGGAAGGGGGGTTGCTACACCGTATACAGTTTGATTGCTGGTTTCATGTCCCATCTTGTGGATTATCTGTCTTCTGCTTTGCTGACTGCCATTAAAGACGCTTACCAATCTACCTGAAGAGTGGATCATGGAGTCTGTGGCTGATTTCCCACCTGTGAGATCTACCCCTTTCCCGACATGAACACTTTCTCAGAGACAACTCACTGTGAGAGAAAACGGACAAACAGCTGAGCCGTATACCTGATATGTCCCAACACAATGGTCAGGCAATTACTGATAATTACACACACCTGACTTCCATCACACTTCCCCAGATGGATAAAAGGCAGAGCACAAAAGCACACTCTGAGCGAGGCAAAGCACACGAAGAAGCAGCAGTTCCAAGATGCAGTGCCCTTGACCTTTTCAAAGAAAGACTGTTACTTTCAAAAGCCTTCGAGAATAAGAAACATAAGACCTGGAATTAAAGCTTCACAGACCTGCATTGTGTGTCGGAGGTACCTGGGGCTCTCCCGCATTGATAGCCAAGGCGCAGAAAAGCATTTGCCACAGTGGTACTGTCCTTGGCTCCTACAACAAATCACCGCTACTAAAGTCAGCACAGCCAGTGAGTCTGGGAGACTGATACCAGACCTGGCTGTGTTAGAGCCAAATTTGCAAGCTGCAACATTTTATAGAGAGATCTGAAGAAGGACAGTGTGTGAAATGTATGTAACAAGCAACATGGATATTTAAAACAGCAGATGAGTGACTGAACTCTTGATACCAAGACAGATACCGTAAACAGAGTGGTCCGTCGCCACATGGGTGCTCATTCGAAAGTCTCTGTAATGTATCCGACTGAAAGATGTAAAAAGGAATTATGGAATCGAAGTGGTCCCGCAACAGGACAAGCTAAGGAGTCTAATTGTATAAAAGGGGATCTGAGCCTGGAAAGGTGGATCCAAAGTATTGAACATTGTATAGAAGGATCTGAGCCTGGCTGAGGGGGATCCGGGGTGAAGAGTTAATCACCTGATTTGAATGTGTGTAAGAAGTGAAGAACTTTTCATTTATTTTGGTACATCAGGCCCTCTGAATCAAGAGCATTTGATAAGTAAAGATACCTGGGCACAGAAGGCCCTGATGATAGTGATTAAACTGTATCCTTGTGCCGAAGAAGCCAGAGATGATGTTACGCTCGAGTGAACCGCCTTGTCCCATGCTGAAAACGTGGGGAAGGAAGGCCAAAGGCCTGAGAATCCTGTCATTTTTGTGAACACTTCTTTCTTTTTCATAAACACTACCCCCACACCATTTGTATTTAGAGGTAAGGATTGGCAAAAGGTTTTTTTAGTATAGGCCCTTTTAATTTGACAAAGACTAGGACTGCATTATTATTATTTGATGGTCATAGGTTGCTCCCATCTGTAGATGTAGGATTAGATAGACATTTATCATACTCTTGATGAACTTCAATAAACACCCTTGAAATGTAGTCACTTGTGTCTGTCTTCCTGTTGATGCTATGCCTTTCTTACCCACCACAGATTGGTTCAGTGTGACATCAGATTCCTGATGCCCTGCGATGAAAACCAAGGGGTCACCGGACGCGACTCCAAGTGGTCCCTGAGCGCCCATGGTAAGATGATTTTTTCCAAAGAAGGGGACCGCTGGCAGGTGCGCCTAAGGAGTCAGGAGAAGTAGTCAGAACAGATGCTGAAGAAGAGCAGACACAATGTTGGTTGGTGAACACAGTTAACTGCATTGCTATCAGTCATGTTTTATGTTCTGTTTTCATGGTGTCTGTGGTAGCGGGTTGTGTTAGTGTTTCTCTCTACTAAATGGAAAATTGGACTCTGGAAACTACCGGGTAATTCCAAAAACAAGGAGGGAAGGTACCTTGCCTATTTTACGACAGTCTGTTCTGGATAAAGGTAATCAGGTATTACCTTGCCACCGCAGTAATAAAATAACAAATAGGAAAAGTAACTGTGGCACCCAAGCATTGCAGCCATGAACAACACTGAATTAGAATGAATTAAATACAGAAATAATGATGATCAGGGTGAAGTGCAACTGACCTGTTGAATAAACATTGTTCAGAAATTCCCTAAGATCTGAGAAGATCGTGTCAGGTTTCAGGAGGAACTGCAGCTGATCACTGACTGCTATAGACCCACCTGTGCTGATCTAAACGAAGTGCTACAAGCTGCTCTCCCTGCCAATATCTTTCCCCTGCTTAAACAACGAAGCAACTGGCTATTTGATGAACCTCCTACAGATGGTCTAAAAACATTCACTGATAGATTATTACAGTCTATTATCGAAATCTGCCTTAGGAAAAGTGATTGGTCTAAAATAAACGTTTCTAAGCAATGGTAAAAATCCTGCAGACTATCTTGAATGACTGAAACAATGCTTTGACCAATATTCAGGAATCATAGATACTACTGTGTTCACCCCGCAAGTCGTAGTGTTGCAATTTGTGATGGGTCTGCAACCGAAAAAAGGCAAAAAGGATAACATCTATCTTAATTGGTTGGAAAGGAAAGAATTTGATTGAGGTTTTGTTGGCTGCGCAGCACTTTTTTGAGAAACCGGAAAGACAGAGTACTGAAGCAAAGCTTATGGTGTTTCAAATTCAGCAGTTGCAGCCCATTCATAGGCGAGAAGAATCTCGGCATGCTTCAGGGGGGGCGGGGAAGAGGCAGGGTAAGAGACCCTTCCCTGCAGACAGATCAGGAGAACAATACTGAAAGACAAACTGAGAAGGTATATAATGATTAGGGTAACTATTGCAAGGAATTGGGTCACTGGAAATCATAATGCCCGAACAGACAGCAGCATGGCGGATGAGGTGGTTAGCCTACAGCCCCTGTCAGTCTTAGCTTCCCACCTCCTCCTCCACCATCCCCACTGAATCACTGTTAGGACAGCCAGGCCGTCCGTCAGGTGAAATCACTGATCCACGCTTTTTGCTTAAACCCGCTACTCCCCATGTAGATCTGTGATGTCGGAGCTCAAAAGGCTTCTTTCTTGGTTGATACTGGAGCATCATGCTCTGCTCTGAAGGCTTCTGAATTTCCTCATGCTGTGTATTCCAATAAAGTTGTTAATGCTGTAGGTATTGGGGGTACCTCTATACCCCATCCTGTATCTCACTGCATGTCTATCACTTTGGAACCCATCTCTGAAGAACATGCTTTTCTGCTCAGCCCCTGTACGCCTGTTAATGTGTTGGGGTTGTATCTGCTTTGCAAAATGAGTTGTTCTATCTACTGTTTCCCTGATGGTATTTTCCTTGACATCACAGCCCATAGAGAACTAGAAGTCTTAGCTGTGCTACAGGAGGAGGTTAATTTGACTTCCGGAAGCCGGACCAACCCATTGTAACCGGGATTGTTGAACCAAGCCCCTTCCAAATTATGGTCCACATATGCTAAGGATGTTGGGTGCATACTGAATGCCACACTTGTAACAATAACCTTGAATCCAGACAAGCCCATGCCTTGTGTGCCTCAGTATTCAATTTCCAAACAGGTGGAGGAAGGTATCCATCCAGTTATTGAATCCTTGCTTGAACAAGTTATTATTGTACCCATTTGCAGTCTGTGCAACACCCAGATTCTTCCATTGAAGAAGCCAGGTAAAGAAGTCTACCGTCGTTTCATTCAGGACATGCGTGGAGTCAAAGACGCTGTACTGCCTACCTTCCCAGTTATTAATAATCCTGCTACCATCTTGTCAAGTAGTCCTGTCTTTGCCACTCACTTTACTGTTGTTGATTTGAGTTCTGCTATTTACTTGATACCTGTACACCTTGACAGCAGTACCTGTTTGCCGTTACTTATAAAACCTCACAATACACTTTCACTTTCACATAGAGAGCCCCACTCTTATCTCAAATCTTGAAAATAAATCTTGGCTTGCTTGAGATCACAGAAGGGTGCGTCCTGGTGCAGTATGTGGACAATCTCTTGCTGGCCTCACCCTTTTTAGAAGCATGCAAACAAGACACACATTTGCTACTGACAGCTCTTGCTCATTAGGGTTACAATGATTTCAAAGTTAAGTTGTAGTTGAGTTTGCCCTGTGTCGTACAACTCTTAGGCCATGCTAATTCTTCAGGTCAGAGACATTTGTCCCCAGATTTCATAAAAGCGGTTCAGCAGGTTCCCAAGCCCCAGACTAGAAGTCAGACATGGGGATTCCTCTGGATGAAGATACAAGGGTACGTCACCATAGTTAAGCACATTCAATCTCTCATGCATGAATTTACCACCGAACCTCTGCCATGGCCTGAGGAAGTGGAGAAAGCCCTTGTCACTATTATGCAAAAGCTCTCAAAAGCACTAGCCTTAGGGTTGCCGGATTATCAGAATCCCTTTGTGCTGTTTTGTAAAGAACACAAGGGATTGCTCAAGGATTACTAACTTAGCTACATGGTGATAAGCATCGTCCCGTATCCTACCACAGTGTGGGATTGGACCTAGTAGCTGCTGGTATACCAGCCTGCCTGTGTGCTGTCATGGCAGCAGCCCTGCTAGTAGAGAAACCTCACCCGGGGAGATCCCGTTACTGTGGTCATGCTCCCTAAATGGGAGAACACAGCTTGTCTTGAATTCCGGATTGACAAATTATGAGAAGCTCCTAATTTCTGCTACCAATGTTACCCATAACCATTGCTCTGTTTTGAACCTTGCTTCTTTGCTGCCAACTCCCCAAGATGAGGAACCATATGATAGCCTATTAGTTGTTGAGACGCAATTGTCCCCATGTGTTTATTTGAAAGATGTTCCATTGCTTAACCCTGCGTTGATTCTATTTGTTGATGGGTCATGTCTACGAAGCCAGGGAGAGGGGTTCTGATGTCTGGGTATTCCGTATCCTCCCCTCACGCTGTACTTAAAGCGGATCGCCTACCAAATGCTAAGTCTGCCCAGGTAGCCAAACTCGTAACCCTCATTCGAGTGTGCAGACTGCAGGGTTCGAAATTGCCACGGGCTTGGAGCTATTTAGCTCCTGGATCTAGCCAATGGGAGCCTGGTTAGCTTGAAGCCAATAGCTACCAGGAGCTACTATTTTTGTTTGTTGATAAGACATTTTTTATTTATCAATTAGTCATAACATAGACAAAACAACCAAAAGCAAGGGAGAGGAACAAAACAAAAGAAAGAAGAGGCAGGTACATCAAATGAGGCCGACACAGCCCGTTAAGCAGTAGTAATAGTAAGTCCTAGATCACCATTCTTATAGGACACAACTACAATTCACAGTGTAAATGTTCAAACTAGCGTCCCCCGAGTCCATATTCTTTAGGGCCCTCCCTCCTCCCATGCCGCCCATATTTTAGAGGCCTTGTTAGGACAGCCTCTTGCGTTATAGATCCGTCTTTCGAACATAGCACATGTGTCCATGTCCAGCGCCCACCGCTCCATTGTCAGAGATTCCGGGACTCCCCATTTCTGTGCAATGTTTCGCTTCATTAGGGCGACCGCCGTGTGCAGTAACAGTTCTTCCCATTTATTCAGTTCGTATTCCCCTGGTACTCCGAGGAGTAGGACCTTCGGGTCAAGTTCTATTGTTTTGGAGAGTATCCGGGCCAATTCCCGACAGCAGGCCTCCCAGAAAGTTCGGATGCGGGGGCAAGACCACAGAATATGGAAGAAGGTCCCCTCCTCGTCCCCACACCTGAGACAGTTCGGGTTTGTTGCTTTCTTCCACCCAAACAGTGCAGTTCTAGGGTAGTACACTCTATGCAGTATTTTAAGTTGCACCAGTCTGAGTCTCGAGGAGATGGCAGTTTCCCATGGGTGCATTAATACCCATATCCAGTCCTCTGGGTCGATATCCCCTACATCCGTTTCCCACTTGGCTTTTAAACTGGTCAATTCAGGGGTCGCGAAGGATGTGATGGCATTATAAAGGATGGATGTGCATTTGGAGGGAATATATTCAGGGAAAATGTTACGTTCTATAGGTGAGTACTCCGGGATGTTATCTTCTGTAGCTATGTGGACTCTTAGGGTGTGGGACATTTGCATGTGATGGTATCTCTCGGTGTCCGGGAGCCGAAATCTGTGTTGTAGGTCCGCAAACGGGGCAAGATTCCCGTCTTTCAGGACATCCCCCACTTTCTGAATCCCAGCTCTTACCCAGGATGGCCAAGGTTCAAACCTCGCAATTTCTCTCAGGTTGGCGTTTCGCCATAGGGGCTGCGCTGCTGATATCTTGTTCCCCCATCCCACAAACTTGTGTACGTTCTTCCAAGTGGTGGTAATCTGTGCCCTTGTTGTTGGTGGGGATGGTCTAGGGGGGGCTTGGTACAATAACTGTATTGGATCGGTGTCGTGCATGGCAGCCACATCGGCTTTGATATGGGGTAGTTCCCGGTCCCCGTGTAGTAGGTCATTGAACACCACAAGTTGTGAGGCCCAATAGTAGGTCTGAAGGCGGGGCACTCCGATCCCACCCTCCCATACCGACCTTTGAAGTGTGGCCAGTGCTATACGCGCCTGTCCTCCGCCCCACAAGAGCTGCCTAAGGAGGGTTTCCACCCGGCCAAATTCAGCCCCCGAGATCTGCAAAGGGGCGTTTTGAAGGACGTAGAGGAATCGCGGGAGGGCCAACATTTTGAAGAGAGCGGCTCTGCCCATGAGGTTCAAGGGGAGAAGCTTCCAGTGTTGTACGTCGTTAGAGAATTGGTCCAGGATTGGTTTGAGATTGTGCTTGCTATAACTAGTTAGATCCGTTGTTATCCAGATCCCGAGATATCGGAAGCCAAGTTGTTCTATTTGGTATGGGCATTCCCTTGGGTCGGACTGTCCCCCTCCCTTCACCGGGAAGAAGACAGATTTCTTCCAGTTGATCCTTAGACCGCTAAATTCCCCGTACTGGACAAGAATCTGGGTCACTATGGGGCAGGTTCGGGTAGGCTCTCCCAGGTATATCAGGAGGTTGTCAGCGTATAGGGATATCCGATCTTCGTGACCCTCTGGCCATTAGAATCCCACCCAGGATGTGCTCTGGCGAAGCCATATGGCCAATGGCTCTATCGCCAGAGCGAAGAGAAGGGGGGAGAGGGGGCATCCCTGCCGTGTGCCCCTGCCCAGTCGGAAGGAGCGAGATGTCCACCCGTTCACCTTGACTTCCGCCCAAATGTTTGTGTATAGCAGCTTCACCCAACCTAGGAACTCCTCCCCAAAGCCCATCCGTGCCATGATCTCCCAGAGGCCATCCCATCGGACCGAGTCGAAAGCCTTCTCGAAGTCGATTGCTAGAAGGGCAAGCGGATTGTCAACGGTAGGGGCCCTCTCTAACGCTAAGTGAAGTCGGCGCAAGTTCATCCGGGTCGAATTGTGTGGCATAGAGCCACATTGGTCCGGGTGTATTAGGGTATCAGCCACCGGTTGTAATCTGTTGGCCAGGACCTTGGCGAGGAATTTAGCCTCGCCATTGATTAGCGAGATTGGCCTATAAGAGGCACACTGCTCCTGGGGTTTGTCAGGTTTAGGGATGACTACGATGGTAGCCTTACACAGGTCTTGCGGGAGAGCGCCTTGTTCCCGGGCTGTCAGTAACATTTTATGGAGGGAAGATGCTATGTTGACCCCCCCATCTTCTGCCATGTTTCGATTGGGAACCCGTTCGGGCCTGGCGTTTTCCCGGTCTGTAGTTGGGCTAGTGCTTCAGCCACCTCGGTCTCCGAGAGGTCAGAGTCCAAGCGTGTTTTTTGTTGCACTGAGAGAGTTGGGAATATTATGTCATTTAGGAGGGTTGGGTCCAGCTGCGAGGTCGTGGCCCGGTAAAGTGCTTCACAGAATTGGGCAAAGGCTTCAGCTATCTCTGCGTCTGAATGGAACCTCTCACCCCGTGGGGTGACAATCTCGTGAACACATCGTTGACCCTCATCCCTCCTCTCCAACCAAGCCAGCAGTCGACCAGCCTTGTCCCCATGCTCATAAATTCTGGCTCTGGAGTCCCAGTGGGCTTGTTTGGCATTGTCTAATAAGAGGTTTCGGAGCCGCTCAGTGGCACGTTTAAGGGAGAGTTGGGTCTGCGGGGATGGGTCAAGGATGTGCTCGTTCTCACATTGGGCCAGTTCGTCTTCTGCCTTTGTTATATCTTGGAGGCACCAGAGTGGAAGGAGTACCCCCTAGCGTCCGGGTGCAACTCTCGCCATACATCACCCAAACCCAAGGCAGACGCAAAGTTAGATAGTTTTGTGGGGGTGTCCGGGTTGCGTTGTCTGAGATGTGTACGGTCAGTGGAATTGCACATGACATCATAAAGTCTCCCCCCAGAAACAGCTTGTCAGATTGGTGTTTACCTATGAGGGCAGTCAACTCGTCCAGTAGCTCCTGCCCCAGTCCGGGCGGGGAGTACACCGAGACGAAGGCGACCTTCTCATTCCACAACGTACCAAGGATCAGTATGTAACGGCCTTGTGGGTCCTGTTCCAAGCATTGGAGGGTGAAAGGAACACGTTTGTGTATGAGAATGAGAGTACCCCTAGATCCCATCGTGTATCCCGCGTGGAAAGCGGCCCTGTAGTTAGTGCGTTGGAAGTAAGAACAGTTCGAGCCCTCTAGGTGTGTTTCAGATAGCAGGGCCACATCGGGGGAGTGTCTACTGAGTATTTGTTTAATCAAGCACCTCTTGATCGCAGAGCCCATCCCGTTTACATTCCAGGTGAGCACCTTGAGAGACTTGGGACGTTCAGTCGGGATCGACTGGGGTTGTGAGGGTGCCATCCAGAGATTGGAATGTAACGCTCACCTGATTCCCACGGAGGCGCAGGTCTGGCTTCGAGTGCTGGTGCTTCTTCAATGGTGAAGCGCAGGACCCTGAAGATGGACAGCAAGGGCCCCTATACTCTGGCTTCTCTGGCTTGCAGGAATATTCCCCCTGTGCGTGAAAAGGGAGTATTACCTACTGAATGAGTTATGCTCAAGCCTCCCACTCTCCTCCAGCCCTCCACGATACCCTTCCACGATTCCCCGTGAAGTCTCACCTTAGGGTCAAGAAGGATGAGCTCTCCATCCTGCTTCTGATGCAGGGGCGCATTGAAACCCAGTTACTTCACTGGATTGAGGATTGATGGGAGTTCAGGTAAGCTTGACTATTCAGGTAAGGCGCTGTAAAAGTTCTGCTGCAAGTTCTAAAGTCCAAGCTTAAAAATAATGTTCATTGTCTTGTTGCAGAATGCCGGAGATATGGCGCCGACCCGAAGTGAAACGTGCAGTTCCAGTAAATGACAGGTAAGTTCCGGATGAGCGCTCGGGTAATGTCTTTGCATTCGCTCATTCAATGTCTTTGTCTTTTTTCCCCATAGGGGCCGGGGTCCGGAAAATGCCTGGAAGCGCCAAAACCCGAAATGAAATGGGAATGACCCAACAGGTAAGTCTTAGAAGGAAACTGAGTTTTTCCTATTCCTTTCCTTCTCTCACCTTGTTCTTGTCTTTTTCTCTCTAGGCTCTGGGAAGTGGCTGTGGATCCGGATGATCGCTGCTGAAGATGGAGGAGTCCAGGATAGGTGAGTGAAATGCAGCGCTCGTAGCGAAATGCTTTTAAAATGATGTCTTCCTTTTCAGGATTGTAGGTGTGATGTCTCCGTGGTGCTGATTTAGCAGGTAAGGTCTTTTGTCTCCCTTTGCAGGTGACCCAGGATACTGACAGGCGTGGCTGAGGTCCAGATGCAGGAGCTGACACGGTGAGCGTCCAGCTGCGAGGAGCAGAACAACGCGAAGCGTGAGTTGCTGATCGGGTGTGGTTTAAATAGCTTTGGAAGAAGTTCCCAGTGTTTATCCTTCCACCGATCAGGTATGTATCCTTCCCCGACCACACCCGGGTGGAAAGTAGTCCCACAGGTAAAGTAGTTCCATTCAGGCCTCAAGAGGGCCTGGATGTAGCAGCATGGTCTGCATCAGGTAAGTGCACATTAAAACACTTGAACACATGTCTAGCTTTATGAGCCTGGCGCCTAAGGTGCCAGGACAGGCGTCCAACATGAGCCTGGCGCCTAAGGCGCCAGGACTGCGTCCAAAGGGCCCCAGCTTGGGCCCGCTGGCACTCCCCTGGGGGAAATGATGCCTGCCTCTGGGGTTGCTGGGTCGGACCTGGCTCCTGGGAGGTAGGCATCATGACAGTACCCCCCCCTCAATGCCCCTCCCAAGGTTCTTTCCTCCGGGGGTTTTGGCTTGTTCGGAAATCTCCGGTGAAACCTTTGTACTAATCGAGGTGCGTGGACATGGTTACTAGGCTCCCACGATCTCTCCTGAGGTCCATATCCCTTCCAGTCAACAAGATAGAAGAGTTTTGACTTTACCACCTTGCAGTCTAAAATGTCTTTAACTTCGAATTCTAATTCCCCTTCAATTTGAACTGGATCTGGAGGCTTGGACAATTGGGTTCCTGGTTGTACTGGCTTCAAAAGTGACGCATGAAAAACTGGATGAATACGCATGTTGGACGGTAGATCCAGTTTAAAGGCCACTGGGTTGATTATAGCCTTGATGGGGTAAGGTCCTATGAATCTGGGATTGAAGGTTCGCGGGCCCTTGAGGGGTAAATGTTTAGTTGCTAGCCATACCTGGTCTCCTACTTGGTAAGGAGGAGTTTTACTTCGGTGCAAATCAGCGTTTTCTTTATACTTTTTCTTGGCTTGCTGTAAATGACTTGCAGCTTCTTTGAAGGCTCGGGTTATTGTGGAATGCAGATGATTTACTGCGGGCATTTCCAGGGTCAGAGGTGGATCTAGGTCAGAGGTCCGAGGATGGTGACCATACAAAGTATAAAAAGGGGTTTGTCCGGTTCCAGAATGCGCTGAGTTGTTGTATGCATATTCTGCGATCCAAAGAATGTCTTTCCAATTCAACTCAGATTGGTGTAACATGCACCGAAGATATTGCTCGAGAGTCTGATTGGTTCTCTCGGTTTGTCCGTCGGTCTGGGGGTGGTGGCTGGTGGATAACCGCACATCTATTTGTGCTAATCGGCAACACTTCTTCCAAAAATGGGAGATAAATTGACTTCCACGATCCGAGACTAATACGGAAGGGAAACCATGTATGCAAACTATATTCTCCAGGAATTCCTTGGCCAAGGTGGAAGCTGAAGGCAAACCTTTTAAAGGGATAAAGTGGGCCATTTTGGAGAATTGGTCCACAATTACAAGGATTGTGTTGTAACCAGCACAACGAGGCAGGTCGGTTATAAAGTCCATTGACAGGGTGTGCCATGGTGCCGGTGGGATATCCAAGGGTTGAAGTAGGCCGGCTGGCCTTTTCTTTTGAGCTTTGTTTTGGGCGCAAATTCCGCAAGACAGAACAAAAGACTTTATGTCTTTTCTCCAAGAAGGCCACCAGAAGTGGCGTTTGATTTTTTCCTCCGTTTTAGCGATACCAGGGTGTCCTTCCATTAAAGATTCATGATGATGGGCAATAACAAGTTCTTGCAATTCTTTACTTGGCAGAAACAACCGCTCCTGGAAGTAGGGTAAGTCATCCTTAACGGTGCACTGAGGACCCTTTTGACTCCATTCCAGTAAGGTTGAAGAGTCTAGAAGTTGTTTCACTTGCGTTTGGATGTCCTCAATAGTTTGCAATGAAGTTAAGCCTAAGATTCTTTGCTCAGGTATGATGGGCACAGGTTCTAAGCTCGAATTAGGTTCTTCCATGCCAATCCGGGATAAGGCGTCCGCTTTTCCATTCTTGCAGCCAGGGCGATAGGTAATTACAAAATCAAATTCTGCGAAGAATAGAGCCCATCGGAGTTGTCGTGAAGATTGAGCTTTGGCCGTCTTTAAATACTGTAAGTTTCTGTGGTCCGTAATTACGGTGATGGTGTGTCTTGCCCCGAGAAGGTAGTGACGCCAAGCCTTGAAAGCAGATTTGATGGCCAGTAACTCTTTATCGGTAATTGCGTAGTTGATTTCAGGAGGAGAAAATTTTCTGGACCAAAAGGCCACTGGGTGTAGTTGGTTAGTTTTTGGGTCTCTTTGCGACAGAAGAGCTCCCATAGCCGAACTGGATGCGTCGGTTTCCACAATGTACGGGAGATCTGGGTGCGGGTGCTTCAATACAGGTGCAGAGGTGAATTTGGTTTTCAGGTCCTGAAAGGCTTGTTCGGCCTCAAGAGTCCATTCGAAGCGTTTGTTTTTCTTTAGGAGAGCTGTGATGGGTTGGACTGTTCGGGAAAATTCCGGGATGAATCTTCGATAGAAATTGGCAAAGCCGAGCATGCTCTGAACTCCCTTCACCAAACTAGGAGATGGCCATTTGAGGATGGCGTCCACCTTTCGCGAGTCCATTCGGACTCCTTGAGGTGTCAGGATGAATCCGAGAAACTCAACTTCAGTGGTATGAAAAACGCATTTTTCGAGTTTTGCAAATAGTCTGTGCTGGCGCAATTTCTCAAGAACTGCCCTAACATGTTTTCTGTGATCCGATTCTGAAGAAGAGTACACCAGGATGTCGTCAATGTAAACAATGACACAGACATCGATAAGTTCCCGAAGAACATCATTCATAAAGTACTGAAAGGCGGCAGGTGCATTGCACAAACCGAAGGGCATCACCTGATATTCGAAGAGCCCAAACTTGGTGCGGAATGCAGTCTTCCATTCGTCGCCTTCTTTTATACGCACCAGGTGATAAGCTCCTCAGAGATCTAACTTGGTGTACACACAAGCGTCTTTCACCTGGTCGATAAGCTCAGGGATCAAGGGCAGAGGATAACGATTCTTAACCGTTATTAGATTTAGGGCGCGATAGTCTATACACGTTCTAAGGTCGCCCTCTTTTTTCGGCACGAAGAACAGAGCTGAAGAGACAGGGGACTTGGACGGGCGAATAAAACCATTGGCTAGGTACTGATCTAAATACTGATGCAAATGCAGGTTCTCAGGTTCCGTAAGAGCATAAATCCTACTACAAGGTAGTTGAGCATTGGGTACCAGATCGATTTGGCAATCATAAGACCGATGGGGAGGTAACGTGTTAGCCTGTTCTTTCTGAAAAACGTCTTGGAATTCTTGGTATTCTGACGGTAACTGTACAGGGGTGGAAGTTGCTGAGGCTAGACCCATAGCTGGATTTCTTGGATAACAAGTTGGTTCACAATCAGGAAAACTTATCTTCTTTGCTCGCCAGTCAATTCTGGGATTATGTGTTTCTAACCAGGGAATTCCAAGAATTACTTGAAATTGTGGGGCCTTGATCACATCAAACACGATTTCTTCCCGATGACCGTCCTGACCCACCAGTGTCACTTCAACAGTGGAATGCGTTACAGGCCCTGAGGCTATTTCGGTTCCATCTACTGTAGTAATGACATCTTGGGTTACTTACGGGCGGAGAGGAAGCTTAATCCTGGAAGCCAATTCACGGTCTATGTAATTTCCAATAGCTCCACTGTCGATGTATGCTTTTATAGCATGCAACTGCTGAGGCTGTTTTGGGTCCAAGAGCACCATTGGCATGACAAAATGCGAGGTCAAAGAGTTTGTTTTCAAGCTCGGCAAGCGGACCCCTACGCTTGTCGGGCTAGGTCGTTTCCCGAATCAGGTGTCAATAGTTCGTTATCAGTAGCTCCAACCACCTTCTTAGGTGGTTTAACTGGACAATTTCGAAGAAAGTGACCGGAGGTCCCGCAATACAGACAAAGTTGCATTTGCCGCCTTCTCTCTCGTTCTTTCTGCGTTAATGGTCCATTAACACCACCGATTTGCATAGGTTCGGATACGTCGGTAATCTTGGAGTTAGCCTGGGTTTTGATCGGTATTCGGGTTTCGTGCTTGAACCGATCTGCTTTTCTGTTTTGAAGTCTGTGATCAAGTTGAACCACCAAGTCAATGTAGTCTGCGCAGACCTGGGGTGGGTTTACTATCTGAGCTAGAACATCCTTAAGCTCTCCGCACAGGCCTCGATAAAACAATGTGATCCTTTTGTTTTGTGGCCATCAAGTTTCCACAACTAGTCTGTTAAAGGTGGCAATGTAGGGCAGAAGATCCTGATTACCTTGTCGTAAGGATAGCAGTTTGTTATCAAGGGCCTGTCCTTGAGAGTGTCGAGCGAACAATCTTTCCATGCTGGCCTGGAAGCCCTGAAAATTCTGGAGAATGGGATCATCCTGATTTACCAATGGAATAGACCAATCGGCAGCACTGCCACTGAGGTAAGATAGTATAAAGGCTACCTTGGTCTGGTCGTTAGGGAAGGCTCCGGGTCTGCATAGAAAGTGTAAACGACATTGGTTAATAAAGACGGCATATTTCTTGGGATCCCCCGCAAAACGTTCAGGCGGGGCCAAAGGCATGTGTCCAGGTAGATTGATTTGTACCGGGTTATTCAAACCCATTCATGTGGAAATGTCTCCGGAATTAGGTAAAGGAGTGTGCCCTGCCTGGGTGTTACACCCCGCTGTGCACATCACTCCAGAAGACGGGCTTGTTCTTTAAAAGGTACGCACAAACATGTTTTCCTTCCTTATGGTATGCGGCGCTTCATTCCCCCATTCCTTTCACAATGGAGATTGCGGCAGGGGTTGAACAAACTACGAGTACCATGATCCTCCACTGCACTATCATGTGCCCTGCACCTCCAATCACCATGCTCTGACGTTTTGCTTTCTCTTTCGGATAAATGCAGTCTTTTCATTCAGCTCGCTGCTTCTGATTGAAGTTGCTGACGCCTTTGAAGTTTCGTCTTCGTCCTTTCTTGAATATCTGGAAATCTTGACCTTTGCCTGCCTAACGGACCGTCTTGTCTGCTGCTTTGTACTTTACTGCCAGGTTGGTGTACCAGGACCTATTTCTTGTTTTCACGGACTGCCTTGCCAAATCGATTTTGTACTTCTGCTGCCCGCACGTTAACAGGACCCTTTCAAGTCTTGCTCCTAGCCCCGAACTGCACATCTAACAGGATTACCGTCTGGGATTCATTGACATTTCTATCAAGTCTGATATCGGACATTGGGAATTGTGTTTACCTTTCTTCAACAAGTGCACAGGGGGACGCTGCGCAGAGTGTGCACCAACCCGGAACTAGTGCGCTCCTCGTGCCGTTCGGGTTAGAACCCTCACTAACATTCCCATTTATTATTTTACACTGGCGTTTGTTTCACCTTGGATTGATCCCAACACTAGTAGTGGTAAGGAGTGTTTCTTTCCTATTCCAACCTATTGTCATAGTTCCTTGAATAGTCTTGACAGGGATATTATCTTGAGGTAGAAATAATCCATCCCCGGTCTGCAATTATAGAACTCATCTCTTCTTCTTTATTTTTACAGCTGGTAAACCGTGGCGGTGTGTTCTCCCCGCTCTTTTGGGTGATCGGGCTCTTGTACTGTTTTAATCAGTAGGGGGTCATATCATTTTAAAGATCTATTCCCTCACAGAGAGGAGGCTCGGTTGGAGGCCCCATCCGAGCTCTTCAATCAAACCCTGCGAATCCCGGTCCTGGTCACCTCCTTATCCTCATCCTGGTTGGTGAGTAACAGAATCAGAAGCCTTATTAATATGGAAGGAGAGGACCCCTTAGCCGCCATGGTACGTCTGGTGGCAGAACTCCGGGCTGAGATTTCAGTAGCTCATGATGCTCTGAGTCACAGGATTGATAATCTACAAAGATTTCCGCAGCCGCAGTCTTTGGGGATAGACGTCTCAAACGCTTCTGCATCGACTTCAGGGGTCTCTAATCCCTCAACATCGGGGTTTGCTGCGGCCCCAGTACTGGTGGCTTCTCAATTCCCGTTAGCTCCTCCTGAGAGATTTCTTGGAGACCCAAAAAATTATAGGACCTTTATTAATCAGTGCAAGCTGCACTTTCTTTGTCGCCCTACGGCCTTTCCTAATTCAACGACAACAGCTGCCTTTATCCTTTCCAATTTTGGTGGAACCGCTGCAGCCTGGGCTAACCCTCTACTCGAGTCAAACAGCTACCTGCTATATGACTGCGATGCCCTCATCGCAGCTATGAACCGGGTTTTTGACACTCGTTACAAATCCCAGGCTACGGACCTTGAGTTCCTGAACTTACGCCAAGGGACATCCTCTCTACCTATCTTACTAGGTTTAATCAACTGGCAGCCGAAACGGACTGGCCAGAAGAGAAAAAATCGGCAGTCTTTTACAAAGGGCTATCAGAGGAATTAAAAGATGTATTAGCAACCGTACCTACAGTTCCCACGGCTTTTGGTGAACTCCTGGATTTGGTTTTGCAGATCGACGCCCGAAGAGCAGAAAGAAAAGGGGAACGCAAACCAGCAGGTATGACCCCTCCACTGCTGGAATCTGCCAGTTCTTCCTTGCCCGCCCCTGAACCCATGCAAGTGGGGGCTATACGGGGACCCCTTACTCCAGCCCAAAGGGAACACCGCAGATCTAACAATCTTTGTATGTATTGCGGTTCGGCGGACCATCTACTTAGGGACTGTCCAAAGAAACCTGTTGGGAAGGCGGGAAACGCCAAAACCCGGCGCTAGTAAGAGTCCCTACGCCGGGGATACATTCTTTGGACTCACACGGGGTCACCTCTGCCCCTGTTAGTTTACCTGTGGTCTTTACAGCGACTCCTGACATCTCTTTTTCTTCTTTAGCCATTATTGACTCCGGCGCCACAGGGAACTACATGGACTATGACTATGCTAGTTCTCATAATGTGCCTATGGTGTCTAAGGTACGTCCAGAAACCGTTCATGCAGTGGACGGTACCTCCTTGGTATCTGGGTTGGTCACCCAAAACACTTCTCTGGTTCGAATGCAAACCAAAGAAGGGCATACTGAGAACATAACATTCGACTTGATCAAGGCCCCCCAGTTCCGGGTCATTTTAGGGGTTCCCTGGCTTCAACAACATAACCCTGCCATTGACTGGGCTAAGGGGGTCGTTCAGTTTCCATCCCCGCTCTGCAATGAACAATGCTTTCTAAGCACTAATGTGTCACCCGATTCTTCCTGTCAGGCATTAGTCGCCTCCACAGCCCTTATCGGGGCCGTTACCACTGCTCCCGATATAACTATTCCATTGGAATATCAGGCCTACCGTGATGTCTTTGACAAGGGTGGAGCCGACCACTTACCACCACATCGTCCATACGATTGTCCTATTGATTTAACACCTGGGGCCAAAATTCCAACTGGCAGAGTGTACTCCCTTACGTTACCAGAGAATAAGATATTAAAAGACTATATTGAGAAAGCCTTGAGCAACGGGTTCATCAGGCCGTCCAGGTCCCCTGCAGCCTCTCCGCTCTTCTTCGTTCCTAAGAAGGAGGGTGATCTTCGCCCTTGCATTGACTATAGGGCCTTAAATTCGGTCACAGTAAAAAACCAGTACCCTCTTCCGTTAATCTCTGTTCTTCTGGATCAATTAGGTACTTCTATTATATTTACCAAACTGGATCTGAGGGGAGCGTACAATCTTGTACGTATACGCAAGGGGGACGAATGGACGACGGCGTTCAAAACCCGGTACGGATTATTTGAGTACCTTGTCATGCCCTTTGGGCTATGCAATGCTCCGGCCACGTTTCAGGCCTTTATAAACGATATCTTCCGTGACTGTTTGGACCAGTTCATAGTAGTCTACCTGGATGATATCCTTATATACTCTTCATCTAAGCAGGCACATAAGGAACATGTGCTTTTTGTTCTGCGGAGACTGCGAGAGAACCATTTATTCATTAAAGCCGAGAAATGTGTCTTCAATACCACTGAGGTCGAATTCCTTGGTTATGATCTCACTAATCAGGGTATCAGAATGAGCCGTTCGAAAGTTAAGGCAGTCTTAGAATGGCCTATTCCCACCTCAGTCAAAACACTTCAGTCGTTCTTGGGCTTCTCAAATTTCTATAGACGTTTCATACACTCCTTCTCCTCCATCTCAGCTCCTTTGACAGCATTGACTAGTTCCAAGCAACCCTTTCATTGGACTCCTGAGGCACAAGAGGCCTTTGATGCTCTAAAAGAGGCCTTCTCCTCTGCCCCGGTACTACAGCACCCTAATCCACTGTTACCATACTTGGTGGAAGCGGATGCTTCGGGATCCGCTGTTGGGGCCGCCTTGTCTCAGCGTTGTCCTGATTCTGGTGAAATACACCCTATAGCTTATTTCTCTAGGAAACTCACTCCCTATGAGAAGAATTACCCCATTACGGAAAGGGAATTGCTGGCCATCAAGGAGGCTTTTTCAGAATGGAGACATCATTTGCTGGGTGCACAGCATCCTGTTACGGTTTTCTCAGATCATCGCAGTCTGTTGGCTTTCAAATCCATGAAATGTCTCACTGCTCGTCAGGCCCGCTGGCATCTCTTCTTTTCACAGTTCAACTTCACTATCACCTATCGTCCGGCACGTCTCAATACATGTGCTGACGCCTTGTCTCGCCTGCCTCAAGATCCTCAGAGTACCATTCTTGACCGACCTTTGGTTTTACCCTGCAGGGTGGTCTGCGGATGCACCCCACATTCGTCTTTGCGTTCCATAGTTACGGAATGGGTTGCCACTCATGCAAAGGAATGCCTCGACCTCAATCTTGACATTGTTCAGGGATTGCCTTACATCCAGGGACGGCTATACTTACCTCCCGGAGAAGCACGTCTTAGTGCTTTTACCTGGTCACACGACTCGATTTCGGCAGCTCATCTCGGTCAACAGAAGACTTTGGAGGCTATTCGCCGTTGGGCTTGGTGGCCCTCGATGTCTAAAGATGTCATTGACTACCTTGCCTCCTGTTCAGTCTGCTCCCAATGCAAAACTACTCGGTCCAAGCCCATGGGCCTCCTACAACCGTTCCCTGTGCCACATAAGCCGTGGTATATGGTATCCATGGACTTTGTAGTGGACTTACCTCCTGTGAACGGCTTTAACACCATCTGGGTTGTGGTTGATTATTTCACTAAACTGGCCTTGTTTGTTCCCTGTATCGGTCTCCCGTCTGGATGGTGACCTGGAATATGAAGTGGCTGGCATACTGGATTATCGTCTGCGCAGGGGTCGTCCCTTCTACCTTGTTGATTGGAAGGGCTATGGTCCCGAGGACCGGTCTTGGGAGCCTTTGTGCAATGTACATGCGCCTGCCCTTTTGTGCCGTTTCCATGCCCATAGGGGGTTGGCGCCGTTTTTGGGGGTGGATACTGTTACACCCCGCCGTGCACATCACTCCAGAAGACGGGCTTGTTCTTTAAAAGGTACGCACAAACATGTTTTCCTTCCTTATGGTATGCGGCGCTTCATTCCCCCATTCCTTTCACAATGGAGATTGCGGCAGGGGTTGAACAAACTACGAGTACCATGATCCTCCACTGCACTATCATGTGCCCTGCGCCTCCAATCACCATGCTCTGACGTTTTGCTTTCTCTTTCGGATAAATGCAGTCTTTTCATTCAGCTCGCTGCTTCTGATTGAAGTTGCTGACGCCTTTGAAGTTTCGTCTTCGTCCTTTCTTGAATATCTGGAATTCTTGACCTTTGCCTGCCTAACGGACCGTCTTGTCTGCTGCTTTGTACTTTACTGCCAGGTTGGTGTACCAGGAACTATTTCTTGTTTTCACGGACTGCCTTGCCAAATCGATTTTGTACTTCTGCTGCCCGCACGTTAACAGGACCCTTTCAAGTCTTCCTCCTAGCCCCGAACTGCACATCTAACAGGATTACCGTCTGGGATTCATTGACATTTCTATCAAGTCTGATATCGGACATTGGGAATTGTGTTTACCTTTCTTCAACAAGTGCACAGGAGGACGCTGCGCAGAGTGTGCACCAACCCGGAACTAGTGCGCTCCTCGTGCCGTTCGGGTTAGAACCCTCACTAACATTCCCATTTATTATTTTACACTGCCGTTTGTTTCACCTTGGATTGATCCCAACACTACTAGTGGTAAGGAGTGTTTCTTTCCTATTCCAACCTATTGTCATAGTTCCTTGAATAGTCTTGACAGGGATATTATCTTGAGGTAGAAATAATCCATCCCCGGTCTGCAATTATAGAACTCATCTCTTCTTCTTTATTTTTACAGCTGGTAAACCGTGGCGGTGTGTTCTCCCCGCTCTTTTGGGTGATCGGGCTCTTGTACTGTTTTAATCAGTAGGGGATCATATCATTTTAAAGATCTATTCCCTCACAGAAAGGAGGCTCGGTTGGAGGCCCCATCCGAGCTCTTCAATCAAACCCTGCGAATCCCGGTCCTGGTCACCTCCTTATCCTCATCCTGGTTGGTGAGTAACACTGGGCCTGTAATAACCTTTTGACTAGGTCATCTGTTCTTTCCTTGGATAGGATCAGTTCTCTTTTGAGAGCGTTAGTCTCCTGGCGGGCTGAGTGCACCTCTGCCCGCAATTCCCCCAAAAGCTGGGCCAGCTGGTCAGTCCGGAAGTCTCCATAGCGCCCGGGTGGGAAATTGTGGGTAGGCTTCGCGTTCTGTAACGCTCACCTGATTCCCACGGAGGCGCAGGTCTGGCTTCGAGTGCTGGTGCTTCTTCAATGGTGAAGCGCAGGACCCTGAAGATGGACAGGAAGGGCCCCTCTACTCTGGCTTCTCTGGCTTGCAGGAATATTCCCCTGTGCGTGAAAAGGGAGTATTACCTACTGAATGAGTTATGCTCAAGCCTCCCACTCTCCTCCAGCCCTCCACGATACCCTTCCACGATTCCCCGTGAAGTCTCACCTTAGGGTCAAGAAGGATGAGCTCTCCATCCTGCTTCTGATGCAGGGGCGCGTTGAAACCCAGTTACTTCACTGGATTGAGGATTGATGGGAGTTCAGGTAAGCTTGACTATTCAGGTAAGGCGCTGTAAAAGTTCCGCTGCAAGTTCTAAAGTCCAAGCTTAAAAATAATGTTCATTGTCTTGTTGCAGAATGCCGGAGATATGGCGCCGACCCGAAGTGAAACGTGCAGTTCCAGTAAATGACAGGTAAGTTCCGGATGAGCGCTCGGGTAATGTCTTTGCATTCGCTCATTCAATGTCTTTGTTTTTTTTCCCCATAGGGGCCAGGGTCCGGAAAATGCCTGGAAGCACCAAGACCCGAAATGAAATGGGAATGACCCAACAGGTAAGTCTTAGAAGGAAACTGAGCTTTTCCTATTCCTTTCCTTCTCTGACCTTGTTCTTGTCTTTTTCTCTCTAGGCTCTGGGAAGTGGCTGTGGATCCGGATGATCGCTGCTGAAGATGGAGGAGTCCAGGATAGGTGAGTGAAATGCAGCGCTGCAGCGATCGTAGCGAAATGCTTTTAAAATGATGTCTTCCTTTTCAGGATCGTTGGTGTGATGTCTCCGTGGTGCTGATTTAGCAGGTAAGGTCTTTTGTCTCCCTTTGCAGGTGACCCAGGATACTGACAGGCGTGGCTGAGGTCCAGATGCAGGAGCTGACACGGTGAGCGTCCAGCTGCGAGGAGCAGAACAACGCGAAGCGTGAGTTGCTGATCGGGTGTGGTTTAAATAGCTTTGGAAGAGGTTCCCAGTGTGTATCCTTCCACCGATCAGGTATGTATCATTCCCCGACCAAACCCGGTGGAAAGTAGTCCCACAGGTAAAGTAGTTCCATTCAGGCCTCAAGAGGGCCTGGATGTAGCAGCATGGTCTGCATTAGGTAAGTGCACATTAAAACACTTGAACACATGTCTAGCTTTATGAGCCTGGCGCCTAAGGCGCCAGGACAGGGTTCCAACATGAGCCTGGCGCCTAAGGCGCCAGGACTGCGTCCAAAGGGCCCCAGCTTGGGCCCGCTGGCACTCCCCTGGGGGAAATGATGCCTGCCTCTGGGGTTGCTGGGTCGGACCTGGCTCCTTGGAGGTAGGCATCATGACAGGAATAAGTAGTTGGACAGGTGTTTTACGAGGAAGGTGTCTCTGCCAATGGTGATGTATTGCGGTGTGTGTCTAAAGTGCCGAGTATTGTGTTGCCTGGACCATCTGTAGCCTCGTCCTACCTTGAACCTCAACATGTTTCGGAGCCCGCGGGGACGCGTTGCTCCTAGGGTAACAGAGAACTTATTAGAACTTTCCCTTCCCTCCACCTCCCCATACTCCACCCCAACACGAAGTACCTGTAGCCCCAACATCTTGAACCTCAACAAGTGTAAGGTGTCAGCCTTACAAACCCTTATTCACATTAAAACTAAAGAGATTAAAAATTGCAAATTGGGGGGGGGGGCCTGTTGCCTTTACCAGGTGCGATGGAGATATACCCCCGCAAGCCACATTATTAATGACATAGATGACTTACAATAGCTTGGTGGCACACCCGTGCCTTCTGTGGCAACAGTTTGGTCGTGCCCACGCTCGTGGGGCCAGACCCATCCGCAAGAAACAGTCATGTTCAATCTCCAGCCTCCGCCGGCTGGTTCGGTGAGGGTGGCCCGTCCGGCTCCAGAGGATGGTCCGGCGGCGGTCTAAGATTTCTGCCCCTGTTGATTCGAGGCGCCGACCAGTCCCCCTCAATGTGTTGCTCTGCCCACCGCCAGGCCTCCTTCGGGTCATTGAAGTGGACCGTTGTGCCCTTGTGATATATTTTCAGCTGGGCCGGGAAGAGCAGGCCGTACTTGACTCCCATCGCTTGGAGCTGTCTTTTGAGTCTTTCAAAGGATTGCCTTGCCTTCTGGACCTCCCGCGTATAGTCCGGGAAGAAGGCTATCTTGGAGCCATTAAAGGTGGTCGTACCCTTGGTTCGTGCAAGGTGCAGCAGCGTGTCTCGGTCCCGATAGTTTAGTAGCCTTGCTATCACCGTGCGCGGCGGAGCACCATGCACTGGTCTGCCAGTGGGCATTCGGTGTGCCCTCTCTATCGAGAAGAATTTGGAGAAGGATCGCCGATCGGAGAGGTCCATCAGCCACTGCTCCAGGAAAAGTTCCATACAGGGACCTTCAGCCTTCTCAGGGATACCGAGAATTCGAATGTTATTGCGCCTGGACCTGCCCTCCCCCTCCTCGACTCTGGCTTCCAGAGTTTTAAGTTTGGCGGAGACTCCTTGAAGTTGTTGTTGCATTGCGTGCAACCCATCCTCCGTGTTGGAAATACGTTGTTCCGCCTCACCCGTTCGTGCCGACAGTTTCTGCAGATTGTGTCGGAGGAGGGACATTTCCAGGCTGATTCCGTCCATCTTCTGTTCCATCGACGAGCGGGAATCCGCTATGGCTGCCATGACGTCTCTTAGGGAGAGCCCAGATGCAGAGTCCACTTCTACCGACGGCAACGGTTGAGTATCAGGCGATTGCGATGGAGGCATTGTGTACTGGTCGATTCTGTTTTGCATGGTGGGCCTTCTAGTTTTGTCTTTCCCCATGGCCGCCGTCGGGCCCCCCGGATGCCGCCGGTATCCTGGGTACTGTCCTGTTACACACCGGCCCAGCGTCACCAGAGAGTCGCACAAGTGGTCAAGTGTTGCCAATGCCCTGTGGGTTTAGGCACCCCCCCAGCCGGCAGGGAAAAGGAGGGCACAGAGCTGGATGGTGAGCCTGTGGTAGTGGATGTGCAGGCCCAGCCATAGACGCTGGGAGTTTTGCTGTGATGTGCCGGGGGTGTTCGCCAGTTCCAATACCCGTTGTACTTTCAGTGGTCCAACAGCCCCTAAAGTGGTCACTCAGGGGGCGGGGGGCACTCACCGGCGGGGCCGCACGGGTCTCCGTAGCGGCGCTCTGTTGTTCTGTTGTTCTCGCCCGTCCCTCCTCGTCCAGCCGGAGCAGGGCCGGCGGTCCCCTCTCTCAAATTCCTCCAGGAGCCTCGCTCGCGGCTCCCGTCAGTGCACCGGAGCTCCGTCTCCGTTGCGGTCGCCGCTGGATGTGTGGGTGCACCGCTCCCCACTCAGTGCGCGCCCGATGGTCCGGCGGCCATCTTGGTTCGTCCTCGAACCGCAACGGCGTAACTTTCCCTCGCTCCTGTTCCCGAAGCCCTTGCGCGTTTCGGGCTGGGATTCGCCCCAGATTTGCCCCTGGGTGTCAGGCACCGGGGGTCTTGCTTTGGGGGTCACCAGATATTTCCAGGTGGTCGTCTGTAGCAGGATGTTAGGCCGCGGCTGCGGGAGCTCCGAAGGCACACGTCTACTGCATCGCGCAGTTGGCCCGTGTCTCACCAGGAGCTACTTTTGACTCCTCAGGCAACTGGTGCCATACAAACATAGCTATGTGATATTTACTATGTAGGTTTGGGAATGTATTTAAAGGAGAATAAAGGGCATGCCTAACAGACATTTAAAGCATATTCTGTAGTTTGTAATGTACAAAAGTTAGATATTGCATCCTGCGGACATGTTAGATTTTCTGCGCGCTGTGGACCAAATCCTGGTTACCCAGAGTTAGCTCCTGCCTAACAGGTGATGCCTGATACCAAGGTGCTGCTTCGGCTTTCGAACCCTGAGCCTGGTGAAAGATAAGTTAGCCGCTATTTATACAGACATGCGCTATGATCAAGGAGTGGGTCATGACTTAGGTGTCCTCTGGTAACAGAGAGGTTATTTGATCTCAACAGGTACCCCTATTTGAAATGGCAAATATGTGTCTGCTTTTCTGCATTCCTCGCATCTTAATTCTGTCCTTGCCATAGTTAAATGTTGAGTTCATGACTCCTCAGAAACTCTAGCTGATAACGCAGCTTGTTTGGCGGCCCTAAATGGGCCCCTGGCTCCTAATGAGATTCTTGTTTGTATTTCCGTCCAACAGTCACTGATTGTCTCTCTTTCGAGTCTGGCTGTGCTCCAAGACCAAGCCCCTGAGTTCTGGTCATGACATTATTGTAAATTAGGTTCTGACACTTTTTGGTGCTCGGCAGATGGCTGCCTGGTGGTGCCCAAAGCACTCCTACTGTACCTGGCCTGACAGGCACACTCAGTTGCTCACTCAGGTAAAGGTGCTGTGATTACATAAGTGAACCGTAATTGGTATGCCTCCACGGTTGCTACGGTAGCTCAAGTCTATGGTGAAAATTGATCTGCATGTTTGGTCTCACAATGTGGGACGAGCGGTAAAAACAAGGCATTCTGCACATCCAGTACCTGAAGCGCTGTTCCTGAATGTGGAAATTGACTTCATACAGCTCCTCCGTAACATGGATTTTGCATTCTGTTTGGTGATGGTCAACATTTTCTCAGGATGGGTAGAAGCCTACCCCTGCTGAAAAAGCAGATGTGATTACTAATTTAAAAAAACGACTTGTCAAGTTAATTCCCTGCTTTGGGCTACCTCGCCTCGTAGACAATGACTGAGGCACCCACTTTACTGGGCAGGTCATCAGGAAGGTCTGCAAAGCATTTGCGATTTCCCACCAGTTTCACTGTGCCTACCACCCATCACTCTAGCAGCGCGATAGAACTCCAAAGCAGTGATTTAAAGCACAGGCTCTCTAAGGTGTATCAAGAAACATGGTTCAAATAGCCACAACCGCTGCCCCTTGCCCTACTCCACATGGACAAATAGCCTCACAGTAGACATGGATTGTCCCCACATGAGGTCCTTATAGGATGCCCGATGCGTACGGGCACTGAACCTCCAGTGGCTCCACACCTGTTTTACTTGTACCTGGAAGATGAAACTGTTCTCAATTATTGTTGCACACTAGTCAAGACTGTTCATTCTCTCCACTCTCAGGTCCAGGCTGCTTCACCAAAACCGGCTACTGAAACCATTCATTAACCCGGAGATGGGGTCTACGTGCGTGTGTCCCAGCAGAAGTCAGAGTTCCAACCCCGTTGGTGAGGACCTCACCAAGTCTTGCTCATGACCCAGACCACTGTCAAGTGCGCCACCTTCACCTCCTGATGTCATGCTACCCAGTGTCAGACGATACCAGGTCCAACAGCCAGCTCTGGAGCCGACTCTCCAGGTCCCCTGCTACCAAGACCCGGCACAGATCCACCGGATAACTCTTCCTCCAGAGCTCCAACTACTGCAAACCTGCCAGCCCAGCTTGATCCTTCAGACCATCCTCAAGCAAGGACAGAAGATGATTCCACAACTCAGTATCTACCTACATACACAAGCCCTGAACCGAGACCTACAGCTACACAGCCTCGTCAATGTGGTAGGGTCTCTACAGGAGTTACTGTTCAAGCTTCTCCATTAGGCGATCAAGGCTCCAGAGAGAACCCTTCTGATTCAGGTCCCTCTCCTTTCCTACCACCTCCAGCATCTAACCCCTTAGAACCTCACTACCCAGCACAGGGAAGATACTCTCTGAAGCCCTGAAAAGGTCCTGCAGGGTCAGTCATCTCGAAGACGTATTTTGTGCGTAGAGCCACTCACCCCTGGAGCTGTCAACAGGCAGGAGATGCACCTCCCAGATGTGTTACTACATGGGCAAAGTTTGGATACTATGATGGCTGACATGGCAATATCCAGGGGGATTCTGATGTATTTGCTATCGCCTTGTGGTCATTCCTTTTGTGGTGATGGCCCTTGTGTTTCTTTAACTGTGGCATTACGGTTAAATCTTACTTTCGCCGCAGAGCAAAAGGATTGTACCAGAACTGTGCAGTCCCCTAATCGCCATTCCCAGTTAGTCAGCGGCTCTGGCAGAGAAAAAGTTTACAAACTTGTACTTTGGCCTTCTTTAACAGACCTTTGAGCCAGTCTTCCCCAGAAGAAGAGCCTGCCCCATTATGACTTTTACAAACATTTGTTTTTCCTGTGTGAAATTAACTGTCAGCTCATTCCTCAAACTTGATACTTTAGAACCAACACTTCTACCTTTGAACTTTGTGTGCCTGTGTGATGCAATTGGTGCACCATGAACTGCTTTGTGACTATCGTCATCATCTGCTCCCTCCTCTTTTACCTCCAACTCACTGCGATTGCTACTTTTAGAAACACATTTTGCCAATCCGACAGCCGGAATGCCCACCCCTGGAGTCATAGTGAGAACACTTTCTTGCAGCTCACTTGGCAGTATTCCTCTATATTCAATGTTTCTGATTGTTGGGTCTATGCTCATCTCCCACATGACTTATCCTCTGGTTTCCCTATAGCGCCTGTTCCCTTTAACTGGTCAAATGTATGCTTGGATCTACAGTTGGTTACCCAATCCCAAGGTCCCGGACCATGTGGTGGTTTTCAATCCCAGATTGGGTGTACCAGTCTTCCAGGTTTTCCCTCCCCAGATCAGCTATCAAGGGAACCAGCTGTGCTTCATCTTTCCCCTTAGGCAACTGAATAATATACCCTGAATGCCAAGGTGTATTATTCATGAGAAACAGTAAATGTCGATATTACCTTTTTCCCAATACCAGTGTGATAATAAATAATGACACCTTTGTCTTTACCCCATAGTTGTCATTTTCAGAAGCAAGATCTGCCACGTATCATGGTACTTACTTAATCTGTGGGAATAAAGCCTGGTTGTGTGGGGTTGGGAAGGAAGCAGTTATATGGGTTATGTCTTACACATCTGGCACGCTCTAAACTTTCCGTCCCACGCTTGCCAGAGGAGGGCCTCAGGCTGGGAATGCTTTGTCAATTGCATGGGTTACCTCAATCCCGGATTGGGGGTCAAGTTGATCCGAGACTGATTGTCCCGACTATCTAGACTAATAGAAGATGTTGCAAATGCCACCATCACACCCCTGTCCCTCCTGTCCTGCAAGCAAGTGGCAATCTGCTCTATGGTACTACAGAACAGTATGACACTGGACACCCTCAAGGCATGTGCACTCTCATGAAGAGTGAATGTTGTACTAACAATCCACATTCCAATGATAAAATCTATGATATTGTCACTCACATCTGCCATACTGTAACTGCCCTTCATGGAAATCTAGTCCTCAGTGGACCATTTGGTCCTGGATCACCAATATCCTGCGTTCATTAGGTACCTCTATCTTCCACGCTGTTATCATGGTACTGGGCCTCCTCTTAAGTGTGTATTGCCTCCTTACACTATGCAAATGGATATGTACCTTTATTCACACACAATGTAAAAGGTTTTCTAGAGTAACACAAATACTGTATGTGAACAGCACCCAAGAGTTCCACTCCCCGGATAGACGCTCTGTGCTATTTGCTCCCCAGAAATTGTAAATGGATGAGACTGGAGTGAAGGAGGGAGTTGTCATGGGAAAAAACAAAATTGTGTCCTCCATTGATGTACAAAGATACGGGGGGTTGAGTCAAAAGATTCCCAAGCCAATAGCTTGACAGGAGGTCACTAAGGCCTTGCCAGAGAGCTAGATTACTACTAGCTCTGAACAAACACACCGTGGAGAACAAAACAATACAGATTTATTTAACAGGAAGACATATTTCAGTTTTTTACATATGCCGTGGTGCGGCACATATGCATACAGCAAATCTGCATAATAGCGAGTTAGTATACAGTAGTGACAGTCTATTTTATGTGTTGTTTGATATCACAACACATTGACGTTGTTGACACTTGAGTTGGTGTTTCTGGTTCGGTAAATGGTTGACAATAAGCAGTGGCTGGTAGAAATGGAGCAGCGCTGCACAGCGAGTACCGAACTGTCTTCAGGACATAGAGGTCGAGTTCAGACTGGGTGAATGAGTAGGGCGTTGTCCATGTAGACGTTAGTTGGCGCCATGGCTGTGGTCTGAGTAATTTTCAGCTGCAGGGAATGCGATCTGTGACACATATCGGGGCCTCCGACACCTGCAGACTGACCCCCTTCTTCAGCCGCATTCCCTGCACCTGATTGCTGTATGCATATGTGCCGCACCACGGCATACGTAAAAAACTGAAATATGTCTTCCTGTTAAATAAATCTGTATTGTTTTGTTCTCCACGGTGTGTTTGTTCAGAGCTAGTAGTAATCTAGCTCTCTGGCAAGGCCTTAGTGACCTCCTGTCAAGCTATTGGCTTGGGAAGCATTTGACTCAACCCCCTCGTATCTTTGTACTACTTAACCCTCTCGAGTCAAGCCCCCTAAAAAAGAGGGTTCGCCCATTCTTTTTTTTTTCTCTTCCCTCCATTGATGTACTACTCTGCCATTTGTATTCGTATGCAAGAGCTTACCACCTGCCTTTAACTGCAGTTTCCTATGTCGGTGTGTGCATTTCCTAACCGAGATGTAGTTCAGGTACGCTGCTAGATGCAACTCGCTTCTACATTATCCATTTCTGACGTAGTTACAATGTGGCACAATCAAGCATGGTTTAGATCGCCTCGCCAGGCAAGACGGCTTCAGCAGATGAAAATAGCAACCATTAGGTGTACAGGCACTGGCTGGGCTGTGTGGGAACTATAGTCTTAGTAAAACCGCTGACTCACTTGAAATGTATCCGAAAATGTCTGCTGCTTGTTGCAAGGTTTACCTTAACAATGCTTGTAGATTGTATTATGGGAATCATGTAGATTAAGCTGAAACCACCTGAAACATTCCATACTGTTTCCACTGTGCGATGCATGGACCACCCCTTCCAAAGAAGCATTACTGTATAAAAGGGGTTGTTTGATTGTTGGTTTTGTGTTCTGTGTTGTGGATGATCTGTATGCAGTGTTCCTGACTGCCATTAAAGACACTTACCGATCTACCCAAAGACTGGGGTCCGTGGCTGATTTGCCACCACAAAATATATAGGAAATTAAGATTTCTGAAAAGAATTGATGAAAAGGGAGACAAAGCGTATTCTCTACTGGGCAACAAATAATGGACACAGAGATTAACAAGGGGGTTGGTGAGAAACAGAAAGGGAAGGGTCTTTCCTAAACTAATCTGGAAAACATTGCACACAGCTTTTTTGAATATTATGCTTCTTGGACAGACATCAATGAGGAAGAGACCCCTCTATTGTCAAAGGAGACGGCAGAAGCATTGCAGTTTTTGTGACTCTGGAAGAGGTGATAAATGTGGTAGGGTAAATAAGAGTGGGGAAGGGACCTGGAGGAGATGGTTTCTCATCAACATTTTTAAAAAGATTCTCAGAAGAATTGGTGCCATATTTAATGGTGATTTACAATAAAATGTAAGAAGGACAAGAAGCTCTGCCAACGTTTGGGGAGGTAGTTGTATCAGTAATTAGAAAAGAACGTAAATAACCCAAATGGTTCTATGTTCATTCAACCCGCTTTTTCCACTGAGTTTTTTGCTGAAATTGTTTGGCTGAAAAAACTCATAGATTGTTTCTTTTTTTTATTTGGGGGGGTTTCCTGCCCAAGTCCCCCCTTACCTTTTATTAATTACCTATCCCCCCACACTCCCAACCGCTTATATGTCCTTACCCACCCGCGTATTTTCGGATGCTTTTTTTTCAGCTGAAGATTTTCAGCAAAAATCTCTGTGAAAAAAAACAGGAGATGAATGAACATCATACCACCCAAACACCGCAGTACCTTTAGGCCATTCTCCATATTAAACATTAATTTGAAGATTTTTACGAGAATGTTAGCCTCCAGGCTCAAAAGCTATCTTCCCGCTCTCGTTCGTGATCAGGTAGGATTTGTCCAAGTAAGACAGAGGTCAGATAACATAATAAGGACGTTAAACATATAATGGCTTCTTCAAGCTCAGAAGGCCCGATCTTGATTGCACTTGTTGTGGAGAAGGCATTTGACCGGGTAGCTGGAGTTTCATGGAAGCAGTAATGGAAGTCATAGGATTTGGGACAGGATGGTTGGGTTGTATTGAGACCTTTTATTTGGCTCCTCTGCAACAGTTTCAGTAAATAAAACTAGGTGTGGTAAGATCTGTTTGGAGAGAGGAGCCAAAGAGGGCTGTCCCTCTTTTTCCTTGTTTTTCACCACAGTAATGGAACCCCTAGCAACGTCTATACAGCTGAATGGAAATATTAATAGGTTTAAAACTGGAGAGCAGGAATATGATATGATATGATACGATATGGCATTTGTAACGCGCCTATACACAAGTGTTTCAAGGCGCGACGAGGCAGGGAGGGGGGAACAAGGGGAAGACAGACAACGATCCTACCAGGCCAGGTGTCATTCAGATCGCGCAAGTGCAAGTGCAGGGGTAGGGGGAAGGGAGAAAGTGCATGGGGAAGGGGCGGGGGGAAGTGCAGTACAAGGTTAGTAGAATAAAATAAATAAAGGGCCAGCTGTTGGCAAGTGCAAGGAGTGCAGACAAGTGCTGGGAAGGGGGGGGCTGTATGTCATGATCTCTGCTTCCAAAGGGTCAGGACTTACCCAACTCCCTTGGAAGCAGACCCATAACCCCGGTTCCGGGTGCCGGCCAGTCCCAATTGGGACCTTTTGGACCCTGTCCTGGCGCCAGTGGCACCAGGCTCATAAATATGCCCAGTCCCAGCGCTGGAAGCGCCGGGCTCATAATGCTTGGGTGGACTTACCTGCAGCAGACCATGCTGCTTACTTACCTGCCAGTTGAGCCCCTGATCCTCTTCTGTTTGGGACTACTTTTCCTGTTTCCTGGGGCAGGAGCCACTCCCTAGGTTCAGAACACTGGAACTCTTCTGGAAAGCAGGAACTCTTTTCTTACCTAGGCGAGGCCGTGGAAGGAGACACCTAAGCACTACAGGAGGCTATTTAAACCACACCCGATGGATGAATCTTGCTTTGCGTTATTCTGCATTCTCTGCAGCAGAACGCTCACCGTGTCTTCTGATCCTGTGCCTAAGGGAACAAAGGCTTACCATCCTGGAATCCAGTCTTCAGCAGCACCTATAAAGACAAAGAAAGAACAGGTTAGCACTACGATCTTCAGTGGCAGCGCATCTATTACCTGGTCCAGCGGCTGTCACCAACGCCTCGCGCTGCATACCTGCATCTGAAAGACAAAAGCTTACCGGCTCTTCGCACGCTTCGGAGGCCTTCAACGCTGCATCCCGCATCTGAAAGGCAAAAGAAGGTGCGATTAGAGACATTGGGCAACTTTACTACTCACGTGCCATCATTCCTTCCCACGCCGAAATCAGCGGGTATCCCAGCACCCTTCAGCTTCTCTAAAGCTCCGAACTTGTACCTGCAAGGTAAAAGAGACAGTTAGTGCGCATCGTGAAGTAGGCAACAAGCGCTCACTTACGTGCTTCCAAGCGCTTCTATTCCTCACGCGGGTTCGATCCTCAACTCTCTTCAGCCCGCCATCCGCCATCGCCGGAACCCTGCAAAACAAGAGGTATCATTACAAAAGAACTTTACATAAGTCAAAAGCCATACTCATGTGCTCCTCGGCACCGCTCCACAGCAGCTACGCCTTACGCACTTAAAGACTTTTAAGACATTTGAAGTGCCCAGAATTTACCGTTCGTGCAGTAAACGACGGACAGCAGTCCTCTGAGGTCAAGAGGCCTGCACCCTTATCCAGTGAAGAAACTGGTTACGGCACCCTGCCCCCGAGGCAGATGGAGAGCTCGGCGTTCACCTACCTAAGGTGAGATCGTTAACCTTTGGGGTCCTACAGGAGAAGAGAAAGGGAAGAGGAGAGAGGCACCCAATAACCCCAGTTCATTAATCCCATATTTTCTATCTGCAGACATCTTACTCTCCGAGTCAGACACACAGTGCACAGAGGTCCAGCCCGAGGAACCAACCGTGTGTTACACATCACCTTTGAAGACACGGCATTCACCCAGTCAAGACCGGCGCCTCTGCGGGAATCAGGTGAGCGTTACAGAACGCAAAGCCCACCGCAAAACTCCCACCCAGGCGCTATGGAAACCTCGGATACCGACCAGCTAGCCCAGTTACTTGGGGAACTAAGAGCAGAAGTGCATGCAGCCCGCCAGGAAACGAATGCTCTAAGAAGGGAACTGATTATTTCCAAGGAGCGAACAGATGATCTCGCTAGACAATTGCTACAGTCACAAGCCGGACAAACTCAGTTGCCCGCATCAGGGGCAAATCATCCTTCAACATCCTCTACGAACCCAGTGCAGATCAACCTACCCGGGAATGTGCCTCTGGCTCCGCCCGAACGATTTTCTGGTGACCCAAAGAGGTTTGCAGTATTCATTAATCAGTGCCGCTTGCACTTCTTATGCCGGCCAGCAGCCTTCCCAACAGATCAAGCTAAGGTAGCTTTCGTGCTTTCGTACCTCAGTGGCAGTGTGGCAGATTGGTCGATCCCTCTAGTTAATCAGGATGATCCGGTTCTCCATGATTTTCAAGCTTTTCAGCTCAGCATGGAAATCTGTTCGCAAGACATTCACTGGGGCAGGCCTTGGACAATGAGCTCCTTTCATTACGACAGGGTAATCAAGACCATTTGGCTTATATTGCGTCTTTCAACAGACTGATAGTGGAAACCCAATGGCCTGAGTACAAAAGGATTACGCTGTTTTATAGAGGTCTACGTGGAGAGCTCAAAGATGTGTTAGCCCAAGTAGTGAATCCCCCGCAAGACTGCTCGGACTATATTGACTTAGTCGTTCAAATAGACCACAGACTACAGAACAGGAAGGCCGATCGTTCCAAGTTTGATGCTCGAGTGTTTTCCAAACCACCAACTCCTACCAAAGGAGCAGACTCCGGGGAACCCATGCAAATAGAGGGCCTGAAAGGACCACTAACCCAAAAGGAGCGGGAAAGGAGAAAACAGCTGCAATTATGCCTCTATTGCGGAAACTCAGGGCACTTTCTTCGAGACTGTCCGGTGAAACCAGCCAAGAAGGCAGTAGGAGCTGCAGTTACCAGGGTCACAAACTCTGAGCAGGGAAACAACCTCACCCGACAAGAATAGAGGTCCTCTTGCCGAGCGTTAAAACCAGTTCCGTGACCTCGCATTTCGTGATACCTATGGTCCTCATTAGCCCTGAACGTCCGGATCGATTACATGCGATTGAAGCTTACGTCGACAGCGGTGCCATCGGCAATTATGTGGATCATGAAATGGTATTGAGGATGAATCTGACTCTTTGTCCAAAGGCTGTAAAGGACGTCATTACTACGGTGGATGGTACGGAGATAGCTTCCGGACCAGTAACGCATACCACCCAAGAAGTGACGTTAGTAAGTCAAGATGGACACTATGAGAAGATTGTGTTCGATGTGATCAAGGCCCCTCAGTTCCAGATTATTCTAGGAATTCCTTGGTTAGAGAAGCACAATCCTCAGATCGATTGGCGAGCAAGAACGGTTCAGTTTCCAGAATGTGTCTCCATTTGTTACCCTCGACCTGATGTTGCACTGGCAGCAATTTCTTCGGAGGTTCCCCAGTTACCTCCCGAATACCTAGAATTCCAAGATGTCTTCCGGAAGGATCAAGCTAACTCTCTACCTCCTCATAGGTCTTATGACTGTCAGATAGACCTGATACCTGGATCTACCCCTCCTTGTAGTAGAATTGATGCCCACACCGAGCCTGAGAATCTTCACCTCCGACAATACCTGGATCAATACCTAGCGAATGGGTTTATCTGTCCTTCCAAGTCCCCTGCTTCCTCAGCTTTGTTCTTCGTTCCAAAAAAAGAAGGGGACCTTAGAACTTGTATAGATTATCGCGCCCTGAACCAGATCACCGTTAAGAATAGATATCCGTTACCTTTGATCCCTGAACTCCTGGACCAAGTCAGAAAAGCATGCATATATACAAAGCTGGATCTTAGAGGAGCCTACCACTTGGTACGAGTAAAAGAGGGCGATGAATGGAAGACGGCCTTCCGCACCAAGTATGGGCTATTTGAATATCAGGTCATGCCCTTCGGACTTTGCAATGCCCCGGCCGCCTTTCAATATTTTATGAACGACGTCCTCAGAGAGCTCATAGATGTGTGTGTCGTTGTCTATATTGACGACATCCTCGTTTATTCTTCATCGGAAACTGAACATCGGAAACAGGTGAAAATGGTCCTCGAGAGGTTGCGTCAACACAAACTTTTCGCTAAGTTGGAAAAATGTGTTTTCAACGTGACTGAAGTTGAATTCTTGGGATTCATATTATCACCTAGCGGAGTGCGTATGGATTCAAAGAAGGTCGATGCAATTCTCAAGTGGCCTTCGCCATCCTCCGTAAAAGGTGTTCAAAGCATGTTAGGCTTTGCTAACTTTTACCGCAGGTTTATCCCCGAATTCTCTCGAATAGTCCAGCCCATCACCGCCCTGTTAAAGAAAAACAAACGTTTTGAATGGTCTACCGAGGCGGAACAAGCTTTCCAGAATTTGAAGACTAAATTTATCTCTGCACCGATCTTAAAACAACCTCGCCCAGAACTCCCCTACATTGTTGAAACTGATGCTTCGAGTCTTGCCATGGGAGCAGTTTTATCACAAAAGGCCCCAGTAACCAATCAGTTGCATCCCGTGGCATTTTGGTCCCGCAAATTCTCGCCTCCTGAAATCAATTACACTATTACTGATAAGGAACTTCTGGCTATCAAGTCCGCCTTTAAGGCTTGGCGGCATTATCTTCTGGGGGCCCGACACACCGTTACTGTGATCACAGATCACCGTAACCTGCAGTATTTGAAAACCGCGAAAGCTCAATCCTCTAGGCAACTCCGTTGGGCACTATTCTTTGCCGAGTTTGACTTCATAATTACCTACCGACCTGGTACGAAAAACGGTAAAGCTGACGCCCTTTCTCGGATGGGAGTGGAAGAACACTTGATCAATCCTAAACCTGTAACTATCATTCCCGAACAAAGAATTCTGGGTGTAATCGCCACACAATCCATTGAAGAAGTTAAGGATAAAGCCAGGCAACTGGTAACTCCAGCAGACATACAGAATTGGCATCTGCAGGGAAAGGACTTTACGGTGAAGGACAATCTATTGTATTTCCAAGGACGGTTATACCTGCCCAGCACAGATTTACAGAAAAAGGTAATCTCCTGTTATCACGATTCTTTAATGGAAGGACATCCCGGTATGGCCAAAACCTCGGAAAAGATCAAGCGCTACTTCTGGTGGCCGTCTTGGAAAAAAGATATCAGAGACTTTATAATGTCCTGTGGAGTATGCGCCCAAAACAAGAGTCAAAAGGAAAAACCAGCCGGCCTCTTACGCCCTATTGACATCCCACCTCGCCCTTGGCATACGCTTTCTATGGACTTCATCACCGATCTACCTCCATGCTCCGGATACAATACGATCTTAGTAATCGTGGACCTATTCTCCAAGATGGCGCACTTCATTCCACTCAAAGGCTTACCATCATCAGCAACTCTGGCCCGAGAATTTCTCGAAAACATCGTCCGACTGCACGGTTTTCCTTCGGTTCTAATTTCGGATCGAGGAAGTCAATTTATTTCTCATTTTTGGCGAAGTTGCTGTCGGTCAGCTCAAATTGATGTGAGACTTTCGACCAGCCACCACCCCCAAACCGACGGACAAACCGAGAGGACCAATCAAACTCTGGAACAGTATTTACGCTGCATGCTGCAACAAACTGAAAAAACTTGGAAAGATATCCTTTGGATAGCCGAATATGCCTACAATAACTCTGTCCACTCGGGAACCGGGAAGACCCCGTTCTTTCTTTTATACGGTAGTCACCCTCGAACCTCGGATTTGGATCCACTCCAAGATCTTGGAACACCAGCAGTAGACCACCTGCATTCTACAATCACCCAAGCCTTTAAGGAAGCCGTTTCTCACCTTCAAAGGGCTAAAGAACAATACAAGAAAGGAGCAGACCAACATCGGAAGGAAGCCCCCCAATATCAAGTAGGAGATCAAGTCTGGTTATCCACCAAATATCTACCTCTAAAAGGACCACGCACAATCAACCCAAGATACCTTGGTCCCTATTCAATCACTACCATAGTAAATCCGGTAGCGGTCAAGTTGGACTTGCCCCCTCACATGAAGATACACCCGGTCTTCCACGTCTCTCTACTAAAACCTGTGCAACCTAAAACCCGACTAACTAAATCTCCAAAACCTATCCTAGTTGATGGAGAACTCGAGTTTGAAGTCAAAAGTATCCTGGATTCTAAGATCTCCAAATCTAAACTATTTTACCTGATTGACTGGAAAGGTTACTGCCCCCAAGAAAGGTCCTGGGAACCTGCAGAATATGTCCACGCGCCTCGTCTAATCAAAAGATTTCATCGAACATTTCCTAACAAGCCCAAACCCCCGGAGAAGCCCGGTTTGGGAGGGGCCTTGAGGGGGGGTGCTGTCATGATCTCTGCTTCCAAAGGGTCAGGACTTACCCAACTCCCTTGGAAGCAGACCCATAACCCCGGTTCCGGGTGCCGGCCAGTCCCAATTGGGACCTTTTGGACCCTGTCCTGGCGCCAGTGGCACCAGGCTCATAAATATGCCCGGTCCCAGCGCTGGAAGCGCCGGGCTCATAATGCTTGGGTGGACTTACCTGCAGCAGACCATGCTGCTTACTTACCTGCCAGTTGAGCCCCTGATCCTCTTCTGTTTGGGACTACTTTTCCTGTTGGGTGGGGCAGGAGCCACTCCCTAGGTTCAGAACACTGGAACTCTTCTGGAAAGCAGGAACTCTTTTCTTACCTAGGCGAGGCCGTGGAAGGAGACACCTAAGCACTACAGGAGGCTATTTAAACCACACCCAATGGATGAATCTTGCTTTGCGTTATTCTGCATTCTCTGCAGCAGAACGCTCACCGTGTCTTCTGATCCTGTGCCTAAGGGAACAAAGGCTTACCATCCTGGAATCCAGTCTTCAGCAGCACCTATAAAGACAAAGAAAGAACAGGTTAGCACTACGATCTTCAGTGGCAGCGCATCTCTTACCTGGTCCAGCGGCTGTCACCAACGCCTCACGCTGCATACCTGCATCTGAAAGACAAAAGCTTACCGGCTCTTCGCACGCTCCGGAGGCCTTCAACGCTGCATCCTGCATCTGAAAGGCAAAAGAAGGTGCGTTTAGAGACATTGGGCAACTTTACTACTCACGTGCCATCATTCCTTCCCACGCCGAAATCAGCGGGTATCCCAGCACCCTTCGGCTTCTCTAAAGCTCCGAACTTGTACCTGCAAGGTAAAAGAGACAGTTAGTGCGCATCGTGAAGTAGGCAACAAGCGCTCACTTGCGTGCTTCCAAGCGCTTCTATTCCTCACGCGGGTTCGATCCTCAACTCTCTTCAGCCCGCCATCCGCCATCGCCGGAACCCTGCAAAACAAGAGGTATCATTACAAAAGAACTTTACATAAGTCAAAAGCCATACTCAAGTGCTCCTCGGCACCGCTCCACAGCAGCTACGCCTTACGCACTTAAAGACTTTTAAGACATTTGAAGTGCCCAGGACTTACCGTTCGTGCAGTAAACGACGGACAGCAGTCCTCTGAGGTCAAGAGGTCTGCACCCTTATCCAGTGAAGAAACTGGTTATGGCACCCTGCCCCCGAGGCAGATGGAGAGCTCTGCGTTCACCTACCTAAGGTGAGATCGTTAACCTTTGGGGTCCTACAGGAGAAGAGAAAGGGAAGAGGAGAGAGGCACCCAATAACCCCAGTTCATTAATCCCATATTTTCTATCTGCAGACATCTTACTCTCCGAGTCAGACACACAGTGCACAGAGGTCCAGCCCGAGGAACCAACCGTGTGTTACACATCACCTTTGAAGACACGGCATTCACCCAGTCAAGACCGGCGCCTCTGCGGGAATCAGGTGAGCGTTACACTGTATGGATACAGAGACAGTCCCGCAGTGCAGGGTTTGCCAGGGAGGCAGTGCAAGTGGAGAGTGGCTGAGCTCAGGACCGAGATCGGTGAGAGTGGCCCAATTGCAGATTCGATGCAGTTTAGCAGGGGAGAGGGAGAGAGAAAGCAGAAGCAAAGAGGAAGGTTTTGAGGTGCTTCCAGAACCGGAGATGGTTCTCCTCAAGTTTCAGGGAGGCAGGAAGGCTGTTCCAGAGGGAGGCCCCTGCCGCGGAGAGAGATCTACCCCCAGCTCGTTGCTTCGAGAAGCTGCTGACCCTGAGGGAGTTGGAGACGGATGAGCGAAGGGCTCGGGAAGGAAGATATTTAGGAAGAGAGAGTTGAAGGTATTTGGCCCAGGCCCCAGAAGGCCTTGTGGACAATGCAGAGAGTTTTGAACTTTATCCTCGCAGCAACTGGGACCCAGTGGAGAGACTTCAGTCCTGGAGAGATACAGTCCCTGAGCTTGAGGCCAAGGAAAAGTCTCGCAGTTCTGTTCTGGATGAGTTGCAGAGGGCAGAGAGTGGAGGCAGGCAGATTAAGATAGAGGCTGTTACAGTAGTCCAGCTTTGAGCGAACCAGGGCTCGTGAGACAGCAAGCTATGAATTGTTTGCTGATGACATGATCAAAACCTTTGACCTCAAGCCTTATGAATGAGTTACAGCAGTATGGCAAAGTCTCTGGCTTTGTTAGGTTAATTTGGGAACATTCGTTATATTTCCATTCGCAAAAGGTACACAGATTACACAATTAGATCTCGGCAGTTGTCATTTACCAGAGAAACTGAAAAAATGAAGTATCTGAGGAATGTTATATTGCCTAGTTTAGGAAACATTTTTGGAATCAATGTTATTTATTCCTTATTGGACAAAATAATTAAAATTTTGTTGAGATGAGCCAAATCTACTTCTTCTTAGATAGTGTCACAGATGGCCTCATGAGCACACCAACTCTCGAAGACAGTTCAAGGGTTTTTATTAGATTTTTGTTCTTCCACTTCTTCAATCTGTGGGACTAGTGTCTTTTCACTATAGACCGATAGGGTTTTATGACATACACGATATTTCCCAGATTAAAGACGACTATCTTCACACCTCCCTTGACTCCAGCTCCCACATCTGGGGAATGTATTTGGGCCAATTATGATTTGAGAGAGTTCCGCCCATATGCTTCCTCTTGGGTCCTTCCACCTGCAGACCTGCCGTGACTAGGGCATTGCCCCAGGGTGGAACTATCACCTCCCCATCTCCATGCAGGTCACAACCCATGGCCTTTGGGGTGACTCTAGTGGGGACTCCGGCAGTCTTGGTCAGTTGCAGTCATTTTAGCATCTCCTTTGTAGTACTTATACTGAATGGCGCGATAGCATTAGTGCAACGCTGGAGTTCCCACGCTTGTTCCTAGTGCGCAATTGATTTAGCCTTCATTGCGGCATGTAGGACAGTGTAAAACGGGACCTGGAGCCGTGGGCCAACTCGCTCATGTTAGGCTGCCGGTTTCCGCAACTAGTCAGGCTTAGCTTCCTGATGAGGCTTCGCCTGTCCGGAGACCTTTAGGACTCGGAGGAAAGGTTGGAGTGTCCTCTGTTGAGGCGAGCGTTAGTGTACTTAAGTGGCGCCCGGCGCACGTCAAATCACATCAAATCATGACACTGAGGCATTCATTAAGGAGTAACGGCTCTTTAGCCGATTCATACGAACGTTGAAATTCAAGGCATTTCGACCCACGGGCATATTGCAGCACGAAGTAGCGGCTTTTCAGCAAGTGTTATACATACTCCGAATTCCACAGCATTCACATCTGCAGGCTCGCAGTGGGGATTCTTTGAGATTGTCCCAGGTGACCCGCACACACTGTGAGAAAGCAGCTTGCTGTGTTCAAGCATTGGCACGGTAACTCAGTAGAGTGACAGATTACTGAGTTCAAACATTAGTAAGAGGCACTCTTTGTTGTGGCAGCTTGCTGTGTTCAAGCAGACATTGTATACAATTGAAACCAGCCTTCATGGAGCCCCTACGTTCCTCTCCTGAGTGGAGTGAGGAGGTGATTGCAGAGGACATCCCTGATGCTGAAAGGGACTTATCCCTAAAACCGACTTATGAAGTTGGTGAAGGAGCGCAAGGCATGCTCTTCGGGAACACCTTCAAAATTCCTCAGTACATACACAGCTTTAGGGAAAGCTCAGGCTTTGATAAGAAATATCTTCCTCAGGAACATTTTTTCCAGGACCGGACAACATAGAGGCCAGTCGTTTAACACACAACGGAAGCCTCAGTGAGCCAGGGCCCAATATTGGGAGTCGAGGCAGCACGATTCCTTATTCCCCACCAGGAGTTGACATTCAAGAGGGCGGAGAGGACAAGACTCCTACAGTGCCTCAAGTGGTAAGTGCGCAATACAGCCGGGGTCCTGCAGTGGGGGCAGGACAAGGTTAATTTTAAAGAAGTGGAAGGAATTGTTAAGCGACTCTTGGGTCTTGCAGGCAGTGACAGGTCTACTGATAGAATTCACAGGTGTCCCCAGGCAGAGAGCAGAACCCCGCCCCATTCAGATGACACAAGACGAGGCAGGCCTGAAACAGGCACAGCTCTGCAGCCGATTGAGCAAGGGCGCAATCGAGAGCAGCACAGTAGACAGGCCCGAATTTGTCAGCAATATGTTCCTGGTACATAGGAAATGGAAGTCGAGGCCAGTGATAAACTTGAAGGAACTCAACGGGTGGCTGGTTTACCAGCACTTCAAGATGGCGGGGATTCACCTCCTCTGGGATTTGCTCCGCAAGGCAGAAAGGTTAGTGAGACTAGATCTAAAGGATGCCTATCTTACTATCCCGATAGCAGCAGAGCATCAAATGTTTCTGCTAGAATGGGGAGAGTTGGCAGTTCAAGTGCCTTCTCTTCGGACTAGCCTCAGCACTAAGGGCGCTCACGAAGGTGATGAGGCCTGTAGCAGCAATGATCAGGGACAGAGGAGTATGGATCATTGTGTAACTGGACGGCATCCTTATTCTGGCACAGGACTGGGTAGTACTGCAGAAACAAATGCAATTGGTGTGTGCACTTATCACTTTCTGGGCTTTTTGATAAATCAGGACACGTCGGAGCCGAAGCCCAATCAGAGGTTGGAGTTTCTGGGCTTTATAATAGACACGAGAAAAGCTACTCTGGAACTGCTGCCTGAGATGATGAGGGCACTCAGGAAGGAGTTGAAATCAGTGATCAGGGAGAGGAGTATTTTGCTTTGGAATCTAGCCAGAGGAGTGGGGCTATTGGCTTCGTCCAAACCAAGCGATTTTCCCCAGGCCTCTGCATTACAGGGCCTTGGAAAGGTTAGAAATCAAGCAAATGAAGCTTCACATAAATTGTCTGTTAGCAGGTTCATTTGTGGTAAGGACGTTTACCAGAGACAAGTTCAACTGTTGCATGCTGCTGAAGATGGACAGCATCTCCACAGTGTGGTATATCAATCATCCAGGAAGTATAAAGTCCAAGATGCTGGCGGAGCTGGCAAAGGACTTTTAGCATCACTGCCCAGAGAGGAAGATAGTGGTAGCTGCAAAGTATCTCCCAGGGGAGCAGAATGTGGTGGCAGATTGGAACTTGCACTACCTAGTGGGCTCCAGAGACTGGAGGTTGTATCCAGTTGTATTTGCGAAGTTGCAGGAAGTCTGGGGACTTCTGGACATCAATCTTTTCATTCTCAGGTTGAACGCACAGACTCCCAGGTATTTCAGTTGGACCCGGGAGCCCTGGGGACAAACACGTTTCTTCACAGTTGGGCAGGATCAGTCCATTATGCCTTTCCCCCATTCATTATGCTGACGCGAGTGCTAGCAAAGGCTTGCAGAGAAGCGGCAGAGTTACTGGTGGTAGGACCACTATGGCAGTCCCAAGCTTGGTTTCCAGTGTTGATGGATCTTTCCTTGGATTTTCCAAGGATGATTCCGCTTCAGCGAGATCTGCTAGTGAGAACGTCCGGTCAGGAACACCCGTTAGTCAGGGCGGGGACTCTTCATCTGCTAGCCTGCAGGGTTTCAGGCAAAGATGGGAGTTGCCAGGCCTTCTGAATCTCACTACTGAGTTCATTAGAGAGTCGTGGGCACACCCCACTCTCAGGAGCTATGGCGCCGCATGGGTCGAATGAGAGACGTGGTGTGGTCAACAGGGTGTTCATCCCGTTTCTGCACCTGTAGTGCAAGTACTCAATTTCCTTGCAAGACTGTCCCAGGATGGCTGGGGGTTCTGGACCATAGGGCTGTACAGATCGTCTATTTTGGCTAGGCACCAGAAAGTGGACGGGTTGCCAGTCGGGGAGCACCCGCCTGTGGTGCGCTTACTTCGGGAGGTGAAGCTGCGCAAGCCTCCGGTTTCCAAGATACTCTGTTCTTTGGGACGTAGACACAGTATTTTGGTTGTTGCTGGGTTGGCCGGAATAATTGCCAGTTGTAAATCAGTAAGTTGTCAGGGAAGCTAGGAATGTTGCTCTGTTTAGTGTCTTGCAGGAGAGTGTCCGATGTTAAAACATTGGAAGTGAATAGGAAAATCTTCTACACAGACAGAGTGGCATTTAGTATAGCCAGACGAATGAAGAGTGGGTTCAAAGTGATCGCCTATCCGTATTTCCCAAATAATCCTAAACTCTGTGTAGCTCAGTGAATTAAAGATTATGAAAAGACGAGTTAAAGCATCGGGCCGGTGGGCGTGCATCAGTTATTAATAGCAAACAGGAAACGTTTTCACGCAGTTGCACACAGTTGCTTCCGCGACTATAGTCAGGTGGTTCATGGAGGTTATGGAGCTGGTACATATTGATTTAAGTGTATTCGGAGCACATTCAGCTAGAGGGGCGATGGCTTCTAAAGCTTTTGCAGCTACGACCATGAAATAATAATAATGCAGTCCTAGTGGTGTCTTGTCAAAATAAAAAGGCCTGTAATAATAAACCTATTGCCAATCCTTACCTCTGAATACAAATAGTGTGGGAAACAGTGAAATGCAAAAGAAAAGTGTTCAAGAAATTATATGTCAGGATATCTGAGCCGTTGGCTCCCTTTCTTCATGTTTTCAGCATGGGACAAGGTGGCATATTCAAGCTTAGCACACTTTCTGGCTTCTCTAGCACGAGGATACAGTATAAAACCTCAGTATCAGGGCCTTCTGTGCCAAAGTCTCTTTGCCATTCAAAGTCTCTTATTTCAGAGGGCCTGATGCGACAAACAAACATTAAAGTTGTTTTCTTCTTAGGATTTCACATGCACACAATTTCTATGGTGATTCACTATACACCTCGGGCCCCCCTCCACCGGGCTCAGACCTACTTTGACACAACGTTCTCTGGATTTTCACATATCCAATTTCTCGGGTAGCTCACTGTTCACTGTGGGCCCCCCTCTGCTGGGCTCAAACCCACTTTAACACAAAACCTTCAATCAATCTCCCTCTGCCGGGCTCGGACCAATTTATCTACTTTAACACAAACTTTCTTTACTGAATCAACATCTAGGACTTTCGACTGTGGGCAGGATTTTGCTTGACCTGTCACAGGACTACTTCGATTCACAATTCCTTACAACTCGATAACTTTCACTTCTGCAACTTCTCAGCTAGATACCTTACAGAGACCTTCGATTGAGCACACACACAGTGCCGGACCACTCTGTCAAAGGTATCGTATCTTGATTTCAAAGTCCAATCACAAATCAGCAGTTCAACTTTACTTGCATCTTTTATCAGACGCGTTTTAACAATGTTCGTTCTAGCGCTCGTCATACAATGTTGCTGCTTGCAACCTTGGCTTCAACATAGACCAGTCCTGTATTGTTCTCCCCAACTCACCGGCTGTGTTGTTTTCACTGATGCTGCTTTGTTCTTGGAGCCAAGGACAGTACCATGGAAGCTGGTCTTCTCCTTGCCTTGATTATTGAGGCAGGAGGGCCCTGGGTATCTCTGACACACAATGCAGGATTCTTCAGCCTGGTTTCCTGGTTTTACGCTTTCTAATCTTGAGGTTTCTTTAAAGTAACCTTTTTGGAAAGGTCAAGGGAACTTTCCTGCTTGCAATCCCCTCCTGGTTTTGGCTTTGGTTCAGCTGCTGTCTCAAAACTGCTGCTTCCTCGTGTGCTTTGGCTCGCTCAGAGTGTGCTCTCGGGCTCTGCCTTTTATCCGTGTGGGGAAGCTTAATGAAATCAGGTGTGTGTAATGATCAGTAATTGCCTGACCTCGCCTGACCATTGTATTGGGACATGTCAGGTATACTGCTCGGGAGTTAGTCTTTTTTCTCTCATAGCGGGCTGTCCGTGTGAAAGTGTTTGTGTTGTAAAAGGGGCGGGGGGTAGAGTTCCTAAATATCCTACTGGGTAGGATGGGGTAAAAGTGTTACAGGGAAGGGGATACCGCGTCTCACCATCCGGTGTCCACTCCCACAAGACCCCTCACCCAGGTGATCCTCCCGCACTGGTCCAACCCCAGGAACTGGATCCAAAAGCGATGGCCATGTCCTGGGCACCTGGATGACAGATCCCCGGGGACTAGTGGATGAGACACCTTCTGGTTTCTCACACATAGAAAGAAGATTACCAAGGCTTACACAGCTGAGGGAGCATTGATTCTATAAAAGACACAGAGGCGGGCATTATCACACCCATCATACGGTTTATGCATTATAATGTGTTATGCTAATGTGACTGTGTTGCATTTTGTTGGTTGTACAACTTGGGTCTCCCCACACTCACTCTGTTGTTTTCCTCCTTTTGTTCTCAGGTGACGAGCAAAAGAATACTTGATTTGTCGGCCAAAGCCAGGTAGTTCCGAATATGTTTGGTCTGATCTTCTGCAACATCATTGGAGGGAGTCATAATGTTAAACTGTTGCTTGCTAAGAGGACTTGGTTTGTTCTTCATGTGTTTGGCAAGATGGTGTTTCAAATCATCAAAAAAAGAGGAAATGACCCATGCAGGATGTGGCTCATATGGGAAGCTGAGCCACGATTGGGGGACTGCAGAGTTACACAGGACTACAGAAAGCTGGTGAGTTATGGGGTTTTGTAATCCACTGAGTTGGTGTTTTGTTTTTTGAGAGTTTCTGAAAAAGATTATTTTTAAAAATAAAAATAAATAAATGTAAAAGGCTGCTGAAGAGTGAGCAATAAAGAAAGTTAAGCATAATGCTTGCCTCTGAGTCTTTAACAGAATCAAGACTTCCTGAGCTGTAAGCCTGGGTAATCTTTATTGCATTCTATTCTCACTATTCTTCACTACACTCCCCTCCCACTACCCTACTACACTCTCCTTCTACTACTCTCCACTTTTCTCTCCTCCCACCACTACTCCACACTACACTACACTACACCCCTCCTTCTCTCACAGCCACCCCCTTTCACACTTTCATTTACAGGGTTCACTCACCTTCATCACTTAGACACCATAATCTCTCAACCTCAGTCACAACTAATATACCTCACCTTGCATACGTGCTGTTATTCTCCCCCATGCTCCACTGCACCGTCCTTCCTCCACCTGTTCCCTCAATCCATCTTTTCCTCCCTTAACCTGACCTGAAGAACCCACACTGTCTTGACCTTCCTGCCAATCCCAATCCTTGCTTTTTCCCAGGGGCAGATTTACAGAGATGAGAAACCATAAAGAAGCCCATCAGCCCCCCTTGTCGAACGCGGGTCCGCCGGCGTTCTGAAATGGTGGCAGCTACAAATAATGTCAATTTCAGAGTTCGTATTCCCAGCTGAAGAAGAGTCTGGACTGCCTGTCTATGCTGTGCGACACTCCGCTGGTCCTCTGCCTGCTGCTTCATCTCCCACTGGTGGGTTGTGAACTCATTCTTCTGGACTCTGCAGTCTTGAAATAGAAGAGAGAAAACTCTGGCCAGAATACGGCACAGCAGGTATGGGGTGATAGGTGGTGCTCTCCAATTGCAGCGAGGCGCATTCAGAGGGGACAGAGGCTGGGGCCCTCACAACTCCCTCACTCCACCTTTGGTTTTTATTCCAATCATAAGAAAAACGCCCATCTAAACCTATTATTATGAGGTTCCTTCCCTGTCTAGCAAAACTAAAATGAAGGGTGCTCATCAAAGTCCCCATAAAATAGACCTTACTTCAAATCATATTATCTAATTGGCCCCACCAGTCTTAGATCTTGGCTTCTGTCTGGCCCAAACACTTGAATTTCTTTTCCAAAAAGAAGGTTTTAAAGTTTTTGTCAAATTTGGATCTCTTTCAACAAAGATCATCAATAGTTCATATTACAGTCATCAGCCTCTCGGTACGTTCTATGTGCCAAATTTCAGTTTTTGTGCCTGGCAGTATCCTTGTCTGGATTTTAAACATTGCAACCCTCCAGGTTCTCTTTCCTGACAGTTCTGCATGTTCCTAGGACTCCCCAATGTCCTTTTGCCCTCTGACAGGCTTGCTTTAGCAGGTGTGAGAAACCTGAAGGTATTTTCTCACCTACTCCCCCGGGATCTTCTATTCAGGTGGCCAGGGAAGGGTCATCGCTTTTGGATCCCAACCCTGGTTGCGAACAAGCGTGGGAGGATCACCTGAGTGGAGGGTCTCTGGGGATTGGGAAGGGAATAACCGAGGGTGAGACATGGTATCCCCCCTCTTCCCAACTATCCATCACACCCCTCTCCCTCAGCCTTTATGGGATACTACCAGTTCTGTCCCATTTTCCCCTCCCCGTTTCTAACACATACAGAGACAAGGAAGAGGCATCTGGGAGTAAGAAAGATTACCTATGGTAAAAGTCCCTATACTACTGTGAGGAGGAAGATGAATGGAGAGGCCTACTACACTACACTACACTACCTACATGTCCCTTTAATTAGGCCAGACATTTGACAGTGACTCTTACTGAACACTGACCAAAGTATAAAAGTTGGAGTTTTGCCAGAGATGAAGAGTGAGCCGTGGCTGATGAGCGAGCCGTGGAATCTGGAGGTCAGGAAGCTGCAGTAGGAAGACCCTGAGGAGTCCGTAGAAGAACGGGACACCGAGACGCTGACCTGGGGTGCTGTAAGGGAGAAGCAGCATGGCGAGGGAGCCATGTCTCCAAGGAGCCGAACTGGGGCATATGCAGTCCTGTGGGCCATGGCCAAGCAAATGTTCATTTCTGTGGGAGGAGTCCAGGTCCCAGAGGTGTCTGAGGGGCAGGTGGTGAGACCCTGACCTCAGTATTGAAGCCAGGCGAGCCGTCCCGATCACATCACGTTAACCAGTGAGTCTCTGTATGCTGAGAAACCCGGTATTAGTGTAAAGCAAATGCCCAATAAAATAAAATAAAGGCTGCAGCTGGAGGTTGAAAGGAAAGCAGTTAAAATGCATGATCGGCGCAAACGAAAAGAAAGTAAAGAAAGAAAGCATGCAAGCGGCATGGAAAGAAAGGACAGAAAGAAAAGTGTGAGAACGGCACAAGTGGAAGAAAAGAAGAGAAAGTAAAGTATGCAAGTGGCACAACGGAAAAAACAACAGAAAAATCAAAGTTTGCAAACAGCACGAAAGCAGAAATGAAAGAGTGCAAGTGGCACGAAAGGAAAGGACAGAAATAAAAGCGTGCGAGCGGCACGTAGAGCAAAAGGAAAACAGTAAGAGTGACACTGAGAGCAACAACAGAAAAAGAAAGTATGTGAGAAGGAAAAGCTTGAAACGAGAGGGTGCCAGAAACACAGGAAGAAAGCAGACCTATGGGCTAAAGGCAAAGCAGTATACATAAGACAAAGAGAGGAAGGAAGAAAGAAAGAAGAGGAGGGGGCTAAGTAGCAGAGTGGTCGCGCATAGGGAAAAGGAAAGCTATGCATTCTTAAAAGTCTCTGTTACAGACCCTGTGTTGAAAGGAGGATACAAACAGCGCCATTTGAAAGGTGGTCTAAAGGGGGAGCTACACCCCAAAGTGTTGTGAAAGACTGTTTGAGCTTCAGAGAAAAATTGTGTTTTAAGAGTGAATTATGGGAAGCTGAATCTTTGTGTTTTGGTGAACATTTTGGTGAATCTTCAACCAGAGGGGCCTAAGCTTGGGGAAGGGAACCCTGACAGGCCCAAAAGAAACTGTGAGCTAAGCCTTTGAAACCAGAGGGGCCCGGGCTTGGGGGAAGGGAACACCAAAAGGACCTAGAAGGATTTTGAGTTGAACTTGTGACAGGAGAAAGGCCTACCCTTGAGGAAGGGAACCCCGAGAGGCCTAAAGGAAATATGAACTTTGAGAAGCTTGGGGAAAGGGAGTCCAAGCGAATGTAGGAACTTTTGTGAACTGATTTGTTTTGAAGCTACAAGAACCTTGCCAGAGAGATTCCAAGGGCATTTTTTGGTTGAACTGTTTTTGAACTGGCAAAACTGTACCTGATAAGTCTACCTGAATCCAGCCTTGTTTTATACTTCTTTTCAGAACACTATTTTCTTTTGATAAAACCCTAGACAACATGTGTTCTAAGAGTGAGGCCAAGCATAGGTTTGACACAGACAGGCTTTTATTTTTTTGACTTATGGACCTTGACTATCCTTAGAAACATCAGTCGAGGGGAAATCCAAAATAGAGACAGGGCAAGTTAGGCATTACGCCAACCCTAAGTATTTTAAATAAAGGTTTTCAAACTGCTATCTCTTGTGTCTGCATCTCTCTTGATACCATGCCTGCCTCACACAGGCCCTTGGTAGGGAGTTTGCCCATTCAGTTTTCCGGACTCCCGTAACCCCTGTGGCTCTTGCAGCATTGAACAATAATGTCTCTCGATTTCTCAGGGCTCCCCAAAGCCCTCTGCTCTTCTAATAGCCCTGCTTTATGAGGACAACAGCAAGACATCTTCCCGTTTGTTTTTTCTGGGCTCCAGTAACCTTTGTGGCTTCTCGAGCTTCTACTCTTAATGTCTCTTTTTTCCTCGGGCTTCTGAAGCCCTCTGGCTCTCTCATGCTTTATCAGGGCCTTGACAGTGCGTCTAACTTTTTGGGTTTTCCAGGCTCCCGTAACCATTGTGGCTTCTCCAGCTTCTATGGTTAATGTTCGCCCCTCTCAACGACATTATCTCTTCAGGAGTGGTCAATTCCCTTACTCTGCACAGCTCAGCAGTTGCTGCACTTCTTCGACAGGGCATCTGCTTGGTCAGGTTTTCCGGGCTCCCTTAACCCTTAAAGCTTTCCAAGCTTCTATACTACAGTCCGCCCCTCTCAATGGCGTTACCTCTTTGAGAGCAGTCCTTCCCTTACTCTGCCCGACTCCAGCTGTGGTTGCACTTCTTATGCAGGGATCCGACTTCACTGCTGCGGTCTGGTCTCGGCATCTGATCAAGGGCCTCAGACCCACCACGGCTTACTTGTGGTCACACCACCAGGTGAGATGGTTGCTTTCCCATCTCTGTTTCTCTCGCGACCTTGGCTTCTCGTCAGTCAGGAGGTCAGCCTTCCGGCATCTTGCCAGTGAGCCGCTCGCTCCCCCTGGTACCGTCTGGCTTCACAGTCTAGCGTGGCTCTATCCCCTCCAAGACATCTCCCCATCAGTGGCTCTCCTCTGCATAGGATTCTCTCTCTTCCAATCTAGGTTCCTTGTTGTTTTAATGTAGGTCATCACCAATAAAAGGGCTGTGTCATTTCTCTTCAACTGTGGAGTTTAGGCGGGATCCTCCATTACCTGAAGCCAAAGAGATGGAAGAAATGTCACTATTTGGGGAATCCAAAACAGGGTTAACAACAGTCTTTCTGATTCTCATGTAGGCAGATAATGAGTTCTGGACAGGGAGCTCCTTGTAGGAATGGGAGTCTTTGTCCCCAAGAGGGGAGTCACTCCAACTGAAGTCCCACTGCCCAAACCCCGAGGGAAGGACTTGCTGAGTGGGCTCACCTCCCTAGACTCAAAGTGGGTGGCTTCCCCTTGGGGAGAAGGAACAAATTGTCCAGATTCATCACACTACCTGCAGTTAACAGGAAAGTAACTCTCCATTTCATTGTTTCATACCGGCACTTGCTTGAGAGTGAATGAGTATGTTTGGTGGGTCTTTAACCATCTTAGGATGCCAAGGGTGGTGTCCTTGTTCTGTGCCATCCATACCAGAGGGGTGTGGTCATTAATTAACTTGAACTGGTGGCCTGCCAGGTCATAGCATAGGCTATGAATGGCCCATTTTAGGGGTACATACCCTAATTTTACCACCAGATAGTTTTACTCCATAGGGACGAGCTTGTGGCTGATGTACAGTATGGGCTTTTCTTCCCTGTCTTGAATCTTAGAAAAGACTGCCCCCAACCTTACCAATGAAGCAACAGTCAGGGTGAGAAATTATTGGGAGAAGTCTAGAATGGCAAACACCAGGCTTTTACAAAGTTGAGAATTTAATTTCTCACAAGCCGCTTGGGCCTCTTTGTCCAAGCCCACCATGTTAGGATGGATCTTGGTCAGTTTGTCCATCAGTGGTTCTGGTAGTTCTGAGGAATTGGGGATGAACCTTCAAAAGCATCTCACCTGCGCCAGAAAGGTTCCTTTTGGTTAGTGGTCATGGGACACTCTGAATGGCCTCCACCTTGCAGTGATGGGGCATCATCAATCCATTTCCAACCTGGAATCAAAGCTAGTTCACAGAGGGCTAGACCAAGTGACATTTTACAGGGATGGCTTTCTCAACTGATCGCAGACCGCTGTTAAGTGTCTTAGATGACACTCCCGGGTCTTTCTGTGTACAAGGGTCTTGTCTAGATAGGCCCCAGCGAAGTTCCAACAGGGACTGATGTTGTAGTCTATTATATGTTGGCAGGTAGCAGGTTCCCCATGGAAGTCAAACAATAGGACTGTGAAAAGGAATAGCCTTTCGGATGTTGAAAAGGTAGTTGTTCACATCTTTGTCAAGGGACACCTGCCAATAACCCTTTGTGAGGATCAATCTTGAAATGAACTTTCAATCGCCTAGGGTCTCTACCAGTTCATCTATCAGGGCAGGAGATAGGCACCGAACTTTGATATTTCATTAAGTCTTCGAAAATGTATGCAAACACGGCAGCTATTATCAGGTTTTGGTACCAGTATAAAAGAAGGGGACCCTCACTGTAGGATCTTTTGATAAGGCATAGGTCCAACATTTCTTTCACCTCTTCTCGGATGATGATCTTTCTAGCCCCAGGTAGACCATACAGATTAAATAATCACTCTTCCAGGTGGTGTTTGGATCTTTTGTACTATCCCTCGTACTCTTCCTGGATTTATTTATTATTATTTATACATTTATAAAGCACTCTAAACCCAAGAGGCATCAAGGTGCTGTTACATGGTTAACATATTGGTGTGTGAGACAGATCATAGGAAGAAACAGTAAAACAGTAAACATAGGTGTGAAACTCAGCACCAAGTTGGGCCAGATGAGAAGAACAAGTTACTCTCTTACCTGGTAACGTTCTTTCGATGGGATGGCCCGACGACGTACTCCATATCTATGACAGGTAATGTCCATAGCTGTGCTGCTTCGGAAAATATTTGGCGTCTGCGTCCCGCGTCGATGACGTCGATGCGTCGTCCCCGAGGTCCTCCTCCGACGGCCGACATCACCCGATGTGATAAGTAGGACGCACGACGCCGGTAGCTTCAGTTGTAGTTTTTTCCCCCCAGAACGTGTGACACCAGTTTTCTGCCAGTCAGACACACAAGGCCTTGTGGAACGCAAGCTGCAATCGCATAAGAAAGTCTGCAGCGGGGAAGGTAGGGAGGGAGCAATATGGAATACGTCGTCGGACCATCCCATCGAAAGAATGTTACCAGGTAAGAGAGTAACTTGTTCTTCAAGGGGATTGGGTCCTCCGACGTATTCCATATCTATGACAGACTCCCAAAGCAGTACCAAGCAAGGCGGTGGGAAAAGAATTTAGAACACAAATTTAGCATGCCCAATCAAATTGCGGAATAAAGGACTGCCTTGGCAACGGCCAGATCTTGCCCTCGGATGGAATCGAGGGAGTAGTGACGTACAAAAGTATGTACCGAAGCCCAGGTGGCTGCATCACAGATGTGACGAATAGGAAGACCCCTCTGCAGGGCAGTAGACGCAGCCACTCCCCTGGTAGAATGGGCCGCAAGCCAGCCGGAGGGTCCTTACCCACCAAGCGGTAACACTCGGAGATAGCTAAAATAATCCAACAAGACAAAGTCTGTTTTGTCACAGCTTGTCCCAACCGCTTTCCAGCGTAACCAATGAAAAGTTGATCGTCCACTCTCACCAGGGACATGCGCGAAATATAAAAGCTCAACGCTCTCCTAGGATCAAGCCTATGGAGCATCTCCTCTTCCTTACCAGGATGTGGAGGAGGATAGAACGCCGGAAGAACAACCTTCTGGCTCAAATGAAATTGCGAAACCACCTTCGGAAGAAAGGAAGGACGAACTCTAAGGACAACCCTGTCCTTATGAAACACAATGAAGGGGGAAAGTGCCTGTAACTCACTCACTCTGCGAGCTGAAGTAACCGCAACCAAAAACACAGTTTTCAGAGTTAACAGTCTCAAAGGGCAAGAATGCAAAGGCTTAAACGGCGCACCCATAAGAAACTTAAGAACCGGGCACCAGAAAAGGTGAGCCCTTTCAAAAACTGAGAAATTAAAGGAATCTTAAAATAGGAACATTCTTCAGACAAGCGCTTAAATATGGACAGCGCCGCCAGGTAACCTTTAATGGTCCCCACTTGCAAGCCCCTGTGGGCCAAGGAAAGCAAAAAAGACAGAACCATGGGAATGTCACACGCAAAAGGATCCACATTCTTAACTCTGCACCAGTCGCAGAACTTCCGCCAACGGCAACGGTACAGAGACTTTGTTGCCGGCCACCTGGCCAAGAGCAACACCTCCATCACGTCTTCAGGGAAGTTCCAATCCTTATACCTCAACCTTTCAGAAGCCAAGCGTGAAGGTTGAGGGATCTGACCTCTGGATGGAGAACCTGACCCCCCTCCCGTGAGAGCAGATCATCTCGGTAGGGAAGACGATGTGGAGGGCAGATGGACAAGTCGAGAAGGTCCGGGTACCACGTCCTCTGGGCCCAAGCCGGGGCAATGAGGATCATCCAGGAACCGAACCTCCGTAATCTCCGCAGTACTTGCGGGATGACGGGGACTGGAGGAAACGCGTACAGCAGTGGGAATGACCACTCCACCACGAACGCGTCTCCTAAGGCTCCTTTTGGAGGAAATTCCCGCGAGCAGAACCTTTCGCACTTCCAGTTGACACTGTAGGCGAAGAGATCCACTTGAGGGGTCCCCCAAAGGGCGAAGATCTCCAGTAGAATCTGCTGAGCCAGCTCCCACTCGTGAGAGATCGTGCTCTGCCTGCTCAGAGCGTCCGCCGTCTCGTTGTCGTCTCCGGCCAGGTGAACAGCCAAGATCGAAACTTCCTGCTGGATGGCCCAGGACTCGAGCTGCATCGCCTCCCTGCACAGATGAAGTGACCCTGCCCCCCGCGACCCTTTTGTTGAGGTAGTGCATGGGCACCGTGTTGTCCGTTAGAATCAGGACACTCTTTCCTCGCACAGTCGGCAGAAAAGCGTTCAGGGCTAGCCTGACGGCCCTCAGCTCCAACAGATTGATATGGAGTCTGGACTCCAGAGACCAACGACCACTGACTGTCAACTCGTTGGCATGAGCTCCCCATCCCGTGAGGGATGCGTCCATCACGATCGTCACCTCCGGCCAGGGCAGCCAAAATGGGGCCCCCTTCATCAGATTGCCTTCAACGGCCCACCACAGGAGGTCCTGGGCGACCGAGGCCGGCACTTGAACAGGTTCTGACATCCTGCCGGAGGACTGAGACCACTGGAGCTTGAGTGCCCATTGCAAAGATTTCATCCGCAACCTGTCCTCTGGCACCAGAAGAATGCAGGATGCCATGAGGCCGAGCAGTCTCAAGAACTCGGACGCTGGGAGATTCTGGGCAAGTTGAAACTTGTGCACCATCTGCTGAATGTGAAGAGCCCTCACCTGGGGAGGAAAACACAGCCCCAGGGATGTGTCGAGCACTGCTCCAATGTACTGGAGCCGCTGTGTTGGCGTCAAATGGGACTTCTTTAAATTGAGGGAGAAGCCCAGCCTGTGAAGGGAGTGGCAGGTGACAGACAGATGATCCAGGACTTGCTCGGGAGAGCTCCCCCTGATCAACCAATCGTCCATGTAGGGGTAGACATGAATCCCCCCTTTCCTGAGATACGCTGTCACCACCACCATGAGTTTGGTGAAAACCCTCGGGGCGGAGGTCAATCCGAACGGCAGGACCCGAAACTGAAAGTGCGAGTCGCCAACCGCGAACCTCAGGTACTTCTTGTGCTTGGGATGGACCGGCACATGGAAGTAAGCGTCCTTGAGGTCGAGAGACACCAACCAGTCCTGAAGTTGAAGGGCCTGGAGGACTTGAGAGAGAGTAACCATCTTGAACTTGTCCTTCCTGAGGAGTTTGTTCAAACCGCGTACGTCCATGATGGATCTCAATCCCCTGTCTTTCTTCGAAATCAAAAAATAAGGGGAATACCATCCCTTGTTCCTCTCCGCTACAGGCACCAGTTCTATGGCGCCTTTCTCCAGCAGGGCTTGAATTTCCTGCGCAAGGAGCGGATCCGGACTCTTCAAAGAGAGGATCCCAGGTGGATTGTCCCGAGGCCTTTGCCGAAAGGGAAGACAGTAGCCGTGGGTTATGATCTCCAGAACCCACACATCTGAAGTAATGGCACGCCACTCTACAAGATGCTGCATCAGCCTTCCCCCAACCGGCAAACCATGGGACCTGGCCTCATTACTGAGTGGTAGCGGCTGCGGCGTTGCCTGAGGGCAAAGAAGCAACTGCCCGAGCGGCCTTGGCACCTCGAGTACCCTGTTTTCCACCTTTGGCACTCGTACGGTGGCCTCTTTGACTGACAGCTCCTCTCGCTTTACTGAAGGACGAGTAATAGCGAAAGGAACAACCCCTCCATTGTTGTCCCCTAGGACGAAAAGGCGGAGGTTGTCGAACTGCAGCGCCCAACAACTTCGCTGCAGCTTTGGAGGTCTGCAACCTCTCAAGGCTCTCGTCAGCCTTGCTGCCAAAAAGATGTTCACTGTCAAAGGGCATGTTGAGGAGCCGGGACTGCACATCAGGAGCAAACCCCGACTTCCGCAACCACGCAAACCTGCGTATTACAGTGCTTGCTGCCATGGACCGGCTGACACAATCTGCCATGTCCAAACCCGACTGAACGGCCTCACACATGGCATCCTTGCCATCCTGAACCATAGCAAGGAAACCATCCCGTTCGCCCCCTTCGGGAATATGTTCAGGCGCTAATGCAACACAGTTCCACAAAGTGTGTGTGAAACGAAACAAGGCACATACAGAGTTGGCCGCCTGAAGCGCCATACCCCCTGAAGAAAACACTTTCTTCGCCCAGCCATCAAAACGTTTGTCGTCCCTATCCGGAGGGATGGTAGGATACAACGCCTGCTTTGCCGGGGCCGTAGCCGCCTGCACCACCAAACTCTCTGGATTGGGTGCCTGGACAAGTAGCAGGGGTCGCTACTGGCTGGACGGTATTTTCGCAACAAAGACTTGCCCACTGCCGGGAGACTCTCTGGACCAGTCCAAGCCGCCGCCACCCTTCTCTGCAGAGCCATATGAAACGGCATTACCGGGTCAGTGGGGGGACCAAGATCAAGGATATCTGTGAGATCATCCTGAACAAACTCCCCTGGGGGAGCCGACCATCCCAAGTACTCGGTGACCCGAGACATACAGCGCTGGTACGAAGAATCGGCATGAGTGCCAGGCTCCGGCCTACAAAACTCCACCTCCGGAGAGGTGTCCAGTCCACTGGCATCATGCAGTGACTGCTTCAGGTCAGCAAACTGGCTATGGCACGAGAGAAGCTCATCTGGCACCGTAACCGGAACCAAGCCTTCATCAGAGCCTTCATCAGCCTCTGAAATGTACTCCAGGCGGTGAGAGGAAGACATCTGGGGACCAAAGCTATGCCTGACCTTAGCCAGAGCCTTTCCTGGGGCTAACCCCGTACCACAGGGCCCCTCCGACACCACCGCCCTTGAAAGGCGTCGAGGGCGCCGAACGAGTCGGCGCCCGCGTCGAGAGAATCAGCGTCGACGTCGAGCGAATCGGCATCGACGTCAGCCGCAGCGCCGCCAGCACCGGTGGCGTCGACACAGGCCTCGAAGCCAGGGCTCCGAGCATGTCCTTCGACGACCTAGGCGCTGACAGCGTCGACTACCACCTCGAAAGCGGAGCCTCCAGAGAGGTCGCCGACGACCTCGGCGCCACAGGTGTCGACGTCTTCCTCGAAGACGGCACAGGATCACGCGGTCTCGAGCACATCGAGGACCGGGACCTGGAACGGGCATGGCTAGAACGGTTACCCTTGTCCAAGCGGGACCTCTCCCGTGAACCGTGCTGACCACCCAAGCTCAAAGGCGTGCGAGCGGTGTCTCTCGACCGATCATGACCGACCCCACTCGGAGGCGCAGACGATTCAAGAATCGTTAACATCTTCTTCCCGAAGGAAGCCCATTCCTCCGGTGTCGCTGCATGGTGGGATAAGCGACCCGCCGACGGGCAGAGTCTTCGGAAGAGGACGGGGAAGGCGGCCGATGCCGACGCTTCCGGGAATGCCTCGAAGAGGCAGAGGAGTGGCAAGATCGACTCCTGGAAGGAGACCCACTGGACCTCCGACGATGACGCGGAGAGTCGCCTCTCGAATCATCCGCCGAAAGCCCCGCAGACCTCGACTTTCTGGGCTTAGACACCCTACCTAACACGTTCGCGGAAAAAACGGAACTGAGGCTACGGGCGTCGTGCATCCTACTTATCACATGGGGTGTCGTCGGCCGTCGGAGGAGGTCCTCGGGGACGGCGCATCAATGTCATCGACGAAGACGCCGAAAACTTTCCAAAGCAGCACAGCTGTGGACATTACCTGCCATAGATATGGAATACGTCGAAGGACCCAATCCCCTCGAATAGCAGTGTCTTCAGTTGTTTCCGGAAGACCCAGTAGGATTGTCATGATCTAATTGCCAGGGGTTGTGAGTTCCAGTAATTGGAGGCAATTACTGGGAAGCTTCGGCTTCCTGAACTCTTTAGTCTGAATCTAGGAGTGATGATGCGGTGGGCGGAGCAGATGGCTCCTGAGGATTGCGCTTTTGTGATTTTGTGGTAGAGGTAGGAGGGGGCAAAGTTGGAGATGCATTTGTAGGTAATGGTTATTGTTTTTAAAATGATGCATGCATGTATCATTTACAAAAGAGCATTTCTTCTGGCCGCCGAGGTGTGTTTTTCTTGGGATGTTGAGTGCAACCTGATTGCATTGTTTTGAATGACCTGCAGTTTCTTGATATTTTAGGTGGAGGTACTAGCAAAGAAAGCATTACAATAATCTAGTCTGGAGCTGAATAATACCTGGGGAAATGGTGAGGCAGCTGTCTGAGGACAGGAATGGTCTACTGGCGTTGATTAATTTGGTGGTGTATGCAGCAAAAGAAGCAATAGCATTGGCATGTTGCAAGAGTGAGAGTGTGGCATCCTAGTGGACACCCAGGGTTTTGACCACATTGGAAACAGTGATAGAGATGTTGTCGATGGTGAACGTATTATAGGCGGGAGCTAACTTGCTAAATTGGGCTTGCGATCCAACCAGAATAATTTCTTTCTTCTCATCGTTAAGACAGAGGAGAGGTGAAGACATCCAGGCTTGGATAGTCGGGTACACGGCCTGTAGTGTGTTGGAGTCGGAAGTGTAGTTTACAGTTAGGGGTAGACGGATCTGCATGTCATCAGCTTAGTTTCTATAGGAGATGCCTGGGTCGTTCACAAGGTCAAAATGCATTTTTCTGAAAATGTTATTCAGGGTCGGTGAGACACAAACCTTGGGGAACACCACAGGTGGCACGGGGAGGAGGGGCAGAGGCATTGACTACGAAGACTCTCATAGAGCTTCTGCCAGAAAGGAGGAGATCCACGCAATATCTTCAGCACAGAAGTGGGTTGCAGACGCTAGGTGCTGGAACAAAATATGATGTTCGACAAGGTCAAAGGCTGCAGACAAGTCTAAAAGCAGGAGGAAGGCTGAGTTGCCCGAGTCATTCATCTCATCTAGTTGGTTTTTTAAGTCCAATAAGGAGGTCTCAGTGCCATGATGTGGTCCGAAGCCAGACTGTCACAGCCCTAGGATGTTGTTGGATTCGAGGTATGACTGGTTCTGGAGGTACGCCGCTCGATCCAGGATTTTGAGTAGGTATGGGACGGTGGTGATTGGACAGTAGTTGGTGGGGATGGTAGGATCCGAGGTGGTCTATTTTAGCAGAGGAAGAACCCAGGCGTCCTTTTATTTTATTTTTATTTATTGAATATTTATATGGCACCTATACATCAAAAAGTGTTTCCAGGTGCCACAAGAAGGGGGGGGGACAGGGGAGAGAAAAACAATAATAACGGTCCAACTAAACCTTGAGACATTCGGATTGTGACAGGAGTCCCAATGAGAAGGATCTCAGTCTTACTGGCATTAAGACAGAGATCATTGGCAGTGCACCATGCCGGAATAGTAGTCAGACAGTTGGGAATGAGAGAGGTGGGAGAGGAGGAAAGGAGAGCTGTGTGTCAGCAGCATTGCACTGGAAATGAGGTAGGAAGGTGGAGATCAGGTGGGCCAGAGGGGCAAGGTAAATGTTGAGAAGCTGCAGTGAGAAAATAGGGGCGCCGCAAATTAAGAGTGAAGTAGAGGAGAGGAAAGGGCCCAGTTGCACTTGGGGGGGTCGATTCGAGAGGAAAGAGGTTGTTGTGTGATAATTATACAACGATTCCAGTGTGGTTCTCAAGCTCTGCCGAGTTCGAGAACCATGCTGGAGTGGGTCAGTTATGTGAAGGAGACCTTGGCGGACGACCCGCGTCTTGGGGCTCAACAAATAAACTGTATCTACCTACCATACAGTTTCACCTGAAGCCTTTCTTTCCACAACAGAGGTCAGCCAAGCCAGTGCCCGATCCATGATACCCAAGGTATCACAGAGCCGTTTTATGAGGATGGAGTGATTGACCATGTCAAAGGCAGACGACAGATTGAGGAGGATATGGGCAAAGGGAGTATTGGAATCAAGGTTTGAGAGCAAGGCATCACAGGTGTTCAGGAGAGCAGTTTCCGTGCCTCTGGCTGCTCGGAAGCCAGACTGGTGATCATGAAGGCAACCAACAGATTCAGTGTGTTGGATTAATTGGGATATGACCAACTTTTCCAGGTGTTTGCCCAAGAAGGGGGTAGTAGAGATAGGGCGGTAGTTAGCCAGACAGGAAGGGTCCGCCGGTGGACATTTTAGGAAGGGATGCACAAAGGAGTGCTTGATGGGTTAGGGGAAGGTGCCAGTGGCATAAGAGTAGTTATAGAACTCAGCCAAGGCGGGAGCGAGAGAGGCAATATTGTCTTTGATGGCTCTGGAAGAGCAGGGATCATCTGTTTGGAGGAGACCTTCATAGAGCAGACTGGTAGGAACGGTGAAGGTGGAGAATGAGGTATTAATAAGGGTGGTGATGAAGGGTGAGAGGGCTTTATCACAGTCCTTGATAACAGAGGATGGGCACATATATTCTTGGCATCAGGAAGGTTTAAGGACTTTCATGATCAGGATGATGTCTGTTTCTGTGACAGGTTTGAAAGTAAATGTGGGTAGGTCTTGCTGGGTGGCTGTAGTGCTAGTGTTCAGAGAACCTGAGGTAATGTTTTTGAGGGTGTTTCTTTTCAATAGAATTTTTTTCTGAAGAGTGTCAATTTTCATTAAGAGGGCGATTTGGATGTTCGAGTACAAGTGTTGCCCTTAGTGCAGTTGGAGGGAGGTGGTGTGGGAAATTCAAGCTCATGAAGGCTAGCGAACCATTTATGAGTGTTTGATGTCGCATTAGAGATCCTTGTGTTAAAAGTGACACTTTTGGCTTGATGTATGGCCAATGTATACTCTCTCGCTGGGGATTTAAAGCTACTTTATTAGGTTCAGATGGAGTATTTCTCCAAGTCATTTTTGCCTAGCGCTTTTAAAGGAGGAGGTATCTGTGGTCAGCAGTGAACCATGTATTCAGGTGAACAGATGTTTTTTCTTTGCGAGGGGCCAGGGGGACTAAGGTGTTGACAGACTGTGTGAAGGTATGGTTGTTCATGTATACCAGCGAAGCAGGGTCGCTGATGAGAAGTTGTGAGGGCTGAAGCTTCTCCAGAAATGGAAGGATACAAGCTTTCATAACTTTACGGATGCTATGGGTAAGTGAAGGAGATAGGATAACGGTGGGTGGAAATTTGTTGGGAAAAGCCTAGAGCCATCAAGGACAAGGTGTTTTCATCAGCCTCGTCCATGAAGCCTAGGTTGAGGTCTCCCAGGAGTAGGGTCAGTGAGGAAGGTTTGATATTAGTGGAAAGAAAGTGCAGGATCTCCTCTTTGAAGGTAGTCACAGGGCCAGGAGACCGGTAAACCATGTGTAGCATGATAATAGAGGTGTGGGAGAGGCTTAATTTGGTGTTAAGTAGCTCTCTGCAAGTGATGGATGAGTCGTCAACTTCTCTGATGGGAAGGGAGTCTCTTACTATGAGCGCTACTCCACTGCCTTTGGAGTCCGTCTGTCTTTTCAGAGAATGGTGTACTTTGGTGGTACGGCTAGAAACAGTGAGTGGTCGGCAGGCAGGGTTAGGGGAGAACACATCAGGATATCTCTCCAGCAACATTGCCAGATCTTTGTGGCTGGAAGTAGAAACACCTGGTGGAATTGTGATTCCATGAACTTGTGTTGGCAATGGAGTCTCTTGGTTTTGTTCTCGCAGAGAGCCAGAAGCTTTAGGTTGCAGCTTTTTTGCTAGGCCTTCAACTTATTGATGTGGTACGGCTAGGATATTTTTTTTCTATCAGCCTTTTGAAATTTATATATGAGGCGGGACACAACTTCCATGATGACATATGGCCCATGACATCTGGCCAGAAAATTGTTCTGGGTGGTGTGGAGTAGCACCATGACCCTGTCCCCTAATTGAAAGGTGAATGACTTTGCTTCTCTATTGTAGCTTTCTCCTGTCATGACTGGGCTGTTTGGAGAAGAGTTCTTAACAGGGTTAATACCTTCTCCATTTATTTCAGGGTACTATGGGGTGATAGCTAGTCTGTCGACTCTCTGCTCCTTCCCACTCTTCTCTCGTGATATGAGAACATTGCTTGTTTTTTTTCCATAAACCAGCAATGTAAATAAAAAGGAGAGAATCCAGTGGATGATTTGGGCATCATCTTTACAGCTAAAATAAACCTGGGATTAAATCGTCCCAGTTTTCCCATTCCTGGTAACCAGCTTTCTTGGGAAGTGCTACTGTCAGTGTTTGGTTTATTTATATATTTAGTGTTTGCTTGTTAGGCTCTTATACAATGAGAATATACTGTTTCAAAGCGCCCACACAGCAGGGAGGGAGGGCGGGAAATACTATTACATCACAATACTACGAGCAGAGGGGGAAGAGGGGCAGGGACAAACCTTCTATGCCTTGTGAGTATTCAGAACGTGCAAGTGCAGAAAGGAAGAGGGGATATGTGCAGGGGAGTCTGAGCTCGAGGGTGAGACATGGACAAAGTGCTAGGAATGATTGAGTGCTACATGGCCTGGGCCACGGGAGGTAAGTGCGAGTCTCCGGGGCAGAGGGTGTGCAGATGCAAAGTGCTGTGGAAGACAGGAGCTGGGGAGAATTGGTGTGGGAGGTCAAGGCCCCGAACATGCACTAGGGCCAAGGACACCAATATAGCACCTGTAAGATTATCTGAGGAGAGGAGGGAAGGAGGAGGAAAAGGGGAAACTCTTATGGAGCTTCTGGAATTTGAGAAGATCCTGCTCAAGGCGCAAGGAGAGGGGGGAGGCTATTCCAAAGGAGGGAGCCCGCAGAGGAAAGAAAGCGACCCCCTGCCCTCTGTTTAGCAAAATGCTTTACACACAAGGAGTTGGTGCCAGAGGAGCGAAGTTGTCTAGAGGTAGAGTATTTAGTGAGATAAATTTGAAGATAGTGTGGTGTCCCGTCCCAGACAGCCTTATGGATGATGCAGAAGGATTTGAATTGAATCCATGCAGCAATCGGGAGCCAGTGAAAACCTTTTAGTGCAGGAGAGATGCTTTTGTGTGTGAATATTTCATAAGAGAAACAAACTTGGATGAAGAATGGGATGAGCACCTTGAGTATAGCCTTGATGTTACTTTAAAAAGGAAAAGTCTCGGGATATCGGGGTAGCTTAATCTAGGAATACTATAATGTACTTGTTCAGGCCCCATGATATCCATGCTGATTTTCTCAAATGGAATGTCTATCATATCCAAGGGCTGGAGTGGACTCTGTGTACATCTTCTGGTGATGTTTTTTGGCAGATTGGGCAGACCGAACAAAACTGTATCATTTGAGCATACACGCCCGCCAGCAGAATCGGAGTATGTTCCTCTGCATCTTCTGTAGGCCCAAATGTCAGATTTGAGTGAGCCAACTCCATCAAGGCCTTGAGAATTGTTAGGGACCAAGAGCTAGTAATAATTGGTAACTTCCCGCTTTGGATTTACATCAACTTGGTACAGCAGCCCCTTTCTGTCGATGAAATGGGAATCTTCAGGGTTCAGCTCTTAGTTCCAGGGACTCCTAGGGCATGGGAGTCTCCTTTCTGGGTCTTAGTCAGTTCCTCAAACCCAGCTTCAGCTCTCACTCTGTGTTGTCAAGATCTTCCACTTCTTCAATCTCTAGGACTAATATCTTTTCACACACCAGTTGGGCTATAGGCTGACAAGGTTTTATGAAGAGAGCTATCTTCACCTCCCTTGACTGTAGTTCCTGCATCCAGGTAATGTATTTCGGCCAATTCTGATTTGAGTGAGATCCGCCCATATGCTCCCTCTGGTGCTTCCACCCACAGACCTGTCTTGACTAGGGCATTGGTGGAACTATCACCTCTTCATTTCCATAAAGGTCACAGCCCATGGCCTTTGCGATAGCTTTAGTGGGGACTTCGGCAATCTTAGTCAGTTGCACTCATTTTAGCATCTCCTTTGGATGTGGGTGACATCTATATGGTGGTCTGAATGATCTCACGATGACACAACATGCCACATATGGCCTCAAGAACACATCACATTTTTAAAACTGTTCAAGGGTTTTTATTCATTGTTTGAATAAGATCACAATAAGGGCTGTCCTCTCTCTCGTCTTCCCCTGCTCTCCCTCCTCCCTTACCCAGACTTCCCTAAATCCCAAGGTCATCACTGAAGATCAGCAACCCCCAATATCGCAGATCTGGCTGGTTAGTGGTGAGGGCCTAAAGGCCTGTATCTCTCTTACTCCCTCCGTGATCTTCTGGCTGGATCATAACCCAGGGGAGGGGGGTCACACAAGAAAAATGATCTCAAGTATTAGTGCCTTCCAATCACCCAGTTATTTCCTGCCACCACTTGTACTCCTTGTGCAGATGTTTGTTCCTTCCTTTCCCTTCCTCCTACTCTCCTCCCTTCTCTACCTCCCACTCTCCTCTCTCTCTATGTCCTTCCAACTCTGCTACTCTCTCTCTCCACTACTCTCCCTTCCTGATACTCGCTGCTCTACTACTCTCTCTGCCCACTAATCTCTACTACACTCTCCTCCCACTAAATTCCACCCCTTCACCCCTCCTTATCTCACAATCACCATTCGTTCACTCTCATTCACCTGATTCATTCACATTAGCTTAGACACCCTATTCTTACACTGAACCTCATCAGCTCTCCCCACTTACCAGACACAAACGCTCACACCCAAATACCAACTTCTCTCACCAACTAATATTTCACCTTGCACACGCTCTCTGTAATCCCCTCCATAAACCACTGCACCATCCTTCCCCGCATGGTCTCTCAATCCGTTTTCTCTTCCTTTGACCTCACCCGAACAACCCACACTTCCTTCATCTTCATGCCAATCCCAATTCCTGCTTTGCTTTCCTCCAGGTGTGGCTTTACAGAGAGGAGAAACCATAAAGTAGCCCATACGTCCCCCCTCCTTGTCGAACACAGGCCAGTGGCCGTCTGCGATGGCAGCCTGCTACAAATTCAATTTCAGAGTTTGTATTCCCAGTTGAAAGAGCATCTAGACTGCTGGTCTGTGCTGAGTGGTGCTCTGCTGCTCTTCTGCTGCATCTCTTGCTGGTGGTTTGCACGCTCCCTCCTCCACACCAAGGGCCTCTGTATTCCTGAAATGGAAGAGAGAAAACACTTGCTAGGATAGGGCATGGCAGGTATGGGGTGATAAGTGATATTAACAAATTGTTGCCAGCCACATTTAGAGGAGACAAAGACTTTGACGCTCCCAATTTGCTTCACCATACATCTGGGGAAGGACTGGCTGTGGCAAACACCCTGGCAGGCCTCCTTGCCCTGGTTGAGAGGGATACCCATAACCTCTTGGCGGGGTCAGGTCCCTGACCTTGTCACAGTAGATTGAACTCAATCAAGATGAACGTTCTCCCCTGTATGCTATTTCTGTTTCAAATTCTACCAATAGCATTGACAGATAGCTTCGTTAAGGCAGTGAATAAGAGACAACTGGAATTGTATGAGATGGCAAAAAACATAGACTAGCCTATACAATCTTAACCCGTCATATCGAGAGGGGATGTGTAGGATTCCCACAAATAGAGAAGAATTATAGAGCAGGCCAATTATGAGTAATGATAGGACACCTATTAAACGTAATGGATAAACAATGGCTCTACCTTGAAAACCGGATAATGGTGTCAGTTACAGTGAGGGAATGTCTCTGGGTCCCTATGGACGGATTGCCAAATAGTGTAAAAACTCATCTGAAACACGCTCTGAAACACTTGTGTACGAGCGCGATATAAATAAAATATCATATCATCCAATTTTGGCTATACTGTGACATTTATGGAGAAACATGAATAACCTGGAAGGGGTATCAAGGGCAACCCTGATAAAGGGACCCAATGTACTTGTCTCGGGAGGATAGCTCAGGGGCAACATGCTCACCTTGGAAACAAGATGACACGGAACAACACAGGTTCGATCCCCGGGTCCGCGCTTAGAAACCTCTGGGTATTAAGCATGTTATAAATAACCAATTAAACAATAACACACATTACTTACTTGCAAAATAGGGAGATCGCCTGGCATCTCCCCCTTTCTCCCTACCTGACCCTACCACTACCTCCAGTGATGCTTAATAATGTAATTTTGTATATTCAAACAGTATTCCTCTTTAGTTTGAAGCACTTAGGTTAATGTTACCTTTGTAAGTCACCTGTTATCTCTCATGGGGGGGTTTTCTGTGTGTTTTGTCCCTGGAATATTTCACAATTTTGTATACCGTCATAAACTGGCTCACCAATTGTTCTCATCTTTTTGCTATCGTACAAGGCACTCTTTGTGGTTTATGGGAATGTCTCGGTCATCTGTAAGATGTGTTTTTGTAAGTCATTTCTTTTCAAAATTGACTTCCCTGTCCTTCAAATACACACAAATAAATGAAAATACAAACATTAGGAAAGGTACCAACTCCAACTGTGCTATGAAGCAGGACTGGCAGAGATAGGTCATATGTGGAGGGGAAGAGAGTCCCTTACACTGGAACAACTGAAAGAGGGACGGGATTTGGAACACATCTCTGTATTTCTATACTTACGTTTGAAAGGATGTTTGACAGATGGATAATAGAAACAAAGGTGGATTGCCCCCTAGCACTGTTTGAGTTGATTTTAGATTCTTGTTTATTTAAGCTCAAAGGGGTTAAAAGCGAAACGATATAGAGCCTTGCTGATGGCACAAGAAGCGGACATCAGATGGCGAGAAGGCAATGGGAGAAGGATTTGGGGTAATATTTTCTTTGGATGAATTGTGGAATCTTGTCTGTGAGAGAGTTCATAAAGCATTGTTAGCGTGCCACTATAAGCTACATGGGATAAAGCTGCTGCATAGGCTGCGGTGCCCATCCACAACATGATCTAAAATCTATCCTAAGGCTAGCCCTTTATTCTGGAGGAGTTGTGGAAAAATAGGAACATATTGGCACATATGGTAGCATTGTGAAAAGGTACAACGGTACTAGAAAGAGGTGTTATCTTGGTTTAGCGAAATAGAAGGAATGCCAAGCACATTAGAGCCTCTTTTTGGTGCTTTTCATCTCGCCAAGGGATGGAGAGGAGATTGATCCTTTGCCTCATATGGCCCACAACTTACTATCGGCAGCAAGAGCTTGCATAACCTTAACTTGGAAGCTACAGAGGCACCAAAAAAAAGGCATGGTTTAGAAAGGCCTTTGGTATGGAGAAATGGATCCATCCAGTTAACGAAACTGGGAAGAATATTGATATGGAATGGCACTCTTTTTCTGTTAAATATGGAAATGAGCGAGATAGCTCATGAAAGAAATGTTTTGCTGAAGAGAAATCATGAAGGTTTGAAATGATCCTAATCTATGGGTGACATTGAGAAGATGAGGAACTGAGGGACACTGAGCTGAGTGATATAGAAATTTGGTTAAGTGTTCGACTGTTGCCCCTTAGTGTGTTTTCTTTAATCTTTTGATGTAGGCAATTGAAGTAAAGAAAGAATAAGATGGAAATCTGTGATGAGAATGCTATAGGACTATGATGTACGAGATGAAATCGAAAAGGATTTCTCATTCGGTATATTATATGGATGTTAAGTTGTTTTCCATTTACTTTATCGTTTCCTCTTCTGTATTTAATTTAACAAATTGGAAAACTGCAATAAAAAATATATTTAAAAGAATTTACGGCATACAAAGCCTCCAGTAAAGAATAACAAAATCAGACGCTGAGAAAAATGCTCGGGATGTGAAAGGCTGCATGCTAATTGGTGTCCAGTTCTGTCATGGAGCACATATTTGTTTGAAAAATAGCTCATGAAAAGAAACATTAAAACATAACCTCAAAATTAGTATTGATTAAACGACAAACTGTGAAAGGAGCAACCCAAAATCACACGTGAATACAGAATCCCATCGAAAAAACTTGAACGGCTGAAGCTTAGAAACTAATTCCCCAAGAATGTTTGTTAAAAGGTCAGCAGGTTCCCCTAAGACATATCAATCAAAAACAGTTAAAACCTTTAACAGCAAAACAGTGTCAGTAATATATATTTTAAGTGGCTGGCCGTTAATAGGGGGAAAGGGCATCAGCCCCACCTCTTTGAACTGATCTAAGGACCCCCTCGTGTCCCAGCGCACTACGACGTCTAGTAACACACAGGAACATATGACCAGCAGCCTGTTAGTAATGAGCCCTGTCGACCATTTGAGCAATCCTGAAATACTCTGTGCAAGTAACCAGTGTTATGTGCGCGGCGTGGCAACAAGGAGCAGGGCATATTAGCGTAGCCAGTTCGACGCGGCCTGATTCGGTGCTGACGTTTTGAAGCAAGGGCCGGTTTGGCATGGCCAGTTTGCCGTGGCAAGTTCAGCGTGGGGACGTTAAGACGCCAGTATGTTTTGGCGCAAAGACTGGCAATATTTCTTTTAAATGACAGCATCCCGCCAAAACATACTGAAATATGTAACTGTTTTTGGCTTTAAAAAGGCCTTCTTAATTTGTCAGGACCCACTCACGGCTGTTGCCCCATCCTAGGGAAAAATGCCAACCAGGTGGATTGAAACAGAATTTGTTGTCCGTAACAGACCGTGCTTTATTCAAACATAAATAGAAGAATTGAAAAAGGAAGTTAGTCGAGGGGCGTGGCCAACTGCGGGACGATGCAGACGTGAATCCACTCGTCTCTGTGGGCCACCGAATAATCCTGTAACATCCAGCCTGATTCCTGCATGGTATCTGATGTGTATACTGCTGAGCTGCTGGAGGAGTGCTTGGGGCGCAATTCTGTGTAATTTTCTCGGCTGTGAGTGCCCGCGATACTGGACGTTGGAGCGTGTGAAACTGGAGCCGGGGGAAAGTGCTGCCATCCAAGATGTGTACCCGCGACTGAAGCTAACAGCAGTCGCCACAAAAGGGCTGCAACGTCCAATGAGCCATTGCGGGGCGGAGGTCTGCGTTCGAGCTGAGGAGTAGGTGCCCAACTGGTGTGTGCCCCTTGCTAAACGCTACTGCGAAGCTGCGTAGCGCCTGGGAGGTCGAAGCAGAACCAGAGACCGGCAGTCGGCCCGGGAAGGAAAGGTCCTACAGTCCGGGGAACCAGCATGATGAGGAGCATATGAGGCTGTCCCCTTGACTGCAGTCCCAGCGGACACGGGGGTGAATCTAGGTGAGGCACACGCGAGGGACACATCGGAACCCGAAAGTGGCCCTCAGAGAATATCCGGAACTACTGACCCCGCGTGAGCTGCGGTCCGGGGTGTAACGGAGTGCAACCATCCCATACCCGGAGGAAAGGGATGAGTCATGGTGAGTGCCGAAACTGAAGATCTCCTGAGCCCGACGTGGATGCCCAGATCCTCGGTCTGTTGGAGGCGGAGGTCGCTGTGTGTATGACCATCCTAAGGGGGAAACGATCCTGGCCGCCCTACAACACTCACGCACAGTTGGCCCGAGGAAGAGGCATGGAGGGCATTGTCGGCCAACTGCTGTGTCTCCCAGACTGGAGTGAAGGCCATAATATCCAGGAGCGGACACAGCGATCGGACCAGACACAGCAATCGGACCAGACACACCGGATCCAAAAGCCTGAAGGTACAGCGCATCACCCGCAAATCCAATAGTAGAGAGGGTGTGGAGTGCCCGCAAAACACAACCAAGCATTTTCTCTGGCAGAGAGTGTGTGCTGTGAGCGGCGGGGTGACTATTGGTGTGACTTGCGACATTGTTAGCGCCTTGTTACAGTGACCTGAGCATAAGCGCCTATGTCTTCCTGCGGCACCGTCAGTGACCACAAAGGAAAGAAAGCCATGGGGCATTAAAACAACTGGTGACACAGGGAGTAGCAAAGAGCAAGGGAGACCCCAGACCCCCATGACTGCCCCGCCAGTACATCTGAGGCGACAATTGGCACTGCATATAACGTAACATGCTGACTAACCGGAGCAGTAGACAAGGATTTTGGACCTGGGACCTATTGGAGACTACACATGTGATCCGCTGGCACTGACATTAGAACAGTGTAACCCAGAGCGAGCCCCCAATGGAGCCAACCTGGTTGACCCTGCAACTTCCAGCACCATACTTAACTGAAGCCTGCGTTGGGGAAGGGTTGGCGCAGGAGAACCACAGCCAGTGCTGGAGTGGTAGTAGGACAGCTGCTACCATAATCGAACCCCCATGCCATGCATTGTAAGATGCCCCACGCGAGAGTAAGGAAGGTAAGTGCGCTAAGGCTGACTGCTTCCCCTGGGGAACCCAACAATCAGCAAAGGCAGAAACATATCAATAATGATGAATTGAACAATTGCAGCTGGAACATCACAGTGAGGGATACTATACTATTGGTGCGCTGCAGTCGGGGGTCGCCACCCTGAGCGACATATACATACAAGTCGAAACCCTGGATCAGGACGAAATAGGTGTTGCACCTGGAATCTTTTATTTATCATGGGAAAGGACCAGCAAAAGAAACATGCCCTGCAAAGCAAGATTGATCAGTTTACGACGCAATCCACGCTGAGTCGAGGAGAACCTGACCCGGATAATTGCACTACCAGTATGGATAATACACTATCTTTGAAAGACGTCATGGCTGCCATAGCAGATTCACGCCCCTCAATGGAGCAAAAAATGGACGGAATAAGCATGGACGTCTCGCTCCTCCGCCACGACCTACAGAAACTGACGTCTCGTACAGGAGAGGCCGAGCAATGCATCTCTGGTGCAGAAGATGGGATACAGAACCTACGTCAACAACTAGAGGGCGTCAAATCAAAACTGAAAATTATGTAAGACAGGGTGGACGAGGGAGAAGGATGCTCCAGAAGAAACAACGTAAGGATTCTAGGCTTGCCGGAGAATGCTGAAGGTCAGAGCATGGAGGTTTTTCTGGAGCAATGGATCATGGACATGTTCGAACCAGACTCTTTCTCAAACGTCTTTGCTATTTAAAGAGTTCACCAAATACCCAAGGGCAAACCTATCCCTGGTGCGCCACCACGTACCATAATTGTGAAACTCCTCAATTACAGGAACCGTGATGCACTGTTACAAAGGGCACGGGCTAAGGGCACGTTAACCTATAATGGCTCCAAGATTGCCTTCTTCCCTGACTATACACGGGACGTACAGAAAGCCAGGCAATCGTTCGACCAGCTTAAGAGGTAACTGCAGGGGCTCAATGTCAAATACGGCCTGCTATTCCTGGCTCAGCTCAAATTTATCACAAAGGCACAACAGTCCATTTCACCGACCCGAAAGAGGCATGGAAATGGGCAGAACTCCATATATAAGGAGACTGGAAGGCCGTGCAAAACAACAGAAATGGGAATCAGTGCGCCCGCGCAGACCGGAGGCCACTACCACTACAACAAATTGTTGCAGACCCTCCTGGGGCAGCGGGGGAATGAACAGCGAGCCCAGTTGTGTATTGCATCCTGAATTCCCCTCCTCCCTTTGCGCTGCACCATATGTAGATGTGAACATATGTTAGATACTACACTCACAGCACCAGGTACCCTGAGGAGAATCAGAATGGCCGAGAAAAGGGCTGCCCCTCCACAAAGTTTGTAGTTTATAAGACCTGATTCCTCGGGTACAGTGCCTCAATTAGAAGCCCCTGAGGCGAATGTTTGAGAAGAGCTCAGGCTCTTGGTGGGTGTTATTAATGTTAAGATTTTAGTCAGAGGCGTGTAGTTGGTGGTCCTCCGACTAATGTTCGGGCGACAGATGCTTCAAGTTGGGACGGAGCATGGGGTCGGGTTGGGGGAGGGGAAAGTTTGTAATGTCTTAAGTTTACGAGTTTGTGTTACAAGTTGGAAAAGATGGGGAAATGTATTGAGGCAATCATGGATCTGTACGAAACCTAATAGATATACCTTGGTCATTACTCTACGTCGAAAGGCAAATAAGACACAGTGCATTTAACCTAGGCAATACAACCATTTCTCATGCCTACAACTACTCGATGACCACATGTAATACTACGACCCGGGCCCTAAAACTCCTAACCTGGAACGTAAATGGGCTGGGAAACAGTTTAAAAAGGAGACAGGTACGACAGTTCCTAAACAGGCATGCCCCGGATGTGGTTTTCCTAACTCAAACCCACCTGGCAGGCACAAACAATACCCTCTTCAAACGCACCAATTACCGTATGGCAATACAGACAGGCTTCACAATGGGCTCCAGAGGAGTACTCATACTAGTGCATAGGAAGCTCCCTTTTACCCTTACAAAGGTAACACAAGATGTTGGGGGTAGGTTCACATATGTCACAGGCACACTATGGGACAAAACAATCTCCCTGATGGCGATCTACTCTCCACCTCACTGTTAGCCACACTAATACACGACATATCACCGATGCTGGTCAATGATACATCGGATATCCTGATTCTGGGGGGGAGGGATTTCAACAAAGTTGTTGATGTAACACAAGATCGCACACACATACGCAGCAGGGACCCCAACATCCGTACTAAACTTGCCGCATTTGCTGAAGCATTCGGACTTTGGGATGTGTGGCGTGACCTACACCCGGGGAAAAGGGAATACTCATATCACTCCGGGGTACATATTTCACTGTCGCGACTAGACTATTTTTTCCTACCAGCGACGGTAATACACACAGCAACGCAGGCAGAGTTTCTCCCGAGAGGCATCTCAGATCACTCCCCCCTTTTCATGATGATTGAAACCTCAAAACCAATTCCTCCACTAATGTGGAGATGAATAGTTACTATCTAGGCTTTCTGGAGCTGATAGAACGCATGCAATCTACTAGTAAAACATATTTTGAATTAAATGAAGTGACAGTAGAAAGCCCTGTAACACTCTGGGAAGCCTACAAACCGGTGATCCGAGGAGAGATCATCTCCTCGACCTCAGCGCGAAACAAAGCATACTTAAAATCACTGGAGGAAGCAGAGGAGAATGTTAGGCAAGCAGAGGTGGCTCCTTTGGCCCGGGATCACCCCGACACGCACAGATCTTTAGTCCTGGCCCAAAAGAAATTGCAAAATGTAGCATTAGACAACGCAAGATAAGCCCATGGTGCGATACGGGCCAGAATCTATGAAACAGGGGACAAAGCGGGGAAGATGCTGGTGTGGATGGAGCGCAGAGATGAGGGCCATAGTCAAGTAAGAGCAATTACACCCGATAACGCTGACCCGCTACTAACAGATGCGGACATTGCAGAAGAATTTGCAAGATACTATGAAGAGCTGTACCAGGCCCCTATTACGCTTCCCGTGGCTTCCATATTTGATGTGATTACCCTCCCCTCCCTGAGCACTGAACAAATTGCTAGCTGAGAAGCAGAAATCACAGAAGAAGAAGTGATAGCGGCTATGATGCAGCTCCAATCTGGGAAAACGCCAGGTCCGAACGGCTTCCCTATTGAGGTCTGGAAAATGATAGGTGGTAATGAAGTGGCCCCACACCTTCTTAACATGTTCCCGGTGGGCCAGAAATCTGGGCAGTCTACCGGCGGATCTTAGGAAAGCAACTATAATTGTAATTCCCAAGGCGGACAAACCACCAGACAAATGCAGCTCGTACAGACCGATCTCCCTCATTAACAGCAAGACGAAAATCTTGGCCAAAGTATTAGGGGTACGCCTGCAACGTGTCATAACGTCCTTGATTCACCCAGACCAATGCGGCTTTATGTCTGGCAGATCCACAAGAATGAATATACGTAGACTACACCTAGCCCTTGAAAGTGCCCAGACCCTGGATGTCCCACTCGCAATAGATTTCGAAAAGGCGTTCGATTCCATCTATTGGGAGGCACTCTGAAAGATTATGCGCCGGATGGGGTTTGGCGAACAATTCCTGAGCTGGGTCCAACTGTATAACTCTCCGATGGCTGAAGTTAGGGTGAATGGTTGGGCATCACAATCCTTTGCCCTGGGAAAAGGGACAAGACAAGGCTGCCATCTGTTGGTGCTCCTTTTTGCATTATCAATAGAACCATTGGCTCTGCTGTTAAGGGAAACACAAACATGGAAGGGCTTCCCGAGTGGATCAGGGTGGGAGGACAGAGTCTCTTTGTATGCGGACGATCTATTGATATATCTTAAAAACCCCAAAACCGCATGCCCTGTCGTAACACAGCTGCTGGAACAATACGGGGCCTTCAGCGGCCTAAGGGTGAACTGGACTAAATCAATTCTGTTCCCGATTAGTGGATTAGATGAAGAGACCCCAATACCCTGCCCATATAGAGTTGTAAGAGACCATTTCTGTTTTTGGGTATCCGAGTCATGAGAGAACTCAATGAGTACACACCCGACAACCTACAACCCATTACAGAAAGGTTTGCAAGAGATGTGCAGCATTAGATGCCTCTGCCCCTGACGCTGCTGGGACGGGCGGCTTTATTTAAGATGCTAGCACTCCCCCGTATTCTGTACTTCCTACAAAATGCCCCACTACACATACCTACGAAGACATTCCAGAAAACAGACTGCACACTTAGGAAACTTCTATGGGGTGGAGGGCATCCGTGAATAGCTCTTCGAACACTGCAAAGATCTATATCGGAGGGTGGCATCAGTCTACCATGGCTACAGACGTACTATTAGGCTAGCCAGATGTTGGTGGTCAATGACGCATTGCACGCTGATACATCACTACCACACGTGAGGGCGTCAGCTCCCATGAGGCTATACTCAGCATTACCCAGGACACCCCCTCAAAAAAAAGATGTTGCAAACACCTCGAGTATGGGCAGAGATACATGCTTTCATAGGCTGGGAAAAAAGAGTTATACCACTGCAGCCACTGTGGGAGAATGGGAACCTCTCCGAGGTGAACAAGCTACCTAAGTGGCCAATCTGGGTGACGAGTGGTATAGAAAAAGTGAAGGAAGGGACTGACAAGGGCAGTCTGGGCAGTCTGCAGTACTTGCACGCTGTGCTGGTGCATGAGTGACTTTTCCTGTTCCATTGTTGGAGGCGTGTGCTCGGAGGCGTGACCTGACCCCTCCACCCTTTTTCTTCTCAGTCCTCCGCGAAGCGGACCGCGAAAGGACTGACAAGGGCAGTCTGCAGTACTTGCACGCTGTGCTGGTGCATGAGTGACTTTTCCTGTTCCATTGTTGGAGGCGTGTGCTCGGAGGTGTGACCTGAGCCCTCCACCCTTTTTCTTCTCAGTCCTCCGCGAAGCGGACCGCGAAGGGGCTGACAAGGGCAGTCTGCAGTACTTGCACGCTGTGCTGGTGCATGAGTGACTTTTCCTGTTCCATTGTTGGAGGCGTGTGCTCGGAGGCGTGACCTGAGCCCTCCACCCTTTTTCTTCTCAGTCCTCCGCGAAGCGGACCGCGAAGGGACTGACAAGGGCAGTCTGCAGTACTTGCACGCTGTGCTGGTGCATGAGTGACTTTTCCTGTTCCATTGTTGGAGGCGTGTGCTCGGAGGCGTGACCTGAGCCCTCCACCCTTTTTCTTCTCAGTTCTCCGCAAAGCGGACCGCGAAGGGACTGACAAGGGCAGTCTGCAGTCCGCGGGCCCGCGTGACTGAGCGACACTTTCAACAACTGTGAATAACTTTTAACAACAGAACTCCCGCTTTCCAAACCAACTCGACTTCGGTAAACTAAAGCGCAGCCGGCGGGCCGGCGTATGGCAGCCCAGGACGAGTCCGTAAAGCGGAAACTTGGTTTGGAGGAGCAAGATAAGCGTTCGCTAAGAAGCACCAAATCCCGCCTGCAGAGCCGTAACAAGGATTGCGCAGTCTCGCCGGAAACCGTGGAGCAGCTGGCAACCCAGAGACTCCAGCGCATTTCCCGCATCAAGCTCGTGGGGAAATTGACACAGGCAAACATAATCCGACCAACTGAGCTCAACGAAGTAAGTGACTTCATGTTTCCCCCGATAGAATCTCTGGGCCTGGATTGTATGCCGTCCCACAAGGCTGTTAACAAGGGGCACAACCTAACTATCTCTCAGGGTGCTTTCCCAGTGGTAATTTGTCCCGTTACTCCCCATACTCCCCCCTCAAACAACCTTAAGCTCCGAGGTCTGCAAACTGGGCTGGGTCGCTCCCCACCCCTGGAGCTGATCCCACCGTCCAGTCAGGGAGCGCAAGAGGTCGTGTCTGAGCAGTCAATGATCCCCTCACGGGTTTTGGAGGGGGTGGGGAGCCCGAAGCCGCTCAGCAATCTTGGCTCTTCTTTGGACCGAGCTACGAGTCTCGGGGACAGGAAAGTGCCTCGGACAGACCCCATTCCGCTCTTACCCCTGGGGGAGCAGGTAGTGATTATGTTACATAATACAGAGGGAGGGGAGGATTTAAGGACACCTCCTGGATTAGACCTCCCCCAATCCTCTCCCCAGTTGTCGGAACATGCTGGTGAAGAGGGAGGGGAGGAACACAGGGTGTTGGAGAGTGCGGGGCTCGCTTTGGAAGAAGGTGGTGGCCAGGTTACTGCTACTCCCTCTCGGCCGACAAGTCCAGGGCGAAGCTCCGGCACCGTGAAATCCCTACAATCTTCACCAAGCGTTCCCCCCACTGCCTCACATGACTCAGTCGTTTTGCCAGCGAACGGTAACCAGATCCTTGGCAGCTTTCCGAAAACCTCGGGAGGCAGTCAAAAGATGCCTTCTCGTAGAACGGTGAGGGCCAAAGCCCCATACAAAAGAGGGCAGGTGGGCTGTAAAAAACAAGCAATCCCCCATAGTGTGAAATCTATGTCAACACTGAAAGAGTTTTTTGGAAAAAAAATACGAATGGAAGGGGAAGGTTGTCAGGACGTATCAGACGCTGAGCTACTGGCCATAGTCGAAGACACTGCCACGCACCTCTCAATCTTGAACTTTCCTCTTAAGATGCCACTTTTGTCAGAAAAAACTGCTAATAAGTCATCGCAGTTGACCTCCCAGGGGAGTCAGAGCCTTAAAATATCAAGGACGGGATCTGAGGCTCTGACGGGGAGGAGTGCTACAGAGCCTACCCATGGTGGTGGAACTAGTGGTCCGCAGAGCAGGAGGCTTATTGTACCCCGGCTGAATGCTGAGATAGTTCATCCGGGGAAGGGGGTCCAGAGGAGTGCCACCCAGATACCAGGTCCCTCACCCTGTATGGATATGCAAGCAGGGGCAATGGGGCCGCCTGGAGTCCCAGGGGAGGTGATATCCCTGTCCCCGGCTTTGGAGATCGGCTCCCTTGTGCCACCAAAAGTGGCCGTTCCCATCCCTCCTCGACCTCTAGCTGCCAGCCTGGAACTGTGTATGGGGGGGAGGGTCCTCCTTATGACATAAGTTCGGGGCATTCCCAAAATCGGGGCTTTCCGTTGCCCCTTAGACGTTTAAGTGAAATTCCATCTAGTCCAGCGATTGAAACCCCCTCGAAAAAAGTGGACCCTATGACCATTCTATCCACAGTTACTATTGCGCTGGCCCCGTTTGGGAAATTATATGAAACAATTAATGATACTCTAAAAGACCAAACCACTCTGATCGCACATATGCAATCCAAATTGAATTATTTAGAGGGGTTCATCACTGCTTTTCAACAGTATAGGGGCGCCGATACGGGGGGCACGAGCGCTGGGAGCAGTGCACTATCTTTGGTCCGAACAGCTACCCCCCAGCCGGGCTTGGTAACTAGGACGGTATGTGCCCAGGGGACACAAACGATCGTATGGCCTCGTCTGAGGGAAGCTTCTGCGCTGGACCAAGGTTCTGAGCTTTTCCGGGAGGTGGAGTTTGTCGATCGGCCCCTAGATCGGTCCCCCCCTCCGGTGAAGGGTGCAGTACAGATGGAGCGATGCACAAAAGGGGGACAATCCCAGAATGGCCCGACTAGCAAACCAGCAAAGAAAAATGGATCGGTGGCCTTTGCCCTCTCAGAAAACGCAGCTATTCAACCAGCTGCGAAAGTAATAGACTTTTCCACAGTGAAAATTCCTTCTACCTTCGAAATATTTCAACACAAAGGACAAAGTGAACCGTCCGTAAATGTAAGAAGGTCTTGAAACATAATCCCTCTCAACAGCCCGCGCAAAAAGATAAGCCCGAGATCAGAGGGTCAAGTAACCGAGAAAAAGATACTCCTCCAATGCAAAACCGTCAAGTGTTTAAATTAAAACCCTCGGACAAGCCACGGCAGGCTCCACTGAGTCCAGAGAGGTCGCGAGAGGTCTCATGTAGCTCAATTGACTTAATGAACATGAGTATATACACGGTCGAGGAATCTGAATCAGAAATTCCGCTAGCTCTCCACCAAAAAAGAAAAAAAACAGAAAGTTGTGATAATAGAGAAGTGGAAGAACCGAAATCAAAGGCCCTGCTCCTTGACTCTTCCTCAACTTCGCCGTGGGCTTTGGAAAAAGCTACTCCGTCTCAAAGAAGAGTAAGCAGGATGCTGGGCCAGTTGCGGGGTAAGGGGCAACAGGGGAGAAATCAAGGGGAAGGTCACCCCCGAGATCCACAGCGAAGATCTAGCCCTCCCGGGGCGAAAAACCCTTGGGTTCAGCAAGATAGAAAAAGGACAGGAGTCCGTCTGTGGATAAATCTAAATCCCGCTATAGATCAAGGGCCCACGCTCCGAGGGGCTGGCCGGCAGAGACACTCGACCAAATCGCTCCCCTCTGCCCAGGCAAAGGAAAATGACGTCAAGAACATTTAAATTGCAAAAGATACATGAAATACAGGATAGCTGGACACTGAACTGTAGGGCCTTATTCAAACTGTTCCAGGAGAGTCGGCTGTCCCAAATTGACATTACAAAAGATATAAACATCTTAGAACCTAATCCTAATGGAAGAAAAGATAGTTTGTTTCTACATATAGGGTCAAATCATATCCAAGAGCAAATCTGGAAAGCAAGAGGCAAACTGCATAACCTTGGTTTTGACCTGATAAATGCAGTTGAGGGCAAAACGTCGACCTCGTCTCCTCAGGAACGGGCTCATCGTCGCCCCTCAACATCCCGGTCTAGACACCAGGAATCTGATCAAGGCTCTTTGCTTCACAGGAACACTTCCGGGGAAAAGGCTCACAGTGAAAACGTTGAAAACTGGACTTTTCGAAAAACTAACATCTCCAGTACTCGACGTGAGGCGAATAGGAGATCGAGCCCGAAGAGGGGTCACTCTCCAGTACCTCACTCTATATTCAACTCCACTCGTAGAATTTTTGAACGTGTGGAAAAAACGGATGACGCAACGAAGCAGGGCAGAAGTCCAGCAAGAAAAATTGTTCCCTGTGAGGAGGGAACTAGATACAGTAGGATCTTTCCGAAACCTTAAGTGAGAAGGCAGTAGCCACCAGAGGGACTTTGCTGTGACTCCACCCGGAAGGAATTGGTTCCCCTGGAAGCCCTGGAGGTGATTTTGAAATTGGGCTCGTGGAACACAAGAGGATTCGCCCACTTAACTACTATATCAGATGTTAATTTTGGGAGTTTCGACGCCTTATGTTTGCAAGAAACATGGCTAACCGAGTCACCCACGCTGGACGGTTTCCAATTAGCACACTCACCTGCCCACAAAGGTGAGAGGGGTAGGCCTAGATCTGGCCTTATTACTGCCATAAGAGTGGGTTCCGGTCTTTCACTGTCCAAGGTACTCTTGGCCTCAGAATTCATTTTGGCGACGCTATTGGAGTGGGAAAGGGTGGAAAGCCCCTCGGAGTCAATTCAATGTGCAGTGATCCTGCTGATCAACGCCTATTGGAACCCAAAGCGAGTGACTAACGATCATTTCCTCGCCCAAGTCGAGTTCCTAATAGATGACTTTCTGATTACAACCAAGTCCAGTGATGTTATCATTGCTGGAGATCTAAATGTCGACCTATCCCTGTGCTCCAACGCGCCCCAAAGCAGAAACAGCATGTGGCACAATCTACTAAATTCAAGAGAGATGCATATTCTCAAACAAAAGGACGCTGTGGTGACCGAAGTCATCCCCACTTGGGAGAGAGAGAACCAAGAGGCAACAATCGATTACATCTAGGTTTCCAGGAGCCTACTGCCGGTGTTTATATCTTTTACAGTTACCAGGACGCAGCACAGCAATCATAACTTGCTAACCTTCTTGTGGTACTCACGGAGAAGAGAGGCGGTTTATGGTGCTCAGAACCTGGTAGTAAACCAGAGCGCTATAAGGCTAAGATTGTCAGAAGCAGCTATTGCCAACCTTACCAAGCAATATAAGGAACGCAATATGGTTGACCTTTCTAGCCCGGCAAGTTTGGTCGAATATTCGCCTCTCCTGACAGTGTATCAACGGAAAAAAGGAGTGGTGAAACTGGGAAATAAGGCTCCACAACATGCATATAACGAACAGCTGGTTGCCCGAAGAAAAGGGGTCAGAAAATTACAACGGGAGGCTGCTAAATCCATATCAATAAGAAAGAAGGTAGAAGCTATTACTGCAGCAAAATCCTATAAATGCTGGTTGAAGTCAACAAAAGCACAGAGGGCCCAGGTAGATGCGGAAAATATGTTACGCGCTATCTGTGGTCACAAGGCACGCGATTTCTGGTCACTGATTAAGGGTAACTCTAAATTAGTGAACCAGGCATTGCAAAACTCAATTGGTGAGAAAACTTGGCTATCCCACTTTGAAAATCTCTATGGAGTTCCGGACAAGGAGAAAGAGATCCGGGTCCCAAGTCCTGGGGAAGTGTGGGCAATTCCTCTGGACCTGAATACAATCAAACAGAAAATAACCCATCTTAACGGGTCAAGGGCGGCGGCCCAGATGGAATAACCAATTTTGATATAAAAAACAACATGGAATTTTGGGCCCTATTCATCAAGGAGGTCTTTTCAAATTGCGTCCATTTTTCGATCATTCCATCGTCCTGGAAAAAAGCGATCTTGGTTCCCATTTTTAAAAAGGGAGACAAAGACAATCCTTTACACTATCGGCCGATCGCTTTACTCAACTCTATAGGAAAGCTTTTTGGTGCCTTAATCCTGGACAACGTCAGCAATTGGATCTCCGTGACTGGCCTGTCGGATCCCTTTCAGGCCGGATTTGTGAAAAAAGTCGGAACCATGGTCAACATCTTGGCGGTGAGCACATTCAAAGCTAAAGTGTTCGAGGGCAGCCCGAAGATCTATATGGCATTTATTGATCTGGTCCAGGCCTTCGACCGGGTAGACAGGCAACTACTTTGGTCAAAATTACAACGCCATGCCTGTCCCCCAAGGATCCTGGAGCCTATAAAGGCCTCATGTACCGAAATCACAATGTGTGTTCGGTTGAACAATCAAGGCCTCCTATCGTCCTGGATTCAAATGGAAGGGTAAAGCAGGGGTACCCCCTAGCCCCCGCCTTGTATAACGCATACAAAGCCGATTACAAAGACTATGAAGCTAGAGTCCGTATGTTCCCCCCAACATTGGGAATTAGCAAAATCTCACGCCTATTATATGCGGACGATATAATACTTTTTGATGTAACACCTATCGGCCTCCAGAGGCAGATAAACAATCTCGACTCCTATCTTAAAGAGAACAAGCTTCTGATGAACTTGGAAAAAACTAAGATCATGACTTTGGGCGGAAATGAAAGGAAGTTGGAGAAATTTTCATGGTCGGTAAATAACATCAAAATTGAACTAGTGGATAGCTTTAAATATCTGGGCGTTATCATTAACAAAAGCAGTAATGAAACGCTGATGCAGGAGAGCATCATGTCAGAGGCGAGATTGCTTATCTCACAATCTCGGGCTATGATGAACAAGTACGGCAAATTCACTATGGCGTCAGTGGTGATCTTCTATAAGTCGAAAGTGATTCCAACTCTCACTTATGGGGCAGAAGCCTTACCTAATCTTCCAGCATCCTTTTGGTTAAAACTGGAAGGTTTTTACTGGAGAAAGGTTCTCAATCTTCCTGACTCACTTCCAACTGTGTTAATAAGAAGGGAACTCTCTCTCCAATCTCTGGGCTCCATCGTGATTCGCAATGAAATTATGTTATTCCGAAAGATCTTACTTCCAGGTTCCCCATTGATTCTGCAAGAAATTCAGCGGGAAATACAATCGGGATCCTGTAAAATGTTAACAGAATGGGCAGTAAAGATCTACTCATTGCTAGATGGGGCTGGCAGCTCCAAAGAAGAATTAATTCATAACCCTTCTAAGGTCAAACAACGCCTCCTAACCAAGACTGGATAGACACTTTGGAAAAGGCAGCAGCCTCAAAACTGTTAAAAGATCTGCCTCCGCAGCTGACTAAAGTGAATGAACTAAAATCTTACCTGATAAAAGGCCCGGACCCTAAACTCCGGGCGAACTTTCTAAGAATCCGCCTTAATATCCTTCATACAAGGGAAGTCCTGTCAAGAAGAAAATTGGTAGCGGATGTAGCTTGTAGATTTTGCAAAAAAACAGAGATGGTGGAAACTATAAGACATCTCCTGCTAAATTGCTTAGGGGTCACGGGCCCCGGTTTGACACACCTGTGCCACTTGTTTAAAAACTTGCATGTCTATGATGAAGAGGAATGGTGGTGTCGGCTTCTGAGTGGGGAAAAGACCACTTGGGTTATTGCGGTGGTGGGCTTCTTCCAAGATATCGACCTACTCACTTGATTGTCGTTATGGTCGGACAGAGCCGAAAGATGGTGTTCTCATCTTAACATCTCCTAGGGTAGGGGGGTGTCGACTCCGACCCTGAATGTGAATTTGAAACTGAGCTGAACTGACCGGGATTTTTCTTCTTCTTCTTTTTCTCTTTTTCTCCCCCTCCTTCTCATTTTCTGCTCGTCTCTTTTTCATTTTCAAAGTGACATTTGGTTTGTTCAGAGCTGAGAGACGAATTGGATATTGAACGAGGAGTGAACGTGTTGGGGATCCGGAACAGTTAATGTGGGGACTTTTATTTATTTTGTAAAAATTGTTTTATGCAATTAAATCAAATTTAAAAAAAAGTGAAGGACATGATAACAGAGGGTACCATTAGATCCTTTAAGGATCTAACATCGACATTTAATCTCCCAACAACCGAAAGGTATCACAATACACAGCTCTCACATGCATTACAACAGCACCTCCCTGCCCTCTCCAACATGCCTGACTGTACCCCTATGGAAAGAAACATAGTTGTGGAATGAATTAATGCTAAGTCACCACAGTTAGGTACGGTGCCATCACCTCCTTTGCCACCCCTGAATTGTTGAGTCTGAAAGCAAAGTGGGAGAGGGAGGTGGGAGATATTATGCCAGAAGATTGGATTAAGATCCTAATGTATCCACGTGAGACAGCCATATCATCTAGGCTACGACTGGTGCAACTAAAGATATTGCACAGAGTCTACTACCTGAGGGTAGCCCTGTACCACTGGGGCAAAGTTGCAGGACCCAACTGTCTGAGTTGCTAGAGTGAGGAGGGAACGTTCTTCCATATACTATGGGACTGCCCGAATATATGTCACTACTGGCAACACTGCTGTGATATAATGTCAAAGGTTTTGGGCCAGAGGATACCCAGGGATCCTAAAATGTTTCTGCTGGGAGTGGAAAGAGAGGGAGACATGTCCTGATATGAAATGCTCTGTTTCTCGACTAAGAGGAACATTGCACAGTTATGGGGTTCGGCAGAATCGCCACAAGTTGAACAATGGGTCACAGACGTACAGATATGCATTGCTATAGAACAAAGAGTATATAGGGCACAAGGATGTCCAGAGAAAGCTGCAAAAATCTGGCAACAATGGGAGGATGCTATATGAACCTTCTGACCCGACGACTACATAGGGTGTAAACTGGAAATGTCAATGTAGAGAATGTCCTACAACATGTACCATGAATGACCTACTCAAACTCAATGTCTTCCATCTGTTGATATGGTTTGGACCCCTACGGGGCAGTTGTTGTATGTTTTTGATGCAAAACCAATAAAGTATGTTATAAAAAAAGAAAAAGAAGTTAGTCTGTGTTCCATTTTCAGTGCACAGAGAAGTCGTGTGATGGTACACATTTTTACAGGGTACACTGCAGGTATTTGCATTTAGGCACAGACGAACCAAGCACTACATTTGTGTGCACTGTGTAACTAAAGCAGCAGAACACAGCACATACAAGAGAAAAGAAGGAGAGGTTACATTTACAAAAACGGATGGGAACTTCTGAGAGGGGAGAAGTAGTATTTATACACCCTGGCCACTGGACCCACCCACTGGCCCGAGCACTCCATGCTAATGCACAATAGCCAAACTCCCTACCTTTAAAACCTTATAATGAAACGCACATTTCAGAATAAGCGCCCATTGTAACCAAGGACACTCGTGCATCATATGTATTATTAGCATAGGCTTAGATTGTATTTGGCATGCAGGCATTTAGGCATGGCTGACATTGTCAGCCACGTCCAAACGTCCCTCGCGCCAAATAGACGGCGGCAGAAAGGCTCCTGCAGTGAAATGGGCGTGCCGAAAGGGCTGCTGCACCAAAGCGGTCACGTCCAAACGGCAGCACTCAAATGGGGTGTACCGGGGACAACCAGGGAGACGCTCGTGAGAGGGTTTATTGGGTCAGAAGGACCATGCAATGAGTACTGATGGGTGGGGGAGAATCTCCAAAATGTCAAAAGCGGGGATAGGCAGAGAGTAACCTTGCAGGGGTTGGGGGCGGGGGCGTCAGTGGTCGGCCCTCCATAACGTTGCTTTTTACCGGCGAGATGTAGGCATTGATCCAAATATCCGTCAACTGTGCATACAGTATTGTATGGGGTGCAACATCATGTGATGGGCGCGTACATGATTTTCTGTGACAAAAGTCTCCTCTGTAGTATTGGAATATGTCGGATTAACAACCGCCTGTAAATGTCATGGCCTTTGATTACTTTAATTCAGAACATTGTGCTCTGTAAATGTCATCTCATGAATGCGCGCGGGTGCTCGCATCTACCACTGTGTTTTCCTTTCATCAGGGTCAGACAGGGTTTATGACGTCTGCGCTTAAGACAACTAATATGTCAACATAAACCATCATATTCACCAAGAATTAGGACTCACAACCTCAAATTATTAAACATTTGTAAGCAACAGTGTGGTCGCTGCCTGAATTGAAGTCACAACATCACTAGCTAGCGAGCAGGTTAATAAAAGCAATGCCCCCCAATAGCCACACCGAAAGCACAACCGGTCTATATCGTGCCATCCGAGTGTGGAGATCCGGAAGCAAGGGTGCCAGGGTCTGCCTTCCGGGGCCGCTGTGCCCGACAGGTCTGACCCGATAGGCAGACTGATCATGGAAGCCCGGGCACCGTTATTAATGGCGCCAGTGTTCGTAATGGGGCCAAAAGTCTCTGTTTTCACGGCTACCATGTCTTGCTGCGCACACAACTTGAAGCTGTAACGTAATGCCTTTCTACCCTAAAACATCCTTGACATGATAATGCAGAAACTGACAGGTGCGTGGGGTTCCCAACATTGGCCACCCGGGTTCTGTGGGTAGCATGTGCTTTCCTCTCCTTCACCAATCTAACAAAGGGCTCACAATCTATTCAGCTGCAGACGGATGGGAAATCGCTGTATCATGAGAGCTGCATTTTTTTTAATTTGAAGTACTGCAAAAAATAACTAGGCTGCTGGACAAAAAGATAATGCGATGATATAAATGATGGATGCCGGCAGTAAAGATCATTTTATAATACCAATGTTGTGTTACTGTGCTTCTGTGGTAATTAAACTGCTGCAGAGTAACTGGAAAAGGAGGTTTATGAACTAAGGTGATTGTAATTAATACACTGCTACCACAGACTCATGATTACTTAAACAAAACCCATTTCAGGACGGGCAACCTTGCTGGAAGATGGGGCTTGCATCAGTGATCAGACATTGCCAGGTCGGATTGTCTTGTATATTGGGTGGTCCATAAATTAGTTAAAAAAAATACAGAAGAAGGAATTAAGTGCCAGGCCCAGATTGTTTATCAACGATGCAAAAACGGCGTCAGTAAACAATGAAGTGCTTGGCCGGTTTTAAAAAAAAAGCTAACAAAATCAAAATAAGTAACAAAAAAAAGAATATTCAATTTACCTTGAGATGTAAATTATAAAAGCAGCATTATCTAAATCATAAACATGCTAGTACTCTGTTGTAATGCAGACTCAATGCTCTTTGTTGGTATTTTCCATTGGCCAAAGCTGCACGTTTGTCATGGATTTACTGAACATTTTAGACAACAGACAAATCCTACTCCGATATAAATCACCAACTCACACTTATCAGTGTGCCCCAAACCCCACCATGCAACCCGAAAATATACGAAATAGTCACATATAGTCCACATCATTGTAGTTGAGTAAGCGTGGCTTCTGCATTTACAATTTTGACCTGAGCAAATGTTCACATTTTCTTTGATTTACAAATCAGATTTGGGTGTGTGTGTCTATTTCCTGACTTGCCCGAAAATGAGAATAACTCTTTTAAAAGCTAAAATAGCATTTCGTTAATATAAAAAGGGACACAAAAAGAATGGGGTATACATAAGGGGTTATGAATGCTGGACAGAGGGGGAGGGGAGGGGGTGGAAGAGTGAATCTGCCCTAACGCCGGTCTGTCCACATGGAGCAGTCACATGCACTTGAGTGTACTCCGTGTACATGCAAACAAAAGAGCACAACACAAGTGTCAAACACGAACCCTCGGTTATGTTTCAACCTACATAGAAATTGCATTCAAGAGTGCAGCTTGAATTAATATTGTTGTACAATGAAACTTGTGTAAACTTATTGAGTGACCTTAAAGAAAGGGGTAGAGCAAATTCTTTCAGGCCCAAACTGTGCATTTTCTTCAATGCAATGCAAAGTAAAAATGCATGTCCTCTGGCACAAGCAGGCCAGTTTTCCCAGCAAGGACCACAAGATATGTGAGAGATTTGCACATGTCCTTGCATATTCAAGGGTGGGCCTGCGCTGCATCTTTGTGCCATATAGCCAGCCTTGGCCTATTGCTCAAGAGACGAATGTGACTTGGAGGGTCCTTGGAGAAGAATGTGACTGCGCCTCCCATTCAAGGGTTCTTGACTCTTTGGGGAAGAGTTGGAGGAAAAACTGCACTGAGCACATAAGGAAGAGAAGAGTTCTGATACTCTCAGATGGAAGCAGAGGTCACAAGCATTCAACAGAAGTCTTCAATTTCCACCTTCTCCAGATCACAGCCGGTGGCAACCAAAGGTTGTCTAAGCTTCACAGGAAGGCAACAAGCACTTTTACAGAAGATTATAGCTTACTCTCCATCTACGACAGCTCGCTTCTGACTAGCAGTGCACCTTTCTATTGGCTAACGTGGAAGGCTGTAGTATCTTCACATGTGAAATGGCCGTGCATCTGCACGAGAGGATGCTCGTGCAGGAGAATGGAAGTGACGAGCATGGAACGTGGAAAAAGGACAGTTGGAGGAGAAGCGAAGCAGTGAAGACGCTCATTTCATGTTCCCTGTTTATTCATAATATTTACATAAATATACTTTTATGAAAGTTAATTAATAAATACTTAAGTCATTTCAATTTGCCCCTCCTTACTTCAATGGCGACGAGGATAAAAGGAATAAACAATAGTGGCCGTTGAGAAGGATCTCCGGCCGCACTGCAGGTAGGAACGCGGTTCGCATCCCAGCCGCGATCGCCTGCAGCGCATATTCCCCAGACCGACTGTCGCTACGATCGTGCTGTCCCCGCCCTCTTTTCGTGAGACATGGGAGAGACATAATTTATTCACTGCTCTTTGCCTCATCCACCGCCGCATCCTACGCATACCGCGTTACGTGTTCCCAGAGGAGGCGGGCCCAGCTGATGACACCAGTTAATTTATTCACTGCTCCCTGCCGTATGCCAATCTATTGCCTGCCCTAATCTACGCACACTACGTCGTGTGTTCTCCTGCTGCTGATATCAGACTCCATCGTCATTACGCACTACTCCACGTCGAGTAAACCAGTAATCCTCATTACTCCTCATAATCTTCCTTTTCACAGTGGAAATTTAAAATAAAGTAAAATCAACAACACAAAGTTTTCTACGCTACATTCTTCAGTAATCCTCATTACTCCTCACACTCCTCCTCTTCACAGTGAAAAGATAAAGAAATTGATATTGTACAAGATACAGAATCTAGACTGATTCCCTGAACCAATCAAATACAACCAAAAATGGCCATGCAAGGAGTGCAGCCACCACACATGTTTCTACCGGAAATTGGTGAACCTACACTTCCGTGGAAACGATGGCTTAAAGCTTTTGAACATTACGCACATGTGGTTTGTGGAGTGAACTACAGTATAGAAAGAAAGAAGTCTCTACTATTACATTGTTTAGGACCAGCGGGCCAAGAGAAATTTGAGGATTTGCCTGATCTCACAGAGGATGAAACACGGGACATGAACATGTATGAAATTGCCATTGCCAAACTCAATAAACATTATGACAAGAAAATGAGCACCATCCTAGAAAGATACAAATTCGGGAAGCGAGTTCAAGAGAAAGAAGAATCCGTAGAACAGTATGTTACTGCCCTGAGGAAAATGGCCCGGAATTGCAATTTCAACCAACAACTCGATGAAAGGATCAGGGACCAATTTATGCTTGAGTGCAGGAGCAGTAAGGTCAGGGAGAGACTTTGGTCTGAAGATGATCCCACACTCGATGTTGTACTTAGATTGGCCAAGGAAGTGGAGCATACGGAAACGTGTGTTTCTACTTTAGAAAATAGAATGAAGGACATATCAATCAACTCATCGATTAGTGTTGTACAATCAGATCAAGATGAAGAAATTGGAATAATTAGAGGCAACAAGAAAAAGAAAATGAGATCACAAAGAGATGGAACAATACCCAACACTAGCAATTTACGGCGAAGATCTTTTGAGAGTAGAGATACGTACAACAATCAAGCCAATACAAGAAGACCTGACAGAGTAGAACCTAGGAGGGGGAATAGACCCGACATGATAAGGACGTCTACGTCAGGAGGAGAACGTCAAAACAGGAGCATGTTTCCCCAGGATGGTAGAGGGAGGACCAGACAAAGAGGATGTTACCGATGTGGTAGCCCAAGTCACTGGGCCGACAATAAGGAATGCCCTGCTCTTAAGACGATTTTCAGAAGGTGTGGGGGAAAAGGTCACATAGCAAAGTGCTGTAGGACCAACCCAAGTGGTGAACAATCCTCTAACTGGATTGGAGATGATGACGATGAGGAGGAATGTGTATTCATGATTACCGATGAAGACACACACATAGAGAGTCCCAGAACTGAAATTGTTGTGAATGGATTTCCAGTCAATATGATGGTTGACTCTGGAGCGAAGTACACGCTGATACCAGAAGAGATGTGGAGGAAATGCGGCCCAGAGTATTTACATGAAGTTGATGTAAAACCCAAAGCCTACGGTGGAGTCAGGATAGAATTGATTGGGTGGTTTGTTGCCAATTTAGACTTCAAAGGGAGGCAAGCAAGTGGTCGCATTTATGTATCTAAAAGCGGAGAGTCTGCTCTACTCAGTTGGACACACCAGAAATTACTCAAGGTCCGTTTAGACCCTAATGCTGATGAAATGGTTTACCAAATCGATGGATCATACATTGGTAACATTCAGAAGATAAAGAATTAAATATTTAGAGATGATGTAATAGGATGCTTAAAAGGATTCTCACATCGCATATTGCTAAAGAGAGATTCAAGACCTGTGGCCCAGAAACTCAGAAATATTCCGTTGGCTCTCAAAAGGGAAGTCAAAGAGGAACTAACCAAATTGGAAATGCAAGGAATTATTGAGAAAATTGATGCAGCGGAATGGGTTTCACCATTGGTCATTGTTAGGAAAACTACAGGAAAAATAAGAATATGTGTCGACATGAGAGAGTTGAATAAATGTGTGATTCCCGACAGACACCCGTTACCCAATATACAAGAACTAATATCCACTTTGGGTCCTGCAAAGGTCTTTTCTACACTAGATCTCACAGCAGCATACCATCAAATTAAACTACATGAAGATTCTAAATCTTTGACGGCTTTTATCACGCCAGAGGGGCTTTATCAATTTCGCAGGATGCCATTTGGATTAATTTCAGCAGCTTCCGTTTTTTAAAGAGTAATGCAGAATATACTTGGTGATATGGAAGGTGTAGTTTTCTTTCAAGACGATGTATTGGTTTATGCAAATGATCAAGACAAACATGATATGAGGTTGAACAGAGTTTTGCACAAACTACACCAGGCTGGAATGGTGTTGAGTGAAGCCAAATCGAAAATCAACAGAAAGGAGATTGAATATTTAGGACACGTAATATCTGGTGATGGTATTAAACCCAAGAAAGACTTGGCAGAATCTATCAGATCCATGAATACTCCAGACAACAAGGATCAACTAAGAACCTTTCTCGGAATGGCAGAATATTACGCCAAGTTTATAGAGAATTTCTCGGACCACACAGTTGAAATGAGGAGTCTAATGAAAATGAATAAGAAATTTGTGTGGAATAAGAAGAGTGAGAAAGAATTCAAGTTCATAAAAAAAGCTTTAGCCCAAGCTCCGGCACTGCAAAGCTATGTTAGAGGCAGGAAGACTGTAATAACCACTGATGCAAGCGATGTGGGTTTAGGCGCATCCCTATCGCAATATTATAATGGACAAGAATTAGTAATTGCTTTTGCATCAAGGTTACTTAAAGGACCAGAAAAGAATTACGCCACAATTGAGAAAGAGGCCTTGGCAATCAAGTGGGCCATTGAGAAATTCCGATCTTTTGTTTGGGGAGTACAATTCACCATACACACAGATCATAAACCTTTAGTGGAAATATTCAGTACCAAAGGCCTGGACAGAGTATCCAGCAGGATTAGGAGATGGGTTACAAGACTTCAGGAGTTCAATTTCAAAGTTATATACATTCCAGGTTCAAAGAACATTACAGCGGATTGTTTGTCTCGTTTGACCAATCTTAATGATGTTGAAGAGGATCTTGGAGATCAAGAAGCTGTGTGTGAAATATCGAGTCAAGCTATATCCAAGGAAGATTGGAGCGATGGCATGGTAAAGGATGACACTTTATTAGAAGTTTTGAAGATGGTCAAAGAGGGGAGATGGAGGAAGAATGAAGTACTTTCTCCAGAAGTTAAAGCTTTTTGGGACGTACGAGAAGAATTATATCTTCAAAGTGATTATCTCATGAAAGGAGACAAAATAATACCCCCTACCAACCTAAGAGAGAAGATTATAACAATGGCTCATGAAGGACATCAGGGCATTGTAAAGACTAAAAGAAGAATCAGAAGCACATATTGGTGGCCCGGTTGTGATAGGCTGATCGAGGACCAAGTTAGAAAATGTATCCTTTGCTCCAAGAGCGATAAAGTGTGCAGGGGTGCGGACTATCCAATGGTATTGAGAGAAGTCCCTGAGAGTCCGTGGAGTGAATTGGCTATGGATGTGATTGGTCCCGTTTGGAGTGATGGGTGTGCTACTTATTGTTTAGTGATAATTGACATGTTAACCAGGTGGGCTGAAATTAAATTTTTACCTCAAGTTACCACACGCAATGTTATAAATTTCATGGAAGAAGTGTGTGAAAGAGAGGGTTATCCCAAAATAGTTCTCACAGATAATGGCTCACAGTTTAAATCTGAGGAAATGGAAACATATTTGAAAGGCAAAGCCATCAACCATAAATTGTGTGCCATTTACCATCCACAAACCAATGGTATTGTGGAGAGGTTCAACAGAGTAATAAAAGATGCTATTAAACTGGCATGGGCCAATGGAAAGGAATGGAAGGTAGCAGTCAAAGAGACCCTGTTAGCCCACAGATTCACTCCTCACAGTTCAACTGGAGTCACACCATTTGAACTCAATAGAGGCAGGAAAGCCAATACAAACATGTTTCCAGGGTGGATGAATGATCTTGTGAGAAGTGAGGATAAAATAGAGGAAGCAAAGGAGAATATTAGACACAGGCAAATCGACAACAAAAAAATGCATGATAAAAAACGCTTTAGGAAATTACCTGAATTTCAAGTGGGTGGTTGGGTGAGGATAAAACTACCTGTGAATTTGAGAGGAGATGGTTGCAAATGGTCCAAGTCCGTGAGAGTGGTAGAGATATATTCCCATGCTATTAGGACCCAGGATGGCAGAGTATGGAACAATGAAAGGGTAATGGATATAAGTGATCAATGTTGGGGGAGTAAGTCTGATGGTTTGGGTGAAGTGGATAGTGAGAGAGGGAGAGTAGGTATAACTGTTGACATAGATGATAAGAATGTGCGAAGAGAGAGTGAGGTGTCGAGCAGAATCTCTAAGAGAGTTACTTCCTTGGCAACAGATTCAGATGATTATCAAGAAAGAAGTAACAGGATAAGATCCAGGACGGGAAGAGAATGCAGACCACCAAGATATCTTTGTGACTATGTAGAATAATGAGAACTATGCCAAAGAGTTCTTCTATATAAAGAAGGGAGATGTGTAGTATCTTCACATGTGAAATGGCCGTGCATCTGCACGAGAGGATGCTCGTGCAGGAGAATGGAAGTGATGAGCATGGAACGTGGAAAAAGGACTGTTGGAGGAGAAGCGAAGCAGTGAAGACGCACATTTCATGTTCCCTGTTTATTCATAATATTTACATAAATATACTTTTATGAAAGTTAATTAATAAATACTTAAGTCATTTCAATTTGCCCCTCCTTACTTCAATAGAGCTTACTCTCCATCTACGACAGCTCGCTTCTGACTAGCAGTGCACCTTTCTATCGGCTAACGTGGAAGGCTCAGTCTCTTCAGGGACATCTGGACCACCTCTGTATCAGATCACTGGTGCTTTACAGTTACATGGTCGAATTCGACTCAAGCCCTCCGTGCTGAATATCCTCTGAAGAAAGTGTGAATGCAGAAAGAACTGCAGGGTATTCTGCAGTAGAAGGCAATCATCTGCATTGTACCACTAAGCAACAAGGCCAGGGGATCTGCTCACAGATTTTCTTAGTTCCCAAAACCGTGGGCAGTTTCAGACCCTTTCTGGACCTCAAGGGTGTGAAGGTCAAAATGGAGACCCTCCACTGCATTATCCCACTTACAATAAGAGCTGACTGGCTGGCCTCCCCGGACGGTTCCATGTCATTTCAACAAAGTAAATTACTTTGATGCGATTTACTTTATTGAAATTACTTCGAAAAAACACTTCAAAATGCTTTTTGGGGGGGGTCACCCCCAAGCCCTCCTTCCCGTCCACTTCAACACAATCCAAAACCCCTCCCCACCCCCTTTTACACCTTATCCCACATACCTATGGACATTTAGAAGGGTTTTCGAAGTAATTTCCACAAAGTAAATTACATTGAACTAATGTGCTTAGTGGAAACCAGAGAATACCCTTTGGACATCGGGTTTGCATATGCACATGTGCTATCTGAGCCAAAACACCACATATTCCTGATGTACACAATCAGGGGGTCTTCATTTTCAGTTCACTGTTCTCCCTTTTGGCCTACAATCAGCACCCATGGTTTTAACAAATGTCTTGACACCCTTGGTGGGGAAAGTCCATGGGGAAGGCCTGAAGGTTTATCCCTATCTGGACGATCTTCTGATCCAGGTTGGCTCTGCTCAGAAGGTGGCCTCCTTTCTTGTGCAGCATGGGTTCTTGATGAAAACAAGAAGTCTACCCAGAACCCTCTCTTCACTGGAGCACACTTTCAAATAAACTTGGGTCTGGTCTGTCTCGCGAAGGTCAGGTCTCTAAACATCCTTCAGGAGGAGTGTGAGAAACCTGAAGGTGTCTCACTCTCTGAATCCTGGGGATCTCTTTCTCAGGTGGCCAGGGCACGGCCATCGCCCTTGGATCCAGACCCCGGGGGTGGACAAGTGAGGGTGGATCCCCTGGGAGTGGGGTCCTCAGGGAATGGGGATGAGACATTTGGTGGCGACACGCAGTATTCCCCCCCTTTTGACACTTCTTCCACCTTTATAGGTTATTCTAAATACTGTCCTGGTACCCCCCTTAATTCCAACAAGTACCAACTCAGAAAGGAGGCATGGGAGAACAAGGAGAAAGAAATTACAATTACCATCTCGTGTATTACAACCGCAGGACTATCCCCCTGTCTCAGATATGCCCCTACCCGACATTCCTTCAGATGAAATAGAATATTGTCAAACCAGTTCCATTATGCCCCCATACTTTTCTGTAAAACCACACCAACACATTTATTTACCGTCACACACTCACTCTGTTTATTTGGACAAAACCTTACACAGTTTTTCTCTAATCAATCAGAAAAACCACAACTCCCACAATCCCTCCACACTGGCTTTCTCTACAAATACTGAGACGAGGAAGAGGGGAGCTGAAAGAATGAAGATCTCTCACAACACCACTGAGAGACAGAAGAAAGACTATGCCATACTAAGACTAGACTGTCCCGCAAATGAGGCCAGGCAAGGTCAGGCCTACTTTTCTAACAACTCACACCTGACTTCACTTGAGACTCCCAGGAAGTATAAAAGGCGGAGCAGGAGAGCACACTTTGAGTGAGCTGGGGATGCTGGAAGGTGTTGAGACGGTAGAGGAAGATCAGTTGAGCGGCAGTTACCCTGGGAGACCTGTAGGAGGAGGGAACCACCACACTGGACCTTTGAATGCAGGAGAGGCTGCAGTGAGGGGAGATACCTGTATCTCAAGGAGGCAAAACCAGGGGCAGCTGGGATCTCTTGGCAGTGCCACGCCAGCGCTCCTCCCCTGGACCCAGAAGGCAAACCCAGGTCTCTGAGGGGCAGGCAATGAGGACCTGACCTCAGGACACATCCCCATTGAAACTCCTGCAGCTCCCAAAGCCATGGACTGCCGTTTTGAGGAGCTTTGAAGTATGAGCAAAATACACTGCAATGCATTCTGTGACTGGAAGTCCAAAACCTTTTTTGGGGGAAAACTGAAGAAAGGTCCGCCCCCGGGAGAGGGAGACCCTTAAAGCAAGGTGAGAAGGTCTGAGCCCAGAAGAGGGGACCTGGAAGTCTGTGCCCGGCAGAGTGAGACCCTGAGAACGAGAAGGTCGGAACCCGGAAGAGGGGGACCTGAACTTTAAGAAAACCCAGTGAAGGACCAGCAGCAGAGTGGTCCAGTGCCACGTGGGTGCTCCTTCGATGGACTCTGGCTGGTCCCCTTTGTTTAAACTATAAATACCAAGAGGCCCTAGGAGAGGCCGGCGTAAGAGGTAAAAGTGGTCATACAATGGTCCAGCAAAACCCCTTGTACAATCGAAAGTCTTTGACACGCTGAGGAAACAAAGTGAACTGTGTTACCGGGGGCAAATGTGAACCCCACTGAGGGATGCCTACGATTTAGGGTGACCAGTAACAACCCTGAGAACACTGTGTTAATAGAACTGTGAACCTGGCTGTGGGCTTTAAGGAAAGCCTGGCAGGGGGCTTTAAGGAAAGCCTGACTGGGGGCTAATACCCAGACTTAGGTAAGAAGAGAAGCTAGGGGGTATAGAGTGATTTCCTTGTGAACTGTGGCAAGTGTGAACCCGACGGAGGGATGCCAAAAGAAAAGCTAGCGGAAGGCAACCCCGCTTTCTGATGAGATGATAAAAGGGAAGTGAGTCCTGCAGTATGATGAAGCACAGTGAACTGTGTATCTGGCCATAGTGAACACGACTGAGGGAGGCTAACATTCAAGAAGGATCGGAGCCCGGTTGAGGGGGATGCAGGGGTGAAAAATAATCACCCAACGTAAAAGAATACGGAAAATAACTTTTTTTTTGTTATAGTTGACACATCAGGCCCTCTGAGGCAAGAGGCTTGGCAACAGGAGGTCCTGATATCGCTGAAAAGAACTATAACCTTGTGGTGGAGAAGACCAGGTGTGTGTTGTGCTGAGGAGTCACGCCTTGTCCCGTGCTAAAAACAGGCTGAAGGGAGACCCTAGTTATACCATCTTGACTTATCATTTTGTGGACACTTCTTTCTTTTATTTCTTTTCTGGTGAACATTATCCCACACTATTTTGTAACTTAGCTGTAAGGATTGGCAATAGTTTTTTTTAGTATAGGCCCTTTCTATTTTGACAAGACGCCACTAGGACTGCCTTATTATTATATGATGGTTGTAGTTCGCCCCCATCTTATATTTAAGTTTAGATTAGGCATTTTTCTCACCCATTTGTACAGTTTAATAAACACCCTTGAAATGTGATCACTTGTGTCTGTCTTTACTGTTGCCACCATGAGTTCCTTACAGGAAATGGAGTTATATAAGTTGAAGAAGTCTTCTGTCAGACAGTGGCTTCAGATTCAGGGTCTGATGGTGGCCTCAGTGTTTGCTATGCCATGGGTGAGATTTCATCTTCGGCCCCGCCTTTAGCACCTGCACCACCCTGCATCAGTGGATTTCAAGAGTCTCGAAGCAGGCGACAGCTTTCCTGAAAAGGTGTCTGAACTGTGATGTATCATGCGGAGTAATCACGGATTCCCCGACCAAGATCTCCTCCCATGTGGCAGGGGACGACAGCCGGTACAAGATCCTGACCCTGGGGTTAGTATTATGAGGGAGAGTCATGTGGGAGGAGACGGCTGTCGGGGGAAGTTGGTGACCCCATCAGGAGAGATGCAGTATTCTTGATGGCTTATTGTCACCCTACAAATCCCTCCTGCGGTAAAAGCCCCAAATTCCTTCTTCAAAACACCTAGGCAGAATACCATTCATGCCTCATATACACATAAAACACACCTAACATATTCTGTGTCTGTTTTTGTTCTAAACATCCTAAACAATATCACTTTAGAAGTCCCAGAAATCCTAAGGACTCCAACTCCCACAAAGCCTCAAGTACGAGGAAGAGGAAAAAGGAGTTAATGTGGATTGAAGGAAACACCAAGCCAAGCATGGGAACTAGTTGTAATGAGGCCCGGGTGTGCGGGACATTTAAAAATGGTGTCCGCTTTCAGAGAACCAGAGAAGAAGGAAGCAAAACCGAGGGAGAAGGCAGCAGCATGGAAACAACCCATGCTGGAGAAGGCCGGCACTTCCAAATTGCTGCTCGCAAGCATTACCTACCAGCGTGATGCGAGGCCAAAAGAGACACAGCATGCACCGTGGGAGAGCTGTCAGAGAGCCGGCTGCAGCAGCAGAGCTAGAGGGTACGCGGGCGTGCCGAGAAGCAGCAGTTTTACCGGCAGGTGAACTCAGAGCTGGCAGGAGATCGGCTGAGCGATAAACTCTGTCCCAGAGAGAAAGCTTCACCGCAGCAATGCGCCAGAGGTCGGGATGCTACCAGGCACCGGTGCGTCTGCCCAGAACCATTGGGTACCATGGGGCATACCAGGGAGGATAGCTTGTCTTGGGAGGATAGCTCAGGGGCAACATGCACGCCTTGGAAGCAAGACGACACAGAGCAACACAGGTACGATCCCCAGGTCTGCGCTTAGAAACCTCTGGGTGCCAAGCGCATTATAAATAAACTATCATATCATATCATACCGACAGACATGTGAGCAATTAAGAAACTATTTTGAATACCGACCAAGCAAAGTACAAAGGCATAATTTACGCAAATCCTCATGGATAAGATGTCAATATGGGGAAAGTTGGAGCAAGTATTACCATGAGCAAATGAATACTAATGAATGAGTTACAAGACAGAACTTGAACAAGTCTCCATATATGAGATATCAATGTGGGAAAAGTTGCAACAAGTAGTTTCTCAAGCCAATAAAGTATAGACACAGTGAAGTAATATAACTGTGCTATACAAAAAGAGAGTGTACTTAAAGAAGAGGTCCTGGTGAAAGAAGCACGTCAGGCAGTGAACATTTGGGGGATAGTACCCGACAGAAAAACATGCAAGGGGATCTGTAAGACCCCAGAAGGGGATTCCTGGCAGGGGTGTACATCAGGCAATCCATTCAAAATATACAGAAGAATAAGACATTGTAGCAAGATACCTGGCAGGGGAGTATACCAGAGGATTTAAGAACCAGATGAAAGGAAGTCCTGACAGTCAAAACATCAGGCAAGTAGAAGTTGAATAAGCACATTAACACTGTGGGAAGATATCTTGCAGGTGATAAACCTACTAAATATTCCTGGCAGGGGAGTATACCAGGAAGTACACTAAAGTCATAGAAAGAAATGTATTTATTGTTGGCAAAACACATGGTAAAACTAGTATATCAGACACTCTAAGACGACAGGCAAGTGGAAGTTGGGAAATTGAACAAAGACCTTTTCCTGTTGAAATCCAAATACCTTATGGAAGGGTTTAAGCAAAGACCTGAAGAGCTCAAATGAGGATTCCTGATGGACAAGTACATCAGGCGATCCAAAAAGATATCAAAGAAGTTAAAGATAGGCTTTTGTCATCCTTAAGAAGCTGCTGTTTGAAAGAGACATTTTTGCCATCCCACCTGAGATATCCAGAGGAAGGAAACCACCCTCTGGATCCAAGGATGTTTTCTTGGAAAAGACAAATTTTGTTGAATGTATCTAAATACTTTAATTGTGACCACTGTTTGACAAACATAAGTCAGGAGATCTTTTCTTTGCACTTTTAGTTATTCCTTTTCAGTGTGAGAGTCAGAGTAGTACGTTTGGAAACAAGGACGTTTTATCTGCTTTTGACAACGAGACACAGACTGATCTTTAGTTTTCGTTTTCTAGGTAGGGGAAACTCTCTTTAGGATAGGCACATACAGGCTTTCATACACCATTTTTTTATTTTTTTATTTTATTGTCATATGGTTAATATCTAACTTTTGACAAAGTGCAAAAACATATTTCATTACTGTCAAATACAAACAAAACAGTTTGATAAAATTCACAACAGATATGATAAATACATAAACACCAATTGATAACATTCATAAAGTTAAGATCACAATAAAAATAGTTCATTCAAGTTTCAAAGACCTCAGAAAACCAACAACAGCTAAAACTAATTGAGTTGTGCAACCCGCTAAGCAGTAATGCCAAAACAAGTTAGAAATATCAACTGTAAAACACGAAGTGAAACTATTAAAATAAAACTTTTTCACTGAGCTCTACACAGCGAAGAAGATGTTCCAACGCTTCCAGTGTAAAGGGGGCATTACAGAATCGACATGTCGCTACCTGTATAACTGCAGGATTATATCGACAAAGAATTTCCCATGTTGGAATTAAATTACATCGAAAGCGAATACAATTTGGCCGAATTGAGGGATGGGGATAGATGGTCAAAAAAGGTGCAATCATTTTGGCAGCTTTATGGTCAAATTTCACATGCTTCAGAGAGTCATAAGAGTGCATGGTATCAGTTGTAGTTGCCCAGTCGAGTCTATAGAGCTTTTTTTCGACATTATCAGGATTTTCCTTTAAATTCATAGAGGATTTTTCTCGATTATATCCTTAAGATCTGTATACAGACAGAAGACTGATTCTGAGGTCATGATTTTATAGTAAAGTGCCAAGTGCTTCCAGAGCGCTCTACTTTTTAAAGAGTAAAGACCCAAATAGTATCTCATCATGGAAAGTGAAATACCATTAGGTACGCAAAAAACGCGTCTCCATAGATTGGCCTCAATCTGCACAAGTAAATCCAGCACCCAATTAGGTAGTATCTCTATACCATGTAAGAGCTTTGGGACTATTTCCCCCTCATAAAATTTAATAGCCGGGATCATTGCAATTAAACACACATCTTGAGCTAAAGGGATATCTTCCTTATTTTCGTCCGACTGATGTCTTCCTGTATTGCCTTCAGCCGAACATGAAGCCTTTATAATATTCTCCATGGAAGACAGTCCCATATATGTGGCTATGTTAGTTACTTCAGGGAGTTCCACACAGGAACAGGAGTCATTGTCGTCCCCAAAGGTGGAGTCTCTCCCAGTGAGGTTCCACTTGCCTTGAGCCCTACGGAAGGTCTTGCGAAGCAGGCTCACCTCCCTAGCCTCACAGGGGGTGTTTCCCCCAGGGGAGAAGGTACGAATACCTGCAATTTGCACACTATCTGCATTTGCTCTGAGACGATGTGAATATCCTGTGACAATGACAATCATGTTCTTTAGGTAAATAAACATAATGATACTCGGGTTGCTGAGTGCAAGTGCCATCAGGTCCACAAGTTTAAGAATGGTTTATGAACCATGCCTGAATAGCAGTTAGGTATGAGGGAAGAGGAAGGAGGTGGAGGAGGTAGAGGATGGCATCTTGAAAGAGAGCTGCGGGTCGTCTGCATAACACTGGAAATTAGGGGAGAAAGTGGAGATCAGGTGGGCCAGAGGGGCCAGGTAGATGTTGAAGAGCCATGGCGATAGGATAGAGCCCTGAGAGAGAGTGAGGTGGAGGAGAGAAAAGGACCCATTTAAACTTGGGAATGTCTGTTTGAAAGGAAGGGGTAAGCCACGCCAGTTCCCTGTCCGTGATGTCTAGGGTGTCATGGAGACGGTTTATGAGGATGAAGTGGTTGACTGTGTCAAAGGCAGAAGAAAGATCAAGGAGGATCAGAACAGAGGGAGTGTTAGAGTCCAGGTTAGAGAGTGGGTCTGCACGGGTGTTCAGGAGAGCAGTTTCCGTGCCTCTAGCTGCCCTGAAACCGGACTGGTGGTCATTGAGGCAGCAAGCCACTTCGTTGTGGAGGGTCAGTGGGGGATGACCAGCTTCTCCATGAGTTTGCCCAAAAAAGGGGTGATAGACATAGGGTGATAGTTAGCTGGTCAAGAAGGGTCAGCAGATGGCTTTTTTTAGGAGAAGGTGCACAAGAGAGTACTTAGGGGGTTGAGCGAAGGAGCCAGTGGCAAATGAGTGGTTTCAGAGCCAATGCTGGGGAAAGAGATGCAATGTTGTCCTTGATGGTTCTGGTGGAGCAGGGGAGCACCAGTTTGGAGGAGACTTTCATAGAGCAGACATAGCAGATGACAGAGAGGACAGGATGTCCAGAGTTTTGGAGGAAAAGTGGGCAGCCGGTGCAGAGCAGAGGGCCTGGGAGGAAGGAGGAGAGTAGGAGACTGCAGGAGGATTGGCAAGTTGCTTGCAGATTTTAAAGAGTTCAGCCGTGTTATTGGTGGCTCCAGAGATGTGGGCTTGGGCATGAGCCCTCTTCTTGGAGCAGGTGGAGAGACGATATTGCCTTTGGAGCAGGCGGCAGGCCAGTTTGTCAGAGGATGAGCTAGATGCCTGCCACTTCCGCTCTGCAGATTTGCACTTGTGTTTCAAAGCGGCCAAGTCAGAGACATACCAAGAGTTGCATTTGGAGGCAGGCTTCATGCGGATCCTCATGGTGGGGGTAAGGATGTCCAGGGCGTGAGGGATAGAAAGGTGGAGGTTAGCTAGAACTGAGTCAGAAGGAGAGTCAAATGAAGGGGGCAGAGGAGGGATGAAGGAAGAAGCAAACGCAGTGACTGACACACGCTTCATCATTCGAATAGCAGAAGAGGCTGGCAGTGCGGGCAGAGGCATCATCAGAGGACAGGGGCGGTCAAGATGGGAAGAGAGGAGAAAGTGGTCAGACCAGAAGAGAGGGGTAATAAGGGGTTTGGAGAGTGGGATGTCTGTTGAGATGAGAGCATCCAAGATGTGTCCGGCAGAGTGGGTTGGGCCAGAGGGAAGGATAGGGAGGGGAAGTGTCACAGTGGTCACGAAAGAGAACAGGGCCACATCAGGAGAGTCGAGATGGATGTTAATGTACCCAAGGAAAATAAGTTTGGGGGAGGAGGATGCAAGATGAGAGAATAGGGCAGCCCATTCTGAGAGGAAGAGGGAGGTCGGTCCAGGGGGCCTGTAGATGGTAGCAAGAGTAAGAGAGAAGGTAGGTGAGACCAGGCTTTCAAATGATGAGAAGATTTCAGTGGGGAAAAATATTGCAAAAATAAATCATAGTTTTGAGGAAGGCAGAAAAATATGTGCCCAACATAGAAACCAAAATTCAGAATTAATTGAAGTGGTTGCAGTGAAAAAAGCATAGCCCAAATTAAAAGAAAACAAGCTTTACAGCACAAGGCAGCGGATACACCAGTTGTAAGGAGCCTACAGAAACGGCATTAGACACAAAAAGAGAAACTTCACCCACAGTAGCAGATGGAGAAAATACTACAAACACACAGCAGAATACCACTGAACTAGAAGAAAAGTGGAGTGAGGGTATCAAACTGAACAAAAATAACTGCATGGAATGTTAGTGAGTGAAGCTTGCAGAATTGCAGGTGAAAGTTGAGAAAGAGTTGAGTGCGAGCAAAAGAGGTGATGGTGTGCCTGGTGGTTGGAGCTACATGGTCTAGCTACACTTTAATTAAGAATAAGGGTGATTTCTTTTAACCTCTTGACATCCGAGTGGTTCTTAGAAAGAAGAATGTATGGCGTGTTGAATGAAGAACCTGAAGAACCCGAAAGACTGTGAGGAGGATAGTGAAGGAACAGACACCCACCAGCCCAATACCGTAGGAGAGACAACCCTATCCTAAGTTCTGTGCACTATGGAGCCTTTTTAGGGATGCTGTTAGGTTTACGATAGGGACGCTGTTAACTTTACACGCACCCACTCTTGTTCATGTTTTTAAGGGACATGATGGGTTATAGGTGTATGGGTCATGGATAGAGGATGGAATGATAGGACACACGCACATGGAGGTGGTGTGGCTATCATCGCAAGGACCACACTCCAACTAAGATCATGTCAAATTGAAAGTCTACTTGGATACAAATTATTGCTAGCTAAACACCCCATAAATGGTAAAACAACCATTAACCTACTAGTCATTCACAGAGCCCCTAACCATAGCAACCAGCCAACGTTTGACATACCTTTACTATTAGCTCCCTACATTAAACCCAACACTAAGTGAATTCTCCTGGGAAACTTGAATGTAGGATTCAACGACTACCACAACCACAAAGCAGAAGCACTTCACTCCTCTTTGAAGGACATAAGCTTTACTCAGTTAGTAAACTCCCCCACCCACATCAAAGGACGAATTCTTGACTTGGTCCTCTAGCTCAACACGGATGTCTCCATTGATTCCATAACCCCACTCGAATGGTCAGACCATCATAGTATCATGTTCACCGTTCATACCGTTGAACCTCCATCATCCACCCCCAAAATCTCCAACACATACGAAACCAGAAACCTGTGCAAACTCTCACCAGAAAATCTAGAACCTCTGCTGTCCGAGGCGTTAAGCATGCTACCTACTAATGACAATAGTCCTAACAAACTAGCAGATGCCTACCACAACTGTCTCATGACCACCATCAATGCAATAGCCCCACTCACTACAAAAACTAAACGCTCAGAAAAACGTTAGTGCTTTTGGTTCAGTGAGGAACTTGTGGCACTCAGGAGAATTAAACGTGCTCATGAACATACCCATAGGAAACATCCTTCAACAGAAACCGAATCAGCTTATCAGGAAGCAAATAGAACCTACAAAAAAGCCATCATTACCCATAAAGCCAATGCCTTTAATGCCCGGATCAGTAACGCTGCATCCGACTCTAAAGCACCTTTCGCAATTCTTAAAGAATTGGAAAACCCAATACCAACCACTAACTATATCAACTCCAGCTAAGAGTGGTGTAACACCATCCAAGATGCTCTCGCTACCAAGATAAACCTCCTTCAAAACAAAATCCTAGCTAAAAACCAACTTCTAGAGGACAAACATGACAAGAATAACCACATACCCACCATCAACGATAACACCAAACCCACCTTCCAGTTCACTCCAGTCTCACAAGAATTAGTATTCAATACCATATCCAAACTCAAAGCCTCTAATTGCAAGGGGGACTCTGTCCCTTCTAAATTTGTGAAATCCTGTGCACACACACTGACACCTATCATAACTAAATTTATAAACGCTTCATTCGATAAAAACGTGGTGCCAGCTAGCATTAAAGAAACGTGGATTACCCTGCTGCTAAAAAAAAACAGCCTTGACCCCACTGTGCCTACTAATTATAGACCTATAACTACAGTCCCATTCCTATTGAAAATCCTTGATAAAATAGCATACAACCAAGTCCAAGCACACTCGGAACAGAACCAATTCCTTGGTACCAGACAATCTGGCTTTCGTCCCAATCACAGTACGGAAACAGCCCTTCTGGCTTTCAAAATCCAAATGGACACTATCAGAGACTCAGGAAAACTCTGCATCCTACTCCTATTAGAGCTATCTGCAGCGTTCGATTTGGTAGACCACAATAAACTCTGTGCTACTTTAGCCAAAGATTTCAATTTTTCCAAGAATTCCACTACATGGATCAAATCCTTCCTAGCGGATCGTACCTCTAGAGTGTCCATAGGCAAAGAAGCTGCTGATCCCATACCAGTCCCTATAGGCGTACCACAAGGGTCTTGCCTATCACCCACACTCTACAATGCCTATACCAAACTCCTGTTTGCAGCATTGGATAATATGGGTGTCATCTACACCAACTTTGCAGATGACACCCAGATCCTCATCCAGTAATCAGTGAACTACATCCAAGAAACACTGACCATAAACAAAATCTGATCCATAATCCAAAATTGGATGGCTTTAAACAGTCTTTGCCTTAACGATGACAAGACAGAGATACTCATTGTGGGCTCTCAACCAAAAATAAAACGTTCTTCATTCCGATTACGCTGCCATCAATATAGACGGCACCATCATCCCAGTACTCAAACATGTTAAAACTTTAGGAGTCTATCTGGAATCCAATCTCACCCTAACCAAACATATTAGCACTCTCTCATCCTCCACATCCTACACCTCAAAACGTATCTCCCTCAGTCGCCAATTCCTGACTCCCACTAACTGCATTACACTGGCCAGGGCCTTGATTCTATCAAGACTCGATTATTGTAATGTACTATTTCTAGGTACCGCAACCACTAACCTCAATAAATTGCAGTTGATACAAAATAAAGCCTTACGGGCTGCACTCGGAATAAGAAAATCGGATCACATATCCAAAATCCAAAGAGAGCACCATTGGTTACCTTTCAAAGCTAGAGTTATCTTTAAAACTCTATGCATTACATTCAAATTCACGTGCCACTTATGTAACTACTGTTGAAGATATGCGCCCGGTTGCCTCCAGGCCTGGCTGCGCTATACAAATAAACAAAATACAAAATACAAATACAAATACAAATGCCTCCATGAAAAAGCACCATCTACCTAAATCAGGTAATTTCCAGAAAAAACAATACCAGAACTTTAAGATCCAACAACCAGTCACTACTGGTCTTACCACGATTTAAGAAGACGAGAGCGGGGGGCACTAGTTTCCAACATCCAGCCCCAAAACATTGGAACTCACTTCCACTCACTATCAAAAACCAGGAAACTCTTACAGGTTTTAAAAAAACTGATGTAAACTTGGTTATTTAACCAATACCAATAACAAAACCAGCTCAACACCCTGTAAAAACGTATTACTGCCTTCTCCGCTGTATATATTTCTATGATGTTAAACACTATTTGCGTGCCACTGTGTTTATATTATGTACCTTTGCCAATGTAACTGTGCATTATTAAGCTGTCAGTAACCCCGCCATGATACCTAAGGGTCTGGGCGAGTAACAAATGTAATACATAAAATAAATACATTGTTTGTAAAACGTACAGATGGCAGAAGACAGGCAGGCACAGAAAACGGAGTGCCTTCTGGCTTTCTAAACCTATTGTGCTTATCCTGTTTTTACGCTACAGTTAATCATAAAGACGCTTTCATTTCCCCTCCTGACTATTGCAAACGTCATGAAGAGGAAATTATTTTGAGTGTAACCTGAGCGAGCCCAGAAGAAGCCAGGACACGATTACTAGATCACTGAAGAAAGTTCAACCCCAAGATACGGAGGGTAAAGGCCACGGTGGTACACTAGACAGCACCTCTCAAAGCATTGCAGGGACTCCCGCTGCAACACCCACATTCAACAGTGACTAGCACCCTCCCGAGAGATGCAGCTGTAGCACGGACTAAAAATCACAACAAATTCAATATTGTGACACGGGAAGAAGACCACAAATAGATACATAAGCTAAATTAATGCAAATGCTTTTTAATAAGATTGTGTGGACGCTTTGCAGTGCTCGGTCTGCGTGGCCCTCAGGGGCAACTGTTAGACCCATTTCAAGGAAAAGGGAAAAGGTTTCGCAGTTTGCCTGTTCAGGGGTAAAGAGTAAAGTGTTCTGTTTTGAAGGAAGGTTATCATTCTTGGTTCTCTTTGTGCTTGATGAGGCTCAGTCCCATCTTGATCGGATGAGAAAGGTCTCATATAAAAGGTTAGATTTCAGTTCCTGCTGTACAATTTCTTCAGAAACAAGGCTATCATCGGCTGTTTTAAAGTCTGGAGGATTATCAAACTATAGACAAGCGGAACAAGATCAACCCACCTGCACAAAATAAAATCCAAAGCACTGCAAACCACCACCCAAACCACTTCAGTACCATCGGAAGCTGAAGGAAACTAGTGTTCTCAAAATGCGAACGGTAAGAACAGAACAGATGGACTTTAAACAAAGATTCAAATTCAGTGGACATGCAAAAAGCTGTATTTGAATTGCTAAAACCTACTGACTGCCAATCCAGACAATGGGCCTCATTACGAGGTTGCTGGTACCAGAGGCCTACCGGCAACCTCGGTTTACCGCTTTCATCACCCGATATCCAGGTATTACCGGGATATTACGGGCAGCGGAGGAATGGTAAATTCCCATTCCCGTGACTCCATGGGAAGGCGAACACTGAAGCACAGGAACGGTTGTTCACGGTGCTGGCGCTTCAGTGAATAATCAGCTGGTAGGGGCCTGAACTCCCGGCAGATCAGGCCTGCCGGTTGTTCACTGCCACTACCGGGAGACTCGGAGTATGCCGGTCCGGAAAAGGTGCCGTAACCGTTGTTACTGAAACCTTTTTGGAAGCTTTTTCCAGACCAGCATACCCATAATGAGGCATAATGAACATGGCAAGTGTTGCATATATTTTCCCATATATTGTACATCTGAATGCAAATCAGCTCCATCTTTTATTCTTGACGCCACTGCATGCTTCAATTTCACGGCATAACGCATCCTTACTCTTTGGGCCTCATTACAAGTTTAATGGTATCCCGCTGGTAAAACGGGAAGTCCGTTACCGGCACCTGGTCAGCCAGAATTACCAGAAGTTTACAAGTGCCATTAAGGGTGTGTTCATCCCCATTCCATGGGGTCCAATAGGACTCCATAGGGGAATACTGGTGCCAGTAATACCAGCTGTTTTTTGCCGGTGGGGTGCCTGACTTACTTCCAGGTCTTGTCTGGAGGTAAATCAAGCCACCCCACTGGCAAACTTGTAGTATGCCAGTCTGAAAGCACGCCAGTAAACTGAATTACTGGCAGGTTCATGCCGGACCGGCATAACTTGTAATATTCTAGGAGAAAATGACATCTCTTCGCACAGCCCCTTGGAATATTCAAATCCTCCGATTAAAAGTGGCATTTATTAAACATTACACAAATCAGGGAAAACTCCACATTAGTGCTCACTCTTGGGCTGAGATTGAGGGATCAAGTCGAAACCCCCTTGTACTTCTGAAAAACAAGCCAATATTGGTTTTAGCTGGCATTTTTATTTAACTAGAACTCTAGAAGAAATTCCTTTGCCTTTATTTTCTGTTAGCTCTACGTAACCCAATGACCGATATATCTATGTACCACAATGAGACCCAGTCGGAACCATTTGTATGTGGAATTTCCATCTGCGACTGTCTACGATGAACGAAAAAGGAGGCATTCAACGTGTGGCCATCTAGCTCTTCAGAACGAAGGCTAGCATGTAGTGGCTTCTGCTTCTTCTTTTAACTCTTTCTCGTCTGCGTCTTCAGGAACCCAGCTCAGGGTTAGTGGAGTAAACGGATACACCAAATAGCTCGGCCATGAAGGGCAGGTATTCCGTTTCCTTACTGAGAAAAGCGCGCCAGCTTGCAAGCTCCGTTTTTCCATAGGAAATGCATGCCATTGTTTTCCACCGGTAAAGTAATCTCCCGGAGATGGATTTCAATCTGTCTGAAATGTTTTTTGAAGTTCAGCCGGCACTTGGAGGAGGGAAACAAAAGCAAGGGGCTTGGGACTTGGCATATTACACGTGTACTGTAATAGGATTGCCTTTCACTGGGGTTAGTAGTAGATGCTGTGACACGCTGTGGGTGGCAGCGCAATTACTGTCTGCATCAGCAGAGCAGCAGTACTTTATAACAAAGAATTGTTCACTTTCTGAAAGAGCGACATGTCAGTCACATTTCTGTCCGGATAGAATACACCACCATCTAACAATATATGTTCAATGATGTCACTGTTCCAAGAGCACAAAGCATATCCGGCCGTCTTGCATCACATACAAAAGCAGAGTTTGAAAAATAAGGACCAGTATTTCGTTTTTAAGTTAACTCCACCAAAAATGCACATTCGAGAGCCTGCGTATTAATACTAGCATCAAGGAGAAGGCTGTACTGCACTTATTGCAGCTCTGCCAAGGTGGACATGCAGACGTTCAATTATTAATGCACGAGTCACAAAGGGACATCTCATAAGCAAAGTTATGTTCGCTCCTACTTCCATTGCTGTTGCTTCATAGGGCTGTGGACGAGTGGCCTTTTGGCAAATCGTAGTCTGTAGTGACATTATCAGAGTCATAGCAACTAGTGTATAGGCGTAATAAGAATCAATTGCCACTTCACAAACTGCGCCAGGTTACCTATGTTTCGGCACTTGGCCTTTCTCAAAACCGGTCATGAGCTGAATAATTAAATAAATTGCAGTGATTGTGTGTGAATGACAGACAAAAGGGGTTGGAAAGGGTTGGATTAAAGGGTAAAAGAATAAAGTGAAACCTCGCGAGGTTGCAGTACTAGACTATCGCAACCAATTGCTTCCAATTGCCCCTTAACTGACCTGAAATAAAGGAGCTTAGTTCTCCTTGTGACCTTGTTTCTTTGCAAGAAACACAGCCGCCATTTTGAATTTAATTAAATACAAAAACGACAGCCGCAGGCCCTGGCCACTAAGTGGTCATACCATGTTATACAGGGGTTCGTGGTTCTCCCGCTTGGATATTGCTTCGTAAGTGCAATATTACGGTTTTAAAATACAAATAGACCTGTTGGGTCAAATATCATTCCATTATCCTTAAGAAGAACAAGTTACTTACCAACTGGTAATGTTCTTTCAACTGGATGTTCCTCCAACGTATTCCTCATCTTAAAAATTCCCGTCAAGCTTCGGCAGATTCGGAAAAGATTTCTCGGCAGGGGGCGCTTTGTGTCGATGACGTCGAGTCGAGGTCCCTCGAAGGCCTCGGGCGAAGGTGACGTCATCGGGTATACAAGTAGCTCGCGCAGCGCCCGTTGGCCTCAGTTCTGTTTTTCCCCTTCTTGTTCGTGTTGATAGTCAGTGTAGGCTGACAGGGTTCGGCCTTGCGAGAGTTGAAGTAGTGACAACATTGGACATTCTACAGAGGGGTAGGATGGGAGGGCAATGAGGAATACGTTGGAGGAACATCCAGTCGAAAGAACCATACCAGTTGTTAAGTAACTTGTTCTTCGAATGGATTGTGTCCTCCAATGTATTCCTCATCTTAAATAGACTCCCAAAGCAGTGTGAGAATTTGGAGGAGGGAGTAAAATGTTTAGAATTTTTTTTTACAGTGCTGAATATAGTACTGCCTTACCAAAGGCAAGTTCCTTAGAGTGGGAAGCGTCAAAACTGTAAAACTTTGTGAAAGTATGTATTGAGGACCAAGTCGCTACATAACAAATTGACTTAATGGCGACACCCCTTTGAAGGGCTGTCGAAGAGGCTATACCTCTGGCTGAGTGGGCCCTCAGGCCTTCCGGCGGGTCCTTACCAGCCAATCTGTAGCATTCAGTAATGCCAAGTACAATCCATCTTGACAAGGTCTGTTTAGACACCGCTTGACCCAATTTCCTTTCAGTGTAGCCAATAAAAAGTTGATCATCAACTCTGAGCTTGGAGAGCATAGAAATATAAAAGCTTAACGCCCTTCTAGGGTCCAGCCTGTGGAGTCTTTCTTCCTCCTTACTGGGATGTGGCGGAGGATAGAAATCAGGTAGAATGATTTTCTGATTCAGATGCAAGTCAGAAACAACTTCAGGCAAAAAAGAGGGTTTAACCCTTAAAACAACCCGGTCTTTATGGAACACAGTATAGGGTGGCCTGGAAGATAGTGCCTGCAACTCGTTCAACTCTTCGTGCAGATGTTAATGCGACCAATAAAATGGTCTTGAAGGTTAACAACCTTAAAGGGCATGTGTGCAAAGGTTCAAATGGGGCACATATTAAAAACATTAGAACTAGATTAAGGTCCCAAACTGGGACTTGGAAAGAAGAAGGTGGGAACACATTTGTGGGCCCTTTTAGGAATTGGATTACCAAAGGAATTGTAAAATAGGAACACTCGTCCGAAGAGCACTTAAAAATGGAAAGCGCTGCCAAATAACATTTAACAGTCCCAACATTGAGACCCTTATGTGCCAAAGATAAGAAGAAAGATAACACCGATGGGATTAAAGATAGAAAATGATCAACATTATTTTCTCTGCACCAGCTGCAAAACATTTTCCGACGGCAACGGTACAGAGACTTTGTTGCTGGCCTTCTTGCCGAAAGCAACACCTCCATGACATCATCCGGGAGGACCCAATCCTTGTATCTCAGCCCTTCAGATACCAAGCATGACGGTTGAGAGCGTTGACCTCTGGATGGAGAACCTGAGCCTCCCTTTGTGAGAGAAGATTCTCTCTCTGAGGAAGATTAATTGGAGGACAGATGGACATGTCTAGAAGGTCCGGGTACCACGTTCTCCTGGCCCAATCTGGGGCAATTAGGATCATGATGACTTGAGGAATGACGGGGATCAGAGGGAACGCATATAGCAGTGGGAAATCCCAATCCACCATGAACACGTCCCCTAGAGCTCCTCTCGGAGGAAATTCCCTTGAGCAATACCTTTCGCATTGTCAGTTGATCCTGGTTGCAAACAGGTCTACTTGAGGGGTTCCCCACGAGGGCGAAGATCTCTAAAAGGACTTCCAGAGCAAGCTCCCACTCGTGGGAGGCTGTGCTCTGAATGCTCAGTGCGTCTGCCGTTGTGTTTTCCTCCCCGGCTAGGTGAACTGCCGATAAGGAGATTCCCTCTTGAATTGCCCAGAACCAGACCCACACTGCCTCTTTGCATAGAGGTAGTGACCCTACACCCCCTCTTTTGTTGAGGTAGTGCATGGCCACAGTGTTGTCTGTCATTATCAGGACATTCTTCCCCGTGACCGAGTGCAGAAAGGCCTTCATGGCTAGTCTGATTGCCCTCAGCTCTAAAAGGTTGATGTGTAGTTTGGACTCCGATGGAGACCAACGACCGCTGACTGTCAGATCGTTGGCATGGGCGCCCCTCCCCATGATTGAGGCGTCCGTTACTACTGTAATCTGGGGCCATGGTTGCCAAAAATGTTTTCCTTTCAGAATATTGTTCTTGCAGGTCCCCCATAGAAGGTCTTGTTGAACTCTGCTCAGAACCGTCATCTTTCCTGAGAACTGAGACCATTCAGTCTTTAAAGCCCACTAAAGGGATCTCATTCTCAGGTGAGCCTCTGGCACTAGGAAGATGTAGGATGCCATAAGGCCAAGCAACCTCAAGAAGTCGTAGGCCAGAAGATTTTGGCCACTCTGAAATTTGGAGACCATCTGAAGAATGTCTTGAGCCCTCGTCTTGGGAGGCGAGATCTTTCCCAAAGATGTATCCAATACTGCTCCGATGTACTGGAGCTGCTGGGAAGGTGTCATCTGTGACTTCTTGAAATTGAGGGAGAAGCCCAGTCTGTGAAGGGAGTGGCAGGTGACTTTTAGATGATCCAGGGCTTGCTCGGGAGAACGCACCCTGATCAACCAATCGTCCAGGTAGCGGTAGACATGGATCCCCCCTCTCCTGAGATACGCTGCCACTACCACCATCAGTTTGGTGAAAACCCTCGGGGCGGAGGTCAATCCGAATGGTAGGACTCGGAACTGACAGTGCGAGCCGCCAACGGAGAATCTCAGGTATTTTCTGTGATTGATATGTATTGGCACATGAAAATAAGCGTCCTGAAGGTCCAATGACACCAACCAATCCTGAAGTTGAAGGGCCTGAAGGATCCGAGAAAGAATGACCATCTTGAACTTGTCCTTCCTGAGGAACTTGTTCAAGTATCTCAAGTCCTCCGTCCTTTTTGGGAATCAAAAAATATGGGGAGTACCAATCCTTGTTCCTCTCCGCTACAGGCACTGGTTCTATAGCGCCTTTCTCTAGCAGGGTTAAAGTCTCCTGCTGTAGGAGCTGATATGGAAACTTCAAAGAGTGCCTCCCCGGTGGATTGTTGCGAGGCTGCATTAAGAATGGAAGGCAGTGACCATGGGCTATTGTTTCCAGAGCCCAAGCATCTGAAGTAATGGCTCGCAATTCTAGCAGATGCTGAGAGAGTCTGCCGCCCACTGGTGTTACATGATGCAAGCCCTCAAAGCGTTTTTTTGGCGGATGCTGCGGCTGCTGATTGCAAGGAAGCTGCAGCTGGAGCTGGTTTAGAACTTTTACCTCGTCCATCAAGAGGGATTTTTCTTTGGCCTTTTTGACTGGCCATTCCTCTCGCCTTTCCAAATGAGGAGTAGTAACGATAGGATTGTCCCCTCCAAGATTGTCCCGATAAATGAAAAGGCTAAGGTTGCCTGATAGTGGCTCCCAAAGATTTGGCAGCCGCTTTTGCGGTCTGCAACCTCTGAAGGCTCTCGTCAGCCTTGCTGCCAAAAAGGTGAGACCCGTCAAAAGGCATGTTCAGGAGACGGGACTGCAAATCTGATGCGAAACCCAACTTCCGCATCCACACAAACCTGTAGCCATGGACCTGCTGACGCTGTTGTATGGTGCCAGGCTCATACACCATGAAAAACAATGTGCTTGGGAACTACTTTATTGTATTGTCAGCCAACATGGAGGCATCCACATAGCTTGGTTCATAAGAACCAAGGTATGCGGTCTAGTGTTTTGGGTGTGGTAGCCTAGGGACTACTTTACCTGGACTATTTTGTTGGGGCTATTTAAACCACACCCGAGCAAGACAACACGCTTCGCGTTACTTTGCAGTGTGCAACGTGACACTCACTGTGTCCAGCTATTCCCTCGAACCTCGGAGAAGCAGAACATGCAAGGAGACAAAAGGAACATCATTAGCAGCAGCATCTTACCTGCAGTATTCATCTTTAAACACTTGCAGCTACTGAGAACAGCTTCCTCGAATCTGCACGCCTCCTGGACAGAACGAACTGAAAGAGGAAGACAGAGGCAACATTAAAGAAAGCAGTAGAGACATCTACAAATTACAAGCTGCTCAAAAGGCTTACCTGGCTGGTCGCCTCTCGGCTGGCACCACTCCGGACATTCCACTCGCGCTGAAGAACACCGCGACCTACAAGGAAGGAAAACATACGTTAGCAAAGGCAAGACTTTGCAGCGCTGCGCATAGCGCTTACTTACCGCATCATAGCACTCTTAATGCGCCATCATTTACCAGCGGGGCTCAACCAAGCCAGTTCGCCGCGCTGAAGCTCTGCATACCTAAGGAAGAAAAAAGAGACATTTTAAACAAAGAAAGACATGCAGGATAGCAACAAAACTAAAGAACAGCAATAAGACCTACCTGAACAATATGAAAGGGGCCAGCGTCAGTGAAGTAACTGGACCGCACTCGCCCATGAAAGACAACGCGCCCCTGCAAAGAAGGCAGGACGGAGAACACGCCTAATTCTACCACAAGGTGAGGAGAAGGCACCAGAGGGACTGAAATCATACGGGGTTGGAGGGAGGATACTTACCCCAGTCGGTCAGTCTTGACCACAGTCTTCCTGTATTTTCAGGCAGAACCTTCCCCGCAGACCACATCAGGGCAAAGCTCCGAAGCATACCAGCGAGTAACCCGGCTGGGTGGTGTCCCTGTGGATACCAGGTGAGCGTAACAGTCGATGACCTTGAACGGTCGCCTGGACTCAAGCGGTCTTTCTTGCTCTGGGTCCTCGAGGGTTCCCGATGAGCTCTTCTTCGAACACCTGGCTCGAGGGCGAACGAGTGTCGGGAGGAAGGCGCGGTCCGAGGCTTGGCCCTCTCAAATACCTCCATCAACTCTGAAAGCTTCCCACTCTTCGGAGGAAGAATTTTTTGTGGGGCATTTTAACTTTTTTGAAGAGTCATCAGATGACAAAGTGGATGGGGACTGGTGACGTCTCTTCTTCGACCTTTTTGTCGGAGATGACGAGTGGTGGGAGCCACTTCGGGATCTCGACCTATGAGTCCTATCAGGAATGGGTTTTTGCCTCGACGGTCGAGGATCGGTCGGATTTTGCTAGTCGACCCACCTGTAGTTTTCCCTTCCTCTCTCGCAAGGCCTTACCAGTCATTGCCTGACGCTTCGTGCAGGCCTCCGTGTTGTGATTTTTCCTGAGGCACCACAAACACGATCGATGAGGGTCAGTTATTGACAATTTATAACTGCAATCTTTGCACTTCTTCAACCCCGAGCACGGGGTAGTCGGGTCAATGAAGAAGACCTTAGTATTCGATTTTCTGCAAAACAAACGATAACTGCGTAGCAGAAAAACTGAGGCGTGCCATGTCTTTGATAGCAACACGTACTGCGGATAAACGGAACTGAGGCCAACGGGCGCCGCACAAGCTACTTGTATACCCGATGACATCACGCTGAACGGAGGCCTTTGAGGGACCTCGACTCAACGCCATCGACGCACGGCACCGCCTGCCGAGAAATTTTTTCCACAGCAGCCGAAGCTGGACTGGAATATCTAAGATGAGGAATACATTGGAGGACACAACCCATTCGAAAATATTTTACTGAAGCGCCATGTTATTTATAATTTGAGAACGCAGGGCAACATTGGTAATTAGACTGAATAAAGTGTGCTTTTAGTTTAATTAAGTATAAACCTCACGTTATACGAAACAAAACTGATGTTGAAGTCCCATTTTCTGTATGTATTTGTGTAATACAATGTGAGATTAGTAATTAAACAGTCTGAGGTATACTGTTAGTTTGATTGATGGTGGACCTCGTATTGTCCAATCATTGATGTTAGACCTTCAAATTTAGTCTTACATATCAGATGGTGATTTCGAGAGCACCTCCTGAAGCACATATATTCTAAATAGTTAGTAACCTGGATTTAATTACAAAAGTGATTGTATTATTATAGAAAGGAACTCATTTCATTGTCAAGGTTTAAACCAATTTCACTTGCCCTACAATGGCAAATTAGTCTGGCTTCTGTTTGTCTAAGGAGTTGTTCCTTATGTCCCCCTCTTTGGCTCAACGTACTTATTTTTAGACCAATAATTCTGATCTTGTGTTTATTCTCCATCTGATGGTTCCTTTGCCAGTGAACTGCCAAAGGAAGTTTGGGGTCCCGGCTACTGATGGATGAGCTATGTTCTCTTATCCTGGTTTTGAGTGTTCTAATAGTACTGCCAATATATATTTTCTCAGAAGCACAAATTATTGCATACACCACGTACAACGTTTTACAATTAATAAAGTCATTGATAGACAACGATATGCCATTCGGATCGTTAAATGTGACTGTTGCATCATGCGCAAATTTGGAGATTGTACAGATCCCACATTTATGGAAACCACATCTCTTTGGGTTCAACCACATGGCATGTCCTTCCGTCATAGAGCTTGATAGGAATGATTGGGCCTCATTACGACCCAGGCGGTAAGTTAACGCCTGGGCCGTGACTTTACCACCATGGCGTAAACTATGTTTACGCCATGGTGGTTGGCGGACTTACCGCCCCATTCCGACCTTGGCGGGGCGGTAAGTCCCCAATCCCCATTTACCCTTCCCCATTCCCATTTTTGCCCCATAGGGCATAATGGGAGTGGGGAAGGCGTTAATTACGCCACCGTAAATTACGGTGGCGTAATTAACTCCATGGTCCCTTAGCGCCATGGATTTTAACACCTGCTAAAAGCAGGTGTTAAAAGCGCCATGGCGCTAAGGGACCTCGTACTCAGGCGGTAAGGGTCGGCGCTGTTAACGCTGCCGTAAACCCCTTACCGCTTGGGTCGTAATGAGGCCCATTGACTGAGCTTATTTTTCAATGTTTAAAGTTGCTTGAATACAATCGTCGGCTTCTCGCCCAAGTGCTCCGCTAAATCCTTATCTAATAGTAACAGATGGCAGTGATTTTTTGAATATTTTGCAAATCTTGAAATTATTTTGACAATATTATGTTATGAATTTACCTTTCGTGGTCTGTATATCTTTATCCCTTTTTCTTCTTTGCATCAAAGTGTCATCTCTATCCATTGATTTGGCTTTATTTAATGCTGCCTGTACACTGCTCCTGGAGTATCCTCTTTGATAAACTCTTGCGAAGGAACGCAGCTGTGAGGAGAACTAAGCTCCTTTATTTCAGGTCAGTTAAGGGGAAATTGGAAGCTACTGGTTGCGATAGTCTAGTCCTGCAACCGCAGGAGGTTTTCTGTACATATTAACATTGGTGGCCGTATATATTTCTTTGATTAGGACCATGCATGCAAGAAGAATTATGCTCCCAATCTCTTGGGCTAAGCAAGGAGCCGCTGGCTTGTGGGTGGAGAAACTAAGTCTGACATAGTCATTGATGCATAATAATGGTAACTAGGGTCTCCCCTGTTCTAATTAACATGGAGAGTAGTGTGTGGAAGAGCTCTAGGCTTGACAATCTAGCAGAAATTTCTCAGGAAATATACAACCTTAGTCCACGGAAACGAAGTTTGTGAAGTGACAATCGATTCATATATTACCAGTAACAGGAGTAGGGGGCTTCGCTCGTTGGCTACTTCCAAGATGACGGGGCACCTAATTAGGTTAACTAATGCTATAAATGAAAGAATCCAAGTCGCAGAGGGACTCTCCTTAATACCCCAAGCTTCACTGTCCACTAGTGTATAGGCGTGTTGTAGATTTCTTTGTCAGTGACTATGTGACAGCTGAACTGAATATTTCATGGGACTCAGCCATACTCTGTGGGATGTTACACTATGGGTAAAGCAGGATGCAATAAGAGTCTAGCAAACCCAAGAGTAACTTTGTATAGCTGAGAGTTCTGCAATACTTCCATGCAAGTCTCATGCACAGTGAATAACAAGCAATCACACTCACATACGACAGATAGGTCAAAATTATAATCAAACTATGTTTACTTGAAAGGCGATACCCAGTCCAAACATATTATGATCCATGCCATTGATAGAACTAAGAGATATGGCAGAGATCAGAAGGTCAAAAGGACCAAAGCTCAAAAGGGTCAAATGATCTTTACTCAAAGATCTTTCGAGCTGAGGTGCTCTCTGTATGTACCCATTTCCAGTGTATGAATTATTGTGAATTTCTGTTTACATTTTGCTAAGGTACACCATCTAATTTAACACAAAAGAGTACACAATCCCACCTCACAATTCTAGGACAAGAAACAGGCTGTATTTGGCGTTAAAACTGTATTTATTGAAATGGAGAATTTCAAGCAAAGGTGGTCCCCTAACTTTATGCTGGGGAAGTTACCACAATAATTTACAGATACAGATACCTTGAAATGCACATTACTTTCGCACACATATCTTCTTATGTGAATCAAACAATACTATATCTAGACCTCTATTTCTAACTAGCACAATGTAATTTACATTTCCTTTTGCATATAGCCACTTGTTGGCTAGTATGAGTTAAGGACATTCACAAAACATAGGCCATTCAAGTAGCTTTACGTTGGCTGAATGACCGATTCAGAGAAACGCTGTATTTTCTCCAATATCAATGACTAGTATTGGTCTCGGAGAAAGATTACAAAGAAAAACATAATTACACCTTCATTATATTCAGTATATATTCTCCATTAGCAATGTGTTCCCATGTGCAGGTGGTTTCTAACATATGCATTTAAGTGAAATGCATCCTATGGTAGGTAGGTAGGTAGGTAGGTAGGTAGGTATGCGATGGGTGAGGTTTGAATGTTAATTTAAAACTGCATCTTTGTCTATGGAATGGAAATTGCCCAGCGAAGATCCCTTTCCTCCCAATATCACTTTTTAAATGACTAGGCCATCACAGGTCTTCATTTAAAAATGTTACGTTAGGCTATCGAGCATTGGCCACCAGTTCACAGCATCAGTTATTCATTATACATGTGAAAACACACAGGGTCCGATCCATTTGGGTTTAGCTGCAATACTGCACGCTGCACAGAAATGCTGTTTGTTCTACACTAATTCAGATTACACTTGCATTTCACACTAAAATGCTAAAGCAATCAGATCAGTTCCCCTTTAATGGTTCCCTCTCCCAGTTCTACCCATTCCAGGGATTTAAAAAGATGATTACAGAGGACATATATCTAATTGCATTTGAGACTTTTATACTTACTTTTTGGATAATTATTTAAGGCACAGTGCAAGAATAGATCCTCAGAGTCTCTGGGTAATCTTCCCAGTCTGGTCAGCCCATCCGTTGTCTGCTTTGCCTCAGGGAAATGAGGTCTGCCTCAGGTAAAATCTGCTTCATGCTTCCTCTTGGAGAAGGCCTGTGGTCTCTCACATCTCCAGATATTGTCCAAGCTCAGCACTCATCCAGTTAGTTGGAGGTTCTCATTTCTGCAGCCTTCAGAATCCCAGAACTCTCACTTCTTTTTGGATTTCTGCTTATGAAGGCTCTCATTTTCCCACACTATGCTATATTTAGATCACAATTTCTGATTGGTCAAATTTTCCCATTGGCTAGTTTAACAGGTTGGCACCCCCAGAGAATAAAATCCTCAATTGCATAGGTTGATCATATTCTGAGCATGAAACAGGGGTGTATTCTCAACAATTTGGACTCAATCATATTTTCTTCCATATCTTCAAGTAGGAAGGTTTCTCATCAATGAAATATGGATTTTTAGATTACCGTGCACAAACTGAATTCCTAAAGGTTTGGCACAAATGTGTGCAATTAAATTTGATATAGCTATTAATATTTATATAATTCTTAATACATAGAAATATATCATCTTTATTCTTATTTTATAGGAGAGAGTCTCAAGGTTGCAGAACACTTGTCTTTTTTGTTGTAATGCTCAGCATTGGATTTATTGCCATGGCAAAAGTCATTTTTAATGTGCCAGCTATTATTGTTGAACTGCCATTAAAACCTTATGTTAATGCTTGCTTTCAGTTAATGATTAATATGAGTAGCTGATAGGCCCCTTTGTGAAGCCTTCATTAGCTCACATATGAGTAGTATGTATGGGCAGGCAGAGTTGAAATATTAAATGCATTGTTTTCGTTTGAAGGTTCATTTCTAAATCCCAGAGAAGACTGCCATGTGATCAACCCAGATTTTATCAGCTCAGATGACATTTTGGCTCTACTGTAATGTATATCAATATATTTGTCTGAGTTTTTCCTCTTAAAATTAGCCCACGTGGGTGGGTGCAGCCCATTAATCAGAGACCTTGAACATTGATTCTTTTGTAGTGCTGGTCCCAATGTATTTATTTGATGAATGATAAAGAGGTCTGTTTTTCTCCAGAAGGCTGAGATAATCCCTTCAAGCCTTACACCTCCCCCTTTTCTTGTGCTTCCCAGTTGAGTTGAACTGAAGTTTAACTTGTGTTAGACTCCCTGAAAAAGCAGCAAAAATAGGTTTTGACAAAGCCCAACATTGTGACACTATTATTTCCCATCTAATACTTAGTTATGCCTAATTCCCAATATGTTAAATACACCCACTTATTTCTGGTGTGATTTAACATACAGGTCTTCCTTTAAAATAACATCACAGCGATTTCACTTTCATTAATACAGAAAATCACAGTGCACTGGGCTCATGTCCTGTTGACAGGGAAAGAAAGACCTTTTACCATAGACATTATTTTACATGCTTTAAATGAAATACATTACAGAATAAAAACAAACATTGTCAATTCTGAAACATATATTGATCTTGGTAGCAAGAAGCTTAGGATTTGTTGAAGAGGTAATTTTCTTCATGCAAAAAATGAAGCAGTGCTCTATTCAAAACACATGGCATGTTGGCCTCTGAAGTTAAGGTGAAATACTTTACTTGTGTGATTTTTAAAATAGACATTAAAGTGACACAATCATGGATTTCTTTTTATAGTTGGAAACATTTCTTAAATAATATGGATAAACAGTCACCAGTTATGTCAGAGGTCTCCTCGTGTTTCACATGTGCGAATTCAATATTAGGTCTTTGATAGAAAAGTAGTTTTCAGCATGTCGTGCTTTTAATTGAAAATTTAGAAGACCCCAGGGACAATGATTCATGAATAAATAGGTACCTCTCACGCCACATGCTCTGATTCCACCAGTCTCTTTTTCACTTAATTTTTTTTCCTTAAACCAGGCAGTTCTGCTCGGCTATGGAAGGGAAAATGGCGATTGCCATCATGCGTGGAGCATTGCCTTCTGTATGTTTGTACCTGAATTTCTCCAGTGACCTGTGAAGGTCATGCCTGATATTTAATCCTAGAATGAGGCACAAGAGCAGACTACACCAGAAAGTGCATAAGGAGGAAAAGCATAGAAACCTCATGGCATACTTGTCAAGTGTTATGCAACAATCCCTTGGAGGTGGTGGAAGGAGGAACATCACAGGGAGAGACTCCCCTCATGGGGACAAGGGCTCTCATTCCATGATGGAACTCCGTAACCCCCTTACCTTTGAGACCATGTGAAATACTTGAGGTCTTCCAAGAACCAACCTGAGAATACTGTCTGTTATTGCAATACTCCCTCCTTGCCTTTTATAAGATTTGACTACACCAAGACGAGGAAGAATGAAGGGAACATGCAAAGAAATATTGAGTCATCTCCTGGAAGTAATGGGAGGAAGAAGATTGAAGGTGTTATGCAAACAACTAATTTTACAGTTCCAGACAGTACTGGGAAGAGGTGGCCCCGAGGAGGCATGAAGAGTACTTCAGAGACACAAAATAATGACTGTTGTACTTTGCTGGGACGACCCAGCTTCAAGACATAAAATGAAAGGAAGGACTCCTTGAAAGGAAAAGCCGACTTGAAGCATGTCAGCCCCAGAAAGTTCAAACCTAGGAAAGGAGAAGCCTGAAGAGGGAGCAAGTTCTCAGTCGAGAGAACGCTGTGGAAAGATCAGAGGAACCCTCCAAAGCCAGAGGGAGGCACGACCTGAGCCGAAGCTGGAGAAAGGTCAACGGTGGGATGACTTCAGGGAGGTGGACCAAGTGGTCCTTCCAGAACGCCGAAACCGAGAGGCCAGAGACAGTGCGCAGCCACAGCAGCGCAGCGGGGTTCAAGGAGAGTGTCACAGCAAGCAGCCAAAGGGAACAAGCCAACACAACACCCCAGGAAGAACTGGCGACGTGGCACCCACAAACAGAAGGTAACAGGAGCTAGGGTGGCCCTGGTAGGGTCTTGGGAAAAGGTGACAAATGCACCAGGAGTAATATCCCACATCACAGTGACAGTGCTAAAGAGTGCAGTGCAAAAGAGTGCATCAGGAGTAATATCCCTCATCACGATAACAGTGTCAAAGTTATCAAGAGTGAGGAGGGCATCAAGAACAAGCTTCATCCTCATAAGAATCAAAAGAAAGAACTTAACAGTGAAGAGTGCCTCAGGAGTATTCTCCCTCATCACAATAACCAGAAGAGAAGCATTCAAAATCAAGGATGTTGCAAAAGTGGTCTCTCTGCCGATAGTGCTATTAAGAACAGTGAAAGAAGCCAAGGACCGTTTGGGAGGGACCCCCCTTGCTTAATTACTCAAGGAGAAAACCAGAGAATCTGGGAGTTTACATTGTGTAAAAAAAGAAGAACTGATGGACAGTTGGTCAAACAAGGAAAGTCCCAGGGAGGAGCTAAAGGGACTTTTAAAGACTGTTAACAGTGACTGGTAGAAAACAGCCTCTACGGCGAATACAGTTTCACCGGGAGAAGTGAGTCATTCTCCTGGTTTTCACCTTTGTTGAATCAGAAGCTATTTCAAAAGATTGATAGAAGTCAGCCCAAAGGTTGATCCAGTTGACCAGGGGCAAGACGTCATTCCCCTGGCCTCACCTATGTTGTTGAGAACTTTGGCACAAACTGTTAAGAAAGCAGCCCTGAGATTGCTCCTCTTGAACCAGAAGAAGGGATTGGTATTCTCCTGGTATTGATTCTGTTTGTTAAAACCTTTTTTTTAATTAGTGGTAGGGTCAGAATAGGAGTGAGATGGACAGAGGATGGACTCTTTACTTTGACATCCACCTTGACAATGAGCACGCAAGTTATTATTCATTTAGGTAGGGCAAACCTAATTCATTTAGATAGGGAGACATTCTCCTGGCCCAAGTAAGTACTGTGTGTAACTTTACTGTCAGGGGAAGGGAGCCATTCCCCCTGACACATGTGAGACACACGACTCTTCTAAGATTTGGGAACTGTTTCAACTAACCAAGAACCATAACCCAGGAGAAGGGAGTCATTCTCCTCGGTCCAGAATAGAACTGCCTTGTTCTTTAGTTTCAAGTGTAAGGGACAGAAGTAGGGATAAGACACCTTATCTTTAGTTGGTTGAGGCAAGGGGAAAAAAACCTTCTTAGGAATAGGGATAGACAGGTTTTCTCTTGCCTTCTTCTTAAATAAAAGTATTTAACCTCAAACATGCCACCTTTATGTCAGTCTCCTTCTTCTGCACCCTTACACTGTGCTAAATCGGGGCACTGTTCTGACCTTGATATATGATATGATATGGCATTTAGAACGCGCCTATATACAAGTGTTTCAAGGCGCAACGAGGCAAGGGAGTGGAACAGAGGGAAAAAAAGCAACGATCTTACTAGGCTGGGTCAGATTGAGATCTCGCAAGTGCAGGGGAGGTGGGGAAGGAAAAAAGTGTGAGAGGGAGGGGAAGTGCAGTGCATAGGATAGACAGTAAATAAGTAGAAATAATAAACAGGAACAATAAATAAGAAGTGCAGCCAGCTGGTGGCAGGTGCAATGGTAAGTGCAGACATCAGGTATCAAGTGCTGGTAGGGATACAGAAACAGCCCCGGAGTGCAAGGATTGCCAGGGGGTCAGTGCAGGTGTGCAACCGGCAGGGAGGGGACCTGGACCCAAGAACCAAGGGTAGCCAGGAGACCAGTGCAGTTTCAGTCAGAAGTTTAACAGGGGAGAGGAGGAGAGAAAGCAGAAGTGAAGAGAAAGGTCTTGAGTTGCTTCCAGAACCAGAGAAGGTTCTCCTCAATTTTTAAAGAGGCAGGGAGGCTGTTCCAGAGCGAGGCCCTAGCCGAAGAAAGATCTACTACCAACTCGTTGCTTGGAGAAGCGACTGACCCTGAGAGAGTTGGAGGCGGATGAGCGAAGAGCTCGAGAAAGGAAGATATTTAGGAAGAGAGAGTTGAAGGTATTGAGGCCCCAGAAGGCCCTTGTGGATAATGCAGAGGGTTTTGAGCTTAATCCTCACAGCCACCTGGAGCCAGTGCAGAGATTGCAGTCCTGTAGAGATACGGTCCCCTACGCTTGAGGCCAAGGACAAGTCTTGCAGTCCTGTTCTGGATGAGTTGCAGAGGGCAGAGAGTAGAAGCAGGGCGATTTAAAAAGAGGCTGTTGCAGTAGTCAAGCCTAGAGAGAACCAGAGCTCTGGAGACAGTGAGTTTCTGGGGGACGGAGAGGAAAGGAAGAATACCTCTGAGGAGGTGCAGCTGGTAGTATGACTTCTTAGAGACGTCAAAGATGTGAGGAGAGAAGGAAAGTGTGAAGTCGAAGATGACCCAGAGGTTTTTAGCCTCACAGGTGGGAGCAGGAAGAGGGCCAACAGAGGCCATCCAGAGAGAGACAGGAAAGGAGGGAGTGGGTGTGCTGATGAGGAGAATCTCAGTCTTACTGGCATTAACTGGCAGAGGTCATTGTTGGGAACACCACTCCTGGATAGCACACAGACAGTCGGAGATGAGAGAAGGAGAAGAGGCAGCTGAAGGGAGCCTGAAAATTAGCTCAGTGTCATCCGCATAGCATTGAAAGTTGGGTCAGAGAGCGGCAATTCAGTGGGCCTTATTTCACCACATTCCAATGCTGCGTAATGTTTACTCTGAAGATTTGACTCAAGAGTGTACAAATTCTGTATGGTTGCACATACGATCTAAATTTGTATTTGACCTTCTACTCTCCGAACGGGAGTCTCTGCCCACAATGGGTTATGATCTTCACAGCACCTCCATTCAAAATAACAGTATTGCACAGAGTGGGGTGATGAAGGGGTATACTGAGATGGGAGCGAGGTGGCTCATTGAATCAAAAAGTTTGATTCCATTGAGCGGGGAGGGCCGGGGAAAACCACTGAGTGATATAGACTGGTCATGGGTCCCAACCATCTTAAGGACAGATCAAACCACGAGAGGAATTAGGTTTGGCACATAGGATTCCAGTATTTATATAGCCTCTTAGAACACACAGGGTCACAATCATCTTTTTAGGGCAGTGCAGGAGGAAACCCTTTTAATGGACTCACACATTATTAATTTAAAAGAGCATTAAATCAAGAAATAACTCTGTGACTCTGCGCCAATTTCTTTCAAAAAGTAATCTGATATTTCTTGATTTAATGTAATTTCACGGTATAGGCTTTATACCGACAACTCCGAGGAATTGCGACATCATGTGTAAAGTATAATTTTCGATTTTCGAATTTCTGAATTAAGGAGTGCAATATCAAAAAGGAATATTAAGGAGTCGCCCACAAGACCAGCTGTAAACAGTAAAAGCCAAATACGTTTTTCATACTTAATTTACAAGAGGTTTGGCTGAAAAATGCCCCCTATTAGATGGATATTGCCGGTCAAGAGAAGAGGGGGAGGCAATATGGGGGGTTTATCGCTGCTATTAGGAATCAGATCGGGTCTGACTGTTTTTCATTGGATATCCAACATCCAGGCATTCTTGTCGTGGCCCAATTAAAATATTCTGACTAGGGCGGGGGGGCATCTACTTATAATTAATGCATACTGCATCCTTTTGCTGCTGACAATCTTGACTTGGTTGATCACATAGCTGCACTGATGAAAGATTGGTTTAGTAGGGACTGTTGCGTAGAGGTGATCATTCTGAGAGATCTGAATTGTGACTGCTGTAACCTCCTGTACCATGATTATTGTCGGGGTAACAGGGAAGACAAACTCTCAGTGGTAAAGGATGGTAAAAGATATAGATGGATCAATGTCATGAACAACTGGGAGATGCGTTGCCAAAATGTCTAATTTGGATGTAGAATTACTCATAATTATACTTGGAGAAGAGGAAATGTTACCTCCATGATCGACTATGTGTTTGCCTCTCATACATTATTAGATGCTTGTCAGACCTTTCACATCTTTACAGCTGAGCAAAGTGATCACCTACTTCTAAGGGCCTAATTTGAGGCCAAATATTTCTGTAAGGAGAAACCTTTGGCACACAAGGTACTGGCAAATAATGCAGGGAACTGCATTCGTTGGAGGCCCAGGGTAATGGAAAGGTTAAATAAGCAGTTAGCTGGATTATATGCTGCCTTGGGGGAGGATGAGAAATTTAAATTATTTTCTGTTTCACTTTTTACCAACCACTTTTATTGTGACAGAGTGTCGAAATGTGCTGAAAGAAAGCACACTAAAGGACCCTCTTGTACAAACACACCTATAATAATAGGGTGCAGGAAAAGAAAACTGAGATAAACGCCAATTGCGGCTCTTAAAATAATTAGTCATTATACATAAAGGTGGACTCGAATGAAGGCAGCGAAGCAGGCCTAGACAAACTGGCATAAAGCACATAAAATTAGGCTGATCCAACTTGATGGAGAAACTACCTAATAATACCAACGCCTTTTGGTCCTTGAGGAATGAGGATAGGTTTCACCAGGAAAGTAAACAGATTAACTGTATCACGGGACATACATGGGGGGAAAGTACCTTGGCAATCTATATGCTGCCCCAGTAGGTAAAGAACAGTGCTGGCCTGCTTTGACTTGTACAAAATGGGAGTTAAACATGGACACCAAGGCCATGGCACGCCTGATTAGGAGGGTGAATACATCTAGAGCTCTGGGGCCAAACAGGCCATCAAATGATGTCCTTAAAGGTTACATAGACCTTTGGGCCGCCATTCTTTATATTTTATATTGGGACATCATCAATTCTAAGACCATTAAGGAATCCTGGAAGATATCATATCTGATCCCCATGTTCAAGAAGGGGGACAGGGCTTATCCTAAAAACTATCGTCCTGTCGCCCTCTTGGATGTGGGAAGTAAGATCTATTCCTCCATAATATTGGAGGAACTTAACAAATAGGCCAAACATAATAGTAAATGGGAAGTGAATAAATCAGGATTTCGTAAGGGTCTTGGGTACCCAATTGAATGGCTTCTTACTTTCACTGATGATGAAGATCAGGAAGGCTGAGAAAGGCACTCTTTATATTTCATATATAGATCTCTCATCAGCCTTTGATGAAGTAAGTAGGGCCATTCTTTGCAGAACATTCAAGAGCTGGGGTGCACCTACTTCCATTATAGAAATGCTGACCTCCATCAATACACACATGAAGGTCAGGGTAAGGCTGGATGGGCATGGTCATCTGTCCAATTCAGTGGACACCAAATGGGGGTTGTGACAAGGCTGTGTCCTGGCCTGGAGCTTTTTAATCTATATGTATCCGACCTGGGGGCGGCATGAGGGACAAGAGTGCCTTTACCCCTGTATTGGTCGTTCTACTCTCCACTATCTGGCTAATGCAGATTACCTCGTTATAATGGTTCAAACACCAATTGAGCTTTAGCAGAGCCTGGATGCTCTGGCCTCTTACATGCAAACACATTAACTTGAAATTAACACCAATAGATCATAATTAAATGGTGAGTTAGTGGAGTGTGTTGACCAATATTTGAATTTGGGATATACAATCTACAATCGATCCCACAAAGGTGCACACCTTGATAAAAAAGTAAAATTACAAATGTGGGTGCTTCTCCTTCTGCCAGTAATTAAGTATTACAAGGCCAAACTAATCCTAGTGCTGCTGTATGATACTGTATGATACAGAAATATTCGATATTAAGGAGTATGAGTGGCAGAAATTAGAGGGGTGGATCTGGTGGAGAGTACTTGGCTTACCAGACTGTGTACCAGTGGTGATAATAAGATTTGAGTTGGGCCTTCTTTCAGTGACATATCTGATGAAGTGGAGGGCCTTGTCATTTTATCACAAAATTCTCATACCCCCCAGACAATCTCTATTTGTCAATCTGAACACAGCCATGTTCAATGAAACATGTATACACCTTTCCAAATGGGTGAAGGACCGTGGGAACCTCTTAGCAGAAATAGAACAGGAAAAAGACAATCTTATTGCCCACCCCTTGGAAATAAAAAAAAGGCCACCTTGGAACACAACTGCTGTGTAACAAGGGACTCTATTAATGAATATGCTTTGTTTAGATACCAAACTCCCCAGGAGAAACACCTCAATACCCCTGAGGAGTACATAAATACCCAAATGGAGATCCAACTTTCTTAAACTCAGGTTGAATTTGTTTCCGACTCTAGAAGTTGTGGAAGCCACGATAAATGTTCCAAGGGCCTTGCATATTCCAAGACACAAATGATCTTGTTCCCTTTACTACACTATGCTAGGCAAAGCAGTGGACACTTTGGCCTCACTCAAAACTCTGAAAGACAAAAACTCCCTGCACCATAAGTCATGGTTCACCCCCGATTTCCGGGCCACACAAACCACAAAAAGGGCTGCAGAAGCAGCTTGGCACAAATACCCTGAAATATCTCCCAAAGACCATCTATCCACTATAGCTGTGTGCTACATACACATTATTGATGCAACCAAAGCTGTCTCCTACAATGAAAGAATTGACAATGCTTCCTCCAGCTCACGCAAACTGTTCACTATCCTCCAAGAGTTAGAGACCCCTATTGCCCCCCCCAATTCCACAATCTTGAAAGACAATGCCTGGTGCAATAATATCCAAGATACCTTCACGCGCAAAATCACTCAACTGCCGAAATAAAAGCAAAACAACTTGGCACACAAGCGATCACGCCTCAGGGTTCCCAGCCTGACTCACCAAAAGACACTCCCTCTTCATTGGCACATCTGACCTTTCTATCATCATCAAAGGGCTCAAACCATCAAGATGCAAAGGTGACATCTGTCCGGCCTCCATTATAAAGGAATGCGCAGAACCCCTGCTCCCACAATCCTCCAGCATCATCAACTCCCCCTTCGACACCTGGTCCGTCCCTACCATCCTTAAAGAATCCTGGAACTCCGCTTTGCTAAAAAAAAACTTCCCTTGACCCAGCAATCTTAACAAACTACTGGCCTATATCTACCGTCCCCTTCCTCTTGAAAATTATTGAAAGATTTGTCTACCTCCAAATCCAACCACATTCTGAGCATAAGACAATCAGGTTTCTGCCCTAAACACGGGACGGAAACAGCCCTCTTGGAACTACAAAACCAACTGAATGACGCCAGTGACCATGGAAACCTTTTCCTCCTTCAATCTCTCGACGGCTTTTCACCCTGTGGACAACTAAAAGCTCTGCCACCACCCCATGTAATCAGCCTCTTTCTCCCCTAACGGTGCCAAATGGATAGCATCCTTCATGGCAAATAGAACCTGCTGAGTCTGTGTCGGTGACGCTGCTGCTAGCCCTACACCATTACCAGTTGAGTGCCCCAAGGCTCGTGCATCTCACCAACACTATACAACATCTATACCAAGCCACTTTCCTACCATCTCAACTCAATATGCATCTCATACACCAACTATTCCGAGGACACGCAAATTCTGACCCACACACAAGACACTATCAAAGTACACTTCATCTATGAATCTATCTAATCTTGGATGGCCTCACGGAGGCCATCAAAGCTGCTCCTGAATGGCTTGCCGGCCCGTTTGGGCCAGCTGCGCCATACATGCAAGGCCTTTGTCATTGATGGGCACAAAATCTGTGTTGCAACTTCGGTAAAGATATTGGGTGTTTACCTAGATGTATCTCTCAACATGGCATGACACATCAACCACAGTGCCTGTTCATCAGGCTACCATATGCCATAAAGCAGATCAAAGCCAGTAAACCATTTCTGTCCAGCAAGAATCGGCTTGAACTTGCCTGCGCCCTCACTGCTCTAAATTAGACTACTGTTATGCACCTCTGTACAGAACCTCTGAAAAAAACATGAGCAAACTACAAATCATACAGAACAACGCCCTCTGGCCGGCACTAGACAGAGGCAAGCACAACCACATCTCATACGCCAGAGGGTCTGCCCACTGGCTGCCGGTCAAAGACAGAATCACGTTTAAGATCCTTGCCATCGCCCACCGATGCCTATCTAACGACACATGATCATACCTGGCACAAAAACTGAAAAGACACACCAGGCATGGGCCCTAAAACCTGCTTCCAGAAACTGTCTCATCACACCCAGAAAAGAGTAGGTGGTGACAGCTTCCCTGTCCGTGCCGCCGCCCTTTGGAACAACCTTCCCCCCACCTGCGAAATGAACCATCATACAACCCATTCAGAAAGAATCTTAAAACCCAACTTTTCAACTGATGCCCTCCCCCTGCTTCTTTCCGTCTCTCACACACTGCAACTGTATTTTTGTAACACTGTAACTAGATGCCCATGGGCTTTTTGCACTTATATAAATGATAAAATAAATAAATACATACATACATACATACATACATACATACATACATACATACATACATAAATACATTTGTGGGGGGAAAGACAATATTGAGACTCTGGACCATTTAGTGTTGGAATGTAACAAAACACTCCATTATAGAAACAAGTTTTGTGGGCAATTTGTGCCGGATATGAACATTTACACATCTTTGCATCTGTGGTGTAGAACACTATCAGGGACTAAGCTACCATTATGCTTGGCTGCCTTGAGGTGCATTGATGAAATGTTAACACTTACTGGGGGGAATGCCCAAAAATGACGCCCCCTTCTAAGTTGTAATTAACTGTGGAACATTTGATTTGAGCTGTGTGAAGGCATCATGAAGTAGACACAGACAACAGATTTAATATTAGTTCACAAAAGTTGTATTAACCTAAAAGGCAGGCTGGAGTAAGACCTAACTTGCCCTATGTTAAGGTTGCATTTCCCTACCAAAAGAAAACTAAGGATAGTCTGTGTCAGGGAGTCCAAATCAAATGTCTGTGTGTCCAAAAGCTATACTTGCCTTCACAACTAACTGTATACGATGTGTAGGGATGTCAGCATCAAAATGAAAGTTCAGAGCTTCTTGCAGCTCTTGGCTTATGATCAGCTTCCCCTTCCCGAGTTCAAAACAGTTCACAAGATATCGGGGTTCCCTTCCCAAAGAGTTCAAATCTTCCAGCTTCCAAAAACAATACAGTTCCTTGGGACACTTCCCAGTCCTTTGAATATCAGTACTTTTCACCGGTTCACATAGGCAGTTATGTTTCTTGACTTCAAAATCATATAAAAAAACACAAGCTTCTTTATTGCTACTTTCATTGGCTTTCCATACAGGGGGTAATCGGTCTAAGTGCAGTTGTCAGACCACACGGTTCAACCACTATAGGTCAAACAACTGATACCCCTGATTGACTGCTTCAATCAACAATTGGCCGCTGCTTCCATTTGTCAGTGATGTTTATTTGATTCCCCATTGTCACACCCTTCTGACACTGTACTGTGGTTTGCTTAGCCACCATGCACTTTGTTATACTTTTCTGTATTCCTCTGGCTCTTGACAATACAGGTTTCCTCTTAACCTGCAATTTCTGGGACCCTTTTAGCTATGGGTCAATACTTGATTTCTCATCTCATACCCTTCTTGGTATTCTCTTGTCTTTGTCAATATGTGTGTTTCATACAATGCTTTCCATGGTATCTGATGCATGCACTAACTTTCTTTCACTTCATTCACGAGTGCTCAACTTGCTTTTAACTCTGTGCGGCATTCAAAAAAGAAAGTGTTTACAATAACTTTCAGTTTGTTCGGTATTCAGAGGTACTTGTATCGGCATTCAAAAGTACTTAAAATGGCGTTCTGTTTGTTCAGTATTCCAAAGGACTTCCTTACAGATTCCCTGAGTGCCCCAGTATGAGTTCTTCCCAGGTTTCCACTCACTGGTTACACACGGCAGCTCCCTTCTGCTTGTCGTCCTTATCGACAGGCCTCTCAACTCTCCTTGTTCAGCTTTCTGGCTTCCCCAAGCTCTGTCTTTGTCTAGCGGCAACCATAGAGAGCAGTGGTCGCTTTCCAGCGGCAGCTGGGGTTCATAGGAGCGCCTTGAAACACTTGTGTATAGGCGTGTTATAAATGCCATATCATATCATACCAAATCACATACCCAATCAGGAGGGTAGCAGGACCTCCAGACCCTGTTGCCACTGTCCTCGACCTCAGCGTCTCTCTCTCTCCTGCTTCACACGGCTCCCTGCTCCTCGGTCTCCAGCTCCCTTCTCTACAGCCCGTTCCCCTTCGCTCAATGCAGTGGGCTTTTTTATATTGGCTAGGAGTGTTAAGTGACCTCAGGTGTGAGTCTTTAAGTCCAATTGCCTGACTATGGCGAAACCCATTAGGAGGACATGCCTGGTTGTTCCACCTGCATATCTCCATAACCCTATTCTTCGTCTCAGTACCAGAGTGGTGTTTGGGGAGGTGTGATTTAATAAAAGAAGTATGTATAACTCTGTGTTGTCTCTAATATGTGTTTGTATCAATCAAATGAGAATGTGTCCTCCTAGTTGGTCTCTTCCGCATCCCAGCATTGAGTTAGTGTTTCAGGGGACATTTTGGAGGAAAGAAAGGGGAAAGGGCTGACAGTAGCATACAAAGGCTTGAGGGAAGGGATATACAATGTCTCACCTAAGGATGTCCTGTCCCCACTCCCTAAATTCCCTCCACACAGGTGATTCTCCCTTGCATATCCACACACAAGGTCAGGCTCCAAAAGCGATGGCCTTTCCCTGGCCACCTGAGAGGAGGATTCAGGGGGAAAAGAATTGAGGATGCCCTCAGGTTGCTCACAGGCAGTAGTGGAATTTATGTCATTGTTAAACTTATATAATGTGGAAATGAGTCTGCATAAACGGGACATTAATTTTTTGATAGTGCATATCTTAGGTTTATGAAGTCGTCTTTTATGATTAGATTGATATGTCTTAATAATCAGCATTGGATATATGTGTATATATTTATAGGGCTACAATGAATTGTGTCATTGCATGTATCTTATGAATCATTGAATTTTATTGTGGCTCTTGATGTATTATATATAGTTTAAATGAGGAATTTAATTCATTATGAAATGTGAGGTTATTCATTTGTCTTTTTTGTAAGAGATTTATGTGAAAGGTTTGTAATAAACCAAATTACAGTACAGAAAAATAAAATAGACATATATATATATATATATATATATATGGGATACATTACTCACCGTAATCGTATTTCTGATGCTTGTATCTGCTTAGATTCACATGCTGTGCATAGGCCGACATCTAGTGGAAGCTGCGGAGTATTACAGTTTGTTTTTCGAAGTCGAAAAATGGGCGTCGACACAGGGCGTGCCAGTAATACTATCCCTAGTGTGACGTCCCCTGTACCCATGATCCCTCACGCGTCTAGGATCCCCAGATTGTGTTTTTCCTGACATGAGGTAGCATGAGGAGTAGCGTGAGTACAGATAGTCCAAGCAGATAGACAGAAAGGTAAGACTACAAGCAACCATGCGCCTTCTCTCGGAGGGGAGGAAGGGTGGGTCGCATGTGAATCTAAGCAGATACAAGCATCAGAAATACGATTACGGTGAGTAATGTATCCCTTCTGAGGCTTGTGGAATCTGCTTAGATCACATGCTGTGCATAGATTAGCGAGCAGTACCAGAAGAAGGAGGTGGGATGTGAGAAGGGTCATGAGCAAATAGGTGTCTTAGAACCGCTTGTCCCACTTGTGTATCTGCCTTGGAATGAGTGTCAATGCAGTAATGCTGAGTAAAAGTGTGAATAGAGCTCCAAGTAGCTGCTTTGCAAATGGTGTCAAGGGGAACATTTGCAATGAAAGCCAGAGTGGCCCCAATGCCTCTGGTAGAGTGGGCCCTTGGCGTAAAAGGCAGAGTTTTTTCAGAAAGAGAGTAACACAGCTGTATACAGTTGATAATCCACTTTGAGATAGCGCCCTTAGAGACGCGATCCCCCTCTCTGCCTGTAGCTACGGAGACAAACAGTTGATCTGTTTTCCTTAGCGGTCTGGTTTTATTTACATAGTATAAGACCGCCCTACGCACATCTAGGGTGTGTAGTTTCACCTCAGCTGAGCTTTGTGGGTTTTGGAAGAAAGCCGGAAGCTCGATGGACTGGTTTACATGGAACTTGGATATGAATTTTGGTGAGAATCTAGGGTGTGTGCGTAAAACCAGTTTGTCCTTGTGGATAGTAAAGAAAGGATCTTGCACTGACAGAGCCTGAATTTCACTGACCCTTCTTATGGAGGTAATGGCTACTAAGAAGGCCGTTTTATAAGTCAGGTGTTTGAGACTACTTTTATGCATGGGTTCGAAGGGGGGCCCCATGAGCTTAGATAGCACCACATTGAGATCCCATCCTGGCGGTGGGTTCGAGATAGGAGGGTGAAGTCTCTTTACTCCTTCCATGAAGGCTTTAACCACTGGTACTTTCCACCACGAAACCTTGTTATGGGATGTGGTGTAGGCTGAGAGGGCTGCCAGGTGTACTTTCAGAGAGTTAAAAACCAACCCTGCATCCAGCAGGTGGAGCATGTATGTTACAACGTTGGAAGGAGTGCAATCAACCGGGTTGATTTGTTTACTCTGGCACCAGATAACGAATCTTTTCCACTTGTCAAAGTAACAGTGCCTTGTATTTGGTTTCCTAGATTCTTTTAGAATGTCCATACACCTCTGTGGTAATTTGAGATGTCCAAACTCTATGACTTCAGGAGCCATGCTGCTAGGTTCATAGAGTTGGGTTCCTGATGCACTGTTTGACCTTGTTGCTGGGACAGAAGGTTGTACCAGGCTGGGAGTCTGATGGGTTCGCATACCGCCATCCTGCGTAGGTGTGGAAACCATGGTTGTCTCGCCCACATGGGAGCAACTAGGATGAGCGTCATCGATTCCTTGTTCATTTTGTACACCACCTTCCTGATGAGAGGAGTTGGTGGGAAAGCGTACGCAAACATCCCTGACCAGTTCATCCACAGGGCATTCCCCTGGGAGTCCGGTTGTGGGAACCTGGATGCAAATCCTGGGCATTGTTTGTTTTCGCTTGTGGCGAATAGGTCTATAGTGGGGAAACCCCACTGAGAGAAGAGATCTTCTACTACGTCTTTGTGAAGGACCCATTCGTGTTCTTCTGGGAGGGAGTCTCTGCTTAGAGCATCCGCTAGGGAATTGAGCTCCCCTGGAACATGTTGCGATGACAGGAAGATGTTCCGTCTGAGTGCCCATCTCCATATTTTCTGGGCAAGCTTGGACAGATTTGGCGAACGAGTCCCTCCTTGCTTGTTCAGATAGAACATGGCTGTCGTGCTGTCCGTCCTGATCTGCACCGACAAGTTTAGTAGATGGGGCTCGAACGCCTGCAGCGCTCGGAATACTGCCAGAAGCTCTAGCAGATTGATGTGGTTCTTGGCTACTGAGTGAGACCAGAGACCCTGAGCTGTGTGGTGGAGATGGTGAGCTCCCCACCCCGTCAGGCATGCATCTGTAGTTACCACTGCCTGTACTTCGGGATCGTAAAAGGGTTTCCCCTTTGCGAGATTCTCTCTTGTCCACCAGTGTAGGTTCTGTACGAGTGTTGGCGAAACGACCACTAGATCGTCCCACTGACCACTTGCCTGAGACCACTGTTTCGCCAACCATTCCTGCATGGGACGCATGCGCAGACGCGCGTGGGGGACCAGGTAAATGCATGACGCCATCATGCCGAGTAACCGCATAGCTTTGCGTACTGTTATCTGTTGACCTGACTGATAATGCGGAATTTGCAGAAGTATGTTCCGAATTCTTTCTTCCGAAGGGAAGGTCAATCCTTTCTGAGTATCTAGGATAGCTCCTAGAAACTGTTTTGAGGTGCTTGGCACCAGACTTGACTTTTTCTCGTTGATGGAGAAGCCTAATTCGTGGAGGAGGTCGATGGTCCTCTGAATGTTTGACCTGCAGATTCCTGGGGTTTCCCCCGTTATGAGCCAGTCGTCCAGATAAGGGTACACTGGGATTGCCTCCCTGCGTAGGTGTGCAGCTGCCACCGCCAGTACCTTGGTGAATACCCTTGGTGCAGAAGCTATCCCGAAGGGCAGTACCTTGAATTGGTAGTGGCGACTGTCCACCTTGAAGCGCAAGTATTTTCTGTGCGCCGGGAGCATGGAAATATGAAAATAGGCATCTTTCATATCCAAGGTTGCCATGTAATCCCCCTTTTTTAGGAGTGGGATTACCTCTTGTAGTGTGGTCATACGGAATTTTTGGGGCTTGACATACTTGTTGGCAGGCCTTAAGTCTAAAACTGGGCGCATTGTTAAATCTTTCTTTGGCACAAGGAAGTAAGTTGAATAGATACCCTTGTTTACCTGGTGTCCTGGGACGAGTTCTATCGCGTCCTTTTCTAGCAGAATGGCGATCTCCTCGAGGAGGATCTTCTGATGTTGTAAAGAGTGGACTTTTTGTCTTGGAGGATGGTTTAGGGGACGTTGCAGTAGTTCTATGCAGTACCCATTGGATACTGTTGACAGCACCCATCTGTCGGATGTTATCCCTTCCCATGCCCGGGTGAAACTTGATATTCGTCCCCCTACTGGGGTTGCATGGGAAGGGACCCTGAACTGAGCGTCACTGCTTTGGTGGAGGCGTGCCTCCTCCTCTACTGGGGCTGCCTCTGCCTCTACCACGTCCTCTTTTACTACCCCTACCATATGCCTGGGTAGACTGTTGTGAGCTGGTGTTCCACTGTGTCCCCTGGGTGTGGGAGTAGCTATTTCCTCTATTGGAATTTTGGCCGCGGGGGCGACGAAAATTGCCATTCCCTCTTTGGTTAGGTGGTTTGGTAGTTAACTGGCCAAGGGATTTGAGGGTGTCGAATTCTTCCTTAGCGTTTTTTAGAGCGTCCTCGACTGCCTTCCCAAACAGGAGATCACTTTCCACTGGTTTGTCTAAGAGCGCAGCTTGTGTTTCTGCCTTGAATCCCGACTGCCTCAACCAAGCATGCCTTTTGATGACAGTCCCCTCTGCTATAAGTCTACCCGCATTGTCAGCGGCGTCCAGAGTTGCTTTTACAGTGCAGCCTGACACGTTCCTTCCTTCCGCACAAATGCGAGCTAGCTGGCTTTTAAGGGGTTCGGGAGCAGAGTCTATTAGTGCTGCCACTTCTTCCCACTGGTGACAGTTGTAGCTAGCCAACAGTGTGGTGGAATTCGCGATTCTGGCTTGGTAGGCTGCCGTGGAAGCTACTTTCCTGCCAAAACCATAAAGTTTTTTACTTTCTTTGTCGGGGGGAGCCTCAGAGGAAGATAATGGTGTACCAGCTCTTTTGCGGGTGTTGGTTACTACTAGAGAGTCTGGCTTAAGTTGACCTCTAATATATAGGGGGTCCGACTGGGCTGCTTTAAACAGCTTCTCCACTCTCGGATTTACAGGTCTTGTCAGGTTTGGGTTGACAAGGGATGGTGCTATTCTGCGTTGAACAGATTTTAGGATGGGAATGGTCTGGGCTACTGGCTTCCTTTCCCCTATTAGTTCTTCCGCAAAGTCCCTTTCTTCCTGGACACCTTGTGTGTCTATGTGGAAGTGGTTAGCTGCCCGAAAGAGCAGTTCATTCAGGAGGGGCTGATTATCTATTGGGGAGTCAGACACTGGGGCTTCCCTTTCGACTGGTGAGTCCATTCTGAAAATATCTGGGCTATTTTCTGGCTCATCCTCGTCTTCGTCTTCGCCGTAATAATCTGATCCTGCAGGATCTTCTGGCGTGTCAATTTCCTGACCTTCTATAAGGGAAGAGTTTCCTTGGTCTGTAGGGAAGAGGTAAGAATAGGGTTGGACCTCGATGGGGTCTAAAGGCCTAAATGGTGTCTCGACCCGGGGTCTTTTATTTGAGGTGATAGGGTCCCTTGACCCTGAGGGAGAATCTTCCTGAGGGTTTAAAGCTAGGAGTTGTTCAGGGTGTCTTTCGAAAAAATTCGCCAAGGAAGACATCCTTGACATTACTCTGTCAATGTCCTCGCATGACCAGAGTTTTGAGCTTGGGGTGACCTTGCTGGGACTTTCTATGGATTGGCCCTGAGAAGACTTGGTCAGTTCTTTTGTAGTGGAGGACTGCAAGGGTTGTTTCCTTTGCTGTTTACCCCCTTCCCCGTGGGTGGAAGTGTGTTTCCCCTTTCCCTTATCTTTCGACGCCTGGCGTCGAGGATCGGAGGTGGAATCCCTGTCTTTCGAACTAGCCTTCGTAACTGGCCCCTCTTTTCTCCCAAGTGATGTACCCTTTTCCTGGGGTGTAGTCTGGGGGTGGAAGTCGTGTTCGTCTCCGGACGATTGATCTTCCGGGATATTAATGGTCGAGGCACTCTGTGCAAGTGTGGAGGCTTGCCTGACGTCGTGCGGCGACCTCGACCGGGATCGCCCAGAGGACGTCCTTTCGGACCGCTCCTTCTGTGCCTCTTTCCGAGGTTTCGACGACGTCGAATCTCGGGTGGATTTTTTGTGTTTAGCGTGTGTATGTGTAACGCTTTTGTCGCCGGGGGACTTCCCCATAGTCGCCGGGACGGACGACCTTCCGAGGCCGGGGACGTGCGTTCGGCTGTCCTTCGACGCCTTGGTGCCCTCGCCGTCCGAAAGTTCGGCGTCGCTGCCGTCGCTGAAGGTACCCTCCGCCTCCATAGCTGCTAGCTTGGCGTGGTGGGCCCAACGCTTGGTGGAGCGGTCCTTAAGAGTTTTTGCCTTAAACCTGCTACAGGCCCTGCAACCCGTCTCGGGGTGGTCTCTGGGTAGGCAAAGGTTGCACGTAGCGTGCTTATCTACCCAAGGGTATTTCTTATTACACTTGGGGCAAAACTGAAAGGGCGTACCCTCCATACGCGCCTGTGGGCAGCGGGCAAGTGTGTGTAGGTAATAAGGTGTCGAGTGTGGAAGTGTACCACCCCCACTCTCCCTACTTGTAGGGCCGAGGCCAGCGGCCCAGGCCCGAGCCGAGGCGGAAGCCTCAAGGCCCAATCCGTCGGGTATTCGACGTTGATCTCCTCCCCGGTTCGGCGTCGAGATGTTGATCGACGAAAGGTTGGCCAAACGGGGCAAATTAGAATTAGTTTAGAGTGAAAATATGGCAAAGCCAGGGAACTCCGATGAAGTGCTTCCGACCAGAATGGCGGAAAAAAACAATCTGGGGATCCTAGACGCGTGAGGGATCATGGGTACAGGGGACGTCACACTAGGGATAGTATTACTGGCACGCCCTGTGTCGACGCCCATTTTTCGACTTCGAAAAACAAACTGTAATACTCCGCAGCTTCCACTAGATGTCGGCCTATGCACAGCATGTGATCTAAGCAGATTCCACAAGCCTCAGAAATATATATATATATATTCTGGAGGGAAGACAGAGAGGGAGTGGACTTGAGACTCTCCGGATTTTCTTTCCCTGTTGGTGAGGAGGTTTCAACGGGGGCTTGGAAATTATAGGACCCTATGTTCCCCAGTAAGATGGTACATCCTTTCTTGATTTTCTTAAGGTTAAGGTTTAACTCACTCTCCACCTCTGTGTGAGCTGAAAACATTGTTCTGGGTTTTTCCCTAAGATCCTGTTTCCCAGGATTCTTTAGACCTCTCTCTACACTCTCCCGGTCTGATAGATCTTCTAGGGTGACCTTCCCTTCCTCACAGGAGCAAGAGCTCCCCCAGCGTCGCTGTGTGCTGCAGGAGCAGCACCTTCCACACCAATCTGGCACGGATGTAGAGGTAAGCTTTAGGCATATTATCAGCTGACTTAAAGCCCCTCTGTGCCCCGTTGTAATTGTACCTTGCAATTACCTTAATCCGACAAAGCATTTTCATTTTATCGCATTTAAATCATTTACACGTTCATCTACTGAGCGAGTGCTTTAATCCATATATGACTGAAGTCACCTTTATTGGAACACACGAGGTGTTCCGTATTTTAAGAAGGCTGCTTGTCCCTTCAAGTGCCTGACCCCCTCTGGCTTGTAGGTGCGAGCAGATTGGCTGCTCCCTACCAAAAGCCACCACGATTCGCCGGCAGGCGAGAACCGGCCCACGAAATAAGGCCCAGAAAAGAAGGCTCTGACTGAGCTGCAAGCTGCCTAAAACTGCTAGCCATCTCCACACTACTGCCTTCCACCCCTTGCTGTGACCTACTGTATTTCCTGTTGATATACTGTCTTCTGTTATCGGGTCTGATTGGCACCCAGCTTTCCAGTTGGTGAGACTTTTATCATTCTTACACGCTCACTGCATCTGTTCTATTGTTCACTTATGCTGTTTAATCCATGCAAATTACCCTTCCGGCGTCACACAACGCGTATGACATTGCTCCACGGTCCGAGTGTTTGCAACCGTTGCGTCGTTGAGCACACGTTCCATCTGATCTCACAAACCGGATAACGCTTGTTTGTATGCTATAGTACCACTGCCTTCCTAATTACACTTGTTTAAATACACCGCATGAGGCTACTAAAATTGTGCATTGGATGCTGCTTAATTGGATTCCAACACTGAACCCAAGCTAACCGTGTGCCTTTCGCCTCCTACACACTACCTACCTGCACCTCGAACTTAAACTTCATACCTCACGCCGCTCTGCGACACTTCCCTGTGCACTATGGCTCCCCGCAACTTAGAATGACATAGCCTGATCTAAGCAATCTAACCGTTGCTGCCTTATCACCCTGCTGCCATTGCTCTGTGTGCCATTAAGAATTAACTGTGATATGTCCGTTGACCTTGCCACCCTCGTTTGCATTAATTGAGATGAGGTTGCGCAATTGAATGCAATACATTATGACTATTATGATATTTTATGACTGTTAGGGCTGTTATGTGAGTAATTGCAGCATTGAATCCAGCCTTGTCTCCATACCAGTTTGAGTGCCAGTTGGCCAGCACCGTGAAAATGTCTGTAACCTATTGCAGCCTATTGCCTATATTAATGGTGGGATGCCTCATTCCCTGTGCTATAGTCTTGTAGCCTCATTACCTATACTATTGCCAGCAGCCTCACTGCCTACGTTACAGCCTCTTTGGCTCATTGCCTCTGCTATACTACTGCCTGTAGCCTCACTGCCTACGTTATAGCCTTTTGCCTCATTGCCTCTGGTATACTTTTGCCTTGCAGCCGCACTGCCTACGTTATAGCCTTTTTGCCTCATTGCCTCTGTTCTAGTCTTTGCAGCCCACTGCCTATATTACTACCTGCAATCACTGACTATGCTACAGCCTTCAGCTTTACTGCCTATGTAATTGCCTTGTAGGCCATTGGCCATCACTGACTTGTAGCATCATTGCCTATGCTACTGCCTTGTAACTTGCACCATATATGCTACTGGCAATATCCTAGCAACTTAAACCCATCAGCCTCTCCTTGGTACCATTAACCTAGCGGACGCCAACCTACAAAGTGCACTTGCCAATGTTCTACCTTCATTAGCATTAGCCATGGTGCCACAGCATTTAGTGCTCATCTTCTTTGTTCATGGCCTCACCCTCCTTTACATGACCAATCCTGCTCCCCGAATAGATTGTTCATGACCAAAATACATGGATACCACGCTAAGTCATAGAGCACACTTCACTCGCCTAACTATGTCAACCAGCCTACCACTCTCAAGACACCTCCCACCGTCGAAATTCCTGCAACCTTGCCTTCATTCGGAACGGCACCGGTCCCAGAGACTAACTTCACCAGGCTTTATCACTAAACAGAACGACCATCAGTATAATCTAGCACATAAATTAGCACCATCGTATGCTACAGCGGCTAAACCACACGTTACCGTGCCAGTAAGTGACTCTAACTCCCAGCCACTCCAACCATCCACACGGAACGCTACACCCTGCCACACCACCTCCTGTCCTATACAGCTGAGGAACCATAGACTTGGCTCCAGATCCTCTCGCCAACAGCACTCATGGTCTAACAAAAATAGTGCGACAGCAACCCCCTCTGGCCTCACAGCTGCGCCACCTACTAGACTTATAAACAAACAGAAGGCCCCAACACCCAAACGTAGCAGTGCGGCTTCCACCATAAAGGCAGGACTCATCAATGCCAGATCGATCCAAGATCATGCCCTAGACATAGCTGACACTATAACATTACATGACCTTGATTTCATTGCCATTACGGAAACTTGACTGAATCCAGCATCAGGCCCTTCACTTGCCCTCGCCATTCCGGACAACACCTCTATCATATGTTCGGATAGAGATGCCAACACCTCAAGAGGAGGAGGCATGGCTTTCATTTATAAAACAGGGCTAGATCTAAGATTGGTTAACAATCAACCCTTACCGTCTGCCGAACTCTTAACCATCAAACTATCCACATCGTCTGCATCTACCATCACAATTCATTTGATATACCGACCTCAAGGCCCTACCACCACCTTTGAAAATGACATATCTCACCTGCTATCGTTCAACACTAAAAGCAACTCTCAAGTAATTATTCTGGGAGACTCAAATCTAGGCTTCCAAGACCCGAAAGATGCCAAAGCCTGGGTACTCAAGGACACCATAGTTGAACTACAGTTTATATATTGCATAACCAACACCACACATAACAAAGGAAGAACACTAAACAAAAGACAAAAGAGGCCTGAATGAAGACGTCGAGTGGCATAAAATTAAATAAACTTGAGTATGCATGGAACTAATTTTATCATCTACATTAATAATAATAACAAATTGGTGGAGGTTTGAACTAAGATGGTCAGTAATTATATATCAATGAAGGTAAGTTAATATTAAGCATGAATCGGAAGTGAGAAACAACTCTTGTCAGAACTGTAACTTAAGTTGCAGAGTGGATAAAATAGCACACTACAATATGCTTACAAAACATAGTAACATCAAGAAAACATACAAGGAAGAATACTAGTCCAAAATGACCGCCATTACAGTTCGACAAAACAAAGTGGCTGAAACTAGCCGTTATACAATAAGCACGAGTGGAGAACGAGAAACAAATTTTCCAGGATAGTAACTTTAAACAAAATAGTTACCAAGTCGATAAAATAGAGCACTCCACTACATACTATAGTATGTTATCAAAACAAAGCGACATGCATGCAAAAACACAAGGTTGAATACTATTCCAATATGGCCGCAAGCATATGTCCAAAAACTAAGGAGCTAAAAACAGTAATTTAAATAAGACAGAAACTAACGCCGGCACTACGGCTTGAACAACGCACAAAATAAGCAAGATGCTGAGAAGCGAAGAGGTAAGCTCCAACAAAAGATTTGCTCTGAAATAAAACGGTAGTGTCTACACACCTTTAAGAAACGTGATACTAAATGAAAGAAAGATTGAAACATAAAAGAAGAACCCTAGACTGATATAATCGCCTGTTCTTCTCTGCAGACATGCAGGGGATGTGTTAGACCATGAACAAGTGAGAGATATCCACAGGCAGGACCGTTTCCAATGCCACTAGTGTCAGATATGAGTGAAAACAAGGGAATACATATACCCGGTAAGAGCCTGAATCTAAATGAGTTGACTGCTGAGAGATTTTTATACATAATCACGAGACCAGATTTGAAAAAATTGTATATCTAGGTCTTAAGCATAACCTTAAATTAGATATGGGATACCAAGCATAACAGATCTAAAATCCCTTTCGAGACAACTGAGTGATATAAGAGAGACATATTGCAAAAAGGCATATAGAAGTATAAATAATCTTCTTTACTGCCTACTAGATACCACAGCCCGAGTGAGGGATGCTAGAACACTATAAACACCAACGCTAGGAATAGAAGCTAAGAAGCAATCTCTCCAATATGGAAAATCTAAAAAGAACGGTGAGTAATAGACAGAAACAAACTGACTCAGTTATGAAGTGAAACCTCTAAGAAAAAGGCGCCAATATACATTTTGATGTATTTTTATCCATAGATGGATGAGACTCCTAAGTGGAATATTCTGTGATTTATACAAAGAACCTAGAAAAAGACAGCCAAATGCCCTCCTCAATAGATAACTAAAACCCGTTAAAAAGGGATGCACTGAACACCCTAATTTACAAAGTAGCATTGATAGCTATCTATTATAAATATATTGGTTTCTTTTGCGGTGCATGGTAATAGTTGTTGGAGCAACAGTTTTTCCTCTAAGAAATTGGAAAACAAATATATTGACGGTGACCCGCAGAAATATGCTGCTGAGGAATGTTCTCCAATTAATGACTAATAATATGTAAAATGGCAACTTTGAATGCTTTCTAAAGTATTATACTGGAATAAAAGGATGGGCTCCAAATACAGAGAAAGGCTGTTGTAAAGATAAATTAACAGCATTAATCGGCGAGAGCATCAAAACACCGAACCTGTTTTGGGACCCAAAATAGCACTGGTGGCCCGGCCCAGAGTTAAAGGATCAGAACCAATTGTTAAACAATCTGTAGGTCAATGAATAACTGTCCAATGCCAAAAGAAAAATAACGAAACAATGTTACGAATGAAATGTCACAAGAGGCAAAACCAATCAGAAATACATAAAACAACCCAGTCACTAGAAGGACCAATTCTGTGCCTGCTTAGAGAACCAGCCATCAGCCCAATGCTCTAAAAGGCAAAGACTGAGTGGAAGCAGACAAGCTTTCATATGCTCCCTGAATGAACAGGTAGATTGCCATCTGGAGGGAGGTAGGTCACGTTTTTGCAGTTGTGCAACAGTTCCTCTGGCAAAGTTATGCAGAGGATCTACCTCAAGAACTGGTGATAGGTTGAAGAAAGAACCTAGGGACAGGAACTACACACCAAACCAGATACCAGGAAGAAGGCCCGATGATGGGGTGTAGCGGATACCAGGAGGGAGGCCTGAAGATTCAGTGTTTCTTTGAAGAACCCGTAAAAAAGACAGCATGGCAGAAGGGTGAGAATATGCCCCTGAATAAGATTGGAAGAAATAATCATTATTATCAAGAGTCTTGTGCTGAAAAAAACCAAAGGTCGCAGAGAGTCCTAAGATAAGTTTGAGAGAATAAGAGGTCACAGAGAAGCTTAAGAAAATTGATGTGCAAAGAAAAACCAGAGCCATGGAGAGGTCTCAATAAATTGTGTTGACCAGAGACCATGCATAGCCCCAGGTGGGGACTTTAAAAGGATTGATTATTAACATTTGTTTGGCCAAATTTGTAGAACTCTTTTGTTATGGGTCAGGGTTAGCCTGGAGGCTAAAGGGCTTCTAAAGAACAGGTTCAAACTTTCTGTTGGCCATCACCTTTTGACTTTCGCTGTTAAAACAGCGTGCCCTAGGAGGGACAGCAATTTAGGATAGGTTAAAGACTTTTATGTTAAACTATCCCATTACCCTGAGATGCAGGGAGCAATTGGAGAACCACACTTTATCCCATCCTAGGCACAAGTTTATTATGTTTTTCTTTATTACGACTAGAAAAATAGGGGTTCATCCAACCTTAGATCTTATAGTCATCCTTAATTAAATATTGTTAAAATATACTTGTGGTGTACATTGTGTCATTGCTCGACATCCCCACATTCCTTTGAGTCTGTTTTTTTTTTAACAGCTAGATGATCTTCTGAGAGGTAAAGTGTGCTCAGACCATGATGGTCTGTAACTTCCAACCTTCAAAATATTAACAGTGCAAACATTTGCAGCCGTCTTAATACATTACATCAACCTGCAAAGTCAGGTGGATCTAAGCTGTCACTGCAAGCACCATTCTCTGTCAAACCCCTTGCCCCTCACCTCAGCACCACAGTTAGCAGGGCCTGGGGCCCAACTAATAGGTATGCTTCTGAACCCTTTAGTATGTCAACACACTGCACACCACCTCCTAATCGCTACTGATGCAACAGACCATCGTGCATTACGGGGCACCCTTGTGGCAAGCAACAGTGCTAGAGTGTGCTGGTGTGTGCTGACATGTGCTGCTTCTGATCATGCAGAAACACACAAGAGCATATCACACAGATCAATTCTAGATCTCCTACCAAACTACTCTTTCTCTCCCACCCACTTGTTATTTCTTCACTACCTGGAGTGACTTGGAGCAGAGCTCAGAGGCCAAGATCTTTCTTGCTTGTTGTGCCACAACACTTTCCAACCCTGGTGGATGCGTTGCTAGCAAAGTGTCATATTATTCAATCCTTTAGAAATCCAGCGTCTCTAATGAGTCACACCCCACATGGGTTTAGTGCTGTCTGAGCATTGTGAAGAAATACTAACTAACGTACCCTAGGAACTATCCCTACTTTAAATTACTTTTAATTGTTTCTTAAAAGGATGGGATTATTTGGATGTAGGTTGCCTGGTGATACTGTACACATGAATTGTCTCCCCAACTTTCTTGCCTTTTCGGGGGAAAAAAACTTTAAAGTCTTTTAAGTCTTGTAAACCTTCATCAAATAACTGGCAAAGAGAGTGTTGTCGCACTTTGCTGGATTGCAATGAGTTGAATGCATTTTGCATGAAGCCTCCCAGAGTAACTGAGACACTAGTCTCTCAGTCCGTTGGAGACCAGTGTCTTTCGGCAGAACTTCAAGGTAGTGTGCCACCTTGAGAGGAGATACTATTCCAGCAGTGATCTGCAAAACACAGCTCACATTACATACATGGCCCTGACGAGGACTGTGATTTTCCTCCAAAGCTGCCAATTCAAGGGCAGGGCTTAAGCAAAAGTTGATCTAGTCGGGTGACAGCAAATTCAGGATCTTTCTCATCAGGATAGTCTGCTTGCGTCCTTCGCCAAGCCCCACACATAGACGAAGCGAGGTTAAACTACTTCTCTCTCAATTGCTTCAGCTGAAAGACAATTTTGAATGCTCAAACCCTGCAACAAGGGTTTGAGCTGAGAAGAACAAGTTACTTACCAACTGGTAACGTTCTTTCGATTGGATGTTCCTCCAACGTATTCCACATCTTTGACATGTAATGTCCACAGCTGTGTACTTCGGAAACTTTTTCGGCAGAGGGCGTCCTGCGTCAATGGCATCGGGTCGATGTCCCTCGAAGGCCTGACATTCGCCAATCCAATGCATGCTTGACTGCACATAGCCTTGCGTAAACTTAAGCTGCAATTGCATAGGAAATTCTCCAGAGGGGCAGGTTGGGAGGGCAATGTGGAATACGTTGGAGGAACATCCAATTGAAAGAACGTTACCAGTTGGTAAGTAACTTGTTCTTTGAAAGGATTGTGCCCTACAATGTATTCCACATCTTTGACAGACTCCCAAAGCAGTACCAGAAAATGGAGGAGGGTATGAATTTAGAGTACCCAATCAGATGGCAGAATAAAGAACCGCCTTACCAAAGGCCATATCTTGACCATGGAGTGTATCCAGGGAGTAATGTTTAACAAAGGTGTGGACAGAAGCCCATGTGGCTGCATCACAAATATTACAAATAGGAACTCCCCACTGTAGGGCAGTGGAAGTAGCCACGCCACTAGTGGAATGAGCCTGCAACCCATCAGGAGGGTCCTGGCCCGCCAAACGGTATCATTCAGTAATGGTGAGGATAATCCACCTGGACAGGGTCTGTTTTGTAACAGCCTGGCCCAAACGGTGTCCAGCATACCCCACAAAGAGTTGATCGCCTACTCTGACCCTGGACATCCTAGAAATATAAAAGCTCAGAGCTCTCCTAGGGTCCAACCTATGGAGTCGCTCCTCTTCCTTTCCAGGATGAGGAGGAGGATAGAAAGACGGAAGAACCACTTTCTGGCACAAATGAAATTCAGACACTACCTTAGGTAGAAAGGAAGGACGTACCCTCAGTGCAATCCTATCCTTGTGGAACACAGTAAAGGCTGTCTTAGATAAAAGTGCCTGCAATTCACTCACTCTGCGAGCGGAAGTAACCGGAACCAAGAACACCATCTTGAAAGACAACAATCTCAAAGGACAAGAGTGCAAAGTTACAAACGGAGCACCCATGAGAAATTTTAAAACCAAATTGATATCCCAAACCAGCACCTGGAAAGGGGACGGCGGGAACACATTATTGAGCCCTTTAATAAATTGGGAAATCCAAGGAATCTTAAAGAAAGAACATTCTTCAGACGAGCGCTTGAAGATAGACAGCGCCGCCAGGTAACCTTTAATGGTACCCACTTGAAGGCCCCTGTGGGCCAAAGAAAGCAAGAAAGACAGAACCATGGGAATGGAATACTGAAAAGGATCAACATTTTGTCCCCTGCACCAGTCGCAAAACTCATGCCAACGGCAACGGTACAGGAATTTTGTTGCTGGCCGCCCGGCCGAAAGCAACACCTCCATCACGTCATCCGGGAGGTCCCAATCCTTATACCTCAACCTTTCAGATACCAAGCCTTAAGGTTGAGAGTCCTGACCTCTGGATAGAGAACCTGACCCTCCTTGGGCAAGAGCAGATCCTGTCGGCAGGGAAGATGGCGTGGAGGGCAAATGGACATTTCTAGAAGGTCCGGGTACCACGTTCTTCTGGCCCAATCCGGAGCATGAGGCATGTGGGATCCGAACCTCCGTAACCTCGTTAACACTTGAGGAATGACGGGGACTGGAGGAAACGCGTACAGCAGTGGGAATGACCAATCCACTACGAAGGCGTCTCCTTAGGATCCTCTCGGAGGAAATTCCCTTGAGCAGAATTTCTTGCACTTCCAGTTGGCACTGGTGGCGAAGGGATTCACTTGTGGGGTGAACTTCCTGAGCCAACTCCCACTCGTGAGAGATCGAGCTCTGCCTGCTCAGAGCATCCGCCGCCGCATTGTCCTCTCCGGCCAGATGAACTGCAGAGAGCAAAATTCCTTGCTGGATTGCCCAGAACCAGAGCTACATTGCCTCTCTGCACAACGGGAGTGACCCTACCCCTCCTTTTCGGTTAAGGTAATGCATGGCCACTGTGTTGTCCGTCATGATCAGGACACTCTTCCCCCACACAGACAGCAGAAAAGCCTTCAGGGCCAGCCTGATGGCCCTCAGCTCTAACAGGTTGATGTGGAGTCTTGACTACGATGGAGACCAACGACCGCTGGTGGTCAAGTCTTCGCCATGAGTTCCCCATCCTGTGAGGGAAGTGTCCGTCACTACAATCACCTCCAGCCATGGTTGCCAAAACGGCTCCCCCTTCATCAGGTTCCCCTCGTTGGCCCACCACAGAAGATCCTGGGAGACCGAGATTGGAATCTGAACGGGATCCGACATCTTGCCTGAGAACTGCGACCACTGCATCTTGAGGACCCATTGCACATATATCATCCTTGGCCGGGCCTCTGGCACCAGAAAAATGCAGGATGCCATGAGGCCGAGCAACCTTAAGAATACCAAAGCCGGAAGACTCTGGGCAGGTGGAAACTTGTCCACCATCTGCACAATGTGATGAGCCCTTACCTTGTGAGGCGAGCACTTCCCCAAGGACGTGTCCAACACAGCCCTGCTGTACTGGAGCTGTTGGGAAGGTGCCAGATGCGACTTCTTGAAATTGAGGGAGAAGGTCAGCCTGTGGAGGGAGCGTCAGGTGCGACTGAGGTGATCCAATGCTTGCTCGGGAGAACGTACATGGATCAGTCAGTCGTCCAGGTAGGGGTAGACGTGTAACCTCCCTCGCCTGAGATACGATGCCGCCACCACCATTAGCATGGTGAAGACCCTTGGGCAGAGGTCAATCCGAATGACAGGACCCGAAACTGAAAGTGCGAGTCGCCAGCCGCAAACCTCAGGTACTGTCTGTGCTTGGGATGAATCAGCACATGGGGCACCAGTTCTATAGCGCCTTTCGCCAGCAGGGTCAAGATTTCCTGCGCAAGGAGCGGATCTGGAAGCATCAAAGAGAGATTCCCCGATGGATTGTCGTGAGACCGCTGTAGGAAGGGAAGGCAGTAGCCGTGGGATATGTTACCCAGAAAACACGTATCCGAAGTAATGGCTCGCCATTCTTCAAGATGCTGAGACAGCCTGCCCCCAACCGCCGAACCATGGCACATGGCCTCATTTCTGTTTAGGAGCGGCAACGTCTGATGGCAAAGAGGCAGCTGCCTGAGCGGCTTTGGCACCTCTATTTCCCCGACCATCACTGGTACTTTTACCCTGACCCCTTTGACTGGCGGCTCCTCTCGTTCTACCAAAGGAGGAGTAGTAACGAAAAGAACCTATCCTCCACTGCTGTCCCCTAGGACGAAAAGGCAGAGGTTGACGCACAGCTGCGCTCAAAGATTTCACCGCAGCTTTTGAGGTCTGCAACCTCTCATGGCTCTCGTCAGCCTTGCTGCCAAACAAATGCACGCCATGAAAAGGCATGTTGAAAAGACGGGCTTGCACATCCGGAGCAAAACCCGACATCCGCAACCACGCATATCTGCGTATCACAGTGCTCGCAGCCATGGACCGGCTAACACTGCTGGCCGTGTCCAAACCCGACTGAAGGGATTCACACATGGCATCCTTGCCATCTTGCACAAGAGCAAGGAACCCATCCCTTTCATCCCCTTCGGGAATATGCTCAGACAAAAGAAAAACACAATTCCACAGAGTGTGTGAAAATCTTGCCAAGGCACAAGTGGAGTTGGCAGATTTCAGCACCATACTCCCCGGAGAAAACAACTTGCGTGCCCAACCCTCGAAGCGTTTGTCGTCCCTATCAGGAGGGATGGTAGAGTACGCCGCCTGCCTCGAGGTGGCCGTAGCCGCCTGAACAACCAAACTCTCGGGAGTGGGGTGAGATGAAAGGTAGCTGGGGTTGCTACCGGAAGGGCGGTATTTTTTGGTTAATGATTTGTTAACTGCCAGCAGAGATTCCGGTGACTGCCAAGCAGCCGCCAGCCTTTTCTGCAATGTCAGATGAAAAGGTAACACCGGGTCAGAGGACGGACCATGATCCAAAATGTCCGTTAGATCATCCTGTACAAAAGCTTCAAGTGGACTGGACCAGCCCAGACACTCTGTGACCCTAGCCATGAGCTTCCTGTAGGACGACTCGGCACGAGCCCCAGGCTCAGGCCTGCCAAATTCCTCCTCCGGAGAAGTGTCCAAACCACTAGCATCATGAAGAAATTGCCTCAACTCTTCCAATTGACTGTCTCCAGAAACGACAGGAGCCACATCAGGCTCAATAGGGTCAACATCCAAGTCTGACCTCTCCTCCTCCGCATAGATGACATCCAGAGGGAGGTCAAAGTCCTGCTTTGGGACAGAAGAAGGTCTGAAGTCCACCACAGCCCTCACATACTTGGAAGTAGCCTTCCTTGGAGGATCCATAGTAGCAGGGATCTCCATCAGTACATTTCGAGCAAAAAGCCCTGAAGGCATCAAGGGCGCCGAAGGTTTCGGCATCGACGCCGATAATGGCGCCAAGGTTTGGTGCGAAGGCAAAGCTTCGACGTCGGTATCCTACGGACACAGCGCCGATGGAGTCGCTGCTGACCTCGAGCCCTTACTAGGTTTCTGCGGTCTCTATGGAGACGAGGATCGAGACCTGGAAGCACGTCTCTTGCGACTAGCCTGAGCCTTGTCCGAACCTGACCTCGAAGGGTCCCAATGAGAATCGCGTCGAGGACCCGAGCCCAAAGGCATGCGAGCCACTGATTAAGACCGTTCCTTGCCGGCTTCCTCAGAAGGCGCGGACGGAACTGTGCCCCGCGATTGAAAAATCACTAACATCTGCTCCCTGAAGGCAGCCCATTCCTCCGGAGTCGAGGACTTGGTTGGACAAGCTACTTTCCTCGCGGCTCCATCCTCCGAGGAGGACGGGGAAGGGGACCGGTGACGGCGCTGCCTAGAATGCCGAGACAAGGAGGGCGAATGGCGGGAACCACTCGGGGACTGAGACCCCCGGGACTCCTTCCGACGCGGAGAGTCGCCCCTCGAATCGTCAGTGGACATCCCCTTGGACTTAGATTTACGGGACTTACTGGGTTTAGAACCCCTACCTACCTAAAGCTTTCCCTTACGCTCTAGCAAGGCCTTAGCAGTCAACGACTGGCATTTGGAACAGTCGTCGGTGTTGTGACTCTCGCCCAAGCACCACAAACAAATGGGATGTGGGTCGGTAATCAACATTTTCGATTTGCAGTCCCAAGTCTTGAAGCCAGACCGCAGAGTCGGAGGGGTCGAAGAAGAAGACATATTCAAGAGGAATACACGAGGCACGCCAAGTCTATGAAGCAAACACGTTTGTGGAAAAAACGGAACTGAGGCTGCGGGCGCTGTTTGTCCTATGTATAACATCCGGTGACGTCGCCCTCGACGGAGGCCTTTGAGGGACATCGACCCGACGCCATCGACGCAGGACGCCCTCTGCCGCAAAAGTTTCCAAAGTACACAGCTGTGGACATTACATGTCAAAGATGTGGAATACGTTGGAGGACACAATCCATTCAAAACATCTCTATGGTTATAGTCATCTCTTGGAGGGGTCATCTGGGGACCTCCTCCTGAGTCTGAGAATAATATGGACGTATGTTGCCTCTAACTTTCTTAGACAACTGTAAACCTGCACTCTCTCAAATTAGATTATAGTTCCAAAAGCCTGAAACCCTTGCGGTACCCCAAAAATTCAGAAATAATTATGTTTGCATGCACAAGGTCACTGAGAGCAGTTGGCAAACCTCATGCCTATCAAGGGTGAACTTGTGAGGGGTGGCGTTACAAGCACGCAGTTAGGTTTTGAGAAAGGACACAGTAGGGGAGAAGCAGACGCCCCACCAAGAACATTACTGCCAAGAGCCACATGATCTAACAGGGCCATTCACAGAAAATAAATGATATATGGCAAACGGAAACAAATAAAATAAAGCACAGCAAAATAAGGGTAAAGAAGTTGCATTCAACCACCTTGTATCATCCCAAATCACCAAAGAAAATGAGAGCCCTATCAAAAGAATGTTTACGTTCACAGCATGCACCGCAATGCACACACTCCTCCTCATACATACAAATGTAAGACTAAAACGCAGTCACATCACAGACACCCACCAATCTGTAGTAAAATTGCTAATTCAATGATACAGTCACACTCTGGTACAGGCACCATACTTTGATTCAGTCCATTTAAATAATTTTCACCTCATGGGGAAAAAGACAATCTTTGTAAAAAATAAAGTTGCAGGAAAAAAGCGTCTCTTGCTGCGAAATTGAGGTCATGTGTGCAATGCAATGAAAACCTATTTCATAAAGAATTTTGTTAAAAAAGAGAACATTTATTTTCATTATGTTTTGCTGCACAAAAAAGAGCAACCTCATTTTCCTCATTTTATGTTATGTTATCCATTTAGTACCGAAGTACAGCGCAACTGACACCCAAAGGCAAACTGGCGCTACCAAGTCTGAGAAGGCACCAAGGCCAAGCACCGAAATCGGAAGAGCAAGGTTTTTAAAGAACGTCTGAATTGCAGATGAGCGACCATAGACCAAAATGCCATGGGCAGGGCATTCCACAACTTCGCAGCCCTCACAGAGAATGAGCGACCGGCAATTCGAACAAAGCAAAATCTAGGCACAGAGATGTCTCTAAAATGCAACAGAATGCCAGGAACATAGGGCTGAAACTTCAGCTGGAGGTATTCCGGCCCCACAGAGTGAAAGGCCCTGTGCACAAGACACAGGGACTTAAAGTGCACACGCTTGACCACAGGTAGCCAGTGTAGAGCACACAGGACTGGAAAGATGTGATCCTTTAATGAAGCATTGGTAGCCAGCCGGGCAGCAGAGTTCTGCAGGGTTTGAATGCGTTGTACCAGGTAATCAGGTTGTGTTACGCTCACCTGGTTCCCTAGATCCATAGATAGACATATATATATATATATATATATATATATATATTTATATATATATATAAATATAGATAGATAGATAGATAGATAGATAGATAGATAGATAGATAGATAGATAGATAGATAGATAGATAGATAGATAGATAGGGCGTAGATCGAACCCGGACAGCTTCGGCCTCCACCAGCGTGAAGCGTAGGGCAAAGACGACCGTCTGGAGGGACCCCCCTAGTCTTGTAAGCTTGACTCGTAGAAATATTCTCCTGTAGATGGAGAAAGGTATTTAGCCCCGTGGGTGTGAATGCAGACCCCCTCCCTGCTCCCGTTCTCCCCACTTGCCACCTCCGATATTCCCAGTCAGTGTCCTCACCTTATGTTTTTGATTGGTGAGCTCTCCATCCTGCGTGGCATGCAGGGGAACTGAGATACCAGTTACTTCACTGGTTTTAGGTGCTGGAGTTTTGGACGATTATTGAGTCAGGGGTTTGCCAAGTTTAAAGAGTTCAAAATGTCCAATGTTCACTCTTGCACTTCCCTGTTGATTTGCGGCAGCAAATTCTGTCTGGAGGTTGCTGGCGGCGTTCAGGTAAGAGTCTGTATCACCCAAACTATCCTGTAAAGTTGCGTGAGATTAGCTCACTGTCTTTTCCTTTTTTCCTAGATGCAGCGTATTGAAGGATAAAGCTTCCGGTGATAGTCAGGTAAGTCTTGTAATATAAGTGATTGTCTTTTTAGTCTCTTTAGGCTCACCTTTCTATTTCTTGTCTTTTCCCCAGATGTTGAAAATCATCGAAAAAAGCGACGGAGGCAGCGCAGAGTCGGAGATGCTGTGGGCTGGTGAAAATGGAGAGGCGCTGCAGCTGGGATGCGACGCGTGCCGGGAGAATGTCCCTTCAGGCTCGGAGTGATGCAAGATCCGAAATCAGGTAAGGAATCAGATTAAAGTCCGTAATCTAACCTCTTCTCCTATTTTCCTTTCTCTCCTAGGGGCTCTGTGTTCGAGGCGGGCGTGGCAGAAGACTGGATGCAGGTTTGCAGACACGGTGAGCGTTATGCTGCTAAATGCAGAATAACGCGAAGCCTGTGTTGTAGATCGGGCGTGGCTTAAATAGCTTCAAAAGTAGTCCCAGGTAAGAAGTCCCTAGAACCACACCCGAGTCAAAAGTAGTCCTTGTGGAAAAATAGTCCCTTCCAGGTCTCACGTTGGCCTGGATGCATGTGCAGCATGGTCTGCCTGAGGTAAGTGATGGCTATGAGCCTGGCGCCTTAGGCGCCAGGTCTGATTCCTACTATGAGCCTGGCACCTAAGGCGCCAGGACTGAACCCAGATAGCCCCTAGCCGGGGCTTCTGAGGTTTAAACAAATGTCCGGATGCCTGCTTCCGGGGCGGATGGGCTTGGTCCAGCCAACACAAATGACTTTACGTCCTTTCGCCAGGTGTGCCACCAGAATTGTCTTTTAATTTTAGCTTCAGTCTTGGCAATACCTGGGTGTCCTTCCATCAAAGCATCATGGTAATTGGAGATTACCAGTTCTTGCAGTTCCTTGTGTGGTAAAAACAGACGCCCTTGATAGTAGGGTAACTCATTAATGACTGAATATTCTGGGCCTTTTTTTCCAGTCCTGAAGGGCTGTTGAATCGAAAAGTTGTTGAATCTTTAAATTAATAGCTTCCAAAGTCTGTAAAGTAGTTACGCCGAGGATTCTTTGTCCTGGAATTATGGGTACTGGTTCTGGGATTGAAAATGCTTCTCCCATTCCTATTCGGGATAAGGCATCTGCCTTACCATTCTTGCAACTAGGTCGATAAGTAATCACGAAATCGAATTCGGCGAAGAATAGCGCCCATCGGAGTTGACACGATGATTGGGCCTTGGCTGTTTTTAAATACTGCAGGTTCCTGTGGTCAGTGATTACTGTGATGATGTGCCTTTCACCGAGAAGGTAATGTCTCCAAGCTTTGAAGGCGGATTTGATGGCTAACAATTCTTTATCGGTAACCGCATAGTTTAATTTGGGGGCCGAAAACTTTCTGGACCAAAAGGCTACAGGATGAAGTTGACCGGTTTCGGGATCCTTCTGGGACAGGACAGCCCCCATGGCTAAAATGGACGCATCTGTTTCGACTATGTATGGAAGTTCGGGACGTGGATGCTTCAAGACAGGTGCTGATGTGAATTTCGACGTCAACTCTTGGAAGGCTCTTTCAGCCTCTTCGGTCCACAAGAAGCGTTTGTTTTTTCGCAAAAGTGCTGTGATGGGGTGTACGACCTGTGAGAAGTCTGGAATAAATCTGCGGTAGAAATGAGCAAATCCGAGCATGCTTTGTACTCCTTTAACTGAATTGGGTGATGGCCATTTGAGGATTGCATCCACTTTTCGAGAGTCCATTTGGACTCCTTTTGGAGTCAAGATAAATCCTAGGAATTCTACTTCGTGGTATGAAAAACGCATTTTTCCAGTTTCGCAAATAACTTGTGCTGACATAGTTTCTGAAGGACTGGTCGAACGTGCTCATCATGATCTGATTCTGAGGAAGAGTACACTAGAATATCGTCAATGTAAACGACAACACAAACGTCGATGAGTTCACGAAGGACATCGTTCATAAAATACTGGAAGGCTGCTGGTGCATTGCACAACCCGAAAGGCATCACCTGATATTCGAACAATCCGTTTTTGGTGCGAAAGGCAGTCTTCCATTCGTCGCCCTTCTTTACACGTACTAAATGATATGCCCCTCTGAGATCTAATTTAGTGTAAATGCAAGCATCCTTTACCTGGTCTAGTAACTCGGGGATCAAAGGCAATGGGTATCGGTTCTTCACAGTAATCTGATTTAATGCGCAGTAGTCTATACATGTTCTAAGGTCACCTTCCTTTTTCGGTACGAAGAACAAAGCTGAGGAAACAGGGGACTTGGATGGAGGAATGAAACCATTAGCAAGGTATTGGTCTAGATATTGTCATAGGTGCAGGTTTTCGGGTTCGTGAGGGCGTAGATTCTGCTGCATGGGGGTTGTGCACTGGGGATGAGGTCGATTTGACAATCGTATGATCTGTGTGGCGGTAAGGTATTTGCCTGTTCCTTTTGGAAAACGTCCTGGAATTCTTGGTATTCCTGAGGTAACTGCACGACTGGAGTAGTGACTGTGGCCAGGCCTTTGTTCAAGGGTTTTTCCGGGTAGCAGGTGTGTGCACAATCCGGGAAGGTTATTCTCTTCTCTCGCCAATCAATACAAGGATTATGTGTTTCTAACTAAGGTATTCCCAGTATTATTTGGAACTGTGGGGCTTTGATTAAGTCAAACACAATAGTCTCTCAATGCCCGTCCTGACCCAGCAATGTCATCTCTGTAGTGGAATGAGTTACAGGCCCTGAGGCAATTTCAGTTCCATCGACTGTGGTGACGACATCCGGAGCGGTCTTTTTGCAGAGAGATAGATTCATCCTAGAAGCCAATTTATGTTCCATATAGTTTCCTACGGCCCCGCTATCGATATATGCCCTTGCTGCGTGCATATGTGATGGGAGTCTTGGATCAATGAGGACCATTGGTATGATTAGATGCAAGGTCTGAGTGTCCTTCTTCAAGCTAGGCAAGCGGACCTCTACGCTTGTCGGGCGTGGTCGTTTCCCGATTCAGGCTCTGTTTGATTTCTAACAGCTACTCCGGCTACTTTCTTGGATGGTTTAATAGGGCAATCCCTTAGAAAATGTCCTGAAGTCCCACAATAAAGGCACAATTGCATTTGTCATCTTCTTTCTCTCTCTTTTTGCGTTAAGGGTCCCTTAACCCCCCCGATCTGCATGGGTTCTGATGTGACAGTTCCTTTGGAGGTAAAATGTGGTTTGACCAGTACTCGATTCTTGAATTTAGCTCGATCAGCCTTTCGATTCTGGAGTCGGTGGTCTAACTGGACTACTAAGTCTATATATTCTGTGCAATCCCGGGCTGGGTTCACCACTTGGGCCAAAACATCTTTGAGTTGACCCCGAAGCCCACGATGAAATAAAGTAATTCTTTTCTCCTCTGGCCAGCCGGTTTCCACCACTAACCTGTTGAAGGTTGCGATATAGGTTAGCAGATCCTGAGTGCCTTGTCGTAGGGATAAAAGTTCGTTATCCAGGGCCTGACCCTGCGAATGTCTGGCAAATAGTTTTTTCCATGCTCAATTGAAAACCTTGAAAATCCCGAAGAAGAGGGTCATCCTGGTTGACCAGCGGGATTGACCAATCTGCTGCGCTGCCACTAAGGTACGATAGTAAAAAGGCTACTTTGGCTTGGTCGTTTGGGAAAGGTCCTGGTCTGCATAGAAAGTGCAAGCGGCACTGGTTCATGAACACGGCGAACCTTTTCGGGTCCCCAGCAAAACGTTCGGGTGGAGCTAAAGGAATGCTCCCTGGTAGAACCACTTGCACAGGATTGCTCGAAGAGACAGGAGTTGGATTCCCTCCGAGTCCAGGTAGTGGTGTTTGGCCGGCTTGGCTTTGCAGCAGTTGTCTAGCAAGATCATCAGTGCGTTCCTTTGACAAAATAAGTTCTCTCCTGAGGGCATTAGTCTCTTGCCGTGCAGAGTGCACCTCTGCCCTAAGTTCCCCTAACAGTTGGGCTAGTTGGTCGGTTTCAGAGGTTTCCATAACGCCCGGGTGGGGTTTTTTAGGTAGGCTTTGCGTTCTGTTACGCTCACCTGGTTCCCACAGGGGTGTAGATTGAACCCGGACAGCTGCGGCCTCCACCAGCGTGAAGCGTAGGGCAAAGACGACCGTCTGGACGGACCCCTCTAGTCTTGTAAGCTTGACTCGTAGAAATATTCTCCTGTAGATGGAGAAAGATATTTAGCCCCGTGGGTGTGAATGCAGACCCCCCTCCCTGCTCCCGTTCTCCCCACTTGCCACCTCCGATATTCCCAGTCAGTGTCATCACCTTATGTTTTTGATTGGTTAGCTCTCCATCCTGCGTGGCATGCAGGGGCGTGTAGATACCAGTTACTTCACTGGTTTTAGGTGCTGGAGTTCTGGACGATTATTGAGTCCGGGGTTTGCCAAGTTTAAAGAGTTCAAAATGTCCAATGTTCACTCTTGCACTTCCCTGTTGATTTGCGGCGGCAAATTCTGTCTGGAGGTTGCTGGCGGCGTTCAGGTAAGAGTCTGTATCACCCAAACTATCCTGTAAAGTTGCGTGAGATTAGCTCACTGTCTTTTCCTTTTTTCCTAGATGCGGCGTATTGAAGGATAAAGCCTCTGGTGATAATCAGGTAAGTCTTGTAATATAAGTGACTGTCTTTTTAGTCTCTTTAGGCTCACCTTGTTATTTCTTGTCTTTTCCCCAGATGTTGAAAATCACCGAAAAAAGTGACAGAGGAAGCGCAGAGTCAGAGATGCTGTGGGCTGGTGAAAATAGAGCGGCCCTGCAGCTGGGATGCGACACGTGCCGGAAGAATGTCCCTTCAGGCTCGGAGTGATGCAAGATTCGAAATCAGGTAAGGAATCAGATTAAAGTCCGTAATCTAACCTCTTCTCCTATTTTCCTTTCTCTCCTAGGGGCACCGTGTTCGAGGCGGGCGTGGCAGAAGACTGGATGCAGGTTTGCAGACACGGTGAGCGTTACGCTGCTAAATGCAGAATAACGCGAAGCGTGTGTTGTAGATCGGGCGTGGCTTAAATAGCTTCAAAAGTAGTTCCAGGTAAGACGTCCCTAGAACCACACCCGAGTCAAAAGTAGTCCTTGTGGAAAAATAGTCCCTTCCAGGTCTCACGTTGGCCTGGATGCATGTGCAGCATGGTCTGCCTGCGGTAAGTGATGACTATGAGCCTGGCGCCTTGGGTGCCAGGACTGATTCCTACTATGAGCCTGGCGCCTTGCCCCTAGCCGGGGCTTCTGAGGTTTAAACAAATGTCCGGATGCCTGCTTCCGGGGCGGATAGGCTTGGTCCAGCTGCCCGGGGGTAGGCATCATGACAGGTTGTGCCAGGTACACCGAGGTGCAGTAATCAATATGGCTAAGAACCAAAGCTGCAACCACCGGGGCACGAAGAAGGTAAGGAATAAATTGCAAACCCTTTCTAAGTATTTTCAGTTGAAAATAACCCGCCTGGCAGACTGAGCCAATTATGACAAGACATGGAAAGGGAGGCAGAATGTTTAACACCAAGATTCTTTACAACAGGCAGAGCGACAGGGAAAGAACCAAAGAAAGAGGGCCAGAAAGGAGGAGTCCAAAGAGAGGTGGCAGAGGCAGAACCCATGACCAAGACCTCAGACTTACCCCCATTCACTTTAAGCCAGTTGTCACTCATCCGGCTCCCAAATGCCTGCAGACACCCTCTCAGCTGAGTGGCATGGGCAGGATGGAGGAGGTCCAGCCGAACTATAATCTGGGTATCATCAGTGTAAGAGTAACATCTGAAGCCGTGGGAGAGGATGAGAGCAACCAGAGGCTGGATGTAAATATTGAACAGGGTGGGCGAAAGAGCGGAGCCCTGAGGGACCCCATATACCAAAGCAGATAAAGCAGAGATAAAAGGCTGCAGAGACAGCGACTGAGAACGTTCAGAGAGGAAGACATGAAACCACAAGAGAACTGGGCCAGAAATCCCAGCCACAGAAAGGCGGCTAATCAGGACGGAGTGGTCGACGGTATCAAACGCAGCCCAGAGATCCAACAGAATCAATGCCGCCACTACCCCCTGATCCGAGATCAACATCAGATCATCCAGCACAGAAACCAAGACAGTTTCAGTGCCCCAACCAGGTCTAAACCCTGACTGAAAGTCATCAAACAAGAGCAAATCTTCAGAAAACCACCCAAGTAGAGGGGCAAACAATGATTCAAGCAGCTTCATGAAAAAAGGTAGAAACGATATTGGTCGAAAATTTGCAAGAGTCACAAGATCAAAAGAGGGTTTCTTGAGCAAAGGAATTAGCAAGGCGCGTTTAAGCTCGGGAGGGATGAAACCCGTAGAACAGGAGCGATTAATAGCAGACATAACATTAGAAACAATAAGGGGCAAAATCTCTTTCACAATTTTAAGAGGAATGGCATCAGTAGGTGAGGCAGATTTCATTCTCTCCACCGCCGAGATGATATCACCGACCACGAAAGGAGGAGAAAAGTCGCAGCGTGATCCAGAGACAGACAAAGGCACAGGAGTCTGGACAAATGCAGATAGCAAAGGAAGGACTATCGCTTCGGTGGTTTGGTTACAAGCCAACAAAATATGCTCACGAATGTCATCTATTTTGTGAACCAAAAAAAAGGGCTAATGAGGTTCAAAGGTTTTGCAAAGGTGGGATGGGATTAGCCGGAGACACCTTAGAGGAGCGTGAGCGGACGACCTTAAATAGTTCTTTGGGCTGATTAATAGATTTTTCAATTTGATATGTCAAGAAATTATGTTTGGCCAGATTAACAGCTAGATGGTAGCTGGAGGTGATGGCACGAAATTCAGCCCAATCATAGGAATAGGAAGAGCACCATTTCTGTTCAGCTTGCCTGCGTTTAAGTCGAAGAAGTTTAAGGTCATCATTAAACCTGGGCTCAGAAAGCCAACCACGTACTCTGATGCATTTAAAAGGGGCCACTAGATCAGCCACAATGGTGAATATCTAGGAAAGAGAACAAAGATCTAGACAGGAAGAGGCAAGACACCGCTCATTGATATGATCAGCAAGAAGAGGTTGATCCCGAGAAACGCCAGTTGTGCTTCCACACCTTCTGGTTGCAGGATGTAGAATCGCAATCATTAAAATTATGAACAAAAGGAATAACCAGATGATTTTAGTTCTATGCAAAGTCAGTCTGCTATATTTTTGCATGGGTGCAAAACTGGCCTCATTACAAGTTGGCCGGCGCAGTAATAACATTCCGGTAATAACGTTTACCGGCACGTTACCGCACCCGTCAATTATACGTTTTGCGGTGGGGCACCTGATTTACCACCAGCTAAGAGCTGGAGGTATGTTAGATGCCTTACTGGCAGTAATGGCTGGTATTACCTGTTCCAGTAATGCTCGCAAATCCCCCCCATGAAGTCCAAAGGGACTCCATGGAATGGGGATTTACAACCCTTGCCGCCACTTGTAATCTTGCAGTAATACCACCGGACCAAGTGGAGGTAACAGTAATACAGTTTGGTGGTATCTGGGCGGATTAACCACCCAGATACTACTAAACCTGTAATGAGGCCCTTTGTTTACTGTGGTCTGTGCTTTGTTTGGACTACATTATGCTTGTTCCTTCCACTTCTCAAGCAGCAATAATGGTGAAAAATTGACCATGCAGAATAGCTGTACTGTAGAACCAGCCCTGAAGGTGACCTAGATACAAATTTGACCCTCTGCTCTTCTCCACTTAACCTGCATGTAACTCGTACATGCATATTTTATTAGAAATCTAAATTGTATTCACTGGACCACCCCATGTCGCGGGGTACCCTGAGTGCAATTTTACAGCTCTATGAGGTGGAATTGGTACAGAAAGGCCCTCATCACGAGTTGGGCTGCAGCCCTCAAATGCACTGGTAACGGTATTACGGCCACTTTTAAGGACTGCCCCTATCATGAGTTGGTCGCTAAGTGGGCTGTTTTACCTCCAGCTTTTTTCTGGAGGTGAAAATTCCATTTAGCACCCAGATTTTGGCGGTATTACCTCGTGATCCGACGGTAATACCACCAGACCGGTGGGTGCTAAGGTTACTACAGTCGGGCGGTATTACAGCTGGGATACAGCCCAACTTGTGATGAGGCCCAAAGAGTAAAAGCAAGTAAAACTCAATATTACTCCTTCAACTTTACACTCTGTCAGATGAAAGGACCCTGCAAATATGTTTTGCAGGCAGCGTTTACTAATGGATTTCTCTGTAATCTGCCTGGCCTTGACCACATTTAAAACAGATGCAGATTCCATAGGAATCCGTTTGTTGTACACTTGCATGAAAATCTCATGCAGGCATACAACGAGATACACTGATGAAACAGAGGAGCACTGCACAGTGAGATCTAATCTCCACTCTGTGCCCCTCCTCCGTCTTGTAGAGCGGGAAATGGAGGCACTAAAGCGCTATGGGCCTTATTACAAGTTTGGTGGTGTGGTAGAGGGACGGTAATTCCGTTACCACTTTGAGCCCTCTGCAACTCATGCAGAACAGAACCGCAAGACTTATCCTTGGCCTCAAGCGACCGCACCTCTCTGGCGCTGAAATCCCTCCACAGGCTCCCTGGGGCTGCAAGGATCAAGTTCAAGGGCCTCATTCTGAATGCGGCAGTAAGGGGTTAACGGCGCAGGTAAGGATGCCGGTGCCATTAACCCCGTACCACAGCATTCCGAGGTCCTTTAGCGGGTCCCGCTAAAGGACCAGGGAGCTAATAACGGGCCCGTTTTTAACGGGCCCGTTATTAGCTCCCTCCCCATTCCCATTGAGCCCTATGGGGGCTCGAATGGGGATGGCTTCCCTGATTGGGGAAATGCCGGGTCCTCCAAGGTTGGAATGACCCGGTAGGTCCCATCCAGGGAACCCAGACCCGAGTTTGGAGGCAGCCATTCCGCAAATAGCGGCATGGCTACCTCCAAACTCGTAATGAGGCCCCAAGACCCTCTGCATTGTCCACAAGGCTTTCTGGGGCCTGGGACCTACCTATCTCCAATGATGCCTACCTAAATACTGTCCCTCCCGAACCCTCTGCTCATCTACCTAAAACCTTCTGCGAGTGAGCCGGTTCTCCAAGCAGAGATTTGGAGGGAGATCTTTATCCTCAGCAGGGCCTCCATCTGGAATAGCCTCCCTGCCGCCCTCCGTCTAGAGCCTGATCACCTTAATTTCTGGAAACTCCTTAAGACATTCCTCTTCTCCTATTCCTTCTCTCTCCCTCCACTCTGCTAACCTCTCTCTCCTCTCTATCCCTCTCTCTCCCTCCTTTTTCCACACAGCTTGCCGACTGGCCACCGTGTGCGCCTCAGAGTCTTACAGGTCTCTGTCACCCTCGCCAGTCCTCTTGCACTTGCCTCCAGGCCTGCACTTACCACATTGCTACTGCACTTGGTCAATGGCCCATGAAAATGGCATCTCTCAGCACTTACCCAGTTTCTGACTAACTGGGTGCACTTGCATTCCCTCCTGCACTTGTCCTCCCCCCTGTCCCCCGACCTCCCCTCTCCTGTGCCGCCTGTGCACTTGCACGATCTGAATGTACCATGCCTTGAAGAACGTCTATCTGTCTCCCCTCCTTGTATGGTGACACCTCAATGCACTTGGAAAAACTGCACAATCGTTGTCAGACCTATTTGCTATTATCTACACGTTCATTGTATTATATGCACTTACTCTGCCTGTGCAGACTTGTATTATTCAGAAATTCAAGGGCTCTGAATGACTGTTGTTGTTTTCCTTGTTCCCTCCCTCCTTGAGTGCTTTGAAACACTTGCCTTGTGTATAGGCGCTTTACAAATAAACATTACCATACGATACCATTACCTCCACTTTTTTGCCCGGTAACAGAATTACCTCAGTTTTACTGCACTTCCACATTCCCCTCGAGTTTTCCTCTAAATATTAGGGGATTTACTGCAAAAATAAACCCATGGAGTCCTGTGAAGTCTAGAAATGGGGAATTACACTGCCCTACAATCACTCGTAAACCTGTAGTAAGCCCACTGGACTGAGTGGCCGTAACGATAAACGATTTGGGTGATAATTCAGCTGATTTACTGCCGAATTACTGTCTAACTCGTAATGAGGTAATATGTCTTGCTTGTACGCTTCTGTTTCCCTTTTGCCCCATTCAATGTGATTTTGCGGGCGCCTTCCCTCTTTCCTTCATCAGAGTTGATTTGCATAATCGTATCTAAGTGTATGTGAGCAATGCCCATCACTTGGAGCAGGTGTCGGTGATTCATTTTGCAACCTCCTTTATATTACCTTCCCTGATTTCGGATTGTCTTTTTATGACCTCACTGCTCGAGTTGCTAGCCAAAGCCCGGCACTGACTGGCTTATTGTGTTTATGTGAGAAAAGAGAAGTCTGTTCCAACAACAAAACGCTAATGTTGCTTAACAAGCGATTCAAATATAACGCATTACAAGTTAGATTTAACTCTCCTTTTATTGGCGGCAAACTTGAAGTGCCTAAATTAAGTTGCAGCACTCCAAGTCTCCAGAGACTCTGTTCAGCCTGTTAGGCTTTAACGGCCAATATCTTGTTTTAACGGCTTCCTCTTTTAAATAGAAAAAAAATCAATTACAAGACACAGATGTTTAACAAAACGTCAAAGTCCTTTCTGCTAATCTCGATGGTTATCGCCTGATGGCTTCTAATGGAATGGATCACTCACACCTCCTGTACTGTGCTGTTATCATTATGTCATCTAGAGAGCGCTTAAGTGTGAAAGCAATGCAGGGTATTAGTGCCTTTTCTTCTTATTTCAGCACCGTGACCAACCTAACGTTATCTTCTAGCAATATTGAGACTCTAATTAAAGTATTGCTATTGAATTAATTGGTGCGTTATTTCTAAGTCTGAAGCACGTTTGGCCACACTGCCGAGTGGAAAGCAGCATTTGGATTTGCTCGTATGTCTCCTTGTGTGTTCATATCTGTTTATTGCTTGCATTCATCTCTGCTTTTGCCTTTTCTGGAGCATGAGTGGACACATTCTCTCTCTTTGTTGAATGGCTACTCTGGGATATGTAGTTTGAACCATCCTCGTATTTATGTGGGGCGCAGGCCTCGACCAGAGGTGGTCATGATAGCCTAACTTCCTTTATCTTATGGAAAGTATTTGTGGGATGTAATGTTCCACAATTAACCATGCGTGTCATTGTTTTATAGATAGCAAGCATGACAGTCTTTCTTTTTTGTCTGTATTGGAGAGATCAGGGTTTGTAAGGTGCCTCCTTCGCTTTGTGTCCCTGGCCGACACCTTCTTTTGGAGGTCTCTTTGATAGTCTGTCTTATAACTCTCTGTTGCAGAGTCTTCCATTTGGCTGAACTATTTGGATATTCCACATTTGTGTATGTGGTGTTTGGCTTGGGTCCCATAATAGTCACTGTTCTATTTCTCTATTGGAGTGACTCGGTGGAGGGTTGCAATTAAAATCATCCCCGTACTTTGGGGGTTGAAGACTTATGTGAAATTTCTATGCTGATTTCAAGTTTTCATTTCATAGTTTTCAACATATGCCTTCTTTTTCACACCAATATAAATACCAATAAAAGATTTGTAATACTAAAGTTGCTGTGTTTTTTATAAAAAAGATGAAACTAATGAATCATTTTGAGCCATTATTAATCGCATAGTTCTTTCTCCAGCACGGGGTCTGGCATGGATTAGCATGCTCATGAATATTTCCCATCGTCAGGCCGGGAATCCTCGGTAAAAGAAAAAACAATTTCACTTTCACATACAAACTGGATTGCTCCTCTAAACCAGTCACTCTACTCTGGGTTATACTGCCCCCAGCCAATGACTGCTCTCTCCCTAATTCCCCATAGTCAGGCCGGGAATCCTTGGTAAAAGAAAAAACAATTTCACTTTCACATACAAACTGGATTGCTCCTCTAAACCAATCACTCTACTCTGGGTCATACTGCCCCCAGCCAATGACTGCTCTCTCCCTAAACCCCTCCTCTTCCGGCAGCCATCTTCAGATTTTTACTGCACGTTCAAGTGTTGGGAGTCCTCGAGTTTTGCTCTGTGACCTATTCTATGGTTTTCGTGCTTTTTCGAGAAAAAGTTCTATTTTTGCCAAAACAGAGCCGGTGTGCTCTTCTCTCCATCTGCCGACAAGCAGGGATCCCTTTGTCAGCGAATTTCAGAGGCCCTCAAGGGCAAGGATCAGCGAATTTTCATAAAAGTTTCCAGAAGGCCATCGGGCCTACTCCACGCACCTCTGACCGTGATGGAGGAGAAGGAAGGAAGTTCCCTTTTCAAGCTCTGCACCAGATGCTGACTGCAGAACATGTTTGTGGAGGACTAACACCTTCAATGCCTCTACTGCATTCAACCGGACCACAAAGAAGGAGATTGCGAGATCTGCCTCGGCTTCTCCAAGAGAATGATGAAGGATCAACACAGTAGACTGGCGGTGTGGCTAAGCACCAAGGCCTCTGCCCCAAGCAGGGACATGCCTCAGCTCGGACCAACAGGTCCAAAGGGCAGACTTCTAAGTCCTTTGAGGGCACGCCTCTGTCAGGGTTGCTGCGCAAGCGGGTCGCCTGATGGGCAGGGCACGATCAACGTCACCATCTGCCTCCATCGCCAGCCAAAAAGGAAGTCTCCCAACCCAGCTAAGCTGTGGGAGAAGCCTGAGAAGCCTAGGGTGGAGAAAAAGACGGTGACCTGCCCAAGAAGGTCCAGGCTGCGCTGGAGAAATCTTCGTCGACGATTGAACTGGTGGGGGCCGCTCTCTCGAAGGCCAAAGGGGCTGACCCCATGAAGGTAGTCCCTACTGTGCCCAGGGTATACCTGCCCCCGAGGCGGGAGCCCTCATCCGGCGTCAACCTCCACAACTGTGCCTGGCACCCTCCTCTTGGTGGACCCAGACATGGGGACGGACACAACGACGGACGATGCAGACAACATCATCATGGCAACCGAGGGTATCCCCACCGGATGAGGTGGAGTCGTTTAATACCATGGTCACCAGAGCTTCTGAACTTTTCCAATTGACGACCAAGGAGACCAAGAAGGTGGACTTCCTATAACAGAGGCGCGAGGCTAAGACCATCATGGCAGTAGCCCTCTTGCACGACGTGTGGGAGGAAGGCTTAGCCCTCCTGAAGAATCCTTGCATGGCCACGGCTAAGTGCGATAGGCTGGAGAAAAAGTACCAGGTGCCGAAGTCCGCACCCAAGTGCCTAAAGTCGCAACTGTCGCCAGACTTGGTGGTGTCGGCGATTGTGAGGAAGAGGTCATCTACCCCCTTGTCGCCGTCCTCAGTCCCTCTGGACAGCAGGGGAAGAAGTTGGACGCCATGGGGAGGAAGGTCATTTACTCTGCGGCTTCGACAATCAAGGCAGCCAACACATTGGCGATCCTGCCCAGGTGTACGACAGGAAACTGTGGTACAAGCTGGCCCCGATTCTGGAGTTCCTACCCAATGACAAGCTGGTGGAGGCAATAGCACTCCTCCAGGAAGGTGCAGTGGCTTCGGACCATGCCATCACAGTCGCCCTGGATATCGCAGACACAGGTTTCCGGCAGATGAGGAACAGTGTCTGCCTCTGTCATCGAGGCTGGCTGAAGGCCACCACTTTCCACTAGGAGGTCCAGACGAGGGTACTGGACATGCCCTTTGACGGGGATAACCTCTTCAGGAAGGCAGTCGACGAGTCCTTGCAGGCCATGAAGACAGATACAGAGTTGGCTCGTGCCCTGGGTACTCACCAACAGCACTGCTATACCTTTCGCACCTCCAAAGGAAAGTCGGGCAGATCGATGAAAGGTTTATCCTCGTTGTACCGTCAGCCCTCTCGGTCCACGACCCAGGAGATTTACAGAGGCTGTTCCACGGCTTTCGCTGGAGGTGGTCAGTGCCATCATTGCAGGCGCCAAAGCAGGACTGAACCGGCCAGGATGTCGGGCCCCCACCCATGCACCACGGTGGGAGGCCGGCTGACGGGATTTGTCAGCGAGTGGGAAAAGATCTCCACCGAAAGATGGGTGCTGGACGCTGTCACCCAAGCACATACCCTAAAGTTTCAGCAAAAGTGTCAGCGGATCCATCCTGTGACCCGGCAGGAGCAACGCATCCCTCAGCTCCTGCAGGAGGTACGGGCCATGCTACAAAAAGGGTTGATAGAGCTAATTCGAAGACGACTCCGGGCTCCAGATTCTACTCCAGATACTTCTTAGTCAAAAAGAAGACAGGGCTGGAGGCCCATTCCAGACCTGCAGTGTCTCAACAAGTTGCTCAAGTCCCAAAAATTCTGGATAGTCACGTTGCAGCACGTGCTCGGACAACTGGAGGAAGGAGACTTCTTGGTGTCGCTGGATCTGGAGGACGCCTACTTCCAAACCCCCATTCACAGGAAGCATCGAAAGGTTCTACGCTTCGTGGTGCAAGGAAGGCACTACCAGTTCAAGGCCTTCCCTTTCAGCCTAAAATCAGCTCCCAGGGTGTTCACGAAGTGCCTGGCACCAGTGGCGGCCCATCTACATCTACGAGGGATACTCGTGTACCCATACCTCGACAACAGGCTCATCTGGGCCACTTCAAGGGAGGTAGCCATCGAACACATGGAGACGGCCATCCAGTTGCTGATGGATCTGGGCTTCTCCATCAATTACCCGAAGTTCTGCTTGACGCCATCACAGAACGAACTGTTCCTAGGAGCCAGGCTCAACACAGTCTCCTGCCTAGCATCGCCCTTGGAGGAGAGGATAGCGGCCATGCTGGGGAAAGTACAACGGCTGTTGTCACTGAAGACAGCCAAGGTGCAGACCATCAAGTCGTTGCCCGGCATGATGTTGTCTTGCATCTACCTTATCCGGCTATCAAGGTTGCAGATGCAACCAGTTCAGGAGTTCCAGTATGCTCGCTGGATACAAGTGTCAGGAAGCTTCATGGACGAGATCCCTCTCGACGAGGAGGTCCGTTGGGTAGTAAGGTGGTGGGGCGCTCACTCCATCATCAGCCGGGGTACAGGGTTTCAGAACCCCCCATACCAGGAGACGGTTACCGCTGACACTCCCCTGGAGAGCTGGGGAACCCATACCGGACGTCTGCACGCCAGAGGCCTGCGGCTGCCGGAGGAGAAGGATCTCCACATCAATATACTGGAGCTGCATGTAGTGTTCTCGGCCCTCAAATCATTCCTTCCGTCCCTGAAGGGCAAGGCGATGAGGATCTTTACGAACAACACCACCATAATGTTCTACATCAAGAAGCAGAGGGGCACTCGATCCCCTGTGCTCTCTAGGGAGGTGCAGAACTTGTGGCACTGGCCGGCGAACAAGAGATGTTCCTCATCCCCTTTCAGCTAGCGGGAGTAAAGAACACCATCACCGACTCCCTCAGCAGGGAGTTGCGCTCCTGCCACTAGTGGGAACTTTGGTAGGACCAGCTAGACTGCATCTTCATCAAGTGGGGCGGGCCCCAGATTGATCGGTTTTCAACGGTGGGGAACTCAAAATGCCAGAAATTTGCCAGCAGGTTCCAGCAGCAGAGGAGCATGGGGGACGCGTTCTCCTTCCTGTGGAAAAGGCCTGTTTCTGTACGCATCCCCCCCATTGCCTCGCCTTCTGCGAGTCATCAGTCAACTCAAACACTGCCGATGCATGATGATATACTTTACCACGGCCGACGCAGATTTGGTACCCAGACCTTCTCAGTCTGTCAGCATCTCCTACGGTCAAGCTGCCAGTGGTCGCAGATATGCTCACCAGAGAAGGAGGCGCAATACTGCATCATGACCCAGGATCACTGAGCCTGAGGGCTTGGCTCCTGCTGCCCTAGTGTTTGGAGGATACAAGTTGCCGGTGGAGTGTAGGGAGGTGCTTGCCAAGGCCACAGTGGCGTCAACTCTTACGTGCTATGGTCACAAGTGGAAGCGTTCCGCTACGTGGTGCCAGTTGCAGAAGATCACCCCTCTGAGGGTCACGGCCCCACAGATTCTTCCATACTTGATGTCCTTGGCCAAGGTGGGGCTGACGCACACCTCTATCAAGGTGCATCTGGTGGCTATCTCCCGCTACATCAGGTATCCAGGAAGATCTTCTCTTTGGTCCCAACGTCCCATGAAGGAATTCCTCAAAGAACTGTTTTGATCTTTCCCGTAGGTGAAGGCTCCTGCCCCGATGTGGGAACTCAATATGGTGCTGACGAGGCTCATGGGAGCCACAATCGCGCCTATGCATCAGGGCTCTCTCAAGTTCCTCTCGTGGAAAACAGCTTTCCTTGTGGCTATCACCTCTGCCAGGAGGGTGGGTGAGACCCAGCCCCTATGCTGCAAACAGCGATATCTGACTTTCCACTAATCGAGGGTGGTGCTACGGACACACCGCTCCTTCATGCCAAAGGTTCCATCAAAATTCCACCTCAACAAGCCTTTGGTGTTACCGAAGCCTTCATCACGGGCTGAAAGGGCCTTGCACTCGCTGGTCGTTGCTCGTGCTCGGAATATCACGCAGAAAGAGTTTTCAGAAAGTGGCTCAACTGTTCGTAAACTTTGGTCCTGTGAACCATGGGAGGCCCTGTCCAAGGCTTCCATCTCCAGGTGGCACTCCGGCTGTAGCACACACTGTCATCGGTTGGCCAACCGACCGCTGCCCGGCCGTCCAAGAGCCCATTCCACCAGAGTGATTGCTGCGATGACGGCGTTCCTACCTGGTGGGTCCCTGCTGGACATCTGCAGTGCTGCTACGTGGAGGTCCACGCATACCTTCACGAGATTCTACTGCATCCACAGGGATTACAGGGAGGAGTCTAGTCGGCCAACCAGTGCTGCGCAACCTGTTCACTTGAGGTGAGTCTGTTCCAGAGGTAATAGTTGATTGCTTCTGTTGAGCCTTGCCAACTCCCGTGGTTGTGTGATGTTGTACTGCTATGTATTCTTTATTCATGAGCATGTGAATCCATGCCACATCCCATGCTGGAGAAGGAACAAGTTACTCACCTGCAACTATTGTTCTCCAGCATGGGTCTGGCATGGATTCACATGCAAATCCTCACTCCTGCCCCTATGCGGCTCTTCTTGGTCATACTGCCACTTTGCGTGCTTATTAAATCAGAAGATGGCTGCCAGAGGAGGGGTTTAGGGAGATGGCGGTCATTGGCTGGGGGCAGTATGACCCAGAGTACACTGATTGGTTTAGAGGCGAAATAAAGTTCGTAAGTGAAACTGTTTTTTCTTTTACCAAGAATTTCCGGCCTGGCGACAGGGAATATACATGAGCATGAGAATCCATGCGAGTCCCATGCTGGAGAACAATATTTACAGATAAGTAACCTGTTCCTTTTTGGGTAAAGTCCATCTACTACCCTTAGCCATAAGTGCTAGTATGATTTTCTGTTAAGATGTAACTACTTTTCACTTTCCTTTACGCTTTTTACATACATCCTGATTTCCATAAGAAGGCATTGAAGTCCCGGTAGTGGAAATGTTAACCAACGGTTGGAGACTATCTTTTTCTATAGGCTTTGTCATGTTTTCCTAGAGGGGTAATTAAATACATTTTCTTTTCATTTCTTTTCATAACAGCAGCTTTAAATTGCCAGACTTGCTTGGGGAATATTTCATTCACTGACGTTCAATTTGCAGATTGCTCACTGTGGCTCACTCCGTAACAGAAGCATTGCAGCTCTCAAATGTATTAAACCTGAACTGTTTAGGATTTTAGGGGTCTTTTCCTTCTCTCTTCTAAATAGGTTGGGAAATGTACACTTTGATTTTGTCCTAAAGCATTGACCCACTTCATCTTGTGCTTGCTTTCAGTCTTTTGTATTTTTAACAATGACTCCATCTGTAAAGAACATGCACCACTTGTGGTAAGGGTATTGAAGAAACAATCTAATCATTGGTACTCTTCCTCATTAGCCCTTTTGATAAAAAAATATTGTTAGGTGGAAAGTCTCTTAAGAAAGCAGAGAAGCCCAACATCAGTGCTGAAAAACTGTCGCCAAGTCTAAATTTTTACACAGTAGAATCCAGTTTTCATTTAATAGACCCCGCAAACTTTTCTCCGTGATTGGGAATCTTTTTCATCCTAGTTGCAGCTCAGGAGCTGTTGTACCCTCTACTTGTCAAGCTAATGCTTTATTATTAACAAAATCAAAACGATTCAGGATTCGTCGGGTGGTATTTTTAAAATACCACGTCTTTGCTATCACCATAACACACATATTAAGCCAATACATCTTTGTTTTAGGTATGCTTTTGGGACTCTTCTTCCCCACTCTTAAATCTGTATTCTCAGTATTACTTCCCCATGCCAATTGTCCATCGCCTTCTCCGAATACTGTGTGGCTGTGGCTGACTCTAACAACAAATCTAGATCACTGATCTGGCACGCAAAATAGTCTATATTTTTCAGCTTTGCCAAACTTCCACAAGCACTGCTGCTCTCACATTTACGCACCTTCATTTTCACTGTCTTCGTCCTTCACCAAGTCCCATCAACCAAATTAACTTTTATTGCCTTCACTCGTTGCGAAAAACATGACACATTTATTTTTGAATTATTTTGAAAGCAAATCATATGCCCAACGAATGAAGCCCTATGCACAGCAAAGACTAAGTGCAGTTAAAAATAAAATGCAACTGATAACATCTCAACTCAATTACTTGAAATACACTTCCAGTCACAGATAAGAATGAACCAGCAATACAAATAAAAATAACTGAAACGGGAAAAGTTAGGCAAATCGTAAGCATCAAGCCGAAACAAGTGGGAACTCTGTTAAACCTTGCAGAGCAATGTGTAGACATGACTACTTTCTCACGATCAGCGTTTCCACTTCACTGCAGGGTGTGATGGTGTACAAGAGCAGTGTCTGGGGTGGAGTCTAGTCTGGCCTTGCACTTGGATATGCACTTTTTTATTTATAGTTGATTTGTAAGATGCCCAATGATATGAGTAGACTGCTTCGATGCACCATGAGAGGAAGGGATAGTTAAGGGTATAGTGAAAGGAAAGGGGGCGGGGGGCAAATAAAAGGTCATCAAAGTTCTGTGGACCAGTATAAGTGCCATGGTGAAATGTAGTATATTTGTAATACGCTGCCTCATTGGGGACTGGCAAGATGTAGAATTGCCAACATATACATGAGGGCATAAGAAAGGCGTCCACCCAGGCCAGCAGTGTATTGGCAACTGCAAATCTGGCCTGGACGTCTTCAAACAATAGCGTCGAGAAACTGCCTCGGTGGCATGGCTCTATCTACGGTGGAAGAGTAGTCATTGCAGCCTGCTTTGAAGCTAAGAACAACAAAGAATATTCAGGAGGGAGGCACATTCCTTGGCAACTGCTGACTACTGGGGTAGTCACAAACACCACGGGAGGAATTAACAGGACAAGGTAGGCAAGGATCACTGGCAAAGGTACTTCTTCTGCTTTACTAGTCCTGTGGCCAAGTCAGGAATTTTGTGCTTCTTCAAACCAATACTGGACTTCCAAAGTGCACCTGCCAAGGAAAACAAATTCATACTATATGTATGAGCTCCCCAACCAGCAGCTTTAAGGTACACATGTGGCATTCATCCTTCCTCACAAGCTTTCTTGTGCCAGTATCTTTCAGGATTTGGTATGATGCACATCAGGATCGAGTACACCCGAGGATACCACAACACCCAGCCGTCAATTTGCATGCAAAATCTAATGTTTACTTTCCACTGGCTTATTGGTTTTCACGCTGTTTCTTGCACAAGGAACACGTCTGTATTGCTCATATGTGAGAGTAGAATGTAGATGCAGAAGGCAGTTACAGTTACTGAGCCAAGAGCTTAGGGAGTACAGTATAGATGTGGTGTTGATGATTGGAATACTATAGAAAGAACTGCTGAGTTAAACAATGTCCAGTCACCCAGTTTAGATATTAATAAAGTGGTAAGGCACTGGATAGAAGGGGACTTTCCTGTGTCACAGGATCAATATCACACGTAAAAAGGCCATTAATCTGTTCACTGCCACCAACCCAGATGGCAGGGCATGTAATGCAGTGGTGGTGTACGATCTGGCAAACCAGTTCTCCAGCAGCATGAAAGAGTGCATAATTAGCAAAGCTGTGTAATGTAGCAGTTTAGTGACCTAATAGAAAAAGTGAACGTTCCGATGGATTAAGGACCTACACAGATTAGGGTTGTTTTTATGTTACATTCACACAAATGAGATTGAAGCGCAGGAATTTAGTATACCTCTGATAGGATGTTCAGGTTTGGGAATTTCAATACATTGAAAGTCGTTAGCAATGTTGTGGGTGGCACAGCTTTGTACTCTACAATGAAACCTTAGTTCTGCTGAAAGAGAGACCACCAAAATGGTTTGGGGTTTCTCCCTTCATTAGCAACAACAATTTCATAGGTTTTTCCCAGGGTTTATTTTGTTGACGGCATATTTGAGCCTGCTCTGAAGTTTACTTCCAAAGTGGTTTGGACAGGGTCCAGATGTGTGTAGTTTGATGACTATAGTTGGATTAATTCTGTTAATTTACAAGAGACGTATGACTTCCTGGGGTCTGCTGAAGAGCCGGATCTCGAGTGCTCTCGGGATGGCCTGATGGTCCTGCAGCATGCTTGTTCCTTTGGGCATCAAGTTCCAAAGTCTAGTGGCCCTGATTGGTAAAAAGGAGCTCCCATTGTGTTTGCTGCTGTAGTGAGGCACTCCCAAAAGCACAGTGTCGCTGTATCTTAATGGTCTTGTCAGCTAATACGGTGTGAGTTTCTTTTTTATGAAGTCTGTCATCCCACTGTGTAAGGCACAGTGTGCAATGCAGAGTACCTTGGAGTTAACTCTTTATCTTGCATGTAGTCAGTGTAAAACTCATATTGCTGTCCAGTCATAGAAACAGTATTGGTGCTGCATTCTGCATTCTCTATAGCTTCTTCAACGACTGCTCTGTAATGCCTTAGTAGATGTTCATCATGTAATTCAGCCTTGTTAGTACCATGGAGATTTTGTTCTTTTCGAGAAGGTGAGATAAGAGGCAAAGAAGCACTTTCTGACCAGAGAAGCAAAGGACCTGTAACTGTTGGTCTCCATCATGGGTCTGGCATGGTTTCACATGCTCATGAATATTCCCTGTTGTCAGGCTGGGAATCCTTAGTAAAGAAAAAATCAGTTTCAGTTTCGTTTCTCAACTCTTTCTCCTAATAACCAATCACTGGTCTCTGGGTCATACTGCCCCAGGCCAATGACTGCCCTCTACCTAAGCCCCTCCTCTGGCAGCCATCTTCAGATTTGATAGCACTTAAAATGGCAGTAGGACCAGGAGAAGAGCCACAGAGGGGTAGGCGGGAGGGTTTGCATGTGAATCCATGCCAGACCCATGCTGGAGAACAACAGTTACAGGTAAGTAACTTGTTTCTACTCCAGCATGGGGTCTGGCATGGATTCACATGCTCATGAATAAAGAATATATAGCATTACACACATGCACAACCACGGGAAGTGGAAAGGCTCAACATTAAGCATTTCAACAACTCAACATTAAGCATCTCTTACCTCCTCACCAGGCTCACCTTCAAACGAATAGGTTGCGCAGCACTGCTTGGCCGACTCTGGACTCCTCCTGCAGATGTCCAGCAGGGGCACACCAGACAGGAATGCCATAGTTGCAGCGATCGCTCTGGTCGAATGGGCTCTCGGACGGCCAGGCAACAGTCGGTTTGCCAACCGATGGCAATGGGTGATGCAGCCGGAGAGCCACCCGGAAATGGAAGCCTTGGGGAGGGCCTTCTCTTGGTTAACAGGTCCAAAGTTCACAAACAGCTGTGATGTCTTTCGAAAACTCTTTGTGCGGTCCACATAGAACTTCAGCGCACTAGCCACATCCAGCGAGTGCAAAGTCCTCTCAGCCAGCAACGAAGGCGACGGGAAAAAAACAGGTAACACCAAGGGCTCGTTGAGATAGAAGTCCGACGGCACCTTGGGCATGAATGAGGGGTGCGTCCTTAGCATGACCCTCGTTTCGTAGAAGGGCAAGTACCGAGGCTTACAGGAGAGGGCCTGGATCTCTCCCACTCGTCGTGCGGAAGTGATGGCCACAAGAAACACTGTCTTCCACGAAAGGAATTTAAGAGGCGCCGAATGCAGAGGCTCGAACGGAGAACCCATGAGCCTAGTCAGCACCACGTTGAGCTCCCATGCTCGGGCCGGAGCCTTCACCGGCGGGAACAAGCAGAAAAGTCCTTTCATAAACTCTTTCACCAGGCGTTGCAACCACAGCGATGACCGCCCCGGAGTTCTGGTGTAGCATGAGATAGCCGCCAGGTGGTTCCTGATAGAAGCGTGCGCCAGCCCCGCCTTGGTCAGCAACAGCAAGTATGGCAGCACTTGAGGGGCCATAATGTATAGAGGGTTTATCTTCTGTGCACGGCACCAGACGGTGAACCACTTCCATTTATGTCCGTAACGCTTAAGAGTCGAAGAAGCCCTGGCCTTGGCAAGTACCTCCTTGCAGTCTGCCGGGATCTCGTATCCTCCAAACTCTAGCGCTGCAGGAGCCAGGCCTGCAGGTTCAGCGACCCCGGGTCGTGGTGCAGAAGATCTGCGTCCACCGGAAGCTTGACTGAGGGGACGCTGACATGTCCAGAAGGTCCGGGTACTATGTCTGCCTTGGCCACGCCGGTGAGACGAGGATCATCCTGCAGCGGGACCATCTGAGTTGACTCATGAGTCGCAGAAGCAACAGCAATGGTGGAAACGCATAGAGGAACAGGCCGTCCCAGGGGAATGAGAACGCATCCCCCATGCTCCCCGGCTTGGGAAACCTGCTGTCAAACCTCCGGCACTTGGTGTTCGTCGCCGTCACAAATAGATCGCTCTGGGGATTGCCCCATTGTCGAAACAGTAGTTCCACCTGATCCTACCGAAGTTCCCACTCGTGGCTAGAGCGTAGCTCCCTGCTGAGTGAGTCAGTGACAGTGTTCTTCATTCCTGCCAGGTGAAAGGGTACCACGAACATCCTCTGGCCGACGGCCCAGTGCCATAGATCCTACGCTTCCTTGGAGAGAGCTGGGGATCTGGTGGCCCCCTGCTTCCGAATGTAGAACATCATGGTGGTGTTGTCGGTGAAGACCCGCACCACCTTGCCCTTGAGGGATGGAAGGAATGACTCGATGGCCCAAAACGCGGCCCAGAGCTCAAGGACGTTGATGTGCAACGACTTCTGCACCGGGAGCCAAAGGCCTCTTGCGTGGAGATTTCCAGTATGTGCGCCCCATCCCTCCAGGCAGGCGTTCGTTGTCACCACCTGATGCGCTGGAGTTTGAAAGTCTGTACCCGCTGCAAGATGCGCACAGCTGCCCCACCAATGAATCGCTTGCCGAAAAGTATTGTTGAGGGCGATCTTGTCTTCGAAGCTTCCTGACACTTGTATCCAACGTGCATCGAGGAACTCCTGCAGCGGCCGCATCCGCAGCCTGCACAGGCGCACGAGGTAGATGCAAGATGACATCATGCTGAGCAGGGACTTGATGGACCTCACCCTGGTAACTTCCATGGTCAACAGCCGTTGTACCTTGCCCAGGATGGCCTTCGTCCTCTCCTCCGACGGTGAAGCCAACCGCGCCACTGTGTTGAGTCTGGCTCCTAGGAACAGGGCGTACTGCGACGGTACCAAGTGGGACTTTGCAAAGTTGATCGAGAATCTCAGTTCCATGAGCAGGCGGACGGTCTTCGCTGTGTGGTCGACGGCGAGTTCTCTTGATTTTGCCCGGATGAGCCAATCGTCCAGGTAGGGGTAAACGTGGATCTCCCGCAGACACAGCCACGCTGCCACTGGTGCCAGGCACTTGGTAAAGACCTTTGGGGCCGACTTCAACCCAAGGGCAGGGCCTTGAACTGGTAGTGCCGTCCTTGGACGACGAAGCGTAGGAACTTTCGATGTCCTTTGTATATGGGCATGTGAAAGTAAGCATCCTCCAAGTCCAGCGACGATAGGAAGTCGCCTTCCTCCAGCTGTCCCAGCACGTGCTTAAGGGTAACCATCCGGAACTTTTGGGTCTTGATGTATTTGTTGAGGTGCCGAAGGTCGAAGATGGGTCGCCAGCCGCCGGTCTTCTTTCGGACGAGGAAGTACTGCGAGTATATTCCGGAGCCCGGAGCCTATTTGGGACGAGTTCTATCGCGCCCTTTCTCAGCATGGCTCGTACCTCCAGAAGCAGCTGTGGAACGTGGTTTTCTTTCCTGGCCACAGGAGGGAAATGGGGGCACTTTCTTTGAAACTCCAGAGTGTGCCCGTGGGCCAGGGCATCCAGCATCCAACGGTCGGTGGAGATGGACTCCCACACCCTGACGAAGTTCGCCAGTCGGCCTCCCACGGGGTGCTTAGGTGGGGGCCCAACATCCCGGCCGGTTCAATCCTGTTTCGCCAAGGCCTTGCCACCCTGGGCTCCTTGGCGACGACGACGGTATCCACCGGTCTTGCTGCAGCGTCTGTAGGCTTCCTGCGATGAGGAACGGGCAGCTTGACAGTACGACGATGAACTGCCACTGAATCCTTTGGAGGCACCTTGAGACTTGCCTCCGGAGGTCCAAAAGGATGGCTGTCATTGATGAAGAGCGCCTAGGGCACTGGCCGTCTCAGTAGTCACTTTGATGGCCTGTAGCGACTCGTCCACTGCTTTCCCGAATAGGCTGTTTCCGTCGAAGGGCATGTCCAGTACCCTGGTCTGCACATCCTGACGAAATCGATGGCTTTAAGCCAACCGCGCAGGCACAGGCAAATGCTGTTGCCCATCTGGCGAAAGTGTCGGCGATGTCCGTGGCCACCGTGATGGCGTGGTCCGACGCCACCTCGCCTTCCTGCAGGATTTCAAGGGCTTCCACCCTCTTGTCGTCTAGAAGGAAGTCCAGGAGGGGAGCGATCTTGAACCACAGCTCCCTGTCGTAGTGTGCCACAATCGCGAGGGTATTGGCCGCCTTGATGACCCGTCGTCCCATGGCGTCCAGCTTCTTCCCCTCGCCGTCCGGTGGGAAAGTGGAAGTTGATGCCGTCGCCCCTGCCGATTTCTTCTTGACTGCCACTGAGACGGCCGAATCCGTAGAGGGTTGTGCTCTGAGACACATTTGCAGGGGCCGTGGATGAGTTTTTCAGCAGAGACAGTCCTTCGTCCCAGATGTCGTCCAGTAACGGGACTGAGAGGATGGTCTTCCTCTTGGCCTCCCGTCGTTGGTAGAGGAAACCTTCCTTCTTCTGCACTTCGGGGCATGGCTGGAAAAACTCTGATGCCCTGGCGATCATGGTGTGAAAGGAGCCAATTTCGTCGGGGGGAGGCCCGTGCAGGGGGTGATGGGAAATCCGTCCCATCGTCACTACCATCGTCGTCCGTCCCCGTCGTTGCTGTCTCCGTTCCCGTCTCATCCCTCGGTGGAGGGGATGGAGGTGAAGGCTGGAAAGGAGGAGGAGGCTGGGTAAGGCTCTGCTTGCTCGGTGGCCCCCCCGGCAGTCCAGGCGCCGCTGGATCGTCCCGAATTATCTTGTGGCATAGGCATCGGTTGCGACGGGAGCAGCGGCTCGGGCGTGGGGTCCTCCGTTTCCTCCACGGCCCGCGGCTCCTCATCGGCTCCACCATTGCTCTCCACGTCCGCCTCATCGGGATCCCTTCCGTAGGCCTCAAACCTCTTGTCCAGGATAGCTTTGACGCCTTCCAGCTCATCCTTGGAGGTGGTATCTGTGTCCGTTATGGCTACCGTGCCCCCCCTCTTTCTCGTCCCTGGGTTTCACAGGGGTCTTCTCGATAGGCTGAAAAGATGATTCCCTCCGGGGTGGCAAGAAAACTCTAGTCCCGGAGGTCGTCTCCACTGGGGTAGCCTCCACAGGCTTTGCCAGGGCCGCCACGACTCCTTCAATCGAGGCCTTCGCCGGGTGAATCAGGGCCTTCACGACCTTGGGTGCGTCTGAGGCCTTCACCTTAGGGGGGGTCACCGCCTCGCCCCCCCTTGGTTTTCTCCATCGGGATCGACCGGGCTTCTCCTGAAGCTTACCCGGGTTCTCTGACTTCCTTTTCCCCAAGCCAGAGCGTCGGCATGTGGATGATGGTGTCAGTGACATCGCGCTTTGCCTGGCAGCCGAGGAGCCCGAACCAACGGCGCTCCCGGTGCCCGAGGACTCACGGTGCTTTGCCTTTTGTTGGGCCCCCGTCGCCGGAGCGCCCTCAAAGGTCTTAGAAGACCGCTCGGACTTCTTCTTCTCACCTGCTGCTGGGCTTTTCCCCTCCAGCCAGTTGGTGAGCCGGGTACGACGGTCCTTCATTGTCCGGGCAGACATGTTCTTACAGAACGCACAGTCCTTCTCACCGTGCAACTTGTCGGCGTGAAGGCAGTAGAGGCACCGGGAGTGCTCATCCTCCTTGAATACATTCTGTAATCCACATCCTGGGCAGTTCCTGAACAGGTTGGATCCAGTAGGTGTCGAATCTCCCTTGTCCTGGGCCATGTCCGAATCGGGGTAGGCCTCAAAGGTCTTCCGGATTCCTCCAAGAAGTGTAATTCGATGAAAATCCGCCCTTGAGGGCGTGGAAAATTCTGAAACCTGTCCCCGTTGATCGGAAGTAGAATCGGTGGAGCTTGAGGCTCGAATTGACCAAAGAAATAAGAGGAAACTCTTTGAAAAAACGCAATACGCAGTAAAAGCTCGAGAGCTACAGCACGAAGACTCCCAACACTTGAACGTGCGGTAAAAATCTGAAGATGGCTGCTGGAGGAAGGGCTTAGGTAGAGGGCAGTCATTGGCTGGGGGCAGTATGACCCAGATACCAGTGATTGGTTATTAGTAGAAAGACAGTTCAGAAATCAAACTGAAACTGATTTTTTCTTTACCGATGATTCCCTGCCTGATGACTGGGAATATTCATGAGCATGTGAATCCATGCCAGACCCCATGCTGGAGAACATGGAAGACATCTTATTAAGGAAACTTAAAATTGTTCTTCCAGCGGCAGCTTCAAAATAGCAGCTTTAAAGTATTGGTCTTGTTAGACCACTTAAAGTGTTATCCTGGCCCCAGGAAGACCATTGACTTGCTGACCAGAAGCTTTTGGTTGTTGGGTTGGGAACACAAAATGACTGATAACTTTGCTTATTGTGTAACATGTGCTAGGGCCAAAAGCTCGATGAAGGCCCTGATAGGAGAACTGTGTCCACTCACCACACCCAATATTCTGTGGCAAAAAAATGTCAGTGGATTTTCTTGGGGCAGTATGTCACGGTTGACTGTCTGGTTAGACGTCCAGGACCCACAGGTACAAAAGGAAAAATCTTTATTGACTTAGTTGCAGAAAGCATAACCCAAAACTCCTCCTTCCCACTTCCCCCTTCATGAAACCTCTGAAAGAGAAATACACTTAAAATGGACCCACAAAAGCAAGAGGTAGAGTTGTGTATTGAAACCAAACCCCACGAACAACAGCCAACAGTGAAGCCAAGTTAACCCCTCCACATGAACCACGCAGTTCCCTAGACTACCTCCACAAGTTTGTGGCCCACTCATGCCGCAACCCAAGGAGGGGTTTGCCAACTTCAGGAGGAAGGGCACTTCATGATGAATGTCAAGCAACAGCCAACTGCGACTCTCAGAACGTCCTCACGAATCAGCAGAGCTGAAGCCCCACACGATCCAGGGACACATTCCACATCCTGCGCTCCCACCCCCTCACACTAAAGCAACTATAAAACCGACAAGAGGGGAGGCCACAATCCAGCCAAATATAAGGATAACCCTTCCCAACTCATCGATCCACTAGGTTGTTCAAGGAGCAACAACTTACTTCCCAGTCACCACCCAAACAGACAGCAAGTCACAACACATACAACAGTAACTACAACCAATCAAATATTTTCGCACAAGATGCAGCGGGGATGCCTCAATTTAGTCACCAAAGGAGCCACCATAGATCACTATATAGGCACAGCAAATATACAGCCCTAAGGTGACCCAGGCACAACTCCCCCGGAGACAGGTGATGCACACCCACACACTATACAACGACACCTACAAACTGTTTGGCCCCGCAAGAGTGCCAGTCACTTGCAGCAGGGACATCTAAATTAACTCAACAAAAGGGCACACTGTAGCTTAACCTATCAGCACAGCAAGATACATCCACCCCGTATCCCAAGTCACCAGGCGGAAACCCTTCAGAAGCAGGTGAAACACAATACAGTATTTAACATCAGATGCACCCCAAAAAGTATCAAGAAGGTGGCAACCAAATAATACATCTCAACACTAGCTAGCAAACTACGTATACCATTAATACACAGATGCCACTCCCACCCTGGGTCCATGGTTCGCTAGGTCACAAACTCAGTAAATAAAAGGTCAGTCACATGAATACCATACTTATAACCAATAACACAGTCCCACCAACCCACTGCAATTAATCCAGCATAATGGACATAGGTAACAGTAAGCATAATCAATTTGACCTACAAGGTCCGTATTTCCAATCACAGAAATGTTAAACAAATAAACACATCTCTTAAAATGGTACATTACTCAAGCCCCATTGCTCAAAACGCTGTCAGCACAAAACCATTAACTCTAAACAGAGGCCCTGACATTCACTTTGCACATGTTAACACAGGGTGGGCCTCACATGACAATGGACCTCATTACGAATCTGCCGGTCCGGAAAAAAGGGTGTCGGGAGCAACGTACTTGTACCCATTCCGGACCGTCAGACTACAACTCTGCTTTCCTGGCCCTGTGCACCCAGCAGGCCTGACCTGCTGGGCGCAAAGGCCCTGCAAAGCAGAGTTGTCACGGAAGCACCACCACCGTTAGCAACGGTGCAAACGGTGTTACAGACCGGCGGGTTACCGCCAGACTTGTAATGAGGCCCAATTAAGCTGTGGCAAACCATTAGTGAAGTTTCCACCAAAATAGACATTTTGAATCATGCAGTTGGCAATGCCCAAGAAAAACCGCTCCCCCCAAGGCAAGAGTTCAAGTCAATGCCTGTAACATAGTAGTCAAACAAGGCACCAAGGCGACCCCATTCTGAAGGCAGTTACAGGAAATGCATGCCCTTTCTTGTACCTAAATCCTACAAGATCTTAATATGTCACACATTCGGCCTTGTTACGAGTTTGGCGGTAAGTGGTAAAGTTGGCGGTAACTATGTTACAGCCAACTTTGCCACTACACCAAATTACGAGTTTGGGCCTGAAGTGGAGGATTTGCCTCCAGGAAAATCCTGGAGGTAAACCCTCCAAGTCGCCGAAAAATTGGCAGAATCGGTGGTAATTGCACCAAAAAAAGCCCCATTGAGACCAATGGACTCAAATTAAATGGGTATATACACCGCCACCACCATTTGTAATCCGGCGGCAATTCCGCCAGACCAAGTGGTGGTAACAGTAATTCAGTGGTATTGAGGTGGATTTACCACCGGGATACCGCCCAACTCAGTATAAAATATGTCCTCAAGTACTGTAATATCGCGGGAAAGAAACATCGGATCACCTCTGATATCTACTGCCAGTACCCCGCCCTCTCCCTCGGTTACTCCTCTGTTCCAACTGCAGTGAAGCACTACTTCTATGGAGGCAGCAAGGCAGTGAAAAATAGGACCTGCCCATCTCGTCACAAGTAACTGTTCCCCTTGGACCAACTGCGGGCATGGCCATGCCCCCGCTAGCATTGCCGACGTGCTCCACTGGCATCTCCAAGCACGCAGTGGTCCCATTCCGTTAACCAAACGCTTTCTGTGGATGGGAAAGGGACGTGGGGCCATTCAGCCTCCCCTCACGCAGCTGCGTTGGTCGCTGCAAGCATCTTCCGTTGTAAGCTGATGTCATCATTTGGCAGCCAGGCCCAGAGCTTCTGATCAAAGGACTTCAGATGACCAAAGATGCTGCTGTACATAGCCGAGTCCCATTAACAACACAGCCTCGAACACTGCATATTGCAATGTTTTCAGCTAGTGTGCCAGGGCTCAAGTCGAGGGTACACGCAGGGGGACGCAGTCCACCCACTATTTTCAGAGGGTGGACTCAGTCCCCCCCAACTAAAATGAGAAACATTGAATATCCTCTTTGAATTTATAAATTAAAGCCAACCTCAGAGCTCGAACGGGTTTGCAGGCCAGACACTTGATCATTGCACTATATAACATGATGAAAAATTAAGAACTAAAGCTGAAATGTCCTATTGCAGTACTGCAAGTTCCAAGGAAAACATTGCTATTGGTTCTTGGAGTTTAAAACATGCACAAATTTTAATATTTTCAAAAACAGCATTACAAGAAAATATCCTCTCTTGGATTTGTGTGTGGGTTGATTTTATGAAAGGCAAATGCCATTCGTCCTGTGCAATCTGGGTGCAAAGTCAATTCAATGAAATGTGCATATTTCACCTTAATATGCTAATTTCTGGCGACGTCATACCCCATTGCGTTTGCTGATGAGTACCCCCACTTTAATTTTTAGGACTTGACCCCGCACTAGCAAAGTAATTGTGCACCCGGCATCATGTTTGGTTGCCGTGCTTCGCTTACCTCGGCAACTCCACGTAGCTCCACGCAAGTACAGACAGTGCAGAGCTTGGTTGTGCTCCGTGACGTGGATGCCACTAAATGCCCTTCCAGCACCGTGCAGGGAGCTCAGCACGTTATAGGTTCCCTTGTCGCCAATGTTAAGACTGCCCGTTTGGCATCATGAAGTCCATAAATCACAGGTACAACAGGAAACCTCTTTATTCGCTTATTGCGGGTAACAAGAAAGCCATGCCCCAGCAGTAACCAATGGTGGAAATGGAAAATATTTTTTAAGGGGGATCGCACAAGGGCCAGAGTGTGGGCGTAGTTCCGAGGGGGCAGAGTTGGCATTTTAACTCTACTGAAAGGAAAGGATCAAAATAATAGTTTTAAAATAGGCCCATTTGTTTATGCCACTTCTGCACATCAATTCCACTTCAAAACACTTCCATGGCAGTGGTGCACCGAAAATACTATTGGTAATGCAGTGATTGTGAGCACATTAAGGGATCCATAGAAACGCAGTAGAAGGTTACCAGGGTAGCTCAGCAGGTGGAGATACTGTTGCTGAGATGTTACATATTAAAAACTACTTGTTAATTGTATGACTTTTTAGCAATTCCTTATAAAAAAAAACAAGTGCTATAAAATGTGTTTGGCCAGAGCAGGGATTGGGTTGGTTGCTTGCTTTTATTCAGGGCGGAGGTGGGGGTATGTCTGCCCCTGTAGTGAAAATCAAAAGCTGCCACCCCGAACCCACAGTTTAATTTCCTAATAACTGCTGTCAGCACAACAGGAACATTTATTTCTGATTAATCAGTTTGACAAGCATATAACATCTTTATATATATAAACTCTGATAAAACACAAAGGATAGGGCACAAAACTGACAGGGCATGTGTGTGGTGTCCGACTAAAAAAGAAACACATTTCAAAGAAAACTAGTAAATGGAAGTTTAAGCCGAGTTTCTGAGTTTGGAAATGACTTTTTTTTTCTATGAATGTATAAGATGCACATTTGGCAAACAATAGTGTGCCCAGCAGGTAGAAAGCCTACTTTTAACAGTGATGGCCCCCACCCTAGTGATAGTCATACCCCATTAATTCCCATAGTTCCCTTTCAGGCCAGAAGAAAGAAAACAGGCTAGGCAAATAGAACACAAACTCGCGAATGACGGCACAGGAAACGATGGAGCAGGTTAGAGCACTGGCCCCAGCTTCTCTTGGCAAAGCTGGGGCCTCAGTGAAGCCTTGTCAGGGCAGTGGCAGGCCGGGTCTGAGATCCTGCCAGATATCTAATGCCGGATCTCAGACCTGGCAAGAGCCGCCCCATTGATCAGTGCTGGCAGTAACACAAGATACACAGTAGGAAGGGGCATCCACCGGTACACCCTCACTCAGCCTGCCCCTCTCCAACTGTCATGCATAGAACACTTAACAGGCGACATACATAGTATTCCACACTCAGAACCCTCATGAAATCATTCATGCAGGTAGGGAAGATGGAGTATATAGAAAGCACAACACAACAAAGAACCGTTCTCAGAGAGAATGACAGTCATTTTAGCTGTGATAGATTCCCTTCCAAAATTAGCTTAGAATATAAAATTGGGGAAACCTCCAGATGCAGCTGCATTAGCCCAACGTATTTATCCAAGAAGTGGTCACACTACCTGGATTGCCTGGAGCCGTACTAGCTGATATAGGTGCACAATTTGTTTAAAAACTTTGGACTGCTTTGAGCAGAGCATTACAAATCTCCGTGGATAAATCTATGAGTTACAGATAAACGTACGAGCTACCATCCACAGGCCGATAGTCAGACCGTCAACCAGTTGATGAAGCAATGTTTGCGATGCTTCATAATGCAGTTCTCGATTGGGCTCAGTTGATACTTCTACCAGAATTTGTTTATGATAACCTGTCACATGGTTCAAGTTGTTTTTTACCTTTTTTGCCACTTATAAAATATCTGCACTAGTAGCAGCCAGGATGCACTTACAAGAAATATGGCACATCTGAAAGAAAGAGGTGTAACATCGTCCACAGGTGAAAGAGACATACAAAATGATTGCAGATCCGAAAAGATCAAAAGGCCCCCCATTTAAAGTAGGGCAGAAAGCGATGCCTCTGTGTACGGGTCCATTTTAAAAAAATTAAGAAATTTAACCCAGTGGCCATGAAATTGTTCAAGGGAAGAGGAGGTAGGACTCCTACTGGTCTCTATTGCAGTGGTTTTGGATGTCGTTCTGGAGCAAACACATTTTTTTTGGGTTCAAGTATCATTAAATTGTAACTCCTTATAGGTAAAAAAACACATTTTATTAAATTACTGTTAAATTGCTATAGTTCATAACACAATGATATAATTTCATATTACATACATTAGGATAAAAACCTTTTAAAAAATACACCATTTACATAAAAACATATATAAAGTGCTGTAAATCCTATATCTATATAATGTCTATCGGTTATTTATAGATCAGTTAGCTACAACTAGATGGTATCGGTTTAATCTAGTCTTATTGATCCGCAATTTGCTCTACATGTTTCTGTTCTTTTCTGGGACATGCTGGGACCCGTAGCACCGGACTAACCTTTCAGGCAAAAGCATGTCCATATGTATAGAAGCAATACTGCGACTCTGAGGGGAGGTTAAGCCCAGGGAATACCGCTCCATCTAATCTCTGGGAGGCACACTGGTTAGCAGCAGGATCTACTCGGTTACCCCATTTAAAAGGATGGGGGGTTTCTCCAACTAACCACAGTAAATTGTCACACAACTTCTCTTCTTAGCCCACCTTCATTCTGCTAGCGCTGCTGCCTCTGGCTGGAACTCTGCTGGTGTGGTATCATGATCGTTGAATAAAGATTACGGTGAACCAGCGTGTCTTTGCCTATAGGTGTCACAAACTAGGGTACTTCGTATGACCTGGAATTCTTGAAAGAGGCTGCAGAGTGGCTTCTGGGAAGGGTCAACCGCCCCTCTGATTCAATAAGGTGTGTGGTATAGGAAAGCTTCCAAACTTGGCAGACTGTGATGCCAAAACATGATTATGGACCAATAACATAATTTGACTTTTGTGGTGAACAACCTGTATAATGATTTCAGAAAGTTAAGGGGAAAATGCTTTCTTGGATGCTGCTATAGCAGCTTACGATGATAGATTAGGCAGTGAATGTCTGAAACTGATTTTCAACTAATTATATTTTTCTGAGGATAAATTCACTGGCATCTCTGAGAAGGTGTAGGCATGTTTGGACCTGTGTTGTCCAGTGCAAGTTTAAAACTTGGAACAAATTGTATTATAGTGGGATTCCTGATTGGAAACTGTATTTCTTCTGAGTTTTTAGGTAACTGTTCCCCACGATTACAAGTCCTAAGTCACATGTCAAACAATATTCGGGTTACATTTTAAGTCTTGGAAATTTGGTGATCAATGCTCCAAGAGTTGGAACATAAAAGGGAAACATAGGGAAATTATACTTCTCAATGGAGAGTGCCATGCCAGCACTTGGTAGCAAATTAAATACAAATACACCATATAAAACTCACACACAACATGCTTTACTAAACCTCCTAAAACAGTATGCCTCACTATGACCCTGCCGGTCAGGAAACAACGTACCAGTAAGCTTACCAGCACCATTGTTTCCGGACCGGCATATTACAGGTCTGCATGCTGGAGCCGCCATGCCTGGCAGGTCTGACCCTGCCGGGCACAGCGGCCACCGTAGGCAGACCGGTCACGGAAGAACCAGCACTGTTAGCAAGGGTGCCGGTACTTCTGAGTCCTTTGGAACTCTATGGGAATGGGGACTTACATTTTACCGGCATCTGACTTTCAGGGCCGCAGGGGTTGTGATCTCCCAGTGGCACTGGGATGTCAGGCACCGGTAAATATTTATGGGTCCGGCAGCAATCTGCCTGTAGCACCGGCACGGACACCGCCGGACCCATAATGAGGCCCATTGTCTCTTTTTATCAATGCAAAGACCAAATCAAAGACACATCACTTTTCTTCTGCAGCTATTCACACACAGGCATTAACTGAGCTTCTGCCCTTTGCTCATGGATCAACTTGGAATCTACAAAGTCATAAACATTGATACATTATCTCCATGACACTTAACATTTAAGTGGGAATTTCTTGGTAAACATTGATGCCCATCGTGTCCCCTATGGAGAACTGTTTTGGGAATATTTTGTTGAGAATCCGTGCAGCAGGAACGTAGGAAGCATGTGGCATGTAGGGTACAAAAAAAGGTGGAGAAAGGAGGAGGGAATCTTCTCGGATCCCCATCAGACTCTGGCCTAGTACTATTGCTTCTGGTGTGAAGCAACCCTTGCTTCCTGTACGGGCGGTCTCTGCATTGTTCCTGGGGTGTCCTGCCCACCACGCCAGCTTGTGGTCACGCCACTACCCGGGTTGTGTGCTCGTCTCTCGGTAGACGCAAGACTCTTCTCATTTCTGCATGCGTCGGTTCTCCGGCGTCTTGCCCTCGCGTTCTCTCTCCCTCTCCAGAAGTTGCAGGCTCCACGACTAACCTCTGCTACACTTCCAGTAAGAGTAATGATGTCAGGGGGCTTCCACTGCGCATCAGGCTTCTCCTTCTTTCTATTCCTCCTTGGCAAAGTTGTATATCCGTTTCGCATTAAAGAGACATCTTCCTTTTCTGGTGCCATTAAAATGAGTCCTGCATTGCCTTCAGCCAAAGATAAGGATGCCACATTCTGAGGCTTATCAGGATCCCATACATGCAAAGACATTCGTTGGTGTAGAGAGTTCCACACAGGAACGGGAGTCCTTGTCCCCAAAGGGGGAGTCTCTCCCGGTGAAGTCCTACGTGTCTTGAGTTTTGCGGAGCAGGCTCACCTCTCTAGCCTCACAGGGACAAGGGGCAAATAACTGTGATTCATCACAGTGGCCAAAACCGTGGTATGGAAAGTTGAGTTAATACTGACAAAGTTGAGTGCCGATGAAAACGTTAATCTCTAAGAACAATGCAGTTAACTTTAACTACTGAGTCTCTCAACTTGAAACCCGCATCACATTTTTTGTAAGCGTTAAAATGAATAAATCAGCAGTAACATGCTTTCCATTTTGCAAACATTCCACTGTGCAATCTTGATTTGGGTGTTCTTCTATGTAGAAAACCAATAAAGCCTTCCGTTCTCCATGACACACAGAAGACTTTTGACTATGTGTATTCATTCATTTTCATGAGTGCAAACAATAGCTTGTAAATATTTTCGGACCATTAAAAGTAATTGATATGTATGTAGGACATATATGGACTGCTAACGTGTACGTTTTTGGAGTCAAGGGAACCAAAGAAGGAGCTTTTGCCGTATAACAGTTCCCATCTGGTACACGTCCTCTGTGCCCCACCAGACAGGCAGAACACTCAGCTAGTCACTCCCTAGAGTGCTGAAATTAATAACCGATTGGCAGATCAGCCAGTCATGTTAGCTGACTAATTTGTAACCTTCCACCTTGATACAGTCGGCAAGGTTGGCTAGCACTGTAAACTGGCTGCAAGATGCCATGTATGTATTGCTTTACAAAACACTTATATCCAAAAATAAAAAGATAAAGGAAAAGGAATTAAAGCGTTTAGATTAAAGTCAACATACATGGGTTCGCCATTTTCATATTCGTTCTACCCCATCAGGAGCACACCGCAACAAAGGCAGTTTACATGGAAACAATTGTATTTTGACAGTTAACACTAAAATGAATGAACTGCCATTTGCAACTGTGGGCCACTTTTAATTGGTGCCCGAGACAATTTTATGGCCCAGTCCGACCCTGGAGGCAGCTTGCAATTTTTGTACCTGGTCTCCCTAAGGGTACACTAAAATGTTTTGTCTATTAGGTGTCGCTAAATGTGCTGCCTATAACCCAGTGGAGACAGTAGAGAGGTGAGACGTGAGGAAGAGCACCGCCTGTTGGAGGTGCACGATTATTTACCCACCCATTCACCACTCATAGCATGCTTGTCCCTATGGCCATTCCCACCTTCTGCCTGCCCCCTCCCCGCCCAAAACAGAGTCCCCTGGGATTTGCAAGCCTAGCTCTGTGCTTTCTGAGACAGTGCCTGGCAAAGAACCATCTAATAACTATGCAGAAGCCACATCTGTTGGCTTTGCCAATGCGAATTTTTCTATAGCAGACAGTCCCCAGTACCAAGTGAGGCTATTAGCAGTATATTGCATCCTCGTCTTGAATTTCTAGGTGAGGCAGTCATACCAGATGATGCTGTCAGATGTGGTTCTAGTTTGCCAGATTACGCTCTCGCCCAATGAACAGCTTTTTAGTTTGGATTTCGGAGATCATAGGAAAAGTCCCTCAAGAATTCCATCTGGGGAGAAGTTAGAACATATAGTTCATTTAGTGCATTGTGAATAATTCTGTGCCAGCCTCTGGTCAGTGCATGAGAATTCTGATTTAAGGAAGACTCGATTCCCACTCCCCTATAACCTGTATGTATATAGACCTTAGGGCAACAATGGAATTTCCGAGGAAAATGATGCAATGTGAGCCTGCTTTGATACACCTTGACCAGGTGGGTTTCCTGTAGACATGTTGCATCAACCTCCTGCTGTACAAGAAGCACAGTCTAATTCAGGAGTTATGATCTATTATGGCTGTTTTATACAGTGCAACAGTTGCCATAAAATTGCACCAGTCAATTTGCTAATCATCACAAGTAAGTATACACACAGTTATATGTTTGATTTCAAATTAGCAGCATTCAGGAAAGCAACACGCAGTTTAAATGCTCTCTCTTCAGGCAGCGTGGCAATCACCTGGTATTCTGCGTGTATTACGGCCGTCGTGAGCTTCTGTGTTTTTATATCACTTTCCAATCGTCCATGCTGCTTTATTCCTCGTTCACTTCTATGTGCAGGGAGAGAAGTACGGCTAGCCAAACAGCCTTTAACCTCAAGCTCCTCACAGATGCTAAGCACATGCAGAAAGTTCTCAGTGCACAGTTCTCACACTGCTTCTTCTCTTTTTGTGGGTGTTTATTTTCCCCAAAACAGGGCATAAGCAGAGTGTGACTAAGGTGAGCATGTCTGAAGGGAGTTCAGAGTGCGTTGTGGGTGTGGAGACCGAGAATAACAGAGCAAGGATGAAAGGTTTCAAAATTGGAGAGAAGAATGGTAGAGTGATTGTGATGCAGGGTGCACACACTGTAGGTCGAAAAATGGTGGCATGCTCAGAGCACATAATGGCCCCAATCTCTCCTGATCACAAATAGCCCATAAACACTGTACGTTTAGCTTCACATTGTAAAGAGCTACTTGCAGGTCCAAGTCCAACCCGAACAAATGTAACTTCGAATGGATTGTGTCCTCCCACTTATTCCTCATCTTAGATATATCCGTACCTTCAGCTTTGCTGCTTCGGAAATTTTTTCTCTATCCACCAGAGGGCGCTCCACTCGAGGCGGCGGAGTCGATGTCTCTCGACGGCATCCGTCGAGTGTCGATGTCATCCGTAGTATAAATGCCTCGAGCGCACCCGTTAGCCTCAGTTCCGTTTTTCCGTTAGCTTCGCTTCGGTTGTATAAAAACAGTGCTTCAGTTAATTGAATAATGTCGTCCTCCTCAAATCCATCAACTCCGAAAACGGGGTTTAAGAAGTGTCTAAAGTGCAGAAGGAAGATGTCGATAACCGACCCTCACCGTAACTGCCTCTGGTGTCTCGGGTCCGATCATCGGATCGACGACTGCGTTTCGTGCCAATCCATGACCCATAAGGCCTTGAAAGAAAGACGAGGTAAACGTGCCGTGGGGGAGGAATCCTCAAAGTTTTCTTCGAGGGGGAGTAAAGATTCGGCTGAATCTTCGGCGAAACGCCATAAAAAATCACGATCGAGAAGTAGATCAAGGAAGTCCTCTTCTTCTTCGTCTAAGAAGGCGAAAAAGAGACGACACCGATTTCCCTCTTCCTCTTCTTCCTCAACTTCAGAGGAAGTTATTACTTGTCCATCTAAACACGACTCCCCTAAATAGTGGGAAGCATTTAGAGAGTCTATGATGAAAATTTTTGAGAACGCGGCCCAGACCCCATCAAAAATGTCTGTTGAAGGTCATGCCTCTACTCACAAAAGTGACATAGGAAGGTCTAAAACTAGAAAGTCCGACAAAAAATTGTCGAGGGTGTCTTCTAGGGACTCGTCCCAGACACCTAAAAAGACAGACTCTAAGAAAAAGACTTTCAACGTCGATTAATCATTAAAGACTTCGACAAAAACATCTTCGAAGCCTCTGTCGAAGGCTATCGAGTATAAAGGGTCGACGACCCAACAGAAAAAAGGCACGCCGAGTGTTTTATCGATGACCTCGAAGACTTCTTCGACGGCGTCGAGTGTTCCAAAGATTCCTTCAACACCATTTATAGTGCCTTCGAAAACATTGAAGAATACCTCGACAACTTCGAAGGTAACGGCTACGACTTTGACGCCATCGACGTTTCTGTCGACGTCAACACCAAATATAGGGTTGAAACATATTCCTGAGAAGTTATTTCACACTGAAAACAGACGTGACTTTTTCCACACTATGGGCCTCATTACGAGTCCGGCGTTAACTGAGGCGGTAAAACCGCCTGCTTAACGCCGGACTCGTATTACCATTCCGCCTCCGTGATTCCCGGAATTACCAGGGCATTACAACCCAGGTTTTCCAGGAATCACAGAGGCGGAATGGTGTAAATCCCCATTCCCATTGAGTCCTACGGGACTCGATGGAAATGGGGATCATGGAAACACCGGCAGCATCTCGTAATGCTGCCGGTGTTTCCTCGTCCGCCTGCATGCGGGAGGTGTTAAACCCGCCACGTCAGACCTGGCGGGAACATCACCTCCCGCCTGCAGGGGTCGGACTCAGGCGGTCCGGAAACAACGGTGGCGGCGGGTTTACCGCCACCGTTATTTCCGGACCGCCTGGGTCGTAATGAGGCCCTATGTCTTCTGTATATGGGGAAATGTCATCAGAAAATGAAGAATATGGACAAATGAACCTGAGGTTACATCGGCAGGTGTAAAATATGGGACAAGAGATGTCCCAGAGGAGTTAATCAATCCTCAATCAAAAATGCAGAATTTGTACGAATGTTTACAGTCTGCAAGTGGATAGACACCTCTCCTGAATATGAATTTAAGAGACCAGATCCAGCAGAACATGATGATCTGGGTTACAGAAAACTTATGAATAAAGTAACAGAGTTTATGGGATGGGGTAGTAATGCACCTGTATACCAGGATGATGATATGACAGATATTTTGTCAGGAGGACCTCAACCAGACCCCATACTTCCCTTTCATATTGCCCTGCAAAGAGAGTAAATGCTGCTTGGGAAAGACCGGAATCTAGTCCAGCAGTGAATAAAAAATATGTGGCAAAATACAGACCTTGTAACTCTGACCCAGAGTACTTGAGCAAACATCCTTCTACTGAGAGCTTGGTAGTTCAGGCGGCCACATCAACAAAAAATGCTGCATGCCCTACTATTCCCCCTGATAGGGATGACAAGAAAATAGATACTTGGTCGAAAAACGTCTTTACATCAGGGAGCATGGCTCTAAAGTCTACCAATGTATCTTGTACACTGGCAAGATTTAATTATACTCTGTGGGACTGCATGTCAGTGGCAGCTCAACACATCCCGGAAGGAGAGGAACGTGATGGTTTCCTATCCATAATTAAGGATGGTAAGGAGGCTTCGGGAGAATGCCTTCAAGCAGGTTTGGACACTGCTGACAGTATCAGCAGGTCCATGGCATCTAGCGTAGTTCTACGAAGATTTGCATGGCTAAGGAAGTCAGGTTTCGCACCAGATGTTCAATCCAGACTCCTTAACATGCCATTTGATGGCTCGAGGTTGTTTGGCAGCAAGGTGGATGAAAGTTTGGAGAAGCTGCAGACCTCCAAGGCAGCGGCAAAGTCACTTAGTGCCACTATACGACAACCTCAACAACGCCCCTACACAGGCTCATCTTCCTCGAGGGGTCGTCCCTTTCGTTTTTACTCCTAATTTGGGAGAGGAAGGGGACAGGCCAATCAAAGAGCGCACAGAAAATTTCCTCGGGGGCGAGGAAGAGGCGCTAGATCTGCCCCAGCAGCATCTGTCCCTTCAGCCGCTGCTGGAGCTGCCGCAAAACTACTCTGAGGTTTTGACTCACAAGACCCCAGTGGGAGGCAGGATCTCACAGAATCTGAAAGAATGGCGAGGCATTACTTCAGATGCTTGGGCACTGGAAACAGTATCCCAAGGTTACTGCCTTCCCTTTCTAAAGAAACCTCAGAATCACCCACCGGAATACAACTCTACCAAAAATCCAGACCCGCTCCTGTTGCAGGAAGTTTTAACCCTGCTACAGAAAGGTGCAATAGAACATGTACCTTTAGCGCAGAGGAATAAGGGTTGGTATTCCCCATATTTCCTCATTCCAAAGAAGGACGTAGGATTGAGACCCATCTTGGACTTGAGAAATTTGAACAAGTTCCTCAGGAAGGACAAGTTCAAGATGGTCACTCTTTCTCAGATCCTTCAGGCTATCCAACTTCAAGACTGGTTGGTATCATTGGACCTTTAGGATGCTTACTTTCATGTGCCAATCCATCTCAAGCACAGAAAGTACCTGAGGTTCGCGATTGGCAACTCTCATTATCAGTTTTGAGTTCTGCCTTTCGGGTTGACCTCCGCCCCAAGAGTTTTCACAAAGTTGATGGCGGTAGTGGCAGCGAGTCTCAGAAGAGGGGGGATTCATGTCTACCCCTATTTGGATGATTGGATGATCAGGGCACGTTCTCCTGAACAAGTCCAGGATCATCTATCCAAGACTTGCCACTTCCCTCACAAACTAGGGTTTTCTCTGAATTTAAAAAAGTCAAACATGATACCATTACAGAAGCTCCAGTTTATAGGAGCAGTCTTGGATACTCGTTCGGGCAAAGCCTCGCCTCCCGAAGAGAGAGCTCACCACATTCTGCAGATGGTGATAAAATTCCAGAATGCCCAGTATCTACCGGCCTTCGATTTTCTCAGGTTGCTCGGCCTCATGGCATCCTGCATTTTTCTGGTGCCAGAGGCCATATTGACGATGAGATCCCTTCAATGGGCCCTCAGGACTCAATGGTCCCAATTTTCAGGGGAAACGACGGATCTTTTACAAGTTCCAACCAGAGTAGCTCAGGACCTACAATGGTGGGCTTGCAAAGAACACATCCACAAGGGACAATCTTTTTGGCAGCCATGGCCGCAGATCACTGTAGTGACGGACGCCTAACTCACGGGGTGGGGAGCCCACACCAACGATCTGACAATCAGCGGTCGTTGGTCTCCATCGGAGTCCTGACTACACATCAACCTATTAGAGCTGAGGGCGATCAGAGTAGCTCCGAAGGCCTTCCTGCCCTCTGTACGGGGAAAGAATGTCCTGATAATGATGGACAACACAGTGGCCATGTACTACCTCAACAAGAGAGGAGGAGTAGGGTCACTGCCACTGTGCAGAGAGGCAATGCAGCTCTGGTTCTGGGCAATACAAGAAGGGATCTCTCTATCTGCCATTCATCTTGCAGGAGAGCAAAACACAGCGACGGACGCTTTGAGCAGGCAGAGTACAGTCTCCCACAAGTGGGAACTAGCTCAGGAAGTCCTTCAAGAGATCTTCACCCTTTGGGGAACCCCTCAAGTGGATCTGTTTGCGACCTTTGTCAACAGGAAGTGCGAACGGTACTGCACAAGGGAATTTCCCCTGAGAGGAGCTCAAGGAGACACATTTGTAGTAGAGTGGAAATTTCCTCTTCTATATGCGTTCCCTCCAGTCCCTGTGATCCCTCGGGTAATCAGGAGGTTGAGAAAATTCAGGAAAACCATGATCCTAATTGCCCCGGATTGGGCCAGGAGAACGTGGTACCCGGACCTTCTCGACATGTCCATATGCCCTCCAATACATATTCCAAAAAGAGAGGATCTTCTCTCGCAAGAGGGCGGTCACGTTCTACATCCAGAGGTCAACATACTCAACCTTCAAGCATGGCTTCTGAGAGGTTGAGATACAAGGATTGGGACCTTCTGGATGATGTTATGCAGGTGTTGCTTTCGGCCAGAAAGCCAGCAACAAAATCTTTGTACTGGTGTCGTTGGAACAAGTTCAGTAACGGGTGCAGGGATACGAATGTGGATCCCTTTGAATGTGATATTCCAATGGTATTATCTTTTCTGTTACATTTAACTAATCTGGGGCTCCAGGTTAAGACAATAAAAGGATATGCAGCAGCACTATCTATCTTCAAGCACTCATCAGAAGAAAGATCTTATTTTAAGATACCCTTAATAATACAATTTATAAAAGGTTTAAACAATGTTTTTCCACCAGTACCTTTTCAAGTTCCTGTGTGGGATTTAAATTTGGTACTTAAATTTCTGACATGTGCACCCTTTGAGGCTTTACATTCCTGTCCGTTAAGGCTTCTTACAATAAGAACTATACTTTTAATTGCATTGACATCAGCCCGCAGAGTAAGTGAGTTGCAGGCACTTTCGAGTGGTCCTCCTCACACCATCTTTCATAAAGATAAAGTTGTCCTTCGAGTTAAACCATCTTTTCTGCCAAAAATAGTTTCAGACTTTCATCTGTCACAGAAAATAATTCTACCTGTGTTCTACCCTCCTCCTCACACATGTAAGGAAGAGGAAAGACTGCATAGGCTAGATCCCAGAAGGGCTCTAAGCTTTTACATCTCAAGATTGTCAAAGATACGTCAGTGTGATCAACTATTTGTGGGATACACAGGCTGTAAATTGGGACTACCCGTAACCAAACAAACATTATCAAGATGGATAATTTTAGCCATAACAGAGTGTTATAGGCTAGCTGGAAAAGATCCCCCTGAGGGCTTAAGAGCCCATTCAACTAGGGGCATAGCAACTTCAAGAGCACTTAAGCGGGGTGTCTCTGTGCAAGATATTTGTGCAGCAGCCACATGGTCATCCATGCATACTTTCATCAAACATTATGCTTTGGACTCAACTACATCTCAAGGAGGGTTATTTGCCAAATCTGTACTACATTCGGTACATGACAAAAAAGTCATCTGTACTCCCGCCTCCAATACAAAACTGCTTTGGGAGTCTATCTAAAATGAGGAATACGTGGGAGGACACAATCCATTTGAAGAACAAGTTACTTACCAACTGTAACGTTCTTTCGATTGGATGTTCCTCCCACGTATTCCTCATCGACCCTCCCATCCTACCCCACAGTACAGTTTACGTGGTTTAAACTCTAAATTCTTTCAAGGTTTGGGTCAATAAGAGGCACACCTTTTTTTATAATACATGGGCTCTGATACGAAAAAACAGAACTGAGGCCAACGGGAGCACTCGAGGCATTTATACTACGGATGACGTCGACGCCGCCGCCTCGAGTGGAGCGCCCTCTGGTGGGTAGAGAAAATATTTCCGAAGTAGCAAAGCTGAAGGTAAGGATATATCTAAGATGAGGAATACGTGGGAGGAACATCCAATCGAAAGAACGTTACAGTTGGTAAGTAACTTGTTCTTCTTGCTACTTTGACTGTATGTTAATAGTGAGAAGATAGGTTGCAACATGTATCTTGTGGAAAATGGTAGCAAAACGGAAATAACCTGATCAGAAAATGATTGGGTATTCTTTTTTTATTAGAAGCCAGAAACATCTATTATTACTCTTCAGGTCAGCCAACCCTTCTCTCAGTTTAAGTAAAGGTTGTCTTATTTATGTTTCAACAGGTGCTGAAAGAGGATTTTGAATCCAATTTTAACAAGCAATAACAAAATGATGCACAAATTTTTCCTTGATTATGATCAAATGTTTCTCAGTCAATTGTAAAACTTTCATCTGTTGTATTTTTACACCTTCTGTACCCACTGAAACATTCATTGAGCCATGCTCTATTCCCCCAGGCCATCGATGCAACTTGGTTTTAAATTAATTTAATTTGTCCAAAGAAATGTGTGCGTTTTCATTGGGACCATGCATCTTGCAGTTTACTTATTTGAGGTGTTGGAAAACATCTGCCACACTAAAAAGCTCAGCCAACCAGAGATTGTCATGAAACAATTTGATATCATTTGATTATTTTCAAATTATAACGAACTTTGCTATTTCGTTGCAGAGTTTGACATTTTGTGATCAAACATTTCCTGTAATAGCCACTGTACTTCACTGTGAAGTAGTGGAGAATGATGTTTAAAACACTTTTCTTCACGAAGAATTTTAAATATACTGGAATGTAGAGTCTTTTATTTAATGAGTTAACAATTTTGGCATATTGACCCAGTACTGTTGCAAGTTTGTCTCGCAAACTATTGACCGTAGCGGTTCACAGTGAACGATAACAATTTGAAACTTTAACTATAGCATTTTGTTCTGATAACCATGTTTTTATTCTTTACAAAAAGACAATTTGGTGTCTGGGTTTGGTGGTATTTCAGAGGATTTGCCTCTGAAATATCTCCAACCTCGTAATGAGGCCCACTTCTCAATGGTTCTAGATAGCTACAAATACTTTCTTTTGAAAGTCTGCAGTTTGGTCAAACTGAATTCGATCTTTTTCTTTTTGTATGGGTTCCCCTCTCAATGGCACCCATCATACACCACGCCACCAACTCCCTACCCTTACATACACATAATAATGTTTATGTATATGTTTTTGGTCGAATCGCCGCAGATCAATTTCACCAGGAAGCTGGGATTGAGTGTTTTCAGTGTGCCTACTCACTCACAAAAGTCAGTTGTACGTACTTGAAATACACACGTTATATCATAGATTATTCACATGTGCGTCTTGTTAGACATCCACATTATTTTTTAAATTGTTCAATGGCTTCTGTACATTTACAGCTTCATATACAGCTCCATCCAGTGAATTCAACACAGCATAATGCGTTAACAAGGATAAATATAGTGAAGGGATTATACATTACAAATATAACAATTGTCTAACCTGTTGACTAATGGTATCCCATGGTCCTTGCAAAAGGCGAGGTCTGTAGAATTCATGAACTCCCTTCCATATTTCTTCCAGTGATAAGGGTCGTCCATCTGTAAAGCACAAGGACATACAATTCACCCATTATTGTTTGTATTGACAGTGTGATGCTAGCCCTCCAAAATCTGTACCGTACATTCAAGCTCCTGCCAGTCATTATTTTAAGTTTGGCCACTGTAATCTAAATGTAGTCCATTTTCTGAAAAGCATGCACCCATGATTAAACTGTGGGCCACACAGCCACAGACAACGTCCACATGGCATTCCACAGCATTAGGCGATCTATATTGAGCACTACTGGGACAACCATGCACGAAGCAAACAGAGGAGAAGGCGAGTGCCGGGGGGAACATGCATGTGTTTATCCCCAGGGTGTTTTGGCATCGGTCTGTACTTAGGGTCTGGAGATTTCTGTTTGGAGGGGGCAGAGGTGATTCTGGCGCCGGGGACAGATATTTAAAAAAAAGAAAAATGTAAATTTGTATAACTGGGTATAGTTATACGGTGTGCTGTAGATAAAGCAGCGCTGCTCCTACCTGTGGGGGATCTGCCCTCAGGCACCCCGCAGGCTCATGTTTGTACCCGCGTGTCTGTTCACATAAGGTTTTGTGTCAGTGCCCCCCTGCAGTGCTCCATTTTCTCCCACGTGCGTTTGTTGTTCGGGGGTGTGGTGCTCACCGGCCCAGTCAGGCGAGGGATGGAAGAAGTTGTTCGCTGTCACGGCCGTACTTCCTGGTTTGCACGCAAGGTCCCTGTGGTGTCGTTCTGGGCCACTACGCCTTAAAGCTGCATCCATGTTTTTTCCTTATTTGTCCGTGAGGGAGTTTTATTAGTAGCTGTGTCAGGCGTCCAGGCAGCAAATGTTACATTGCTCAGGTAGTGGTTATTGGTTGATCCAGACCCTCATGTGTTGATCCAAGGTAAGAGGAGTGCGGTTCTTCCAGTTGGCCACTAGGTGGCAGTGCAAATTAGGCGATTTTATGCATCTCGTGTGCTGTTAGAGGTGGGAGTGGATAGTAGGGTCCAAAATAAATGAATACATTTTTTTTTAAGTAGTACAGCTTTAATTTAATAAAGTCATTTTGATGGGATAGGTTAGGGAAAGGGAGAACGGGATAACAAGGTTGATTCATTTTAGCCTTTGGTTGGGGGATGTTGGCAGCGCCGTGCTGGGTTCTTTTAATAACGAAAATACCTTTGTTTTGCAGATTTTCGGAAAGCTATTCATGAAATACCTGCGGGCGATGCAGAACCTGCTGAGGAAAACTTTTGAACGAAGGCACTGCGACTGCGAACGAAGACTGCAGTGAGGAAGATGCTGCGGCGGAACTTCTTACAGAAGGCGCAGAGACTATGAAAATATCAGCTGACTGATGAAATGCTTTGGAAAAAACATAGTTTCAGTAAGTCCTTACAATTAATAATGACGTTTCAGCTGACTGAAGAAATGCTTTGGAAAAAACATAGTTTCAGTAAGTCCTTACAATTAATAATGACGTTCTGTTGATTTTCTGTGGAAACTAATATCTCTTAACTCTTTTTTCCATTGACAGGTTCTTTTCGGAGATCGCTGGTAGCGTTACCCGCTGTCATCGGTGAAGACGTGAAGTGAGCGCTCCAGCGGAGGTGGGGCTTAAGAAACTCCCTCTGCAACAGGTGTAGTATGTGCTGCGAGTTAACAAGGAACGTGGCGGCAGCTATGTGAGCCTATGGTGCAATGCTATAAACGAGACAAATGCCAGGCTTGAAGCCACTATTGACTCACTGACTGATGTGAAGTTCCTTGCTTCCCCAGTTTTTCCGAATGGGAACTGTGCTTCTTTGATGGGATCATGACAGTTTCCCCCCCCCCCCCAACACCCCTCCCAAGGATAAACCCCCCGGTCCTGGCTTAGTCGGGTGGTCTTGATGAAACCTTTGAAGTAGTCTGGGGGTGTGCATGTTTGAACTAGGTTCCCAAGTCCTATCCTGTGGACCAAACCCTTTCCAATCTACCAGGTAGAACAATTTCCTTTTGACTATCTTGGAATCAAAAATGTCCTTAAATATGAATTCTGGTTCACCTTTTATGATTAGAGTTTTTAGTGGTGACTGTAATCTGGTCCCTGGACGCAGTGGTTTGATCAAAGAAACGTGGAATACTGGGTGGGTTCACATGTGGGATGGCAACTTTAGTCTTACTGCTGCCGGATTGACAATAGTCTCCACCAGGAATGGGCCCAGATACCTACGTTGGAATTTTCGTGGGCCTTTGAGTGCAATGTATTTAGAAGACAACCAAACCTTGTCTCCCACCTGATACTCTGGTGATTTTCTTCGAAGTCTATCTGCAAATTTCTTTTGGTCCTCCTTTGCTGTAGCCAAATGTTGTAAAAACCTCTTCCTGTACTCTGGTAATGTTGTCATGAGGAGTCTGTTCTGCTGGCATCTCTAAAGACTCTGTGGGATCGAAGGTGGAGGTCCGAGGATGTAAACCGTTCAGAATGTAGAAGGGAGTTATTATAAGCATATTCTGCGATCCAAAGGACATCCACCCAAGAACAATCTATCTGGTGAAGGAGACATCGAAGGTATTGTTCAAGAGTCTGATTGGTTCTTTCCGTTTGACCGTCAGTCTGTGGGTGGTGATTGGTGTATACGCGCACTTCAAATTTGTCCAACTCGCAACATTTTCTCCAGAATTGGGATACAAATTGGCTCCCTCTATCAGAGTTCTCAGTAGATGGAAATCCATGAAGACGTACAATTTGTTCCAGGAATACTTTTGCTAAAACTGAGGAAGTTGGAAGTCCCTTAAGGGCAATGAAATGCGCCATCTTGGAAAATAAGTCCACCATGACAAGAATTGTGTTATACCCCAGACAAGGAGGCAGCTCCGTAAAGGCATTCCATAGAAATGGTATGACATGGCGCTGGTGGGACGGGTAACAGTTGAAGCAGTCCTGCTGGTTTCTGCTTTAGGCTTTTATTCTGAGCACAAATACCACAGGTTTGAATATAATCTATGATGTCCTTGTGCCAAGTTGGCCACCAGAAATGCCTCTTGACTTTGGCCGTGGTCTTAGCGATCCCAGTGTGACCTTCCAATGTGGCTCCATGGTAATCGGCCATAACTTTCTTTTGTAACTCCTGATGAAGTAGGTAAAGTTGACTCTGGAAATAAGGTAGACCTTCTTGAAGACTAAACTTAGGTCCTCTTGATTCCCAAGCCTCTAATTCTGAAGTGGTCATGTTAAGTAAAATGTGTGCCTTCAAATCTTCTTCGGGGGATCCAGTGACTCCCAGCATCTGCTCTTCAGGAATTATGTTTACAGGTTCTGTTGTGCCTTGAATCTCTTCTTTTTCTCCAATCCTTGACAGGGCATCCGCCCTTGCCATTACGCACCCCTGGGCGATAATTGATGACAAAGTCGCATTCTACGAAAAATAACGCCCAACAGAGTTGTCGGGATGACTGAGCTTTGGCTTTGTGCAAATATTGCAGGTTTCGTTGGTCTGTAAAAACTGTAACAGTATGTCGGGCCCCTAACAAGTGTTGTCTCCATTCTTTGAATGCATATTTGATTGCTAGTAATTCCTTGTATATGATGCTGTAGTTTAATTCGGCTGTTGAGAACTTCTTGGACCAGAAGGCCACTGGATGCAGTTGTCCCGTTTTGGGGTCTTTCTGGGATAGTACTGCTCCCATTGTTGCACTGGATGCATCGGTTTCCACTACAAACGGTAGCTCGGTTGTGGGTGACTCAAAACGGGAGCAGTGGTACATTTTTTCTTCAATGTCTGGAAAGCCTCTTCTGCTTCTTTGGTTCAGGAGAAGGTCTTGTGCTTTCGCAGCAACAAAGTTATCAGGTGGACCAGTTGTTAAAATCCTGCAATAAAGCGTCTGTAGAAATTTGGACTCATTTGACTGATGTAGGGGAAGGCCAATCTAGAACTGCTTCGACTTTTTGGTTATCCATTTGGAGTCCAATAGGCGACAATATGAATCCCAGAAACTCCACTGAGGTCATATGAAAGGAGCATTTCTATAATTTATCAAAGAGCTTGTGTTGTCGTAGTTTCTGGGGTACTGCTCTTACACGGGTTATGTGTTTTTGGACTGAGTTTGAGTAAATAAGAATGTCGTCAAGGTACACTACGGTGCAGACATCAAGCAATTCACATAAAATACCATTAATAAAATTCTGGAATGGTTCGGGGGCGTTACATAAGCCAAAGGGCATGACTTGATATTTGTACAATCCCTACTTTGTGCGGAAGGCGGTCTTCCATTCATTTCCTTCTTTGATTCTCACTAACTGGTAAGCTCCTCTAAGGTCTAACTTAGTGAAAATCTTGGCATCCTTAACTTGATCCATCAACACTGGGATGAGTGGAAGGGGGTACCGGTTCTTGACTGTAATCTGGTTGAGGACACAGTAGTCTATGCAGGTACCAAGGTTCCCTTCTTTCTTGGGCATGAAAAATAGAGGAGATGCCAAGGGGGACATAGAGGACCGAATGAACCCATTGGCCAAGTAGCTATCTAAATAGGTCTTCAAATAAATATTCTCTTGTTCAGTTAGAGAATAGAATCTGCTGCATGGGGTTTTTGAGCCAGGGATCAAATTGATTTGGCAATCATATGGCCAATGAGGTGGCAGCACGATAGCCTGTTCTTCTTCGAATACTTCTTGAAAGTCTCGATACTCTGGTGGAAGGGTTCCTATCACCCCTAAGGATGGTTTGTTACATGAAATCTCTGGCAACTCCTTCTTCAGGGTACTGTCTTGAACATAGCAGGAAGTCCTGCATTCCTCGGTGAAAACAATGTTTTTGGCACGCCAATCAATCTGTGGGTTATGTTTCTCTAGCCATGGAATTCCTAAAATCACTTTAATCTGTGGAAATTAGGTCAAATGATATCTTCTCCCGATGTCCTTCCTGGCAAAGCAAGGTGCAAACTTCAGTACACTTCGTCACTGGTCCGTATATTAGTTGCGTTCCATCTACCGCGGTGACATTTTGTACTAGGGCCTTTGGACGTATACAAATACCCATCTTGCCTGCTAGTTTGCAATCCATGTAGTTTCCAATCGCACCACTGTCCACATATGCTTCCAGAGCATACATGTTGGAAGGTTGAAGGTCGCTACTTAGGATGATTGGAACAACGAAATGAGAGGCCTGAATTTCCTTCTTTTGGCTTGACAAGTCGACCTCTACACTTGTCGGGCATTGGAGTTTTCCGGCTGCTCATTTTCTGTGGTTTTTCTGTCCACCTTGTCTACTGCTCCCACTTGGCTCCATGGTGGTTTCACTGGACAGTTCCGTAATTGATGACCCGCTGAGCCACAATAGAGACATCAATTCTGCTGTCTTCTCGTGTCTCGTTGTTCTTTAGAAATGGGACCTCGAACACACACCCTTACTGCATGGGCTCAGGGTGATTTTCAGTAATTGGACGAGTTCCAGAGTCTCTTGAACGAACATAAAATTATTTAGCCTCTGATCTAGCCCGATCAGAGCGCCGGTTCTGCAATCGGTGATCCAACTGTATGGTCAGATCTATGAATTCAGTATACCCTGTAGGAGGATTCACAACTTGCGCTAAAATATCCTTGAATTCTCCTCTCAGTCCTCGATGAAAGAGTGTGGTTCTCTTCTCCTCAGGCCAATTTGTTTCTGCTACTAATCGATTGAAAAAGGCTATATAGGCAAACAATTCTTGATTACCATGGCGTAAAGAGAGCAGCTCGTTGTCTAAAGCCTGACCTTGAGCAAGATGAGCAAAATGTTTTTCTAACTCCTGCCGAAACCCAAGATAATTCCTCAGTAATGGGTCATCTCTATTCAATAAGGGTATGGACCAATCTGCAGCATGTCCCCACAAATATGACAACAACATGCCACCTTGTCCTAATCTGAATGAAAGAGCCCAGGTCTACATAGGAAGTGTAAATAACATAGGTTCATAAATACTGAAAAACGCTGTGGGTTCCCTGTAAATCTCTCTGCGACTGCTAGGGGAATATTCCTGGGTAAAACTACTTGTAGAGGAGGACTGGGAGCGGAATTTTGACCCTGTGAAACCCCACTAGGAAGTGGTGCTTGTCCTGCTTGGAACTGTGGCAATTGGCTACCCAATTCCTCAGTGCGCTCGCTGTTAACCACCAACTCTCTCTTAAGAGAGTTGGTTTCAGACCTAGCTGCATGGACCTCTGCCCTTAACTCTCCCAGAAGCTGGTATAAATTATCTATTCCTGTCTCCTCCATTACGCTCAGGTGGAGTAGTTTAAGTACGGCTTTGCGTTCTGTAACGCTTACCTGGGACTCCGCGGGAGCGTAATGCCCTTTCAGCTGGAGGATCTGTTATCTGGGCTCTTATTCTGTGAAAACAACAATTATAACAATAGAACTACTGTAATTTCAATTAGCGGGAAAGAACTGTAGTGCAGTGTGCCTTTGGTAAATTCCTCCCTTCTCACCTATGCTTATGTTTTGTGGAGCTCTCCATCCTGTATTCTACAGGGGCGCGTTGGTTTGGGAAAACTTTTACCCTGAGAGGCTGTGGTGTTCAAAAGATTCTTGTCAGGATAATGTCCTTTCCTCTTTTTAGAGGTATCTTGGGTGAGTTATTGGTGAAACTATACTAATATACATAGTTCATCAGATTATGAGCAGTCCCTACATTGGAGAGATCTCTCTTACTAAAATGTTCCCTTTATTTTGCAGGTTCTTGGTTCCCCGAAAAGGGGTAGATGCTGCAGTATGGCTGCGGCTATATTCAGTTTGAGGAAACGTTTGAATAAACGTAAGTTCGTCTAACTGGAGTAATTGCAGCCTTCAGAGACGAGCGCGGTAATAACTAAGCAAAGATAACTTGCTGAACTTCAGGTAAGCAACAAAGTAAAAATCTTCTTTCTTATTCCACAAAAGTTCATTCAATAACGAAAATACCTTTGTTTTGCAGGTTTTCGGAAAGCTGTTGATGAAATACCTTTGGGCGATGCGGAAACTGCTGAGGAAAACTTTTGAATTAAGGCACTGAGACCGCGAATGAAGACTGCTGTGAGGAAGATGCTGCGGCTGCGACAGAACTTCTGACAGAAGGCGCGGAGAGTATGAAAATATCAGCTGACTGAAGAAAAGCTTCGGAAAAAACGTCGGTTCGGTAAGTCCTTACAATTAATAATGAAGTTCTGTTGATTTTCTGTGGAAACTAATATCTCTTAACTCTTTTTTTCCATTGACAGGTTCTGTCAGAGATCGCTAGTAGCGTTACCCGCTGTCAGCGGTGAAGACGCGAAGCGAGCGCTCCAGCGGAGGCAGGGCTTAAGTAGCTCCCTCTGCAACAGGTGTAGTATGTGCTGCGAGTTAACAAGGAACGTGGCGGCAGCCATGTTGAGTGTAGGAAAAACCAATGTAGAGCTATGTGAGCCTATGGTGCAATGCTATAAATGAGACAAATGCCTTTTGTGCCAGGCTTGAAGCCACTGTTGACTGATGTGAAGTTCCTTGCTTCCCCAGTTTTTCTGAATGGGAACTGTGCTTCTTTGCTGGGATCATGACAGCTACGAATGAAGGAAGCGTGGAGAAAGTTAGTATTGTGTGGGAGGCGTATAAAGGTGTTATTAGAGGGGACAAGATAGCAGCTTCGGGAGGGACACAAAAGTCCACAGAGAACACCCTGAGGCACATCGAAAATGAACTGCGGGCTCTAGAGATGGAGGCGAAGGCAGACCCGGAACACATGAAAAAGGAGATCGAGATGCGACAGGCATGCTTGTCGCAATGAGACAGGCGGGGGAAACTTAGCTATGCATGACACCTGGAAAGAAGCCACGCACAAGGCGACAAACCTGGCAGGATGCTCGCTTGGTTATACAGACGGGAAGTTCCCAAAACCCCAATCTGCTCTATTCAATCCATAGATCACAAAGTGGTGGACACGCAAGAGGGCATTAATGCTGCCTTCGCCAAGTATTACCAGGCACTATACACTGACTCCCCGTTGGCGGCCAAGTGTGATATAGAGAATTTGCTGGACACAATAAAATTACCTAAACTGGAGAAACACCAGTCTTACATATTGGAGGGAGCCGTTACCCCTGAGGAAGTTACAGCCACCATCAGAACACTTCCTACTGGTAAAGCCCCGGGGTCCGACGGACTGACGTGGGAGTTTTATAAGGCTTATGAAGATGCCCTGGCACCACTCCTCGCCAGGGTATACAACAAAGCTAACGAAGTAGGGATCCTCCCGGACACTATGAGGGAAGCCGTGATAATCCCTCTCTTAAAACCCAACAAAGAGAGCCCAGATTGTGGATCATGCAGGCCACTGTCCATGTTAAACCAAGATAACAAGATCCTCTTGGCTCTACTAGCGAATAGACTCAGGAAAGTGATTCCTTTGTTGATCCACCGAGATCAGACTGGTTACGTGCCCGGGTAGGAATAGCTCTGAAAACCTGCGCAGACTACACCACGTTATCTATGGCTCACAGGACATGGAGGCGCAGCGTGCGGTGGCATCGCTGGATGCCACTAAGGTTTTTGACTCAGTACGCTGGAACTGGTTGTACGCCACCATGACAAAAATGGGGATAGGGTCAAGCTTGTATACACTGAACCGTTGGCTAGGGTCCGAACTGGGAAGGTGTACACGGATAGGTGGAAGTTGTATAGGAGCACACGGCAAGGCTGCCCCCTGTCCCCAATGCTATATATTATAGCTGCGGAACCGACAGCTGCTTATTTAAGACAGGAATTCAGCGACGCTGGTGTTGAAATAGATGGGATATCACATGTGGTGTCAATGTACACCGACGATATGCTGTTATACCTAAGAGACCCAGGGACCGTCCTTCCATTTGTGTTAGAGGTACTTGATTGATTCAGTGCATTCACTGGGATCCGAATAAACAAAAACAAGTCTTGTCTTTTCCCTCTGGCCACATTGGTGGCTGTGGGAAAGGAACATTGCCTGCTTTGTCTCTGCCGTGGAGCAACGATTCCTTTTGATACCTGGGGGTGACTATACACCACGACCCCAAGATATAGCATGCACATAACACGATGCAACTTAGAGCGGGGTTGGAGAAATCTATGGAGTTTTGGGGTAGGCTACCGTTGTTGGTGCACTCCTGAAAATGGTGGCACTACCCAGGTTGATGCACTGCTTCAGTAACATCCGGTTCAATGTCCCGGGGCAATTCTTTCGGGACATAGAGAAACTGTGTAGACAGTTCCTATGGCAAGGGGGTAGACATAGGGTGGCGCTGACGGTACTGCAGTGGCCCTAATAAAGGGGAGGATTGAAGGTATCAAACTTCGAATTATACTACCTGGCATGTCAATTGGGACACGTAGTGCATTGGTTGGCAGATGAGACCACGACAGAAACGATACTCCTCAAACCGGCCGTCAAGCGCATGTATCTCAGGGACCTGCTCTGGACTCTCGGGGAAGAATTAAAAGATCACCCATATCTAGTGAAGCTAGGTGTACAAATCTGGAAAAGAACCTGTAAGATCATGGGACGAGTGTATCCGATCTCTCCACAGATCCTTATCACAGCGACCATGGTGGGCAGGGTAGGAGATAGTACTATGGTACGGACCACATGGGAATCTTGTGGTAGCGCCACATTGGGAGACCAACGTAATGAAAAATGGTTACTGACGTTTGCCGAGTTACAAGAGACTACAGGCATGCATACAGGACAATTTCCCTTACATGGAGCTGTGTTGGGAGTGGTTAGTAGGAGATGGCCCGGCATTACTGAGGAGTAGATTGAATGTGAGGATGTGGAGTGCCTGCTTAATGTTGCCGAGGGTGGACACGAAAACTCCAGAATCTATGAAGTGTTTCTTGCTAGCACCTCGAGGGACGAGCTTAACTGCAAGGGGAGGTGAGAGGCCAAATTGGGTAAAGAGTTAGAGGGAAAACAGTGGCACGTCATAGCCATTTACAATAAAAAGGTAGGTTACAATTAATACAATTCTATATTACGAACAGAGTGTACCTTACACCTGCCACAATTTCCAAATTCAGAGATGCAAGCATACAAGTAATGCAGGGAAGCGGAGGCCGGGATGACTCACATGTTCTGGGGGTGTCGGGTGATACAGGGATTCTGGGAGCAGGTAGCCCACAAAGCTGCTAAGGCAGCGTGAGTGTGGATATACACGCCCCCGAGGCATGCATCTTGGGCAGATATAAAAGAAGCTCGAAAAACAAACCCTTGAATAAACTCAACTGTTAATGTACATACTAGCCAAATGTCGTATAGCTATGAAGTGGAAAGACGCCAAAGGGCCGAATGCAGCCCGATGGTGTGAAAACTTGAGGAAATGGGTGGCGGCCGAAACCGATGTGTGGGAAAATGCTCTAAGGGAACAGAAATTAGATATGAGTGTGGATATACAACAGTGGATTGCCTTGACTGTGATACTGTTCAGCTCGAACACATTACAGGCCGCTGAAGCTGAAGACACATGACCAACAGACTGAGAGATATATGACTAACTATAAAGCTTGACAAGTGTATGAACAGGGGGCAAAAGGAGGGTGGGGGGAGGTGGGGAGGAAGATATGGCAATAATGTTACAATTATGTAAATGGTGTGCTGTGTTGGTTATTGTAAAAATAATGTAAAAAATTGAAATAAAAAAACAGTAGTGACAGCATTTAGATTAATATTGTCAGAAATATTTACACATGGCATAGGTACAGACAAATCGACACTATTAAATTTAAAATCCGACTGGTCAGTTATAAGGAGAGAAACATTTTGATCACTATAATCAATATTATTAGCATCACAAATAAAATCAGTTTGAACAGCAATGTTAATCTTAAATGGCTCAACATTGTCCACATGGTCAAGCATGGGAGCAACCGGCCCTATAGCTAAGGGGTGTGTCAGCCACTTTTAGTCCCTAAAAATTGGCAAATACGCCCAAAAAATAAAAAAATAGGAGTAGAAATACTCTAAAATATTAGGAAAAATACATCTTGCATCCCTGCTTTCACCCTGACAGCTCCCTGGATATGTTTGGACCAGTAGTATCCCAGGAAGAAACCGATATGTTTGGACCAGTAGTATCACAGGAAGAAACCTCTTTTTTAACTGCCGTTTGTAAGAAGTAAACATGTATCTTTTAATGTGGATGAATAACTAGATGCAAATAAATAAATATTTTAAAACATTTCTGTTTTTCAGTTAAAACATATTTTTACTCGCTTAGAAAATACTCTCATTGGGAATCGCACTTAAATTTGTACTCGCAAATTTAAAGAATAGATAGTAAAATATTCCCACTTCCAAATCTTATCTGGAGCACTGGGAGCAACAACATATCACAAGAATAGTAGTATTGTTATTAGAAACCATAGGTGAATACACAGTAGAAGAAACTATACCGTTATTAGAAGTAATGGCCAGGTTAAAATCCAATGATAAATAGCAACATAAAATGCTAGTTGCTATTCTGGGCTCAGTCCGAGAAGAAAATAATTCTGTTCTAACCTTGAAATTATGCTATTAATTAGACCCAATGGGTCTGCCTTAGCTGCCAAAGGCATGATCAACCAAACGAAAACCAAGGAAATACCTAAGAAATCGGAGTGAGGTCTAAGAGACCAAACCAAGCCACCAACCGAGAGAAGCCCATGCACAAACCGGCTTTGAACGCTAACGTGCCTGCAATGTAAGGAAATAGGCGCAAGGCACGCTGGGGCATGTCGTTTTGTTCACAAGCCAAATTAGATCAATTAACAGTGGAGAAAATAGTTTGGGTCTATTTGGTCGAAAATATTTCACCTTTTCACTTTTGACGGAATTCTTTTTTGCAAATACTTTGGTCAAAAATGCAGGGCGAGATATATATACATATATATATTTAATTAAATTTGATTGACTGAATTACGACCAAAAAACGGGCAAATAAATGTGGTCAAAAGTAAAAGGTCAAATGTTTTTAACTCCCCCCTAACAGCAGCAAGCAAAAACGTGGCACCTAATTCGATTTTAGCACTCATTTCTGGTTTTCTAACAAGCCACAATTATATTCAGATTCAAAGCAACCTTAAGCGCTAACGAAACAGTCACGCAAATCGTGCTAAGCACAGCCGTGCAAAGCGTAACAGACAAGGCCAGTCAAGATTGCGTATGGTTGTTCTGTATTTGTTGCAGCAGTGTTTGAGTGGTGTTTGGAAAGATGATTTGGAAAGTTCTCTTGACTAATTATTAGTTCATTGGACAGACTTGATTCACTAACCTGCCAAGTAATGTCATGAAGAAGATGATTTACAAAGTCCTTTTGACACTCTCTCAAGCTTTGGGGATATGTACTCTCCTCTCTTCGGGAGTTCCTCTCCTTTTCCAATCACAATATTCCTCTCTTTCTCTGTGGGTCTTTTACTACCCATATCCTCATGTTAGGGTTCTCTGACCCTTTCCCTTAAGTGCCAACATGTCCTTTCTTCCTACCTTCAGGGAACATCTCGGTGGGCTCTGGTCTGTCCTAGGACTTGTTCTCGGGCATCCCGCTGCCTTTGCGTATTTCTTCCTTCTGTCGGTGGCTCTGAGGCTGCTCGTTTCCTCCAGCGTTCTTGCCCCATCTGGACCATGCAGCCCCTCTGCTTTCTCCGGGTTTGGCTGTTCTTCTTCCAGAAACCGAATAGGTCCTTCCACGCCAGACCCGGTAGTGATGCCTGCTTCCTGTTGACAGCGTCCTGATTTTCAGCCCTTACTTCATCCTGCGCCGAACCACGGCTCGGTCCTCGGTTCCTCCAGGGATGGCTTGACAAACTCCCTAGTCCATCTTCAAGGCGAAATTGGGGCACTCGTTTGATTCTATATGGGGAAGATCTAACACTCCAAACCATTGCTTCTAGAACCTTGCTGATGTCAATGTTGTTTCTCCATGCCTATTTAATGTCTACACCACTAATCTATTGAATCTCTCCACCAATCTGTTTTTCTTGGGGTAATCATTGGCAATACATTTCCGTTTAATCCACTTCTTTTTTGCATGTTCCGCTACTTCAGTTCCTCTAAACTGACGACCATTGTTGGTGACCATTTCAGCAGGATACCCTTCACATCTAAAAACGTGTTATAGGCATATATGACCCTGCATCTTTTACAGGCTTTGATTGCACACCTTTGTGCAGCATACACACACATGATATGCATATAGTGGTCCTTGGGACATCCATACATCTTGATGGCATAGAATGAATTCCTAAGATGCTTAGTTAAGGGGGGGGGGGGGGTGGTGTGTGTGTGTGTGTGTGTGTGTGTGTGTGTGTGTGTGTGTGTGTGTGTGTGTGTGTGTGTGTGTGTGTGTGTGTGTGTGTGTGTGTGTGTGTGTGTGTGTGTGTGTGTGTGTGTGTGTGTGTGTGTGTGTGTGTGTGTGTGTGTGTGTGTGTGTGTGTGTGTGTGTGTGTGTGTGTGTGTGTGTGTGTGTGTGTGTGTGTGTGTGTGTGTGTGTGTGTGTGTGTGTGTTTTTTTTTGGGACACTTGGGGCATACAGGATGGGATAATAGAGAGAGTGTTGCCTTTCTTTAAAACTTACCTAGTGTTCTGCAGGAATAGACGCTGACCTACCTGCTTCCTGGAGCCTCTGTGGTGTAGACTGTGATAATATTTACACCTCTGAAGATAGGAGATAGGAATTTGGGTTGTGGAGCTGCACTGGTATTGTGATGTGACTGATGCATCTTGTCTCTGCGTTCCCTGTGAAAGCCTCTCTGTGGATGACAGAATGAATAATGAGGGTTTATGTGATCGAAGTAGTGACTGGTTCTGAATTACTCTTACTTGACTCTCCTCACAACACCAATAACTGGCTTATTAGTAAGTTGCTGGATGAGGCTGGCTGCTTTCTGTTTTTGCAAAGACAGTGTTCATGAATATTCATAGATGACTTTTCTTCATACAAATTCTTCTGAATATGGTTTTGATTCTCTTACGGATGTAATCCTTATCTCTTCTTGCAGATGAAATGCCTGTTCTTTTTCACTTGCAGGCCGAACGGGGCAGCAATAGAAATGTGCATAGAGGTAAGTGGATTTCTCTGAAGGATAACTCGTGAGCTTGAGCAGATAGGTGTCTCTGTAATATCTTAATTAGCACTTTACTTTACTTGTGTGCACAACGGAACAGTTCCAGCCTGTTAACTCCAAGGGCAGCGTGTGGCAAAGGTAAGCATTACTGTAAAGTCTTAATGTGCACTGAATTATCTCATGCGCGCAACAACAGTAATCCCAGCCCGTTACTTTACGGGAAGCGTGCGGCACCCGTTACCTTCATGGTTTACTTCAGAGAACCATGGTGATCGCCACCAGTACATTGTACCCATTAACTTCACGGATTTTCAGCGGCAGTGGAAGACGTGCCGCAGTTCGCAAAACGGAACGAGAACAATGAACGGCAAGGGTAGTCTGTTCCTACAGTTACCATTGCAGATCACTGATTGACTTATTTCCGAAGGATTACATTGGAACGCAATGCTTTGGAGCATGTTCTTTTCAGAAACTAACCGGAAAGTGTGCGACAAGCAGACTGGTTACTGAGCTACTGCTGACTTCTTGGAAACTCTCCCAACAAGAGTCTTTACAAATGAGGGGTCCGTTATAGTCTATGGTTTAGCAGGATATTGGTTATGTGGTATATGATATGATATGGCATTTGTAACGCGCCTATACACAAGTGTTTCATCCAGACAAGTCACTAGACTTGCAAACAACGCTAAGCACAGATTCCTAACACAGGGTGGGGTTTATATAGCCCATAGCCATGCAACACTGTACTGTTTCGTTTTCCTTTACCTCAGAGGAGCTAACGGGGGCCATCTTGGTGGATTTCCTTGTTAATAAACCGGCAGTCATCTTGAAATGATGTTGGTAAACTAAGCTTGCTCAGGTTATCAGTGATTTGGAAGCTGGAACCTTGCATGAAGTGTCAGATATGGTTTTGGACAATACATTTCTGACAGCACACCCCCTCAAGGTCCACCACCCCTACAGTTTTGTCTTGGAGTTTTGGTTTGTTTGGGTATGCCTTATGAAAACATCTCACCAATCTTGATGCATGGACACTTGTGGCAGGCTCCTAGGTTCTATCTATAGCCCTGTAACCTTTCCAATCAATAAAGTAGTACAGTTTGTTTCTTACCCACTTGGAGTCTAAGATTTGTTTTACTTCAAATTCTAATCAATCAAGATTGGAGGTGGGTTGGTTGCTGAATTGCGAGTGCCTGGATGTACTGGTTTCAACAAAGAAACATGAAAGACTGGGTGAATTTGTAGATTCTGAGGTAATTTCAATTTAACAGCGAAAGGATTGATGATGGCTGTGATTTGATATGGCCCAATGTACAGAGTGGAATTTCTTGGGGCCTTTCAAGTGGATATGTTTTGTGGCCAACCACAGTTGGTCTACGACTTGATACATCGGGCCAGCTCTCTTTTCTTGTCCGCTTGTTGCTTGTACTGAATCTTAGCCGACTGCAAGTGTTGTTTTGCTTGCTGTATTGTGTGTTGGATGGTTTCATGAAGATGTCTTACAGCCGGCATCTCAAAAGCTTCCACTGAGTCATAGACAGATGTACAAGGGTGCATGCTGTGCAGGAGATAGTAGGGAGTATACCCCGTAGAATTATGAGTGGTGTTGTACAAATATTCTACTACCAAAAGGAGGTCTACCCAATCCTGTTCAGTGTAGGACAAGAGACATCAGAGATACTTTTCCAGAGTCTGATTAGTTTGTTCAGTCTGCCCATTGGTTTGGGGGTGATGGCTAGTGGAAAGACAGCATCGATTTGGGCAAGTGAACACCATCTTTTCCAAAATGTTGATACAAACAGACTCCCTCAGTCAGATATTACTACAGATGGGAAACCATGTAGTCTGACAATGTGTTGCAGGAATGTTTCAGTTAATACCCCAGCCAATGGTATTCCTTTTAATGCTATGAAGCGGTCATCTTTGATAACAGGTCTACTACCACTAGGTGGTAGTGAATGGAGGGGGGTTCTGTTATGAAATTGAGAGATATTGTGTGCGAGGGTGCTGGTGGTGTTGGCATAGGTTGTAAAAGACCTTGTGGTTTGTTTTGTGAGGTTTTCTGTTGAGCACATACGTCGCAGGTTCTTATGTGCTGACTCACGTCCCGAAGTAGAGCAGGCCACAAATAGTACAACCGGATTTTATTGTACATTTTTGTGATTCTAGGATGAGATCCCAACACAGCATTGTGGTAGCTACTTAATACCTTGTAGCAAGCTCTGGTTGTTGGTACAAATAGTCTCCCTTGATAATACGGTAGTCCTTATCAAAGTAATTGCCTGGATGTCTGGACCCATGTAGATTTCAAATATTGGAGATTTCGATGGTCAATATACAAAGTTACCTGATGTCTAGCTCCTAAAAGATGGTGACTCCATTCTTTGAATGTTGATTTTATGGCCAACTCCTTATCTGTTATAGCATAATTCCTCGCTGCAGGGATACATTTCTTCGACCAGAAGGTTACTAGGTGTACGTGACCAGAATGTGGATCCTTTTCTGATAGGACTGCACCCATAGCTACATTAGAGGCATTGGTTTCGACAATCAATGGCAGTTCTGGGTTCGGATGTTTCAAGATAGGTGCAGTCACAAATCTTTCCTGGCTCAGCTTCAGGGCTCCATTAGAAGGTTCGGTTCTTCCATAGCAATGAAGTAATAGGATGTACCATCACAGAGAACTCTGGAATAAAACACCTTTAAAAATTTCCAAAACCATTAAAGCTTTGCACCGGCTTCACTGGGGTTGGTGACGACCATTGTAGAATAGCTTCCACCTTCTTGTTGTCCATACACACTCCTTGAGGCCTGAGAATAAATCCCAAAAATTCCATTTCGGTTACATGGAATGAACACTTTTCTGTTTTTGCAAATAAACAATGTTGTCTGAGTCATTCGAGAACCGCATTATCATGGTTAACGTGTTCCTCTGGGTTGTCCGAGTATATCAAAATGTCATCTATGTATACAATGACACACACGTCCAATAATTCCTGCAAGAAGTCATTCATAAAATACTGGAACGCAGCTGGTACATTACATAAGCCGAACGGCATTACTTGGTATTCGAATAGTCCATATTTGGTGAAAAATGCTGTTTTCCACTCATCCCCTTCCTTGATGTGTACCAAATAGTAGGCTCCCCTGAGATCTAATTCACACCTGGTCCACCAGCACGGGTATTAGTGGCAGAGGATATTGTTGTTTTATCGTGACGTCATTCAATTTCATATAGTCAATGCATGTACGGCAGTCCCCCTCTTTCTTGAGGACGAAGAAGAGTGGCGAAGCTGCTGGAGACTTGGAAGGACAAATAAAACCATTTGCTAGGTATTGATCTAGGTAGTTGCACAGTTGTTCATTCTTTTTCTCAGTGAGAGCATAGATGCGACTGCATGGCACTTGAGCCCCATGTATTAAATCGCTCTGACAGTCGTACTGCTGATGAGGAGGTAGGGTTTCCACTTGTTCCTTCTTGAATACATCTTCGAATTCTCTGTAGATTTCTGGAATTCCTCCAATGAGCCCTAACACCATTCCTCCTAGATGAACAGTGATTGCGGGCACAGAATCTCCACAGGCTGACTGTGGAGCATAGCAGGTCTGTACACATTCTTCTGGAAATTACAACTCCCTCACTCTCCAGTCTAGTCGAGGATTATGTTTTTCCAACCAAGGTAAACCCAATATAATTTGCCTCTGCGGGGCGTCGGTGAGAATGAAGGCAACTGATTCTTTGTGTCCATCCTGGCACAATAAGCTTAGGGTTCCTGTGTTTTTGGACACAGGAACGGAAGACAGAGGAGTGCCGTCTATGGCCACCACATTTTCCGACTACATCCTTTTGTTGGTTAAACAAACCAATCTGGATTGCTAAATAAGTTCTGGTCCATATAATTGCTCATTGGTACAAAATCCAGATATGCTTCCAAAGCGTGCATTTTCTGGGGCTCACGTGCCCTTATAAGGACAACGGATATAGTAAAATGTGAGACCTGTAGACTTCTCTCAATGCTCAACAGTTGGGTCTCAACAGCTGGCCGGCTTATTAGTTTTCTGACTGAGGAGGTGGAGCATTGGTAGTAGTTTCCATTGTCCCTACTGGCTTACACTGAGGTTTGGCTGGACAATCTCATAAAAAGTGGCCTGCTTTTCTGCAGTACAAACATAACTGCTGCTGTCATCTCTAAGTTTGTTCTTCCTTTGATAAAGGTCCTCTGACACTCCCCAACTGCGTGGGTTCGGCGTGTCGAGTGTTTTCCTTGGGTCGGGCGTATATTGGTCTTAATTCATTGCGTGATCTCTTGGAATTCCTCTCCTGCAGCCGATGGTCTAACTGCATGACGAGATCAATGACCTCCAAGCAAATGGTCGGCGGATTCATGACTTGAGCTAGGATGTACTTTAATTCTCCACAAAGGTCCCTATGAAACAATGAGGTTCGTTTCTCCTCAGTCCAGTTGGTTTCTGCAATCAAACGATTAAAGGTGGTAATGTATACTAAAAGGTCTTGTGACTCCTGTCATAACAATAAAAGCTCATTGTCCCGTGCTTGTGCTTGTGATTTCCTCTCAAATAGTTTTTCGAGTTCCCCTTGAAATCCCTGAAAATTGCAAATTAAATGATCATCCTGTTCCACTAATGGTATGCACCAGTTAGCAGCATGGCCTCCCAAATAAGACAGGATAAATACCACCTTAGCTTGGTCACAGGGGAATGAGCCTGGTCTGTAGATGAAGTGCAATTTACACTGATTCATAAAAATTGGGTATTTTAGAGGGTCACCTGTAAAATGTTCTGGCAGGGCTAGTGGAACAGGGATTGTGGTAATGACTTGAACAGGAACGGGAGCTGCAGGATATCATGTGATATGATAGGTTATTTATAACGTGCCTAATACCCAGAGGTTTCTAAGCGCGGACCTGGGGGTCGAACCTGTGGTGCTCTGTGTCGTCTTGCTTCCAAGGCGAGCACGTTGTGCTTGAGCTATCCTCCCGAGACTAAATAGGAGGAGGCTGGACATGGGGCCATTTGAGCTGGTAGTGGCACCTGACTTGCTTGTGTTTGGGCTACTTTTCTGGCTAATTCTTTGATTTTGTCCTTATTCACCACTAATTCCCTATATAGGGCATTTGCCTCTGACCTGGTCACATCTTCGGCCTCCATCTCCTCTAGGCAGAACAAAACACTTGGGTTTACCATTCTGTAAGGCTTACCTGGTGTTCTGCAGGAACTGACTGTGACCTGCCTGCTTCCAGGGGACTCTGTGGTGTAGACCATGATAATATCCACACCTCTGAAGGTGCAAACAAGTGTGCCGTTCTTTTTCTCTTGCAGGTCGAACGGAGCAACGTTATAAATGTGCATAAGAGGTAAGTGGATTTCTCTGAAGGATAACTCGTGAGCTTGAGCAGATAGGTGTCTCTGTAATGTCTTAATTAGCACTTTACTTAAGTTGTGTGCACAGCGGAACTGTTCCAGCCTGTTAACTCCACGGGCAGTGGGTTGGCAAAGGTAAGCATTACCGTAAAGTCTTAATGGGCATGTAATTATCCTGTGTGTGCAACAACTGAAGTCCCAACCATTACTACACGGGAGGCGTGCAGCAACCGTTACCTTCATAAGTTATTTCAAGGAACCATGGGGAGCACCAGCAGTACGTTGCAACTTCACTGGATTATTGGCGGCAGTGGTAGGCAAGCAGCCGGAGCGCAAGCACACTTCTCTGTGCGTGCTGCGGTTCGTGAAACTGAACGAGGACAATAAACGGCAAGGGCAGCCTGTTCCCACAGTTACTTGCAGAGATCACTAATTGACTTACTTTTGAAGGATTACATTGGAACGCAATGCTTTGGAGAGCGTTCTTTTCAGAAATGAACCGGAAAGTACAACAAGCACACTGGTTACTGAGATACTGGTGACTTCTTGGAAACTCTCCCAACAAGTGTCTTTACAAATGAAAGTTCTGTTATATTCTATGGTTTAGCAGGATATTCGTTCTGTGGTAAACATCCAGACAAGTCACTACGATTTGCAAACAATGCAAAGCACCGATTCCTAACAGGACGCAGTTTATATAGCCCATAGTCATGCAACACTGTACTGTTTCTTAGTGCTTTACCCCAGAGGACCCAATAGGGGCCCATCTTGGTGGTTTTCCTTGCTAATAAATGGGAAGCCATCTTGAAAGGATGTCGGTGAACTAACTTTGCCCAGTTTATCAGTGATTTGGAGGGTGAAACCCTGAATGAAGTGTCAGATATGGATTTGGACAACTGATTTCTGGCCCCTTCACCTTTTGCCTAGCTACATACTTTTTAAACAATTTTTATTTCAACAACAAAAAAAACAACAAAGAAAACCAAACATTGAACAACGATCATACATTCCGTGTCTCATGTTCAATTTTGTGATGTGTTCACCGACCCCCCGATCCACCCTCCCCTATCCCGAGCCTACCCCTCAACCCCATCACCCACCATCCTTTCTGAGGGCACCTCCCTTCCCTCATCCCCGGAAGAGCCATCATCCTCTGGGCCTGTCTGGTCAAACCTGGACAGTGTGGCTACTAGTTGCCTCCAAGCCATCAGCGTCTCCACTTCTTCATCTCTCCCTCTGATTCCTGCTTCGCCCCACACCACCTTTTTTCTGCATCCGCCCATTTCCTGCCACCAGGCTTCTACACTCGGTCTGCTGCTCGCTTTCCAGCCCATAGCAATTCTGCGCTTAGCAAGTATGTAAGCCAAGTCTTTAAGTTTACTGACATGTTTCATTCTACGGGGCCTAAAGAACCCTCCTGCCATGCATGACCACAGGGATTCCACCTCCAGGCTTATCTCTTTCTCCGCCAAGCGGTGGGCTACCTCCTTCCAGAATCTCCTGATTTCTGGGCATGCCCAGAACACATGCACCAGACCTGCATTCTCCTGCCCACATTAGGACACATTTGTATTCCCGCATTCTTGAACTTTACTGTCTTCTGAGGAGTAATATACGCTCTATGGGTAACATATAACTGGATTTGTTGCAGCCTCACGTTCCTGGACACCTTTTTATGGTATCCCTGTACCATCACCCACAGCCCGTCATCTATAGGTTCTCCAGCTTCCTCTTCCCAATCCCGTCTCAGCTGGATCACCTCCTTCCCCACCCTCGACATCAGCAGTTCATAAATTCGGGAGACCTCATGGCCTCCGTTTGATATATCATAAAATGTTTCTATGACTGTGTCGGGCTGACTTTCCAGCTCTATTTCTGACCAAGTGTCTTTTATCTTCCACAACAACCAAGTATAGGTGATATACTGTCCCTGGTGTAAGCCAGTGTCTTTCACCAGTGTATCAAACTCCACCGCCTTCCCCTCTTGCCATACGTCCCCCAGCGTTACTATACCAATCGGTTCCCAATGCTTCCGGACTATCTTCCTCAATTGCTCATCCACTCCCCTCAGTGCCACTAGCGGCATCTGTGGGGAACACAGGAACGGGTTCTCCATGACTCGGCAAGCCCTTCGCCATATCTTTCATCCTAAGTCTAACATTCTGGTCCCCCTGCCTCTTTGTGACATTGGCAACCATATCCATTCTTTCAGGAAGAGCGGGACACATTCAGCCCTTAACAATCTGGACTCCAATGTAGAGTCTTCCGTTAACCACCTCGCCACATATTGTAGTTGGCTGGCCAAATAGCAAATCTCAAAGTTAGGCAATTTAATGCTTGATCATACATGTTTTGCAGTTTCCATAATGCTATTCTGTTCCTAGAATTGTGCCATATGAACCTCCTACATATGCCATGGATTTTAACAAAGAATCGCTTGGGTATCATATATGGTATGTTCACAAAAGTAGTGCAACAGCCTAGGCAGCACCACCATCTTCAACAGAGCTACTCTCCCCATCATGGTCAACGGAAGCTTGGCCCAGAACCTCATGCTGTTTTCAATGTTGGCCACCGCCTTCTCTGTATTCTGTTTGTGTTCAACTTCAGCCCTATGATGTACATCAATCCCCAGGTATCTAAAGGTCTCGGTCTCCCATTCTATTTGTAAGACTGGCAGTTTCTCTCATGGTATCCCTTTATACCTACCCAGGGGAAATATACATTATTTCTTTGGGTTCATTGTTATTGTCATGATGCCTACCCCCGGGGAACCAGACCAGGTCCAGCAACCCCGGAAGCAGGCATCAAGTTATTTTGAGCAAGCCCAAAAACCCCTGCTAGGGGCTGTTTGAGTACGGTCCTGGAACCTATGGCGCCAGGCTCATATGGAGAGTCAGTCCTGGCACCATAGGCGCCAGGTGCATTGAGTAGAACTTACCTGATGCAGACCATGCTGCAAGCTTTCCTGATGCAGACCATGCTGCAGAGCTCCAAGCCAAATGAGGCTTGGAAGGGACTATTTTACCTAGGGACTATTTTTTACTTGGGTGGGGCTGGGGAGGAATACTTACCTTGGACTACTTTGGAGGCTATTTAAACCACGCCCGAAGAGCAGCACACGCTTCGCGTTATTCTGCATCTAGCAGCATAACACTCACCGTGTCTGCAAGCCTGCATCCAGTCTTCTGCCACGCCCGCCTCGAGTCTGCAGCTCCTAGAAAAAGGGAGGAACAGAAGGAGAAGAGGTTGGAATAACAGCAAAACCTTCGATCCTTACCTGAATTCCGGATCCACCGCGCCTTCGAGCTGGAAGAAAGAAGCATTTTACACACGCCGCCTCGCCTGCTGCAGCGCCGCGCTGAACTCACCGGCCTTCGCAGCATCCTCACAATCCACTGCATCCTTCTGCACGTTCCCGCCGCATTCTGGCACCTAAGGGGAACACAAGAAGAGCAAAGGTGAGCCAAGAGAATAAACAGAGGCAATAGTAACTACCCTCATAGACTTACCTGATTACCGCCGGGGGTACTATTCCTCTTCACGGGTCGGCGCACTCTCCATTGCATCCTCGCCGTACCCCAGCCCCCAAGGGGAACAAAAGGACAACAAGGTGAGATGAAGGGACAAACAAGGGGAACTCTTCTCACCACTATAGACTTACCTGATTTTACCGCCGGAGGCATAATTCCCCGAACTTCATATTTTCTCTCCACACCTGAATAAGGGAGCAAGCCAGGTTGCATTCTGGCCTTATTTTATTGAACTGTGTAGGATAAGCCAAATCCTTACCTGAACTTCATCAGCTACCACGAGGAACTCTTCGCTGGGGTCAAGCTGCAAACTGCAAGGAATCGGACAAGAGTGAAAGTCAGACATGTGAACTCTTACGAACGACAAACTTTTCGGAGTCAATATTGTTCTGGAACTCACCAATTCCTTCGAGCCAGTGAAGCAACTGGTTATCAACGCGTCCCTGCGCTCAATGCAGGATGGAGAGCTCATCTTTTCAAACCATCAGGTGAGACTATAAGAGGGGACATCAAAGGTGATCTGTGGGGAGAACAGCGGGGGTGAGGGGATTTACGCTCAACCCAACGGGTAGTTAATTCCCTTTCTCCATTTACAGAAGAATATTCCTACGGGCCAAGCAAATAAAGCTAGGTGGGCCAGTCTAGTCCGTCATCTCGGCCCTACGCGTCACATTGGTGGAGACCGCAGCTGTCCAGTTCAGATCGACGCCTCTGTGGGAGCCAGGTGAGCGTAACAGTTATGCCAGACAGCACCGCCTATCGCCCCATTACTTACAGAATATATTGTAGGTTCTCTTCAGGATATCTCAAGTACAACAACATCATCTGCATACATCGATTTCAGATGTTGCCCTCCCTTCATGCTGATCCCCACCTCTCCATACTGTTGTCTCAAATATATAGCCACGGGTTCCAGTGCTAAAATGAACAGCATCGGGGAACACGGACATCCTTGTCTAGTACCCCTGCTAAATTGCCATCGATCTGAGATGGTCGCTACTGTCTTGACTCGAGCTAGTGGTTTGCTATACAACATCCGGACCTACCTCAAATACGTGTGCCCCACCCCATATTCCTTCAAGGCTGCCATTAACCACGGCCATTTGACAGAATCGAAGGCCTTCACTGCGTCTAATGATATTATTTCAACCTCCTGGGGGTCCCTTTCCGTTTATTCTATCACATGATGGGGCCTTCTGAGATTATCGGATATGCTTCTGCGCAGAACATACCAGGTCTGGTCCAGGTGTATGAGTTTGTTGATAACCAGTCTCAGCCTATTCGCCAACACTGCCATAAGTATCCTGCTATCTTGATTAAGCATGGACAGCGGTCTGTATGACCACCAGTCCATGCATGGTTTGTTAGGCTTAAGGAGCGGGATGATAATTGCTTCTCTCAGAGACTCTGGCAGTGTCCCCGTATCCAGCGCCTCATTTAACATTGCTAGCAGTGCGGGGAGCAACTCCGCCTTGTACATTTTATAGAACTCACTTGGGAGTCCATTTGCCTCTGGAGCTTTACTAGTAGGTAAGAGCTTGATCACTGCTTCTATTTCCTCTAACATGATTGGGGCCTCTAAGTTTTCCCTCTCTGCTACCTCCAGTTTGGAAAGGCGATGTCCTTCAATGTTTCTATCATGTCATTCTCTTCCCCCTCTTCAACATCCATATACAGTTGCTGGTAAAATTCTAGAAAACCTTTGTTCACTCCTTCTTGGGTATCTAGTATTTGTCCATCCATCCCCCGTACTGCTCTAATTGCTTGTCTGAGTGTCTCACTCTTATACAACCAGGCTAACAACCTTTCTGGCTTATCTCCCTCTACATGCTGTCTTTCAACGTATTTTTTATAATTCAGGTTGCATAATCTCTTGCAGTACTCCCTGCAATTCTGTTGTAATGTCGTATAGTCCCAGCCTCCTCTGGGGAATGCCCACACTTACACATTATTGTCTCAAATTTCTTTTCTGCTTCATGTAGCTCATGTATTATTCCACCTTGCAGGCATTTGGATTTGGATATTGCCGCCCCCCTCACTACCACCTGGAATGCCTCCCATAGTGTGCCAGCCGATTCTACACTCCCGGTTTTATGTTCAAAATATTCCTTTATTTCTTTCTTCAGGTCCTCTCTGAACACTGTGTCTTTCAAAGCTTCGGCACTAAGTCTCCATGTCAGGATCTTTGCTCTAGGCGGTGAATGCTGCCATGCTATAATCAATGGCGAGTGGTCTGAAAGCACTCTCACTTTGTATTCCGACTGCACTAGTTCCCCTCTCTGTCAGCTCCGGTGTAGCGAATATGTAGTATAACCGCATGTACAGGTTTTGTGGGGCCGAATAGTGGGAATATTGCCTCTCCTGCGGGTGGTGCATCCTCCATATGTCCACTTATCGAAAATCCCTAAATAGGGTCTTCAGAGCCTTAGCTACCGGAGTGGGCTTCTTCATCTTCTCATCTGAGCTATCAACCCTGGGATCTAGCGTGCAATTAATGTCCCCTCCCCATATAACTGCCCCCCAATATATGGGCTCATCTTGCTGTATAGCGTTTTAAAGTAGATGGCCGCATCTTGGTTTGGGGCATACGTATTGATAATGCTCAGCTCCCAATTTTCTACTAGTCCTCTTATTAGCACCATCCTCCCATCTCACTCTATGGTAGACTGCAGCAGCTTAAAAGGGACTTGCAGTGCTATCCACGTGATCACCCCTCTGGCATACGCAGAGTATGTTGCTCCTATGGTGGTCCCTTTCCAATTCCTCCCCACCACCTCCTGTTTTTCTTTTGTCAGGTGAGTTTCCTGTAGCTGTTACGCTCACCTGGTCTCTGCGGGGACGTTGGGGCACGGTTGGAGCCCTCCGTGGATTCGGCTCCCTGGGATCGGCTCCCACCCCCAGCTGCTGCCAAGTATACTGTTCTGGATGCTGGTACTGCCCCTGCAGGAACATGAGAGTCAATGAGAAGGGTGTGGAGGTATTGTGACTCCCCTCGGACCTTTCGTGCCAAAATGAGGTAAGCAAGCGTTTGCCGTATAGGCTCACCTGATATATAGTTAGGGTGAGCTCTCAGTCCTGCTTCTCATCAGCAGGGGTGCTTCAAGAAGACCCAGATGTGTCACTGGTTCGTAGATGTGGTGGCCCAGACCGGCTGTGACCGAACCACTTTGAAGGTAGGATTCTTTATGATGATTATTGTTCTTATAAGTATTAATGTCTTTCACATGATGTAAGTTTGTGCTATTAATAATGTCTCTTTCTCCCTTATAGGTGATGGCAGATCAGCAGAGCTGTTGCGCCGGAGGAGGACTTCAAAGTGTTCCCAAGAAGGTACCCAGTTGGTATCCAAAGGTAAGCGCTAGATGCGATGGAGTGCAACCTTAGCGAATGTCTCCATTAGGTTTCTAACCTTATTTGTTATTTCCTCCTGCAGGTGCAGTCTGGCGGCGCTTGGAGAAGAGTTGCTTTGCACGGACCTGACGGCGGGTGAAGGGTGCCTGCGACCGCGGTGAAGCTGGTCGTGTAGAACTTCGGAGCTGCTGTTCGAGCTGAAGGTCAGGTAAGGCGTGCAGTTGGTGGTTGTATTCCACGAGCCAAGTAAGTACGCCCTCGACGAACATGGATGGAGTCACTGCGAGCAGGTAAGAGACGCTTCAATGAAGATTCAGCTGGTTCTGATGGAGAAAATGGGTAAGTAGCGCCTCCGCGATGGTTTGGCTGGCTATGCAGGTAAGATGCTTCTCCACGATGGTTTCGCTGGACGACAGGTAAGATGCTTCCCCGCGATGGTTTCGCTGGATGACAGGTAAGATGTTCCTCCGAGATGGTTTGCTGGAAAACAGGTAAGAGGCTTCTCGCAGATGGTTGCACTGGAAAACAGGTAAAATGCTTCTCAGGCGGCGGTGAGCGTTACGCTGCTTAGGCAGAATAATTCGAAGCCTAGGCCTGAAGGCGGGGAAGGCCTAAATAGCCTGGCCCCGGCCACGACCCCCTTGCTCTGCTAGATGGTTCCACCCTGCCACTCCCAAATGATGATGCACGTGCAGCTTCATTGATTCCTATGGCCACGCTCGGCCCAAATGCACGTGGTTGACTGATGTGAGATGGAATGACACGAGCCCAAGGGAAAAAGTGTGCAGAGAACACTTTCCTATGAGCCTGGACCCTTTCGGGGATGTGAACTGGGGTGACCAGTGGCCATGACAGCAGCAAGGCAATATCTATTCTCTGTCTCTTCAGGTACATAATGACCTTATTCCTCTTCAAATAATTATTAAGCCCCCTAACATTCCAGGTCGCTATCTTGAGGTCCCCCATCTCATCCATACTCTGTTCCGCCCCTGTCCGCCCTTGCTTCTGCTCGTTAAGCAGTGATTTATAGGTGTAGGCTCGCACCCCAACAACTCCCAGTTCCCCCTCCCTCCTCTTCCCTTTAACTCCCACAACCCATTCCCTCCCCCCAACTTGAGCTATCTCACCCCCTCCCCCGCACGTACCTCCCCCCGTCCCCAACTGTCACCCAGATCCATCCCTGGATCTCAGGATACGCTGCATCTAGCTCTTTCCGGTATCACCGGTACTCAGAGCTCAGCAGGAAGATACCATACATCTAGTATCCCAACTAAACTACCTATGGGGGGGTGATCATTTGTCTTCTGATGCTGCCGATCGAATGCAGCGCCTATTGCATTAAGTTAACATTTTACGCTCAGTTTAATTCTCTGCTAGTCTCAGCAGAACATGATGTCTTTCACATGATGTAAGTTTGTGCTATTAATAATGTCTCTTTCTCCCTTATAGGTGATGGCAGATCAGCAGAGCTGTTGCGCCGGTGGAGGACTTCAAAGTGTTCCCAAGAAGGTACCCAGTTGGTATCCAAAGGTAAGCGCTAGATGCGATGGAGTGCAACCTTAGCGAATGTCTCCATTAGGTTTCTAACCTTATTTGTTATTTCCTCCTGCAGGTGCAGTCTGGCGGCGCTTGGAGAAGAGTTGCTTTGCACGGACCTGACGGCGGGTGAAGGGTGCCTGCGACCGCGGTGAAGCTGGTCGTGTAGAACTTCGGAGCTGGTGTTCGAGCTGAAGGTCAGGTAAGGCGTGCAGTTGGTGGTTGTATTCCACGAGCCAAGTAAGTACGCCCTCGACGAACATGGATGGAGTCACTGCGAGCAGGTAAGAGACGCTTCAATGAAGATTCAGCTGGTTCTGATGGAGAAAATGGGTAAGTAGCGCCTCCGCGATGGTTTGGCTGGCTATGCAGGTAAGATGCTTCTCCACGATGGTTTCGCTGGACGACAGGTAAGATGCTTCCCCGCGATGGTTTCGCTGGATGACAGGTAAGATGTTCCTCCGAGATGGTTTGCTGGAAAACAGGTAAGAGGCTTCTCGCAGATGGTTGCACTGGAAAACAGGTAAAATGCTTCTCAGGCGGCGGTGAGCGTTACGCTGCTTAGGCAGAATAATTCGAAGCCTAGGCCTGAAGGCGGGGAAGGCCTAAATAGCCTGGCCCCGGCCACGACCCCCTTGCTCTGCTAGATGGTTCCACCCTGCCACTCCCAAATGATGATGCACGTGCAGCTTCATTGATTCCTATGGCCACGCTCGGCCCAAATGCACGTGGTTGACTGATGTGAGATGGAATGACACGAGCCCAAGGGAAAAGGTGTGCAGAGAACACTTTCCTATGAGCCTGGACCCTTTCGGGGATGTGAACTGGGGTGACCAGTGGCCATGACAGCAGCAAGGCAATATCTATTCTCTGTCTCTTCAGGTACATAATGACCTTATTCCTCTTCAAATAATTATTAAGCCCCCTAACATTCCAGGTCGCTATCTTGAGGTCCCCCATCTCATCCATACTCTGTTCCGCCCCTGTCCGCCCTTGCTTCTGCTCCTTAAGCAGTGATTTATAGGTGTAGGCTCGCACCCCAACAACTCCCAGTTCCCCCTCCCTCCTCTTCCCTTTAACTCCCACAACCCATTCCCTCCCCCCAACTTGAGCTATCTCACCCCTCCCCCGCACGTACCTCCCCCCGTCCCCAACTGTCACCCAGATCCATCCCTGGATCTCAGGATACGCTGCATCTAGCTCTTTCCGGTATCACCGGTACTCAGAGCTCAGCAGGAAGATACCATACATCTAGTATCCCAACTAAACTACCTATGGGGGGGTGATCATTTGTCTTCTGATGCTGCCGATCGAATGCAGCGCCTATTGCATTAAGTTAACATTTTACGCTCAGTTTAATTCTCTGCTAGTCTCAGCAGAACTCCCCTACCCAATCGCTATATGCGGTATTTTATATTCAAGTCACATTATTATACGACACCTCAGCCCTTGGAACTGCAGCTTCATTTATTCTTTTTTCCTTCATCTGGTCATCTTCTCCCGCTGGACAGTTGTGTGTATCCAACCATTCTGCCACGTCTTCCGGAGTCTCAAAAAATAGGGTCTTGTTTTTGTGAAACTCCTTCAGTTTCGCTGGGTACATCAGCATGTACCTGTAGCCCACCTCACGCAATCTTCTTTTGATCGCTCCGTCATTCATTCGTCGTCTTTGCACCAGGAATGCATAGTCCGGGTATGCCGTGATGGACGCTGACGCTCTCTGTATTGTACCCCCTTTCCGGAAGTGTTCCAAGTTTTTCTCCCTATCTCTGTAATTCTATATTTTGGTGATGATCAGCCTTGGCGGAGCCCCTAGTGGTGGCTTCCTCATCTGGGCCATGTGCGCTCTCTCAACTGCGAACCCCTGCATGAGCGCTCCCCCTTTGATTTCCTGCAGCAGCATGTTCTCAACATAATTTGATGAGTCCGGTCCTTCCTGCCCTTCCAGAAGCACTACAATACAATTGTTATTTCTGCATGCCCATCTTCCTCCGCCCTATTTTCCAGGTTGCTCACCTGCTGTCACAATGTGTGCACTTCTGTGGCGTTTGTCGTGCAGGTGGCTGTGTTAGCCTTCACCTCTGTTTCCAGCCCGCTTGTGCGTTCGGCCAGCGCCCTCACGTCCTGCTCTAGTAAATTGACATCCACCTGCACTGCATCAATCTTGAATTCCAGCAAAGTTTTGAGTCCGGCCATAGCCGTGTCGAGCTTAGCCTCCCATGTTGCTTTTAAGTCTGCAATCGCCGCCAGGATCTGCTGGTCTTTTCGTGCTGGTGATACTTAGGCCTGTATGTTCTTCCCCTTATTCTTCATCCCCTCCGCTGATTGTGGAGTCTTAGCAAACTCCTCCATCGTTGACTGCTTTCCCTTAGTTTTTGGCAGCCTAGAGGCCATGTCAGTTCCACTGGATATCTCTGTCCCAGATGGCCAGAGTCGGTCTGTCCAGGTGTCTCACTGCCATATCTATTTGAGGACTGACAGCCGTGCGATGTGCAGTGTGGGAGTCTCACTTCGTAACCACAGTTTTCCCTTTCTTACTTTTATATCTGTGTTTTCCATTTATTTCCCATATTCTAGGCCTACTTCCACCTCTGTTTGCTTTTGGTGTCTGGGATGCTGGACTCGCCCTCTGGCTATAGGTTCAGCCTCTGCACACTCTTGAACCAGGGGCAACCCCTTTCTCTTCCTTATTATTCCTATGCTCCTCTACCTGAGTGAGGCAGTTCCTGGGTCCATTCAGGGTACCATTGCGCGCCTTTTCGTGTGGCTCTCGTGATTTCTGGGCCGTGATTCCACGTACTTGTGGCTATTGTACTGTCCTGTTGTCATTCAGCGCCCTCCGGCCTGCAGTATAAATTGCTGTCCTGTGCCTCCCCATAGCCTCAACTGCCAGCTCTCCAAGATCTTGCTTCCTTGTCTCTGCACCAGATTGCGCCTGACCTGCTTTCGAAGGGTTAACTTGAGGCCTCTTCCTCTCTCGCTCCAGCCATGTAACAGTGGCAGTCCCAGGTAAGAATGTGCAGCTTGTTGAGGTATCAGGCTTCTCTTTAGCGTCCTTCAGGGGTCTGCTACTATGTGGCCTCATATGTTCCTCCACACTTCACGGTTTGTCAGGCAACCCTCTGTGTCCCCATGCGTGGCTTCAGCGCCTCACAGCGCTGCTTTTTGGTTTAGCCCGCCGCCAGATAGAAAGCAGTGTGGTCAGGGTCCGGACCTCATGCAACTGCAGACGTGGCCCGGGCAGACCGCATCCTGCATGCTGCCTGTGCCTGCATTGAAACGCTAATCTGCTTTCAGTACAGGCGGCCTCTGTGGTGGTCCCTCCATCGCGTGGCCCCGGCGGTCCGCTTCGCAGCAGTTTGCACATTGCTGCGCCCTTCCGCTACACGTTCTGGGGGGGGGGGGGGGGACCGGCACACACTGCGTCCCGGCAGTTGCATCTAACTCTGCACCTCCTCACCTTGCAGAGGCTGCCTCACTGTCTCGCAGACTCAGCATACATTGCTTAACAGTCCTTTGTTCTCATAGCGTTGCCATTTTGCCTGAACCATTTCGGAATACCGTCACTCTCTCCTGCAAATATCTTGTTTCGTATGGCTCGGTTTCAGCTCTCATGGGGTGCGCCGCGTGCAGCACCCTTTCCTACAGCTGCAGATCCGTTTGAGCTGTGTGCACATTGCTTTCACCAACCAAGCATTCTAAGGATTATTTCTGATCCGCGGGAGCTCCGGAACGACACAGCCTCTAACATGGCCAGTTAGCCACGCCCTGTCTAGCTACATACTTGTACCTGTAAATACAACAAAGACTCACATTTTGTATACTGCGGAGCCATGCTTGGTTCATACCTACTGCTTCCATGTTCAGAAAAAGGTACGCAAAACTTCTTTCATCTCCTTACAAGAAAAGCAAATGTTTAAGCAAGCCACCTTGTTTATTTATTTATAGAGCGCACCGGGTCGTTAGGCATCTGGGTGCTTGAAAGGTTTACATAGTTACACATACATAGTTAAATGTGCGTAGGTATGACAACAATACATATTTACATGAACAAGGTTAAATGATAGGACGGCAGTACAGTGAAGGGCAATATATATGGTTACAGTCATAGGTGAAGAGGTATATGTACAATGCTGTTGGATATCAGGGGGGAGTAGAAAGTGTACATATATACAATATAGATTGAGGTCTTCAGTGGTCATTTGCGTGTAACCATTGTTTGACATTAGTCTTGAAGGCAGGGAGTGATGGTAGTGCTCTTAATGAGTCAGGTATAGGGTCTATCATTGGTGGACATTACGGTTATATGTTCATTTTAGGTATGTGTCCTTGCAGTTTTTCACACGCCTTCGGATCCCCGTTATTTATTATTACTGATATGTCTGTTGATATTAGTCATTCTAATATTCAAGTACTCTCCACGGCGCCTTAATGGTGTTAGGCATGCCCCACCACGTCAGGTTAGTTATTGATGAAAGTTACCTCACTGCAAATAGAAGAGATGCATAAAAATGAAATACATAGGATGGTTGGTGTCCTCCAGGCCATATCATATGCCTCAAATCTTCAATCTAAGGCTCTTTTGATCTGTTTTCTTAAAGCCAAGCCCCTTGCTATACTAATTTCTGAAAGTGACTCATTCCCTTCCTTGGAAGCTATATAATGGTTTGGGTTCACACATTATGCAGAATGGCGAAGAGTATTTCATCAGGGTTGGGGGCGGGGGGTGGAAGCTCAATTATAGGTTAACTCATACTCATACAGCTCAGCTATGTACAGGCAGACTGCAGGGTGGTGTTCTCTTTTAATGGTAGCAGTTGGATTTACTTAGTGCACACGTTTAGTATAGGGGTTTATCATTGCATAATTTTATCATTGCATAATTTGTAATTTTAGGTTATTTGGTGGCAAATCCGTACAAATAGCCTAATACAAAAAAGGAATGAGAAATTACCTAACTTATTTGACCCAAAAAAGTAAGTATTTGTATGGTAAATAATAGGTGGGGTGGGGGTGGGCTAAGGATATAAGTTAGGGGGCGCGGGGCGAGGAAGGGTGTCGGGGGACTCCCCACGTTTTTAAAAGAAGTTAAAAAAGCAAAAAGTAATTTTTCGTTTTTAGGTTTTTGAAATTAATACGGATATCAATTTGGTGGTATATATATTGTGGTGCCATTTCTGACTACATGTTTGCTCACTATATTATTTCTAAATAACTTTCAAATTTCAGTAGTTTATTGATTCTTAACAACTGGCCTTTTACTTGAGGTGTTACCCTCCGCTTTAATACTTGGCTAAGAAGAGCTACAGCGTTCGTGGTGCAGCGGGACACCTTGGAGCCAGGAGACATTATGCTCAGGATTATTAAAACTCACAGGATGTTCCATAATCCCTGGATTTATTTCTTTGAACACCAAGGAACAAACAATCCATTCAAATGCAAAGATGTTCTTTCTTACTTGAACTCACTGAGCTACAACATAGCCCTGCTTCAAGAGACTAATTTACAAGAATATTCTGCAACCGAGCTACATCGATGTTCAATTGGACAGGCTTTTGTCTATGCTAGGACTCAAAATCGGAGAGTGGGTGGTAATTATGGACACATACATTTACGGATGAATGCGAATCCCCACAAAAGTGACAGAGTCTCCTTGTGTCTGTTCTTGTTAAGCCAGAGGATGCTGCAGTAGTGGTGGGAAACATACCTACTCCAACAAGAGAGAACCCACATTTTTTCAATTGAATAGCTCAGCCTATTCAGAACCATAGAGATGATGCAATACATTTTAGGGGGGACTTCAATGCGGTAATGTATCAAATGCTTGATAGCAGCAGTGTGTAGCGGATTTTATGACACGGCACACTCCAGCCAGGGACTTCTTCCACTGATCATGAAGGAGGTGTTCAATAAAAAAATGCCTTTTTATTTTTATTTGAACCATGGGTTCTTTTTTGAGCAGGCACCCAACCCGTCTCGCACCCACCTTAACAAATACCCTGTGTCGCAACAGACCATGAACCAGGACGATGTGAATTCAAATGAAAATCAGAGCAAACAAAATTTAGGGCAGCAGCCACCAAGGTGTGGCAATACAAATGCAAAAACGTATAATACAGTTAATTCAACTTTTCAAATAAGATACATACACCTTTAAGAGAAATGGCAACAAAATCACTTTTCTTCACAATCATAGATGGCACATAGGTTATGCACTCCCCCTGCAACACTTCCCCCAAACACCTGCTGACTAAATTCTGTGTGGATGGAAAGCAGTGGCAAGGAGTCATAACGAAGAGGGAAAAATCAGATTGAAAATTCAACCCACTACCCCAGAATGGGAAGGCAAAAACGAAAATGAAAACCCTCAAATTGAGCAAAATGGCATACTCAGATTTTAGTGGTTACTGACAGATCAGTTTACACCTGCGGTAGGATCGCTAGGACCGAAATTCATGTGGCTGCACTAAAGAGACAAGTAAGCTTACAGGCTACTGAGCAGAGCACAAAAGCAATGTGAACACAGGTGAGAAAATCGATTTTGGGAAGGAAAACAATGCAGCAGAAATCACACGCGGCAGAATTGCAATTTCTTATTTCACACAGGCTTTAAACTGGCAAACAGCTAAGAAATTGGGCTTAGCAGTCAAAATCAGAAATCGGTTTTTGGATGAGGAACAAAGGCACGGAACGGATAGGATACGGAGGGGAAGGGATGACTTTATAGGATGATAGTATGTTTTTTTATAGGAAATGCACGTTTTTAAAGAAAAGCAAAATACACAGGCAAAATCAGTTTTGCTGGCACAATGATTAGTTCTACCTAGACTATATTTTAAGGACTATAATTGTTAAAGAAAGGCACTTGTCATGAAGTGGTTAGGTTCGAATTGCAACCAGCTCACTGTGAATCTCTTTATAGGGGAATTAAATTATTTAATTCAAATGATACTAAGGGCTTACTCGAATCAAGCCTTTTCCGGCCATCAGGATGAAAGACCCAAGCTAATTAAGATTTCATATTGTGAGAATTCCTATATCATATCACGCTCAGGTTTCAGTTGTTGTTGCCTTGAACGACACCCTATTGAAATTGTTTAACTGGAAGCTCCACACCTATTCTCCAGGATGATGGAAACAAGAAGAAGATTAAGAAAGAGGATGACATGTTCATTAAAGTCAATCGTACTTGTAACTACAAAAGGGCTGGTGTCCAAGACCAAAAGGAATACCTGGCAGATGCAGTGATGGACTTGTTGCGTGAAATATTCTTGATTCCACAAGACTATAACCTCTTCCTAAAAGCTGGTGACGTGCATCAATTTTGGTACTCTCAAAGAACGATAGACATGCTATATTACCAGATTTACAGACCTTTTAGCTGAATAAACACAGATTGGAAACCAATAGCCAAGTATCTTGCTAAAAAGATGGACAGTGACATCCTGGAACAGGACAGCCTAAAGCTTGCCAGCTCAAACCAATGAGGTTCCATTAAAATAAGACAAATCACTGACTACATGAGAAAGGTAATAGTGAGTCATAAAAAACACTGATCATTGCATAGGCAGTAATAGCCATTTAATTACCTCCTAAAACAGAGTCACATGGTGGAGGATCAGGGTGTGACAGCCATGGTGACAAGAGACCACCAACTGCTCTGTGGCACAGACCTGGGTGGATTCCCTAGGCTCTCAATGCCATCCTCAGCCTTGTGTGCACACCTTGGGTGATAAGCAGCGCTCAGATGCCTTAGGGTTTGTAGCGCTATACAAGTGCAAAATTATTATTATGATTATTATTATTATTATTATAGCAATTACAGGGAGTCCATGGTAACTTGGAAAACATAGATGTCATGAGGGAAAGGCAAAGGTCTAGATAGGGAGACCACTAGGTCATGGGCCTACACCGGATGAGTACCTGCGACCTCCAGAGCAACACTAGGAAAATTGAAAAATGTGACCAAGCAGTAGATCACTACCCCCAGTGAGTGAGCGAGTCTGCAGACTTTGTGAGAACCTACTAGAAGGAGTTTAGAAATGTGCACATTAAAATCAAGAATACAGACTTACTGATATATGAGGGCTGGCACAAAAAGTTTGCAGAGACAGACAGTGTGACCCGATTGAATTCAAAATGGCAGGCGCAGCCCTTGTAACCTTCCTTAGTGAAGCTGTTGGGTGATCCACTTGTCAATGCCTCTCCTCTTTATGAGTTTGGAAACAACTAAAATAATTGGACTACACACCAACACCGCACACCCAGCTGTAACCACTGAGACAATCATTCAGACTACTATGGAGCTATAAGGAGCCAGAACTAAAATGTTGGTGTATAGGAGTGCAGAGTCTAAAGTGCAGAACATGGTGGTGCAGTGTGAGCAAGAGAGAGAAGGAGAAACAAAGGCAATGGAGGTGATTGATATAATGCAGCTCCCTGTAAAGTTTGATCCTCTGAATGGCTTTTCTGTTAAATTAGTGCAACTGAGGAATCTGCTAAAAAATGTAGTGAAATGGCAATATCCCTGCCTGCTTTGGGAAGTCATCCAGCAGTACTGTGTCGAGAGGCTGCTCTTCTACTGCTTCCCCAGAGCAACGTCTGAGTTATGATTGCAACCATCATGGGGGGCAGCTGCCCCCTCTGACTCCTCCCTGGTGCCCAGGGCGCCCCCCAGCCTCCCGCTGGAGCCCTATTATCCGCTGGCACTGGCACTAAAATCTGCCTGAGCCACTGACGGTGAGGAAGGGGTTACAGTGGAGCCTGCACAGCCTAAACAGCCCAAAAGCTGGTTTCAGTAACTTAACTCCTGTTCACTTCCTCTCAACAATGACTTTGGTAGCCTAAGGAAACTGGCAAAACTGCCAGATTAGTAATTCCCATGGACCTGCGAAAATGCCTGTTCTTTTCTTTTTGCTGTTTTGGAATGCTACTTTTCACCATAACGCTTACGTTATTATAGTATACCATAACATAACATATCGTCAATACATGTTTTAACAAGTGCTTATCAATGCACTTTCCAGCACTTCAGCACCTGGCTGCTGATTGTCAACACCACCTAACTCATGCAAGTACCAAGGCCAATTGGCATATAGATATTTGCTTACACGTTATGCTTGTTTTTTTGCAAGCAAGCTCCCCTTCACCACGACACAGATATCGCCCAATTTAAGCACAGCTATTATCTGCTATCAACGGAGCGAGCAAAGCCACACTTCATTCCAAGCACTGTAATTTAAGTGTGAAAGTCCTTCTATAACTATAATATGTCAAAGCTGAGATAGCCTTCACCACAAACACCTGTTCCCTGTGTATGAGTTTTCCCATCCTATATGCCCAAGTACCCAAAACACATGCCAACATCTTTGGACCTTCACCAACAGCTCAAGGCACATAGGCTACATTTTCCAGAATGCACTCTGTGAATTCAATACAGACAGTCAAACGTGTTTTGCTTTATTATGTACAAATGCCACTGAAACGGTGCAGAGGCCCATATAGTGGAGTGGAAGTGCCAGATTGCACTGTGCCTCCACACAGCTTTCTCCACAGACCTACAGCTTCCAGAAAGTGTTCTGCCACTCACAGTGCCCATAATTACATTGGTCTGCCTGTCACAGAACGCCCTGCAGCTCATTTGCCCCAACAAGCTGTATGGCCCATAAATAATCTGGCCTGCCTCAAAAGGACTACACGTGACAATATGCACCCTGCTTCACTTGCTTCAGGCGAACTTTGTCAAGGCCCCATGACTGGCCCCACACTACAAACAAATGATCTGGTTATGAACACATACAAGTGTATGTCGGCTTAAACACAGCCTGGCACTATGCACATGGGGTGACATTCACTGGCTGAGGGTGGACAGTAGATGTGAAAAGTTGGGTATCGATAAAACTTGCGCATGGTAAGCAAATGTGTCTTCTCCTACACAATGGAAAAGTGCAGTTTTCTTTTAGGCATATTAACGATGGAGGAATAGAATGTGTGCGAGGTGGTGCGTCAAGACACAGGGTATCAAATCATGACAATACGCACATTGCATGTCAGCTGATAGTACACATGTCCATGAAAAGTGCACTGTTGCTTTGTTCAGTTTTCTTACCCAGGAAGCTTGCCCGGAAGTAGAGCACAGGAGCCTGGTAGCTGATCGAGTAAAGTACATGGTATTCAAAACGAATGACGTCTAATGCCATAGAGCTGCTACTGGATGTCTGGGGATCATCTGTAGACAGAGCAACGGCATCCTAAAAGAAAAGAAAAAAGAATTAAGTTAGAAAAGAGTTGATAATGCCCGGTTTGTCATTTCTGATAAGTATACTCCTTGTTTTAATAGAGTTAAGGTACATGAATCGTTCATGTGTTGGCATCATTGCTGTGCTTTGCGACTTTCTCTTACATCAGAAATCCTAATTCGCTATTCAGGCATGTTGCACCACTAATGATCAGTATCCCTACAAAATATCCCCACCAAAAATATTGCCATACATATTGCCGTTTGTCTCGCCATAGGCAATTTTGGGGAGGATATTTTGTGGGAGCGGTGGTTGCGGGGGTGTCCCCAGAACATTTTAAAATAATGCAGGGGTTGCGGGGGTGTCCCCTGCAGGGTCATTGGGTCAATATCGCTGCAAAAATATGGTGATATTTTTGTATTGCGGTATTTTTGGCGGGGATATTAACACATGGAACTTAATGATCTCTGCCTTAATGCCATTAAAACAGAGATCCTTCTCGATGGACCCCTGCTCCTTCTTTCTCTCCCACGAACCCCTCCCCTCACCTTCCTGTGAAGCAAAAAACCTTGGTATAATCTTGGACTCTCTCTTTCTTTCCTTCTCTCCTTATATCACAGACCTTGCCAAAAAGGCCCATTTTCAGCTACACCTCCTCAGAGGCATTCTCCCTTTCCCCACCTTCCCCCAGAAACTCTGTCTCCAGAGCTCTAGTCCTCTCCGGGCTAGACTACTGCAACAGCCTCTTCCTCAATCTGCCTAACTCCTCCCTTCGCCCCCTTCCACTATTCCAGAATAGGGCTGCAAGACTTATCCTTGGCCTCAAGCCCAGGGCTGCATCTTTCCAGCCTTTAAATCCCTCCACTGGCTCCCAGTGGCTGCGAGGATCAAGTTCAAGACACTGCAGCATCCACAAGGCTTTCTGGGGCCTGGGACCCTGCTACATCCAACTCTCCCTCCCCAAATACCTCCCTTCTAGAGCCCTTCGTTCTTCTAACCCTAACTCTCGGCAGACCAGACGCTTTGCCAAGCAGCGAGTGGGGGGTAGATCACTCTCCCCCACAGATGCCTCCCTCTGGAATGGCCTCTATGCCCCTCTGAGACTTGAGCTGGATCTCCTTAAATTCTGGAAGCTCCTCAAGAATGTCCTCTTCTCTTCTTCCTTCCCTCTCCCCCTCCTATGCTAATGTCCCCCTCTGCCCTAAACCGGCAGCCTGCTTCCTTCAAGAGTCATACAAGGCACAAGGCCTCACTTTGTCCAGTCTAACCATGCACTTGGTCTAGCCAGACACACCACCCCTTGCCCCTCACCTTGCACTTGCCCTTACAGCCCTCCCCTCCTGCACTTGTCTGGCTGGCCTGCACCCTTGGAGCCATCCCAGCCCCTTTAGCTCCTGAACCCTCCCTTCCCCTGATTTCTCTGTCTTTCCCTGGCCCTGTCCACCTGGCCTACCCTGGCACTCTCCTTTTCAAGGCCCTGACTACCCTGTTCCTGCACTTTCCGCCCTTCCCCTACCCTCTGCATTTCTTGTACTGCACTTGCACGATCTGAATGTCAGAAGGCCTAGTAATATCGCTACCCTGTTTTGTCCTCCCTGTTTCCCCCTCCCCTTGCCTTGTTGTGCCTCGAAACACTTGTGTATAGGGGCATTATAAATAACCAATAAATAAATAAAATAAATAAATAATTGTTGCTGATATGTCAGAGCTATCTGATGAGTAAATTAGAAGGTGGATTTAGTCATACAATTCCCAATACGGGTTGGAGTGGTTTTCCTGCTACTGCTGCTAAAACATTACCATTTTGTTTGTCTTCCTCATCATTGCCCTTACTCGATGAGGGTGGGTACTCGGAATCACACCCGCCCTTTAAATTCTAGAATGCACCAATGACTTTTTTCTCTTTATTCAGAGGTTGCTCTGGAGGCTGGGTACTGAACTGTATCTGGCTAAATCGCTTTTACTTCTTGCTTTCTTTTGTTCTCAAATGAGTTTTGATATGCTATGCGCAGTACTGCTTCTGCAGTTCTCGCACGAATATATGCAGAAGCCAATTTGGTTTCTGTTCTTTTTTATTTTCCAGGATGGCCGACTCATCTAAACTTCTATCCTGGAGGCCCGGCACTCTTACAGTGATGTTAATAGGACATGCAGAGACTGGGACCCAAGAACGTCGCTAAAACTGACAGGTGGACCTTGTTTTATAAACTCAGGTCATCCTCCTGTGTTGGGGTGACTGGGTCCCTATTGTGGCCTTAAGGGACGACAGAACGCTGTAGTGAGTTCTAACCGACTTTATTAAGTGACAACCGGTGTAGACCCTTATATGTCCAAGCTCAAATCAAGCACTTACTTACAGTTCAGTTCAGTTCAATCACTGTGGGAAGTGTGTGCACTATGATGGCACGCTGTAAGCTTCTAGGGCCCCCATGTAGCCTCCTGTGGCTGTGGTGTTACACCCTAGAAGCTGTGTTGTAAGGCTGCTACAAGTTCAAGTTCTCACTTTCTCAGCTCCTCATCAGGAGCAGCGCTGTGGTGCGGCCGCTTCATCTGGCGGGCTGCCAGCTCTGAAGTGGGAACGTCTTCCCGCGGAGCGTGGGCTCGCGAGATCACGTTATGTGCGATCTCGCGAGAACACTCTCCCGCGATCGTGTGATGTCCCCACACACTCCATGACGAAGTCTGCAAACTTGCTGGGTTTTCTTCTCTCTCTCTGAGGTCTGCTTAGATCTGTATATGGGGCGGGATTTCTGGCGTACTCTTGAGGAGGTGCGGGTGATTCGAGTTCTCCTTGTCTTGTTCTTCGCCGTGACTCCCTGGGTGTAGTTGGAGAGTTGGGGCTTGAGAACCCGTTGCCATGGTGTGGCTCCAAGGCATCTCTTTCTGAGAGGCCAGGGTTTTCGGATGTCCCCTGGTGGTCTTGATCTTCTCCGGTATCCCAGTGTGGTTGTTCCATGTCTCCCTTCCTGCGGTACATGGCCACTCTCTCTAGATTCCATTTCCTTCCGTCGCTGGTGCAAATGTGGTTTGACCCTCTCTCCATGACTTCTATGGGACTGCTGTATTTGGAGCCAGTCGAAGTGTCTTTGTGGGGGAGGCGTATTTTCACTAGGTCACCTCTGTTAACTGCTGTGTGTCGAGCGGCTCGACGCAAATCCCCTTGGGTCTTCATGGCTTCTTTGTTGCGCTGCATGCAAAACGCTACGTCATCCATGTCCACGTCTTCGTTAGCCCTCACTTGATGGAGCCAGGGTGGTACCAGTGAGGATGCTGCCCTTCTCCCCCTCAGCAGATGGAATGGCGAAACACCTGTGACGGCGTTGGGGGTGAGGCGGTGGGCTGCTACAGCTTCCTTGACTGTCTTGTACGGGTCTAGGCCCGAGGCATGAGCCAGCTGTAGCGCCCCTTTGATGAAGCGGTTTGCCCGCTCAACCAGGCCATTGGCCTGTGGGTGGTATAGGCTTGCTCTCCGCTGTCGAATGTTGTTGAGCTTGAGAAATTTCTCCATTTCTCGGGAGACTAGCGTGACTCCGTTGTCTGTGACGAGTTCTTCTGGTAGACCTTCCCGCAGGAATACAGCGGTGAGTGCTTCAATGACTGCTTGTGGTGATGTCTGAAGTGAAGTCAGCTTCCATCCATTTGGAGAAGTAGTCGACCATGACTATCCCGTATTTGTGTTCTGGGGGCATGTTGTCCAGCGGCCCAATGAAATCCAAACCTAGTTTTCGCCACACCCCTTTGGGGACTTCGGTGGGCAGCATGGGGGCTTGCCTCACGGCTAGGCGCTTGTCACTGTTGGTGCATTCATGGCACCTTTCGACCATTTGTCTTATGTCCTGGTCCATGCCTGGCCACCAGTAGGCGTCGCGTATCCTGCATCTGGTCATGTTGCATCCCAGGTGACCTGAGTGTGCTCTGCACAGTATCACTTTGCGGATTCCGCTGGGCGGGATGATCTGATCGCCTATGAGGATGAGACCGTTCATGGTGGTGATTTCCTCGTTCACTTTCCAGTAGGGACAAAGGCCTTCGGGGATCGCTCTCTCGTTGGGCCATCCTTCGCGAACCCAGGTACTAACGTGCCGTAGAGCATCGTCCTGTTCGAACTCCTCCTGCCAGTGGCGCTCACTCAGGTCCATGTACTCGCCGTTCCTCAAGTCACTGATGGAGGCTACGACACACTCATCTTCCAAGAATGTGGTACCAGGGGCGCTTTGTTTAAGGAGTCTGGACATGCAGTCCGCTAGTGCGTTTTTCCAACCCGCAATGTGGGCTATCTCGTATGTATATTCTTGAAGCTTTGCGGCGATCCTGGCCAGCCTCGGGGTGGCAGTCTTGGTGCCGCCCGGGCTCAATATGTGAATGAGGGATTTGTGGTCGGTGATCAGCTTGAATCTCGTCCCCCATACGTACGATCTGAAGTAGTCGACCGCCCATGCGCATGCCAACATTTCTTTCTCAACCGTGGAGTAATTCTTCTCCGATGATGACAGCGCTTTGGATGCAAACGCCACAATATTCTCAGTGTCTCCCTTCTTCTGGGTCAAGGTGGCCCCCAGGCCATACGCGCTGGCGTCTGTGGTAATGCAGGTGTCCCATTCAGGGTTGTATGGTTTTAGGCACGACGCGTGTAGAATTCTCTTTTTGATTTCACAGAAAGCTTCATTCTGTTCCGGGCCCCACGAGTAGGCTGCCCCCTTCTTCAGAAGCTCCCTCATGGGAGACGTGGTCTCGGAGAATCTAGGGATGAATTTGGCATAGTACTCCGCTAGGCCCAGGAATGAGCGTAGTTCCTCTTTGGACATCGGAGCCAGGGCTTCTGTTATGGCCTACATGAGGTTCTTCTTGGGACTGACGCCGTCACTTGAGATGCAGTACCCAATGTATTCCACCTTGCTCACTCCGAAGACGCATTTTTCGTGGTGTAGGTGAATGCCCTCCTCTTGAAGTCTGCTCAAGACTGTCCTGAGTGCCTTGTCATGGGTCTCGTTGTCTTTGGCATACACGAGGATATCATCTTGAAAGAAGGAAACATTTGTGAGTCCTTTAAGTAAGGAGTTCATCATCCTCTAAAATGCGGATGCTGCCGACGACAACCCAAATGGCATGCGGGTATATTGAAAGGTGCCGAAAGGAGTGATGAATGCTGTAAGGGGGCGAGAGGATTTGTGCAGGGGAATCTGGTGATAGGCATCACGCATGTCCAGCTTAGAGAAGATTGCCGCCTCTTTCATCATGAGGACAATTTCATTGATGCTGGGGAGTGGAAAGCTATCCGTGATTACCTCTAGATTGAGGCTTCTTAGGTCGATGCGATCCTGAGGTCGTTGCTGGATTTCTTTTTGACCAAAACTACTGGACTTAGCCACTCTGAGGATTCCACGGTCTCGATGGTTCCTTCTTCGACCATCTTCCGAAGGTGGGCATCCAATGTGGGTCTCGCTGTGGCAGGTACTGCCCTGACTTTGTGTTTCACCGGGATTGCGTTGGGTTTCAGGCGAATCTTGTGGACAAAGTTTCTCACCTTCCCTGGCTTCTCGGAAAACAGGTTCGGGAACATCTCCTTGAAATTTATCACTGCTCCTGAGGAGACCATGAGTACCTGTTCCTGAGTGCTGGGATCTAGTTTTATGCTGAGTTTGTGTTGATCGTCCCATCCCAGCACTGCTGGGCCTTTGGGTGAGAAATACACTTTGGTGGTGGTAGGCCTCCCTTTGAAATCGATCCAGGCTTTGATGTAGCCTAAAAGGTCGACAGTTGCACCACCGAACACCGTCGGTTTTTTGCCTGGTCGTTCTAATCTCTACTTTTGCTTGTCCCATCATCTCCTTATATGTGTTGATGGGGAGGATAGTGAGGTCAGATCCCGAGTCTGCCATGACGCGTGTTTCCATTCTGTCAACCTTAATGGTGTAGTGGGGCTTTTCCCTCCTGGCTTGGGGGGCGTTGACCATGAAGACCATGGGTCTGTCCTGCAGATCGTCATCATCGCTTGAAGCGCAGTCACCATCGACACGGGAAACAGTTTTCTCCCGCCACGTGCATGCCGGAGCCACGTGACCAATGCGTCTGCACTTGGAGCACTCTTTATTCCTGGCGGGGCAGTCGCGATCATTCGCCATGTGCTTGGTGCTGGCGCATCTACAGCATTTGGGTGCCTCCTTTTGCCTGGGACCTTTGTCTCTGGGGCCGTCGCGCGACTGCTTGTCTCTGCGCCCTCTCCATTGTAGCGCCGCACGTTCGGGCACGGGCAGGTGACTTCCTGCCTCTTTGCGTCTGCTGGAGGTTTCTTCCTCCGCCGTGGCAATTTGGATGGCCTTGTCAAGGGTGACCTCCTTTTCTTGTATGAACTTGTCCTGCACTTTCCTAGAGTTAGTGTGAACGACGAGCATGTCGCAGGTGACCTGTTCAGCGTTTTCGCCAAAGGCGCAAAGAGAAGCCAGCTCCCTCATCCTGGTGATGTAGTCGTCCACGGGTTCGCTCCCTTCTTGTTTGCGAGTGTAGAACCTCAGCCTGTGCAGTATAACGTTCTCCTTATTGGTGAACCTCTTCACAATGCGACAAGTCGCTTCCTTTTAGACGTCTTCGTCATCATCGGCCACAGGTATTGCCTTCAAACTGGCAAAAATGCGCTGACCTTCAATCCCCAATGCATTTAACAGCATCGCCCTCTTCCTGACGGGGGCATACCGCATGCCGCCCACTGCTTCCAGATAGGTGGAGAAAAGTGGCTCCCACTGCATCCATGGAATTGCTGGTGTCCCTGGTGAAGGGAGAAAGGCAGGGGGTGGTGTGGCGCCTTGCATGGTGGGGCCGTGGGGCTTTTGGTATCCTCGTCGCCAATCATGTTGTGGCCTTAAGGGACGCCAGGATGCTGTAGTGAGTTCTAACCGACTTTATTAAGTGACAACCGGAATGGACCCTTATATGTCCAAGCTCAAATCAAGCACTTACTTACAGTTCAGTTCAGTTCAGTTCAGGACTTCCCCAGTTGAATCACTGTGGGAAGTGTGTGCACTATGATGGCACGCTGTAAGCTTCTAGGGCCCCCATGAGGCCTCCTGTGGCTGTGGTGTTACACCCTAGAAGCTGTGCTGTAAGGCTGCTACAAGTTCTCACTTTCTCAGCTCCTCATCAGGAGCAGCGCTGTGGTGCGACCGCTTCATCTGGCGGGCTGCCAGCTCTGAAGCTGGAACGTCTTCCCGCGGAGCGTGGGCTCACGAGATCACGTTATGTGCGATCTCGTGAGAACCCGCTCCCGCGATCGTGTGATGTCCCCAAAGTCCCCCAGCAGACAAGTCTGCTACATCTCTCTTTCACTGCACTAACAGAGTGAATGGGTGGGGGGGTGCTGATACAGCTTATGGTGAGCTGCAGACCTTTTCTTTTACTTCTGAAAAGAAAAACGTTCGTAGGTTTTAGGTTCATTAGTTGTAATAGTTAAAATGCATGTCCAATTCCCCCTTTCCCAATATTGCTAGTGACTCGTATGCTATGAATGTTGGGTGGGTGGGTGGGGTATCATCAAACCAATTTGCTTGTGCAGAAAGACAGACCATGTGCAAGTTCATAACCCCCATCTCAATATTCTTTGAGCTGAGGGGGCTGCAGCATGTGGGAAGCTGCAAACAGAGCGCATGCTGGTTTAGGAAGCTTTGGTTTTCTGTTGATTGTGGTAATGGAAACGTGTGATTCTAGTTCTTGCCCCAGAATACCCTTCTCTCTTCTGGGAGTAGCTCGTCTTATTCTGGGGTGAACCCTCTTCTGTCCAGGGCCGTGGTGATACTCAGGTCGTACTGTGCACCTTCCTCACGACCTTGCTAAAGTGGCAGGTGGACGAACCCCCTTTCAGCAGTAAGCCCACCCACCTGGCATCTTCAGCAACATGTATCGGCCCTCTTGTTAATATTAAAAAAAAACAATATTTTCCTCTATCGGCTTCCTTAACACTGCTGCCATTTCACAGAAACTGAATACCAGTCCAGTAAGTGAGATAACCATGGAAAGAGAAAGGGATCTTTTGGCTATTGGCTTTGAGTTTTAGTGTTGAGACAGCAGGATTTGCTTTGGGTACATAGTTCATTATGGGTGTGTCTGGCTTGTTGCAGGAAATGGGGACGATTTTTGGGGCAAATAACGGATTCTGAACACATCCAGATCGTGTGATAAATGTTGTTCTTTGCCTGATCGGCAAAAGACCAAGGAGGTATGATTGGGCAATATCACCTGTGTAAGGTAGGAGTAGACCAAAGGCAGCTCTCAGCGCGCCACCCTCTATACCAAGAAAGGAGAAATAGGGCACTTTTTCATTGATCAGGAAACATTCTCTCTGACTCCGACAGCCCCAGCGCAGCGCTTAAGAAAATGAGAAAAGTTCCTATCAATCCCCCCCATCACGAACCCATGTACAATGTACCATAGATATAATTGGTGGTGGTCACGCCCTATAGTTACGGTGAAGCATAACATAAATTCAATTGCAGGCATTCACTTATTCTCAAGGCGATATCCCTAATGATGTGGTGGTCTCGTTGCTTGCCCCTTAACTACTGGTCTTGTGTCTGCCCATGAATTGGATATATTTCAAAATTGGTGTAGTTATCTTATTGCAAAGTGCCTGAAAGACAGTTTTTCAATTTCCAATGATAGCTCCCAATATATCGAGACAACAGTTTTTAGAAAAAAATCTTGTAATTTTTAAATCTTAGTATTCAAAAAAGATATTTATGTCCAAGGTTTATGTGCTTCAAAAAATGAACATTAAAGTCTTGAAACATCAGACTCTTCCAAATTTCTTTAAAGAAACTTTACATTTTCAAAGTCTTCAATTCATGTCTTAATGGTATCAGACAATTTCCCACATTCCTTTAGGGCAACTTCACAAATCAAAAAATATTGAATTCCCTTTAAGGCAAATTCACAATTCAAAAGATCTTGAGTTCATGTCTTCTCAACCAGATATTCATTCAATCCTTAAAGTCTCTGTGTTTGGCCTCAAATAATGTTTGTTCTTATCCTCAAATAATGTTGCTGCTTATCCTCATTCAATCATTTCAATCATTAAAGTCTCTATGTTTGGCCTCAAATCATTTTGGTTATTATCCTCAAATAATGTTGCTGCTTATCCTGTAAACGTTTCCCCACCTTCTGGTGGATCACTAGAGGAATTATCTTCTTGTTTATAACTATTAACATAAATAGTCTCAAAGAAAAATATAGATTAGAAATACTTAGGATAATTGGGTCATTTAATATTGATGTTTGAGTTTCCTCTTATCATTTGGCAAATTAAATTGTTACTTTAATTAATGTTACTTACCCAGCCTGATCGTTGCAGTTATAATATGATAAGTAATTTATAACACACCTGTACACAAGTGTTTCTAGGCGCGACAAGACAAGGCAGGGGGAACAGAAGGGGGACAAACAACGATCTTACTAGGCCTTGTGTCATTCAGATTGCGCAAGTGCGAGGAAGAGGGGAGAAGTGCCAATGGGTGAGGGGGCGAGGCGAAGTGCAGGTGACACAATAAGTGCTGCCAGAGGGTGGCTCTTAAGTGCAAAGAGAAGGGACTGTAGGGTTAGAGATACATACCCTTAAATGCTTAGGGAGCCGGGAGACAGTGCAAGGGCAACTGGACATGGAGGAGCCTCGGCTCGAGTTCAGGAGAGGCCAGGTGACCAGGTGTGACCAGGTGTGTGGAGCTATCACGGCCATGGCTGGAGCCAGTGTGTCGATGTGGTCCTTGATGGTGCTGGATGAGCAGGGGAGAACCTGCTTTGACGAGACTTTCATTGATCAGACTAGTCTAGAAACATCATCAGGGGTGAACAGGGGAAAGGAGAAGAAAGGAGGAGGGGCAGCGCCCAAAGACGGGCCAGGGGTGGCAGAGGAGGAGGAAGAGGAGGCAGAGGAAGAGAGAGTGGACAGGATGCCCTGAGTTATATGGTGAAATGAGAAGCCAGGGCTGTACAGAGGGACTGGGAGGGAGCATGAGAGGTAGAGACTGCAGCAGGATTACCCAGCTCCTTGCAGATTTTGAAAAGTTCAGCCAAGTTGTTAGATGCCGCAGAGACGCAGGCTTGGATGTAGGCTCTCTTTTTAGAGAGGGCAGAGAGTCTGTACTGCCTTTGGAGCAGTCGGCAGGCTAGTTTGTCAGAAGGTGCGCCTGATACCCTCCACTTCCTCTCAGCCACCCTACACTTGCGTTTAAGGGTGGCGAGGTCGGAATCGTACCAAGAGTTGCACTTGGAAGTGGGCTTCAAGTAGATCCTCATGAGAGGGGCAAGGACGTTAAGAGTGTTAGAGATAGAGAGATGAAGGTTAGAGAGGGCTGTGTCAGAGTGTGAGTCAGCCAAAGCTGTGGAGGAGGAGAGAAAGTAGCGGCGAAAGCCTCCACTGATACGCGCTTCATGGGTCGGATGACCAAGAAGGTAGGTGGCACTGCTGGGGATGTCTTGACCTGAGGGGTAGAGAGAGAGAGGTGGGAGGAGAGGAGGAAGTGGTCACTCCAAAAGAGAGGAGCAGTGAGCGGTGGAGGTCTAAGGAGATCAGAACATCAAGGGTGTGCCCTACAGAGTGAGTCAGGCCAGAGGGAAGAGTAGAGAGAGTTGCAGAGGTTGCGAAAGAGCGCTGAAGAGGGGTTGGTGGCATCCAGGTGGATGTTTAGGTCTCCAAAGAGGAGACGCTGAGAGGTAGAGGCTAGGAGGGAGGAGGAATGGTCAGCCCACTCAGAGGAAGAGGGCTACCTGGCCAGGCGGTCTGTAGATAATGGCAGCAGCGAGAGAGAGGCCAGGAGAGATAGAGAGCCTGCAGACCAGGCATTCAAAGGATGAAAAGTCCTACGTAGGAATGACAGAAGCAGGGATCCACTCCAGGAGAATCAAGGCTACACCCCCGCCGGGATGGTTAGTTCTGGGTTCGAAGAGGATCTTGTAGCCATCAGGAAGGCAAGTGTCAAAACTTGTGACAGAGCTGGCCGTGAACCAAGTGAGACAGAGTACATCCAAATTAAGTGCTTCAAGCTCTGTTATCTCGTGGACCGATGGAGAGGTCTAGACAGTTGATTTACAAGTTGCTGTGGTTTAATGTGAATTTAATTTCCTGGGTCTGTTGGTTAATCCAGTTAAGGAAGTTGTCCAGGTTTGTTCTCTCGTCTTTCCAAATAAAGATAATATCATCTATGTATGAGAACCATTGAGAGATTTTGTCAAAAAAGGGATTGTTGATGTTCAAAACATACTTCTGCTCGTCCTCTGACATGTAGATCACCGCCATTCTAGGTGCGAAATCTGCCCCCATGGCGGTGCCACAGGTTTGCAGATAAAATCATCAAATGTGAAGAAGTTGTTTGTCAGCGCCAGTTCCAGGAGTTCCACAGTGAAATTAATTGGGACCCTTTTCTGTGCCATATGATGTGTAAGGTGGTAGCGTATGGACTCCACTGCTGAGTCTTGGGGAATGCTGGTGTATAGACTTGTAATGTCCATTGTCACAGTTCTTCAGATTGAGTGAATGGCTGTGTTTCAGATATTGCTATTGTGGCCATTGTGGCCCTTAGGTATGTGGGTGTCTGTTGGCTAAGTGGTTTAAGAAAATAGTCTACGAATCTGCATATAGGTTCTAATATTGACCCACACCCCGAGACTATAGGTGTCCCTGGAGGATTGGATCTGTTCTTATGTAGCTTCAAGAGGGCATAAAAAGCAGCTCATCGGCTCCACAAGATTTACACAGCACAGGACGCAGTTTACTACGGGCAACTGGACGCCCAAGCAAGGCTGCATGCGCAATGCGAGGAGACACTGCTCCTCCACACATGCGCTTCGGTAACAATAAACAGCTCAGATCCCTCGACCCAGTTGTCAGTGTTGCTACCGAGGAGACAACGGACGCCATTCACAGGCGCTGGCTAGAGATCCATTAGATGGTCTACAATTCAGGTAGGCTTCCTTGCGATATCCCGCCAACCACTGGACCTTAGTGGTTGGGCTACTTACTGCATGTGTACTTATCCTGTAAACCCAACCATAATCTAAGCAATAATACGGCGATTCCACTCATGCAGGGAGCAGCCGTTTTTGATGACCCACAGCAATCAGACGTTTTCATTCGAAATAAACAGATCGGATCCCTCGACCAGGTTGTCGGCGATGCAACCAAGGAGACAACAGACAGCATTCACAGCCGCTGGTTAGAGATCCATTTGATGGCCTCCAATTCAGGTAGGCCTCTTTGCAATATCCCGCCAACCACTCCACCTAATTGGGTGGGCCACTTACTGCACATGGACATATCGTGCAAGCTCTATCATAATCTAAGCAATAGTAGAGCGATTGCAATCAAGCAGGGAGCAGCCGCATTCGAAGACCCCGAATAATTAGAGGTCTACATTCCATGTTGACTACTTATGTGAACAGACGTTGCACGTAGGAAGATCAGGTAAAGGACTTTTTGTTATTGGATTAAGTTAAAAACTGTACACTATGCGAATCTGGCAATTTTAACCCTAAGAGGCATGAGCCAGTATGCTGATTCACCTCCTTCTTTCACCCAGCACTGCATGCTAGTAACATCATGCTGAGAGCCGCGTGGAAGACACACTTATAGATCTGCAGCCCCTTACATCAGAGAGAGTCCTATAGGGCGTTACAGCTACGGTCAGTGAATTGCTGCCATGCTTCTGAGAAAAAGACAACTCCTCCTATTTTTCAGTCTACGGTTTTAACCTTTATATGTTCTTTCATGTTTTTAAATTATGGCACATAGGTGCAGTCAAGAAGAGTCAGCCACTAATTGAGTTCCTTTATATGTTCCTATGTTAGAAAGTGCCTTCTTCAGACTTCTTTAGCTTCTTAGATATACTTTATTGCTTAGTTACATGAAGCTACATGAAACGCAACCACTGGGTCCCATCACCCAGGCATAACTGACATCAGGTAGAACACTTATAAAGCATTCATACATCAACATTCAAACATCACATCACAGGGTCTCACATTCACAAGCAAGTACTTCACAACACATCTCCCTCCTTTCCAATGACGCACATCCACTTGACATTCACCATCAAGCACTTCACAACAGTTCGCCTTGTAGGGAGACCTTGTCTTGGCTCAAGAAGACGGCTAATTGACCAACCAGCCGAAACATCAGTGGATGTTACACTTAGTGTCATAGTATTCACCTCACAATAACAATAGTTGTTGATTCACCTCTAGACGTAGACCGATGGCTAGGTCACCCTTCCGTCTGACATATTTGACCATATAAAGGTCCAGAGAAAAGAGCATAGCACTCAAACAAACAAAAGCCTCAACCTTTCATGCGCTATATGTAATGAATTGAATGTGTTTGTTTTTGTTAAACACACAGCTGTTTTTGAGATTGGTGTTATATCATTTTGTTGTTTGTAGATTTATGTTGATGCACTACTATATGCACTGTCTAAGATGGACAAAGAAAGAGTTGAATAGTAAATAGAAAATATTCCTCACAATAAAAAAAAGAAATGTTTTGAAAAAGAAAAAAGAAATGCTAGATTTGCTAGCTAAATAATAAAAGCTGTGTGAACTCAATTCAGTACTCTACTCTTCTATGTTTCATGCTGATAACAGTAGACACAGAGTTATTCTTTTGTTAAAAACATGACAAAATGAGTATTATTTACATAAATGCCAGTAAATACGTGATTGTATATGGCAGGACGCCCACCCATTTGTTTCAATTCCCTGAAGAGTGGGCCAATATATTGTTTACAATGTTTATGGCTATTTTGGAAACTAGGATAGTTCCAAATACTTGGAGAAGGTCAGTGACTGCATCTATTTTTAAGAAGGGTATAAGGTCTGATCCTGGAAACTATCAGCCCATCGCCCTGCTCAACGTTACAGGAATTCTTTTGGGGCGAAGTTGGTACCAAGGCAGCTATTAAATTGGGCAAATCAAGAGAAGGTGTTGGACTGTTTTCAGTCAGGCTTTATCCCGGGGTCGGGCACCTCAATAAACCTGACCACCTTGGCCCTGATTAAAGAAAAGTTTTCTGGCTCGGGTCAGCCAGTTTTTTTTGGCCTTTGAACTTTCGATTCAGTTGACTGAGCGAGACTTTGGGCTAAATTAGAGACCTGGGGCGCCCATCATACCTGTTAGACATCATAAGGGACTTTTATAGGGATTCATCACCCAGGTCTGACTAAATTATCAGGGAATCCTTTCAAGACCCATTAATAGATCAAAGGGTTTAAAACAGGGATGTGTGCTGGCACATTCATTATTTATTTTTTATATGTCTGATATTGGGACCTACTTGTTGCAAGCACATGCCTTCCCTACTAGAATTGGACAAGTTCTGATCCAATCGATCTTGTACGTGGATGATTTTGGTCCTTTTGGACCAAACTCTGGTGGGCCTCCAAAGGCAACTGGCTAAGCTGAATGGGACTTTTGTCTTGACAATGATTTTAAGATAAATATTTAAAAAATCAAAGTGATGATGTTTAAATCGAGTCAAGAGAATAAGACAGCTATCCTCTGGTTGAAAGTATACAATTTGCCTCTACAGAAGGTTTCTGAATACCGATACCTCGGGATTCTTGACAATGATTCTAAAGCTGAAATTCAATATTGCAAGGACCTTAGAATAAAGATCGCTTCCCATGGTCTCATTTTGCATAATAAATATGGGAGGTTTTCCTATGAACCTTTGATGACTTTTTATAAACAAAAAGTAGTCCCGATTTTATTTTATGGAGTGGAAGCAGCCATGTTTTGAAAAAAGTGGATTGCAACAAATGGGAAGGTCTCTTTTGGAAAAGAGTTCTAGGGGTACCCAAGGGCATACCAATTCAGATTTTGCATTAGGACTTGGGCCTTCTTTCTTTATCTGCAATAATGACCTGGAATTCCTTTTTAGGAAAATATTATTAGGTCAGGCAAACTCTAGCCTCCCAGCTCGGTTTAATTTTCTTACAGATGTTCATTCTGATGTGTTGAGAGAATGGAGGGAGGGATGCCTGACCTGGTTAAAAGAGGCGGGCTACAGTATAGAAACTCTAATACTGAGACCAGAAAATGCTAACATTTTATAGAAATTTGACTGGAGCCTCACGATTGAGAAGTATCGCTGATATACGGTTTTTAAAAATGTTGAATTTGAAGTGAAAGTGTTACATTTTATACTGAAATATCTGTCTAGATTCCCTTGCTATAAGAAACGTAGAGGGATTCTTAGACTGCGCCTGAACCTTTGGAACACAAGCGAAATTATGGCTTCAAGACTGAAACTGGGGGGGGCATGGCCAAGGTCTGTCATTTCTGTGTCAAAGAAGCTGAAACCCTTAGACATTTAATTGTTTCATGTACTGAATTTGATTTATCGAGAAATCAGTTCTTAAAAAACATTTCAAGCTTTTTAGAAAAACTTCAGAGAATAGAGTTTGGGCATCAATATTTAGTGGCGCCCAAACTGTATTGGCTCTAGACACAGTTAGATATCTGGAGCACATTGGTTTAAACTGAAATGGAACTACTTCTGCGAAGTGGAATTAAGTTATTTGCATGGATGTTGGGTAATTTAATGAAATGTCTTTTTTTGTAGTGCTAATTTGAATACATTTTTTATGGAAAGTATGTCAATGATGTTTTTAAGTGATTTATACTGGATGATTCTTTTGTCTGTTTTGTTTTACTTTTCAAAAGGTTATTTTGTGTAACTATAAAGTAATAAAATAAAAAGAAATAAATAATGTCTGCTTTCAACATAGCCTCTACTTCTTCCTGGATGATTTGCTTTCTACTCTCAGGGATCCTAACGGGTTTTTGGAGAACTACTTGTCCAAGGGGAGTATGTATGTAATGATACATTCCTTTCCCTGTTCCTAGTTCAGTTTTAAACACATCAGGTTGTGAGTGGTCAGGAATGCATGGGGGACAACTGTGCTTTTTTTTTCTTTCATAATTAAACATTTTATTAAAGACAAAGGTTTAAAATAAATCCTTGCTAAACCTACTCTATCAGGAAATTCCCTACCTAGTCTAAAGGCTAAGGGAATAGCTCCTAACATACACAAACTGTCCATCACACTAAAACAACAAAACAGTCAAAGTGAAACATAAACAACATAAAAGAATGAACAAATAACCAGTATGTTGGATGGCCTTCACTTGTCCTAGGTAATCCTTCCCCAGGATTATCCAAAGTAAACTTCCCTGAATGTTAAAAAGGAAAAGGAAAGTCTTGAACCAGTTATTGTAAGTTCCAAATAAAATAAAAGTTCATCAAACAAAAATCCACTGGCAACAGTTGTTCAGCTTTCAGTTGAAAACATCCTCTTCCATTCCCACCCAAGGAAATGGCACCAATGGAAATCCAGGATATCCTCTTTCCAAGATTTGTTGCCACAGTTCAAAGCATAGGTTAACAACCTTTCCTTCTACATCTTTACAACTGTTTATGACTTCTGCAATGTATTCTGTATAATTGTCAGGATGCTTCCACCCTTCTACTACTATTATTGTGGAAACAGACTCCTTGGTTCAACAGTATGCCACTACTTCAACCAACTTCAATTTAACATCCACTGCAGTATTATACACAACCACAGTTCTGGTATTTCTGCTTCAGCTCTATACTTCAGGATAGTGTTTTGCCTTCCTGTTTTCTCAGTAATTTAAAAATATCTTTTTTAACTTAAGGGGTTCCCCTCTGCACTTAAAAAAGGCTGGAAGGCAATGTGCTTTGTCTTGGAAGGCAAAGAATTCATTCACACTTCATGTAAAGTTTGAAATAGACCTGTCTCAGGTCTCTTTATTATCACAGTTAAAGATGATCACAGTAAAAGTCAGATAGAAATGAAACAGAAATACATCACCATTAGCGTTTCTCTAACATTCTTTCATCCCTGCCAAGCCTTTACTGTGAATCACCAGGGTGGGAGAGAGAATCCTTCGCCATCTGGAACAGGCCAACGGGAACAGGCTAATGGATACACGCCTGCTTCAGTCAGCCAGCCGGAGTACAAAGTAGGAAGTCAACAAGTGAAGTGACTTGCTCTTTCCCTGTCTGTGTGATGTCTTTCCCTCCAAATATAATCCAGTATTTTTCCAGAGATGTCTACCGTCAGTAGAATCCCACAGCTGTGCGGCCGTTACAGCTACTGGACTCCTCTGAATTTCTAAATAATCTCTGAATTCTCATGAGAAGCCGACAGACTTTGCTCTGTGCTGCTAAAAGAATGCAAAACAAGCTTCATCTGAACACATAAACAAGCTGTCTTTGTATGACTCCAGCAAACACACAGTGTGCTTAGAGAAATGGGCCTCTCTTTAAGCTTGAAGTCAAATGTTCATGTGTGTTAATGCATTTCACTTAGACTCCATCTTGGAAATAAACGTTACATTTTTTGTAATGCATTACAGATGGTTAGGCATTTTAAAGACCAGGCACTTCGACCTTTACAGGTAGGCAAGGCACTCTTCTTTTCCATTCTCCAAGAAAAGGGCAGCCTCTTTGCCTCTTCTGTCTGCCATACTGATACATGTATAACCTACCTCTGCTTCAAGAGTGACTTTCTCTCAACTTCAACAGACTCAGCATTACAGATTATTTGCTCAGTCTTCTTACAAGCACCCATCTCCCTTCCCAAGCTTTATTCACACCTGCTTGGTTCCATACTTATAACAATTGTAAAAGTTAACTTTGGGGTTTTCGGAAGGTTTTAGCAAGCTACCCCTCTTTAATTAGGTACACGCAACCACTCCGACAACATTAACAGTTCAACAATTCGAAATGAAAGGCTTATATTCTTATGCGAGAACTAGGATTTACTAGAAGTGTGCATGATACATTTCCGTTGCTGGCAATGCTTTTTCAATGAAAAACAGTTTATATTTGCTTACACTCATACACAAGTCACTTTAGAGCTGGTAAGTTACCAGCAAGGTTTTCGGAGTGTTCCTGAACACCAAGCTTCACTCACCGGCTTCAGGAACATTGCGGTTGTGGGCTGCTTCATCTTCCTGACTTCTTCTACTTCTACTACGGCCTTGGGCACTCTTAGGACCCACACCCTTCTGCAGCACGGGTGTCTCAGGTCCGGCCACACCAACTGGGAGTCTCCATCACTCCTTTGTCCTTCAGCTTGCTTCTTGTTACCTCGGGTTGCTACAGCACAGTCACAGCTCTGCAATTACAGCCACCAAGAGCTCCTGAGATAATCTTCACTTTCAGCATGTCTTTCTCAGTGCAGCCACGGCAAGGCAGGGTTTTTGAACAGAGGACCCTCTCAGAACTTTCAGGTGAAATCTGCTGTCTCCACGTCCCGGTGTCCTTTTGGTGATCACACTTCCGCACGACCTGCCAGCCTCGTGCTCTTCTGCTCTTTCTACTATTGTCCGCCTTCCAGCTCCTGCTCCTTCCCTTTCCTGCTTCAGCCTCTATGCCTCCTAGGTGGGGCAATTGGTTTCAGGTGCAGGTAATTAACGTCAATTGCCTGACCTTTGCAAAGGTTGTTAGGCCTATTTGCATGTCAACCACTTCTGCATGCTTCTTCAGCCCTCCTCCTCATCTCAGTCCCTATGGAATTCTGGTACATGGTTAGATTGGAACAAGTTACTTACCTGTAACTGTTGTTCTCCAGCATGGGTCTGGCATGGATTCACATGCTCATGAATATTCCCCGTCGTCAGGCCGGGAATCCTCGGTATAGAAACAAATCAGTATCAGTTTTGTTTCTGATCTGTCTTTCTTAGTAGTAACCAATCACTGGTCTCTGGGTCATACTGCCCCCAGCCAATGACTGCCCTCTCCCTAAGCCCGCCTCTGGCAGCCATCCTCAGATTTGGTAGCACGTAAAGAGGCAGTATGACCAAGTGAAGAGCCGCAGAGGGGTAGGCGGGAGGGTTCGCATGTGAATCCATGCCAGACCCATGCTGGAGAACAACAGTTACAGGTAAGTAACTTGTTCCTTCTCCAGCATGGGGTCTGGCATGGATTCACATGCTCATGAATAAGAGAATACATAGCAGTACAAACATGCACAACCACGGGAGGTGGCAACAGGCTCAACATTAAGCAATACAACAACTCAACATTAAGCATCTCTTACCTCCTCACCAGGCTCACCTTAAGCGAACAAGTTGCGCAGCACAGCTTGGTCGACCCTGGACTCCTCCCTGGAGTCCCGATCGACGCAGTAGAATCTTGTGAAGGTGTGCGTAGACCTCCACGTAGCAGCCCTGCAGATGTCAAGCAGGGGCACACCAGATAGGAACGCCGTAGTAGCAGCGATCGCTCTGGTCGAATGGGCTCTCGGACGGCCGGGCAGCGGTCGGTTTGCCAACCGGTGACAGTGCATGATGCAGCCGCAGAGCCATCTGGAAATGGAAGTCTTCGAGAGAGCCTTCCCTTGATTCACAGTCCCAAAGTTCACAAACAGCTGTGATGTCTTCCGAAAACTCTTCGTGCGGTCCACGTAGAACTTCAGCACTCTAGCTATGTCCAGCTAGTGCAGAGTCCTTTCAGCCGGCGACGAAGGAGATAGGAAGAAAACAGGCAACACCAAGGGTTTGTTGAGGTGGAATTCCGACGGCACCTTGGGCATGAAGGAGGGGTGCGTCCTCAGCACCACCCTTGTGTCGTGAAACGTCAAGTATGGCGGCTTGCAAGATAGGGCCTGGATCTCTCCCACTCGTCGTGCGGAGGTGATGGCCACGAGAAACGCTGTCTTCCACGACAGAAACTTCAACGGTGCTGAATGCATAGGCTCAAATGGGGGGCCCCTGAGCCTGGTCAGCACCACGTTGAGCTCCCACGCCGGGGCAGGGGCCTTCACCGGCGGGAATGATCGGAACAATCCTTTCATAAATTCCTTCACCAGTCGATGAGACCACAAGGACGCCTGTCCCGTAGTTCTGATGTATCATGAGATGGCGGCCAGATGTATCTTGATGGAAGCGTGAGCTAGTCCAGCCTTAGCCAATGACAGTAGGTACGGCAATACTTGAGGGGCCGTAATCCGCAGAGGGTTAATCTTCTGTGCACGGCACCAGACAGAGAACCTCTTCCATTTATGTCCGTAGCACTTGAGAGTTGAGGACGCCCTGGCCTTTGCAAGAACCTCTCTGCAGTCAGCCGGGATGTCGTACCCTCCAAACTCTAGTGCTGCAGGAGCCAGGCCTGCAAGTTCAGCGACTCCGGGTTGTGGTGAAGAATGGCACCTCCTTCTCTGGAGAGAAGATCTGCGTCCGTCGGCAGCTTGACTGGTGTGGACGTTGACAAGTCCAGAAGGTCAGGGAACCAGATCTGTCTCGGCCATGCCGGTGCGACGAGGAACATCCTGCACCGGGACCTCTTGAGCTGGTTGATGAGCCGGAGCAGCAACGGCAGCGGAGGGAACGCATAAAGAAATAGGCCATCCCAGGGGAACGAGAAAGCATCGCCCATGCTCCTCGGCTGGGGGAACCTGCTGGTGAACCTCCGGCACTTGGAGTTCGTCGCTGACGCGAAGAGATCGATCTGGGGTTCGCCCCATCGTCGGAAGAGTCGATCCACTTGATCCTGGCGTAGTTCCCACTCGTGGCACGTGTGCAGCTCTCTGCTGAGTGAGTCGGCGATCGTGTTTTTTATTCCTGCCAGATGAAGAGGCACCAGAAACATCCCTAGGGCGACGGCCCAATGCCACAGATCCTGGGCTTCCTTGGATAGGGCAGGGGATCTGGTTCCACACTGCTTCCGGATGTAGAACATCGTGGTGGTGTTGTCGGTGAAGATCCTCACCACCTTGCCCTTGAGGGACGGAAGAAAAGACCTGAGGGCCCAGAACACTGCGCGGAGCTCCAAGATGTTGATGTGGAGTGACTTCTCCGGGAGCCAAAGGCCTCTCGCGTGAAGATCTCCGGAGTGCGCTCCCCAACCTTCCAGGGAGGCGTCCGTCGTCACCGCCAACTGGTGAGCTGGGGTCTGAAAGTCCGTGCCCGCCGACAGATGAGAGCGGGTACTCCACCACCGGATCACCTGACGGAACGTTCGTTGAGAGGGATCCTGTCATCAAAGCTGCCCGTCGACTGCACCCAGCGGGTGTCGAGGAACTCTTGTAAGGGGCGCATCCGAAGCCTGCAAAGGCGCACCATATAAATGCAGGAGGACATCATACCGAGGAGGGACTTGATAGATCTTACCCTGGCCATGTCCGTGGCCAGCAGACGCTGCACCTTGCCCAGAATGGTCCTGGTCCTTTCCTCCGACGGCGAGGCCAGCCGCGCCACTGTGTTGAGCTTGGCTCCCAGAAACAGGGCGACTTGCGACGGAACCAGGTAGGATTTTGGAAAGTTGATGAAGAATCCCAGGTCTGTGAGAAGCGTGCTCCACGGCGAGCTCCCTTGTCCTTGCCCGGATGAGCCAGTCGTCCAGGTAGGGGTAGACGTGGATCCCCTGTAGGCGCAGCCGCGCCGCCACCGGTGCGAGGCACCTGGTGAACACCCTGGGTGCCGACTTCAATCCGAACGGGAGGGCCTTGAACTGGTAGTGCCGCCCTTGGACCACAAACCTGAGGAACTTTCGGTGTCTTTTTAGAATGGGGATGTGGAAGTACGCATCCTCCAAGTCCAACGACGACAGGAAATCGCCCTCCTCCAGCTGGACCCTCCAGAACTGCTGTGCCTTGATGTACTTGTTCAGTCGTCGCAGGTCCAGGATAGGGCGCCATCCTCCTGTCTTCTTTTTTACGAGGAAGTACCTTGAGTAAACTCCAGAGCCCCAAAGCCTCTTTGGGACGAGCTTGATGGCACCCTTCTTGAGCATCGCCCTTACTTCCTACAGTAGTTAAGGGACGTGATTTTCCTTCCTGTAGGATTTCAAGGGCTTCAGCCCTTTTGGCGTCTGGAAGGAAGTCCAACAGAGGGGCGATTTTGAACCACAATTCCCTGTCGTAGCAGGCTACGATAGCCAAGGCGTTGGCCGCCTTGATAGGCGTTGCTGTGGATGAGATGACCCGTCGTCCCATCGTCTCCAGCTTCCTGCCCTTGCCGTCCGGCCGGGAAGTTGATGTTGAGGCCGATGCCCCCCCAGCTTTCTTCTTTGCCGCTGCCGAGACGACCGAATTCGGGGTAGGTTGCGCCCGAAGGCACAAGGGGGCAGCGTCGGGGACCCGGTACTTCTTCTCGTACCGGTCCCTCTTTGCCGGTGCCGTGACAGGGTTCTTGAGGAGGGCGAGCCCCTCCTCCTAGATGTCATCAAGAAGTGGTACGGCAAGGACCGTCTTCCTTTTAGCCTCGCGCCCTTCCTTCTTCTTCTCTTCTGGGCAGAGCTGGAAGAGCTTGGATGCCCTGGAAATCATGGCATGAAAGGATCCAATCTCGTCGGGCGGGGACGCCCGAGCAGGGGGTGACGGGGACACGTCCCGTCGTCGCCTCCATCGTCATCTGTACCTGTCGTAGCCATGTCCGTGCCTGTATCATCCCTGTGGGTAGGAGACCGGGGGGAAGGCAGAGCAGGCCGCAGAGGTGGGAGAGGTGGCGTAGGATGCGTCCTCCTCCTCTTATGCGGTGGACTTTCCGAAGGTCCTGGCTCCGGTTCCCCCGTCAGGTCTGGCTCAGGTACCTCCGTCGGGGGGAGGGGCAACCTTGTCCTTATCTCCGAGCATAAGGACTGAATCGCTGACAAAATGGCTGCCGAAGTGTCCTGCGGCGCCGGAAACGACGGGCGGGAGGGCTCTTGAGGAACTTCGTCGGCAACACCGTCGATCTCGTTGTCGCCCTCGTCGGGATCCCTCCCGATGGGCTGGGCCTCTTCCACGACTTCTATGAGTTCTTCTTCAGAGGTCGTGTCCGTATCCACGATGGCCACCTGCCCCTCCCCCACCTTTTGCAACGAGGACTTTGTGGGGGTCTTCTCAATGGGCCTAAAAGACGACTCCCTCCGCGGTGGCAGGGAGACTCTGGGTCCTGAGGTCGCCTCCACTGCCGTAGCCTCCACAGGCTGAGCCAGGGCTGCTGCGACATCCTCAATCGAGGTTTTAGCAGGGTGAATTAAGGCCATCGTCACCTTCTGTACGCCTGGGGCCTTCACCTTGGGGGTAGGGTCCGAGCCTCGCTCCCCCTCTGCCGGAATCTTCGAGATCGACCGGGGCCTCTCCATAAGCTTCGCCGGGTTCTCGGACTTCCTCTTACCCGAGCCAGAGCGTTGGCTCGTGGTTGATGGTGCCGGGGAGGATGCGCCCTGCCTGGCAGCCAAGGAGCCCGACCGTTCGGCGCTCCCGGTGCCCGCGGACCCGCGTTGCTTGGCCTTTTGTTGGGCTCTCGTCGCCGGGGCGCCCTCACAGGACTTAGAAGACCGCTCAGACTTCTTTTTCTTCTTCTCGCCTGACGGACTGTTCCCTTCCAGCCAGTTGGCGAGACGGAGGTGGCGATCCTTCATGGTCCGCTCCGACATATTCCCACAAAACGCACAGTCCTTCTCCGTGTGCGTCTTGTCCTCGTGGAAAAAGTAGAGGCATAACGAATGCTCGTCCTCCTTAAAAACATTCTGAAGCTGGCATCCAGGGCAGGTCCTTAACAGCATCCCGGGCGTCGAGCTTTCTTTCTCCTGGGCCATGTCCAGGTTAGGCCTCGGAACTTCTGGAATCCTCCAAAAGCGTAACTCGACGAAATCTTCACCCTTGAGGGGCATAGAAAACGCCGATACGGATCCCCGTTGATTGGATGTAGAAACGGTGGAGCTTGAGACTCTATTTAACCAAAAAATGAGAAAAATCTCCTGAAAAAGCGCGAAAAAGCAGCAAAAGCTCGAGAGCTAAGCACAAGGACTCCCAACACTTGAACGTGCGGTAAAAATCTGAGGATGGCTGCCAGAGGCGGGGCTTTAGGAGAGGGCAGTCATTGGCTGGGGGCAGTATGACCCAGAGACCAGTGATTGGTTACTACTAAGAAAGACAGATCAGAAACGAAACTGATACTGATTTTTTTCTATACCGAGGATTCCCGGCCTGACGACGGGGAATATTCATGAGCATGTGAATCCATGCCAGACCCCATGCTGGAGAAGTTCCACTTCTTCGATTTGGCAAAAAGCCATCAAAGGGAGGGACTACTGGGAAAGTTAAAAAGGGGTTCCTCCCATGTGATCCTCCCAGAGTACACCACCCCCATGGTTGGGATCAGAGGAGGACCACATGAGGAGGGTCCAAGACCAGGTTTCTGAGGAGAATCCCATCAGGTTCTTCCCAAGATCCAGTAGATCTTGTTTATGAAATTGAGATATATCAGGAGGGATTAACTGACTGACTTCACTCTCATCAGATAACCAGCTTGTTAGCCTGACTGAGCTCTCTCTGGGTCTTACTTCCAGTCTTTAAGCAGGTTAACATTACAAAAATGTGTTTCAATTTTCATGTCAGGCTGGGAGGTCCCATTTATTCAATAACCTCATATGGTTCCTGCCCCCTAGAAAGCATCTTATTGTCTGATAATGGAAGGAGAACCAACACTGGCCTATAGAAAAAGATCCCATTAATGCTTTTTTTATTATAGCATTCTTTCGGATGTTCTTGAGCTCGAGTCATATTAGTTTGTACTACATTCCTAACTGCAGTGATATGTTCTTTTAATCTCTGGGCAGTTTGAGAAAGTGGAATAGTAGCCCTTTCCCTTTCTTCCCAGGTCTCATGTAACATATCCAACACTTCTCTACATTCTCTACGCTCCCTTCTATACAAAAGCTCAAAAGGAGAAACCCCAGTAGATGACTAAGGGATTTTCCATACAGCAAATAGGGCCCAGGGTATCATATTATCTCATATTATCCCCATTTATCCCCATCAGTCTGAGGATGTTAAATGGAAGTTTGCAGAGTTTTAATCTTCAGTATATCTTTTACCTCAGCCATGGGTTTACTCATAAAAGTAGACCATTGATCTGTCAGAGCCTCATCTGGAAATCCGGATCAGAAGAAGAATTGAAGTAAATGTTTCAAGATCTTCTGTGAGGTGTTACATTAGGGAAAGGTTTCAGGATAACAGGGTGCATAGTCTAGAATGACTAATATGTACTTATTACCCAGCCTAGATGTTTATAAGAGACCTACTATACCCATCCCAATTGGAGAAAAGGGAACATCAATAATAGGTAATAGATGTAAAGTAGCAGGGTGGGCATTTAAGTACTAGTTTTCTGACACAGAGCACATGTGTTTATAAAGTTCTTCATATCGGCATACATTCCTGGCCAATGGAATCTATTCAAGATTTGCGCTTGTGTTATAGCTGTTCCTAAATGTCCCCCTATTAAATTAGCATGTGCCATTTCTAGTACTTTATGACTTTTAGGAACCACAGCTTGAGTCCTAGGATTACCAGAAGGATCGACATCACCCCTATACAATAATCCAGTTTTTAGAAAACAATGTACCTTTCTTTCTTCTCCCTTCTTCCTCAATTGTTACCTGATTAAAGGTTTCGACCAGTAATGGATAATTACATTGGGCAAAAGCTAAATCAGGAATCATTTTTTCTTCCTTTTCTATATTAACTGGGACTGCTTTTTTTCTTTTATTTACACTTTAACATCTCCTGCGTAGTCCAGATCTATAACTCCGGCCAATACGTCTAGGCCATAGCACCATGCCAGTCCTGACTTGGAGGCAAGGTGGGCATATGTGCCTTCTCAGCAGGTTGAATTAACTCCCCTCTACTAGTACATATATCAAAACCTATTGATTTTTCAGTAGCTATAGTGGGAGCAGAGGCTCTTTTGCATAGTTTCTCAAATTTAACGGTTCCCCAATTTGTATCAATTTATTCCAATCCTACTCCTGACATCATATGTGAGGGGGCAGAAATGTGAAGCGGACGATGTTCTAAAGTTTTATCAACACCTCGCTATCCCTACCCTGATGTGGATTTCCCCCCTGCAATAACAAAGGAAACTGTAACGCTCACCTGATTCCCACGGAGGCGCGGGTCTTGGCAGGAAGGTGTCTGTGACTCGAAAAGTGATGTGCAGGACTCGATTGGCTTCTGGGGTCGAACCTCTTCGCACTGTGTGTCGAACTCGAAGAGTGAGGTTTCTGCAGGTGAAAGAATACGGGGGTTAATGGCCTGGGTTGTTGAATGTCCCTCTCTCTCTCTCTCTCTCTCTCTCTTCCCAGCTTTTCTGTAGAGCCCCCCCAGGTCAACGTGCTCACCTTAGATAGGTGAATGCTGGACTCTCCATCTGCGTCTGGTGCAGGGTGCCGTTGCCAGTTCCTTCACTGGAGAAACAGTGGCCTCTTGAATTCAGAGGATGGTTACCGTCGTTATCTGCACGAGCGGTGAGTTTCTGGACACCTTTTGTCTTTATAGTCTTTAAATGCGTGGCACGTTAATATTGAAGACTCTGTATAATGCTTTTCCCTTATGTATTGCAGGACTCTTGGGATGGAAGATGGAGTGAAGCGCCTGGAAATTCGTAAGTATGGCAAGCGCTCTAACTGTCTCTTTCCTTGCAGCTTAGTTCGTGTTAATGAGACGCCGGAGTATTCGCAGGCGTTTTATTGCGACGAGCGTGATGGGCGTGAGTAAATACCTGCTTAATGTCTTTTTCTTTTGTCTTTCAGATGTTGGTTTGCAGCGCCGGAGTCAGCAGAATGCTAGTAAGTTTTAACTATACTTTGTCTTCACAGGCGGCGATGCAGAATGAAGAAATCCGGAATTCACGGCGTGCCGGTAAGTATAACAATGCTTTTGTCTTTGCAGGCGAAGGTGCAGCGTGAAGACACGGCCGCTGCTGATGGATCAGGTGAGAAAGCACTGTGTGTAAAGTTTGTCTTGCTAACCTGTTGTTTCTTGTCTTTTGCAGGTGCTGATGTTAACTGGATACAGGAATGGTAAGTATAATTCTTGCAGGTTCAGGATCGAAAGAGGAAAGGCTGGAACAGACTCGGTGAGCGTTCTGCTGCAGATGCAGAATAACGCGAAGCACGTTTCATCTATCGGATGTGGTTTAAATAGCCTTGGAGTGATGAGGCGTCTTTTTCCACGGCCCCGCCTAGGTAAGAAAAGAGTTCCAGTTTCCAGAAGAGTTCCAGTGCTGTATCCAGGGAGTGGAGCTGCCCCACCCAGGTAAGAAAGTAGTTCCTGTTCACAGAGGGCTTCTAAGTGGCTGGTAAGTAAGCAGCATGGTCTGCTGCAGGTAAGTCCACCCAAGCACTTTCACACCAATTATGAGCCCGGCGCTTCCAGTGCCGGGACCGATGGCTTAGATGAGCCTGGTGCCACCGCGCCAGGACAGGGTCCAAAAGGTCCCAGTAGGGACGGCTGGTGCCTAGGATTAGGGTTAGGGGCCTGCTTCCAAGGACGTTGGGCTGGTCCTGGCTCCTTGGAAACAGTGATCATGACAGCACCCCCCCTCAAGGCCCCTCCTAAGCGTGTCTTCTCCGGGGGTTTTGGCTTGTTGGGGTGATTCAGATGGAATTTCTTGACCAGACGAGGTGCGTGGACATATTCTGAGGGTTCCCAAGACCTCTCCTGGGGGCCGTATCCTTTCCAATCAACCAGATAATATAACTTAGATTTGGAGATTTTGGACTCTAGGATGTTCTTCACTCCGAATTCAAGTTCTCCATCTACTAAAACCGGTTCTGGAAGTTCAGTCAATCGGGTTTCTGGTTGTACTGGTTTTAATAAGGAGACATGGAATACTGGATGTATTTTCATATGCGTATGTAATTCCAATTTGACAGCCACCGGATTAATTATGGCAGATATGAGATAGGGTCCAAGGTATCTCGGGATGAAGGTGCGGGGTCCTTTTAGAGGCAGGTGCTTAGTGGATAACCAGACCTGATCTCCTACAGCGTAGTGAGGGGCCTCTTTACAGTGTCGATCTGCTCCTTTTTTTAATTGAGCTTTAGCTCTTTGCAGATGGGCAGTGGCTTCCTTAAAAGCACGGGTGATCTCCGAGTGCAAGTGATCCACAGCAGGTGCTTCAAATTCTTGGGGAGGATCCAGGTTGGAGGTTCTAGGATGGTGTCCGTATAATAGGAAAAAAGGAGTCTTCCCGGTTCCAGAATGAGTCTAATTGTTGTAAGCGTATTCAGCGATCCAAAGAATATCCTTCCAGGGGTTTTCAGTTTGTTGGAGCATGCAACGTAGATATTGTTCTAGTGTCTGATTTGTCCTTTCGGTTTGTCCGTCAGTTTGGGGATGGTGACTGGTCGAAAGTCTTACATCAATTTGGGCTAGACGACAGCAACTCCGCCAGAAGTGGGAGATGAATTGACTTCCCCTATCGGAGACTAAAACTGAGGGAAAACCGTGTAAGCGAACGATGTTTTCCAAGAATTCTCGGGCCAATACTGAGGCTGAAGGTAGACCCTTCAGGGGAATGAAGTGAGCCATCTTGGAGAATAGATCCACGACTACTAAAATGGTAGTATACCCCGAGCATGGAGGTAAGTCCGTGATAAAATCCATGGACAAGGTATGCCATGGACAGGGAGGGATGTCTAGTGGCTGTAATAGGCCGGCTGGTTTCTGCTTCTGACTTTTATTCTGGGCTCACACACCGCAGGAGATTACAAAGTCTCTAATATCCTTTTTCCATGATGGCCACCAGAAATGTCTTTTAATCTTTTCCATGGTTTTGGTAATGCCAGGGTGACCCTCCATTAGAGAGTCGTGATAACAGGTGATTACTTGTTTTTGTATTTTCTCACAGGGCAAGTGCAATCGTCCTCGGAAATATGGTAGGTCTTGATCCACTGAGAATTCTTTTCCCTTTAATTGCCAGTCCTGCAAATCGGCCGGAGTTAGGAGTGATTTAACCGTGGTCTTGATGTCTTCAAAAGATTGAGTGCTGACCAAACCCAAAATCCTTTGTTCTGGGATTATGGATATTGGTTCTGGATTGGTCAAATGTTCATCTACTCCCATCCGGGAGAGGGCATCTGCTTTTCCGTTCTTACTGCCTGGTCGATAAGTAATTATAAAGTCAAATTCAGCCAGAAACAGAGCCAGGCGAAGCTGTCTGGAAGACTGAGCTTTGGCCGTCTTTAGATATTGTAAATTGCGGTGATCAGTCATTACGGTGACTGTGTGTCTGGCTCCTAAAAGATAATGCCGCCATGCTTTAAAGGCCGATCTGATAGCTAAAAGTTCCTTGTCTGTAATTGAATAGTTGATCTCGGGAGCCGAAAACTTGCGGGACCAAAAGGCTACAGGGTGTAACTGGTGTGTGACCGGATCTCTTTGTGATAAAACTGCCCCCATAGCAAGACTAGAAGCATCCGTTTCCATGATGTAGGGGAGTTCTGGGCGAGGATGTTTTAGAACAGGTGCAGAAATGAATTTAGCTTTTAAGTCCTGAAAAGCTTGTTCTGCTTCAGAAGACCACTCAAAACGTTTGTTCTTTTTTAACAGAGCGGTGATGGGCTGGACTATCCGAGAAAATTCAGGAATAAATCTGCGGTAAAAGTTAGCGAAGCCTAACATGCTTTGAACTCCTTTTACAGAGGTTGGTGATGGCCACTTGATAATTGCATCGACTTTCTTTGAATCCATATGGACTCCGTTAGGTGACAATATGAATCCCAGGAACTTGACTTCAGTTACGTTGAAAACGCATTTTTCAAGCTTAGCAAAAAGATTATGTTGACGCAATCTCTCGAGAACCTTTTTAACGTGTCTCTGGTGTTCCTCTTCGGATGATGAATAGACAAGGATGTCATCAATGTAGACAACAACACACACGTCTATGAGTTCTCTAAGGACATCGTTCATAAAATATTGGAAAGCGGCAGGAGCGTTACAAAGTCCAAAGGGCATCACTTGATATTCGAATAGCCCGTACTTGGTGCGGAAGGCCGTTTTCCATTCATCGCCCTCTTTTATCCTTACCAAGTGGTAGGCTCCTCTGAGATCCAATTTTGTATATATACATGCGTCTTTGACTTGGTCCAGGAGTTCAGGGATCAAAGGTAACGGGTATCTGTTTTTAACGGTGATTTGATTCAGGGCGCGATAATCTATGCAAGTCCTAAGGTCTCCTTCCTTTTTCGGAACGAAGAACAAAGCCGATGAAGCTGGAGATTTTGAAGGACGGATAAACCTGTTAGCTAGGTATTGGTCCAAATATTGTCTGAGGTGAAGATTCTCTGGCTCGGTGAGGGCATAAATCCTGCTGCAAGGAGGTGTTGTTCCGGGTATCAAATCTATTTGACAGTCGTAAGACCTATGAGGAGGCAGGGTGTTAGCTTGATCCTTCCGGAAGACGTCTTGGAATTCCTGGTATTCGGGAGGTAATTTGGGAACCTCCTCCGAAGAGATTGCCGCCAGTGAAACATCAGGCCTAGGATAACAAGTGGTAAAACATTCTGGAAACTGAACCGTCTTTGCTCGCCAATCGATCTGAGGATTGTGCTTCTCTAACCAAGGGATTCCCAGAATGATCTGGAACTGAGGAGCCTTGATCACATCAAACACGATTCTCTCCCGGTGTCCATCTTGACTCACTAGCGTCACTTCTTGGGTGGCATGCGTTACTGGTCCGGAGGCTATCTCCGTGCCATCCACAGTAGTAATGACGTCTTTTACAGCCTTAGGGACAAGGGGTAGATTCATCCTTGATACCATTTCATGGTCCACATAATTACCGATTGCTCCACTGTCGATGTAAGCTTCAATTGCATGCAAACGATCCGGACGTTCAGGACTAATGAGGACCATGGGTACCACGAAATGCGAGGTCACGGGACAGATCTTAACGCTCGGCAAGAGGACCTCTACTCTTGTCGGGCTAGGTCGTTTCCCTGCTCAGAATTTGTGGTACAGGTATCCGCGGCTCCTACAGCCTTCTTAGCTGGTTTCACTGGACAGTCCCGAAGAAAGTGTCCTGAGTTTCCGCAATAGAGGCATAATTGCAGCTGCCTTCTTCTTTCCGCTCTTTCTGGGTTAAAGGTCCTTTCATGCCCCCTATTTGCATGGGTTCCACCGTGTCAGCTCACCTAGTAGAGGTTTGTGGTTTAGAAAACACTCGGGTATCAAATTTGGAACGATCTGCCTTCCTGTTCTGTAGTCTGTGGTCCAATTGGACAACTAAGTCAATATAGTCTGGGCATTCTTGTGGAGGATTCACAACTTGAGCTAACACATCCTTGAGCTCTCCACGCAGGCCTCTGTAGAAAAGCGTTATTCTCTTATCCTCGGGCCATTGAGTTTCCACTATAAGTCTGTTGAATGAGGCTATTTATATAGAGGTCTTGATTACCCTGTCGTAATGAAAGAAGTTCATTGTCCAAGGCCTGCCCCTTGTGCATGTCTTGCGAACAGTTTCTCCATGCTGGACTGGAAGGCCTGGAAATCATGTAAAACCGGATCATCCTGGGTGACTAAAGGGATCGACCACTCTGCGGCGCTGCCACTGAGATAAGAAAGCACGAAAGCCACCTTGGTCTGGTCTGTTGGGAAAGCAGCTGGTCGACATAAGAAGTGTAAGCGGCACTGGTTGATGAACACCGCGAATTTCTTTGGATCACCAGAAAAGCGTTCGGGCGGAGCCAAGGGCACATTACCGGGCAGATTGATTTGCACTGGATTTAAAGATGATGCAGAAGGATAACTTCCTCCTGGAGCGGGCAAAGGTGTCTGTCCTGCCTGCGTTTGTAGCAACTGCCTAGCGAGGTCCTCAGTTCGCTCCTTGAAAATTATCAGTTCTCTTCTTAGAGAGTTAGTTTCCTGACGAGCTGCATGTACTTCTGCTCTTAATTCTCCGAGCAACTGGGCTAGTTGATCAGTGTCTGAGGTTTCCATTGCGGCTGGGTAGGAGTTTTGTGGTGGGCTTCGCGTTCTGTAACGCTCACCTGATTCCCACAGAGGCGCGGGTCTTGGCAGGAAGGTGTCTGTGACTCGAAAAGTGATGTGCAGGACTCGATTGGCTTCTGGGGTCGAACCTCTTCGCACTGTGTGTCGAACTCGAAGAGTGAGGTTTCTGCAGGTGAAAGAATATGGGGGTTAATGGCATGGGTTGTTGAATGTCCCTCTCTCTCTCTCTCTCTCTCTCTCTTCCCAGCTTTTCTGTAGAGCCCCCCCAGGTCAACGTGCTCACCTTAGATAGGTGAATGCTGGACTCTCCATCTGCGTCTGGTGCAGGGTGCCGTTGCCAGTTCCTTCACTGGAGAAACAGTGGCCTCTTGAATTCAGAGGATGGTTACCGTCGTTATCTGCACGAGCGGTGAGTTTCTGGACACCTTTTTTCTTTATAGTCTTTAAATGCGTGGCACGTTAATATTGAAGACTCTGTATAATGCTTTTCCCTTATGTATTGCAGGACTCTTGGGATGGAAGATGGAGTGAAGCGCCTGGAAATTCGTAAGTATGGCAAGCGCTCTAACTGTCTCTTTCCTTGCAGCTTAGTTTGTGTTAAGGAGACGCCGGAGTATTCGCAGGCGTTTTATTGCGACGAGCGTGATGGGCGTGAGTAAATACCTGCTTAATGTCTTTTTCTTTTGTCTTTCAGATGTTGGTTTGCAGCGCCGGAGTCAGCGGAATGCTAGTAAGTTTTAACTATACTTTGTCTTCACAGGCGGCGATGCAGAATGAAGAAATCCGGAATTCACGGCGTGCCGGTAAGTATAACAATGCTTTTGTCTTTGCAGGCGAAGGTGCAGCGTGAAGACACGGCCGCTGCTGATGGATCAGGTGAGAAAGCACTGTGTGTAAAGTTTGTCTTGCTAACCTGTTGTTTCTTGTCTTTTGCAGGTGCTGATGTTAACTGGATACAGGAATGGTAAGTATAATTCTTGCAGGTTCAGGATCGAAAGAGGAAAGGCTGGAACAGACTCGGTGAGCGTTCTGCTGCAGATGCAGAATAACGCGAAGCACGTTTCATCTATCGGGTGTGGTTTAAATAGCCTTGGAGTGATGAGGCGTATTCTTCCACGGCCCCGCCTAGGTAAGAAAAGAGTTCCAGTTTCCAGAAGAGTTCCAGTGCTGTATCCAGGGAGTGGAGCTGCCCCACCCAGGTAAGAAAGTAGTTCCTGTTCACAGAGGGCTTCTAAGTGGCTGGTAGGTAAGCAGCATGGTCTGCTGCAGGTAAGTCCACCCAAGCACTTTCACACCAATTATGAGCCCGGCGCTTCCAGTGCCGGGACCGATGGCTTAGATGAGCTTGGTGCCACCGGCGCCAGGACAGGGTCCAAAAGGTCCCAGTAGGGACCGGCTGGTGCCTAGGATTAGGGTTAGGGGCCTGCTTCCAAGGACGTTGGGCTGGTCCTGGCTCCTTGGAAACAGTGATCATGACAGAAACACTCTAGGATATCTGTCACTCACACTTAAACATATAACAAATAAATAAGGAAATATATGGCAGTTCAAAACAACATTGAGGGAATTCACTATGTAACCACAGTCTCTCTTCACAACCTGGGAAAATTCCCATTCCCCAGGTCTAAATGTGTTTCTGCTCCCAGTTCAACAAAAGAACACAAGGAAATCCTGGTTTTCAACAAAAGTTCCAACACCGTCTTGTGCCACTTCAACTTGTAAGCAGACAGTTTCAACACAAAGTATAAGGCTTCTCTTTCTCCTCGAACAAGTTCTCAGTTCATCAATTACAACAATAATTGTCTTGGTCAGGATGATGTGCCACAACAAATAAGTTGCAAAGAAGTATATTTCCTTGGCAACAACTTTACTCAGCTTCGCAGGGGGCGATAAGCCGGGCAGATTGCTGGCCTGGCTGTATAAGAGTGAGACCCACCGCATAATGATCAGTGAGATAAGGGATGAGGAAGGTCGCATCTGTAATACCCAGGAGGGGGTGAACGAGGAGTTCCGCAAGTTTTACAGACACTTATATGAGGACGCAGGGGAGGATAGGAGCCAAGACATACTGGACACGTTAGAGGACATAGAACTGCCCACCCTGGATGGCCTAGAACGTGCGGAATTGGACGCCCCTATCACCTCGGAAGAGCTGGAGGTGGCGATCCAACATTTGCCCACGTGTAAGGCACCCGGGACGGACGGGTTGCCTACTGAGTTTTACAAGACATACAAACAGGAGCTGCTTCAGCCACTACTTGCTATGTTCAACGAGGCCTCTGAGCAGGGGGAACTGCCATTGTCCCTTTGCGAGGCAATGATCATCCCACTCCTAAAACCAGGCAAGCCGGCCGCGGAGTGTGGGTCTTACAGACCCTTGTCCATGCTGAATCAGGACAGCAAAATACGTACGGCAATGCTGGCCAATAGGCTGAAGAGGGTGATCAGTAAGCTGATACACCCAGACCAGACGGGATATGTCCCCGGCAGGAACATCACAGATAACCATAGGAGGCTACACCGCATCATTGAGCACACTGAGGAAGATACGGGTGAGCTGGCCATCGTGTCGCCAGACGCGGTCAAAGCCTTTGACTCGGTGCGATGGCCGTGGTTGAAAGCAGCCCTGAGGGGATAATAATAATAATAATAATACGGAAGGGACGGAATGGGACCTGGGTATATCAGGTGGGTTCAGTTGTTATACAGCACCCCGGTGGCGAGAGTTAAAACAGGATCCATAATCTCAGATACTTGGCAACTCAGCAGGGGGACCAGACAGGGTCGCCCATGCTATACATTCTGGCATTAGAGCCGCTGGCAATATGTCTGAGGCAACAATACGGGGATGTGGGGATTAGTACAGTAAGTGGTAGACACCTGGTATCGCTGTACGCAGATGACATGCTCCTTTATCTGCGCTATCCGGAGGAGAACTTGCATTATGTGCTAGAGGTGATGGACCGATATGCCACCCTCTTGGGCATATCGGTGAACCCTAGGAACTCTAGTCTGTTCCCCTTGGGTAGATACAGGAATGTCCCATTACAGAGGCTGCCTAGCATGCCGATACCATGGCAGACTGAGACATTTAGGTATTTGGGAGTAAATATTTACCACAGGATCGAGGCGGAGCACCAACATAATACAGAGAAAGCAATAGAGGGAGCCACGCCTGCCTACAGGACAGCGCCCATACCAGAACCAGTACCCCACAGGGGGCTCAACAACTTTGACAATAGGTAAGAGGCTCTAATCCTCGCTAACTCCCAAATTCCCTTTACCCCCAACCACTTCCTTGCTAACCTTGTTCTGTTCTCTCTCCTCTTTTCTCCTACCTTCAGTGATTACCTCATTACATCAAATGTATGTACCATGTAACTTTGAATCATGTGATGACCCTGGGACCTTGGCCCTACAGTCAGGTGAAAGGTGTGTCTGTCGCCAGGAGAAAACCTCCCCCGATACACTTGTTAATTTGTTCTGAAACAAAACAAGGTTAATAAAACATTTGAAAATCACAGTTGACTAATGTTCAATTCAAAATACAAAAAATTGTCTCAACTTCATCCATATAAAGTTGTGACAAACACATTTTTCTAAAAGAGAAAACAACCACTAGATAGTGATAGCAAAACTAAGTTTTTTATTTATTTTGGGTCACAATATAGTACCTCTAAAGAATTATTGACTAAAAAAACAACAATACATGTACACTATGGCTGTAGTGAAATAGAATCAACACACCAGATCGACAAATCGATGTCAGTGGGATAAGAGCATGGAAAACAAGAATACTACGAGCCCAGTGGGTGAGCACTCAATGACCAACATCAACTGGTAGAGGGTAGAGCATTTTTAGGTAGAACTAGCTCTATCATGTAAGCAGACCCATAATAAATCTTAGGTTTGATTTTGTGAAAGTCGACATATGTTTCGGCTATTGACACCAAAAGAAATCAGGCAATACACAAAAAACGTTGTCTGTTGGTGCAGGTATAGCCATCTTCAGGACAAAGGAGAAACAAGGTGTTATGATGATTTGACAGTGTTGAGTACTTCATAAACATCGTGCTGTGTCGTTAGGAAAGACACGAAACCCACTACAAGATAAACAGACATAGGCATATCACATATACATAGAAATATATATAAAAAGGCGTCACAAAAGAGTGGTTGGTAAAAACAGTTGTTTAAAACATTAATGGTGTAACAGCGGCGGAACGCCTGGTAGGCAGTACACAACATTTTGATCATCACTGACTGCAGCCAAGGCATATGCAAAGGAAATGATATCAACAACTTAACCATATCTTGCATTCTTAAGGTCTATTTATTTTAAGCATTTAGTCCAGGTATAACGATTAGTTTATATGGAAGTGATGAAGTTATTTTCTAATTAGTAGTAACTTCTTGTTTAAGACGGGAGGTTCACCCATGTATTAAGGATGAGCGCAATCCCTGAAGAAAAAAATAATATTTACAATTGCAGCTCAAAGATGGAAGTTAATGTGCTGTTTCTATTACAACGTGGGTTGTTGAAAAGAAACCACTTTTGGCATCAATGAAAGGTTTTGATAAAGTAATAATGTTGTTGAGCCCTTTTTTTTAATTGAATAATAAGGACCAATGCTTACCGTTGTTATTCCCAAATGGTCTTTTGTAGGATCAGGGAAAAAGTATGGAGCCTTTTTGAGTTATTTGGTTTTAGTGTGCCGTTGTGAGCACAGAAAAGCGTTTTTGCGCCTGAAACAACAAATATATCGGGTTTTAGGTTACAGTTATTATTATGTTTGCAGGCTTTCTAATTTTACATACAGAGCGCCCGGAACAGGTATTACCTTTAAAGAATTTTTTTTTTGAACGTAGGCACATTTGAGATGGTAACTGTAGTTGCAGCTAGGTGGCTTGGGCGTGACCTAGTGCAAACAGAAAGAAAGGGGCGAATTAAATTAGAAAAAACGCTTAGAAAAAACGCTTAAATTAGAAAAAACGGTTATGTGCTGAGTACAAGTGGAAGTTTTTCAGGGTTACTTGCAGAGGCATGAGGTGATAATGTCTGCTTACCTCTAAGTGAAAGTCAGCAGGGCTTCGCCTGCACGAGCGCGCCAATGTTGCGCTTTCAAAAGCGTCTGGAGCCTGGGACGTCTCTGATGTTGTTATCGGCGGGGCCAGTGGGGCCGTGAAACCGTGTTAAATGGCTGTTTGGAGCCTGCATGCTCCCATCAACAGCTGTGCACGCACCCGGCTGCGTATTTATGCAATTGGAGAGGTGACGTGACTTGTGTTGATTGAGCAGTGCAATCAACGAAAAAAAGGTCGGCGTGTGACGATGCACGGCTTGGTTGCACTTAAAGAAACAGAATATTTCTTGAGTAATCGTTTGGAATATCACAGTACATGCAGAACAATGCTGTGCTGTGATTGTCATGCTTTTATTTTTATTTTGTATTTGACTTAATTGTCATGTTTGAGAAGACATCGCAAGATTTTTCAAGGAAAATTAAGAAACTCTTTCATTTATTTTATATCGTTGTGTTATTCGACCTCCTTACACAGTTGTATATAGATTTTTTGACTACATATCTATTCATAGGGTGAGTTAGGACGCCAAATAGATGTTTGCTAACTGGCAGCGGTACTTAACATATATGATTCTCTTACAATTCCAAAGAAATTTGAGAACCCTTACAGTCAGAGAAATATATATCTAGAAACCCCTAAAGGAAATGTATCAAAGCCATTAGAAAAAGAGGGACCACTCTACTGTCGTGTTTAGACCCCGTTTAACAGTATTCAAATTAAAAATCCATTTCTGTTCTTGTTTAGTGAGGAGTAGATCTCTATTCCCCCCTCTAGCTGGAGCTGCAATGGTTGGAATTACAAACCACCTAAGGTCATTACATGAATGTTTCAATTGAGTGAAATGTGCCACCATGGGTTTGTTCTCAATTTTATTTTTGATACATGAGCGATGCTCACATATTCTTTGTTTAACAGGACGTTTTGTTTTTCCCACATATAACAAATTGCAAGGGCATTTTATGCCATAGATAGCCCATGGAGTGTTGCAGTTGGAAAAACTCGTCAAAGTCCATTTCATTTCATATAGTTGCAGTGTTTTTAGGTTTGTAGTTAGAGAACAAACCGAGCAAGAACCGCATTTAAAATGTCCTACTATCGGAGGCAATGACTACAAAGTGGTTTGAGAGACTAGAGGTTTTCATGTGGTGGGGTACGTGTGTACAAGCTTGTCTCTAAGATTAGATTGCCTTTTAAATGCAAAGTGAGGTGTCGCAGGTGCAAAATTAGGAGTTGTGATGATATGCCAATTTTTTAACATTATTTTTCTGAGTGAATTGCTAATCGGTGAAAAGGTCGAGACACATGTAATTTTATCTACTGGGCTTTTTTGAGTAGGTGTTAGACAGTTTTGTCTGTCGGTATGTTTTGCTCTTCTGTATGCTCGTGAAATGGACTTTGAAGGGTAACCTCGATCGGATAATCAAGATTTTAGAATTTTGCCGTGTGTTTCAAAATCAGAGATATTCGTACAATTTCTTCTAATTCTAAGAAATTGTCCGATTGGCAGATTTTCTTTCAGACTGGCAGGGTGGAAACTGTCAAATCTTAGTAAGGTGTTCTTGTCAGTGTCTTGCCGATATAACGAGGTTACCAACTGTCCATTTGGGGATTTTTTGATAGTTAAATCCAGGAATGAAACTGAGCTCACATTTTCATCTCCTGTGAATTGTATATGTGGATTTTGTCCGTTAAGCCATTGAGTAAACAAACTAAGGTCATTAGAGGACTCCCTCCAGACCATAAAGATATCATGGATGTATCTATACCAACAATGGATGTTCTGTCCAAAAGGATTGTTGGAATGGTAGATCGAATGTTCTTCAAAGTTGGCCATAAAGAAATTGGCCAGATCTGGGGCGAAAGTCGCCCCCATACTGGTGCCATGTTTTTGATTATAAAAAGAGCCATCATAAAGGAAGAAATTCTCCATTAGTGCGATTCTAGCACATTCTAGGAGAAAAGAAATGGGTACTGATTTCAGGGTCGATGTTCTTTGATCGAGATAGGATTCAATGACTTTAAGGCAGTCTAATTGAGGTATACTTGTGTATAATGAGGTTACATCAAGGGTAACCAAGATGTCTGTGTTCAAAATGGATAGATTGTCTGTTAATTGTATCATGTTGGTGGTATCTTTGATGAAGGACTTCATTTCCTTTATGAATGGACGAAGAAACCAGTCGACATAGATGGAAAGGGGCTCAAGAATAGATTTGAGAGCTGAGACTATGGGTCTACCGGGAGGGCAAGTTGCATTCTTGTGAATTTTTGGCAACAGATAGAAGGCTGGAATTATTGGGTTCTTTGAGATCAAAAATTGTTGTTCATCCAAACTAATCCAGCATAGGTGTGCGTGATACATCAGGCTGGTGATTTCCTCCGATAATCTTAATGTGGGGTCAGTATCAATTTGACGGTAAAACAAGGTGTTGTTGAGCTGTCTTTTGACCTCTTTTTCGTAGGCCTCTGAATCAACTTTCAGTGGGGTCAGCAACAAATGCTCGCGAGATCTTCTTATCTTAATCATACAGTCGGCAGAAGAAGAATCTGCTGTACAAAAACTGGAAATTGAAACTCTAGAAATTACCCTCAAAGGAGATAAGGATATAACAGATATCAAGTCTCTCCTTGACAAAATGGAAGAAGAAGAAGAAGAAAATTTAAAAAGACGATCCTAAATAAAAAAAATTGGAAGCTAAAAAAAGACATTGAAACCTATAAAGAAACCAAAACATATCCATAATTGATCGATTCATATTACGAAGACCAGAACAAACTGGCCCAAAATCGCGTCAGAAACAATGGTTTTCCAAGAAAACGCTTTGTCACTTTTTCCAATACAAGTAATAGTAGTTCCAACAGTGACCCAGATCTTGCTACTAGCAACAGTGCACCACGGGGAGGCATGGCCCACAATCAACAACCACAGTTTTTTCAAGTGCGGGGACGAGGTGGCCGCAACCTACCACCGGGCCCCCAGCGGATGCATACCCGCAATTGGCAAGGCCCACCTCAAACCTGGTAAATGCAATTCCTATTTTTAATCTAACCAACTACATTTTATCACAAGAGGAAATTAACATTCTTAGTAAAAGCTTGACTTTTGTGTCTATGAAAAAAGCGGACTCTTTTCAAACAGCCATAGAACTACAGAAATTCTTTAGGCTTATTCGCCTTAAATATTTCTTTAAAGACTCTCAACCTAGAGACGACCAAGATAACATCACGGGTCTAAAACCTCCCTCCACTTTCATCCCGAACAACAGCATGGTCAGTCCAGCCATTCTGGCTTTTGAGAATAGGGTGAGTCATGAAAGTGAATGTTTGCTGAAAAGCAAAAACTATCACCATGACAACCTTTCCTGCAAAGAACGGATGGCCCTTGTACACCTCCAAAATAACAAATCCTTCGTTATCAAACCTGCCGATAAGGGGGGTGGTATTGTGTTACGGGATTCAAAGGCCTACGACAAAGAGGTCAAAAGACAGCTCAACAACACCTTATTTTACCGTCAAATTGATACTGACCCCATATTAAGATTATCAGAGGAAATCACCAGCCTGATGTATCACGCACACCTAGAAGGCTGGATTAGTTTGGATGAACAACAATTTTTGATCTCAAAGAACCCAATAATTCCAGCCTTCTATCTGTTGCCTAAAATTCACAAGAATGCAACTTGCCCTCCCGGTAGACCCATAGTCTCAGCTCTCAAATCTATTCTTGAGCCCCTTTCCATCTATGTCGACTGGTTTCTTCGTCCATTCGTAAAGGAAATGAAGTCCTTCATCAAAGATACCACCAACATGATACAATTAATAGACAATCTATCCATTTTGAACACAGACATCTTGGTTACCCTTGATGTAACCTCATTAAACACAAGTATACCTCAATTAGACTGCCTTAAAGTCATTGAATCCTATCTCGATCAAAGAACATCGACCCTGAAATCAGTACCCACTTCTTTTCTCCTAGAATGTACTAGAATCGCACTAATGGAGAATTTCTTCCTTTATGATGGCTCTTTTTATAATCAAAAACATGGCACCAGTATGGGGGCGACTTTCGCCCCAGATCTGGCCAATTTGTTTATGGCCAACTTTGAAGAACATTCGATCTACCATTCCAACAATCCTTTCACACAGAACATCCATTGTTGGTATAGATACATTGATGATATCTTTATGGTCTGGAGGGGGTCCTCTAATGACCTTAGTTTGTTTACTCAATGGCTTACCGGACAAAATCCACATATACAATTCACAGGAGATGAAAATTTGAGCTCAGTTTCATTCCTGGATTTAACTATCAAAAAATCCCCAAATGGGCAGTTGGTAACCTCGTTATATCGGAAAGACACTGACAAGAACACCTTACTAAGATTTGACAGTTTCCACCCTGCAAGTCTGAAAGAAAATCTGCCAATCGGACAATTTCTTAGAATTAGAAGAAATTGTACGAATATCTCTGATTTTGAAACACACAGCAAAATTCTAAAATCTCGATTATCCGATCGAGGTTACCCTTCAAAGTCCATTTCACGAGCATACAGAAGAGCAAAACATACCGACAGACAAAACTGTCTAACACCTACTCAAAAAAGCCCAGTAGATAAAATTACATGTGTCTCGACCTTTTCACCGATTAGCAATTCACTCAGAAAAATAATATTAAAAAATTGGCATATCATCACAACTCCTAATTTTGCACCTGCGACACCTCGCTTTGCATTTAAAAGGCAATCTAATCTTAGAGACAAGCTTGTACACACGTACCCCACCGCACGAAAACCTCTAGTCTCTCAAACCACTTTGTGGTCATTGCCTCCGGTAGTAGGACATTTTAAATGCGGTTCTTGCTCGGTTTGTTCTCTAACTACAAACCTAAAAACACTGCAACTATATGAAATGAAATGGACTTTGACAAGTTTTTCCAACTGCAACACTCCATGGGCTATCGATGGCATAAAATGCCCATGCAATTTGTTATATGTGGGAAAAACAAAACGTCCTGTTAAACAAAGAATATGTGAGCATCGCTCATGTATCAAAAATAAAATTGAGTACAAACCCATGGTGGCACATTTCACCCAATTCAAACATTCTTGTAATGACCTTAGGTGGTTTGTAATTCAAACCATTGCAGCTCCAGCTAGAGGGGGGAATAGAGATCTACTCCTCACTAAACAAGAACAGAAATGGATTTTTAATTTGAATACTGTTAAACGGGGTCCAAACACGACAGTAGAGTGGTCCCTCTTTTTCTAATGGCTTTGATACATTTCCTTTAGGGGTTTCTAGATATATATTTCTCTGACTGTAAGGGTTCTCAAATTTCTTTGGACTTGTAAGAGAATCATATCTGTTAAGTACCGCTGCCAGTTAACAAACATCTATTTGGCGTCCTAAATCACCCTATGAATAGATATGTAGTCAAAAAATCTATATACAACTGTGTAAGGAGGTCGAATAACACAACAATATAAAATAAATGAAAGAGTTTCTTAATTTTCCTTGAAAAATCTTGCGATGTCTTCTCAAACATGACAATTAAGTCAAATACAAAATAAAAATAAAAACATGACAATCACAGCGCACAGCATTGTTCTGCATGTACTGTGATATTCCAAACGATTACTCAAGAAATATTCTGTTTCTTTAAGTGCAACCAAGCCGTGCATCGTCACACGGCAACCTTTTTTTCGTTGATTGCACTGCTCAATCAACACAAGTCACATCACCTCTCCAATTGCATAAATACGAATCCGGGTGTGTGCACAGCTGTTGACGGGAGCACGCAGGCTCCAAACAGCCATTTAACACGGTTTCACGGCCCCACTGGCCCCGCCGATAACAACATCAGAGACGTCCCAGGCTCCAGACGCTTTTGAAAGCGCAACATTGACGCGCTCGTGCAGGCGAAGCCCTGCTGACTTTCACTTAGAGGTAAGCAGACATTATCACCTCATGCCTCTGCAAGTAACCCTGAAAAACTTCCACTTGTACTCAGCACATAAGCGTTTTTTCTAATTTAAGCGTTTTTTCTAAGCGTTTTTTCTAATTTAATTCGCCCCTTTCTTTCTGTTTGCACTAGGTCACGCCCAAGCCACCTAGCTGCAACTACAGTTACCAGCTCAAATGTGCCTACGTTCAAAAAAAAAATTCTTTAAAGGTAATACCTGTTCCGGGCGCTCTGTATGTAAAATTAGAAAGCCTGCATACATAATAATAACTGTAACCTAAAACCCGGATATATTTGTTGTTTCAGGCGCAAAAACGCTTTTCTGTGCTCACAACGGCACACTAAAACCAATTAGCTCAATAAGGCTCGATACTTTTTCCCTGATCCTACAAAAGACCATTTGGGAATAACAACGGTAAGCATTGGTCCTTATTATTCAATTAAAAAAAAGGGCTCAACAACATTATTACTTTATCAAAACCTTTCATTGATGTCAAAAGTGGTTTCTTTTCAACAACCCACGTTGTAATAGAAACAGCACATTAACTTCCATCTTTGAGCTGCAATTGTAAATATTTGTTTTTTCTTCAGGGATTGCGCTCATCCTTAATACATGGGTGAACCTCCCGTTTTAAACAAGAAGTTACTACTAATTAGAAAATAACTTCATTACTTACATATAAACTAATCGTTATACCTGGACTAAATGCCTAAAATAAATAGACCTTAAGAATGCAAGATATGGTTAAGTTGTTGACATCATTTCCTTTGCATATGCCTTGGCTGCAGTCAGTGATAATCAAAATGTTGTGTACTGCCTACCAGGCGTTCCGCCGCTGTTACACCGTTAATGTTTTAAACAACTGTTTTTACCAACCACTCTTTTGTGACACCTTTTTATATATATTTCTATGTATATGTGATATGCCTATGTCTGTTTATCTTGTAGTGGGTTTCGTGTCTTTCCTAACGACACAGCACGATGTTCATGAAGTACTCAACACTGTCAAATCATCATAACACCTCGTTTCTCCTTTGTCCTGAAGATGGCTATACCTGCACCAACAGACGTTTTTTGTGCATTGCCTGATTTCTGTTGGTGTCAATAGCCGAAACATATGTCGATTTTCACAAAATCAAACCTAAGATTTATTATAGTTCTGCTTACATGATAGAGCTAGTTCTACCTAAAAATGCTCTACCCTCTATCAGTTGATGTTGGTCATTGAGTGCTCACCCACTGGGCTCGTAGTATTCTTGTTTTCCATGCTCTTATCCCACTGACATCGATTTGTCGATCTGGTGTGTTGATTCTACTTCAACACAGCCATAGTGTACATGTATTGTTGTTTTTTTAGTCAATAATTCTTTAGAGGTACTATATTGTGACCCAAAATAAATAAAAAACTTAGTTTTGCTATCACTATCTAGTGGTTATTTTCTCTTTTAGAAAAATTTGTTTGTCACAACTTTATATGGATGAAGTTGAGACAAGTTTTTGTATTTTGAATTGAACATTAGTCAACTGTGATTTTCAAATGTTTTATTAACCTTGTCTTGTTTCAGAACAAATTAACAAGTGTATCGGGGGAGGTTTTCTCCTGGCGACAGACACACCTTTCACCTGACTGTAGGGCCAAGGTCCCAGGGCCATCACCTCCCTTTCCCCCTGTGGCTCTTTTTCAGTGCTCCTTGATCCCTGGAGATGGTGTTCCCAGAAACTGGATCCCTCCTAATGCTTATACAACTTTGAATCACGTGCCACAACCTATTCACTTCACTCAAACACCTCTATTCATGCACCAATATAACCTATGTCACTAATATAACCTATGTCACAAATGTCACGAACCACATGATTTTTGAATATTCTTCAGCCTTGATAAAGACCCTTCGGGTCGAAACACGTGTCGGCTGACAAACAAGGCGCACAATTGCCTTCTAGTGTATTTGACACTTATCAATGTTATGTGAGAAACAATCCAACACTATCACTAATAAAAGCAAAACTTGTATCACACTAACCACAGTGTTAGAAATATTATTTCAACTATTGAAGCAAGATAGCCAGGAGAAAATTTCCTTTATCTACTTAACAATTTGGGGTACTGGCTAAACCCTAACAACTCCTGTGATCTTGCAACGCCAGATCAACTTATTAGACTCGGACAAGAGCGGAACTTAGCACAGGCTGCCTCCACACCTAGAGCCAACCCCGACCCTTTCAGCAACACTAGGGAAGCAGCCAATGCCCAAGCTCCTGGGATTACCCAACTGAAAGGAACACGAAGAAGACATGGCAGAATACATGATGTCGAGAAATGAGGACATCAGGGCACTCTTTGCCCCACGAGGATCTACAGACAGTGCTTTAGAGACTCCAACCCACAAGAAGATCTCAAACAGAAGTTTGTGAGATTAGAGAAACTATCAAGAAAAGAAATAAACACATTTTGGGAAAAGACGACAATGCAATAATATGCAGAGCAAAAGAAAATACCAAGAGGCCTTAGAATACTCATCTTCCCAGATTTTGATGATCCATTTGACTCTGATTTAGCGGATGAATGGGAACAAAACCTCGTTCAAGGTTCAACAACCATGATACTATTATTGATTGAACACGCCAAAAGGAAACATGCAAGAATTGTCATTCTCTTAGAAGAACTAAAGAAGGAAATTGAAGAATATGATGCTCCGAAATCAACCAAAGAGAAAAACTACAAAACAATTTACAGAATCCTCAAAATTCATCAAGATGAAGTCAAAATGAGGAAACTACATAAATTCTTCAGAGATGATAAAGACTATAGGGAAGACAGAGTCTTTACCTATCAAGCCAAGTATGACCAAGACAAACAACAACAAAAATCTAAAGAAAGCACTCCCAATAGCTCAGCGGTCAGCTCTGAAGTAGACAGTGAACCAGAAGAAACATCCGAACCACTGGAACAAGCAATAGACAAACAGCCAGCGAAACTGTCTTTTTTAGAACAAATCAAGCGACACAAGAAAGCAAGCCATCTAAAACCACAAACCAAAAAAACGGTATCTTTCGCAGTACCATTAGCAAATACAAGAACCCCACAAGAAGAGAGAGAGGAGGAAGAACAGACAAAAGACGCAAGAGAATTGGAAGAGGAAATGGAACAAAGACAAACAAGGTCACAATCCCAGAAAACGATGGGACAGAAAAACAACAAAATTTAATCATGAATTTGTCACACAAAGAATTAACTAATGTGGAAATGAAAGTACTCAACAAGGGAATCTCTTTTTCACCATCAAGCAACAATAATTTCATGGACATCCAAATCGACCTGTTCAAATTTACAAGACACCTCAAACTAACCAAATTCTTTGCTACTAAAACAACGGTGTTCAAACCACAAGATTCGGCACCAGAACCTAGCCCCCTCACCATCCGGGACCTAGAGAACAGCCATCTCCTCAGTACACTTGAAGAAGACACCAAAAGTAAAAAATAATGCATGCAAGAACTCGGGATCCAGAATGTAGCCATGAGAATCCCGGAACTCAAAAATAAATCCAAATTTACTCCACAACTCTTTGCGGAAAACTATATAGATACTTTCCAACAAGCAGTCATCAATGATCTACACAGATTGGAGGACCAACAGAACCGGAGTACAAGCAACAAAGATAACTTAAGTAATGAAGAACAAGCCGTGTTCAAGAACCTACGAGAAGAGACGAGACAAAGGTGGCAATATTGTAATAATGGAAAAAATGGACTACCTCAAAATGGCTCAAAACCTTCTTTAAACACCAGGCAACTATGAAAAACTAGACAAAAATCCACAGGCAAGAATCCTCAAAGAAAACCAGGAACTCCCAAAAAACTACCAAACAGAAGGAATCATAACAGATGAGGAATATGATTATCTCAGAACAGATCACCCGGTCATGCCAACCTTCTATTTCCTGCCCAAAATGCATAAAGCTTTTGACACCATTCCAGAAGGCAGACCTATCATGAGTGGAATCGGAGGAATAACTGAGACACTAGCCAGATACATCAACAATGTGATTCAACCATTAATCACCAAGATACCAACATACCTCAGGGACACCATGCACACCTTGGAAATACTCTCAAAAATCAAATGGCAACCGAACTTCATAATGGCCACACTGGATGTGAAGGCCCTGTATACATCCATCAATCATGAACTAGCCATAACAAGCCTAGGATACCTCCTCAAGCAGGAGTCAGCATCACATCTGGAACAAGTGAAAATGACCAAATCCTTTCTGAAATTTTCATTGACAACACATCTTCATTTTCAATGGAGAATATTATAAGCAAACCAAGGGGAATGCGATGGGAGCAAGCTATGCTCCAGCTCTAGCCAATTGCTTCATGCACTCGTATGAACAGGAACATGCAATGCGAGAAAACAAATTCACCACCCACATTGTCAACTGCGCACGTTTTATAGATGACATTATCCTCATATGGCAACTATGGCATTGAGCTAACCAGTCACATCAGCACCAACCAAATTGACTTTTTGGATCTAAGGATCGCAATTGAGGACAACAAAATAACAACCAAAACCTTTCGCAAACCAACGGAGGTAAACTCAACCCTCCATGCGTGAAGCTGTCACAGAAGAAGTGTTATTAAGAATATCCCTAAAGGGGAGTATATTCGTGTTAGAAGAAACTGCAACACTGAAAAATTCTTCACAGATGAATGCGACTTGCTGGACCTAAGATTCAAATGTCGGGGTTACTCCCCCAAGAACCTCACGCTAGCAAGGAATCAAGCCCTAAACATTGAAAGAGAAATGTTGCTCTCGCCCAAACTTAAGAAGAAAGATGCAAATCCCAAGATTCGATTTGTAACCAGATACAATAATGACAGTCATGCCATCCAAAAAATCCTAACCAAACATTGGGACCTACTCCTCATGGATGAGCACATCAAACCACAATTGGAAGCATACCCCAGTATGTCATTCAGCAGAGCATCGACATTAAGGAGCCTACTGTGCCTGTCCTTCCTGTCTGAGAAAAACATCTCCGCACAGGACTGGCTCAGCAGGCAAACGCCAATTGGCTTCACCAAATGTGGAACCTGCTCAGTGTGCAAATATGCCACCCAAACTAAATATGCCAAATTCACAGGCTGCCCAACATTCAAAATCATGGAGCACCTCAACTGTAGAAGCAAATTTGTTATTTATGCAATAACCTGTCTGTGTAACAAGATCTATATTGGAAGCACCATCCGGGAAGTACGCACCCGGATAAGGAAACACATGAACAGCATACACTCACAGGATCAAAAACTACCACTTGCCAACCATTGGCAGAAGAATCACCAGATGGACGACAAGAGCAAGATAAGATTCATTGGACTGAAAACCGTAAGGCTGGGGACCAGAGGAGGAGACAGTATCAAAAGACTTAGACAAGAGGAAGCACGATTGATTTGCCATTTTAGATGTGTTAAAAATGGCCTCAATAAGGATCATGATTTCAATGTCTTTCTGTAATCTAATCCCCCGTTGTCTAACCAACCGACTCCAGTTCCTCGGGAACCATCACTCACAGCCAAATACAGGACACTTACGGCCTCATTGGCCAAACCAATCCGAGAACTTCCATGGATCAGGGAACCTCTGCTCCCATCCATGACTTTGACACACCAGCCCCACTGACTGGCAGGGCAATATCCGTGCCTTTTCACACAACATCAGGACCACAAGGATGGACTGACCCCAATCAATCCCAGACAGCCATGACCACTGCCACCTGGCCACCAACACAACACCACCTATCACCTTACATGAGACTGCTCATGCCACATGTATACCAAACCACATTTCCAACCATGGCATCCATCCAGCACAGACTCACAAGAGCATGACACCAACACCAATCCTGCTATTCATATGTTCTCTCCCTCAACCCAGTGTGAATGCACGATTTCACCTTGACCACAAACCCGATTGACCACCGCCCGCCAGGACAATGCACACTCCTAATTCGCGGCCCCTTCCCCGGATCAACACCGCCGATGCCCAACATTCAGGGCACTCATGCCCACGGGGACACTATTCCCCTTGCGCACGCGCCTGGAACCCATTCCTCACAATTCAGAGCAAGCACTGCGAAGCGCATGTGCAAACTAGCTCCACTCTCCCCAGCTACAGGCACACGCGCCTACAGGGACACTGCTCCCCGGCGCATGCGCCGCAGTCACACTACGTGACTCGGCAAACATCTGCGCACCATTCGAAAGGACTTTCACGCAGGCACCACACAGGAGCCGCAACGGACCAGAATTATAGCTGCATTACAAGGTAAGCACCAACCCCTCTTGCCCACGCGGAAGCCCTTAACCTTCCCTTATGGACGCAGCCACATTACTGCCGCCATGTTCAGGCTGAAACTCTGTCCTGCACTCCCCTATCAGGAGCCAGCCCAGCCCTCCATGCCAACGCGCCTCCCCTTTGCTAAGCACCCTCAACAGGGTTGCAAAGCCCCTAGCACCCCACCCAACAAGCAACTCTGCTTGCCTAGCCTCACGTAAAACTTCCTTATCCGCAATGGACCAGCCACTGCTCCGCACCGGACGGTCAGGCTGTTTTACACAGCTGCCTTCACTCCATTCACGAGTGGAGTTCAAGCCAACGCGCGTTGTCACAACTGCCAAATGCACTCATCAGGGCTGCAGAGCCCCGACCACTGCAATGCTCAAGGGCACAACCCGACATGCACACCGCATCCAGCACCAGACCTGGACCGGACCGCCGTGATTACACACACGGCCAGCCACGCAAATACCTGGCATTAGGTACTGTGCTAAACCAAGCCGGACCACGTCACCCCCTCCAGCGCCACGGCATCACTCCCCCGAGGGGGACCAACATCCCCAGCAACCCGGGCCCTCCCACTCTTACATATTGGGCCAGGGAACCTTATTCTTCCAAACACCTCATAAGTAAGCTGGCAACACCATCTCACACCAGACTCCACAGGGCCATGCCGTGCACGACCCTTCCGAACCTCAACTCCTTGAGAACCTGCCACCACCTATCTCCTCCAAAGGGACCGGCACCACCAGAACATGCGATCCCCCACTTAATGCTCCCTAACGACGAATCCACTTGCATTTCAGGGCCCAACAGGAGCCACGCCTGCCTACAGGACAGCGCCCATACCAGAACCAGGACCCCACAGGGGGCCCAACAACTTTGGCAATAGGTAAGAGGCTCTAATCCTCGCTAACTCCCAAATTCCATTTACACCCAACCACTTCCTTGCTAACCTTGTTCTGTTCTCTCTCCTCTTTTCTCCTACCTTCAATGATTACCTCTTACATCAAATGTATGTACCATGTAACTTTGAATCACGTGCCACAACCTATTCACTTCACTCAAACACCACTATTCATGCACCAAGATAACCTATGTCACTTATATAACATGTCACAAATGTCACGAACCACATGATTTTGAATATTCTTCAGCCTTGATAAAGACCCTTCGGGTCGAAACACATGTCGGCTGACAAACAAGGCGCACAATTGCCTTCAAGTGTATTTGACGCTTATCAATGTTATGTGAGGAACAATCCAACACTATCACTAATAAAAGCAAAACTTGTATCGCACTAACCACAGTGTTAGAAAGATTATTTCAACTATTGAAGCAAGATAGCCAGGAGAAAACTTCCTTTATCTTCTTATTTATGTTGCATTACAATAAGCCATTAGAAGAGTGGGGCATCAGGGAAAGTTGAACAAGTGGTTTCCCATTCCTCCTGACCTGCTTCCACCCTCATGTGATCCTACCGCAGAACACTACCGCCAAGGTCAGGATAAAAATCATCTGCCTTTTCCAGGCCATATGAGAGGGGTCTCAAGCCATGTTTTCTGGGGGAATCAATGCTGATTAATCACAGCTGCCTTTCCATTCTTCTCCATATATGCTTCTCTGTCTCTCTTCCAGTGCGGTATCGGCACGAAAAGGGGATTCTTCCTTTTCCCATTTCTGGCAACCACTTCCCTCTTGTGTCCACCTGCTGGGACTATTTACAGACAAATAGACCCGCATGGGTCTTCTGATGAAGCTGTGCAGCTTGGGCATTTACCGTCCCTCCTGGGATTCTCTTCTTCCTGGCACACTCCCACTAGTCTTCTTCTCCCGTAGTCCGACTCAGACACCTTCTCCTCATGGCTGCTTGCCAACGTGCAAAGCATCGTTCTCCATAGGTTACCAGCTTCCCTGACCCAGATGGTTTGAAACTCTCAGGTTTGTTCTCTCAGACAGTGGTTCTTCTTGCCTATTTATGATACATTGCTGAGCACTACTGTGAAGGGTTCTACGGATCCCTCAACAAAACCCTGCCTAAAGTCTCTTTCCCAGGTGGCCAGGAGAAGGCAGACGCTTCCTGATCCCAATTGGGGTGGTGTACTGCAGGAGGATCACCTGGGTTGGAGACAGGGCAGAGGGTGTTAGAACTGATATAATATTGTTTCGTCCTCATTGTATATGTTGGCCTATGCCCAGTCGCTTTGCAAGGAAATCCGTATTGCAAGGTTGTGACCTTAAGTGAATCAAGCCTCCATTTTAGGTTAAAGCCGCCATTTTAGTTTATCGTACAAAGTCACCCTGTGGCCTAAAATGGCCTTCTTGTGTTCTCTTGTTCTTGCTTTAACCTCTTCAACCTCTGTAGGAGAGTTAATGTCCAACCTCCCTTCAGGCTACATGTTAGGGTCATGTAGACCTTGTCCTTTGTTGACCTCGCAATCAGGGGATTACTTGAATCGGCGATGTTGACCTACAAGTATACAAGAACAATAACGCTATTTAAACACGACATGTGAACCATCTGTATTATCTGTATTAAAGCAATGTGTAAAGAGTGTAAAGTTAAACCTAGAGAATAATAGTGTTTGTTAGCAAATGTGTTAAAAAGTAAACAGCATGCACGAGATATGTAAATTAGGAATGAACCTGGCACGACCCTAGCCCAGTACATGATTAACTTGTAGGAGGCTGGACATCGTTATAACAAACTGTATGAATACGCTGATGTCCAGCTAGCAAATCCTGTTCACTGCTCACATTGAACCCTGCTGGTGGTCTCTGTGATGTATTGACGGCCAAATAGCTATTTGTGTACTTTGTTTTGTGAACTGTACAGAGATTCTGGGAATCTTTACAAGCCTGTGTCGGTGTATTTCTCTTTGCATGGTGTAAAAGCCTTAATATTGTATTTTTCTGATTCCACAAGGGTAGTAAGGAGAATCTGTGGGATGAGACACACAGGGTAATTCATAGAATCCAGCGCACAAGTAGCGCACGCGGCTGGCGCACAGCGTGCGCCTGCGATAGTCTGCGCCAGGCACGTGCGCTAAAACTGATTTCCGCGCACAGCGTATTCATGGATTTCATGCTCCCAAACCAGCCGTGGCGCAGAGAATCGCAGCGAGCCTGCAGCAGCGCCAGTAAAGCCCCCAAGAACGCCCTCGCGCAAGGAAAAGCCATCAAAATCGCTAAATCATCGCTAAGGGCTGCGCAAACCCTGGACCACTTCACAGGGCAGGCAAACAAGGAAAGCAAAGCGGGCAATCTTCAAATCAGGAGTACGCGGGAAGTTCTACATGCGACTAGGCAGGGAACGTGAATTACAGGGGTACGCGGGAATTATCACATGCGAACAGCCAGGGAACGCGTATTACAGGGGTACGCGTGAAGTAGAACACGCGATAGGCCAGGGAACGTGTATTACAGGGGTACGCGTGAAGTAGAACACGCGATAGGCCCGGGAACGTGTATTACAGGGGTACGCGGGAATTATCACACGCGAACAGCCAGGGAACGCGTATTACAGGGGTACGCGTGAAGTAGAACACGCGATAGGCCAGGGAACATGTATTACAGGGGTACGCGTGAAGTAGAACACGCGATAGGCCCGGGAACGTGTATTACAGGGGTACGCGGGAATTATCACACGCGAACAGCCAGGGAACGCGTATTACAGGGGTACGCGTGAAGTAGAACACGCGATAGGCCAGGGAACGTGTATTACAGGGGTACGCATAAAGTAGAACACGCGATTGGCCAGGGTACGTGTATTACAGGGGTACGCGTGAAGTAGAACACGCGATAGGCCAGGGAACGTGTATTACAGGGGTAGCGGGAAGTTCAACACGCGATTGGCCAGGGTACGTGTATTACAGGGGTGCGTGGGAATTATCACACGCGAATAGGCTGGGTGGGCCCTCACAGGTGTACCCTGTACACCCTCCACGGCCCCTGCAGGCAGCCCACAAAACAGGGGACTACCCTGCACACCTGATCATGTCCCCCTGCACCCCCATCCACCAGGGGCACCCTCCACCAGGCCCCCACCCATGTCTCCCACCACCCCCACCCCCCAGCAGTGCAGGGGCACCTGCCAGCAGGCCCCCACCCATGTCTCCCACCACCCCCACCCCCCATCCACCAGGGGCACCCTCCACCAGGCCCCCACCTATGTCTCCCACCACCACCCCCACCCACCAGCACTGTGGGGCACGTGGCCAGCAGGCAGTCAGGCAGCAGCAGATGGCAGGTGGGAGCGTGCTCAGGGCTCTGGGGGACTGTAATTTGGCCTCCTGGCCAGGAGCGTGGTCTTTCGTGTTTGAACGCGTGGACAGCCTGATAGGGAGTGATTTTGCACGTGAAAATCCCACACTCAGCGAATCGCGCGAAAACCCGTCACCAGCATATGTGCGTCTATAGTTACCTGCACGTGCAGTGTCAAAGCGTGTGATTGGTGAAAATGGATCTACACGCAGGAGTGACAAAGCGTGTGATTGGTGAAAATGGATCTACACGCAGGAGTGACAAAGCGTGTGATTGGTGAAAATGGATCTACACGCAGGAGTGACAAAGCGTGTGATTGGTGAAAAGTGAGCTACACGCAGGAGTGTCAAAGCGTGTGATTGGTGAAAAAGGATCCACACGCAGAAGTGACAAAGCGTGTGATTGGTGAACATGGGCCAAGCACGTACACGCCGTAAGTGACGCTGTACGTGTGGGCCTGTATATAAGGTAGTGTAGAACACCATTTCCTTGTACGTGCTTTTCGTGGAGAGCGAGTGGGTGAATTCTGTACTTCTTGTCGTTTCACACGCGATTTACTTCACGGTGTTTCCAGTTCGTACTCCCTGTTACCTCTGACAGCTTTTTCTCTTTTTCCTCTTGTACTGGTTTACCTGGGCCTGTTCCCTCAAACAGTGTCCCCTTCTACTGTTGTCCTGTCTCCTCAGACAGCGTACACATCTTCTTTTGGCGGGGGTGTTGCCAACCAAACGCGCTCATTTTTCACGCTCTTTTACCTGGCAGACGGTGAGTCACGCACGTATCTAACTTCTGTGCTTGCCCCGTGTGTAGCCTACCCCTTCAGAGGTCATTCTAGGCTGCGTGTGACACGCATACGTTCATTGTGTTACTGGATGCCACAGCGTAGTGCAGGGTTTTCCATCAGCACACGTGGTCTAGGAGGGGTATTGTGCACGTTCCTTAACTTTTTTGGGGTGCCTGTGCGTTGCGTGACCCGTCATCTTTCCCCAGGGGTGTCATATAGCCTTGCCACTGCACTAGGGTACGAATACCATCTGGTACCCAACCCCTTTGACACCCAATTGCCCAGGACAATTGTGCACACCGACTCCCATACGCACAATAACATCAGTGCCATGGTTGGGAGGCGTGCAAGCCGTAAGGGTGGCAAAGGTGGCCGAGCCACACGTGGTGGCCGTGGAGGATCCACTAGGGGACGTGGTTGTGACTTGCAAGGTGCCCCTGTCCCCCCCAGTCTGGAGGACCAGTCAGGGACACCCATGCCCCCCCCCCCCCAGTTGAGAGTCATGTGGCTGATACCAACCCTGATCAGCCCTTGTCGGACCAGCCCATTGTGGCACCAGACCTGTCCGAGGGTGATCCCATCGCTGACATCCAGGTCAGCAGGTCCACTGCACGTGCACCGGTGCACATTGGTGTCATCAGGGCACGCGCATCTATGCCAGATAGGTCATCTGCTGGCCCCCGTAGCCAGGGTGTGGCTCCATCCACCCCACCTCTCATACACCCTGCCAAGACTGTGTCGGTCCTAGTTCATGCACCTCAGATCAGGCCTGACCCCATCCCACTACCCCCAATGCCTGCACCTACTCCCATGCTGAGTGTGCAATTCCACACACCCAGTACTGAGTCCACCACGGCTCCTGCCCCTAGTGTCCACAGCGGCGTAGGACACTCTGGATCCCCACCCCCTTCCAAGCGCAAGAGGAAGAGTGCACGTCCGGCACAGGCTGATGCCCCAGGCACGGCTGCACAGTCCGGCCCATCAAGGAAGCCAAGCTTCACAGACGCCGAACTGAATGCACTTGTTCAGTATGTGTCAGATCATGATAGGGAAATGGTCATCGTTGCAGGGTCCAAGACCACACATGCCAGACGCCAGGCACACTGGCAGACCATTGCTGACAGAATAAGTGCCCTTGGAGTAGTGAGGCGCACAGCTAGTGATTGCCAGAAGCGCTGGAATGACCTTAAGCGCAGGGCAAAGGATAAGCTGGCCTCAAGTCATGCCGCAACCTTGGTGACTGGAGGTGGGTCCCCAGCACAGGAAATACAACTCACACCACACGAGTCCGTAGCTGGATCCTACGTCACCGAGGGACAACTCCAAGGTGTGGGAGATCTCCCTGATTACGAGGCATCATCCGGTGAGTGCACATGCATGTGTGTATTATCCATGTGCATGGTGTGTGTGTGAAGCATTCATGTTGGGTGCCTCTCAAGGGGGTGTGTGGCAGAGTTGATAGTGGCACCCATGTGCCTCATCCAGTATGTTCAGTGCAACACCATCTGCCCACAGCACTATCCCTACTGGCAACAGTGCACATATGGCCCTACACCATGGAAGTTGCCCTTGAATTGTCATTTTGTCACTACATTGTTGCTCATACTCCCCTGTCTATTCATCTGATGTCTTACATACCATTCCTATACTTTCCCCCAGCCAATAAAGTTTCATCTTCACATGCCTGACATGCAATGATACCACATGCTAATGCGTCCTCTGTATATAAATGCCAACCAACATACTGTCATACTGTGGATGTTGCCTTGACATCCACCTCCTACCTGTGTGCTTTGGTACCGTCTGGTTTCGAGCCCCATTCCCTCACACTCCATGCTGCTCTTCATGGTCTATCTTCCATGACTTCTACAGTTCAGACCATCGTGCCCTACTCACGACACCTGCTTGCCAACAGTCAAATGAGGGCACCCTGCCCTCCAATGCGACCCACCCTATTGCTGACAAGTGCATCTGAGCCTACTCAAAGCTAACTCTCACTGACATCTGCTCATACATGCCTTTGCCTGTCCCATAGACCCTTCACATGGTCCCTGTCCTCTCTCCTTGCTCCTCTTCCACCATCAATGGTGGGACCCGTTGGGGTGTACTCCTGGCCTCCTTCCAATCCTCAGAGGCCACAATTGATGTGCATGGTAATGGGAGCATCTCAGTCCAAGGCCCTTAGGCCAACCTCATTCTCCTTGAGAAATGCTACCCACATCTCATCAACTTCCTTTCCTCTCCTGCTGTCCCCCCTCCTCTCTCCTCATCAATCCTGCACTGCCTCCCTGCACCCTCCCATGATCCTTCTCCGCCTCCCACTCCAACTCCTACACATGCTGCACCTCTGATCTCTAGCACTCCCCGTAAGTCCTACAAGGCTGTCAACCTCCTCCACAATTACACTCCTTTCACTGCGGCTGCATCAGGCATTCCTCCGATATCTGTCACTTACATGAGGTTATGCACCTTGACATCCTTGGTCTCATGGAAACATGTCTGACGGCCAGCTCTGTCTGCATCCTTCACACACTCCTACCTGATGTTCAGGAGACCCTCTCCTTGGCCCGCCACTACTGTGCAGGGGGGGTGTGCCCTTGGCTTCCCTGAGGGTATTCCTGCCACTGTCACTCCTACTTAGACCTACTCCACTCTGGAATGGCTTGTGTGACGTCTCTCTCTACCACACCTTGACATTCACAAACTGTGCGTACTGTGTCTGGGAGAACTGGTCAAATGTACTACTTCCTTTCTGAGTGTCCTCACCTCTCCTCCTCACTCATGTCCCCAGACACAGAAATCCTCTTCCTTGGTGCTGTACGCATCCACCTGCATGCTTGTTGACCCCCCCACGTGACCTTTCTGTGACCTCAGCAACTCCCTCTCACCCTCTAGACTCCCGTCTGTCCCTACTCATTCTGCAGGGCACACTCTTGATGCTCTGATCTCATCTGACTTTCCCCTCTCCGTCCATCTCTGCACTCCTCTCTCCTGGAGTGATCACATTCTCCTCTCCTCCCAGCTCACCCTCACCACCCCACAGGCAAAGCCACCCTCACCACTGTCACACACCTTCTTGGTATTCCAACCCATGAAGTGTGTGTCAGTCGAGGCTCATGCTGCCAAAATCTCCCCCCCATCCAGCTCCCCCTTAGGCTCACTCCCATCCTGACAGGGCCCACTCCATGCTCCACTCTATGTCAGGTACACTGGATGTCTTTGCCACGGTCATGACCACCTGTCTGAAGCCCCATGCCAATGCAGAGTCCTGGCATGACTCGGATCTTGTGAACCCAAACCACAGGTGCCGGGTGGCAGAGAGGGAATGTCCTGCATCATGCCCATCCTCTGGCAAACTGGCCTGCCACATGCTCCAAAGGCAATAGCGCCTCACCCTTTTCACCAAGATGAGATCCCCAATCCAAGGGCACATATCTGCGGCATGTGACAACTCTGCAGGACACATAGAAATCTGCAAGGACCTTGCCGAGCCAGATGCAGTGTGTACCTCCCCTGTCCCCTCCGAGCCCACAGCACTGCATGATTGTCTCTGTACCCCTATAGGCCACCCCCCCCAGCACTTGACTGCGCCTAACACCATCTGCCCTTGACGTTAAGTCCTACTTACCTTGTACAGCACTTCCAGCCGCCACTTCCCCTTGCACTTCATTGTGCCACCCACCCCTGCACTTGCGTGACATGAATGACACCAGCACCAGTAGGATTGTTGACTGGCATCCCCTTCTGCCCCACCACCCCTCAGTGCTCCGCTGTACCTTCATACATTTCTGGACCGGTGCTTCACGAATGCTATATGATTCCTTTACAGGTGATGGGGAGGTGGAATCACATTGTTTACTGCATTTTGTTGATGTAGACAAGGCACTGTACATCGTGGCCAATTTGGACTAGCAGATCCATGTACAACATGTTAACTTATTGATGTGACGATGCAATGTCAGGACCAGAGTGGTTGAAATCCAAAAAAGTTGCCCTCCTCTCCCTCTTCACTTGGTGGCTATGTCACATGCCATGTGTGTGATGGCATGTGCCTTTGACATGGCAATCACCGGCCAATGTGTGATGGCAGTGCTAGGCAGCATGGTGAGCCGGCGTTGCTCTCCAATCTGTACATTGTATGCCCTGAGCCTCCCCTACAGACCCAGTGATGGTGAATGCATAGGAGGTCTCCCAGTCATGTGGGACATGTGTCGTAGAACTACTGCCTCTGTTGTTCATCAGCCCTTGTTGCATGCCATGGTGCTAATGCCTGTTTCCATTTTTCTCTTTCATGTCTTTGCAGGGGACGAAGCACTTGTTGATGCTGGGGATGTGGTGGTTGAGCCGTCCCAGGAGGGCAACCCGGGCCGACCTTCCACAAGTGAGGGACGTGGTATGTTTGTGGGTGAAAACCCACAATTGCTGCAGGTCGTGCTGTCGAGGGGTGTCTCTGGGGGTTCCTCCCCCGAGCAGTATTCAGGTGTAGACTCGGAGGATGACACCTATGTGCAGTCGCAGGTGAGTGTTCTTGGGAGAGAATCTCCTCTGTCCGACCCACCTGCAGCCGGGCCATTGCCCTCAATGGGGATGTCAGTGTCGGCAGCTCAGCCTCCGGTGGTTACGGATGCAGGGCCACACCACACAATCTCTGATCCTGTTCCTGGGGCTGCAGATCAGAGAGGGAATGCAGTCCTGCAGCCTGAGGCCTTGCCGGCACAGCAAGGCGCAGTCCGCCTTGCCCCAGGCAGGTGTGGTGCCCGTCAGCGTGGTGGCCGTATGCCACCTGGCAATACCGCTTGGGAGCAATCCATCTACGGTATGGCCACCCAACAGGCAGCATCATCCGAGATGATTGCACAGGCCATGGATAGGGTGGCCACTTCCATTGTCCCCCCAGAAAGGCTGATGGAGCGACTGGAGCAGGCTACAGAGTCCATCTGCCAGGCACACAGGGAGGATATGTTGGCGTCCAACATGGACAGGCGGGCGGCACTGGCGACTCTGCGGGAATCACTTTCCATGGAGTCCCAGCGCCACAGGGAAGGCCTGAGGGAAGAATTCCATCACCTTAGGTCGACCCTGTTAGAGCTTGAGGCTTCATCCCATAGAAGGACAGAGGAGCAGCTGGAGCGTCTGACACGGACGCTCTCGGCCGAGATGCAGGCAACTCGTGCGGAGGTCAGGTCATCCCGGAAGTTACTGCATGGGGACCTCCGCATGATTATAACCCAGAACCAGAACTACCAGACCCGCCTGCTTGCAGCCATGGAGGAGCAAACTCGTGCTTTGCGTGGGCTGCCTCCCATTGTCACACCATCTTCTGAGGCAGCTCCCCCACCTCCTGAGTCAGCTGCAGGGTCTGGCCAGAGCGATAGCGACTCATCTCCCACAACAGAGTAGCCGTGTGGGCCACGAGCCTATGGGGTGTTTTAGTTTCCCATGATCCACACAGGTAGATTGTGGCGTGCATCCTGTCCTCGGACCTCATAGGTGCCCCCCCCCCCCGCCGGCCCTTTCATGGCCATTTTTTCTCAATTATTTTTTTCTTTTTCAAGAGTGTTGCCTTGTGTGGGTACCTGGGCATACACTGTATTGTGGCTGGGCACATGCAGGCTTGTCCTGAGTTTGGTTTCGATGCTTGGGTACCAGACATCCACACCCCTCCTGCTTCCGTTTCCATGGGCTTGCAAAGGGTGTGCCCAAGTGACAGCAAATTACACGGTGACATTGGACTCCCATGAGCTGTTGGCCAGCCCATAGTCAATACTGTGTAGACATTCATAGTGTACATTGTTGTTGCACCTAACTATGCATGATGGTTTGATATGTGCCTCTACTTACATATGTTGCTCATGTTTTGCAGGTATTTCACACAGTTCTTCACACGGGCATACTCTCTGGAGTCAGACTACATGTCGGTAGATGTGCACTGACACTTTTGCGTGGCGCCATCACTGTACATCTGGACGGTGAGGACATACCAGCAGAATCAGGTAATGAGACTACCATTGATTACATGCATTGTGTCTTGTTTGGGTGGGCTTCAGGGTGGGTTGGTGTGTAATTTGATTGAAATTACTCTTACACAGGTGTGTAGTAGTGGCTCCAGCGCGGTTAGCTGTTCAAGTGCGGCTATGTTCCATTTGGGGCATTGCTATTTGTGACACCGGTGTCATGTTGTGATGGCCAGTTTGTTTGCTCTCACATACCATGACATGGTGTCCTCAGTGGCGGGACTGTGAAGGGAATGGGTGACATGGCAATGTTGTCATGTAGTGAATCGCCTGTGGCAATGCATATTTGATTGATGGAGTTGTGTCTTTTCGTTGTGATGCATTGCTGGTGTATGTGTAGGTAGGGGTGCACACATAGTGACACTTCCATGTTAACAATCTCAGGCTGATGTGTATCTGACAGTTTATTGTCAAGTAATTTTGTGACATTGTCAGGTAGTGTCATCATTGATTGTCAGATGGTATGTGCCAGAGCAGTGTGCACTAGCCAGCACTGTGATTCCTAGGTGAAGAAGTTGGCCACCAGTTGCGTAAGGGCTGCCTCCCCCTGTGCCCTTTCCCCTCCCATGCGCAGCGGGGGTGCATGTGGTTGTGGATGTGGGGGCACCACCATGTCCACGGGCAGGCCCCGGCGTGTTGCAACGTTGTGCAGGACACATGCTGCCACTATGATCCTGCACACTATTCGGGGAGCATATAACAGCTGCCCGCCAGAACGGTCAAGGGAGCGAAAGCGTGACTTCAGCACTCCGAATGTGCGCTCCACTATGCCCCGTGTTGCAATGTGGGCTGTGTTGTACCTTACCTCGGGTGGCGTGGTGGGGTTCCGGATTGGGGTCATCATGTGGGGGCTGATAGGGTAGGCACTGTCCCCTGCGGAGGTGGTGATGGGTATCATTAGTGGTGTTGTGTCATGACCCAGTATCTGACATGCATGCATGTGCAGTGGCATTCATGCTCACCAAGCAGCCATGTATCTCCATGCTGGCCAGCCTCTAGGTCCCGGCATAGGGTAGACATTCTGTAGATGAAGCTGTCGTGGGTGGACCCGGGATAGTTGGCATATACTGATGTGATTATTCCCTTGGCATTGCATACAACTTGCACGTTGATGGAATGCCAGTGCTTGCGGTTTCTATAGATGTGCTCTGTTGCCCTGGGTGGACGTAGAGCCACATGTGTGCAGTCAATTGCACCAAGCACTTTGGGGAATTGAGCCACACCATAGAATTCCTGGATGCACGTCCGCCTTTCTGCATGAGTCCTGGGGAGATATATGTGCCTGCGGACTGATGGCCGTGCAGTGATGATGTTCAAGACCTGGTGTAGGCAGCGTGACTGCGTGGCCTGTGACACACCACCCACTATGGCACTTGTCCGCTGAAAGGATCCAGTGGCCAAGAAGTGCAGTACATTCAGGACCTTCTGCAGGGGGCTGAGTGCTTGGGAGCACAGGGTGGGTGATGTGAGGTCATCCTCCCACTCACTGACCAGGTCCAGTATGATGTGTGCTGGAAACCTGTACCTCCCATACACCTGGTCATCAGGCATCCCGAATAGGCTGGTTCTGGGTGTGAATATTCTGGCCCTGACTCTCCTCCTCCTCCTCCTCCTTTGGTAGCCCACTGCCACTGCTGCTAGGAACGGTATGTTCATCCTGGCATCTGGCTTGTTTATTGAAAAGTGCGCAAATTAATGCCTTGCGCGTGTTCTAGGCGAGCGTGTGACCCTCGCACCCCTGGAATCTAGTTCCCACTCCAATAGCGTGTGGAAATTCCCACGCAGCAGGCATACAGGTGCGCTGACGTACTTGCGTGTGTAAGTGGCCGCGCACCCCTGAAATACACGTACATAGGCCAATGGCGTGTACGCGCACTTTTGGCCAATTACACGCGATGAAATACACGTACATAGGCCAATGGCGTGGACGCGCACTTTTGGCCAATTACACGCGATGAAATACACGTACATAGGCCAATGGCGTGGACACGCACTTTTGGCCAATTACACGCGATGACACTCTGACGTGCAGTATTTCCACGTGTGCTCCGTCATCACGTGCTGAGTGGGGAACGCCCGTGCGGATCACGTCAGACGCGCTTACGCGGTGAGGGACTCTGGTCCAATAGAATCGCGTATGCGTGCTGACGCACTTACGCGCTAAGGGCCTTTCCTCGGATTTCACGCTGACGTGCAGGAATTTCACGTGCCAAATCACTCCGTATCAAGCTGGCCACCCGAAAACACACGGAACACCACGCTCCTGCCCAGAAGGCCGAGTTACTGCCCCCCCAGTGCCCTGAGCAGCCTCCCACGTGCTATCTGCTGCTGCCTGCCTGCCTGCCTGCCTGCTGCCACCGTGCCCTGCCATTTGGTGCCTGCACATCAGCCATCTGCAGGGGTCCAGTTGCTGTGTCCACCCCTGCTGGAACTGAAGACTCCCAACTGGGATTACATCGCTCCACAGCCCAGCCCCAGGACCCAGTTGCCCACCCACACCTGCCTCTGGGGTTGCCATGTCGGGCACTTCCACATCTGGCACCAGTGGCAACCCCAGGCCAGAGGGGCAGAGGGGCACCAGCTTCACTGCCACCGAAGTTGGTGTCCTGGTGGAGCATGTCCTGGGGCAGTATGATGCCCTCTTTGGATCGTCCCGTGCCAGCAAGGAAGGACGGGAGAGGATCTGGGCCGACTGTGTGGTTGCCATCAACGCGGAGGGGGTGGCAACCCGCAACGTCCAGAAGATCAAGAAGCGCTGGGAGGACTTGAGGTCCAGGACCCTTGTGAAGGCCCGGCGCCTCGTGGAGGGGGGCCGGGGCCGCATGAGTTCCATCCAGAAGAGGGTCCTGGAACGCGTACGCCCAGCGCTCCACGCCCAGGTCCTTGAGAGGGAGGCCCGTCTGGAGTTGAGCGGTAAGTGTGCAAGCATTACTGTGTGAGACAGGGCATGTTGCGGTGTGCTGGTTCTATGATACTTGCCTGTATGTGTGCCATGGGCCATGTATGCATGTATGTGTGCAGGGACATCATGGTAATGCATGTGCGACCAGTGATGTGTGACCCACATGGTTGTTGCATGTGTTGAAATGCGGCATGGGGAGCCCTATGCAGATTTAGGACATGAGAGCATGCCAGTCTCTGTACCTGGACATGGATGGGGGTGAAGGATGGGTGCTGATGCCAGGTACATATATGGTAGCCATGTCTGTGTGCCTGACCTGCGTGTCTGTGACTTGTGCATGCCATGGATGCATGACACATGTGTGTGACAATGCACAGATTCAGTGACGCACCCAACTTACCCTTGTTTCGCCTGTGTTCGTTGTGTTTGGGGCCAGATGGATGTGACTGAGGTGAAGTGTGTGCATGTGATATGCATGAGCCATGATGCATGTGAGTTACATATCATTGAATGTTTCAAGAGTCAATTGGACATGCATGGAAATGTGCATGGCATGCACCATGCCTGTTACTGTGTGTGATTTGCCTGGACTGACCCATGTGTTGTGGAGGGACATGATGGAAGTGTACTTTGACAGGGGTGCTCATCTGCTATTGCTTCCTGTCTAGGGGACCATTGTACAGTAGCCTGATGCTTGTGTCCTTTGTCTCCCTCTACGCAGCGGCTAGTGAAGAAGAGGGCGGAGACGGCGCTGTGGAGCAAGGCGGCGGGGATGCCCCCACGGCTGCAGCGGAAGGGGTGGGTGAGCCCCCACAGGGGCCTGCTACGGCGGGAGACGGTGAGGAGCCATCCAGGTTGGTGGTTTGCACAGAGGAGGAGGAGGCCGACACTGGTGCACACATGGGGCCTGGTGGGAGCATCCCTGCTGGTGCAAGTGGTGCAGTCCAGGGCCAGGGGCAAGAGGCAGCACAGGTCACCGTGGAGGTGCCTGTGCATGTCGCTGTCCCTGACCCTGTGAGTGCACCACCATGCACCAGCAGGGATGCCCCGTCCCAGGCCCGTCCGCAGGTAGAGGGGATGTCCATGTCAACTGACTCCCCTCCACCTGCGGCCGTGGGAACCCCTGGCCGCGTGGAGCAGGTCCTGATTGGGGTCGCGATGCGCACGGCTGTGATTCGTGATGACGTGCGTGCTTCCCGGGAGGAGCACGCACGTCATCATGAAGTGCACCGTGCCGACGTGGCCCAATTGGGATCGGCCATGTTCGGGGGGTTCCTGCATGTGTTGGCCAATCTGACGGCCCTCCCCTCCTCTGTGCAGGCTATCCACCGGTCGTTCTCCTTGCCGTCTTCCGGCCCAGATGCCACCATGGCCCCCTGTGGACCTGCCCCGACCAATGCAGCCAGCTCGGTGGGGATCCCATCCCTGCCACAGTTGGGAGTCGGAGGTCCAGCAGGGGTGGACAACACAGCAAGTGGACCCCAGCAGATGGAAGATGTGCCGGCATCATCGGGCAGGGCACGTGCACGACGGCGTCGGTGGTTACCATCAGCCTGGATGCCGTCGTGCTGGCAGAGGCAGTGGCGTCGGAGGCAGCAGCGGGCTCGACGTGGGAGGCATCATGGCTCAGGGCCATCAAGATCAGAGGGGCAGGCATCGGCCGGAGGGCAGGGCAACCCTGGCATGGCGGTGTGTTCCGTGTGGGAGGAGTTTGGCCAGCGGATAGGTGCGGAGCGGCAGCGGGCGGAAGAGGAGCGGCTCGCCATGGCCAGGGCGGAGATCTCCATGCGAGGAGGCTCGCAGGGATTTTGGTGAGCACATGGGGTTGTCCCTGCGAGACCTCGGGGCCAGGACTGAGTCCCGCCTCCAGGACATTGACATGGAGTTCGAGGATGCCCTGGCCAGCATCACCAAGTGAGCCGCAGGACTAGCCCGCTGCCTTTGTATATAGTTTTTTAGTTAGTTAGTGCTAGGTTTCCTTTATTTATTTTTATTATTTTGGACCGCTTGGACAATGGCCACTTTTTTGTACATATTTTTTTAATTAGTTAGTATTAGGTTTCATTTGTGGTGTTGGGCTCATGGACCCTGGAACATTCCTGTATATATTGTTATTTTTTGGGAGATACATTTTTTTAATTTCTTATTGTTTACACCATGACGTAATGGTTTTTCTTTGATTTCCTACTACATGGTTTTGCTTTGGACAAATTCTATTGATTTTTTAATCCTTTGTTTTTTGGTTTATCATTTTTGTTCTCGGACATGGACCTTTTATTTACTTTGCCACATAGTTGTATGTTTTATTAGTTTACTTATTTTTTGTTTTTAATACATTTTTATATTATCTTACACTTGTGTCATTTTCTCTTTGGTTTCTTACATGTCATGATATGGGTTTTGACATTCACTTGCACCCATTGTGTATGTGTGTGTGACGGACATGTGTTCTTTTGCATACTTGCCTTTGGGGTTGTGTCATGTGATTGCATTCACTATGTGGGTGCATGCAATCCTTGCCTGGGTGTTTGTGCTGGGTATGCTGGCCATTACTGCCATGATTGTGTATCGTCAGGACCTGGGGCCAGGGGGACATGGGTGGGGGCCTGGTGGAGGGTGTCCCTGGTGGATGGGGGGTTGGGGGTGGTGGGAGACATGGGTTGGACATGGGTGGGGGCCTGCTGGCAGGTTCCCCACAGTGCTGGGGGTGGGGGTGGTGGGAGACATGGGTGGGGGCCTGGTGGAGGGTGCCCCTGGTGGATGGGGGGTGGGGGTGGTGGGAGACATGGGTGGGGGCCTGGTGGAGGGTGTCCCTGGTGGATGGGGGGTGGGGGTGGTGGGAGACATGGGTGGGGGCCTGGTGGAGGGTGTCCCTGGTGGATGGGGGTGGGGGTGGTGGGAGACATGGGTGGGGGCCTGGTGGAGGGTGTCCCTGGTGGATGGGGGGTTGGGGGTGGTGGGAGACATGGGTTGGACATGGGTGGGGGCCTGCTGGCAGGTTCCCCACAGTGCTGGGGGTGGGGGTGGTGGGAGACATGGGTGGGGGCCTGGTGGAGGGTGTCCCTGGTGGATGGGGGGTGGGGGTGGTGGGAGACATGGGTGGGGGCCTGGTGGAGGGTGTCCCTGGTGGATGGGGGGTGGGGGTGGTGGGAGACATGGGTGGGGGCCTGGTGGAGGGTGTCCCTGGTGGATGGGGGGTGGGGGTGGTGGGAGACATGGGTGGGGGCCTGGTGGAGGGTGTCCCTGGTGGATGGGGGGTTGGGGGTGGTGGGAGACATGGGTTGGACATGGGTGGGGGCCTGCTGGCAGGTTCCCCACAGTGCTGGGGGTGGGGGTGGTGGGAGACATGGGTGGGGGCCTGGTGGAGGGTGTCCCTGGTGGATGGGGGGTGGGGGTGGTGGGAGACATGGATGGGGGCCTGGTGGAGGGTGTCCCTGGTGGATGGGGGGTGGGGGTGGTGGGAGACATGGGTGGGGGCCTGGTGGAGGGTGTCCCTGGTGGATGGGGGGTTGGGGGTGGTGGGAGACATGGGTTGGACATGGGTGGGGGCCTGCTGGCAGGTTCCCCACAGTGCTGGGGGTGGGGGTGGTGGGAGACATGGGTGGGGGCCTGGTGGAGGGTGCCCCTGGTGGATGGGGGGTGGGGGTGGTGGGAGACATGGGTTGGACATGGTTGGGGGCCTGCTGGCACGTTCCCCACAGTGCTGGGGGTGGGGGTGGTGGGAGACATGGGTGGGGGCCTGGTGGAGGGTGCCCCTGGTGGATGGGGGGTGGGGGTGGTGGGAGACATGGGTTGGACATGGGTGGGGGCCTGCTGGCAGGTTCCCCACAGTGCTGGGGGTGGGGGTGGTGGGAGACATGGGTGGGGGCCTGGTGGAGGGTGTCCCTGGTGGATGGGGGGTGGGGGTGGTGGGAGACATGGGTGGGGGCCTGGTGGAGGGTGTCCCTGGTGGATGGGGGGTGGGGGTGGTGGGAGACATGGGTGGGGGCCTGGTGGAGGGTGTCCCTGGTGGATGGGGGGTTGGGGGTGGTGGGAGACATGGGTTGGACATGGGTGGGGGCCTGCTGGCAGGTTCCCCACAGTGCTGGGGGTGGGGGTGGTGGGAGACATGGGTGGGGGCCTGGTGGAGGGTGCCCCTGGTGGATGGGGGGTGGGGGTGGTGGGAGACATGGGTTGGACATGGGTGGGGGCCTGCTGGCAGGTTCCCCACAGTGCTGGGGGTGGGGGTGGTGGGAGACATGGGTGGGGGCCTGGTGGAGGGTGTCCCTGGTGGATGGGGGGTGGGGGTGGTGGGAGACATGAGTAGGTGTGCAGGGTAGTTCCCTGTGGTGTGTGCTGCCTGCAGGGGCCGTGGAGGGTGTACAGGTAATGCCTGGGAGCACACAGCCAATTCGCGTGTGGAACTTCCCGTGCACCCCTGAAATCCACGTAGCCGGCCATATCGCGTGTGGAACTTCCCGCGCACCCCTGAAATCCACGTACCCGGCCATATCGCGTGTGGAACTTCCCGCGCACCCCTGAAATCCACGTAGCCGGCCATATCGCGTGTGGAACTTCCCGCGCACCCCTGCAATCCACGTACCCTGCCATATCGCGTGTGGAACTTCCCGCGCACCCCTGAAATCCACGTACCCGGCCATATCGCGTGTGGAACTTCCCGCGCACCCCTGAAATCCACGTAGCCGGCCATATCGCGTGTGGAACTTCCCGCGCACCCCTGCAATCCACGTACCCTGCCATATCGTGTGTGGAACTTCCCGCGCACCCCTGAAATCCACGTAGCCGGCCATATCGCGTGTGGAACTTCCCGCGCACCCCTGAAATCCACGTAGCCGGCCATATCGCGTGTGGAACTTCCCGCGCACCCCTGCAATCCACGTACCCTGCCATATCGCGTGTGGAACTTCCCGCGCACCCCTGAAATCCACGTACCCTGCCATATCGCGTGTGGAACTTCCCGCGCACCCCTGCAATCCACGTACCCTGCCATATCGCGTGTGGAACTTCCCGCGCACCCCTGAAATCCACGTAGCCGGCCATATCGCGTGTGGAACTTCCCGCGCACCCCTGAAATCCACGTAGCCGGCCATATCGCGTGTGGAACTTCCCGCGCACCCCTGCAATCCACGTACCCTGCCATATCGCGTGTGGAACTTCCCGCGTACCCCTGAAATCCACGTACCCTGCCATATCGCGTGTGGAACTTCCCGCGCACCCCTGCAATCCACGTACCCTGCCATATCGCGTGTGGAACTTCCCGCGCACCCCTGAAATCCACGTAGCCGGCCATATCGCGTGTGGAACTTCCCGCGCACCCCTGAAATCCACGTACCCGGCCATATCGCGTGTGGAACTTCCCGCGCACCCCTGAAATCCACGTAGCCGGCCATATCGCGTGTGGAACTTCCCGCGCACCCCTGCAATCCACGTACCCTGCCATATCGCGTGTGGAACTTCCCGCGCACCCCTGAAATCCACGTAGCCGGCCATATCGCGTGTGGAACTTCCCGCGCACCCCTGAAATCCACGTAGCCGGCCATATCGCGTGTGGAACTTCCCGCGCACCCCTGCAATCCACGTACCCTGCCATATCGCGTGTGGAACTTCCCGCGCACCCCTGAAATCCACGTAGCCGGCCATATCGCGTGTGGAACTTCCCGCGCACCCCTGAAATCCACGTAGCCGGCCATATCGCGTGTGGAACTTCCCGCGCACCCCTGCAATCCACGTACCCTGCCATATCGCGTGTGGAACTTCCCGCGCACCCCTGCAATCCACGTACCCTGCCATATCGCGTGTGGAACTTCCCGCGCACCCCTGAAATCCACGTAGCCGGCCATATCGCGTGTGGAACTTCCCGCGCACCCCTGCAATCCACGTACCCTGCCATATCGCGTGTGGAACTTCCCGCGCACCCCTGAAATCCACGTAGCCGGCCATATCGCGTGTGGAACTTCCCGCGCACCCCTGCAATCCACGTACCCTGACTAATCGCGTGTGGAACTTCCCGCGCACCCCTGGAATCCACGTACCCGGCCATATCGCGTGTGGAACTTCCCGCGCACCCCTGAAATCCACGTAGCCGGCCATATCGCGTTTGGAACTTCCCGCGCACCCCTGAAATCCACGTAGCCGGCCATATCGCGTGTGGAACTTCCCGCGCACCCCTGCAATCCACGTACCCTGCCATATCGCGTGTGGAACTTCCCGCGCACCCCTGAAATCCACGTACCCGGCCATATCGCGTGTGCAACTTACCGCGCACCCCGGTATACACGCACACGTTTATTTTTTCTCTCAGCGCGTGTCTGTGTTTGTGGGTACCCCTTTGTACGTCATTTGTCCTGGAGGGCCACAGTATTGGACATTGATCATGTCTGTATATAGGTGCTATTTGTTGGCGCACCTTTTAGCGCACATTTCTTGCAGGCGCAGAGACGCTACCGCCTGCTTTCTTGTGGCGGTCGTGTTTGTGCCTGTTTGTGCCTGTGCGCTGCTTTGAGCGTGCGCTTTTTTGCCCTATTCTATTCCATGAATACGTGTTGTATGCGAGCGTGTGGGCGTTCCGCGCACTTGCCTCCTAAACTTTCCCCGTGCCGCCCACATTCTTCCCCATTCCGAGTGTTGTGCCCCATTTTATTCCCCATTCCGAGTGTCCCGCCCTGTGTTCCGCCTACTTTAGAGCTGTGCGCTGCGCTCGGAGTGATAGCGCAGTGGCCGTGGCGCACGACGTTGGTTGACCTGTGCGCCGGCCTGCGCCGCGCGCTTTTTCCGCGCACGTCCTCTGCTTTTCTTGCGCACGGACTTCCATGAATCGAAGTGCGCTGGTTTCCCTGCGCTTTTCGCTAATTTTCGGCGCAGCGCACGTATTGGCCCCTCTGCACCGGGATTTTCGGCGCACATTTATTCCATGAATCGGCCTGACAGTATTTTTCTCTGAAAGGGGTCCTCTTACCAACATGCCAGAAGAGGTTATGCCTTATTGTCATTCCAACATCTCTCAACATCTGGTCAAAACTGAGATGGTACATTCTAAATTTGTAACATCTAAACCTATTACATCAAAAGAATAAATCCTTTTTATCCCTAAAATCAAATGCCCTCCTCAATACCAAAGGTGCACCACTATGAATAATGGAAATACTGCCTTATCTACATCTTCCTCTAATAAAAGAAGCAGAAAAACCTGATTTCACTAAAGTGAACTACACGTCCCAGAAACCCACAGGGACTGACAAGAAGAAGGCATGCAGAAGTGAAGAACATGCAAGCAGACCTAAGAGTCTTTGCCAAAGTCAGGCAATTAGCAATAAGGGCCTTCACCTGAAATTAATTGCCCCACCTAAGAAACATAAAAAGCTGCAGCAGGAGGGGGAAGTAGAATGGAGTTGGAGCAATAAATGGAAAGCTGGTAATAGTAGCAGAAGGAGAAGAGCAAAAGGCTGGCAGTTTACGAGGAAATTTGTTCACTTAAGGGATGCCAAAACAAGAGGAAAGCAGATTTCACATGCAAGTCCGGAGATAGTCCTGTGTTCACAAACCCTGCTTTGTCGTGGCTGCACTGAGAGAGATATGCCAAGGTTGAAAGTCTTCCCCGATGCGCCTAATGACTATGACTATAGAGCCAAGACTATGCCGCAATCCGAGGCCGGTGTACTGAAGCAAATCAAGGGACAGAGGAGTGCAGGAGACACCCTGTGGTTGAGGCCAGACCGAAGATACTTGTGCTGCCGAGGGTTGTGGGTCCCAGGAGGGGCTGAAGTAGTAGCAGAACCTGAAGAAGTCGGGAAGTGGAAGCAGACCGCAAGCGTAGTGTTCCTGGAGCTGGTGAGTGGAGTTCTGTATGCAGGTTCACTTTGAAAACCTTGCCGGTAATGATATCTCGCTTAAGAGTGGGAGCAAGTAGAAGTTGTTTGTGACTGTGAAGAGGCCGGCTAGCAATGAGAACGCATCACACATACTCCTAATGCAAGTCAGAGTGTTCGCGTATAAAAGAAATCTTTCATTTTCCATTGTTGAACTGTTGAAACGTTACCGGAGTGGTCACGTGTCTCCAATTAAGAAGGGGAACGCTTTCCAGATCACTTGGAAATCTAAAACTGAGTGCCCTCTGATACAAGTGTGACATTGTTATCCAAAGCTGGAAGTGTGGCAGTAAAGCGTAAGGGTAGCTAAGGGTAGCTACTGGAACCATGAAGCTGGGGAAGGGAGATGGGTGCTTGTAAAAAGATTAAGTCAACCATCTGTAATGCTGAGACTGTTGAAGTTCAAAGAGCGCAGTCTGGAAGCAGAGACAGATTACATTGGGTGCAATAAGACACAAGAGTCAAAGAGGCTGCCCTTTTCTCATAACCTAGGAAAGAAGAGTGTTTTGCTTACCTGTGGAGGTCAACTATTCTTGTCTTTAAGCACCTTATATTCTAAAGTATCCAGTTGGAGTAGAGCAAACAGAACTGTGGTTGTATAATACGGTCAGTGCATCTTATCCCAAAGCAGGTTGAAATAGTGGCATACTGAGGAGCAAAGGAGCCTGTTCCCACAATAACAGTAGTATAAGGGGATTGTCAGAAATCCAAAGAAATTATTGAAGTAGAAGTTGTTTCTTTGTTTTGTGAACTGTGACAAACCAATACTGGAAGAAGGATATCCAGGATTAACATCAGTGTTTTCTTTGCTGTAAGTGGAAGGGGAACTTTCAACAGAAGGCTGAAGAACTGTTACCAGTGGATTTTTGTTTGGTGAACTTTTATTTCATTTTGGAACTCACAAGAACGGGTTTACTTTCCATTTGAACATTTGGGAGAAATTGACTTTGAGCAATCCTGGGGAAGGGACCTACACAGGACAGGTGAAGGTCATCTAAATCAATGATTGGTGGTTATTCTCTTATTTATGTTTTACCTTGAATGTTTTGTTGTTTAGTGTGAGGGCCAGTTTTGTTGATGCTAGGAGTTATTAAGTTAGACCTTAGATTAGGTAGGGAACTCCCTGATAGAGTAGGTTTAGTGAGGTTCAATATGCACTCTTTACTTTTAATAAAATGTTTAATTTTGATAAAAACTCAAGCAGTTGTCCACCTCGCATTACTGACTCCTCACACTCCCCAGCGGAGGATCATAGTCCTTTTTCTCTTCCAGTTGAGCACTCTCTCTTACTGGCTCATTTCTCCTCGTCGCAGTATTGCTGGTTTCTAACCACTGAGTCATCAGTATTAGTTGCTCACTCTTCTTCCTCTGTGCATTTTTACCAGATATTTCTTCAGGGGGGATCTTGGATCTTATGGCGCAATAACAAACAGTGGCTTGGTCTGCTGAGTCTTTCTGAGCTAGGACATTAGGGAGTTCCTCTGAGGAACGGGAGTCCTTTTTCCCAAGGGGAGAGTCGCTCCCTGTGAGGTCCCGCTTTCTGCCACCCCTAGGTGGGAGTATTGTGTAGTGGGCCTAGCTCCCTAGTCTCACAAGCAAGGCTCCCCTTTGGGGAGAACTGATTGAATCCCGCGATATGTCAGAGTGTGTATATCGGTAGGTTTCTGTAATACCACCTTCGAGTTGTTCAAAGCATTATGGGGCAAAGGAGAGCGGGAGAGAAAGTAGTCGGGAGGAAGGAAAATTAGAGAGTTGAGGATGCAAGGCATTGTAAACACACAGGGCCTCATCACGAGTTGGGCGGTAGGGCCGGCGCTATTAGCGCTGGGGCTATTAGTGCTACCGCCAAACCCACCGGCGTTAATAGCGCCGGATCACGGGTTTGGCGGAACGGTTGGTTCCCATTCCCCATTGGGCCCAATGGGGAATGCTCGCACTACTACCGCCGGCGGATTCCCCCGCCAGTGGTTAAAGCGCTGAAAATCGGAAAATTCGCAGCGGATTTGCCCCCAGCTCAGAGCTGGGGGGAAATCAGCCAAGGCCATGATCTGGCGGACCCTTAAATGTGGCGGTAATAGCACTATCGCCGCATTTAAGGGTTACCGCCAAACTCGTGATGAGGCCCACACTCTTTAACTTTGTTTTTACAGTGCACAGCTTTAACACCTGGGTTGGGAAGTTTTCTTTTAATTTTTTACATTACATTTTGTATCCTCTAAAATGTATTCAGAAGTATCAATAACATGTTATACATTTTGATGGAAAAAATGACTGCTTAAATCTCACATTGAAGTCATATTTGTCAAAACCGTAAAGTGCTGGTTTGAAGGTTTTTAATTAATCTATCTCTGGGGAACCCTCTGTGGCAAGACAGCTCTTACGGAAGAGCAGTGTAGAAAACAAACACAGAATGTAATCAATGTCTTCGTAGAAGAGAGGAGTGACCAGGAGAAAAAAGTGCAATTGCAGGTGGAAGTAAATTGTCCAGACAAGGTGTCATAGGGCCTCATTACGACCCAGGCGGTAAGTTACCGCCTGGGTCGTACCTTTACCACCATGGCGTAAACTACGTTTACGCCATGGTGGTTGGCGGACTTACCGCCCCATTCCGAGGTTGGCGGGGCGGTAAGTCCCCAATCCCCATTTACCCTTCCCCATTCCCATTTTTGCCCCATAGGGCATAATGGGAGTGGGGAAGGCGTTAATTACGCCACCGTAAATTACGGTGGTGTAATTAACATCAAGGTCCCTTAGCGCCATGGATTTTAACACCTGCTAAAAGCAGGTGTTAAAACCTCCATGGCGCTAAGGGACCTCGGAATCAGGCGGTAAGGGTCGGCGCTGTTTACGCCGCCGTAAACCCCTTACCGCCTGAGTCGTAATGAGGCCCATAGACTGATGCTACAAGACACTACTGCATGTTATGGTTAGGGATGCTTGTGGACTTGTTATGTTATGTTATGTTATGTAAACTTAGTAAAGCGCACGTACACCCAAAAGCATCTTGGCGCTGGCTACAGCAGGAGGAATAAAAAAACAGTAAGGTAACAACACCAGGAAAGAAAGACTTAGAACAAAGTCGTTTTAAGCAGCCAGCGAAAAGTGAAGTGGTCTTCAGTAGCGCAGGGGGCCATAGGCAACTCATTCCAGGCTCTAGCAGCTGCCACCAAGAAGGCACGGCCTCCCATACGAGACAAACGGTAGCGGGGGGTACTGAGAAGGCACGCAGATTGGGAGCGCAGCAAACGAGCAGGTGTGTAGTGGGTAAACTTTGCTTGAAGATACTCAGCGCCCAAGCCATAAAAGGCACGATGCACCAGGCACATCGATTTGAACAGGATCCGGCTGGCTACAGGCAGCCAGTGAAGTTTCTTGAGCAGCGGGGAGATATGTGATCCAAAGGGGGGGCGAAGTACAGAGCGAACGGCAGCATTTTGTAGCAATTGAAGCCTTTGGGTCAGATAGCGAGGCTGGGCCAGATAAAGAGAGGTACAATAATCAAGGGTGCTGAGAACCAGGGCCGCCACTACCGGAGCCTGACATTCAGCAGGAATAAAGGACAAGACTTTCCGCAGAATGCAAAGTTTAAAATGACCCGCACTACAAACAGAGGCGACCTGATTGTCAAGAGACCGGGAGCCAGAGATTTTGACACCTAGATTACGAACCGATTGAACCGGGAGCGGGAGGGGGCACAAAAGACGCAATGTGCTTGTGTGGGCTTGACTATTACGATTAGGGTTGGACCATGCCTGGTTTGCTTATGGTTTTTACCCTTCTGCAATGGAACAGAGGGGTGAAAATCAATGGTTTGAAGGTGTGCCGAATCCAGGGAATTTGTTCTGTCTTCCCAAGGTAGAGCCACCCCTTTTGGGACTAGGGAGGCCAGCCTGGTAAACAAAATGCTCCCTAGGGGTTTGGGCCAGCGGGATCCCACTGGGGTTGCCTCCACCCCTGGTGACAAGCATGACCCAAGGCAGGTTTACATCTCACATCCCTCTCCTCCAAAGAGCCCAACCTTTATGGGTTACATGAGCACATGGAGGACTCCTTTAAGGTGGAAGGCTTGGTGAGTTCCACACCTCCTGTGAAGCCTGATGTCCAATGGATGTGTTTTTCTTTGTCCAGAGAGGAACTTAAAGTGAGCGAGAGAACAATCCAAGAACAGAACATCCGGCAGGAAGTCCGGAAGATGGAGGCAGCCCCTCCACTCGAGGAACGATAAGCTACGCAGAAGGAAAAAAGGGAACAGAAGGAGGGCGGTGTGTTGCGAAAGCCCAGAACCTGCTCAGGGCTGAAAGCAGCAAGACCCTGAAGGAAGGTAGCAGAAACCTAATAACTATGGCCAAGAAAGGCCATAGTCCGCTAGGGGCTGAGAGCAGCAGACCCTGCAGGGGGACAGAAGAAACCTAGTGTGAAAAAGTCCACAGCCCACTGGAGGCTGAACCAAACAAGACCTTGAAGGGAGATAGAAGAATCTCATGAATCCAGGCTGAAAAAGCCCATAGCCCACTGGGGGATGAACAAAACATTACTTCAAAGAGAAATAGAAGAAACTCACTCACCAGGGCCAAGAAAGCCCAGAGCCTACTGGGGGCTGGTGTCTTGCACGCTTTATGCTCTCCGCTCACTGCAATGTGTCCAGCCGTCCATACCTGCCTTTTGCCTGCCTTTGTTCCTAACTGGCTGCTGCCTCGTCTGCTCATCCTAGTTTCCTGACAGGCCCTTCTCACCTCTTGCCTTCTGGTTACTGCTTCCTGGCAGGCTCTCCTTGCTTCTTGCCTTCTGGTTTCTGCTAGTCCCTTGCCTTCCTTCCTGCCTCATTTACTTAACCCTTGCTGATAGCTACCATTCCTTCCAGTCTTTCTCTGCCTTTGCCAGGTCTTTACTGTTCTACTGTGGTCCAGCCGGACTCACTGACTGTGTGGATCTCTTACCATCCATCTTGGGACAACCTGCACCTGAATTACCATCTACGTTTCCCAGTTCAGTGCTTGCACTGTCTCTTCACCACATTAATGCTGGGAGACAAGTTGGTGATGCTGAGAATCTGTCCCTAACTCCACTTGTGTCCTTAACATCATCTACACAGCTTTCCTAGACAGTACTAGAAGAAGTAAGAGCCGGACTCAATCAAGGCTTACAGGTATTTCGCACACAGCTGGAAGAATGAGACTCCCATGAGGAGATAAAGAAGAGTTACTAATCAAAGCTCGGCATCTAGAGACAGAACTTTGTTGTTATTCTTGGACAGATGAATCTATCCAGGTCAAAAAAGTACATCCTCAAAGAAGGGAAACATTCTTTACTTTTTGATCACTTCAGGAAGAACGGATTGTTGTCCCAAAGCCCAAGGACTTTTTCATTTCTTTCTTTTGGTTATTCAGTGGGAGGCCTATTGGAAATGACTATGAGGACATTGTTGGTGTGGCTGTCAGAACACTAGCCATTGCCAAGTTTACCATGGTGGAGTAACCCTTCTTACTAAGCCTTGACTCAATCCATCTTTCTTTCTTTGTTTATGTTCATAAGTCGCAGGTTGGAAATAGGATAGAATAGATTTTGGACAGAGGACAGTTTGTTTTGCATGACGTCCTGATGAGCACAGGTTTGTTATTTTGTAGCATATGGAATTCATCTTAGAACGTAAGGATTAGCTTAAGCTTTATTTTCTTTAACAATTTCAACATAATTGTCTGTTCAACCATCTCTGCTTGCCCCTTACTTATTTCTGACTTACCACAAGGGGTTGCCTAGACAAGCAATGCCAGTGCTTACGATTCATTGAAAACGTTTCATCCATCACTCATCAGTTTTGTGGAACTAGATTTGCTGCACCCAATATATAGCAACTCCTACCTCAGTAGCTTCCGATTACTGGGGATGTCTAATGCCCAGCAGCTACTTTTATCTCTTGCTGATGATCTCTTTATTTCAATCCCTGCAACAAAGTCTTTGGCATTTCATGTAACTGAACTTTTGCCAAGGCCACAGTAACAATAATTAAACCTACCCAGCAACTATGTGAAACCCTGGTATTTTTTTGGACAAAAAAGGATGTTGTGCTAAGAGATGAAATTTCCATGTCATGCTCCATTTCAGCTACTGGAACATACTCCAGAACTACTATCTCGGAGGAGCTTGTTTTTACCTCTTGTTAGCAATGATCAGCCCACCTTTTAGTAAACGTATCTCTTCCACATGCCTTAATAATCCTTTTCCTGCAAAAACTGTAATAAACATGGTGGGCCTGATTTACAAAAATGTTCTCAATGGGACTTCCCCATGTTAAAACATTTTGTGTAAATCATGCCCAGTGCATCATATTTTTGAGATCCTTAGTTATACAGTGAAGAGTTGAATATTTTCAGGCCAGGCGCCTCCTGAAACTGGCAGTTGTTGGTGCACTGCTCAAGAAACCCTACCATGACCAAATGATGCAGCCTATTTCCAAACAATTGTTCCCTTAACCCATACAGCAAAAAACGTGTAGAGTGGTAACACGATCCACTTCAAGTCTTGACTGAAAGAAACGCTGTGCTTGACCAGTTTTAGGTGGGATTTAGGCCAGGCGGGGAACCAAACCTGTTCTCATTGTCACGTATGATGATGGTGAACAATAGCTGTGTTGGAGTCCTAATTCTATTAAATTGGTCTTGGACACATATCACTCAATCCTCCTGAGGCGTCTTCTCTTTATGCCCAAGCTGTGAGGGTTCAGAAGTAAGGCTCAGACACAATGGTGGCATGTTTTTGGGCAGAAACATTTATTATATGAAAAAGGGTTGGAAAAATGCCTCTCTGTCCCTAAATCCAAGAGGGGTTTCCCTGCCTCCGAGAAAACTATGGAAATTGTCAGAAAGTCCAAAACTATAAAGTCAGAGCCTACATCTGCCCCAACACTAATAACTTAAACCAACTATGCAAGGATGATCTCTTCCCACACTAAACCAACAGAAAAGGTCTCAGTCTCTCAGGTAATCAAAAGTGATACAAATAAAGAAAAACAGTAGTAATCCAAGGTTAGGGTTGTAATCATTTCCCCTAGATTCCTTCTTGTAGTGATTCTCCCATTCTGGGGCCTTTCATGCTTGTATTGTCTTATACAATGGTCATTAGGCAGGTCACAAGAATATGCTTCTTGTATTTCTACTGTTTATCCCATCAATTTGGCACACTCCTTTTACAAAGCGTAGGATTCGTTTCACTATACTTATTTTGGGAAAGGGCCCCAGGCTCGCAGTATTCAGGATGGCTTGGTTTACTACCCTGCCAAGCAATTGTCCTCTCATTGACTGTCCCTCTTTTGGGTGTGAGACCCAGACTCACAATATTTATAACTGCTTGTTTCACTCTCCTGTCAGGCAGTTTTCCTTTCATGAACTTTTAATTTGGGTGTAGGTCCAGACTTGCAATATTGAAAGCGGCTTGTTATACTCTCCTACCAAGCCTTCATCCTCTCATGGACTGTCCCTCTTTGGGTGTGAGCACCAGACTCATAATATTCTGATTAGCTTTGTTTCTGTTTCTCAAATGGGTGATGGTCCCAGAATTGCAATATTCTGATTGGCTTTTGTCTCTGTTTCTCATGTGGATGCGGAACCCAGACTCGCCCTTTGTTCCCAGGGTCCCAGGCCCTCTTGTTTCAGCTTCCGCCTTCACCCCTTTGCTGTCCTGGACCACCAGCACCTCTCCAGTAACCCACATACTGGTTTGCAATTTCCTGGCAGGTACTGGCGTTTCCAGAGTAGCTGCTCCGTCTTTTGAGGCTCCAGTTGCGTTCGTGGCTCCATTGCGGTCAGCAGCATCTCTGCGGACGTCTGCTTCTCCCTGGTGGTGCGTCCTCTCTCATGGATGCTTCGCCAGTGCTCTGGATACCCAGTGGTTCTCTGCAGCAGCCAGAGCAGTCCTTGCTTCCTGGACAGCCTTCGGGTTCTCCTCCACGACTCGCGGCTTCCCTCCTGCTGGCTTTCGTCTGCTTGCCTGCTGCACGGCTCACCGGCTTCCTTGGACGACTGGTCTCTGTCCACATCTCAGCTGTTATATATTTAAACTCTTGTGTTGGAAAATGGAATTGTATTGGGCCAATCACATTTGTTGAGAAACTAGAGAGCTCACCCTGCTTCTCCAGAGTGATCCTTGGACTCCTGATCACCTTCTCAGTACATAAAATAAAGACAGATGTAGCATAGTTTGCATTCATGTTTTAGTCTCGTGAAGTGGATTAATTTTCCAAATACTTGAAGTAGAGTCGTATGCAGTATACTTTGCATTCTCTAATGTTTTAATCATGCCAAGTATATTAGGTTTCCTAATACTTCAAATACAGCCCTAGGCAGCATGCTTTATATTTTCTGATGTTGTAACATTGTCAAGTATATAAGGTTGGCAAACTTGACAATGGCAGACATTTCCACCATCAAAGAAGCTGCAGAAGGGTTTAAGATTAGAGAAGGGTTTAGGTGTACTGAAGCGAGGGAATACTGCGTTCGCTGAGCATGGTCGTCCCCAATCACATAAGGAAGTTCCTCCTCCTCCCCCATGTGATCCTACACACCGCTCTGGCCCCATGGGAAACGTCTACCCCTAGGGGAGAAGGGCCGACACCCTCAGATTCGTCCCAAAGCCCATGCCTTGTAAACATCTTACCTGGAAAACCGACTCCAGGCAAATTCCCACCTCCTTTTTGTGTCAGGTTGGCACAAGCTTGTCTGCAGTGTTCCCCAGGGAACAGCACTAACCCTGCTTCTTTTCATGCTATGCGATCCTTGCCTGATGTCATCCCATGATCTAAATCCCCCTCTTGATGGAGGAAGTATTTGGGGGCACAGCACCTAGTCTTAATCTAGATTTAGAAAAAGTGGCAGATAGGATGGCATTTAATAGTTTTAAATCAAACCCTTTGAACTCTGAAGTTATTGTGTTTGGTAACGTGATTGCCCATTGGACCCAGGATTCTTTGACCAGGTCAGAAATACAAATATAATTTTAAATTTCAGGCTGAGCTTGAGAGCACAGATTACCAAAGTGGTAAGCATTAGAGTTTTCCAGCTGACGCAATTTCTTGCCTTCTTTGCCATGTTCTGTCGACAGATACCATGGTCAATGGTTTTAGCTCTGCTACATTCAACTACTGCAAATAATTGCATCTGGAACTGTGGAAATCAGATGTGCAGAGAATGCATTAAGTACGGAATCTGGCTGAAAGAATGCTTTTGAGACTGAGCAAGTTTGATGGCTTCCCTCCTGCTCTTCAGTCTCTGCGCTGGCTCCCGATGGAGCAGACCGCTAATTTTAAAGTACTCTTACTCACAAGGCCATCCATAGGTTGAAACCATTTTACCTGAGTGGTAAAATCACCAGATTCTCCCCCTTCTGAGCCTTGATTTCTTTCCAGGATGATGTACTGCCCACCTCTACGTTAGTTCAAAACAAAAGATAGGAGGGGGTGTAGGGTGAACAGGACTTGTCTTTCCAGGCAACGTCCATCTGCAATATACTTCCCAGATCTCGCACGCTTACGGATCATTATCGAAGATTCTGACAGGAACTGAAAACATTATTTATTTACCAAATATGTAGCTGTGGTCTATGGCTCGTCAGAATATGTAAGGTCTTATTGGCCTTCACTGCGAACATAACCTCCTAGGATGTATGATCCTCTTTATAAAAACAAAGAAATTAAAAAATAAAGACACTACATTTCTCACTTTACATAACACTTTAAGTTAAATCTATGGGAAACAGAAGCATAACTTCATTAAATTAGATCTTGTATTTAAACATGGTTTATTGAAGGCTGTTCAATATTCACTCTTGCTTTATGGTAATCATAAAAATGGTCCCCAAAACCATCAAATTACAACATTTCAAAATTAACACTGTGTAGCCTTGATGACAAGCCGAGGTTTTCAGTTTCCTCTGAGGTTTCTATTTGGCCCGAAAGCAATTGGCTATGACCTCTCCTCCTGAGGGAGCGTCATAGCCAATTGCTTTCGGGCCAAATAATCCATTTAGACTATCCAGTCATCTACACTGCACAACACACCTCATAGAACTTGTACTTGTGCTTTAGAGATGCTCTGATTCGCTGAATAAACCAAGGGGTTCGTTTAGTATTATCTAATAGGAACAAGCATCACAGATCATTCTAACTGTGTGGAGATGAGGCTCTTTTAAAAGTATGGATTTAAAAAACTGCAACAGTATAAATGTTATTAAATATTAGCTAACATACTTTTTATTTTACGTATGATACTATTTTGGCCTAAATGTGTTCATTTTTTATGCCAAATTAACGATACAGAGAAACGTGAATAAAATAATAGTTGACATTCTCAGTGACTCTAGCACCATTCAAATCTCGAAACTATTATTTGATGACCCTGCCCGAGCATCTAAAGGATCACAATTATGCACTTTCTCTTCGAATCTTTCATCTTTGCTGCATGTTACCCATTATCTGAAAAGCCCAACTTCCAGTCACAGAAACCACATGGGTTAAGAGGGTTGTAGACAGTGAAGTTGCGCAGGATGTTTCCTGACACGGTGTGCTGATCTCCTCAGCAAAGCCTTTCAGGTAGTAGTTCAAATTGCTTCTCTTTCATTATGTAGATCTTTCAATGATTGCTCGGAGTCGCAAAGTGCTCTCGTTTGGGAGCATCATTTACTTGAAAGCATGTGTCTATTAATCGGCCGGGAAGCCCTTAAGGCTTTTCTCAAGGGACAGATCAGCTCTTGGTTAGCACTAGAAAACAAAGTTCAGAAGAAAACGAGGAACTAAATAATAAACGTACAAAACTCAGCATGACAGAAATGCTTCCATTATTTCTGCACGAGCCAAGGATTCAATAAACTGATGTGGCTACAAAATCAGAATGTGTTTGCATCCATCTTTGAGCATGATGAACCCACATACAGACTTTACAATATAGCCCTTGCTCCAGGTAATTAGTGTGATGCTAGAAATGCTTTTGGAGGGACAGGGCCTTCTTGTCCTTGTCCTACCATTTCTCTGTTGATGTTTTCTGTGTGTCTTTCTGCATAGGAGTCCAGTTTGGACCCCTGGCAGTGCAGCTCTTCATTTCTACCGTTTGGTGAACAGTACCTGTGGGATACAATTAGGGCACCCATTTTATTTTATTGGGTTTTTAAAATGTGCCTATACACAACGTGTTTCAAGGCGCAACAAGACAGGAGATGGCTGGGTGGCGGGGGAGTGTGGAGGGTTGCAGGGATGAAGAAAAACAAAAAACGGTCTTAAGCCTTGTGACATTCGGATTGTGCAAGTGCAGTAACAAGAAGTGCAGGGACATGGGAGAGGGGGGAGTGCCGGTCAGGGCAGAGGGCCAGTGGGTTAAGCGAGTGCTAGGGGAGGCCAGGTGGACAGTGCCAGGGTACTACAGAGAGAGCAGGGGAACGATGGTCCACTTGCTAAGTGTGAGGGAAATAGTTGGAAAGGCTCAAGGGATGTAGGACCAGCCAGGCTAATGCAGGGGGAGGTATGTCAGGGGAGACCAAGTGCAGGGGTAGACTGGTTGAGGAGGGCCTGGTGCCCTGTAAGAATCTGAAGGAACCCGGCAGCCAGGCAGGCGGCCGAGGGGATATTAACAGTGGAGAGGGAGGGGAGAGGGAAGGAGGAAGAGTAAAGGAGGGTCTTGAGAAGCTTCAGGAAATTAAAGTGATCTGGCTGAAGTCTGAGAGGGGCAGGGAGACCATTCCAGACACCTGCAGGGGAGAGAGCTCTACCCCCACTCTCTGCTTGAAAAAGCATATGATCTGCAGAGAGTTGGAGCTAGAAGACCGAAGGGCTCTAGCAGGGGGCTATTTAGGGAGAGAGAGTTGGTTGTAGCGGGGTCCCAGGCCCCAGAAAACCTTGTGGATGATGCAGAGGGTCCTGAACTTGATCCTTGCAGCAACCAGGAGCCAGTGGAGACAATTTAGGGCTGGAGAGATGCGGTCCGTGGGATTGAGGTGAAGGATAAGTCTTGCAGTCCATTCTGGATTAGTTGAAGGGGGCGAAGGGAGGCGTCAGGTAGACTGAGTAAGAGGCTATTGCAGTAGTCCAACCTGGAGAGGACCAGAGCTCTGGAGACATTGAGTTTCTGGGGAAAGACGAGGAAAGGGAGAATGCCTCTGAGGAGGTGCAACTGAAAGTGGGCCTTCTTGGCAAGGTCCGTGATGTGAGGAGAGAGAGTAGTCGAAGATGACACCAAGGTTTTTTGACTCACAGCTGGTGAGAGAGGGGGCCCATGTAGGGCGGCCAGAGTGTAGGAGGGAGGGAAGGAGGGAGCTGGGGTACCAATGAGAAGGATCTCAATCTTACTGGCATTAAGGCAGAGATCATTAGCAGTGCACCATGCCTGAATAGCAGACAGTCAGGAATGAGAGAGGAAGAGGTAGCAGCAGAGGAGGGAAGCTTGAAGGAGAGCTGCATGTCATCCGCATAACACTGGAGGTTAGGAGAGATAGCAGAGATGAATTGTGCTAGAGGGGAAAGGTAGATGTTGAAAAGCCAAGGCAAGAGGATAGAGCCCCGAGGTACACCACAGGTGGAAAATGAAATGGATGAGAGAAAAGGGCCCAGATGAACCTGGGAGGGTCGGTCAGAGAGGAAGGAGGTCAACCAGTCCCGAGCCAGGTCTGTGATGCCAAGGAGCCGATTTATACGGGTGGCATCATTGTATCAAAGGCAGAGGAAAGGTCAAGAAGGATGAGAACGGAAGGAGAGTTGGGTCGAGATTAGAGAGCAAGTCTTCACAGGAGTTCAGGAGAGCAGTTTCAGTGCCCCTGGCAGCTCTGAAGCCATACTGGTGGTCGTGGAGACAACCAACAGATTCAGTGTGGTGGATAAACTGAGAGATGGCCAGCCTCTCCAAGAGTTTGCCCAGGAAGGGGGTAATGAGAGACAGGGTGGTAGTAGCCGGGCAGGAAGGGTCGGAAGAAGGTTCTTTAGGAGAGGGTGCACAGGGGAGTGCTTGAAGAGTAACAAGAAAGATCCAGTGGCAAAGGAGCGATTACAGAAATCAGCCAAGGCTGGAGCAAAGGAGGCAATGTTGTCCTTGATAGTTCTGGAGGAGCAGGGGAGCACTTCTAGAGACCTCATCAGGTGAAATGGGAGAGAAAGAGAAGAGTAAGAGGGAAGTGGAGAGGAGGACCAAATGAGGCCTGAGAGCAGGTTAGGGAGCAGGGAGTGGTGTAGAGGAGAGTAAAGACAGAATGTCCTGAGTTTTAGTAATGAGGTGACAGGCCAGTGCAGGGCAGAGGGGCAGGGATGGCAGAGGAGAAATGGAGACTGCAGTAGGATTGGTGAGTTCCTTGCAGATTTTGAAAAGTTCAGCCGTGTTGTCGGTGGACCCAGAGATGCTGGCGTGGATATAGGCCCTCTTCTTCGAGCAGATGGAAAGTCTGTATTGCCTTTGGAGGAGGCCGCAGGCAAGTTTGTCAGAGGATGTGCATGAAGCCTGACACTTCCACTCGGCAGCTCTGCACTCTGTTGCGCTTGGAGGCAGGCTTCACGCGGATCCTCATGGCAGGGGCAAGGATGCCAAGAGTGTTGGAGATGGAGAGTTGAAGGTTAGTAAGCGCTATGTCAGAGTGAGAGTCAGAGGCAGGAGTTGGAGGGGGAATGAAGGTGGCAGAAAAAGCAGCAACTGACACTCACTTCATAGATTGAATGACTGAGAAGGAGACTGGCAGTGCGGGCAGGGGCTTATCCAGGGGACCCGGGAGGTCCAGGTGAGAGGACAGGAGAGCATGATCCGACCAGGAAATAGGAGTAGTGAGTGGGTTGGAGATGGGGATGTCTGCTGAGATGAGGTCTGCTGAGATGAGAGCATCCAAGGTATGTCCGGCTGAGTGAGCCGGACCAGAGGGAAGAATGGAGGGGGAGAGTCACAGAGGTAGCGGAAGAGTCCAGGGGCCGCATCAGGGGAGTCAAGGTGACTATAGAAATCTCAGAGGAGGAGAAGCTTGGAAGTTGGGGCCAGGAGAGAAAAAGAGCTGAGGTCAGGCCATTCTGAGAGGAAGAGGGAGACCAGGCCAGGGGGCCTGTAGATCGTGGATAGAGTGAGCGAGAGGATAGGAGAGACACCAAACCTGCAGACGAGGCATTCAAAGGAGAAGTAGAACTGGGTGGGTATGATAGTATCAGGAACCCATTCAGGGAAGATCAAGGCCACTCTGCCCCCAGACCGGTTAGGCCCAGCTTTAGAGAGGATCTTGAAGTCCTCTGGGTGGAGTGTAAAAAACTTGTGACAGAGCTGGCCGTGAACCACGTCTCGGTGAGAGCGAGGACGTCGAGGTCAAGGTCTTCAAGGAGGTGGCAGATAGCAGAGATTTTTGACAGCAGAGCAAGAGTTAAGGGTAGCTAAGTGGAGCTTGTTGCCACTTTTGAAGGTCTTTTGAGGAGGGGTACAGGAATGTGGTACACCCCTCAGTGGTGGTAGAGGGGCCAGAGGTGTGACAGGAGGAGGAGTGGCAATAGAATGGAGAAGGTTAATGAGAGACAGAAGACGCCTATCAAGAAGGAGGTGGTTGGGCCGAGAGCCCTGCACCCATGACAATGCCAGTCTGGTAGACATTAACAATGGCCCTAGAGGAAAGGAAGTATGCCAAGAGTACTTCCCAATGGGTGCCACCATTAATGGGAGAGGAAGAGAAAGGGGAGAGCACTTAGACCATATGGGGAATCCAAAGGTCAGGGAAGAGGGAACGGCAAAGAGGATGTCGGTCACAGTCTACCTGGAGGAAGCGTTGACATAGGTGTCGGCAATGGGCAGGCCTGGGTTGGAGACTAGGAGATCCTTCTTGTACATTTTCCTTCCAGAATTTGAAATAGAGATAGGATAGGTGATAGAGTAGCAGTTAACGGGGATAGGGGAGATAGAAAGCACAATGGGGAAAGAGCACAGAGAGAAAGTGGGGGAAGAAACTGCAGTGTACGACACCCAACTTCAACACATAGCAGTGCAACAATCAAGATTCAAGTGTCCAGGATAAAGGGAAACGCCTAGGTTACATCATACAGCAGAAAGGCAAGACACCCATGGGTAGGGGTACAGCCATGTACCCCTAGTGTATGTTTTTGGGCACATGTGTGTTTCCCACAGAGCAGGGTATGGGCTGGTGATAGCTACATGCCGACTTGACAGTGGCTCTGGGTATCCTTCCTTTTTGGGATACCCTGGCCCTGCCATAGGAATCAGTGGATTCCTACACAAAGGCATGATAGCCACTGGTGGCCTCTTGGTTTCCTTTGCCTTTCCCCCTTGTTTCTCAAAGTCCTGAGAAGCCCTGGCTCTGTTCCCTTCCCCTGAATGGCTGTTGTGTGAAAGGACCATATATGGCTCTGATGCTGCCTCCTGCCAGACTGGCTGGAGCTTTCCCAAGTGCTGCTTTTTGTGGGTACATTCTTGGGTTGGAGCCTGAATGAATGGAATGAGCAGTCAATATGCATTCTGTATTGTGGGTGTCTGGTTTTGGTTGTGTGACACAATGCCTGAGCCAGCCCTGACTGAAACTGGAATGAATGCAGTGTAGTGCTCTGAAAGGCTGGGGAGTTTCCCCCAAACCACATCCGGTGATATGGGTGTCTGGTTTTGGGTATATGGCCTGAATGCCTGTGATCCTGATTGGGTGCTGCCTGCATGAATGCACATGCGTCCTAGGGGCTGGTTGAGCCTCGCTCAGCCTGAGTGAATGGGGACAGTTTTGTATAATAGGGGACCTCACACTCACCTCCTTGTCAGAAGCTGAAACAATACACCTGAAGCAAAAAGCTGAAGTGATCTTAAGCTTGTATCCTGGGTCCAGCTGGAGGAAGAAGTCTGCGGCTGCAACTCTTCGCTAAAATCCAAAGTCTGCTTTGCTGCTTCAAAGACTAAACCAGAGAGGACATGAACAGGCAACCTCTTCCCGTAAGTACGAGGGAACATCGTGCAACTGTTGCTCTCACCCGAAGTGTCCTGGAAGCAAGTCCTGTGTGCCTACCATCTGGAGAAGCGATCTTCGTGGGTCCAGATGAGGAGTGTCTGGATATCTCAAGCCAAGAAGTCAATCTGTGTTGCCCAGGCCCGGAGGAGTGTTTGTGACTACTGGAAAGCAAGCTGATGAGCATCACCCGGAAGAGGGGCTACCCTGGCATAGTGCTGCCTGATACCCGGAGCTGCCAAAGTTCCAACCATTTGAAGAAATCCTCAAGAGGCACCCCTGCCATGACACCTATCCACTTTTCTGTGCAGGAGAAGATCCAGGCTTTCTGCCTGCAGAGGAGTGTCCGCCGGTCGGTTTCCCTCCACCGATCTACAAAGAAAGTGTCCCACGGGTCCAGACCTGGTGAAGGTACGCAGTCCAGTCCAGTGGTTGTGACAGGTCACCAGAAGCCATCCTGATGTCCGCTGCGCCTGCTCTACTGAAGAACCAATGGGTGGTAAATGGCAAATTCCCAAAACCTGACACCTATTTCTGCCACTGCATCTGTCAGCAACAAAGTGAAAGTCATCAATGACCATCAAAGCACTCATCTCCTTCCGCCAAGTCTTGTCGAGGTCCACAGCAAGTTTCATCTTTGTGGGGTATCCACAGCCAGCGTAACAATCTGACATCGGAGACCACCACAACAGACCTGCATTGCTGCCTTTCTGACACTGCTTGGTTCCCTTCTCCTGCTCAACCCTGACATCCCAGTGGCTCCTTCTTCCAAAGAGGGGTCCATCTTTGAGCGGCATCATCGAGTGAAACCAAGAAACTCCATCACTTTGCCTTCCAAGGGACCTAAGGCACTATAATGATGCCTACCCCCGGGCATCCGGATCAAGCCCAGCAGCCCCGGGAGCAGGCACCCAGATATTTTAAAAAAACCCAGCAGCCCCGGCTGGGGGCCGTCTGGGTTCAGTCCTGGCGCCTTAGGCACCAGGCTCATAATAGAAATCAGTCCTGGCGCCACAGGCGCAAGGCTCATAGACTTTACTTACCTCATGCAGACCATGCTGCAAATGAATCCAAGCCAACGTGAGGCCTGGATGGGACTATTTTACTACAGGGACTATTTTTTACTCGGGTATGGTTCTAGGGACTTCTTACCTGGAACTACTTTGGAGGCTATTTAAACCACGCCTGAACAGCAGCACATGCTTCGCGTTATTCTGTATCCAGCAGCGTAACGTAACGGTCACCGTGCCTGCAGTCAGCATCCAGTCTTCAGCCACGCCGTCTCGAATCCAGAGCTCCTAGCAATAGAAGAAAGAAGAAGGAAAGGTTAGAATACAGATATTATTTCAATCCTTACCTGAATTCCGGATCCATCAAGTCTTCGAACTTGAAAAGGACATTATTCTACACGCGTCGCATCGCCAGCTGCAGCGCCGCGCCATACTCACCAGTCCTCACAGCATTTTTCGATCCGGCGCAGCCTCCATCATTTTCTTCGCAGAATTACACCATCTAGGGGACAAAAGAAACATAAGGTGAGCCGAGAGAGCCAACAAATACAACCTCTCCACCATAGACTTACCTGATTAACAACCAGAGGCATTATTCTGTAACAAACCGGAACTTCTTACGCCGCACCTGTAAGGAGAGAGAAACCAGCAATTTAAATACACACATCTTTTACCGGACAGTGTTGGGTAATACAGACTCTTACCTGAAAACCATCAGCTGCCACAAGACAATAAGGAATGTGCAAGAGTGAACATCGGACATATTGAACTCTTTGAACGTTATACTTACGGGTTCTCGCCTGGAACCTCGGAGTCAATATTCATCCGGAACTCTTCCAACGCCTTCAAACCAGTGAAGTAACTGGTATCTACGCGCCCCTGCATTCCATGCAGGATGGAGTGCTCATCATTTAAAAACATAAGGTGAGCTTACTGAAAGTGAATATCGGTGGTAATTAGTTGGGAGAACAGTGGGGTGCCATTACTAGAATCCACGGGTGGCTAAATCCCTTTCTCTCGGAGTCAATATTCATCCGGAACTCTTCCAACGCCTTCAAACCAGTGAAGTAACTGGTATCTACGCGCCCCTGCATTCCATGCAGGATGGAGTGCTCATCATTTAAAAACATAAGGTGAGCTTACTGAAAGTGAATATCGGTGGTAATTAGTTGGGAGAACAGTGGGGTGCCATTACTAGAATCCACGGGTGGCTAAATCCCTTTCTCCACTTGCAGGAGAATACTTCTACGGGTCAAGCAGACTAGATTAGGCGGTCCAGTCCAGTCTGTCATCTCTGCACTACGCTTCACGTTGGAGGAGGTTGCAGCTGTCCGGGTCCGATCGACGCCCCTGTGGGAGCCAGGTGAGCGTAACAGGCACTGTGATGAGGAAGGGCATCTTCATCCTCGTGATTCATCCAAGGGACCCAGATTCATCTTGGATCCAGTTCTCCTGTGGCCTCCCAGGTACTTTGGGGTAGTGGGATCTGTAGAAAGAGAAACAAGACTATTAATGACCATATATGGTCTGAAATGTAACATACAACATAAAGTACACCATAGCATTTCCTTACAGGTTGCCCAGGTGGGGGGGATCCTCGCACAGTATTGCATTTTTACACTAAAGAAAGCATTCACTGTCAGCAATTTGTGCATTACAATTGAATTTAAAGCTAACAGTGGTACCACATAGAACGTTATACATTAAGTTAAATTACCTGTTTAGATTTCTAGTACGAAGTCAGTCTTATTTCTTTGTATATATCTACCTGACTTTCTATCCTTTAATAAAAAGGTCTGTGTTATCACCTAACATAGTGGGTGGACATTCCATTGTGGGGAGCTTGTGGATTGCTGTATCCAAGAACCAGCCTGCCTCACCTCCTCTGAGTCTCAGCCTTGGTTGCTCGTACATAGCTAACATTAGAGAAACTTGGTGCTCTGTGCCTCTACCCCCAACTATATAGTGGACAGAGGTACATATACCTCCTGTCTTTACAATGAGACATTGGTATTACTTGTGGGGCAACCCATGTAAGAGACATTTAATTGACATGCCACTACACTGTCTACCTTTGAAAAGACTGTACATAAAGTTGCATGTGTCGTGTAGATTTATTAATCATGATCTATGGAATTTTGAGAATTCTGGGTTTATTGCATTTGGATTACATCTGTGCATTGTACGGAACCTGATGGTGTCCTCCCTTCTCTTCCCAAGTTATCTTCCTCCGAGATGGCTGGGAAAAGGCCATCGCTTTTGCATCCTGACCCTGGGGGTAGATATGTGAGCAAGGATCACCTGGGGGGAACTTGGGGAGAGTGGAGGAGGACCCCACCGATGAGACATGGTATCCCCCTTTTCCCTTTCCTATGGTATTGTCATCCCTTTTCCTCTTTGCAAACTGTCTCCCAGAAACTCCACTTTAGTACTGATATGAGGTGGAGTACTATGGCGGCATGCCTGTTGACCAACCAGGCATGTCCCCATAATAGAGGCCTCCAAAGTCAGGTAATGAAACTTAATGCCTCACACCTGAGCCCAATCAAACATTTGGCAGATATAAAAAAAGCCTGCCAACTCAAGCAAGAGAGAGGACCTGGAGAGAGAGAAGCGCACTGGGAAGCTAGAGAGTGCAGGGAAGGAGCGGACTGGGTCAGAGCTGTGCTGAGCAAGAGAAGGACTTCCAGGCCAAAGGTGACCATGAGAGGGTCCAATGCTCCTGGGATCCCTCCTGTCTGGAGCATATCGCAGAGGCTGAGAAGCTGTGTCACCTCTCAAATACTGCAAGACTCCAGAAGCCCGAACAGCGCTACCATCGAGGAGAGGCAGAGCAGTGTGCCGCCGAATACAAGAAGAGTGAGTGAGCAGGGCTTGTTGAATCTGACCGCGGAAGAGCAGAATGAAACCCTGACACAGAGCCGAGGAGCCCAAAAGGAGTTGCCGAACCATACTAGTGAGTGTTGAGACAGGAGCACTCGGACCGGGGGGCACTCCGGGCTGGCAAATATAAGCGTCTGAATGCCTAACAGCCAGAGAAATGGTTTCAGAGCTTGGGAAAGCAGATAAAGTACCTTTATGAATACCGACTGAAGCATGAAGTGGACCATGTCCAAAACAGGTATTGGCAAAAGCCATTAGAAACTATGAAACTAACACTACCAAGAGCTAGTGGTAACTGTGTGAGAATCATTAGCCAGAACCAACTGAAGAAGTGTGAAACTAGTAGGGGATTGAACCCTTTGAATGTCTGGGGTTAGGTAAGCCGGAGAACTGTGAAACCTTGTGGGTGTCAGGACTGGGGGCCAGAAGGTGCATGGGGTGAGTTTGCAGAGTGTGCATGGAGTGAATGCAGCAGGGAAAGGGAACTCCAGAGACCAACCACAACAAAAAAAGACACACAAACCAGAGACAAAAGCATTACAAAACTATTAGCCCTCATCTGTGGCTTCTCTGCCCTTATTGCAAGACAAATGCCTATAAAACAACATTTCCCAGCAACCCCAGGGCCAAAGACTACAAGATTCAAGCCATGCTGGGAGTGGCACGTTGGCGCATATGCCTACTGAGCAAAGCACGGGGCTTGTGTTCGAGATTGCGACCAGGCAAGATGCACGCTGAGCCGCTCCGGCCCCGAGGATGCACACGAGGGGCCACGCCCCACAGGATCTCGATCCCGGCCCCTCGCAAGGCTAAAATAAGTGCTGCATTGCTCCTAAAAGCAGTGGGGAAGCGGGAAACACATGCAGGGGGCCCAGACCCACCTCACTCCAGGCCCCTGCCCCCACCAAGCTAAGTTCTGTGCTGGCAGCTGCTGCATACCCAAATCAATGCTGCATCAACCAAGCGCCTAACCGGGCCCACATAGGTAGCGCAAGTGAATCCCAGGATGGCCTACATGCTATCTTCTACGAACAACCTCAGCCCGACACGCTGAGAACCACAGGTTCACAGACCACGCAACTGCATGCAAATTAGCCACGTGCACATGTGGCCTAGCCCTTACGTGCCACTAACTTAGCCCCCTTTTAGCTGGGAACATGCACGCAGTAAGCCATGTGTGGCCATTTTTCATGTGACCTAATACTGGCTCTCTTTGCAGCATTTGAACTGCTTCTGCTGTCCAGTCTTGAGAGCACTCAGGCGGGGAGTCAACAAGGGACACTCCAGAAGCCATACGCAGAGCTAAGTGTTTCTTTTCTGTTACAGTACTGGTGCATATGAGTACACCTTGTTTAACCACTGAATTGTTTCGTGGGGGCATGTGTGCATGTATTGGTGAGGATCTGTTTAGGGATTTGCACTGTATTGTATGACAAGCCTATCCGATGTCCCCCTGCCTATCCAGAACCTCTACCTAACCGCTTTCCGGTTTCCCTCATTCCACCACACCTATTCAAACATTGTTGCCGTGACCCTCCTTCCATGCTGGGGTTGCAGAGGCCTGCGTAAGCCCAGAGTTGCAGGTACCAAAACCGCAGTGGGGGTGGTTGGTTTGTGCCACTCCTGCGCCTTGGAGCTGTGGATCCTCTCAGTGGGCAAGAGTCTGTGGAGAAGAATTTTACGATATGCTTTGGGCAGAGAAGCCTGTAGAAAGCAGGGTAATCAAATTAACCTTATGAGACAGCAAAGCTGAGTTAGTGAAAAGGATGCCAACCAGAAAAACGGTTCTGTGACCTGTAGTGGGTGGACCGTGTGGTCCGGTCTGACAACTGCGCCTAGACCAGTTGTACCTACTGTCATTATAAACTGTGTCTTGAAGCTTGGGGAATGGAATCCCTCACACCTGGTGAACTGTGTCTTGAAACATGGGGAAGGGAATCCCTCAAGCTTGTTGAACTGTGTCTTGAAGCATGGGGAAGGGAATCCCTCAAGCCTGGTGAACTGTGTGTTGAAGCTTGGGGGAAGGGAACCCCTGGATGTAATTTGCTGAACTGAAAGATGCCTTATTTCAGACTGTCTTTTTATTTTTAACACTTATTGTTTTGACCTTAATCCATACACATTATAGAGTTTGGAAGTGAGAGCAAGGATAGGTTTTGGACAGAGGCAGACTTTTTGAGTTGGACTTCCCGACATAGACTGTCCTTAGTTTTTGTTAGGTAGGGAAATCCCACCTTAGCATAGGGGAAGATAGGCCGTTAGCCAACCCTTTTTCATTTCTAAAAAAGGTTTACTGCCAAAACCATATCTTTATGTCTGTGTCCACTCAATGATGACTTCACAGCATCAAGAATCTGATGGTGCAGCCCCAGTAACTTAATCACCCCAAGCAGGGGAGTTTCTAGGTCTGGAAAAGACCCGGGGCTAAGCTAAAGTCAGAACTGTTGGGACTGGGGGCTAGCTAGTCTTTTGGCTGTAGCTCCTGAGATTCTATCCGGGGCTACAACCAAAAGATCAGGGGCTATAGCCCCCTTAGCCCCCCTAGCAACGCCCCTGACCCCAAGACAGGCTGTGACTGTGATTCAGATATCATGGAAATGCATCCCCGAATGCTTGCATGTAAGCATGAGTGAACCAGTTAGAGCAAAACTCGAATTCAACCAAGTCAAACTTTTCTCACCTTTTTGTTCAGTAGCTTTGCACATAGTCCACCTGGCACCCATTCAATGCACACACATAGGTTCCGTATCATTTTAGGGAAGACATTTGGGAGGGAATTATTTCACGAACAGTATAGACTAGTAGGTTAAATTCCAATTAGATTATTGTTTGAGATTTAGAAATTATTAGGGGGAAGTACCTTTTTCAAGTGTGGGTATAATAATTGTTTTATGGAAGGGAATAACAAGTAGAGCCACAGTTGAGAGTCTTGCGAGACAGAACATAAAATAAAAATCACAGGGCCATGTGTGATTTTCTTCTGGAAGCAGAACAAAATCACAGATGAAGTGAAAAAATGCAAAAGCATGTGTTTTTTTATATGGAGTCGGGAGCACTGTTGAAGCAGCTGCCGCCACTACCTCTTATGACCCGTTGGAGGTTGGAGGTTGGAGGTCTGCTGTCTGTGTTGGAGCTGAAGGACTGATGACATTGTGGTATGTACCATGATCTGCCATCCTCCAGGTCTCCTCAGTGATGCTCACACCATGTTAGTGGGAAAACTCAATTATGTCCTTCGGCTGCAGGTTTACAAGATGCAGAATTCATTATCAAGCAGAATCTTTGTGTAGGGGTTCTGCATCTTACACCTATGTAGGTACAATTGGCTCTTGTAAGACTGCTGTTGCTCCTAGTATTTCTCTTATGTGTGGATGGTTGCTGTACTGGAATGTTCCAAATGTGATTCTCTGAGGCCCATGGGGCAATCATACTCATCATGCTGTCTTCACCCCAGATACCTAGTAAAAAAATGACAGGCCACAGTAAAGAAATATGCCCAGAAGTGACCCAAACACTCCTTATGCTGCCTTCACCTTTGATGCCCAGTAAACAAATGCCATGCCACAGTAAAGAAACATGTCGAGTCTGGACCTACCAATGTGGGCCAGTACAAGTAAGAACTCTTAAATATGCTTCCTTCCCCTTTGTTGCCCAGTAAAATAAATGTCAGTCCACGGTGAACATTTGTCCAAACTGGACACACAAACTTGGTGTGTCCAATTTGAGCAAATATTTACCTCATCAATAAATAAAAAGGTTCTCCTCCGTCCCACCCCAGATACCTAGTAAAAAAATGACAGGCCACAGTAAAGAAATATGCCCAGAAGTGACCCAAACACTCCTTCACCTTCATGCTGCCTTCACCTTTGATGCCCAGTAAACAAATGCCATGCCACAGTAAAGGAACATGTCGAGTCTGGACCTACCAATGTGGGCCAGTACAAGTAAGAACTCTTAAATATGCTTCCTTCCCTTTTGTTGCCCAGTAAAATAAATGTCAGTCCACAGTGAACATTTGTCCAAACTGGACACACAAACATGGTGTGTCCAATTTGAGCAAATATTTACCTCATCAATAAATAAAAAGGTTCTCCTCCGTCCCACCCGCATCCCCCTCCCCACAATGATCATTTATACAGCATTCATTCTTCATTCACACACATCAGCATTCACCATTTATAAAGCATTTGTTCTTCATTCCCTCTAACATTCCACAACATTTATACAGCATTCATTCTTAACCCACTCTCACATTCAAACACATGCATTCGCGTTCATCATATATAAAGCATGTATTAATCATTCACTCACATTCAAACACGCGCATCAGCATTCATCATTTATACAGCATTCATTCTTCAATAATTTTTACATTCAAGCACGCATCAGCATTCATACAGCATCATTCACTTAGACAATGACATTCACCCTAGCACCCATACAGAATTCATATACTTGCACATAAACACCCCCCCAAACAACATACACTCTCATTGAAGCACCCACTTACAGATACAAACCCTTGCATACAGACTTACACAAATAATTATTTAAAATGTTCCTTCCTACTGCCTCGCTCCAGATTCCGGTCCTCTCTGGTTTGCGGTGTCTTGGCAAGACTGGCCGACAGTGGTGGTGCGGCAGCAAGCTGAGGGACTGAGGAGTGAAGGAGACTCCCCATCAAGGCAGCCGGACCTGAGACACCCATGCTGCAGAATGGTGTGGGTCCCAAGTGTGCCCAAAGCAGTAGAAATTGAAGAAGCCAGGAATGTGAAGCAGACCACAACCGCAGTGTTCATGGAGCCGGTGAGTGAAGCTCAGCGCTCATGGTCACTCAGAAAGCCTTGCCGCCGGTAATTGATACCAGCTCTAAAGTGATTCGCGTAAGTTTAAAAGCCAGTATAAACTGTTAGTCGTTGAGAAAACCCTTTTTACAATGGAAATGTAGCACATGCACTATTACTGAGAGCAGTAGTGTTTGCGTAAGAAGAAAAGCATCTTATTTTCCATTGTTGAACAATTTAATGTTGCCGCAGTGGTCGCTTGTCCCTTATTAAAGAGGGAACGCCTGCTAAAATATTGCGAAAAAACCCTAACAGCATACAGTTATTATGATATAAATCAGGGTTGCAGAAGACTAAAAAGCTACCTCTGTCTGAAGAAGTGTTGTGTTCCAGCAGCAGTCAGGAATGCTTATGTGACCTTTGACTCTGTCCTGTGCCATTACGGAGCAGAGGCAAAGGGCCCCCATAGGCCTGTCTCAAAAAAGGCACATTTGCCCAGTAATTTTGGCATGGAACATTTATAAAATGAGGGGGGTCTGATTAGCAGATCTGCCTTTCAGCAACAGAATTACCTGCATTATTTTATGTAATAAAAAAGAAAAGCTATCCCACCCTCACCAGATGGCAATCCTGTCACAAATATATAAAGTAATCTTAACTTCTTTATGTTTTTGTATCTCCACAGATCGAAATGATGCATAAATCAGAAGCAGGGAGAGTTTTGTGTAAGATCTGCATGAAAAGGAATCTTTATTTTTTGCAGCGCTGCAGGAGACAAATTCAAAACAGAGAAGACTGTGTAACAGCAAAGAGTGAGCCTCACTACCTGGTTTCAACAAGCTTTAGATATCTTTCATTGTCATATACATTTCAATATACGTACAGTGCAAGTTTCTATAATCTCACCAGAGAGAAATTCATAACAAGCTGTATTGTGTTCCATTTAGGCCCTAGTCCCTAAGGCTGACTACCCAGTGAACAGATGAGAAGGAAGCTCGCCAGGGAAGGAAATCAATGACTTAACATCCCATCTTTGCAACTAGCAGAGTGAGGAGGTATTATCAGTTGTGCGTCCTCCGTAGGTTCAAGGCCTGTAGAAGTCTACAATCCAAATGTGCAAGCATTGCAGAATAGAAAACATGCAGGGACTGCATTGATTTAATATTCATCAATTCAAGGTGGAGTCCATCTCTGCTGGCCTTGTGCTGTTTACAAGATCCTAGTACATGTATTCACATCATACTTCAAATTCTTCTCCAGTGGTAGTTTGGAAATTAAATATTCAAGAGTTGGTGTCTGTCCCTAAATGATGGTCTGCATGTGCACAATAACATACAGATCTAAACCCTGAAGACAGCTGAGAACAAGTAATATGTTTGAAAGTGATGTGTTTCAAATTAGAAAATTGTGATACAGGAGCGCCCACCATTTCTGTTGCAGGGCAAACTAATATATTTTGGGTTTTAACACTTATTTGATGATGTATTTGCCAATGTGTTTGTATGAGTAAAGAGGGGGCCCTCTATGACCCAGAGAAGTACTGTTTTTAACAGTGGTTTATCCCTTTGTACTTGAATACAGGGCATGGATAGTCTGGTATTTGAGTTGTCATAATAACACTTGATGGTACTGAACATAGACACTTCACTTTGGGTCTTTGTAGATAGGTGGCACACCACACAAACTGTTTGAGGACTGGCTTCATCTTGATTACTGACCGGGTCAGCTGGAGTACTCGTGACACAATGATCTTGCCGAACATGTGCTTAATGGCTCTCACTTTTTTGTCTTGTGAACTCAGAGCCAGGAGATATCTGGCATTACACTTTTGGGGCTTGACCAACTCAGGCTTTGACAGCCGCTGCTGCTTTACCGGCAATGTTCTCCGCCAGCATGAACCTTATAGCAGAACAGGCCTGTCACCCTCAAACAGAAGCTCACACACCTCTAGGGTTTAGTCAGCCTCTATGTTACTGAAATGCAGGATACTATCTCCCAATGCAGCTGCTGCCCCTACATCAACTGCCTTCATCTCCATGTCAGATTCTTCTAAAGACAACCCAAACAGGTCAAAGAACAACTCCTCCCGTTGACATTTTCCATCTGCCTTTCCCATATTCTCACAAAATACAAAGTACAAATAACAAAGAATAAAATTAACAAAAGGGTAACCATCATAAGGGTGTGTAAGGATGTAGAAGAGGGACCAACACAAAGGTGGAATATTTGGGGCTACAGGCTTTTATTAGTAAATACAGCAACAGAAAACCTATCTTTCCCTATTCCTAAGAGGGGTTTCCCTGCCTCAACTAAAGATCTAAGGTGACTGTCAGGCTGTCTGGTTAATTCTCATAAAAGTCTCTAAGGATTCTGGTACATGTAGTTGCATGATTTTATTCAATGCATGTGTGCGACTACATGTACCAGAATCCTTAGAGACTTTAACGAGAATTAACCAGACACACCTGAAAAGGAAAAGGAAAACAGCCTCCCTGATGATTGATAGAGTCAAGAAAACGTTTGGAGGAGAAGACTAACTGTTGTTTTAGCAAATAAACCTGACTGGGAACCAGAGTGCGCTCCTCATCTCCATTAATTTTACATAAATACAACTCTTGTATTTATGATTGCAGTGCCTTTTGTTTCAAGTCTCCCAGGCTCCCCCGAGCCTGGCAAGCCTGGGAGACTCAAAGCGAGAGTATCGGTAATTATAAATACAACGTTGTTGTATTTATGATTGCCCTGGTTTTCTTTTTAAGTTTCCTGGGCTCCCCTGGCTCGGGGGAACTCGGGAAACTTAAAAAGAAAACCACAGCAATTATAAATACAACCGGATTGTATTTATGATTGTATTGGCTTTTGTTTCAAGTCTCCTGGAGGAGACCAAGACGGGGGAGCCCGGGAGACTCAAAGCGAACGTACCAGCATTTATAAATACATTGTTGCATTTATGATTGTCTTGGTTTTCATTTTAAGTTTCCTGGACTACCCCGGCTTGCGGAGCCCGGGAAACTTAAAAATAAAACCACGACAATCATAAATACAACAACGCTGCATTTGTAATTGCCGCGCCTTTTATTTTAAGCAAGTCCAGGCAATTATGAATACTTCGCCGGCATCCGGCCGAGTATTCATAATTGCTGCGACTTTACTTTTCAGTTTCCCATGCTCAGGAAACTACAAAAGAAAGTCACAGCAATTATGAAAACTCCGCCGGCAGCCGGCGAAGTATTTATAATTGCTCTGCCTTTCATTTTGCGTTTTCTGTTTTTCCCTGGGCTCTGGGAGCACAGAAAATATAAAATGAAAGTGAAGGCAATTGTGAACAATGGCAGCCTCCTCTCCATGTTAAGTTCTGCTCTCTGGCTGCAGTAAGCAAAAGCTCCCAGTAGGGGGCTATTGCTGCTTGATTATTGCTGCCAGAGCAGAGCTTAACATGAACAGAGGACGCTGCTTCACATCACAAAATGGATGCCCCATTCAAAAACTTTGAGCCTCATTTGCTCAGAAATGTACATAGGAACTTTCTTTAAAATATGTTTTAGGCCTTCCCCGCTAACCCCAAGGCAATGCAGCAAGAAAGTGACTTATTACCAATACAGCTCATTGTGTAAATCTATGCTCCCTACGTCTCCACTCCCCCTCCCTCCCACTGTTCCCTTTTCATACCTCAGTTCAACTGTCCTGTCAGATTTGTTGAAATAAAGCTTTAATGTCTTTCTAGACCAGCAGTCTTGCCGAAAGCTATATGTTTCCCGTGTTTATTTTGTTTTACTTATCACTACTATAAAATAATAAAGTGAAAGTTTGAAAAAGAAAATATGTTTCATATATATTTTTTATTATTGCCCATCTTTTGGGACAATAACATTTTTGAGTGAACTTCCCCTTGAACTACCCAAACTCCCCAGGTTTGGGTTAGTTCGTTGTGCCACAAATAGTTAAAGTTCAATTTCAGCTCAGAATTCAATGCTCTCTTTTGTTGCTTAATTAAGTTCAGTATTCAACGTATACTTGTTTGCTTTAATGTTGAATTACTATTTAATTCGGTATTCAATATACATTGAGTTTTAAATGTTACATTTACTTCGGTATTCAATATGCATTAGGTTTTAAATGTTCCATTTAGTCCGGTATTCAATATGCGCTAAATTGTTCACTCTCATGGACCGTTGCTTACTTGTGGTCGTTTGGGAGCTCGGCGATGCGGGAGCGCCTCTCTGACACTCGAAAACCCAACGTTTGAGCTCTGCTTGTTCGCTGTGTGATCTTTGCTTCACACCAGCACCTCCACTGCTTGTTTCCGGACTCCTTGGCAGCACCTGCTGCACATGCTGAATTGGAGGCTCCCAGGCTTGTGGGGAGTACAGAGCCCACTTACATCAGGTCCCACAAGTCCCATGGTACTTATGCAGGCGTCCTAGTTCTTCCTCCTGGGCCACCACGGCTGCCTCCTTTCACAGGTCTCCTCTTGCTCCTCCACACCCAGGTCTCCCAGTTGCTTCACCTGTCGCACCTTACCCTGTTGGACTGGACTCCCTTTATACACCTGCATACCCATGACAGGCTGCAGGTGTGGAAGTCTGATTACCCCTGCCTAACCACAATTAAAGGGACACACCTAACCTTCACAGTTCCTTGCAGGCATCTTCTTCGTCCCATTATCAAAGTGATGTAAAAGTGTGGTCTTCATCACTCTTAGATGCCTCTTCGTTGTCTCAGTACTGTCAAGTGTTACATATGAAGATCTGAAGGGAACTGACTTATAAAACCCACAACGGTTGGGGAATGGTTAGGGTGGTTGTCAATATGGAAGGGGAGATTCTACGTCTCATCCAACTTACATGTAACCTTCCTTCTTCTCTTTCTGGTACGTTTGGGTCGATGGTACCTCATACCCTTTTCTTGGTCAATGGGATATGTATGACAATACCCGACTACTTCCCTGGAAATGGAGGGTTCTTTTTGGAAGGGACGAGGGGAATACTGTGTCTCGCCCAGGTATATCTCACTCCCAGCCCCCAGGGACCCCCACCCAGGTGATCCTCCCTCACTTCTCCACCCCCAGGGTCGAGATCCAAAAGTGATAGCCTTTCCCTGGCCACCTGTGCAGAAGACCCCAAAGGAGTAAAAGTGAGAATACCTCAGGTTTCTCATAAAATACCCACCTCCGACTGTTGTATGAGGAATATAACTCATATTGCTCTCTTGTTTTGGGGTCCACGACACTTGTTTCTCTTCTTTGGTTTGGCCCACTTGCTTCACTAACCTGCCAAGTACTGCCATGAGGAAGATGACTCGTATCACTCTCTTGGGTTGGGTCTGCAACCCTTGTTTCTCTTCTTCTTTGGTTTGGCCCATTTGGTTCACTTTCCTGCCAAGTACTGCAGCGAGGAAGATGACTCGTATCACTCTCTTGGGATGGGTCCCAAACCCTGGTTTCTCTCCCCCTCTCTATATGTCCCCTTGGCTGCCTCGCTTGCCACGTACGCACAAGAGATAGATAGTCCTGCTTGTAATCTCGGTACAGGTTTTGTGTCTCCCAAACCTTCCACTCCTACCGGGCCTGGTCTGCCCCCAGGATGCACGGATGGTTTTTCCTGGGGTCCTTCTCCTGTTCGGTGTGCTGTGCGTGCTTCTCAGAGTCTTTTTACTTCACCTTGCAGATCTCCTGCCTGACCCTTGGAGCAAAGGTATGGACACAGCTTCTTGCGTTCATGTCATCGTCTGACAGCCTTTTGAATATCTTTGGGGGGTATGGGGACCCTCTTTTTTGATCTGGGGGGCCTATGTCATGAGGGTGTGAAACAATTTATATGAAAAAAGGACTCAGGCTACCCCACCTATTTGGCACTTGCTGGTAGTGTTTCACAACACAGAGTAACAGCTCATGTGATTTTTTCTGTACACTAGTTAATCACCAATGTTGCATTTATATACATGACATCTTTCTTTTCAAATATTTCATAAAAACCTATTCAGGCTGTTATACATGTGTTACCATGTTGAACCAAACTTTTTTTGGGTATTTCTACACATTTTATCATATTAAACATTCATATAATAACAATTTGCAGTTGAGTTTTTGCACAGTGAAGAGTTAGTACTGGTATTGACTTAGAGAATGGTTACCATAACCAAACATCTATCTAGTCGACACTTTTGGTGTTTCTAGCAAGAACTGTTGGTGACGCTCTAATGCTGTCTTCAGGACTGGTGAGGAAGACTGTGGTGTGTCAATGGTCTTGCCCCGTAGGTAGTGGATCTAAAAAACGGGAAGGTTAAAATTAGAACATTGGTGTCTTTCTATAGGCTTATGACTGCCTAGGGTGTGTGTGAAAATATCTTACCTGAGCCAATTGTTTTAGTGCCACAGGTTGAGAGAATAAGTGCAGTTTCCTTCTCTTGCGGTGCCTTCTGTGCACCGTAGGTTAATGAAACCTTTGTATATAGGCTGTTGATTTCTTAGATTTCTAGCTTTTAAAGCTGAAACAAAATAATAGGGATTTATAAATTCTTGTGGTACTCTCTGATGTTTTGGTTACACTAATCGGGAAAGTACCGTAGGATAGTATCTTGTTTTCTAGCTCAGGCGGCCATTTTGCTTGCTTTACCCAAGAATACAAGTAGTCAGTGGCCAGCTAGGATAGCAAAGATCTGTGATCTGGGTTTTATAAGTAACTATTAGGGCAATCCTATATTGAGTACCTCGGCCCTGCTTTTGACAGCAAGGACCGTAGCTGGTTGCAAAAATCAAAAAACGAAAAACCGCTCTCTTACCTACGGCCGTGTCCTCTGCGAGCTATACAGAGACCGTGGTGGTGTTCCAGGCTATGCGCATGCGTATGAGTCTGGCTTACCTCCTATGACTGGCTCCGGTGACGCCTGTTGCTAGGCAATCGGATGCTCCTGAAATGCATCTGTGCTGTAGAGTGGCACCGGAGTTTCTGAAAATGACTGCAGTGATGCTTATCAATATGACAATACTGGTGTGGGGGTCCTAAATAGAGGCCCGATGTGTGCTGAGTCCATGAATACACAACTATTGGTCAGCAGAGTGTTTTACAATTCGGCCAGTCTCGTGTATCTTGTTGTATGGACGCTGGTCGCTAAGCAGCAGAACGCGTGAAATGTACGCTTGCGTTGCGGAGTGGTACTGCTCTGAGTTGCTGTATGCGGTGTTCTGCACCCTAGTAATGTAATGGCGACAATGGTGTGTCCTACGTTGGACCAAGTGTGTATAACAACTCGTGACCAGCAGAGTTTTTAACTAGTATCTGTTAAGCATGATTATGTCATTTGTGTCTCATACTGTATTAAACATTTCTATTAGCTTTCATTTGGGAAACAACAACTTCTATGATTGATACTTTACAACCAGAAGGAATGCCAAACTAATCATAATTAAATTGCGCTAATAAGTGTAAGGTCCATGTTTTGGGCAACCATTATGTGTTGTATGTGTTTGAGAGTGGAATAATACTAAATGGAAGGCACCATTGGTGTCAAAATTGGCCTTCTGTGTGGTACCCTGATAGGCTGGGTGTTAAGGTGAGCTGACAGCATTTCTCTTAATATATGTTTCTGTTGAGACTCTGTTTTAGAAAAAAAGGTTCCACTCTATGGAAACGTTAGGTTCATTTTTTGACCGTATCGAGACGGTAAATCCATTTTTCCTTGAGTTTTCTTAGTTCTAGGTTCCAGGCTCCTCCTTTAGCTTTGGCACTTATGGTTTGGATAATACACCAACGCAGTTTTGTGTGTTTGTCTTTATGTTTGACAAAATGTGCCGCCATTGGTTTGTCTTCGATTGAGTTCTTGAGGCAGGATCTGTGTTCACAAATTCTTTGCCTAATCTCGCGTTTGCTTTTCCCTATGTATAATAAATGGCACAGGCATTTTATCGCATAGCTGCTCCATTTGGTTAAGCAGTTGGAGAATGTTTTGTATTTCCATATGGTACCATTCAGCGAGACTTCTTTCTGATCCTGTGTAAGGTGGCACACTGAACATTTGCCGCATCTGTAGTTTCCCACCACGGGAGGAAGGTTCCACAAAACCGTTTGGTCACTCCTTTGAGTTTTCATAATGGGGTATGTATGTACTAGGCGGTCTCACAAATTTTGGCTTCTTTTGAAGGCAAATCCAGGTTTGTCCGGGGTGAAAGTGTCTGTTTGTAAACAATTTTGCCAACAAACACGAGGCACTAGTATGGTATCAACATTTGCACCAGACATCGCAACGCCATCAGAAAAACCATCCTAAACAATTTGATTTGTTTAGGATGGTTTTTCTGATGGCGTTGCGATGTCTGGTGCAAATGTTGATCCCATACTAGTGCCTCGTGTTTGTTGGTAAAATTGTCCCTGGTACATGAAGTAGTTTTCTGTAAGTGCCAGGCGAATGCATTCTTGGATGAACAATGTAGGTGTTAACTGGTCTATTCTCTTGTCCAGGTAATCTTTAAGTATGTCTATGCATTCTTTTTGCGGGATGCTCGTGTAAAGTGTTCTACATCAAAAGTCACGAGAATGTCTTGTTGAGATGTTTCTAAGTTGTCGAGGTGGTGGATCATAGCTGTTGTGTCCTGAATAAAGGACTTCATTTTTCTAACACATGGGCGTAAGAAGACGTCTGTATATATGGACAGGGGCTCCAGCAATGAGGCAATAGCCAAGACTATTGGTCTTCCTGGTGGTTTTGTTTCATGTTTATGGATTTTCGGGAGCAGTAAAATGCTGGTGTGACGGGGTGTTCTTTGATGAAAAAAGACTTCTCATCTTTGTCTATCCATCCCTGTGTGGTCGCATACAGCATAAGGCTTTTGATTTCTTCAGAGATGCTTGTTGTGGGATTGTTGTCCAATTTTTTGTAGAGGCGGGTGTCGTTCAGTTGTTTTTGTACTTCTTCTTCGTAAAAAGAACACCCCGTCACACCAGCATTTTACTGTATCCCGAAATCCATAAACATGAAACAGAACCACTAGGAAGAACAATAGTCTCGGCTATTGGCTCATTGCTGGAGCCCCTGTCCATATATACGGACGTCTTCTTACACCCATGTGTTAGAAAAATGAAGTCCTTTATTCAGGACACAACAGCTATGATCCACCACCTCGACAAAATAGAAGCATCCCAACAAGACATTCTCATGACTTTTGATGTAGAAGCACTTTACACGAGCATCCCGCAAAAAGAATGCATAGACATACTTAAAGACTACCTGGACAAGAGAATAGACCAGTCAGCACCTACGTCGTTCATCCAAGAATGCATTCGCCTGGCACTTACAGAAAACTATTTCATGTACCAGGGACAATTTTACCAACAAACACAAGGCACTAGTATGGGATCAACATTTGCAACAGACATCGCAGATTTATGCATGGACAATCTAGAAAACATGTTCATTTATATTGACAATAACAGGTACAAGAACCAACTAGTAGGCTGGGTCCGATACATTGATGATATCTTCACGATCTGGAGAGGCACGATTGTAGAACTTCATGAATTCCACACATGGCTGAACAGCAAAGACCCTAGCATCACTTTCACCATGCACTATGATTCCACCAACATAGCTTTCCTGGACTTGAACATTCAAATTGCAAAGGATGGCAAAATCTCCACAACCCTGAACCGAAAACCAACTGACAAGAACACCCTACTCAGTTTCACAAGTTTCCACCCACAAGCACTCAGGAACCTACCGTTTGGCCAATTCCTGAGGATAAGGAGAAACTGCACCACACTACCAGAATTTGACCACCATGGAAAAGACCTAGAAAATCATCTAAAAGCACAGGCTATACTCCACAAATCATCAGGAAGGCTATAAAAACAGCAAGGAACACCGATAGAACCATTTGCTTGACGAAACACAAAAGAGAAGAACGTAAAGAAAAGATGACATGTGTAACCACATTACACCAGTCAGCAACGCCATCAGAAAAAACATCCTAAACAATTGGAACCTGTTACAAACAGACACCTTCACCAAAGACAAACTCAGATTTGCCTTCAAAAGAAGCCAAAATTTGAGAGACCGCCTAGTACATACATACCCCATTATGAAAACTCAAAGGAGCGACCAAACAGTTTTGTGGAATCTTACACCCGTGGTGGGACACTACAGATGCGGCAAATGTTCAGTGTGCCACCTTACACAGGATCAGAAAGAAGTCTCTCTGAATGGTATCATATGGAAATGCAAAACATTCTCCAACTACTTAACCAAATGGAGCATCTATGTGATAAAATGCCCATGCAATTTATTATACATAGGGAAAAGCAAACGCGAGATTAGGCAAAGAATTTGTGAAAACAGATCCTGCCTCAAGAACTCCATCGAAGACAAACCAATGGTGGCACATTTTGTCAAACAAACACAAACACACGGAACTGCATTGGTTTATTATCCAAACCATAAGTCCCAAAGCTAGAGGAGGAGACCGGGACCTAGAACTAAGAAAACTCGAGCAAAAATGGATTTACCGTCTCAATACTGTCAAAAACGGCCTTAACGTTTCCCTAGAGTGGAACCTTTTTTTCTAAAACAGAGTCTCAACAGACACATATATTAAGAGACATGCTGTCAGCTCACCTTAACACCCAGCCTACCAGGGTACCACACAGAAGGCCAATTTTGACACCAATGGTGCCTTCCATTTAGTACTATTCCACTCTCAAACACATACGACACATAATGGTTGTCCAAAACATGGACCTTACACTTATTACCACAATGTAATTATGATTAGTTTGGCATTCCTTCTGGTTGTAATGTATCAATCATAGAATTTGTTGTTTCCCAAATGAAAGCTAATAGAAATGTTTAATATAGTATGAGACACAAATGGTTGTCTAAAACATGGACCTCATACTTATTAACGCAATGTAATTATGATTAGTTTGGCAATTCTTCTGGTTGTAATGAATCAATCATAGAAGTTGTTGTTTTCCAAATGAAAGCAAATAGAAATGTTTAATACAGTATGAGACACAAATGACGTAATCATGCTTAACAGATACTAGTTAGAAACTCTGCTGGTCACCAGTAGTTATACGCACTTGTTTCAACCCAGGACACACCGTTGTCGCCATTAAATTACTAGGGTGAAGAACAGCGCATACAGCAACTCGGAGCAGTACCACTCCGTAACGCAAGCGTACATCGCACGCGTTCTGCTGCTTAGCGACCAGCGTCCATGCAACAAGATACATGAGACAGGCCGAATTGTAAAACACTCTGCTGACCAATAGTTGTGTATTCATGGACTCATTATTGCCATATTGATAAGCATCACTGCAGTCATTTTCCGAGATTCCGGTGCCACTCTACAGCGCAGACGCAATCCAGGAGCGTCCGAATGCCTAGCAACAAGCGTCACCAGAGCCAGTCATAGGAGCTAAGCCAGACTCATATGCATGCGCATAGCCTGGAACACCACCACGGTCTCCGTATAGCTCGCAGAGGACGCGGCCGTAGGTAAGAGAGCGGTTTTTCGTTTTTTGATTTTTGCAACCAGCTACGGTCCTTGCTGTCAAAAGCAGGGCCGAGGGACTCAATATAGGGTTGCACTAATATTTACTTATAAAACCCAGATCACTGATCTTTGCTATCCTAGCTGGCCATTGAGTACTCGTATTCTCAGGTAAAGCGAGCAAATTGGACGTCTGCCCTGGAAAACAAGATACTATCCTACAGTACTTTCCTGATTAGTGTAACCACAACACCAGAGAGTACCACAAGAATTTCTAAATCCCTATTATCTTTTTTCAGCTTTACAAGCTAGAAATCTAAGAAATCAACAGCCTATATACAAAGGTTACATTCACCTATAGTGCACAGAAGGCACCGCAAGAGAAGGAAACTGCACTTCTTCTCTCAACCTGTGGCACTCAAACAATTGGCTCAGGTAGGATTTTTTCACAGACACCCTAGGCAGTCATAAGCCTATAGATAGACACCCAAGTTCTAATTTTAACCTTCCCGTTTTTTAGATCCACTACCTACGGGGAAAGACCAGTGACACACCACAGTCTTTCTCACCAGTCCTGAATACAGCATTAGAACGACACCAACAGTTCTTGCTAGAAACACCAAAAGTGTCGACTAGATAGATGTTTGGTTATGGGAACCATTCTATAAGTCACTACCAGTACTAACTCTTCACTGTGCAAAAACTCAACTGCAAATTGTTATTATATGAATGTTTAATATGATAAAATTTGTAGAAATACCCCAAAAACGTTTGGTTCAACGTGGTAACAAATGTATAACAGCCTGAGTAGGTTTTTATGAAATATTTGAAAATAAAGATGTCATGTATATAAATGCAACATTGGTGATATTTAACTAGTGTACAGATAAAATCACATGATCTGTTACTCTGTGTTGTGAAATACTACCGGCAAGTGCCAAATAGGTGGTGTAACCTGAGTCCTTTTGTCATATAAATCGTCTGACAGCCTCAAGTTACCATCTGACCGGCTGTTAGGGGAAGGAGTACCGTTGTCATCTTGACTCTGGGAGTGGACTGCTCTTGACTCCATCCTGGCCTTCTGCGCGTCTACTTCGTGCTTCCCGGGCTTCACAGTCTCTCGTCCTGGTTTGCTGCGACTCCCCGGCAGGCAGTCTGACTCCCCAACAAGCAGTCATTCTTTGGTCTTTATCGCATAAGCGGGACCACGCTGCCTCTGTAGAGGTCTATACCGCTATAGTTTATTCTTAGTATTGTTTTTCTTTGCTCCTGTGTCCTACCTCATCCTGATGTTCTTCTTTGTCTCAGTACTTTACCGGACCTTGAGGTAGTCTTCTTTACAACAGTACATTGGTCTAGTCTCTACAAAGAGATTAGCAGAAGAAGGAGAGGCTAGATTGTGTGTGGGTGTGATGTTCCTATAAGGGCAACACCTTAGATGGTAGTCCTTCTCCCTAGATGGAGAGTTGAGGGGGGGTCTCTCCCCACAAGGTCCTCCCTCGTTATACCACCCCAGGGGGACTATCGGGTAGCAGCCTCACCTCCCTGGTCTCATGGAAAAGGTCTCCCACCCCACCTAGGGGAGAAGTGGTGACATGTAGTGAATCATCACAGGTGTAAAAATCAGAAAAAAAGCAACCAGCAGATTAGAAAGCATTGAAAGGGAATAGCAGAAGGGGAACATGTTTTGCTTCTTCATAGGAAATCGGGGAAAACAAAAACTTTAATTTTAAAGCAAGGTAATGCTAACCAAGGGATGTAAACAAAAGGATTCCAACATTTTATTTCAGAAATGGGACAAAAAACAATCCAAAAACTGTAATGTCTCCATATTTTCCAAAAGCTCCCCAATACCTGGCAAGTGTTGACCTACTGTGTGCAACTACTCGCCACCAGCCTAGCAAACCCGACAAAGGAACAGGAAGTGGACTGGGTCTATCATAGGCTTCTGATAGGCTGCTGGATCGTATTCTGCGATGTTTGAAGCTCATGACTGGCACCTCGATCACTACACTCAAACTCTACTTCAAAATCCAAGTGAGAGTTCTGGAAAATCTCTCACAGTATTGCGGTAGGCTCGAAGTCCCACTTCAAGAGCGAAAGCGCACATAGTTCCCATGTTGGTATGGTCGAGAGTGCATACTGGAAAACAAACAATTTAAAGAGGTCTAAACTTCCAGACAATCACGTTTCGTAGGAAACCCCTGACATATCATAAAACTAGAAACAATGGCTGTCTCACTTACATCTTTAACTCTCAAATGCTGATGCCAGCACGATTGGCTAGAAACCAAGCAAAATGGCTATACCTGGTTTCACTAAACCAGTAAGGTAGCTCAAATGGGTTAATGTGCAAGTAGAAATGTTTATAAACTTCAGTCACAGGTCCTAATCACCATGGACTGATGCTGCATTGCACACTTACAATGAAAATACAATATGCGACCCTAAACTTTGCAATGGAAGTAGCTGGTAGGTACAGCTCTAAAAGACAACATGCCTTTGGTATTCAGCATAAAAAAGCATATAAGGAAAGGTTACCATTTAGTGGCAATAGGTCTTTCAGTCCTTCTGTTTTCCATTCCACTGCAAAAAAGTAGCAGCCCTGCCGATGTAGACTCTTAACAGCTTCTCTCAGAAGCACCTTATGGTCTCAATCCTTATTAGTGCGACTTCCCACCACATGGGAAGACATGAGGGAGAAACTTATGTGGACACCTATTTAAGGATTTATATGAATGCTTCGAAGGCGCTCAGAAATTATTCTGAGAAGGGACAGCATGTCTGGAACTAAATATGGAGTGCATGGAACATGGCTTTCTTGCTTTGCCCGAGTGATCACCGGTGATGTCATGGATGAGTGCGTATGTCAGGGTGGCAGCTATACCTCAAAGCCGATGGCTAGAAAGCATGAATGGATCACAGGTTTACTATACTGTATACAATACATTTTAAAATGTACATTCTGCATCCCCCCAGCCTGACTAATGATAGCTAGGAAATACAATTCATGCATCATCACAATCATGTCCAGGGACTGCAACCCATACAGACAATAAAATGGGTCAGGTCTAGGCTGTACTGCCACTGTCTCCGACCCCTCTTCCCCAGGACCACAATATCAGAGAGATAAGCTACAGTGGTCTGTAGAAGCACCTCTGCTCTTAGCTCCTGGTAAGAGCAGGCCACTAGGCTTGTAGTATGGTTACTGCTGGCTAGGAACAAGGGAAGGTGTGCATATTCAGTGGGAGGAAGTCAAGAGAAAAGAGTGGTCATGGTGCGTAACACCAGGCACAAGGAGTAAACCGCTACAATATTGCCTGTGCACCCGAAGCCATTGAACCCAAGGTCGGCCCACAGTGCCTACAACGTCACAGCAGTGGCCCACATAGGAGTGACTCAGTGGCAATAGGATGCAGACAAAGAGTGGGTCTGTCTGCTGCCACCTGCTACTAAAGTGTGCCAGAGGCTACCGAAGATCAACACTGAATCAGGTGACTTTATATTATAACATTAAGTTAATGCTAACATCTTCCATTTCTGCAACGATGTCCAAACGTAATTCTGGTAGAACACTCTCCACCTGATAACCCCGATCTGTTGGACTTGCCAAAAGCAGAAATGTAACTGAATAGTAACACCTGGAACCCTGGTGGTATCCCTACATATTATCCCCACCAAAAATATTGCCGTAGATATGGTCGTTTGTCTTGCCATAGGCAATATTTTTGGGGGGATAATTTGCGGGAGCAGGGGCTGCACTGTTGTCCCCCGCAGAGTCCATGGCTCAATATCGGCGCAAAAAGATGGCAATATTTTTGTATTGCGATATTTTTGCGGGGATATTAACACATGGAACCCCTCTGGTGACTCATCATGGCCCTTTAGATCTCAAAAAGATACATCAATGATTAAACTGTCCCAACTGAGGCCCTGGGTTCCTGATTCTACCACCAAATATTTAACCTATGTGTATCTGGTTTTCACTGTCCCTGCCTGTGTGTGGATGCTTGTGACCGTGATGTCAGTGTGTTTGAGGTCATGTGTGGAATGTAGGTGTATGTGGAATGGTCCTACCCAGGATGTTCCACCAAGGACCGTTGGGGACAGTTACCTGGGTGGTGGCCATGGGTGGGTCCTACATAGATATTTCTCTCACTTGACATGTATAAATTAATATAGGACTCACTTACCTGCAGCTTCAGTACCTCTTCATTACTACACCAGAAAAATCCTCCCACATCCCAAGAAACCAACATTAGACCCTGATGACCTCAGTGACTACTGCCCCATCACCCACCTTCCCTTCCTAGGTAAGATTCTTAACAAAGCAGTAGCCACGCAACTCCTCCAACACATTGAAGCCAAAAGCCTCCTTTAATCATACCAATCTGGCTTCAGACATAGATGCAGCACAGAAATGGCTACCATCAAGGTGACTGACGATGCCTTTAAGATCCTTGATGATGGCCATCCTTGCCTCCTGGTTCTACTTGACCTTTCAACAGCATTCGACACAGTAGAACACCAGACACTCACTGGCAATCTACATCGCTGCATGGGGATCAGCAATATTGTCCTCAGCTGGTTCGAATCATACCTTGATAATCACGACCAGTCTATACAAATGGATTTGTCAAGATTACCAACTCTCCACACTAACTGTGGAGTCCTGCAAGGATTCATCCACTCCCCCAGGATCTCGAATCTTTACATGGAACATTTTGGAACCCTCCTCACTCAACACAACATATACATACACCAATACATAGATGTTGCGCTGCTCTACCTCAAGATCTCCTCCTTTGAAGACATACAGAGGCTCGAGGCCTGCCACATTGTAACGCTCACCTGATTCCCGTAGAGGCGCCGGTCTTGACTGGGCGTATACCGTATCTTCAAAGGTGATGTGTAACACACGGCTGGCTCTTTGGGCTGGACCTCTGTGCACTGTATGTCTGGCTCGAAGGGTAAGATGTCTGCAGATAGAAAATGTGGGATTAATGAACTGGGTTATTGAATGTCTCTCTCTTCTTCCCTTTCTCTTCTCCTGTAGAACCCCAAAGGTTAACGCTCTCACCTTAGGTAAGTGAACGCCGTGCTCTCCATCTGCCTCGAGGCAGGGTGCTGTAACCAGTTTCTTCACTGGATAAGGGGAGCAGGCCTCTTGACTTCAGAGGACTGCTGTCCGTCGTTTACTGCACGAACGGTAAGTTTCGAGTAATTCTAATGTCTTTAAAGTCTTTAGTAATGATGTCTCTTGTTTTGCAGGGTTCCGGCGATGGCGGATGGCGGGCTGAAGTGAGTTGAAGATGGAGCCCGTGTGATGAATAGAAGCACCTGGAAGCACGTAAGTAAGCGCTTGTTGCCTGCTTCACGATGCGCTCTGTCTTTTTATTTTGCAGGTACAAGTTCGGGGCGGCTGCAGGGTGCCGGAATACCCACTGGGTTAGATGTGGAAAGGAGTAATGGCACGTGAGTATTAAAGTTCCCCAATGTCTTTAAACGCACCTTGTTTTGTCTTTCAGATGCGGGATGCAGCGCCGAAGGCCTCCGGTGCGTGCAAAGAGTTGGTAAGCTTTTGTCTTTCAGATGCCGGAATGCAGTGTGAAGACCTCCGGAGCGCACGAAGAGTAGGTAAGCCTTTGTCTTTCAGATGCCGGAATGCAGCGCGAGGCGTTGGTGACAGCCGGTGGACCAGGTAAGTGAAGAGCTGTCACTGAAGACCGTAATGCTAACCTGTTCTTTCTTGTCTTTATAGGTGTTGCTGAAGACTGGATTCAGAATGGTAAGCCTTTTTCCTTAGGCCCAGGATCAGATGCAGAAGACACGATGAGCGTTCTGCTGCTGAGAATGCAGAATAACGCAAAGCAAGATTCATCCATCGGGTGTGGTTTAAATAGCCTCCTGTAGTGCTTAGGTGTCTCCTTCCACAGCCACGCCTAGGTAAGAAAAGAGTTCCTGATTTCCAGAAGAGTTCCAGTGTTCTGAATCTAGGGAGTGGCTCCTGCCCCACCCAACAGGAAAAGTAGTTCCAAACAGAAAAGGATCAGAGACTCAACTGGCAGGCAAGTAAGCAGCATGGTCTGCTGCAGGTAAGTCCACCCAAGCATTATGAGCCCGGCGCTTCCAGCGCTGGGACTGGGCATATTTATGAACCTGGTGCCACTGGCGCCAGGACTGGGTCCAAAAGGTCCCAATTGGGACTGGTTGGCACTCGGAACCTGGGTTATGGATCTGCTACCAAGGGAGTTGGGAAAACCCTGACCTTTTGGAAGCAGAGATCATCACAGTACCTCCCCTCAAGGCCCCTCCCAAACCGGGCTTCTCCGGGGGTTTTGGCTTGTCAGGAAATGTTCGGTGAAATCTTTTGATTAGGCGAGGAGTGTGGACACATTCAGCAGGTTCCCAGGATCTCTCTTGGGGGCCGTAGCCTTTCAAGTCAATTAGGTAGAATAGTTTAGATTTGGAGATCTTGGAGTCCAGAATGCTTTTGACTTCAAACTCGAGTTCTCCATCAACTAGGATAAGTTTTGGAGATTTGGTTAGTCGGGTTTGAGGTTGCACGGGTTTTGATAGAGAGACGTGGAAGACCGGATGTATCTTCATGTGCGGGGACAAGTCCAATTTGACCGCTACTGGGTTTACTATGGTAGTGATGGAATAGGAACCAAGGTATCTTGGGTTGAATGTGCGTGGCCCTTTTAGAGGTAGATATTTGGTGGATAACCAGACTTGATCCCCTACTTGATATTGAGGGGCTTCCTTCCGATGTTGATCTGCTCCTTTCTTGTATTGTTCTTTAGCCCTTTGAAGGTGAGAAACAGCTTCCGTAAAGGCTTGGGTGATTGTAGAATGCAGGTAGTCTACTGCTGGTGTTTCAGGATCTTGGAGGGGATCCAACTCCGAGGTTCGAGGGTGACTGCCGTACAAAAGAAAAAACAGGGTTTTCCCAGTTCCCGAATGGACAGAGTTATTGTAGGCATATTCGGCTATCCAAAGGATGTCTTTCCAAGTTTTTTCAGTTTGTTGCAGCATGCAGCGTAAATACTGTTCCAGAGTTTGATTGGTCCTCTCGGTTTGTCCGTCGGTCTGAGGGTGGTGACTGGTCGATAGTCTCACATCAATTTGAGCCGACCGACAGCAACTTCGCCAAAAATGAGAAATAAATTGACTACCTCGATCCGAAATTAGAACCGAAGGAAAACCGTGCAGTCGGACGATGTTTTCGAGAAATTCCCGGGCCAGAGTTGCTGCTGTTGGCAAGCCTTTGAGCGGAATGAAATGCGCCATCTTGGAGAATAAGTCCACGATTACTAGAATCGTATTGTATCCGGAACATGGAGGTAGATCGGTGATGAAGTCCATAGAAAGCGTATGCCAAGGGCGAGGTGGGATGTCAATAGGGCGTAAGAGGCCTGTTGGTCTTTCCTTTTGACTCTTGTTTTGGGCGCATACTCCACAGGACATTATAAAGTCTCTGATATCTTTTTTCCAAGACGGCCACCAGAAGTAGCGCTTGATCTTTTCTGAGGTCTTGGCCATACCGGGATGTCCTTCCATTAAAGAATCGTGATAACAAGAGATTACTTTTTTCTGTAAATCTGTGCTGGGTAGGTATAATCGTTCTTGGAAATACAATAAGTTGTCCTTTACTGCAAAGTCCTTTCCCTGCAGATGCCAATTCTGTATGTCTGCTGGAGTTACAAGTTTCCTGGCTTTATCCTTAACTTCCTCTATGGATTCTGTGGCGATTACACCCAGAATTCTTTGTTCGGGAATGATTGGTACAGGTTTAGGGTTGATCAAGTGTCTTCCACTCCAATCCGAGAAAGGGCATCAGCTTTACCGTTTTTTGTACCAGGTCGATAGGTAATTATGAAGTCAAACTCGGCAAAGAATAATGCCCAACGGAGTTGTCTAGAGGATTGGGCTTTTGCGGTTTTCAAATATTGCAGGTTTCGGTGATCCGTAATCACAGTAACGGTGTCTCGGGCCCCCAGCAGATAATGCCGTCAAGCCTTAAAGGCAGACTTGATAGCCAGAAGTTCCTTGTCAGTAATCGTGTAATTGATTTCAGGAGGCGAGAATTTGCGGGACCAAAATGCCACGGGATGCAACTGATTGGTTACCGGGTCCTTTTGTGATAGAACTGCTCCCATGGCAAGGCTTGAAGCATCAGTTTCCACGATGTAGGGGAGTTCGGGACGAGGGTGTTTTATGATTGGTGCAGAGATAAATTTAGTCTTCAAATCCTGGAAAGCTTGTTCCGCCTCGGTAGACCATTCAAAACATTTGTTTTTCTTTAACAAGGCAGTGATGGGCTGGACTGTTCTAGAGAATTCGGGGATAAACCTGCGGTAAAAGTTAGCGAAGCCTAACATGCTTTGCACACCTTTTACGGAGGATGGTGATGGCCATTTGAGAACTGCATCGACCTTCTTTGAATCCATACGCACTCCACCAGGTGATAATATGAATCCCAAGAATTCAACTTCAGTCACGTTGAAAACACATTTTTCCAACTTAGCGAAAAGTTTGTGTTGACGCAATCTTTCGAGGACCATTTTCACGTGTTTCCGATGTTCAGATTCCGATGAAGAATAAACGAGGATGTCGTCAATGTAAACAACAACACACACATCTATGAGCTCTCTGAGGACATCGTTCATAAAATATTGAAAGGCGGCCGGGGCATTACAAAGTCCGAAGGGCATGACCTGATATTCAAATAGCCCATACTTGGGGCGGAAGGCCGTCTTCCATTCATCGCCCTCTTTTACTCGTACCAAGTGGTAAGCTCCTCTAAGATCCAGCTTTGTATATATGCATGCTTTTCTGACTTGGTCCAGGAGTTCAGGGATCAAAGGTAACAGATATCTATTCTTAACGGTGATCTGGTTCAGGGAGCGATAATCTATACAAGTTCTAAGGTCTCCTTCCTTTTTTGGAACGAAGAACAAAGCTGAAGAAGCAGGGGACTTGGAAGGACGAATAAACCCATTTGCCAGGTATTGATCCAGGTATTGTCGAAGGTGAAGGTTCTCAGGCTCGGTGAGGGCATAAATTCTACTACAAGGAGGAGTAGATCCAGGTATCAGGTCGATCTGGCAGTCATAAGACCTATGAGGAGGTAGAGAGTTAGCCTGATCCTTCCGGAAAACATCTTGGTATTCTAGGTATTCGGGAGGTAACTGGGGAGTCTCTGAAGAAATTGCTGCCAGTGCAACACCAGGTGGAGGGTGACAAGTAGAGACACATTCTGGAAACGGGACCGTTCTTGCTCGCCAATCGATCAGAGGATTGTGTTTCTCTAACCAAGGTATTCCTAGAATAATCTGAAACTGAGGGGCCTTGATCACATCGAACACGATCTTCTCATGGTGTCCATCTTGACTTACTAGCGTCACTTCTTGATTGGTATGCGTTACTGGCCCCGAGGCTATCTCCGTACCATCCACCGTAGTAATGACGTCCTTTACAGCCTTGGGACAAAGAGTTAGATTCATCCTCAAAACCATTTCATGATCCACATAATTGCAGATGGCACCGCTGTCGACGTAAGCTTCAATTGCATGTAATCGATCCGGATTATCAGGGCTGATGAGGACCAAAGGTATCACGAAATGCGAGGTCACGGAACTGGTTTTCACGCTCGGCAAGAGGACCTCTATTCTTGTCGAGCGAGGTCGTTTCCCTGCTCAGAGTTTGTAACTTTGGTAACTGCAGCTCCTACTGCCTTCTTGGCAGGTTTCACCGGACAGTCTCGAAGAAAGTGCCCTGAGTTTCCGCAATAGAGGCATAATTGCAACTGTTTTCTCCTTTCCCGCTCCTTTTGTGTTAGAGGACCTTTCAGACCCCCTATTTGCATGGGTTCCCCAGAGTCTACTCCTTTGGAAGGAGTTGGCGGTTTGGAAAATACTCGAGCATCAAACTTGGAACGATCGGCCTTCCTGTTCTGCAGTCTGTGATCTATTTGAACGACTAAGTCTATATAGTCCGAACAATCTTGTGGGGGATTCACTACTTGGGCTAACACATCTTTGCGCTCTCCGCGTAGACCTCTATAAAACAGCGTAATCCTTTTGTCCTCAGGCCAGTGAGTTTCCACTATCAGTCTGTTGAAAGACGCAATATAAGCCAAAAGGTCTTGATTACCTTGTCGCAACGAAAGAAGCTCATTGTCCAAGGCCTGCCCCTGTGAATGTCTTGCGAACAGTTTTTCCATACTGAGCTGAAAAGCTTGAAAATCATGGAGGACCGGATCATCTTGATTTACTAGAGGGATCGACCAGTCTGCCGCATTGCCACTAAGGTGCGAAAGCACGAAAGCTACTTTAGCTTGATCAGTTGGAAAGGCTGCTGGCCGGCATAAGAAATGCAACCGGCACTGATTGATAAATACTGCAAACCTCTTTGGGTCACCAGAAAATCGTTTGGGCGGAGCCAGAGGTACATTCCCAGGTAGGTTGATCTGCACTGGATTCATAGAGGATGTAGAAGGAAGACTTCCCCCAGATGCAGGTAACGGGGTCTGTCCGGCTTGTGACTGTAGCAATTGTCTAGCGAGATCATCTGTTCGCTCCTTGGAAATAATCAGTTCCCTTCTTAGAGCGTTCGTTTCCTGACGGGCTGCATGCACTTCTGCCCTTAGTTCCCCAAGTAACTGGGCTAGCTGGTCGGTATCCGAGGTTTCCATAGCGCCTGGACGGGAGTTTTGTGGTAGGCTTTGCGTTCTGTAACGCTCACCTGATTCCCGTAGAGGCGCCGGTCTTGACTGGGCGTATACCGTATCTTCAAAGGTGATGTGTAACACACGGCTGGCTCTTTGGGCTGGACCTCTGTGCACTGTATGTCTGGCTCGAAGGGTAAGATGTCTGCAGATAGAAAATGTGGGATTAATGAACTGGGTTATTGAATGTCTCTCTCTTCTTCCCTTTCTCTTCTCCTGTAGAACCCCAAAGGTTAACGCTCTCACCTTAGGTAAGTGAACGCCGTGCTCTCCATCTGCCTCGAGGCAGGGTGCTGTAACCAGTTTCTTCACTGGATAAGGGGAGCAGGCCTCTTGACTTCAGAGGACTGCTGTCCGTCGTTTACTGCACGAACGGTAAGTTTCGAGTAATTCTAATGTCTTTAAAGTCTTTAGTAATGATGTCTCTTGTTTTGCAGGGTTCCGGCGATGGGGGATGGCGGGCTGAAGTGAGTTGAAGATGGAGCCCGTGTGATGAATAGAAGCGCCTGGAAGCACGTAAGTAAGCGCTTGTTGCCTGCTTCACGATGCGCTCTAACTGTCTTTTTATTTTGCAGGTACAAGTTCGGGGCGGCTGCAGGGTGCCGGAATACCCACTGGGTTAGATGTGGAAAGGAGTAATGGCACGTGAGTATTAAAGTTCCCCAATGTCTTTAAACGCACCTTGTTTTGTCTTTCAGATGCGGGATGCAGCGCCGAAGGCCTCCGGAGTGTGCGAAGAGTTGGTAAGCTTTTGTCTTTCAGATGCCGGAATGCAGTGTGAAGACCTCCGGAGCGCACAAAGAGTAGGTAAGCCTTTAAGATGCCGGAATGCAGCGCGAGGCGTTGGTGACAGCCGATGGACCAGGTAAGTGAAGAGCTGTCACTGAAGACCGTAATGCTAACCTGTTCTTTCTTGTCTTTATAGGTGTTGCTGAAGACTGGATTCAGAATGGTAAGCCTTTTTCCTTAGGCCCAGGATCAGATGCAGAAGACACGATGAGCGTTCTGCTGCTGAGAATGTAGAATAACGCAAAGCAAGATTCATCCATCGGGTGTGGTTTAAATAGCCTCCTGTAGTGCTTCGGTGTCTCCTTCCACAGCCACGCCTAGGTAAGAAAAGAGTTCCTGCTTTCCAGAAGAGTTCCAGTGTTCTGAATCTAGGGAGTGGCTCCTGCCCCACCCAACAGGAAAAGTAGTTCCAAACAGAAGAGGATCAGAGACTCAACTGGCAGGCAAGTAAGCAGCATGGTCTGCTGCAGGTAAGTCCACCCAAGCATTATGAGCCCGGCGCTTCCAGCGCTGGGACTGGGCATATTTATGAGCCTGGTGCCACTGGCGCCAGGACTGGGTCCAAAAGGTCCCAATTGGGACTGGTTGGCACTCGGAACCTGGGTTATGGATCTGCTTCCAAGGGAGTTGGGAAAACCCTGACCTTTTGGAAGCAGAGATCATGACACACATATGACACACATATTGATCCAGTCATGGATGTCCAGTGCTTATCTGAAGCTTAACCCCTCCAAAACTGGATTCCTACTACTGATCAATAATACAGAACACCCTGACATCCAGACCCGGCTCTCTATGAACTTTGAAGGCTTCACACCCCCTTGGGTTCGACATCGACAGACACCTCTCTTTCAAACAGCACATAGCAAGAAAGACTCAAACGGATTGGTATCAACTTTGTCTCCTGTGGAAAATCAAGCCCTTCATCCCTGAAAACAACTTTAGATCTGCTGTCCAAGTCTTGGTCCTCACCCACCTGGATGGTGGTAATGCCCTTTTGGAAGACCTTTCGGTGACTACCCTGGCACCCACTGAGATGTGTCCTGCATGCTGCAGCACGTCACATTAAAGGACTTTGTAAATTCAAACACATCAATCCGACACTTATTGAACTGCACTGGCTCCCAATGCAAACCTGTAACATCCTCAAATCCTGCTGCATCATCTACAAGGCTGTCACCTTGAAGTCCTGAAGTTACCTCACTGAGAGCCTCAGCATCTCCAGAGGCATACAATCCACCAGATTTAAGGACATGCGCAGACTTGAACTCCACCGGTGGTGGAAGGAAAGAACCAGAAGACAGGCCATCTGCCTATGCCCCAAAACTCTGGATCCACCTGCCTCTCAACATCAGACTCGCCCCTCTTGCTTTTACAGTTCCGGAAGGACCTCGACTCTCCTCTTCAACTAATGGCTCTTTCCTAACATCTAGGTCCACACACCCTCCACTCCGAACCCTCCCTGAGACTGGGTGATCTGCCCACCACTGATTCCTCCCTTGATTGCTTGTAGATCCCTTGCTGACAAACTAATTACCCTCCCCTGTTAACTCCCTGCTCCCTTGTTTCTCTGCTTCCGTCACCAAGTTCATCTCCGTATGATTGTAAAGTGCTCCTCTGATCCCAAAAGCTACGCATGCGCTCAATAAATACCCTGATAATAAAAAATAATAATAATACACGTAATTATGCAAAGTACAATGTCTTCCATTTACATTTGGTGCCGATTTCTAAAAAAAAGTAGACCTGTTTAAACCATCTGAGAATACAGACAGAGATTCTAAATCTATTAATAGAGCAGAGATGTAGACAGGATTGTTTAACAAGTGGTGTTTCGAGCAAATGTAGTAGAGCCCACTCTAAGGTGAGCCAGTAGAGGGAAGGGGGCTTGTTCTGCCCCCAGGCAAATGTGCAGGAACCACTGAGCATAGTGAGTAAGAGCACACCAATCAGGCAGGGTTCGGCAGAGGGGGGAAAGGCATGACAATGTCATTTAGATGCCAAGTAAACAACAATGCACAGGAGCATTTTCCAACACATTTTCATGATGCCTTTGTCCACTATATGCCAGTACTCTCCAAGTGTTACAAACATGTTCATACTGATTATTCCCACGGATGTCCATTGTGGTACACCTATATATGCCAGGATTTCCTCATAGGAAAATACTCATGTTTGCTTTGCCCATAATGCCAGTAATGATATTATAACAAAACATGTTAATGCTAGTCCTGCCAATATATGTCAGTATCCGCATGTAGGAACATACTCTGGTTGGCTTTGCCTTAATGCCAGTTTTAAAAAAAAGCCATGCCACAGTATGAAAACCGGTCCTTGCTGGCTACAGAACCCCCCCCCCCACCCCCAACCATAGAAGAACACACATGCTATATTTTCTCCCTAACACAAATAAAACCACAGTAAGAAAACATTGTCTTGTGGGCTGCACAAATGCCTGCCATTTAAGAACACTTAGTATGTTGTATTTGACCTTAACACAAGTAAATTAAATGTCATTCCACACTAAGGAAACATGCCCTCCTCTCCCCCATTTAAGAATACTCATTATGTTGGCTTTGTGCTTAATGCGAGTACAACATTCCATACTAAAATAGGACCCAGCTAGCCCCACTGTAATACCCTCCTCCCCTCACCAACCCCTCCTTACATAACACTCAAGATGGCCTGGTTTTGCCCACAAATGCCAGTAAAACATGCCATACCCCAGTCAAAAAGTTTTCATGCTCCCAGTGCCCTATGCAGGGCCCAGCCTCAAATACATAGACACAGATACACAAACACAATCATACAAACACACAGAGAAACAGAGAAACACACTCAGCACAAAGGCCCTGGAGCTATTGCTTGTAATAGACTTCACTGCACTTATGGAGTTAACCTCTAATGGTATTACAAGTCAGCAAGGTTCCAAAAATCGTTAATAAAAGACCACCTTTATGTTCCATCTGACACTTTTTCTGAACTTGAACTGTTTGCTGTGTTACCCAAGTATGAGGACATTGGAGTTTATCACAGGGCAAAAATGCCTGCAAAACTTGGAAGGCCGCCTTCAATTCTAGGAAGTTTATGTGTTCCCAAGAATCCCCCTTGCTCCATGTGACATGGATTTGGAGATCCTCCAAAGCTGCTCCCCTCGCCAATAGGGAAGAGTCTGTTGTGATGGTGACCTGGTGATTACGGTCCCGGAAGGGGTTCCTGTGATCTGCCCATCACAGAAGATCTTGCAGGAGCCATGATGGAATGGAAACCCACCTTGGTTAGGGGGTCAGATACCGGAGTCCAATTTCTTGCCAGGTGTAACGGAGTGCAGCACATCTGCATGCCACATCAGGCCCAAAAGACACATACACCAACATATATTCATTTGACAGTGAACTAGGAACAGGATTACTGTCTCTAGGACATGCTTTATTTGTGTTTTTCTGTAGGAAAGTATATGACTTATGCCGAGTCCCACAGGAAACCTATGAACTCTAATCTCTGGGTTGAAACGAGGGTGAAGTTCTTTATTATGTCTGACAGACCCAGTGAATACATTGGTTTAAGTATAAACTGCAGGTAGCAAGAGGCTTGAGCTGGAGACTCTGCCTCTAATTAGCCAGCCATCTAAGTTGTAGGTGTTGGAATGCTGCAATCAGTTTTTTGAAAACCCTTGGTGTCGAATTTAGGCCGAAGAGTAAGACTTGGTATGGATTATTAAAAACTGCACATAATTGCAGAAGCAAGGTCAAATTGGGATGTGCAGATATGCTTCTTGCAAGTCAACAGCTACCACCCAGTCACCCGGCTGAACGGATGCTTGGATGAGTGCAGGCATAATCATCTTGATCTTGGGGCAAGACAAGATGTAAGGGGAAAGGTCTAGTACCGTCCACAGACCACCCTTGTTCTTCGGAAAGATAAAGATCCTTGAATAAAAACACTGCTGATCCTCTGAAGAAGGAACTTTATCGCTTCCGTGAACAGCAGCTTGTGCAGCTCCAGCATGAGAGTCTCTCAGTCTCTTTCTAAGATGGGTGAGCGGCTGGGGGAAGAGAAAAGCAGTAGCCCTGTGTACCACCAATATGGGCTAGCTGTCCCTGGTTATGTTCTTCCACTGAGCCAGGTCATGGCACACTCTTCCTCTGACCTGTGAGCTGTGGATCTATCTGCACCCACACTTAGACTGCTTGGCTTCTGGAGTGTGGGGTAGGATTGGGAAAAGAATACCCGGGGTGAAGGGCTCAGTGTTTTTTTTTATGGAGCTCTCGGGACCTGTGTTGCCTACTCCGGCAGTCGTGGAAGCCTCTAAATCCACCTGCTTTTTTAAAGAAGAATGGCTGTCTTTGAAGGCCCGAAGGCCCTGGCATCGCATAGGTTTAGCTGGGGAGGCTACGGACTGCCATTTGATCACTGTTTTTGTTTAATTCAGCTCCTCGTCAATATCAGACCTGAACAGCTCCACCCCATCAAATGGCAGATCCAAGATTCGCTCCTGTATGTCTGGTGGGAATTTGGTGGCTTTCAGGAGCACATGCCTTCTAAAGGTCATACCTATGGTCATACCCATAACAGCTGTGTCCTGGTGGTGACAGGAGATCTGCATGAAGTCATTAGTTACTTGGCGAGTCTGTGCCATGCCCGAGCGGAACTCTACTTTAAATTCAAGGAAAGGAGGGATCTGTAGCTCATGCCCACCGTGGCTGCAACCAATTGCACAGAAGCTGTTTTTTGGCAGATTTCTTTGGTTTTCCCCTCACATCGAGTTGAAGGTGTATGTCCGACATTTCCGTCGATTTCCTCGAGAGGACTGAGGAAAGGACTCTTTAGTCCAACTGAGGGCTTACTGGTACCAGAATCACCAAGTATTCCATAAGCCCTCGCATTCTATCATGGAATGCATGCAGGGGACTTCCTCTGAGTCTTCTGAAAGACCATCTTGGTTGTCTACTGGGTCACCATCCAGAGGAGGTAGAGGCGTGAGATGATCTTTTGGTAGCGGGGGAGGGGAGGGCACATTCGGTTGAGAGCCCTGGTTCCCACTGGAGGCAGTGGCAATGCTTCTGGCGTCATTATCTGAAGTACAGTGGGTTGATTCTGAGGTGTGTGATGAATATGAGGATGTCGTCTCTTCTCCCCTACGGGGAGACCGTTCCCATGCTGCCAGGGCGGTGCATCCACAGAACAATAATCCCCCTGGGGCGGGGGATGCACCGGTGGAGGATTGCATGGGAGAGGACATACCTTATGGTATTAGGGAAGACCCTCCTCAGAGAACACAATATCCCCGCCAATCACCTGACCCTAGACCCCCTTTAACAACCCTACAACCGAGAACAACCCCTTCCCTAATAGGTTCATAAATTGTAGTCATCCTACCCGTGCCCTAGAAAGTAATGGGGTGAGGAAGAATAGGCATTACCTAAGTGAAGATCCCATTCCCAATACTGTGACTAATGAGAACCCCAATTGCTCACAAGGGAATCATAGGATCAGTACTGTGACAAGGGAGAAGTGTGCAGGCATATGGATTACCCATAGAAACCACATTGGGCAGTCTAGTCTTTCCCCAAGTCATATTGACCAGAGCTATTATAAAGGGGAAGAGAGACTCAGTAAGTGGGAGAGAAGCCTGGCCTGGAGGAGCAAGGAGCAGGAATCCTATGTTGTAACAGAAGAGGATGTGGACCATTGTGCCTCTCAGAGAGAGGGTAAACCCTTGAGCGTGGTTCTATGTCATTTCATTAACAGGTACAATTTCGATGTTTTTTTTTACGAGTATGTTTTACCGAAAAAACACATCGAAATTGTTTATTTTTTATTTTTGGGGGTTTCACCCCACCCCCCAAGGCCACCATCCCCTATGCTTTACCTATTCCCAACCCCCCGCACCCCTTATATATACTTTCCCAACCCCCTATAATTTAGATTCGTTTTTTCCGTAAAAAAATGTACTCGTAAAAAAAAAACCCATCGAAATTGCACCCGTCTGAGGAAAGCTAGAGACTCACTCACTTGAGCAGCTCAGCTGGAATACGGACAGGAGAGAGCGGTCCTATGAGGAGGAACCGCGGGAGCTGTGCAGGAAAGCAGCAGACACAAGTGCAATGGAAGCCATGCCGAGAGGAAGGGGAGAACCCAACGTGATCTGCCAGGAGAAGACGACTCTGGTTGCTGCTGACTGAATCCTCTAGACGTCGCAGGCCCCAGCAAAGTGCAGGAGAAAGAGAGCGCATAACCAGGAGGCGTCGGAAGACTGTAAAGCCACTGCAGAGTCTTCTGGAAGCCCAAACGCTACCCAAGCCTCACTAAGGGACGCAGCTAGCTGGGAACCGCTGATACCTGTGAGAAGAAAGGATACAGGTACACGAGGTGCCCGGGAAGTGCCAGAGGTCCAGGGGAGCAGCTGGGTGAAAATAAAGTTGGAAACCAGGGGTCTGAGACCCTGAATAAATTGTATAGTTGGCAGGAGAGTGAACCAAGCAGATACAACACAGTTGTTTGAGCCTGGGACCCGTACCCACACGAGAGAAGGAGGGTCTGGGACCCTGTGAAGAAAGAGAAACAGTCACTGAGAAAACACTGGCTAGGCAGGAGAGTGAAGCAAACTGTGTAAATGATTGCAAGTCTAGGACTCGTACCCACATGAGAGATTGGGAGCAAGAGGGTAAAGCATTCTGGATCTGACAAAAGAATTCTTAGGCTTGATAGCGAACTGTGCCAAGTTACTAGGATAAAGAAGGCACGAACACAAGACACATTACTTTGTGACTTGCCCAGTGACATTTCATTTAAGAGAAAAGGGGTTCAGAAGCCCTAAAGGAATCGGCATAAGATAAGAAGAAGTCTAGGGGAAAGGAGCAGCGCAACCCTAGCACTGGAATCATGTATTTTGTAATGTTGTTTTTGCATCACTTTCTATTACACTAGAGACTGGGAACTTTTCTGTTGGTTGAAACCACAAAACACTTTACTTTGAGAAGAGATCATTCTTGCACAGTTACTTGAGATTATTAGTGTTAGGGACAGAGGTAGGTTTTGAGACACAACAGTGACATACTTTAGTATTCGGACTTCGTGACAATTTCACAAGTTTCCTCTTAGCTTTAGGGATAGAGAAGCATTTTTGTAACCCTTTATTAATAAATACATGATTATAAACAAAGACATGCCACTATTGTGTCCGAGCCTTACTTCCGCACCCTTACCTTAGGTGTCAGCAGTGGTATCAGTCGTAGTAGACACATCCTAGTAGACACAAACTGGGGGACACCGAAATTGACCAACACTAGTTTTCAGCCCCACAAGTTATACTTGTGGGAAAAGCTCCCCATACATTATCTTTTCATCCAATGAGTTGGGTCCCATAGAGAGAACTCAAGTGCCCATTTGCCATCTGGGCCAAAGGATGGGAATCACAGTTTCTCCCTGCCCTTCACATGCTATTTTACCTACCAGGAAGAATGTGGAGGGGAACACTTATAATCTTTGTTTTTCCCCACGAGAATCGGGTTCCCAGTAGGGACACAATTGTCATATCTTTAAAACTCAGGATAGTGTCTATATCATGCCCCCTGACGGAACGTTCGTGTGAGAAAACTAAGACGAGATGAAGTTTATTCTCCTGAATCTCACATGCAGTCCGATTCAGTTTAAAAGTGGCCAGTTGGTGGGATACCAGATATACAAGACCCTATGGGAACCTCGTTACCACCAAAAACCATAAAGGGAAAGATGACGGTAACCCAAAGAAACCTCCCAGTGATAAGACGATACCAGAAATGTTTTTCTGTTCCCTAGAATAAGTGGTAAAATGCAAGTCCTCATTAGAAACTAAGTGCCCTCCCAATTACCAAAAATCTAGGGAGACCTTCTTTCCAGTAGCCACAGGAAGCCATAAGGCCACAGTCCCTACATCATCTTTCCAAGGTGATGATACTTTAGCACTCGGGAGAGCGGTGGTGTCCTTTGGCAATAAGAACACCATTTCCAACCCTGAAGGCTAAAAAACAAACCTGAGCCGTTGGAGGAAAAATCACCACCAATTTTCCAAATCACTCCATTATGTGAAGAAACCTACGGATCCCTCAATGAAACCATGCCTAAAGTCTCCTCCAAGGTGGCCAGGGAAAGGCAAACTGTTCCTAATTCTGACCTTGGGGGCGGTGTACTGCGGGAGGATCACCTGGGAGGAGACAGGGCCCAGGGTGGTGTGGAGATCTCGTGGGATGAGACACATTATTTGTCCTTTGAAAAGAAATACCTTTCTGGGTTGCCAAAATAGGTAATGGCATATTGCCAATCTAATGTCCCTGATCCATATACAAGACCTGTGTCACGTTTCGCCCGTGGCAACTCAGGAAGCGCTGGCGACTCCATTAGGGATGCCGTTACGTTGGCCACATTGCAGTGTTAACAGGCTAGTTCTTTTTCAAAGATGGCGGCGGCCACCACTATTTACGAGCACACAGAATCTGGCTTGGATGGTTGCAACCCGTCTTTTACAGGTGATACGTCCGTAGTGACGCTCTGTCTCTGCTTTGCCTCTTTTTGCTCTCCCACTTTCCCGCTGCCTTGGAACCCTGCTTCCAGTGACGCCTTGCCTTTGCTCCTCCTTCCATCCATTCGGAGATCCATGCTGGGTCCCTGGATTCTCGCTGTTCTCCAACCTTCTTCCTTTACCTCTCCTATCAGCTCTCTCTCTCCATGGTTTAAAGGCTTCTGTCGTAGTCCTGGGCTGCCACCAGTTACTAAGACTGTCCTGGTCTTCTCTTGCGCAGCATTGCATTCCCATTCTATTGAGTGCTACCTATAGCCACTGCCCGTTTCTCACACGATTCACTTTTCCTGTGCTTTCTGCCAGTGGATCTCCATGGAGAGACTTGTTCTACATTTCCCCCATCTCCAGGTCTGCTTTCACGCTTGAACCACACTGCCACTGTTACGCTAACTGTTCACAGTCTGTGCCATAAGGATCCCTTGAGTCTTCTGGGACCATACCATTGACTCCTCCTTCAAGACAGTAGATCGTATTACCAGACCCCAGGGTTTTTTCAGCCGCAAGGTTTTTTCCCTGGTAGGGGTTAGCTCCTCGGGGTTCCCCACTACTCGCGGTGTCTATCACCAGGGTAAGGTGGATTCCAGAGGATGTCGCCCTTATCTCTTAGATGAAGGAGAAGAAAGCAAAGAAGAAAAGGACAAGCAGACGAAAGAAGTAGACAGAGGTCTTGGACAGCTCATCAGAATACCGAGGCGAGGAGGGACAGGGAGACGGATCACCAGTTTCTGAGAACCTGTGACCCGGGGTACAAGTTCTGTTAAATCAGAGCATACCTTAAGAACAGAAGAATCCTATAAAGTATCCCAAATTAAACACCCTTCTTACTACCAAGGGTATAATGTAAAGGAATCTGGAAATGTTATCTTAGATAAATGACCTTCATCTTTAATAACTAATTCTGACAGTCCATCTTTTAATGAGTCTAGGGTAAATAAATCTACCCTTAAAATTAACTGAAATATTAGAATCAACAACTTTGCAGAAGGGGACTACAAGTCCCAGAATACCAGCGGTCCTGGGTCGAGGAAGAGGGCAGAAGAGCCTAGAAGCCCACAACCGAAGGAACCCGGGAGGCATAAAAGGCCCCCTCAGGTGCAGATAATTGCAAGGAGAGGAGGGAGCTGGAACTGCAAGCCGTAGCAGAAGAAGCAAAAGGAAGAAGGCACGAGGCAAACCAAGCAGAAATTGGAGAACAAGAGGGACACCGGAACATGGAAACAGCAGATTTCACCTGTGTGCTCTGAGAGGGTCCTGTTCCACCATACTCTGAAGTGCAGAGGCTGCACAGCGGAAGGCGTGCAGGGAAGCTGTCTTTCTCCATGTAAGCATGATTGTCATAGTTGCCGCATTCTGAACGTGCTGGAGACTGAGGCGAGGAGCAGTTACCAAGCCGTGGGTGGCAAAAGGGGATCCAGAAACGTGTGGCCGGACTGGAGACACCGTCAAAGAGGAAGGGTGTGGGTCCTAAAGCAACCAAAAGCAGCAGAAGTTGTGGTAGAGGTCGGGCTGTGGCTAACCGACATGGAGTAAAGTCGCACTCTGTGCAGCTCCTGCGAGATCTGTTTTGATCCGTGCCAGCAAAGGTAGAAGAATCATGACTTGGCAACACACATTCGCAGCACACATGCTGCAAATATCTCTGGTGCTTCAAAACGGAAGATCCGCCCAAACAAGCACAAGAAAGCGGACCAGAAGCCCCATGGAGAAGAGGACCCGTGAAGCAAGATGGTGAAGTAGCGCAGCACACATAACACAGAAGATGAGCTGGGCAGAATATCAGGGCTCCACATAAAGCCAGGAATCTCAACACCCGGGTAACAACTCGCAAGCGGCCAGAGAACTGTGAGGCGGCTGAGGACACCAACGGATGCCACACAGAAACAGCAGCGCGATCAGCACTACGTGAGGAGGAGGACCCGGAGGCAGGATCTGGCCAAGAGCACAGGCGTCAGAAGGTAGGGGGAGAGTAGCTGCAGGCGCGTGCGCACGCAATAAGACCCCCCCAGCTGAGGACAGTGGTAGGAGGCAAACGGCTCACCCGGCTGCATGGAGAGCCCGATGGCTCTGGGCACAGCAGGGCACCCAAGTTACCAGGCAAACCCTGATCTCCGAGAGAAGAGACCAGCAAACAGCAGTCAGACAGCAGGGACTGGAAACAGGGGGAAAGGGTGTAACAAGCCACACAGTGGCCACAACTTGCAACAGCAATATAGCAAGCACCTGCAGGAATACCACTGAGCACAGGTGAGGGCCAGGCCGGGAAACGACTGGCCACCGGAATACATTATAAACTAGCAAATAGCCCTCACAACAAGACAAAAGGCACAGCACCCTACAAGGACATAAGATAGCTGGGAAACCAAAGACCCAAGCACTATACAGCATGGTTCCACAAGCAAATGCAGCAAGAAGTCCCCCACATGCCTCCCATGAGCAACAAAAACAAGACCAAACAATCTACAGTGGGGACATTTGGCAAGAAATCCAGAGGTGGGCAAGACTCAGACATTATAATCACTTGGAATTACATATGAGTACAATTTCAATAAAGAGTTCAATAGAGAGTTTGTGTTTATAAAAAACAATTTTTGCTTTTTATTTGCATCTTGATATACCCAACGCGTTTCGAGTTGTGTACACTCTTCATCAGGGGCAGCATATTCAGCAATTAAAGTCTACAAAAAGAAAGATTCTATACAACAATATATTAGTATTTGTTTAGTACAATTTGTGTTAATCGAACATATCAATTAAAAAAATCACGATTGTTATTTTTAAAGAATGAGTATCTTTTTTGTAACAAAACATCCTGTCATTTGTTTAGTGACCCCATTGTGACTCATCACTAGAAGAGCAAATATTAATGTGGAGCGGTGTTAAATTCTACGTGAGTATTAAAAAAGATATTTGATATGTACCAGAAGTGGCCTGGTCCGTCTAACTCTTGCACTCAATGCGGGGAAGAAAGGGATTATGTGTATTTAGAGAGAAAAGATACAAGAGGAAAACAAGGATGATGTGCATTCTAAACAGGCATAAAGAGTGAAATGGAAAATCGTTATCTTACCGAAATAAATTTTCCCAAAAAAAGGAAAGCAAAAGTTGCTGGATAAATCAGTTGGAATTAGCTGGATGTGCTCCAGACTTTCAACCAGGTAAATGTTGTAGGTGTCTTAAATGTAAGTAACCTAGTATCTACAAAAGGAGGAATGTATGACAAGGGATTTAGTATACTCAAAGGATCTAGGCGTAAGCCTATTGTATTTGCTGTAAAGAGTACTTACTAGATCATCACCGGCGAGTAGGGAAGCGTCCGAATGCGGTCAGGAGCCGCGAACGAGTGAGCTAGTTGATGCACGGCTGTGTGTGTTTATATAAATGGCGGCTGTGACGTCATACGCGCATGCGCCAGCGACGTCAGACGATGTTGTGACGTCACTCACGCATGCACAAAGTCACGTAAACAATGCCAAGAAAGATGTAAGTGTCGAAATATTTAAATGGATGGAGGAACGGTTGATGCCGTTATTGATAAACATAATGTCCTCTTTGAGAAACATAAGGGTAGAAAGAGAAGTAAGTGCCGAAATAATATCATAATTAAAATGATGCAAAGGATCGTGAATGCCTTTGGTTAAGAGCCTAAGGGTGGATCGAAGGGGGTATACCAGAGAGTACCAGGTGATAGTGTGGAGTAAATGATCCTATGTCTAAATAACCGTATTGTGAATAATATGGTCGGAAAAAGACCGGGAGGGCCGGTGATAAATAGATGCACGAAAAGTGGATGTAGATGGTGTATATCAAAGTGCCTAGTGCATTATGTAACAGTAAAATAAGAAAACCTAAAATCTCAGTTTGTACATATTTCAAAGCAATACAAGCAGATGTTTTTTAAGTGTACAAGGAATTGTATGTAGTCACTGACCCAACATTTTGTGGGTGTACATTCTAATGCCAACTAGTGGCCAACATGAATACAGAACGCAAACATTAGGAAACAGCAGACGAATCTCAGACATGTTTGATGTAGAATACTTAAATAGTGTTTTAGCATGTAGTATGTGATCTGAATTATAGAAAGGGGCCCAAGTAGTAGTCCTCATTGATTCCAAGAGGGGTCATGGCATCCAGTTTATTAATCCAAAAGAGTTCTCTTTGTGCCAGGAGTTTTGGAAGATTACCACCTCTGCTCAGAGGTCGTAAAAATTCCAGTACCACAAATCTCATTTGTGAAACATTGTGTTTCTTGTCTCGGAAGTGTCTGTACACTGGAGATTTGCAGTTTTTTGTCCTGATACAGGATTTGTGCTCTGTCCACCTGTCTTTAACTTTCCTGTTCGTTTTCCCTACATAGTATATGCCGCATGGGCAGCGGATGGCGTAGATTGCATTTTTCGTATCACATGTTGCAAAGTTCCTTAGCATGATTTTTTTGTCATTGTAGGGATGTCTGATGTTGTCGCCTTTTATCACGTTGTTACAATGTTGGCAATGTAGACAGGCAAAGGTGCCTGGTTTTTGTTTTCTGAGAGTGATAGTTTGGGTTTTTCAGCTTTAATCAATTGGTCTCTCAAGTTCTTTCCTCTTTTAGAGGCCATCATGGGAGGATCCGGAAATAATTCAGCAAGCGTACTGTCCGATTTGATTAGGTCCCAATTTTTGTATATAATTCTTTTGATCTGGAAACTTTGGCTGGAGTATCTCAGTGTATGAATAAGCCCTTTAATAAGCAAATCCCCAGTGTACAGACACTTCTGAGACAAGAAACACAATGTTTCACAAATGAGATTTGTGGTACTGGAAGTTTTACGACCTCTGGGCAGAGGTGGTAATCTTCCAAAACTCCTGGCACAAAGAGAACTCTTTTGGATTAATAAACTGGATGCCATGACCCCTCTTGGGATCAATGAGAACTACTACTTGGGCCCATTTCTATAATTCAGATCACATTCTACATGCTAAGACACAATTTAAGTATTCTACATCGAACATGTCTGAGATTCGTCTGCTGTTTCCTAATGTTTGCATTCTGTGTTCATGTTGGCCACTAGTTGGCATTAGAATGTACACCCACAAAATGTAGGGACAGTGACTACATACAATTCTTTGTACACTTCAAAAACATCTGCTTGTATTGCTGTGAAATATGTAGAAACTGAGATTTTAGGATTTCTTATTTTACTGTTACATAATGCACTAGGCACTTTGATATACACCAGCTACATCCACTTTTCGTGGATCTATTTATCACCGGCCCGCCCGGTCTTTTTCCGAGCATATTACTCCCAATACGGTTATTTAGACATAGGATCATTTACTCCACACTATCACCTGGTACTCTCTGGTATACCCCCTTCGATCCACCTTTAGGCTCTTAACCAAAGGCATTCATGATCCTTTGCATCATTTTAATTCATGATATTATTTCGGCACTTACTTCTCTTTCTACCCTTATGTTTCTCAAAGAGGGCATTATGTTTATCAATAACGGCATCAACCGTTCCTCCATCCATTTAAATAATTCAACACTTACATCTTTCTTGGCATTGTTCACATTCGTTCGCGCATGCGTGAGTAACGTCACAACATCGTCCGACGTCGCTGGCGCATGCGCGTATGACGTCATAGCTGCCATTTATATAAATACACGGCCGTGCATCAACTAGCTCACTTGTTCGCGGCTCCTGACCGCATTCGGACACTTCCCTACTCGCCGGTGATGATCTAGTAAGTACTCTTTACAGCAAATACAATTAGGCTTACGCCTAGATACTTTGAGTATACTAAATCCCTTGTCATACATTCCTCCTTTTGTAGATAATAGGTTACTTACATTTAAGACACCTACAACATTTACCTGGTTGAACGTCTGGAGCACATCCAGCTAATTCCAACTGACTTATCCAGCAACTTTTGCTTTCCTTTTTTTGGGAAAATTTATTTCGGTAAGATAATGATTTTCCATTTCACTCTTTATGCCTGTTTAGATTGCACATCATCCTTGTTTTCCTCTTATATCTTTTCTCTCTATATACACATAATCCCTTTCTTCCCCGCATTGAGTGCAAGAGTTAGACGGACCAGTCCACTTCTGGCACGTATCAAATATCTTTTTTAATACTCACGTACAATTTAACAGCGCTCCACATTAATATTTGCTCTTCTAGTGATGAGTCACAATGGGGTCACTAAACAAATGACAGGATGTTTTGTTACAAAAACGATACCCATTCTTTAAAAATAACAATCGTGATTTTTTGAATTGATGTTATGTTCGATTAACACAAATTGTACTAAACAAATACTAATATATTGTTGTATACAATCTTTCTTTTTGTAGACTTTAATTGTTGAATATGCTGCCCCTGATGAAGAGTGTACACAACTCGAAACGCGTTGGGCATATCAAGATGCAAATAAAAAGCAAACATTGTTTTTTATAAACACAAACTCTCTATTGAACTCTTTATTGAAAGTGTACTCATATGTAATTCCAAGTAATTATAATTGCTTAAAACTCGGAACTTAATCTCCATCAGGCCATCTCTGGCCTTTCAGAAAGTGTGCAGGGGACGTAGCTATCCTCACTGGATTCCTCTCTTGTTCTCTGTATATATCCAGCCTAGATACCAAGGCTGTGTTTTTCTCCCCCGCACCTTGAACAATTTACCATAATGTTTATTTCTCTGATTACCTTTCATTGAATTACACTTATTTTGGTGTGCAAGTGTGTTTTCCTGTGTTGGTTATCAAGACTCAGACATAACCACAGTGACACAATCAAACATGGAAGAGCAACAAGGCAGGAACCAACAAATACTTTCAGCCATTGCAACCCTAAAATCCGTGCTGGAAGCCAAACTAGATGCTGTGATTATAGATAGGCGGCGTCTGAGACAAGATGTACGCTCCCTGGCGAAAAGGACAGGATCGTTGGAGAAACATGTGGTAGAAAATACAACGCCCCTAAAACAAACCGCAGCAGACACCAGAACCCTACAACAACAAGCACAAAACCTGGAGGACAGAGCGGATGACGCTGAAGGTAGGGCCCGAAGGAACAACGTAAGAATCATAGGCCTGCTGGAGGAAGAAGACAGGACAGACCCGACAACATACATTGAAAACATGCTACAACAAGAAATAGGGCCCGGCAACCTCGGTCAAGGATTTACAGTGGAATGGGCGCACAGATCGCTAATCAGGAAACCGCCACCAGGAGCGCCTCCAAGGCCCATAATAGCCAAAACCTTGAACTAGAGGGACAGGGAAAAGATACTGGCCAATTTCCGAACAGGAGGCACTACACAGAGCATCAGCCAAAATAACCGCATATCCAGACTACACCCTGCTAGTGCAGCGAAAAAGAATGCAATTCAATACGGCGGAAGATAGACTACGTAAAGCCAACCTAAAATACATGCTACTATACCCAGCATGCTTGAAAGTCACACACAAAAACAAGATCCAGTTTTTCGACACCCCAGATGACTCACAAGACTGGATCGACATGGAGGGACTAGCTCCACAACAAACATGACACCCACAAACCAAGCCGACATCAACCAAGCGGATGAGACCCAAAAGGCACAATAATGCCACGACTAAGCAGGAACAAAACCTACCAAAAGAGGTATGTCAAAGAATGCATAAGAACATAGATAGACTTTCACCCCAGAATACATAAACCGTTAGGATACACATTTGAAGTATCCACCTGCCACACACCAGACACCTTATGTATTGCCCATACGGTACATGGGAAGCATGCAGAAACGCCTGAGCATGCTATGTATAGCCGGGTGACAGTCAAAAGTTGGTATAACATTGGGGGGAGGGAAAAGTTATATAGGTTGGTTTGCGCAACCTCAAACCGAACGTTTACCAAAGGACAATAATAGTCAGCAGATTACAGAGCATCACCCATTACACAAGACAAGAATTTCGCTAGGAAGAAACAGACATTACCACACCACCTGAAACAAGCACAGATGGCAACAGCCCTGACACTGATCACGTGGAATGTTCGTGGTCTAAATAACTACATTAAAAGGAAGAGAGTGATGGCATACCTATGCAGACAAAAGATAAACATTGCTCTACTGCAGGAGACACACTTGAACTAAGATAAGCAGAATATGCTAGCCAAGAGATGGAATGGTACCACGGTGGGGTCCACATACTCAGCATATGTTAGTGGAGTGCTGGTCATGATAGCACCCACAGTGCCCCTAATAATTCTACACATGATCCCAGATAACAAGGGCAGAACAGTCCTAATTCAGGGGTTCCTTGAAAACAAATAGATGAACAAGTTACTTCTTACATTGTAACATTCTTTCAATGGGATGTTCCTCCGACGTATTCCTTATCTATGATATTTGTATCTCTAGCTTGCTGGCCTCGGAAACTTTTTTCCCAGTAGAGGGCGCTGTGCGTCGACGTCCGTCGAGTAGGTGCTCCTCGACGGCCACCGTATCGACGCCGACGTCATCATGCCTATAAATGGCCATGCGCAGCGTCCGTTGCTCAGTTCCGTTTTGTAGAGTAAAGTAGTTATTGTATGAATGGTTACTACCCTTGAAGGAGCGTAAGCTGCAACCACAAGGGAAATGTTACTGCGGGGATGGATGGGAGGGGCGATAAGGAATACGTCGGAGGAACATCCCATCGAAAGAACGTTACAAGGTAAGAAGTAACTTGTTCTTCGAAGGGATTGTGTCCTCCGACGTATTCCTTATCTATGATAGACTCCCATAGCAGTGGTATGTGATTGGTGGCGGGAGTAAGAGATGCCATATTACCCTTTAAGAATGAACAGAGTGTAACACAGCTTTGCCAAATCTAGTCTCTTGACTAGAGGAGGAATCCAGGCTATAAAATTTGGTAAAGGTATGTGCAGACAACCATGTGGCATCCGCACATATGTCTCTAATTGGTACCCCTCTTTGAAGAGCTGAGGATGCTGCGATACGCCTGGTCGAATGAGCCCTTAGATTTTGAGGGGGCTCTTTCCCTCCCAGTTTGTAGCATTTCAGAATGGCTAAAATAATCCATCTGGAGATGGTTTGTTTGGTTATTGGTAATCCTAATTTATGTCCTGCATAACCTACAAAGAGTTGGTCTGCTTGTCTAATTTTAGCAAGTCTACTGATATAAAAACTCAAGGCTCGCTTAAGGTCCAGCCTGTGTAGTCTCTCTTCCTCTTTCCCCGGATGGGGAGGAGGATAGAATGAAGGTAGAGTAATCTTCTGAGTAATGTGAAATTCCGAAACTACCTTTGGGAGGAAGTTAGGCTTCACCTGTAGCACTACTTTGTCCTTGTGAAAAGTTGTATGAGGAGGTTTACAAGACAGGGCTTGTATCTCGCTAACCCTTCTAGCAGATGTTAATGCTACCAATAAAACAGTTTTAAGGGTGAGAAACTTCAATGAACAAGAGTGGAGTGGTTCAAAAGGAGCACCTTTTAGGAAGTTTAAAACTAGATTTAAGTCCCATAAGGGAACTTGGAATGGTCTTGGAGGGTAAACATTAGTTAGACCTTTCAGGTATTGTATTACCAATGGAATTTTGAAATACGATGGCGCCTCTGCAGTGCGCTTAAAGATCGACAGCGCTGCGAGATAGCCCTTAATAGTGCCAATTTGAAGGCCCAAATTAGCCAAATAAAGTAAGAAGGATAACACCGCAGGTGTACCACATGAAAAAAGGGTTCGATATTCTTTTCTCTGCACCAGCTGCAAAATGTATTCCAGCGGCAGCGGTATAGAGTCTTAGTTGCTGGTCTTCTGGCCGAAAGCAACACCTCCATGACGTCATCTGGAAGGTCCCAATCCTTGTACCTCAACCTTTCAGATACCAAGCGTGAAGGTTGAGGGTCTTGATGGCTGGATGGAGAACCTGACCTCCCTTCTGCAAGAGAAGATCCTCTCTGTACGGTAGACGAATTGGAGGACAGATGGACATGTCCAGAAGGTCCGGGTACCACGTTCTCCTGGCCCAATCCGGGGCAATTAGGATCATGGTCTTCCGAAACCTTCTCAACCTCCTGATCATTTGAGGAATGACAGGGACCGGAGGAAACGCGTACAGAAGTGGGAACTCCCAGTCCACTATGAACGCGTCTCCTAGAGCTCCTCTCGGGGGAAATTCCCTTGAGCAAAATCTGTCGCACTTCCTGTTGATACTGGTGGCGAACAGATCCACTTGAGGGGTTCCCCAAAGGGCGAAGATCTCTTGCAGGACTTCCTGAGCTATCTCCCATTCGTGGGAGACTGTGTTCTGCCTGCTCAGAGCGTCCGCTGTCAAGTTCTTCTCTCCGGCTAGGTGAATTGCTGATAGAGAGATTCCTTCCTGAATTGCCCAAAACCAGAGCTGCATCGCCTCTCTGCACAGTGGCAGTGACCCTACGCCTCCTCTTTTGTTGAGGTAGTGCATGGCCACTGTATTGTCCGTCATTATCAGGACGTTTCTCCCCCGTACAGATGGCAGAAAAGCCTTCAGTGCCAGTCTGATGGCTCTCAGCTCCAACAGGTTGATGTGTAGTCTGGACTCCGATGGAGACCAACGACCGCTGATGGTCAAGTCGTTGGCATGGGCTCCCCACCCCATGAGTGAGGCGTCTGTGACTACTGTTATCTCCGGCCATGGTTGGCAAAACAGTTCTCCTTTCAAGATGTTCTCTGGAGAGGCCACCATTGAAGGTCGTGGGCTACCTTGTCCGGAATCCGGAGGAGATCTGTCATCCTCCCTGAGAATTGTGACCACTGAGTCCTCAGTGCCCACTGAAGGGATCTCATTCTCAGGCGAGCCTCTGGCACAAGGAATATGCAGGAAGCCATGAGTCCTAGCAACCTCAAAAAGTCATAGGCTGGGAGACGTTGGGCATTTTGAAACCTGGTGACCATCTGCAGAATATCTTGAGCCCTCACCTCTGGTGGCGAGGCTTTTCCCAGGGACGTGTCCAGGACTGCTCCAATGAACTGGAGTCTCTGTGATGGTATCATCTGTGACTTCTTTAAATTGAGGGAGAAGCCCAGCCTGTGAAGGGAGTGGCAGACATAATCTAGTTGGATCCAAGCTTATTCCGAAGAAATTGCTCTGATCAACCAATCGTCCAGGTAGGGGTAGACGTGAATCCCTTCCCTCCTTAGACTTGCAGCCACAACCGACACTAGCTTGGTGAAGACCCTCGGGGTGGAGGTCAGCCCAAATGGCAGAACTCGAAATTGATAATGAGAGTTGCCAATTGCGAACCTCAGGTACTTCCTGTGCTTGGGATGGATAGGCACATGGAAATAAGCATCCTGAAGGTCCAGAGATACCAACCAGTCCTGAAGCTGGAGGGCCTGAAGGATCTGAGAGAGAGTTACCATCTTGAACTTGTCCTTCCTGAGGAACTTGTTCAATTCTCGTAAGTCCAGGATGGGTCTCAGTCCTCCATCTTTCTTTGGTATGAGAAAGTAGGGGGAGTACCAGCCCTTGTTCCTGTCCGCTATAGGTACCGGTTCTACGGCACCTTTCTCTAGCAGGTCTACAACTTCCTGCAAGAGGAGCGGATCCGGCACTTTCAGAGAGCTGTTCCCTGGTGGATGTCTCTGAGGGATGCGTAGAAAAGGCAGGCAGTAACCTTGGGCAACTGTCTCCAATGCCCAAGCATCTGACGTAATAGCCTGCCATTCCGTCAGATGGTGAGTTAACCTGCCCCCTACAGGTGTCTTGTGATGGGAGACCTCAGAGTGGTTTGGGAGCGGCTGATGCAGTTGCCGAAGGTAAAGCGGCTCCTGCTCCTGCTGATGCGGCTTTCTTTCCTTTACCCCGTCCACCACGGGTAAATTGTCCTTGGCCTCTTTGAGTCGGCCGTCCTCTGCCTCTTCCATATGAGGAATAATAGCGAAAGGACCTTCCTCTCCAAGAGGATCCTGATGGACAAAAATGAGTTTGTCGGATTGCAGCTCCTAGTGACTTAGCTGCTGCTTTAGTTGTTTGTAGTTTTTCCAAACTGTCATCCGCCTTTTTACCATCAAAGGGCATATTTAAAAGTCTGGCCTGTACGTCAGAAGCAAAGCCGGACTTTCTCAACCACGCATGCCTGCGGATTGTGGTACTTGCCGCCATGGCCCTGCTGATACTGTCAGCAGAATCAATGCCAGTCTGAAGGGACTCACACATTGCATCTTTACCATCTCTGATGATATTTAAAAATGCGTCCCTTTCTTCTCCTTCCGGTATGCAGTCAGCCGACGATGAAGCCCACTCCCAAAGAGTGTGGCTGAACCTAGCGAGCGTACAAGTTGCATTAATAGATTTTAAAGCCATGCTACAGGCTGAGAAGACTTTCTTAGCCATGGCATCATATTTTTTATCATCCCTATTCTGAGGAGCAGTGGGGTAAGCAGAAGTACTGCCTGATGAAGTTGCAGCCTGGACCACAAGACTCTCTGGAGTAGGGTGCTTAGATAGGTATTCAGGGTCAGCAGCAGATACCCTATATTTCGCTGACAACTTCTTGTTAACCGCAGGGACAACTCCAGGAGTTTCCCAGTTAGTTAAAATCTTTCTTTGTAAAGCAGAATGAAAGGGAACCACAGGTTCCTCCTGTGGACCTTAATCCAGAATATCTGTGAGGTCATCCTGTTGAAAAACAGGTGAAGGCGCAGACCAACCCATGAACTCCATAATTCTTGACATTAGGGTTCTATAAGGGGTATCAGTATGTTCCCCTGGGTCTGGTTTGACAAATTCCACTTCTGGGGAAGTGTCTAGGCCACTTGCTTCCTGTAATGCATCCTAAAGGTCTTTCAACCTTCTTTCCTCAGAGGCAAAAGTCTCTGGTTCAGGTAATGTGGTCCGCTGCAGTCCAAAAGGCCTTTCTTGATCAGAATCTTCCCTTTCTTCAAAAATTGAAGTTAAGGGGGGATGCTCTGGTCTGTGAAATGGTATAAAACCCATCTCTAAGGCAGACGGAGCCATCATCAGTGGCCTTGAAAAGGTCGATGTTATCAACGCCGATGTAAAAATCCTCGAAGGCGCCGACAAAGGCATTGAGAAAACTGGAAGAGGCCTCCAAGAACTCGAGAGGTTCGGAATCCTGCTCGAGGATGTCGACGACGTTCTCGATGTCGTGTCGGAGGCTCTCGGTGTAACCGTTGGCTGTGGAGTAGCCGTGGGTCTTTCTTTTATCGGCGTCGATGTCGGCGTTGACGTCGACTCGATCGACGGATGCGTCGAAGAACCCTTCGATAACGGCGTTGATGGCGCCGATCTATGCTTCGAAGGGGCTTTCGACGATGGCGTCGAAGATGCTTTACTTCCCAATGGCTCATGGCGCTTTCGGGTCGACTCTTTCGCCGGGTGCTTCGACTCGCGGCTTTAGTTTTTTTGGGCTTTTCACCCGGGGTATCACCCTCAGCTGACTACGAGGGGGGACGAGGCCGCTTTCTCGAAGACGCTTAGCATTTTTTTTCTGAATTCCTCCCACTCAGCTTGAGAGCTGTGTTTAGTGGGGCAATTTACTCTTTCAGGGGAACTAGAAGACGACTATAAAGGGGATCTTCTTCGTCTTTTTTTCGAGTGTCTAGACCTCGACAAGTGGTAGGAGCCACTTCGAGACCTAGACCGAGAATGCTTTCGACGGTGAGGAGACAAATGTCTCGACTCTACCACAGAAACTTTCGAGGAAGTTAAAATTGACTTACCTCTCTCGAGCTTCCCCTTACGCTCCTTCAAGGCTTTCGCCGTCATGGATAGGCATTCCTCACACTCCGAACACTGGTGTTCGATTCCCAGACACCACAAACAGATCCTGTGAGGATCCGTCAACGACATTTTCTTCCCACAGTCTTGGCATTTTTTGAAACCGGACCGAGGAGTCGTCGGGTCGGAGGAGGAAGCCATCGAGTACGAGTCGGTTTTCTCGAGGAAATGTGAATATATATCGACTGATGAACTGAGCAACGGTATTCCGAGGCACACGAAGCGCGGAACTGAGCAACGGACGCTGCGCATGGCCATTTATAGGCATGATGACGTCAGCGTCGATACGGTGGCCGTCGAGGAGCACCTACTCGACGGAAGTCGACGCACAGCGCCCTCTACTGGGAAAAAGAAATTCCGAGGCCAGCAAGCTGGAGATACAAATATCATAGATAAGGAATACGTCGGAGGACACAATCCCTTCGAAATGTATAATCAATACATACGCCCCGAATCATGACGCCTCCACGTTCTTGAGAGCAATGTATGCCAGAATAGGTCCATATAGGAATAGCATCACGATATTGGGGGAGGGGGAGTGGAGCGATTTTAACGGTTTACGGGAATCACTTCTAGATAGATCAGACAGCAAACTAACATGCCGCACTCCCCCAGCAAAGACCTTAAACACATTATTACAATCATTTGAGCTAATAGACATATGGCAGGGGCTCAACCCCAAGATAAGGAACTACTCCCATTATAGTGCCTCACATGATACACACACCAGAATTGACTACTACTTCACAGGCACACTGGGATAGATTAGGAAAATGTAATTATGCAAAACATATAGAGAAACAACACAAATCAGGGGAGAAACCTGGTAGGATCCTGGCGTGGCTCTACAAAAACAATGCCAAATGAGAAATAATCCACACAATCCTAGTCAGTCAGGGCACGGCACGCAACACACAGCCAGAAATAAACAGGACCTTTCTTGAATACTACAAGACTTTATACAAGGACACCAATGAGGCACTAGCCCTTGAAATAGAAGACGCTCTGGCACAGATTAACATATCCCGCCTGAAAAACAGAGCAGTCACAGAAGTAGAAACCCCAATCACTAAAGAGGAACTAATCGCCACAATCAAAGACCTGCCATCAGACAAATCCCTAGAAGCAGACGGGTTGCCCAGCGAGTTTTACAAAGCATACGCGGAGCAGATAGCCCCCCCACTGTTAGACATTTTAAACGAAGCATATGAAAAGGGCTCCCTCCCTAAATCTCTTAGAGAATCCATAATTGTGCCACTTCCCAAGCCAAATAAACGAACCACAGAATGTAGCTCATACAGACCACTGTCACTACTAAACCAGAACAGTAAAATACTAACTGCTTTACTAGCCAACATACTTAAATGAGTCATAACAGATCTCATTCACCCAGACCAGACGGGCTATGTACCAGGGAGAAACATGACGTGGAAACTACACAGACTACACCGCATTATAGACAGTACTAAAATGTGGGAGAACCATTGCGCAGTAGTTTCGTTGGACGCGATGAAGGCGTTTCACTTGATAAAGTGGCAATGGCTCTTCGCCACACTAAAACGAAACGGCATAGGACCGAAATACACCAGGTGGATACAGATGCTTTATAGTGAACCTCTTGCCCGGATCAAAACAGGACTCCAATTCTCAGACCAATGGCAACTCGAAAAACGAACGAGGCAGGAATGTCCCCTGTCCCCAATGCTCTTCATGCTAGCACTGGAGCCCATAACAGCTTTTCTCAGACAAGAATATGATATGGAGAAGCAGGCATGACAATACATGGTGTGCTTCACCTAGTATCAATGTATGCCGCTGATATGCTGTTATACATACAAAACAGTGAAGAAAACCTACAATACATATTGGATGTACTAGACAGATTTGCAGAACTCTCGGGCATAACAATCAGCAAAAAAAAATCATGCGTGTTCCTGCTGGCTGGACTGAGATAAAAAAAATGAAAATGCCTTACCCGCACTAGCAATACGCTGGAGCAGAGAATCATTCAAATACCTAGGTATCGATATTTATAATGACCCAAAAAAGGAACACCAACACAACACACAGAGGGCACTAGAAGCAGTGTCAAGGTCAATGGACTTCTGGACACCCTCCTGCCCATTTCACTAATGGGAAGAGCTGTGCTGTTGAAAATGGTAGTGTTCCCGAGAATGCTACACTACTTGACAAACATTCCACATAATATACCCAAGAAATTCTTCACTGCCCTGAACGCGAAAGGCAGAAGCTTCTTATGGCTAAATAAAAGAAATAGACTCGCCCTATCCATACTACAAAGACCACACACAGAAGAAGGTATAGAGTTTGAGCTTTATTTCTTGGCTAGCCAAATCAATTTGTCACGGGCTGGTTGTCAGACGAGCTGACACAAGACACCCAAATCCTACAGCCGGCTAGCTAACCTTTTTATCTGAAAGAAATATTATGGGTACAAAATACTCAACTACGACACCACCCACACCTTGTGAAAGCAAAATTACTGGGGTGGGTGGATCCATACTCCCCACAAATCCTGTTGGTGGCTCTAGTGTCGGACAACCTACAAGGACGGTTGAATATATGCAAATACTGGTAACCATGTGGGGTGGCAACAATCAGTGAGGATGCGCTAACAGACTTTTCAACACTGGCAGAACAAACAGGAGTACACCAAGGTCAATACATAACGCATAGCATAATGCTGTGATCTATGAAACAGAACAGGCCGTCTAATACGCAGCCGGAACCAAACAAAATGATAGAAATGTTATTCGATGTGGCAGAGGGAGGGCACACAGTGTCATACATATACAAGCTGCTCCTAACACAGCATGCATTCCTGGGAGAAAAAAATAAAACAGGCATGGGAACAAGACATGGGAGAACCGATCACGGACTTGGCATGGTCGAGAGCACTCTCATACCATAAACCGGTATCTAGAATTTCGAGATTGCAGCTAATTCAAATGTTTGTTACGCACAGAGCATACCTTATGCCCCAGAAAATCACGAAATTCAACAATGCAGAGATGCAATGCTGCCCGAAGTGCGGACTAGTGAAGGCCGGAATGACACATATGTTCTGGTCCTGTCCGAGGATGCAGTGGTTATGGGAAGCAATAGAGCACAAACTAGCAATAGCAGAAATTATACTAGAAGTTCACTCACCACTGGCCTGCCTATTAGGTATATTTCCAAGGCCCAAACGAGCAAAGCACATCAGCAAACTAAAGGACCTGGCATACGCACTAGCAAAGCACAGAATAGTCATGGGATGGAAGACTAAAGAAGGTCCAGCAGTGAACCTTTGGTGGACAGACCTACAAAAGTGGACAATAACGGAAACCTCAGTGTGGCAAAGAACCAGCCACAGGGACCAAGCAGAAAGTAGAAGACCACATGGTTATAGGGCAGGGGTAGTTTTAGATGTGGCCAATGGGTCAAGGTAGTATAGGAGACGGGTAGTATGTATATAGGTGGTAGCCCATGAGGGTGGTGGGATAACACCTGTGGCTTTCCGGAGACTCTGCTCTACTCACGGTCGCCTGGCGCTGATTCCCTATGGTGGACAGCGTCTTCCACGGCTTCCTTGCTTCCCTGCGGCTTCCGTTGGAGCTCCAGTAAGCTGTAGTCAGCAGTCCTGCACCTCAGAATTTGGGCATCCTTCTGATGCTCCCGGTACGTTGGCTCTGTGCCACACTGCTTTCTCAGCTCCGCCTCAGACTGCCAACGAGCCCCTCTCACTAGCTGCACCGGACTACATTCTACAAATCTTCCAGCATCTCAGGAAAGTACCTTCCTGCTGCCACAACTTCTGCCCTGAACTCTCCTCTGTGCGCCGCATCGGGCTTCTCCCTGTGCCTCTTCCCAGGTTTCCCTGCTTTCCTCTCAGCTGCACCATTTTTAAAGTTCCCGGCTCCATAATAACGAGGCCAACAACTAGACCGCTCATGTTGCTTCGTCCAGTCTGTCTTCTGTATTAATGGTGGCCTCCTCATCTCAGTACCTAAGTGGTGTTTGTGTGAGTTAGAATTTACAAAGAGAGAATGTATATCTCTGAGGTGTCTCTTCCTCATTCCAGTACCTGCCTGATATTGGCTGGGAGATGATTTATGGCTAGAATAGGGAAGGGATTGATAGTAACCTATAAAGGCCTGGGGGATGTTGGGTTCACTACAAAAGGGAAATGGGGGATACTGTGTCTCACCCAAGGGTGCCTCATCCCCACTCCCCAAGTCTCCTCCACCCAGGTGATCCTCCCTCGCATATACACCCTGAGGGTCAGGATTCGAAAGCAACAGCCTTTCCCATGCCCCCTGGGAGGAGGATATTTTGGGGGAAAGCAGTGAGGACACCCTCAGATTCATCACATGACCCCAAACAGGATGGGTGTGAAGATTTATCTTTATGGTAAACACAAGTGCCACAAAATCATGTATCAGGGAGGGGCATTTCCCTTTGTCAGGTTAGGTAATGGACACGCAGGGGTCCTCTGGGGCAATAAACAAGAACTATCTTCCTATAAGGTCCAAGTATGTCTCAAAATTAACATGGATCGAAGACAAAGAAGTTCCAGTGTAAGTGCAAGTGGTGGATGAATATGAATTCTGTTTGAGGGTGTGGAATTGCTCCAGTGGGAACCAACATCAAGTGCAATAAGACATTGTTCATTCTTGATTTCAGCAAGGGCAGAGCAGCTCTTATGGGTGTCTTCTGTGTGTGTGGTCAGCGGGCATATAAGCATCTCCCACCATCATGAAGAGGCACAGGTTCACTAACGGCCTATCATTCAGCCATCATCCTGGTTCCTGAAGCCCACTTGACCAAAGCACCCTGGTCTGTCACAGTACAGTTAAACAAGTCTCAATCCCAACCCCCGCAAGGGTGGAGAAAGAAGTGCACACTGAGAGGACAGAAGAACAGATCAAATTATTTGTCCGAAGAGTCCACCAAATTACTGAAGAAAATCCTAGACAAATACCCTTAGCACACCAAAACGGAGTTGTTCTTCTCCTCTCTCTTGCTATCAGGGGTCCAGGCAGCAGCCAATGCCAAATGGATCCAGATTGTGAGGTGGGAAATGATCCATCTGGCGAATGATACAGAGCAGGGGCTGAACTCGATCAAGTGTAAGATGCCAGGCAATACGCTTGATGACTCTTTCGAACTGGTACATCCTGGATCTGTTGATGGCCATGAAAAGGGGCGTGTTAAAACATTTTTTTTTAAATCGGACTGTCATGTTACACATACGTTCCCCCAAGCGATACAGAAAATTGGTACCTGTAACACATCATAGGGCCCTCCACAAGCTAAAGACTGGCATGGCAATTGACGTAGGAGTGGAAGCCTGAGACTGGTTCCATACACTGTTGTCAAGGGTGTCAACATGGCTCATAGCAGTGGTGAAGATATTGGTTCCTATTGTGGTGCTAATGCTGGTGATGTTCTGCATGTGCCAAATTATACCACAGTGTTGCATAAAGACACTCCCTAACAGTGCCATGATGATGGTCTCGATATGGGCAGGTAGAGCTTCTCCTAGTACAAAGAATGGGCATGCTCAAATAGAGGATTCACAAAAGCAGCACATGGTGAGAGTTCAACAGCCTATGGATCCCCCAGGGACTTTAACTTCACCCCCACAAGATCCAGAAAATGATCCAGAGCATTGGGTCAACCTTGTTGTTGATGGGGGTTGCATTTTATCTTACGTGTAGCCTGGAGAAGTATGCTCAGGAAGAGGGGAGTTTACATCATGTGTGCAAGGTGTGGGTACCCAAGGATGATGTATAGAGCACGGGAAGCAGCTGGGGTTAGTTAATGGAAAATTAATTAAAGGGGGGAATGTTGGGATGCACGTTCAGGTCTCGTGCCCAACCAAACAATTCAGATTGAGGAAAATATAATAGTGGGCGAGGAAATACATGTGCGCAACTCCAGGGAGGGTGGGGCATGCAATGTGGGAATAACAAATGTAGTGTTTTCCAATAGTCACAGGAACGTAGGTAGGCATATAGTGTATACAAATGCAAAGGTGCTGCAAGAAATATGTAGGTACATCCATATTTACAGCATGGCCTAGTTTGCCACAGGCCATGGTAGTAGCAGTAGAACATGGCAATGAGTTTCGAGCCACTTCTCCATCCCAACCCCCAGCAGGGAAACCGAACGTAGAGGCTGATAGGCCGGACACATAAAATGCAATTGTCTAGTGTTACAGGCCTGCGAAACCTGAAGGAATGAGAATGGCCGTGCAAGGACTAGGCTCTGCTCGTCCCCGAAGGGCTAGCCCATGGGAGCTGGGGCCGAGGTTTCGAGCTGCAAAAGGTCTGGTCTAGATTTAGGACCCTAGTGCCCCCCAGAAAAATGACAGTCATTTTTTAACTGCCAGATGGAGACAAACCAGACCCCTAAATTCTGCAGAATGTGGTCTACAAGAGGCCAACTGATAAGGGGGGAGCAGGGAGTGAAACATCCTGTTATTTGTACTACGAGGAGCACGAGGTGAGACCAACAAATGTAGCCCTGCGACGGGGATGAATGATGGGTCGCCCATGTATCTGGGATCAATAGAAGCTCTTATTTATTCTAAAGGCCCACTTTGACATTGAGAGTATCCGATGAGCTCATGTTAATGACCAGGTGCACGCCATGTGACTAGGCCCGTAAGAAGGGTAACATATGATGTAACCCGCCAATCAGGTAGCAGTGAACCAAGGTGATGGAGTAGAGGACCACGTGTTAGAGGACCGGGGTAGTATTAGATGTGGCCAATCGGTTAAGGGAATATAGGAGACTGGTAGTATGTATATAGGTTGTAGCTAATGAGGGTTGTGGGATAATATTGTATCCTGTTTGAGTCACGAGTGACAAGTATTTGCTATTTAACCATTTGCGTTCGTAAAACTAACCCAGAGAGCAAGCTCTGCGGCCATTGTATTCTACGGTACCCCCCCCGTCCTCTTTTTCCTTTTTGTATACATTAATAAATCTTCTTTTCCTTGCAAAGAAGTGCACCAAGCTTTTTTCCTCAGAGGATTGTTTTTTATTGGTTGGTTGTCTGGAGATTTACCGTACACCGATTCAGTTGATCATTGGGAGTAAAGTTCCCCAGTTTCATGAATTGATGTCCCAGATCACCTAGATAGAACCGAAGTTAAACCCAGCAGCTTTTTATGGCTTGAGGTCCACACTGGGGTAGTTTATAAATCCTATTCTGCAAAATCATGGGGGTAACTTTGATGGGAAGAGCCCGAAGGAAAGGGGAAAGGTATGTGATGAATCAGAAGATGTCGTCCCTTACCCCCTAGGAGGAGATCTTTCCCATGGGGAAAGGGCAGTGTATCCACAGAACAACAATCCCCTTGAGGGTGGTGCACCGGTGGAGGATCGCATGGGAGAGGAAGCCCCTCGTGGGATTAGGGTCTCCCCTCCCCAGAGAACACGGTATCCCCGCCAGTCACCTGACCCTAGACCCCCATCCTACAACTCTAAGAACAACCCCTTCCCTAATAGGCTCATAAGTTGTAGTCAACCTACCCTGCCCCTAGAAAGTACTGGGACGAGGAAGAATAGGAGTTAACTAAGTGAAGATCCCTTTCCCAATACTGTGATGAAGAAGAACACCAATGACTCTCAAGGGGTCATAAGGTCCGTACTGTGATGAGGGAGAGGTGTGGAGGCATGTGGATTACCTGTAGGAACCACACTGAGCAGCCTAGTTTTATTGCGCAGAACCAGCATAAAAGGGAAGAGAGAGACTCAGGAAGTGGGAGAGAAGCCCGCCGTAGGGGAGCAAGGAGCACACATCCTGTGTTGTAACAGAAGGGGCTGTGGACCAGTGTTCCACCCAGAGAGGGGGGTAAACTTTGAGCGTCAGTAGTGTGCAAGGGATTGAAGGAACCTGGAGACTCTCTCACTGGAGCAGCTCAGCTGGAATACAGACAGGATAGAGCGGTCCTCTGAGGACTAACAGCAGGAGCCGTGCAGGGAAGCAGCAGACACGAGCCGAACAGGAAGCCATGCTAAGCGGAAGGGGAGAACTAAACATCGTCTGCCAGGAGTGGACTACTCAGGTTACCACCGAGTGAATCCTCTAGGTGTCCCAGGCCCCGGCGAAGTGCAGAAGAAAGTGCAACTGCAATGTGTCGGAAGACTGCAGATTTACTCCAGAGCCCGCTGGAATCCTGAATGCTACCGGGGTCTCAATAAGGGACACAGCTGCCTGGGAACCGCCGATACCTGCTAGAAGGAAGGAAACGGATACGCTGAGTGCCTGGGAGGTACTGGAGGTCCAGGGGAGCATCTGGTTGAATATAAAGTCAGAAGCAGAGGGTTCGGGACCTTGAATGAGTTGTATACTTGGCAGGAGAGAGATCCAAGCAGGTACAACACAGCTGTGCGAGTCTGGGACCTTCACCCAAATTAGAGAATGAGAATAAGAGGATCTTCGACCCTGGAAGTGTTGTATACTTGGCAGAAGAGTGAACCAATCAGATACAACACAGCCGTACAAGTCTGGGACCCACCCCATATGAGAGAAGGAGTGTCTGGAACCCTGTAAAATAAAGAGAAACAGTTGATGATAAAACACTGGCCTGCAGGAGAATGACCCAAGCCGTGTAAAGTAAAAGTCAGCCAAGGCTGGAGTGAGGGTGTCAACATGGTCCTTGATGGTTTTGGATGAACAGGGAAGAATCTGTTTTGATGAGACTTTCATAAATCGGACCGGTCTAGAAACATTGTCAGTGGTGAACAAAGGAAAGGAAGAGAAGGACAGTGTTTAGGGTTGAGGAGTCATCAAGGTAGTTGCCAGAAAGGGAGGGGGAGGTGAATTTGCATATCAGCATAGTCTGCATAAGACATACCGATAGAGTCTAGGAGGGTAAATAGTGCTATCGTGAATATGTTATACAAAGTCGGGGTTACTCAGGAACCTTGGTGGTAGGTCGTGCGGAGGCGCTGGCATTCTCTGCAAAAACTCTGATGGATATATCTCCTAAGAAGGAGGCAGTCCATGCTGTGGCTTCCGGAGAGAAATTGGCTGAAGTGGATAAGTGCTGACCTAGGATTTTTTGGTCCACAAGGTTGAAAGCTGCTGATAGATCGAGGAGGAGCAGCAGGGCAGGCATACCTGATTACATCGATCTGGATCTTTAGGTCGAGTAAAGCTGAATCCGTTCCATGGCCTGGGCGAAACCCTGACTGATGCATACCAAGGATATGGTTAGCTTCTAGGTGTTGCTGGATTTGCAGATAGGCTGCTATATGCAGAATTCGTAGCAGGAAATGCACAGTAGTAATGGGATGGTTGTTGGTGGGGATGACAGGGTCTAATAAAGGTTTGTTTATAAGGGGGATTACCCAGGCTTCCTTGGGGCTGGTGGGGGCAATGGCAGAAGGAGGCATTGATGAAGGCGTTAATGAGGGAACTAGGGAGTCTGCACATTCTTTGATCAGACTGGCTGGGAAAATGTCTCCTTTACATCGGGATTGTTTAAGGCCTTTAATGATGGTTTTGACTTCCTCTTCAGAGACATCGGTAAAGTGGAACATGGGAGAATCTTGTGAGCTGATGGAGGAAGGGTATGATGCTGTTAGCGACACTTGCGAATAATCGATCAGGGATTGTTTGGTGTAAATTTTCCGGTGCAGGGTGCCGATTTTAGCGAGCATGGCATTTTGATTATTGGAACACCAGGAGTCATCTTTGGTTATAGTGACCGGTGGGTTAGTAGGGATTTCCATTTCCCTGAGGATGGTGAAAATGTCACAGGTGTTAGATTTAGCATTGGCAATGCAGGCATTATAAGTGGAGGATTTGGCAGAGAGGGTGGCTTTCTTGTATTGTTTAGCAGCTGCAGTGAACAGTAGTTTATTCTCTTCTGAAGGTGATTTCTTCCAATCAGTTTCTGCTGATGGTTTCTAAGAGCGGAGCATTTGGAGTTCTGAGTTGAACCACAAGTTCCTATGTGCTGATGGTTTGATCTTGCATGTTTTGAGGGCGACTATAGTGTCAATAGCATCTGTAAGGGTTTCAGCATACAGGTCCGCTGGTGTGTTTGGGTTATTGGTGAATGGGGGCTTTGGTAAGAGTGAAGTGAGCAAGGAAGTGAGGTGTTCCTTGGTAAGGGTTCTGGGACTCCATGCAAGAGTTGGAGGCAGCGGGAAAGCGATTGGTGTAATGTGCCCTGTTGGTGAGAATGAAAATTGTGCTATATTGTGGTCAGACCATGGGTAGGGGCTGTTGGAGTGGATAGACACCTGACAATTGTGGTCCGGAATCCAGTTTAGGATGCAGCCTTTGTTATGAGTGGGGGTGTTGATACATTGTCTGAAGCCAAGGGTGCTAAATGAATTGGCGAGCAAGATGGCTGCTAGGTCATCAGGGTCATTTAACCAAAGTTGAGGGCTCCTAGGAGAATTGTTTTGAGAGGAAGGTTTGATGCAGGCACCCAGGGTGTGAAAGAGTTTCTCATCAAAGGACGTGGCTGGTCCTGGAGGACGGTAGATGGTGTGTAGGGAGATGGTGTTCGGGTCGGAGACGGGCGGTTTGGTTGACAAGATGTCACAGTTGTCCGGCAGGGTAGAGTTCAGTAATCTGATGGGCAGGGAGTGCCTTGGAATGAGTGCTACTCTTCCGCCCCTTGAATTTAGTCTGTCAGCGTAGAAGATGGTGTATCCGGCAGGCATAGCAATAGAAAATGCAGGGCCAGTATGCAACCATGCTTCGGTGGTTGCTACGATGTTGAGGTTTAAGGTAGTTATCAGGTTGTTGATGTCAAGGGCATGCGCAGAGATGGATCTTGCATTGATGAGAGCGCATTTTAATAGGAGGGTGGGTACATGCCCGGTCAAATGGTTTGACTGAGCCTTGGTGGTGTACTTCTGCTAGGATAAGGGCATACAGGGCTTGTGGGTGCTGCGGGCAACTGTCAGCTTAGGTATAGGTTTAAGTGTAGCAGCTATTCGATCCCAAAGGCGATAGTTTCTTATGACTGTGATTTGGTGAAGCAAGCAGAGGGAGGTGCGCTTGAAAGGTGGTGCAGCTATGGACAGCCAGGACCGGTAATGTAGGTGGCTCGGGTCTGAGCTTGGGGCCTTGATAAATCTTGGCGCTGTTGGGAGGGTCGGAGATATGTTGCTCCAAGCGAGAGTAGCCAAGCTCAGATGCTGGGCTGCGATAGCAGCTAAAATGCTCAAAGTGCAGTAGGAAGTACGTTGCGGCAGCACCAGGCACGTGGGAGTGTGTGATGGGACACTAGTAGTTGTGTGCAGTGGTTGCAATGTTTAGGGTAAGAGGAGATCTGTAATGGCTTCACATTAGGGATGAGGCTGGGGGTGGTTAGGTAGCATTCAGAGGTATATTGAAGTTCACCAGAGTGGGCATAGAGACTAGGTTTTGCCTAGATGGGGCCATAAGGGTTAAGATTAGGAGCACTGATGCAGGATTGCAAGGAGGCCTGTAGTCACGAGGGTTCACGGAGTACAGCATCCGGCCTACTGCTGGCAAGGAGAACTACTCCCTAGGAGGTGAGTGCTCAGCTTGGGCGATTGACACATTAGCGACATCATGCCTGGGAGGAGGGAGGAAGAGTGTAGGCAGCGGTAGGGATTGCAGATTTACTATGCTCTCAGCCGTGCTAGATGGAAACAGCAAAGCGCTTAGGTAAACACTAGGAGAGTGTGCTTTACCTTGTTGTAGACTTCGGTTGGAAGTCCCTGCAAGTCTGCTGCATGGTCCATTCACCAAATTACAGTGAGGAAGAACGGGGGTAGGGTGAGGTGCCAGAAGCTGGTCTGGCCAGGAGAGGCTAAAACAGGTGTAGATGTTCTTAGGAGCAGCCCTTGGGAATGATCCAGCTGCATCTCCCGGCACAGCGATACTTTCCCCATATGTCCTGCAGGCAGCCAATCACATTGCTTAAGGGTTCATGGCTGGATGATCCAGGAGTTGCCCTCAAGGCACAATAGCTGGGAGGAAAAGAAAGAGGAGGGACTGAATATCCCCTCATATTGGGTGACCATTCCATCCATGGGGGAAAAAGCAGAGTTCCAGAAGCACTGGGAGGAATAGGTGGGAGAAATCTTTGTGTCCTTGCTGTTCTCCAATGTACCTTGTGATACTTTCCCAGAATCAGACCCAGGGCCTCATCAGGAGTTTGGCGGTAACCCTTAAATCCGGCGGTCGCGCTATTACTGCCAGATTTAAGGGTCTGCCAAATCAGGGCTTCGGCGGATTTCTCCCCAGCTCTGAGCTGGGGGGAAATCTGCCAAAAAATTGCGCTATTACCGCCGGCGGGAACTTTGCCGGCAGTAAGAGCGCGGAAATTCCCCATTGAGCCCAATGGGGAATGGGGCATTCCCGAATGGGCTCATTGGGGAATGGGGAATTCCATTACCGCCAAACCCGTGATCCGGCGCTAATAGCGCCGGTGGGTTTGGTGGTAGGGCTAATACCGCCGGCGGTAATACTGCCGGCGTTACCGCCCAACTCGTGATGAGGCCCCCAGACTAAACCACAAAACAGCCAACCAATCCTGTGGGCCAAATGAAGTGCAAAACACTCAGAGGCACTATGAAAGAGGGGGAAAAAGAGGGAGAAAGAGAACAGGATCCTGGAGAAAAGCAATCTCATTCTCCAACTGTCGCTGGATACAAAGGGAGCACGCTACCTACAAGCAGATAGTTCTTGCCCTCGCTAACCTTCAGCAGCTACTGACGGTGGGGCTAGCACAGAGGCCCGCTACAAAAATTACTGGCAACCTAGACAAACGTGGACCTAGCGAATGGTCCAGTGCCCAGAGGAAGGAAGCCTGAGGAAGGAGTTTCCTGGTTGACTATAGCAGTAGAGCGACAAAATATTGGCTGCCTGAAAAGCACCCTGAACGAGGGCCATGGGAGAATACCTATTCCATGCAAGGTTTTTGAGAGACCCACTGAAGTTAATGCTGAGAAAACCACATTCTGTGCGAGACATGCTGATTATACTGAAGGACCAAAGGTATAGGGAATATGTCTCTCCCAACCCAAGGGCTGGGAGAGATATATTAAGCATACTGTAGAAACCCAAGTTCTGCACAAAACCTATTTTGAGCACTGAAGAAACAGAGGCTGCAACAGAGTCAACAATAGGAAACCTGATACAAGGAACTGCGGAACCAAAACCTGGGAGAGGTCTTCAGAGTGTTGGTGAAAGAAGGAAGACTACAGATAGTCCAGACTGAGTAAACCCTGAAAGAGCCTTTTCAAAGTGAAAAGTTTTCACTTTTTTCGTATACAAGAAAAGACATTTAAGAAAAGGTTTGAAGACTTTCTGTGGGAACTGTGGAATAGTATTGTTGCAGCCTAGGGTAGCCCAGACTCTAAGGACGTATTACATTTAGCTTTAGACAGAGGAGTAAGGACTTCTTCTAAGTGTGGGTTTTGGAACGTTAGTGTTTGGACAATTGATGCCACAAAGTGATGGACACCTGGATCAAACACGCAAGTATGCTATCCAGTCCTTGTTGAAACATATTCACCGTTGTCATGTGCGTCATTGCTTGGACATACCACACAATGCATACGAAAATTCAGAAACTAGTAACATATGCCAACTGCTTTCTATGATTTATCCTGCAATGTTAACCTTACTCAGACTTAGATTTGCTCATAAAGTCATTTATGACTGATTCTTGGACCTGATTCTTGGCTGGCCATCCTTATGTCTCCCTTGCTCCCTGGAGGGATACGCTTCATGCGGCAGCCAGTTTGATAGTTGGTCCAAATACATAACGCCATTGCGGAAACAACTGCGCTAGTTGCCTTTATATGCACACTGCCTAATTCAATCTTTACTCATCAGACTATTCAATCGAGAATACTGGCCGATTTTGGTGAGAAGCTAAAAAATCTCTGCTCTGGCCATGTACCTCGCCACCCACTAAGCTATGCAGGATCTGGGGTGGTGTGGGGTCGGGATCCAATGGACAACTCCAACCTTCCCTGAGGCAAGGGAAGGATTTGTCACTGTGCACCGCCAATGAGATCTGCTCCTTTAAGGGACTCAGAAACACAAAGACTATTTACTGAGAAACAGGGAAGCCTCCAATCTGCTGTTGCAGGGCTGCAGTACATTGTAGAGAAAGGTAATTCAAGCAAAGGTTTACCATCCTGAAGGTCACGAGTCCTAAACACAGGGAAACATACTCCAGAGCACAGAGACCTGTAATCAGCAAAGACTTGTGAAGTGCCGATCTCCACTCAACGGGGCTGACAGAATGTATGTGTAAACAAGATATCCAGGATGGTGCCAGCCCCAATTATGGGCTTGGCTTGCTGACCTACAAGGGAAAGGGGCAAAGTAGATATTGGAATAGAGGACTGCCTGAGCGCTCCAACAAACCAATCACATTTTAAACAAATATCCCCACCTAAACGAGAATGGTCAGAGAGGGGAGGTCCACGCCCACACACATGGAGAGTCTCCTTTACTGAAAAGAAGGGAATTTGGCAGAAGGGAGTGGGAGTCCAGTGGGAGCAGAGGTCCAGAAAAGGAGCACTGAGGAGGCAGGAGAACCTGAGAAGAGGCAGCTGGTGTGGGATAGCGGAGGTAGAGGAGGTTGGAAACCGCAGATGTAGGAGGAAGTGGAGACAAAGGGAGAGAGGTGTTGAGACATGAGGAGGAGGTGCAGAGTTATCAGAATAAGGAGGTGAAACAGCAGGAGGTGGTATGGTCAGACAGCAGGAGGTAGTGGTGAGACAGCAGGAAGTGGAGAAAACAGTGAGGTTAAGAGAGGTGGTGAGACATCAGGTGTTAACAAGGCAGAAATAGAAGGCGCTGCAAAGGCAGTAAAAAAGGGAAGGTGGTGGTGGACAAACATCGCAAGATGAGCAGGTGGACAGACAGCCACAGGAGGTGATGGTGTGGAGACAGCTGCAGGAAGCCGTGGGGGTGGAGATGCAAGGGAGGATCACCTGGGTGGAGGGACATTGGGGAGTTGAAAGAGGTCATCTTTGGGTGAGACATGATAACCCCCTTTCCCTTGTAAGAATAAACTCTCCCCTCCCCTCCCTCTACCTTCATGTGTTACTACCAGTCATTTCCTCTTACTTCCACTCAGTCACATCACTCTAGTACTGGGACGAGGAAGAGGTGACTAGAAGTTGTACACACTTATATTAATTTAGACCACTACTGAGACGAGGAAGAGACTTGAACATAATTGCGAAGGTCAGGCATGTCCATAGAATATAAGTAATTGTGGTCAGGCAATTGAAATCAAGGACTTGCACCTGCAACCTGTTAACAGGTCACAGGTGCATGAAAGGTGGAACCACCAGCAAGCAAGGGGAAATTGGCAAGAGAGAAAGCGGGCTGGGAGAGGCTGGCCTGAGCGGAACTGGCCTGAGAGGGGAAGAATTCTGCCAAGGAGGGTGCTGCCCAGGAGTGTCCTGCCTGGAGGGCAGGATGCCGGCTACTGCAGAGGAGAGATTGTGACACCGGGCCCAAGCGGGCCATGAGAGGGTTGAGGACACTAGAGTCTCCTATGTCTTGTGCCCACAGCTGGAGCTGTGGGGCAGAGAAGACTCCCAAGTACTGCAGGCCACTGGCAGCATCCGCGGGTGAAACGCAAGCTACCAGAAGCCCGCAGCAAGGTTCAAAGTAGGTGAACACTGCTCACCGGTCTTCCGAGAAGTGTACGCGGAGCCGAAGGACGCCAGAAGAAAGAAGAGAGAATGCCCAGAGGAGCAGCCGAGTACCATGAATGAGATAGAGGAAACACTCATACCGGGCATACAGCCGGCCATATGGTTATGCCGAATGAACTGAAATGTTTAACAATTAATGGTGATCCTAAAGTGAGGGGTTTTGGATATTGAGCAAGCTGCACATTTAAATTAAATGAACTTGAATGTGAAGCAAGTATTATTGAATACTAAATTAAAGGAAGGTTCGGATGAGCTTTAAAATGAAGTGAAAACTAGTGTGAAACATAGTAACATAAAGGTTTTTTAACCACGTGACAAAGCACGTAAAGGCAATTGATGAATCTTTATGAATAAAGAGAAAGGCAAATGATGAGGGCTTATGAATACTTTGAAAGCAAGTTGGTGGAAGAGTGTGAGAACCACTGAGTGAGTTGTTTGGAAGAACACATTGTGGCAAAGCCAAGAGACTGCCAAGGAGAAACCAAAGTGAATGTAAACCAATACACAGGTGCAGTGAGAGAGAAACCTCTGTTGGAAAGGAAACTTAAAGAATAAGGAAAGCTAACAGAGTGCCAAGGGTTATCAGTTGAGTGATCTATGGACGGTGTGCTCTGACAACTGTGCTTAGACAGAGGATACCCTGCTTGTAAAAAGCCAAGTAAAGAAAAAGAATCAACATTTTGGAATAGGATTGCTGAAGTGAATGAGAAAGAGAGCAATCTGCATGAACTATTGAAGAGCCTGAAGGATGATAAAGTTGACCTGGAATTGGTTTTGAAAACTAAGAGACTTGAATTGATTGTGAGTTTACAAGCTGGAAAAGCTGACGTTTTGGGAAGGGAATGCTGAGGCCTTTTTGAACTGTTTTGAACTTGGGGAAGGGGAGCTGGAAAGTAAGCCAAGCTGTAAGATGCTCAGAACTTTATTTGAAACACTGTTTCTTCTGTTGCTGACAACCCTACAAATTGTTCAGAATTAGTTGTGAGGGCAAATACAGGTTTTGGACACAGACAGACTTATGTTGAACTTACTGGCTCGGACAATCCTTAGTTTCTTTAGGTAGGGAAATCCCACCCTAGCCTAGGGCAAGTTAGTCCTTACACCATCCTGACATTTAAGTAAATAAAAGTATTTTATTTAGAACATGCTTCATGATGCCTTCACAGATGGCATGTTTTGTGCCTGCAGTGGTGACCATGTGGAATCGGGGTTCGATTCAGTTCAAGAGGGAGCCTGGGAAATGGCAACATCCAAGGAAGGCAGCAGGCGCGCAAATTACCCAATCCCGATTAGGGGAGGTAGTGACGAAAAATAACAATCCAGTACTCTTTCTAATGCCTGTAATTGGAATGAGTACACTTTGAATCCTTTAACAAGGATCCATTGGAGGGCACTGCATTGCTACTTTGTGCTCCAGTTTTCATTGTTATGTGGATGACACTCTGCTCTCTTTCAGGCTTCCCTCGGCCAGCTCTGCTTCTTCTCTCATACCAGACTGTCTGGCCACAAATCAGGAATGGTGTGCCACCAAATATCACTGCCTTAATGCCAGTTAGAATTAGATCCTCCTCATTGGGACACCCGCTCCCTCCTTTCCTCTCTCTCTCTGGCTGCCCACTCTGGCCCCTCTTCCTGCTCCTTCCTGTGATGCTAAGAACCGTGGTGTCATCTTTGACTCCACCCTCTCCTCCTCTCCTCACATCTATGAAGTCTCTAAGAAGTCAAACTATCAGTTGCACCTCTCCTCGGAGGTATTCTTCCTTTTCTCACTTTCCCCCAGAAGCTCACGGTCTCCAGAGCTCTGGTCCTCTCTAGGCTGGACTATTGCAACAGCCTCTTTCTAAATTTTCCTGCCTCTACTCTTCAATGTTTACAACTTATCCAGAACAGGACTGCAAGACTTGTCCTTGGCCTCAAGCACAGGGATCGTATCTCTCCAGCTCTGAAATCTCTTCATTGGCTCCCCGTGGCTGCAAAGATCAACTTCAAGACCCTTTGCATTGTCCACAAGGCTTTCTAGGGCCTGGGACTGCTCTACCTCCAACTTTCTCTTCCAAAACTTCTTCCTTCTCAAGCTCTCCGCTCATTCACCTCCAGGTCTCTGAGGGTCACACGCTTCTCCAAGCATAGAGTTGGTGGCAGATCTATCTCCTCGGCTGGGGCCTCCCTCTGGAAAATCCGCCCTGCCTCTCTCAAACTTGAGCAGAACCACCTCTGGTTCCGGAAGCAACTCAAGACCTTCCTTTTCGCTTCCGCTTTCTCTCTTCCTCTCCCTGGCTGATGTACCTGACTGCTCCGTGCACTGATCACCTGGTCACCCTCTAAACTCAGAACCCGGGCTCCTGCATGTCCAGTTGCCTTCAAAATGCCTCTGGACTCCCCAATACTTAAGGGTCTGTATCTGCAGCCCTACAGTCCGTTCTCTCTGCACTTATGAGCCACCCGCTGGCTGCACTTGTGAGTTAAATGCACTTCACCCTTCCTCGCCCCCTGGCACTTCTCCCCTTCCTTCTTCCCTGCACTTGCGCTATCTGAATGACACAAGCCCTAGTAAGCTCATTATTTTGTTTCCCCCTCCTTGTCTTGTCATGCCTTGAAATACTTGTGTACAGGCGTGTCACAAATGCCACATCATATCATATCATGCCTACACAAACACGCAAACTGTTGGCTTTGCCAATGCCTGTTTTCTCATGTCATCCCTTTAAAAAATGGACTCCACCAGGCAATCTAATTCTCAGACATCTACCTATACATATTCATTCTGCATAAAACCCTAGAAAGCTATCATCTTATTTAATTGGTGTTGATTTTAATGCAGCATTGAATGATAACTAACATGCAGCATATAAGAACATTTATTACACATTTACATAAAAAATTATGATTTAGAAATTTAGAGACCAGAAAAAATGGTACATAATACAATCTTGAAAATCAGCCTAACATTATATAAACTAAACATGTGTTTCACACAATTTACACATTATCAAGGCTTTGCTTGGGTGGAGACCTCATGACGGTGTCAAATGCAAGCGTGACAAAAATATTTCCTGAAACACTTTTCTACACTGTAAGTAGATGTTGATAACAAATATGGAAATATGGCAAAAGAATTTCTTCTTATAGAGCACTGGACACGCATAAAATGTTGTTGTCAGTGTGACTCATGCAAAATGAAGGGGGATGATAATAGCCGTATGCAACAGGCTATTTTTTCCTTTAAGAAGTGTCACCAATAGCTTCTACATTTAAAGCTAACCTGCAGTAGGAGTATATGGTTTCCACCAAAGGCACAAGGGTCCTGGAATGTCTTCCCAGCGTGTATCTAGTAAGACATCCTCCAACATTACAAAAAACTATATAAAACTCCAAGAGCTTGTAACTATGACGCAGAGAGTTTAAAGTACGCAAATCCAACTGCAATGCACCATTTTTTTTATTACGTTCTTTCATTTTACATTTATTTTGGTAAATATGGTTAATTTGTAACACGTGCGACAGTCAAAATGATCTGAATATGGTTGCACTGTGTCAGTTACAAAAAAAATTTGATAAGCACGCGCGCATTTGCAGGTATGCAAAATAGTTATTCTGCTTAGTAAAAAAAAAAAAAAAAAGCAGAGTAAAAAGGAATTTGTCAGTATGCTCTGACATTACTTCAGAATAGAATACGTATTAGTGCTAAACTGTTCAGGGTTGTTATACGATGAGAAATTGCACACACTGGTCTCTCTGGAGGAGGTGAGAGCTATGGGGAGGAGGCAACACTTCCTCGCCCACCTGATGTCATAAGACTTTCACGACATGTCCATCACGTTTATATAAAAGTTCAAAAGGTAAAAAACTACCAATAGATATCGCCATCTAGAAAGTTCCAGAAAAAAACCCTTCTACAGCAGCCGTTTATATTACATCAGTGATGGGTTTCAAAAAGGAGCAATGATGAAGGGATATATTCAAAGAAACGACTCACATCATGGACGAGGCACATGTCATCCTCTTCCTCATGGCTTGCCCTCTGCTCAGGCTGGTGGATCCTAGGCCTGGTTTGGACATGTATTTTACTCATGTAGCCTTCCTTTGATTCCTAGTCACAGGAACAAAAACAAAGTTTAACTTTTTGCACAACTACTTTTGGGAAAAAAACAGTTGTTGCCCATCGTGCTGCGGTGCATTCATCCCTTCTAATCAGCAGCCTTCCTACCATTTTATGTCCTAAAACATCTAACTACTCCAAACAAAATGAATAGGGAGTAAACATACTAACAACAAAAAAATAGGAGACAACAGACACATAGGAGCCTGTACCCTGCCTCCACTCGAACTTCTACACGGGTATGCAAACCAAAGCCGTCAGCACCCTGGTACATGTAAAATCTCAACCTCAGCTAAAGAGTCCTCAGGAAACAAGAGAAAACCTGGCGCCGCCCGAGGACTGCATCCGGCCTGGCGCTCAAGGAATTCCGAGCAACCCGCCGACAACTAATCAACACAGCCAAGGCATCCTACCATCAGAATACCATAGCAGAGGCCGACAACAAAAGCAGAGCCCTCTTCAAAGCGGTCAAGCAGTGCATCAACCTACTACCCAAACCTGCCATAGCACACGCCATCGAAAAATCCACTGTCATCAACACCTTCTTCATTGATACAATCAGCAAGATTAGCCAACACATAGACGCCAGCTCTGCATCCACCTCATATCCTTCCTCGCAAAATCTCCACAACCTGGACCACATTCAAGACCCTCTTTGACAAAGGACCTGGTAGAAACCCTGGCCGCCCTCAAAGACACATTGTAAGCAGATGACATCCTCCCAGCATCCATCCTTAAGACCCTCCTAGCATCCAATCCTCAAGACCCTCCCAGCATCCAATCCTCAAGATCCTCCCTGCAGAAGCTCTCCTTCCCTACCTGGAGATCATCAACAGCTCCCTAACTCAAGGCACCTTCCCATCGACCCCAACAACCTGGACAAATCCTCCCTCTACTAAAGAAGCCCACTCTGGATCCCGACAACCTAGGTAGCTATCGCCCCACCACCCATCTTCCCTTCTTAGGTAAGAACATAGAGAAAGCAGTAGCTGCACACTTGAAACAATGCATCAACACCAACAATCTCCTCAAAATCTACCAATCCAGATTCAGACCCAGATACAGCACGGAGACAGCAACCATACAGGTGGTCCCCGACGCCCTCAACATCCTTGACAATGGCCACCCATGCCTCCTGGTTCTACTGGACCTTTCAGCCACTTTCGACACAGTAGACCACCAGGCACTTATGGACACCCTACATAGGCGCATTGGGATCAGCAACATTGTCCTACACTGTTTCTAGACCTACCTCACCAACCACAAGCAGTTTGTTCAAATGGATTCCTCTAGATCGCCAATGTTACCCATCACCTGTTGAGTCCCGCAGGGTTACATCCTCTCCCCAGTGATCTTCAATCTATACATGGAGCCACTGGGAGTTCTCTGAGCCACTCACATCAACCACATCCACCAATACGCCCACGACACACAGCTATACCTCAAGATCAACTCCATCAAGGAGATCCATAGGCTCCAAACCTGCCCCTCGCTGATCCAGTCTTGGATGTCCAGTGCATACTTGAAGCTCAATCCCTCAAGACCGAATTCCTACTCCTCACCAACAACACTAAACACCCATACATACAGACCTGGCTATCAACATTGAACTCTGAAGGCTTCAAACCCGAACTCACCACCTGCTCCAAGTCCCTCAGGTTCCACTTCGACAAACACCTCTCTTTCATGACACACATAGCTAGGAAAACTCAAACAGCTTGGTATCAGCTTTCCCTCCTGTGAAAAGTCCAGCCCTTGCTCCCTCCAAACAGTTTTAGATCCACTGTTCAAGCACTGGTCCTATCCCACCTGGATGGGGCAATTCACTCCTTGAAGGCCTCCCGTCATCCTCCTTTGTGCCTCTGAGAAGTGTCCTACATGCAGCCACATGCCTCATCAAGTGTCTGCGCAGATACAACCACATCACCACGGCCCTTATCGACCTTCACTGGCTCCCACTGCACGCACAAATCACCTTCAAGTCTTGCTGCATCATCTATAAGGCAGCCGCCCTCAAGTCACCCAGCTACCTCACAGAGAAACTCTGCATTTCCGGCAGGCAGCGCACCACCAGAAGCCAGGACACATGCAGACTTGAAATCCGCTGCTGCAAACAAGAAAGGCCCAGAAATTAAGCCTTCTCTGCCTATGTCCCAAGACTATGAAACCTCCTCCCCGTCAGCAACAGACTTACCCCTACGTTCCTACAATTCAGAAAAGAACTCAAGACCCACGTCTTCAAGGAGTCTCTCCTCCTCAACACCTAGTCCATCACGTTGCTCCTCGCTCCACCTGACTCGCTAGACACCACCTGCGCCTCTCCTCCCCACCACCTAGTACAGCTGTGCCTCTCCTATGTCCTCCTCTTTATACTACCCTCCGCTGTATATCTGTTCTGTTGTTACCACTGAAAAGCGCTCTCTTATGCATCTGTAATGTTGTACACCTCTGTAAAGCGCTCCGTTATGTGTCTGTATTAGTGGATATCTATGTAAAGCACTCTGTAGCTTGTCGAAGCTAGGTCCGCACTCAATAAATACCATAATAATAAAAATGTTCACTTGAATCTACTTTTAGTAACGCAACTTTTACATGATGTTGCTAGAAAGTGTATCTAGATTTTTTAAGGGCTCTGGCTGTGATTCAGAATTGTTTTACACCCTCTTGCACGGTCTGGCTGTATGTAACCTGTACATTTGGATTTTTCAGATACTACACCTTAGAGGGCAAGACATACTGTATTTTGTTGCAGTTGACATAAAGATCCTGTATAACCCTTTTAGCTTTCTGTTTAAATGTCTGGTTTCCTTATGCTCTCAACCCCATGTATTTATGTCTTGTGTGCCAACCACCAAGTAGTGGGGACCTAGAAAATACTACAGCAGTGGGTTATGCGTTTTAGGACAATATACTGTTTTTGTGCAGGAAAAGGGTATTTTAACTGTGTGTTAGAATGTCTGGTTCCCCATTTCTCCCCATCACTATATGCTGTGTGCCTATCCTTAAACAGTGGACCTACAAAGTATAGGGGAAAGGAGGTCTTTATTTTTTTATTAATTCTTTTTATTCTATGCATGTTACTTGCAGAAGCATTTATTTGATCTGATGAAGGTATATATGTGTAACATAATAAACATATATATTTTTCAGTGTGAGGTGTGTTTTCATTGGTGTTCAAAATAAACATTGCAATTAGAAGAAAGTGTGGTGTGTTTTCTGATTTTCAAAGCCAAAAATGCTAGACTGGCCGGACCAGGATAGGTTCACTCAATGCGCTCGGTAGAGGATTGGTAAAATTATTAAGGATGATACCTTAATCATCCCCGACCCACACAGTTGGAATTTGCAGGGTTGACATACAGTACAGAAAATGTGGAAACAATTTGGCATTAAAACATGGGACGTCTTGTTAGTGGATTGATTATTCTGTTAGGCTGAAAACTTTATGCCCCAACCACCTGATGACTATGAAGGTTCATCAATTTCATAGGTCCAAGGCTATTCTCCAGAATCATTGGCAGGATTACCGTAACTTGATGTGAGCAAGATTGTGAATATGGTGATAAAAGCTAACAGTAAACCCTATGTAGACCGAAGAGGGTGATGTCACCGAGGACGATAATGAAGGCTCAGCAAATGCTACAATGTAACTATGTTAGCTACATTACATCTGTGTAGTACTATACAATCTCTCAAACTAAATAATAGAATTACATGACTTGCATGCTTTGTTGCTATGGAAATCTTTTGCACAATTAAATACTGTTGTACTGTACTGGTGCTAACTAGGAGGTGAATGGGGCGAAAGGATCTATCCTGTTTTCAGGTTATCGAGAATTTAATTTTTTAATACAATTCCCTGTTAGTGGGATGTGTTCTACATATCTTAAGACAACACTGTATTGTTAGAAATCAATAAATACAATAAAAATAACCAGAATGGGTGACCGTATGAACCACTGAGGAGCGCCACACCCCATACATAGGGAGCCCATCCACCTGCACAAACTGCAACCCAGTTCACAGAAAGGAAGTGAACTAGGCCAGAACAGGCCCAGTGAATCCCATACGAGATGATAGAATTCCAAGCAAAACCTCATGGTTGACTGCGTGAAATGCCGCTGAGAGATACAAAAGCATTAGTAGACAGGTCGAGCCAATTCCCAGCACATACAGATCATCCAGCATCTGCAGAAGAGCTTTTTCGGTGCTATATTAGGGGCTGGAAGCCAGACTGGTAGTTCTGCAACAAAGAGTGAAGCGAATAGTGTTGGGAATATGGAACTGCTGGACATTTCAAGGACTTTACATAAACATAGTTACAGGTAATGGGTCAGTAACTGACTTTAAGAATGGAGTAGAGGGCAGGTTGTTTTTAGTAAGGGAAGCATTTGACAATTGTTTAGCAAGTCAGGTAATGAACCTGGATGATATTATGAATTGATTTAATAAGATGTGACGCAAGTGAGTCATCGGAAGAAGAAGTGGGTTTCATAGAAGAAAGAAAACAACAAGAATCAGAATTGGTAACAGGTGAGAAAGAATCCTTGATCGGTATGGATTGGGGAGCGAGACAGGGTTTCAGAAGCGGAATGGGGAATTTTGGAAACAATATCACATTCAGTGGTTTCAATTATTTCTACAATTTCACCAAGCAGGAAGAGGAAATCACTATAGGTGGAGCAGCGGAGAGATAAATACAATGTTTGAGGATTTCCCTCCCTAAAGAAACTAAGGATAGTCTGAGTCAGTAAGCTCAACTTAAAAGTCTGTCTGTGTCCAAAACCTATACTTGCCCGAACAACTAAAGCTAAACAATGTGTAGGGATGTCCTCAACCATATAAACAGTGTTCAAACTAAAGTTCTGAGCTTCTTGCAGCTCCCGGCTTGCTCTGGATCCCCTTCCATAAGTTCAAGACAGTTCAGCAAAACAACCTCAGGGTTCCCTTCCCCAAGTTCAGCACAGTTCCACAAAAGGGTTTTGGAGTTCCTCTCCCCAAGTTCAACACAGTTCCACAAAATTGTCTCGGGGTTCTCTTCCCCAAGTTAAACATAGTTCCATAAAAATGGCCTCAGGGTTTCTTTCTCCAAGTTGACACAGTTCTTTAGGCTTCAAAGTCACAGTCAAATCAATTTATGCAGTTTGCCTTTTCTTTCTATCACTTGAAAAACTTTGGGCCGCCCAGCCTCAGCCTCTTGACTTCTCTGGGTTTGCTTCAAGGAAGGGTTCCTTGGTTTAGGCGCAGTTGTCAGACCACACGATCCACCCATCACAGGTCACGCAAAGCGATAAACCATGTACTTTACAACAGTTCATTTTTTCTCATACGACTTCCTTGACAACAAAGGCTTCCTTTCTGTCATCATCAAGGACCATTAAGGACCACAATGATACCCTTGCTCAAGCCCTTGCCGATTTTTGCAACCTCTCCTTTTCCTCAGGATATCCACCCGCCCCCCCCGAAGCAATCCCTTGTGCATCCTCTTCTCAAGAAACCCACAGCTGATCCTTCTTGTCCGGCTAACTATCGCTCAATTTTCATTGCTCCCTTTTTGGGCAAACTCCTGGAAAAGCTGGCCATCGCTCAGCTTACCTTCATTCCAATTCTGTTGGGTGTCTCCATGACCACCAGTCCAGTTTCAGAGCTGCCAGAAGCACTGAAACTGCTCTCCTGAATATCTGTGAAGATCTGCTCTCGAATCTTGACTCTAACATTCCCTCTGTCCTCACCCTACTCGATCTCTCTTCTGCCTTCGACACGGTCAAACATACCATCCTGCTCAACCATCTCCGTGATAACCTGGGTATCACTGATCAGGCTCTGGCCTGGCTGACCTCTTTCCTCTCTGATCGATCCTCCCAGGTCCAACTTGGGTCCTTCCTATCATCTATCTCCCTCTCTACCTGTGGTGTGCCCCAGGGGTCTTACCTCTCACTCTGGCTTTTCAACCAACACATGGCAACTCTCGCCCACTGCATTGCCATTTTCTGATCAAATTTCCAGTGCTACGCTGACGACACTCAACTCATTTTCAGGCTGCCCTTGGCCACCTCCTCTCCTTCTCTCATCTCTGTTTGCCTAACTGCAATTCAAGATTGGTGTGCCGCAAATGAACTGACTGAATGCCGGCAAGATGGAGATCCTCCTCATCGGCATACCTTCACCATCCTTTCCCCTCACTCTCTGGCTGGCCTCCCTTTGCCCTCCTCTTATCCCCACCTGTGAGCCTAAGAACCGTGGGGTCATCTTTAACCCCACACTTTCCTCTACCTCTAACTCCCTATGGGTCAGTCGTTTTTCAAAGAAATGAGCTGGAGGTAGATCTCTGTCTTCGGCTGGGGCCTCCCTCTGGAACAGCCTCCCTGTCACTCTGAAAATTGAGGAGAACCATCTCTGGCTCCGGAAGCACCCCAAGACCTTCCTCTTTGATTCTGCCTTCACCTCCCCCTCTCCCCTGCTGATCTGTTCTCGCTCGGCAGTGTGCACCTGGCCACCCTCTGTCCTCCAGGCCCAGGTACCTGCTCAGCCGGCCACCCTCCCGCACTGACTCCGGGCCAGCACTTGCACTGGGGTCTGTATCTGTACCCATAAAGTCCCCCCCCGTCCCCCCTTTCTCTTCCTGCATTTATTAGACCTACCCTGTCTGCTGCCTTAAACCCAGCACTTGCCACTTGCTGGCTGCACTACCACTGTTTGTTGCCTTTATTATTCATTTATTTATGTATTTAATTATTATTATTTATCTGTTTCTCCTTTGCTCCGCACTTTCCACTTCTCCTCCCTTCCATGCACTTTTCCCCACTCCCTCTCCCATGCACTTGCACATTCTCAATGACACTGGGCCTAGTAACATTGTTGTTTTATTCTCCCCAGTTCCCCTCCCTTGCTCTGAAACACTTGCGTACAAGCGCAATAGAAATAAAATATCAATTCAATTCAATGCATCTGTGTTCAGAGTCCACTTATTCTTCTGATTCACTTTAATGGCTTCTGTTCCTTTATCAACATGGGACTCTTACACACTTTCCTTTGTGGTATTTATACTGGTTACCACCTTGCTTTCACACTATCCAATAGTGCTTTGTTGCTTACTCTTTTCATGTGGTTTGCAAATGCTGTATCTTTAAATTCATTTTGTACACAAATGTTCATCACTTTCTGCTTCATTTATTTGATTTTCTCATATATTTCCTTCAGTGCCGCATTCAAAACATATTAAGTGCTTTTCAACTTGTTTGATATTCAATAGTTCATATTCTGGTATCCCGACCCACTTCTCAGTATTCAAAACTTTGTTACATGCTTGGCAATATGTTCGGTATTCAATAGTTCACTCTGTGGTCTCCAGACCCTTTTATCATGTTTTCTTGCTTGACCGCCATTCGCCGTAACCCATACCATGCCCCTGGAGCGCCCTGGCCTCAGTGAAACTTCCCTGTCACTCACCGGTGTGCGGTCGCTTCTCCGGGTGCTCTGGCTTTGCTTCTGAGTTCCCGCTCACTCCTCTCTCACTCCTGAGGAGCTCCGGCGGCCAGCTCTCTGTCACTCCAGCACTTCCTGCAACGGTCGGCAGCATCTCTGGGTTCCCCACTCCCAACGGGAAACACACGACAATGGGCATTGCACAGCTCCAGATCCTCTAGTGGCCCGCAATGGCCCCAGCGTCTTCCTGGCTTCTCTACTGTCAACGCCTTTTCACCGGCCCACCTGCTCAACCTCGGGTGGCTGCGGTTCCCGGCCCAGCTGGTTCCCTTTGCTGCTGCTTCTGACTGCTTTTATATACCAGCAGCCATTCAACAGGTTGCGTGTGTGAGCACTCAGTTTCAATTGCCTGACCATAATTATTGGGACATGTCTGACTCTCAACACTTCTCAGGCCTCTTCCTCATCTCAATACCAGAGTGGTGAAATGACTTGTAGGTGTGCACTACTCTTAGTCGCCTCTTCCTCGGTCCAGTACTATAATGGTCTGAATGAGGGAAAATGAGGGGGGAGATGATTTAAAACAGCCTATAAAGCAGGGGAGGGTAGATTTCAGTCTCACCAGAAAAGGGGGGGATACCATGTCTCGCCGGTGGATATCCTCTCTCTAATCCCTAAGGACCCGCCACCCAAGTGATTATTCCTTGCATCTCCACCCGCAGGGTCAGGATCCAAAAGCAATGGACTTTCCCATGCCACCTAAGAAGAATATCCAAGGGGAGTAGGTGTGAGGATACCCTCAGGTTTCTCACACATCGCAAAAGGTTCCATAACGAACAGTTACAATAATCTGTATTTGTGCAGTCTTCCCATCTGTCTCCCTAAAGGTCTACAGACGTTATGCCAGGCATACATGCACAAAAGCAAGTTTCCTGCCTTTATTTTAGTTCCTCATATGGTTCCTCGTTGCGTGCAAAATCTCCTAATAGTGAGACACTTCTCTGAACATTAACTGTTGTGGGTGAATGTTTGTGTTTTCAAGGCCCTTCCTAGATAAGCAGCTTGATCTGCTGAAGCAAATTCTGTAACAGTGTACATTCCCTTATCAGTTTGTCTGTTCAGGATGATTCAGCCTTGCATTGACGGAACTGCACAGGAAGAATTGTTCACTGGTATTTCTGTCACTTTTATTGCAAGTTAACCTACTAATGTTTGTTGTTGCAGATCCCCAGATGTTGGAAGGAAGGTAACGGCAGTTCACCTCACACAGATGATGCCACAGACTTGTGAGAGATTGGAGGTTGCCAGGTCCTAGCTCCACCAGGCATGGTAGCATAGACATCTAGCAGGCTTCTGGCAGGCCCAACACCAGGACATAGGTAAGTGAGTGTCCATTCATGATTTTTCAATTTTGTGATTTTCCTGTGCCCTTCCGTTATAGAAGTGCCTCTCCCCTTTTAACACTCCTCCAAACTACAGAGGGAAGCACCCATGTGAGAGTAATGGCTTTTGAAATCTGTTTGACTGGCCCAGTATCAGGTTAGAAAATAATATCTGGATACCAGGGGAAGGACTCCCCGCCGGCTCCTCCATCTATCCCTTCGTGTTTAATAATGACAGGGTACTATATTTATTCCACCCCTAGACCAGTTGTTTCACTGGGATACTGCTCTAGCGCCCTTTTGCATCTCTGTTCCCTTAACAATATACTAGCTGTAAAGATATGCAGAAGGGAACTGACCTTGTTACACCCATACCCACCCTTTACTCAAAGTCCTCCCCTCTCGTTGTCCACTGTCCACTAGCTGACTGGGGAAGATAGAAAAGGATGTCAAAGTTAGCCTGTTTGGCCCGGGCACATGAAGGAGGGGTGGGACTAAGGATCATGGTGGATCACCTAGACCCTGGCTCAGGGAAACAATGTGTCCATATGTGGTCCGGGCACCGATCAAACTTGGCGAGTGGTTCTGGCTCCCAAAATGTGATATTCCCCAGAGGGTGTTGACACATCCTGTCTTAGCGGTCTTATGGTCGGTGTGGCGGGAGGGGGGTGTCACTCATTGATTGTCATCGTTGTCCTCGCCCTTTAGTTGTATATGGGCACCACCCCTGCGGAATCTGGTAGATGATCCGCTGGGTTTACAGTCCTGGTATGAAGCAGGCCTCTCAAATACACTCTCATAGCCAAAACATGAATTGCTCCACTTCCTATTCCGCTCCTCCCCCCTCCCTCCACTCCCCTTGAGCTTGCATGTCTGACTTCTCTCCTGTCACTCCTTCCGATGTTTCCCTCTTGCTGTCCAAATCCCATCCTACTGCTGCCCCTTCCGATCCTTTCCCCACCCTCCTTATTCCGAAGATTTACCCTCTTCTCATTCCCTACTTAACATCCTTCTTCAATATCTGTCTCTCCTCTGCTACCTTCCCCTCTGCCTTCAGGCATGCTACTATCATCCCTATTCTGAAGCAACCTTCTGCTAATCCCCTTTTTGAATCCGACTTCCGACCAATCTCTTTTTTTACATTCCTCTCTAAAATACTTGAATGCTTAGTCTATTCTCAGCTCTCAGCTTTTGTCACTAACCTTTCTCTCCTTCCCCCCTCTCAATCTGGTTTCTGCCCTAAACACTCCTCTGAGACTGCTCTCACGTTCTCAGCTCCCTCCTCACCGCTCGCTACTCTAAGCAATCCTCAGTCCTCATCCTCCATGACCTCTCTGCTGCCTTTGATACCGTCGATCAGCCCTTACTTCTCAATACTCTTTCCTCCTTTGGTTTCAAAGGCTCTGTTCTCAACTGGCTATCCTCTTACCTCTCCTCCCATTCTTTTGCTGTCTCTTGGGGCAGTCATACCTCCTCTACTCTCCCCTTGGACTACGGTGTACCCCAAGGCTCTGTTCTCAGCCCTTTTCTATTCTCTCTTTACACCTCCCTTCTCGCCCCTATCATATATTCCTTTGGAATTTCTCACCATTTCTACGCCGACACCCAGCTCTTCCTTTCCTTCTCTTCCTTCACTCCTGACCTCCACCTTAATCTCTCTTCCTGTCTTACTGCCATTAAAAACTGGATGTCATCCCACTTTCTCTCTCTCAACACTGATAAGACTGAAGTCTTATTCTTTCCCTCCAACACGCTTCCCCCTCTGTCCCCCCCTCCTTTTATTCACTTTCCCCCTCTAATCTTCCCATCTATGCCCATGCTCGCAATCTAGGCATTCAATTTGAGTCCTCCCTCTCCTTTACCCACCATATTTCTCTTACCTCTCACACCTGTCACTACCACCTGTTCAATATTCGTAAAGTCTGCTGCTCTCTCACCTTCCATGCCACTAAACATTTAATCTCCTCCCTAATCTTCTCTCATCTTTTCTATTGTTCTTCTCTCCTCTTTGGAATCCCTGCTTTTCTTCTCGCCCCCCTCAAATCCCTCTACCACTCTGCCATCTGTACCCTCTGTCTTCTTGCTCCTCACGACTCCATTTCCTCTTTGCTTTCTTACCTTGGCTTGCTTCCCTTTCACTCCCAACTTAAATTTCACTTCCTCTGTCTTTAAATCTCTTCCCTATCTTGCTCCCCCATATCTCTCTGCTTCCCTTTCATTCTACACCCCTTCCCGCTCCCTCCGATCTGCTGATCTCTTCCTACTCACTGTTCCCCCATCCCGATGTGCCACTTCTCGTTTCCGCTCCTTTCAGCTCCTTGCCCCCCTACACTGGAACTCCCTACCTCTTTCTATCCGCTCCAGCCCTACCTATTCCTCCTTCTGTGCTTCCTTGAAATCTCTTCTTCTCCATTCCCCACCCCGACACCCTTATCCCCTCCATTCACCTCTTTCTCTCTCTCCCCTCATGTCTTCCCCTACTTACCTCTCCCTACCTGCTCCTTTTCCTGTTACGCTTCCTCCCCTCCTCTTGCATCTTCATTCTATTCACCATCCTGTCTCCCTCCTCCTTCCCCTTCTTCACCCCCTCCTTTTCTCATTTATCTTCATAGGCAAATTGTTCTACATACTGTTTTATTTGTTTGATTCATGTGTTGTAATTTGCTTCTACTGTTATCACCTTCTATGTATTCTGTTGGTATAATGTAAAGCACTTTGGCATAAAGCTCTATATAAACATAATTAATACAAATACAAAGGCTGGGCAACTGTGTGAGGGAGGCAGGTTTGTAGCTCTGGCCAGGCTGGAGGAATGCTTGGGTATAGAAAAGCTATTGGTTTTCCGTTATTTGCAGCTCAAGGGGGCAAAATGGGGGGAAAAGCTATGCAGGGACCTCACCTTGTTAAAAAAACCTAACGCAAAATACGGGTATGAGAGGTCACATAGCCAAATTATATGGGGAATTGAGGCATGGTGATCTTACTGACTGCCTACCGGTGAGGGCGAGGGGGGCCTGAAACCTGGTGATATCACAGACCAATGTGGACTACTATTTGTAGAAAGGTTAAGAAGTCCATGCTGTCTCTACAATATAGAATGCAGGCGTTTAAGATAATTCATCACTGGCATTACACGCAGGCAATGCTAGCTAATATGTATGCAGGGGCAGACTCAAGGTGCTGGCGTTCTAGTACATCCGCAAAGTGATTAATATCATATGTGGTGAGGGTTCTCCCTTATACAAAGATACTGGACTGACGTTCTGGCCTGGCTCAAGGACTTGGATGGGATACAACGGAAGCAGTAACCACGCCTGTTGTTGTTTGGGGTTTATGTGCTGGATGACGTAGCAGGGTAGGAGGGCCACATGGTGCACATGCTGCTTGTATCAGCAGGAAGCTGTGTGGTACCGTATTGGAAGCAGGGGAGCACTTCCAAGGAGCGGGAATGGGTGAAGAAAGCACGGACCATATTCGATATGGAGTATCTCTCACACTGACTTGAGGAGACGCGCACAGACATAAGAGGGTGCGTGGCTTCTGTTTTTCACCCAATATGGACGTTGACCTGCTGTGGGAAAGTTGGAAGTGGGGTACTGTGGGAAGTGGCTGTGACATTGGTACATATTTTCTTGGATTATGCATATGGGGGAGGCACGAAGGGGGGGTGAATTTAAGAATTGACAGGAGCCATACATTGTCTCGTTCATAATCCGGCTCAGACTGCTTTGCCACGGAAACCAGTCACTCCAGGTCATTCATTACAGCCCGGTGACAGTGTTCTCATAAAGGTTTATCAAAGAAAGGTAGCTCTAGCCTCTAACTCGGCTGTAAAGTTTCAGGGGCACCAGACATGGGTGAATGCGAGTCACTGCAAAAGGGTGATAGCCGGAGCAGTGCAGTTTTTGTGGGTTTAATGACCTGTCGGCTTGTACCAACTTACACTAATGTAGCTGTAGGAGATTGTGCAGACTATATTAGCTAGGAAAAATGTTACTAAAGTATTAACATCCTCTGATGTCAGGGCCTGACCAAGGTATAAGAATCGCTACGTAGTACCTTGGCAAAGGAGGAACTTGAAATTTGAATGGTGCTTGGGAATGTGGGGTGAATCTCTGGTTAGGGTTTATTCCACGTCCAGCGGAGTGCCTGATTGGGGCTGTTCTTTATCCATGTGAGGCACTTCCGAATTGGATGAGTGATGAATATTGCCTCAAAACTTTAAATGCTGAGTTGGAAGAAACCACAGTAACACCCCAACCCAACCATAGAGATGGAGTTTTGTCTACTATTACAACTAACATACTTAGTACTACTGAAAGAATAACTGTTATGCATTTTTACTAGGCAGACAAATAAGATGATTTCAAAACTAATCTACTGGTGCAAGCAAAGGCCTGGAACCACAGTGGTGACAGCCCGCGAGAACTTGGTGGCAATGTCAGTTTGGTATCAGACACTGTGAACTTACCTTTAGCTATGTACCGGGTGGTGGTTCTAGGGCATTGGGAGTTAGAGGATCTCAGTACTATGTAGGGATGGCATGGTATCACAAGTATGACAGTGACACAATTAATACAATTTGTAAAACCTTTATTGAAAATGTTGGTGTTGGACAAACTACTATTTTGTCCTATAACTAAAATGGAAATAGTCTTGTCAAATCAAAATCAAATCCTAGTGGAGTCTGTCAAATCAAAATGGCCTATGCTAACAAAAACCTAATGCCTGCCCTATCTCTTGTACAAAAAGTGTAAAAAAGAGAAATGTATGCAAAGGAGAAATCAGTGTTCAAAAGAATAACGGTAGTTGAACCAGCTCTCCTCCTCACAGAGTAACGCTGTCCTTGTAGACAGGATGACGCACTCTGGCCCGGTTTCTAACACTAAACAGTTCCAAAACATGGATTGAGAACCGCCTGGCCTTCCATGTTAAGTCTCTTTCTTGTTCTTTCAAAATTGTATTCCAAAGTAAAGTTCACAAAGGTCCCCCTCTGCCGGACTCAGACCTTACAGCAGACAGTTCACTTAGATCCCCCTCTGTCGGGCTCAGACCTCTCCCATTAGAGTTCAACACAAACTTGTAAGGGGGCTCCCTTCCCCGAGCTTATTGTACTTCGGGTTTCCCTCAAATGGGCTTGGGCCCCTTTCAGATGTCGAAGACTTTCTAATGTGCATGCCTCTCTTTACAGACCACCACAGGACCACTTTGACTCAAAGTTCACGTTTACTCTTGCTTAATTCACTTTTGCTGTTTGTTTGCTTTTAGCTTCAAACAATGTACCTTTCACTGAGACTTTCAAATGGGTTACTTCCTTTCGCTGGACCACTCTGTTACTTAGTATCACTTATCTCACAGCTGCCTTTTACTTCAAAGTTCATTCACAGGTCTGCCTTTCTTCGCGTCTCATCCACATGCATGCAGCCTGATATAATGTTGCTACTTCATTCGTTTTATCACACAACGGTATCTCAGGTCGCTTGCCAACTCACCGGCTGTGTGCACTTCTTTCTTGTTTTGCTATTTCCAATTCACGAGTCAAGGTTATTACCACAGGCTTGGCCTCGCCTCTCCAACTCTGTCGTTCACCCAGTCGGGTCGCTGGCGTCCATGAAACACAATGCAATCTTCCCTTGTGGGATCTGGGCTCCTCCAAGTGTCTTTCACGGTCTGTCGGGGGCTACGACCTCCAGTAGGGAACCCTTGAGTTTTTTGGCCCGCTGCTCTCGTCCCTTGGTCCGTTGCTCTGCTCCAGTAGGTGTGCCTTCATCCCAGAAGTTCTGCTCGTACTCGTGTTCCGCCTTGCTCAGAATGTGTCTTTAAGGGTTGCCTTTTATTCGTGTGAGGAGAGCTAGCTAGTATAAGGTATCTGCACTTAGTGTAAAGTGCCTGACTTTGCCTGACCCGCTTAACGGGAGATGTCTAGTACGTTGTGAGAGAGTTAGTCTGGTTACTCACAGCCACCCTCTTCCTTGGCCCAGTGTTTGTATACAAATGGGTGGGGGGTGGGGACTTTGGAAAATCCTACAAAATAGGATGGGGTAGGTGAACAAAAAAGGGAGGAATATGTCCTGATGCCTACCCCCGGGGAACCAGACCAGGCCCAGCAACCCCAGAAACAGGCATCAAGTTGTTTTGAGCAAGCCCAAAAGCCCATGTTAGGTTTACTCTATGAGCCTGGCGCCTATGGCGCCAGGCTCATATGGAGAGTCAGTCCTGGCGCCGTAGGCGCCAGGCTCATAGAGTAAACTTACTTGATGCAGACCATGCTGCAAGCTTACTTGGTGCAGACCATGCTGCAGAGCTCCAAGCCAAATGAGGTTTGGAAGGGACTATTTTACCTAGGGACTATTTTTTTTACTCGGGTGGGGCTAGGGAAGAATATTCACCTGGGACTACTTGGGAGGCTATTTAAACCACGCCCGAAGTGCAGCACACGCTTCGCGTTATTCTGCATCCAGCAGCGTAACTCTCACCGTGTCTGCAAGCCTGCATCCAGTCTTCTGCTGTCAGAAATAAAGGATTGTGAAGTAAACGAAAGCAGGTACGGAGAAACTACACTTCCCAGTAGGCATTGTAGTTTCAGGGGGCCGTTAGGTCACAGCTGCTAGTGATCTGCAATTAGTGCGGGTCTTCATAACGGCCGCTCGCCCATGCTTCAGTGCTGTTGATTAATGAATGGAGAGCACGGGCGGCGGCGGCGGCGACGGCAGCAGGCAGGAGCAAAGCAGAAGGCTGAGAAGGCGTGAAGGAATCACGCTTGCTATGCCGTGTGAAATCTTGATTCCTGGGCTACGGCGATGAAGACTTGATTACTGCCTTATTCTCTGTAGGTCCGGGTCTGTCACGGATGACTCCCCGGGCCATAAAGCTAAGTGGTGCCTATGTTTATTTTACTTGCTGGGCTGCGGCGGTGAAAACTTGTTTATTGCCTCATTCTCTTCAGGTCCGGGTCAGTCACGGATGACTCCCCGGGCCATAAAGTTAAGTTGTGTTTAGTTTAGTGACTTGCAGAGATACGGCGGGGATTTTGGGAATCTCTGACTTTCAATGCAGTTATGTTTACGCTGGTCTGTGACAGTGATTTGTAAAATACAAATGATGCCTCCATCTTTGTGAAGCTAATTTTGCTGAATGCAAGTGAGATATTTTGTTAGTAAGTCTGTTACATGGATACTAGGTGCCTTCCCAGTGCATTGTTTCATGAATTATGAAGTATCTGGGTGGGACAAGGTTATGCACACAATATTGACAAGGCATGTTCTCTAATGCAAATGGTTTTCTTTGTATACGCACAAGGTTTTGTAAGGTTACGTGAATTCAGGAGTCAGGTCAGGTTGCAGGAGTAATAATTGAAGAATTCCTTCAATTAAACTAGGTGTTCTTATTTTGTATATGTCTTGTTCTCCCTTCCTTTCCTTTATTTATCCATCCCCTTTCCCTAACTCCGTCTTCCCCCCATTGGCTGCCACGTGGCTACCTGTAATTCTAAAGTCAGGCGCCTGTGCCAACCACGGTGGGAGGGGTCGATCCATTCGGCTTCTGTGGTTCGGGAGAGAGGATTGAAACCCACTCTCCCTTAAGTTAAGAGATCTTGAAAGAATCAACAGCCCCCGAATTCGGGAGTACTGAACCACCCAGGCCAAATGGATAACCCTCCTTCTTTAGCAGAAGTGTTAAAGGTACTACAAGATATTCAGGTGGAATTGATACATGTAAGGCAGGAATCTAGTACGTTGAAGAATCAAGTGCAAGGATTAGTAGCACAAGGGACACCATTGGAGGAAGCAGGGTCGTCTACAAGTAGAACGCCCACTGTGGTGGTTCAAGCACCCAGTAGTGTGCCGTTAGCACCACCGGAAAGATTTTCTGGGGATCCAAAAAAATACATGACGTTCTTGACCCAGTGTAGATTACATTTTTTGTGTAAACCATCAGCCTTTGAGACTACTCAAGCAAGAACTGCCTTTGTGATTTCATACCTAACAGGAGATGCAGCTGCTTGGGCGATGCCTTTGGTACAAAAAGATGATCAATTATTGTATAATTGGGATAATTTCCAGGCTGAATTCGGTAGATTATTTGATCGAAGGGAAGTGTCATTGGCGCAAGACAAGGAGTTATTGGCTTTAAAACAGGGTACCAGAGATCTAGTTTCGTATGTGACCCACTTTAATAGACTGATAATCGAAACAGATTGGCCAGAGAATAAACGAACTGTTCTATTCTATCAAGGATTGAAGGAAGAACTAAAGGACGCCATGGCACAGGTGGAGCCTCAACCCAACACATGTACAGCTATGATTGATTTAGCATTAAGGTTGGATCATAGAATGAATGAGCGAAAGGGAGATAGGAAAAAATCCGAGGTGGTACCTTTTGTACGATTGGATAGAGGTAGGGTGAACAGAAACAGTGAAGGGGAACCTATGCAGATTGGAGGAGTTAGGGGACCATTATCGACCACAGAAAAGGAACAGAGAAAGGCTAATAATTTATGCTTGTATTGTGGCCAGCCAGGACACTATATCCGTACTTGTCCAAATACTCCTAAGAAGGTAGGGAATGGAGATAAGAGCAAGGTCGAGTCGGGAAAAGGAGTGGGCCGGCCTTAGGGGGAACAAAGGTGTCGGGCTCAGTGGTAGAAAAGTTCCCCACGTGGGTAGCAAATACTTCAAGAAAAGGTAATTCTCACTTGTATATACTAGTAACTTTGATTTTTGCCTGTAATAAACAGATGGTGTCAGCCATGATAGATTCAGGGGCTACTGGAAATTTTATTGACATTGATTTGGCCAAAAGACTAGGGTTGCCTTTGAGAGAAAAGACTCAAGTGGAAGGGGTACAGTCGGTGGATGGGTCACCTTTAATTTCGGGACCCATTTGTCAGCAAACTCAAACCCTAGAAATGAGGTGTCAGTCTGGCCATGTGGAGGATATCATACTAGATCTCATAGCAGCTCCCCAGTTCGGTCTTATTTTAGGAATTCCTTGGTTAACTCAGCATAATCCAAGAATTGATTGGGTAGCTAGAGAGATATTTTTTGAAAGTACGGAATGTATGGGTCACATTGAAGAAGAAGTGAGCCCTGCATTGTTTTTGGCAGATTAACCACCAGCAGCACAAGTAGTGGGGGCGGTGGGAGCACAGGTTCCAGGGCAATATCAAGAGTATGTGAATGTGTTTGATAAAGGAGGAGCGGAACAACTACCCCCCCATAGACCATACGACTGTGTCATAGAGTTGGAACCTGGGGCTAAGCTACCATGTAGTAGAATATATGCATTAACGGAAACTGAAAATCAACATTTGAGAGAGTATCTGGATGATATGTTAAAGAAAGGATTTATTAGACATTCTACATCACCCGTTTCATCCCCATTGTTTTTTGTGCCTAAAAAAGAGGGTACCTTGAGAACATGCATTGATTATCGTGCATTAAATAAGGTGACAGTTAAAAACAGATACCCACTCCCTTTAATTTCTGGATTGTTGGACCAAGTGAAGACAGCGGTGATTTACACCAAGCTTGATTTACGTGGGGCATATCATTTGATTCGGGTCAAAGCAGGGGATGAGTGGAAAACTGCATTTCGAACTAAGTTTGGATTGTTTGAGTATTTGGTGATGCCTTTTGGTTTGTGTAACGCTCCTGCAGCATTTCAATTTTTTATGCAGGAAGTTTTGAGTGAGTTTTTGGACATTTTTGTTATTGTATACATTGATGACATTCTAATTTACTCAAATTCACAAGAGCAACATGTGAGTCATGTACGGGCAGTGTTAAAGAAATTACAAGAACATCAGTTATATGTGAAATTGGAAAAATGTGCCTTTCATGTGAAAAGAGTGGAGTTTTTGGGCTTCATATTGACCCCAGAGGGTATAATTATGGACAAAAACAAAGTACAGGCAGTTTTGGATTGGCCCAAACCCCAGTGTGTCAAAGATATTCAGTCTTTTTTGGGTTTCGCCAATTTTTACAGACGATTCATTTCTAATTTCTCTCAGGTCGTAGCCCCTATAACACGACTATTAAGAAAGGCAACCAGTTTTTGTTGGAATGAGGATGCAGAAAAGGCTTTTCAGGAATTAAAGACGGCATTTACATCAGCTCCAGTGTTGCGACACCCAGACACGGATAAGATGTTTCAAGTGGAAACCGATGCGTCCAATGTGGCTATAGGGGCGGTGTTATCGCAGAAAGATTCAGAAGGAAGTTGGCACCCAGTAGCGTATTATTCACGAAAACTTACTCCATGCGAACAAAATTATTCCATTACAGATAAAGAACTATTAGCTATCAGAGCTGCTTTCCTGGAATGGAGACATTATCTACTGGGAGCTAAACATCAGGTGTTGGTTGTGACAGATCATAAGAATCTACAGTACTTTAAAACTGCCCACACATTGAGCCCAAGACAATTACGGTGGTCTCAATTTTTCAATGAGTTTGATTTCGTGGTGACTTTTCGGCCAGGAAAAAGAAATGGTAAGGCAGATGCCTTATCCCGTCAACAAAACCTGGACAACCCGGTATCGGAAACAAAGTCCATAATCCCTGCAGAGAAAGTGGTAGGGGCAGTAATTTCTAAATTGATGACACAAGTGAAACAAGCAATGCAGAATCAAAAGAATCTAAGTTGGGGAATGAGTAACCCTTTGGAAACATTTAAAGGGAATCTTCCTTACTATGATGGAAGATTGTATTTGCCCACTTTGGAACTCCAAAAGAAGGCTTTGCATTGGTGTCACAACTCCCCTTTGGCTGGTCATTCAGGGAGTAAAAAGACACAGACTCTAGTGGAAAAATACTTTTGGTGGCCGAATTTGAGACAACAGGTGATCAAATATGTGCAGGAATGTGAAACATGTGTACGAAGTAAATCTGATCATACAAAAAAGGCAGGGTTACTTAAACCATTGCCCACTCCCACTAAAATCTGGACACACATATCAATGGACTTTATTACAGACTTACCACCAGACACAATATGGGTGATAGTGGATTATTTGTCTAAACAAGCTCACTTTGTGCCCTGTAAAGGAATTCCAGGAGCAGGGAAATTGGCGGAATTGTTCTTACAGCATGTGGTCCGCCTGCATGGGCTACCACGTACTATTGTTTCTGATAGAGGACCACAATTCACATCCAAGTTTTGGCGCGCTTTCTGTCAGATGTTGGGAATTGATTGTGCTTTGTCCACTAGTTATCATCCTCAGACGGATGGACAAACTGAAAGAGTTAATCAGACGCTTGAACAATACCTGCGTTGTTATTTACATGATGGTATGGAGTCGTGGGTTCGGGCATTATGGTTAGCTGAATTCACATATAACAATGCTGAACATGCATCCTTGGGAATGTCCCCCAATGAGTGCTTGTATGGGCAGATACAGGAAATGTTGCCAGAACAGTTACCAGAGATTGAAAACCTTCCAGTACTGCAAGACAGAAGGCAATTAATTCTAAACATCAGACAAAAGGCGCAGGATAATCTTGAATATGCAAAACATCAATATAAAATGTATGCAGACAAAAAGAGAAGGGGGGCTCCTCAGTACAAGGTGGGAAATAAGGTGTGGCTATCCACACGCAACTTGTCGCTGGTAGGATCTCGAAAATTTGCTCCTAAATACATTGGACCTTATGAAATAGTAAAGATTGTGTCTGAGGTTGCAGTGAAATTAGACTTACCTAAGTCTCTGAAAATTCACCCGGTATTCCATGTGTGTCTCCTTAAACCTGCAGCACCTGGAACACGCATGAGGAGACCACCTGCCATTCACAAAAAGGATCATGTTGAATATGAAGTAAAGAAGATTTTGGATTCAAAAAGAAGAAGACAAGTGTTATGGTACCTCATCCAATGGACTGGATATGGATTGGAAGATTGTTCCTGGGAACCTGCTAGTGCAGTACATGCACCTCGTCTGGTAAGAATGTTTCATGCAAAGTATCCAGAAAAGGCAGGTCCTGGGAAGAGCCCTGGAAGGGGAGGTAATGTCAGAAATAAAGGATTGTGGAGTAAACGAAAGCAGGTACGGAGAAACTACACTTCCCAGTAGGCATTGTAGTTTCAGGGGGCCGTTAGGTCACAGCTGCTAGTGATCTGCAATTAGTGCGGGTCTTCATAACGGCCGCTCGCCCATGCTTCAGTGCTGTTGATTAATGAATGGAGAGCATGGGCGGCGGCGGCGGCGACGGCAGCAGGCAGGAGCAAAGCAGAAGGCTGAGAAGGCGTGAAGGAATCACGCTTGCTATGCCGTGTGAAATCTTGATTCCTGGGCTACGGCGATGAAGACTTGATTACTGCCTTATTCTCTGTAGGTCCGGGTCTGTCACGGATGACTCCCCGGGCCATAAAGCTAAGTGGTGCCTATGTTTATTTTACTTGCTGGGCTGCGGCGGTGAAAACTTGTTTATTGCCTCATTCTCTTCAGGTCCGGGTCAGTCACGGATGACTCCCCGGGCCATAAAGTTAAGTTGTGTTTAGTTTAGTGACTTGCAGAGATACGGCGGGGATTTTGGGAATCTCTGACTTTCAATGCAGTTATGTTTACGCTGGTCTGTGACAGTGATTTGTAAAATACAAATGATGCCTCCATCTTTGTGAAGCTAATTTTGCTGAATGCAAGTGAGATATTTTGTTAGTAAGTCTGTTACATGGATACTAGGTGCCTTCCCAGTGCATTGTTTCATGAATTATGAAGTATCTGGGTGGGACAAGGTTATGCACACAATATTGACAAGGCATGTTCTCTAATGCAAATGGTTTTCTTTGTATACGCACAAGGTTTTGTAAGGTTACGTGAATTCAGGAGTCAGGTCAGGTTGCAGGAGTAATAATTGAAGAATTCCTTCAATTAAACTAGGTGTTCTTATTTTGTATATGTCTTGTTCTCCCTTCCTTTCCTTTATTTATCCATCCCCTTTCCCTAACTCCGTCTTCCCCCCATTGGCTGCCACGTGGCTACCTGTAATTCTAAAGTCAGGCGCCTGTGCCAACCACGGTGGGAGGGGTCGATCCATTCGGCTTCTGTGGTTCGGGAGAGAGGATTGAAACCCACTCTCCCTTAAGTTAAGAGATCTTGACATCTGCCATGCCCGCCTCGAGTCTTCAGCTCCTAGAAAAAGGGAGGAACAGAAGGAGAAAGGTTAGAATAAGAGCAAACATTCGATCCTTACCTGGATTCTGGATCCACCGCACCATCGAACTAGAAGAAAGAAGCATTTACGCGCGCCGCCTCGCCTGATGCAGCGCCGCGCTGAACTCACCGGCCCTCGCAGCATCCTCACGATCCACCGCATCCTTCTGCACGTTCCGCCCCATTCTGGCACCTAAGGGGAACACAAGAACAGCAAAGGTCAGCCAAGGAAATAAACAGAGGCAATAGTAACTACCCCCATAGACTTACCTGATTACCGCCGGGGGTACTATTCCTCTTCACGGGTCGGCGCAGTCTCCATTGCATCCTCACCTCACCCCGGCCCCTAAGGGCAACAAAAGGACGACAAGGTGAGACAACAGGACAATAAAGGGAACTCTTCTCACCACAATAGACTTACCTAATTTTACCGCTGGAGGCATAATTCCTCGAACTTCATATTTTCTCGCCACACTTGAATAAGGGAACAGGCAGCTTACATTCTGGCCTTATTTTATTGAACTGTGTAGGATAAGCCAAATCCTTACCTGAACTTCGTCAGCTACCACGAGGAACTCTTCGCTGGGGTCAAGCTTCAAACTGCAAGGAATCGGACAAGAGTGAAAGTCAGACATGTGAACTCTTACGAACTACATATTTTTTGGAGTCATTATTGTTCTGGACCTCACCGATTCCTTCGAGCCAGTGAAGCGACTGGTTATCAACGCGCCCCTGCGCTCAATGCAGGATGGAGAGCTCATCTTTTCAAACCATCAGGTGAGACTATAGGAGGGGACATCAAAGGTGATCTGTGGGGAGAACAGCAGGGGTGGGGGGAATTTACACTCGACTCCACGGGTGGTTAATTCCCTTTCTCCATTTGCAGAAGGATATTCCTACGGGCCAAGCAAACGAAGCTAGGTGGCCCAGCCCAGTCTGTCATCTCGGCCCTACGCGTCACATTGGTGGACACCGCAGCTGTCCAGTTCAGATCGACGCCTCTGTGGGAGCCAGGTGAGCGTAACAGAACGTGAAGACTACCCACAAATTCCCACCCCGGCATTATGGATACCTCAGAGACTGACCAATCGGCCCAATTATTAGGGGAACTGAGGGCTGAAGAGCATTTGGCCCGTCAAGAAACTAAAGCTCATAGGAGAGAACTGATTTTGTCAAAGGAGCGAACTGATGACCTTGCTAAGCAGCTATTGCAAAGCCAGGCTGGACAGGACCCCCTTCCTAGTTCCGGGGGTAACGAGCTCCTGTGTTATCGCGTAACCCTGTGCAAATAAACCTACCAGGAAATATTCCATTAGCTCCACCCGAACGCTTTGCCAGAGATCCAAAAAGGTTCGCTGTATTTATGAACCAATGCCGTCTGCACTTTTTATGCAGACCTGAAGCCTTCCCAAACGACCAAGCCAAGGTAGCCTTTGTATTGTCATATCTCAGCGGCAGTGCAGCTGATTGGTCAATTCCACTTGTCACTCAGGAGGACCCAATTCTTCTGGATTTTCAGGGCTTTCAAACTAGCATGGAAAGACTACTTGCCCGGCACTCCCAAGGACAGGCCCTGGATAACGAACTTTTGCCCCTACGACAAGGTAACCAGGACCTTCTATCCTACATCGCAACCTTTAATAGGTTGATAGTGGAAACTGGATGGCCTGAGGAAAAAAGAATCACGTTATTTCATCGAGGGCTTTGAGGAGAAGTCAAGGATGTCTTGGCTGAAGTCATGAACCCACCTCAAGACTGCGCTGTATATATGGACTTAGTGGTCCAGTTAGATCACAGACTTCAGAACAGAAAGGCTGATCGAGCCAAGTTTGAGAATCGGGTATTGGTCAAAACTCACGCTAACCCCAAAGGAGCAGATGCTTCAGAACCCATGCAAATCGGAGGGGTTAAAGGACCCTTAACCCAGAAGGAAAGAGAAAAGAGATGACAAATGCAATTGTGTCTATATTGTGGAACTTCTGGGCATTTTCTACGGGATTGCCCTGTAAAACCACCCAAGAAGGTGGTAGGAGCTGCTGATAAAAGCCATATGGAGTCAGACTCGGGAAACGACCAAGCCCGACAAGCGGAGAGGTCTGCTTGCCGAGCTTGAAGAAGGATACTCAGACCTCGCATTTCATCATACCAATGGTCCTCGTAGATCCAGGGCAGCCATCGCGTATGCACGCAGTAAGGGCATACATTGATGGCGGGGCAATAGGAAACTATGTGGACTATGAATTGGATTCCAGGATGAATCTACCTCTCTGCCGAAAAACCACCTCAGACGTCATCACCACAGTCGATGGAACTGAAATTGCCTCTGGGCCTGTAACTCATTCCACCGCAGAGATGACACTATTGGGTCAGGATGGGCATCGAGAGACTATTGTGTTTGATCTAATCAAAGCCCCACAATTTCAAATAATACTGGGGATACCTCGGTTGGAAACACATAATCCTTGTATTGATTGGCAAGAGAAGAGAATAACCTTCCCGGATTGTGCACAAACCTGTTACCCACATAAAAATCAAAACGTAGGCCTGGCCACAGTAACCACAGCAGTCATGCAACTACCTCCAGAATACTAAGAATTCCAGGATGTCTTCCAAAAGGAACAGGCAAACACTTTACCTCCTCACAGATCGTACGATTGTCAAATCGATCTCATACCCGGTGCACAACCCCCTTGTAGCAGGATCTATACCCTTACGGAACCTGAGAACCTTCACCTATGACAATATTCAGACCAGTACCTTGCCAATGGCTTTATTCACCCATCCAAGTCCCCTGCATCTTCAGCTTTGTTCTTCGTGCTCAAAAAGGAAGGTGACCTCAGAACGTGCATAGACTATCTCGCATTGAACCAGATAACTGTTAAGAACTGATACTCATTGCCTCTGATCCCTGAACTATTAGACCAAGTGAAGGACGCCTGTATATACACCAAGTTAGATCTCCGGGGGGCATACCATCTGGTACGTGTAAAAGAGGGCGACGAATGAAAGACTGCTTTCCGCACTAAGTATGGGTTATTCGAGTACCAGGTGAAGCCTTTCGGGTTGTGCAATGCACCAGTAGCCTTCCAATACTTCATGAACGATGTCCTTCGTGAACTCATTGACGTTTGTGTTGTTGTGCATATCGATGATATTCTAGTATACTCCTCTTCAGAATCTGACCATGTGAAGCACGTCCGAGCAGTCCTTGAGAAATTACGCCAGCACAAACTATACGCAAAACTAGAAAAATGCGTTTTTCATGCCACAGAAGTTGAATTCCTTGGGTTTATCCTGACCCCAAAGGGAGTCCGAATGGACTCACGAAAGGTGGACGCAATCCTTAAGTGGCCATCACCAAGTTCAGTTAAGGGAGTACAAAGCATGCTCGGCTTTGCCAATTTCTACCACAGATTCATCCCAGATTTTTCACATGTCGTACATCGCATCACAGCACTCTTGCGAAAAAATAAACGCTTTATATGGACTGAAGAAGCTTAAAAGGCCTTCCAAGAGCTGAAAGCTAAATTCACGTCTGCACCTGTGTTAAAGCACCCACGCCCTGAACTTCCGTACATAGTGGAAACTGATGCATCCAGTCTAGCCATGGGAGCTGTCCTGTCTCAAAAGGATCCTGAAACTGGCCAGCTTCACCCAGTAGCATTTTGGTCCAGAAAGTTCTCGGCACCCGAGTTAAACTATGCGGTTACCGACAAGAAGTTATTAGCCATTATATCCGCCTTCAAGGCTTGGCAGCATTACGTTCTCGGTGCCGGGCATACCATTACTGTGATCACCGATCACCGGAATTTACAGTATTTAAAAACAGCCAAGGCCCAATCGTCACGTCAACTCTGATGGGCATTGTTCTTTGCTGAGTTTGATTTTGTGATAACCTATCGACCAGGTTGTAAGAATGGTAAAGCAGACGCCTTATCCCGAATAGGGATGGGAGAGGCAGAAGTGAACCCAGAACCAGTACCGATAATTTCCGAACAAAGGATCCTTGGCATGACTACTCTACAGACACTAGAGGACATTCAGGTAAAGATCCAGCAACTCTTTGATCCTACAGCCCTGCAGGACTGGGTAAAGAAAGGCCTGGACTACTCTGTCACCAATGATCTGCCTTATTACCAAGGGTGACTGTTTCTGCCACACAAGGAACTACAAGAGCAAGTCATTTCCCGTTATCATGATACCCTAATGGAGGGGCACCCAGGTATTGCAAAAACTGAAGCTAAGATTAAAAGACAATTCTGGTGGCCCACCTGGCGAAAGGATATTAAATCATTTGTGATGTCTTGTGGCATTTGCGCCCAAAACAAAAGTCAAAAGAAAAAACCAGCTGGACTCTTACAACCTTTAGACATTCCGCCTACACCATGGCACACCTTATCGTTAGACTTTATTACTGATCTACCTCCTTGTAATGGGTTTAACACCATTCTAGTTATTGTGGATCTTTTTTCCAAGATGGCCCACTTTATTCCTTTAAAAGGACTACCTTCAGCCTTAATCCTGGCCAAAGAATTCCTCAAAAACATTGTTCGCTTACATGGATTTCCGTCCGTGTTGGTCTCTGACCGGGGCAGTCAATTTGTTTCACATTTCTTTAACAAATGTTGTCAATTGGCGCAAGTCGACGTGAGATTATCGACCAGTCACCACCCCCAGACCGATGGTCAAACGGAGAGGACCAACCAGACTCTTGAATAATACCTGCGTTGTATGTTACATCAAACAGAGTAATTGGAAGGACATCCTTTGGATCGCCGAATATGCATACAATAATTCAGTACATTCTGGAACTGGACAAAGTCCCTTTTATACCCTATATGGGCACCACCCTCGAACCTCAGATCTTGACTCACCCCAACACTTAGAAATGCCCGCAGTGGAATATCTACACGCTACGATTATACAAGCCTTTAAGCAGGCAACTGCACATTTGAAACAGGCGAAGGAGAAATATAAGAAAGATGCTGATCGGCATAGAAGTGATACTCCACAGTACCAGATAGGGGACCAAGTATGGTTGGCCACAAAACACATACCTCTCAAGGGAACGCGGACCTTTAACCCTAGGTATTTGGGACCTTACTCTACTAAGGCCATTATCAACCCGGTGGCCGTCAAGTTGGACTTACCTGCTAATATGCAAATTCATCCCGTCTTTCATGTGTCACTTTTGAAGCCAGTGCAACCAGGGACAAGACTAACCAAGCCACCAGACCCCGCCCTTATAGACGGGGAACCCTAATTTGAAGTTAAGAATATCCTGGACTCCAAGATGGTGAAGTCAAACTTTTTTATTTAATCGACTGGAAAGGGTATGGACCACAGGAAAGGTCTTGGGAACCCAGTGACCATGTGCATACACCTCGATTGGTGAAAAGATTCCACTGAAATTTCCCAGACAAACCAAAACCACAGGGAAGAACGACTTTAGGAGGGGCCTTGGGGGGGAGTGCTGTCATGATGCCTACCCCCGGGGAACCAGACCAGGCCCAGCAACCCCGGAAGCAGGCATCAAGTTGTTTTGAGCAAGCCCAAAAGCCCCTGTTAGGGGCTGTTTGGGTGCGGTCCTGGCGCCTATGGCACCAGGCTCATATGGAGAGTCAGTCCTGGCGCCTATGACGCCAGGCTCATAGAGTAAACTTACCTGATGCAGACCATGCTGCAAGCTTACCTGGTGCAGACCATGCTGCAGAGCTCCAAGCCAAATGAGGCTTGGAAGGGACTATTTTACCTAGGGACTATTTTTTACTCAGGTGGGGCTGGGGAAGAATATTCACCTGGGACTACTTGCGAGGCTATTTAAACCACGCCCAAAGAGCAGCACACGCTTCGCGTTATTCTGCATCCAGCAGCGTAACGCTCACCATGTCTGCAAGCCTGCATCCAGTCTTTTGCCACGCCCGCATCGAGTCTGCAGCTCCTAGAAAAAGGGAGGAACAGAAGGAGAAAGGTTAGAATAAGAGCAAACATTCGATCCTTACCTGGATTCCGGATCCACCGCACCTTCGAACTGGAAGAAAGAAGCATTTACGCGCGCCGCCTCGCCTGATGCAGCGCCGCGCTGAACTCACCGGCCCTCGCAGCATCCTCATGATCCACCGCATCCTTCTGCACGTTCCGCCCCATTCTGGCACCTAAGGGGAACACAAGAACAGCAAAGGTGAGCCAAGGAAATAAACAGAGGCAATAGTAACTACCCCCATAGACTTACCTGATTATCGCCGGGGGTACTATTCCTCTTCACGGGTCGGCGCAGTCTCCATTGCATCCTCGCCGCACCCCAGCCCCTAAGGGGAACAAAAGGACGACAAGGTGAGACAACGGGACAATAAAGGGAGCTCTTCTCACCGCAATAAACGTACCTAATTTTACCGCCGGAGGCATAATTCCTCGAACTTCATATTTTCTCGCCATACCTGAATAAGGGAACAGGCAGCTTACATTCTGGCCTTATTTTATTGAACTGTGTAGGATAAGCCAAATCCTTACCTGAACTTCGTCAGCTACCACGAGGAACTCTTCGCTGGGGTCAAGCTGCAAACTGCAAGGAATCGGACAAGAGTGAAAGTCAGACATGTGAACTCTTACGAACTACATATTTTTTGGAGTCATTATTGTTCTGGATCTCACCGATTCCTTCGAGCCAGTGAAGCAACTGGTTATCAACGCGCCCCTGCGCTCATTGCAGGATGGAGAGCTCATCTTTTCAAACCATCAGGTGAGACTATAGGAGGGGACATCAAAGGTGATCTGTGGGGAGAACAGCGGGGGTGAGGGGAATTTACACTCGACTCCACGGGTGGCTAATTCCCTTTCTCCATTTGCAGAAGGATATTCCTGCGGGCCAAGCAAACGAAGCTAGGTGGGCCAGTCCAGTCCGTCATCTTGGCCCTACGTATCACATTGGTGGAGACCGCAGCTGTCCAGTTCAGATCGACGCCTCTGTGGGAGCCAGGTGAGCGTAACAGAATATCGCATCTCACCATCGGCTGTCTCACCCCCACTGCGCAAAGACCCCCTCACCCAGGTGAAACACCCGCACTGGTCCACCTCCAGGTTCTGGATCCAAAGGTGATGGCCGTGCCCTGGCCACCTGAGAGAGAGCTCCCCGGGGACTAGCGGTGACACACCCCCTGGTTTCTCACAACTATCCTAGAGAGTAGGGCAGAGCCCATACATTTAGAATGTTACCTTTTCCAACTTTTTTTTATTGGTTTTATACATACAAGCTTCCAATGCAACAACAGAGATCACATGTGTTACTCGGAGCTTAGTTGTAACAATGAGAGAAATAAAAGAAAGGAGAATAAATAACAGAAGTAAATATCAACTCTAGTCCCTGGAAAGGGGGGGCAGGGGAGAGAACACCAGGGGACAACAGAAGGACAGCAGATTTCGCATAGTGCTTAGTTCAGGGGGGAGGCTTGCCTCGGCGTGCCTGTTTGCGGGATTCTTCTGTTATGAGTTTGTCTAGGAGCTTGAGGTCGGGGGGTGAACTGTCTATCCGGCTCGATTTAGGCCCAAGAGATTTCGAGTTTTGCTCTGCCAACTTCCGCTAGCTTTTAGTCCTGCTTCCCCATTCACTGACGGGTCATAGGTTGTCTGGCTACTCCTGGGAACTTCTCAGTATAGTCCAAAAAGGGGGCCGTAGTCCGGTAGAACTTGTTCCTATTGCTGAAAAGGAAGGCAGTGATTTTTTCTGCCGAAATTATGTCCCAACACTTGGACTACCACATTGGGATTGCTGGGCCCTCAGGATTTTTCCAAAGCCTGGCTATAGATATCTTTGTGGCTGTCAGCAGGTGTAAGCACAGGTCTGCTATCCGGCCCGTTAGAGGGAATCGGCCCTCACCTGTCACTCCCAATAGGATGATTCCTGGGTCCCACGGGATTGTTCGACCTGTGATCTCTTTGATTTGTTCCAGGACGTTTTTCCAGAATTGGGTGGCTTTGGGGCCTGTCCATAGGAGGTGGAAAAGCGTCCCCAGGTCCGGGCAGTCTCTCCAGCAGTTTGGGGGAATGGCAGGGTTGCACTTGTTGAGTATCTCTGGCGTGCGGTACCACCAGTAGCACATTTTGAATGCCCCTTCTTTATTAGTTATGCACTTGGAGCTTTTGTGTGCTCGGGTTCAGATGCGGCTCCATTCCTCTGGTTCGATAGCTCTGCCTATGTCCTTTTCCCATTTTAGCATATAGGCCTCTTTTAGAATATTACCTTTTAACTATTCCAGAAATAGCAACCGGATGGTGAACATTTGATTCAATTCGACATATGCTCAGTGTTACATTCTAGGAGATCTAGATAATGGAATATGTACTATCATTCAGCATTTACAGTCTCCAGAGTTGGATATAGAGGAGTTCATTAAATATAAGCAGGTACAAAAGCTGTGGTAAAATTCAAGGTTCCAGTTCTAGGTGTTTCAGCTCTAGCGCTGTGTTTGAAGTCCAGGTATTTTTTCACATTTCTGCTGTGTTTCAAATCTAGGTGTTCTTTCACATTGCTGCTGTGTTCCAGTTCTGGGTGTTTTCCCTCTAGCGCTGTGTTTCAGGTCTGGGTGCTTTGTCACATTTCTGCTGTGTTCGAGTTCTAGGCGTTTCCGCTCTGGTGCTGTGTTCCATTTCTAGGTGTCTCCTCACTACTGCTGTGTTTCACATGTAGGTGTTTCCCAACTTCTCACATTCAGCCCATCTGTGTTGGTAGGCCATGTCTCGCATTTGACCCATCTATGTTGGGGGGCCATGTCTTGCATTTGGCCCATCTGTGTTGGGGAGCAGTATCTTGTATTCAGCCCACTTATGCTGGTGGGCAATATCCTGCACGGACGGACCACGGAGCACAGGGAACACATCACCACTGGAAGAACTAGCGGGCGTGGTAATTGCTGCACACCAGAATGTACGACAGGGGAAGGGATATGGGCCGCATTTAGTCAGAACAGTGGGGGTAGAAAACGTACTGCCACTAACTAACCCTACTAAAAACTCACATTTCTGTATACAGCTCTCAAACTCTGAAATAAACACAACCATACCTCTACAGCACAACAAACCGCACACACTTCACAACACCACAACGACAAAACAAACCACGCATCGTCTCGTCCAACACCACATGGCGGCTACCAACTGAAAAACACAACTACACCCAGTTAACTGTGTCACCAAACTGAAACTGCCAACAACACATCACAGCTCTCTTTCCTGCTGAGTCCTAATAACTTACCCATTTTCATCCTTGCTTCATAGACCCGCCAGAGCGCCAAGAGACCACGCAGGTGGCAATATTGTACCATATAAGAACCTTTAACATGGCACAATACAGTGTCAAAATTACATAAAACAGTTATTTGGTGCTGAAACCAACGGTAGCTACTGTGTTAATTACTTTTCCCGTGTCTGCTTTTCAGGTCACTACTTATTACCCATACTGAACGAGGGGAGCTGGAATTCAGTTGGAACAGCACAGAGATTAGCTGTTTTGAGGATAACAGAAAAGGGAAGTAATTAATAAAATATGGAACAGGGCTAACACTGCTCCTGCAACGTGGGGTATTTACAAAGCGTAACATTTAGGTGGTCCAGTAAATCAATTCGAAAAGACCACCAGGCTCATATCTGGGCAGAGCTTTCTATCAGCAATGCACACATTGGAGAGTTGCCCATCATTGGCACCCTCAGCCAGCTAACTCAAGAGGCCCTTCAACGATTGATGAGGGTTGTGCTGAAAGCTGGTAGGAATCTGGAGTGGGATATGGCATGCAAAGAAGTGCAAGATTACCTGAACTCGCAACTGCTGTCCATGCTGGCCCTGGAGAAACATCTGACAGAACAGTGGCTGATACTTTGAATCTAAGAGGGCTCTTCCACTACGTAAGGTCCCATCAAAAGGTTAGTGGGCACTGGCAAGTAGGATACTGCCCGGTCCATGGGCCAGATGCAACTGGGAATGGGTGACCCATCATTAAGTTTGGGAGGTCAAGCCCCCTGACGGTGCTTCTCCATATCTCGTCTCTGCCCCGAAGATGACCTCTGATTTGCAGTTCAGTATTGGCTCAAATTGGGAACTATGGCCTTTGCAGCCCCCACAGCTGTATAGACAGCACTTTGGGAGACTCTCAAGTGCACTGGGTTAAGGCCACACAGCCAACATCTTTGGATCTGGCCGGTTCATTCCAGTTGTCACAGAGGAACATATTTCCCAGCGAAAGTGTGCACTGTGCAGTGGCTCGATGCCCTTCTCCTGATAAGGTGGACACCGGATGTTGTCAGAGCGGGACTGTTGACTCGGAAGAGGAGCATCACGTAAGGAACTGTACATAGAGGAAGGACTCCGATGGGGTACAAAGGTGCCCATTGTTATGCTGAAGGGAATTAAAGCTTAATCAGAAGTGACATGTTCAGGAAGGCGGTCGAACCATAGGGGTTTTATAAGGACAGGTGACTTCTGGCTTGGGTGATTGGGCAATATGTGATACAGACTGTTGACGTGCAAGTCTAATAAATTGGATCCAACCTGTACATTCTTTACAAAGCTTCTCTGTGATTTTTTTCTTACTTCAATAAGATCAAAGGGGAAGATGGTGAACTGAAAGTAGACACCCAGATGTGGAAAAAGTGGTCTTGGGTGTTGCTTCTTCATCTAATAGTACTTGCCACTAACCCTTTGTTAAGGCGATTGTTAAAATAAATCATGCTTGCCTAATGTCTCCACCAACTTGTCTATCTGAAGCATGAAATAAGCATTTAACCTGAAGATTCCTATAGCTGGCGGAAATCAATGCAAAATCACTATGTGTTATCAGGCTTTGGGACGAGCATGACAGGGGAGGCTAACTCACCGTACAACTTCTCAAAGATCCCCAGGTCAAGCATCTTCTTCAACTCCTCACAAATTATTTGCTTCCAGGCCCTTAGGTAGGATATAGGGATTGAGCCATATAACTCTTGCAGGGGGTGTTTGGATCTTATGACTGGTCCCCCCATTCATCTGGGCTTCGGGGTGAACACATCTGCATATCTGTGGATCGTATGGGACAACTCTTGGGTTGTTGGCAGTCCCACTTCCGTGCTTACCTCATGGAGTTCGATAGAAAAGGGTGTCTCTTTTGTGTTATTGTGGGTTGCTGTTTTCTTTCCAGTTTATGGATATGGTACAGCTTGGATGGTTTTCATCAGTCTGTTTGCTGGACTTTTTAGGTTAGGGGATGACAGGAATGACCACTTGCATAATTACATAGGGCCCATGCCACTTCGCTAGGAGTTTCCCTGCATCATTGAGAGCAGGACCATTATCTTATCTCCCACCTGAAAAGTTTTGTAGTTTAGCTTCGTTATTGTATGCTTTTTCCTCATCGGGCCTCTTGCAGATGGGTTCTAACCAGTCGGTGTGCATTCTTCATGTATTCTTGGGCACTTCTTACCATCAAATGGTCAATACTGTCTGCACTCCCATTCCTGCATCACGATGTCTAGTACATCACAGTCGTTCCTGCCATGGACCAACTCAAACAGTGAGAACTCTGTGGAGGACTGTGCTGTGTTTTCTGGACCACAAACAGAGCCCACCATATTAGGTCATCTTCGCTCAATCCATCTTCAGAGACCAGGCTCGGTTGGCAACTCCACTCGAGTAAAGAAAGGTATGAGAACCTTTGTGGCATCTTTGGCAGTATTGCTTCTTAGAGGAAATGTTTCAGTATATAAGGTTGCATAGTCAACGATCACCAGAATATATTGATTCCCTGACTTAAGAAGGTTCCAATGGGCTGATGTCCATACCGATGCTGAAGAAAGGGGCCTGTAAAATTGGCAGAAGATGCAGGAGTGCTCACAGGACGTCCCCCAGATAGGTCCTATGGCAGATTGGACAGCAGGGGATGCAAAACTGTTTGATGTGTAAATAATCTATTTGGGTGTATGGGGGAATGTGAACTACGTGAGGGGCGGTTCAATGCATCAAAATCTGATGAACGGACCCGGCTCAGTTCCCGCACCATCTTGGTGCTAAACATGGTATTGAGTTCCTTCGTCAATTTGTATGATAACATCTGCGATGAAGTGAAAGCCCACACAATACTACTGAATGAAATGTTACTGAAAATTGAGTTACACACTTTCAATCCACCTAGTTCAAAGTCTACTATTTCAGCGTGTTCGCTGTATACTCTCCATGTTGTAGGAATGGGGGTGACAATGGGTAATAAAAACCTTCCTGGACTTTATGGTGGAGATGGGGGCGGGGGGTTGAGGGGTCAGAAATGAGAGACGGACACAAAGTTTTAATGTTTGCAACATTAGACATTTTATTAAAATAAATGGGTTTGGATAAAGGCCTTTCTGTCCCTATCCTAAAGAGAGATTCCCTACATATGAAACCAAAACTAACATTCAGCCTGTGTCTCGTCATCAAAAGTAGGCAAACTGTCCTTGTGTCCAAAACATATCTGATCCTCACACTAAAAGTGAACAACAAAAATGTGTAAGATAAATGTCTCTGCTTCAAATTCAGAAAAAAAGAGTTCAACAACCAAATATGTAAATCCAACAAAACAATCCTTGTATCCAGGGGGTGATGCCCTTCCCCCTGAACTGTTTCAGTAGAATATTGAAAGAGTTCAGTTGCAACAATAGTTCTTTAAGAGTGGTAGAATGTCTCTTTCGCATAACACTTCTTTAAAGTGATTAAGTGTTTTTTCCAACCAATGGTGTTTTAAGGATGTATCTCTTTGCAACTTAAGAAATGATGTTTTACACTTTCTTAGGGATGATGAAAAAATTGTCTTTTCCAAACACTGGCTCCCCAACAGTAGTAGAAAATGTCTCTTTTGCACAACACCTTCTTAAGAATGACAGAGTTTATTTTCAAAGAATTGGTGAATTTTAGAAGAATGGCAAAAAGTGTTTCTTCTACTCAGTACTTTATTAAAGAAGGTCTCCTGGTGAACTCTCTTGTTTTTCACAAAGTATTTTCCTTTCAAACAACTTGTATAGATGGTTTCCTGGTATACTCTCCTGCAAGGAACCATTTTCTCTTCACAAACTCTAGATGTATTTCCTGGTGTATTACCCTGCCAGGTATCCCCCTCTGGGCTTAGTAGATCCCCTGGTATACTCTCCTGCTAGGAATCTTTCCTCAAAACATTCACTGCCTAGTCTTCTAACCCTTTTCCAGTTCTCTTTATCCAAGTATAGCACAGTAGTATTCCGTCACTGTTTATACTCTATTGGCACCAGACACACTTGTTTCAACTTGGCATCCCTTATATTGAGACTTGTTCAAGTTTTGATTATTATCTTCATTGTTAGCACTCATTGGCTTGTGACAATACTTGTTCCAATCTTCCCTATATTGACCTTTCATATTTGAAGATTTATACAGGTCTTACCTTTCAATTGTTTCACCATAGATAATTTGCTCACAACAACATTTACTCTAGCTTTCTCCATATTGACATCTCATACATGAGGGTTGTGTAAATTCAGTCTTTCTATGTCACTTGTTTGATATCTAAAGGAAGTTCCCAATAGTTTGTAAGCCTATCAGCATACCTCAGGGCTCCCAATGCTCTTGGGAAGATTCACTGGTGTTTTCTGGCGTGTCCGACACGTGACATACGGTTGCAGCGATGTCCGTGCCTCAGGGAAGCATAGCCCACTTTGCAGACCCTCTCACGGTTCCACAGTCGGCTTCTCTGTCCTCTGCCAGTGGAACCTCTGCCTTTCACTGTGACCACTTCCTCGACAGCTTCTCCACTGCTGCCGGTGTGTCAACAGTTCTTCTGTGGCACCCGCTCTGCTTCTCCCAGTCTCTTGCCTTCCCGTTGTGAAGTGCCTGCTTTCCTTCCTCTACAGAATTCTCTTGCATGTGTCTGCCTTTGGTTCTGCTTCCCGCTGAGCCCGCTCTGCATCTCTCTTCTCCTCCTTCACTGCTCCCATGAAAGGACAGCTGATGGGCATTACAACAACTAGCCTGTCTTTATATCGAAATATTTTATATTGAATGAACAGATCTTGAATATTTTATATTGAAAACCTTTATAATAAATGCACTTGATTTTTGCTTTTTTGGGAGGGGGTCACCACCCAAACCCCCTTTTCCCCACCCCTAAAAACCCACCCTGACCGTTTCCCAAAAATATTCAACTCTTTACTGCACCCCTAAATGCATTCACTATAAATGTTTTCAATATACAATATTCGATATATGTTCATTATATATAAAAGATTCGATATAAACACTGTATACCACCCCCGCACATCAATGTTTCTTCTGTTCCACATTAACTCTTTTCTCCTCTTCGACCCAGTACTGAAGGTTTTATGGGAGTTGGAGTCCAGAGAAGGTTTGGCCCTTTTAAAGCCATTTTGCTTGAGGTTTTTGCTCACATCAAAACCAGCATTAACAGGAGATGTTAAGTGAGCATTATGTACATATGAAATGTGAATGGTATCCTGCCTAGGGTGTTCAGCAAGAAGGGTTTTGGGGGTTTTATCACTGGAAGGATTGGTATAATGACAACATGCCATCGGGAATTTAGGTATTACAGGGTAATCTTCAAAATGAATGGAAGAATACTGCATCTCTCCCGATGGGGTCATCACATCCCCCACAGCCATCATCTCCTATGTGATCCTCCCTCATAATACCACCCCCAGGGTCAGGATCAGGTAGTGGCTGCCGTCCCCTGGCCACATGGGAGTTAGGCTGATGTTTAGTGATGACTCCACAGGATTCATTGCACGTTTAATTAAAACAAAGTAGTGACTCACACGCATCCGGCCCCAACAAGCTAACAAATAAAATACTTAAAGATTATTAGTTTAGGCAAGCTTGTTAACCATATTATTTAGGAGTATAGTTATCACAGAGCAGTTTCCTCAGTCATGGAGGACTTTATGTATTGTGCCTATTTTTAAAATGGGTGCAAAGACAGATCCAAAGAATTACCATCCACTCACACTTACGAACGCAGACAGCAAAGTCTTTGGCCCTCATTACGACCCTGGCGGAATTCGAAAAACGATGGCGGAAATGTAATACCGCTCGTTGCGATTATGACCCGTCACCGTAAAGTACGATGCCATTAGCGACACCGTAGTGAACGCCAACGCTAACTGCACCAAGTACGCGCACGCGCGCCTTGCAAAACCGTAATTTCCGCCATGGTGCAACGGTACGCGAATTCTGACCCTAGCGGACATTTACTTAACGCCATCAAGCATGGCGGAAAGTACCATTCCGCCATGGTGAGAATTACGGCATCGCGAACCAACCGTAAATGGCCCTACTGAGTGCCTGTACTCCACTCCCTGCCCACATTGCACAACTCCTCGTAGGCACAATGTAGTCACACTATGCAACCAGTGAAATGTACAAGTCACCCATGCATGCCAACGAACAAATGCATGCAGGGGCTCCAAGTGCCTTGTGAGTGGCCATCCATATTTGGCATGTCACCATTGCCGTACTGATGCAGCACAGGCATGTGAAGGTTCAAGTACACCAAAATGAACTGAAATATTCCATGAGACAAAACAACAATAGTCCCCCATCGCCTGCCACCAGTGTAAATCAACATTCAAAGCAGTATCCTGAGGGAGACTGCACCAGCCCTGTACTCTTGCCAGTAGACAAACCAACCATCAGCATAAGCATGTACCACACAAGTTGGCAGAGTGACTGAGCAGCCAGGCTCATCTCAAGAGGGGCCAATGGGAGCTGTAGGGCACAGATGGCACGAATACAGAAGCAATTCCAATGGACCTGACCTCAGTCTCCCTCCAAGAAACGCACGCAAACACAGGCACCTGTGACCAGCCATTTTCTGATAATCCCATCATTCCACCAATCCACCTGGATGACCGGCATCTGTTGCACAAAAGCTAATCCCCCGCCCCTGAGCATGACATCATAAAAACAGTCATAATGGCAGCCCCTATCCCTGACCTTACTGGGCTTCGTAGGCAAACGCGGCCAGTACAGTACCACACAACTCTACTCAGAAGCCGGAACCCAATGCAGATCATCTCACAATACATCGCGCCACAAATCGGAATATGCTACATTACTAGCAAAGAATAACGCTACACGGTTAATATCTGAATATAAATTTACTGCACATCAAAATCACCAAGCCCATACAGCTATTTGCTCATAAACTCCCAAATAAGTTCCATTACTGTGGGCTGCATCCGCAAGAAATGACCAGCTTCTTCTTGTGTGACGCCCTGTTCCTTCATGGTACACAGGGGCTACATTTATGTCCAAAAAGGCAACATGGAAGCGCTTAGAACCGCATGGCCGTCCCATGAAGTAGGCACTAGTCCAGCTGAATGGTTGATATGTTGCTCCTAGCCACTAGTACTGCGTAAGGGCATGTGGCCCATTGGCGATCATCCCATAAGATCGTAATGGTGCTCCACTGATTAACTCGAAGCTGCAGGTGTCGACTGTAAAAGCCATCTGCAGGAGTGGCGTACAGATAGCAGCGGCAAAAGGGGAGGAGATACCTGTCACCCAAATGAAAAGAAAAATAATAGTATGGGCATCCGAACTTCATATGTATTACTCACTTCATTCAACACACTAAATCTACAACCATATGCAGGCTAGCCCACTCAAAAGGATTAATGTCGCCCAAAAATCACTTGCGAATCATAACGATAAAAATCTAGGTGAATACACTATTACAAACGAGTGTTTGTGTGCATGCGTCTGTTAAAACAGAATCCATGAGATGGGATTAGGAACGTGCATAGACACAAGTGTTTGAAGGCGCGTCGAGACAGGGAGGGTTCAACAAGGGCAGATAGACGATGGTCCCACTATGGCAGCTTTGCATCACATAGCGCAGGGGAAGGGGATAGATTCCAAAAAGCCATGTACATGGCAAACTCTCAATTAAATCATCTGTCCATGCATCCATTCATCATTCCCTCATCCCGGTATAAAAACGCCTGAATATTTACTCACATAACATTTGAAATTTCCATTGAGTCTGTGCGTAATGCAGTCTGCAAAATCCACTGTGCTCCTGCCCGGATTTCTAGTGTAGTGAAGTAACATGTATTTGGGAACGTCCTGCCTTATCGTCCACTACGCTATTGCGCATCCCATTCAATTCATATCAATCATTGCATTCTCGTCATGGGCCCTGTCCCAAGGACATTCAACAATAGAACGTTATATTTCCAGTCAGACCTGTGGGCGTCTCCTCGCCGCTAGTTGAAAACCAAAAGCGCTGTCCTTCGAATTCCTCATTTGCAACATCACGTCGAAAAGGCATCTGTGAACGCTTGAATTCACAAATACATCTATGTAGTGCGGCTGTGTGTGAAAATGGTAACTGGCTTCAATCACTAATGGGACTCCCCGCCCGTCGGTGAACGTCGGTACAGTGCTGCATGAGGGTCCACCGTTGATCGAGTACTACATTCCACTGACCCTTCACAAGTTTGTTCGCGACTGCAAATTTAGTATGTGAAACAATGGGACCATAGCAGAATTAACATATAAACCAATATTTCACTGCCATCGGGATTAAATACATGATTGTAATTGCAAGATGCCATGCGTCAAATTGCAGCGTTGTGTGCGGGACGTGCTCGCCCAAAAGTTACTGCAGCTGGCACAACAACCGGCCGCACAGAGGAGACGCAGGAGGAGGAGGAGGAGGGCAAGGCAGGGGCAGCAAGGCCCACCAGCACAGCCACTACCACCACGCAGGCAGCCCGCAATCCCACGCCTCCAAGCTAATCCGTTCAACCTCACTGCTGAGCAGATCCACACTCTCTACCGTTTGGGCCGGGACACCATAACCGCCATTGTCAACATGACACACACTGACCTTGTCAGCATGATAGATAGCCCAACCGCCATCCCACCCCTACTGAAGGTGGTGTCTGTACTCCACTTCCTGGCCACAGGCACCTACCAGCACACAGTCGGACAGTTGCATGGCATTTCACAGCCACTATTGTCACAGACACTATTCCAAGTGCTTGATGCCCTCCTGAAGCACACAGACGACTACATCTCTTTACCACGCTCGGAGCAGGAGATTACAAACACAAAAGTGGGATTCCATGCACTTGGCGGCATACCGGGTTGCATTGGTGCCTTCGACTGCACCCATGTGGAATTGGTTGTCCCACATGCCATGGAGGTCCAGTACCGCAACCGGAAACAATATCATTCTATCAATGTACAAATGGTGTGTGACTCCAACAGGATCTTTACACATTGTTGTGCCCGATTTCCAGGATCAACCCATGATTCTATGGTCTTGAGGAACTCTACAATACCACGCTACATGGAGCGACACGCAGGGCACCGATCCTGGCTACTCGGTGAGTCTCATTTAATGCATGAGAATGTGGGGTAGGTGATGCGTCAATGACCTGGCAGGAAGGGGGGGGATGCGTACGTAGCAATGTCATTCCACAAACATCCTTTATTGTCCACATACAGGTGATGCCGGGTATCCACTGAAGAGATGGCTCCTTACACCAATCCGGAACCCACAGAACCAGTATGAGGAGGACTACAACCATGCCCACTCACGTACCCGTGTAGCCATAGAACAGGCATTCGGCCTACTGAAGGCTCGTTTCCGCTGCCTCAGCAGGTCTGGCGGGGCACTCCTGTACCGCCATGAGAAGGTTGCAAAGATGGTCATGGCATGTGTCATGCTACACAACATGTGCGTACGTAGAAATGTGGCCATGCCCCCTGGCGCAGAACTGCAAGCACCTGAAGATGGTCATGATGAGGGTGGGGATGTGAAATACACAGGGGGGTTCGCTCTGACAACTAAGTTTAAGGGGGGGTACTCTTTTTGTATATAGTACACATTAAGTTATTTAGTCATGTCACACGTATTCAATCATGTGTAGTCAAAGTGAGACCTAAACACAAATAGACTTGGAGATTCACATCTTCACATAAAGTAGAGTTGCATTTATTAATTATGCATTTCAACATAAAGGGATTAGTATTCAAAAATATTTAGTTTTTTATCTTTGCTTTGAAATTTGAAAATTCAAAAAAGTTTTTTTTGACGAATGTAGTTCCATTTTGGTGCTTTGGAATTTAAATAGTGACCACCACCTATAAGTGACAAGTGATAGTAAAGTTTAACTTAAGTAAACATATTACAACCAATGTTCAAAACAGTACAAAGAGCTATTGGTTTTCCGTAGCCAGGCTTGGGGTGACCTAACACGTGGTCGACGTCCTGAGATGAATCGTAAGTTGTTGGAAGACAGTTTGTAAGGACTTAGCAGGAGATGGATAAGAGGCTGGTCCTTGGACGTTTCGGCAAAAAAGCCTTCTTCTTGGGCCTGATATAGGTCTCCCTGGAAAGAAATCCAGGGGACTCTATTAGTGCTTAGAATTAAAATTGATAAGAAATTTTCAAAACATGACATTTAAAACAACCTTGGTTGTGGGGCATCATGGGCTAAATGAGCCAAAACACACACACATGGGTAAAGCATAATATTGACCTTGAAGGTCTGGATCTTATATGTGGCCAAGACATATACATGCACAAATAGTGTAGAGTCCAGGGCACAGGGGAGCTGGAGTAAAGTTATGAGTGCATCAGACCTGTAGGCATGTAAGGTTGAAGGTTACAAAAGCTCACCTCAACTTTATAGGGTCTTGGTACGTTCCCTCGGAAAGATATAGAGGGAGTAGAACTGCTGATGCAGTGTCCGAATCTTGCGGGCTGGCTATGAGTGGTATTTCTACAGAAGCAAGAGAGGAGAGAAGGCGGGGGTACCTGGTAAATAATGTAGCAGGTCGCGGGCTACCTCACTATGTAACGGAGGAGGGGAGGGGGCTGCTTTACCTGAAGTTGGGTTCAGCGTTGCAACGTTAGGTTCAGCGTTGCAGTGTTACAGCGCAGGAGCAGTCGTCCGCTGGGCTCCTCTTGTCTGGTCAAGGGGTAGCCTGGAGTGTCTGCCGGAGCTGTTCGCAGACAACTGCGCTGCCGTGTGAAAGGAACAAGGCTCTCACGATCGAGTGGCAGAGCGCATGCGCACAGCGTATAGTGTTATACTGGAGGCGCATCTGCGCAACTGCTGGGTTTCGTTTTGTAACGAAGTAGCGATGTTAAATATGGGCCGTATATAGGCTGCCGGACCCTAGCAGATGTGTACTAAAGGGTATGTCCGAGGCAATATGTGCATGTGGACAATGTGGAGATCCTAAAAAGAGGAGGGTAGCACACGGAGAAACTGGGGCATACCATCGTATGGATGTGCTTGAAGGGATGTGAGGAGTCAATGACCCCCGTGGCCATAACCTGTGTTCAAAAGAGGAAATGGAAGTAGTTATGCAAATTGGCATATTGAGTGGATACAAACGTGTACCTGTAAGGTATATTAGTTAGTGGTAGACATGTTGGTTCTGGACCCAACAGGGGCAGGAGCTAATTAATGACGGTATCTGGTTGGTTCCGCCTCGTTGAGTCCCGTGGAGATGCTTTTAAGCTTAAAAATCCACCAGGCTTCTTTGTGATTCAGGGAGTTGGTAACATTACTCGTGTTGGATACTAAATCAATAACCCACCAAAGGATGTCGTCTGGTCCATGGTGATTTTCAATGTAGTGTTGGACCAGGGGGGATGTTATGGATTTACATCTGATGCGTGAGCGGTGTTCGCCAATTCTTTTGTGGACTTGCCGAGTGGTTTGGCCCACGTACCGCAGACCACAGGGGCACTCTATTATATAGATTACATTGGCAGTTTTGCAGTTTGTGAATTTTCTTAGTTGCCATTCCTTATCTTCTATTTTGAAGTGGTTCATTTTCTTTGTGAACCGGCAGGCCGTGCATGTGCCACATGGATGATGACCTTTTATTTCCCGCATGCTCCAGATAGTGGATCTTTGGTTCTTGTTCTCTAGTCTGGCATGTGTCAAGATGTCTCTAAAGTTCTTTGATCTCTTTAGTGCCATTCTTGGTATTTTTTCTTCTGGTAAGCTTAGTTGTACCAGCGGCCAGAATTTCTTTAAGATGCCTTTGATTTTGGTAGTATCAGCGTTGAAGGTCGAGACAAAGGTTAAGATGTCATCTTGTTGTGTATTTGCTGCTTTTGGTGTTAGCAGGTTTTCTCTGGGCGTATACTTCGCTCTTTTCGTGGTCTTTCTAATGAGTTTTTTAGGGTATCCTCTGTCCATCAATTTTTCTTCTAAGTTTTTAGCATGTTTCTTGTAATGTTCTAGTTCTGTACAGTTACGGCGTAGTCGTAAAAACTGCCCATATGGGAGGTTATCCCGTAAATTTTTAGGATGGTGACTGTTGTAGTGTAACAAAGTGTTACGGTCTGTTTTTTTAGTGAAAAGGTCACATATCAATGTTCCATTCTTATCCATAATGCAGAGGTCTAAGAAGTTGATCGATGTATTATTGCTTTGCATGGTGAATTGGATGTTTTGGGATTTGGTGTTGAGCCAGTTGAAGAATAGATTCAGATTCGCTTCGTTGTCCTTCCATATTAGGATCACGTCGTCAATATATCGGTACCATGAGACAATTTTGTCATGGAATGGGTTGGATATGCTGATGACATGTGCATGTTCAAATTCTGCCATGAAGATGACTGCTAGGCTGGGGGCAAATGCTGCTCCCATCGCTGTGCCTTTTGTCTGAAGGTAGAAGTTGTCGTCAAATTGGAAGAAGTTGTTTGTCAGTGCCAGTTCTAGGAGTTCAACTATAAAGTTGGTAGGTACTCTTCTTTGATTCATGTGATGTGTCAAGTGGTGTCTAATGCACTCGACCGCTGCTTCTTGGGGAATGCTTGTGTATAGACTGACTATGTCCATGGTCACTAGGAGTTCTTCTTCTTTGTTGAACTTGAGTCCTTCAAATTTATTAATGGTCATCATAGTATCTTTGAGGTAGGTTGGTGTTTGTTGGCTCAGAGGTTTAAGAAAGTGGTCAATAAACTTGCACACAGGTTCTAGTATTGAACCACAGCCTGACACTATGGGTCTTCCTGGTGGCTTTTGGCTGTTTTTATGAACTTTGGGTAATGCATAGAAAGCCGGTGTGCGATTGTCTGAGGTATTCAGAAAGGTCTCTTCACGGGCCGTGATCCAGTCTTGCTCTAAGGCATATCTTGTTGTTTCCTGGATTTTATTCTTAATACTTGCTGTGGGGTCTTTTCTTAGTTTTTTGTAATTTTGTTCTTCATTAAGTAATGTCATTACCATCTCCTTATATTGTGTTATGTTTTGGATTACAATTCCTCCCCCTTTATCCGCTGGTTTAATGATGAGTTGTTTGTTTTCTGATAGATTTTTCAGGGCCTTGCTTTCTCCTGTAGTAAGGTTTCGCCTTGTGCGTCGTGGTCGAATTTGGAGTTTTTTGATTTCTTTGGTGATGCATTTTTCAAAGGTTAGCAGGGACCCTGGGATCTCATTGTCCATGGGGTTGAAAGTAGATTTTACTTTCAAGCCTGTATCTTCCCATTGTTGGGGGGAGTCTAGATCTTTAAAATACACTTTTCTTCTTATGCTCCTGAACAGGGTAAAGAGTTCTGTGTCCAAATTAAACCAATCAGTTGGTTTTGTGGGGACAAAGGATAGCCCTTTTGTAAGTATGGAGGTTTCATCTTCAGATAGAAGTATCCCGGAAAGGTTAAAAATTGGGATTTTCTTTAGAATCGTTGGTTGGTTTGTTTCCTCCTGTTCCGTTGTCCCCATTGTGGGTAATTGGGGAACGGCATTGCTTGAGGATATTGTGGTGGCCCCCAGAATGCTCCTCTGGGGACCATTTGCCCTAGAAAAGGCACCTGGTGTGGTAGTGGATATTGGCCTTGTTGTGGGTTTCTATTTCTCGAGGGAATGGAGTCTCCTGATGATGAATCTGAGCTGGAGGCCCCTGAGAAGGATACCCCTTTGCGTCTGTATCTGTTCGCGGAGGACTGATTGGCTAGCCTTTCTTTCTCTTTCTTATCTTTATATTCAGCCGAGAGGTATGGGTATACATTCTCGATTTTGAAATTGGCAATGTCTTTTGCTAGTTTTTTGTGTTTTTTCTCTAAGGTACTGGAGGAGAATTGTTCCATGGTTTTGTTGATTTCTTTGAGTTTCTCTCTCGCATTAGTAATATTGTCGTCTGCCAAGAACTTTTGCTCTTCTTCTTGAAGGTCTTGTTGAATCTTCTTGAAGGTCTTGTTGAGGGTGGGGATGTGGCAGCACCTCAAGGAGTCCGCGAGGCACAGGAGGCCCGTGAAATTCGTCAGAATCTCATAGATGCATGCTTCTAGCACTCACGCCTGGTGGCTGTTACATGGACACGGGACTTGTGGCACTGTGTGTGTCTGGAACATGCACAATGTGGACTGTACGCCAAGAAAGGCCTCGTACACAAAGATCAATGTCCACACATCTCATTGGATGAATATGAAGAAATGTATGGCAAATGTGAAATATTACACACCCAATCGACCCGCCACCCAAAAAAGCCCAACACACCCCCTCCACCCTCCTACCTCCCCCCCCGAACACCAGTGTCCAAAGATGCTCATTGTCAGTGGGCAGACGCTATTGCAAGCCCCCTCTCCGGGTATCAGGGGCACCCCTGCCTGTGGAGCGCAGGTTCCTCCCAGATCTACGTTGGGGGCTGCCCTGGACGGAACTTGCAACGGATGATGTCTCTGCCTGCTCACGTCCATGCATGTCCCTAAGGGTTTGTGTGAGCTCAGTGAGCACACGGCGCACAGCGGCAAGTTCACCACATACGTCTTTGGACGTCGCATGCAGTTCCCCCCTCAGGCTCTCGGTGCTTCTCTCCATTTGTCCCCTCAGGCTCTCGGTGCTTCTCTCCATTTGTCCCCTCAGGCTCTCGGTGCTTCCCTCCATTTGTGCCCTTAGTGTCTCGGTACTTCGCTCCATTTCTGCCCTAAGTGTCTCAGTAGATGTTTCAATGGCTGCCTTAGAACCCCCACATTCAGCAGCATGCTCCTTGAGGAGCGTGGCCAGTTGCTGCTGTTGCACAATCATCTGCTCGAGGGACTGTTGCCTCTGCTGGGCCATGCCCATTTGCGGTGGTGTCACAGAGGGGCTGATCACCTCATGTTGCCTTGCCACAGGCCTTGTGGGGGTTGGCCAGTCGTCGTCTTGTGCCCCTGCGTGGTTTCCTCATGGTGTACGGGATGAAACAAACAGGGGGATTGAGACAGGTCATGGATGGGTCCTACATCGACAGCACCGTTTTCTGTGTCGGAGCATGCTGGCATGTAAGCAGTGTCACCTATGGTGCTGCTGCCACCAGAAGCAGTGCCTTCTGTGGCATCCATTGGGGGGACCTGTGGTGCTGCTGTTGTGGACATGCTGGCTGCTGGGGTGCCTGTTGAAGTCCCCTCCAGTGTGCTGCCACTTGATTTGTGCTGCTGCCGTGTCTTGATCCGTGCAGCTGAGGTGGAGGGTCTTTGGCCATTGGTCTTGGCCCTCTTTGCATGTGTGCTGGTAGGGGTGTCCTGAAGCTCGTCGTTTGAATCGGACCCTGTGGTGGAGTAAAGGAGGGCGAGCGTTATTTATGGGTCTGTGGAAATTGGAATGGCAATGTATCACATGCATTGGGGTGGTACCTGAGGGTGATTTGGGTCAGGGCCTTGGAGGTGGTCTCATTTTTGTGTGGATTGAGGATGCAGTTATTTTGCAGCCTGCAGTTAGGGTGTGCATGCTGCACATGTAGAGGGTGTTTTTAGGAATTTTACTTATTTATGTATTTAATCAGACTTTTAAAGGGCGCTATCATGGCAATGTATGTGGACGTTCTCCTGGACATGTGTTTCTATTGCACTATGGGGACACATGGTACTTCACATGATTGGACATTGTGGATTTAGCATTGTTTTATTTGGGCCACCTACCTGATTCTTCGGATGTCTGCACTCCTTTCTCCATCCCTCCGACTCCCTCTATGCTCTCCATTCCAATGGTGGAGGCACAGATTTCTTCCCAGGGGGTCAACTTGATGGGTGATTCCGATCCTCCCCCGGTAGCTGTGGCAATGTTTCGGTTGGCAGAAAGTATGCTCCGGACGCGTATCCGCAAGTCGTCCCATCGCTTTCTGCATTGCTGTGGGTTGCGGGGTGTGGTCCCCACCGCACTTACCCGCTGTGCCACCAGGGCCCATATAGCCTTCTTGTTCGCAAGTGCCGTCCTGGTCATTTGCGTCGAGAAGACGACGGCAGCATTCTCCTGGAGGGTCTCTGTGAGCACGGTGAGTTCCTCATGGGAGAAGTGGACCTGCCGCTTGCGATCGCACGCTTTTTTAGCAACTTTTCCCATATTTATGTTTTTTAACTGGGGTGGCTAACGGGTTGGGATGTGTCTCAGGGTCGGATTTTTAATGGTTGTGTTGGGATTCTGATTTTATAGGTGTACGGCGTGCTGTTTCCCGTTCCGGCCCCATGTTTTTACTTCCGTTTCCGTATATTTACGGTGACCGTAATTTGCGCTGACCGCTCATTACGGTGACCGCTGAGATGGGTGGCGGAATTGCACCTAGGGCGGCGTACGACGGCGGTAAGTGGCGTTTTGGGGTCATTTCCGCCATCGCGGACTTTGCACTTCCGCCATGGCGTAATGCTCGTGCCCGATGGGTCAGAATTAGCCGCACTTTACTCCATCGCGCAATGGCGGGAACGCTATTTACGCTATGGCGGTCATGTCAGTTACTTTCCGCCAGGGTCGTAATGAGGGCCTTTGTGTCCCTTTTATTGTCACATTTGGAGGAGTGGGCAAACATTACAGTGTAATGTCCTGTTTCAATGCCTGTGCAATCCCTCTGCCCTGTCCCATGTCAGTGCTCAATTTGCCGCTGAAGAGCATTCATGTGACAGGGCGGAGTCACCTCAGTTCGCACCTATAATTATAGCAAGGAAACATACATTCAAGTGCTCCGTGGCTCGCACCTTATTGAAGTACTTATTGGTGTACCTGATGCATGATGACATTTGCTGTGACTGAATACATAACACTGGTGACGGGTGCATAATGACGCAAAGTGGGTCCTGAGGCCTCTGCTGCACTGTCCCTCAGTCCCTGGCTTGACAAGCCCACGCCAACTATTTCACACTGCGCCGGGAGCTGGGAAGGGTGAAGAGAGTGTGTCCCACCACCTGCAGGCACCACAGATACAGCGCCCCACATGCCCCACTGCCAGGCCCCGTAGCAGATTTTGCTCAAAATGGCAGCCAGGAGAGGGAAGACAGGCTTTGCATCATTTAGCAATAATCTGGCCGATGACGCAAGAACAGCGTTTTGCATGCTCCTGCACCAGTGTGGCTGCAAACATGCACATAAGGTACAGTGGGACATCAGTGCTACATGTTCTGGGGTTGGCAACCCAGATTATCTATGTTAAGCTAGGGCAGGTGATTTTCCTGGGACAAGAGGTCCATAGCCGACAAACAAGTATATGGACAGAAACACCTGTGGCTGGCCATAAAGACTCACATTACAGCAGCTACATTCCACAGGGGTCAGGCAATAGTGCACCTCCATAATGTCTGAGAATGAATACATTAGTTCCACGGCCACCCCGACCACATCCTCCTCTGTTCTCCCACAGAATGAAGAAGGAGGGCATAAGTCCCTCCAACTACAAGCCGTCCCACCCTTTGACATATCAGATATCTACATTAACGCCACTGGTGTCAGGGAAGAAGGACGCCTAAGAGGAATATTAATGCACTCCCTAGAGCCCACTGTACGAGACATTGTATTTGAGATGCCTGACAGTGTGAAAAACACATTCCAAGGAATTATTGACTAATTGAATGTCTATCTTGCTCCACTAAGAAATGTAGTTTGTGAGAGAAATATCGTTCACACCTCCACCCAGCAAAAAGTCAGACACTGGACACATTTGTCATGGGATTACACAAAACAAACACACCCTGTGACTTTGATCATTATTCTATGGAGGAAAAGCTAAAATCACAGGTAACTGCTGGGTGCGAGTCGGCTGAGTTTCAGAAAAAGCTGCTGCAAAAGTCCCTGTCTCTGGAAGAAATACTGAGGCTCCCAAGAGCCGACATGGCCCTCTCTATGCAGTCCTTAGGCAACATAAAGGTCTTGCATTCAGCAGCTGTAGCGCTTGTGTGCCAGATGAGATTGTCAGAGAAGCCAACCAACAGAGAAGAACGTAAATGATACCACTGTGGATTCAATTTTCCTCATGGCGGGCCCTGTCCAGCGATTGCACACTCGTGTGATGGCTGTGGAGGTGAAAATCATTTCCAGTCTGTGTGCAAAAACATCAAATACGTCCAACAATCGGCAGACCACAGAAGTACCATGGCCACAGGCCCCAGAACACAAAAACCACACCATCTAATGATGGGGGCAATGGGTCACTTGACTCACTTATATCCCTTTGGGACCCATAAACACAGGGGCCCTGGCGGGACTCAGTCCTGGCGCCTTTAGCGCCAGGCTCATATATATATGTGAGCAGGAACACTTTATTTCAGTGCAGGAGTGCTTTTACTTTATTTCAGTGCAGGAGTGCTTTTATTTTACAAGAACTTTCCAGGAGCTGAAAGCCTTTATTCCAGAGAACATCCTAGGCCTATTCTTCATGTGCTGACTTTTCGGGTGTGGCAGGGTGTGCCAGGCAGGCTGAACCTGGTGGGCATGGCTTCAGAAGCTCAGCTATATAAGCTGCTCCATCCTTAAGGTCGGTGCCTCGTGTTACTGTGCACTTGCGTGCAACGTGATGTTCACCGCCGCTTGGACCAGTTTACTTACCTTTGAAACCAGGCGTTCTCCTGCATACTCACCACCGGGAAACCAGTGCTTCATCGCTTCATCTGCAGACTCATCTACTGACATCCAGTGATCTTGATCCAGATGCCGCAGCACCGCACTCCGCATCCACGAACTCGGACACTGTGAAGAAGAAGAAAGACAAGGTTAAAACATCTGTCCTAGGGCCGCGTCGCAGTTGAACCCTGCGCGCCCCCTAGTTAACAACTTACCAGCTACTGTACCGCTGCAGCTTCGTTCCTCATTCCCTCCGGCTGCTGCCGCGAGCCCCGCAGCTTCTGCCGGGCCGGCAACATTACCTGCAAGAGAAGAAAGCAAAAGAGCAAACATCAAAAGTGGAACGGACAGCAATACAAGACAACAAACTTTACAATACAACAAAAACAGACGAGGAAAGACAAAGGCAAACAGGAACACTTACCTGAAGTATAGTGGCTTAGTCGCAGCAGGACTGGACTACCACGTGCAAGGGAACAGTGAAGCAACTCGGTCCAGATCGTACAAGCGCCCCTGCCAGAAGCAGCGGGACGGAGTGTTCGCCAAAACTCATCAACAGGTGAGCTTTCCAGGGACAGCGCATCCCACGGGTACCACGGTTTGGGAGAAGGGGTCTGGAAGGGGATCAGGCGCACAAGCTGGCATACTCACGCCCCCTATTCTCCACGCAAGAGCAGTCCTGAACAGCATCACCTATTACCACCAGTCACCACATAAGCGCAGAGGGCGAAGTCGGACCCGAGTGACCTCACCTTCGGGAGGGCTTCATACGTGCCCCAACACCTCCGCACAGACCAGGTGAGCGTAACCAGAAGTCACAATATGCTGGCTGATGGCCCTACATCCAGGAAATGGAGATCTCCAAGCGCCAGGTGGGAAAACTCACCATGAAGATGCCGAGAGTCCCCACGACAAATCAGAAGACGAGCTGAAAGGAAAGAGGAATACCACAGAGCACCCACTCCTGAAGAGCCGAGGAGGAGGGCAGCACGTCAAAAACTAAGATATGTAGCAGATATCAAGACGACTCTGATTCCTCATCAAGTGGTGATCGCAAACAAGGGTATGTACACGCCATTGGGAAAAAGACAGCAGTGGAATACAGTCCGACTTTATTGCTGCAAGTAAACGTGAAGCACAAGAGTTCCTGATCGACACTGGAGCCACAGTGAACATTGTAAATGAGGACACATTTCGAAGGCTCAAACATATGGGGCACTGCAGGGAGCTGACATAGACATATATCTTTGTGAGTCTGACAAGCCACTCAAGTGCAAAAGCATGTTCAAAGCAATGTGCGCATACAAAGACAAGTCTGGAAAATTGGTCATATATGTCATAAAAGGAGAAGTCCCAGGAGGCAACATCTTCAGCTTCAAATCAGCCATGCAAATGGGGCTGGTCCACATAATGGATCAAATAATGACAGCCTACACAACAAGACCCCAAAAACATGGTAGTCAAGATGCTTCCGTCATTATTCACAGGATTAGGAAATCTCAAAGGGAAGCAGATCAAATTGCACATCAATGCTGACGTCAAGCCGGTAGAACAGCACTATCGGGGAATTCCCCTAAATATTCAGAAGCAGTCGAAGATTAAATCCAGGGATTGCTAAATGAAGACGTTACTGAACATGCCACCCCATGGGTCTCCCCCATTCTCCCTGTACCCAAAAAGGAAAATGAGGATAAAATCTGAATTTGCATGCACATGAAAGCACCTTATCTGGCTATTGAAAGACAGAGATACTTGTCCCCAAGAATTATGGATATGATGCATCATTTACATGGTTCCAAAGTTTTCTCTAAATTAGATCTAAACAAAGGGTATCACCAATTGGACCTACACCCTGAATCTCACTACATTACTACTTTCACAACACATCTGGAATTAGCTTTGGCTTCTCATCGGCCACTGAAATGTTTCAAAATGAAGTTCACCAGGTAATTCGGCACATACCACAATGTCTCAATTACAGTGACGACATCTTAATATTTGGGGCAACACAGGAGGCACATGATGACACATTACGTCGAGTGTGCATGGCACTGGAAGATGCCAATCTGACATTAAATGCAGACAAATACGAGTTTAGCAAATCCACACTGAAGTTCTTTGGTCAAATATTTTCAAGTGAAGGCCTACAACCTGACCCAGACAAAGTGCAAGCTCTCATTGCCACGTTAACACCTACATCAACATCAGCAGTGCGATCATTTCTGGACATGACCAGTTATTGCACATGATATATACAAGACTTTGCGTCAGTCAATACTCTACTACAGTTGCTCACTGCAAAGGGGTAAGAATTCATGTGGTCAAGGGAATGTGGGAACACATTCAAGGAAGTAAAATCACGTATAGCATCAACTTCCTGTATGGCAAGTCCTGTAGGTTTGGGTGCCATCTTGGCGCAATTCAAGCAAGGCTCTTCCTCACCCTGCAGGATTGTGGCATATGCTAGTCAGAGTTTATCAACAACCGAATGTGCTTATTCTCAACCCGAGAAGGAAAGCCTAGCAGTAGTCTGGGCTTGTAAACATTATCATTTCTTTCTATATGGGAAAAGATTCACCATCATCACTGACCACCAGGCTCTGCAGGAATACTTGTTTGACATTATTTCCCGGCCTGGAAAAGACAACAACCCAGCAGACTTCCTGTTTAGATATCCGTTGCCTGCGAAAGAAGAAACACAGTCGACCAAGGCGGATCAATATATCAAAAACAGAAAGATGGCATGGAACACGCTAAAGTGATGACTGCCTGTCAGAAGAAGAGCATAAGCTGTTGACATTTCACTCAATAAAAGATGTGCTCTTAGTCACTCCTCAAGGATCCCTACTCAAATTGTCATCCCTGAGTCTTTTGCAAAATCGGGTGATCAGTCTAACTCATACAGGACACTGTCGGATTGTTTCTACCAAACGACAACATTGCACAAAGCTGTGGTTCCCACAAATAGACATGAAAGTGCAGAAGACCCTTGAAACCTGTGTCATTTGCAAGACCGTAGCTCCACGTATATTTCCCGAACCTCTGAAAATGACACCTAGGCCGCTGAAAGTGTGGGATGAAGTTGCAGTCGATATGTTTGGACCGCTCAGAAATGGCAAACATGTGTTGGTAGTCATGGGCGAAATACACATGGTTCATTCAACAGCAGAACATGCAGTCATCCGGGCACTTGACAAAATATTTGCTGACTATGGCATATCGACAACAGTAAAGTCGGACAACAGCCCACCCTTCAGTGGACATAAGTATGCAATGTTTGCAGAATATCTAGGGTTTCAACATCGGAAAGTTACCCTGTTGTGGCCACAGGCTAATGGCACTGTTGAGTGTTGTATGGCTAATCTAGCCAATCTGAAGCGCACGCTTCTAGTGTGCTCCATCACTCGAGGATCATTTATTCAGGCCATTTGCACGCTGCTATGAGACTATTGGAATACCCTGCACAGTTCAATGGAAGTCTGCCCTTCAGAATTAATGTCTGGCCGGGTGATAAAAACTAGACTACCCCAGAGTAAAGAGCCGATGTCTGCAGGCAGATGGGGAGCAGGTGCAAGTGGATCTAGGTCACCGGGCCTAAGCCCTGCCCACCTAGTGCCTTCCAGGTTGCTGCTCTTTTTCCCCACTTAGCAAGCCCCGCCCACCTGGTGCCTTCCTGGTTGCCGCTCTTTTTCCCTACTAAAGAAGCCCTCCAGCCTCTTTTCCTTTGCAGATGGGGAGCAGGTGCAAGTGGATCTAGGTCACCTGGCCTAAACACCACCCACCTTCTTAGCCTGGCCTCTTCCTTTCTGCTCTTAACTCTTAAATCAAGGGCGTCTCTCGCCCCTGTGCGTCCGAAGCGAAGGGCTAAGGAAGAAAAGGGCAATTCCTGTTTGGACGTGTACGACCCAGGGCCAGACTTACTCTATCAGAATTGTCCCTGGACCTAGTACGATAGTACCCACGTCTGTCTCCTCCCCACTCCTCTTACTTGTTCGGCCCCACACCCCCAGCACTATCTGAAATGTCGTCAGGCCTAGTACGATACTCGCTTGTTTTGTTCCTCCCCTTCTTTTCCGCACCCCTCTCCCTCACCTTTTGTTTTTCTACGGCTCTACTAGAAATGTCGTCAGGCCTAGTACGGTAGTCGCATGTCAGTTTTAGTACGGTAGTCGCATGTCAGTTTCCTTTTCCTTCCCACTCTCCCCCTCCCTTCCTTATCTATGTTTTAGCTCTTGCACTATCTGAAGTGTCGTCAGGCTGAGTACGATAGATAATTTCACCTCCTTACTGTTCATGGCCTGTAAGAATGTCATTTTATTTTCCCTTGTTCCCTCCCTTGCCTTGAAGCGCTTTGAAACACATTGTGTATAGGCGCTATATAAATAAACTATCATATCATATCACCCAGTTCATACTCAAGAGCATGTACAAAGGATGCAGAAAGCAAGGCACACATGAAGGAATATGCAGACAAGAAGAGGAGAGCCAAAGAGTCAGACTTACAACTAGGGGATGTGGTGCTGGTGCGACAACCGCAAGGGCAGATGGAAGTATCTGCTTTTGACCCCAAGTCACTGATCGTGACTGACATAAAAGGATCCATGGGGCCTCATTACAACCCAGGCGTTAAGGGTTTAACGCCGCCGTCGGCGCCGTTAACCCTTAATACCTGATTACCATTTTAACGCCTGCTTTTAGCAGGCGTTAAAATGCAAGGCGCTAACCCGCCTTGGTGCTAATTACGGCACTGTAATTTACGGTGCCGTAATTAGCGCCTTCCCTACTCCCATTATGCCCTATGGGGCAAAAATGCGAACGGGGAAGGGTAAATGGGGAATGGGGATTTACCACCCCACTCACCTTGGAATGGGGCGGTAAATCCACCATCCACCATGGTGTAAATAGAGTTTACACCATGGTGGTAAAGTAGGGAACTTACCGCCTGGGTTGTAATGAGGCCCATGGTGTCACCTGTCGGTCCCGGTCGCAGAATCACTAGAAACTCTTCCTTCATTAAAACACGTAGAACTGATGCTTATGTTGCTGCAGTATCAGATGACGCTATAACCTTGCAAGACTCTGGTTCTGATTACATGGATGTTGACATAGACTCTGATGACAGCTGCAGTGTTGAAGGCGGTCGAGCAACTGTGGTTCGAAGTCCATCAAGGAGAATCATTTGAAAGCCTGTGAGATGGATCGAGGAGGTGGAGTAGGGGAGCCAAGTATTATCTTATGTGGGGGGGGGGATATAATGTCCTGTTTCTATGCCTGTGCAATCCCTCTCCCCTGTCCCATGTCGATGTCAGTGCTCAAGTTTGCTGCCGAAGAGCATGTCAGGTAACATTCAGGTAACAGGGCGGAGTCACCTGTTAAATATAGTAAAGAGACGTACATTCAAGTGCTCCGTGTCTCGCGCCTTATTGAAGCACTTATTGGCATGCCTTATGCATGATGACATTTGCTGTGATTGAATACATAACATACAGGATGAAATACATAAACTGCAAACTGGTTTTCGCAAAGGCCACAGCACAAACCTAACTGGTTTTGTGCTAAGACATATCCAAGAGCAGGCTTGGTCAAATACACATTCTACAACAAATACAGTAACAATTGACACGTCTACTGTGCTTGATACAGTTGACAGCATTCGGCTCTGGGCAAAGTTAGCAAAATGGGAAATACCTGATGGACTTTTACAAATATTTTTAGGCTTACAGGAGTCCTCAGGGAATCACGTCCGTTTGAATAAGGAGACCCATTTATCCTACATAATTGTGACAGAGAGATTTGATACAGGGATGCGTTTTCTCTCCCTGCCTCTTCAACCTATATGTTTCAGATGTTGGAGACTATTTAAGCACAGCCACTTTTATATCCCCAAAATTGGGTACTTTTAAGGTGCCGTGGCTCGCATACGTAAGTTATGTCATGCTTTTTGACAACACGCGTATTGGGCTACACGCGTCTTTTATCTGCATTTTCATGTCCATAGTAGACTACACCAATGGCCTTTATAAAGGAATGTCAGAACGACTTTTAAAAAAACTTCAGCGAATCGGCCACCAGGGGTCGCAAAAATGAGCTGCCATGTGAGCTCCGTACACCATGCCCCTACAAGTGAGCCCCCACTTGTAAACTCACCCCCAACCCCGCGAAAGATTTAGCAAAATCTCTAGGGGAAGGTGCCCCCCGCAGGGGAGCGAAAGTCTGATCAAAATCGGTGAAGATTTCGAGGTGATACTTGGCGCTGAAAGCCGCCCCCCTTCTCCGTGTGGAGACGGTGCTCCACGTCGAATGGAAAAGTGAAACAAAACACTGAAGGCGCGAACGAAGCTGCCGCGTGGATTGACACTTAAGAGGAGAGCAGAGTCGCTGGACGCCGTAGGCGAAGCACATCAAGCGGGTCCGGGACACCGTCAGGTGCCCCGATGTGGAGGTCCGCTGCGTGTGCCCCTGAGCAACGAGAAGTGCGGTAGAAGGGAGCGCGATCACACTGTGACGCCCCGGATCCGAAACGAGGGCATACCGCTCAACTCTCCGGACCGCCAGAGACCCCAGTGAAGGCGAACACCCGCCTCCCGCACTGCCCGAGGTTCTGCAGTCCCTGGAACATCGTAAACGCCAGCAACGTGTACGGCGAGAGAGCGAGTTGGCCTTTAATGAAGCTCCTACAGTAGTCTGTGGGCAGTCTTACAAGCGCCCCATATTGCTAGACCCCACGCAACCGCTTCGATTGCTCGAGGGGTCCGACTGTCTGCACAGCCAGTCATAATGATTGCGAGTCGATCACTACGGGACCCACCTTACTCACCCAACCCGCTCCTGCCATCGAATTGCAAAGTTGGGGCCTCCTACGTAGATCGGTTCCTGACTCGCAAAAACAAAAGGAAGAGGAGCCGGCAAGGTAAGGCTTACAAGGACCATAAGCACACTGACTCTGCGAGGTGGAAGATATTGCAATCTGCCTCCAGATATGGCTACATACAACCTGTAGGGCGAGTGAACCTCAGCACCTGCAGAGCATCAAACGTGTGATCACAGGCTCCCCACACCCAGTGCAAACACGGGATGCTGCCGTGGAAAGCCCAAGAAAGCTTATAAGCTCCCCCACATGGTGAATCAAGCAAGAAGGGGGCATCTCAATAGTAGAAAGGAGCTGAGCCACGATTCGGATCACTGAGCAGAACTATAAGGTAAAGAGAAAGGCATGTGCATCGATAAGTGGCCATGGTGCATGAGTGCGCTTGGAACTCCACCACACTCCTGGAATCATCCTGAGGGTATCCGAACTGGACACTGGTAAGACCAACCACGGGGGGATGATCTGGCACAACTTAACAAGTGAGTGGCTGACATCGAGGGGGTTATGTGCCACCCAAGCGACAGCAAAGAAAGCACTGATGAATAGCTACGCCTCCAAGAAACGGTGAAACTGCGCCCCTCATGAGCAGGGTGGTCTTTCCCTCCTCCCCAGATAAAGAAAGAGTGCATAAAGGGTTGACAGGTCATATCACACACGGAATTCTGCACACCTGGTAAAGGAATACAGTCCTCATATCCCACAGAAGATGCTACATGGCGCGCACTCAGAGCCACTACTAGAGGGTTGGGCTCCCGACATCGGGGCGTGCGCCCTACTCTGAGAAAACCACTCAAGGCAGTTCTACCGCATTGGCCCTCTGCAAATTGACAAATCTCTATTGGCTAGTCAACTACAAAATGTACACTCACTCTTGTCAGTGAGAGCCAACGGAAGCGGATCCAGGAGTGTGCACTCATAGACTTTCTCACATGTGATGGACCCCCACTAGGCATACATCGCCCTGCGTTGTCGACCTCCACTTGGATCTGAGAGGGTTGGGCCCCCGTTCCAGGGGCGTGTGCCCTCCTCTAGGGACAGTCCTCCAGAGGGAGACGTGAAACTTTGATCACGCCAACAGCTAGTGAATCAGGAATTGTAAGTGTCTGTTGCTCCACCAGTGATTGCACTGTAATATAAGGAGTGAAGAGATCCCGGAAGGTAGCAGCCTTACAGTGATGGACTACGATTTCAGCACAGAACCTAGGCCCAAGAGCGCACTCTCTGGTGAGTACTCTCTTTCGGAGATTAAGTTGCATCATAGACAAGTCAACGGGTCCCTGCCCCCGATACCAAGAGGAGGAACCCCCTTCCTGCCTCACACTAGTGCGCTCAAACCCCCACCGGAACACCTGCCCCATAGCCCATGGACATAAAATTTAAACTAGCTGAATTTGCTTATTCACGCTTTCCTTCTGCATTGGAGGCTTCCCTAGACATAAGCATAGCTACCTCAGGAAATGAAGCAGCAGCTACCAAAGGGGATGCTACGACCTTACTAAACGAAATCAAGAACATGTGGGCCAATATAGGTGGCAAAATTGACAAGATCACGCAACGGATGGACAAGATGGAGGAGAGACTGGAGGGAGTAGAAAATAACCAAACCTCTCCAAGCACTCTTGAAACTGAAATGGACCACAGAATCGCAGAGAGAGGAAGAGTTCCATCTTAAAATGGATGATTTGGAAAATTGTGAGGGATGGAACAATTTACGCTTTTTCGGCATTCCCAAACAGGATGGGGAGTCGGAAAGAGACCTCAAGAAGTCGCTCCAAGACATAATGAAGCTCTTACTTGAGGACTAAGTGCTCGACGAGCCAAAAACGGAAAGGATACACAGAGCGGGAGGTCCGTCAGGTGGACCTAGCTCTGGTCGGGCCCGCTTTCACAATTATCAGGACAGGGCCAGAATCCTTGAAAAGGCCAAACGCTGTGGGCCTGTTGCCCTTGGCGAGGCCCGAGTCATGGTTTTTCAAGATTTATCCTCCCTGACCCTTGCCCTGAGGCGAATGTGCATCCCTCTCACAAAGTGGTTGAAAGAACGCGGGATACGCTACCCCTTCTCCCTCTCGTTTGAACATGACGGCAAAAAGGAATAGCTGTGGTCTGAAAGAGACATCAAGAACTGTATCTCGGAACTATTAGACAATCATGACGAGAGGAGAGATCAGGGAGAGGAGGGACAAAATGGAAGACAGTGGCGTATCCAAGGGACAAGGAGGAGAAGCGTTAAAGGCTTGAGGACATTTTGAAGGGGGAACGCCTCGCCGGAGCGGGAAGGCTGACCATACCCGACGATGTATTATGTCCGAAAGTAGCACACCAGTAAACCATGATGGGGCCCTATTGCTCACATCCGCACACTGCTACCTGGTGATGGCAAGTGCATCAGTCCCCCCGCAGAGGTCTTCACCTGCTACCTTGCACATGCCTCCTTGGAGGACACGTACCCCATATCTTTAGTGATCTAGAAGTTTATATGCCTCGGAACTCCGGGGATGAACTTTTTTCTGTTGATGGCTGTTTGGGCTCGGGTACAGGTACGATTTTACCAATTGGCCATCCGCTGCTGAGGGAACAAACAAATAACAAGAGAGCAGGTCACTGTGATTGACTTTATATGAAAAACATATGTCTGCTATTCAATGTTTATGTTAGTGTTTTGGAAGGGGGGTGGGAACCGGGGGCTCAAATGTTATACTGATTGCTATATGCAGGGGGCCGTGAGGTAACGGCCCTCGCCAGAGGTCCGGCACTAACCCAGTGAATTCAACTGGGTCTGATCAGACACCGACAGGGGTGAGGGGGTAAAGAGGAGGGAGAGGGGGGAAGGGAGGCAGGATGGGAGGGTGGAAGGGTAGGAACAGAATCTTCGTTATGTGATACAAGTGTGAAGGTTCATATATTTCAATGTGCGCTTGGTTGCCGACCACCACCGTGGTGTCGCTTGACACACATTAGGAGAAATGGCGGTTGACTCAGATTCACAAACGAGAGGCCACCTCAAGGTGCGGACTCTAAACACCAAAGGTCTGAACTCCCTGACCAAAAGATCCCTGTTTTGTAGGGAATTTCGCAGAGCGGACCTCGATGTCCTATTCCTGCAGGAAACGAAATATGTCCGCAGAGAAGAGCGAAAGATTCTTAACACACGAATGGGGATGGAGTACTGGGGGTCTCATTAGAAAGGGATTAGACTTCACACTCAAGAAGCAATGGGCAGATGTAGAAGGGTGTGCCCTGCTTGTAGTAGGCTCTATAAATAAGGTAACCGTCATATTTGCTACAGTGAACCCCCCGAACTCGGGTCGTCCTGATTCCTTACCAAAACAATTCCCAAAATCATGCTAGAGGCAATGGGACATGTCCTCCTTGGGGGGGACTTTAACATTTGGGCCGACCCTAGATTGGACAGACGAGCAGGGAATCCCAATGCGAGGGAACCAGCTGACGGGGGTCGCACCGGGATTATGAATATGATGGAAACATACCAGTTAAGAGATGCATGGAGGGTCCTCCACCCCAAAGAAACGGGGTACACCTTCTACTCTGCCCCCCATAACACGTTCACCAGGATAGATTATATGTTCCTGTCCGAAGAAATAAATGAAGCAGTGCAGAGTTCAGATATTCTCCCGGTTACCTGGTCCGATCACAACCTGGTCACGGTTGACTTGCATTGGGACACCTAACTAGCAAGGGGGGGCGCTGGAGGTGCAACGAATCTCTTTGGAAAGACCTTGTCTTTAGGACGGCGATGGCACGCGAGATTACTGAAATCTTTAAGACGAATAATCCAGGAGAGGTTTCCAGAATGACGGTATGGGAAGCAGGGAAAGCAACATGGCAGGTTATTCTAATTAGAGAAGGTGCAAGTAAAAAGAGCGAAAGAATCCTGGTTGAAGGAAGACTTAGGAAGGAGATATGTCACTTAGATGAGGAAGCAAGGGGATTTGAGGAGGGAAGGGCAGATAAGATTTTAGAGGCGAAACGGAAAAGGGAAGAACTCTGACTTCTTGAGGAGGGGCAAATAGTCTGGAAGTTGCAACTTCTATGGCAGAAGGTTTATGAAAAAGGAGACAAGGCAGGTGCCTTATTAGCAGCCAGACTAAGGGAACAACGGGCGGAATACAGGATTCTGGAGACAGAGCAGGGGGAGGGTCCCAGGTGTGCAACACAAGGAGATATCCCTGAAGCTTTTCGAGACGTTGTACCGATCAGCGGTGGACCCTAGACAATCGGGAACGAAAGAATATCTTGCCTCGGTTCAGATGCCGAAACTCTCGTGCGAGGAATCCCTCACTCTAGATGCCCCGATAACATGCGAGGAATTTGAAAGTACTATTAAGAGGCTATCCTTAGGGAAAGCCCTTGGCGAGGATGGATACACCTTTGGGTTCTACAAATCCTTTCTCTCCCCCCTATCGAACTCTTTAACAAGATACTTGACACCGGTAAGGCCCTTTGTCCGAGCCCTCATTTCGGTGATCCCCAAGGAAGGGCGGGATCCCAAACAATGCGGTTCATATCGTCCCATATCCCTGTTGAATATAGACACTAAAATCTATACTAGAGTCCTTGCCACGAGGTTAGAGGCACTCATGCCTCACCTGATTGATACCGACCAAGTCGGCTTTATACTGGGCAGACAAGGAGCCGATACCATGTGGAAGACCCTACACTTAATTAATGAGTCTCAAAAAATGGCCAACGACCCTGCCCTCTTGTCGGTGGACGCAGAGAAGGCTTCAAAAGGGTCGAATGAGGGTTCCTGAAGGCGGTCCACCCAAAGGTGGGAATAGGCCCGAAATTTAGGAAGGGGATCCACGCGGTATACACGTTCCCCAAAGCCTCGGTTTTCGTGAATGGAGAATACTCCCATTTGTTTGGGCTGGGAAGAGGAACGCGACAGGGATGTCCCCTTTCTGCGATACTCTTTGCACCCTCCTTGGAACCCCTAGCCCAGAGATTGAGATCAGACCAACGGGTGGAGGGACATCAAATGGGGGGAAGGAGTACAAGGTAGCCCTATATGCCGATGATTTACTCTTACACATCTCGAACCCCACATCATCCATCCCCAGTGCAGTCCGTTTAATCGAAGAATATGGTGCACTCTCCAGTTTCAGGATAAATAGAGCCAAGTCCATCCTGTTCCCCCTACACGACCTCACACAAGAAGATATGGAAAGGTTCTCCCCATTGGGTCTAAAGGTGGAAAAGGTCATGCTGAAATACTTAGGGTTATACATGACGAAAGACATTAACAAACTATAGGAGGCCAATTTCCCCCCTCTGCTATCAAGGTTCCAAGCAGATTTGGCTAGATGGGAGAAACTTACGATGTCGTGGCTGGGAAGGCTCAATGCGGTTAAAATGGTATGTCTCCGCCGATTCCTTTACCCGTTCCAAATGCTCCGAATACGTATGCCAAAACACTTCTTTGATGAGGCTATAAGAGCAATCTTGATGTTTCTCTGGCAGGGGAAGAAGGAAAGAGTGGCATATGAGACCTTAACACCACCCAAAGATAAGGGGTGAGTGGGCCTCCCTGATCTGAGAAAATACTATGAGGCCGCCCAATTAAGAATTCTGATCCCACACATGAGAAATTGCAAGGAACACCAATGGGTCACCCTAGACAACCACTATTTAGCCCCAGCTACAGTTTGAGTGGCTTTGGGTACCAAGGTATAAACTCCTATGTAGACCGCGCTTAGAAACCTTTGGGTGTTTAAGCGCGTTATAAATACGCAACTAAGACACACCAAAAAAAAAACGATTACGCAACTAAAAAAACAAACAAATTCTGTAACAGCACCTTGATGCCCGCGGGCTGTGTGAGCGCTTTAAAAATGTCAAATAAATAAATAAATAAAGACTAAGGGAACTCCCGATACTGGGGACCATTTGGGAAATATGGAGGGAAAGACATGACATGCAAAAGATCACTTCGTGGCCATCCCCTCTGAGCCACCTGTGGGCCCTGGGTATCAGAGAGGACATTCCTAACTTGGAGAGATTTCAGTCCTGGTATGAGGCAGGGTTGTAGAGGGTGGGCCAGCTGTGGAGAGACGGCTCCTTCATTACAATTTTGGAATTGGAAGAAGCCCTGGGGCCGGGGCACTATCTGTCTTTCACTTCCTGCAGCTCAGAGGTATTCTGTAAAGGGACAAGTTGAAGGACAGCGTCAGCAGAGATCTCACCCCATTCGAGAAACTATTGGACTCTAGAACAGAAATGAAGGGCCTGATATCCGCCATATACAGAGAGTTAATCAAGGCCGAAAAGGGTTCTACTATGCACTTGAAGAACAGGTGGGAGAATGACCCTGGAGAGGAGATTGATTCGGACATTCCCAGATGTTCCAGTCAATGAGCCCACTATGTTGGCGTGAATGTGGAGAAAATGCAAATTACTGTCATATGTGGTGGAGCTGTCCCCATATTCAGATTTTCTGGGATGATGTCCTGGGGTGGATTAGATGGAATACAGAGGGCAGCAGACCCCCTTCTAATTCTATTTGAGTTTGAAAGGTGTGAGGATGAATGGAGAAGGGTCACAGGTTTGGCTGCTCCCCTTTTGTTGGCTGCCTGCGCCGCCCTGGTAATGAAATGGACATCCAAGAGAGTACCGAACAAGGGAGAGTGGGTCAATGTAGCCACGAACACTTGTGTAATGGAAAAAATCACTGCTACCCTTCATGCGAAATCCGCGCAATGCGACCTACTGTGGGGAGACTTTGTGAACAAATACATGCCCGGGACTGTATGAGGGCTACAGGAAAAAGAAAATGATCATCCTCACCTGCCCTATCATGGAAAATACCTGAAACATACCACCAGAGGAGACCTCCATGCGTGGTTCAAGATAGATACAAGGAGGCAACCACGCTTTGTGTAGTTTGTACTGAATAAACACTAGGCACGAACCACAACCTTCGGAACATTTTCACTGTACATGGCAAGAGGATTCACTGTTCCATAGAGGGAGGGGGATTGAGGGAGGGAAAAAATGTTGATATGTTTCATATACAAGTTGTAGGGGGAAGGGGGATATGCGAATGTAAACCTCTTGGTTATGTCCCTAATATCTACCTGTACTGTTATGATTTGTTTTGAAAAACTTTAATAAACTTAAATTTAAAAAACTTTCGCGCATTCAAAAAACTGCGGCGAGACTCCTGCTCCAAATATTGTGAAAACAACACATCACCCCAACACTGAAACTGCTATACTGGCTACCAATAAAACAGCGAATAAAGTTCAAAATGATGTGCATAACACACAGCGCAATCCACGGCCAAGGAGCAGAGTTCCTGAAGGAGAAAATAACCATCTACCACCCGACATGATCTCTCAGAACAAGCAACGACATTCGCTAAGAACCAAAACCATACAATAAAAGAAAATTCAGAGGATCATCCTTCTCTCACCTGGCAGCAAAAACCTGGAGTCACCTACCAAAAAACATACGCAGCACAGAGAATCATCTGAATTCTGAAAACTACTCAAAACTTGGCTTTTTGCCACAGAAAGGGGAGGAAACAACTAGGAAGCATAGACCCAACGGGAAACAAGAATCCCAGGGAGGAAACCATGACCCCTAAGTTAATCTTCCCTAACCAGAAGGCAGTCGGATGCCTGGTCCACCCATGTCCACATACCGCTAATCCACAGAGGAAACATAGGTAGGTAACATCCCCACATGGGAAGGGCGGGGAGGGACCAGAATCCTCTAAACTAAACATACTCCGACCGGGTGCACTTGTACTTCCCTCTCCCTGTGACCGTCTGTGCACTTGCACAATCTGAATGCACTGTGCCTGAATTTCATATATCTCTTCTCCCTTGTCTTCACCCCTAATTACACTGGTAACACTGCAGAAGCGCTGTCAGGCCCATTTGCTGGGTCTCAATTGTTAATATATTACAAACACTCTGCAGACCATTATCGCCTCTGAATTTCAAGGGCTTTGAGCGACTGTTGTTTTTCCCCCATGTTCCCACCCTCCTTGAGTGCTTTGAAACACTTGCCTGGGTATAGGCGCTTTATAAATAAACAACACAATACCAGCCCCAAACCCAGGGTGTTGGGAATACGTCGTCTGAAGCCAGGTACACATAACACTAGAGTAACACAGAGGAAAACTGCCACTGCGCAACAGGTCTGCCTACTAGGCAGACAAACTACAATTCCAAACACACAGGATAATGTTGAGCACAGAAATGCAAAGACAAAGAGATAAGGAAAACCTGCTAACCCAATTCTCAACTTTCTGCATTTCTTTTATACAGAAACTCACACAACCACCTCTCGGGATAGCAACCTGCACACACTTCCCCACATTGCAACAACAGACTAACAACACATAACCTGGCACAACAGCACATGGGAATTCGTACAGACCCGGAAACCGCACTTAAGCTCAGCGAACGGTCAAACCAAACTGAAGCGGCCAACAGGACATCACTTCTCTCACTTTCCTTTTCCCACCACACCCTACTAACCCCCCCAAACTCCCACTGCCCCCTTTCTTCACACTCTCCTTTTCAGATCCGCCAGAACTCCTGGGGACCACTCAGGTTGTGATGGTGCACGGTACAAATACCTTTAACATTAACATTTTGCACGTGAAAACAGACTGACAACTAATCAAAGTAAAACAAAGATTTTGGAATTGTTAAGAGGAAAAAAACTAAAGTATTGCGCAAATAGTATTTGGGTAAAACCGCTGTGATTACAGCAGCACGTTTCACACACCTGGGATTTTCAATTGGTGAAAAATTACGAAAAATACAATTAACAACGTGTTAAGGCCAAAAGCTGCGTTTTTAGGTAACCAAATGATAAAAATAAATAGAAAGTATGGGCATTTTTCAATTAAGCCTGTATTAACCTTTTATGGGGCAAAAGTGATACCTAAATTGATATATGGCATGGAACTGTGGGCAGGCTCGGACTGGCCAATAGGGCAGTAGGGCAATGCCGAACAAAAAAAACAGAAAATGATGGTGTTGCCCAGTTTTTTGGTCAAAGTGGGCCACTTTTTTGGCAACGTGGGCCAGTTTGATAAGTTACTTCACCATGCGGCTAGCAATTTTGAACAGCGTTACTGAATACATATTCTTTAAAATGCACAATTTGCATCACATTTTATCAAAAACCTCCACCTTGGGTACTACTCAAATAGTCTGCCACAAAAGACAGAAATTGTCATTTACAACTGTGGGCCACTTTTTAATTGGTGTCCAAGACAATTGAATGCGCCAGTACGACCTCGACTATGGGGCACTTGGGTTTTGCAACTGCTTGATAAAGTCAAGGCAGCGATTTGGAGTAAGGTTTTAAACGTGCCCACTAGTTGCCATGCGTTATGAATGGAGTATTTCCTCATTGCAAGTTAGAGTTAAATGGAGGCTACTTTGTTTTTACTTGAAAGTAAAAGTATCAAATTCCAATACACTATACCATGAGAATATATGTGTGTGGTAATTAATGGTGGCAAAGAAAACGTCATGACTTAACTGTGTGATTATTGTGAAACGATACTTGGTGGTGTCGGGTACGACGTGAAAGACTTGGAAAATAACCCACTGAAAGTTAAAAAAAAATGTTTGTTTTATTTGTACTGGTGTGATACTGGCCTCCTAATGCATAAATACCTATCCTTGTCACATGTATCTTTAGAGCACAAAAAACGAGGTACAGATGCACAATATTTGAATATATTCCCAAACCGCTTGTATAGAGACGTCTTATTGCACTTCAGATGGAATCTGCTACCAACCAAAGTTGTCCTCCACAGGTGTAAAATGATAGCAAGGGAGGAGGCAATATGACGTTTTTGTGGAAATGTACATACATGTATCATTGAAAATTTGAGACATTTAATGATTGATTGCCATGCACTTTTGTCTTTGAGAATGACTTATTTTAAGAAAATATTGTCTCACTAGAATAGTGTCGAAGAATAAATGTTATCTGAGAGATTTATGGGTGTGAATCAGACCTTGATTTCAATTGCTGTCCCAGGCTATTTAAGATCGTAAAAGCCGGATTCAAGATATAATGCTTAACATGTTATGGTTGTAGGGTATTTTTATGTTGTTTTAGTATGTAATTGATGTGTTGTCACTATCTTTGCAAAAACAACAATTCGGATTAATTGTGTTATTTTGGTAAGAGTATTCTAATGTATTGATTTGTATTTATTGCATGATATGTGGGTTTATAATACTGATTGATTGTTTATTATATTCCCTTTTTGACATTGTATATTGTGTATTGTAAAGGTTTGATTAACCAAATAAAATTAAACAAATATATATCCATTACCAATTGCCGTGTTTTTTAGGTAAGTAAAAACATATTTTCACTCGAAAATATATCTGTTGGTAATCTATACTAGATGGTCTGCATCTACTAATTAATGCACTCTGACAACAGATCATTGCAGCTGGGCACTCTTATGTGGCCTCCATTAGGTAACTCACTCAACTTGCATTTGGTTTGGCAATAAAGATTACCCCTGCTTTGCCGCCAGGATTCTTGATTCTATTAAAGATACGGAGGTTAACATTATGCTTTCTCTTCTTTATTTCTACCCTTGAGAAGATTTAAATCTTAAAACTTTTCTTTTTAATAAATCTTTTTTTTTATAACTGAAAAAAACAGAAATCACTTTCAGACTTCAATTCCCAGGAACCCCAGTGTCTCTCGTAGTCCACATGTCCGTATTCAGTCCCATGAGGCACTTTCTGCCTACGTCCTTTCCTCTTCTTATGATGCCTTCTAACTGACAACTTGATCTATCATAAAACTACTCGAACGGAAACTCGACATGGCATCCAATGGTCCATGAACTCGGTCCACCTGCGCCTGAAGTCCTCTCACGGCCAACTTTGGTAACTCAGACTGCACTCTACTCTCACTCCGCCCTCCTGTTCTCAGGTCGTCTTCTGGTCATCTCCTGTCAGAGAAGACATACGTTAGAGAGGGTTACACGACCCAAGATCCCAATACTAATGCAATACATCATTTCATTATTAGATCCACTCCGCTTGGGTCACTGGGCGGTATAATGCTGGCCTCCGTGTCTTTAAAATAATTAAGACTCCCTGTGCCAAGGCACGGGTAATCTTTATTCTATGTCAAGAACAGAGGCAAGCATTATGCTTGTTCAACGCTATCTACTATAGCTGCTGCTGCGCTTGCTATGGGCTTAAAGTAAAAGGTTCTAAACGTGGTGTCGCTGGACCAATCTGCTGCTTTTAATATGTCTTGAAGACTCGAGCCGGCTCCAAAAGTCTTCGAAGCCATGGCTCCTCTTACTGAATGCGTCCCAAATCTAGCTACATCTACACCTGCTAGGGACATGATTTCTCGCACTCAATGCGCTATGGTTGCTGCCGCTACCACTTTAAACGGCTTCCTGTGCATGATGAGCAGTTGCAATATACCTGCTGGCCGTATCTCATCTGTCCTTAAATCGTATTCTTTGATACAGTCTGCCACGCATAACTTGGGTTGCTCCCAGAAGTAGGGATACGAGATAACTGACGAGTGACACTTGGCACTTTTGGCTATGGAAAAGGTTACCCCGTCTGGACTGAAAGATTTCCGGTATATATCTAAAGCCTTGACATCTGACATTCTTGTACACAACACTAAACACAGCAGCATTGCTAGCTTGCCTGGCAATTGCTAGTCAGATAAGTCTTTATTACGAGACCAGTCCACGAGTAGCTGCAATACTGCCGACACGTCCCATAACAGAGAATATTTCGGAAAGGGCATCGCACTAGCCTTAACCCCCTGCATCAGTCTCACTACTTGCTGGGTGTTCCCCTATAGGGGCCCCATCGAATGGATCATGTCCAGCCAAGATGGCTGACCTGTAGACTCCCACAGTTCAAAAAGATTTCCCTTCTTTGGCTAAATAAGCAAGACAATTGAACACTTGTACTAAAGGGGAAGAAATAGGATGAAAGCTGCGTTGGCTGCACCATAGGCTCCATCTCCTCATAACCAAAGTTATAAGTCAACTCATAACTTTTGAGCCTAGAGGGGGGCCAGGATTGTTTGAAAAATTCTGCAGCCGACCCCGAAATACCTGGCAAGCTCCATGAGCTCCCGATACCCTGCACGCAATCGGAGATAGTTGGTCAGTCCTTGTCAGAGGATGATAGTTCCCTAAGGGATCCTCCAGGAGATCCTCTCTGAGAGGGAGGACTCGGGAAAAATCCATAGAATGTTCCATCAGAACTGGAAACCATGCTTGCAATTTCCAGTTCGGGGCTATCACTACCACCTCTGCCTTGTCTCTCCTGACTTTTCGCCAGTACTCTGGCGATCGGAATTGTCAGGTAGGCATCCTTTAGGTCTAACCTCACCAACCAATCTAAGTTGCGGAGGATGTCCCGGAGGAGGTACACCCTTTCCATTTTGAAGTGCCTGTAGACCAGCCACCCGTTCAATTCCTTTAGGTTTATAGCTGGTCTTACCTTGTCCTTCCTGTGAGCTTTGACCATGTTGCTTATGAAGACATCTCTCGCGGTCCAGTGTTCTATCGCACTTTTGCTTTTTAACATGCTCAGTTCCCTGTCTAGGAGTTCGCTCTCCCTGCGCGCCATCGCAAAGTGCTTTGGCTTTATTTGCTGCAAAGGCAGCACTCCGAACTTGCTTGAAAGCATCTTTCAATTTTCTAAGAATAACAGTGTCCTGCCCCTGACAGGGGAGGGGTGGTTAGGTTATCGGTTTTCTCACTGACGGTAGTAACCGTGGCCTCCGTGTCCCCTGTTGTTGCATCCACGTGCAGGGAAAAACAAGTGTTGTTGCCGGGATTCCGAGTAGTGCACCCTCGAGTTCTGAGGTCTTCTCTGCAAGTGGAAGCGACCGGACGCACAACCTCTGTTGTGGCCGGACCTGGCAAATACTCTCGAGGGAAATATCTATTTGATGGAGGCTTGGGCTTTCTCGAGAGCTGTCTATGTGCCCACAAACCTCCCCACCTCTGTCACAAAGGCTTTGCCAAATAGCAGCCTCGATTCCATCCCGCTCGCTGGCTAAAACATCCGTCCTTAGGCAAAGCCATGGCGAAGTTGGGGACAAGTTGTTCTCTGCCGTCTGCGGAGGCCACGTGTGAAGTCTTGACTTTCATCAGCCCGGATTGTGAGGGATAGCGCAATTTAATTGTACATGAGTACAATTATTACCACCTGTGCTGCCCGCTCCTCCGGTGCCCAGAGGCCTGAAAATTCATCTGCGTTGTGTCGTGGTTGCCTAGCAACACCTGGCAACACATGAAGCCACACCCCCAGCCTCGATTCTGTAGCGCTCGCCAGCTACAACATCCATCCTTCGGCGAAGCTAGAGTCAAGTTGGTCTCTGCCGTCTGCGGCTGTCCGCGGCAGGAACGCTGCGTTGTAGCAATGCCACCTTGCATCCTCACTCCTTCCCCAGTGCATCTGGTCACGAAATCTCCTGCCGTAAGGTTCTTTTCCATCAAGGTACTGTTTCATTACTCATGACTTTAAAAAATCCTTATTTATCATCTCTTGAAAGCTTTCACTCCGATGTCAAATACCTGTGTCAAATATTTGGCTCTTGATTGCCAAAAATACTGCCACTACTGACTTGCGTCTTTGGAGCACCAGGTCCTTAGACAACAAATCTACTGCGGTCCTGGACTTATTCCTAAAATTAAACTTTCACTTTTAATGTATATTATCGAAACTTGGATTTTACCTCACAACACAACTGTTGCTGCTTCTCTAACTATATCTTTGACTTCTTTTGCCCATGTCCCCCGAGCTACCAGTCACGAGAAGGAGGGGGCTGCCATACTCTATTGTTCTTGGTCCTTTTCTATTCCTCCTCCAGTTGCTATTACATCTTATTCTTCCTTTGAATACATTTATAAAACCTTTACTATACCCCATGCTATTTCATTTATTATTGTCTATCGTTGTCCTGGGCCGGATGGTTCTTTTGCGACGACATTGACTATCTCTTGTCCCACATCTTGCCTAGCCCCACTCCTCTTGTACTACTAGGCCACTTTAATCTTCACTTATCTTCTGCTCACTCCACTACTCAGTTTCTTTCTGTTCTTGACTCCCACTCTCTTTCGCCTCTTGTGATTCCCTGGACGCCTATATCTGGTTCCTCTCTTGGTTTAATTTTCCTCTCAACTTTTACTGCCTCCCCAGCACTAGCTTTACCTGTGTACATATCAGATCATTATCTACTTTCAGTATCAGTTCTGTCTTCAATCTCTCAGAGCTCCCCTGTCCTCTCTTTTCCAAAAACATGTTTTCAGCATGATCTACAAAGCTTTAATCCTACACTTTTTAATGCCACCAGTACTTCTATTCTTCGTCCTACTTCACTCTTCTCTGCCCTCAATGCTGATGAGGTGGCATCTGCCATTTCCTCATCTTATTCTCTCCGTCTTGACCAACTCTATCCTTCATCTGCTTGCCATCCCACCCAGAAACCTTCTCAACCTTGGCTATCCCCTCACCTTCGCTCCATGCAGCGTTTTCTTCGGCGACTTTTCTCACTTTGTTCCTGTTTCTAATACTGATGTTCTCCTACTTGCCAAAGCCCACCCTACTGCTACTCCCACTGATCCACTGATCCAATTAGCTCTGCTCTTATGCCCAGGCTCTATTCTCTTCTTATACCCTATCTTGTCTCGTTTTTAACATCTCTCTCCACGTCTATTTTTCCTGCATCCTTTAAACATGCAACTATTATTCCTATCTTAAAAAACCTACAGCTAATCCCTTGATTGTCTCAAATTTCCGTCCTGTCTCTCTCCTACCCTCGCTTTCTAAACTTTTAGAGCGTCTTGTTTATTCCCAGATCTCTTCATTTGTCACTGATCTTTCTCTTGTTCCCCGATTTCAGTCTGGTTTTCGTCCCCTCCACTTTACTGAAACTGCCTTGATCTCTGTGTTTAATTCTCTTCTCTCAGCTCATTACTCAAAACACTCCTCTTTTCTTATCCTTTTTAGATTTATCTGTTGCATTCGACACTGTGGATCACTCTTTGCTCCTGGCGTCACTTTCTTCTTTTGGTCTTAAGGGTTCTGTTCTATCTTGGTTTAACTCCTATTTCACTAACCAAACTTTGTCTGTCTCGTGGGTGTGCAAGACCTCTACGTTTTTCCCCGTTGACCACAGGGTACCTCAAGAGTCAGTTCTAGACCCCTTTCTTTTCTCATTATACACATCACAGCTTGCTGCTATTATCTCCTCTTTTGGTCTTTCACATCATTTCTATGAGGATGATACTCATTTATGTCTATCGATTTCTTCTTTCACTCCCGATATTTATCACACCCTCACAGCTTGTCTCACCGACATCAAATTTAGGATGCCTTCTAATTTTCTCACCCTTAATGCAAACACTCTTCTTCCTCAGCTTCCACCCCCGTTCATATCCTTCCTCACTGATATTTTCCCAACTCTCTACTGTTCCACTACTCTGTTTGGTCTTCCAAGTCCCTGTCTTGCCTCTTTAAGATTGGTCTTTAACTCTTCCACCCGCCTACTCTGTCTTCTTCCCTATCAAGAGTCTATTTCCTCTTCTTTCACGACACTTGGTTGGCTGCCTTTCCACTCTCAAATAAAATGTCTCTTCCTTTGTCTCGTTTTCAATGGACCTCTATGGACTTTCCCCTAGCTACCTTGCTGTGCTCCTATCCTTGTATACTCCATCTCGTTCTCTTCTGTCTTCCACTCTCTTTAGACTTGTGGTTCCTCGTCGCCTGTGTGCCCAGTCTCATTTCCGGTCCTTTGAGCTTCTTACTCCTCTCAACTGGAACGCTCTTCCACTTTCTCTTCGTTCAATCACGGTCTACTCTCTTTTTCGTGCCTCTTTAAAAACGTACCTGCTTCCAACATCCCTGACTGATTGTTATCTGTATTTGATTGTTCAATTGCTTATCCATTTTTATTGCACCATATCCTGTTTTAAATGGTCAGCGTTTTGGCTTCAGGTGCTCTATAAAATACAAATAAAATACAAAAATACACAAATACTTGGGCGGTCTCTCCCGCCTCATAGGATGCTAAATCCCCCAGTTCGGAATCTATTTTCAATAGAAGGTTTCTTCTCCTCTTGGAGGACAGAGTGCAATTTGCATTTCCTAGGAGGCACACGACTCTTTGTTCCCAGTTGTCTAGGAAGTCCAGGTCTACCGGCTCACCTATGTACCTGGCTCACTCTGCTAAGTCCATGATTTTAGCTATGGGTCCGTCCAAATCCAGGACTTTCTCCTGGCAGCCTTTCCAGGCTTGGTCCATGCCCTTTCTCAGATCCCTGGCGGCCTTGGAGATGAATGTGGTCACCTTTGGGTCTAACTCTGGGGGTTTCCCCCACCTTGCCGGGTAGCTCCGGCCTGGGACATTCTGAGCGCATTCGAAGTCTCACTTCCTTTTCAATGGGTTTACGCAACCTTTGAGCCATGTATGAGGTTACTCTGAGTGATGGATGCCAGCTGTTTGATCTTGGGTGTATTATTTATTTGGGGTCAAACATATCCATTAACTCTTCCTTGTGCTTCTGTAAATGCCTCTCTTTGTGTTTTCTGTTGCCATTTTCTGACATTTGGCAAGCTTTAGAGTCAGAATCTCTGGACTCTGATGAGCAGTCATCATCCCCTGTGTTTTGTGCCCCTGGGAAAGGGGGTAGGAGGCTCGGCACGGGCAACCGTAGTAAGAAAGCGCCTTTCAGCTTTTCGAAAGCGTTGACAGCCTGAAGAGGCTTTCTCTTATCCTCCTTGTCATGACCCCGGGAAGTCAGTGAGCCTTTACATTTATGGGTCTGTTCTCTACCCTTATCTGTTGCCCTGTTAGTGTGCTGTTCAGAAGACTTGATGATGGTTGCTTTAGAACCTTTTTTTTCTTGAGGCCATCCTCAATGAGATATTCCAGGGCTTCTAGCCTACCCTGGAGTGGGTGTACCCCTTGGGATACTGCATCGATTAAAGAATCCCCTAAGACTCTTTTAAAACTAAGAGTTAGGTCTGATTCTTCTTCTGAGAGCACTTGCTCTTGGCTTCCTACACTCCCTTCATTTGATTCCATTGTAACTGCGGGCCTGGACGGGGCAGGCTGAGTGGCACATCCTCTTGGGAGGTAGAGAGGGGTAAGCAAGGCCTTGCACTGCTGGCCTTGTATGTTATTAGGCCTTACATGTATAGATCACAGTCCTGTTAATAAGGCGGCCTTTGATGATGTGGAGGCACCTTCTTGAACTACTGCAGCTAAAAGAAGCACTTTGTGCAAAAAAACAGCTATCTTTATGTTCTTTTTGTGTTGAAATCAGCGTTAGGCAGCCTAAATCCTCGTGGTCTCCTCCGGTGTATTAGAGGAAGGCACCAGCTGCGTGCCGTGTCCTTGCGTTCCGGTGCCTTTGCGAATGCGTGCTATGCTGTGTACATGTTTGGCATTCGCGGGCTAAGCGAAGAGCTGAGAGCTTACATTAATACATGTTTTGCACAATCTCCTGAAGCGCTGCCAGAGCCCAAGCGTGAGTTCGATACTCACAGGCCCGGCTGCACTTCAGTGACCGATATCCCTCTGGAGCGCCATCCGTCCTCGCTGTGAGCGAGGGGTGCGTGCTCTCCCATGCTGCAGGAAGCTTGTCTATGAAGGTGAATAACAGAGTGTTTGCCTCTTCGTGGGCGAACAAAACAGTTGCACTCAGGCAAACACTGTTCTCACCCACTGCTCAAATAGTTAAACATATTGCTCTCGGCACTGTACACAAATACACAACGAATTTAAACGTTTCATTCAAGGAGACACACGATCATGCTACTTAACTCTGGGAAGAGGAGAAAAAGAAGAGGAAAGAACCTAGACAGGAAGTGCCTCATGGGACTGAATATGGAAATGTGGAATACCAGAAACACTGGGGTTCATGGGAAATGGAGTATGAAAGTGCTTTACGTTTTTACAGTTATAAACATTTTTTTTTTAAACCTATTTTGTTAAAAAGAAAAGTTTTAAGATTTAAATCTGCTGAAGGGTAGAAATTAAGAAGAGAAAGCATAATGCTTGCCTCCGGTCTTAACATAGAATCACTCACTTAACACCCCTATACAGCACAAGAGCACTCAAGCTTTCCAGAAGTGCCCTCATTTTCTTATTCTTTGTGTTGCTTTAGTAGATGCGCTCTAAATAACGCCTTGCCTTGAAAACACTGTGGTTCACTTAAGCCTTCCCGTGCCTGTTAGATATGACCCTCTCATGTGTGTTGCCCCTTTAAGGGGCTGTGTCCCTCCCACATGTGTTGCCCCTTTAAGATGGGCCATGAATTTAAAACAATGTGCAATCCGCACAGAGCAGTACACAACGAAGGCGCTGAGTTCCTAAGAGACAAACTGCGCCTACATCAACCAACAAGAACGCTCACCCTGATGCACACCAATCAATCAATGGGGAAAAACCCAAGGTAAATATCCCACGACATACTAAACGACCGAACGAGAGACAGCCGCAATACGACCAAAGACCATAAACATAGCAAGACAAAGACAGAAACACTAGGACAAATCATCAAGAGGACCATGACCTTAAATTATAACCATCTCCAACAGTGCTAAGGACAAAATATAGAAAGGGAAGGGAAGCACTGCACCACAAGCCCTAATCCAGTGGTTGAGAAACAGAATGTTTCATCACTACACAGTCCACCAATAAACAGCAGGAAGCACAATGCCCCACCACACAAAAAAAACTACAACTAAACAATAGCCCTAAGGTTGTCCACCCCACGGAAACCAAAGAACCAATGGAAAGACAGTCAGGACAGAAGGAAACGAACAACTGAATACACAAGCTCACCAAGACGGATGCACTAGGATGCCACATCAAAACCACTCCGACCCTGAACGGTTCAAAGCCTAGACCGACCAGTGTCACACTACATAACCTGAGAATAGATATTACCTACCTAGTCCAACACCCGAAGATAAGGTTCCGACGCACCTACCAATCGAAACAATACTCACTATGATACAGCTGGATCAGCGCAGCACCAACAGAGCGATTCGGCCTACGAGGAACCAGCAACAACCTAACCCACAGATATACAACTCTAACGGAACCATAAGCACCCGAATCAGGATACAGACCCCATTAACCCAACCCTCAATCCTCTGCTTATTTAACCCACTCAAAGCCACACAACCATCCATCTCTCTCCCAGCAATCCGCACATACTTTACCACACCGCATCAACAATACATAAACATCACCCTCAGCACTCGAAGCCTCGCTCGATCCGATACTAGCACCAAAGCCCAGAACTCGGTCTATACCGTGCTGGAGCTGCCAAAAGCACATCACTTCTCCCACTCTCCTTCTCCCCTCCTCTCGACTAACCCTACACGTCCTCCCTGTTTACAGATCCGCCAGAGCGCCTGGGGACCAATTCCGTTGGTGACGGTGCGCTATACAAGTACCTTTAACATAACATAACATGACTGTATCATGGCCCAAGCTAATAAAAGGAGCCCCTGCAGCCACGTGCAACAGAACGGCTGCAGACTCCAGAAGAAGAGCTACTGAGTCCATGTGGAGGCCCAGGCCTGCAGGCCCTGATGCTGTGGGACCCTCGTGACAGGACGGTGGCAGAGGTCCGCATGGTCAGGGGCCTGGCAGACTGTGCCCCCACCCCCAATGGTGCTGATGTCCCATAGCACCAGGGGGCCTGCCGGATGTCCAGGGCAGGCCCCAAACCCCATAGGCACTGGGCCTGACGTGTGCTGAACAGAATAGCACCCGGGGTGCCTGCTGGATGTCTATGGCAGGAAAACCCCCCACCCCCTCAACAGTGCCCACCCCTGGACTGATCCCCCAATTTACCAGCATTCCAAAGAGTGACGACCGCATTTACTGTTCCTCTTCACTTGTAACCCAGTTATTCATACATTTTATTGACATGCATTCATTAATTTAAATATGGAGTGTAGGCATCCACGGAGACAACCCTTTGATCAGTCCTACTTTCCTCTACTGTGCCGGTGGCACCCTTCCCCCTTTACACCCTGGCACTGGGCAGCCAGGAGGCACGGACGGTCCAAAAAGCAAATAAACACAAACACACAGGAATTGGAAACATTTCTCTAACTACACGGTGCCACAATTACCTTCATAGTTTTCCACTCCCAGCCATCTCCTATTTGCTGAGAATGTTTAATAAACTCCTCACAACATTGCTTGAATGTGTCCTCTCCCAAGAAGAAATCCCCATCCGCGCTTGGGGGCATCTGCAAAGGAATGGGCACACACTTAATGGCAAAACAATTACAGATTCACATGAATAACCAATGTTGCGCGTCAACGTGTCATAAAAAGAATGTAACATGTGTTTAACATACGTCTACAGCATGCTGTGAAGAGCTAGTGAACTTCAATAAACCTGCAAAGGCCAACAAAGAACAAGGCTGCATGATAAATGCGCTGGAATTCAGCTCCTGGCAGCAGAGTAGTCTGAGGAAAGCAGCTGCCAAGAGCCGGTGAGGATTTGCACAGAAATCATGAATGGACGTTTTAGGCTCAGCACCAAACACTTCCATTCACAGTGGAAGATTGGCACTGCGAAAGGTTGCCACTGAGCTGGTGAGGCGGCAAGCGCTGCCTTCGGGGACGAACGTTTCAATCACTACCCGACTTCAGTGCAAAGCAGACTAATCGAGCCTGGGGCGACAACTGACATTTCTGCCATTTTATACTCATCCCATGAGAAATAAAACCGTGAATTGTGCCCGCGTGGTTCCTGTAAACGAGTCCTCTCAGACCAGTAATGGACTTCTACCCAGCAAGGAACTATCACGTGGAAGACTTGTTGCAGTGTGCTTTGCTTTAGAAAACCGATGACATAACTTGCACAAATCTTTGGCAGAAATGTTATGTGGATCAGAAAGAGAGGTGGGGTCTTTTGGTTACTGGGGAGAGAGGGAAAATGCAAAATAGCTTTGCTGCAGCGTTGATGTTTACAGTCAGAAGTGCCGGACAGGGACGTCATTTCATCAAAATGCCAGGGATAGCGGCAGGGCCGGCCTTAGGGCAGGGCGGTTTGGGCGACCGTCCGGGGCACCACTAACCCCCAGATCGCCATTTGCTCCCCCCCACCTTGGTGGAGTCTTTCAAGGGCTCCCCCGAGCTGGTGTAGTGGGAGACGGCGCGGCAGGTGCCTTTTTGTTATTAAATGTGCCCACGGCGTCAGGGCGCATTTAATAACAATAGGGTGCTCATGCAAAAGCATGAGCACCCTACAGAGAGGATTACCTCCCCGCTCCGATGAGGGAGCGAGGAGGACGTTTTCATTAGAATAGGGCGGTCATGCATTAGCATGACCGCCCTATTCCAGTGATTAACTTCCTGCTGAGGCGCCGGAGCAGGGAGTTTAAAAAAGAAATTGGCGCCTCTGCCCCTCGCATTGACCAGGAGCGCGCAGGGGGGGCACATTTTTATTGAACTTGCAGGGGGCACTGCCGCCGCCAAGACCGGCACTGAGTAGCGGAAGTGACATCACACAACACTTGACCTCTGATGACATCACAGTAAGTGAAGTCATTTGACCCCACCCCGAAGTGACGACATCATGGGAAGCAATGGAGCACGACATTTTACCCCTTGACAAAACATGAAGTGGCATCACATAGCATTGTTCCTAAGTACACTACGAAAAACATGATTATATCACTGTAATGTGATATACATTTCATACAAGAATGGATCACCAAATGATAATGATGTGTTATAATATAAGACTTATGCTTAAGCGCTTTACATAGAACAAATATACATACAATATCACCCAACCTTTGTTGGTACTCATTTGTCGACTTCAGAAGAATGCAAGGCTGAGTTGGCATTGCTGGGATTCGTACCTGCAACCTGCAGATCACACACATCGCAACAGCAAGCGCTCAACCCATTGAGCAATCTTACCGGCTATAGTAAAATTAGCAAATACATGTCTGAATGTTCTCAATATCACAAAGTAAATTACACTCTGTAGTGGAAACCATTACATTGGTAACATAATTAACAGCAGCCCAGTTCATCTGCAGTTCCGCTGCAAAGTTGACCACATGTCAAGCCTGCTGGATCTACTTTTCATGCTTCAGAGGTTGGCAAAATACATATCATTGGGAGGGTTCATAACTGTGTATTAAATGGGGGGCGTGGCTTGGCAGCCATGGTGTAGGCAGCTCTTACATCCGACGAAGATCCAGCACCGTAAGACTGAAAATGAACCCGTAAACAATTGAAAAAGGATGTGCAGCTGTATGAACCTGAGGCCCGTGGAATGAGCGAATAGCTGATTGCAACAGACGTGTATGCCCAGAGATAGAACTTCTGAAGTACGGAGACCCGATTCGCTTACGGCGCGGACAAGATGGCGGAGGGGACAGGACAAAGGACAAAGGAAACCTCTGGTGCACTCGATGGCCACAATGCTCTGTAACACGTAGTGCAGGGCACAAAGTACGAGCTGGGGAGTAAGAGGATTCAATGAGTGCACCGGGCCTGACAGGAACATTGTAACTATTGAAAGGCCATTGTAAGTTTGTGGCAACAATCGCAGCCGCGGACCGATGCCGGCGGTATGGGCTGGCAACAGTAGCGAGAGGCGGAGAAGCTGGGGGACACCTTCGCCAGCAAAGACAGCCGAGATCAAACGATGCAAAGCACTAAGGCCCACGCAGTATAAAGCGAAAGCCCACCGTGCGTGACACCACAGCGTGGACAGATGGCCGGAATCTAAGGCATATGTCGGAAGGGAAGGATTGGACAAGAGAGGTGCTCTCTGGGCCACGCATGTTCATAAAATTGGTCAATCTAGCGATATAAACCCTGCAAAACACTACAAAGGAACTGATTTCTGGCAAGATAGATGGTGGGACACAACAGGCGAGAGAATGAAATCCCTGCCTCCAGCTGCCTGACTCAACCAAAGTGCTGGAAGGTGCAGACACAAACGTGATGTGGTGGGACACCCGGGCAGAGAGGGCCCCCCTCCCGTGGCATAGACAGATCAACCTGGGCACGCATATGCCAGCATAAAACTAGAGGGTGGTGTCGCCCAAGGCATCTGGGGAGCACGAGCCTGCACATCGAGGGTGATCCCTCTTCTGAAGCCGCGAGAGGGTGGAGAAAGGAGACCAAGAGAGGAACCGCAAATTGGTGTAGACCTGACCATTGCTGAGGCACCAGTCTGGAGAGCTAATAACAAGACGGATATGTCTGTGAGAGGAGGTAAGGCCAAGGGCAAGCAGACCACAATAGACATTTTTGCTAAATCGCAACAGTCCCCCATCACTCCTCCGCAAAGCGGAGCAGCCACAACCACAGGCACAACATCACCATGAGAGAACCACATGATCCTGGTGGCCATAACGGAATTGAAGGCCTCCTGGGGGACGACAATGGCAGAATTGAGGACTGCACTTGAAACGAAAATAGATGTGGTTGGAGTGGAGGTCAACATACTAAGGAAAGGTGTGAGAGCACTAGCGGAAAGGACCAGCGGTCTGGAGAGTGCTGTGAAAATTAATACAGACACTAGCATGGCCAATACCCAGGCAGTACACATATTGAAACAGCAGGTAGCCAATCTGGAGAATTGAGCAAAGGAGGCAGAAGGAAGAGCCAGGCGCAATAACATACGCGTGGTCGGTCTGCCGGCGGGGGAAGAAGGCCAAGACCCTACGAACTATGTTGAAACCATGATTATGCAAGAGAAGGTGCAAATGTGCTCTCCCAAGGGTTTGCAGTCGAACATGCGCACACGGCCTTGATGAGGAAGCTGTGACCTGGAGCCCCTCCGAGAGCAATCATAGCGAAGATCTTAAACTACAGGGACAGGGAAAAGATATTAGAGTTCTTCAGGAAAGGAGGGACGATAGAAAAGGCATCTGCAACCATCACGGCATATCCAGACTACACAATGCTGGTTCAAAGACAGCGCTACAGCTACGTGGCGATCAAGAGGAGACTGCGCACAGCCAGATTTAAATACATGTTGCTGTATCCTGCAAAACTCAAGATTTTCATAAAGATAAAACACACTTTTTTGACTCCCCGGAAGAAGCGACGACATGGCTGGACACGCATGTCTGTCCGGAGAGTGATGAGAAGCAGGGTCAAGAAAGATACGATAAGTGATTTAACAGTTTGCACATTATGAGAAGGGCATAGGGTAATGAGTAATCGTAATATGAGACATTTGAACATTTTGGACTGGAATATAGAAAGTGTAACATATTGAGAATAACAAAAGGTGCAACTAGCTAGATTTTTGAATAAGGAGGAACAGTACAGATGCGACCTACCCCCGAGAATCAGAATAGGAGGACCGCCACTAGGGCGATATCTCCTTGCTGAGCCGTAAGTAAGGCAACTGCCAGAAAGGGGCTAGATGTGGGGTGCCTGAGATCCAGGGATGGAGCTGGGCAACAGTTGGGGGAGTGGGGCAAGTTGGGGTAAGGGGGGGCGGAGGGGGAGAGGAGGGGTGTGGGAGAGTTGGGGAGTGCGGTGGGGTTGAGGGTAATGGAGGGTGGGAGGGGGGAGTTGAGGGAGTGTTAACAGTTAGGGGAAATTTGTATAGGGGAACAAGCTTACATGAAGAAAGGGAAGAACTGAGACCTGGCTGGTATTGGAGGAGGGTGGAGTTGGAACCGGACTCGCTATGGGAGACCTAAAAATAGTTACTTGGAATTTTCGAGGGCTCAATAGTTATCTAAAAAGAAACAAGATCATGATGTATCTGCGCAGACAGAAAATAGATATCGCCTTGTTGCAGGAGACGCACCTAACGCGTGAAAAGCTGGAGGTGATCCAGAAAAAGTGGGGAGGGACCGTCGTGGGCGCAACATACTAGAGGGGTGATTACCTGGATAGCACCGCATGTACCATTTCAGCTACTGGGCTGTACAGCTGAACCTGATGGGAGGATGGTTGTAATAAAAGGACTAGTAGAGAACAGGGAAATATGTGTCATAAATACATATGCCCCGAATCAGGATACGGCGGCATACTTTCGTACCCTATATAGCAAACTTAGCGTGAGCCTGGGAGGGGCAGTGATCTGGGGAGGTGATTTCAACTGCGTACTGGACCTGAGGCTGGATAGGTCAGACACCAAAATAGATAGACCGACCCCGGCAGCCAGGATACTGCAGTCCCTGTTAGCAGATTTTGGGCTGGAGGATGCATGGAGGTCACATTTTCCACAGGATCGGCAATACTTGCACTTTGCAGCCCCCCAGAACTTACATACCAGACTGGATTACATATTTGTCACACACAAACTGATGGCAGAGATAGCGCAAATAGAGTATAAAGTGAGGGTCCTTTCGGACCACTCGCCGCTGACTTTGACATGGCAGTACCGATCCCCAAGAGTGAAAATACCGACGTGGCTCCTCCGGGCAGAAACACTGAAAGATAACATCTTTAGAGAGGACATGCGAGAGGAAATAACAAGTTATTTTGAGGCCAATACGGGCAGTGTAGACTCGGCGGATGTACTATGGGAAGCTTTTAAAGTAGTGGTGAGGGATGCAGCCATATCTAATTCCAAAGGGCTACAGGGTGGGATCCCAGTGGAACTACAAGAGGCGGAAATGGATTTAGAAAGGGCATTGAAAAGAGGTGGCAGCACTAAAGACGACAATGAGGAAACACAGGCTGCAGCAGAAATGTGCGGGACTCTGGGAAAGGCTGTGCAACCTAAATTACAAAAAATATATAGAGAGACAGCATGCAGGGAGGGACAAACCAGGAAGAGTTCTGGCATGGCTATACAAATGCGAGACCCCCAGATCAGTAATCAGGACGATAGCGAGAGAAGATGGAAGCATAATAGACACCCAAGAAGGAGTGAAACAAGAATTTGTAGATTACTATTGCATCCTATATGGGGACACGGACGAAAGTGATAACAAGGAAATAAGCGAAACTTTAGAGGATATAGGATTACCGCAGATTGGCGCTGAGGAGCGAGAAGAGCTAGACGCTCCAATCACTCTAGACGAACTAGAAGAAGTGGTAAGACAGCTACCCACCAGTAATACCCCGGGGTCTGACGGACTCCCCAGCAAATTGTATAAGATGTACAAGAATGAGGTTCTCCCCCCGCTCTTTTTAGATGCTCAAAGAAGCATATGAAATTGGAAGTTTACCAGAGTCCCTGAGAGAGGCGATCATCATTCTGCTCCCCAAACCTAATAAACCAGGCTGTGAGTGTGGCTCCTACAGACCTCTATCGATGCTGAACCAAGATAGTAAAATTCTGACGGCAGCCCTGGCAAATAGAATGAGGAAAGTTGTTGGCAAACTAATACACCCCGACCAAACTGGTTATGTCTCCAACAGGAACATATCCAATAATCTTCAGCGACGCCACCGAGTCATTGAATATGCCGAAGAGGAGACAGGTGAGATGGCAATAGTGTCGCTGGATGCCATACAGGCTTTCGATTCAGTCAAGTGACCATGGCTCATGGCTACTTTGACAAGCTATGGAATAGGGCCGGGGTACCTCAAATGGGCCAAATTATTATATAGTGCCCCGCTGGCCAGAGTAAAGACAGGGGCAGTCATATCAGAGAGGTGGCAACTCAGCAGGGGCACCAGACAGGGATGCCTGTGGTCCCCCATGTTGTACATTCTGACCTTAGAGCCTTTGGCAATATACCTAAGACAGCAGTATGACACAGTAGGAATCACCATAAGGGAGGAACTGCACTTACGGGGTAATTCATAGAATCCAGCGCACAAGTGGCGCAGCGACGCTATAGCAGCGCCAGTTACGCCCCCAACCCCTCCCCGTGCGCCATGCACAGCGCACAAATCCCATACATGGCGCACAGGCCCCCAACCATGAAAACGCCTGTAAAACTCCCCGCGCACCCCTCCAAATACAGGTACACCCCGGCGCGGTGAGTTACACACGCGATTGGCCCTGTGTGAGCGGGGTACGTGTATTACTGAGGTTCGCGGGAAGATTCACATGCGATTGGCCCTGTGCAAGCGGGTTACGTGTATTACTGGGGTTCACGGGAAGTGTCACACGCGATTGGCCCTGTGCAAGCGGGGTACGTGTATTACTGGGGTTCGCTGGAAGTTTCACACGCGATTGGCCCTGTGCGAGCGTGGTACGTGTATTACTGGGGTTCGCGGGAAGTGTCACACGCGATTGACCCTGTGCGAGCGGGGTACGTGTATTACTGGGGTTCGCGGGAAGTTTCACACGCGATTGGCCCTGTGCGAGCGGGGTACGTGTATCACTGGGGTTTGCAGGAAGTTTCACACGTGATTTTGCTGTCAGAGGGGGGTACGTGTATTTCGGGGGTGCGCGTGAAGTTTCACACGTGATTTTGCTGTCAGAGCAAGTTACGTGTATTTCGGGGGTGCGCGTGAAGTTTCACACGCGATTTCACTGTCAGAGTGGGGTACGTGTATCCAGTGGGGTGCGCGGGGAGTCCCACATGTGGGAGTCCCAGGTGTCCCCTCTACCCCCTCCACAGCCCCTGCAGGCAGCCCACACCACAGGGGACTACCCTGCACCCCTGGTCATGTCCCGCAGGCAGCCCATCCACCATGGGTATGCCCCCCAGCCAAGCCACGTCACATTGCAATATGATCACCAACTGATGTCCCCCAGCACCCCCACCCCCCAGCAGTGAGGGGCACCTGCCAACAGGCCCCCACTCATGCCCCCAGCACCCCCACCCCCAGCAGTGAGGGGCACCTGCCAGCAGCCCCCCACTTATGTACCCCTGCACCCCCACCCCCCAGCAGTGAGGGGCACCTGCCAGCAGGCCCCCACTCATGTCCCCCTGAACCCCCACCCTCCAGCAGTGAGGGGCATCTGCCAGCAGGCCCCCACTCATGTCCCCCTGCACCTCCACCCCCCAGCAGTGAGGGGCACCTGCCAGCAGGCCCCCACTCATGTCCCACTCATGTCCCCAAGCACCCCCATCCCCCAGCAGTGAGGGGCACCTGCCAGCAGGCCCCCACTCATGTCCCCCAGCACCCCCAACCCCAGCAGAGAGGGGCACCTGCCAGCAGGTCCCCACTCATGTCCCCCTGCACCCCCACCCCCCAGCAGTGAGGGGCACCTGCCAGCAGGCCCCCACTCATGTCCCACTCATGTCCCCAAGCACCCCCATCCCCCAGCAGTGAGGGGCACCTGCCAGCAGGCCCCCACCCATGTCCCCCAGCACCCCCAACCCCCAGCAGTGAGGGGCACCTGCCAGCAGGTCCCCACTCATGTCCCCCTGCACCCCCACCCCCCAGCAGTGAGGGGCACCTGCCAGCAGGCCCCCACTCATGTCCCACTCATGTCCCCAAGCACCCCCACCCCCCAGCAGTGAGGGGCACCTGCCAGCAGGCCCCCAATCATGCCCCCCTGCAACCCCACCCCCCAGCAGTGAGGGGCACCTGCCAGCAGGCCCCCACTCATGTCCCACTCATGTCTCCCAGCACCCCCACCCCCCAGCAGTGGAGGGCACCTGCCAGCAGGCCCCCACTCATGTCCCCCAGCACCCGCACCCTCCAGCAGTGAGGGGCACCTGCCAGCAGGCCTCCACTCATGTCCCACTCATGTCCCCCAGCACCCCCACCCCCCAGCAGTGAGGGGCACCTGCCAGCAGGCCCCCACTCATGTCCCACTCATGTCACCCAGCACCCCCACCCCCCAGCAGTGGGGGGCACCTGCCAGCAGGCCCCCACTCATGTCCCCCTGCACCCCACCCCCCAGCATTGAGGGGCACCTGCCAGCAGGCCCCCACTCATGTCCCCCAGCACCCCCACCCACCAGCAGTGAGGGGCACCTGCCAGCAGGCCCCCACTCATGTCCCACTCATGTCCCCCTGCACCCCCACCCCCCAGCAGTGAGGGGCACCTGCCAGCAGGCACCCACTCATGTCCCACTCTTGTCCCCCAGCACCCCCACCCCAGCAGTGAGGGGCACCTGCCAGCAGGCCCCCACTCAGGCCCCAGCACCCTCACCCCCCAGCATTGAGGGGCACCTGCCAGCAGGCCCCCACTCATGTTCCCCAGCACCCCCACCCCCCAGCAGTGAGGGGCACCTGCCAGCAGGCCCCCACTCATGTCCCCCTGCACCCCCACCAGTGAGGGGCAGCTGCCAGCAGGCCCCCACTCATGTCCCACTCATGTCCCCCAGCACCCCCACCCCCAGCCATGAGGGGCACCTGCCAGCAGGCCCCCACTCATGTCCCACTCATGTCCCCAAGCACCCCCATCCCCCAGCAGTGAGGGGCACCTGCCAGCAGGCCCCCACCCATGTCCCCCAGCACCCCCAACCCCCAGCAGTGAGGGGCACCTGCCAGCAGGTCCCCACTCATGTCCCCCTGCACCCCCACCCCCCAGCAGTGAGGGGCACCTGCCATCAGGCCCCCACTCATGTCCCACTCATGTCCCCAAGCACCCCCACCCCCCAGCAGTGAGGGGCACCTGCCAGCAGGCCCCCAATCATGCCCCCCTGCAACCCCACCCCCCAGCAGTGAGGGGCACCTGCCAGCAGGCCCCCACTCATGTCCCACTCATGTCTCCCAGCACCCCCACCCCCCAGCAGTGGAGGGCACCTGCCAGCAGGCCCCCACTCATGTCCCCCAGCACCCGCACCCTCCAGCAGTGCGGGGCACCTGCCAGCAGGCCTCCACTCATGTCCCACTCATGTCCCCCAGCACCCCCACCCCCCAGCAGTGAGGGGCACCTGCCAGCAGGCCCCCACTCATGTCCCACTCATGTCACCCAGCACCCCCACCCCCCAGCAGTGGGGGGCACCTGCCAGCAGGCCCCCACTCATGTCCCCCAGCACCCCCACCCACCAGCAGTGAGGGGCACCTGCCAGCAGGCCCCCACTCATGTCCCACTCATGTCCCCCTGCACCCCCACCCCCCAGCAGTGAGGGGCACCTGCCAGCAGGCACCCACTCATGTCCCACTCTTGTCCCCCAGCACCCCCACCCCAGCAGTGAGGGGCACCTGCCAGCAGGCCCCCACTCAGGCCCCAGCACCCTCACCCCCCAGCATTGAGGGGCACCTGCCAGCAGGCCCCCACTCATGTTCCCCAGCACCCCCACCCCCAGCAGTGAGGGGCACCTGCCAGCAGGCCCCCACTCATGTCCCCCTGCACCCCCACCAGTGAGGGGCAGCTGCCAGCAGGCCCCTACTCATGTCTCACTCATGTCCCCCAGCACCCCCACCCCCCAGCCATGAGGGGCACCTGCCAGCAGGCCCCCACTCATGTCCCCCAGCACCCCCACCCCCCTGCAGTGAGGGGCACCTGCCAGCAGGCCCCCACTCATGTCCCCCTGCACCCACACCCCCCAGCAGTGAGGGGCACCTGCCAACAGGCCCCCACTCATGTCCCCCAGCACCCCCACCCCCAGCAGTGAGGGGCACCTGCCAGCAGGCCCCCACTCATGTCCCCCAGCACCCCCACCCCCAGCAGTGAGGGGCACCTGCCAGCAGGCCCCCACTCATGTACCCCTGCACCCCCACCCCCCAGCAGTGAGGGGCACCTGCCAGCAGGCCCCCACTCATGTCCCATTCATGTCCCCCAGCACCTCCACCCCCCAGCAGTGAGGGGCACCTGCCAGCAGGCCCCCACTCATGTCCCCCAGCACCCCCACCCCCCAGCAGTGAGGGACACCTGCCAGCAGGCCCCCACTCATGTCCCCCTGCACCCCCACCCCCCAGCAGTGAGGGTGCACCTGCCAGCTGGCCCCCACTCATGTCCCACTCATGTCCCCAAGCACCCCCAACCCCTCAGCAGTGAGGGGCACCTGCCAGCAGGCCCCCAATCATGCCCCCCATGTAACCCCACCCCCCAGCAGTGAGGGGCACCTGCCAGCAGAACCCCACTCATGTCCCACTCATGTCTCCCAGCACCCCCACCCCCCAGCAATGGGGGGCACCTGCCAGCAGGCCCCCACTCATGTCCCCCATCACCCCCACCCCCCAGCAGTGAGGGGCACCTGCCAGCAGGCCTCCACTCATGTCCCACTCATGTCCCCCAGCACCCCCACCCCCCAGCAGTGAGGGGCACCTGCCAGCAAGCCCCCACTCATGTCCCCCTGCACCCCCACCCCCCAGCAGTGAGGGGCATCTGCCAGCAGGCCCCCACTCATGTCCCATTCATGTCCCCAGCACCTCCACCCCCCAGCAGTGAGGGGCACCTTCCAGCAGGCCCCCAATCATGTCCCCCAGTACCCCCACCCCCCAGCAGTGAGGGGCACCTGCCAGCAGGCCCCCACTCATGTCCCCCTGCACCCCCACCCCCCAGCAGTGAGGGGCACCTGCCAGCAGGCCCCCACTCATGTCCCACTCATGTCCCCAAGCACCCCACCCCCCAGCAGTGAGGGGCACCTGCCAGCAGGCCCCCAATCATGCCCCCCTGCAACCCCACCCCCCAGCAGTGAGGGGCACCTGCCAGCAGGCCCCCACTCATGTCCCACTCATGTCTCCCAGCACCCCCACCCCCCAGCAGTGAGGGGCACCTGCCAGCAGGCCCCCACTCATGTCCCCCAGCACCCCCACCCCCCAGCAGTGAGGGGCACCTGCCAGCAGGCCCCCACTCATGTCCCACTGCACCCCCACCCCCCAGCAGTGAGGGGCACCTGCCAGCAGGCCCCCACTCATGTCCCACTCATGTCCCCCTGCACCCCCACCCCCCAGCAGTGAGGGGCACCTGCCAGCAGGACCCCACTTATGTCCCACTCATGTCCGTGAGCAACCCCACCCCCCAGCAGTGAGGGGCACCTGCCAGCAGGCCCCCAATCATGCCCCCCTGCAACCCCACCCCCCAGCAGTGAGGGGCACCTGCCAGCAGGCCCCCACTCATGTCCCACTCATGTCCCCCAGCACCCCCACCCCCCAGCAGTGGGGGGCACCTGCCAGCAGGCCCCCACTCATGTCCCCCAGCACCCCCAGCAGTGAGGGGCACCTGCCAGCAGGCCTCCACTCATGTCCCACTCATGTCCCCCAGCACCCCCACCCCCCAGCATTGAGGGGCACCTGCCAGCAGGCCCCCACTCATGTCCCCCTGCACCCCCACCCCCAGCAGTGAGGGGCACCTGCCAGCAGGCCCCCACTCATGTCCCACTCATGTCCCCCAGCACCCCCACCCCCCCAGCAGTGAGGGGCACCTGCCAGCAGCACTCCACTCATGTCCCCCAGCACCCCCACCCCCCAGCAGTGAGGGGCACCCGCCAGCAGGCCCCCACTCATGTCCCCCTGCACCCCCACCCCCCAGAAGTGAGGGGCACCTGCCAGCAGGCCCCCACTTATGTCCCCCTGCACCCCCACCCCTCAGCAGTGAGGGGCACCTGCCAGCAGGCCCCCACTCATGTCCCACTCATCACTCATGTCCCACTCATGTCCATGTGCCTGCGCCCTGGCTCTTGCTGCCTGCACGTCCTCCTCCGGCTGGGGTGCAGTTGTCGTGGTGGGCACCCCTGCTGGACGTCTGACTCCCGACTGTGGCAGGGATGCGTCCTCCACCAGCCTGGCCGCTGGGTCAGAGGCAGGCAGCTCCACAGGGTACCCAGGTGATACATGGGTGGGAAGATGGCATGGAGGACGACTGGCGCGTAGGGGGTTCAGGTGAGGAGGGGGTCGCAAGAAGGTCCAGCACACAGAGGAATCCAGCACTGGTGACCCGTCCCAGTAGGTCAACGCGGTCAAAGAGGCATCCGAGATGACGTGCAGTGTCTTCACAAAAACACTGCAGGTCACCTTGCATGTCACCTTGCATGCCCCGTTGACGCAACGCTATCCCAGCCAGGACAGGCTCAACACGGTCCCGGATAGCCACGTCCGCAGGGAGAGGAAGGCCAGTTGTTGTGCACCCATCCCCTCCCTGTAAACGGGTCTGGACTTAGGCATCCCTGCTGGTGCCGGATGATGCAGTCACAGGATCAGGGACAGGATTACACACAGGTACCTCCGCGGTGCCCTGTGCTGCCTCCTGTCCCTACCACTGCACTGCACCACTGGCACCAGTGGAATCCCCACCTCCAGACCCCGTGTGTGTCCCTTCCACGGCCTCCTCTTCCTCCAAATCCCCCACCAACCTGGATGGCTCCATGCCATCTTCCTCCGTTGGACACTGTGGGGTCTCAGCTGCCCCTTTTGCTGCCGAGGAGTCCATCTCCAACCTCCGCCTCTTGGACCACCTACCCTCGGCAGCTGCGACCTGGGATGCGGCACCAGACTCCTCACTCCCCGAAGAGATGACAATCTGGGAGGGGAGCCGGGCCTTGCGTCTCCAGCTGGTGGTGTGATCCCTGCCGCTTTGCTCCACAGCACCCTATCCGCCCTCTTCATCAGTTGACGCTGCAGGCAAGGAGAGATAGAAAACAGGCATCAGGGAACTGTACAATGGACTGATACACACATGACAGTTGTACATGAGTGGCAGTGTCAAACTTCAGACATGGCATCACACTCCCTAACACACATGTCACTTCTACTCACACACATGAGCAATTCCACAGCAATATTGCACCAGGCAGCACCATCCATACACATACAACAGCATTGGCATCCGAAGGTGAGCCTGACGTCACATGAAACACGGGGAGTACACAACACATGCACACACACCAACACACTTACATGCATGTGTGCATGTCCACCAACTGTCAGAGTGATGAGATCGCCATCCATGTCACATCTGGCATTCAGCCTTCTACATGTCAGTGCCACATGCATCCATGTTGCATCACAGTTGCACACTTGTCAAATACACACACATGCACATGTACACAGTGCAGATACATGCAGCTGGAACGAACATCCATGTGTGACACCACAACCATCCCACATCTGCATTTGGCCTACATGCTTATCCACACATACACCATCCATGTGTCTCACACATGAGAGGACTCGCATGTGTCAGCCTCACGTCCCTGTACATACACATCCATACATGGCCCTACAGAAACACATGTGCAAACTGCACACTACTGGCACACCACGAAACGCACAACGTCCAACCAGTATGCATGTACACTTACCGCTCAACTCCAGACGGGTCTGCCTCTCAAGGACCTGAACGTGGAGCGCTGGGCTTATGCGTTCCAGGACCCTCATTTGGTGGTCGGACAGGTGGCCCCGGCGCCCCTTGGCATCCGCTGCCTTCAAGAGGCGCCGGGCCTTGTCGAGGGTCCTGGACCTGAAGTCCTCCCAGCGCTTCTTGACATGTTTGATGTCGTGGACTGCCAACCCCTCCTCGTTGATGGCAGTCACGATGTCCATCCAGATTCTGGTCCGTCCTTCATAGTCGCCGCGCAAACTTCCAAAGAGGGCATCATACTGCCCCAGGACTTGCTCCACCAGGACACCAAATTCCCTGGCACTGAAGCTGGTGGCCCTCTGCTTCTTTGGCTGGGGGTTGCTAGTGGTGCCAGATGGTGTTGTGCCCGACATGGCAACCCCAGAGGCAGGTGTAGGTGGGCAACTGGGTCCTGGGGCTGGGCTGTGGAGCAATGGTATCCCAGTCGGGAGTCTTCAGTTCCAGCAGGGGTGGTCACAGCAACTTCACCCCTGGCTGACATGCAGGCAGCAAATAGCAGGGCATGTGGGCAGCAGGCAGGCAGGCAGCAGCAGGTGGGAGCGTGCTCGGGGCTCTTGGGGGCAGTAATTCAGCATTCTGGGCAGGAGCGTGGTCTTCCGTGTGTTGTTGCGTGGCCAGCTTGATACGGAGTGATTTGGCATGTGAAAAAATTGCACGTCAGCGTGTAATTCGAGGAAAGGGCCTTAGCGCGTAAGCACGTCTGTGACGTTACGCGCGCGTGTGTTTCCCTCGTGACGGGTGCATAGTGAATCAGCACGTGAATACACTGCACGTACGCAAATTCATTGGACCAAAGGCCCTTTAGCGTGTAAGCGCGTCTGTGGCGTAACGTGACGTAACACGCAAGGGCGTTTCCCTCAACATGGGTGCATGTTCATCGTACACGTGCAAAAACAGCGTTACAAGTTCGTACTCCCTGTTACCTCTGACAGCGTTACATTTTTTGGTTGGCCCCGTTTCCTCAAACAGCGTTCACTTCTTCTTTTGTCCTGTTTCCTCAGACAGCGTACAATTCCTCTTTTGGTGGGGGTGCCGCGCCTTTTTCACGTTCTTTTTCCAGGCTAACAGTGAGTCACGCACATATTTACCAACTGTGCTTGCCCCGTGTGTCGCGTACCCCTTCAGAGGACATTGTAGGCTGCGTGTATTATGCGTATGCTTATTTTTGTGTTTCTGGGTGCCACAGCGTAGTGCGGGTTCATTTTTCAATGCACGTGGTCTACGAGGGGTTGTGTGCACGTTCATTTTTGTTTCAGGGTGCCTGTGCGTTGCGTGACCCGTCATCTTCCACCAGGGGTCACAGACAGCCTTGCTAGAGCACTAGGGTACGAATTCCATCTAGTACCCTCCCCTTTCGCCCCCAATTGCCCAGGACAATAGTTTACTGGTGCACCGCGAAGCACCAGCAAAGCACTGTTTGCTGTCTCCTGTCTACGCTCTGCAGCCTCGATTTCCTTGACAAGCCTTGGCGTACCTCTGCTACTTTTACCCGTGGAGGACGTCTTTGACTGGGACACTAATTTGCCTGACTTTGAAAAGGTGTTTCCTGCTCATAGAAGCCCCTCCCTCCCACACAGAGTGCCACCCTCTGCATTTCTTCAAATAGCTTTACCCAGGCGCCCCGAGCCACGCACCGCGAAGCACCAGCAAAGCACTGTTTGCTGTCTCCTGTCTACGCTCTGCAGCCTCCATTTCCTTGACAAGCCTTGTCGTACCTCTGTTACTTTTACCCGTGGAGGACGTCTTTGACTGGGACACTAATTTGCCTGACTTTGAAAAGGTGATTGTACGCTTCGCGTGTTGCCTTTACTGCAGCCTACTGTGGTTGTGTATCTGTGGTTGTGTATTGTGTGGTGGGTCTCGATACGCTTTGTGCTTAACCCCCCTCTTCATTTTCATTTTTCCTGAAGGTGTTTCCTGCTCATAGAAGCCCCTCCCTCCCACACAAAGCGCCGCCTTCTGCATTTCTTCAAATAGCTTTACCCATGCGCACCCGCGCCACGCACCGCGAAGCACCAGCAAAGCACTGTTTGCGGTGCTCGGCGTTCGGGTGTTCAGGAACTAAGGTTCGTTGGTTGGGCAAAGGCCCTGCTTACCCCCTGTCCCTGGTAGAGTACTGGCATCGTTTTGATACTCATTATCCAGGTGTGTTTTTTTGCACACTCTGGATTTAATCGTCAGTGACAACACGCGCATTCTGCCTTATGGATTCCACTCTCACTACTTTGAGGAATGGTAAGCGCCTGCGCGGCTCTGTAAAATCCACAATAAGTAAAGATTTACTCAAACAGAATTCAGACGTCATGCATGTCCTTCCCTCTAATCAGAAATTGCTCCTTTCTGTATCCTCACAAGCAGACCCGCCTCCCAGATCTGAAGCACTTCCTCTGTCTTACTCTCCCCATGTACAGCCACTAGATACAAAATTGTCTAATGCACAAGTGACATTGGACGCAAACACACCCTTCGCTCTAAAAACTGCAAATGATTTGGATATCACTGCAGATATTCCCCGAGAGGAGTTGGACAACCCCTTTATTCCTCTGTCTGATACTTCTCTGCTGGCACCTGATATTATTGCATCCTTAGAAAGGCGCATAAGCCTCTCCCTAGGCCCTTCCACCCGTCACTGCATCATGTGGGGTTCGGGAACAGGTGCATTTTCATCCTACTCCTCTCCCTTCTATACCGCTCCTCACAAAACCTACTACTCCCACCAAATCTGTTAATGTTTTCTTCGCACCAAGTAAAATGGGAAGCTCGCCGTCTTCCGACTTCCTTTCTCAGAGGAAACTACATCTCGACGATCCATTCTTTCATGAATCTCCCATAAACTAACTCCCTCAGGAAGCTGCCTCCGTTCCCATCTCTCCTCACTCTCAGATGTCCTCGATCCCTCACGACGAGAATTCCTCTCACGTATTAGAACGTAAATTACATTCCTTTCCTGTTCTTACACGGATCCTCAATCTTCTGGATAAAGGCCATGAACTTACTCATTTACTCTTAAAGGACATGAAAGAATGTATTATATACTAACTCTTCTAAACTTTCTAAAATTGAAGGGTTTATGCTAGCTCAGGAAGCTTGTCATAACTTTCATGTAACATGCCCTGAGCGCACAGCTGCGCTTGTAAGAAGGAGCCTGCCCCCTCTCCCTCCCTCGCATGGGATGATTACTCAAAGCACCCAAACTACCGATGCGTCTCTTTTGCTAAAGGGGACTCCAACTTCTTTTGCAAAGGTAGTTGTTAAGCCCACCACAGCGGAGCCCATATATTCTCCACTTCCCAAAATTGACTCTATAGAAATTGCAAAATTACAACACGAACTAATTCTGCAAATTGTACAAATTATTTTTAAATCAAATCTGTTTTCTGCAGACTTGCTAGCAAATGATATTGTACCTCAAGCTACGGCCACAGTTAGCACGTCCCCGGATAGCCCCTCAGCCCTCACAAATATATTGGATACCGTTGAACTCACTGAGTTGCCTGAATCTACTGATCTTTCTAAAAAGCTCTATCATCCATCGCGCAGAATGAAAAAAGCTCACCAACGTGCAGTAAAACGCAGAAACAAATCAAATTTGTTAAAGAAAGGTTCTCCCAACAATACTACTACAGGCTCCTCCTTGCAAAGCTCAGCCATTAACGATGACACAGATAATGCTTCTCTGAATCCATCTCATGTAGAGAATGAAGATCTTCATCTTAATTTCAGTCAACTAAATGAAGAAAGTCAACTGGCACTTCAACTAAAATCTTCAACAAAAGCACTTAAAGGAGGAAAGAAAGGGGCCTCAATCTCCGTCCTCAACTCAATTGCTGAGAGTGTAGTGGACGAGAAAAGTACATATGTAAGCTCTTCCCCTCCTGAGGAGCTTGCCCCCTCTTGTTCTCTGATACAAGCAAACCTGAAAACATTTTTTCCTCTTACAGAGAACAAAAAAACATCAGGTTCTAGTACTAAGTGTAATTCCACCAATGGTATGCCTGAAATTACTGTGCTTGGGCCCACAGTCGTCCAGGCAATGATTCATCAACCTGGTTTAGATCTACCATTGATGAAACCCCTCTTGGCAAGGATGCCCAATATGCCACTTCAAACTTTGCCACTAGGTGCATGCTCACAACTGTCGCACCCATCAAATGCGGAGTTGGATGGACAGTCTGTCCAACCCTTACACAGTATTTACACACAGTCTTCTCATCATACGCAAGTCCCTTTGTCCCAGGATGAAATAAACGGTGCGCAATCAAAGTCCGTTCCAATGAGTTTTTCTTCTTTTCCCCTTGTGATACACAATCAAAGGCTGCTTGCCTTTGATGACATCTCTGAGGAGATGAAAACTCTTATTGTATGGTCCAGTAATTCCCAAATTAATGGTGTAGCACCTATTAACCGTGCATTTTTGATGAACACCTTATATAAAATTCCCTCTCTGCGCAATCTGATCTCCCTAGATGTGGACTGGATAAAGTTACCATCGATTAACAATAATCGTATGCTCTGCAAGGTTCTGTCCCCGATCATAGCGAAATTAATCTGGGAACATAAATTCGATCTGTTCTCCCTCGGACTGGAATTACAGGCCTTTTCATCTTTTGAAAAGGCGATGCATTTTCTAGACTTCAAACCCCCTATGCTACCAAAAGATCTCAATGATATTTCTGGTGGTTCCTCTGATCAATCAGAGAATGCAGAAATTCTAACGCAATTAGCCTCTCTCACATCTGCACTGAATGGCATCTTGGGAATTTTGCCCATCTTAAAAGCCCCTGCTCAACAAACGTCTGTAAATCCGGTCTCCACTGCAAACCTATAATGTAAAAAGGTGATTATTCAATCTTGGAACTGTTGTGGATTCAATAATCTTTCAACTTGGTTCGCGCATCGGAAGGTGGAAACGTTGCCTTCTATTCCTGCCTACAAGAAACCATGCGCTGCAATGAATTTCAATTGGATGGCTTTACAGCCTTTCACAATGCTGCTTCACAACCGCTATTCGGGCGGCCTGTTGGTGGCATTACTATACTTCTTAATAATCACCTTTGTTTTGCTATAAATCGCAGTGTATCTACGCATTTGTTTCTTCTAATTGACGTCAATATCAACATATGTGGGCTTAAAAATCTGGTATTGATTTCAATTTATTGGAATTCATCTGCCCTTTCAATTGATGAAGCACTCAACATTCTAAATGATACCATTTTGGACATAGCTTGCAAACAACGTGGAGTAGAGATACTAATTTGTGGCGACTTTAACGCCTATCTATATGCATCTGTGAATACTCCCGCACCATATGAATCCTCTAAACACTTTAAGAATGCTTATGCAAATGGAGTAAGATAGGTTAACTTTTTCGCTTGCTGGGATCTTTATGTAATTAAATCACATTGCTTAAAGTCCTTTAGCACATGGAAAAGGGGAAATGCTGGATCTTCCATTGATTTTATAGTTGCCTCTAAATATCTTTTTGGCATACTATCTCCAATTACCTCCTTTTTTCCAGCTTATGGTGATCACGCCATTCTTTCTAGTATAATGAATGTAGAAACAACTTCTTTCGCTAGAATGAATGCGCTCTCTATGGTTCAGACAGATAGACCTCTTCTCTCCATTCGATGGAACACTTCAAACTGTCGCCGTTTAACATTCCTAGTCAATCGCGACTGGTGGCCTATTCCCATTGTTGATAACAACTCCTCTCAATGCATTCTCTCGTGGAATTTACATATGATACAGTTTCATCTTGAGAGTATTGCAGAATCTAATGTTAAGCAGCCGAATATTTCACCCTCTTCCCTGCTTCTATCAAATACTCTTGCTAAGTTAAAAACAAAAAGGAACCGCGAACTCAGAGAATTGAGGACTAGGTTCCTTTTTATGGATATTATAAACTATCATGCAGCTAAAAAAATCCTTCTACGTAAACATAAGAACAGTATAAAAGCTGCTCATGCTTCATTTCACCTACTAGGTAATCAGAACATGGTAAAGCTAATCTGCAAGCATAACATTCGTGATATTTAGAAAATACTAAGGACGGTGAATAAATGTCCTGTGACCCAGTTAGAATCCGCAATTGATGGTAAGACATGGTTTGATTTTTTTTTAACAAAAATACTTACTTCCGATGAGATTTACACAACCTGACATTAGTGAGTTAGTGACTCATTCCGGCTACCTGTCCATGGTCTATAGATGACATCCTTGCGGCAATCTCAAAACTAAAATTCTCAAAGTGCGCAGGGCCTGATGGGTTTCCACCATGTGTCGTTAAAGATGACCCTCTCTTTTGGGCTACTGTGTTTTTGAGGATTTTTCAATCGATCTTCACCTACAAATGCCTCCCTCCTTCTTGGGTCAGCTCGATCATTATTCCGCTTCACAAAAAAGGGCCCCTGAACAATCCTTTAAATTTTAGGCCTATTGCTCTCATTGACGTTGCGGCCAAAATGTTTGCCCTTCTACTCTTAAAAGAAGTTGAAGTCCATATTGCAGAAAATCATATCCTCAATAAAGTCCAGACAGGCTTTAGAAAAAATATGGGGACCCAACTCAATGCAACTATCCTTGCACATCTAATAGCTGCTTCTCATTGTCCTGCTTTTGGCCCCATTTTCATAGCCTCTTTAGATTTGTCATCTGCTTTTGACTGCGTAATTCGCAGTAGACTCTGGGACAAAATGTTAACATACAATTTTCCTACATCTTTAGTGGTTCTTATTGCGCTCCTAGATCATAATACATCATTCAGAGTGCGCATTTCAAACACTGGGCTATTGACCGCACCTATTCCGACAGCAATTGGCGTAAAACAGGGCTGCAACCTTGCTGCGGTTCTCTTCAATTTATATCTTGCAGACATCGAAGGCATATGGGACTCGTCCAAATCTAATATGGTCCGCCTAGGCAAGCTACAACTTTCTTGGTTGGCTTATGCCGATGGTGTGCTCCTTTTTGACGGGACGCACTCTGGACTTCAATACAAATTAGAATCTTTTCATCATTTTTGCTCTGAAAACAATCTTACTATTAATTCAGCAAAATCAACCATTCTGGTTCTATCATCAAAGCACAAGATACGTAAATTTTGCTGACACATCGACTTCCAGTATCTTCAGATTGTCACACAGACTATTTACTTAGGATATAATTTGGCTAACAATTCTTCCGCTTCCTTTTGGCAAAAGGCATTATTTGAAAAGTATTACCTTTACAAAGCCAAATGAAAATAATTTATTGGAAATATCGTAAGTTCTCCCTATTGCCGCTATTTGAATTCTATTCTAAAAAGGTTGAAGCAATTATCTTATATGGACTCGATGTATGTCTCCTTGAATTATCCATCTTTCTTAATAAAATACAAGCCAAGCTTTGGAAAGCCACTCTTGGTCTACCCGCGTATTTGCCCAATGCCATCCTTCGCCACGAACTTGGCTTAAATTCCCTGGCTTCGCGACATAATTGGTGCATATTAAATACATTTGCAAAGATGCGGTTCCCAATAACTAATTCTTTGTATGAAGATTTTCTAATGATTTTGAGGGACTCTCATCCTAAATCCATTGCAATCTTAAACAAGCGTATATTGACTGTACTCTCGGACATTAACATTCTGCCAGAGGATCTTCAATTTAAATTACGCTTAGCCCACAAACGGCTCTTCTTGAACGATTGCGCCACAACCTCTTCACAAATTGCTTCATATTCCTCATTCACTGAATATGCATTATATAGACGCAAGCAAATACCTCACCTGCAATACCTCATGCTTTGTCCCAGTGAGGAAACTCGGACACGATACTTGCGCTTTCGTCTCGATCTTGTACACACGAAATCGAGAACTAAACATTGGTCTAGCAATTTAACAGAGCCAAATGATATTGTCTGCAGATTCTGCAATAATGTGGATTGCACAGAAACTTTAAAACATCTTTTTCTGTTTTGTCCCGTTTTCGAAGCAGAAAGACTAAAAGCTATAAATTCCTTTAACTTGACACACACAGCATATGGGAGAGAACTAATTTGGTCAGGATGTATGTGGGGTTCATCTAACTCCATAATCATCGCACCAGTTCGCTTAGTAAAAATCATTGAGACAGCTGTATCTAGGTAATGAAAACTCTTGCTGCTAGAATAATCTTATTTGATATGTGTTGTTATTACTTGCTATTTTGTAATTATTTTAAGTGTTGTTTATGGAATTGTTTGTTTGTAAAATGACGTACTTCCCCTTTTTCATTGGATGACAGACAGTATTTGCGATGATTGTAAAACATTTTTATATTAACTTGTATATATGCTGTATGGATATAGTTGAATTTTGAAATTTTTGTAATGATGATGTAACAATTGTATGTCGATGTTTGACATAATTTTGTAAAGATGCGTATGCATCAAAAACAAAATTAACAATAAAATTTTGAAAAAAAATAGTTTACTGCTACTCCCATACGCACAACAACATCAGTGCCATGGTTGGGAGGCAAACAAGCGGTAAGGGAGGCAAAGGTGGCCGACCTTCAAAAGGTGGGCGTGGTAGGGGACGTGGCCAGGATTAGCAGGGTGCCCCTAGACCCCCATGTGTGGAGGACCAATCAGGGACATCCATGCCCCACCCCCCCATGGTTGTGGGAAACGTAGCTGACACCATCCCAGCTCAGCCCTTGTTGGACCGGCCCATTGTGGCACCTGTACCGGCACAGGAAGACTCCCAGGCTGACTTCTAGGTCAGCAAGTCTAAGCCACGTGTGGCGGTGCAAGTTGTTGTCACCAGGCCACATGGATCTGGGGCAGCAATGTCATCTGCTGCCCCAAGTAGGCAGGGTGGGGAGGCTGCAGGGGCAGCTGCAGCTCTATCCACCCCAGCTCTGAGTCTCCCAGTCGGGACAGTGTCGGTCCAGGTCCATCAGACCGACGTTGCCCCTGCCAACATCACCCTGCAGCCAATGCCTGCACCAAGACCTATGGTCATTGTGCCTTCGCACATTCCTAGTACACAGTTCACCGGCGCTTCTGCCACTCAGGATCCGCACCACCTTTGAAAAAGAAGAAGAAGGGTGCTCTGGCACTACAGGCTGAGACCCCAGACGCGGCTACACACTCCGGCACGTCAAGGAAGCCTGCTTTAATGACGCCGAACTTGATGCACTTATGGCCTATTTGTCGGAACATAGCTGCGAAATGGTGGTGACTGCAGGGTGCAAGACCACACCTGGACCATCGTGGACCACAAAAGTGACTTGGATTTGTGAGGCGCACAGCTGATGATTGCTACAAGCGGTGGAATGACCTGAAACGCAGAGCAAAGAACAAGCTGGCCTCAAATCATGCCTCTACTCTGGTGACTGGAGGTGGGTCTCCACCAGAGGACAACCAACTCACTGAACATGAGTCTGTTGCTGGAATCTTCGTCACAGAGGAACAGATCCAAGGCGTGGGAGACCTACCTGATTACGACGCATTATCCGGTGAGTGTCCATGCATGTGTGTGTAATCCATGTGTATGTTGTTTGGGTGACGGGTTGAGGGTGTGTACTCCAGAGTGGTATGGGTCATCCATGTGCTTCCTCCAATACATTCACATGCCTTGGATTTGGGAATGACAGTATCCCTTCTGCCCACAGTAGCCAATTAGCGCCACATTACTGCAGTTGCCCTTGACCTGTCATCTTGCAACAACATTGTTCAGATTTCTTCAGTGTTCATTCTGGCTGATTGTTTCAATTCTCCCATTTTTGCTACACATTTTTCAGCCCTAATGCCACATATGTGACATGCTTCTGTCATTGATTACACCCCACATTGGCCCACATGTGTTGCCTTGTTATGTGAATGATTAGACCATTCAGGCTGATTGAGTATTGGCCTGCTCACATTAATTTTGGGGCCCGTTTGAATGTGGAACATGATAGTTGTTTGCTGTCATGTTAAAATGACCAACCATCGATGTGTACATCTGCCTACAATCACTGTATTGTTGTACACTGGATGTGTTGCAGTGTGTGGCACATGCATCTTTTGCCACACTATTTAGCATTTTTCATCTCATCATATCCATCTCACATGGATGGGTGAGAGTACTCATTCACTGACATATCGCTGTAGTTGTCTAATGTACCATGCCTATGCTGCATGCCATCTATGTGCTGGCTTGTGTCATGTATGTGTATTGGACATGCCACTCACAGGCTAATGTGTGATGCCAGTTCTACCCACCATACAGCAAGTGTGTTGCTTTTCCATCTTGGTGTCCTCAGTGTCTGCTTTTTACCTCCCCTTCCAACTCATTGACAGTGCATGCATGCCAGGGTTATAGTCATGTGGGACATGTGTAAATCATGTACAGGATCTGTGTCTTGTCAGGCCTATGTGTGTGCTATGGTGCTCATACCTGTTTGCATTTGTTGTATTTCATGTTTTTGCAGGTGATGATGCACTTGATGCTGGTGCGGTTGAGGAGATGGTGCAGACCCAGGAGGGATCTCAGCCACGACCGGGCACCAGTGGAGGACGTGGTGTGGTGGTGGGTGAAAACCCTTTCTTACTGCAGACCATATTGTCCAGGGGTGCCTCTGGGTGCACCTCCCCAGACCTCTATTCAGGTGCTGAATGGGATGATGAGACTTATGTGCTGTTGCAGGTTAGTGTTTCTGGCAGGGATTCTGTTCTGTCCAACCCACCTGCACCAGGGGTAGAACCCTCTATGGGGATGTCAGTGTTGGTAGGCCCGCCTTTGGCGGTTACGGATGCAGGGTCACACTCCACAACATCTGATCCTGTTCCTGGGCCAGCAGATCAGAGGGGGAATGCAGTCCTGCAGCCTCAGGCAGTGCCAGCACAGCAAGGTGCAGATCGCCTTGCCCCAAACAGGTGTCATGCCCGACGACGCGGTGGCCGTGCGCCACCAGGCAATACTGTATGGGAAAACTCCATGTACGGTATGGCAACCCAACAGGCAGCATCAGTTGAAATGATGGCTCAGGCAATGGAGAGGGTGGCCACTTCCATTATCCCCCCTGAAAGGCAGATGGAGCAACAACAGCAGGCAGCAGACTCCATTTGCCAATCACACAGTGAAGACATGTTGGCGTCCAACAGGGACCGACGGGCGGCACTGGAGACTGCGCAAAGCCATATCAATGGAGTCAGAGGGCCACAGGGAAGCCCTAAGGGTAGAACTCCATAACATCAGGGAGACTCTGCTTCAACTTGAGGCTTCCTGAAATTTTAGGGCAGAACAGCAGCTGGAGCAGCTCACACGTTCGCTCTCAGCTGAGCTGCAGGCAACCCGTGATGAGATCTGGGCATCACGCGAAGCCATGCGCGCAGAAATGCAGGCAACCCGTGAGGTGCTGCATGGGGATCTCCGCACTATCATCCTCCAGAATCAGACCTTCCAGACCCGCATGCTTGCTGCCATGGAGGACCATACAAGGGCTTTGCGTGGGCTGCCTCCCATTGCACCACCACCTCCTGATGCAGCAGCAGAGGGTGAAGAGACCAACAGCAGTTCTCCCACAATGGCATAGCCGTGCAGGCCATGAGCCCCTGGAGGTATTCTTTTTCCCCAACATCAACGCAGGTGGGTGTTGGTGTGCACCCTGTCCTCGAACCTCCTGGGTGGCCTCCCCCCGCCCCTGGCCCCCCACATGGCCATTTTTTTTATTTTTTTTTATTACAGTGTGTTGCCTTGAGTGGCTCCCGTGGGCATCCACTGTGTATTCCGGCTGGGCACATGCAGGCTTGTTCTGAGTTTGGGTTAGATGCTTGGGTTCGTGACACACACACCCCACCTGCTTCCCGTTTCCATGGGCTTGCAAAGGGTGTGACCAAGTGACAGTGACTTACACGGTGACATTGGGCTCCGATGAGCTGTGTGGGCAGTCTGTAGTCAATACTGTGTGGACATCCCTAGTGGGTATTGTTGTTGTATTGAACACTGTATGGTGTATTGATATGTGCTTGTGCATCCATGTCTTCCTCAAAATTTGCAGGTACCTTATTCATGTCTTCACAAGGCCGTCTCCTTTGCAGATGGAGTTCATGTTGTATGCAGTACACCGACACATTTGCGTGGCAGCAACACTGTGCAGTTGGAAGGGGTCGATGTGCTGGCTTATTCAGGTTGTAAGACTACCACTACTTTGACTTTGTACTGTCATGTTTTTGCGATGTTTCATGCTGTGTTGCTGTATTGTGTTAAGTATTTGGTCATGTGTACTGTTTGTTATTGATTACTGGGAGTATATTGTCTGTGGGCTGTTTCCATTTGGGACAGTGCACTTTGTGACACTTGTGTCAGGTCTTGTGCCTTGCTTTGTTTGCTTTCACATTGCATGACATGCCATGGTGTGTTGGGTAGCGGAGATGGGGAGGGGTTGGGTGACATGGCGCTATTTTCATTTTGTATTTTGCTAGGGCTTAGTCATTCATGCAGCATGAATGTATGTCTTTTAATGACACAGCATTGGTTGTCTTTGGGTAGGTAGGGATGCACACAATGTAACACTTCCAGGTTGCCAATCTCAGGCTGGTAAGGTTGTGACAGTTGACTGTCCCTTAAGTCATCATCATTGATTGTCAGCTGGTATGTGCCAGAGCTGTGTGCACTCCACAGGGGTGTGATTTTAGGTGAAGTAATTAGCCATCTGCTGCGGACGGGATGCCTCACCACGTGCCCTTTCACCTCCCATGCGCAGCGGGCGTGCATGTGGTTGGGGATGTGGGGGCACCACCATGTCCACTGGCAAGTCCCGGCGTGTTGCAACGTTGTGCAGGACATATGCTGCCACTGTGATCCTGCAACTACTGGGGGAGCGTATAGCAGCTGCCCACCAGAACGGTCAAGGGAGCGAAAGCGTGACTTGAGCAATCCGAATGTGCGCTCCACTATACCACGGGTTGCAATATGGGCTGTGTTGTATCTTACCTCGGGTGGTGTGGTGGGGTTTCGAATTGGCATCATCATGTGGGTGCTCAGAGGGTAGGCACTGTCCCCTGGGGAGGTGATGATGGGTATCATTAGTGGGGTTGTGACATTACTCAGTATCTGACATGAATGCATGTGCAGTGGCATTTATACTCATCAAGCAGCCATGTATCGCCATGCCGCCCAGCTTCTAGGTCATGGTTTAGGGTTGACATTCTGTATATGAAACTGTCATGGGTGGACCCTGGATAGTTGGCATTTACTGAGGTGATGATTCCCTTTGCATCACATACTACCTGCACGTCAATGGAATGCCAGTGCTTGCGGTTTCTATAGATGTGCGTTGATGCCCTGGGAGGATGTAGAGCCACATGGGTGCAATCAATGGCACCTAGCACTTTGGGGAAGTGTGCCACCCCGTAAAAATCCTGGACAACAGCCTGCCTTTCTGCAGGTGATCTGAGCAGGTATATGTGCCTGCGGACTGAGGTGCGTGCAGTCATGATGGCCAAGACCTGGTGTAGGCAGCGTGACTGCGTAACCTGTGACACCCCCCCCCACTATGGCACTTGTCCGCTGAAATGACCCAGTAGCCAAGAAGTGCAGTACATTGAGCACCTTTTCCAAGGGGCTCAGTGCTTGGGAGCACAGGGTGGGTGATGTGAGGTCATCCTCTCACTCACTCACCAGGTCGAGTATTATGTGAGGTGGAAACCTGTACCTCCCATAGACCTGGTCATCAGGCATCCCGCGTGCACCACGCAGGATTTTAGCGCACATCCATGGATTTACACACGCACAGACTTCCATGAATCGATGTGCGTGGGTTTTGGTGCGATTTTCGCACTTGCGCTGCGATTCGCACACTTTCGCGGAAATTTTCAGCGCACATTACTTCCATGAATCGGCCTGTTAATTTCTTTGTATGCTGACGACATGCTGTTGTATCTGCGCTACTCTGAAGAAAACCTCCAATATATCCTGGAGGTGATGGAGCGATTTGCAAAGCTTTCGGGTATAGCTGTGAATCCCAAAAATTCTTGTGTATTTCCACTAGATAGGTACAAAGGAATACCGCTGGAGCGACTACCGACCCTCCAGATACCATGGGAGGTTAGCACATTTCGCTATCTTACCATACATTGGAGGCAGAGCACCAATACAACACAGAGAAGGCTATCCAACAGATTGAAAATAGTATGAGGTTTTAGGTGAAACTTCCCCTAGCGATGATAGGAAGAGGGGCAATGCTTAAAATGGTGGTCCTGCCAAGACTGTTGCACTACTTTGGGAACATCACATACTTGATACCGAGGAGTTTCTTTGCCAGGCTGAGTAGCATATGCAGGGACTTTCTCTGGCAGGGGACAAGAAATAGGGTGGCCCTCTGGAAGCTGCAAAACCCACACGAAAAAGGGGGCATAAAGATACCAAACTATGAGCTTTACTATATAGCAGGCCAACTTCAGTATGTAACTAAATGGTTATCTGAGGAGCCGACCTCTGAATCAAGGCTGTTTCAATTGGATTGCGCCCCATTCTTTTTGAGAGAAATGATGTGGTTGCCGAAATCAGATATGTAGGGGTGCCCCAGGATGATGGTACTTGGGTGGGAGATATGGCGGAGAGCCTGTCAGATAATGGGTAGCCCAACATAGTGCTCCCCACAGGTGCCATTGGTCACCCTGACGGGAAGAGAGAGGCAGTTAAGATTAATGATTAGGAAGCACTGGGAGCCAGTGGGGATAGTAGCAATGGGTGACATGTGGCAAGAAGGGAGCATAAAGGATTTCGAGGGGCTGGTGGAGGAAACAGGGTTACATGTGGAACAGTATATCACGTATCACAGGGTGGTGCGGCGAATAAAAAAGACATGGCCCGAAGATACATTAGCAGATGAACCAGATGCGGCCATAGATACAATATATGGCATAGCAGAGGGAGGGCACGAAATATCAAGACTAAATGAGCTGATGATGACTAAAGTGGGGAAGGAAATGACACAATTTAGACAAGATTGGGAAGAGGAAGCTAGAGCCCTAATGACTGATGGGATGTGGGAGTGCGCCCAGGGATATCAGAAAAAAATATCGAGAAATGCGAGATTACAGCAGATACAATTATACATCTCCCATAGGGCGTACATGACGCCCCAACGAATAGCCAAGTTTAAAAATGCAGGGCGACAATCTTGCCCCAAATGTGATGAGGAAATGCTGGAATGGTACACATGTTTGTGTCATGCCCAATAATAGGATGTTTCTGGGGAGAAATAGCACGCAAGATGGAGGATAAAGGGATTAACATGGAAGTGGACACAGTATGGGCATGTCTGTTGGGGGGGTTCCCTAGACCACATAAGCTAAAGCATGTGAGTAAACTGAAAGACCTGGCGTATGCACTAGCCAAGAGGAAAATTGCAATGGGGTGGAAAGCATGTCACAGCCCGAGGATAGAAGCGTGGTGGAGGGACCTACAGAAATGGGCAGAGGTGGAAACCATAGTGTGGCAATAGGCGAGTAGCACTGAGGGAGAGGAGGAAGCAGGACATTTATTGGCTTGGAAACAATTAATTGCTGAATTATTTGGGCCCACGTATGGCGGGGCAAGTGACCGGGATCCAACGGAAACCAGAGATCAGGAGTCCCTATTGCTGGACGTAGAAGCAGAACAAGAAGGAGAGTAGGCTGGAGTGGGGGTGAGGGGAGAGGAGGGGACACAGTGGTCATGAATAAAGTGATGTGCATCCATACCATTATGTGCACTGTAAGTTTGGTTTGTGTTGGTTGTTAAAATAAAAACAATAAAAATTGTTTAAAAAAAAATGTGTATTAAATAATTGAAAGTAACACAGGGAAAGCAGCGCACTCGCACAGCATCCGTACTCGGGCCTCATTACATGCAAACAAACATCCTGATCAGCATGCCATGGAGATACGAAAGATGGACACATTAGAACAAAGCATTAATTGCGGCACAATGAAATCAAGGGCCAGTTTATGTGCTATGGTCAAACATTTCTACACTGTACACAAGCTTTTAGGCACAAGGATTTTGTCAAGTGATCGAGGACACCGAGATAGAATGTCTTGTGATGATCATAACAGAGACAACGGAAGATAAAAACATGCTATTACTGCAACTTGAGAAAAGCAAAATACATAGTCCGAAATTTATTCTTTTTCTACTCTAAATGCTTTTTGGGCGTTTTTGTCTGCATTGTGAATTTGAGGTGTTTAAGAACAGACAAAATCAGTGACTCGCTCCCGAAACGTGCCTGAAATAAACCTTTAATGAGTCTACCAATTATTTTATAGAATTCCAGAAAGACAAATTATTTGTTACTCCTATTCTTTCCTATTTAGGGTCACTGCTATAAGTGTTACACTTGTGGAACCCCTTATTTTTTAAGAGGCCTAAACAAGAAAGCCAGCCACTCCAGAAACAAAGAGCCATGTGGCACTGCCCACAGCCCAGGAGCTTCTATTTAAAACATTTTTTTAAAAATATGTTTCATTTAGGGCTAGCTGCGACCCCTGGCAAACCCCAAATGATGTACTGCGAGCAAGTCTCTTTCTAGGTGATCTGTGTGATGGGCAAAGATCAGTGGTGGGTGAGCCTGAGCTCTCGCCTATTTTGTAAATGAATTGACCCATTTTAGGACCATATTAAGGGATTCAGGGGCGAGATACACACACTTTGGGGCCCACCCAACCCCTAGGTGGACAACCCCCCTCCCGTTTCATTGTATTTTCAATCCATAACGTGATATGCTATGCTTCAAGTCCATTTATCCCCTTCATCCTTGCTGGAATCGGAATAATCAACATTTCATGGACAACAGTAGCAGTTCACAACGAGTGGACCCGGGTTCAACCCTAGGCCAAGGAAATATTTGAATAAAAAATAGCACTATATGCAGACGACGTAATGCTTTACATGGGGGGTACTAAGAACACACTGCCGAAGGACAAAGCGAAATTAGAGAAATTTGCCAACACATCAGGGTTTGGAGTTAACTATTCCAAATCTAAACCAATAAACATAACAGAGGAGAGAAACCGAGGTGATCGAAAATATGAGGGAGAGGTTCCCCCTAATTTGGGAAAAAGACTCCTTAGAATACCTGGGGATACATCTGGCTAGAGAACCTGGGAACCTATTTAGAGCAAATATCCCACCGCTCTGGAAACAACTGCAAGAGGACCTGCAGAGATGGGACAATCAAGAACTTTCGTGGTTCACAGGAATTGCAGCATTAAAGATGACTCTTCTCCCCCGCCTGCTATATGTGGTGAGCTCGGTACCCACTAAAATCCCACTCCGTCTAATTAAGGAACTCCAGAATGCAATGATCAAATACATATGAGGAAAAAAGAGACCCAGAATACAAAGACACATCCTGACGCGTCCTCCGCTACTGGGAGGACTAGGGTTCCCGGACATTGGAAGGTACATTAGGCCTGCACACTTGGCCCCAATGCTTAACTGGGCTAGACAAGGAAATACAAAAGGTTTGTGTCAGGACGAACAAGCAGTCACCCCGATCCCATTAATAGAGATCCAAGCACTAAACCCTAGAGCCTGAGAGTCAGGAGGGAAACTGTTAGAGGCTACCAAGGTATCCCTGCGCTGCTGGGACAGAGCCATGCAAATGAAGAATATCAGACGAGGACTGGGCCCATTCTCCCCAATAGCACACAACGCAGATTTCACTACGGGCATACAGCAGAAATTCTGGGAAGGATGGAAGGGAGTGGAAGCCCTGACCTTAAGGGAAATGTTTCAGGATGGAGACCCTATACCCTTCACGGAGTGTAAAAAGAAATTCGACATTAGTGAAAAAAAAAGGTTCAGATACACTCAAATAAGACATTGGATCTCCCATCCAGCAGTGAAGAAAGCAGGAACAAGGACCCCAACGGGTCTAGAATTAACCATGCTCTAGAATCTAGAATATACAGACTGCTTCACAGAGCGCAACCAGCAGACAATCTCCTGTACAAGGGGTGCTGGGAAAGAGACATCGGGTAAACAATTACGGAAGTGGAATGGAATATGGGCCAGAGCCCACAAATCCTCTAGATGCACAGCGATATAAGAAGCAGTGTGTAAACTTTGCTACAGATGGTACATGCCACATACCGGCTACACAAAATAAACCCAGAATATTCCCCAGAATGCTGGAGGCAATGTGGAGAGAGGGGAGATATGTACCACATGTGGTGGTCATGTCCTAAAGTAACAACCTACTGGAAAGAAGTACTAGGGCATTTCAAAGACATAACTGGCAGGGAATTACCGCTATTGCCCAAAATAATCCTATTAGGAGCAGTGGCAGAGGGGTCTTATGCAGCATCAGGTCACCCTGCCTCCCTAATTACACACCTACTGTCGGCTGCAAGAATGACACTGGCACAACGTTGGTAGACGAAAGAGGGTCCAACGTCGCCATGGTGGGGGGTCAAGGTCTGGGGGGTCATGGCAATGGAGAAAGTAAGCGCCATAAAAGCAGGAAAATACCAGAAATTCTTGTCTACTTGGCCCCCCTTCCAGGACTTTGTTGGGGAAAGAGAAACCCATTTCTATAAACCACAGAACCTTAAGAACTTTCATGTCTGCGGACAGCCGTGAATACAAAAGGCTCACGACTCCCATATGGAGAAGGATTAGAGGAAGGGATAAAAGACTCTGGGGCCTAACCGAAAGGGGTTAGGGTAGGGGGTGGGGGAAGAGGACCAAGAATCAAAGGGTAAAATCTCGGGGGTTTCGGTTGAACAGCTGTAGACAACAAAAGTTATAATGCAAGTTCATATTGCTATAAGTTATACTATGATGTACTTGTGGAAAGTAAAATATTTTTACCTCTGAATGAAAATAAAACTGTTTAAAAAATAAAATCCCACTATTGAGATTAATGAATTCCATATGTATTTGTATTAATGTGTGTGTATGTTTTCACATTTTGGTGGGTTTAACATTTTATCTTTCTGCATGCATGCAAGATAATATGTATCTATTCAAGACAAACAGATAACATCCCATCCAAAATAAACTACACTTTGATACATATGAAGTTGCAGCATGAGCCCCAGTTTGCTGCCGCCACCACCAGTTATCAATACAGCACGCGCAACATGAACCCCTCGAAATCATGGGGACCTTTCCTGACCACTCCAACAGAAATAAATAAGGGAAGGCCAAATGAAGTGGAACATGTGGCAAGGAACCAGGAGAGAAGAAGGAACTAGGTAGAAACTAGGAGTGCTGGCACATGGAGACTTGACCTGAGCATTGTGGCGTGACTGTCATCTTCGCAAGCTGTGTAGCGTAACGTCTCTACGCCATTGTTGCCACTGTGACCAAGGTCGCATGTAGGCCCTGACAGGCTAGTGCTAAAGAGCCACTGCAAGATAAGTGAACCTCTGGGTACTCCACAGTTCAAAACTCTAAGCTTGTGGATCTGAGTGGCTATGTAGAGTATCCGTCAAAGAGCTGCTGTCCCTGGCTGGAGGGGGATTTAGAGGCCTATGTGTGGCCTGCTTGACTGCTGTGGCTCCTCCCTGCCGAGTCCTCTACACACGAAAATAATGTAACTCCTGATGAACACTCCAGGGCAGAGACAAAAAAGATAACTCTTGTGTGCCCCATGATACTCTTGTATATCAGAGGAGTGCCTTAACAGAGCAGAAGTGGGTCTGCTCTGTACCCAGGGCCACTCCTGACATTTTGCCTGCTGCATACAGTACATCCATGCTGATGAAAAAGGAGAAGAATTGTAGCATGCTCCTGTGGCACACTGCGTGCTAGGGGAGCACAGCATCCACCATGATGACTCATCAGAATGGATGCTGTGCTCCCATAACACGCAGAGTGATGAGTGCTGCCTGAGATGCATCGCAGAGGAAAATATCACCAGCACCTATTTGTCTCGTGTCCCCTGCTGGAGTGGAAGTAAGACGGAAGGTGTGAGAAAGCTGCTCTTTTTTTGGCAGTTCATGCAGACCCCACAACCAACTGTTTGTTCACCATGCTCACAAATGGCTGCGAAGTGAACAAAAGTGGACCCACTTTCAGGACTGTGGGTCGAAAAGAAGCTGAACTCTCCATTGATTCCAGCCTGGTGCGGGAAGTAGGGAAAAAGCTGTCAGAATCCGTCGTACTGTGTTGACCCCGTAATGTAGCCAACAAATTCTTTTTAGCAATAGAATCCCCGTCTGAAAACAACTACAGACCAGGAGGATGTATTCCTCAAAAGAATGGAACCAGCGAACACCCATCAACCTAGGATGTAAGAAATTACAATTAATACCTCTTACAATAAGCAACTACTGTGATACCCTGATGGACAACAACTAACCTTCAGTAAGAAGAGGATAAGATACTTCCAGTCAAGAATCCAAAGGACTTTGATAACAAGAATCATAGGACATCACCAGTATCTATGAATGGAAGGAAATTACCCCTGAGTTAGGATGTTAATACAATAATTGTGAATGCTATGGTGTCTGCATGGTATGGAAAATGACTTATCAATGAGGAAGCAAGTTATTGTTTGTAACGGACCAGCAGGGGATCACTTAGCGGATGGAGCAACCCAAGGAGCTATTCCGATGGAACGAGGACGCCTAGGAAGGGATTAAAGTCTCTAGTCCCAACGGCTATGCCGACGGAACACAGACGCCTATGGGAAATACCAGCAGCACACGTAGAGTCCCAGTCCGTGTGAAGCGGTAAGTGAGAGAAGGTATGCACCACCGTGCTAAGTACGTGGTCCGCAGGAACGGGTCCAGATGAATGGGGAATCTCTTAGCTGCAGGTTGATAATGCTGGCTCCGGTGCTGATGAAAACGCTGGTACAAGGCGTGGAATCCGAAGACACGTGAGGCAAGCGATATCCAAAGACAGTCCAGGTCGAGGTGCAAAAGTTCCAAAATCCAGAAGCGTGGTACCAAGGGAAAACGAGAGTGGCAATCCGAGGGACAGTCCAAATTCAGGCAGGAGGTAGGTAAACGAGGTCCAGAGAAACACAACTGACTAGGAGTAAACAAAGGCAATCCGTAAGCAAAATCAATGGTCAGACAGGAACAAGAAGTTATATAATAACACTTCAGCAAAACCGGAAGAAAAGCCGCGGGTGAAGTTAGACGCTTGAATGACTTGATCTGCATCACGTGACTGAAGCAGACGTCATGGAGCCGCAACTTCCGTACGCGGCCACAATATCCATGGCAACTTCCAATCATGACTATAGCGACTCTTGTAACATAAGCGCTGGTGTTTGTGGGAGTTGTAGTGCGGGTTAAATAATCTGACGTTTCTGTGTACAGAGGGGAATGTTACGATGTTACTGTTAGCATGAATGCGTGCCATGTTGCTCTGGGTGAAGGTGTTACCTGGGAGAGCAGTGGGGCGTGATTTAACCCTAGTGGTTGCTGCAGGCATGACAAAAGGTGGCATTTACTGTGGGGCAACTGGCCTATATGGCCCCCGCAAAGAAAGGAATATCTAGGTATCACTCCCTGCGGAAGGGAAACGAGCTAAGGGGAAATATAACTAATATAAAAATAAAGGTTGATTCGCCATGGGTTGCTCTCTCTTCAGCCCAGGAATACAAATTAAACAAGCATTGGCAAAGCCAATAGTTTTGGCATTTTATGCTGTTTGCATTTTGTATTTATAGGCACATGGGTACAGGCAGGACAGTACAAAGTTTAAAAGGAGGATGTGATAAGGGGCCCAGGGTTGCAAGAGAATGAGAAGGAAGGAGAAAAGAGCACGGGAGAAAATGATTGAGAGAGTGTGCCAATGATGATGAGCAAGAGAAAATATAAGTGAGAAAGTTTGAGAGTGGGATAGGGTGGGTCGGGTAGAGAGAGTGGTGCAGGTTGGGTGGGGGGAAGAGATAGTGGGGATAGGATGAGTGGCTGGGGTAGAGAGGATGTGGGTAGGGTGGGGGTAGAGAGGGTGGGGGTACAGTGGGTGGGCATAGAGAGAGTTGGGATTGGGGGTGAGGGTAGAGAGAGAGAGGGGACAGGGTGAAAGAGTGGGGGTAGAGAGGGTGGGGGTACAGTGGGTGGGCACAGAGAGAGTTGGGATTGGGGGTGAGGGTAGAGAGAGAGAGGGGACAGGGTGAAAGAGTGGGGGTAGTGTGTGAGTGGGGGTGGGGTGGGTAGTGGTGGGTGAGGTAAGAGAGAGTATGGTGAGGTGGGTGGGTGATGGTAGTTTGGGGGCAAAAAACATTAAGGATAAAGTAGCCTTGGGAGGACTCGTCAAAGATAACCCAAAATAGCCCAAACAAAACCCAACCAGCAGATGTAATGGGGGTGGAGTGGGTGAGGGTAGAGGGAGTGGGAGTGGGGGAAGAGAGAGTGGGCATGTTGTGGGCGTAGAAAGGCAGCCTCAGGAGGACAGAAAATAGCCACATTTCCCACAGGAAATAGCCCAAAATGGGCCAATAAAATAATTACGGTGCAGCTGGGAAATGGAAAGCCTGGCAACCGACTTGCTTCTTATAAAGCTGCTGATTGGAGCAAATATTGTTAGGGAACTTCTCATTGGGTAGTACGGAGGAGGAGTTTGGAAAAAGATATTTTATTGATTTGGCAGTTTCATGGCAACCAGATATTCTCAGTTCAGCACCCCTAATCCCACTCCCTCTTCTGTAACAATGGTTTTGGTAATTTGGTGGCACAAGTGCAGCAAAAATTCACCAAAGCCCAAAAGCTTGGTGAGCTGCTCCCTGCTGCTGACAGGGTGCTGTGCGTGTGCGCAGTCCTGCATACTATAAAGTGAAATAATAAAATGCATGAATTCTAGTGGGAGCTATGTGTCCAGTGCACCAACCATATGTTGGAGGCCTGGACACATCCAGTTGTTGGGGACACTTATCAGTGGCGTCTCCAGAAATCAAATTTTGGGGGTCATAGAAGGGGCAACAGGCAAAAGTAGGGGGCCGCCTATAAAGGGCTGTTAGTATGCATTCCCAAATTGATGCAGGCCCTATACCTGCCATCCTGCCTCCCATCCACCAGAGCCCAGGCCCCATACCTGGCATCCTGCTTCCCCACAACCAGAACCCAGGCACCCTACATGGCATCCTGCCTCCCGACCGCCAGAGCCCAGGCCCCATACCGGACATCCTGCCACCCCACCACCAAGAGCCCACACCCCAAACCTTACCATACACCACAGGAGAACCCTACCTTTTCAGATCAAGCACACATCAACATAGCAACAAAGCAACCTTACCCTGATTCTGCATTAGTCTCCTACTCCACCTCTTGAAGATCCTGAAAACCCAAGAGCCCGTGAAAATGTTAGACTGTGTGCTATACAAAACTCAATAACATAGTATAACAGGGCATAGCAAAACGTTTCACTCATTCTTCTGGGCCATAGTATGGATGTCCTAAGTCATTTTGGTAACTGGCAGCAAAAGAGTAGGAAATTATTGTTGGCTCTGCTCAGGACAGTCCTCTATACATGAAGAGATTACATTATTTGCCCGGGACCCCCACACTTGGGTTAAAAATCCCAGTTTCACTGTTTAACCAAATCTACAGTTAGGTATTTGAAGACATAACTTTTAAGTTCAACTTGGTACAAATATGTACATTCTGGATTTCAAAACCTACAATACTACTGCCTTATTGAGCAGGGTGCTCAAGTTTCCCATGGACATGCGTGAAGTAACCCAATCCCGTTTATGCTTGTAATTCTGAGACATATAGTTTCCTACATTTCGAACGGGATAGAAAAACATACAAGTCCCAAAATCCAAAGGGATGTCCTTCTCACGCCTGGCCACTGGAAACTTGAGAGTTCTGTGCTCTGGCAGCTTGAAGTGTCTTTTGTGCTATATAGAATTACAAATAATGATCTCAGACCAAATAATCGGACAGACTCAAGGAATATGGCAAAATACTAATATTCTCATTTGATAAAGCAGGGAGAACTGACAGGCATCGGACTGATTCATACACACTCACCCAGTAGCTTGATTACATAGAAGTCTTATACCCCAATATACGTAATCTATGATGTCATTCTACGTGGCAAATTATAAAACCTATTGAGGGAATTGATTGGTTAATGGAACATATCTACGTATAGAACATATATACAAATAAATATATCATTGGCCACCTCATAGCTGTAGGGCACTCCTTGAACTACCTCTAAGTATGTTTAGTACAGATTATAGCGGACAAAATGGGAGTGGATTGGTCTATGCAACATTTTATGTTAAATTGCCCCTTAGACCCACTGATTGGTTGGCGTGCTTTAGCATCACGTACGTAAAATGAAACCTAGGTATTTGAATCCCACCAGGCTACTCCCTGTTTTCCCAATTCGTCCATCATCTCTCATCAGTCAGCCATAAGCCAACGTCTTCCGTCTGTAGTTGACATTGCAACCTGCTCATTGTCCTGGAACATTCAAGGGAGTGTGAGCACACCACTATCTTCGTCTGAGGCTCTAATGAATAGCCCTTGTTTTCGACTTCTGGGTCACATGTGAAGAGACCACGAATGTGTCCATTTCAGCCTTCTATTTACTGCTATTTTATTAAATTATGCAAGCTGCTGTTACTCGTTGTGGCCTCTAAAGACGTGCTGACTCTGCCTTGCATAGACTTCATACACTTTTAATTGTCCAATACTTTGCCTGTTGCAGATGTTTTCTTCTTCTTTAATCTAAGAGAAATGTGCCCTTCATTCATAGCTTATCTTGGTTAACTCAGCTTGTGGCTTGCAATTACTCTTTAAACTAGCATTCAGCCTATCCTGATTATGCAACCTTGGTCTGTCTCTGAGGTAGCTTGGTTGAATTCCACATGAGCCAGCGTCCATTTTCCTATCGTTGCTGTCCTTCCACGTTATATATTCCTCTATGGCAAGCTTCTATATGTTTCCTTTCTACCTTGCGTTACTGCGTATTTACAGTTATTGACCAGTAAGTTACTTCATCTTCTTTGTATGCACAATTACTTTAGGTACATATTTCTCTTGGTGCTTCAGTTACTTTGTTACTTCTTAAGTATTTTCATATTGTTTCAGCATAGGTTTATATATCCTCTTTATGACCTCACTCTGCCCTCATCAGATTTCTCTTTAACATTCCATGCAGCATCCTTCCACACTTTTAGTGCGATGTTACATTCTGTATGGCTGTCTGAGGGCATAACGTCTCTCATACACTGGATGCGGTATAGGAATGATAGATGGGATCCCATTTACTGCTCTTCTTCTACTGTTCGTGTAGGACGGCGGTGAGAGGGCGGGAGCTAGGGCAAATGCATCAACCTGCTCATCTACATTCCCCCCTCTGGTCGAATTTTCAACCACATTCTCTTCTTCCATTGTCTTCATCCTCTCTTCATCATTTGTCTTCATCTTCTCTTCATACTCATTTCCATTTTCCTTTATCATTTCTTCCTACTATCGTTCCTTGGGAATCCACACCCTCAGATGACCTGTATTCTTTATATGTTCATTCACACTCCAGGTCATGTAACAGCCCTCTCCAGATGGTGCACAGAATATCCAATGCCCTGCATATTTTACTGCATATTTTATATGGTCCTTGGGGTAGCAGAACCTGGTTCCCAGATGTGCAAGGGGACTTTTCTTTATATTCTCACAGGTACCTCCCTCATTCTGCATCTGCTCACCAGTTTCAGAGTCTATTTCAATCATGATCTTCATCCCGATAGCTTTTTTGGCTATCTTCTGGCATTGTCCCAGGATGACCCTTATTAGACAGATTCCTAGCCACACCAACACTAATATTGCTCCAAGCATTTTAAAAGCATTTGCCAGCCAGGTTAGAATCCACAACAATAAAGAGGAAAACCGATCCTCTCCTGCTGTCTCAACAGCTTCATCCTCCATTTTCGTATGCAGGGTAGTCAGCATAGTTATTGCCTCTGTCAGAGTTTCCTTTCCTACATAATGAGATGGTGTGATCGTACAGCAAGAAGGCCCGATCTTGGCACATACGCCTCCTTCCATTGCTATAATCAGGTCTAGGACATATTTGTTGTGGAGGGTCATCAGCCTGATGGCTCTCAATTCTTCTCTCATAGCATTAAATCATTTTACTGTTGCATTGATTGTTTGCAGTAGCTCCCATATTGTAATCTTCAGTCACTTGGTGTTTACTGCAGCTTGAAGTCCTGGCAAAAATATAGCGGTCATTATCATTGCGGTCTTGCTGAACAGTTTATGCTCATCTGTAATGTTTTCATAGGCCTCCAATGATTGTGCTAAGCAATAATTCTCTCTCTTCTGCCGGCAGAGTTTGGGTGATCTCTTTTTCCTCTGGTGTTCATTTATTTTTGGAAATTCATCAACATGGAGGTCACTTTGGGGAATCACCAGTGCTGCAATATGTAACATTACTATAGAACATATTCCTCCCTAATTCTTAGGCAACTGCATGCTCTGGATCCACAGGCCCAATATCGATCCGTTAGTACTGCAGTTCCTTCTTTCATTCCTGGGACTTCAATTATATGTAAACATCTTTGGTTTTTTCCCACCAGGATCAGGCCAGCATTCTTGAAGCATGTTGTTGCATTCCTTAGTGGCCCTATGGATACTGGTCCTGCTTCGCTGTCGACCCATGTAAGCAACTTTGTTTACTTAGCCCATTATTCCAGGCACTTGTCACTTACTATCTGCACTAGGCCTGATGATTTGTTCTTCAATAAGCATACAGGGCAAGCCAATGGTCCTTCTTCCCATCCAGTACTAGTGAAAACACGTCCAGATATCTCTGCATCTTAGCTCTCCTGATTTTTCAGTTATGTCTGAGCAATTCAGCTTCTTCATCTGGACAACCTTTATTTGTTCTCCAATCTGGGATGGATACATTTTTCTTGCTTGTCCACCCTAGTCCATTTTACATCCTTCTTGTTTTCACATAGGTGTCTTTTTATGGAAATGCACATTTCTATTGCCATTGTAACAGCCCATTTTCTTTCAAATTGTCCTCTGGTTGTGCATGCTGCTGAATGACAGGCATTTTGCATCATGTCTAGACATTTCTCTTGCAATAAATGATCTTGCCGCATTCATGGCATACAGTATTAGGGAACAAATATAACAGCTTTTGTCTAAGGTTCTTTCAACCTGTTTCATATATTGATACCATACGTTACTCTTTAAATGAACTGAATTGTCGGGATACATATTTATATCTTCATGGTTCTCCTCAACATCCCTTTTAGATCGAAATAGACCCACAGTTATATTACAAAACAGGCTCTCTGTATCTCTAGTGGGGACAATAATAGATGTTTCATTGACACCCTCCATATCTGTATCACTTTTTATACCATGTTGAAATGCCATAATAATAAGAACAATACAAATCATAATACCAAATAATATCACCATCAAAAAATCCATAAAATCCTATCGACTTTCTGGATGGTAGTGAATCTCAAATTCTGAAACCTCTGCATTTTGTGTTAACTTTAATATGCAAATGTATCTCCTTTTGAATCACTTTTATATCAAAAACTGTAATATAACTGCGATTATCACTCTCCAAATAATACAATTATTCTTGGGATCTCCGGAAAAAAACTTAATAATATTTAATCCTCTTCGTATCAAGGCTAGATAACACTGTAAAATGTAGAAAAAAATAGTATACAAGAGTGTGTGTATTGTCACTATGATGGGGAGCATACACAAACTTTAAACTCCAGATTCTTTTCTCATTGTCTCTTTTATCCTATCCAAAAAAGTTCCAGGATAGCTGCAAGTCTATTATCTCATTATTGAATTTTTGAAAATTTGAATCCCTAATATAAAGGACTGATGTGCTCATCATTCTCTTTATCTTTGCTTCTGGCCATCGAACGGGTCAGCATACACGGAACTACTTCTCTTGCTTTACTGTGGGCAGCTGCAGGAGGGGTCGGTGTTTCGCCTTTATAGGGTTTGTGGTCGTGTAGATGCAGCCACGCTCTCCGTTCCCTTAATTTCACCACTGTGGGGCCAACTTCTTCGACTTCATGTGGGCCCTCAAAGCAAGGCATACTCCAAGTGTGTATGAAATTGTGCACCAGCACCTCGTCGCCTTGATACAAACTTGGGGGCTTTAGCAATTCTTCTGTTTCAAGAGGTTGATATCTTTGTCGCTTCTTTTTGAACCCTCCCTTCGGTTCTTGATCTGTTGAAACATGAAAGAAATACTTGCAGTCATTGTTGTTAGGTAATCACGCATCTCATCGGCGAATGTCTTCGCTGCACTGTGGGCATCAGTTCTTACCCTAGTTGGAGGAGCAAGTGGGGTTCTCATACAGCGTCTAGTCACCAACTCATGAGGAGTGAGATGGTGATCTGAGCCAGGCTCATTTATCAGGGCATATAGGGCAAGGGGCAGGTCATGTAGGCATCCCTTCTTTAAGGTTATTTTGAGATGTACTATTCATTCCTTTAATAATCTGTTTAATATCTCAGACGCAATTTGCCTGTAGGTGATAAGCAGAAGAAAATGCATATTTAATACCTAGTAGGAGAACTATCTGTTCAAACAGTTTATTTACAAAATGTGGCCCATTGTCAGGCTGCAAAACCTTGCACACCCCTCACCTGGGGAACACCTCACATATAAGGAACATGGCGGCACACAAGGCAACAGGGTGCATGTATGGACCTGCCTTGATCCATCTAGAAAAAAGGACATAACACGACCAGCATATAGCTGTAGCCGTTGCATGTCTGTAACATATCGACATAATCTATATGTAGATGCTGAAATGGGCCATTGAGTCTTGGCATTACTCCTCTTACTGTTCGCAAAGTGTACCCTGCAGTACATTTCTGGCACACAATGCAATTTACAATGAACTGTCAGAATTATGGGTTTTGGGCAGGGACCACACGCTTTTGTTAACACAATACGTTATGAAAACAGTCCAAAGAGTTTTTATATATATATGTATCTTGATTGAAAGATTTCTTCAAATCACATGTGTTTGTTTAAGAAGAGTGAGTTTTATTCCAAGTTCGGACAGCCGACACGTGTTTCGACCTACGGGTCGTCCTCAAGGCTGTATAGGTCCCACATTACAAATATTTAAACATTATGACAAGACACAATTAAACATGAACGATAAAATGAATAAAAATTAGTTGTCCAATTCCAATATGAAATTATATAATAATGAGCATTAGTTATTAATGACACAACAGAACAGATACCACATACCAGTTGTAGCAGAGGCGGGTTCAAATGAACGAAGGTCAAAGCCATAGAATATTTCAGGGAAAAATGGTGGGGTTGGCTTACAACAGCCAATGGATTTTTCAAATGTGGGAACTGCAACCAATGCTCATATGCCCATGACAATTGTCAATCGTTTACTGACATGTATGGAACAATGGTTAAAATCAACAGTTTCATTAATTACAAGTCATTCTATATAGTGTATGCCATTGTTTGCGTGTGTGGCAAACTTTATATTGGTAGCACCATCCAACAATTGAGAGTCAGGATCAGGGAACACCTAACAAGACTCCAGGCTCCGGAGGCCAAATCACCTTTAGCCTTGCATTGGCAACAGGAACACCAAATGAGTGACAAAGCTAACCTCAGGTTTGTGGGACTAATGCAAGCAAAAAGGAGTAAAAGATGGGGTAATATTCAACTCTGACTCAGACTCATGGAATCTAAACTTATCTGCTTTTCTGAGATGTACTGAAAGAGGCCTCAACACTGATCATGACTGCAGTCATAACTTCTCCATTTGAATGGGAGGATAAATAAAATTCTTCATTATAATTTGGGATCCCTAACACAGGGGCTGTACTGATTGCCTTTTTTAATTCAGTCATCTCATCTGTCCATGTTATTGGGTTTTTTCCACCTGTGCTTCTTTAAGTAATTTTAAAAATGGTTGAATATATGTACTGTAATCGAAAACCCAGGCCCTGCAATAGTTACATAAGCCTAGAAACCGTTGCATTTCCCTCACCGTTATAGGCGCTACAGTTTTTCTGATTGCTTCTGCTCTTTCAGGTGTCATTTTTCTCCCTTCGTGAGAGATCAACTGTCCTATGTACAAGACCTCTTTCTGACAGTATTATAACTTCTCTTTATCTACAGTGTATCCTTTCTGTGAGAGTATAGTCATGAGCGTAACTGAGTCTTGTCTGCATCTTTCTTCTGTCTCACTGCACACCAAAATGTTATCCACATATTGGGTATTACCCAAGTCCATCTGGAGGACTCTGTTAAAGATTGAAGGGGACTCACAGTACCCTTGGGGCAACCGAGTATGTTTCAGACGGGCATTTCTATAGGAAAAGGAGGTCAAAACCTGTGAGTCTTCATGAAGGGGAATCAAAAATAATGAATTTTTTCAAATATATAACTGTGAAATATTTAGCCTTAGATGGGTTATTACAAAGTATTGTTGCAGGATTTGGAACTAAAGGAAACTCTGCTTCGACTATATTGTTTCGGGGGCGAAGGTCATGTATACATCTCCACAACCCCCCTTTGATTGCCTCGTGGGGTACACAGCCGTGTTACATGATGAATTCGATGGCACTAATATGCTTTGCTCCATTACAGAGGAAATGGACTCTAAAATACCTTCATCCGCCTCTCTGGACAAAGGATATTGCTTTGCTTGCGGTAAAAGCGCTCTCAGTTTTAGATTAATTTTAACTGCATCTATCCCTTTTAATAGACCAACATCATATGGGCTTGTGGTCCATAAAATCTTTGGCACTTTCTCCAAGTCTTTCTGAAAAATGACAGTCTTCTTTTTAACAATGGCATTTCTATATTCTCTACTTTAATCCAAAAAATGAGACTTATAACACACACCAGTTCATCGTCAGAGTAATCATCTCTAAACAATTCTTTGTCTGTCAAATCAGTCAGCCTATATCCTTCACTGAGGGCTATCACTGTTCGCCATCCTCTCCCTTCATCTGTCCCATGAAGCATCATCCTTTCTTCTCTGACCACTGTTGCTTCTAACTCTAACAGGACAATCCGCCCTTCCTCATCATCCATGGGAATCTCTGGTCTAAAGAAGAATTCATCAGGTATTGTCAATATTTTATCTACCAATCTGGGTAACCATGATAATAAGATGGTCACTTCATGCAAAAAAAATACCTCTGGATCTAAAGGAACTCATTGTAATGCCTTCTGGCCTGTAAAGGCTAATATAAACTCTCCCACATTCATATAGTGTATCCCTGGAGGAATACAAAATTCCTTCATCAGTAAAAGATATCGTCATGTTAAGCTTGGTCATCAGGTCACTGCCTAATATGTTAACTGGCGCCTGCCTAGAATATAATAATGGCATTGACATATTGGGCCTCATTACAAGTCGGGCGGTCCGGAAATTAACAGTGGCGGTAAACCCACGGCCACTGTTAATTCCGGACCGCCTGATCCCGAGTCCTGCAGGCGGGAGGTGATATTACCGCCAGGTTTGACCTGGCGGGTCGAACACCTCCCGCCTGCAGGCGGACGTGGAAACACCAGCATCATCACGAGATGGTGCCAGGGTTTCCACTTCCCCATTCCCATTGAGTCCTACCGGACTCAATGGGAATGGGGATTAACACCATTCCGCCTTCCGTGACTCCCGGAACACCGGGGCTGTAATGCCCTGGTAATTCCAGGAGTCATGGAGGCGGAATGGTAATACGAGTCCGGCGGTAACCAGGCGGTTTTACAGCCGCGGTTACACCGCCGCGGTTACCGCTGGACTCGTAAAGAGGCCCACTGTTTTTTTCTATAGAGATTGGCAATTCATTGGTGAAAGGAACTAAACTCATCGCCCCAGATAATCCCTGAGCATTCATGGCAGTATTGGACATTGGGTATTTTCTGACGCAGCAACAAGTAGGTCCAGTGTCTATGAGAAATGAAAATGCCTTGCCTCAGATCGTTCCTTGACCCTTGTTTCCTCTTGGGGTCCGGTGGCACATGTAACTGATAGTACTGAACACATCAGGTCGCTTTGTGGGCTGTCCTATTGTGGGTATAAATTAATCCCTGTACCTGTGAAAGTATTTCCTCCCATCACAGCCACACTCCCCAATCTGGGTGTGGGTGCTTGTTGAGCTCCTGGGGTCATGTTCCATTGTGGTACCATAGCCTGCCGTGTCTGTGCTTGCTCTGGCTGCATCTGTTGTGGTTGCGGTGCATATGTCTAAGCCTGCATGTGATCTTGGGCATAATATTTCTGTGGTTCTATATTATATTGTGCAGCATATCCATCCCCACTCTTGGAGCTTGCTAATTCTGTTGCATGCCTCCTCTGCTTTGCATGGCCTAGCTATGTGTCCTATTCTTCCACAATTCTAGCATTGTTGTGGCTGTCCGCCATTAAATCCTCCTCTTCCCTGACGGTTTTGAAATCCACCTTGTTCTACTCCTCTAGGCCCAGTCCTCCATTACTCGTCAATACAGCTCCCTCTATGGCTATTTTTGACAACTTCTTCTGGACTAACTTTGCTTCCTCCTACTTTCTTTTCTCAACTTTCTCTTTATTCTTCTCCTTCTTTAATCGGTATTGATGCATGATTGTCAATTGTATTTCTGGCCATGGTTTTGCTTCCATTGCCATCTGTTTCTTCAACTGCTGTTGCACTGGCTCGGGCAGCCCAGGCAGAAAATGTGATCAAATGATGCTACTGTTTTATCTCATGGTTCACAATTCTCCTGACACCATCTATCTTAAATATCTTGAATATAAGCAACATGGTCTTCATCCTCCCTCATTGTCCTAGTCATAATCGCACCCATATCTGATATATTGTGATATTGTACTCTAAGCGCCCACCATACATCTGCTCTGCAATCATTAAATGATGCTCCATTGTGTGTCGTGTTTTGCACAGTCACACCTGCGTATCCTGCTAGTTTCCAAAGGTCATCCGCTCTCTCCCATAGAATAGCTGCTAGCAAGTCTTTTACTTCACCTATTGCTAGCGTAATTCCTGATGTCATTCTCTCAAACTCATGAATCCATTTTCCTGCACCAGAAGTCACACTCCGCAATCTACATCTTAAATTGTCTTTATCCATCTGTGGCCATGGTATATATTGTGGTTGTCCCCCCCCCTTCTCTAATAATGGGAATTGTGAAAATCCCGGTCCATAATCATACTTGCCTATACGCCTCGTCTTCCAGGCAGGGTTTGTCTCGCCCATTTGTTTCCTTCCTGGTAATAATCTTAACCTGTTTACATATGTCAGGGATATATCCCCTGCACTGCACGAATGTGCGTATGGTCGCTCACTAACTGGTGTCCGTTCTGGTGTTTTTTCTTTAGGATCCTCCAGGTCTGACCATGTTACCCCTTTTCTACACTTGAGTCTCTTAAAAACCTGCATGCGCCCTCTTTTTGCGCACTCTCATTCTTCTCATTTTCTTCGTCTGACATCATTAAAATTATATGCCCCGACTCGTGTGACTGTTGTTCTCTGCATCATCGAGATCTAATCTGTTTAAAGACAACGTTCGTACTCGTCCGTTATGAAGTCCTTTAACCTACTGTCAGCTCCCTGTAACAGGGATCCCTCTGTGTTCTCTTGGGTTTTATGCCCATCTTTATCCTTTATTTGCCTGTAGAAAGTCCCAAGTCTTTGCTCTATATCTTCTGTTCCCTGCCCATCAGCCCATGCTACCTCGGCATTCCTTGCAGCTACCTACGGGGCTGTAATGACCCTCTCTCTTCCTCCAATCATTCTCATGTATCAATCGGCACCATGCTCCTATGACATAAATATTCTATCTCGTCATCTTTTAATCCTCTACTCCTGTTAATTTCTTTTTCTCTTCTCCTCATCTTCTTCAATTCATCTTCCTCTTGCCTTCTTTTCAACCTATGTACTTTCATTCTTTGGGCGTCCATCTCTTCTTGTTTCTTCTCTTCTAATCTCTCCTTTTCTTTCCTTGCCTCATATTTTCTTCGTTCTTCCCTTTGCTTGCATTCTTTATATGCTCTTTCCTCTTCTTTCTTTTCCTGCTCTTCTTTCCTCTCTTTTTCAAACCCCATCAATGCCCTTATCTAGCTTAAGTAATATTTGTCCTCCCATCCATTCATTTAGTGCTATCGTTATTCCCTTAGCTTTATCCTTTATTTCTTTGTTTCCTTGCTTCTTCCTCTATCTCCATTTGTCTGCCTTGCTGTCCTTTCTCTCATCACGTGGTTTACTTTCATCGCGTGTTAATATAGCTTTGCATTCTCTGCTTTTGCCCTCTTTTGCATTATCCTCGCTGTTTTAAGTGGGGGGAGCATACGTTGGATCAACATACCCTGCTGCTGCTTTTAATTCCTTTAAAGGGTAAAATCCCTTCTCCTCTGCATCTACGCTCTTATCTTCAGAAGGGAAAAGGGGACCCAAAGGCGTTTTATCCACCCCTTTATGCTGATTGAGCATCCACTCCTTCTCGGCTGGATTTTCTTTCTCACTCTGGTACATCTTCCATAATTCTAAAAAGGCCAACCTTTTCTTTAACTTTTTTCCCTTATATGTGGCATGCAAATAAGTTGTCATATACTGCAATATGGTTTTCGACAGCAAACCCTCCTGAGGCCACGGCATGAGTGTCTTATTAGTCGTGCCTCTGAACCATCCGAATGATATTTCATTATCTTTGCTGAATATCCCGTTAATGTCCTGCACAGATGCAAAAGAGGAGTGTTCCCCATGATGATAAGTCGATTTCGACTGTAAATATTTACCCATCCTTTCATTCAATTATTTATTTTATCAAATATACCACACTGATCAATTGGCGCAGGCACCATGGATCACTGTTTATAATCCCAAAAAGAAATATGTTAACTGCTTACTTTTTCATTTAAAAATCTATGTAATGATATTCTGTTTGCTCATTCGTTTACACTTTTTATCAAGGTTTGTTATCTCGTTCTTTCATAGAGTTCAAGAGTCTCTTCTTTATTTATATATTAATTTCCTTTAATTTTTCCCCTCCTAAGTGACGTCAATCTCTTGGTCAAAATGTTCACCAATCTCCTTCATTTTTTACTATTGTCGTATATGTATTAGTCTTAACACAACAAAAGCTTTATATTTTAATTTGTGTAACCCTGCACATGCACTTTTTCAATTTTACTGCATATGCCTTCCTTTACCTGTTTAATGTAAATGTATCCCTTCTCCGTTTCACTCCATTTTGGAGTTTGATACACACTCTTCTACGGGCCTTGCCTCAGGAATCCAGCAATCCCTAACACCCCTTTTTGGAGTCTTTACTTTTAGTGAATACCCTGCTGCACCCTTCAAACCAGGAATCAAGATTATCTACTTCTTCTCTTTAAAATCTCCCCAAAAAATCCTGTTACTTTTTAGACATATTATTTACAACACAATCACTCCCCCCTATTTTTGCCACTTTTGTTGTTCTACTTACATCTGTGACTCAGCTTGAGTCCCTTGGCATCGACTCTCCCTCAACCGACCAGTTCGCTTTCCGTCCATGGGGCACCTGCGGGGACCGGACAGGAATTTCATCAAAGGGGCATCTGCCAAGCAAATCTTCTTGCACGTGACTCTGCGCGCCGATCTCTACAGGAAGCTCTGTGGTCTTCTGGCTAATGGCGGGAGCAGCCAAGTGTCGGGGAGTCTGGGTCTGGCCTAGGTCGATTAGACGGTAAAACATCTGCACTGCTAAAATGTGCTCTAGCACCTTGAAGCGTCTTTTGTGCTAGATGGAATTACAAATAATGATCTCAGACAAAATAATCGGACAGACTCAAGGAATACGGCAAAGTACTACTTTATTCTCATTTAATAAAGCAGGGAGAACTGACAGGCATTGGACTGATGTATCCACACTCACCCAGTAGCTTGATTACATAGAGGTCTTATACCCCAATATGCATCATCTATGACGTCATTGTACGTGGTAAATTATAAAACCTATTGAGGGAAGGGATTGGTTATGGGAACATATCTACATGTAGAACATATACGAATTAATACATCATTGGCTACCCCTTATCTGTAGGGCACGCCTTGAACTACCTCTAAATGCGTATAGTACTGATTATAGCGGACAAAATGGCAGTGGATTGGTCTATGCAGCATTGATTGTTAGGTTGCCCCTTAGACCCACTGATTGGTTGGCATGCTATCCCAGCCTTGGACCTTCGGCTCATTAGCAACACGTACGTGAAACGAAACTTAGGTGTTTGAATGCTGTCAGACTACTCCCAGTTTTACAAATTAGTCCATCATCTCTCATCGGTCAGCCATAAACCAAAGTCTTCTGTCTGTAGTTGGCCTGGCAGCCTGCTCACTGTCCTGGAACATTCAAGGGAGTGTGAGCGAGCACACCACTATCTTCGAATGGCCCTTGTTTTTGACTTCTGGGTCACATGTGAAGAGACCCCGAATTTGTCAATTTCAGCCTTCTATTTACTGCTATTTGATTCAATTATGAAAGATGCCGTTGCTCCTCTTGGCCTCTAGAGACTTGCTCAGTCTACCTTGCATAGACTTCATACACTTTTAATTGTCCAATACTTTGCCCGTTGTAGATGTTTTTTTCTTCTTTAATCTACGAGAAATGTGCCCTTCGTTCATAGCTTATCTTGGTTAACTCTTCTGCCTTGCAATTATTCCTTAAAATAGCATCATTGATCCATGGCCAACATAGCCTTCCTGTTGTTCTGCATATGGAGCTTTCCAGCCTCTACTGATTCTGCAAACTTGGTCTGTCTCTGAGGTAGCTTGGTTGAATTCCACATGAGCCAGCGTCCATTTTCTATCATGGTCGTCCTTGCCACGTTATATATTCCTCTATAGCAAGCCTCTATATGCTTCCTTTCTACTTTGTGTTACTACATATTCACAGATATTGACCCGTAAGTTACTTCATCTTGTTTGTATTCACGATTACTTTAACTTTGGGTACATGTTTCTCTTGGTGCTTCAGTTACTTTGTTACTTCATAAGCATAGGTTTATATATCCTCTTTATGATATCACTCTACCCTCGTCAGATTTCTCTTTAACATTCCATGATGTCCATAGGTGCATGCTGACATCCTTTCATGCGCCATCCTTCTACACTTTCAGTGCGAAGTATGGCTGTCTGAGGGCATAACGTCTCTCATACATGATGCGGTATAGGAAAGATACATGGGATCCCATTTACTGCTCTTCTTATACTGTTCAAGTATGACAGCGGTGACGGGGCGGGAGCTAGGTCAAATGCATCCACCTGCTCCTCTACAGTTCTGATAGTTTACTTGGAAAATACACACAATTAAAGTAACCTTACAATATTGTGATGAATCTGACGATGTCATCACTCATTTCTCTGAGGTAACCTTCCCTCATGTGGCCAAGGTGTGCTGGAAGCTTTTTGATCCAAACCCTGGGGGTGGCTATATGAGGGAGGATCACATTGGGGATGTGATCCTCAGGGACAGGACACAGCATTGTTGGAGGACGACGCATACCCCCCTTTCCTTTTAGGTATGCTTCTTCTCTTCCCCCGACCCTGATGGCCTATTGTAATATCCTCCCTAACCTTTTGCCAACTCCACCTCCAATATTCCCCCATGTGACATAGAGAACAATATATCCACAACGGGAACGAGGAAGAGAGAGGGAGCAGTAATGATTACTCCCAATAGAGTCCAACATTTACTTCCTCAATATTGTGCTAAAATCATTCTGACAACTGGGACAAGAAAGAGGGCCGGAGCAATAAAGATGACTAGGTCTGGCAAACCAATACTGCGGTCTAGTCTTTGGAGATTGCTCTGGCAGGCCAGGAACCTTAAGTTCGACACAGCTGATGATGAAGTGTCTGAGCTGCAGGAGCAGACGCTAACCGTCAGAACGCCAAGCAGGAGCACGCCCCGGGAAGCTGCAAGCAAAAGAGACCTGAGCCCACAGAAGGAAGCTGGAGTGCAGAGAAGCCGCCACCGCCGAGAGCAAAGCAGCAGGAGCCGCACACAGGTGGAAGAGGCACAGAGGAAGCACAGCAGCTAATGCGATGCACGCCACGTCAGCAGAGTGAAGGAAACCAGAACAAAGACACGCAAAGAATATTTCCAGCACCCCGTAAGCCCATGGAAAGGGAACAGGTTACCGTGGTGCTTAAAAGTGTATGCCACATTGAACATCGAACACAGGAATCTCAGAACTAAGTGTATGAAGAACTTGAAGTACTTATGAATTGTACCACCAATGGGTCACTGAACCAATATTTACAGGCCGAAAGCAAAGTGAAGGCAACAGTGATTATTAAAGAGAACTCTATTGAACAAAATCTAACAAGCCAACAGGGCAAACATTGTTTCATGGACAAAAGGGAAAATAACCACATATAAATCCTGGCAGGAGAGTATACCAAACCAAGCCAAGTATATGAGAAAGATTGCAAGGCAAGCATTTTTAAGAATGCGTAAAGGTCCTGGCAGTAGAGTATCCCAGGCGAAACCAAGTGCATGAGAAAGATTGTAAACCAAGCAAATTCAAGAGTGCATACAATTTCTGGCAGGAGAGTAGACCAGGCAAAGCTAAGTATATGAGAAAGGCTACAAGCTATATGATTTACAAGAATGCATGATAGTCTCTCCAAGGAATCCATCCATTTCTAATAACAGGTCCTGAAGAAGATGATCAAAGTTATGAGAATCATTGAAACCGGTAGACCAGACAGGGCATGAAAGATCTCATGCTTAAGACAATGTTCCACAGATTTGTACTCGGACATGTTTAACAAAGAGTGATACTTTGACTTTGTAAATAATTACAGTAGTTAAAGGAAGTCCTAAGGTATGTTCTTGAGTACATACTCAACTACTCCACTGTGTCACACGCGCATGCGCTTAGTGACGTCATGATTTGTATTTAAGTCGCCTAAGCGTTGTAAAGGGAATCTGATGCCCTCTCCGGATCTCTTGATTCCTTTAGCAACTCTGGAAGCTGCAGGTAATTTGTTGTTACTTCTGGTACAGAGTTCTAAGGAGCTCTTATAACTCTACCTCTTAATAAATAGCCTTTATCTTGAATAGTTTACTTACTTTTTGCAGACTTATCGCTGAACCCTGCCCTGCACTGGAGTTTGGCCGAGCTATCCTAGCTTGTCTTGCAGACTGTCCCTATTGGGCTCTGCATTTCTGCTTGGAACACCCTTCATTTCTGAGCGAGTGCTAGTATCACCCTTTTATGATTCTTAGATATTTATAAAGTTCGATTGAGCTAGCTATTACATTACCCCTTACTGTTGTAGAGAGTCTAGTGCCCTGAATTCCCTGAGCACCGTCATCCTGTGTTCCAAGATCTTGAAGATTTCTCTTACACTTCGTGAACCACAGATATATCACAAGGTTAGCATTTCGCACTTTCCTTAGACTTTACTTTCCAGGGTCAGATTATATACCTTCCATAGTTGATTCATATAATCTCTATTCCCAAAATAAACACATCGCTGCAGTTATTGGTATTACCATCAATGTGATTTTTTTCCTTTCACAATGCTTTTCCATCACCATTTAAGTTGTCCAATAAATAGACAGGGAACCCTACTTCACCGCACTAGTCGTGCATTTTGGCATTTACTAAACTCCGTTCTATTGGGATTGAATTTCCCCATTACACTGATGTTGGTCTTGAGTCTTTAACTGAGGTTTTTTGAAGATAATATCTCAGAGTACACAGATATGTTTCACTTAAGGCTGTTGTGTATAAAACAGTTTTTTTCAAAAATAAATTTTGAATGTAAAACTTTTTGAATGTAAATATTGTATATTTATATTGTTTTCCAGAATTTGTTCTTGCCCCTGATGAAGAGTGTTACCACTCGAAACGCGTTGAGCCCTCCACAGCTCCACCATCATGAATAAACGAAGATTTATTCTTGTGATCAAAATTGACTGAACGATCATTATTACAGAAGTGTTCTTTTTCTAATAGATGTAATTTTCTTAATTATGACTTATTCTAAATATGACTTATTCAAAATTATGAATTGTCGGTCTGGTATTCCAGACATACATAAGTGTGCAGGGGACGGGAGTTCCCAAATTGGGAACTCGTTTGTTGTTTCTAATACTTAGCTCAACCTAGGTGTCAAGGTTGCATTTCTCCCCCCTGCACCTTAAAAATGTTCTTTCAGTAATTTACCTACTACCTAGACTTTGTTACACACTATTCTTTATCTGTTTAAATATGGTGTGCTTCTATTGTACTTTTTTCTCTTTTCATGTTCTTGCGTAAGACAATTTTTATAGCGCTGATTACACTGTACGGGCTCATAATGGTTGTGTCTGCCTCTCAACAATGATCATTAAAATACAGAAGGAATTCCTGATGTGAGGACAGCGCACTACCATTTGATCAGAGACGGATATAATGTACATCATGTCTCCATACTACTAGCTCTCATTAGCCCTTACAGGTGTTTCTTTTTTATTATCTCACTTGTTTAGTATCTCACTTGGTATGCTTTGAAGACTTGGTATGAAATAAGTTTAGATAGGGTCAGTTTCTTTCCTATCCCCTGTTAGATAGGCGTTACAGCACTCACAGCCTAGGGATAGAAGGCACTACACAGGCAGGGACAGGGTGTTCAGTCTAGTGTACATGAGTGGTATCTAGATACCATACGGATGGGAACCTTTTGTTCAAATACTTTTCCATGACCGTTCACTTATCAAGAGCTTGGTCATTCTTTTTATTTGTGAACTTTCATATTGGTGAAGTTGAATCTGGGGAAGGGAGTCAGACCCCCCAAATTCGAAAATATTTCCGTTTGGAACTCTTTGGTTGAACTTACATTCTATATTGTATCTTCAAAGCTTGTGCACCTTCAAGATCCAGAGACAATACCCTTGGCACATTAGATTTAGTTTTAGAGTGCAAGGGCCAGAATAGGATTACGGATGCAGAACATTTAATTTTGGACATCTTGAAAAAGGACAGACTTATTCATTTTGGTTGAGGTACGGAAATACCTGTTATACTGGGGATAGTGAGGCATTTTCCCAACCCCTTTTGATTTAATAAAAGCTTTTATCCCAAAACATAAGTTCTCTGTGTCACATTCCTGGCTCCTCACAATATGCAAATCCTTAGTGAAACATGTTAAGCCAAAATAATCTTGTTGTAGTTTTATTTTTCCCCATCCTAAAGGGAACATTTAAGTAGCAGAATGCAAAACAATGCAAGCCTGACAAATGCCTTTCTTTTACACAACTGTACTTTTATCACTAAGAATCACTAAAATGTTTTGTAGTTAAGTCACTAGGATAAAGATTACATTTGCCCAAACGTCCAGCTTGTTGATGTGCAACTTTCTAAGCAAATTTCACTATCCCTTTAAAGTAATCCGATTTGTCCATCTTAAAGTAGTAGACTTTATTACTAACTTTGAAAAAGGAAGCTTTCTCGTGTAACTTTAAATATCTTGTAAGTGGATACACTAGGTAAACCGGCTGTGGGGAGTCTTTCAGATGGACTACAGAACCCATCAGTGCCAAATGCTTAAACATATGCAAGAAGAAGGGCACCCTGATAAGACAAAGGAGTAATTGCAGGTCATTAAGGCCACGAATGAAGCCGTTAAAGGGCTGTCTACAGGCCAGTCAAGGAGCTCTCCGCCAGATGTAGTCACCAAGCCCACTTTAAACAGACTTGGCAACACTCGCAGGGCAGGTCTTCACCTTCCCCTGTGGAGGGTGGGGCACAACATATTGTAGGGGAGAAAGATGCCCATCCCTGGCTCTACCCTAGCGAGGCCACTGATGCTGATTTGACTGGGGCTTCGAGGCAAAGTAGTTACCTCTATACTAAATGAAGGCCTTTGAGACCCAGAGACAGCTCCCAGGACCAATGCCCTCGAGAGCGGAATCTTGGCCAGACGTTACTGCAAGAAATTCATCCTAGGAGAAACAAATAAAAGCATCTGAAGACTATGAGGAAAAACGTAAGACGCTAGTACAAAACAAGCATTGGTAAAGCCAACAGTTTTGGCTTTTGAGTAGGCATGGCATAGGCATCTGGGATAGGCATTTGTGATGCACTGCCATGATGGTACCACCTGGCGATAAAATGGTAACAGCTGGGAAATGGTACCTGGGCATGCAACAGCAGTGCCTAGCAAATGCCTAAAACCTATACACAGGCCAAAACTGTTAGCCTTGGCACTGCTAGTTTTTAACATGCATTCAGTGCAAAGACACGTGTACTGCATTTAAATCAAGTGGCAGCAGGCATTCTTGGTAAAGACAGGTTTATTGCACCAGTGAGGCACTGACGATTGCAATAAACAAAAAAAGAAATTGTATAGTGTACTTCATGCCAGATTTCCGAATGCGTGGGACCATGTATTTAACCATGCTGCTCGGCGCAGTCTTGTTTCCAAAATGAGCATGTTTCCTCTGTGATTTCACGGTGGTAACCTCCTCCCATGTGGCCAGGGGATGGCAGCCACTACCTGATCCTGACCCTGGGGGCGGCTATATGTGGGAGGATCACATGGGAGGAGATAACCTCCAGGGAGATGTCATGGCTTCATCCGGTGAGACATGGTATCCCCCATTTTCCCTTTAAAACAATCCTCCCATATCCAAAACCCTCATGGCCTATTGTCATGCATCTACTCCTTCTCCTATTAAGAATAGGGAAAAGCTTTTTACCAAGCCTACATACCAACCTACCAACTTTGGTCTGCTTTGTAAAACGTATGAAAGCACCTTTTCCAATTCAACCTATCAAGCATCCAAAACAGAGTTGCCATTGAAGACTTTTTAAAATGTTTCTCCAAAATCTTTGAGTCAATTGTCAACAATGGACTTGCTTTCCCAGAAGTCTCAAAATACTGGGTCGAAGAAGAGGAATTGTGCAATGCAGAGCGCAGGAGGCCACAAGTCCAGCAAGCGCTCTAGTTGTTGCTCGAATACACTTGTGCATGGGAAAGATAAGCAGCAGAAACAGAGAATCGAGGTCTGCTGTTGCAGCTACTGTTGGGAGAGAGATGCAACTCTCTGTGAGGAACGAGAGACCGAAAGGCTGGGACCGGCTTGGTGTAGCGAAGTGGCTTGCGATGAAAACGGAAGAAGCTGCTACACCAGGACATGCTGCGGGAATGCCAGGTGCCGGTGAGCGACTCCTGGGCATTCGCAGGTGATAGAAGGCAGCGCTTCACTTACCGGAGCCAAGAAAGAAGCAGATGTGACAAGTGGAGGCTGTAAGAGATGGGACAACGAAGGAGAAGCGGTCGCAAGAAGCACACCGACTGTGACAGAATCTAGGAATGCCAAGAAGAGCTCTTGAGTCCACCCAGAGGCAGAGGGGACCCTGGGCGTATCAGTGACCACGGCAATGGCAAATCATTGTGAACAACATAACTAAGGGAGAGAAAACGAACTGACATTTTGTTAAAGTGCGAATTAAAGTACAAAGAAACCCTTTGCAATTATGTGAATCCCCACAGTGCAAGTACATGGGAAACCAGGATAGGATAATATATCAGGGGGATACATTATACAACACAATATATATGCAACTCTGGGAGCAGGTAAAGATCCTGAATTAAGAGAAGCCCTGGCAGGACAGTATACCAGACATTTACAAGTGTGTGAGAGCAAGAAGACCTGGCAGGAGAGTATGTCAGGCAATCACAAGTGTGTGAGAACAAGACACCCTGGCAGGCGAGTATACTAGGAAATTATACGTGCGTGAGAGCAGCGCTGGCACAAGAATATACCATGCAATTTCAAGTGTGTGAACCAGAAGCCCTGGCAGGAGAGTAAACAACGCAGTTAAACGATTATATTGAATAGATCAAAAGAAGTCCTGAGAAGAACTATCAGGATTGAGAAAATGAATTGTGTTAACAAAGATAAAAAGAGCAACACCACCTAGCAGAAAAGTATACTAGCTGTACTACAAGAGACAAAATTACAAAGTCAGACAATTTTGTGTGCAAGTGTTGCGGTAGACCAAGAAAGGCCCAAAGAACTGTTGTTGGAAAACCTCATAGAGGAAAGAAGAATCCAGGGAAAGGGAACCACACTCTAGAGCAGAGGTGTTCAAATGGGGGGTGCGAGAGGCCAGCATGAAATGTAAAACGTTTATTTTTAGATTGGAGGAAATGGGTAGGGGCGGCTCATATGGTCGGACTGGAGCATGAAACTGTCTCAGGCACCAATGAAAAAGTGGCCCGCAGTTGCAAATGGATATTCATTCCTTTAGTCACATACTGTTTGAATATTACCCAAGGGGTCGTTTTCTGTTAAAATGTAAGCGAATTGTGATATTTAAAGAATATTTATTCAGCAACAATGGTCAAAATTACTAGCTGCATAGTGATGTAACTCATCAAACCGGCCCACATTGGCCAAAAAAGTGGCCCATTTTGACTGGGCCACACTAGCATTTAGCATTTTTGGTACGGGCATTGCCCTATAGGCCAGTCCGAGCCTGGTGGCTCATCCATAATGGGCGAGGGGGCGTCCACACAGTGGCCCCCTCACCCATTATGGAGGAGCTGAGGAGCCAGCCCAGTGAAACAATGTGGACTCCCTCAGCTGCTTTTTCCAGCTGAGGGAGTGCTCCTGGGCTGGCTGAACTGTCAAAGGGAAATAGTGTTTCCCTTTGACAGTTCAGTTCACCAGCTGCACATGCCCACTGAGCCATGCAAGGCTGGGGGCGTTTTGCTTCACCAGCCTTGCATAGCTCATTGGGAATGCTAGCTGGGGCACTGCATGTCTGTATGTGCGAGGGGGAGCTCCTGCGCCTCCACGCACATACGGACAGAGCAGCATGGAGCAGGGCGTTTCAGCACGAACGCGCAGGCTCCTGCTGAAGGTACATTTATGTGCATTTATTTTGTATTTAAATATATGTATGGATGCGTGTATGCTTGTGTTATGAGTGAGTGTATGGTGATGGGTGCTCGTGTGAATGATAGAGTGATTGCTGTGCGAATATGTGTGTGTGTTTGTATTGGTTGGTTGAGCTGATTTTGGCAAGTGGGGTAGAGGGGGGAAGGAGAGTTGTACAACAAAGGCATTTTAAAAATGTCTTTGCAGCAAAATCCCTCTACCCAATTGCCAAAATCAGCTCTCTTTCTGAGGCGCTGTGGAGCCCAGGGGACAGGGATGGTATTTTTTTACTGGATATCTATCATAGATGTCCAGTCAAAAATACCATGCTTTCCCTCTTGGCATCCCAGCGCCTTGAAAACACACAATCATATTGATTGTGTTACGCCCTGTGAGCCCATGGGACATGGATGGTATCTAGATGTCCAGTAAAAAATGTCATGCCTGCCCCTGGGCCCCCCAGCACCAATTGCAAACTGTTTGGCTTTTTACCAATTTCTTTTTAAAGTATGCTCTACAATGCAAAGCTTTAACCCATTATTTTAAAATGATTCACAGGGGGAACCCATAAACCCCTGTTGATTGGTTAAAGCTCCCTCGCTGCGCTTGGTCACTATGCCATTTTTGGGGGAAATATTAATGCCCCTGCACAATTAACCAGCCGCCACTGGCCCTCCGGCTGTGTTGGGAAAGGGCTGGGGGGACCACAGGGACTGTGGTGAGAGCAGGATGGGCTGGAGCCATGGGATAGTGTTGGGATAGTGATCCCAGGGGAGCAGGGTGGGGAGAGCCCAGGATCTGTGATGGGGTGGGGAGAGCCCAGGAACTGGGTAGCAGTGGGATGAGGGAGCCCAGCGACTGTGATGGGAGCAGGTGGGCAGCCCAGGGACTATACTGGGGGTAGGGTGCGGTGACAGCGCGCAATAGTTGATAGCCATTTGTACATACTGTCCATTTGACATTTTTAGGGGGGGCCCGGCCTGCCCAAATTTTGCTCAGGGGGGCCCAGGCCAAAAAGGTTTGAATACCACTGCTCTAGAGCAAGGAACTTCATCCTTGAAGAACATTTGTGTTGGAGCCATTTACTCTTATAAAGCCTATAAAGTGTTTATGAACACTTTTCTAAACCACCCAAGTTTTGAGACATTTCCAGGATTCTAGAACCTGCAGCTCCAGGGATGGCTGCCTGAAGGCTGAGCTCCTGTGACTGCTTTCATCTCTCCTGGAATTTACTACAATGGCTGAAGAAAATTTAGGAAATTCACAACTATCTAAAAGACAGAAATGAGAGGAAACTAAATCTGAAAAGAGAGAAGATAAATTGATGGAACTTCTGATGAAAGTAACCACAGACATAGCTGACATCAGGTCCTCCCTCTTGGCTTCCGAGGACAGATACAATGAACTATCAAGGAAATGTACTACTATGGAAAACCATTTAACCGTGTTGGATGATGATTCACAGAAAAAGGATATCCAGATAAAAGACTTGCAGAAAAACAGACTCTCAAATGCTCTGAATAGGAGAACTTTTCTAGAAGAAACAATATCCGTGTGGCAGGATTTCCAGAGAATATTGAGAAGGGTTGCCCCACAGACTTTCTGGAAAGAGCTTTGATTAAATTACTCAACCTTGATCCTAAAACCCCTCTGGAGATTGAAAGGACGCACAGATCTTTGGGTCCCTAACCATCACCTGGACAGAGACCGCAGCATTTCATCATTAAATCTTTGAGGTTCCCAGTGCGAGAGTTGGTGTTGAGGAAGGCGAGAGAGAAGAACAAGTTACTCTCTTACCTGGTAACGTTCTTTCGATGGGATGGTCCGACGACGTATTCCATATCTATGTAATCACCACAGCTGTGCTGCTTCGGAAAATCTTCGGCGTCTGCGTCCTGCGTCGATGACGTCGATACGCCGCCCTCGAGGACCTCCTCCGATGGCCGACGTCACTGGATGTTTTAAGTAGTGCGCACGACGCCCGTAGCCTCAGTTGTAGTTTTTTTTCCCAGAACGTGTGGCACCAGTCTTCTGCCAGTCTGACACACAAAGCCTTGCGGAAGCGTAAGCTGGCATCGCATAAGAAATTATGTAGCGGGGAAGGCAGGGAGGGAGCGATATGGAATACGTCATCAGACCATCCCATCTAAAGAACGTTACCAGGTAAGAGAGTAACTTGTTCTTCGAGGGGATTGGGTCCTCCGACGTATTCCATATCTATGACAGACTCCCAAAGCAGTACCAATGCAAGGAGGTGGGAAAAGAATTTATAAAACAGAAATTTAGAATGCCCAATCAAATTGCGGAGTAAAGGACCGCCTTGCCAAAGGCCAGATCCTGCCCACGGATGGAATCGAGGGAGTAGTGACGTACAAAAGTATGTACCAAAGCCCATGTGGCTTCATCACGAATAGGAACACCCCACTGTAGGGCAGTAGAGGCAGCCATACCCCTGGTAGAATGGGCCCGCAAGCCGACCGGTGGGTCCTTACCCGCCGAGCGGTAACACTCAGAGATAGCCAGAATAATCCAGCGAGACAAAGTCTGCTTGTTTACAGTTTATCCCAAACACTTTCCAGCGTAACCAATGAAGAGTTGATTGTCCACTCTGACCCGGGACATGCGGAAGAAAGGAAGGACGACCTATAAGGACAACGCTGTCCTTATGAAACACAGTGAATGTTATGTTATGTTGTTATGTTAACGACATTTATGTAAGAGCATGTACACCCGCAGGCATCTTGGCGCTGAGCAAACAGAGAGTGAGGCAAGATCATGTAGGGCCACTAAAAAAGCAGAGTTTTCAATCTGCGCCGAAAGGCCAGATGGTCAGAGATAAGCGATGGGAAGGCGATTCCATGCTTCAGCAGCAGCAACAGAGAAGGAACGGCCACCCCGACGGACTAACCTGAACCGAAGAACCGTTAGCCGGTAAGAGATCGAAGGGTGCGAGTTGGTTGATAGGGAGTGAATTTGATTTGCAAATATTCTGCCCCTTTTCCATAAAAGGCTCGGTGGACCATGCACATAGATTTGAACAGTATCCGTTGGGCAACAGGAAGCCAATGAAGTTGTCTCAGTATGGGTGTTATATGGGCACCAAATGGAGGACGGATAATGGAGCGAGCAGCGGCATTCTAAAGTAGCTGCATACGCCCAATAAGTGAAGGGTGGCTTAACTGAAAGTGCCTGTAACTCACTCACTCTGCGAGCGGAAGTGACCGCAACCGAAAATACAGTTTTAAGAGTTAACAGTCTCAAAGGGCATGAATGCAAAGGCTCGAACGGAGCACCCATCAGAAACTGGAGAACAAGGTTCAAATCCCAACCGGGCACCTGGAAAGGTGACGGAGGGAACACATTAGTGAGCCCTTTCAGAAACTGAGAAATTAAAGGAATTTTAAAATAGGAACACACTTCAGACGAGCACTTAAATATGGACAGCGCCGCCAGGTAACCTTTAACGGTACCCACTTGCAAGCCCCTGTGGGCCAAACAAAGCAAAAAAGACAGAACCATGGGAATGTCACATGCAAAAGGATCCACATTCTTAACCCTGCACCAGTCGCAGAACTTACGCCAACGGCAACGGTACAGGGACTTTGCTGCTGCCCGTCTGGCCGAGAGCAACACCTCCTCCACGTCTTCATGGAGGTCCCAATCCTTATACCTCAACCTTTCAGAAACCAAGCGTGAAGGTTGAGGGATCTGACCTCTGGATGGAGAACCTGACCCCCCCTCCCGTGAGAGCAGATCGTCTCGGCAGGGAAGACGACGTGGAGGGCAGATGGACAAGTCGAGAAGGTCCGGGTACCACGTCCTCCGGGCCCACGTCGGAACAATGAGGATCATCCGGGAACCGAACCTCCGTGACCTCCGCAGTACTTGCAGGATGACGGGGACTGGAGGAAACGCTTACAGCAGTGGGAATGACCACTCCACCACAAACGCGTCTCCTAAGGCTCCTTTTGGAGGAAATTCCCGCGAGCAGAACCTCTCGCACTTCCGGTTGACACTGGAGGCGAAGAGATGCACTTGAGGGGTCCCCCAAAGGGCGAAGATCTCCAGGAGAATCTCTTGAGCCAACTCCCACTCGTGAGAGATCGCGCTCTGCCTGCTCAGAGCGTCCGCCGTCTCGTTTTCGTCTCTGGCCAAATGAACTGCCGAAATCGAAACTTCCTGCTGGACTGCCCAGAATCAGAGCTGCATCGCCTCCCTGCACAGAGGAAGTGACCCTGCCCCCACTTTTTGTTGAGGTAGTGCATGGCCACCATGTTGTTTGTCAGGATCAGGACATTCTTCCCTCGCACAGTCAGCAAGAAAAGCCTTCAGGGCTAGCCTGATGGCCCTCAGCTCCAACAGATTGATATGGAGTCTGGACTCCGACGGAGACCAACGACTGCTGACTGTCAACTCGTTGGCATGAGCTCCCCATCCCGTGAGGGATGCATCCGTCACGATCATCACCTCCGGCCAGGGTAGCCAAAATGGAGCCCCCTTCATCAGATTGTCTTCGACGGCCCACCACAGAAGGTCCTGGGCGACCGAGGATGGCAACTGAACAGGGTCCGACAACCTGCTGGAGGACTGAGACCACTGGAGCTTGAGTGCCCATTGCAAAGATCTCATCCGCAACCTGGCCTCTGGCACCAGAAGAATGCAGGATGCCATGAGGCCGAGCAATCTCAAGAACTCGAACGCTGGAAGACTCTGGGCAAGCTGAAACTTGTGCACCATCTGCTGAATGTGATGAGCTCTCAACTGGGGAGGAAATCACTGCTCCAGGGACGTGTCAAGCACCGCTCCGATGTACTGGAGCCTCCGAGTTGGTGTCAAATGGGACTTCTTTAAGTTGAGGGAGAAGCCCATCTTGTGGAGGGAGTGGCAGGTAACTGACAGATGATCCAGGACTTGCTTCCAATCGTTCATGTAGGGGTAGACGTGAATCCCCCCTTTCCAGAGGTGCGCTGCCACCACTACCATGAGCTTGGTGAAGACCCTCGGGTGGAGGTCAATCCGAATGGCAGGACCCGAAACTGAAAGTGCAAGTCGCCAATCGCGAACCTCAGGTGCTTCTTGTGCTTTGGATGTATCGGCACATGAAAATAAGCATCCTTGAGGTCGAGAGACACCAACCAGTCCTGAAGTTGAGGGGCCTGGAGGACTTGAGAGAGAGTAACCATCTTGAACTTGACCTTCCTGAGGAGTTTGTTCAAACCGCGCAAGTCCATGATGGGTCTCAAACCCCCGTCTTTCTTGGAAATCAAAAAATAAGGGGAATACCATCCCTTGTTCCTCTCCGCTACAGGCACCAGTTCTATGGCGCCTTTCTCCAGCAGGGATTGAATTTCCTGCGCAAGGAGCGGATCCGTACTCTTCAAAGAGAGATTCCCCGGTGGATTGTCTTGAGGCCTCTGCCGGAAAGGAAGACAGTAGCCATGGGTTATGATCTCCAGAACCCACACATCTGAATTAATGGCGCGCCACTCTGCAAGATGCTGCGCCAGCCTTCCCTCAACTGGCGAACCATGGGACATGGCCTCATGACTAAGCTGAAGCGGCTGCGACGCTGCCTGAGGGCAAAGAGGCAACAGCCCGAGCAGCCTTGGCACCTCGAGTACCTTGTTTTCCACCTCTGGCACTCCTACGGTGGCCCCTTTGACTGGCAGCTACTCTCGCTCTACCGAAGGATGAGTAATAACGAAAATAACCTCCCCTCCATTGCTGTCCCCTAGGACGAAAAGGCAGAGGTTGGCGAACTGCAGCGCCCAACGACTTTGCTGCAGCTTTGGAGGTCTGCAACCTCTCAAGTCTCTAGTCAGCCTTGCTGCCAAAAAGATGTTCCCCGTCAAAGGGCATGTTGAGGAGCCGGGCCCGCACATCAGGAGCAAACCACGACTTCCGCAACCATGCAAACCTGCATATCACGGTGCACGCCGCCATGGACCCGCTGATGCAATCTGCCATGTCCAAACACGACTGAACGGCCTCACACATGGCATCCTTGCCATCCTGAACCATCCCGTTCGTCCCCTTCGGGAATATGTTCAGCCGCTAAGGAAACACAGTTCCACAGAGTGTGCGTGAAATGTGACAAGGCACATGCGGAGTTGGCCGCCTGAAGCGCCACACCCCCTGAAGAAAACACTTACTTCGCCCAGCCGTCAAAACGCTTGTCGTCCCTATCAGGAGGGATGGTAGGATGCGACGCCTGCTTTGCCGGGGCCGTAGCCGCCTGACCCACCAAACTCTCCGGAGTGGGGTGCTTGGTCAAGTAGCAGGGGTCGCAACTGGCTGGGCGGTATTTTCGCAGCAAAGACTTGCCCACTGCCGGGAGACTCTCCGGAGCAGTCCAAGCCGCTGCCACCCTCCTCTGTAGAGCCATATGGAACGGCAGTACCGGGTCAGTTGGTGGACCTTGGTCGAGGATATCCGTAAGGTCATCCTGAAGAAAATCCCCTGGGGGAGCAGACCATCCCAAGTACTCGGTGACCCTAGACATAAGGCGCCGGTACGAGGAGTCGGCATGAGTGCCAGGCTCAGGCCTGCAAAACTCCACCTCCGGAGAGGTGTCCAGCCCACTGGCATCATGCAGGGACTGCCTCAGGTCCTCAATCTGGCTGTGGCCCGAGAGAATCTCGTCTGGCACTGTATCAGGAATCATGCCATCATCAGAGCCCTCATCCACCTCTGAAATAAACTCAAGATGGCGGTAAGAAGGCACAGGATGTGAAACAAAGCCATGCTTGACCTTGGCCAGAGCCTTTCTAGGGGGTTCCACCGAGCCCCGGGGTACGCCTGTCAAAACAGCCTCAAAAGGCGTCAAGGGCGTTGAGTGAATCGGCATCAACGCCAAACGCGGCGCCGACAGCATTGATGGCGTCGACACAGGCCTCGAGGCCGGAGCCCCGAGCGTGTCCCTCGACAGCCTGGGCGCTGATGGCATCGACTTCTTTGTAGGTGGGGCCTCTAAAGTGTCCGTCGATGACCTCGGCGCCACCGGCGTCGATGTCTTCCTCGAAGACACCACAGGTGCACACAGTCTCCAGCGCATCGAGGACCGGGACCTGGACCGGGCATGACAAGAACGATTCCCCTTGTCCGAGCGGGACCTCTCCCGCGAATCGTGCCGACCACCCGAGCCCGAAGGTGTGCGAGCAATGTCTCTCGACCGATCACGACAGACCCCACTCGGAGGCGCGGACAGACCAGTGCCCTGCGATTCGAGAATCGCTAACATTTTCTTCCCGAAGGAAGCCCATACCTCCGGTGTCACATTCTTGATGGGATAAGTGACCCGCCGACGGGCGGAGTCCTCGGATGAGGACGGAGAAGGTGACCGATGACGGCGCTTCAGGGAGTGCCTCAAAGAGGCAGAGGAGTGGCAGGACCAACTCCGGGACCGAGACCCACTGGACTTCCGATGACAATGCGGAGAGTCGCCCCTCGAATCGTCCGTTGAAAGCCCCGCAGACCTCGACTTCTGTGGCTTGGACACATTACCTACCGACAACTTCTTCTTGCGCTCCCGCAAGGCTTTGGACGTGAGCGACTGGCAGTCGACACAGTCATCCGTGTCATGGGCCTCCCCGAGGCACCAGAGGCAGGCGTCGTGCGAGTCTGTCACCAACATCTTGGACCCACAGTCCCCGCACTTCTTAAAGCCCGGACACGGGGTGGAAGACGAGGTAGACATCTTCACGAAGAATATACTTCACAATACGAACAATACTGTAGGGCAGTAGAGGCAGCCATACCCCTGGTAGAATGGGCCCGCAAGCCGACCGGTGGGTCCTTACCCGCCGAGCGGTAACACTCAGAGATAGCCAGAATAATCCAGCGAGACAAAGTCTGCTTGTTTACAGTTTATCCCAAACACTTTCCAGCGTAACCAATGAAGAGTTGATTGTCCACTCTGACCCGGGACATGCGGAAGAAAGGAAGGACGAACTATAAGGACAACGCTGTCCTTATGAAACACAGTGAATGTTATGTTATGTTGTTATGTTAACGACATTTATGTAAGAGCATGTACACCCGCAGGCATCTTGGCGCTGAGCAAACAGAGAGTGAGGCAAGATCATGTAGGGCCACTAAAAAAGCAGAGTTTTCAATCTGCGCCGAAAGGCCAGATGGTCAGAGATAAGCGATGGGAAGGCGATTCCATGCTTCAGCAGCAGCAACAGAGAAGGAACGGCCACCCCGATGGACTAACCTGAACCGAAGAACCGTTAGCCGGTGGGCGGTAAGAGATCGAAGGGTGCGAGTTGGTTGATAGGGAGTGAATTTGATTTGCAAATATTCTGCCCCTTTTCCATAAAAGGCTCGGTGGACCATGCACATAGATTTGAACAGTATCCGTTGGGCAACAGGAAGCCAATGAAGTTGTCTCAGTATGGGTGTTATATGGGCACCAAATGGAGGACGGATAATGGAGCGAGCAGCGGCATTCTAGAGTAGCTGCATACGCCCAATAAGTGAAGGGTGGCTTAACTGAAAGTGCCTGTAACTCACTCACTCTGCGAGCGGAAGTGACCGCAACCGAAAATACAGTTTTAAGAGTTAACAGTCTCAAAGGGCATGAATGCAAGGGCTTGAACGGAGCACCCATCAGAAACTGGAGAACAAGGTTCAAATCCCAACCGGGCACCTGGAAAGGTGACGGAGGGAACACATTAGTGAGCCCTTTCAGAAACTGAGAAATTAAAGGAATTTTAAAATAGGAACACTCTTCAGACGAGCACTTAAATATGGACAGCGCCGCCAGGTAACCTTTAACGGTACCCACTTGCAAGCCCCTGTGGGCCAAACAAAGCAAAAAAGACAGAACCATGGGAATGTCACATGCAAAAGGATCCACATTCTTAACCCTGCACCAGTCGCAGAACTTACGCCAACGGCAACGGTACAGGGACTTTGCTGCTGCCCGTCTGGCCGAGAGCAACACCTCCTCCACGTCTTCATGGAGGTCCCAATCCTTATACCTCAACCTTTCAGAAACCAAGCGTGAAGGTTGAGGGATCTGACCTCTGGATGGAGAACCTGACCCCCCCTCCCGTGAGAGCAGATCGTCTCGGCAGGGAAGACGACGTGGAGGGCAGATGGACAAGTCGAGAAGGTCCGGGTACCACGTCCTCCGGGCCCACGTCGGAACAATGAGGATCATCCGGGAACCGAACCTCCGTGACCTCCGCAGTACTTGCAGGATGACGGGGACTGGAGGAAACGCTTACAGCAGTGGGAATGACCACTCCACCACAAACGCGTCTCCTAAGGCTCCTTTTGGAGGAAATTCCCGCGAGCAGAACCTCTCGCACTTCCGGTTGACACTGGAGGCGAAGAGATGCACTTGAGGGGTCCCCCAAAGGGCGAAGATCTCCAGGAGAATCTCTTGAGCCAACTCCCACTCGTGAGAGATCGCGCTCTGCCTGCTCAGAGCGTCCGCCGTCTCGTTTTCGTCTCTGGCCAAATGAACTGCCGAAATCGAAACTTCCTGCTGGACTGCCCAGAATCAGAGCTGCATCGCCTCCCTGCACAGAGGAAGTGACCCTGCCCCCACTTTTTGTTGAGGTAGTGCATGGCCACCATGTTGTTTGTCAGGATCAGGACATTCTTCCCTCGCACAGTCAGCAAGAAAAGCCTTCAGGGCTAGCCTGATGGCCCTCAGCTCCAACAGATTGATATGGAGTCTGGACTCCGACGGAGACCAACGACTGCTGACTGTCAACTCGTTGGCATGAGCTCCCCATCCCGTGAGGGATGCATCCGTCACGATCATCACCTCCGGCCAGGGTAGCCAAAATGGAGCCCCCTTCATCAGATTGTCTTCGACGGCCCACCACAGAAGGTCCTGGGCGACCGAGGATGGCAACTGAACAGGGTCCGACAACCTGCTGGAGGACTGAGACCACTGGAGCTTGAGTGCCCATTGCAAAGATCTCATCCGCAACCTGGCCTCTGGCACCAGAAGAATGCAGGATGCCATGAGGCCGAGCAATCTCAAGAACTCGAACGCTGGAAGACTCTGGGCAAGCTGAAACTTGTGCACCATCTGCTGAATGTGATGAGCTCTCAACTGGGGAGGAAATCACTGCTCCAGGGACGTGTCAAGCACCGCTCCGATGTACTGGAGCCTCCGAGTTGGTGTCAAATGGGACTTCTTTAAGTTGAGGGAGAAGCCCATCTTGTGGAGGGAGTGGCAGGTAACTGACAGATGATCCAGGACTTGCTTCCAATCGTTCATGTAGGGGTAGACGTGAATCCCCCCTTTCCAGAGGTGCGCTGCCACCACTACCATGAGCTTGGTGAAGACCCTCGGGTGGAGGTCAATCCGAATGGCAGGACCCGAAACTGAAAGTGCAAGTCGCCAATCGCGAACCTCAGGTGCTTCTTGTGCTTTGGATGTATCGGCACATGAAAATAAGCATCCTTGAGGTCGAGAGACACCAACCAGTCCTGAAGTTGAGGGGCCTGGAGGACTTGAGAGAGAGTAACCATCTTGAACTTGTCCTTCCTGAGGAGTTTGTTCAAACCGCGCAAGTCCATGATGGGTCTCAAACCCCCGTCTTTCTTGGAAATCAAAAAATAAGGGGAATACCATCCCTTGTTCCTCTCCGCTACAGGCACCAGTTCTATGGCGCCTTTCTCCAGCAGGGATTGAATTTCCTGTGCAAGGAGCGGATCCGTACTCTTCAAAGAGAGATTCCCCGGTGGATTGTCTTGAGGCCTCTGCCGGAAAGGAAGACAGTAGCCATGGGTTATGATCTCCAGAACCCACACATCTGAATTAATGGCGCGCCACTCTGCAAGATGCTGCGCCAGCCTTCCCTCAACTGGCGAACCATGGGACATGGCCTCATGACTAAGCTGAAGCGGCTGCGACGCTGCCTGAGGGCAAAGAGGCAACAGCCCGAGCAGCCTTGGCACCTCGAGTACCTTGTTTTCCACCTCTGGCACTCCTACGGTGGCCCCTTTGACTGGCAGCTACTCTCGCTCTACCGAAGGATGAGTAATAACGAAAATAACCTCCCCTCCATTGCTGTCCCCTAGGACGAAAAGGCAGAGGTTGGCGAACTGCAGCGCCCAACGACTTTGCTGCAGCTTTGGAGGTCTGCAACCTCTCAAGTCTCTAGTCAGCCTTGCTGCCAAAAAGATGTTCCCCGTCAAAGGGCATGTTGAGGAGCCGGGCCTGCACATCAGGAGCAAACCACGACTTCCGCAACCATGCAAACCTGCATATCACGGTGCACGCCGCCATGGACCCGCTGATGCAATCTGCCATGTCCAAACCCGACTGAACGGCCTCACACATGGCATCCTTGCCATCCTGAACCATCCCGTTCGTCCCCTTCGGGAATATGTTCAGCCGCTAAGGAAACACAGTTCCACAGAGTGTGCGTGAAATGTGACAAGGCACATGCGGAGTTGGCCGCCTGAAGCGCCACACCCCCTGAAGAAAACACTTACTTCGCCCAGCCGTCAAAACGCTTGTCGTCCCTATCAGGAGGGATGGTAGGATGCGACGCCTGCTTTGCCGGGGCCGTAGCCGCCTGACCCACCAAACTCTCCGGAGTGGGGTGCTTGGTCAAGTAGCAGGGGTCGCAACTGGCTGGGCGGTATTTTCGCAGCAAAGACTTGCCCACTGCCGGGAGACTCTCCGGAGCAGTCCAAGCCGCTGCCACCCTCCTCTGTAGAGCCATATGGAACGGCAGTACCGGGTCAGTTGGTGGACCTTGGTCGAGGATATCCGTAAGGTCATCCTGAAGAAAATCCCCTGGGGGAGCAGACCATCCCAAGTACTCGGTGACCCTAAACATAAGGCGCCGGTACGAGGAGTCGGCATGAGTGCCAGGCTCAGGCCTGCAAAACTCCACCTCCGGAGAGGTGTCCAGCCCACTGGCATCATGCAGGGACTGCCTCAGGTCCTCAATCTGGCTGTGGCCCGAGAGAATCTCGTCTGGCACTGTATCAGGAATCATGCCATCATCAGAGCCCTCATCCACCTCTGAAATAAACTCAAGATGGCGGTAAGAAGGCACAGGATGTGAAACAAAGCCATGCTTGACCTTGGCCAGAGCCTTTCTAGGGGGTTCCACCGAGCCCCGGGGTACGCCTGTCAAAACAGCCTCAAAAGGCGTCAAGGGCGTTGAGTGAATCGGCATCAACGCCAAACGCGGCGCCGACAGCATTGATGGCGTCGACACAGGCCTCGAGGCCGGAGCCCCGAGCGTGTCCCTCGACAGCCTGGGCGCTGATGGCATCGACTTCTTTGTAGGTGGGGCCTCTAAAGTGTCCGTCGATGACCTCGGCGCCACCGGCGTCGATGTCTTCCTCGAAGACACCAGAGGTGCACACAGTCTCCAGCGCATCGAGGACCGGGACCTGGACCGGGCATGACAAGAACGATTCCCCTTGTCCGAGCGGGACCTCTCCCGCGAATCGTGCCGACCACCCGAGCCCGAAGGTGTGCGAGCAATGTCTCTCGACCGATCACGACAGACCCCACTCGGAGGCGCGGACAGACCAGTGCCCTGCGATTCGAGAATCGCTAACATTTTCTTCCCGAAGGAAGCCCATACCTCCGGTGTCACATTCTTGGTGGGATAAGTGACCCGCCGACGGGCGGAGTCCTCGGATGAGGACGGAGAAGGTGACCGATGACGGCGCTTCAGGGAGTGCCTCAAAGAGGCAGAGGAGTGGCAGGACCAACTCCGGGACCGAGACCCACTGGACTTCCGATGACAATGCGGAGAGTCGCCCCTCGAATCGTCCGTTGAAAGCCCCGCAGACCTCGACTTCTGTGGCTTGGACACATTACCTACCGACAACTTCTTCTTGCGCTCCCGCAAGGCTTTGGACGTGAGCGACTGGCAGTCGACACAGTCATCCGTGTCATGGGCCTCCCCGAGGCACCAGAGGCAGGCGTCGTGCGAGTCTGTCACCAACATCTTGGACCCACAGTCCCCGCACTTCTTAAAGCCCGGACACGGGGTGGAAGACGAGGTAGACATCTTCACGAAGAATATACTTCACAATACGAACAATGCTGATAATCAAGGAAGGGCGAGACGCTTGCTACGGTGGTTCCGTCCTTGACTCCTGAGACAAGAAAAGCCAAGTGGTTCATCACAGCCAGTGAGACGAGGGGAGAACCAATAAGAAACCAAACTGTGTGGAACAAAAGTGGCAAATGGCAAATTAAGTGAAGTTCAAAGAACTGCTAAACTCTTAGGGGAAAACCAGCTATACAGGGGTCCGACATCACATGGGTGCTCATTCAAGAGACTCTGGTTGATCCCCTGTTTGATGAAACTACCGATACCAGTAAGCCTTAGGAGAGCCGCAAGGAAAAGGTCAAAGTGGTCATAAAGGGGTCTAGCAAAATCTCCTTCACAATCGAAGGTCTTTGACCGACAAACCATTGGAGAAACTAAGGGAGAAGAATCCTGCATAGTAGGAAAGGAGAAGGAATTGTGTGCTTGGTAAGAGTGAACCCGACGGATGGATGCTGATGGAAAGAGGCATAGCATGATGCCCCAATGAACATTGTGTTGACAAAAAGTGAACCCGACGGAGGGATGTCCACAGTGAATTGTTTAAAAAGACACGAAGATGTGCGAATGCAAAAGAAGTAATCTTTTGGGATAAAAAAGCCGTAGTGAACCCGACGGAGGGAGGTTAACAGTCGAGAAGGGTCTGAGCCTGGAAGAGGGAGATCCAAGAGTGAAAAGCCATCAGCCAACCACTCGTGAATACCACTGGCAACATCTACAGTCAAGAAGGGTCTGAGCCCGAAAGAGGGGGATCCAAAGGTGAAAAGCCATCACCCACAGACACGTGAATGTAAGGGAGAAAATCATTGGAATACAAGTCATAGTGAACCCGACGGAGGGAGGCTGATATTCGAGAGGGGTCAGAGCCCGGAAGAGGGGAAACCGGGGGGTGGGGGGGAATCATCACCCCAATTGCAATCAGAAAGGAACTTTTGTTTGTTATTTTGAACATAACCGACCCTCAGAAGCAAATGACTTATCCACTGAAGGTCCTAATATCGCTAAGAACTTTTTGTGGTTATGAACCTGGAAGAGGGGGACCCAGGGTTGAAAAGTCATAACCCAACGTACATACAGCAAGGAACTTTTTGTTGGTTATTTTGAACACATCAGGCCCTCTGAGGCAACAGACATTTTGTAGAAAAGAGCCGTAACCACCGGAGGCCCTGATACCCAGTGCTTAATTTGTGCCGGTGTTTGGCGGTGGCGGCCACCGGCATTCTTTTTTGGGGACCGGAAAATGAGGCTCTGGTGCACGTGTAATTGCTTTGTTTGTTACAACTTTCAACTTAATCATAAATCATTCTGAGTCTGCTGCTCTGCAGTTGCAGGCCATGGCTGGCTGGGCCTGGGAGCACAACAACGAACAGCCAATGAAAACCAACATTCTGTTGTTACTATGCTGTATTTGATACATTCTGTATAGTAACACAGAATGTACAGTTTTCATTGGGTGTCCGCTGTCTTCCAGCCAGTGAAATGACATGGTGACGTGCGTGTGGGGGTGGGTGGGTCACGTGGGTCTGTTTTTGCAGCAGAGCAGAGGCCACCTTCACTTCATGAGTTGATTACACTTGAGTTGTTGAGGCGTGGCGTGACTCGTGAGTGACCTGCCTGCCCTGCACATGTGCGGCACTGCGGCCTAGTTGCAGTTCACTTCTGCTTAAGTGTTCCTCAGGCAGCTGAGCCGGCCCTAGTGCTTGCTCAACGCGGCCGCCCGCCCGTTAAGTACAAATTAAGTGTAATTCAGTCATTTCGACGGAGGGAGGTAATAGTTAACTTCTTTCTGTCCGCGTTCTGATATGTCGGACTCGGCCCGGGCCCTGCTTACATTATAATTGGGTCCGCCGGCACCGCCGTCATGAATATGTGAGTTGCCATCCACAGGCGGTGACGCCGTAATAAGGCATCTTGAACACTATTGTGAGGCACCCACTTTTGCTGACTCTTACAGCTGTAAAGTGCTGATGAACAGTGTTTTTGTCAAAACTCTACTCTCCCTTCAAATACATATGAAAATAACATCTACGTGATTCGTAGGTGCAGTGAATAACCACTTTAAAATGTAAAGCATGCACACAAAGAAAAACATCCTCAGAATGTTCTACTTTTTTTAAGTTAATTTCTGTTTTCCTACGAACAGTCTTGTTCGGTAACATTGCATTTGCTGCCATGTGTTTTATGATGTAGCCCCCCTCAGTATGCATGCTTGTGTTTAACTACTGTTTACGCTGCTGTTTCTTTTTAGCTTGTTCATTTAAAACGTGTCGCTAGTGTCTTTGCTAGCTCACTGGTGGGCTAGCGCATGTATATTCCGCGCTACGATGCCGATGCTGTTTTCCCCTTTCTCACGGACAGGATATCATTCTGTGTCTGCTCCTCTTTACACGTTGACTCTGCACTGCAGCAATGATCCACCCTACAGTCTCTCTGTTGACCATCTCTGATAAAATCATTTTCAGGAAAGACACCAACAATGTGCTGTTTACTGCACCTATTAACTCCTTTTGGAGTCGGACCATGCTATCATCAAACCCAATAGCAGTTACATGCAGAAGCCCCAAAAGGCTACATGAGTGGCATCAGTGTCCTCACAAGCATTTATAATACAGGGGTCAGAAAAGTGTAAAACGCCCCTCCTGACCCACTCCACCCCCATGCTCCCCGCCTCGCATTCCTCCCATACTTGCTGCTGCCCCCCCCCCTAATTAAAACCCTGCAAGTAAGGCTTATAATTGTTCTTTTATAATGTGCATAATTAATACCAGAGATTGGTTTCTAAGTGCAGGATCTGGGATTCAAACTCTGTTGCTCTGTGTGGTCTTGCTTCCAAGACCAGCACTTTGCCCCTGTGCATGTTGTAATACAAAGTGTGAAACAAACAGTAATAATTTGTTTGGGGTAATTCGCTAACTTGCTCTAGTTTTCTCAATTGACAGCATTATGTGTAAAGTTTTTAGGTATATTTAGGAAGCATTAGCAGCACCCTGGGAGGTGCCTGCTGTTCAGCATAAGTGTGTGATCCTGGGAAAATAATGTAATCTCACCTGACTTCAACTGCAAAGGGTCACTCTACCCACTTCTTCCGCTCTGCATTGTTGAAGGCAAGTCAAACAAATGTCTGCGGGTGCTGTGATAGAGGTCAGTAAAATATTGTGCTGTGTGTAACGTCCTGTCATGTTAAATCCAACCTGCCATAGAAACTTTGCTCTGTTAGTAAAATGTCTCACACTTCCAATACCTACAGATTTGGCCCACTGTGTCCTATGAAGCTTTCTTTTTCCTACCCTCACGTTTGGTGCATACAGTTCAGGGGGCAATAGCCATGCCTTTTGTGTGAACCCAAATATCCCAATTCGGCCTCTAGCAGTTGAATTTCCTATTGAGCATACAAGGTATATCCCGCCAGCGGTTTGCAATTTCATTGACTTAGTGCCTTTGCTTTGCCCCCTTTTAGGTTTGCAGTGAGCAACTTCATCAGAGGTTCATTCATTGTGGTGGTAGTCAGAGTCTGAGAGTCGCAGGCTGCTGTGTTGTACGCTGCATCCTTGTCCCTGAAAACAAGGTAAGACGTAGCATAAGTGGGGTGTAATTGTTTTTCTGACTCAAGGAAAGTGGGTGTTTTTTAAAAATGGAGACGGGCATGTGACATGAAGCAGCAGCAGTGTGATGGGCTAGTGGTGGGCCGATCTAGGTCTAGCACTGCACTGGCACGGGCGGCGCCACACCCGGCATTATGGGGCCAATATTTTTTGGGTACTGGCACTTATTTTTTTACAAATTAAGCACTGCTGATACCTGAGGACGGAACTGTAGTCTCCTGCTGGGAAAGCTTGAGCATGTGCTGTGCTCTGACATCCCGCCTTGTTCCATGCTCAAAATGTGGGGAAGGAAGACCCTCGGCTACCACATCCTGACTTATCATTTTTGAACACTTCTTTCTTTCTTGCAAACACTATCCCACACTCTTTTTGTGTTTAGCTGCAAGGATTGGCAATAGGTTTTGTTTTAGTAATAGGCCCTTTTTGTTGACAAGATGCCACTAGGACTGCCTTATTATTATTTGATGGTCGTAGCTTGCTCCCATCATAGATTTAGGTTTAGATTAGACGTTTTTCCAACCTACCTGTACAGTTTAATAAACCCTTGAACTGTGATCACTTGTGTCTGTCTTTACTGTTGCCACCATGAGTTCCTTACAGTGACGACTGGCCTCATGCTTGGTAAGAGTGTTTAATGCTTGCATGCAGGGGGAGGCCCTGCCCCCCACTATGCTGTTTGTGACGATTGTGGTGATCCCCAAGGAGGGAAAAGATCCAACCAGATTCTCCTTGTACACGCATATCGCCCTCTTGAACAGCGATGTAAAAATTCTGGCCAAAATATTGGGGACGAGACTGAAGGGGGGAATGCCAAACTTGGTGCATGGCGACCAGGTGGGCTTCATCAGGGGAAGACGAGGATCAGAGAACATCCGGAAGACCCTGAACCTTATCCACTGAGCTCAGACAGGGGGCCTGGATGCCTATTTGGTATCCCTAGACTCAGAGAAAGCATTTCACAGGGTCCAATAGCCCTTCATGATGAAGGTCCTTTCGAAGATGGGGCTGGGTAACAACTTCCTGAGGTGGGAAGCAAAGCTTTACAATCAACCTAGGGCTAGGGTGTGCGTGAATGGGGGATTGTCAGAGATTTTCACGCTTACGAGGGGCGCAAGACACGGGTGCCCCTCTCACCACTTCTCTATGACCTGACAATGGAACCATTAGCGATCGCAATTCGAGCAAACGAGCGGATCCCAGGCATAACGGAGGGAGCGAGAGTTTAAGCTCTCATTATTCACAGACATATTGGGGTACCTCACCAAGATTCAATCTTCACCCCGGCGCTTCTGGCACAGATCTCAGAGTATGGCCGCTTCTCGGTGCTGAAGATTAATGTTGAGAAATCATGCATTATGCCAATACACAGGCTTAGCCCCCTCCTAGGAGAAGGAGATACCAGGGTATGAGAATAGAGAAAAAGGGCATACGTTACCTGGGTATTAATGTTACTAGAGACTTGGACAAGCTGGTCTCAGCAAACTATGACCCTTTTCACGTGCAACTAACTGCTGACCTGAAATGGTGGGACCCCCAAGTACTGACCTGGTATGGAAGGATGATCTCCATAAAATGAACGTGCTCCCTCGTTTATTATATCTATTTGCGGCTATCCCAAGGCAACTCCCAGAGAAGTTCTTTTTAGAATTAGTAGGGGAACACTGCAGATTCATATGGTGAAATAAAGCTCCAAGAATTAAAATGGCATCACTGACACTCCCGAGAGATGAGGGGGGATTTGAGTTCCTGGACGTTCACTTATGTTACAAGACAGCCCAATTGAGGGTGATGGTCGAGCACACAAGGGGCGACTGAGGACCTACTGGACCTACCTGGAAGACTTGACAGCCCATCCTTTGAAGGTAAGGGACTATTTGTGGTCCCCTCTCAGGTCCATCCCTGAACACCTCAGGTAACACCCCACCAAGGATGTTTTTTGGTCTGTTGGCGCAACACAGAGTGTAATCGCACAATCTCTATGTGGCCCTCCCTCTTAGCATCAGTATGGGGACCCTCATTCAACTTTGTAATCCAAGGGATAGCTTACTCGCAGAAGTGGTTGGACATGGGTATTGAGCGGGCGTGACAATTATTCAAAGACAGGGTTTTCCTAAACCTGGAAGCCGTACAGAAGGTGCTGGGGAGGGAGTGGTCTCACTCTTTGAATATCTCTGATCAAGGGCATAATGACAGACCAAGCATGGGGAGGAAAAGTGACAAGGGAACTAACGATGGTCGAGAAGGTTCTTGATGTCTCAACCACGCGAATGGGGGATCTTGTCCAGACTCTACAAACCCATGAATGAGTCTTGCTTGGGGGAGAGGAAGACAGACTTTTCAGAGGTATTGGGTGGAGTTGGCGGGGAGGAAATCACAGAGGAAGACTGGGCGTGAATTTATAAATTCACCTTTCAGGGTATCTTGTTCACCTCCACAATAGAGCATAATTTTAAAGTACTGATGGGATGGCACAGGGATCCCTTGACGTTGTCCAAGATGTTTGTAGGGGCCTCTCCGATGTGTCCCAGGAGTTGTGGTTAGAGGGGGTCCTTGGCCCATATGTGGTGGCACTGCCCCAGGGCCCAGGGGTACTGGGCGGAAGTGCTGGATTGGATGGAGGAAATCATGGGAGTCAAGCTCAGCCTGGGCCCACTGCAGAGTCTCTTGGGGGTCCCAGAGAAAAACAGGGAGGAATATAGACTCCCCAGGTTGTGGGAATCCATGTTGAGAGTGGGGCGGGTGGCCTTAGCTCAAGGTTGGACACGTGGGACTCTCCTGTCAAAGGAAATGAGGGAAAGGAAAGTGCACGACATGATGTTCATGGAGAGGCTCAGGGCTGTGGTGCATGATGGGCTGACCGGGTTCCATGTGTACTGGGGTGCTCTGCTTTTAAAATGAGGACTTCATAAGGGAACCTCAGCAAGCCCGGCAGACACATGTGGAGAGTAAGGGTGGAGGGAGGGGGCCTCGGATGGAGCTGAAATAGAATAGCAGGGTTTCTTTGTTTTGCTATTTTCATTAAGAACTGACCCCTCGAGACATGGTTAAACAGACATTGGCACACTTGAACAAGTTTCTTGAGATGCCGTTAATGGGGGGAGGGGGAGGGGTTATGGGGAGTTATTGGGCCAGAGTTTAAAGTTCTTTGGTGCATTTTGTAGGTGGGGGGACAGGGGGAAGGAGGAGGACTGGGTAAAGTTGGGGGAGTGGTACTGTTCTTTTTTGTAGAATGGAGTTCGTTAATAATTGGTATCTGGTAAGGTCTTGTCTCCTTAACAAATGTCAATAAAAACAGAGTTAAACAAAAGTTCCAATAACTGAAAGCTTCTCCTCTTGGTGATAAGACTTTCCACTTCACCAAAATAGCATCAATTTCATTCCCAGTAGGACTTCACAGCACTTATACTTCCACTTCAACTTATACAAGAGTTTACCATGAGTGTCTACTCCTTTGCCTCATAGTATTCCACTACATTTGTGCTACTGAAGTCTCGCATCTACTGACAACCAAATACACCACCAAAGCTTCAGCACTTTTTGACAACACCACAGTTTCAGTACTTTGGAACTTCAAACTGTTTTTGATTATGACACATTTCACTGTCAGGTACTTCAACACCTTCAAGTAGACAAGGCACTCTTGCTCTGAACAGAGGGGCATCCTCACTGCCTTTCTTGTCCGTCTGCAACCAATACCAACCTAGAATTGCCTTTAGGACACACTTCTCTCTTTCACCTACAATCTTTGGCAATGTAGGTTGTATCAACTTCAAAGAATATCTATAAGTAGCAAGTTTCCCTTCCCCAAACTTCCCTTCATCCCTCTGCCCACTGTTAGGCAGAATAATTACCCAGAAGCATTGGTGCCACTTGGCTTCAGGTAAGGCTTGCACACTTGTATATTATGAAATGCTGAAGTTCTTTTGGCTCCTGCATTGTTTAAACTGCTCTCTGCCGTTGGAAAATGCTGGTTTCAGTCTCAATTGGGAAATACCTGGTTGACTCTTGGCTTGGGCAATGCTTGCTATCTCCAACTTAACAATACACAGCTCGATTCATGGAAATAATGTGCGCTGAAATTTTCGGCGCAAGCGTGCGAAAGCGTGCGAATCGCAGTGCCAGTGCGAAAATCGCAGCGAAACCCGCGCAGAGCGATTCATGGAAGTCAGTGCGCGAGGAAATTCCAGGATGTGCGCCAAAATACTGCATGCGCACGCTGGCGCACATGTCTTCAAACCGCATGCGCTAAGTGCACAGCGAAAGCGCACATAGCGCGGCGCACACAACAAAAGTAGGCATAACACGGGGCGTGGCACGCGGATTGGGGAACAACGCGTGAAAATGAGGGCGTCACGGGGAAGTACAGGAGGCAAGTGCGCGGAACGCCCACACGCTCGCCTACAACACGTATTCATGGAATCGAATAGGACAAACCAGCGCACGGGCAAAGTCGCGCACAGGCCTAAACACGTCCGCCACACAAAGGCAGGCGGTAGCGTTCCTGCGCATGAAAGAAATGTGCACCAAAATGTGCGCTAACAAAAAGGATGTATATACAGCCATGATGAATGTCCCATACTGTGGCCCTCTAGGACAAATGACGTGCAAAGGGGTACGCGACAAAGACTGACACCCGCTGTGTGAAAAATAGCGTGTGCGTGTATTTCGGGGGTTCGTGGGAAGTTTCACACGCGATAGGCCTTGGGCGAGCAGGGTACGTGTATTTCAGGGGCTCGCGTGAAGTTTCACACGCGATAGGCCTTGGGTGAGCGGGGTACGTGTATTTCAGGGGTTCGTGTGAAGTTTCACATGCGATTGGCCTTGGGCGAGCAGGGTACATGTAAATCTGGGGTGCGCGGGAAGTTTCACACGCGATTTTGCTGTCAGAGCGGGGAACGTGTATTTCAGGGGTGCGCAGGGAGTCCTACACGTGAATTGGCAGTGTGGGTCCCCACAGGTGTCCCCTCTATCCCTCCACGACCCCTGCAGGCAGCCCACACCACAGGGGACTACCCTGCACCCCTGGTCATGTCCCACAGGCAGCCCATCCACCATGGGCATGCCCCCCAGCCAAGGCACATGTCACCTTGCAATATGATCAACAACTCATGTCCCCCTGCACTCCCACCCCCCAGCAGTGCAGGGGCACCTGCCAGCAGGTCCCCACTCATGTCCCACTCATGTCCCCCTGCACCCCCACCAGCCAGGGGCACCTGCCAGCAGGCCCCCACTCATGTCCCCCTGCACCCCCACTCCCCAGCAGTCAGGGGCACCTGCCAGCAGGCCCCCACTCATGTCCCCCAGCACCCCCACCCCCAGCAGTCAGGGGCACCTGCCAGCAGGCCCCCACTCATGTCCCCCTGCACCCCCACCCCCAGCAGTGCAGGGCACCTGCCAGCAGGCCCCCACTCATGTCCCCCTGCACCCCCACCCCCCAGCAGTCAGGGGCACCTGCCAGCAGACCCCCACTCATGTCCCACTCATGTCACCCTGCACCCCCACCCCCCAGCAGTCAGGGGCACCTGGCAGCAGGCCCCCACTCATGTCCGACTCATGTCCCCCTGCACCCCCACCCCCCAGCAGTCAGAGGCACCTGCCAGCAGGCTCCCACTCATGTCCCACTCATGTCCCCCTGAACCCCCACCCCCCAGGAGTGCAGGGCACCTGCCAGCAGGCCCCCACTCATGTCCCCCAGCATCCCCACTCCCCAGCTTTGAAATGGCGATTCCATGACACAAACCAAAAGTCAACTATGTACATCAACACATGTCCGCCACACGAAGGCAGGCGGTATCGTCCCTGCGCATTAAATAAATGTGCGCTATCAAAAAGCACGTATATACAGCTCTGATGAATTTCCCATACTGTGGCCCTCCAGGACAAATGACGTGCAAAGGAGTATGCGACAAACACGGACACCCGCTGTGTCAACAATAGCATGTATTTCGTGGGTGCGCGGGAAGTTTCACACGCGATTGTGCCTGGGCGAGCGGGGTACGTGTACTTCAGGGGCTCGCGGGAAGTTGGGCTCGCAGGAAGTTTTACACGTGATTGGGCCTGTGCGAGCGGGGTACGTGTAAATCTGGGGTGGGCGGGGAAGTACAGGAGGTAAATGCGCGGAATGCCCACACGCACGCACCAAAAAAGACACGCTAATCCGGAAACACGTACGCCAGCAGGAAGCAGGCGTACGTGGACCCGCGCAGCATAAAAGTGCGCGCAAACATCAAGCAAGCTCAGACGCCAGGATGAACCTACTGTTCTTAGCAGCAGTGGTCATGGGATACCGCAGGAGGAGGAGGAGGATAGTCAGGCCCAGAATTTTCACACCCAGAACCAGCCTTTTTGGGATGCCTGATGACCAGGTGTATGGGAGGTACAGGTTTCCACCTCACATAATACTCGAACTGGTGAGTGAGTGGGAGGATGACCTCACATCACCCACCCTGTGCTCCCAAGCACTCAGCCCCCTGGAGAAGGTCCTCAATGTACTGCACTTTTTGGCCACCGGATTATTTCAGCGGACAAGTGCCATAGTGGGGGGGGGTGTCACCGGCCACACAGCCACGCTGCCTACACCAAGTCTTGGCCATCATGACTGCACGCCCATCAGTGCGCAGGTACATATACCTGCCCAGAACACCTGCAGAAAGGCAGGCTATCGTCCAGGATTTCTACGGGGTGGCACATTTCCCCAAAGTCCTAGGTGCCATTGATTGCACCCATGTGGCCCTACGTCCCCCCAGGGCATCAGAGCACATCTATAGAAACCGCAAGCACTGGCATTCCATCAACGTGCAGGTAGTATGTGATGCCAAGGGAATCATCACCTCAGTATATGCCAACTATCCAGGGTCCACCCACGACAGTTTCATTTACAGAATGTCAACCCTAAACCGGGACCTAGAAGCTGGGCGGCATGGCAATACATGGCTGCTTGGTGAGTATAAATGCCACAGCACATGCATGCATGCCAGATACTGAGTAATGTCACAACCCCACTAATGATACCCATCACCACCTCCCCAGGGGACAGTGCATACGTACATGATGACACCAATTCGGAACCCCACCACGCCACCCGAGGTAAGATACAACACAGCCCATATTGCAACCCGGGGCATAGTGGAGCACACATTCGGAGTGCTCAATTCACGCTTTCGCTCCCTTGACCGTTCTGGTGGGCAGCTGTTATACGTTCCCCCAGTAGTGTGCAGGATCATAGTGACAGCATGTGTCCTGCACAACGTTGCAACACGCCGGGGCCTGCCGGTGGACATGGTGGTGCCCCCACATCCCCAACCACATGCACGCCCGCTGCGCATGGGAGGGGAAAGGGCACGGGGTGAGGCAGCCTGAACACAGCTGGTGGCTAATTACTTCACTTAGAATCACACCCCTGTGGAGTGCACACAGCCCTGCCACATACCAGCTGACAATCAATAACGATGACATGAGGGACAGTCAACTGTCACAACCATACCATCCTGAGATTGGTCACCTGGAAGTGTCACAATGTGTGCATCCCTTCCTACAGAAACACCACCAATGCTGTGTCATCAAAAGACACATAAGCTGCTTAATGCACGACCCCTTGCGAAATACAACATGAGAACAGTGCCATGTCACCCAGCCCCTCCCCAGCACCGCCACCCAACACACCATGGCATGTCATGATATGTGAGAGCAAACAAAGCAATCCCAAAAACCTGACACAAGTGTCACAAAGTACAGTGTCCCTAATGGAAACTGGCCACACACAATATGCTCCTAGTAATGATGAACTAACAACACATATGGCCAAATACTTACCAACTAAACAGTGCATCTAGACAAGTTCAAACATTTCTAAAACATGACAGTACTAAGTTAAAGTAGTCGTAGTCATACAACCTGAATATGCCACCACATCGCCCCCTTCAAACTGTAGTGTTGCAGCCTTCAAAACTGGTCTGTGTACTGCATACAACATGAACTCCATCTCCAAAGTAAACATGAGGAATGAACCTGCAAATTCAGAGGGTGACATGGAAGCAAAATCATACATTAATACACCATGCAGTGTACAATACAACAACAATATACACAAGGAATGTCTACACAGTATTGACTACAGACTGCCCACACAGCTCATGGGAGCCCAACGTCACTATGTACATCACTGTCACTTGTTCACACCCTTTGCAAGCCCATGGAAACGGGAAGCAGGAGGGGTGTGTGTCTCATGAACCCAAGCATCTAACCCAAACTCAGGACAAGCCTGCATGTGCCCAGCCGGAATACAGTGGATGCCCACGGGAGCCACACAAGGCAACACACTGTCAAATTATTTTTTCAAATGGCCATGTGGGGGCCGGGGGGGAGGCCACCCAGGAGGTCAGAGGACAGGGTGCGCACCAACAGCCACCTGTGTGGATGTGGGGAAAAAAAACACCTCCATGGGCTCATGACCTGCACGGCTATTCCAATGTGGGAGAATTGCTGCCGTCCCTCTCATGACCCTCTGCTGCTGCATCAGGAGGTGGTGGTGCTATGGGAGGCAGCCCACGCAAAGCCCTGGTATGGTCCTCCATGGCAGCAAGCATGCAGGTGTGGAAGGTCTCGTTCTGGAGGATTATAGTGCGGAGATCCCCATGCAACACCTGACGTGATGCCCGGATCTCCTCCCGAGTTGCCCGCATCTCAGCTGAGAGCGTACTTGTGAGGTGCTCCAGCCGCTGTTCTGCCCTAAAATTAGCGGAAGTCTCAAGCTCAAGAAGAGTCTGCCTGAGGTTATGGAGTTCTTCACTCAGGGCTTCCCTGTGGGCCTGGGACTCTATTGAGATGGATTGGCGCAGTGTCTCCAGTGCCGCCCGTCGGTCCCTGTTGGACGCCAACATGTCTTCCCTGTGTGATTGGCAAATGGAGTCTGTTGCCTGCTGTAGTTGCTCCATCTGCCTTTCAGGGGGGATAATGGAAGTGGCCACCCTCTCCATTGCCTGAGCCATCATTTCAACTGATGCTGACTGTTGGGTGCTATAGCATACATGGAGTTCTCCCATACGCTATTGCCTGGTGGTGTACGGCCACCGGGCAATAGACGGGCACCACACCTGTTTGGGGCAAGGAGATGTTCACCTTGCTGTGGTGGGAACGCCTGAGGCTGCAGGACTGCATTCCCCCTCTGATCTACTGGCCCAGGAACAGGATCAGATGCTGTGGAGTGTGACCCTGCATCCGTAACCGCCAAATGCGCCTCTACCAACACTGACATCCCCATAGAGGGATCTACCCCTTGTGCAGGTGGGTTGGCCAGAACAGAATCCCTGCCAGAAACACTTACCTGTGACGGCACATAGGTCTCATCATCCGAATCAGCACCTGAATAGAGGTCTGGGGAGGTGCACCCAGAGACACCCATGGAAAGTATGGTCTGCAGGAGGATTGGGTTCTCACCCACCACCACACCACGTCCCCCGCTGGTGCCCGGTCGTGCCTGGGATTCCTCCTGGGTCTGCACCATCTCCTGAACCTCAACAGCATCAAGTGCGCCATCCCCTGCAAAAACATGAAAGAGAAAAAATGGAAACAGGCATTAGCACCATAGCACATAAATAGGCCTGTCAAACTACAGAACCAGTACATGATTCACACATGTCCCACGTGATTATAACCCTCCCATGCCTGCACTGTCACTGAGTAGTAAGGGGAGGCAAAAGGCAGACACTGATGACACCAATATGGGAGAGCAACACATTTGCTGCATGCTGGGTAGCACTGCCATCACACATTGGCCTGTGAGTGGCATGTCCAATACACATACATGACACATGGCAGCACACAGATGGCATTTAGCATAGCCATGGTACATTTGACAAGTACAGCCATATGTCAGTGATTGAGTACTGTCACCCATCCATGTGAGATGGACATGATGACATGAAAAATGCTGCATACTGGGACTAAGTACACATGTGCCACTCACTGCAACACATGCAAGGTACAAGAATACAGTAATAGTTGGCTGATCTATTTTTCCTCACATTGACATCGCAGCAAACATCTGTCATTTTCCACATGCAAACAGGCACTCATCTAAACATTTGTGCTGGCCAATACTCCATCAGCCTGAATGGTCTCATTGTGTACATAACCAGGTAAAGCATTGCCCCAGTGTGGCCAGTAAACAATGACCGAAGCATATCACATATGTCACAATATGGTTGATAAATGTCTAGCAAAAAAGGGGATAGTGGAAAATATTATCCTGAAGGCACACTTACAAATTCTGACCAATCTAGTTGCAAGATGGCAGTACAAGGTCAACTGCACAATTGTGGACCTAATAGGATACTGTGGGCAGAAGGGATGCAGTCATAGCCAAATACAAGGCACGTGATCCCATGTGAGGAAGGAAATGGGTGACCCAACACTCTGGAGTACACACCCTCACCTGGCACTCAATCAGAACCCGTCACCCAAAATACATACACACGCACTACACACACACGCATGGGCACTCACCGGACAATGCTTCGTAATCAGGTAGTTCTCCCACACCTCGGATCTGTTCCTCTGTGACGAAGGTCCCAGCAACAGACTCATGTTCAGTGAGTTCGTTGTCCTCTTGTGGAGACCCACCGTCAGTCACCAGAGTAGCGGCATGATTTGAGGCCAGCTTGTCCTTTGCTCTGCGTTTCAGGTCGTTCCACCGCTTGTAGCAATCATCATCTGAGCGCCTCACAAATCCAAGGGCACTTATGTGGTTGGCGATGGTCTGCCAGTGTGCCTTACGTTGATCAGGTGTGGTCTTGGACCCTGCGGTCACCACCATTTTGTGGCTATGTTGCGACACATAGCTCACAAGTGCATTAAGCTCTGCGTCATTAAAGCAAGGCTTCCTTGACGTGCCGGAGTGTGTAGCCGTGCCTCGGGTCTAAGCCTGTCGTACCAGAGCACCCTTCTTCCTCTTTTTAGAAGGTGGAGCGGAACCAGAGTGGCTAACGCCGCTCTGGTCGGTAGGGGCAGAATCACTGGTGGACTGGGTTGTTGGAGTGTGCGAATAAACATTGACCATAGGACTTGGTGCAGGCATTGTCTGAAGTGTGATGTTAGCAGGGGGAACATCAGTATGATGGACCAGGACTGACACTGTCCTGGCTGGGAGAGTCAGAGCTGGGGCGGATGGAGCTGCAGCTGCTCCTGCAGCCTCACCACCCTGCATACTTGGGGCAGCAGATGACATAGCTGCCCCAGATCCACATGGTTTGGTGACAACTGGCACCGCCACACGTGGCTTAAACTTGCTGACCTGTAAGTCAGCCAGGGAGTCATCCTGTGCCAGGTCAGGTGCCACAATGGGCTGGTCTAACAAGGGCTGAGTTGGGATGGTCTCAGCCATGTTTCCCTCAACCATGGGGGGGTCATGGGTGTCCCTGATTGGTCCTCCACACATGGGGGTACAGGGGCACCCTGCAAATCCCGGCCACATCCCCTACCGCACCCACCACGTCCACCTTTTGAAGGTCGGCCACCTTTGCCTCCCTTCCCGCTTGGTCACCTCCCAACCATGGCACTGATGTTGTGCGTATGGGAGGAGCAGTAAACTATTGTCCTGGGCAATTGGGGGTCAAAGGGGTAGGGTACTAGATGGAATTCGTACCCTAGTGCTCTAACAAGGCTGTCTGTGACCCCTGGGGGAAGATGACAGGTCACGCAACTCACAGGCAGCCCAAAAACAAAAATAAACATGCATGCAACACCTCGTAGACCACGTGCGTGGAAAAATGCTGTGGCACCCAGAAACATAAAAATAAGCATACGCGTAATACACGCAGCCTACAATGACCTCTGAAGGGGAGTGCGACACACGTGGCAAGCACAGTTGCTAAGTACGTGCGGAACTCACCATCTGCCTGGAATAAGAACGTGAAAAATACGCACGTGTGCGCATTGGCAACACCCCCGCCAAAAGAAGAATTGTACGTTGTCTGAGGAGACAGGACAAAAGGAGAAGTGAACACTGTTTGAGGAAACAGGCCCAAAAAAAGTAGAAAAATGAAAGCTGTCAGAGGTAACAGGGAGTACGAACTTGAAACGCTGTGAAGTAATCGCGTGTGAACCGACAAGAAGTACAGAATTCACCCACTCGCCCTCCACGAAAAGCACGTACAAGAAAATGGCGTTCTACATGTACTTTTTAAACCGGCCCACACGTACACGTCACTTACGCGTGTACGCGTCCTTTCCTCCAATGACACGCGCTGACACTCGGACGTGCAGCTTTTCCACGTGTGCTCTGTCATCATGTGCTATGAGGGAAACACCCGCGTGTGTCACGTCACAGACACTCTTACGCGCTAAGGGCCTTTGGTCCAATGAAATCGCATACGTGCGCTGATGCGCTTACGCGCTAAGGGCCTTTCCTCGAATTACACGCTGACGTGCAAGATTTTCACGTTCCAAATGACTCCGTATCAAGCTGGCCACGCGTTCACACACGGAAGACCACGCTCCTGCCCAGAAGGCCGAACTACTGCCCCCCAGAGCCCCGAGCACGCTCCCACCTGCCATCTGCTGCTGCCTGATTGCCTGCTGCCCACGTGCCCTGCCATTTGCTGCCTGCACGTCAGCCCGGGGTACTGTTGCTGTGACCACCCCTGCTGGAACCGAAGACTCCCGACTGCTATTCCATCGCTCCACAGCCCAGCCCCAGGACCCAGTGGCCCACCGACACCTGCCTCTGGGGTTGCCATGTCGGGCACTACACCATCTGGCACCACTGGCAACCCCCAGCCAGAGAGGCAGAGGGCCACCAGCTTCACTGCCACCGAAGTTGGTGTCCTGGTGTAGCAAGTCCTGGGGCAGTATGATGCCCTCTTCGTAAGTTCGGCCGCCGATAAGGAAGGACGGACTCGGATCTGGACGGACATCGTGACTGCCATCAACGCGGAGGAGGTGGCAGTCCGTGACTTCAAACATGTCAAGAAGCGCTGGGAGGACTTCAGGTCCAGGACCCTCAACAAGGCCCGGCGCCTCTTGAAGGCAGCGGATGCTAAGGGGCGCCGGGGCCACCTGTCGGAACATCAGATGAGGGTCCTGGAACGCATATGCCCAGCGCTCCACGCCCAGGTCCTTGAGAGGCAGACCCGTCTGGAGTGGAGCGGTAAGTGTACATGCATACTGATTGAAAGCTGTGCGTGTGGTGGTGTGCCAGTAGTGTGCAGGTTGTACATGTGGTTTTGTAGGGCCATGTATGGATGTGTATGTACAGGGCTGTGAGGCTGACACATGCAAGTCCTTTCATGTGTGAGACACATGGATGGTGTATGTGTGGGTAAGCATGCAGGCCAAATGCAGATGTGTGAGCACACATGTTTGGATTACTGTGTATGTAAGTTGGCATGGTTGTGGTGTCACACATGGATGTTGGTTCCAGCTGCATGTATCTGCATCATGTACATGTGCATGTGTGTGTATTTGACATGGGTGCAACAGTGATGCCACATGGATGCATGTGAGACTGATATGTAGAAGACTGATTGCCAGATGTGACATGGATGCCAATCTCATCACTGCGACAGTTGTCGGAGGTGTACACATGCATGTAATTGTGGTGGCGTGTGTGCATGTCTAGTGCACTCCCTGTGTTTCATGTGATGTCTGGCTCACCTTTGGCTGCTCATGCTGTTGTATGTGTATGGATGGTGCTGGCTGTTGCAATATGGCTGTGGAATAGCTCATGTGTGTGAGTTGCAATGACATGTGTGTTGGGGATTGTGATGCCATGTCTGAAGTTTGACAATGCCACTCATGTACAACTGTCATGTGTGTATGAGTCCATTGTACAGTGCCCTGATGCCTGTCTCCTATCTCTCCCTGTCTGCAGCGTCAACTGATGAAGAGGGCAGAGAAGGTGCTGTGGAGCACAGCGGCAGGGATCGCACCGCCAGCCGGAGACGCAAAGCCCAGCTCCCCTCCCAGGTTGTCATCTCGTCGGGGAGTGAGGAGTCCGGTGCCGCGTCCCAGGTCGCAACTGCGGAGGGGAGGTCCAAGAGGCGGAGGTTGGAGTTGGACTCCTCGTCAGCCGAAGGGGCAGCTGAGACCCCACAGGGCCCGACGGAGGAAGATGGCACTGAGTCATCCAGGTTGGTGGGGGGTTTGGTGGAGGAGGAGACCGTGCAAGGGACAGAGACGGGGTCTGGAGGTGGGGATTCCACTGGTGCTAGTGGTGCAGTGCAGGGGCAGGGGCAGGGACAGGAGGCAGCACAGGCCACCGCGGAGGTGCCCGTGTGTAATCCTGTCCCCGATCCTGTGACTGTATCATCTTGCACCAGCAGGGATACCTACGTCCAGACCCGTTCTCAGGGAGGGGATTGGCTTACACCAACTGGCCTTCCCCTCCCTGCGGATGTGGCTATCCGGCACCGGGTTGAGTCTGTCCTGGGTGGGGTGGCGTTGCGTCAACGTGCCATGCAAGCTGACCTGCAGTCTTTTCATGAGGAGACTGCACGTCTTCTCGCATGGCTCGTTGACCGCGTTGACCCACTGGGACAGCTCACCAGGGCCGGATTCCTCCGTTTTCTGGACCTTGTTCCGACCCCCTCCTCAACTGAACCCCCTATGCGCCAGTCGTCCTCCGTGCCATCTTCCCACCCATGTGTCACCTGGGTGCCCTGTGGAGCTGCCTCTGACCCTGCGGCCAGGCTGGTGGAGGTCACATCCCTGCCACAATCGGGAGTCGGACGTCCAGCAGGGGTGGCCACCTCAACAACTGCACCCCAGCTGGAGGAGAATGTGCAAGCAGCAGGAGCCACGGCACAGGCAGCGGCACAGCAGCAGCAGCAACAAGGTGGGAGCCATGATGGCTCGGGGCCTTCATCATCGTAGGGGCAGGCATCGGCCGGAGGGCAGGAGGACCCTGGACGGGAAGTGTCTTCCATGTGGCAGCGGTTAGGCCATGCGATAGATGCGGAGCGGCAGCGGGTGGAAGAGGTACGGCTCACGATGGTCAGGGCGGAGAACTCCATGCGTAGGGCCCTGAGGTGGGCCGAGTGCCTCGAGGCCATTCGCAGGGATCTGGAGTTCCAGATGTCATCGTCCCTGCGAACCCTCAGGGCCATGGAAGAGGACCGACTCCGGGACATGGTGATGATGCCCTGGCCCGGAACATCAACATGTGAGCCGTTGGACTTGCCCGCTGCCCTTGTAAATAGTTAGTTAGTTAGTATTAGGTTTCCTTTGGTTTTTTCTTTATTTTGGACCGCTTGGACAATGGACCACATTTTTGTATATAGTATTTTTTATTAGGTAGTAGTTTTGGTAGGTTTCATTTCTTAAGTTGGGCTCATGGACCCTGGATTCTTCAATTGTACATAGTTTTACATTGGATTCATCTTTTTTAATATTTTATTTGTGTTCACCATGGAGCAATGGTTTTTTATTTTCCCTTGTATTTGATTTTTTGAACTGTGACTTTGGACAACATTTCTTTTTGGATTTCTTTTGCTTATGTTTTCTTGATTTTCATAATTTATCGGACATGGACCATTTCTTTTGTTATTTTCATTGTTGTGTGTTTAATTTGATTTACGTTCATGTTATCTTTCATATATATTTTTTTATACTTCCATTTGTGGTATCATCTCATTGGTTTCATGCATGTCATGATATGGGTTTTGACATTCACTTGCACCCATTGTGTGCGTGTGTGACGGATATGTGTTCATTTACATACTTGCCATTGGGGTTGTAGCATGTAATTGCCATTTCTATGTGGGGGGATGCAATACTTGGGTGGGTCTTTGGCATGTGGAGGCTGGCCATAAGGGCCAGGGATCTAGATTGTGAGGACATGTTGGCTGGGGGACATGTGTCGGGGCCTGCTGGCTGGTGCCCCGCACTGCTGGGGGGTGGGGGTTCAGGGGACATGTGTGGGGGCCTGTTGGCAGGTGCCCCTCAGTGCTGGGGGGTGAGGGTGCAAGGGGACATGAGTGGGGGCCTGCTGGCAGGCGCCCCGCACTGCTGGGGGGTGGGTGTGCAAGGGGACATGTGTGGGGGCCTGTTGGCAGGTGCCCCTCAGTGCTGGGGGGTGGGGGTGCAAGGGGACTTGAGTGGGACATGATTGGGGGCCTGCTGGCAGGTGCCCTGCACTGCTGGGGGGTGGGGGTGCAAGGGGACATGAGTGGGGGCCTGCTGGCAAGTGCCCCTCAGTGCTGGGGGGTGGGGGTGCAAGGGGACATGAGTGGTACATGAGTGGGGGCCTGCTGGCAGGTGCCCTGCACTGCTTGGGGGGTGGGGGTGCAAGGGGACAGGAGTGGGGGCCTGCTGGCAGGTGCCCTGCACTGTTTGGGGGGTGGGGGTGCAAGGGGACATGAGTGGGGGCCTGCTGGCAGGTGCCCCGCACTGCTGGGGGGTGGGGGTGCAAGGGGACATGAGTGTGGGCCTGCTGGCAGGTGCTCCGCACTGCTGGGGGGTGGGTGTGCAAGGGGACATGAGTGGGGGCCTGCTGGCAGGTGTCCCACACTGCTGGGGGGTGGGTGTGCAAGGGGACATGAGTGGGGGCCTACTGGCAGGTGCCCCGCACTGCTGGGGGGTGGGGGTGCAGGGGACATGTGTGGGGGCCTATTGGCAGGTGCCCCTCAGTGCTGGGGGCTGGGGGTGCAAGGGGACATGAGTGGGACATGAGTGGTGGGCCTGCTGGCAGGTGCCCTGCACTGCTTGGGGTGGGGGTGCAAGGGGACATGAGTGGGGGCCTGCTGGCAGGTGCCCTGCACTGTTTGGGGGGTGGGGGGGCTGGGGGACATGAGTGGGGGCCTGCTGGCAGGTGCCCTGCACTGCTGTGGGGTGGGGGTTCAAGGGGGTAATGCGTTGGTGATCACTAGTGCAAGGTGACATGTGGCTTGGCTGGGGGGGCATGCCCATGGTGGATGGACTACCTGCGGGTCATGACCAGGGGTGCAGGGTAGTCCCCTGTGGTGTGGTCTGCCTGCAGGGGCCGTGGAGGGTGTAGAGGGAACACCTGGGAGGACCCACACTGCCAATTCACGTGTAGGACTTCCCTGCACCCCCGAAATACACGTACCCCACTCGCACAGGGCCTATCGCATGTGAAACTTGCCCGCACCCCAGTAATACACGTACCCAGCTGAAATCGCGTGTTAAACTTCCCCGCACCCCAGAAATACACGTACCCTGCTGAAATCGCGTGTTAAACTTCCCCGCAACCCAGAAATACACATACCCTGCTGAAATCGCGTGTGGAACTTCCCGCACACCCCTGTAATACATGTACCCTGCTGAAATCGCGTGTTAAACTTCCCCGCACCCCAGAAATACACGTACCCTGCTGAAATCGCGTGTGGAACTTCCCACGCACCCCTGTAATACACGTACCCTGCTGAAATCGCGTGTAAACTTCCCCACACCCCAGAAATACACGTACCATGCTGAAATCGCGTGTGGAACTTCCCCGCACCCCAGAAATGCATGTACCCTGCTGAAATCGCTTGTGGAACTTCCCGCGCACCCCTGTAATACACATACCCTGCTGAAATCGCGTGTTAAACTTCCCTGCACCCCAGAAATACACGTACCCTGCTGAAATCGCGTGTGGAACTTCCCACGCACCCCTGTGATACACGTGCCCTGCTGAAATCGCATGTTAAACTTCCCCACACCCCAGAAATACACGTACCCTGCAGAAATTGCGTGTGGAACATCCCGCGCACCCCTGTAATACACGTACCCTGCTGTAATCGCGTGTTAAACTTCCCCGCACCCCAGAAATACACGTACCCTGCTGAAATAGCATGTGGAACTTTCCCGCACTCCAGAAATACACATACCCTGCTGAAATCGCTAGTGGACCTTCCCGCGCACCCCAGTAATACACGTTCCCCGCTCAGCGCTTGATGTTTGCCAGCCCTGTATACTGGTACAGGGTTAGCGCAGCCCTTTGCGCTGAATTGGGAATTTTGATGGCTTTTCCTTGCGCAAGGGCGTTCTTGGGGGCGTAAGTGGCGCTGCTGCAGGGTCGCTGCGCCACTCTGCACCACAGCTGGTTTTGGAGGCTAAAATCCATGAATACGCTGTGCGCGGATATTGATTTTAGCGCACGCGGCTGGCGCAGACATTCGCACGCGCACACTGTGTGCCACCCGCGTGCGCCACTTTTGTGCGAAATTCTATGAATTACCCTGACAATGTTTCAACACTTGACTTCTCTCTGTGAGCAATTGTTGTCTGTGTTAATAATGATTCAGAGATCACTCTTCCTCTGGAAATCGTAATTAAGCACGCACGACCACTTCTTCATAGTTTAAAGGTGAACAATTGCTTCTGGTACCGTTTGCTCTTCACGCAAGTGAAAGAGAAAATACCCGATCATACGCGAGTTCTTCTTTTCAAGTGTCCCATTGTTAAAGACTCAACTAACAACGTTGTCTCGATTCTACTCCATGGTGGGTTCTTTTTTTATTTTTCATTTAATACCATGTGTTTCAGTTTACAAGAAACTTTTCACACCATGAAAAAAATCCTAAAACAAGGACAAAAAAGAACATAATTTCATAAAATACAAGTGTACAATCCATAACTGTATTTTTTTTTAACCCAATGTTTTTCCTGAAGTAGAGTAAAAAACAGTCCAATAACAATTAAAATCAACTTTTGTCCTAGATTTATACATTTTCCATATATTCGTAAGGTAAAGCCAAACTAGGCACACAAGACAGATTGTTGACTCACTTCATATAAAGGATTCACACACATTATCAAATAGCTACAGCAGATTGCATTCTTTCTAATAATGCAGCTTCAATTTTAAAAAGTAGCCATCCCAAAGCACACACAAAAGACTTGTTGGGGTTGACCATACATTTTGACCACAAAAGTTCCCTCGAAAAGACAGTGTTCATGACATTCTTTTCCCTCCCCCAAACATAATTTTCTATCATTCTCAAAGTAACAACAGTAAATGACTAAATGCTTAATAGATTCTGGCTGTGCCCTCACAATACAAAATCTGCATCCCTCTACTGAAAAAGGTATCCAATGCTTAATGCGTTCCAAAGTATGTAACTGATTCATGAGAAAACGCATATATATAGCACACATTTGTTAATCGGGAAAACACTCGATGTACATTAATCTAGGAAGCCTTTTGTGTGAATGTAGTGCAAATTCCTGATATAATTGATATGAACCAATTTCCTCTTGGGTTTCAACCCAATCCATTTGATATAATTTCTTTTTAGCATAGCCAGCACAAATAATCACATCTTCCTTGGTTATGTTAATTCGTGATAATGCATTTTCCATTCTCTTTTTAAACAGGATGACCGACTGCGGATGCGGAGTATGAATCATTTTTGCCAATTCAATGTAAATTGAATTCTGAGGTGGTTCTAACATTTTATCAAAAATGTTTATCTGACGCCACAAAAATCAAGATGATAACCTAGATAGGCCCAGTATATTCGTATGCATGCATTAGGTACGGATTTTGCCAAACCTAAAGTTTGCTTCCATAAACGAGCTTGCAGGGAGTTTAAGATCTCATCAATATCATGGAGGCATAATTCCAAACCATACAAAATCACTGCTTCAATTTTTAACAAATAAAACTGAATGGCTTGATTTAAAGAGTATTCGCTGTTTTTTTTTAAATACGATCCTTAATTGTGACGTCAAAGGCAAACGATTTATGCCAATGATTTTTAGAAAAGTCATTGGTAACTTCATAGTCCAAGTATCTGAGCACCGGCATTCTTTCTAACGGAATATCATTGATTGTCCGTGTAAATGGTGGATATTTTTTCCCACCAGAAAAAAACTAAGATCTTTGATTTTGAAACATTAGGCCGCAGGTTATGCTCATAAGCAAAAGAAGCAAATGCCTGTAATTTATTTTGGAGACCAAAATGAGTCTTATCAAATAACGTCCGGTTAGGCCAACCAATTTAGTTTTGAGTGGCCCAACTTTGCAGGAAAACATAGTACCTGACTCCAAATGAGATCAATGTCAGCCAGATACAAATTAAACAATGTAGAAGCAAGGTTACAACCTTGCTTCACCCCTGTATATGTCAATATGTTATTTGTCACATCACCTTGTTGATTAATTTGAACTTTAAAGTGAGTAACTGTGTGTAATAATGTTAGCAACTAAATGAGTATCTCAGGGAAGCCAAGCTTTTGCAGTTTTATCCATAACATGTCACAAATGACACACTCAAAAGCGCAGCACAAATCTAAAGAGGCCATGTATATTGTGCCAGCCGAGTTTTTCTTGATTGAGTGTAAGAGATGTGATAAAACAGTTGCATTTGCAGCCGTACCTAGCTGCTTACGAAACCCTGTTTGATATTGGGATAAGATAACATGGCTTTTTATGTACTTTTCAAGTTCATGTAATATTAAAATGGTGAACACCTTGTAGGAAGCATCCATAAGGGCTATGGGCCTATAATTTATGGGTTCTGCAGGATTCCCTTTCTTATAAATTGGCACTATCAAAGATGTATGCCAAGATTGGGGGATAGAATTCGTGTTGAAGATGTTTTCGAATTTTAGTATCAAAATTCTAGCCTAGAATGGGGCATCAGTTTTTAAAGCACATGCAGGAATGCCATCAGGCCCAGAGGCCATTGACAAGTTAAGTTTCCCTATGGCCCAGATGACATCGCCAATAGTCCATGTAATCCGTGGTAATTGAGATCATTATTTCTTCTCAAAATGTTGCTTTAAATGTTTACTAGGGAGTTTAAATGTTTCAGTGATGAATAATGTCCCCACCTGAGCAGAAACACCATTATGCATATGCTAAGAATCCCTAATACCTGAATTTTTGAACATGTTCCAAATTGATTTGGTATCATGTTTACATAAATGTATCACAATTCTCTGGTTATCAGAAAGATACAATAAGTAGCAATGGCTTTTACAGGCCTGATTATATGCCTGCACTATTTGCTTTTTTCTTGCAATATATTTGCAATCTGATACCTTTTGACTTGCCAATTGTTTCAAATCTTCGTGTTTTTGTTTTTATTAATGAGGCAATATATTGGTCAAAGTAATGAGGATGTTGTCTCTTCTTGGTTTGATATGTAAAGGTAAGCCAAGCTAATTGTTGATGAATAATATAATTATTGAATCTTTCCAACCAGACTTAGGCGGTAACCCTTAAATCCGGCGGTAGCGCCAATACCGCCGGATTTAAGGGTCCGCCGAATCAGGGCTTCGGCGGATTTCGCCCCAGCTCTGAGCTGGGGGGAAATCCGCTGAAAATTCGCGCTATTACCGCCGGCGGGACATCCGCCGGCGGTAAGAGCGCGAAAATTCCCCATTGAGCCCAATGGGGAATGGGGCATTCCCGAATGGGCTCAATGGGGAATGGGGAATTACTTTACCGCCAAACTTGTGACTCGTAATGGCCAAGTCGTGATCAGCCCCAAAGTCTTGAACGGAATAACTAACCAATGGATCAAATAATTTAATAGCTACGAGTTTGTCCACAAGCTTCTTACAAAGATACTTATTCCAGGTAATTGTACTCGGGAGATGCTCTATTTCCACCAAAGCCAATTCAGGAACTGTGTCAAGATGACTACAAGTCAGATCCAATTCCATACCAATTAAACAATGATCACTAAACCCAATGTCAACTGAGATAACCGGGGTACAATGTTCGAGCAAATTAACTGAGATAAAAAAAATAAGCAATTGTCGAATTAGACCAATCTCTGTGCCAAGTGTTTTGTAAAGTATTTGGATTAAACCTGACAACACGCATATTCCATAGATCAAAATATTGCTTACATCGTTGACCTATTATTATAGCTTGTCGCTCTTTATTCGAAAGAGCATGAGAACCACTTTCACTGGAATCAGATTTACAATTGCCATTGAAGTCTCCCCCCACTATAATTCCATCATAATCATTTTTCACAACAAAATTTGCAAAAATGGTATCTAAAATGTCCATAAATGGATCTGTGTCATGTGAGTATGTGTTAAAATATAAGGTGACCAACAACAGTTTCTCTATCTTCCCCTCAAGAGTTATTATGTCAATAGCAATAACATTTTCTGAGGAATGAGTTGTGGAAGAGTGAAAATGTATACTATTGTTCACTAATATAGCTAACCCACCTTTAGGACGACCCAGCCCTTGTTTTAGGGCAGGAGTGCAAAAGGTTGTGTATCCATTTACACTCATCTGTTTTGAATACATGGGGCCTCATTACGACTCTGCCGGTCCGGAAAGAACGGTGGTGGTCAAACCGCCACCACCATTCTTTCCGGACCGGCTGATTAAGAGTCCTACAGGCGGAAGGTGTCACTCCCACAAGGTCTGACCTGGCGGGTTTACCACCACCCGCCTGCAGGCGGACATGGAAACACCGGCTCTGTCATAGACGGAACCGGTGTTTCCATGGTCCCCATCGCAATCGAGTCCTATGGGGCTCCATGGGAATAGGGACTTACACAATTCCGCCTCCGGGAATCATGGAGGCGGAATGTAATACGAGTCCAACGGTAACCTGCCGGTTTTTCCGGCTCGGTTACTGCCGGACTCGTAATGAGGCCCATGGTCTCTTGTACAAAGATGATAGTAGGAATATCAAATAAGGAATTTGAATTTAGAGCAGAAAAGAAAGTTATGGTAGCCACATACATTCCAGGAATACAACTTAACTTAAGAGTTCCATAGCTACAGATGGTTTTGGGAGGTACTATGGTGGCCAGAGTGTTAACCAAATTACCAATCCATGCCCAGTCTTTTATATTGTATGCAATGGCTGCTAATTGAGCTATTGTGTCAGATGACACAGCTGAAGAAGATAAAATATCGCTTGCATTAATCAGAGTGTTCACTGCCATTGGCACAACATAGTTCAAAAATGTTTTTATAACGTATGCACGATTCATACGCGCTTTGCCATTTATAACGAGGTCACTAATCCATCCTATTACAGTAGAAGCATTGTGTAACAAGGAGAGGATGTCATGATCCTCTGTTGGACATCCGTCCCCGTCTACCTTCAACCCAACACACTCTACCATGTCCGATTGCCTGGAATTTGCATCAATAGCTTGGGCCTCTGCATTCTTTAATCCGGGCTTGTGCAGCAAGGAATCATCAGACACTTGAACCGACTCCAAAGGCTGTGATCCGCTGCTTGGACGCTGTATCTTTTTGCACTGCCAGAACCTGTGTGGGGATCTCCAAAACTTCAGCCATGTTATGTGTTGAAGCCTTACTGGAAACAACCGTAACAGGATAAAAAGCTGACAGTTGTGATTGTTTACTGTCCCTCACGATATCAGTATTCATCAATTTGTCCTTATGTACATATCGGTGACCTGGGCAGGATCTTCTCTAGGTCTTGTATTTTTGTTTTTTTGTTTTTTTTGTTTATTAATGGTCACACTTTTTGTAACATTATTATGGACACTTTCTGCATGAGTGTCCTGCAATTGCAGGGCTTTCTTGCTTTCAGCATTCAGTTGATCAAAATCTAAGATGCCGTCCTCCGTGATCTGTGGAGGGCTCTCACTAGGCTCTATGGTTGGAATATACATGCCACATTGCATGGTAATTTCAGACATCTCTGAAAGAGCCTTTTTTTTGAGAAGCTAGAAATTTTGAATTTTTTTTTCTTTTCATAGCCCTTAGGTGAAGTCACCTCTGTTTGCGAGAAAGATGGCCTCCAGTATTTGATCCACTTTCATGTGTTACCGTGTCACTATCAGCTTTGTCATTCACTTGGCAGACCTCTATAATACCTTCCTTTTCCTCTGGCTCAATTAGCTGGACAAGAGCAGAGGGAATATCTAGTCTTACAGGAGATAGCGTTGTGTCGGTGTGTGCAAGAGGAAGACCTATATGGTTAGCCAACAGTGCCAAATTATTAGCAAACTTGACAACCATCTCTTGAAGTCTGCTATTATATATGAAGTAAGGGCTCTGTCCGTGCACCACTTTATCGTCAAAAACATCTCTCATCTCGACATTTCCCTGTACAGGATCAACAACAGCTTGTGCGAATGAACACCTCAAAAATAGTGCAGCAGTACCTGCAGCATCAGTCTGCGACACCTTGACCTTCGTGCCAGATTTAACACTTTGAGTACTCATAGTCTGAGTGATTTTGAGCACAGGACTTACTTTAACTTGCTTGTTAGATTCACTGAGGCTTACCATATTGCCACATAATATGCCTTCTATCTTATTAATTGTAGCTATCAATTCCAAGTTGGTTTGTTTTAAGGACCTGATTTCCAGATGGGTTAATTCATGGCCCTTGTCCAACAGGTTTAGTATCCTGCTGATGACTGGAAACTGATGTTCCATGGATTCAAGTTCATGGCCCACAGGTGAAGGACATGGAAAGGTAATATGAGCGGCATCAAAATGTATTAATGGAGAGGACGTATTATCTGCTTGGCTAGAGCACCAGCGTGCCCCTTGCTGCGGGCTAGAAGTTAAATTGATAGATGCACGAACTTCAGTAGGTGTAGCTGCTGCATCCATCACAACCGCCTCTTGTGCATATGCGAGTTGTCTATTTTGAGATGCACCAAACATTGTAAAGGGCCCTGTATTCGATAACCCAGATGGGCCATTAATTTCCGGCTTTTGTTCAACAACATGATGTAAATGGAAATTCTCAATACCTCCTTTCCTACCAGAAACAGGGGTTGAGGGACCCAGAGAAAGACGTGTGCGTTTAGAAAACTCAGCCATTACAGTGGGCCCCATAATTTTTTTTTATTGTTAATAGTTGAAATAAATCAACTTTACAATCATTTATCAGAATAATACAAAAATTTGACATAAAATTAACTTAGAATTAGGATTTTCCTTTCCTATTTACAATGTAAAAATACTTAAGAAGGAATTAGAGCAAAAGGTAAATCAAGAACAATAACTTAAAAGAAGATAAAAAGGATTCCAACAGAACTCGATTTCATACATGCATATTATCTTGAAAGTTTAACTTTATATTTTTTCTGTTGCTAGCTTATCCTGAATCGTCAGTTCTTTCAAGTTCTTTAGAAAACATAATGCACCCAATCACAAGCAAATAGATGACCCACCAACAATCATTCTCCATAGATTATCAGACATTAGATCTACATAATCCTTTACAGCTGGTTTCAAAAACTTGATTTGTTCATTAGACAATGCAGTACATTCCACTAATAGATGATGTAATGTCTCTGTTTGCATTGCAATCTTACAGAAACGACAGGAATGTTCAAGAGCTGAAATTATTTTCATCTCAGTAATACTTCCATAAATTACATCTCAGCCTCATGAATTCATTCCTATATTGTGGAGATGGACATTTTATCAGATATGGTTCAGCAGTACTATAAGTGCAAATGCTGTCCCGTCAAAATCTTTATTATAGCAGACACATAGTTTGATTTCTAGACCAATCCCACTGGAATAGCTTGGGTTTGACTTAATTTGGATTTTCTAATAGTGTTTTCAATGAAACGTCAGCATAGGCTAAAGCATTTATGACCTCTTTATGCCAATTTTCTGCAAACTTATCATCCGGTCGTATTATTTGTTGTGCAAGGACACTTATGAGCATGTCTGATTTTTTTGCTAATAGACATTTCCTACATAAGGATATTAAGTGCCACAGGTAGCGTGCATACATCGATATCAGCCCCAGCTCATTTCGGATTAATGCAATTGGTACACAATTCGGTAAACCCAAACTTTTTTTCTCCAAAATATGGATTCAAATCTACACATACCACTTCTTGCAAAATAGGCAGTGGTTCAGCGCCATACAGCAAAATTGCTGTTAGTTTTTGTCGGAAGTAAGTTAAAACCGGAAAAATTGAAAACTTTCAATATCTTTCCTGAATAATCTTGGACTGGGAAGTTGTCATGTCAAATTTACTGTTCCAATTGGTCAATTGAGCTTCACTCTTGGCACCCGCAAATATAACCCCCAAATACATATATTGTTGTACGCATTCCAATTTTTCAATATGTTTTGACCATTTGATGTTGGTATTTTTCTTCAAAGTGGGATTGTATACAATTACCTTTGTCTTGTCTAAGTTTACAGTTAGCAGATTCTTAGTCACATAGGTAGACAAAGCGTCTAACAGTTTTTGTAATCCTATATGTGTTTTCGATATTAGCACTAGATCATTGGCGTACAAAAGTGCTGGAATTTTCTTGGTTGGCAATTTCGGGCATCTGAAATAATATCACCAAAAATCTTACATAGATCTGCTATAAAAAAGCTGAACAAGGCGGAGGCAAGGATACACCCTTGTCAGAGTCCTCTGTAGGTCTTGATGGAAGGTGACAATAAGCCTTCCAGGTTTAATCTGATTTGAATGCTTGTTTCAGAATATAGGGCATTTATCAATGCAATAATGTATGGTGGGCAGTTCTCATATTTTAGTTTTTCTACCAATAATTCTTGTGAAACTGAATCATATGCAGCGCGCAAATCTACAAATACTATATATAGGGGTTGTTTTAATGTACGGTGATGTTGTATTATTGATGTTATTGTTAGTAAGTTCACCGATGTTCCCAAACCCGCTACAAATCCTGTCTGACAGGGGTCTTTCTTGGCATTATCTATCACCCATTTCTTAAAGTCTCTTAGGATAAAGCTTGCAAAAAAAATTCTGGGGACATCCAAGAGCGCAATCGGCCTATAGTTAGAGGCACATGACCGATTGCCCTTTTTAAAAGTTGGTACTATAATAGATTTGCGCCAGGTTTCTGGTATCTTACCCGAGCTCAGCACCAAGGAAAAATATTGTGAAGGATTTTTTCCTACAGTTCTGGATGTTCTCGAAGCATGTTGTTACTTAGGCCAACGGGTCCAGGCGCTCTTGACCTACTTGATTTACGTATACAATCTAGAACATCTTCTTCGGATTTCTGCAATTCTTTTATGCCATCTAAGGATTTTGTAATTATTGGAGTTTCCAAACCCGTGCTAGCGTATAGATCTTTGTAATGCGTTACCCAATCGGATTCCAATACAACATTAATTTGCACCGGAAGTTGGCTGGATTGGTTTGCAATATTTAAAAAGAGTCCAGATTTCAGAAATGTTTTTAGAGGCAATAGCTGTTAACATCTCTTCGCCCTGGTTTTGATACAGCCAAGCTTTATGTGTTTTACTCCAATTCCTGTAGTTGGTTTTTAGAGATTTGATAACCTTAAATCTCATGTCAAGCGGTAAGCACATAGCCAATTTTTTTTGTTTCTGTAACTTTATTTTACGCTCTTGCACCTTTTTATCAAACGTGTACTTAGGGGCATGATGATTATGTGCACTAATGCCAGGGATCACTTTGTATGCTTGTAAAGAGGTAGTTTAAGGATCTCTTAGCCAACCAGCTTTTTTCCTTCCTTCTAGAATGTCTTTATTAAGATTTTCTAAACTAGAGGCATTCCATCTAAATCTGGTTCTGGAATTGTTAATTGTTAGCACTGATGTGTAACCTTTAGTTCTATTATCAATACTCAAGTTTCTGTCATTCCAAAAAGCGGTGAGCATCTCATGATCACTATGAGTTTGGTGTAGCACTTCAAAGTTAGTTACTTGACTAAAGGTATTAACGTCAACATATATATAGTCAATTATTGACTTACACGTTCCCCTACACCATGTATGCCGAGGTGGCGTGTCGCTTTTGGAGGAGCCATTCAGCATTAAAAGGTTACAGGTTTTCCTAATATTTTCCCATCTGATACATGCAGCATTTTTCTTTGATAACATTGAGGAAAGGCAATTTAAGTTCAAGTCTCCTGCAATCAGTATGTTTGCTACATCGTTGGCTAGTGATATTTTATCAAGCAGATCTACAAGGTTATTAAAAAATGTCATGTCTGCTATTCCCATGGGATTGTGATATGCGTTAATCGCTGCAATTATACTGTATGTGTGTGTTATCTTGACCATCTGTAGAAAGGGATTAGGTACTTCCCACGATTTTAGTGTAAGACCTTTCCCACTTTTAACCGCCACTAGCATCCCTGAAGCAGGTCTTCCTTTTGTCTTAATTGCAGGAGACAGTAAAATTTCATATCCGTTCCACATTGGTGTTGTTAACAACCAAGTTTCCTGTAGCATTATTATGCTATAAGACATTAGGTTTGTACAATCATTCAGTAAGTGCAAATGTCCACAGGTATTCCAGCTAGCAATAGAATAGTGTTTCACACTCCACTCCTGAGGTAGTTCTGAGGAGGTTCTATGGTTTTGTGATGCTGATATGATTTTTTGCTGTATCTCATTTATTGGGTTATGTGGTTGTTGGCGTTTACCTATTTTATATATATTCATCACTTGGCAAGAACTAGCAATACTGTGTTCCTTGTTCAAATCTCGCTTAATTTAATCATCATAGTTAACAAGGTCAATAGCCAATAGAAAGCCCAGAGCAAATAGTTCTAACCGGGCCTGCCACAAAACATTTCAAACAACATTAGAGGTGATCCACAATCTAACCACTGAAAGACACTAATTATTTAAGAATTCTACCTGAGCTGCATCACTAGATGTGATATCACCTAGACACGTTAAATCACCAAAAATAGCCATTATGCTGGTTCTACACAGATCATATTGTGGAAAGGGCTCAGCTCGACATTTCAAGATAAAACGGTGGTGCATGTTCAGGTCCAATTTGTATCTAGAGTCCTTAAAAGAAGTTACTTTTGTTTTTGGCTCTGATACTCTACTTGTATTACTCATTTGATTAGAATCACAATACAATTCGGACACCCCATACATGTTTCTGATCTCTTTTGATTATCATTTTCCCTTGTGTCACTGATTACCCCTACTTGCTTTAATTGAAAATACTCATCCATCACTCTATACATTTCTGTTTGGAGATTTTCAGGGTTGTAATCCGGGTTTGTGGACACCTTGCTAGTTAATATAGTATCACTGAATTGATCTCCCAGCTTTGCAGGCATGTTATTCATCATCTGAGATGATTGCAATACTTTAATGTCAAATTTGGGTTGTGTTGTTGTTGCCAACGGTAGGTTTTCTAACTCTGAATCTGTTTTATCAAACACTGTCATCACTGCTTGTTTGGGTGCAGAGTGTGAATCTTTAAATTTAGTAAATTCGTCTATAGATCTCCTTATCTCCGCCCTTATATCTTTCAGGATTTCATCGGAGTACAGTGATCTATTAGCATAATTTTTAGTGTTGTTTGTACTGCACGGGATTAAGATGGTTTCGCTTTTTGTGGACAGCACGTCAGTCTGTGATTGTTGACTACTCATTTAGGTTTTAGTTATCACTTCTTCCACTCTTTGTTCCGTGATTACTAGAGGAGTCTGAATTTGGCTCGGTTTCTCAATCATAGAGATTATGTCATTAAGAGGTGAGTAATCCTCATCTCTAATTACCTTTTTAGTCGTGGCTTCCTGTCTCAACTTTGTTAACTGTTTATGTTTGATTAAGGTTCTATTATCAGCATTTGAACCACTGGGCTTGAGTGACTTCAACCGTTGGATAAACTGCTTGACATTAGCTCTCTTCTTATAGGTCATTTGTCTCAAAGTTTTCATTTTGTGACTTAGTTTACCAAGTCTATCTTCTGCTGTACAGGTTTGCTCACTCATTTGTTTTTCAAATGTGTTGTACGTGGTCCTTGCTTTGGGATTTGAAATAGGTTCAGCTAGCGTTGTTATCGGCTCTAAAGCAATTTCTTTCTCATCTTCCTGTGTAGCCGGACTTATTATCTCTTTGAAAAAAGGAAGGACTTTAGCATGAAGATCATGGGTTAAGCTAGAGTTCTTTTCTGTAGCCATCATTGTATCGGTAGTATTTTGTTTACAAGGAGTACGGTCTACTTTTTTATGTGTCTCCCCCATATCATTTTTTTGCCTCCCATACTTTCATCCATCGTATAATGCCATCAATCTTTTTCTCTTGTTTCGTTATTTTTACTTCCAATGTGTCAAATAGTTTTGATATTGTCAGTATAGCCGCGTTCATTGCTTTCAGAGTAATATCTAGTAAAGCATCACTCTTTTTGATAACATCACGAGGTGTAGAAGTTATGGAAGAACTACAGGGTGCAACGGTCTTCCGCGGTGTGGGTCGCGCAAAGGATCGAGATCCCTCTATCGAGCCATCAACTGAGTGATCAAATAAACTCGGCGATTGGTAGAGGCTTATTTCAGCCTCTGCCATCGGTGTCTCATTTGATAATGTAATTTCTGCTGGTTTGTTTTCAGCATCTAATATATCCATAGGTGGCATTTTAGTTTTGTCTAATGTTTTCTCCTCGTTATCATACTTTGGTATATTTTCATTATTTATTTTCCAGCCCTCCTGTGGATCCCTTCAAATCAGAAGTGTCTGCTGGTGTTTCAGGCAGCTTCATGACATCACCCTGTGAATCGAAGTTCACTATAATCGACTCATCGGGCACATCTATAATTTCAGTCATGATTTGTGTGTCAGCTATAGTGAAATTAGATGCTAGGGCCGAGTTGCTACCATCTCGCAATTCAGAAAACATTTCATTATTGTAATTGGGGCTGTTTGAACACATAGCGAGGGTATTTAATGTGCAAAACTCACGGATATCGCCAAAAACCAGTCTCTTGTCCAGTACCATAATCGGGTACCCGCTGATTTTTCTCTTAACAGCAATCGTCGGGGAAGGCTTTAGAGGTGAGGGTTGTAGCATAACCGATGTACGTGTGATCATCACGCTTTGCGGCATTCCAGTTTTTAGTGAGTAGGTTTTGCTTTTTCCTGTCATCTCAATACTTCAGTAAAAAAATGGCAAGGTGAAGTATTCCTATTGTTTTTGGAAACACTCAAAAGAAAATGTTAATCGCTGCACGCTGATTAGCTTAATAGCGTAACAGCGACTTGAGAAGCGACTTGCTGAAAGCGCGTGCGCAAAAGCGCACGCTTGGTCTTTCTGAAGGATCTTGGGAAAAAAGCGGTGTGGCCTCACTTAAAGTAATAAAAAAGAGAATGTTTTTAGCCTTTACAATTGTTCAAAAGTAGGCTATATTATGTTACTGGGCATCAAGTTCTTTGTTTGTGAAGATCATACCAATGTTGTCCTTGCTGAAAAAAGTCCAATATTCCACAGTAATTCGTGTAGCCTCTCTCCAGCGTAAGAACGACTTGAGAAGAGACTTGCCGAAAGCGCGTGTGCAAGATTCTTTTTGAAGACTCTTGGGACAAAAGGGGCGTGACCTCACCAATGTTGTCCTTGTTGAAAAAAGTCCAATATTCCACAGTAATTCGGGTAGCCTCTCTCCAGAGTATCAGCGACTTGAGAAGCGACTTGCTGAAAGTGGGCCCCATCATTGAAACATCAGAGATCTGCCCAGTAGAGGGAATAGATTTGTGTTTTACTAATGGATTTAATACAGGTGGTTCTCTGATGCTGAGAAAGCTAAGCTGTATGGAGTTGTCTCCCTCATACATATCCCTGATGGGAAAGGATTGTTTACCACTAGACTCTGCCCCGTTATTGTGAGAAGACATATCTTTCTCACCCATGGCAATTTGCCGCTCAACATTGTCAATCATGTTGAGCTCCAAAGAGGAAGAAGAGCCCACTGCAACAAGGACCCATAATGGCAATTTTGAGTCATCACTCGTCACATCTTTAGTGTGGCAGGGTTGAATTTTGACTGACAGCTGTGAAGTGGGCGCTACGACTTTAGATGACTTCCCACTTCTTAAATTGCTCGCCATGTTTATGCTTGTCTTGCCCCTCACACACACAACTTACTTGATGCTTAAATGCTGGCTCAAGAACTCCCGTCTTCAAAGGGATTACTGCTACTTCTCTCCACGACGGTAAAAGGTTGAGGTGCGTTCTCGCGCACTCAGACTGAGTTGTGATAACTAAGACCAAATCAGCAACAGGTTTAATTCTCCAACCTGTAAAACCGGAAAATATTACACCCACGCCCATCCCCCACCCTAACAGCCAAACAGTCACTTGCGGGGGACTTCCAGGTGCGCGAGCGCGGTACGCACGCCCGGGATAGAAATAGTAGATGGTGATGACAAGATGCTGACGCGATGCAGATGGTGGGTGGGGCTAAAAGGGAGAAGAGAACTAGGCGTTACTCCAGCTTCAATGAAGCAAAACACCCAGTGAGCCCAGCAAGGAGCTCAACAAGGAGCACAACATAAAAATCCAATGTGCACGAATACGGCAATTACTTTGTCCACAATAAACTTGCGTAACGCAAGTTACGGTCCTCACAAGGCTTCTTCACGCCAACGGGGCACTGCAAACTCAACCTCCAAAATTCCACAGCAAAACATTTGGCAGGACTCCCAGCCAAAAGGCCACTTGCGGGGCACCTCCGGGTGCGCGAGCACGGTGCACGCTCCCGGAATAGAAATTGTAGATGGTGATGACAAGATGCTGACGCGGGGCAGATGGTGGGTGGGGCGCAACTTACAGTCCTCACAAGGCTTCTTCACGCCAATGGGGCATTGCAAACTCAACCTCCAAGATTCCACAGCAAAACATTCGGCTGGACTCCCAGCCAAACAGCCACTTGCGGGGAACTTCCGGGTGGGTTCTCTTCTGCTTGAAGATGCAGCAGTCACAGTGGGCCAGCGGCAAGTTGGTGTCCAGTCGGGGTCAAATGGAAGGTGGCTGCAGTCTCGAATCGTCTACTCGAGCTGTGCGGATCGGGCAGTCACAAGGTTTGATTTGGGGGTCGAGGATTGACAGTGGTTCAGCTGGTACCAGGATGTATTGTATTGTACTTGTCATTTGTATATCGCCTTTTACCATTATTATAGTCTCAATGCACCGTTAGTGGAATGCCCTCGGAGGACCGAAGTCCAGAGTGTTGGAGGTCATGGATTACGATTAGGATGCGTGTGTACATTTGGCCAAAAAAGGCTTAGCTGGGCTGGCCAGGCTCCGGTAAAAAGAGCAACCCATGCAGTCAGGCATGTGGACAGTGCTGAGAGGAGTAAGGAGATGACGTGAGTGCTAGAGACTTGCTATGTGTTCAGCGTGCCCTAATTTGTCATAGGTCTGCGCTGCATTCTGCTGTCAGAGGTGTTGAAGCGTAGTCTGGTGTAGTCTGGTGTAAGTAGACAGAGAATTATGTGAACCGCATGATCAAATTCATCATGGTCCTTGATGTATACTTTTGTGTGCAGGTAGCCATGCCTGCGGCCAGTGTCCACCAGAGTGATTTGTTATACCTACCTTGTCGAAATCGATGGCGCTTTGTTGTTTGAGGGCACGCTTAAGTACATGGCTTATTCTGTCGGTTCTTGTGGCTGTGATAAAACGGTTAGCAACAGCGCCAGTTTATGCTACAACTATTTGCCACAAAAGGCCCACGGGTTGTACTTGGAGATTCTTCTAGGCGGATAGGGCCGCACATCTACTCAGATACTGAACATTTTCAGAAGTTACCTTTACCATGGGCGTCCCATCCTATGGGTCATACATGCGCAGTACCTGCCCATCCCCCCATACCTTCCGGAGCGATGCAGGCGTGGCTCTCGGTAGCCCCCCTGTAGTACTGCACGGGGTTCGTACTGGAGCGTTTTGGAGTAAAGCGCTATATAAACATAATAAATACAAATACAAACATGGCCATGGCGACACAACCTCCCATGACAATTCCCTGCAGTGCATCCCAATCTGTCCGATTGCGATGGTGGTGGTTCTATCACACCACTGTGCTTCTACCAGTACGTCAACTAGTGGTGCTTGGGGAAACAGGGTCATGATAGGTGTATGAAATTGTGTGGGGTCGGGACCACTGCAAAAAACGCTGCCAGATGCTTGGAGGTCGGTGTCGCCACGAATGCAGCCAGCACCACCTAGAGGTGAATGTTCATATGCTCAGATTGGGGGCTTGATGTTTTAGGGAAGGTTCCAGGATAATGCAGTAAATAGCCAGGTTAAGAGGGCTTTTTTGGAGTAGCAGTAGTGTTTTCAGTGCAGCAGATGTGCAGAGGAAGAGTGTTCCAGATGGTGGGAGCTAGGATAGAGAAAGCTGAGCCGCTTATACAATTAGCAAAACTATTGCAAAGCACCCACAGGGCAACAGGGTAGGGCCAGGCAGACAACAAAGATAAATAATTGAAATGACAGTACAACAAATCAGAAGAATAATAGGGGAAACAAACCTACTATGCCGTGTGAGTGTTCAGAACGTGCAAGTGCAGAGGGAAGGGGGGTATGAGATAGGTGCTGTGGTGCTCATGGAGAAGTGCTCAGGGTGAAGTGCTAAGAGGAGAAAAATTAAGTGCAACCTCCAGTGAGGAGGGTGAGCCTAAGCAAGTGCAGTAAATAGACAGGGCTGGAATGAGAGATGTGGGGGATCAGGGCCCTGAGGATACATAAGTGCCCTGCACATGAGTCATGCTACTGTAGGATTAGCAAGGAAGAGGGGAGGAGAAGGAAGAGGTAAAGAGAAAGGTCTTGAGGCTTTTTCGGAAGTAAAGGAGGTCCTCCTCAAGATGTAGGGAGAGAGGGAGGCTATTCCACAGAAGGGAGCCCGCCGAGGAAAGCGATCAACCACCATCTCTCTGTTTAGCAAACTGCTTCACATGCAAGGAGTTGGTGCCAGCAGAACGCAGATGTCTAGAAGGGAAGTATTTGGTCAGGAAGAATTGAAGATAGAGAGGACCCCAATCCCAGATAGCCTTTTGGATGATACAGAGGGATTTGAATTTAATCCGTGCTGAGACCGGGAGCCAGTGAAGGCTTTCTAGGGCAGGAGAGATGTGGTCCCTCAATTGTTTTTATGGTGTTTAGTAAACCCTGTTCAGTCTTGAAAGGGCTGTTTTGTTTAGAGGGGTGGCGGTGTTCCTCCAGGCTCGCTCTAAGCGATGCATGAGGGTTTTGAGTGCTTTGAGGGAAGGCGTGTACGACGTTTGGTGTGGAGATGATCGTCGGGAGGAGTGGTGGGATGGTGTGAGGGGAGGGGGGTCATTGCTTCGCAGAGCCATTGGTCGAAAAGATTGATGGAGCGGTGGCCTTTCTTGCAAGATAGATCCGGTAGTGTTTGAAGAATTGGCCAGGTCTGAATGGATGATGATTTTATTCCAGAGAGGGAGGGTGGCCGAGGTAGTCGGGGGAGAAAGTTTGATGGAAGTGGTGGGGAGGCGGAGAGGTATTGAAGTGAGAAAGGTGTAGCTGTGTGGTCAGTCTAGATGAGTGGGCAAGCCAGGAGTTGGGAGACTTGGCCAGATGTGCAGATATGTGCATCTAGGGTGTGTTCTGCAATGTGGGTCGGATGCAAGATCATTTGTGTCAGGCATGAGCTACCAGATTGTCGTTGAGGGAGCGGGTCATGGGGTTGGCAGAGATTGAAATCTCCTAACAAAGTGAGCGAGGGGTGCTGAATCAGTGTGGGTGAAAGGGAGTCACAGAGAGAGTCTGCGAAATATCAGTCGTAGCCAACTGGCCTATGAAGGAGAAGGAAGCTGTGGGTGACGGAAGGGCTCAGGTGGAACTTAGCGAGAATGGATTTGCATTTGGTGTTGCAAGGTAGACTCTCAGTGGATAGAACCCCTGCTCTGATAGCCCTGTTATGTAGGAGCAGGGAGTTGCCGGGATGGAAGGCCTTGTGTGCGATGGGGTTGAAGCCATTAGTGAACCAGGTTTCAAAGATGAATAGGAAGTCTGGGTTTTCAGTCGATATGAGATCCAAAATGTTGTGTTTATTTTTGGCGACCGGTAAGGTGTTGATAAGTATGCAGGATAAAGAAAGAGGATTCTGCTGTGAGGCCGGCATTGGCGTGTTACTGGGTTGGGCGTGGGTTGTGAGGGAGCATGGATGTCTGAGTGTATTGTAGGGAGTTCAGATGGATGGAGGTTTAGAGGGATATTGATCAGGGGAGGGTGTTTTGGAGGGGATGTTAGAAGGGCTAGGACAGGGTTGGGAGTGGGTGGGGAAAGCTGCAGAGAGTAGGGTCAGTGAGCAGGGGGTGACCCGGGGAGGAGAATGGGAGACCAATGTGTAGGGGGCAGTCTGCAAACAGTACAGCCTGAGCGGTATGAGGAGCACTTAAGGGGCACAGGGGTGAGCAAGAAGGTAGGAGGGTTCACAGATGGTCTTGTGTTGGCCAGGGCAGCTCGTGCTGCACTGAGGGAGGGGAAGTGTGAGTTAGGTGTCTGAGGGGTTGGGGTGGAGGGTAATGAGTTGTTAGCCGAGGGGGCAGTGCAGTATTGCCACAGGTAGGATCAGCGGGGGTGGGTGGTTTATAGTGCGAGATTCACGCTGGGCTGCAAAGATGGGGTTTGGGTGCTTGCACACCAGTGAGCTGCCCAAGCTGCCTCCTTTCTGTGCGGGAGAGGGGAGGAATGGTCGAAGAAGGGTTGGACAAGTGGGGAGTGATGTGGAAGGAGGGGCCTGATGGCTAAGGAGGATTTCTGGCAAAAGGCGCGCCAGTGGGCTGACCGAATCACCTTTAGGGTGGAGAAGTGTTAGCTGCGTAGGGGGGCTGCTGAGAGAGAGGAGAACATTGGGGCAGGGAAAGGAGGAGGAGAGGGGCTGTGTGTGATATGTCCAGCTGTCAAGGCAGCACGAGGAGTGAAAGCTAGAGTCACCTAGAATAGACATTGGCACTGCACTGGAGAGACAAACACGTTCAACTTTGGCACAGAAATGGAAACTACTTGGCGTAACTTTGGCACCATGATGGAAAACTGCATTGGCACTGATTCCACTAGGTCGGAACAGTAGAAGGCCACGTAGTTTCAACTTATGGCAGAGCAACTTAGGCCTCGATTTAAATTTGACACTGCAATGGAGCGACGCTCAGCTTCAGCTGGGTCGAAAGCAGTTGACCACCTAGCTTAAACTATGGCGCTGTACCTAGATTTGACTATGGTTGAGTGGGTGGAAGGCGTGGATCTAACTTTGGCATAAGCAATGGAAAACACTCAGAATTGACTTTGGCACTACTGTACAAACACAGAGATTTAACTAAAGTAGAGTGGGGGAAAAAGGCCTAGATCTAACTTTGGCAAAAAAGCAAAGCAATATTTGGCAGTAGCAAAAAGAACACTCGGAATTGACCTTGGCACAGCAATAGACACCCTCAGAAATTAAACTTTGGCACTACTGTAGAAACACATAGATTTGACCATGGTAGAGTGAGGGGAAATGGCTTAACTTTGGCAATAGCACAGGAAATACTCAGAATTGACTTAGGTGCAGAAATGGACACACTCAGCAATTAATTATCGACACACCTGGATTTAACTTTGGTAGAGTGGAGGGAAAAACCTAGATCTAACTTTGGCAGCAGCAGAGGAGACACTCAGAATTGACTTTGGCACTGCTATAGAGACACCTAGATTTAAATACAGTATAATTAGGGGGAATGGCCTAAATATAACTTATGAAACAGCCCTGGAGAACACTCAGATTTGACTCTGGTACCACAATGGACACCCTGTGTTTTAACATTGACACTGTAATATGGACTCCTAGATGTAATCGATATGGCTACCTAGTACAATTAGGTAAAGTGTGGAAAATTGCTACTGAACACAATGCGGCTAAACGCAGAGCATGGCCACCCTACACAGATAGGCTAAATGCAAGATATGGCTGACTAATGCAGTTAGGCTAAAAGCAAGGTATGGCTAACTTACGCAATCAGGCTAGATGCAAACTACTGCCGTCCTATGCAACTGGCTGAAAGCAAATACAGTTTAGACTAGTAGGTATACAATATTAGGTAGTAAGAGTGGTGGGGTTTTTCTGGAGTACAGTAATGGCTGTACTCCTTGCCCAGACCACACTTACCGTATCAGTGCTGCTGGTTGACTGCGGCAGGCTTACCAGGCGAACACAGGGAAAACACTGTGTGGAGCTGCTTTTTCCAGAGCTGCCCTTTGCCTTGTGGCATTTAGCTGAGGGCTGTCCTGGGAGGTTCCTTTCAATAGGCGGCACAGCTCAATCAGGATGCAGGGGTGGAATGGGAGGTGGGGGGGAAAGGGAAGAAACAGGAAAAGGGCAGCAATGGGGAGGATGAGCGCTAAGAGCGCTACAACAAAAGTACATTTCAAAGGCAGAGCATGAGAGTGCCAAAAATTACAATGGGCCTACTGGAGGACTACACTCACCTTGTCAAGTACAAGACCCTCGATGCAAACACATGCTGGTAAAACAGCCCAACATGGTGCGGGAGCGGGGGAAAAGGTTGAGTCAATTCTATGCAGGGCTCAGAGGTTGCGTTTCGGGAGACAACATGGTCAGGTTGGTCGACTTTCAGGAGCGCCGATGAAGCAGCTGGTGCTTCGGACAGGAAGTCAAGCAATGCAAGGCAGCTGCATCTCATTGGTTCGAGCTGAGGTAACGATGCGCTTCAGCTGGTACAGTGCTGCGGTGAATGGAGTCGAACAGACAAACAGCAGTTCGAAGAACAATGAACGTCAAAGGCAGCATTGAAGGGTCTGGATAGTTCCATTGGTGTCGAACACGCTCAAATCATGGCTTGCCCGCTCACAGCGGGTTGATGTTAAAAAACGGGATCTTGGCTTTTCTAGCTTCCAGGTGCTATGACACTAAGTCCAAGGTTAGTCCTTTCTTGGGCTCCCAAACACAGGGTGAGGCTGGCAAACACCTTCTGGGGTCCTGTAACATGGTGAGGTCAAGGAAACAGGGTCCATCAGCAGAGGTCACCCCGAATGGCCCCTGGGGATGGATAGGGGAAAGACCTCTTCCTTGGAACAATTGCCTTCATCTCACAACTGGAGGTCTCTGGAAAGGACCGTTCTCCCAGCAGAGTCCAACAAAATCTTCTTCAGGATTAGAGTACAAAGGATGATTCAAAGAAATGGTGCAAGACCCCTTCTTTTGATATGATATGTTATTTATAAACGCACCTGTACACAAGTGTTTTAAAGGCAAAAGCTCACAATTGATTGAACTAAAGCTAGCCGGCCTTAGTGGTCCAATCTCTGCTCTTGAAAGGAGTGGACTTTGCCCTTCTGACTAGTGGCATGTCCAGACTCTTTTGACTGGGGTAGTTCAAGTGGGGCACAGACTTATGCAGGGGTGACATGAAGTACAAGCGCACACACACATAATGATCATAGTTTAGGCTAATGGGGTGGCCAATCAGATTCTAGGGGCAGCAGGTGCCACCCCAGGCCACTCCCTGCACCTGCCACAGCTCCCGACATCATACCCAAAGTGCTTTGTGTTACAGGACGTTGAGGTGACAGGAAAGAGAAAGAGAGGCAGGGGGAGCTAAGATGGCTGAATCTTTGCTAAACTGTACAGATCTCTCTCTGGCTACACCAACCCCTCCCCCTTTCCTTCTCAATAGAATCAAAGGCCTTGAGAAATGCAGCACCCTGGTGTGAGGTCCAGTCCTTAGTAAATAGGTGTGCCCTTTGGTTCCTGTTGCCAGGCCAGCTTCTTGTAGAGTGGCTGACTCTGGCGAAATGGTGTTATCTGCCCTTACAAAAGAACAAAGAGAGGCAATCCCCCAAGGCAAGTCATACCAGTGGTCAGGGGGAGCATTATCTGGAATAATACACATAGCCCTTCCACAGCTGAATGGGGGCCACAGGGCTGAGACATGTGTGATATCAATTTAATGTGGCTGGGATAGCCCAGAGATGCTGCCCACCATACCCTATTGAGGATGGCTTATTTTGACAGGTGTACTGTGCCACCAGTTTTTGGAACAGAGGAGCCTATCTTAAAAGCAGCCCCTGCACTGCAGCCTTGGCTGTCACTGCCACTGTCAAGGGGGCATCTGTGACCTCTGAGCCTGCTCTGTGCCACTGGTAGAGCAGGCACTGCAAATCAGGATATTTATGCAGCAGGGCACAAGTACACACTATGTTTTGGCATGGAACTTATGAAAGAAGAATCTGATCAGCAGATTTCCCTTTCAGAAGAAGGGAAAGAGAAAATGATGTTCTGTGTTGGGAGATGCAAAAGGTGAATATTTGTCTGTGCACCCGAACAGTATTTTTCAACAAAGAGAAACTTTCACAGACGGCAACCATTTCTTAGGCCCTTTTAATCACAGTTTACTGTCAATGCTAAGGGCATGTAGAAAAAACCATATGGAAATTGGAACTTCTGCCACAAGTACAAAATACTAAGCCGTATGATTATCAGAAAAAGAACTCTGCCTGGGTCCCAGCACACTTATTTCCGTGCTCCCAAAGCTTAAAACAAACTCGATTTCTCTGCATATTCCTATAATCCAGATGCCATGTGGAGTGGAGAGAAAGTACATCTCTAACTGTAAAATGTGTTCATTTGCTTTAAAAGCAGAACTCATGGTAAAATGCAATCATAAATTAACAATTCCAGAATGTCAACACAGTGCAATGTTCCTAATATTGTTGGCCGGAGGTACACTTGTGAATCCCAATGTTGATATGATAAATAATATATATGGTATAGCTAATATTTGTATTCCTTTTCAATCAATGTATCTTGCTATACATTTCATTTAATGTTTAGTTTGGTTTAGTTTAGTTTTTAATGTTGAATAATACACAATTTTATTTAACTTGAAAAAAAGAGCAGCAGCCACAACCTTAGCAATTTTTACCATACAACCCCAGATTATGAGTTAAGACTTTATTTTACTTCATGAAATAATCACATGCCAAGAAAGGCATGTTCAAACTGGCTTTTACAGGTCCTAGTCAAAAGACCATGTTTACTTTGAATCAAAGTAATTTTTTAAGCTTCTTTGGTCAATAAAATGATGACAAAGAATCAATTTCCCATGTGCCAACAGTGAAAACTGCAGGCCCAAAATCAGCGTGTATTTGATTTATAATTCTTGTGAAAATGAAGAAAATGTTCTTTGTGTGCATTTCAAACCACAGATGTAATCATTTAACAATCTATATCTTGATTATGCAAAATCCAATCAACTCGAGACAAAATACAAATTGTAGATAACAATATCTTCCAATTTATATTAAATTTGCCTGGTGCATAATAATAAAGCACAACGTAAAAAGGAGAACAAATCATTATCCCTGTGAATACACGTTGCTCAGGGAAATTCTGCATCTTGAATTGTGCGTTCTGATCTGCAGAATGTAATGATATGTGTTTTCTGAAACTAGCACATTTTAATCAAAAGTTATTTCAATCAAATAAAATGATCCGTAACATTTGGAGTGAAATTCTCTCCCACATTTTCAGTCAAGGGACATGCAGGGAAGAGCCCCTCCTTTCAAGTCACAAGATGAGGGGAGGAGTTGATGATTATAAAATAGCTGGCACATATATAAATAATAATATATCTGGATATAACTGGAAGGGGATGGTGAGTTAGAAGAATTAAAGCCAACTGGATGACTGGTTTCCTGGCTGGCTCGAGAGAGGATCCCTCTGTGGAAGAGAGATGAGCAAGCCACATATTGGAGACTAATTTCTAGATTGAGGGTCACAGCTGATTCTCCAAAATAAGAAGCCACATTTAAAATATAAGTAGAATCCCAAAATAACTCCAGATTGCCCATACTGCTGTCCACAGTAAATCCCAGGAAACAAAGGAGATGGGAGCCAAGGGGGATATGTGAGAAACCTGAAGGTGTCTCACTTACTAATCCCCGGGGATCTGTCATCCAGGTGGCCAAGACACAGCCATTGCTATTGGATCCAGTTCCTGGGAGTGGACCAGTGGGGGAGGATAACGTGGATGAGTGGTCTTCGGGGAATGGAATTGGGACACCGACGGGTGAGACGTGGTACCCACTTTCCTATAACACCTTTACGCCATCCTACTCCATAGGATATTTAGAAGCTCTACCCCCCCTTTTCCGATACAAACACTTTCTCATACCGTGACAGACAACAGACTAACACCAGAGCCGTTTACCTGACATATCCCAACACAAGCGTCAGACAGAGTCAGGCAATTGACAGCAATCACGCACACGCAATGGCCCTTTACCTTTCCCACAGGGATAAAAGGGGGCGCCCGAGAGCACACTACGAGCAAGGCCGAACACATGAGGAGACAGCTAGTCCGGGCCGGCAGTTCAAGCCGAGGAGAAAAGTGGTGAAACCCGAAAGGACGACGCAGAGGGAATTGCCCTTGCCCTTTTCAACTCAGGCCCATGAAGCCTACGAAACAGGAATCACAAGACCGGGGAGTACAGCTGACGTGTGCGGTGGCAGATGTCAACGGTACATGGGGGCCTCCCGCGTTGATAACACAGGCAGGGAGGCACGCTAGCTACCGCAGTACCGTCCTTGACTCCAGAGGCAAGAGAAGTCAACGGGTTCAGCACAGCCAATCAGCCGGAGAAAGCTGATAGCAAACCGAACTGTGTTGAGCCCAAGGTTGCAATTGGCAACATTTTGTGAAGGCAAGAAACTTATGAACAAAGTACTTGTCTGTGTTTGAACTTTTGGAAAGCCCAGAGAAGGGCCAGCTGCAGTGTGGTCAGGCGCTGCAGGAGTGCTCATTGTAGGACTCTGATTGGCCTCTTTGGTTGTATTGAAACTGCAAGTACCAGAAGGCCCTAGGAGAGGGCAGCGTGAGGTGTCAGAGTGGTCCTACAAGGGTCAAGTCAAATCCTTTGTACAATCGAAAGTCTTTGACCCGTAGCCAAGAGAAAGCTAGGGGAAGGGAACCCCCTTGCTTCCTGAGACAATCGTGAACCAAGGCAAGTATGAACCCGACGGAGGGATGCCAAGAGAAAGCTAGGAAAACGGAAACCATGCTTTCTAAAGAGATGGAGTAAATCATGAACTGTGTTAGAAACTGTGAAAAACGGGAGGGTAGTCTCCCTAGCCAGACTTGAGAATCCCTTATTCAGGTGGCCTGGAAAGGGCAGATGCTCTCAGATCCCAACCCCCCGGGCGGATGGAAGAGAAAGAATCACCTTGAAAGGGGAATCCGAGGTGGGGCTCGGAGCAAGACCCCAGTTGAGGCACGATATTAGGCCGAGGAAGAGGGAGAGGCAGACGAGACATCTAAAGCCTTTGTAGGTTATACAAAATCTACCTCCCTTGCTCCCAGTAAATCTCTCTGGCCCAGATCCAATGACCCCTCTGTATATAACCAACCAACTAGAATCACAAACCTGGTTAACCTCAAACACCCCAATTCCGAGAATCCTCATTTTTCCACTGTCCACCAATCTCACCCTTCTCACAATAACAATTCTGGGCATTTTCGTTTGGCTCACTGTCACACCTCTGGAGTATCACACAACTCCTTCCTAGCCACAGAAGCCAAATGCAGCTGACCCCTCCCACCTTGGTTGGCATGGGCTCCTGATTTTAGTATATAGAGGCATCTAGAGGCAGTCAATGGGGTGAAGAGGGTTAGGGAGAGGTTGTGGATAGGTAGGGGGTGTTAGGGTCACCAGATAGAGGTTTAGGAGTCTTGGACAGGGATAGGGAACATAGGAAAAGAAATAGCCCGTTCAACATACACTTGTATAAACCAATGCAACACCTCTTAGAATCACCTCAACCTACCCAATACCCTTCTTGATTTGGATATAGCCTCCTACTCACAAGCACAAGCAACAAACATGTATCTTGCCCCAGTGTGGTATTCCCATCAGAGTGACTCCAACCCCTCCTGCCTTGTCACCAGACGTAGGTCAAATCATAACACTGCATTGAACATAAGTGACTTGTCACAGACATGAAATGGAACAAATAGCAAGCAGCACAAACAACATAGCGTTACTCCGCTTGTCATGTGTGGTTGTTCCCCCACATTCTACTGTTCTGAGCGCTAGGGTTCTGCGAGTCGTGGTGTGCCCACCATTAGTTCATGAGACTTCTGCTGGGAAAACACATGTGCGGTAATTCGTGGCACGTGTTCAAAACTTATCATTGTGCGGGAGATAATGTCCCGTGAGCTTCACGGTGCGAGTCACACCCAAGGAATGAAGGTATACACCCAGATATCACACCCATATTCATAGAAACACTTAACTGAGGCCTGCAGGGCCTCGCCTGCACTGCCCCAAGCAATGCATTCTTCCGCGTTGGACAGGCACACCGCTGTGATTTGCTCTGTGCCCTTATGAGGGACAGAGCGCTGCAGGAACTCGCAACCTCGCTGCTTGGCCCGGGTCCTTCATGAGTCTCTAAACAAATGTCTACACACTGCTCTCCTCCGGCCCGTGCCTGCCATGCCAACAATCACCAACAGGCAGCAATGAGCCGACACAACTGCTTCCCTCCAGCCAACCGAAACCCAAAGACTCATGGGAATTGTAGTCATTTGCTCGTCTTTGCACAAGAACTCTTCCCTGAGCTGCCTTGCAGCCTTAGCAGGCCCTTTTTCCTCACACTCACAAATCCTACCAATCTAGCCCTTCTGAGTTTACCAAAACCCCCTAGGACGAAGAATAGCATTCCTCATGTCAACCCCACGTTTTCCTACCCAAACCCTTTCTCCCGACACGAAAGACAACAGACTAACATTAAAGCCATTCACCAGACATGTTACAAACCAGGGGTCAGGCAATTGACCAGAACCACATACACCTGATGGGCCCTTCCCTTCCCCACAGGTATAAAAGGTGGAGCACAGGAGCGTAATACAAGCAAGGCAGACTGCACAACGAGAGAGCTAACTCAGCACAGCAGTTCAAGAGGAAGAGACAGACGGCACTTACCAAGATGCTAACAAGGAGAGAAGCGACCTTGCCCTTTCAATCAAAGCCCACAAAACTTCTGCAGAAGGAATCATTAGACAACAAACAATAGCCACTGTGTGTTGCACCAGATGTCAATGGTACACAAGAGCCTCCTCCGCTGATAACCAAGCTAGGGAGAGACGCTTGTCTCTGTGGTACCAACCTTGACTCCAAGGAGAAAGAAAGCCAAGCGGTTCATCACAGCCGGTGAGTCGAGGGGAGAGGCGATAAGAAACTGAACTGTGTTAGTAGCAAACGGCTAATTGAACTGTGAAAGGTTAAAAGAATGATTGATGTAAAAAGGGGGAAACCAGCACCAGAGGAGCCTTATACCATGTGGGTGCTCACTCAGGAAACCCTGGGCAATTACACGATTGTTGAAACTACCATAACCAGAAGGCCTTGGGAAAAGCGAGAAGGGGGTCAAAGTGGTCATACAAGAGTCTTGTAAAATCCTCTGTACAGTCGAAAGTCTTTGACTGACAGAGGATTGTGAAGCCAAGGGAAATTAATCCGGCATCATAAGAGTTGATTGACAAAGGCAAGATTGACAATGTTTTCAAGAGTGAACTCGAACGAGGGATGCCGAGAGAGAGGGGGTGAAGTCTAAAGTCCCGAAATACAGTGTGTTGACAAGAGTGAACCCGGCCGAGGGATGTCCATAGTGAACTGCACAAAAAGACCTTACGATTTGTGAAAGTCGCCAACTTTATTGTGTGGAAATCCATAGTGAACCCGATCGAGGGAGGCAAACAGTCAAGTCAGATCGGAGCCTGGAAGAGAGGGATTCAAGGGTGAGAACCAACACCCACTGACCCGTGAATGCCACAAAACAAAGTACATGAGGGGAAAGCCTTTGAATGTATGCCCTGCCAGAGTAAACCCGACAGAGAAGTGATATTTGAGAGGGGTATGAGCCCAGAAGAGGGGGAACCCAGGGGTGAAAAACGACCACCCAAATAAAGAGAAGAACTTTTTATTGAACTTTTGTTTCGATACTTTGAACCACAGGCCCTCGAAAGCAAGGGAACATAACTATCAGAGGTCCTGGTATCAGTAAAGAACTTTCTAGGGATCTGAGCCTGGAAGAGGAGGATCCCGGGGTGAAAGGCATCCCTTGATGTATATGTGAAAAGGAACTCTTTGTTTATTATTTGAATACATCAGGCCTACGGCAGCAAGAGACTTTTTGGTAGAAAAGAGACTTAACCACTGAAAGACCTGATTGCTGAAAGCGTAACTGTTAGTTTGTGCTGGGAAAACTTGAGCGGGTGCTTTGCTCCAATGTCCTACCTTGTCCCGTGCTGAAAACATGGGGAAGGAAGACCCTGAGTACCGCATCCTGACTTATTATTTGTGAACACTTCCATCTTTCTTATGAACATTATCCTACACTTCTTTATTGTATTTAGCGTAAGGATTGGCAATAGTTTTGTTTTTCGAAGCTTGCTCCCATCAGTTTTAGGTTTAGATTAGGTGTTTTTGCAACCTAGCTGTACAGTTTAATAAACACCCTTGAACTGTGATCACTTGTGTTTGTCTTTACTGTTGCCACCATGAGTTCCTTACAGATACTAATCTGACAATAATGCATACGCAGTGCTGAATAAGGTGGCGTTCACCTCCCATTTTTTTTTTTAAACTCTTTTTTATTAGTGGTTCGGAAACACAAATATAGTACCAGCAGCGTTGTACAAATTAAAATCAGCATGATACAGAAATAGAGCGGTAACAGTACATATACCCTGAATCAAGAAGGGGTATCGAGTCTAAACATCACTGTCATCATCAGGGATCATATCACAAAGAAACATTCTGAGGGGGCCCCAAATGTCCTTGGGTCTGCTCACAGAGGGAGGGGCATGTGAGGACAAACTGTTCTTCAGCCTCATTCACATAGATCAGCTCCCGGAGGAACTGTTTCATAGTGGGTGGTGCCGGGTTTTTCCATTGTTGCAGAATACATTTTTTGGCCACTGCACATGTGACATTAAATAGTCTTCGGGTATTTTCGGAGCACTTTCCTATATCACCAAATAAGTATTTCTGTGGAACCAACAACGGGGGGATTTGTGTGATATCATCAAGTACATCTGCCACCTCCCTCCAGAACTCAGTCACCACCGGGCAGCTCCAATACATGTGGAACGAGCCTGCATACTCTGTTTTGCATTTGGGGCATTGACTCGGGGCATCAGGAGCGAACTTGGCTATTTTGGCCGGGGTGTAGTGCAACCTGTTAAGGATTTTGAACTGGATCACTCGTAGTCCGGCGTTTAGGGAAACCTTCTTGGTGAGAGAGCAGTACCTGTCCCAAGTTTTATCATCTAGAGGGATCTGGAGATCTCTCTCCCATTTATCTCTGCTTAGATTAGCTGTTGGTGAGTGTGTCTGTACTATGGCATATAAGCTGGACACCTTCAAGCGGTCCCCGGCCGTGATCATCTGAACGCAGGGGTGTATAGGGGGTTCATCAGGGAAGGTTGCCCAGTGTTTTTGGAAAGCCGATCTCATACGGTAGTACTGCAGTACCCTTAGTGGGCCTCTGCCGAGCGCACCATTTATCGGCTGAAGGGTTGCAAATTTCCCCTCAATGTACATATCTCCCAGGCGCATCTCGTCCCCCGGGTCCCAGGCTGATCGCAGACAAGCATCGTGTGTCTGAGGGATACCAGGGTAGTTCCAGAGAGAGGCCTCCGGGTTATACAGGGTCGACAATCCCAGTTTCCCAAATATTGCCCTCCAGGCCTTAACAGTACAACTAACCGGGTTGAAATCACACGTGTCCGTATAGTGGGCATCAAAGATTACGGACTGTATATTCATGGGAGCAGTGGTGAGTTCCTCTACATCAACATGCGGCGGGCCGCCATCCCTGAAATACCAATACTTAGAGAACTGGGCCTGGGACACATAATAATATAATTCAAAGTCCGGGGCCGCCAGGCAGCCCGACGAGTATGGTTCAGTTATCTTTCCCCAACTAATTCTGGGGGTTTCCCCATGCCAGAGGAAGGCTGTAGCCATTGACTTAAGTTTAGTGAAGAAGAGTCTTCCCGGGCAGATGGGTATGTTTACAAACAGGTATAGCAGTTTAGGCAGGACTACCATTTTAAGAACCGCTACCCTGCCGTGTAATGATATCGGAAGGCGGTCCCATAATAGAAGCTTGGTCTTTAGGGCCTGTAATTTGGCGTCGTGGTTATCAGCGTATAACCTCTCCTTACCGTGTGACACAATAATTCCCAAGTATCTGATGGATTCACTAGACCATTTCAGCCCACCCAATGAGCTAGGGCAGCCGGTTGCCGGTGTGAGAGGGAAGACCTCCGATTTATCCTTATTTATGGAGTAGCCAGAGTATGAGGTGAACTCTTGAATTTCCGCCATCACAGGCTCCAAGTTGTTATTCGGTTCACGGATATACAGCAGTGTGTCGTCCGCGTACAGAGAGATCAGCTGGGTCGCCCCTTTTAGGTTAATGCCCCTGCTGGAATGTCGGAGCCTGACCGCTATTGCCATTGGTTCTATTGTTAGGGCGAATAGTATAGGTGAAAACGGGCAGCCCTGTCTAGTGCCCCGTCCCAGAAGAAACATATCCGAAACTGCCCTGTTGGTTAGGACCCGGGCCCCGGGCTTTGTGTAAAGCAACTTCACGTACCTAATGAAGTTCGGGCCTATCCCAAATGCCTCAAGTACTGCTAGTAAGTAGGCCCAGGACACAGAATCAAAGGCCTTTTCAGCATCCAGTGAGACGGCTACAGCGTTTCTTCCCGGGTCAATCTGGGCCATTATGCCAAATAGCCTACGCAGGTTAAGCGCAGTAGATCTAGCGGGGACAAACCCATTCTGATCCAGGTGCACGAGTGTCGGAACCGCCGGCAAAAGCCTGTTGGCCAGCACCTTGGCGAATATTTTGGCATCAGTATTAATAAGAGATAGTGGTCTATAGGACGACATATCCTGTGGAGGGCGGCGAGGTTTAGGGAGAACAGTTATCAACGCCTCTCTTATGGATGTAGGCAATTTATTACATTCAAGGGATTCTTCCCAGACCCGCAGCAACAATGGAACAAGCTCAGCGCTGTATTCCTTATAGAATTCTGCCCCCAGGCCGTCCAACCCTGGAGCTTTATTAGAAGTTAAATCTTTAATCGCCTCAGAGATCTCATCTGCAGTGATAGGTTGGTCCAGTGTCAGGCGGGTCTCCTCTTGAAGTTTCGGCATCGACAATGCCGCAAGGTATGCCCCTATCTCAGTAGCCGACTTAGTGTCTCTATTTTTATACAATTGTTCGTAGAACCCAGCGAACTCAGCATTAATTTCGTTCTCGTTAACCAAAACCGCACCGTTGGGTTTATGTATGCTGGTAATTTGATTAGTGTGCCTGTCCTGTTTGAGTAGATTAGAGAGTGTCCTACCCGCCTTGTTGCCCTCGCCATATCTTCGGGGTCGGATTGGTGCGGCAATGAACTGCACTTCCCTGGAGGCTAGTTTGTTAAATTCTTGGAGATGTTGTTGTATGTCAGCTAACAAGGCTTTGTCATGGGTGCGAGCATAAGTGTCCTCCAGAACTTTTAGTTTGCCCTCAGTCAGGGCCAGCTCAGCCCGCACACCCTTAAGAAGACCCACAGTCTTGGAAAGTAGCGTACCCCTGACCCAAACCTTGAAGGATTCCCACACAGTGGAGCATTTATCGACTGAGTCGATGTTAATCTCGATGAACTCAGAAATCTCCGTGTGCAGTGTCTCCACCACCCCGGGGTCCCTAAGCATGCCAACGGGCATCCTCCATCTCCCGGAGGGTCTAGGGCAGTTATGATAAGTGACCTCCAGTGTTATAGGGGCATGGTCAGACATTGTGCGAGCCGGTATTTCACATGTCTGTGTTCCTGCGATCAGGGAGGGGGAGACAAACCAGTAGTCGATTCTGGACTCGGAGTCATGAACCGATGAATAGTACGTGTATCCCCTCGTAGTCGGGTGGAGGACACGCCAGGCATCCTCTAGGGAGAGCTGCGAGAGGATACTTTGCATAGTGAGGGCAGACCTGGTTTGTGCTCGAATAACCGTGCTGGATCTATCCAGTCCCGGGTTCATAGCAATATTAAAATCCCCTCCCCAGATTATATTAGTAATATCTATTACAGAGATCTGTTGGTATACATCCGTATAAAAGGCAGGGTCATCAATGTTCGGCCCATATGTGTTTACCAACAATATCAGCGATCATGCCCCAGACCAGAACATACCTACCCTGAGGGTCCAGTTTATGGCCCTCAAGTCGGAGCCCAAGATTCGGGTGTATGAGCGTAGCAACCCCCCTGGACTGGGATGAGTAGTTGGTACAGAACCTGGACTTGCCCCAGCCAGGCAACAGTAAATCATTATCAGAACCAACGGTATGGGTTTCCTGCAGCATAATAATCTGAGCCCCATGCCTGACCATGTAGTTCCCCACCTTCTTGGCCTTCAGACGATTATTTAGACCCCTCACGTTCCATGAAACAAGTTTAACCCTCAAAGCGTGAGCAGAACCTTGCAAAACGATTGTGAGGATAATAACCCAATACCCACAGACGTCAAGTCAGGCATACTGGACCATGCTAGTTATCTCCAGACCACTTGTTTCAACCGTAATTTATAACCATTTTCCAACAAACCATTCCAGAAACAAAGACCCATACAGTTGGGTAACCATCCAACCACAAACCGTGGGGTTCGAAGAAAACAGTCCCCAACCTTCCCCATTTCAACCCTCCCACCACCCTCACCGTCTACCCCAACTCGACAGTGACCAATCCCAAACTTGTGGAATACTCCCAGGGTAGCCATGTTGCCTCACATGACCGGCATCCCCGGCCACCAGCGCCACCTCACGCAGGAGATGGCTGACTGTTATCTCCTATCACAAGGGCCAAAAAGCCACTGAGTGCCAAATCATGAAAATATGTGATTCCTAGTCCGCCGGCCGGGATCTATTGTTCGGGGCAGGTCGCTCCCCCCTCGGAGGGAGGGGTATAGAAGATTCAATGTAGGATAGTGCTTCAGATGGGTTCTCAAAAAAGTGCGACCTTCCAGCATGTTGGATTCTCATTTTGGCCGGGAAGATCAAGGCGTACTTGATCTGCCATTCTCTAAGGAGTCTCTTTACCGGTTCATATGACCGCCTGCTAGCCTGGACAGAGGCGGAAAAGTCAGGATAGATATATACACGGTTTCCCTCGTAATGCAATGTGCCGGCCTCTCTAGCCAAACGGAGGATTGTGACCCTGTCTCTGTAGTTCAGCAGACGAGCAATTATGGTACATGGAGGTGCCCCCGGCTTGGGCGCCGGGGCGAGGGTACGGTGTGCCCTCTCAACAAGGAAGTGTTCAGATAGTGCCTCAGGCCCAAATAAGGATTTAAACAGTTCTTCCATGTGCTTCTCCATCTGGCCCTTGCCGAAGGATTCGGCCACACCTACAACATGGACATTGTTTCTTCTGGACCTGGATTCGAGGTCCTCACACTTGCTCTGGAGCTTGCTCACCGTGTCTTTAATATAAGATATATCCCGGCTGTGGTGCCCAATAGTATCCTCATTAGCACTTATCCTGCCTTCGGCCTCGGTGACCCGAGCACTCTCCTTATCGATCCTGGCCTTCAGTGAGCCTATGGTAGCCACTATCTCGTCCAGCTTAGTATTCACAGCCAAAAATCCGTTCTGAACTAGCGCGGCCAGTTTATCCTCCCTGTCCAACACATCCCTTTCGATCTGTTCTTCCTCATCTGGCTGCGCGCAAGTTGCCACAGTTTGGATAGCCGTATTGGTAAATGTGTCCATGGGGCCCTTCTTCTTGCCCCCAGGGGTCTTGGTGGCTCTGTTTGACTTACCGGAATCCCCCATTGCTGTGTCTGTACGTGTATTGGACCTGGAAACGGATCTCAGTAGGGTCGCGGCCCACCTCACAGGGAGCAGACTCAGTGTCCCAAATGGAAAGAGAGGAGCGTGGGCCCAGCGGTCCGCGTATGTCGTGTAGCCGGCCCCCAGCCGCGTAGACAAGTGGAGGGGCTCAGAGTAGCAGGTGGTGCAGCAGGGGGGGCCCAAGTCCAAAGGGGGGATTAAGAGCCAGGGGGGCTACGGACCCAGCGGCGCCGGCGGGGCTCCGCATCCGGCAACAGCTTGCTTTGTCGGATTGGCAGCGTCCGGATCAAGCACCAGCGAGAGTCGGATAATACCAGAGTCAAGAGAGGTGGTCCAGCAGATAGCGTCGGGTCAAAGCCAGGACCGGGGAGGGGTAGGCCATCCAGCACTGCGGCGAGTCTCCAGAACGTCCTCACAGAAGGATACGGAATCCGGCGCCGAAAAGAAAGCCCCGCCCAGCAGCGGCCCGCAGAGTCCCGCAGCCTCGACTGTCGAGTAAGTTCACCTGGAACTAGGATTCGGGTCGGAAGCGCCGTTCGTGCCGGCGGAACTCCGCGGGGGCAGAGCTCGTGAACGCAGCGCCACCGGGGGCTCAAATTTTCACAGAATGCACCCGAGCTCGGCCGCAACCGGTACACCAATCTACAGCGACTCAGCCAACCCAAGGACGGATTTATCAGCGCAGGATGTGAAGGCGGCGCGGGAGCTTCGGGTCTAAGCGGCCATTTTCTCAGTGCGCAAAAGCGCCCCCTCCGTTCACCTCCCATTTAAACTGAGTCCCAAGTAAGATATAATTCCCTTAAAGCTCAATGCATTTTTGTATTGAGAAGCACAGTTTAAAACTGACAGTGTTTGATGCTACTTAAATGCAGAGTGTTTCTGTAAAATTAAGCACCATTTACATTTAAATCCATGGATCCTGACGGCTTAGCATCAAGCAGAACAAAAGAGGTGATGGCTGGAAGGTTTGCCATTAATCCTAACCTCTGACATTGCTCCGGGCAACCCTGCAGACCATCGTTCTTCACCTGCCAAGCCTCAAAAGGGGAAAGACCATATGCAAATCAGGCTTTGTCCCACCCCAAAAGGGCAGTCCAGCCAAACTGCTTGGTCACATCCCTTCTGCACAAGACCATAAGCATCCCCAAACATGCAAACTCATGCAGACCACAGTTTAATCATGAAATACTCTTGCCTGAGGAGGCATCATGCACATTTTCGGCCAATGGAAGCCTGGTCATGAATTAACAGAGAATGGGCCTCATTACACGTTATGCGGTAAAATCCGGCCATTACCGGCATGGCGCTATTAGCGTGTCCGGCTTGGCATGATGCCGCTAATAGCGTTGCATTACGAGTATGTGGACACGAGCACAGGGCCATGCCGGTAATTACCCTACCGCCATGCCGCAAAAGACCCCAAAAAGTCCCTTACCGGCTTCGACGAAAGCGCTGATAGCACTTCCGACCTCCCGCTACATGCAAATAGCGGTCACCACTAGTAGCGGTGACCGCTATTAGCGATCACCGCTATTAGCGGTGACCGTAAAATTGCGGAACCGGAAATAGCATCATCGCACAAGAACGGGAAAGAGCACGGCGGCCATCTTTAAAAACACAATCCATTGTCATCCTCAGCACCCAGGACCTGTTTCCACACGACTCCAACACCAAATCATTCCGGATACCCTGAAGATGCCAAAGGCCATCAAGAAAGGCGCGGATCGGCAGCGCAAAGAAAAATTCACCAGCGAGGAGCTGATCATGTTAACTGAGACCTTTGCCGCAAATGCCAATGTTGTATTTGCCAATGACATGCGGCGTGAGACCCTTGTGAAGAAAAAGGCCATCTGGGCAGAGGTGGCCCACAAAGTCAGTGTGGTGGGCACCACCACCCGCACTGTCAAGGACTGCAGAAAGCGGTGGGACGATCTACGGCTCCGGGTCCGCAGCATACTGGCTGCAAATCGCAACCTGGCTATGGCCACAGGAGGTGGCGCTGATTCTCCAATAAAACTCCGGGAGTGGGAGGAGACATGCGCCAGCACAATTGGCGTGGAATCCATCGAGGGAGTTGGAGGCATGGAGCGTGGTGCGCCCACTTCATCAGATGGAGGTGAGTGTACACATTAAACAATGCACTGTGAAGGGTGAGGGGCCCCCCAAATCTGAGTCCAGAATCAGCACATGGATCCAGCCACAAACATACATGCACACAACCCTGCCAATGTGAGTGTCACACCCCAACACACACACATGCACGCATCACCACATACACGTGCAACACAGACCCATTCATGCATGACCCACCCGACATCCCCATTACCGGATTCCCAACTAAAGAGGTCCCAATGCATGATATTCCCTATTTTTGTCCCCCACAGGATCACAGACAGACAATGATGAACAGGTCACTGTGACACATGCTCCCCCAGCCAAGAAAAAGGCCAGGACGGACACAGGAGACAGGGGACACCGCCACCACCTCAAGGGGCACAGGGAGGAGTGAGCACCAGCAGAGGGGTAAAGGCAGCAAGAGCGCCAGTTCAACACGGCCTGAAGCCACGGCTGCTACAACTGCTGCACCCACGGCAGTGTTCCCCCCGTCATTGGAAACAAGCATAGAGGGCCCGCTCGCTGCTGCCACCAGTTCCACTGGTGAGGCAGCAGCCACCGCGCCGCTGTCGGACGTGGAGGAGACCATTGACCTTGAAACGCAAAGGCAGACCCCCAGCCCCCCGCAATCCATTGAGCCAAGCCCACGGCCACCATCGCAATCAAGTAGCCATGGACAATCTGGCAACGACACTGTGGAAGGGCACTGGAGCCCTCAGGTGTCCTCACCTGATGGCCGAGGCATGGATCAGGGTGCAGCAACCACCCCAAGAGCTGGACGCAGTCGCCATGACCTGTCAACCATCAGCCAGAGGCAGGATGAAATTACAGCGCTGGTTGGCCAGCATGTGGAAGAGGCAGCCCGTCTGAGGGAGGAGGTTAAGTCGAATGCAAGCCAGACAAGAGAGGGCATGGAGGCCTGCACAAACAGGCTGTGCGAGGAGATGGCCCAACTGAGGCAGGTCCTCACACGCATAGCGGACGCTATGGAGCGACAATATCCCCCCCACCACAGAATCAACCGGGCACCTCCTCCTCTGCGAGTTCACGTCAGGCAAGCCCCCGCCGCCGCTCCTTGGGCACCATGAGGCGCACGCCATCCCAACCTCCCAATGGCGGTGGAGGCCATGAGAAGTAGGGCCAGCAAGAACTAGCTGGCACATGTGCAGCAGGACACCTATGCACTACAAGGCACACATGGGGGTGTTGTGGGGGAGGGGGGAAAGGGTGTTCTTGGGAGTGTTATGGGGGGTTGGGGGAAAGGGTGTTTTTGGGAGTGTTGTGGGGGGAAGGGGGAAAGAGTGTTTTTGGGAGTGTTGTGGGGGGAAGGGGGAAAGGGTGTTTTTGGGAGTGTTGTGGGGGGAGTGGGGAAAGGGTGTTTGCACAGTTGGGGCCATGCACCTTTTGTTCACAAATTAATCATAATACACAGTTGACAAGTTCAAACACGGGCTTGGTCTTTATCATTGTGTATGTGTACTTTATTGGGGACAGGGCCCACTGTGTGCCTCACCACATACAGCAGGGCAACAATACCCATCTCCATCCAGAATAGTTGACCCTTGTCTCTCAGAATATTTGATATATCAGATGCTGACGCACATCGTGTCCCTCCTGGCCATCGCCTCTTGCATGTCCTGGCGGCCCATTTCCCCCATCCTCATCCCCATCAACATCATCTTCATCAGGTGGGTGCATGTCAATGTCAGGGGGCATAGGCACATTCCGTATACACATATTGTGCTGCATGACACATGCCATGGTTATCTTCGGCACTTCGTCATGGCCGTACAGGAGAGCCTCACCTGGCCAGCTTAGGCACCAGAGCCCTGTCTTCAAAAGGCCTGCTCAATCACAACGCGGGTACGGTTATGTGCAAGATTCTATTCCTCTTCGTGCCTGTTCTGTGGGTTCTGTATAGAGGTAAGGAGCCAAATCTTCAGGGGATAGCCAGCATCCCCTGCATGGCTGGAACAATGGGGCCTTGTTACTGGTCACCTCAATTGCAACCTGGACATTTCACACTAATTCTGTTAGCATTCTGATTGGCATCCACAAATCCCAGCATGCATGGAGACGATCAGTGTAACTGCAATGTGAGACGGTAAGCTAGTCCCTGCAAGTGGACGTGCACCATGCATGCCTCCGGCAGTATTTCCCATGTCCTGGGTGTTGATAGGTCCTAGGTTTTCCTGGGCCCAGACAACCTTTGTACGACATTGCTAGTTTACTGCCATTATGATTCCAATGTCCCCATGCTGTGAAGCAGCACATCAGTAGTGGTGTATGGGTGTGGTTCTGTACAATGGCTACAGGTGATCCATTTGCATGCACTCAAGGGCGCATATCTGTTGTGATGTTGTTCAACGCACATTTACATTATGCATATTGGCTGCATGTAGCAGCTTTGTGTCATGCAGGGTATGGTATGATGTTCAATGTGCATGTGGATAGATATGTCATGTATTGCGTTATGGATTGATGTCTTTGTTGTACAGTTTACTACTTGCATGTGGTTTCGTGTCCTCTCCATTGTGTGCTGCATTGGTGGACATTGGCGTACATCTGTATGTCCCTTTATTGTACGGACGACAGTCCACAACCAGTTGGAGTATGCATCTCTCCCCCCCCAAACACACCCCACATCACACTGCCATGTGCCTGCCCTACTACTCACCAAGTAGCCACAAACTTTGTCCAGCATGCCGCTCCATGTTGCGTGGTATCATTGAGTTCCGCAGGACCATTGATTCATGGGTTGATCAGGGGTATCGGTCACGACAATGTGTTATTCTCTTTTTTGAGTTACATATAATTTGGACATTGATAGAGTGGTAATGCTTTCTGTTTCGGTAGACAGCCTCATTGTGATGTGGGGGCACCATTTCCATATGGGTACAGTCGATTGCCCCGATGCTACTTGGGATGCATGCCAGTGAATAGATGCCAACCTTGTCGTTGGAGATCTCCTGGGCTGTCCGTGGCAGGGATATGTGTTCACTTGTGTGCTTCAGAGGGGCATCGAGCACTTGGGTCAGCGTGCGTGTGAATACTGGTTGTGAAATGCCATGCATCTGCCCTACCGTATGCTGGTAGGTGCCTGTGGCCAGGTATTGGAGCACAGTTACCACCTTCAGTAGAAGGGGGATGGCAGTGCGGATGTCTATGTGGCTCACTATGTCGTTGTGATTCATGTCCACCATGGTGGTGATGGTATCCCGGTCCAGGCGGCACAGGGTGTGTATCTGCTCAGGGGTTAGGTTGAATGGAATGGCTAGAATCCTGGGGATTGCTGGCTGCCTCTGTGGTATGACTGGGTGCACTGGTGTGGCTTGCTGGGCCAGTATCGCCATACTCCTCCCCCCGTGTCTCCTCTGTGCTGCCTGTTGTTGTTGGTGCTGCAATGCAATCATGTCCTCCAGCCCATGTAATGCTGCATCTCGGTGTGGGAAGGGGTGTGGGAAGGGGTGTGGTGTGCTCCTTTTGTACTGCCCCAGTCTCCATTGCCTCCACCTGTGCTGTTGTGGCCACCTGTGGCAGGTGGGGACACTACTCAGCTCTCTTAACGTGTGGTTCGCGATGCTGGCATTTCCTCCATGCCGGTATGGGCTTCTTCGGCCAATACCATGCCGCTATTTGCATGTCTGCATGCCTTGCAATGGCGTGCTATTAGCGCCATGCCGCTATTTCCGACCTGAGGGGTCGCGTGTCCACGGACTGCCCGCTATTAGTGGCACCGTTCTTAGAGGTGCCGCTAATAGCGGCCAGTCTGGGTCGTGATTATCTAGGGAATTTAGCGATACCGGTAATCCCTTATCGGTACCGTTATTCCCTTACTGCCTAACGTGTAATGAGGCCCCATGTGTTCTAGTGACAGAAAATAGTGTCCCGTGTTAAATATCTGTAATCTATGTGACGGAGCACACAACCTCAACAATTTAGAAGTCAGTAACCCTGAAAGCCATGTTATACACAAGAAAGAACCTGGTAATGAAATTCCAGTCCTTTCAACCGCTGCTAATACTACAAGAAGATAAGCGCTTACATGGTAAAAACATACATTCCTCATAGGAATACTGGGATAAGGGAGCATAACATTGATGAAGGAGGAGGACACAGGAACCACAGGAACCAGAACACACGCTCTAATCTTCCACAGATACAAGAGAAACACGGTACAAAAGTGATGATGCAGTATGGGTGCACGAGCAGTAGTAGCAGTGGTTGTGAACATAGAAGCAGAAGGAATCAAGGAATCATTGTATCGCAGTGGAAGCTATAAGAACCTGTTGCAGGTTCCATCAGAAGACAGAATGATGCAGATACTTTGTCACTTTGGGATCAACAACAGAAAGGAAATACTGTAACTGAGACGGTTTCAGCGTGGTATATTCAGCGGCAGCAGGGATGAAAGGAAAGCAGTTCTCTACCCACAGGAATAGCTGACTGGCAACAGACAGACAGGAGATCAAAGGTACGGTCTGCGCAGAGAGTGGAGGGTAGAGGGTCAGAGGCTGCAATACTCGAGTTGAGGGGAAATGAAGCACATCCGAGAGCACTATAAAAGTGATGAGACAGGCAAACCCCCACTACATTTCCGGAACAGCCTTGGGCAGGAGAGTGTGCCCAGGCTGGAAGGGGAGATACGAGGAGAGCACACCTCTTCATCATCACAGTGCAAGCAAAACCCACCACAGAACATGCTTAGCGGGAATGGAAGTCAAGTGTGTTACACACTTAACAGAAACCTTTACAGTTAATGGTTACAACTGAGGGACCTAAAAGCGGATTGTCCCCCCCACCGCACTTCGTGTCAAGTGCAGCCGAGAGAAAAAATTTCACCAGAGACAAATAAACCAAGAGATCGTCAAAACCTCCTTTCGGGAAACTTAATATTTATTTTTGTATCACTTATTCCAGCTAACTTTGAAGCGATTTACTTGCCTGAGGATCTCAGGAGCTCGACTTTTTATTGTATAAAATGACTATCCTTGCTCCTTTTTGGTGAATAAACAGTGTTAAGGACACTGATAAGTTTTTGGACACGACAGTGACAGTTGATTTGGACTTCCTGACAGTTTCACTAATATTCCTTTCAGGCAGAAAATCCCCTCTTTACGCTAGGGATAGAGAGGCAGTACCCCACCTTTTCTTTTGTTGGGCAAATAAAGACTTGTTAGGAAACATGCTACCACTGTGTCCGAGCCGTTCTTCCACAGCCTCAGACCCCTTATCCTGAAATACACAGGCACAACTATGTGTAATGCGAAGTGCAAGGGTGCTTTAATACGATACTTGGTAATGTAGAATATTAGGTCCCTCATTACAGGGTCGTAGAAATAAATGGTAGTAGTTTCACCAGGCAGAATTACCGTTACCGCCGAGCCTTCCGGCGGAATTACAGCTGAATCATGAGTACGCACTAACCATCGGCGGTAACAGTAATTCCCAGGGTTGGAATTACCAGCGGAAAACAGTACACCAATGGCAAATCCGTCAATTTTTGGCAGAATTACAATTACTGCCATAAATTGGTGGAATTACTCAATGGTAAATCTGCCAGCGGAATTAGCGCTGAATGGGAAGCCGTCATGTTGCGAAGTTCAGTGGTGGCCGTCTTTAAAAATAAATCCACTGAAAATCACCATAAAGGAAATGCCATCTAACCCTACAACATGTGAAAACATGTCTGGCCGGAAAGCCAAAAGGCATGTTGCCCGAAATGCAGCTCTGAAAGCCCAAATTCACTGAGCAGAAGCTCACTGGGCTTGCAGAGCAGGTGGTGGCCCATGCAGAGGAGCTGTATGGGTCACAGAACAGAAGACGTCCTTGCAGCGGAAGAACACCATTTGGACACAAATCCAAGATGCAGTGGTGGCTGTAGGAAATGTCCCACAGGACTGCGAGTATGAGAAAGAAGTGAAACAACTTCAAGGCACGGTCCGTACGCTGGTCTCAAGCCCCTGTCGTGAGACAGCAGCCACTGGTGGTGGAACTGTTGGCCCACTGCAGCTCACATGCGGGGACAAGACGGTGAGCAGCATCCTCCACATGGCAGGCCTGAAAGGAGTGGGAACGGCAGAGGTCGGAGCCAGCAGCCAGGAAGACCCTGTTGAGTACATGAGTGATTCATGGTCCATTGTTGGGGAGGGTTTGGTTTCGGGGATGAGGTGATAATATGTTTAATAAATCACTTGTAATGCAGCCAGTAGATCCAGTGCTCATTTCATTACAGTGATACATGTGAATACAGTTGCAGTTAAATGCACAGTGTCAGGTGTTAATGTGAACTTCAAGCAATAGTCCTCCTCTCAACTCCTCATGCCATGTTATTACATGCATCTTCTTCATCATCTAGGTCAGAGCGTGCAATGTCCTCATCTGGTGGCATGAATATTTTCTGCTGTATGCACATATTGAGTAGTATAGCGCAAGTGATGAGAATCTTACCCAGTTTTGCTGGTGTGTACATTAATGTCCCACCTGTTTGTTGGAGGCACCTGAAACTTCCCTTTAGTAGTCCAAAAGTGCATTCTATGCATGTCCTGGTCCTCTTGTGGGCCTCACTGTAGGCTGTCTCCTGCAGTGTACTTCACCATTATCAACAACCACAGTAGCAGTGGATAGCCTGAGTCACCTGCAGGTAGGACGGAGAGTGTTCATTGTGACTATTTTGCTTCTGAATGCTCTTTTCTATCACTATTATGCTGGTGGCCTTTACGTGCTCAAAGGTGTGTAAGGCTGACACCCGGTACTGCATGTATGTGTAGAGGTTGTAGTGGTTGTGAGCGGTGACAGGCAGGAGAATGCAGTATGTTCTCAGATGTCTCTGTGGCCAGAATAAGTTGGATTATGCGACATGGCCAATTTAGTGCCACATAGTATATGGATTATGGGACTTGTAGTTTCCTCAAATATGACCTCATGCCCGTCTCCACGTGTGCCTCTGTTCTACATCATCATCATCAGATGTCATACTTGCCCAAAAGCCAGGTACGCTGTTCTCAGTGCATGTCCATATATGCAGGGAGGGTGCTGTTCCTCAGGACCATGGCACTGTATGGGAATCGTGCGCAGCGGATGCTCAGATCCACATTACAGGTCATCTGGTTGTTTATGCAATGGTACTGTTTACAATTCCGGTATGTAGGCTCCACTGCCTGGTGGGGCACGAATGCCACATGTATACAGTCGAGTGCTGCGTTGACATTACGGAAATGGGCGATAGCATAGAATCGTGCCTTTGATACATGCACCTGCGCCTGGGTGGTGGGCAGTGATATTTGTCAGGGAATGCCTCATGAATGCATCTAACACTTGCAATTTTTAGAATGTTGGCTGGGAAATGCCATGCAGCACCCCAACAGTCCTTGGAATGCGCCTGTGGCACATAAGTGGTGGACAAATACCAACTTCAGCAAGGCTTGGATGGCAGTTCTAATGTGTATATTACTCTAGTGATCTGCCTCTTTTCAGGTCAGCAGTTTTGCTCTGGTGTTCCAGTACAATCGATATAGCGAGAGCAATTATCCTTCAGTCAGTGCCCTGGGGACAGTCAGACACGTGGTATGGCCGCCTCCACAACACAGGTCTCCTCCATCTTTGTGCTGCCTTTATCCTTCCATGCCAGCGTTCTTGCATACTGCTGGAGCTCAATGAACAGCAGCAGTTTGTGGATGCCGTAGTTCACATCTAATTGGGGCTGCATGTTATTTGGAAATGTTTTTGAAGAGGGTGTGGGCCTTAAATTTATTTTTGGAGGCTAATATTGGCACCTATTTATTGATTCCCATCACCTGGGTGCTTTTATTTATTTTATTCATTTATTTACAGTTTGCTTGTTAGGTGCTTATACAGCAAGTACATTCTGTTTCAAAGTGCCCACAGGGCAACATGGAGGGGACGTGGGAATGAGAGACATTAATAAAGATATTAAATACAGTGGAGGGGGGAAAAATGACAAACCTACTATTCCTTGTGAGTATTCCGAATGTGCAAGTGCAGAAGGGACGCGGCAGTGGGAGCAGGTGCTGGGGTGCCTGCGCTTGTGAGTGATCAAGAGATGAAGTGCATGGTAAAATAAGTGCGAGCCTCCAGGGTGGAGGGTGTGCCAAGGCAAGTGTTGAGGATAGACAGAAGCTGGGGCGATTGACTGTGGGAGGTCAGAGGCCTGAGGATGCACAAGGGCCCTGGTACCAAATCAGAGCAACTGTGAGATTAGCAGATGTGAGAAGAGGGGAAGGAGGAGGTAAAGAGGAAAGTCTTGAGGAGCTTACAGAATTTAAGGAAGTCCTGCTCAAGGCGCAGAGGGAGCGGGAGGCTGTTCCGTAGACGGGAGCCAGCTGAGGAAAGCGATCAACCTCCTGCCTTCTGTTTAGCAAAGAGTTGGTTCCAGAGGAGCGCAGAGGTCTAGAAGGGGAATATTTAGTAGGCTAGAGTTGCAGATAGTGTGGTCCCAGGCCTCAGAAAGCCTTGTGGATAATACACAGGGATTTGACTGTAATTGTGAAGCAAACGGTAGCGAGTGAAGACGTTTTAGGGCTGTAGAGATGCGGTCCATGGGCTTGAGGCCAAGGATACGTCTCACTGCCCTATGCTGGATTAGCTGGAGGGACGCAGAGTGGTAGAAGGTAGATTCAGGAGGAGGCTATTGCAATAGTCCTGGAGAGAACCAGGGCTCAGGTAACATTGAACTTCTGGGGGAAGTGAGAAAAGATAGAATTCCTTTGAGAAGGAAGGGCTGAAAGTGGGACTTCTTGGCAATGTCCTGAGTGTGAGGGAGGAAGGAGAGAGAGAGAGAGAGAGAAGTCAAATATGACCCCAAGATTTCTGGCTTCAGAACAAGGAGCAGGGGGAGAGCCCATGGAGGACGGCCAGAGTGAAGGGAAGAAGGCGGGAGCAGGGGTCCCAATGGGAAGGATCTCCGTGTTGCTGGCATTGAGGCAGAGATCATTGGATGTGCACCAGGCCTGGATGGCAGATAGGCAGTCAGGGATGATGGAAGGTGCAAGAGGGTTGGCAGGAAGTTTTAAAAAAGAGTTGTGTGTCATTTGCATAACACTGGAAGTTGGGGGGGAGGAGGAGATGAGGAGTGCCAGCTGTGTGAGGTCGATGTTAAAGAGCCAAGGGGAGAGGATAGAACCCTGGGAATAGAACAGGTGGAGAAGGAGGTAGGAGAGGAGAAGATGCCCAAGATGACTTGGGAAGAGGTCAGCCAGTCCAGTGCCCGTTCCAAGATACCAAGGGTATCGTGCAGCCTTTGTATGAGGATGGAGTGGTTGACTGATTCAAAGGCAGAGGAGAGATCAAGTAGGATGAGCGCAGCTGAGGAGTTGGAATTCAGAGATGCGAGCAGTTCTTCACAGGTGTTCAGAAGAACATTTTCCATGCCTCTGGATGCTCAGAATCCAGTTTGATGGTCGTGGAGACCACCAACAAGTTCAGTGTGAGAGTTGAGTTGGGGCAAGGCAAACTTCTCCAGAGGTTTCCCCAGGAAGAGGGTGATGGAAATAGGGCAGCAGTTGGCTGGGCAGGTAGGTTCTGCTGTTTTTTTTTAAAGAGGGGGTGCACAAGGTAGTGCTTGAAGGAGGAGGGGAAGATCCTGTGGCAAAAGAGTGGTTGCAGAGATCAGGGAGTGCAGGGGCAAGAGAGCCAATGTTGTCCTTGATGGTTCTGGATGAGCAAGGGAAAACCTGTTTGGAGGAGACCTTCATGGAGCAGACAACTCAGGTGACTTCTTCAGGTGTGACAAGGGCGGAGGAGAAGGGGGAATGAGGTGGGTGAGGGGACAAAGAAGGCAAGAGGGTGTGGGATGGGTTGGTAGAGTGAGTAACAAAGCTGTTCAGAATGTCCTGAGTTCAGGTGGCGAAGTGAGGGGCCAGTGAGTTGCAGAGGCCCTGAGAAGGTAGAGGGGAGGAGGAGACTGCAGTGGGTTCGCTAGTTCCCGGGAGATTTGGAAAAAAGATTTTACCTTCAACTTTCACCTGAAGGTAACTTCACTGGATTTTGGGTGGAATTTACTGACTGCTTTAGGCAGTATTTCCACTTGTAATATGGCAGATTTTGCATTTGCGTTTCTGGCGGTAATCCCGCAGACAGAATTATGACCAAGGCCAATTCTGCTAATTTTTCTCTGAATTTCTGCCGGGGATAATTCACACAAGTTAAGTGAAGGATGGACATGGATGGACACGCACAGACACACAAACACGCACGATAGCATACACATAGCATACACATGTAAGAATCCCATGCCCAACATTTAGCTTAGAGAACGTACTGTCATTCTATAAACGGTGGGTGTCAGGGGAAAATGAAGATTGTATTGGGTGCATTCAAAAGGAATGTGATGCCTCATGTTGAAATGGTTTGGTGAGATCAAGAATTGTGAGATATTTATTGACACAATATAGAAGTGTTTTTAGAATGCCTAGTATCTTTTAGAGTATAAAATATATAAAGAAATGATTATGTATATGTATGCTTATGTGAATTGGCAATAATAAAATTCACATAGGCAGGCAAACTTGTGTTTTGGTTGACCAATTGTTTTTAAGCCTATTACATTGTAGTGGTTACCCTGGCATTAACCTGGAGACCACCTTTGTTCAGCTGGACGGCAATTCTTTTACATACGAATTTTGAGAGATCAGGGTCTATTTTCTTACCCAGAATTGTGTGGTGGGGTTGTAGATCGGAGACATTAAATTATTTATGTTACCCTCATGAGAGCCTATAAATTAAACGTAAAAACGCATACATGACATGAGGGACACAGCAACTATGTGCTAAAGTACAACTTTTCTTTTTTTACTGCGCACAGTGTATTCTACAAATATACTGTCAATCCTAACCACTACATTTATTAGTGTTAGGATATACTGGATAACAGAATATTTAAGGAAACATACAGCACTGCTAGGGGCCTGCGCCCGGATGGCCGCTGCCAACATGGCCCGCCAAAAGGGCATTGCGGCTAATACGCCATGCATAAATGGCCATGCCTAAAGGCCTGAGACAAATTCTCCTGTGCCACAGAGCTCTTTCAATTGCTCCTTATAAGCAATTCCAAGCAGTTGCACTCCCCGCGCGTGCTCACATAATAAGGTTACAAAAGCAAGTAGTAGGTTGTTCAATATCTTAATCACAGATCATGGAAGGGAGGAAATAATTCTAACTCCAAACATCTAGTTGCAAGCTACTCGCCATAAAAGGTCATTCACCCCCTCAATTCTAAACATACATGCAGCACACATTTTTTATTCAGTCAAAGTCAATTACTAGCCAAGTAGTGAGTGTGCATTTTGCACCCAGATAAAAAGAAAGAAATCAATGCAAGGTAGTCCATGGGTTTGCTGGATTCTTGCCACTACCTTTTAGAATATGTTGTCCTTGGAAATAAGCTCAGTTTCTTAACTTTTCATTGCAAGTACAAAACAAGCAGAAGCCTCTAGCAATGAAGATCGCCCAGGCTTGCATTGCAGGGTATTCTTGATTCTATTAAAGACACAGAGGCGAGCATTATGCTTTACTTTCTTTTATACTGCAACTCAGTGTCTGGGACCCTGTATGAGTAGCTGCCGGTCTGGGTCCCTTCTTCTTTCTTTTGGCAGCAAATTTCTGCCCGAATTCCTTAACACAATAACTTTTAAAACTTCAAAAACGTCTGCGTCCTGTCAGCTCCATCTTCCCTGACTGGGTAGTCAGGCCCCGCAGAAAAAAGTTCAGCGTAGAGGCTGGTCCAGAAGTAATAAACCTGCTCGACCTCTTCTCTCTCTATATCTCAGGTCGTCTTCTGCTCGTCCCCTACAAGAAAGCGAGAACAAAATTGTAGGGGTGGGAATACGCCTGTGGGTTTATACTTCAGCAGCATACTTTCAATCATTAGATCTTTCCTGCGTATTCTGGGTGGGATATAATGCTCGCCTCTGTGTCTTTAATAGAAACAAGACTATCCTGTGCTGTAAGCCTTGGCAACCTTCATTCTATGTCAAGACAGGAGGCAAGCATTATGCTTGTTCAAAGCTGTCTACCACCCTATTAGCCATTTGAGGGATAGATTTAAAATAAAATGTTTTAAAGGTCAACTCAGCAGACCAGTCGGCTGACTTCATAATGTCTTGTAATGACACTCCTGCTGCAAATGCTCTAGAAGCCATTGCTCCTCTCGCAAAATGTGCACCAAATTTGGATAGGTCTATTCCTGCCCAATGCATAACCTCTCGGACCCATCTGGCTATTGTGGCTGTAGTTACATCGTGATATGTGCTTCTACACTCTATAAGAAGCTGGGATACTCCTAATGGTCTAACACGGGTTGTCACTAGCTCGTAATCCTTTATACATTGTGCCACACATAGCTTATTCTTTTCAGGAAACTAGGGGTAGGAAATCAGTCTTGAATCGTAGTTTGTCCTTTTAGCTACACTGAAAGCTACGCCCTCTGGTTAGAAAACCTTTGTGTCTACATCTAAGGCTTTAACATTGGATACTCACCTACACGTCACTAAGCAGGGCAACACTGCTAGTTTTCCCCGCCGATATCTCTGATCTGTAAACTCTGAGTGTCCTGTAAGCGCACCCGTCGCGGAATCCATCGGCTAGGAAATTGATCATCTGGACTAAAAGGTGCTGAAATGGGATCAATACCATGTTCTGTGCACCACGGTCCCAAGCGGCGCCATAGCTCGGAATGGTGGATGTTACCCAGGAATCTCTAATGAAGTCGGCAGCGAGCTGCAAAATGCCTGGCAATTACCATCTCTTCCTGAAAACATGCATGCTATTAGGTGAAGGCGGCCCTCTTCTATTAGGGGGGGTGATTGGCCGTTTGGGCTGAGCAGAAGGTTCAGACTGTGAGGGATCATCCTCGGGAAATTCACAGAAAGTTCCATCACTACTGGGAACCAGGCCTGGCACTTCCACAGCGGGATTACTATCACTATCGCAAACTCTCTGCAGATTTTCGCTAAAAGCCTTGTTAGCATGATGAACGGTGGAAAGGCATAATGGACTGCTCCCGTCCACTGGTGCAAAATGTATCTGTCCCACCTGCACCCAAGTCTATTCTCCAGCTGAAGTACCTGGGAGTCTGAGCGTTCATCCTGGACGCAAAGAGATTGATGTCTAAGGGACCTCAAATCCTCTGTAGTCGCGCTAATATTTCTGGATGAAATCTCCAATCGCTGGATTCCACGAGATATCACGAGTTCCAGTCTGCTATAATGTTCTGTTTGCCTGGTAAGTATTCTGCCAATATTGTTATGTGATGTTGTAGGCAGTGGTGCCAAAAGTCTTTCGCTAGCTCGGCTAGCATTCTGCACGTGGTCCCCCCTAGCTTGTTTATGAACCGAGCAGACCATATGTTGTCAATCTTGAGTAGAGCTGGTTTTGCCCTTGGTAAAAGCATGCACAACGAAGGACCCTGCTAGGAGCTCCAGACAATGTTTCTATGTTTCCGCGTCTGGCTCCCCAGCCAGCTCTGCTCGCATCTGACTCCAATATTAAATCTGGAGTGTTGCCGAAAATTGTTCAGCCATTCCAAGCTTCCATGTTTGGAGCCACCATTGAAGTTCTGTCAGAGCTTCCTGGTCTAGAGTAACTAATTGGTGGTAACCTACTCCTCCCTGCAGGTGTCTGATCTTGAGTCGCTGAAGGGCTCTGTAGTGAAGAGGCCCTGGAAAAATCACTTGAATTGAGGCTGCTAATAGACCCACTATCCTGGCTAGATTGCGGAGAGAAATAAACCTCTTCGAGATGACTGATCTGAGCTCTTTTTTGATGGCTTTGTGGGCTGGGAACTCGAGAAAGGCCATTTTGGTGTCTACTATGAATCCTAAGAACTCTATTCTCGGAGTGGGCTGTAGCTCTGATTTTTGTACGTTTATAATGAAGCTGAGGGAGGACACCAGGGCGCAGATCCAGCGCACCTGATTCTGAAGAGTGACTTTGCTTCGAGGTAGTTCGAGGATATCATCTAGGTAGATGATAATCATGATCTCTCTCTCACTCTTATCGCTGCTGCCGCTGGTCTCGTTATCTTGGTGAAAGCCCAGGTGGCTGATGCTAGCCCGAACGGAAGACATGTGATGCGCCAAATCTCCTTGTTCCACCGAAAACGGAGGAATGTCTGGTGTTCTATCGCTATCAGAGTAGTGAGGTACGCGTCTCTGAGATCTAGACGCGCTTGCCAGTCTCCCGTCCGAAGGAGATCTCGGAGGAGGTGTATTCCTTCCATCTTGAAATGTCTGTACGCCAGCCATTCGTTCAGACTCTTTAGATTTATCACTGGCCTTACCTTCTCCCTTCTGTGTACTAGTAACATATTGCTGACAAAACACAGACCCCCTTTTTTTTTAAACTTTATTTATACATTTTAGTATTAAAGTTAATTTATGCCGGTACATTCCTCTTTGTCTCCCAGCCACCCCCCCCCTCCTGCCCGCCCCCGGATTGTGCGACGTCTTTTATTGTTTTTAAAGTTTTTCCCCTCCGATGCCTTGCGCCGTTCTCCGACTCTCAATTACGTACAGCTTTATGTTTTTACTCGATCATCTGATTGCCTTGGGGTCGAGGAGGTTGACGATTTGCCTTTGTTGTTGATCAAATATGCTATATAGGGGCCCCAGATGTCTGTTGGGCGTGCGTGTAGCGGCAATGTTTTAATAAATTCTGTGTCTATGTCTTGACAGTAGAGTACGTCTTTTGGCCATTTTCCTATTGTTGGCACTGGGCCCTGACCCCATGACATGGCGATTCTCTGATTCTCCTGCGTGCCAGCACGAGCAACACATTTGCCAGTTTCCTTACTGTAGTTGTTAGCTGCTTTGTCATTCCTAGTAGTGCTATTGTGGGGATGGGCCTTAGTTCCTCTCCGATTATTGCTTCTGTCTCTTGGAGGACCTGTGACCAGAACTGGGTTGTTGCTGGGCAGCTCCAGGTGAGATGGAAAAAGTCAGCTGCTGGTGTCTGATGTAAAAAATTAAAATGGATGAGCTTCAAGCGCGTGTTCAGTGCGACTTTCTGAGTCTGACGTGGTATATACTCCCACTCTTCGTCTGGGATGGGAGCCTGCAGCGCCCTTTCCCATCTCTCTTTTATGCATGTATTTTCCGGTGCTGTGTCTGTTATGAGAGATCTGTAAATTGACGAGACCAGTCTTCCCTCCCCCTGTGCCTGTATCACGCCGTGTAGCAATTGCCACGTTGGTGGTTGTTGTGGGAACGAAGGGAAGAAAGCCTGGAAGGTATAGCGCAGCCTAAAATACATGAATGTACGTTATGGCGGAGCTGCCTCTCTCATTGGCTTGTTGTGGTGTCATGAATGTTCCATTGACAAATCGCCTAGTGAGTGTACGTGTACTTTGTCGGCCCACTGGTGAAAAACCTTTTCAACTGTAAGGGGTATCCCTGGAATAAATCTAGCGGGAAGGAGGGGAGAAAATCTGGTTTGCACCCCATATTTTTGGGCGATTGTTTTCCAGATTGCATAAGTGGATAACACCACGTTCAGGGTGGTGTGGGGCACTGTTTGTTGGCTGATGATGACCGCTCTTAACAGGTTAGGTGAGGCTAGGGCACGCTCTATCTGGACATGTGGTCTAATGAAATGGGTGGAATACCAGTAGCTCAAGAATTGTGCCTGAGCGGCCCAATAGTAGAGTTCCAAGTCGGGAAGTGCCAGACCCCCTTGGACACCAGTAATATAAGTGTTGTGTAAGCCACCCTCGCCGGTTTACCGGCTCAGATTAATTCCAAAATGAGGCTCTTTATTTTCCCCAGGTAACGTCGTGGTATTAGAATTGGTATATTGGTAAACAGATAGAGAGGTTTAGGGAGAATCACCATCTTGACCAATGACGCTCTCCCCCAGAGCGTCAGTGGCAATGCTTTCCATCTGCCCACTTTGTCTTGGAGCGCTTTCAGCGTCGTCTCATAGTGGTCTTGGAAAATATTGTGATAGCTTCGGGATAAGAGAATCCATAGGTACTGCACTTGGGAGCTCTGCCACTTAAAGTTGTAGTAATCTGTGAAATTTCTGGTACTGGGGGTCAGGAAGAAGATGATTGATTTGAAGTGGTTAATTTTCAAGCCTGAGACTGTGCCAAATTTAATTATTTCATACATTGTGGGGTTCAGATTTTCATTGTGGTTCTGAATGAATAGTACTATGTCATCGGCATACAGGGAGATCATTTGTTTATGGGGCCCTATGGCAAGACCTCTGTGCAGTGGTCGTGAGCGCAGGCCTCATGCCAGGGGTTCCATCACCAGTGCAAATATTAGGGCTGAAATTGGGCATCCCTGTCTGGTTCCACGTTGGATTTTGACCTCTGCGGATTTCGTTGTACCAAGAATAATGGCTGATTGGGGTTTGTTATATAGGAGCGACACTAGTTTAACAAAGTGGTTCCTAAGTCCGAGTTACCTGAGTACCGCGAACATGAAGGGGCATTTGACTGAGTCGAATGCCTTCTCTGCGTCAAGGAGGACTGCGACTGCCTGGTGTGAGGGGTCGAGAGCCTCCATGGCTGCGAACATTCTCCTTATGCCGAACGTCGTGTTGCGGCCGGGTAAAAAGCCTGCCTGGTCAGCAAGCACCAGTGCGGGCATCAGGGGGAGTAGCCTGTTGAATAGAATTTTGGCGAGGATCTTATTTTCTAGATTTATTAAGGAAATTGGTCTATAGGACCCACATTCCTCTGGTGGTTTGTCTTTTTTGTACAGAAGGATTACGTTGGCTTCCCTCAGAATTTGTGGGAGAATTCCTGTTTCTGATGCTTCCTCATAAACTTTCAAAAGGAGGGGAGCTAGAGTGGGGGCGAATGCTTTGTAGAATTCCCTGGTCATCTGGCCCAGGGGCTTTGGTGTTGGGTAGACTTTTTAATCGTGTCTAGGATCTCTTCTATTGAGATGGGGTCATTTAGGGGTTCACGAAGTTCCCTCTCCACCCAGTATAATTCTGTGTCGGCAGGGTATTTGTGTAGGATCTCGGTGTCTATTGCGGACCCTGCACTGTAGAGCTTCTGGTAGAAGGCTCGGAACACTTCAACTATTTCTTCCTCGGTATGAACTAAAGTACCTTGTGTAGAGCGAACTCTTTCTACTAGGGTTGGTTTCCTGTCGGTGGCAATCAGGCGGGCAAGGAGGGCTCCAGGTCTTTGCCCCTCTCCGTATTGGTTAATCTGGTGGCCACGTCGCCAGAATTTCAGCTCACGTTCTGCTGTAGCCCTGAACTTCTGTATTTCTTCCTTGAGTTCCGCTTGAATGTGCAGTTGATTTGTAGAGGAGTACTGAAGCTCTAGGGCTTTCAGGCATTCTTCGCTGGCTGCCAATTCACGCCGTATTAGCTTTAATATCCCGTTTTCTTTAGCAATGCATACCGCCCTTATGTAACATTTCAATGTTTGCCATAGCGTTCCTGCTGACGGGACTGTGTCCTGGTTGAGGAGGTCCAGAAAGGATATGATTTCCTTTCGAAGTTTGGAAGCAAATACTTGATCGGTTAGTGCTCTGGGCTTAAAACGCCAGAGAGGTGTTCTTGGTTTGCCGTTAGGAATGTTGCATTCAAGTGTCACTGTGGCGTGATCTGAGAAGGTTCTCGGGGGGGATTTGGCATTTTCCCCATTGAAGTGTGCTTCGTGTTGAGACAAGAAGGTAGTCTATGCGTGAACTCGTGTGGTGGACCTCTGAGTGAAAAGTGTATTCACGGTTCTCCCAATTCCCCTGTCTCCAGATGTCGATCAGATTATACGCTCTGCATATCTCTTGCACTTGGAGGCTGGCTTTGGCCGGTTGGGCCGTTAGGGCCTGTGATTTATCTTTCTGTGGGTCTAGATGTGTATTTAGGTCTCCACCCCAGATTGTGGTTGCGGTGTTGGATTGCGTAAGATGGTAGAGCACCCAGTCAAAGTTGTTTGCCCCGTCTACATTGGGGCCATAGGAGTTCACAAATATAAACTCCCTCCCGGGTATGACTCCCTGCACCAGGAGGGCTCTACCCTCAGTGTCTTTTTCCACTTTTATCATGCGAAAACTGGCTATTTGTCTTATGAGGGTGGCCACTCCTCTGACATACGATGAGTAGGAGGAAAAGTAACGATGACAGCCCCAGTATCGAGCCCAGAGATGCTCTTTGTGCGGTAGCAGGTGAGTCTCCTGTATCATAGCCACGTCCACGTTGTGTCGCTTGAAGTATTGCAGAATGTTTCTATTTTTGGACGGTATGTTACCTCCTCTGATATTCCACGTTGCTACCTTGAATTTGCTAGATGATTTTGTTATTCATGGCGCAGAGTTTGTGCGTAGTGACCAGCAGCAGTTCAGCAACCTCTGTGGGAGCCTGCTTGCGCTTGTTTGACTTGATCTCCGGGGATGTAGGGGCGTGGTGGCTTCGGGGGTGGGGGCTGTCCGGTATCTGCCCATAACACTTCTATTAAACAGTACCTTTCACGGACAACCCCCAACTCGCCTGTTCGATAACCCCCCCAAATAAATTTTATGTTGCTGCGCATGGGGCGCTAGCGTCCTTGCAAGGGTGGAGGCTCCCTTCTCAATCTGCGTGTAATCTCCTGATGCCGGGCGTCATTGGGTTATAGTGTTGGTGTGCTGCTTGTTCGAGGTTCATGGTGGGTTTCTTTCTGCCCGCTCTCTCCGGGGCGCCCCAGGGACATTATTGGGGACCTTACAACCTGTCTGTCGAGAAATAGGCTGGCGTCTTCTGATGAGTTGAAGAAGTGGACTTTTCCTTTGTGCTGGATTCGAAACTTTGCGGGGAAGAGCATTGAGTATACTATTTTATTCTCACGCAGTCGGCGTTTGACTGTTGCAAAGGATCTCCTTTGGGCCTGGACATTTGGGGAGAAGTCTGGATATATTTGTATGGCGTCTCCGTCGTTTTGCAGGTTGCCTTTGTCCCTAGCCAGCCTTAGTATTGTGTCGCAATCTTTGTAATTCAGCAGCTTGGCTATGATCGGGCAGGGAGGTGCTCCCGGAGTGGGTTTAGTTGAAGGGATCCTGTGTGCCCTCTCTACAACGAATAATTGTGATAGAACTGAGCTGCCAAAGAGGTCTTTGCATATTTTTTCTATGTGGTCTTCCATCTTGTTGTGCGTTTGCTGTTCTCTGACTCCGACCACCCTTATATTATTTCGACAGGAGCGTCCCTCCAAGTCCTCATTCTTGGTCATGACTGCTTTCATTTGGCCTTCCAGTGTTGACACTCTCTGTGTTAGTGACGCTGCTCCGTCATCTAGGTCTGAGACTCCCTGTTCGACGTTGTCCAGTCTGTCTCTGTGTTTGTCGAGGAAATGTTGGAACAAATCCACCTTGTACGATAGCAAGTCGATCTTGCTGTCCAAGTTGCCAATCCCTGTTTTTAAGTCCATTAGGATCTCACGGATACCCACCTGTTGTGGTTGGTCTCCTTCTGAGCTCGTGTTGTTTTGTGGGGATTCTGGGTGACTTTCTGGCCTTCAGTTTTTAGGTGCAGGCCCTATATCGAAGTTGAGCTTCCTCTGAGATTTGTCAGATTTACCCATGTTGTTGTTTGCTGTGGAGTTTCCCCGTTTGGGCAGATGTCGGTGGTCGCGGTGCACGGTTACGCTCACCTGGTCTCCACAGGGGCGCCGAACGGGACTAGCTGGTCTGATGTTAAGTGGTTTCACGTACCCCCCCTGAATCCCGCTTCCGTCACAAGGTGCGCCTAAAAGATTAAATGAAATGTTACCGAACTGTAAGGTGGAAGGCCTACTCTCGCCTCCCGTGGCCTTCTAATACACCCCTCTGCTATGCCTCACCTTAGTTTTAAGAATGGCAGGCTCTCCATCCTGCAACAGTATGCAGGGGTGCGTAGAGTTCAAGGATCTAGTTACTTCACTGATCCTGTAGAGTTCCAGACAACATTGACTCAAATGGGTAAGTCTTATACCAATGATATGGTTTGCTGTAGAGTTCAAATTGCCCAAGTTTACGTCTGTGCCTTTTTCCTATAGGTTTCCCTTTGGTGCAAAAGTATGAAGAAAGCGGAGTTGTTTTTCCAAGGTAAGTTCACACCAGCGTTCTGTGTTAAGTCTTTATATGCGCTATTGTCCTGCGCGACTGACCTGTTGTTCTTTGTATTTTTGCAGGTGCTGTATCTCCAGGATGGATCGCGCGGTGAAGCCTTGCGGAGCCGCTAGGAAAAGCAGCCTTCAGGTGAGTAATTGCGCTGCGTAAGAATTAAACGTCCAATGCGGGCTTTTCCCAATGCGCAGCTAACCTGGTGTTTTTTTCTTATGTTCAACAGGTGCGGCGACTCCGGAGCAGCGGGCGAATGATGGTGGCGGTCGAGTGATGGTGCTTCGCTGGATCGCCGGAATGAGCAGCTCTCAGGTAAATATTAACAATGAGCAGGATAGCGATGTGGATTTCTTGGTATGCGCGGCTAACCTGATGTCTTTCTTTTTCAGCTCAGCAGACGAAGACACGGAGCTTCAGGTAAGAGTCTAATTCTGTTTCTTCACCTTTCTCTTCCTTCCTTTGCAGGTAGCCTGAGAAGGACTGGACGGGCGTAGCTAAAGACTGGCCTGAAGGTATCAGGCACAGTGAGCGTTACGCTGCAGGAGTGCAGAATGACGCGAAGCGTGTTCTGTACTGAGGGCGTAGTCCCCAGGTAAAGTAGTCCCAGCAACCACACCCTAGCAAATAGTTCCCCAGGCAAGTAGTCCCTTCAGCCTGCCTCAGACTGGTCCACACGTGGTTCACTTATTTTTAAACTTGCCATATTGGTGATGGCACCATGAGCCTGGCACCAACGGCGCCAGGACCGAGTCCAGGAAGCCCCCAAGGCATCCTTTGGGGCTTTAAAGGCCCCCATGGATGCCAATGCCCTGGGCAGATTGGTCTGCACCTGATGTCTGGGAGCATAAACCATGACAGCACCAGGACCGGTAAGCACCGGCTTTTGTGCCTTGTTCAGGAGGGGGCTCTGGGCGGCTGGTCACCTGGTGTTCCTTCTATGGCCCTGTAGTACTGCTGGTGGTGTGACTTCAACTATCAGCCCTGTGGTCTGCTTGCCATGGAAGTTATTCAGTAGGGCGTTGTGTCGGTGTTATAAGGTTAGGCAATAGTGTTCTTAAGGTCGGTGTGTTATCTAGTGACACCCGCGGGGCGCGAAAATGAGGGCTACGGGAGCCCTGTTCAAGTATGGCAGATTTTGGGTCGTGTCGCCGCCGCCCAGAGTCGATGTTTCAGAGGTGCCTCCATTTTCCGCCACTGCTGCGCTGCTGCTTCCTCTAAGCAGAGCCCGCAGTTACCTCGGGCTGCCGCTACATTTGTCTCCTGTGCTCCATGCGGCGAGAGGGCCCGGGCTCCGCCCGATGTCTAGCGTTTGTGGGGTTGATTACTGTTGGGCGTGTGGCGTGCACGTCTTGTGTCGCTGCCCCCAAAGTTTGTTTATGGATGTTGTTACGATCCAGGGGGGGTGCCTCTGAACTTGTCAGCATACTCATGTGCCTTCCCCGCAGCCAGGCGTTTGTCTCCCCTCTGGCAGGGGGGATGGACCGCCCAGTTTTGTGGCCCCCTCTTCTCACCTGGTGTATGCTGATCTCAGCTGCGGCTGGGTGCAAGGGATGGGGGGAGCAGGACGCCGCGAAGAGGCTGCCCGGACCTGCTATGTTGCTGCGGGATCGCTCCGGGTTGCCAATCACATCCTCCCCAGCACTTACTAGGCGCCTTTCCCCGCGGTATGGCCACGCTTCTCACCTTTCAGGAGTGGGTCTGAGGGGGGACCTCAGTCTCGGGCGGGATTGGAGCGTCGCCTCCCGCTGCCGTGTTGTGGTACCGCCTCGGCTCTCACTGCCCGTTCCACGGAGGGCTGGGGCGAAGCTAAGCTGCGTTCCCTGCACACCACAGTCCCCCGACCTCGCCAACTGGGCGGAAACTGGACCGCAGCAGGAGTTCAATGTGGGTTGAGGCTTGCCGGTCTGCTGGTCTGCTGCTGAGTATGTCCAAGGGCCACTTGCGTTTCAGAGGGCGCGGCCTGCTGCGAGTCCGGCTCCAGCGCCTCGATGTCCCGGCTACTCGGGCCCTCTGGGTCCTTTTTCTCTCCGATTTCTGCGGGCTCTGCAGGTGCTCAGTCAGTTACTTGTGTCCCGCCTCCATATCTGGGACAGATATGCATCAGTTTCGCAGCGATTAGCCAGGATTTATAAGGGAGTCTCCTGGGAGCTCACGGGAGAGCCGCCATCTTGGTTGGCCCTCTAGCGCCCTCCACTCAGACCCCCTTGAGTATCGCGCTTTATCGCGTTATTGTCTGATAGCTTGCGTAACTCGTCCTGAAGTTGAGCTAGCTCTTCCTGGGGCATGTGTACTGGCTCAGGCTCTGCTCTCGGAGTAGGAACACCTGAGAAATCTAGATATAGGCCTGCTACAGCTTGAAGCACCCATGCATCACTGGGCAGCTTTTGCAATTAGCACAAAAACAAGAGGGTTCTCCCTCCCACTGTTGGGAAGCTTGCAATCTGGGTACTCAACACCTGCAGCGCTCTGTCTGTAGGCGCCTCTTCCCCTGCGTCCTCTGGGGAATCGTGATCTGGCTAGGAAGAATGCATCCTGTTGTCTACCTTCTCAATATTGGGCTCGAGGTCCTTGGGGTCTTCGGTGCATGTTAGAGCGACTGAACGATCGACCCTGATGTCGCCTTGTCCCTCCAAAAATGTGGCCCGGAAAAATCTTCCGTATGGAACTCTGATCTTTCTCTAAAGCCGAGTACGTGCCCACAAACTGCGCCATTGCTTTGGCGAATGCCTACCTGTAAAGCAAACGCTTTGCACCCTCACCTGCTTTGTACAAATCTAAATCGCTTAACTTGCTGTCAATTTTGAGTAGCACTCCTCTTCTTCTCCCTGAGGAATGTGCATCAACTGGGGCTCCGGTGTCTTTAGTCCATTATTTTAGCTAAAGGATCTGCTAAGTCTAGAAGCTTATCTTGACAACCCCTCCAAGCGCAATCAATGCCCTTGCGAATATCTCTGGCAGTCTGTCACGAACGCCACCATCTTGGGGTCATGATCAGAAGTGTCTGTTACTTTCCCGGGTAGATCGGGACTTGGACACTCTGCTCTCATTCTGGAGTGAACTTCTCTATCCAGAGGCTTTCTGGTGTGCTGGGACATGTATAGGGCCACTCTAGGTGGCAGCACCAACTCTGTAGATGTGGGGTGCCAGATGGCCTCTGAATCGAACAGGTAACCCATATTATCCTCCTCTTCTGGAGCTGGGTCTTTGCCGTGGGGTTCTGTGAGGGTCTCATCCTGCTCTTCATCCCCTGCGTCATCAGGCAAATAACTGCCATCTTCATTCACCAAATTAGTCACCCCTGGGGTAGGGGGTCGTGGGTGAGGCACTGCCAATTTCAGCAAGAAGGCTTTCTTGAGCCTGCTGACAGGATCAACCACCTCTTGGGGTATTGTGTTAGCCCCTTCCTTCTAGCATGGATGTAATTATATAATTCTGTGGCATGCCTTTTAGCCCCCACCCCCATCCTTTGGAGGGAGGGTGGGGGGGGCCAATAATAAATTGTGTAATGGGCAGCACAAGCCCAGCAAGGCTTGCACTGTCTCATTACATAATGCAGAAATCCCTGGCTGGCCTGACTCAAAGTCAGCAACCGCCAGCCAGGGTGCTGAACTGGGTGTTGCAGGGCCTGGCGCCTGTGCTTTCACGCTAGCAGCAGCACTTCCGGGGGCCAGCGGCACAGAGCATCGCTTTCCGGCTTCGTGTTTGTGCAACACACAGACAGGAACTAGGAAGCTCATTCAGCTTCCTGGTTTCTGTCTGGAGGCACGTAAGTGCGAAGACGTTAATTCGGTGTAACGTGAGACGTGGCCTGGGCGGCATTTGAAAGCAGAGCAGAGGTACTTTTTTAAAAAAAAACATGTTTTTAATTGAGTTTGTGTATGTTTGTTAGGGAGCTCTGTCCAAGCCCTCTGATGCAAAATACATGCAAACTTCCTAATTAGCATATGGATTGCACCAACAGAAGTGACTTCACAAAAAAGGACATTGCAAGGCACATCATCAGTCTTTGATACTTAGAGACACCATGGAAGTGACTTTAGAATAAGTTGCCATAAATAAGCCAAGTGACAAATAGCTTTGTGGTGCAAAGTACCTACATTGCATTATTGTTATATGTGGAGCAACTCTATACTCATTAGGCTTTTCCATTATAATAGCATGATACATTAACATAAGCTTTGAAGTGAATCAGAATCACTTACAGAGCTGCAGATGAGGCACAATATGATTAAATGATTTGCTCGGGATCACATACTTGGTTAAATGGTGAAACTGGGATGTGGACAATTTAAGTGCCCGTGCACATCTTTCCAGGCTTAACAGATATAGATATTTATTAAGGTCTTGGTTTACATTTCATGTGCTTATTATTTATGTAATACATATAATTATGTATAGCAATGCATTGGAAGCAAACCACATTACATATTAAACTAGCCATACACTATATACATTGTCATGGAAATATGTTGAGCAATGGGAGTAGGGCTTTAGTTTCATTCTCCCCATTCTGCATGCAAAGCCACAATAGCATCATGCACATTAATGTGAGCCTAACAAATCCTCCTTGGGTTTTAAAGCCATAGTCATTATTTTATAAAGCATGCAACATTATGCACCCTTCTCACTTCTGATCACTCCCTCCCATTCACATTTCTAAAGGGACAAAGGTCCCTGCTAATAGTACCCCCCTTCCTCCTGTCAGTTCCTAATGGCTCACATTGTAAAACAGAGCAACGTGAGGACCCTCTGCTGTCCGGAGATCCTTGGGACATTGTCCTGGCAGCGGGACACCTCTACCATTCAGAACAAGAAAGGTGTTCCGCTGCCAGGACAATTGCTCAGCACACATTGTCCTGCCAGCGGGACACCTTTGCCATTGGGCGCCCTCTCTGAGGTGCCGAATGGGAGAGGTGTCCCAATGACAAATGTCCCAGTCTGGCTCTTAAAAGAGCTACGGGGGGAGGGTAACTTGACCACCCCATTGCGAGTCTCCCGCTCGGTACTCCACTGCTTGGACCCATTTCAACACAGGAAAACATACCTTAATTTTAATCAGTCAGAATCTCGTGTAAAAAATCAGCACGTAGACATATAAGGTGCTGCGCAGAACCCAAGTTTGGAGATATATGGCATTTAAAAATCTATACCAATTATACTTGGTCACCCACTGCACTGCATTAAACAATGGTTTCTGCCTTTGAATGAAAGGGAAAATCAGGCAAATTGCTGATATTCCAGTGAATCTGCTCCTTTCGGCCATGGCTTTATAGTTCAGCAAGTCAACGTAGCCCAAAATTTCAGGTATCAGGGGGTGATAAAGTCTGGTCTGCTCAATGGACGTTGCACCACTGTTTCCATGTATTATTGTAAATGTACATATAAATGTTGCATGCGCACAGTGTATGTCAGTGGAGGTGCTGGGTGCATTTGTGTGTGAGTGAGAGTGTGTGCAAGCATATGTGTGTTGACCTTTGTGTCTGAATGAATGATAAATAATGCATTGTTTGTATGTTCAAGTGTAATTAAGTTTGTGAATGTTATGTTGTTTCACTGGGTGCATGGCAAGCCAGCTGAAGGTACGTGTGGGCCTAATTGAATTTTAAAGATACACCACCATTTTTATGAAAGTTATAACAGAGCGTCAGCAATGGACTCTTGTGGTGTAGTAGTTTAGTGTTATCCCTCAGGGATTTAGGTTGTTTGACCGACGTACAAAATCACGGTGGAATTAACCGGGTTAATTTTCGCTGCAAATACGTTTTTACCTCGGTACAAAAAACCAATCCCATGCCCCCTCAAACCGCCAGTACACCCATAAACTCCCCCACTTACCTTTTCTCTATCCGCTGCCTCTCCTGTAACTTGCAGCATCAGATCCATCCCTTTAACGCTGGTGGGATATGACGCTTCTTTTTTTCGTTGAGTTTACTGCCACCAATGCTGAGGAAGCGAGGGACTCCCTGCAACCGCCAAAGCCAAAAATACTGAACATGGGCTGAGGGGGGCCACCCTTGCAACCACTGCTCTTCATGTTCGGTAGCTTTGGCTTCAATCTAATGGTGGTGACTGAATTCGGTCAAATCTACCATTCAACCAATTTTTTTTTTACAATTTGGCCAAAACGATCCCTCAGAGCCACCATCCGCCCTCTCTTCACCCCACCCCTTTCCTTAAATTGTCATATCCCCCCAACATTTTCAGCAAAGTTACTCCACTGCCTTCTCGTCTCATTCTTGAAGCATCTTGATCAGTTTTCTGTTTGACAAGCATAGCTTTCAGGATCTGCAGTCGCTGTGTGAGAGGCTGCACTCCCTGTGACACAGCCACAGACAGAAAGAGAGTCTCCTAGGACTCTCTTAAAGCTGAAAGATCGGTCTGTATCACCTTCTGTGGGCTCTTCTACCCACTTCTCGTCACTCCATTCTGGGGAGGTACTGTGTGAGGCCCTTGTGCACTTATTCAGCCATGATTGCCTGGGCTGCTTCGACAAGGCAAGCTGTTAGTGGACTATCAGCCTGTGCACTGAGCTACGTTCCTTTTTTTTCTTTTTCTTTTAGAAATGGAGATGGCGTACGCTGAGAACTGCTCCATGGGTGTTGCTGCGAACACTCCGGCGCTGTTATAATCCTTTTAATGGAATGCGGCTGAGTATGCTCAATCGGAGCATTAGAATGAGGAGGCTAAAGGATGCCGGGAATTACGTGTCACGTCACCTACTCCTCTGGGTCCTAGTGCCCCTTATTTCGATGCTGCGGCTACGCAGCTAAGAAGAATGAAGAGGGTGGGTCTGGCTGGCTATTGAGAGCGCATTCACTCGCGCCTCCGGTCCTGACCCTCTGTTAAAGCACTCCGAGATGAGGCGATTGCTAAGAAAAAAAATTCACAACAACATGAATGAGCAGCGTGCGTACAGTGGTTCTAGGGAAAAGAACCGGAAGGGAATAACAGACAGTAGAAAGCAAACGATTGCAATTACCTACGTTTGACAGCCCCGCTTGGGGTAACATTCACCAAATTATCACCATTATGAGGAAATTCACATGCAATACACTACATAGCAACATTTTTTGGAGAAAAATCTCTACACTGATCTTGTGAACTGCAGCAAAAGAAAGAGGAAGGGACCCAGACCGGAAGCTACTTATACAGGGTCCGAGACACTGAGAGGTGGACAGAGAGTGCCTCAGGGCTACACTGGTCAAGAGGCTCATGGCAATTTGTAGTTTTGCGTTAAACTCTTTAACTTTTTTCGTTTGATTCAGAAGAATTAATCCATTCGAAGAACAGGTTACTTACCCCAGGTAAAGTTCTTTCGACCAGAAGTTCCTCCCACGTATTCCTCATCTTTGATATTCAATATCCAGCTTCAGCTGCTTCGGAAAAATTAATTCGGCAGAGGCCGCTGTGCGTCGATGCAGTCGAATCAGTGTCCCTCGAGTATGATGTCATCGAAGGCATGTATAGCATGCGCATCACCCATTGGCTTCAGTTCTGTTTTTCTTAGAGTAGAGATACCTGCATAACCACAGAATTGACCATACTCAACTTTGAAGGAGCGAAAGCTACAATAGCATGGGAAATTCTACTGCAGGGTGGGTTGATAGACTCCCAAAGCAGTGTTTGATTTGGTGGAGGGAGTAAGAATTTAGTTTTTAATGTTTTTCATGAACCGAATGCAGGACAGCTTTCCCAAAGCTTCCATCCTGACCGAGGGAAGACTCAAGGCAGTAATGCTTGTGAACGTGTGAATAGTAGACCACGTCACTGCCTCACAATTATTTTTAATCAGTTAACCCCTTTGCAGGGCTGCAGAGGTAGCCATGCCCCTGGTGGAATGGGCCCTTAATCCCTCAGGAGGATCCTTGCCTGCCATTCTGTAACATTCTGGAATTGCCAGTATGGTCCACCTGGATAAGGGCTGTTTAGTAACAGCCTGTATAGCCAATGAAAAGCTGATCATCAATACAAAGTTTTGATAGCCTATATATGTAAAAGCTCAAAGCTCTGCGTGGGTCCAACCCATGTAATCTCTCCTCCTCTTTGCCGGGATGAGGTGGAGGATTCTGTAACATTCTGGAATTGCCAGTATGGTCCACCTGGATAAGGGCTGTTTAGTAACAGCCTGTATAGCCAATGAAAAGCTGATCATCAATACAAAGTTTTGATAGCCTAGATATGTAAAAGCTCAAAGCTCTGCGTGGGTCCAACCCATGTAATCTCTCCTCCTCTTTGCCAGGATGAGGTGGAGGATAGAAAGAAGGTAAAACAATGTTCTGCCCTACGTGAAGATCAGAAATTATTTTGGGTAAAAACAAAGGCTTAACCCTCAGAACAACCCTATCCTTATGGAGGATAGTAAAGGGTGGCTTGGATGAAAGTGCCTGCAATTCACTCACTCTACGGGCTGATGTTAAAGCTACCAAGATAATTGTTTTAAAAGTTAACAACCTTAATGGGCATGAATGTAAAGGTTCAAAGGGTGCACACATGAAGTTTCAAAACCGGATTAAGGTCCCAAACTGCAACCTGGAAGGGAGATGGGGGGGGGACACATTGGTGAGCCCATTTAGAAATAGTGTTGCCAGTGGAATTTTGAAATATGAACATTCATCTGATGAGTGCTTAAAAATGGATAGCACAGCTAAATAGCCTGTAATAGTTCCAATCTGGAGCTCCAGATTGGCTAAGTATAGTAGAAAAGGATAACACCTTCAGTGTTTTGCACAGAAAAGGGTCTACTTTCTTGACTTTGCACCAGTTGCAGAATTTGTTCCAACGGCAACAGTACAAGGACTTTGTTGCTGGACTTCTGGTCGAAAGCATAATCTCCATTACGTCATCCGGGAGGTCCCAATTGTTATATCTCAGGCTTTGAGAAACCATGTGTGATGGCTGAATGTCTTGACCTCTGGATGGAGAACCCGATCCTCCTCCCTCGAGAGAAGATCCTCTCTTATTGGAAGACGTACTGGAGGGCAGATGGACATGTCCAGAAGGTCTGCATACCACGCCCTCCTGGCTCTATCCGGGGCAATTAGGATCATGCGTTTCCTGAACTTTCTCAACCTCCTGATCACGTAAGGAATGACGGGGACTGGAGGAAATGCGTACAGGAGTGGAACTCCCAGTCCACTATGAACGCGTCTCCTAGAGCTCCTCTTGGAGGAAATTCCCAGGAGCAATACAGTTTGCACTTCCGGGTGACACTGGTTGCAAACAGATCCACTTGTGGCGTTCCCCAAAGGGTGAAGATCTCTTGCAGGACTTCCTGAGCTAGTTCCCACTCGTGGGAGACTGCTCTGCCTGCTCAAAGCATTTGCCACTGTGTTCTCTTCTCTGGCTAGGTGAACTGCTGATAGAGAGATTCCTTCTTGAAATGCCAAGTACCAGATCTGCATTGCTTATATGCACAGTGGTAATGACCCTACACCTCCTCTCTTGTTGAGGTAGTACATGGCCACTGTGTTGTCCGTCATTATCAGAACATTACTTCCCGGCACAGAGGGAAGAAAGGCCTTCAGCACGAGTCTGATTGCCTTCAGCGCCAAAAGATTTATATGTAGTGTGGACTCCAATGAAGACCAACGACCGCTGACTGTCAGATCATTGGTGTGGGCTCCCCACCCCGTGAGTGTGAGGCGTCCGTCAATACTGTTATCTCCGGCCATGGTTGCCAAAAGCTTTCGCTCTTCAGAATATTGTCCTCGCAGGCCACCACAGAAGATCCTGTGCGACCCTGCGTGGAACCTGAAGTAGGTCCGACATGTTTCCTGAGAATTGGGACCATTGTGTTCTGAGGGCCCACTGAAGGGATCTCATTCTTAGGTGGGCCTCTGGCACCAGAAAAATGCAGGATGCTATGAGGCCGAGCAACCTCAAAATAAATCAAAGGCCGGGAGATGCTGGGCACTCTGAAACTTGGAGACCATCTGCAGAATGTCTAGAACCCTCCCCTTGGGTGGCAAGCTCTTTCCCAAGGATGTATCCAGAACCACTGCAATGAACTGAAGCTTTTTAGAAGGTGTCATATGAGACTTCTTGTAATTGGGGGAGAAGCCCAGTCTGTGAATAGAGTGGCAGGTCATGCTGAGATGATGCAGGACTTGTTCGGGAGAACACACCCTGATCAGACAATCATCCAGGTAGGGGTAGATGTGAATCCCCCTCTCCTGAGACTCGCTACCACCACCGCCACCAGTTTGGTGAAATCCCTTGGAGCGGAGGATAGCCCGAATGGCACAACTCGAACCTGATAATGAGAACCGCCAACGGTGAACCTCAGGTATTTTCTGTGCTTGAGATGTATTGGCACATGAAAATAAGCATCCTGAAGGTCCAATGACACCATCCAATCCTGGAGTTGAAGGGCCTGAAGGATCTGAGAAAGCGTGACCATCTTGAACTTTTCCTTCCTGTGGAACTTGTTCAAATATCTCAAGTCCAAGATGGGTCTCAGTCCTCCGTCCTTCTTGGGTTTTAGGAAATATGGTGAATACCATCCCTTGTTCCTCTCCGCTAAAGGCACCGGTTCTATAGCGCCTTTCTCTAGCAGGGTTAGAATTTCCTGCACAAGGAGCGGATCTGGATTCCTCAAAGAGTGGCTCCCTGGTGGATTGCTCTGAGGTCTCTGAATGAAAGGAAGGCAGTACCTGTGGGCTATGGTTTCCAATGCCCAAGCATACAAAGTAATGTCTCGCCATTCTTCTAGATGCTGAAACAGTCTGCCTCCCACTGGTGATCTGTGACTCAAGACCTCAGAGAGGGTTTGAGGCGGCTGATGCAGTGGCTGATGGTAAAGATGCTCCTGCTTGAGAGGGATTCGCACCTCCCCCTCGTCCACCATGAGGGAATTTTCTTTGGCCTCTTTGACCAGCCATTCCTCTCGCTCTTCCAACTGAGGAGTAGTAGCAAAAAGATCTACCCCTCCAAGGCTGTCCACCGGGGCAAAAGGGCTGAGGGTGCCTAACAGTGGCACCTAAAGATTTGGCTGCCGCCTTAGAGGTCTGCAACTTCTCAAGGCTTTCGTCAGCCTTGTTGCCAAAAAGTTGAGACCTGTTAAAGGGCATGTTGAGGAGTCTGGATTGCACATCCGGTTCAAAACCCGACTTCCTCAACCACGCAAATCTGCATATTATATGTTATGTTACTTTGCATTTATATAGCGCCTTATATACCATTGGTATGGTCTGAAGGTGCTGGTAGGTTGAACGCCCTTGGGAACCGAAGTTCAGATCAGTAGAGAGAGTCAAAAGATGCGTGTGAGCACCGGGTATGTGTGCAGCTTGTGCGATATCCGTGTAGTAGCTGCTTCTTAGCATTAGGTGTGGCGATTGAGGGATCAGGAGAATGTGTTCGTTCAGGCAGGTTTTATCCAGAACGGCTGCGCCTGCATTAGGCCTGAGGAGAACGCCTGGCTGGGGGGTGTGAGACCAGCAGTGTCACCTTAGAGTGATGTGGAGTGAGCGGCGGATGTTACTATGAGAACAGTTATACCGAATGGTGTCATAGTATCTCTGTGTTCTAGTTGAGTGGTGATGTAAGGGAGAGGGTAAGCATGGTGGTGTGATATGATGAGTTATATGCACTTTCAAGTTTTCTTTGCATTATAAACCATACTATATACGTCACGCAGTTCTATGCGTTCCAGTCCGTACCGAGGATGGACACCTATCAGTTCTATGTATTCCAGTCTGGTCTAATGCATTCTGGTTCGCGGTCTAGTCAACTCAGTGCATGTGCTCTTGTCCGCCACCCAACTGTCCACATGTCCACCCCACGCATGCACTCTTGACAGCGTCAGGCATGCACTCTTGACAGTGCCAGGCATGCACTCTTGACTGCTTCAGCCTCTCCATACACACAACCAATGCATACATTGATCCGTTCCATACGCCCATCCGTTCCATACGCCCATCCGCTCCATTCGCTCCATACACTCATCCGCTCCATACACTCATCCGAACCATACACCCACGTGCTCCATACCCCATGCGCTCTATAAACCCCTGCATTCAATTCCACGGTCTGCTCCCGGCACTCATCCGCTCCCGGCACTCATCCGCTCCCGGCACTCATCCGCTCCCGGCACTCATCCGCTCCCGGCACTCATCCGCTCCCGGCACTCATCCGCTCCCTGCACTCATCCGCTCCCTGCACCCATCCGCTCCCTGCACTCATCCACTCATCCACTCCCTACCCTCATCCAGTCCATACCCTCATCTAGTCCATACCCTCATCTAGCCCATATCCTCATCCGGACCATATCCTCATCCGGACCATGCCCTCATCCGCTTCCTACACACCTTTACACCCTACATTCGCCCGGTCAATACAATCGTCCGCTCAGGCGGTAAACATACTCTCCGCACTTCCGCATTCATTAGTTATCCAGATTCGTTGGTTCTACTTACTCATCTGCTCCACAAACTCATCTGTTTTACACATTTATCCTGTTTTCGCTTATCTGTTGTGCACATTCATCCGGTTTGCGCATTCTTGCCTTCTATTCGCTTCTCTGAAATTTCCACGGCTCATCCGCGTTACGCACTCATCTCTTCTACGTACTCACCTCTCTATGCACTCACCCACTCTGCGCACACCCCCATCTGCGCACATTCGCCAGGACTGTAGAATCGTCCGTTCAGACATTAAACGCACTCTACGTACTTCCGCTTTCATCAGCTGTCCAGACTCGATTGGCTCTACTTTATTCATCTGGGATTTACATGCTCATCCGTGTTACGCACTCACCCCCCCTGCGCACGCACCCCCTCTGCGCACGCACCCCCTCTGCGCAGATACCCCCTCTGCGCACATACCCCCTCTGCGCACATACCCCCTCCAACGTACTCATCCGCTCCACTAATTCATCCCTTCTTTCCACTTTCATAGGGCTGTTGTTGGTCTGTTTTGGGACAGTATGGTGCGGGTTGGTTTTATGGGAAGAGCCAGGTTTTCAGCAGTTTGTGGAAAGACATTAAGTCCTCAGTTACGCGGATGTGGGGTGGGAGTGAATTCCATAGCGTGGGGGCCAAGGCTGAGAATGATGCGCCGCCTAGCCTGACTGAGTGCTAGTAGCTAAGGCTCTGCTGATGCTGTCAGCAGAATCCAGGCCCGACTGGCTTCTTTGCCGTCTCTAACAATAGCCATGAACTTGTCTCTGTCCTACCCCTCAGGAATGTGCTCTGCCGCCATGGAAATGCAGTCCCTTAGAGTGAATGAGAATTTTGCAAGGGTGCATGTGGAGTTGGCAGATTTGAACGCCATACTCCCTGCAGAAAATACTTTCCTTGCCCATCCATCTACTCTCTTGTAATCCATATCTGGAAGGATAGTAGGATAAGCTGCCTGCTTTGAAGTTGCTCCAGATTCTCTGGAGTGGGGTGTTTAGACAGATAGTCGGTGTCACTACTGGAAGGGCGGTATTTTTTGGTCAGATTTTTATTCACTGCAGGATTAGTTTCTGGTGTCTCCCAATTTGTTGCCACCCTTTTTTGGAGAGCAATATGAAAAGGCAGAATAGGATCCATCTGTGGACCCTTATCCAGGATATCCATCAGATCATCCTGTTCAAATGGCAGGGGAGGCCTACTCCACACCATATAGTCTAACACCTTGGACATTAGTTGCCTAATTGAAGCTACAGCGTGCTCGCCAGCCTCAGGTCTTCCAAAATCCAGCTCAGGTGAGGTGTCTACCCCACTGGCTGTCTGTAAATTATCATTTATTCTTCAGAAATAAAGCTTTCAGGCACATTTGGTGTATCATATTGGAGACCAAAAGGTGCATCATTGTCTGAAGGTTCATTCTCCTCATATATTGAGGTAAGAGACTTAAACTATTCTTTCCTTGGTAAAGGAACATACTTTAGAAGTATAGACATCAAGGGTTTGATAAACTGTGGTTTCGACGCTCAAGCAGTTGTCAAAAACTTTTTTGACTTTGATAGCACCAAAGGGTTAGAGGGCGCAGTTGGCGCCAACGGTACCGCTTGCGTTGAGGGCGCAGCCGCCGTCCATGGCGCAGCAGGCATCGATGGTGTAGACGACCTCTACCTCGACTTATATTTATGTTTTCAGCTCGAAGGATCCTTCGATGACTTGTCATCACGTCGAGGCCTTCGTCCCGAGCTTGAGGGCATCTGGGATTTGGCTCAAGCCCTTTACTTACCAGCTTTTTTGGAAGGCGCGGTAGGAGCATGGCTTGCCGTGGGTTTCAGTTGTTGAAATATTTTCATCATTTCTGCTCTAAATGCTTCCCATTCAGCAGGTGTGGATTATTTAGTGGGGCAAGATACCCTCTCAGGGGAGGTGTTCAACAACAAAGTCGTAGAAGGCGATCTATGGTGCCTCTTTTTGTACTTCCTCGACGACGATGAGGAGTGGTGGCGAGAAGAGACGCCCAGGCAATTATTTTATTGAGTAAAAGAACTTGCTGAGAAGTGTCTACAAATTGCTACACCCTCAAAACAGGAAATGGATGTGAGAATTGTTTTGGAGCAGTTTGTAGAGGCGCTACACCCACCAATTAAACGCTGGGTGCTACAACACTATAAACCGAGCCTGACAGAGGCTGTCAATATTGCGTCAGCTTATCAGAAGGCGGGACAAGGGAGGTCAATAACATTTGGTCAGTCTGGCAGAACAATGGGAGATCCAAGCTCAACCCAAGGTCAACCCCACCACTGACACAGGGTACCAGTGGACGCCCATTGAACCCTATAAATAGAAGAATGGAGACGGACGGCCCAAGAGTAAGAACGTGAAGTGAAGGCGGGATGTTGAACAGACCAAGCGGTTTGATATCCAGGGCACCACAGTGTTTTCACTGCAGGGAATGGGGGCATGTTGCCCGTATATGCCCCAAAAGGAAAGAGGTAGAACCAATGGATATGGGAGTGTTCGGCGTACCCCGAGAAGGAGAATACCCAACGCAGGAAGAACCCTAGCGACCTTCCTATACATATACCTTTGAGGTGGAGGTGTATGGTCAACCCACTCGAGCCATGGTAGACTCTGGAGTCTACAAACAGCTGTCAGCACCATACTGGTAGGTGATGTAAATAAATCTAACCCAGGCATTCTGATCAGGTGTGTGCATTGGGATGTGAAGAGATATCCCTCGAAAGATATACACATTAAAGTAGCAGGGAAACAAATAGACTTGAGAGCAGCTGTGTTGCCTGTGCTACCTGAACCCCTCATCATTGGTTCCGATGTTCCAAACATGTCTTGCATCATCCGAAATATTGAACAAAGGTGGCTGAAGAATGCACCATTCTGCAACAGCGAGATTTCTCCACTGCTGGTCAAGGTACATAGAAGCTGGTCAGAGAAAAGAAACCTACAACGGAAATGGCACGAACAGCCTATATTACAAGTGGTTGTGGATTGTAAAACAGATGAGCAGGGAGACAGTTTCCGGATGGCCCAGGAGTTAGACCCTACACTAAAGCATGCCAGGGAAGCAACGAAGACGGACCCGCAGGGAGACGGCCCCTACTTTGAGAAGATTAAAACGGTTTATATTACTGGGCTATGAACAAGATGGAAGGGGGGGGTCGTGAAACAATTACTGATGTCCACTAAGTATCGAGACACCGTATTGGAGGTAGCTCACCTACAAGTGGGAGAAGGGCACTTGGTGCCGAGAAGACTATACAGAAAATTCTGGGAAGATTCTTCTGGCCAGGGGTTCATGGACAAGTGATGCGTTTTTGCCAACAATGTGCCGAGTGTCAGAACAAAAACCGAGCCAATGTACCCAGAGCACCATTACAACCCATGGCATTAATATTGGAACCATTTCATCGCATCAGAATTGGCATTGTAGGCCCTTTAGACCCCACCAGCTGAGGACACAAATATTTGTTGGTGATCGTGGACTAAGCTACCCGTTAACCGGAAGCCTTCCCACTGAGGAGCACTAATGCACAACAAATCTGTGATGTCTTAATTCCGTTCATCGCAAGAGTAGGCATACCCCGAGAAATTGCGACGGACAGGTGTACCATCTTTTTGTCTACGGTCCTCAAACAAGTCTGTGAAATCCTGCACATTAATCATTTGAGAACAGCTGTATATCATCCACAGACGGATGGGCTAGTGGAATGATAAAAACCAAACGATTAAGCAAATGCTGTGAAAGTCTCTGAAACCAGATGAAAGCAATTTGTTTGTTGGACACTTATGACCCGGCAGAACACACCACAGTCCTCTAGCGGGTTTGCCCCTTTCGAGCTGCTGTTCGGAAGACCGGTCAGGTCTCTCTTGCACCTATTGAAGGAAGGCTGTGAAGAGCAACCTCAACAAGAGATCAGCCTGACTGAGTATGCGGATCAGCTGAAGGGAAGGATAGAGAAACTACAGACCATCGCACAAACCCATCTCCAACAAGCTCAACAAGGACAAGAAAAACAATACAACAGGGGCACCCAAATGCGAACCTTCCAAGCTGACGATAAGGTCTTGTTTCTCTTACCCACCTCCGAGAACAAGATGCTAGCCACCTGGAGAGGTCCCTATACAGTAGAGGAAGTCCTTGGACCAGTCACCTGCAGAATTTGAAAGGAAAGTTCTCGTACAAATGTATCATATTAACCTGCTAAAGAAATGGGTCGATCCAGTCGTCTCGATGGCCATGATGAGCCACGAGGGCAGTGAGCTAGAAGAGATACACCAGGATAGAGTTCACCTCGGAAGGGAAGCCCTCAACATCAATCCAGAATCGCAGCCCTTAGAAAGAAATTAACTGAATCAAATTATCAATGAGTTTGCTGCAGTATTCTCCTCGTTACCAAGTCATACCAACAAAGCCTACCACAGCATTGAAACAACACCAGGGAAAATTGTCAGGTTACGGCCCTACCGGATACAAGAAGCAAGATTACATGGTGTCTATCAGGAGATCCAGTCAATGTTTCAAATGGGAGTGATCAAACCGCCCCACCAGTCAGTGGTGCTCACCCATTGTGTTAGTGCCAAAACCGGGTGGCAGTATCTGGTTTTGCATGGACTTCCGCAAACTCAATGAGATATCAAAGTTCGACGCTTATCCAATGCCCCCGAAATGAAGACCTTCTAGATAAACTAGGAGGAGCCAGGTTCATCACCACCATAGACCTATCCAAAGGCTACTGGCAGATTCCCTTATGGCCAGAAGATAAGGAAAAGATGGCTATATCAGTTTACGGTGCTCCCATTTGGCCTACATGGAGCCCCGGCAACCTTTCAGAGATTGATGAATACCTTGTTAAAGACCCACAACCAATATGCAGGGGCCTACTTAGATGATGACATTGTATATAGTTCAAATTGGAACGAGCATGTGAGTGAAACACTTGAGCGCTACCCTAGACACATTATTTCAAGCTGGTCTTCACGTCAACCCCCAGAAGACCCAGATGGCATGTTTTCACACCAAATACTTGGATTACCTCGTAGGTCAAGGCACCACTCGACCTCAAATAGAGAAGATGGAGGCGATTCAAAAACGTATGTTCCCAGCCAACACCAGATAAGTAGGGACCTTCCTAGGCTTTGTGGGTTAATATCGGCGCTTCATACCTCATTTCTCAACCATCGCTGCACCCCTCACAGACTTGTTAAAGTCAAACAAGACCAAGTTACAGGCCTGGCAAACAAAAGAGACTGAGGCTGCCTTCCTGGCCTTAAAAAATGCCCTCACTGATCAGCAATACTGCAATGTCCTGACTATACAGCCCCCTTTTTCCTACATATGCCTCGGAAACAGGGGTAAGAGCGGTCCTGTTTCAGAACTCAGGAGAGGCGGAAAGACCTGTTATCTTCATCAGTCGAAAACTCCTACCCCATGAACTTAGTTATGCTACCATTGAAAAAGAATGTCTGGCCGTTAAGTTAGCAGTCAAATCCCTTCAATATTACCTGTTGCGTCGGCAGTTCACCTTGGTGAACGATCATGCCCCCCCTGGTCTAGTTGGCACAAAACAAGGATATGAACACTAGGATTCTCCGATGGTTTCTATCACTACAACCATTTTCATTTCGGACAATTCACCGGCCCGGAAAGCTGATGGCACAGACCGACTACCTGTCCCACTCCCATGCCCGTCCCGAACTAAAGGGGTTAGGAGGGTGGGATGTGGGATCAGGAACACAAGCAAAGCAGGGAACTCCCGAGAGTGGCAACAGAAAGGTTAAAATAATAGACTGATGGGACCAGGGAGGGGGCAGGACCCAGGAGGCTGTGGTAGTGTGGGTGCTTTTCTCAAGCAGAGGTGTTCAAGGAAAAATGACAGTTGGTGTGGTTGTCGTCCCTCAGGAGCTGACAGGAGCCGAAAAGGAGACATTGATGTGGGCGTACTGAAGACTCTGAGGGAAAATGACGAGGGCCACGGAAGCCGAAGCATACTGAAGGAAGAACACAGTAAGTCACAGCTGTGTGTGCGAATGACAGCTGCGAGTGTTGCGAGAGCCCTGGTCTCCTGTGACACATGAAATACAGCGCTCCGAAGCAAGAAGCAGTCTGACAGCGCCCCGGTCTCCCGAGACATGAAAATATTTATCACTGGAGCCAGAAGTAGCCTGCCCCAGCCTCTTGTGACATTCCAAATACAACTCATGGGGCCAGAAGCAGTCTGATAAAGCATGGCCTACCGTGATATGAAGAAACAATAAAGTGTTGGTCTTAGACAACTCCATGCCTAGACACCTATGACTTTTCAAGGTCTACCAGAGGCCATCATCCTCTGTTCCCGGATACAGTGATTCTTCTTTTCCTCCTTATCGCCACCCCTCTACTCATTTTGAAGGAACTGCAAGTTATTGAGAGACTCTATTGGCCTGGCCCCTTTTCAGCCATTATAATCTACAGGAAAACCCCAGTTGCCAGTAAAACCGTAGCAAGAGTGATCACCTGAGTTAAGTGGTTGGAACTTCCTTCTAAAACCCTGTTAAAGAAGTTTAGGTGCTTATAAAGAAATAAAAATAGTTACTGTTAGTTACGAGATTTTCACACAGCCCCTTCTCTGCCTTGCTGCCATTGATCATGCGGCACTCAATCCAATGCCAAGCCGAAGCCCCATAGCGGCCGACCTCTGCTTCATAGCATCGGGTAAGGACAACGTAGAGCCCCGGCAGCTCCCACTACCACTCCGCTCCTCCCAGCCACGTGAGCCAGGCAGATCGCTCTCACCGCCCACTCTGCAGCAGAGTGAACCGGGCCACCGCCATCTTAAAGTCGCAACATGGAGTCTGTGATGGTGGTGGACAGCTCGCCAATGGAGCACCTCCAAACATCAAATTTGCACAAGATGAGTCCCCCACCAAGCGGCACATTCACTGACTCTGCATCTGAGGAGGAAGGAGATGATAGCCCTCCCCACAATCAGGAGCCGAAGCAGAGAGCATCTACATGGCTCTCTGGCTAAGCCATAACCCACCCCTCACCTTTTCTGTCTCACTACACTACTGCTTAACCCATACACTCTCCACAAGTTCCCTCCCTCTCAATCCCTCTACATCTTGTTCTTCATCTCTTTCAATCCAACTCTCACCCTCTAACTACTCCAACTTCCGCTTCCCACCTCCCCTGCCTGCATCCTTTTTTCCCAAAGTCCCCTAACTAGTCATTCCCTCTGCCACTCTCCTCCCTTTGTCAGATCCTCCGGTAAACACAATCACACTGCTAGGAGTAGATGGAGGGAGATCTTACAGGAAGCATGCAAATGCCCACACATTAACCCAACAAACTGCCTGGCAGGGGTACTTGAAGGGATGAAAGGCCTCCAGCCGCTTGACAGGATCATACCCTACAAATCCCTCATTTATACCCAATACCTAGGACCAATCCTAGAACTCCACACCTCATTGACCTTCCAGGCTTTCACCACACCTAGCCTAGAGCCTGTAATCAATCGTGAGTACTTGGATTGGCTCCCAGAAGGTCAATAAAAAGTTAACTCTACTCTGTTACTGAGGCTCCCCTGTACACCCAGACCAGGTGCATGCAACTAACGGACAATTGAAACAAAGAGCATGTTAGGGCAATAATGAATATAGTGCCATATCTGCTGCTCATGCCACAACTTGCTGTGCTCGCTCTTTGCCAGCCTCCTGCTTCCACACAAACGAATCCTTTCACTCAGTCACTATTCATTCACTATAGAGCTCTAGAGCTCTTATTACCTTCCTTGAATTAAGGACATACCTGTGTTGGGCCTGCTAACTGTCTTTTGTTCAACCTAATCGCTCTGCCTACCACACAACACCTTCTCCTATCCCCCAACCACTCTCAACTGGCATCTGAAATGCACAAACCCATCTTCCACAAGTCTTCCTAAAAGACTGACCACCTCAACTCGTATCACCCTCAACTTTCACTTCTTGTTACTATAGAACCCTGGATCTCCCCTCGTGATCCTGTTACAGCAGTGGTTCACAGAAGTGGTTTTCCACACTGACTATGCTATCTTCTCCCACTCTTGGAGATCTGCTGGGGATGGAGGCGGAGTGGGCTTCCTATCAATAAAGCCCTCACCAATGCCCCCTGGGACATCAACTTCTCTTTTGAAAGTGTCACTATTAAAAACGTCTCTCTCTCTCTCCTCCCAACTGCCCCCACCTCCCAACCCTACAACAATCATGCTGTGATCTACAAAGCTGGTGCAGATCCCCACCCTATCACTAGCCTACAAAAATGACCTTGCGACACTCTCCGCCACACTTACCAAACCTAATCTCCTCATTCACACTTTACTCACAGATTCCAACCCAATACACATCGCCTCCTCCCTCTCTGCTAATGGCTTTGCTCATTACTTCACCTCTAAAATACCTCAAATCAAATTCATGACACTCTCACAGCCCTCCTCTCCCTCTGTCCTCTATCTCTCCTACTGACCCCTTCCACTCAACTACTTCTTCTCTACCTCTCCTACCGAATCAGCACACATCTTTCACAGTGCCTCAAACAGTCAAACACTTTTCCTGAATCACGTGCCTTCACCTCTCAGAGCTCTTGAACAAATATGTGCTGGACTCTTCCCTGGCTTCCTCCTTCAAATCTGCAATTGTCCTATCTCTATGAAAGAATCTCTCTGCTCACCCATCTGTCCCAGCAATGTATCACCCTGTTTTTCTCCTATCCCATCACTCAAAATTCCTTCAGTGGTTGTTTTCAACCAAATCACTTTTGGACAATGGCCTTGGAGATCCACTTCAATCTACCGTCCACAGTAAACACTTTAAAACCTCCTAGAAGTTGCACACCTCTGACCACACCCCTCTTCCTGTTATCAAACCTGGAAGATCAGTCCTTCAATCCTCTGCACTTCACCCTCTATACCGTGGCCCTAGGTAGACGTAGCTTATTTCTTATTTTATTGTAACCTCTTTGCTGACGACATGCAAATATTTTTCTTCTTTCCTTCCTTTACCCCAGCTATCTTGGAACAGACGACCAACTCTCATTGCAATCCATCACCGGACTCCTCTCTGCTGCCTCATGCTAAACTCATTCAGAATCAAAGTAATCTTTCTCCTAATTTCCAAATGCCATCGCAACCGTCCCCGCTCAGGTTGATCAGGAATCACACTTTTCTAACCTCCAGTGCGTTCTTGCTCGTCTTGTTGCTCTTCTCGCTTTGCATCTTCCTTTCTTTTGTTTGAACGTACTTCGCTACTTGAAGAGATACGAACAGTCCCGTCCTGACGCCACTATGCCTGCCCAAGGATACAGGCAGAACAAAGGGATGGCCAGGGGGTTACGACCTTTAGGGGAAAAGCCAATGGGCAGAACAAACCCTGATTGATAACTTGATGGCAGCAATAGAAAAAGTAATCAGGATCATAGCTAGTACCAGATAAACACAGCAGCATGAAGGTCGGAAAACAAAGGAAGATATCCAAGTAGTCAGACGGCAGAAAGGAAAATACTGCAGCTGGGTTCCAAGCTCCAGGAAGGAGCAAGGGGAGGGGAGACGAGGAGTGGGACTTTGGGAAACACAGTACACCACAAAGGAAATAAGGAGTCAAAAGCAAGTGTGAGAGCAGAGTAAGGCTAGGAAGTGAACAGAAACAAGTGTCTTACCCGCCAGTGTGGCAGGGTTGCAACTCGAAAACTGTAGTGTCTATGAAAAGGAAAAAGGAAGCGGTCGGCACCATGTTGGAAAAGACCAGATAACAACAAAAAAACGGGAAAAAGGACTTGATGCACTCAGAGGTGCACACGTTTCCAGCGATGCTACGACCACCATGATGCTACGACAGTATGCCCCTCTTCTTCTCCTGGCGTTCCCAGGTTTCCAAGGATGTATCAGATGAAAGCGTTGAAGAAGAAACGGAGCATGAATTTGAGAAACAGGTTCCCAAGTCCTTTCCTGTGAAGAATAGCTCTTCCAATGAACTAGATATTGTAGTCTTCCTTGGCAGTAACGTGAATCACAAATCTTGGTTGCCACATATTCTTCTTGGTCTCTAGGTGGAGCAGCATGACTAGTTCTTTTTGTGGTAAACTTGTCGGAAGTGTAGGTCTTGAGCAAGGAAGAATGAAAATCGGTGTGGGTGTGTTTTCATTTCTTGGGAAGGCATAGTGGAAATACTATAGGGTTGATTTTGTCTGTAATCAAAAAGGGTCCTCCATATCGAGGTGATAGTTTGGTAGGATGGATCCAGCGGGGTAAATACTTTGTGGATAACCAAACTCTAGATCTCACCTCTGAAACCAGATCATTCATTCTTTTTCTATCAGCATAGCACGTGTTCCTCTTCTTGTATAGCTCTAGATTTTCACAAGCCTTCTTATGGTTTTGGGCGATGGTTTCCAAAAGCAAATTCACGGTAGATTTCGAGGATGGAAGAAGCGACATGGGAAGATGTCTCGGGTGAACTCTGGTAGCACAAAATAAAGGACTCAATTGAGTTGCAGAGTGCACATAGTTGTTAAAAGCAAATTCAGATGTATATAACAAAGGTTCCCAATGATCTTGGCTGGTGTTAGTATAACAGCAAAGATACTGTTCCACAGCACAGGGTAGTTGAATCTCTCAGTTTGGCCATTAGTTTGTGGGTGGTGTAACGATGATAATGGTCTTTCTATTCCCAGCTGTTTACACAATATAGCCCAAAACTGTGAGGTGTACTGGGATCCTTTGTCGGAAGTGATAGAAAAGGCAGTCCATGTAATCTGAAGATCTCGTTTGAGAAATAGCGATGCCATCTGAGGAGCTGATGATATTCCTGGTAAAGAAGTGAAATGTATCATTTTGGTGGTGGAATTGACGGTAACCATTATGGCAGTACAACCATTTGAAAGACGAAGGTCATCAACAAAAATCGGTAGATATATGCAGCTAAGGGCTTGTAGGGGTAGTTTCCTGACGAAGGGATCCCAAAGGTTTAGAAGTCTAATATTTATAAGGGAACAGAAACAAATGTCTTACCCAACAGTGTGGAAGGGTTTCAAAACAATGACTGTGGCGTCTTTGGAAAGGAAAAAGGCATCGTTAGGCAACATGTTGGAAAAGACTAGACCACAACCCGAAATGTTAGAAAGGACGTGATGGCAATCAGGAGTGCACACGTTTCCAGAAATGCCACAGCTACCACTGTGTTGCTGTGACACCTGCCCTCTCCTGCCCTCTTGACCTTTCTTGCTTTCTCGCCCAAGTCTCGCAACCTTGGGATCCTCTTTCATAGAGGCATCCGACTGCAACAATTCATCAGTACCATCGCCTCTGCTGCTTGTATTAAAATTCTCAACATTTGGCAAATGTGTACACTCTTACCCACCATTGTAGAAAAACTCCAATCTCCACCCTTCAACTACTGATCATGCCTAAACCTTGGCTTTTGCATCTACTCCTCCCCCCCTAGACAAAATCCTTAGTTGTCTCTTCATGAACAACAGCTCCCTTTTCAATTTCCTTCTTTTATTCCGCAAAGCTACCAATGGTCTTGCCCCTATGTACCTGGCTGACAGTATCTATGTCTACTCACCATCTCGTTCTCTCCACTCAACCTCACAGTCCTGTGTGCCCCGGTGCCTCCTGTTGCTTTCCTCCCACTCTCCCAGCTCCATTGCAACCCTCTGCCCAGCACAATCAAAGCCAGCTTGTTGGTGGATCTCATCCAGGCTCGGCTGAAACTTCACCTTACGACACGTAATAATGTACTTTTGTATATTTGTACAGTATTCCTCTTAATTTTGCGGCAATTGCCCTCTAGGTTAATGTTAACTTTGTAAGTCACCTGTTGCCTGCATTTTTTGTTCTGTCTCTAGTGTATGTTTCACACACCCTCATTAAACTGACTCATCACTTGTTCTCATCTTTGTGTTATTGTTCAGTCACCCTTACGGGAAATGCCTGTCACCCCTCCATGTGTTCGTGTAGTCATTTCTGATCAAACTTGACATCCCTATTCTTCAAGTAAATATACATACAACACAAAGGAAGTCATTGGGAAGTGCAACAAGTTTCCTGGATGGGGGCAATGGACCACTCGAATGCCTCCAGTCATCCACCCTTATGCCCCTGAGAAGGGTCCTAAACGCAGCCACACACCTCATCAAGGGTCTACGCCGATACGACCACATCACCCCGGCCGTCATCAACCTTCACTGGCTCCCACTGCACGTAAAAATCACCTTCAAGTCTTGCTACATCATCTATAAGGCAGTCACACTCAAGTCACCCAGCTACCTTGCAGAGAAACTCAGCATCTCCGGCAGACAGCACACCACCAGAAGCCAGGACACATGCAGACTTGAAATCTGCGCAGCAAAAAAGGAAAAGACCAGAAAACAAGCCTTCTCTGCCTACACCCTTGACTAGGCAACCTCCTCCCCATCAGCATCAGACTCGCCCCCACACTGCTACAATTCAGAGAAGAACTCAAGACCCACCTCTTCAAGTAATCTCTCCGCCTCAACACCTAGGCCATTACTTTGCCCTTCGTACCACCTGACTCGCTAGATGCAACCTACACCTCTCCTCCATGCCACCCGCTACAACAGTACCCCTCCTCTGCGCCCATCTGTATCCCACCCCCGCTGTATTTCTGTTCTGTTGTTACCTCAGAAAAGTGCTCAGTTATGCATCTGTACTGTTTTATGCCTCTGTAAAGCACTCTATTGCTTCGCGAAGCTCGGTCCGTGCTCATTTAATACCATGATAATAAGTTTCTCACTGCACCACCAAAATATCCTCCAATCCCACAGACACACCCACCTCTAATCACATTGACATACTATCACACACCTACGAGGAGATGGGATGAGGCCAAAACCTAGATCTTCCGCCAGATAAGAATTGTACAGATGCATTTAAGATCATACAAGATTATCATTATCCTTATGTAGTTCTGGTTGTATAAAGGGCTTCTTAAGAATCCCACATAGTGTAGCAGATAGGAGAAACTGCCAAAACAACGCAACGGAGGATGTATTGATATGTTTTAATATCACATTTAAGGCTCTGTTATTAATTCAGTTAAGAAGCGTGGGTGTGATTTACTCTAAAATAAAATATGTTCTTCCTGCCGACCGTTTATCAAGAAAATTACATTTCTTGGAATGTTCCCTTTTGGGGAAATGAAAACACAGATTAATTATCCTTTGCCTACCAAGCTCTCCTTCAATATCTTCTACTTTATAATTCTCTGACTATTAAAATAACAAAGATAACTAAATATTACAAAACATGGTAATTACTATGTATTCGTACACAATGTACCTGTTACACAAGTTACTATGTTTCACTTTAATTCTTCGTTATGTATAGTTCTGTTTTCCACTTGCCAGAACACAAGGAAACAAACGTTATTTGCTTTTGAAACGCAACCCTGTTCAGACATTTTCCAAAACTGTCGTTTGCTGAAAACGAAGGCAACGTCAGAGGCAGACCCGGCGCTTTCTCCCCCTCCGAGGCAGACTGAACAGTCACACACAGATGGCATCAGCTGCACATTAAAAAAAAAGTTACGATAAAATGAGCCCGCTGTTTCGTCTCTACAATGCAGCTCTAAACATGTGTCATTTGGCAGAAGAAGGTTTTGTTCGGAGAAAAAGCACATGTGAGCGCAGAGTTCTACTGTGCGTTAATTCTCACTGAAATTAAACAATCTAACAGAAGGTAATGTTACAAAACTTACCTCAAACGCCTGCTTGTGCTGCCTCTTCTTATGTTCACCCGGAAACGGAAATTTCGTCTGAAGTCGTACGCTCACAGTAGCAACTAGTTCCCATCCCGGCTGAGCGGGAAGGCTGTGGCTGTGGCTGCAAGTGCAACCGCACTTTGCCTGCCTTTGGCTTGCAGTAGTTGGGGTGGGCATTTTCGTTGGAATACCTGTAACGTTTCTACAGACCCTGGAGTGTCGGACTTCGTCTTGACTGAGCGGCAAGGCTCTGGCCGCCAGGCTGCAGGAAGAGCAACAATCCGTGTGCTCTTGGCTGGCTGCAAATACAATTTGCATTTTCTTCGGGATACCGTGAACGTTCCTGCAAGGCAGCCGATTTCGACAGGGGAGCGCGCGAAATTACATTTACTTTAAAAATTATGTTCAGCTATTCAACATGAAAGGTGGGGGGAGCGGCTACGGGACAGGGAAACAGTGTATGGTGGTGTTTAACTGATCAAAGGGGGGTAAAGAGGGTAATCGAGTAATTTAATGTTTCATGAGGGTGTGTTTAGGATGGGTGGTTTTAGAGTGGGCTGGCTGGGGCTATCTGCGTGTGATTCGGGATCGGCACACAGGCATCTGTTTCAAGGGGGAAGGGGCATCTTGCTATGTGGAGGGAGGATGGTGCAATATGGTATTGGTGTAGAGGGAGGGATGGGGCATCTTGGTGGGTCTGAATGATTGAATAGGTGCATGCTGGTGTAGGTCTTGGGGGATGGGGCACATTGGTGTGGGAGTGGAGGGAGAGATTGGAACATAGTGGTGTGGGTCTGGGGGAGTAGGGGCAGTGGTGTGGGTTGGGGTACATTGGTGTGGTTCGGCGGAGTGATGGGGATATGGGTGTGCAAGGCATAAATTAGTTTTCAAAAATTGATTAGCAGGGTGCAAATTAAATTATTTTTGAGTAGCAAACAGGCTGATTTGATTAGCAATTTTGTACTAATAATGTTAATGTCACCAGAAGTTATTTGTACCCAAGACATAAAATGAGCAACAATACAGCAGTTTTGCCTACCGCAGAAATAAGACCTTAGATAGAGTAGTCAGGCCTTTAAAATTCAACTAGACCTGCAGGTCGGGTAACTCAGTTTACCTATTCAACCTAAGAAAAATGCACTGACTCATAGCAATGGAGGACAACACATTTAAAATGTGATTCTTTAAAGTCCCTACAAACCCACTTTATATTTGGCACACTGCTGCCACCCAGAGGCCAGCCATGCACAGTGAAACTTGTATTTGACATTTTTCTGCAAAGTAAATGTTAATTAAAAGTTTCAAATCTCTTACAAATGCTACTCGCCCTTTATGAAAATCTACTTGACTATGCAATTGGGCAAAAAGACTTTGCAAGCCATAGATGAGTGTCTGTAAAATGTTAGCTGCATGAATGGACACAAATAAATATATAAGTATGATATAAGTATGATTAAAAAAGGCTATGAAAACTGTTTGGTCAGCTGTCTTCTGCAGGTAGTAATATATAATCCAAACTTAAAGCAAAGCGTACTCTGCAGGCAAACTACAGTGTTTGGTATTGCAGTAGACCTGTAGATGTACAGACTGGGCAGAACTATTGATCACTATTTTGCGTAAGAATCTAGCTCGCTTTATGTAAGTGGTAAGAAAGAGACTAAGCAGAGTGGATTGTGTAGCAGGCAGAGAAGTGGGCAAACTAGGTGGAATATTGTAGTTTGTGGTAATTTCACTTTCAGGGTAGCTTGTTTAAACCAACAGAGTGATATGTACAGAATTTCAAGGAATATGGGTTTCCCCAATGGTTTGAACACCAGTTGCAAGATGTATGCAACCTGCAGGTTACAGAACTAGGTTTGCCATCACAAGAATATGATCATGTACATTTTCAAAAGTGTTCACTTGTCAATATGATGCATCTTTCCCAACAAAATGAAATACAGTGGACACTATGAAATTTAGATACACTAACCTAAACTTTACTGTAACGCATGGAGATGATGCGGTGTGTAACAGTATTAATACTGTAATTATGCATTATGTAATAACTTACAATTTAGAAATGGAATTGCATGAATCATTTTATATAAATATAAAGTTGATACATACTGGTCTTTGCCAGACTGGATATAGAAAGCTTAATAAAAGTATCATCCTGATTACTTTTGGTTTGCAATTATTTGAAAAAGAAACTCTTGCCTAGCACTCCCACACATGCCTTTGGTACTTAATAGTGGAGGAGAGGATTACTGCTGCACTTTCTCTTCATTAGCACTTGAAGTTACGAGAGAAAAGAGGGTGAAGAGAACATCATGGGCAAGAGAGGAATGCAGGGCGAGCCATGCGCTCATTGAAGAGGGCAACTTAAATAGCTAACTTTGCTACGCAATTGTCCATTTTATTAACAAAACCTACAGAATTGCATTGCAAATTGCTATGCAACACTGCTTATTTTATGCCTTGGTGTGGGTCTGGAGGGACAGATAGGGCACAGTAGGTCTGGAGGGTGGCATGGGCCATCTAGGTGTGGGTTGGGAGGGTGGGATGGGGCATCTTGGTGTGGCTCTGGAGGGAGGTGGTGGGGGCACATTGGTGTGGGCTTGATGGGAGGGATGGGGCACATTGGTGTGGGTGTGGGGGGAGGGATGGGGCACATGGGTGTGTTTCTGGAGTGAGAGATGGGGCACAGTGGGTCTGGAGGGTGGCAGGGGTTGTCTAGGTGTGGGTTGGGAGGGTGGGATTGGGCATCTTGGTGTGGCTCTGGATGGAGGGGGTGGGGGCACATTTTTGTGTCTGGGGGAGGGATGGTTCATCTAGCTGTGGGTCGGGAGGATGGGATGAGGCATCTTGCTGTGGATGGAGGGATGGTGGCATCTTGGTGGGGTCTGCAATGGATAGGGGCACATTGGTGTGAGTTCGTTGGGAGGGACAGGGACATTGGTCTGGGGAGGAATGGTGGCATATTGGTGTGGGTCTGGAAGGCGGGGATGGGGCACATTGGTGTGGTTCTGGGGGCATATTAAGATGGGTGGTTTTAGAGGGGGTTGGCTGGGGCTATCTGCGTGTGATTCGGGAGCGGCACATGGGCATCTTTTGCGAAGGGAAGAGGCATCTGGCTATGTGGAGGGAGGATGGGGCATTATGGTATTGGTCTAGAGGGAGGGATGGGTCACTTTAGGGTCTGAATGGTTGGATAGGTGCACGCTGGTGTGGGTCTGGCAGGCTGGGGCACATTGGTATGGGTCTGGAGGGAGGGATAGGAACATAGTAGTGTGGGTCGGGGAGGAATGGGGCCAGTGGTGTGGGTTTGGGGGGAGGGTTGGGGTACATTGGTGTGGGTCTAGGTGGATGGGTGGGGGTTCATTGGTGTGGGTCAGGGTGAGCGATGGGGGGACATGGTTGTGGGTCTGGAGGGATAGATGGGGCACAGTGGGTCTGGAGGGTGGCATCGGTCATCTAGGTGTGGGTTGGGGGGTTCGGAGGGTGGGATGGGGCATCTTGGTGTGGCTCTAGAGGGAGGGGGTAGGCACACATTGGTGTGTGTCTGGGGGAGGGATGGTTCATCTAGGTGTGGGCCTGGAGGGTGGGATGGGGGCATCTTGCTGTGCGGATGGAGGGATGGTGGCATCGTGGTGGGGTCTGCAATAGATAGGAGCACATTGGTGTTGGATTGATGGGGGGGCGGGGCACATTGGTGTTGGTTTGATGGGAGGGACAGGGACATTGGTCTGTGGAGGGATGGCGGCATATTGGTGTGGGTCTGGAAGGGGGGCTGGTGTACTTTGGTGGGGGATGGTGGCATATTAGGATGGGTGGTTTTAGAGGGGGTCGGCTGAGGCTATCTGCATGTGATTCGGGAGTGTCACATGGGCATCTGTTGCAAGGGGAGGGGGCATCTTGCTATGTGGAGGGAGGATGTGGCATTATGGTATTGGTTTAGAGCAGTGGTCTTCAAACTTTTTTGGCCTGGGCCCCCTTGAGCAAAATTTGGCCAGGCCGGGCCCCCCAAAAATGCCAAATGGACAGTATGTACAATCGGCTATGAACAATTTTGCGCTGTCACTGCACCCTACTCCCAGTATAGTCCCTGGGCTCCCCCACCTGCTCCCATCATAGTCGCTGGGCTCCCTCCTACCCAGTCCCTGGGCTCTCTGCACCCCATCACAGACCCTCGGCTCCCCCCACCCTGTTCCCAACACAGTCCAAGGGACAGTGGGAGCTGGGGAATTTTTTAAGTGGAGGGGAATAAATATTTAAAAAATGAAGAGAGAGAGGAGGGCACCACTTGTAAGTTCAGTCTTTTAGTGATTGCATTAGATGATGAAAAAAATATACTGAAGTATATTCAAAATGTTTTTGTCTGGAGCAGCCAGTCCGTAAAGGGTCCTGTAGCAGTAGGACCTATTCAAACACAAAATCTCCAAAAAACAAAGTGACTCCACTTTGTTAGGAAAGGCGCTTCACAGTTAGGGGCTAACTGTGAAGCGCCTTTCTTAACAAAGTGGAGTCACTTTGTTTTTTGGAGATTTTGTGGAGGAATAAATATTTCCCACAAAAATGCCATAGTGACCGAGTGCAGCGAGGGAGCCCGAACCACTCAAGTGTGGTTAGGGGGGTTTTCCACCGTGAATATTTTATTAAATAATGGGTTAAAATGTTGCATTTTTTAGCATACGTTTAAAATAATATTGGTAAAAGCCAGTTTACAATTGGCGCTGGGGGAAAAAAGGAGAAAGCATGGTATTTTTGACTGGACATCTATGATAGATAAAGAAAATCAGCTCAACGGACCAAACCAAACACACACACCTTCACACAGCAATCACTATCATTCATACGAGCACCCATCACCATACACTTGCACATAACACAAGCATACATGCATCCATACACTATTTAAATGAAAAAATAAATTAGCATAAACATACCTTCTGCAGGGACCTGTGCGTGGGTGCTAAAATACCCCACTCCAGGTTGCTCTGTCTGTATGTGCCAGGAGGTGCAGGAGCTTCCCCTCACACATACCCAGGCATAAAATAAGCAGTATCGCATAGCAACTTGCTATGCAATTCTGGAGTTTGCTAATCAAATGTACACTTGTATAGCAAAGCTAGCTATTTAAGTTGCCCTCTTCAATGAACGCCTTGCTCGCCCTGCTTGCCCTCGGTGCTCTCCTCACCCTCTTTTCACTGTTCACTTTAAGTGCTAATAGACAAAGTGTAGCAGTAATCATCTTCTCCACTATTAAGTGCCAGCATGTGTGGGAGTGCTTGGCAAGAATTTCTTATTCAAATAATTGCAAACCAGAAGGGAGGATACTTTTATTAAGCTTTGTATATCCTGTCTGGCAAAGACAAGTATGTGTCAACTTTATATATTTTTTTAAAAGGCAGTCATGCAATTTCATTCCTAAAATGTAATGCATAATTACAGTATTGATACCGTAAAACACTGCATCTCCATGCTTTACAGTAAAGTTTAGCTTAGTTATCTAAATTTCATAGTGTCAACTATATTTCATTTTGTTGGGGATGATGCATCATATTGGCGAATAAACACTTTTGAAAATGTACATGATCAAATGCTTGTGATGGCAAACCTAGTTCTGTAACCTGCAGGTTGCATACATCTTTCAACTGGTATTCAACCCATGAGAAAACCAATACTCCTTGACATTCTATTACCACGTTGCTTTATACCAGGTAGCGGGAAAGTAAGATGGCAACAAACTACAATGTTCTACCTAGTTTGCAGAGTTCTCTGCCTGCTATGTCAACTGTTAGTCTCACTTTCTTTCCTCTTACATAATGAATACACAAAGCGAACTAGATGCTTACGCAAAGTAGTGATCAATAGTTCCATCCAGTCTGTATACCCACATATTTACTGAAATACCAAACATTGTAGTTAGCCTCTAGAGTTCGCTTTGGTTTATGATTGCATTATGTTACCACCTACAGGAGACAGATGGCCAAACTGTTTTCAGAGCCTTTTTATCATAACTATTTGTGTCCATTCATGCAGCTTACCTTTTACATTTTACAGCCACTCATGTAGGGCTTGAAAAGTCTTTTCGCCCTCTCGCATAGTCGGGTAGATTTTATGAAGGACGAGTAGCATTTGCAAGAGATGTTTGAAACTTTTATTTAACATTTAGTTTATTTGCAGGCAATGTCAAATACAAGTTTCACTGTTCATGGCTGGCCTCTGGGTGGCAACATTGTGTCAATCATAAAGCAGGTTTGTACTGACATGCACCCTTTCACAGATATAGCATTTCAAATGTGTTGTCCTCCATTGCTATGGGTCGAGTGCATTTCTCTTAGGTTGAATAGGTAAATTAAGTTCCCCAACCTGCAGGTCTAGCTCAATTTTTAAGAATTTGCAAGGCCTGACTCCTCATTAGTCTCATTTCAGCAGTATGCAAATTTGCTGTATTATTACTCATTTCATGTTTTGTGTACAAAATAACTTCTTGTAACATTAACAAAGTGAGTACAAAATTGCTAATCAAATGGGTCTGTTTGCTAATCAAAACAAATTTAATTGGCAAACTCTGCTAATAATTTTTTGAAAACTAATGTATGCCTTGGCCTTGCATACAGACATGCAGTGCCCCAGCCAGCGTTTCCAATGAGCTATGTAAGGCTGGCAAAACAAAACGCCCCAGCCTTGCATAGTTCAGGGAGCATGTGCGGCTGGGGTACTGTGCTACAGTTCAGCCAGCCCAGGAGCACTCCCTCAACTGGAAAAAGCAGCTGAGGGAGTACTCGGTGTTGCACTGGGCTCGCTCCTCGGCTCCTCCATAATGGGTGAGTGGGCCACTGTATTGACGAGCCCATTATGGATGAGCCGCCAGACTCGGACTGGCTTACAGGGTATTGGGGCAACGCCCATACCAAAAATGCAAAATGCTAGTGTAGGCAAGTCAAAATGAGTCACTTTTTTTTGGCCAATGTGGGCCAGTTTGATGAGTTACTTCACTATGCAGCTAGTAGTTTTGACCATTGCTGAAAAAATATTCTTTAATATCACAATTTGCTTACATTTTAACAATAAACACCCCCTGGGGTACTATTCAAACATTCTGTGCCTAAAGGAATGAATATCCATTTGTAACTGTGGGGCATTCTTTCATTGGTGCCTGAGCTGTTTTATGGTCCAGTCTGACCATGTGAGCCCCCTCTGCCCATATCCTGCAAACGAAAAATAAAAAATAATTGTTTTTTATTCTATTTTACACATTACATGCTGGGCTCTGGCGCCCCCCCCCCCCGGGAGGCGCGCCCCACAGTTTGAAGACCTCTGTTCTAGAGGGAGGCATTGGGAATCTTGGTGGTGTGGGTCTGGTGGGATGGGGCACATTGGTGTGGATCTGGAGGAAGGGGGCACATTGGTGTGGGCCTGGAGGGAGGCATAGGGACATAGTGGTGTGGGTTTGGGGGGAGGGATGAGGTGCATTGGTGTGGGTCCGGGGGAGGGGATGGCACACATTGGTGTGGGTTTGATGGGAGGGATGGGAGACACTGGTCTGTGTGTGGGGGAGGGATGGTTAATCTAGGTGTGGGTCTGGATGGCATGATGGGGGCTTCTTGCTGTGTGGATGGTGGGATGGTGAGGTTTGCAATGGATGGTGGCACATTGGTGTCGGTCTGGAACAGGTATGGGGCATCTGTTGGTCTGGGATTGAATTGGGGCATCCTGGTGTGGGTGGGATGGGGACATCTGTGTGCATCTGAAGGGTGGGATGGGGCATCTTGCTGTGGTTCTGAAGGAAGTTGATGGAGGCACATTGGTGTGGGACTGGGGAGGGACAAAGCCTATTGGTGTGGGTCTGCAGGGAGGGATGGATGGTGCATCCTGGTTTGGGTTGGATGGGGACATCGGTGTGGGTCTGGAGGGAGGGGATGGGGACATTGGTCTGTGTCTGGGGGAGGGATGGGAGCATATTGTGGGTCTGGGAGGAGGGATGGTTCATCTAGGTGTGGGTCTGGAGGGCAGGATGGGGGCATCTTGCTGTGCCTTGAGGGATGGTGACATATTGGTGTCGGTCTGAACAGGTAGGGGGCATCTGTTGGTCTGGAGGGTGGGATGGGTCATCCTGGTGTGTGTGGGATGGGGACATCTGTGTGCATCTGGAGGGCTGGAAGGGGGGCACATTGGTGTGGGGGCGGGGTACATTGGTGTGGGGTTGGGGGAGCTATAGGGGTGGTGTGGGTCTGGAGGGCAGGATATGTGGCATCTTGCTGTGTGGAGGGACTGATGGTGGCATCTTGGGGCGGGGGTCTGCAATGGACGAGGGCACATTAGTGTTGGTTTGGAATGGGTATGGGGCATTTGTTCTGGAGGATGGCATGGGTGATCTAGGTGTTGGGTGGGAAGGCAGCATCTTGGTGTGGGTCTGGGACGGATGGGACATATTTGGAGGGAGAGATGGGGCAAATTTGTCTAGGTCTGAAGGGTGGTATCTTTTGTGTGTGGAGATGGATATCTTAGTTTGAGTCTGGAGGGCAGGACGGGGGCTTCTTCCTGTGTGGAGGAAAGATGGGGCATCATGATATGGGTCTCGGGGTGGGGGGGTTGGTGGCATCTTGGTGGGGTCTGGCATGAAGGGTTGGTGGCATCTTGGTGGGCTCTGGAATGGAGGCATGGGACATGTGGGGTGGGTCTGGAGGCATGTTGGCATCTTGGTGTGGGTCTAGAGGTATGATGTCATCTTGGTGTGGGTCTGAGAGGGAGGTTTGGTGTAGGTCTGAGAGGGAGGTATGGGACATCTTGGTGTGGTTCAGAGAGGGAGGTATGGGACATCTTGGTGTGGTTCTGAGAGGGAGGGATGGGGCATCTTGGTGTGGTTCTGAGAGGGAGGGATTGGGAATATTGGTGTGGGTCAGAGTGAGGGATGGGGCATATTGGTGTGGGTCTGAGAGAGGGATGGGCACATGGGTGTGGGTCTGGAGGGAGGGATGGGGACATTGCTGTAGGTATGAAGGGAAGCACAGGACACATTGGTATGGGTCTGCAGGGATGGGACACATTGGTGAGGGTCTGGAGGGAGGGATGGGGGCTCATTGATCAGAGGAGGGATAGGGGCATCTTTCTGTGTGGACGGAGAATGGGGCATCATGGTATGGGTCTTGAGGAAGGGATTGGGCATCTTGGTGGAGTCTGGATTGGAGGAGGGCATTGTTGATCTGGAATGGAGGGACAGGGCATATGATGGGGGCGTGTCAGGGAATGATGGAGCATGTGGGTCAGGGCTGGAACACTGGTGGGAAGGAAGGGGGCATCTGGGTGTGAATGAAGGGATGGTGTATGTATGTCTGGAGCGAAGGATGTTGGTTTATTGGAGGGGTGGGAGCATGTGTGTCGAAGGGATGGGGTAATCGGGTGTGGGTATAAAGAGAGGGCGGATGGCTCCGTCTGGAAGTAGAGGTGAAGCATATGGGTGTGGCTCTGAGGAGTGCAGCATCCTGGTGTAGGTATGGAGGGACAGATGTTGGTGTCTTTGTGTGGATTTGGATGGGGGAATGGTGGCAAATGCCACCTCCCTCGACAGGAGGGAGGTGGCATTTGAATCTGGAACATGTGTTTGGAAGGAGAAATGGGGCATTTGAGTGTGAATTGGGACATGTAGGGCTAGTGTATCTGTTTGTGAGTAGGGGCATGAAGAATCATTAACAGCGGAGCAGAGGGAGGGAGAGCCACAGGCCTGACCTCGGTTGCATCCCAGACACGCACACCCACAGCCCGGGGCACCTCTCGCAGAGCGGTCTGGTGCGTGTGGTCAGAGCAGGGATTCCCTTCCACCGGAGGGGGGTCCGCGACCCAGCAGATGGGTGGGGAGGCCTGGCAGGGTTGGGTTAACCTGCTGGGGATGTCCCCAACCACACACCACAAAGGGAGCCTCCTCACTAACCCACCTCAGCGTTGGCCGGGGGCGCACACTCCTCTCTCTGACCTGCCAGCGGGTGGGAATTGGTGGGCACACCCCGGTCAGCAGGGAAGCCCCAAGCGTGGGCAGCCGGGAGCCGAAGGAAACCTGACTGCTCTTGAGGGGCGCCTCCCAAGGAAGACAGGGGCCTGGCATGCCGGGCATGAGCCATGGCGCAGCAGGCTTACTCAACAGGTGGGCCCCAAGGTTCCAGCCACCCTCATCTGTGAGCGAGCGATGGCCAGGCCCGCTGGCGCAGCGAGTGACCTTCCCTCTTGCCCAGGTACCTGGAGCTGGGCCCTATGCGGCCAGGCTGGGGTTCGAAGACTCTAGCGGTCCCACCCAACCTCCTGACCATGCTGTCTCTGGCCCGCCTCGCCATCCGTCTCCCGGCCCCCTCAAAAGGGAAGCGGAAGGGGTCGTGGAAGGATGAGTGGATCGGGCTGGGTGGGCCGGTGGCAGAGCGGTCTGCCTCCATCCCACTGGGAAGCGCAGCTGCAGGTGGTCGTCAGGGTTCCCATGCGATTTTTTTCATTTTTTTTTTAAAACCACAATGGTCTTGGGTGAGCTAGATAGGGTGCTGGGCTGTCCCGCCACAGGCAGTGCTGCCTCTCCTGCACCGCCAGGGTCAGACCAACATCTGGAACAAAAAAATGTTGCCTGTGACTCTTGGCGGTGGATCACTCGGCTCATGCGTCAATGAAGAACGCAGTTAGCTGCGAGAGTTAGTGTGAATTGCAGGACACATTGATTAACACTTTGAATGCACCATGCGGCCGTGGGTTCCTCCCGGGGCTACACCTGTCTGAGGGTCGCTTGTACATCAATCGTCCCAGGGGCGTGGCTGGGACTGTCGCTGGCATGCAAGCTCATTGCTGGCGCATCCCAGCCTCCCCAGTTTCCCCATCTCATGCTGGTTTCGGCAGGGCCAGGTGGCTGGCACGCCCCAGTTGTGGTGGCGGCAGCAGCGGGCCTTAAAAAAGCCTGGTGCACCTTCACCCTACACCAGGGCACCTGGTCGTGCTGTGTGTGGCTGTCTGGTGTCCCACGGCTGCCAGCGCAGGATGGCCATGGAGCGCGGACCTTGGGATCATGTGGGCTTCGGTTGTAAATTGGGACAGCTCACACAGAGGCACAGGCCTGGGGAAACCCCCTGTACGGGCCCGAGGCCAGCTGCCCCGAGCTTTGTGCTCCCCCAACTACAGCCTCAGATCAGACGTGGTGACCTGCTGAATTTAAGCATATTACTAAGCGGAGGAAAATAAACTAACCAGAATTCCTCCAGTAATGGCCAGTGAAGAGGCAAGAGCCCTGCGCCAAATCCCCATTCAGTGGCAGGTGTGGGAAACTGTGGCGTACAGAACACCGACTCCCTGGCATTGCTCAGGGTTCTCAAGTCCTTCTGATCGAGACTCACCCCGTGGACGGTGTTGGGCCGATAGCGGCCTCTTGCTCACCGGGATCAGGTCCTCTTGGAGTCAGGTTGCTTGGGAATGCAGCCCAGCGTGTGTGGTAAACGCAGTCTAAGGCTAAATACGGGCGCGAGACTGATGACCAACAAGTACCGTAAGGGAAAGTTGAAAAGAACTTTGAAGAGAGAGTTCATGATAGGACCCGAAAGATGGTGAACTCGGCCTGGTGGAGGTCCGTAACAGTCCTGATGTGTAAATCGGTGGTCCGGCCGGGCTATAGGGGCAAAAAACGAATCGAACCATATAGTAGCTGGTTCTTTCCGAAGTTTCCCTCAGGATAGCTGCCGCATGGAAACCCCAGTTTTATCTAGCAAAGCGAATGATTAGAGGTCTTGGGGCCAAAATTATCTCAACCTATTCTCAAACTTTAAATGGGTAAGAAGACTTGCTCGCTGGCATGGAGCCGGGCATTGAATGCAAGTGCACAGTCGGCAACTTTTGGTAAGCAGAACTGGTGCTACCTGATTAACGGGGTGGGGGGTGGTACCTTAAGCCTGTGCCCCTGGACAGTGGGGTAGGTGCAGGCACGGCCGGGGCTTAATAGTCGGCGTGAAAATATCTCCCAGGCCCCGCCCCAAGTGCACTGAGGTGGTGCATGAAGACCCGGCCAGGGCAGGGAAGAGAGGTGGCAGCTTAAGCACCCACCCCAGAGCGCGGGGGTGGTACCTTAAGCCCGTGCCCCTGGACGGTGGGGGCAGGCACGGCCACTGGGCCATCTAGCCCGGGGAGTAGGCCGAGATGGCCAGAGTTGTGGCCGGTGGACCAGATGGCCCGAGTTGCGGCTGGGGAGGCTGGCTCCTGCATTTGTCTCCGGTCGGGTTCCATAAGTCCCCACTGCGTGGCTTAATAGTCGACATGGAAGTGCCACCCTGTGGCCCCCAGAGCAGCTGTGGCGCAATTACCAGCCTCGGTTCAATGGAGTTTGTGGGTTGCTCCTGGTCCTCGGGCAAGTGTCACCCGCTTGTGGTCAGGTCCAAAACGGAGTGTGTGTGTGTCAAGGGGCACCCTAAGTGGGCCCCTTACCTCCACTGGGCTATAACCGCTTATAGTGCCCAGCCTTGAGTTCCATGGCGTTTGTGGATTGCTCCCAGTCCTCGGGCAAGTATCAACCACGTGTGGTCAGGTCCAAGACGAGGTGCGTGTGTCCTGAGCGGGTCCCTTTCCTCCGCGTGGGGGTACATGCGCTTGCAGTGGCGGCTCTGCGTTCCACAGTGTTTGTGGGTTAGTCCTGGAGGGAAAGTCTCTAATGTGGTTGAAGAAGCTCTGAGGGGGGGCCCAGCCATATCTCTAGGGAGATGGTTAGGCTGCTGCCCCCGGCCTTGGACGCCTGTATTGTGCCTGGTTTCGAAAGCCCCTGAGCCCAGTGGTGGTCGCGGGAGCCCCGGCGGAGTTCCTATCTCTCCCCACAGGAAAAAGCTCTAAAGGGGTCCTGCTAAAGCTCCAGGGTGGCTGGGGGGATACTGGCCCCCAGCCTTGGGCACCTGTCTCACGTCTGGGTTGACTGTCCCCAACCCCAGTGGCGATCGTGGGGAGCCCCGTCCCTCCCCGGAAGGAAAAGCTCTAATGTGGCGGGAGAAGCTCTAAGGCGGCCTGGGCCAGAGCTCCAGGGTGGCCGGGGCTGCTGCCACCACTGGCCTTGGCCACCAGCCTTGTGCGTGTGGGTCAAGAGTCCCCAAGCCTGGCAGCGGTTGGCAGCGGTCGCGGGGAGCCTTAGTGGGGTCCCCATCCCTCCCCAGAGAGAGAATCTCCAAAGGGGCCCTGCTAAAGCTCCAGGCCGACTGGGGGGGGTGCTGGCCTCTTGGCCTTAAGTGCCTATCTCACGTGTGGGCCGACTGTCCCTCGCCAGAGGGACAAGATCCAAGGTGGGTGAAAAACCTCTTTAAGTGGATGGGGGGAAGCTCTACCGTGGCCTGGCCAGAGCTCGAGGATGACGATTGGTGCTGGCCCATGCCCTTGGGCACCTGCCGGTCCCATGTCCTTTGTCAGGTGTGGGGCCCAAAGGCCCTTCCAGTCCAGGCCCATTGGAATGCATTGCCCTACAAGATAGCCGCTCTCCAAGCCCGGCCATCTGGTCATTGGCCATAGGAATGTCTGCAAGGACCAGATGGTTGGGCTGCTCTGGAAGTCCCGATGGGCGTCAGTTTGACATTTCTCTCCATTTGGGTCTATTAGGAGCCCGACGCTTTTGCCGAGTGGTCCCACTCTGTCACTCTGGGTACACAGATTACAAGAAAGCTTAGTCACCTTCCTCCGGATTACGGAAAAGATTGATAGATTGATAGCTCTTTCTCGATTCTGTGGGTGGTGGTGCACGGCCGTTCTTAGTTGGTGCAGCAATTTGTCTGGTTAATTCCGATAACGAACGAGACTCATCCATGCTAACTCATTATTTCCCATGAACGAGGAATTCCCATTAAGTGCGGGTCATAAGCTTGCATAGATTAAGTCCCTACCCTTTGTACACACCGCCCGTCGCTACTACTAATTGGATGGTTTAGTGATGTCCTCGGATTGGCCCCACCGGCAACGCCCGTGGAGGAGCAGCGAGAAGACGATCAAACTTTTCTAGAGGAAGTAAAAGTTGTATGGATTGTATAACCTGCTGGGGACATCCCCCCCCACCGGAGAGAGGGAGCCCCGAGCGACCCTCTCCTCGCCGAGCGGCCCCTGAACCGCTGGGTGTGGGGCGCTCCTCCACCCTGACCTGCCAGCGGGCGGGCGTTGGTGAGCGCACCCCGGTCGGCAGGGAAGTCCCGAGTGGGAGCAGCCGGGAGCCGAGGGAAGCCTGGCCGTTCTCAAGGGATGCCTCCCCAGGTGGACAGGGGCCCGGCACGCCGGGCAAGCCCTGCGCCATGGTGCATGCGGGCGTCAAGGTTCCTGCTGCCCACATCCGTGAGCGAGAGATGGCCAGGACCGTCGGTGCAGCAGGACACCTTCCCTCTTGCCCAAGTACCTGGAGCTCGGCCCGTACGGCCGGCCTGGGGTATGAAGACTCTAGCAATCCCCCCCGACACCTGCCTGTGCTATCTCTGGTCTGCTTCTCTGTCCGACCCCCGAACCCTGATGGTTTCAGCTGACTCCAAAGTGGGGAAGCTAGACGGGGCGCTGGGCTGTCTCGCCGCGGCAGGCAGGACATGCAACGCTGCCCCCACCTGGCCTCTCTTCGTCCCATTTTGCTTCTTCAATTACTTATGAAGCTTTTTTATTATGTAAACATTATTTTTATTGGCATTTTAAGGTTTTGAACATTGGCATATGCTCCTTTCTCTAGCCCTGGGGTAAACTGTGACTTGCAGAATAGGGGAGTGAGCAGAGATGGGTAGGACATGATCTATGCTTTTTTAACCGTAGCATCCCATGTATCCCCCACCAGGGCTGTAATTCGGCTTCCGTACATGTTGGGGGGCCTGTCTGCTCTTGGGCACCACAGGACCTCGTCCAGGGGTCTTCCCACCACTGCCCTATCCATCCTTCGCCAGATGCTGTCGGGGTTCCCATTGAACCAGTCTCGGATGACCCTCAATTGAGCTGCTCGGTAGTACATTTGAAAGTTCAGAACTCCCGTTTCCCCATGCCCCCGTGGGAGTGACCATGGCCCTCCAGGCCACCCTCAGTCTTTTCCCTTGCCAGATGTAGTTAGTTTATTCAGGGTTTTGAAGAATGTTTGGGTGACCGCCAGGGGGGAGAGCCTGAAAGTAATATAGCGCTCTAGGGAGAATTATAATTTTAATGACATTGATGCGGCCCATCCATGATATGTTAAGGAGCCTCCTCTCTCCCAGCCAGGTCTTGATAGTTTCCAACAGTTGGGGATAGTTTGCTTTGTAGATACCCTCTAGGGTACTGGTTATTGTCACCCCCAGGTATCGAAGGGATCCCTCTGCTTGTGCAAATTTCCCTCTATCTGATGTTTCTGAGGGTGTGCCTTCGTGTAGCACCATTAGTTCTGATTTTTGGTTGTTGGTCTTCAGGCCTACCACTCAGCCAAATTCCCGTAGGAGTGCCGTTAACCTCGGGATAGAAGTGCCAATGTCTGTTAGCACGACCAGGAGGTCGTCGGCATAGGCCATTGCCTTATGGTCTTCCCCACCGAATTTAATCCCTTTTATTCCCATCTCCTGACTAATTCTAGCTAGGAAGGGTTCGAGAAAGATCACGTACTGGACTGGTGACATGGGGCAGCCCTGCTTTGTACCCCTAGTGATCCCTATCGCCTGGGAGACATGCCAATTGATAGCTAGCCTGATAAGTCATAGTTGGCTTTGCCCAGGTGGAGAAAGCCCAGGCCAAACCCCATAACCTCCTGACCATTCGGCTCAGTCGAATGCCTTCTCTGCATCTAGCGTTAACACCCCCACCCTCAGGACTGCCCTGTTTGACTTCTCTATCTGGTAGGATATTCGCCAAATGTTGTCAAATGTTTGTCTCTCCTTGACAAAGCCTGCTTGATCCGGGTGGATCAGGTCGGAGATTACTTTATCCATTCTATATGTTAGAATTTTTGTAAAGATTTTGGCATGAAGGTTTATTAGGGTGGTAGGAGCTACAGAGGGTTTGTTTCTTGTTTGGCTTTGGGAAGAGGATTACCTTGGCCTCCTCCACGGACTGGGAGATGCAGTCCATATCGGAGAAGGAGTTGAACAAGGATGTCATTAAAGGAACAGGCAGAGTCACTGGAGTGTGGAGTATAATAAGATATGATAGGATTGGTTATTTATAACACGCTTAATACCCAGAGGTTTCTAAGCGTGGACCGGGGGATCAAACCTGTGGTGCTCCGTGTCGTCTTGCTTCCAAGGCAAGCACGTTGCCCCTGAGCTATCCTCCCGAGACTCAGTAGTGTGGACATTGTTTTTTTCCTTTGTGCGGATTGCCTAAGAGTCTAATAAAAATGTGCTAATCAATGACTGCCAGTTTAATATACCGAAGTTCTCAAACAAAGTCTACGTTAGAAATGTCGAGATGGGTGAGCTGCTTCTTAATCATCCTGAGCTTGACTCTGAAACATGGCAAGAACAAGATCTCTAAGGAGAGGAGGAATTCATTGGCTGTGGCTGATCAACAGATTAAAGATCTGATGGAGATGACCAGAAAAGTAAACACACGCAATGAAGAAGTGATTGCCCAGAAACAGTCTATGGAAAAGAGCAAAGGGACATGCAATATGATTTCACCTGAGATGCACAATAAACACATGTGTAATAAATTTGGCATCAACGTGCATTTGAGAGATGAGGAATGCGAGACACTCTGTGTGCCTCCTGAAAGAGCTCGGGTGGCCAAAAGAAGAAGATTGGACTCAAATACCCAGAGAGAATCGCGATGTTCCCCAAAAAAAAGCCTTGGGATGGATGGCCAAGGCCATGAGCGACCCATAGGCGCCATACCCTCGAAGTAAGGAATTAAATCGAATGAACAGCCGTATTTACTGTCAGCAACTGCTATTGCCATAACACCTTTGGCTAAAATTTATGATCAATTCAATGAGAACTACAGAGACCAAAATACACTCATCGCGCTCCTTAATACCAAAATGGTAAATCTTGAGATGATTTTCAATTAATTGAAAGTACAACTTCAAAAGGACAAATATAAAGATGAGCTGACAGCTAATGTCCCGAAAGACGCGCTAAAATGTACAGGGGTAGACAAAAAACTGCTAGCTGAGGTTGCTAAGAAAGCATTATCAATCTTGAAAAAATACCACAATGGAAGCGAAAGTAATATCGACCTTAAAAGGGACATGATCAAAGCTCATAATCCACAACAGAGGACGGAGGAACTAAAAGAAGCTGTCTCACCCTCTAAAGATAACGCAAAATCGGTTGACATGAGGCTTGAGAGAAGCCAAGACGGTATATCAGAAAAAGAAGCTAAAGCAACTACCATACTGTGCGGAGACTTTAATATGGAACTTCTAACGTTAGATAAGCTACAGCAAAAGGTTAAACAAAAGGATAACATAAGGAAAACTATAATAGAAGAACTAGAAGTTAGAAGTATGGAAATACTTAATGGAAAGACGCTAGGAGACATACTCGCTTAAGTGACCTGGGAACGAGACAATCAAAAGTCCATCTTGGATTATCTGGTCACTTCAAAAAGTATGATGCTGAATATCTGTAAAATGAAGGTCATCAAAACAGCTTTGAGCGATCATAATTTACTAACAATCACCTGCAAAACAGAACTTAAAAAAGAACGAACACAATGGAATCAAATGATTGAAGTGGAGCAAGGTGGAAATCGCCTGAGAATGAATAGGACCAAAATAACTAATCTGACAGCTTTACTAGAAGGGGCAAGATTGGTCAATGATCACTTGTCGATCGAATATGATGGCCTGCTCCAAATATATAAAACTCAAAAACAACAAAACATGAAAAATCTGGTGAATAAGCATGTATATGACCTGGAACGCTTTTACAGAAATAAAATAATTCGGGCGATGGCGTACGGAGCCGAAACTCTATTTGGGTGTGACCGTGAACTGTGGTCAAGATGTGAAAATGTTATATGGCGAAGAATACTCCAACTACCCAAAGGCTTTCTAACTGCCTGCATGAGGTATGAGATGAGTTTGTCCTCAATTAATGCGGTCGTCACATGGAATGCTCTAACTCTATATAAAAAAATATCTGGAGCAGATAACATCGCTCAATTTCACATACTAAAATAAAATAAAAGAGAGACCGTCAAGTGAAGACCTCTTGACCTGCTGGAGATCTTCCTGTGAGAGGATCCTTAAGCAGTTAAATGTAAATAAGGAAACACTACTACGGAACCCAATTTGGGTAAAATAAAAACGACTTCAACAGGATTGGATTGATACATTCGACAGGAGGAGACAACATACTAGAAAGAAAAACAACCCACCTGAAGCAAGAAAATTGAATGTCCCCTCCAAGTACATGACTCAATTCCCAGGCAAAAGGAGGAGATTTATTTTCCTTAACTTTAGATTAAATGCATGGACAACGAAGGAAACTTCGTACCGGAGAAAGCAGAGCTGTGTGTCTGATCAACTATGCAGTTTCTGTTAAGGTGCGGAAGAATCTTTGAAATATCTCATTCTGTACTGCCCAAATATGAGAGATGCAAGAACGAAATGCATGGTGCAAGAAATGGATAAATGTACCACGCATACTGCTGAGGAATGGTGGTGCCCAATGCATCTGGGTGAAAATAACAAACTGCGTTTCTCGAGACAATAGCTGAAAGACTTAAGACGAGAGATGACTCGATAAATGCAGAATTGAATAAGTATAGTTCGGCACTCAGTACACAGCTCCGTTATGGAACATAAGCTATGATATAATAGTATTATTCTTAACTTTATGTATGACTCATATGCTTCAAGTTTGTTGCATCACCCCTGTTGTCAATCTATATGGAAACACTGATGTTTGCTTTTTGCTTTTTCTGTTTTTTAAAGGTTTGTAATAAACCAATTAAAAAAAAGAAATAAGGGACTAGAGGCTCGTATAGAACTCTGTGAACGCCTGCAGGATCTCTTCTGTACGTGTGGTTTCCTGTCTCCCCCACCATCTCAATGCGGCGTATTGTACCTGCTGCCTCCTTCTGCTTAACCTACCAGTCTAAGAGCCGGCCTGTCTGTTTGCCTGGAGATAATACTTGAATAGGAGTGATTTTACTGCTTGTTAAGCTAGAAGGATATTGATTTGCCCTTTAATATGCCTATACTCCCTCCTGATCATTACCCCTTGTCAGTCTCCATTCTCTCCATTACCCCTTTTAAGCGCTGTTCTAGGTCCACCTGGAGGGCCTTCTCCTGTTTGACTCGGGATGCCTGCTTTGCTATGATCACCCCCCACATAGTTGCTTAAATGCGTCCCATACTACATGTTCCTGCACCTCCGTGGTCTTATTTTCCCCAAACAAGCCCCGGATGGACTTGCGTATCTCATCGCAAATTACTGCGTCTCTCAACAGATGGCAGGGGAACCGCCAGTTCCATACCCTGCTACACCCTGAGAGCAACCATGTCGTAGCAATCCACCTTGATTTCCTCCCCCACCATCCCTCTTGCCCCCTCTGGCTGGACTCAGCTCAACTTCCCCAGACTGTAACGTCATCCTAGGTTGCCAGATCTCGTTCCCATCCCTGAGAATAACTGTGCGTGGAGAGCCATTCCTCTGCTCTCCCCTGTTTCCAAGATCCGTCACCATTGTCCCCCCCCCATCTCCCCGAGCCGGCCCTTATTCCGATTGTAACCCCACCAGGTCTTAACCCTTGTCTCGTGATCCTCGCTGCTGCTGTTAAGTGGACGGCCAATTCAGCCTGGGGCTTCGGTTGCTTCCCCTCTGGCCCCGCAATTGTTTGTGTCTTGCCTTTGACCTCCCTTCTCTTCTCCACTCCCATGGCTTCTCTTGGTGGCCTTCATGTTCTGGTCTCCTATTATGTCCTCCCCCTGCATCCCCTTCTTCTTCAATATTCAGGATCTTGAGTCCCTCATCCAACATGGTGATGCGGTATTGGCACCCTTCCCACTTGAAGACCATTCCAAAGGGGAATGTCCACCTGGATCTTATTTGGGCTTTGGTAAGGGCTTTGGTCACCTCTTTGTTAGTTTGGATTTGGCCAGGTCCTGGAAAAGTTCTATGACGGTGCCGTTCACCTTTATCAGGGTTGCTTTCCTCGCCGCTTGGAGAATCAATTTGTTTTGGTCGTATCGCTGTAAAGCCATCACCACTTCTCTTGGTCTGGCCCCATGTTTTTCTCGCTGCGGACCCATGCTGTGAATTCTCTCTATGAGAATTTCTCCCCCAGCCTCTGTCCAGCAAATCTTTGAACACATGCCGTTTCCCTGAGGTCGGCATCGCTCACACTTTGTGGCAGCCCGTTTACCCTGATGTTGGACCTTCTCGAGCAGTTCTCCAAGCCAAGGACTTGGAGCTCCAGGTTGTTTGTCACTACTGCCTGCTGCTCCGCTAATACATCTATCTTCCGGGTGTCTTCAGTGAGTTCTCGAATGGCGTTTTGATTTGTATCAATTCAACTGTCGCCTTTGATTTCATGCAGGGATTGTGCAAGTTCTGTTCATATTAGGCTTAATTGTGTCTGACGGGTAGCCGTCATTTTGTCACTTAATGCCTTAAAGCACTGTTGCAGCACCACGCTTGTGACCTCTTGCCCCTGTGGCAGCGTTGGGGGTTCCTCCGACCCCAGCCTTTCTGTCACCGCTGGATCCTCTTCATCCGGGGCTTCCCCCTCAATTTTCCATAGATCTTGGAGGGTCCCTTCCTGTTTGCTTGAGATCTTGGCCCCTGGGGGGCCCTTTTTGGCCTCTTCCGGCTTGTTGCGCGACATTGCCTGGTGATGGTGAGTGCCTGCCTGCACCTTACTGTAGGTGGCTTCTCCTCAGGCCTCTGAGGTTCCTCTTGACCCTGGGATATAGGCCAGTTGTTCTGTATGAAGGGGATGCTCCTCTCTCCCGCCTGTGTGCAGGGGGGGCCTAGCTCCCATTTAGAGCCTGAGGTGGTTGCCCCCTGGGGGTTATGGGGCTAGTACGTTCAACTGTCAAAGTGGTCAAGGTCGCAGTGTCACACTGGCCTGGAGCCCAGGAGCTTCTTGAATTCCTTCCCGGGGTGCCCCTGTGCTCCCACCGCTCCTGAGCCTCTAAGTACACTCTTGACCCCCCTGGAGGTTCCTTCTCGGTTAATCTGGCATGGCAGGGTTAGTTTTCATGAGGGTGGGCGGTGGAGCGGAGCAGCGCTCTCCTGCAGAATCAAATGATGGGGGTTGGGAGCACGCGCCACTGACCCCTCTCCCCTCCACGGGTTCCTTCCCTGGCCGTTAGCCAGGGGATGCTGCAAGAGACTTAGTGCTGTCGCCCTTCTATTACTGCAGTTTGCCTCTGTTGTTTCTGAATGGTATGGGTTTGGGCCTTTGCCTGGGTCTGGGAATTCTGCGGGTCTCCTGCCATAGAGGGGTCTCCTTCCAAGTGAAGGTTATAGTGCGTTGGGACAGATGCTTTCATAAACCCCCATGTCCGTTGTTTGGGAGGGGAGCGTTTTTGTGCACCCACTTCGTGGCTGCCAACTCCCTTAATAAGGCCTGCTTGCCCTCCGCCAGTTGGGGTGCATCCCAGCTCATGGGGGCCATGCGCCGCGTGGTTCGGGAAGGCCCTGCACTGCGTGGAGCCGAGCTTGCTGTATGGGGCCGAGGCTGGCGCAGGATTTCAGGGGAATATGGCCTGTAGCTCTGGGTGTCTGGGCCACGCCGGCTCTGCTGGATTGCCGCGCTGCGGTGTTTTCACCAGCGCTTCCCAGTGGGCACACTGGTCTGGCAGCCTTGTCCCCCCACCAGGTCAGCCACCGGGGTTCCGCGGTGGTCCGCTCACACTCCCCAGTCTCGCCTATGTTGCTGTGGCTGAATGGGCACCCCGCGTCTTCTGCACCACCTGCAGGGGTTCTCTCTGATCTCCTCCGGCTTGGCTGCCAGTTCCCACACAGGCATCACTGCTGGCGGTCTTAAGTCTGCTCACCCTGCCCCTCTCTGCCTTCAAACGCTCCTTTTGGAGTTTTCTTGGGGACTGCTCGGTTCGGGGGTTGTCCCCTTTGATTTTGCTGCCCTGTGGCCTTGTTTTTAACGCTGCTTATTGCTCCTTTTTCGGGTTGCTGGGGAGGAACGCGCTCCTCGCGGTGGAGTGGTCACGGCTGCCATCTTGGAATCTTCTTATGAAGCTTTTTGAAGCCTTCGTCTGCCCTTTCCTATGTAATATTTCTTCTTCCACACTTCCCAATCTGGTTTTCGTCCAGGACGTGGCACAGAGGGGGTGCTGGTATCCAACGTTGACAATGTGGTTTGGCTGCACGACTAGGGTGGCGTTGATGCTTTATTGTTACTTGACTTATATGCTGCCTTTGATGCCATGCTGCCTTGCTCGTCCGGGCCTGCTTTGCTGGTGCCGTTCTTTCCTAGTTTTCTTTGTTTCTCTCTGACCGAACAGTCAATTTCCCTCCCCACTTTTGACTCTGTGCCGTCTGCCTTGAGATGTGGAGTCCCTCAGGTTTTCTCCATCTTCCAGGTTTTGTTTAACATGTACATGCAACCTCTTAACAAGCTTATCTGCTCTCAGAGCTTCCTATGTTATTCTTAACAGATGACACAGATCCTGGTCCATTTTGATCTGTCTCTTGTCGAGACAGCAACCAGATTTAGGGATTTAGGGCCTGCCTCGAAGCTGTGGGTGCATGGATGTGTAATAGCTGGTTCAAGTTGAACGGGGAAAAAATGGTGGTGTTGGTGGTGGGCCCTCCTTCCTCTACTGCCTTTTGGACCCCCTCTTTTTTGGCCATCTTTAGTGGTAAATACATTAGCGTTTCTGTCTGTGGAATTGCAGAGAAGTCCAGTATGTCAAAGGGGCTATCTTCAACTGAAACCCCCATAGTAAGGTTCTTTGTATACTCCTTTCTCAGTTACATGCCCATGTGGTGTCCTTACTTGTTATGTCCTCCATGGACCACTGCAACACCCTATTTCTGGCACAACCTGTATACTTCTTATGGCACCTTCAGGTCCTGCAGAACTCTGCAGCCGGAGTAGCCACTTATACAACTAGTTGTGCTCACATTACTGTATTTGTTCACCATCTTCGTTAGCTGCCCATGGCCAAGCCCATTCCGGTCAAGGCCCAATCTCTAGTTCATCTACCCCAGTTCCTTTTATGGAACTGGGGTAGAATATCTACAGGCCAAATTCTGTCTGCACATTCCTGCTCGGCCAGTCCACTTGGTAAATGCCTGATGTTAAATACTGACAAAACTGGCTTGTACATGCAAATCCATTATACACCCATATGAAACTGCTGTGTGCACAATGCGTCATAAAGTCAAAGCAGAACCATATTAGTTCACCAAGGCAAATCATAACTATTGGAAATGTGCGACTAAAGTGCAAAGAGTATAACTGATTCAAAAAGTGCCAGGTGTGCTTCAGAAAAGTGTCAAGTGTTTCTGAGTTCCTTCCACTCTGATTACATTTTTAGTGTGAGTTGCTTTTCATGTTATTTTAACTCACTGTCCTATAAACCCATATTTCGAGTGACATTTTTTACTTGGAAATGATTTTTTCTGAAATCTTTAGTTGTCTATAGTTTACCCGTACTTGTTCACACTACAGCACCATTATGCAAAGCAAATAATTTATAGATCGATTATTGCGTCACAAACCACCAGCACTGTATCAGCGTGCCCCTGCTGAAGGTGTGAAGTTGGGATATCTGTTGAGCCCTTACAAGAAATATTGTGACAAAAGATTATGAACATTTGCATTAATAAAGTTTACTTTTTCTGTTATCAAATTCTTGCAGCTTTTCATGTGCAGTTATCAGAACTGTTTTTCCACATATTCGGCTTCTTTTTCTTCCAATCCCCCCAGGTAAAGCATGTTCACTCCATATGGCTCCACCAATTCAATCTTTGGTTTACACATGTATATGTATTATTTGTTGCTTTACAGTGTTAGCACTTCCAGTTGTCTATTTCTTTCTTTCAGCTAATAAGTTATTCATTTTTAACCCCTTAACTGCCAATGGTCCCCGGTCGTCCCACCCCCCCCTGACCCCCAGCCCCCTGGTGACTTTTTTGGGTGGTTTCGGTATGTCGCCATTCAGTCCCTTGTAACTTTTTTGTTACATGTGACATCTCTGCCAAATTTTGGCCCCCTTTCTTCCCACATGTAGTCGGTCATAACGCCACCAAGGAATCCTAGTTTGTTTTATGGGGTGAGAGAAAATAACCTAAAAGGAGCACATTTTGTGTTTTTTCAGAAAATGACAATAAAATGATGTACAAAGAAGCCTGTGGTTTTTTCCTTGTAAGAGCTAGGAACAAATGGTTTGCTGTGCTGAATTCGCCATTTTCCAGGATTTCAAGAACAGGTTGAATGGAAACCAAACAAAAACATTTTTATAAGGTTACCATCAATTGTGGCGAGAGCTATGCGATTTTTACCCTTTTTTTCCCAATAGTCCATGCGTGGATTGAATGGAAGAGGAGGCTAGGAAAGCTAAATGGGAAGACAAAGGCATACATTTCATTTCTGAAAAGTAGACAAAATTCCAAGTTTAGGAAAGGGTGATTTGCGCAGGTCAGGTAACATCTATGTAGGGGAAATGCCCATAGTTTGGGGAAAAATCACAGATAAAATAGGTATGTGCTGGACATGGTTGGACCTGTAAGGTAATGGCTTCTGTGAATATTGAAAAAAGCAATGCCCCGCTACATTCCCCTGACTTTTCCAGTTAGGAAATCACACATTTTTTGTATTGTTTCATAAAACAAGCAATACTACAAGCCAAAAACGGAGCCATGGTACACAGGATTTTTATGCTGACGGCCTAAAAGGACATACTTAGCATGTGTAAATAAGGAAAATAAATGTGAGGCAAGCATACAATTTTTGAAAGAGCACAAGCAGACCTTTTGAAGGGTAGGTGACTTGTGCATGTTATAAAGGCATACAGTGCCTAAATCAGCAACACTACATGTAGTTCACATTTGGGTAACGAAACGGTTGTGTAACAAAGTGCAGTAGCAAATGTATGAAAACCAGGAGAAAACAACAAATGTCCTACCTTCCCACATTGCCACACATGTCCTGACGAAAGCGGTACCTCACATGTGGGGTTGCACCTACCTGGGCGCAAAGGGAAAAGGCTAAACCACTGGTAACCCCAAGTGTTTCGGCAGAGCAGATTTTGCGGGAATTTGCTCTTGTGGACAACCTCCAGATTTGGGCATGGGGTGTCACAGCCACCAACGAAAACAGGGAACCCAATGAATTTCCGAAAAGAAGGCACTCATGGAAATCCACAGAGGTCTGACTTGTGGGAATCGCCCCAGAATGTATTTACCCACAAGACCCAGCAAAGTAAAAAAACTCAGACATTTCCCACCTCCTATCCATCAAAACACACTGCCAACAACACATGTACCTTCCTGTGTTCCCACCGATGTCCTGACGAAAACTGTACCTCATGTGTGGGTGCACCTACCTGGGTGCAAAGGGAAAAGGCTAAACCACTGGTAACCCAAGTGTTTCAGGAGAGCAGACTCCTTTGGGAACCCACAGAGGTCTGACTTGCGCAAATTGTCCTAGAAATTATTACCCAAAAGCCCAACAAAGTCTGAAATTTCTGGAAGAAACACAATTTTCAGACATTTCCAACCGAGAAACTACTGAAACGTACCGCCAACAACACATGTCCTACCTTCCCACAGGTGTATGGATAAAAACAGTACATGTGTGGGCGTACCTACCTGGGTGAAAAAGAAAGTGTTGATCGTCCCCAAATCCAACGGCAGTCCCAAGGAACCTCATCAGGGTCCCCATCTGTTCCCTGGGGGAAATTCTGTAATTCTGCCTAGCCAGAGCTCCAGGATGGTCGGGTGCTCTACCTGGCCTTGGGCAGCTGTCCCTCATGTGGTTTGACTGTCCACAAACCCAGCAGCAGTTTCAGGGAGCTTTGGCAGGGTCTGTGTCCTTCCCAGAGGGAGAAGCTGTAACGCAGGCCAGCCAGAGCTCCAGGAAGGTGGGGGTTATGTCCCTGGCCTTGGGTGGCTGTCTCCCATGTGGGTCGACTGTCCCCAAGTCCAGCTGCAGTTCCGTGGAGCACCAGCAGGGTCTCCATTCCTCCCCAGAGGCAAAATCTGTAATGCAGCACAGCCAGAGGTGCAGCCTGGACTTGCGGACAGTCAACCCACATGGGAGACAGCCGCTCCCAGGGAAACACCAATGTTATGCTGGCATGGGGGGCAATTTGCAGTCTGACCCTGTATTTGTGTCCCAGCCCACCAAAATACCTCCCCAGACTGCCCAATCGCGTAGAAAACATTCATTACCTATGTTCAGCCCAGCAGAAACAAATCCTAACTATCACGCTCCAATCACTGCCCCCCCCCCTTTTAAGCTATCCCTGGTGGTCTAGTGACCCTCACACCCCAGTAGAAACACATTTGCCTCTTCCTAGGGGCAGATTTTTATTAAGACTATTAATGACCATAACACCATGTAACAGTATAAAGGTCCCCTCGTCTAATGGGAACTACCCCACTCACACTCAAGCAGCTATTTCCCATTAGAGAAACGACCCTCTGACCTGCAGAGGCAGAAAGGTCCTCTTGTCTAGGCTGTTTCTCTAATGGGAAATAGCTGCTTCAGTGTGAATGGCCTAGTTCCCATTAGACGAGAGGACCTTTCTGCCTCTGCAGGTCGGAGGGCCGTTTCTCTAATGGGAATTAGCCTTCTCAGTGTGAGTGGGCTAGTACCCATTAGATGAAAGGACCTTTCTGCATCTGCAGGTCGGAGGGCCATTTCTCTAATGGGAACTAGCCTTCTCAGTGTAAATGGGCTAGTTCCCATTAGACAAGAGGACCTTTCTGCCTCTTCAGGTCAGAGGGCCGTTTCTCTAATGGGAAATAGCTGCATCAGTGTGAGTGGGCTAGTTCCCATTAGACGGGAGGACCTATCTGCCTCTTCAGGTCAGAGGGCCGTTTCTCTAATGGGAAATAGCTGCATCAGTGTCAGTGGGCTAGTTCCCATTAGACGAGAGGACCTATCTGCCTCTGCAGGTCAGAGGGCCGTTTATCTAATGGGAAATAGCTGCTTCATGTGTGAATGGATGTTACGCTCACCTGGTCTCTGCGGAGGTGTTGGGGCACGGTTGCAGCCCTCCTGGGGTGAGGTTGCTCGGGTCCGACTTCGCCCTCTGCGCTTATGTGGTTACTGGTGGTAATAGGTGATGCTGCTCGGGACTGCTCCTGCGTGGAGAATAGGGGGCGTGAGTATGCCAGCTTGTGCGCCTGATCCCCTTCCACACCCCTTCTCCCAAACCGTGGTACCCGTAGGATGCGCTGTTCCTGGAAAGCTCACCTGTTGGACTGCGCATGCGCGAGCAACGCATGCGGACCTAAACTCTCCGGCTCCCGGCGGCCGCTGCATTTATCCTTTAAAATATACCCTTTTTCCTGCTATTAAGAACCCCATCTCCCTAAGACCGTTGGTGAACGCACCTGGGCAACGATCGACGCACTGCTGAGTCAAATCGGACCCTTGGGACCCCAACGCCGACTCGAAAACCATCGGCCGGCTGGCGGGTGCGCCGCGGCCAGCGCAGCGTGAGTGGAGGTGGCTCCTCACCCCTCCCCCCCGGGGCACGCCAACGCTTCGCAGCCGTGATACGCGCTGGAGGGGCGTCCACGAGACAACGAAACACTCCCTGGGGAGCTCCGCTGAGATCACCGGAGTGCCGCCGGAAGATTACGCGGGAAGCGCTCCGACGCCTCCTCGCCTGGACCTGCCCAAGCCTCTCATCAGCGGTCTCTCCCCTCTTCCCCCCCCCATCAGCGAGACTGCACCACCCAGGGTTGAGCTGCGGCACACCGGGGAAGATCTAGTGCCGCGCTCCCCATCCGGAAGACATCACGGAGGCGGGGACCTGAACACGGCCAGGTGGGGGTGTGAGTGAGCCCCAGGTGCCAACCCTGCTTCTTCCCCCCCCTGCTCCCCACACAACCCCTTATAATCCTGGTCCAGCGACAGGGCCTGGGCAGCCTGTGACCAGAACTCCCGTGGACCGCAACAGCAGCGTGAGTGGAGGCGGCTCCTCACCCCTCCCCCCCGGGGCACGCCAATGCTTCGCAGCCGTGATACGCGCTGGAGGGGCGCCCACGAGACAACGAAACACTCCCTGGGGTGCTCCGCTGAGATCACCGGAGTGCTGCCGGAGGATTACGTGGGAAGCGCTCCGACGCCTCCTCGCCTGGACCTGGCCAAGCCTCTCATCGGCAGTCTCTCCCCTCTTCCCCCCCCCATCAGCGAGACTGCACCACCCAGGGTTGAGCTGCGGCACACCGGGGAAGATCTAGTGCTGCGCTCCCCATCCGGAAGACATCACGACGACGGGGACCTGAACACGGCCAGGTAGGGGTGTGAGTGAGCCCCAGGTGCCAACCCCGCTTCTTCCCCCCCTGTTCCCCACACGACCCCTTATAATCCTGGTCCGGCGACAGGGCCCGGGCAGCCTGTGACCAGAACTCTTGTGGACCGCAACAGGTATTAACCTCCCTGGGAACTTTATAGGGGCACGACCCCACACTCCCTCCAAGACATCTCCCTTGGATCAGGGTCTTACCACACCGGATCTGCGGTGGGGGCACGGATGTGAGGGTCGATCTGCGAGACAGCTCCCCCAGGACACCGCAATTACGGGGTGAGCTCCCCCCCACCAGCCTGGCCCACCAGTCGGTACGAGAGACCCACACCCCGGAGACATACACTCCGCTGTCCTTGAGGCCTGAATGCACCAGGGTCCCCTCGTGTCACTCCTGGCCCAACTTCGTATTATACTTGTGCCGGTTGCCATACTGGGGTGCCACCTACGACATGTGGAAAGAAAAATCCAAACGCCAAACTCTCCAAAGTAAGATGGACTTTTACACAACAGGGCCCCGCCAGGGAGCGCAGACTCCGGAAGAGGATATTGCCAGCGAGGAGACTCAGGATCCCCCAATTTCTCTCTCCGATCTCATGAAGGCGATTGGGGACTCGAGAACGTCGCTGGAACTCAAAATTGGCGGCCTGTCCTCAGAGGTCTCCCTTATCCGGCAGGATCTACACAACCTCTCAGCTAGGGTGGGCGAGGCGGAACAAAGGGTGTCTGCCACAGAAGACACCGTCCATCGCCTGGAACAGCACCTCGCCGCAATTGCTCAGAAAGTCTCCCAACTGGAATACCGCGCTGAGGACAATGACGGGAGAGCGCGGCGCAATAACCTGAGGATCCTCGGAATACCGGAGAAAGAGGAGGGCCCCTGTGCCGAACTGTTCCTGGAGGACTGGCTGACCCACGTCTTTGCTCCTAAAAAGCTATCCAAATTTTTATCCATAGAAAGAGCACACAGGGTGCCCACTGGCCCACCTACCCCTGGAGCCCCACCTAGAACAATGATCGCAAGGCTGCTCAATTACCGGGACCGCGATACGATCCTGCAAATGGCCAGGGCCTCCGGCCCAATCACCTACAATGGATATAAGGTTGGGTTCTATCCCGATTACACCAAGGAAGTTCAAAAGGCCCGCCAGTCATTCGACTCGGTTAAGAAGAAACTCCAGTGACTATCAGTCAAATACGCCCTGTTCTTCCCGGCACTACTCAAAGTCTACTACGAGGGCACCACCTACCTCTTCCACAACCCCAAGGAGGCATGGGACTGGCTTGAAACTCAAATCCTCTCGGGCCCTGGAGCGGGGCGCACACCACTGGGCCCACCCATACAGAAGCCCTGGTCCGAGCGGCCCTCGCCCCCTCGATCCCCGACTAATGCAGGCGACGGCACGGCTGGGAACCCTACAGAGAAGGTATAAACTCTACGCAATGTGGGGATGATTCTGCAACACACTAATATGGGAACGCTCACTTAGCGGCTGCCACACCTAGTGCGTTGGAAGCGCTATCGCAGTCCGGGCGACCCCAAGGAAGTTCAATAAGTTATAAGTTTGATGTTTGGGCGACAGGTGCTCCCAGTTGGGGGGGAAGTACAGGGAGGGGGCGTTTTAGGTATATAAGGAATCCAAATTATGGATCGAGAAGGCATGACACCGACAGGCACTGGCGAGGGGGGCGCGCACGGCCTCCGGGCGAAACGGCTAATAACGCTACTGTTCTCCAAGCGTCTGGCGGGTCGTCACGGAGCGACCCACTGGCGTTTCCTCTGCGGGAGCACCCCTGCGCTCCCTTGAACACTATGCAACTGCCATTGATCCGTCCAGCTGACGAGCTACAGCACCCACGCAGATAGGATGACCTCCAACAAGATATCCTTACTGTCCTGGAATGTTAATGGACTGGGCTCCAGCATAAAGCGAAGGCTGGTGCTCCAATATCTTAACCGCTACTCGCCGGACATAGCTCTTTTAAACGAAACACACCTGATCGGTACAAACTCCAATTTTTTCAAAAGGTCCAACTACCCACACACCTACCAGGCCGGATTCATGAAAGGCGCCAGGGGCACGATGATCCTCGTTCACAAACGCGTCCCCCTACAGGTTAGGAAGGTCAGAGCTGACCCCCCGGGCCGATATGTGTTGCTGCTCGCCGATGTTTGGGGCGATAAATGGGACCTCGCAGCAATTTATGCCCCTCCCACGCTCACGAAGGAACTACTGTCTGAACTGCGGCATGTCCTCCTGGAGGAAGAGGCCGATCTGTGGGTGATAGGAGGGGACTTTAACAAGGTCATGGACACTGATCTCGATAGATCTCATAGGAGATCCGGATGCCGCCCCGCATCTACGCCACTCGCCATGTTCGCCGAAGCCCTGGGAATGACGGACACATGGCGTTCACTCCATGACGACGAGGCCGGTTTTTCATTCTTCTCTGGCGCGCACAAATCGTTCTCCAGGATTGATTATGCCTTCATCCCCGGTAGCATAAACCACAGACTCCTGGCTGCTGAGTTCCTCGCAAGGGGCGTTTCGGACCACTCTCCACTCCTCTTAACCCTGAAGAGCGCCTGCCCAGGTCCGGATCGCAATTGGCATCTGAACACATACCATCTGCGGCTCCCCGAGATAGCGGAGGAACTGGAAAAAAAGACAACAGAGTTTTTCGATCTCAATGAGGGCTCAGTGGATTGCCCGACCACGATCTGGGAGGCATATAAGACAGTTCTTCGGGGAGAAGCTATCTCGGCGGTTTCTGCCCATCAAAGAAGACAAGCCCAGAAGATCAGAGAGGCAGAGGCATATGTCCTGGAGTGTGAAAGACAGACCCTGGAGCGCAACGACCGGGAGACGAAGGATGCCTTGACCACGGCACAAGATGCCCTCAGTAACCTAGCTCTGGACACAGCACGAACTGCCCACCAGCTTGTCCGGAGTCAAATTTATGAACGCGGCGACAAAGCAAATAAGACACTGGCCTGGCTGGAGAGGCGGCAACAAAACAGGGGACATGTGCGTGCCATCAAGTCACCGGATGGCACACTACTCACGGACGACTCTGACATTGTCGAAGCATTTGCCACCTACTATGAGAAGCTCTATACCCCACCCGCCGAGAGCTCGCCGGCTGCACCCTCCCATTACCTCGACCGGATCGAGATCCCGAAACTCTCACGACGCCAGTCGGAACTCCTGAATGCGGAACTCACAGAGACCGAGGTGCAAGAGGCGCTAACACAGCTCCAACCCGGGAAAACCCCGGGCACCAACGGCTTCCCCACAGAAACATGGAAATACCTCGGAGGTAGGCTATCGACCCATATGCACCGCATGTTCCTACGTAGCAAAGAACTCGGGGCGCTCCCCCCGGACCTCAGGTAGGCATGCATCATAGTCATACATAAACCTGGGAAAGCTCACCTGTTGATTACTTTTGGCGAGCACTCTGTCCTGCTGCTTCTGACAGGGGCGCTTGTATGATCAGGACCGAGTTTTTTCACTGGTCCCTTGCACGTGGTAGTCCAGTCCTGCTGCGACTAAGCCACGATACTTCAGGTAAGTGTTCCTGTTTGCCTTTGTCTTTCCTCGTCTGCTTTGTTGTATTGTAAAGTTCATTGTCTTGTATTGCTGTCCATTCCACTTTCGATGTTTGCTCTTTTGCTTTCTTCCCTTGCAGTTGATGTTGCCGGCCCGGCAGAAGCTTGGAAGCTCGAGGGAATGAGGAACGAAGCTGCAACGGTACAGTAGCTGGTAAATTGTTAACTAGGGGGCGTGCGGGGTTCAAATGTGGTGCGGCACTAGGACAGATGTTCTAACCTTGTCTTTCTTCTTCTTCACAGGGTCCAAGTTTGTGGATGTGGAGTGCGCTGCTGCGGTGTCGGGATTAAGATCACTGGATGTCAGGAGATGAGTCTGCAGATGAAGCGATGAAGCACCGGTTTCCTGGAGGTGGGTATGCAGGAGAACGCCTGGTTTCAAAGTTAAGAAAACTGGCCCAAGCGGCGGTGAGCATCACTTTGCACGTGAGTGCACAGTAACGCGAAGCACCGGCCTTAAGGATGGAGCAGCTTATATAGCTGAGCTTTGAAGCCACGCCCACCAGGTTCAGCCTACCTGCCACACCCTGCCACACCCGATGAGTCAGCACATGAAGACCAGGCCTAGGGAGCCACACCCGATGAGTCAGCATATGAGGATGTTCTCTGGAATAAAGGCTTTCAGCTCCTGGAAAGTTCTTGTAAAATAAAAGCACTCCTGCATTGAAATAAAGTAAAAGCACTCCTGCACTGAAATAAAGTGCTCCTGCTCACATCTCTATATGAGCCTGGCGCCAAAGGCGCCAGGAAAGAGTCCAGCCAGGGCCCCTGTGTTTATAGGTCCCAAAGGTCTGTGAACACAAGGGTGTGCCTGAATATCCTAGGTCAAAAAATATCATTTGTAGAGCTAACAGTATTGTTCTCCTGGTAGCCTAAACAGTAGATTAAATCAAATTCAATATTTAATTTTTTGGTCTCTCACCAGTCAAAGTAACCTTATGAGAAAAAATAAGAAAAAGTGCAGAACTTGCTTTAATTGTTGGTTTGTAACAAGACAACGTGTCAATTTGATAAGTACATACAACATGAAAAACATACATGAAAAACCTACAAAAACAATGCAGCTTACAGAGAGAAACAGGACTATTTAGTCCATACAATCAATGCAAGCAAAATGTATGCGAAAGTTCATAGAAGTAGGGGTACAACCCCGCAAGAAATTAAACATAGAGACCCAATATATGGGAGCTGACAGAAAATTATTTGGTGTTAACAAAACAGTGTATACATTTTAAATCATGAGAAATTTCCGAGATAGCTAATAAAACTTAAACTATCCCTGGCTGACCCTTACTTGTCTAGAGGATCAGATTGAACAATTTCGTGTAAATGGCACAGTACGTGCGTCAACCAGAGCCTGATTGCAGCTACAACGAAAACAATATCACACAGAATGCTGTGTGCTAAGCCTAATTTTGGCTAACCATGTAAACAATGTCACACAGTGCTGTGTGTTAAGCCAAATTTTGGCTGAAAGGAATTCCAACATATACAATGTAACCCAAACATTCATTTATCTGCTGTGTTGTCACAGGCTGAAAGGGGGTGTACTACGCCTACCGCTATAAAGCGTGTATGTCCATGGTACCAAAACGCAGGAGAATGTAGTTCCTGCGACCATTACATAGAACTAGTTGGTGTTTCGGTGGTACATTGATGGGTAGAGACCACCTTCCTCAGGTACTGGGATCTTCACATTCAGCCTTAATACAGACAGCCTTAATGTAGGGGGTCCTCCTCAGGGGGCACATAATGTGCTCACCATGCAGGATGTCGTGCATTCAGCAGATTATTTGGATTTGGCAAGTGAAAAAAGGGACTGAATCTGAAATTTCACCATATATATATATATATGGATGACCGTGGAGCGCTTCGTATTTTCCGCAGGACATGAAAACTCCTAGCCTGGGGCTGGTGATATCAGGCTATGGAACGAAGAGTATGGGAGAGTATTTAGAAGTGACTTCTTCCACGTGGAAGCAGCAGACAGCTTGCTTTTAAAGAACGTTACGGCTTGCTTCTGAAGAACGCTGCGTGTGTCAGCTGTTCTTCACAATGGGGGACATAAGTGAGTCAAGTGACCCATTGCCCCCATCACTAGATGGTGTGGTTTTTGTGTTGTGGGCCCTGTCGCCATGACAGTAATGATCTCTATCACAAACTGCCAATCCTCTCTCCCCGCCACCCTGGAAGAATTGAAAGCCTTCGAACAGGTAGCAGGATTCAAGGTAAACTACTCCAAATCAGAGGCACTGGACGTAGACGGCATTGCGGGTCTCCAAACACAGTGCCTGCTGAAGTGGAACACTACTCCCTCAACCTACCTCAGGATACGCATTACAGCAGATCCAAAACTTCTATACGCAGCAAACTTCCCCCCTTTGTTCAAAGAGCTGGAAGCCGATTTGAACCACTGGCAGGGACAGGAAATCTCCTTGCTAGGCAGAGTAACAGTATGTAAGATGAACATGCTCCCCAGACTTCTATACCTAGGCTCAGCCCTGCCGGTTCCACTCCCGAAACAACCCTTGCAGCAGCTACAGAACAAACTTTCAAAATTTGTTTGGAAAGGGGGCAGAGCTGGAATCCTGCTTAGAGTCATGACTGGAGCGGCCAAATGGAGAGGCATGGGCCTTCCCAATCTCATAAACTAATACATAGCAGCCCAACTTTCCAACGCTATAGCCTGGGCGGATCAAGCAAATCCCCCAAAATGAGCTTGCATCAAACAAGTGAAATGCCCTCTCCAGCTGAACTCCTTGCTCCACATTCCAGGTGTAATCCGCAGCTGATGGCCGACGATCCTATCTTCCGCCAAAGCTACCTTAGATGCTTGGTCATGGGCCAGACACATGGAAGAAGCTGCCCACGGGCCTAAGCCCACTCTCCCCGATCCTCCGGAACCCGGGCTTCTCTCCCGGAATGGTTATAGCAAAATTTAGTGGTTGGTCTAGAGGGGGCCTCCGGACCCTCTCACAGCTGTATGACAACGGCACCCCACTCCGTTTCGAAGAATGCAAGATTTGCTTTCAGCTTGCGGAAACTGAGAGATTTACATACCCCCAGATTAGACATTGGATCTCAAAGTTAATAGTTCAACAGGGGGCCACGAGGGACTTTCACCCCATAGAGCACGCTCTATGGGGTGAACATACATACTGTGAAAACTGTACATACTCCTACAGGAGGACATGCTGGCGGCCAAACCTCTATACATGTCCAGGTGGGAGGAGGATATGGGGCACCTGATCGAAGACCAAACATGGGTGGACATTTGGACAAGGATTGATTCAGCCTCTAGGTGTATCACCAGAATGCACGTTGAAACTCCTCCACCGATGGTATTACCCCCCCGGAATGCTTGCACCATTTTCAGTCATCCATAGACCCGACCTGCTGGAGGCGATGTGCAGCGCGGAGTCCTTTTTCCACATGTGGTGGGTATGCCCTATGGTGCAGGCCATCTGGGTAAAGACCATAGACATTATTGAGGACATAACCAACCGTAAACTACCCATGGGCCTGGAGGTGATCCTTCTGGGAGTAGCAAGACGAGAGTGTCACCCCAAAACAGGGTGCACCGCCAAACTGCTTACTCAACTGCTGCTGGCGGCCAAAATAACTGTGGCCCGTAAATGGAAAACACAGGAAGGCCCCTTGATACCCCTGTGGTGGATAAAAGTGTGGGAGATCCTGGTGGCTGAGAAAGTCACAGCGGCGAGGGAAGGAGCCCTACACTGCTTCACTGACTGCTGGTCCCCGGTACTGGAGTACCATACCCAATCCCGGCACTAACATTTCAACCACAGCTGGCGACGAAATTCCTGGGATCTTAGAAACCCTTGCCCTGCCCATGGGCGATGTTAGACCACGATCTCCAGATCTATGGGTGCAACCAGAAAGGGGACTTGGGTGGGACTAGGGAAGACAAACAGCATTATGTAAGGGACAGGTGGTCTCATGTGCTCTTTGTATACATTGCTGTAGTCGAAATAAAGTTCTTTTAAAAAAAAGTTAAGAATCGCCTACTTCTCACGAAACTGATGGTAACCTTAAGAAAGATTTGTTTTTCTCTTTCCACTCAAACTGTTCTTGAAAGCTTGGAAAGTGGTGAATTCAGAACTGCGAAGCATTTCTTCCTAGTTCTTACAAGAAAAAAACAAAGGCTTCTTTGTACATCATGTTATAGCATTTTCTGAAAAAACGAACATTTGTTCACTTTTTTGTTATTTTTCTCACACACCCCTACAGCAAACTAGGAATCCTTGGTGGAGTTATGACCGGCTACAAGTGGGAAGAAAAGGGTGCAAATTTGGATGGGATCTCACTTGTAATAAGAAAGTTACATGGGATTGAATGTCGACATACCGAAATGTCCAAAAAAGGGCTGAGCACTGGGAGGGAGAACCCTCAGCAGTTAAAAGTAATACAAGGAATTACTCAGAGAGGCAAGCAGATTGTAAGGGATCATAACAAGGGGGGCGGAAAGCTAATGAGGATCACTGCAAAATACTCTTTCTACCCAGCACATTTATATAACACTTTCTATATTTGTCAGGTTCCTTTATAATTTAAGGTTTACATGGTGATGGTCATCACCTGCTGCTTAAGTATTCTGGGTGGGGCAGCCGAAGGAAGGAACAGATTAAGGTGTGCCCCAAAAGGATTTCAACATGTGGGACGGTTGTTTGATACTCAGCTTGGTTGGCTTGCAATCTGGGTATTGACCAGCGTGCAGGGCACACATTCCTATACGCAACTGCATTTTGCCCATTGGAGGCCTGCTTTCCTCAAGTAAGGGCATGGGACAAAATATGAAAAATCAGACAATTACCGCATTCTGAAGCATTCATAATGCACAAGCAACAGCAATTACCCCACATTTGCTTTCTCTGTTGGAGAGGCTAACTGTAGAGATTTACTTGTTGTCTCGCTGCGGTCACGCACGCTCTCTGTTCATTGTTTAGAGCGAGAGCCGCGTGACCACAGGAGGCGGTTAGAGTTTCAAAAGGATTGAGCCCAGCGTTGTATGAGGGCTCCGGGGAGCTCCTTGAATAAAATAACTTACCCACTTGTGGTGTCGCTTCACCTCTTTCATTTGGCGACGAGGAAGAGGCAAAGTTCGGAGCTCGCTACGGAGCCAAGCGACATCCCCCCCTGAAGCCATAACGGGACGTCCACGGCCCCGTGATCGGGTCCTTGCAACTGGCAGCGCAGGCCGCACAGCAGTGAGCGGCAAAGGGGGACTGTCTCCGCGGCAGCCAGGGAGCGTGGCGCTGCAGGGGAACGGTCTCGGCGACCGGCAACGCAGGCCACACAGCAGCGAGCGGAGAGGTGTGGCGCCGCAGAGGACTGTCTCCGCAGCGGCCAGGGAGCGTGGCGCTGCATGGGGACGGTCTCGGTGGCGCTGCAGGAGGACGATATCCCCACCTCTGCTCCGTGTGGCCGCGCAGAGAATGGAGCCTGCGCAGCTGTTCCTGGTTGGTGCCGCCCACCCTGGCTCTCATTGTGCAAGAAGGTGAGGAGCAGGGGGCGAGGGAGCTGGGCACATCCAGAGAGGGAGGCACATATGAGTGAAAGAAGTGGACATAGGGCCAACCACAGGTCACAACAAAAAAGGAAGTGCCTCCCAGAAGATATTGTTGTAGGAGAAGCATCAAGACTGTGAGCTGGGCACCAGAAGAGATATTAATACGGTGCATTTAAGAAATACTGAAAGATTTGCAAGGACAAAGAGGAGAATACGTTAAGGGACATAAGATAGTGCATAGGTGCATTTAGTGCAATTTGGTGTGACTAGAACACCAGTATAACACGTAAAGATGGCTGCAGCGAGCATGTCACCACCGCCACCGTTTCTGGCAGAACCTGGTGCTCCACCAATAAGGTGGGATAGGTGGAAAAAGCTATTTGACACTTACCTGATTGCCATTGGAGGGGATAAGTTTGCATCAGCAAGAAAAGAAGCAATTTTGATTCACAATTTGGGAACTGAAGGCAGAAGTGTTTATGATGGATTACCTGATCTTCCACGGCAGGGCCAAGGGGAGGTGGATCAATATTCCATGGTGGAAAGGAAGTTGGAAGTCCATTTTGAAGCCAAGAAAAACATAACATTTGAAAGGCATAAGTTCTTCCAGAGGATACAAGATCCACAGGAACCAGTGGAAAACTTTATTGTGACGTTGAGGTCCCTTAGCCATACGTGTGAATTTGGACTGCTCACAGATTCTCTCATAAGAGACCAATTGGTGCGATGCGCGAATAATGTAAAGATACAAGAGAGGCTATTGTCCAAAGATGCATCACTGGAGGCAGCCATAGACATGGCAGAAGCATGGAACAGACCCATACATTTATGACCACTATGAAAGGAGACAAGTCGGAAAGAGAAGAGGCTGCGGTGAAGGGATTCCGGAATGGAGTCCCGAACAAGGAAATTAAGTATTACAAGTGTGGGAGCAACCGTCACATTTCCACAAGCATCTTTTTTTCCGGCCAGGAATATCTCATGCTTGAAATGCAAGAAGAAGGGTCATTTCGCGAGAGTTTGCCGCGAATCAGGGACGGTGCAGAGCATTGAAGCAGGTGGAAGGCTACCTGAGCAAGAAGAGGATCAGGTGATGGGAATGAACAGCCAGGCAAAGCATGTGCTGGAAGTATCAGAAGTCTCAAACAAGGCTGGTGCACCTACAGATGTATTCATGGTCAATGGAAGAGTGGTGACAATGAAGGTGGACAGTTGTTCACCATGGACTTTGATGTCGAAGGCAACATTTCTGAGTTGTATGCAAGGAGACGTGAGACAATTGAAGAAACACAATATAGAACCTTATGCATATGGGAATGTGAGAATTGGAATTGTAGGGATGTTCCATTAAATATAAAGGGAGGAGCTGTGAATCAGAGGTATATGTCACTCAAGAAGGTTCATCACTCCTAGGATGGGGTGAACAGTGGAAGTTGGGAATTAGAATACAAGCGAATGCTGAGAGGCCTATTGATGTAGCAGAGCTGAAAGACAAAAGGGAGAAGGATTACCCAATGGTGTTTCGAGAGAAATTGGGGATGTTGAAGGGATTTGAACATGAATTTCAGCTGAAGGTGGGTGCCAGTCCAAAGGTGCACAAGGTGAGGCCAGTGCCTCATGGATTGAGCGAGAAACTTAAGGTAGAAGTAGAGTCGTTACTTCAAAGAGGGATAATAGAGAAGAGTGAAAGCTCGGAATGGCTGTCGCCGGTGGTGGTAGCTGCTAAGGCTAACGGAGACATCAGACTGTGTGTAGATTTGCGAGACCTAAATAGGAACATCTTAATAGATAGACATCCTCTACCGATAATTGGTGACAAATTGTCTGTGCTGAACAATGCCAAAGTGTTTTCAGTCATTGATCTTTCCCAGGCTTACCATCAGATTCCACTGAAGGAGGATTGTCAACACTTGACGGCATTCATCACGGTGTTCGGATCATTTAAGTATTGTAGGATGCCATTTGGGCTCGCCTCGGCGGCAGCTGTATTCCAAAGGGTGATGGAGACGGTGTTGAATGGAGTAAAGAACATTATCGTGTTCCAGGATGATGTTCTGATATATGCTAGCTCTACCGAAGAACATGATGAGGCGTTGAGACAGGTGTTGAGCAGATTGAGTGAGGCAGGATTGACGGTAAAAAGGAGCAAGTGTAAGATTGCGGTGCACAGGGTAGAGTATCTTGGGCATGAGATTGATGAACAAGGGGTGAAGCCTAAGAGGAATTTGGTGGAGGCAGTGAAATGTGCACCTGTGCCACAGGACAAAGAACAAGTGAAATCATTCTTAGGTTTGGCCGAGTATTACCATAGGTTTGTAAAGGATTTTGCCAAAGTGTCAATCCCCCTCAGAATGTTGCTTAAGAAGGGCGTCAAATTCAGCAGAATGTGACGTGGCTTTTGAATGTATTAAGCAAGCAGTGGGTGAAGCACCATCCATAGGTAGATTTGATCCCAAGGATAAGATTGTTTTGGTTGTTGATGCGAGTATGTTGGGTCTGGGTGCGACATTGGTGCAGTATGATAGGGACAACACAGAGAGAGTTATCGCATTTGCGTCTAGGACGCTGAGAGGGGCGGAGTGCAAGTATTGTGTTATTGAAAGGGAAACGTTGCCCATGTTCTGGGCGGTGAATCATTTCAAGTACTTCTTGTGGGGGAGAAGGTTTATTGTCAGGTCGGACCACAAACCCATGGTTCAGATGCTTGAGAGTGGAAGATGGGCTATGGGTTCTCCAAGAATAAGCAGGTGTGGTTTAGGACTCCAAAACTTTAACTTTGATGTCAGCTATTTGCCCGGAAAGAGGAATGTTGTAGCGGACTGCCTGTCCAGACTGTCAGTTAAAAGTGAGCCTATGGAAGATAGAGAGACAGAGGAGGAGTCGTAGTGGCAGAAATACAAAGTGCCATTAATAAGGAAGAGTGGACACAGGAAGAAAGTTCAGATGAGGACCTCAAGCTAGTAAAGGGTTGACCAGTGAGGGGGTGGCCAGCCAAAAGAGATTTGGATAGTAAATTCAATACATGGTGGGAGGTAAAGGATGAGTTGAATTTGTGTGAAGACAGGCTAAGAAGAGGAAGGTGCATTGTCCCTCCGCAATTCCTCAGGTCAGTGTTGGCTAGGCTGGCTCATCAGGGACATCCTGGAGAAGCTGCTATGAAAAGGGAATTGAGGCAAAATTATTGGTGGCCTGGAATCGATAGGAGTGCTGAAGGGTATGTCAAAGATTGCATGACTTGCCAAACTAGTGACAAGTGCAGAGTGCTCCATTAATCCCTAATGTGATACCAGACCAGCCTTGTAGCAGGTCTGGGAGAAGGCTTGAAGTTTTTATTTGTTGTGGTGGACTTTCATTCTAAATGGTTTGAATGGGAAGCGGTGAAAGAGGACACGGCTAAGGAGTTGATTGGTTTCTTGGAGAGAGTTTTTCTTAAGGAAGGGGTACCTGTTGAAATTGTGTCTGATAACGGGGTACAATTTGTATCAGTGGCCATGAGAAAATTTCTTGCAGGCTATAGCATAAAACACACGAGGAATGCGTTATATAATCCCAAGGCGAATGGTCTTGTTGAAAGAGTCAACAGGTACATTAAGGGGGGCCTGCAGATGGCCATGAAATCGGGACAACCATGCAGGGAGGTGTTAAGGATGCTAACGTGGAATTATGTCACCACGCCACACTCTGTGACTGGTGTGTCTCCATTTGTATCTATGAAAGGTAGGGAACCTGGAACAAGGCTTTGTCCAGGATGGCTGGGGATGGCCAAAGTGGTTAATGTTGATCGGGATCACATTATGAAACTTATTACGTTGAGTCAGGAAAGGAATAAGGAACTGTTTAATGACAGGATGAGGGTGAAAGAACAGGAATGGAAGATTGGGGAGATGGTGTATGTTAAAAATCCCAGACTGGTGAACAAATGTGTGGAAAGTAGGTTCCTGGGACCGAAGAAAATATGTGCTGTAAAGATTAATGTTGTCATTTTGGAAGGAGGAGAAGTTTGGTCAAAAGGAAGGTTGGCAAGAGTGGGTAATGGGGAAGAGAGTAAGTTGGATGAGCAAGTGAAAGGAAGAGCTGTGAATGTGGATAAGAATAAGTTGGAAAAGGAGATGCAAGGAAGGGCAGTAGATGGGAACAAAAATGGGAACAAAAATGATACAGGTGAGAGAGCCAACGAAGAATGTTCACATAGGGCTAGATCAAAGCCTGTGTGGATGAGAGATTATGAAACTTGAGATACTAATATGATTTCATGTCATGTCAAATTTTAATGCACAAAATTGTAACATTTAATTCTTTTCTGCTTTAGCAAATTTCTCCTATATGACTGTGTTGGTTACATTGGTTATGTTATCTCTTTTACTGTTTTCATTATATATGATGTTACTTACTTGTTCTGTTATGGGGGAAGATGTGTAGAGATTTACTTGTTGCCTCGCTGCGGTCACGCGCACTCTCTGTTCATTGTTTAGAGCGAGAGCCGCGTGACCACAGGAGGCGGTTAGAGTTTGAAAAGGATTGAGCCCAGCGTTGTATGAGGGCTCCGGGGAGCTCCTTGAATAAAATAACGTACCCACTTGTCGTGGTGTCGCTTCACCTCTTTCACTAACTTATACTAAATAGTCTTGATAGTCTGGTCTAACCCCGTTTACCTTACCCCACACTATGTGAGGGTGACATTGCAAAGCTGCATAGTTTTAAAGGTTTCAGAGATATTTGGGGCAAAAACTTTAATAAATGATATTTTAAGTCTCTCCTATAAATTAAAGGTTTCACTGAGGAAAACAATATTAGAGGGAGGCATATTGCAAACAATCTTGTTTGCACGGAAAAATAATTGGGTGTATGCTGATTTGTGATGTTTTCTCAAATTGCCCATAATATCATGATTTGTGCATGCAAAGTATTGTGTGTAGGAAAATATGCCAGTGAATTGTTACAAACTCCAGAGGTCTCTATCTCTCTTTTTCTTTTCCAGAACCTTTAATTAGCATTTTCAAACAATAACACATTCCAACTTGAATGTAACCCCCACAATCTTCCCTCCTGCCCCTTGGCCCGGGCATAGTCCTTGTGCCTGTAGGTTCCCCGTAAGAAGCGTTGGCGCTGGTATTGCAGTCCTTTCAGCGTCCCAGCTTTGTGTTGGTTCATCGACCGTGACTCCTTCATAGCTCCCCTTCCCCAGGCCGGTCGGTTATTCCTAATAGGTCCATGCTCCTAGGGTACCATACCCGACGTGCTCACTCCCTTAGGTTTTTCAATAACCTTGACCAGTCTGTACAGAATATTTTGTAGTCCCCTTGAATGGAGTAGGTGAGCCACTCCAAGGCAATGAAGCTCCAGATTTTTTCCACCCATTCGTGGTCCTGTGGGGGGTCGCTGGACTTCCATTTACGGGCCAGAACCAGGGCTGCTGCCATCATCATAATGACGTAGAGCTTACGACCTGGCTTTGAGGTGATTTCCTCCAATGCCCCATTGAGTACTATCATTGCCAGGCCTCTATTCCCCTTGCTCTTCGCCCCTAGGACCTGCTCTATTGCTTCTTGTATGTCCCTCCAGTATTGATCTAATTTGGGAAACTCCATCCATATGTGGCTCCACGTTTCCACCCCTCTGCATTCCCTCCAGCAGAGCAGCAATGTCCCTGGGTACATTCTGTGCAGTCTAGTCGGTGTCATGTGCCACTGAATTAGAGGTTTTAGCCAGATCTCCCGATTTTGGAGGGATCTTGTTAGTCTGGGGATGTGCGCCCATAGTTTTGTCCACTCCGTTTCCTCTATTGTGCACCCAGTGTAGGTCTCCCATCTTTTCATGTATGGCCTCGGCAGGGGGTCCTCGTTCGCTTTTATGTGTTTGTATATAGCTGTTACCACTCGCCTGTCCCCCGGGTCCCTGTTTAGGTATTTTTCAAAGGGTGTTAGTTGGCGGCTCCCTACTTGTTTCATGGAGGGGTGTTGCAACCATTGCCTCCGTTGGGCATGACTATATCTTTCCCTTTCTCCCAGGGCAAAGTCTGTTTTACATTGGTCAAATTGTTTCACCTGGTCCCCATTGAACATATCTCTGACTTTCAGGCATCCCCCTTGTTGCCAGGCATCAAATGTGTGTGTTTTGTGTCCCGGAATGAATTGCGGATGTCGAATAGCAGTGTATATGGCGAGGGGTATGTGGTGATGTGCGCTCTTTTCACTGCTTCGTCCCATGAGTCTCCCACTACAGATAGGATGGAGCTACTGTACATTCACGGAGGTCTGTCCCCCTTGCGTTTCCATAAAATTCCCTCCAAGTCCACCCCTGCAACTGCTTGGTCCATAGTTCTCCAGATCTTTCCCTGGTCGTCGTTTTGGCAGTTCCTAAGAACCCTCATCTGGGTGGCCGTGTAATAGGCCCTAAAGTCCGGTTCCTCCATTCCCCCTCGAGAAGTTGGGGCTTTCATAAGTTTGGCGGCCACTCTCGGGGGTCTGTTATTTCACCCAAATTTACTGGTCAATTTGAGGAGGGCTCTGAATAGGGCCGGTGGGATGTGGACCGGGAGGGCTGTGGTAGTAACACCATTCTCAAGACATTTATGCGCCATGACCATGTTATAGATAGTGGGCCCCAATCAATAATTTTGGTTTTGAGCTTCTCCAGGAGGGGAAGATAATTAGCTTGATATAACCGTTCCACTGATTTGGCCAGTTTTATTCCCAGATAAGATATGGAGTGGTCAAACCATTTATATGGGGAGGTCCTTTTGAGGTCATTCGCAACCTCTTTCAAGAGAGCGAGGTTGAGATTTTGGACTTGCTTATGTTTATTTTTAGCCCGGCCACCACCCCGAATTGGATAAGTTCCCCTTCTATCGCACATAGGGAAGTCTCTGGTTGGGTCAAAGTCAAAAGCATATCGCCCGCGAAAGCAGCAAGTTTGTGCGCACCACCCGCAAATGGGATTCCCGCTATGTCCTCATTGGCTCTCACTGCTGCAAGGAAGGGTTCTAGGTGTAATACATACAGTATGAGGGATAGTGGGCATACCTGCTTGGTGCCTCGCCTAACCGCCACTGGTTCTGAGATTTGCCCATTAGTGGAGAGCCAGAGAACTGGCTGCTGGTAGTTGGCCTTCACTCGACCCACAAAGCTGGGTCCGAATCCCATCCTGTGCATAGTTGTGAAGAGGAATAGCCACTCTACCCGATCAAAAACTTTCTCTGCGTCCACTGCCATGAGGAGAGCAGGGATTCCTCTTTTGTGAATCTTTTCAATCAGATGCACGATTCTCCTGACATTATCTCCCGTCTGCCAGCCTCTAATGAAACCTGATTGGTCAGTCTGGACTATTTTGGGGAGGATCTTGTCGAGCCTTGTCGCTAGGATTTTCCAGTGGATGTTGGAATCGACGTTTATTAGTGCAATGGGGCGGTAGGAGCCGCAGTCTGTGGGGTCCTTCCTTATCTTTTTTGGGAATGAGGACTCCTTTCGCCTCTTCCATAGTTTTAGAGATGGCTCAGTGGGCCAATCTGTGGTAATGGGATATTTGCGGTTACACCCCTGAGCTGCTAGGTGTAACAAAGACACCTGCAAAGCTTGACCATTTGCATCTGGAGGAGGCCCAGCTTGCAATACTTCTTGTATATTGGTGACAGTGGATAAAGGCAGAAAGAGTAGGGAATCTGTGGAATCTAACAACAGGCCCCCAGCACCCCATCATACGTGTGCACCTTTCAGGTGAGCAAAGGCTCTCCTGACTTCTGCCTCAATCGAGTAATAATCTCACCCACTTCCTGTTGTGTATAATCTTCCAGTGTCGTCAAATCTACAACACCACCTAGTAGATTGTGTGGGTGTGGGCCAGCCCTACATCTAGTCACTGGGTTAGCAGTAACAGTCCTCCCATCCTGTTTCAATGTAGATTCTGCTTTCACATCAGGACTGCAATCTGATTCCCTTGACTCCCATAGATCGCCATCCCACAAATCCAGATCCCAATTTGCTCCAGCAGTGGCAATCACTGCAGCAACTTTCAGTTTGTTGACTTTGCCCCTTCTCTTTCTGTATTTATATCGGGCAACTCTGACAACTGCTCTCTCAGCAGGTTACTGATATATTGATGCTTTGTCATGCCAAACTTTTAACTGCAATTGTTGCATCAGGGAAATGTGTTTCGCAGCAGCTAATTCTTTCTCTAAACCCAATACATCTGCCTCCAGTTTCACATTCCTCAGATGCATTTTCCTATAGGCATGCAACAAAATCCAACCTCTCCTCCCTAGTGCAGCAAATGCATTTCTTCTGCACTGAAGCCTGATGTAAACAAGCAAAACAAGGGGTGTCCTGGGAGTCCCTCTTCCAGCACGACAACAGACCATTGACCTGTTCTTGGGTGGATGGCCGCCAGGAGAGTCTCAAACAAGTCTTTAGCTCACAGTCCCCTTCAAAGAGGAGAAATATCCCTACATATCAGTCTTTGTCCTGCCCAGGGGCAATCCAGCACCAAAATGCTAAGCAATTCCCTCTTAACAAGAGTACCAACCATGCTCGTACCGGTAGAATGTTTCCCAGACCTCTTTATGCAAATTTTGGGTTCTTTGGGTTCTCACCCTAAGTTACCAGGGCAATCCAGATGTGGACCCCTTGCTCACTGTGCTTAGAGAGGCACAGCTTCACCTCACTGATGAGGCCCGACTAGGCTGAAACACGTGTCTGGGGTTGCTGTTGGTACACTTGTTCAAAAGAGAATTGCCTACCATTTCGGTGCTGGACTACCTATGGGTAAGAAAAAGACTGATATGTGTATGGAAATGTCTCCTATGTGGAAAGCATAGTGAACTAAAGCGTAGTTGAGACCCTTCCGGGGGCCATCCACCCAAGAACAGATGAATGTGCTGTGTTCGTGCCAGTAGAGGATTTCCAAGACCGTTTTATGCTGATGTAAACAAGGCATAACCTCTTCATGCCAGCACTGTCCAAGGTCTCATCCCACGGCTCATTTAACCCAGCAGCACAAGCCCACTCTTTTGCCAATGCATCATATCGACCTTTAGTCCAGCCAGGAATAACAACATAAAGACAACTTCCACCAGTGGAAGAACCCTTATATCCCTTCTTTTTAAACAAAGAATGCACATTTACAGTGATTTACAATGATCTATGTAAAAAGAATTATTCACCACAGCCTGAATAAAGTCACGGAAATCACTCACACACAAAACACTTATCAACACCGCCAAGCTCTCAATTCAAAGAAAGAGAAAAAAAATGCTATAAATCTTGCCTTTCAACGCACAAGCACAGATTCTGGATGCCTGGAAATGTACAGCACAAGGCAGCCAAATGTGTGTCACTCCAAATGTTTTGCTTTTCAAATGTGCACAGTAATTCACTCAACACACTTTCAGCTAAAATGTAAATCGGCTCGTTATGGCCGTTTATTATCAAATCAGCATACATAAAGAAATAAACTACATAAAAACGTTAATGTAAAAAGATGAATTATACTTCACTGTTAAAGCACCAGCCATATAACTCCTCATCTGTGCCAGAACTGCACTGGGAAATGGCAAACCAGGCGAACAGAGAGATTTGTGCTTAATGGGCATTAGAAAGCGGTGCGTCCACCCTTTCCCTGAAGCTTCATCCATCGGCCTAATCTGGTGCTCTCCAATTTAAACCTCCCACAAATGTAGGATGGTATTTTCCAGAAAGATCTTACTTTCCAAGTCCAGCTGTTGCTCGCCTCCATGGGCATTCTGCTGAAATGCCACATTAAAACCACAATAGGTAAACACTTCCCTTTCTCATGGAAGCGTGAAAGACAGCATCAGCACTACCACATTATCAAACAGATAGTGGCATCTTTAATTAAAACAATCATTGAAGCACTACAAACTAGCATAGGCAAGTAAAACATGTTTTCTAATGGAAGAATACAGACAGTGTTCAGACTTCGCATTAAAATGCAGATCTCACTGAGGAAGAAAAATGTCCATGGCTGCTCTGGGCTCACCCAGAATGTATTTCATACAGAATCCATGTTTTAGTAAGACTGTCTGTGTTGTCAAAGTCGATTTGGAAGTTTCCAAAATCTCAAAAACACATGCTTCACATACAACGTCACCGGGAAACCCATAGTAATGGTCGGAGGATTTTGTATCACAAAAGCAGCTGCCACTATAATTTGTTCACACGTAAACTGGCCTTACATAAAGAAATAAACTACATAAAAACGTTAATGTAAAAAGATGAATTATACTTCACTGTTAAAGCACCAGCCATATAACTCCTCATCTGTGCCAGAACTGCACTGGGAAATGGCAAACCAGGCGAACAGAGAGATTTGTGCTTAATGGGCATTAGAAAGCGGTGCGTCCACCCTTTCCCTGAAGCTTCATCCATCGGCCTAATCTGGTGCTCTCCAATTTAAACCTCCCACAAATGTAGGATGGTATTTTCCAGAAAGATCTTACTTTCCAAGTCCAGCTGTTGCTCGCCTCCATGGGCATTCTGCTGAAATGCCACATTAAAACCACAATAGGTAAACACTTCCCTTTCTCATGGAAGCGTGAAAGACAGCATCAGCACTACCACATTATCAAACAGATAGTGGCATCTTTAATTAAAACAATCATTGAAGCACTACAAACTAGCATAGGCAAGTAAAACATGTTTTCTAATGGAAGAATACAGACAGTGTTCAGACTTCGCATTCAAATGCAGATCTCACTGAGGAAGAAAAATGTCCATGGCTGCTCTGGGCTCACCCAGAATGTATTTCATACAGAATCCATGTTTTAGTAAGACTGTCTGTGTTGTCAAAGTCGATTTGGAAGTTTCCAAAATCTCAAAAACACATGCTTCACATACAACGTCACCGGGAAACCCATAGTAATGGTCGGAGGATTTTGTATCACAAAAGCAGCTGCCACTATAATTTGTTCACACGTAAACTGGCCTTACATAAAGAAATAAACTACATAAAAACGTTAATGTAAAAAGATGAATTATACTTCACTGTTAAAGCACCAGCCATATAACTCCTCATCTGTGCCAGAACTGCACTGGGAAATGGCAAACCAGGCGAACAGAGAGATTTGTGCTTAATGGGCATTAGAAAGCGGTGCGTCCACCCTTTCCCTGAAGCTTCATCCATCGGCCTAATCTGGTGCTCTCCAATTTAAACCTCCCACAAATGTAGGATGGTATTTTCCAGAAAGATCTTACTTTCCAAGTCCAGCTGTTGCTCGCCTCCATGGGCATTCTGCTGAAATGCCACATTAAAACCACAATAGGTAAACACTTCCCTTTCTCATGGAAGCGTGAAAGACAGCATCAGCACTACCACATTATCAAACAGATAGTGGCATCTTTAATTAAAACAATCATTGAAGCACTACAAACTAGCATAGGCAAGTAAAACATGTTTTCTAATGGAAGAATACAGACAGTGTTCAGACTTCGCATTAAAATGCAGATCTCACTGAGGAAGAAAAATGTCCATGGCTGCTCTGGGCTCACCCAGAATGTATTTCATACAGAATCCATGTTTTAGTAAGACTGTCTGTGTTGTCAAAGTCGATTTGGAAGTTTCCAAAATCTCAAAAACACATGCTTCACATACAACGTCACCGGGAAACCCATAGTAATGGTCGGAGGATTTTGTATCACAAAAGCAGCTGCCACTATAATTTGTTCACACGTAAACTGGCCTTACATAAACAGGTCTAGAAATCCAAAGTTTATGGCCTTGTGATGTTTTCTTAGCCAGGACCGCTGTCATTGCCTGCCCATCCAAATGCGAGAAAAAAATAAATTGCTTTTTGTAATCCGGGTCGCCAAGCCTGGAGCATTGCTGATCGCAGCCTTGAGCTCCTGAAAACAAGTCGCCATCTCTTCGGACCATTCAATCCGAACTTTCACAAGCTGCTCTCCCCTAAGTAGTAAAGGCCACATGTAACTAGAGTAGTCAAAGATTAATGATCTACAATAGTTACATAGTCCCAAGAACTGCTGCATCTTTTTCACCATAACTGGCTGTGGTGTATTCTGAACTGCGGTGGATCTCTTAGGTATTACGTTTCTTCCTGCAGGCGATATCACTTGCCCCAAATATACTACCTCTGTCTGGCAGTATTGCAAATTTTTCTTTGTCCACTTTGTACCCCTTTTCTGCAAGCATGTTGAGGAGTGTTATTGATTCTCCCCTACACTGCTCTTCTGAAATGCTACAGACTAGTAAATCATTCATGTACCGGATTACTGTACTGAACACATGTAAATTCCCCATAATCCATTTGAAACACTGTGATGAATCCTATGGAGTCATCACTAATTCCTCAACAAGGATCTCCTTCCATGTGGCCAGGGGTGGGCAGCCATTACCTGATCCTGACCCTGGGGGTGGTATTCTGAGGGAGGAGCACGTGGGAGGAGACAGATGTTGGGGAAAGGTGGTGACCCCATCAGGAGAGACGCAGTATTCTTCCCTTCCCAGAGAAGAAGACTTCATCCTTCCTAAAATATTGATGGCTTTTTGTCACTATACAAGTCCTTCCCATTGTAAATCCTCAAACTCCCTTCTTGAAAATAACTCTAGGCTCATACACACATAACACTCTTTTAACATCTCCTATCTCTAATGGTTCTCTGAACAGAAATTCTGAACAATATCACATTGGAAGTCACAGAAATGCTATGAACTCCAACTCCCAGAAAGTCTCAAGTACTGAGACGAGGAAGAGGAAGAATGAGTTAATGCGGCTCAAGAGAAACGCAAAGTTAAACACGCAGACAAGTTGTTTGGGGGAGGTCCAAGTGCATGGGACATTTAAAAATGGTATCTGCTTTCAAAACAGGAGTGCTGGAGAAGAAGGAACCCAAGACGGAGGTGAGAGAAGCACAGCCAAAGCAGACTGCAGTGCGAGGAAGGGTAGTGCAGGCACTTCTACACCGCTGCTCGTAAGTGTTACATACCAGTGTGCCGTGAGGCCAGAAGGGAAACCGCAGACACTGAGGGCCTCATTACACGGTAGGCGGTGGACCAAGGTGCTAACAGCACCTTGGTCCATGCCGGTAAAATACCGGCACCGCCTTGGTGGAAAGGGGAATTACCGCCCTATTCCAAGGTTGGCGGGCCGGTAATTCCCCCTTCCACCATTGCCCTTCCCCATTCCCATTTTTGCCCCATAGGGCATAATGGGAATGGGGAAGGTGCTAATTACGATACCGCAAATTTGCGGTGCCGTAATTAGCACCAAGGTCCCTTAGCGGGTTGGTTTTTAACGCCTGCTAAAAGCAGGCGTTAAAGTACCAACCCGCTAAGGGACCTCGTAGTAAGGCGGTAAGGGTTAACGGTCACCGGTACCATTACCGGTGACCGTTAACCCTTACCGCCTACCGTGTAATGAGGCCCTGAGAGAGAACGTCAAAGAGCCGGCAGCAACTGTGGAGCTACCGAGACAACAGTTGCGCAGAGAAGCAGTGGTCGTTCTGGCAGGTGAATGCCTTGGGGAGCTGGAAGGAGGTCTGCAGTGTGAGTGAGGCAATCCCAGAGTTGGAGCTTCACTACAGCAATGTGCCACGGGTCGGGAACACTTCAATACACCAGCGAGTCTACCTGAGCCATTGGGGACCCCGGGGTCTACCGGCAGGCACATAAGCAGATAAAGATATTTGAATACGGACCCAGTGAAATACAAAGACAGAACTTGAACAAATCCCCATACATGAGATATCAATGTGGGGAAAATTGGAGCAAGTATTAACCTAAGTAAATAAATAATAATGAAGATATAAAGAACTTGAACAAGTCCCCATACATGAGATGTCAGTATGGGGAAAGTTAGAACAAGTAGTACCTCAACTCAATGAAGTGGAAGCAGAGTGAATTCAAGAAGAAGTCCTGGTGAAAGGAACACACCAGATAGAGAACATTTGGAGGAAAGATACTTAGTAGGAGAGCATGCCAGGCGATCTGTAAGACCTATAAATGCTTCCTGGCAGGAGAGTATAACAGAAGGCCCAATAAAGTTATATAAAGAGTGGAACGATACTTAGCAGGAGAGTATACCAGGGGATCAAAGATTCCTGACAGGAGTATACCAGGAGGCCCATTAAAGTTGTATAAAGAAACCTATTTGTTTTGAAAAGTATATGGTAAAGTACACCTTTCGATACATTTGGCCATCCTAAAAGAGCTGTTGTTTAAAATAGAAATGTTTGCCATCTTTAAGGTACTATTGTTTGAAAGATACACTTTTGTTATCCTTAAGGAACTGTTGTTTGAAAGATATATTTTCATCATCCTTAAGAAACTATTGTATGAAAGAGACACTTTGGCTATCCTTAATAAGCTGTTATTTGAAAGAGACACTTTTGCCATCATACTAAAATAATCCAATGGAAGGGAAATCACCCTCTGGATCCAAGAACGATTCCTTTGAAAGGAGTTTTTCTGTTGGATTTTTCTACTTGTCTTGGTTGTGAACACTTTTTGCCAAATACAAGTCAGATACATGTTCTTGCACTTCTAGTATTCATTTAGTGAGAGTCAGAGTACTATGTTTTGGACACAAGGACAGTTTATATGTTTCACAACAAGACACAGGCTGATCTTTATTTTTAGTTTCCTAGGTAGGGAAACTCTCTTTAAGATAGGGACAGAAAGGCTTTCATCCAATCCTTTTTGTTTAGTAAAAATGCCTAACGTTGAAAACATTAGAACTTTGTGCCGCCTCTCATTTCTGACACCTCACACACCCTATTGAAAACACTTGGATATTCACAGTACCCCTGGGGTAACTTTGTGTGCTTAAATCTCCTGCCACAATATGTGAACACAGTAAGTTACTGAGAATTGGAATGTAAGGGGACAGAGAAAAATGTTTTTTTAAATCAATCACAGTAAAGTGGATCGACGGAGTTGGGATGTTACAGAGAATGGTAGCAGAATTTGGCACCACCGGAAACGCCACCTTAACAATATTATTCAGAGGACGCAAATCCTGATTCATCCTCCAACTGGACCCCTCTGCTTTCTTCACAGAATAGATGGCTGAGTTACATGGGTACACGGAAGGTTGTATTACGCCTTGCTTCAACAATGCCATAATGGTCTCATAAATCCCTTCGTCAGCCTCTCTAGACATGGGGTGCTGCCTCACACATGGCAATATTGCACCAGGTTTCAATTTTATCTGCACTGCTCCAACATTCTTTAACAATCCCACTTCATGAGGATTGCTGGTCCACAAATTGTACCGCACCTTCTCTAAATCCTCCTTCCAAAATGGAGATGTATTTCTAACGATAAGCTTGGTTTGTGGTACTTCCCTTTCCTCTATCGCTTTCTGGCAAGGCACCTCTATCTCAAAAGCCATCTCCCCTGAGCCTTCGCCACCCTCGTTCATCGGACACATCCCTTAGCGATGAGGTTGCATCGATGCACAAGACCATGCGCCACTCTCTGCCTTCCTCATCGGTACCTGAGAAAACCACCCTGTCCTTTTTAATGACCACTGCTTCCAGGAAAACCATAACAATGGTGCCTGGTGTTACCTCCTGTGACTCAGCAGAGCAAAAAATCATTCTATTGGTATCCACCATGTCTGATCTCTGATCCCCGGAATCCAACCTAACACGACCATTACTCCATAAAGGAACAAAGCTGAATTTACAGGCACCCTCTTGTCGCACTGTCATTATAACATGTACGCAAAATCGCTTATTTTCTCACTGGATACAAACCTGGAGTCGAACATACTATACCTTCCTCAGTGAAAGCGATCGTGATGTTCAGCCTGCTTAGGAGGTGTCTAGCCAAGAGTTTCGCCGGGGTAGCTGCACAGTAAAACAAGGGAGAAGATACATTTTGTGTACCTACCTTAATAAATAGATCCTCAGTGTAAGGAACCAACAGGACAGCCCCAAAAAATCCCTGTACGTCCCATCATTTTACCTGACAAGGGGAATTTAACCTTCATCGACCATGAATGAAAACATTTGATCATCTACTTTTACACCAATCTGGGGTTCTTCTTCCGGATCAGCAGTAACAGACAGGACTGGACACATTAGAGATCTCTGTGGACTGTCCTAATCCAGACACATGTTAGTACCTGGGAGCGGGAAAGGACTCCATCCAAAAACACATGATAATGATATGATATGATATTTTATTTTTATAGCGCCTATACACAATGTGTTTCAAAGCGCTTCACTGCAAGGGAGGGAACAAGGGAAAATACAATGACATTCTTACAGGCCATGAACAACAAGAATGTGAAATTAACTATCGTACTCGGCCTGACGACATTTCAGATAGTGCAAGAGCTAAAACTCAGATAGGAAAGAAATGGGAAACAGACAGGTGACTACCGTACTAGGCCTGACGACATGTCTGGTAGAGCCGGAGATTAACAAGAGGTGAGGGAGGGGGAGGGAGATGAACAAAACAAGCGATTATCGTACTAGGCCTGATGACATTTCAGATAATGCTGAAGGGGGGTGGGGTCTCAAGTAAAGGGAGGTGGGGAGGAGACAAACATTTGTTGTTATCATGCTCCAGTATAATAAGTGACCGTTCTTTGGGGTAAAGGATTCTTCTTCCATGCCTGTATCGATGCCTGCGCAGGGATGGTAGGCTGAAACGTATAGGTCTGTGCAGCCTCAGATGCCGGGGTCTGTCCAACCCATACCTGCTTTGATTGCATAGAACCTGCGGCAGATTGCATGGTCAGGGGTTGCATTTACTGGGCTCCTAAATTGAAATACTGCAGCCTATTCTGACAATCTCTTGGCACATTTCCCAATCTCCCGCACAACTAACACTGAATCCCATACAGTCCTCCCTAGTTACTTCCCATTGGCCCGTTGAATTGGGGCCTCATACCTCCAAACCCGCCAAATGACCCAACTCCTCGCGTATATCTTCCCCTTCCCCTTGGAATCTCTCTCATTTGCCATTGATCGGGAGCATACCCATCCATCCAACCCTGTGCCATTCTTGGTTCAATATGTCCCTCCGTTGAGCTAGTGATTCCCGCTCCGTCTAAACTAATGTTAGCTCGTTTTTTTCTTAACAAGATTTGCTTATGCGTTTTGTGCCTTTTCAGTACTCTCCTCTTCCTTTACCTGGCTTCTCTTGCAGAAATGCACAATATGCACCAGAATTTCCAGCCAAACCTTGGCCTCCATTCCCACCACCTTATCTAAATCATGCTGGACCTTTTTGGGAAGTTCCTTTTTTAACATGTGATAGAAAGCAGCCACATTTTTATCCCACGCTTCTCCCGTTTCTGCTCTCCACAATTCCTGAATCAACTGGTTATGTGCGGCGGGGTCTGTCAAGATGGATTTCTAAACTCTGACCTGGTGGACAGAGGTTTAGGTGGCCACCCTGGTTTAGTGGAACAGGCGAACCTTCTGGACAAGCCAGACTAATCTAGGCAGCTTGGCAGATGGTCAAGACTAAGTCTCAGGAGGGGTGAGAGTGATTGGAAGCCCACAATGAGCACACACAGTAACGAACCACAAATTACTCTTAGACAAGTCTATATGACAAATATCTATACATTTATTGTCAGCCAGACCAAGTGACACAAGTAATCTTTAGTTATGTAAAAATAGTTACCACACAAATACAATACTAGCTAATATATATACAATATGTTTCCTAATGAGACAAACACAGCCACAACCTCAACCTGTAAAGAGAAGGGTGAGTTAACACACTAGGAGCATTAGACAATTCTTCAGAGTCATTCCCTAACTTTCGAGTCCAGCCCTAAGAAGTAGGGAACCTTGTGCTCAACAGTACAGTTGTGCGTAAAAATGCACTATTGCGCAGATAGAACAAAAAGTGAGTCTTCTTGAGGGGGCTGCAGTGAGTTAGGAAGGGGCTTGAGGTGATGAAGAACTGGTTCCCACTATTCGAGTAGGATCTGCCTTTGGCGGCCGAGCAATTTTCAAATGGTGGGAATAGCTAGGGAGCGCAGGCTAACTCAGCCGAAAGCAAATGCCTTCTAAGGATATTCCTGAGTAAAAGAGATTGGTTGTGCCAGGGGGCCACCGGGAAGTGATGCAAGTACTCACCGACTCTCGGAACAGTCCTGACCAAATGCTGCCAGTTTAGTCGAAGTCGCTAATAGGTTCAAGTCCTGCAGTTTCCCGGCTCTCTGGCTCTCAGCGTCTGTGGGATAGAACGATCATCAGTGATGGACAGTTGCCTTTTCTCAGCTTCTGAAGGAGATACATAGAATCTCTTATGCAAGATTAGCTTTGAGCCAAAATCGAGAACTTCCAATCGAAGATCTGCTCTCATGCAGGCATCCCAGTTGTGGACCAATCATGGCCCATGGTGCTCCCAGTCATTCAGGCACTCCAGACATTGTGGCACCAGTAGTGTGGATTGGAACCAGACACTCCCAACCTGCTTCCTGGGCACACACACATGACATGCAGAAGCCCACGAAAGAGATTGGTTTTTGAAGGAGGCTGCATGCCCAAATAAGGAAAACCTGGGTTACTCGACCAGGGTGAAGGCATGGCAAAGAAATGGCCAGAACAAAAGACTTTGTGGCTCGGCCACTTTTGGACGTGGCCACAGTCTTGAACCAAATGTGGTAAACGCGATATGATTCTGTGAAAAGAAGTAAATCACTTATAAAAAGTAGGTGCTGCCACCTGTTCATCCTAGGCACACTTGTACAATCACCTAAAAATCCTATGAGGGTGTCTAGGGGCATAAAACAAAAAGCACTGCAGGCCACGGTACTGTAAGGTACATTGTGCACTGTTAAATAGTTACCAAGAAATGGCAACATAGTCGAAGACTACTCACAATCTGAAGGGCGTGTCAGTTTCTCCATAACAAGTGAACAAAGGCCCAGGGAAGTGCAGTTGAAGGCTGCACTCCACTGGAAAAAGTCAAGATAGGATAGCCAAAAAAAGCAAAACGTTTGGGGGGTCCACAAATGGAGGGAAATTACACATTGATGACCAAAGGGGTTGAAGCCAACCCCCTCTTGAGGTACCTCTCTGTAAGCAAAGAGTAAGCATGGTAAGAGGAGATCCCATTTATTCCTTTGGGGTTCTTCCAGGCCCCCAATCATGCTTTTGAGAGTTCTAATAAACCTCTCAACTAAGCCATTCATTCGTGGTGATAAGCAGATGAATACTTATAAGTGACCCCACACTCCTTCCACATGGCTTGCATATACTTAGACATAAAGTTGCTGTCTCTGGCAGACACAACTTCTTTAGGGAAGCCAACACTAATAAATATGGCAAGTAAAGCTTTAGCAACTGACTTGGCAGTCACTGTCTTCAATAAGATGGTTCGAGGATATCTGGTGGCTTGGTCGACGAGCACCAAGATAAACCTATTGCCAGAGAATGTCAGAGGGTTAAGGGGTACACCATTGTCAATCCCTACCCTTTCAAAGGGCTCTCCCACAACAGGGAGTGGCACCAATGGAACCTAGATTATTGAGCCACTTTTACCAAAGATCTGGCAAGTGGTACAACTCCAACAATGGCCTTCTACCTGGACCCCCATCTTGGGCCAGTAGAAATGCATGGCTAAACCTTGCTGGGTCCTCTTGATCCCAAGGTGACCAGCAAGGGGAACCTCATGTGGCAGTTGTAGGAGGAAGGGTCTGACTTGAAGGGGAACCACCAATCTCCTATGGTCACCTTCAGTAGACTCTGTGGGCTCACTGTACAGGAGCCCACCTTCCCAATATATCCTATGCTTCCCAGGAGGTTCACCCTCAAGCTGGGAGCAGGCCTGTCTTCTTAGGCCAACTAAAAATGGGCACTCACTTTGGCCCTTACTGAACTCTTCCCTATCAGGACCACCTTCAAACAATAAACATTGGAGGTAAGGTTGGTCATGTGGGTTGAGAATTTCAGGCAGCACCTCTTCCTCATCAGGTTCAGGTGCTTGGCCAACTGCCTCTACCTCTGTGGTTGGTGATCTTGGGGGAATGTTCCCTTTCCCTTTTTGGTTTTCTGACTCCATAAGCCTTGGGTGTCCCCTTTTCTCTGACTCAGCCTTGGACTTGGCCAGGACAGCTCTTGTTTGTGACCTTGTGCATGGTCTCTCTGTTGTATCCCCCACAAGAGCTAAGTCTCTGAGGTCATTTCCCAGCAGGACCTTTTCCAGGGACTTGTGTCTGTATGGTCACAGGAATCCTCACTACTGTACCATTGATAGTTAGGGATACAGGCATCACTGGGAACTTGAGGGGGGCATCAGCTAACTTGATGGGCATATGGGGCGCTCTGGCAAGCTCCTCCTGGTTGACCAGTGTGGCATCCACTACAGTTCTGCTGGCTCCACCATCCCTAAGGGCAGGAGTATCTACTCCATTGATCAGCACACTACCTTTAAGGTAGTGCTTGGTGTTGTCAGGTACCCTAGCATAAACATCTGAAACTCTTGGCTCCCAGGAACCCAGGGAAACTAAGACTACCTCAGATTCTATCCCACTGGGCAAGGAATCTGAGGAGAAGGATGCCCCTGTGATAATTTTTTCCTGCTCATAGTAGGGAAAGGCCAGACTCACGGAGCCCAAGGTTTTGACCTTACATACACTGGGTCTGTGTACATAGGAAGGCTTATTGTAACCAGAGCTATGCTTGGGAGGGTTACTCCCACTACTCTGACTGTTCTCAAAGGACTTACCCTTGTTAAACATGTTGTGGCCCTTGTGAGAGGAAGATTGTTCCCCTCCTCCTGCTTACCAGAAGTAGGCTTGTCGTTATGAGTCACTGTGTGAAACCCATAAATCTGCTGCAATGGCTAACGTCTTAGGATATATCTCCTTAGAGTCAGCCAAGCGCTGCTTAAGCTCAGGGGAACAAGAAGCAAACATATGTTCAAGCATGACTAAATACATCATACCCTGAAAAGTGTTGACCTTGTAACCTTCCACCCAAACAGTCAAGTTTTTAAAGGAATCAGCTACATAAGAAACCCAAGTATTACCTTCTTTCTTTTTGTAATCTCTGAATCTTTTCAAGTATTGGGCAGGAGTCTTCCCAAACTTTAAGACCAGAGTTTGTTTTAATTTCGCAAAGACTTTTCTGTCAGGCTTTGGCATATCCATAATAGCACTGCAGCCAGAATGGGGTAGTCGACTGAGCAACCATGCAATTTTACCAGCATCCACTACTTCTTGTACCTCACATGCATACTCAAATGAAGTCAACCAGTCCATAATGTCATCATATACACTAAGCAGATCTTTAGGTAATCTTGGATGAGAGGAGGCCAGCCCCATTTCCAGACCTTCTGGAGCAACCATTGGTGCTTTGCAGTTTAGCAAGCCCCAATTGGTGGGCCGTGTCCTTTACTTTCTCTGTCCTCTCCAGTTCTAGCTTGGCCATGCAAAATTCAAGCTCCTTCTGCTTAAACAGCAGCTCTTGCTTCTTGAATTCCAGCATGGCCTCAGCCTCAGAGCCAGACAGCAAAGCATGGGAATCATCCTCATCATCATTGCCTCTCTCAATAATAGCATTAGTTACTACATTACTGGTACTTGGGATGGCCCCAGTACCTTCTGTACCATCATAGGAGGTCAAAGCCTGAATCCTAACATCCTGCCGATCTATGATCCTCTGAATCATTTTGGATTTGGTACAAGTGGCTGCCAGGCCCTTTTCAGTACAAATTTTGCTTAGTGTCTCTGATTTTGAGGCACTCAAAGCAATGTCCGTAATTACATCCACACTATAAATAAAGGCAGGTAGCTTAGTTTATTTTAACCTAAGGACACTGTGTCTCCTGTGTAAGTATAACCTAGATACCTTACCAGTGCGCAACACTGGGTACCTCCGATCTTATCCCACCAATGCCAGCAATTTGTTAAGATGGATTTCTAAACTCTGACCTTGTGGGCAGAGGTTTAGGAGGCCACCCTAGTTCAACGGAACAGGGGAACCTTCTGGACAAGCCAGACCAATCTAGGTAGCTTGGCAGGCGGTCAAGACTAAGGCCCTCATTACGACCCTGGTGGTAAGTGAAAAACGATGGCGGTAAAGAATTACTGGCATCGTTTACCGCTCGGCCGATTCTGACCCGACAAAGTGCTATTAGCAGCACCGTAATTAACGGTGCCGCTAAAAGCGCCAAAGGCGCTGGCACGCGACCTCCCATGCCGTAAATACCGGCATGGCGCAAAGTGGGGAACATTACGAGTCGCGCGGACATGCAATTAATGCCCTTGTGAAGGCCGTAAAGTACCTTACTGCCATGGTGCAAATACCGCCATCGCGGACCAACCGTAAACGGCCATGTGCAGTGTTCCCAACTGCCACAGGTGCACACAATCAGCACAGGTGGAGGCAATACAGACTGGGCAAGCACAAAAGGAGCACACCCCACCCCTTCCCACACCCAGTCACACTCCACAATGATTCCAATACTAATAGCAATGTTGGGGCTGGAGGACCTGATTCCAGTGGAAGTGCTACAACAACAACAACAACAACAACAACAACAGGCAGCACAGAGGAGACGCAGGAGGAGAAGTAGGGCAAGGCAGGGCCAACATGCCCCGCCAGCACAGCCAGTGCCACCACGCAGGCAGCCCCCAATCCCACGCATCAGAGCCAGTCCATTCAACCTAACCGCTGAGCAGATCCACACGCTGTACCGCCTGGACCGGGACACCATCACCACCATTGTGGACATGATACATGTCGACATTGTCAGCCTGATTGAAACATGCACTGCCATCCCACCCCTACTGAAGGTAGTGTCTGTGCTCCACTTCCTGGCCACAGGCACCTACCAGCACACAGTGGGGCACTTGCATGGCATTTCACAACCATTATTCTCACGCACGCTGAACCAAGTGCTTGATGCCCTCCTCAAGCACACAGACGACCACATTTCCTTACCACGGTCTGCCCAGGAGATCTCAAACACCAAAGTAGGTTTCCATTCACTGGCCGGCATACCTGGTTGCATTGGCACCATCGACTGCACCCATGTGGAATTGGTGGTCCCACATGCCATGGAAGTAGCGTACCGCAAACGTAAGCTATACCACTCAATCAACGTGCAAATGGTATGTGAATCAAACAGGATCATCACACATTGTTGTGCCCGATTCCCAGGATCAACCCATGATTCAATGGTCCTGCAGAACTCCACGATACCACGCTACATGGAGCGACATGCAGGGCAAAGATCCTGGCTTCTCTGTGAGTCGCATGACATGCCCATGGAAATGTGATGTGGGTAGGTGATTGTGGTATAGATGCATACTTCACCTGGATGAGATGGGGGGGGAGAAGAGATGCATACTTCACCTGGCTGAGATGGGGGGGGTGGAGATGCATACTTCACCTGGCTGAGATGGAGGGGGGAGAGATGCATACTTCACCTGGCTGCGATTGCCAGAGGGAATGGAGCATGCACATACCCCAAAGCAGCCCAGACTGGAGCTGACACCTGACCACATACTGCAAGATGTAAGCAGCCCTACCATGTAAATGCAGCAGTGTCACAACCATTCCACAGCCATCTGCATGTGCACTGTACCAAATCAGACCGCATACCCCTCAACAAAATGCAGCTACAAGCAATGACTATAGCCAATACACAGCACCAAACACCATCAACTGAAAGGACAGTCCCCCATTACTGCGTACAAAGGAGTCACATGAGGGTCAAATACATCAATACGCAACTACACTGACACAGAGGCCCAAATGAATTGCATGACACCATTTGTTGTGCGTAATGAGATCATCATGAGGCTGACATCAACGGTGCCAGGATGAAAGCATACAAATTACTGGGCATCTGCCAGATCACAGAAACAACTGCTGTGGACTAACACAGTGCATGGGCACTCACAAGGAACTGGACCCCGCTGCGCCCACTAGTTGATGGCATGCAAAACAGCCACAAGAGGAATACACACATAGCAGTCACATCGTGTGTCTCCATTCATGCATGGAAATCGGGTTGAAATTAAGAAATAAATGCATGCCATGGTGTCACTTAATGAGGTCTAATATGATGTGATAACTTACACATACATTGTTGCCCACATGCAGGTGATGCAGGCTATCCCTTGAAGAGGTGGCTCCTTACCCTAGTCCGGAACCCACAGAACAGGCACAAAGAGAACTATAATCGTGCCCATACACAAACCCGTGTGGTGATTGAGCAGACATTTGGCCTCTTGAAGGCACGATTTCGCTGCCTCAGCAGGTCTGGTGGGGCACTCCTGTACCACCATGAGAAGGTGGCTAAGATCATCATGGCATGTGCCATGCTACACAATATGTGCATCAGACGGAATGTGCCCCTTCCCCCTGATGCTGAACTGCAACCACCTGACGAAGAGGATGAGGAGGGTGGGGATGGGGCAGCACCTCAGGGAGGAAGCGATGCACAGGAGGGACGTGCCATGCGTCAGACTCTGATCAACCAGTGTTTCTAGCACACATGGACGGGGGGTGTTACATGGAGATGGCACTCGGGGCACTGGGTGTGTTAGTGACATGGACACTGTATACTGTTAACCAATAAAGCAGTTAGTTGTTGTTGGCGCCTTATTATTTCCTGCATCCCCTCTTGTGTGTTTTGGGCTGTGGTTGATGGTTGAGGGGTGTGCATTATACTGTTGCCCTCCTGCACAGGTGTGGTTGGGCTGGGAGTAACCGGCCATGAGTTTGCTGGAGATGGCCCGTGTATGGTGTTGTCGGGCAGGCTGCACGAGGACAGGTGGGGGGAATGTAGGGGGCCAGTGGGGGGAGTGTGAACATGCAGGCCATCCCCTTCCTCGTTGTCCGAGATTGCTGCGGTGGCAGCTGTTTCTCCAATGGTGCTGCTTTCGGCAGATGCAGTACCTTCGGCGGACAACACTTGGCAGATTCTGGATGTTGGTGTTGCCAAAGTGGTGGACGTGGAGCACATTGGTGCTGTGGCCTGTGGTGTGCTCTTGGTCATTTCCTGTCTTTGGGGTTTCCTTATTCCCCTTGAAGTGGAGGGCCGGTCTTGTCCCTCTTTGGCCCTGGCCTTCTTAGCTGGGGTGGCACCGGTGTCGTCATCGGCGCTGTCTGATTGTGAGCCTGTGGTGGACCAAAGGAGGGAGAGGGTTAGTGATGGGTCTACAGGCATTGAGCATGCATTGTGATGGCTGCATTGATTTTGATTGGTGGATGAGTCACATTGGAGGCAGTGACATACAGGTAGTCTCACTCTTGGGTGGGTGGGTACAGACATGGGGTGCATTATGCATGTGGACAAGGTGATGCCCAGCACCACCTGTAGGCAGTCTTGTGCTAATGTGTCTGATGGACCCTGGTATGCATCATTGCGCTTCCCATTTATCTGGACATCATCGTGGTGGTATTGGCATAGTTAGACTTGAGACACCTACCTGCATCGGCTGATGACAGGGCTCCTCTCTCCATGTCCCCAACTCCCTCTATGCACTCCGTGCCTATGGTGGAGGCACATATCTCCTCCCATGGCTGGAGTTTGAGGGGCGACTCAGCACCTCCGCCTGTCGCGATCCCGATATTCCGGTTTGCCACCAGTATGCTCCTCACGCGGAGACGTAGATCGTCCCACCGCTTGCAGCATTGTTTTAGGGTGCAGGGTCTTGTGCCGACAGCACTGACCCTCTGGGCGACCATAGCCCAAATCTCCTTTTTCCTCAGCAGCGCCGGTCGGGTCATCTCAGTTGCAAACACGACGTCTGCATGTTCCTGGAGGGTTTCTGCTAACATGGTCAGCTCCTCTTTTGGCATCCTGATGTCAAAGGGGTTTTGGTGGGGATGTGTGGAAGTTCTGGGGGTCAGATGTCTCCTGTTTACAGGGGATGGCAATGGATTGTGTTTTTAAAGATGGCCGATGTGCTCTTTCCCGTTCCTGTGCAATGACGCTACTTCCGGATCCGCTTATTTACGGTTACCGCTAACAGCGGTTCCCGCTATTTGCGGTTAACGCTATTAGCGGTGACCGCTAATGTCGATAGATAGGGTGCCGGAGGTGCTATTTGCACTGCATACGATGCCGGTAAGTGGTATTTTTCGCCCTTTAGCGGCATGGAGGTGATCTCATTACTGGCATGGCGCAATGCTCGTGCCCGAGGACTCGTAATGTGCCGCTTTTAGCAGTCTCTTGCCAGCACGGACACGTTATTTGCACCACGCCGGTAATGACCGATACTTACCGCCAGGGTCGTAATGAGGGCCTAAGTCTCAGGAGGGATGAGAGTGATCAGATGCCCACAATGAGCACACACAGTACCGAACCACAAATTACTCTTAGACAAGTCTATATGAAAAATACCTATACGTTTATTCTCAGCCCGACCAATTTACACAAGTAAACTTTAGTTATATAAAAACAGTTACCACACAAATACAATACTAGATAATATATATACACTATGTTTCCTAATGCGACAAACACAACCGCAACCTGTAAAGAGAAGAGTGGGTTAACACACTAGGAGCATTAGACAATTCCTCAGAGTAATTCCCTAACTTTCGAGTCCCGCCCTAAGAAGTGGGGAGCCTTGTGCTCAACAGTACAGTTGTGCGTAAAAATGCACAATTGCATAGATGGAACAAAAAGCAAGTCTTCTTGAGGGGGCTGTAGCGAGTCAGGAAGGAGCTTGAGGTGATGAAGAATTGGTTCCCCCTATTTGAGTTGGAGCTGCCCTTGGAAGCAGAGCAGTTTTCAAACAGTGGGAACAGCTAGGGAACGCAGGCTAACCCAGCCAAAAGCAAATACCTTTTTGGGATATTTGTGCGTAAAAGAAATCGGTTGTGCCAGGGGGCCACTGGTAAGTGTTGCAAGTACTCACAGACCTCTGCACAGTCTGGACAAAACTTTGCCAGTTTACTCGAGGTTACTAGTAGGTTCGAGTCCTGCAGTTTCGCAGCTCTCCGGCTCTCAATGGCTGCGTGATAGAATGATTGTCTTTGACAGGGCAGTTGCCTTTTCTCAGCTTCCGAAGGAGATTCAAAGAAAATTCTGGTGCAGCAAACTTCAGGGCACAGGCAAGCAGGTCAGCAAGACACCTATAGCGACCGTCACCAACAGGTAGTGACGTGGGAATCACAGATGTGTGCAGCATTACACACTCTGCTAATTCGGGGCCCAGAGGAGCTAGGCCTGCGAAATGTGACGGGAGAGGGCACAGGACCACAAGCAAGCAATGTCCCAAGTCTCGGGTTTCAGCTCTAGATGGCGGCAGTTCTACAGGATACCATGAGGTCGAGCTGGACAGTTCACTGGATGGCCCAGGAACACTTCCGAAAGGGCTCCTTCAGTGGATAAGCAGGGGGCACCGAGATTAGTTGTTCCCACTACTCCAAAGAGGTGAAGCTCCTTGCCAGAGCTTCTTGATCAGTAAAGAAAACAGGGGTTTGACAGGAAAACAGAGGGCGAATGGTGCCAAACCATCCAAAGTGTCTCCAGTGGGTTCAAGAGTTTGTTTCTCCATTGCAGTATACGTGGCGCCTTCTGTAGTCTGGGAGAACTTAGGTGATCGGCCTGGAATGGATGCAGAGCCCTTTCTCTTCTCCAAGATTAGCTTTGCGCCAAAATTGATGACTTCCAATCAAAGATCTGCTGTGATGCAGGCATCCCAGTCGTGGACCAATCACGGCCCACAGTGGTCCCACTCCAGGCATCCTGGCACCAGTAGTGTGGATTGGGACCAGACAGTCCCAACCCGCTTCCTTGGCACAAACACGTGACATTCAGAATCCTACGAAAGAGATCGTTTTTTGCGCTAGGCTGCATGCCCAAATTAGGAAAACACGGGTTACTCGACCTGGGTGAAGGGAAAAAATGGCCAGAGGACAGAACAAAAGACTTTGTGACGTGGCCATTTTCGGTCCTGGTCACACCCTTGAACCAAATGCGGTAAACACGATAGGATTCCGTCAAAAGAAGTAAAACACTTATAAAAGTAACTGCTGCCACCAGTTCATCCTAGGCACACCTGTACAATCACCTAAACGTCCTTCAGGGTTGTCCAGGGCCATAAAACAAAAAGGTCCCCAGAGCACTGTACTGGAAGTTACATTGTGCACTGTTAGAAATTTACCAAGAAATGGCAACATAGTCAAAGACTAAGGGAAACATAGTTTCCCAGTACTGGCAGTCTGATGGACGTGTCAGTTTCCCCATAACAAGTGAGCAAAAGCCGAGGGGAGCACAGCTGAACACTGTGCTCCACTGGCAAAAGTCAGGATAGGACAGCCAAACAAAAGCAAAATGTTTGGAGGGTCCACAAATGGAGGGAAAATTACACATTGATGAAATCCTTCCTAACAGGATCATCATCTAATTTCATCGTTTTAGCCAGAATCAAATTTATATCTGACGTGTTGGGATACATAACCCAAAGGGCTCCCCATACCTGTGCCCTGTAATTATTAAAGGGTAACCCATTGTGGGTGTCCATATCTAACTGAACTCCCGGATACCATGATCTCCTCCAAAGTTTGTTTGACTGTTCCCCCATTAGAGCCGTGAATAAGATTTTCATGTCGCTATAGCCAACATAACACTGCGGTCTGTTTTTCCAATGCATACATCCACTTCCTAGGCACTGCATTGAGCGAAGGGAGTGCCTTAATCAAATTATTCTGGCCCATGTGCGACCACAGGACTTAATATGCCTCCTCTCGTCTTTTCTGAAGTGACGGAAATTGAGTCACTCTTGTTTTTACTGGGGCTCTCCCAGGGCTTTAAGTGAGCCGGGGCCCTGCCGGGGCCCACTAATCTCCCCTGGCAGCCCCGGCCACTACATGAAAAGGCATTTTTTTCTACAGCCTGAAGCTCTCGCTCGTGTGCGAGAGCTTGAGGCTTCAGAAAAAAAGGCCTTTGAGCCATAATGGTGGCGCCGCACCTGCGCGGCATCCCTTTAATCAAGTGATGCCCGTGGGCCGGCGCCACCATTATGGAGAAAACATGAGGCCGCTGGAAGCAGAGGCCTTGCTTTCTAAATACTGAAGCTCCCGCGGATTCGCGGGAGTTTCAGTCTTTAGGAAAAAGGCCTCTGCTTCCAGTGGCCTCACCCTTTCAGCCTTAATGGTGATGCTGCCCCTCCCCAGCTGGCGAGGGGCAGCGCCACCATTAAGGCTGAATAGGCGAGGCACTGTCCCCTGCCAGGCAAGCCTATCCAAAATAAATGCTGAGATCAGCAACCTCTCCCCCATAGGGGAGAGGGTGCTAATCTCTGCAAAAGGCTGCCTGGCAGGGGTGCCAGTAGCCCATTGAGCCGGGGCTCGTCGAGGGGGCGTGGCCTAACGGGCCATCAAGACCCCCGTTGTTAGGCCACGCCCCCTCGATGAGCCCCGGCTCGATTTGTAGTGCCACTTAAGGCACTGGGCTCTCCACATCTTTCCCTGACTTCTTGCTACAGCCATACGAGCATCACAGCGTGGCCTAAGACCCCATGGTGTGATTTCTGTGGCTGCTGCTGCTAGAGCAAGAGGTAGGGCTGCTGCACCCTGTTCTCCCTGCTCAATATCCACTTCACATTCCTCTTCCTCATTCTCTTCTCTTTCTATCACATCCCATGGCCTTTCCATGGGCACGGAAGCATACTCAGCACAACCATGGTATGCTGGTTCCCGTTCCTGCTGTTCAAGTTCTGTACTCAAAGCAGCATTTTCCTCTTCAAGGTCTACAAGGACATCCTTGATGACTGACCTATCAAGCCTAACGAGGACTTGCCCATGCCTCCACCTCTCTTCTACATTCTTTACTTGCCTAGTCCCTTCTTCCCACTCTTGACTTCTATGTTGCCGTAACAGCACTACCTCTTCCTCCAGTAGTCTCAATGCTTCCTCCAAATTTCTCAACTCTTGATTTTCCACTACCTTTCACAACCTATCCTCTATTCTAGCGGTGGGAGGTATGGTTCTCCCTCTTTCACCCATTCTCAGCCCTTTATCTATCTATCTATCTATCTATCTATCTATCTATCTATCTATCTATCTATCTATCTATCTATCTATCTAGGTTCTTATATTGCACCACTAACCCAAAGGCCTCAGGGCGCTCACAGAAGAGAGAGAGAGAGCAGACAACAGACAACAATGACAAACAAGTAGCACAAAAAAAGACAGTGACCAAGGAAGGCCCGTCACCACACAGGCCAATCATGATGAAGAGAAATGATAGAAGGAAAACCAGATATCAAAGTGCATGGTCGGAAAAGTTAAGAGTGTCCTAACCTTTATCAAACAAGAAGGTCTTTAGTTGCTTCTTAAAGGTAACTACGGAATCGCTGTTAGCAAAATAGCTAGGGAGAGAATTCCATAGAGCCGGAGCCCAAGAATCAAAACTAACACCGCCAAATCTTTTCAGGGCAAATGGTGGTTGAGTCAAGATGATGTTACTGTTAGAGCGCAAAGAACGGGTAACTTGCTTCTTTCTGAGCCTAGCTGTAAGATAAGATGGTGCTTGACCGAACAGACATTTAAAGACTATGGATAAACCTTTATGATCTAGGCGCTGTTTAACTGGCAGCCAGTGCAGGCTACGCCTAGCATCGGAAATGTGCATATTACGCTTAAGGCCCATTACAGCCCGAACTGCACTGTTTTGAATAATCTGCATGGTTTTCACGTTGGCCTGCGAAGTACCAATCATCAGACTATTACAATAGTCCAGCTTGCAGTTTACAATGACAGCTGCGATCAAGGCAAGATTTTCTTTAGACAGAAACGGACGAATCTGCCATAAGAGCTGGATATAAAAGTAGCAGGAAGATTTAAGGTAATTGACCTGACGGGTGAAGGATAACTGAGGGTCAAAAAAGACCCCTAGAGTTTTTACAGATTTAGAAACGGCAATGACGTGTTGGCCTATCAGGAAGTTTTCATACTTTGTATCAAGTTTCTTTAATCTCTGCTGGGTGCCTAAGATCAACAGCTCAGTCTTAGCGTTGTTAAGGGCCAATGAGTTAAATGCCATCCACTTCTGGATTTCAGCAAAGATAGCATTAATATGTTCTGCATCTTTTAAGTACTCACCATTAAGTTGGACAACAATCTGCGTGTCATCGGCATAGTTGGCAAAATAAATGCCCATGGTTGACAGAAGAGCGCAGAGAAGACGTGAGTAAATATTAAAAAGTAAGGGGGAAAGACATGAGCCCTGTGGGATACCGCATAACAATAGGGATGCTATAGAATGAGCATTATCCTTTGTTACCCTCATGTTTCGTGGGCCCAGAAATGATTTAAACCAAGCTGAAGCTTCTGGAGAACATTTACCAATTGTGATTAGTCTATCGGTCAAGAGCCGATAGATCTAATAAAAGCAGCAGGGCTGTATGACCTTTGTCAACAAGACCGACAATATAGGATTTTAAATCTAAGAGCGCAGTCCCAGTCCCATGATTGGGGCGAAACCCAGATTGTTGTGACGCCAGTATGTCATGTTCCTCGACAAAATTTTGGTATTGGCAGTACGCGATTTTATCTAAAATTTTCAGCAGAAAGGGAGACAGTGATGTGGAGGTGCAACCTTTAAGCTCCTGGAGGATGCTAAAGAGCTCTTTAGAGCTAGATTTGGCTTTAGAGACCCTTGAGTTGGGGTGCAGTTCTTTTGTGGAGCGGATAAGTGACTTATAATGTAAGAGAGCCCGCTTGTAAGAATTAAGGTTGGACTCGGAGGGCTGTTTGTGCCATTGTCGTTCCAATTGGCGTTTTTTCGAGTGAGCCTCAGTTATTTCAACTGAAAAAGGTATATAGGGCGCTTTCTTTTCCTTTTTTTTGTTGGATGGTATGAGTGGGGCCAATATTTCCAGTGCAGTATCAAGAGCAGATCTTATTTTTGCTACAAAATCACCAAGTGACATGGACATCTCTAGAGATGGTAGTAGAGGTATAACCGTAGTACGAAAGTCGTCTTGCGTGATTTTGCGTATGTTCCTTGACAGGATAGATGAGATTGGCAGATTATTGGAACTATTAGTATAGTTATGATCTGTCTGAAAACTTACAGAAAAGTGATCTGACCAGATACATTGATCTACATGATATTGTTAATGGGGACATTTTTAGCTATTACCCAGTCCAATGTGTTACCACCTGTATGGGTGGGGACTTTGATATGCTGAGTGAAGGATAGTGAGGATAAAGAATCAACTAGGGAAGTGGATACCACATCTAGGGGGTTATCAACCCAAAGGTTGATATCTCCTAGTATGATGGTAGGTGAATGAGGCTTACAGAAGTTACCAATAAAAGCCAACAATTGTTCTTCAAAGAGGGAGGCTGTTGAGGTGAGACTCAATTTAAGAAAGAGAGTTTCACATTGATCGAAGACTAGTTCCCTGGATTTATGTATATTAATAGTAGATCTGTAAATTACTGCAACGCCCCCACCACGTTTTTCCAGTCTATCAGAGTGGAAAGAGGAGTAGCCAGAGGGAGTAGCCAAATGTAAGGAGTGGAAAGCAGTATCATGCAACCATGTTTCGGTGAGAGCACATATATCCACTTTGTTCTGAACAATGAGGTCAGCAACCTCATGACAGTGCTTGACTAAAGAGCGAGTATTAAGTAACATGTATTTCGTTCCAGTCCCTATTGATGTGCTAATACCAGATGGAATAGAATGTAACTGGTCGTTAGATTCCGCTGGTGATGACGGCTCACAAGGACTAAAAGTGTGTTCAAGAGATCCAGAGGTTGGTGTGTGAACAACACCATATTCAGTATTGTCCCGAGTGTTTAGCAAAAGCCTATTTCTCCGATTGCGTGCAATTGAAGAGACGAGGTCACAGCGAGACGCCATGAATGGTCAACCTTTCGGTTGATGGTCTCCCTCTCTATCGCTCATCCACTCTTAATCTGTCTGCTAACCTAGCTGTCAGGGGAGTTATTCTCCTTTGGCCCCCTTTTTCTCATTCTCTCTGTGGTCCTGACCATTGAAGGAGTTACCGTTCCACTTTCCTCATTTTCCCATCTTTTAGAAACCGTAGTTGAAGGAGGCATTACCTGTGTCTGTCTCGTAACCACCGGAGTGGCTGCTGAAGAGTGCGGGGCATTCAAACTCGGGGTTAGTATACCCCGCTGCGGGTGATAAAGGATAGCACCCATATGGTGGAGGTGTGGAAGGAATCTCCACACCCTCCTTTCTCAGCCCTTTTTCCTCAACTTTAACACTGTGGTCCTTCCCGCCCTTCTCATACATCCTCCATAATTCTAAAATATTTAAACGTTTCTCTAAATTTGATCCCTTATGCCTAGTAACTAAAAAGGTATACCGGTTTTCCAACATTCCTTTATCTTAGGTCCCCTCTTCAGGCCAAGAACTAAGCATGTTATCCTTAGTTTCCAGCACCCATTCTCGATGGCATTTTAAAATCTTTACCCTATACCCGAGAAGTACCTGACACAAGTGATCAAGAGGAGTCTCCATACTCCATGCCAGCCTAACTCTAACAATTATATTCCGGAAATCAAAAAACTAAACACAGAAGCCAAAACCTCAGCACAAAATTTCAAACCAAAGAATCATGTTTTTCCCTTCCCAATTTCGTAAGGCTTCCGCACAGCCACTCACCTCATTCGCTTTCTCCACAATCACATTACTATCTATTGACTTTTAGTTATACTTCCCACTCTTGAACAAATGACAGTGTTAAAATAAAAATACAATGTTGGCCCAAAACCTCTTTACTTCTTCTTCATCTTTTTTACCACATTTTCAACTACAATGTTGTCTTCTTCTTACTACGGAAAGATACCCTTCACTACTTCAGCTAACCAAGAAAAGAAAATAACAAACCAAGTAAAAATATATGTAAAAAAGGACTTAACCCACAGAACAGTTCAGCCACTCCTCCAAAACACTCACCCTTTTAAGCTACCTAACCTTATCTCTACACGTACATGTCTAATTTACCCTGCCAGAAAACGCAAAATCAAAGAAAACCTGTTTTTCTCCTATCACCCTCTTGATTTACCCACCAAAGTGCACTCATGTAAAATGTTCTCCGAAATGCTCCGCAACGGCACTGCTTCAATGTGTCCTGCACAGCTGTACCACAGCACTACACTTTAGGGTGCAGACAGGCCTTTAACCAATATGCCTCCTGTACACCTCTCCTTTTAACGTGCATGTAAGACTTGTCCCCGCAGAGAAGCGCTGCAGCCGATTGTGGCGTAACTCCCAACATCTCGGAAAACCTGGAGATCACGTAGGGGTCACCAAATGTGGGTGTGGACCTCTGATCTCCTTATCCAAAGATAGGCCCACCTCTTAAGAAGTGAAGGGGCTAGACGAATATTTATAGACCGAACTAACCAGATTCTCTCCGAGCCACACAAAGGTTACACATTATATTTATTATTGCAAAATTTAAATCCCACATATTATGTTATAAAGCTATCCCCCCAAACAAGATATGTCAACCTTATACAAGGAAATCTAATCTCCACAAGTTCCTATGCTCTCATTGGATACATTCACTTAATCAATATCCCCTTTTGACATACATTTGCATTGGCTCATATTTACAGCACACCCATTTAAGGGATCTTTCCATGATCGGTTTTGACTTCATCACATGGTTACATATTCACGTAAAAATATCCTAATTATTTCTTTTAAACTCTTTTTATTGTTTTTATCAATTAATAACAACAAACATGACAGTGGTTCAGTGAATCAGCCCTCCACCCTTACTCCCACAATAGATCTTGATTCTGTTTCCTGTTGTCAACATACATTGAGTGCATTTATCATCATAGTGTTATTTCTCAACATCTCAGTATTTGCAACTGTACCCCGACCCTCAGTGGGATTTCACTTCTCCTCCTCCAACCGGTGCATACTACTTTCTCCCCAATCATTGACGGAATGTCTATCTCTTCTTCGGATAAGGTCTCACTCTCTTGTGCCTGCAGAATGGGATATTGCTTATATGGACCCCCGATATCTTTAGACCTGCTGCAGGGGTGAGCTAATCTTCCATACTGCATTTCCATTCCATTACAGCAAAGAAAATCCTCTTTCCAACTGCATTAGTATGGGACTCCTTGTTCTACCCCACACCATTGCTACCCTCCACTTAGCCAAAAGCATTAGTAGCCCAGCTAGCTTCCTCCGCCTCCCAGTGATCTGCTTGGTACATCCCAATAATGCCACTCTCGGGCCAGTCCCCACCCTTTCTCCTTTTATGATACTCACTGTACCAAAGACCCCTTTCCCGAAACTGAAATATTGAAGGGCAGACCCACGCTACGTGCATAAAATCTGCTGGTGTAATGGCACAATAGGCTCATTCATCTGCAGTGTCCAGAAATAATTTATGTAGTGTTAGGGGCAAGCCCCATTGGTCTGGCCAAGCCACTCTGGGGGCCCGGGGGTGCGAGTCCGTGGAAGGCCTAACTCCTTCCTGTTGCTCAATCAATAACTTCAGGTCCGCACAAGAGGCAAGGAATTTACTGTGGTTTATTATAACAAATGCACCACAGGGAGCACATACATGGAAAAACGTTCACACATCTCTCATCAAACTCTGGCTCGTAGCCCAGTTTTGTTAGCATCTGACGTCGCAATTGGTGTCATCTATGGGAACCATCTCAAAAACCTATCCTACCTTGGGTTAGGCTGTTGAGTAGTAGGTCCCATTTGGACAGGTATAGCAGTGCTGTTATTGGCCCGTGCAGTGTCAGGTGGTAAGTTTAGCCATTCCCAAAAAGTTGTTACTTCAAAGTGGTTATAATGAGTAAGCCCTGTGATTGGTCGGTGACCTCCACTGTCCACCCCAAAGGTCCTTGGCTATGATTGGATGAGCCAGGAGCCCCTGGTACTAACTCTGTTCCCAGCTGTGGAACACCTGTGAATAGTGCCTTGTGTAATTATGTATCTGCAAGATGCAACTATGTGTCGCGTCATGGCGGTGTGTAGCCCATAGCCGCAATGAGCGGGCTCCTGTTCCCAACGCAGTGCTGTAATGTGACTGTCGCAACTTTGTTACGGCTTTCGTCTGGGCGTCTCAGGCCCCAATCTTGGCAGCCCCTCAGCTCAGCCAGATTACGTGCTCGGAGACCATGCCTGTGAGCCCAGGACCTCTGAATTATTCTGTATTTTGTCGGAGAGCTCACTTCTCCTGTAGCCGGTGTTACTTAAGTTCAGAGTGAGGAATGTCAGTTGGAACATTGCAACCTTGGGGGTGGCTTCGCTGCTGCCACAGTAGTTCTGCTGTGCATAATTTTGTGAGACTTGGGGTCCCGTTTCTTGGCCGATCGCGGCCTGCTAGATTTATTGAGCCATAATCTGGCTTCTACTATAGACGTCTTCTAAATAGTCTATAGGTGTAAATACTGGAGGGGGGTGTCTGTGTTCCTGCTCTCTATATGCAGAGGAGAGGCACAGAGGACCCCAGCCAAGATTCTCTATTGTTGGTAGCAATGGACGAGCAATCAGGCCTAGCTTCTCTGGAGGTGATGCGGGCTGGTTCTTAAGTACAGTGTATTCCCCAAGCACCCACAAAGGAATGTCCGCACACTGTATTAGTTAAAACACAGTCTTTATATAATTAAGGTTCAAGGTTATATAAAATATCACAATAACTCACTTTGTGCTCAGTTAATCTACAACGGCAAATATATACAGTTCATAGTGGTACCACAATTATTATCGGATTTCATTAAAGTGCATCAACTGTACTCTGGTCAAATGTCACACAAAACAATTAATAAAGGTAACCAACAACAGACATAGGAGGAAAAGCAGTTGGTTAGAACAATTGGCAGAATACTGGCCCCTACCACTAGACACAGTTCTGTGTGGAGATCCCCCCACCTGGGCAACCTGTAAAATAAAGATATATCACAAACCCAGTCCATATATTGTTCAATTAGTCTTATTCCCTTCTAGAATATTTCTATTACACCAATGTATCTGCAATAGTTCGACTATGAGTCGTCGACGGATCCTTCTTGAGCAGCTCCCCTTTAAAGTAGGAGCCACGGATCGACGAGATCCCTCGAAGAAAGTGAAATTGGCATCGGTCCTGGCAGTGCTCGTCGAAGACGGATTGGAGACACCCTACAAGGAAGAGGTGTGCGGGGCACCTCGATGTCGATAGTTCGGGACTGCAAAGAGTTTGTGAAGAAATGTGGCCCAGCAAGGGCGCTGAGTCGTCCGGCATCTCTATGGTCTTTGGGTGGTAGGAAACCCACCGGCGGATGCTCCTCAGTGCGTCGACGGCCTGGCCTTCTCCGGCGGGATAAGGCGGTCGGCGGTGCGGATGAGCGCATCCGGGAATCAAGTGTCTTAATCAAGGGAGCGTCCAGCGGTCCCCGCTTCTGGGCAACACAGCTTCGACGGGCCTCGAGCGGTATAGCAAACCTGCAAACCCTGGTCAACGACAGTGGACGGAATGTCTGGTGCTTATCTTTGTTCTCCTCTGCGGCCCCCGTCTCTGGTCGGCAGCCTGTTGAGGGTCTGACTTCCAGGGAGCTTCGGCGAAAGTTAGCAGTGCTCGATAGTCCCTCGGAGCACAGGAAGAGGGTGCCTAACCAGGTCCTTTCTTGGATCAGTCTCGACTTCACGGCGGCTTTCAGATTGTGGTGAAGGTAACAGCAGTCAACCTTCATTTTCAGGCTGGGCTTCAAGATCAAGCGTCAGTTTCGACTTCAGCTTCTGAACTACTTCTAGCAGTGAGATGCCCCCAGATATACTAGTTGATCTGCCGTTCATTCTGCTGGGTCACACTCAGGCAACCAATCACTCAGAAGGGCATTCAGCAGTCAGTCAGCCAATTAGGCATACAGTGCATTCAGGTCATTACCCTCCCTCTCAGACACTCACAACATGGAATATGTATTGGGACAAGGACCCAGCCATTCAACACTACACGCTGCATTCATACCAGTTTCAGGCAGGGCTGTCTCAGTCATTGTGTTTCATACTAGAAACCAGACATCCACAACAAGAAGTGCATATTGGTCACACACTCCATTCACCCAGGTCCCACCCACAGGGTGTACCCACAACATACAGTCACTGGGAAGGCTCCAGCCAGTCTGGCCTGGACTTCACTACAATACCATATATGGAACTTCCACCCAACAGCCAGTCAGGGGGAAGGGACAGAATCAGGGCTTCCCAGGTCTTTGGGAAAATAAGCTAACAGGCAATAGAAAGCAAGAGGCCACAGGGGCCATCTTGTTTCCTATCAGGAATCAACTGATTCCAATGGCAGGGCCTGGGTATCCCAAAATGGAGGATACTCAGAGCCCCTGTTAATTTCAGCATAGAGCTGCCACCAGCCCATACCCTGTTCTGTGGGCCAGACACAGGTGCCCAAAAACATACACTAGGGGCACAGGGCTGTACCCCCACCCATGTGTGCCATAAGGGTATCCCATGGGGCTGTACACCAAACCAAAAACAGGAAGAGCTGTACTGCCAGGAGTCCCACATGGACTCCTGGGCAGAAAATAATACAGAGCGCAAATGAAAAAGGACTACAGGACAAGGACAGGGAGGCCCTGTCCCTCCAATGCATTTCCAGCATCACTATAGGTTAGTGCGTTATGGCTGTCAGGTCCCTTGAGTGCTCCTGCCACACCATGGGGTTATTTGCATATGAGCGTCTGCAAGCATGTACTCAAACTCTTCTTGCTTCTTGCATTACTGTGGTGCTGCAGCAGGCCTAATGGCAAAATAATAAACATGTAAACAGCATGTATATGTTACTGTCCTCTAACTATAAAGCTGTATTCCTGTGTTCTTCGTGTAGTTGAGTATGCATGACTGTCCAGGGTGTGCTGATGGCACGTTTTGTTCATGTCTGATGTAGCTAAGTCTTCATGGTGTCTCTACTGACAAGTGACTTGGTTTTCTTGGTGTTTAGTCGAGTCGGTCCATGTAACCGTCTCCAGCTCCGTCTTGTGTCTCTTTGTTTACTCTGGGTAGAATTTGCACTACTGCTGGATTATAGCGTCTGCTCGGAGGGTATCTCTCATGATAATTGTCCATCGTGGGGCAGTGGGAATGGGTGCAAGTTTGTATGAGCGACGGCCATGTTGCTGCATAATCTTCGAATGGCCAGTACATATGACCAGTAAATATAGACGCAGCCTTCTTCAGGCTTACAGTATACCCATCTACCAACGTACTTCTTCGGGTTGCGGGGGTTTTCAACCTTCATTCCAGGTGGAAATATATCAGACGCTGTTATCTGTTGTCTCATCCTCTCTCTTTCCTTGATGATGATGTCATCCATCTGCTCTCTTATCTCTAGTTCCATCAGTAGTTGTATTCCTACTACTTCGTCTGCTGTCTTCTGACATCTTGCAATGCACAGTTTTATTCCGAGCAGAGATGCTGTTTCCAATATTAGTCCCCCAGCCACTACTTTTAGGCTATCTGCCAGCCAGGAAGGCATCCATGACCAGAGAAATGCGAACCAGCTCTTGTCTTTTCCCGTTCCCTTTGCTTCTGCTTCCACCTTTGCAAGCATGTGGGCCAACTGGGACACTGCGTCTGATAGTGTCCTGTTATCTTCATCATTGGCAGGAATAAAAGTGCAGCAGGAACTTCCTATTTTGCGCAAACGCCTCCTTCCATGGCTGTGAGGAGATCTAGGACCTATCTGTTCTGGAGTGCCACCAGCCTTATCGCTCGGAGCTCTTCTTTTATTGCATTGAAGCCGTTCACAGTTGAATTGATGCTAATCATCAGTTCCCAGCGAGTGATTTGCAGCTATTTAGCATTGGTATATGCTTGTACTCCAGGGAATAGAGATGCGAAGAACATTTGTGTTCTGCTGAATAGTCTGTGGGAGGCTGGTACTTCGTCTAGTGCTGTTTCAGACCATCCTTACAAGTAGTTTTCTTCCCTCTTCACTCTGCTGAGTCTTCAATGTTCGTCTGTTTCTCCTGGTTTATTGTATGTGGGGGTTAGAGATCACCTTTTCCTTTTATTGTATTTCATTTTAGGGAATTCGTCTAGCTGAAGGTCTTACCGTCGTACCACCACACAGGGCATGTTCACATGCGCCAGTGAACATATCCCCCCCAATTTGGAGGCATGCTTGTCATAGGCCTTTGTTATAGTGATCCATTAGGGCAGTTGTCCCTATCCCTGTCTCTGGTATAATTTCTATTCTTTTGCACCCAGCGTTTTCTGCCACTTCTTCTTCACCATTGATCTGGAAGCAGAGAGCCGGCGTGGTTAGTGGGATTATTGGTACGGGTCCAGCTTTGGTGTCGACCATGTCACTAATCTTGTGCTTTTTTCCCACTCCTTGAGGCAGTTGTCATTTTCTTCTTGTACCTTAGACACTGCTGCTTTTGCCAATGTTACTGTTTGCTTCATACTACTCCGTCTACCCAGCCATTATTTGTGTATACTTATCCATAGATCACAATTTGTGGCCTTTCCCAGCACCCCATTTCTCCTCCTATCTCCCTTGCTCTCCATTTACATGGTAGGTAATTCAATGTCATTGTTGTTGTTTCTCTCTTTTCTGGTCCCTCTGTAACGTACTGCAGACTTTCAGCTAGTTGCCAGTAATTGTTCATCATGGGTAATGTCTTGATATAACTGTCTTCATATGGAAAGGTTGCCTTGGACATCCATCTTAAGGTTCCTTGGAATCTCCCCCGAGTTTGGAACATGGCTAGGTACATAAGACAGTGTGGTGTTACTGCAGGTACTTCTATTGCTACGAAGATCCTGGAGGCGCTCATGGGATAGGGGATCAATGAGCAGACATAACAGCTCTCATCAGATTTGTCCCTCCAAATTTTAGACATGTTCTTGTACCAAATGTTGTTGGTTGTGTGTGAGGTGTCTGTAAGATATGTTTCTACCCCTTTCATGTCTGTGGCAACACTGCGCTTACCTCTCCTTACCTTTGTAGCAGTATCGCCTGTACCATCTGACACCGTAGTCCGTGCAGCTTGGGTCGGGGAGTTAGTATGGGATACAGCGGGGACGTGCAAAGCAAGAAAGAGCTGCCAGAAAGCAGTTGCTAATAGTCCAGTAGAAAGCAATAACCACACAATAAACAATACTGGTTTTATTAGTTTCACCATTGTCACTTACACTGTCGATGCAGCTGATGAGATGATAAAGTTGCCCGCCTGAAAATCGCAATAAAAGGCGTTATTGTTAGTAATTGTAAGTATAGTCAAGCTCCGCGTATTAAATAATCATTAAGTGCCCATGCAAACATCTGTTCCCAAATTCTCTGTATGGAGGGATGTCGGTGTGTGGGTAAGACACGGGGCCTCATTACGACCCAGGCGGTAAGGGGTTAACGGCGCCGTAAAAGATAGCAGCGCCGTTAACCCCTTACCACCTAATTACGAGGTCCCTTTGCGGGTTCCCACCTTAACGGCTGGTTTTACCAGCCGTTAAGGATTGGACCTGCAAAGGGACCTTGGAGGTAATTACGGTACTGCAATTTGTGGTACCGTAACTACCGCCTTCCCCATTTCCATAGAGCCCTATAGGGGCAACAATGGGAATGGGGACGGGCCAATGGTGCATGGGGAATTACCGCCCCGCCAACCTTGGAATGGGGCAGTAATTCCGCCATTCTCCATGGTGGAATCGGTAAAATACCGGCAGCAACCATGGCCCTACTAGCGCCATGGTTACCGCACGGGCCGTAATGAGGCCCACGGTATGCACTCTGCTCAAGTTGTGGGTATGTTTGCGGTAAGTATTCAAGAAATGCATAGTAGTAAATTTGTGGTGATCAGTGTCTAAAATGCGTGGGTCTTCTTATAACATGGATACATTTGTCAGAGAGTGCTTAAGGGTGGTCAGTGGGGGGCAACATCAGAGTTATTCCCTATCACCTACACCCTTTAGTACTTATACATCAACAATCAACAATCAACAATCGGAAGAACCCTGCATGTGCGAGAGAAGAGAGAGGTTAAGACAATCTTACTCGTAGTCAGTAGCACGAACTAAGACTGTGCATGCGGTATGGCAAATTAAATCATGATGCTATCATATGATGTCTTTGCATAGTCCACGTTATGGGAGGGATTTGGGAGTATGATATCGGAATACTTGGGTTACTGAGTGTCCTGGGGATGGGGCAGTGTTCAACAGTGGTCAATCGGTACTAATACGGCCGTGGGAGGCTCAGTAACTTGGGAACGTCTGAGCATGGCATGCCCTGTTGGTTTTGGGCCATCAGGGTCTTCGGTTTTTGGGTAATCTTGTTGCTGGTTAGCTGATCTTGGTCTTGTTGGCATCTGCAGCCGTACGTTGCGGTGAGGCGATGGTTTATAAATCTTTATATCGTGGAGGTGATTCCAAGCTGACCTGCCTTGTAGCTTCACCATCCTATCTGTTATGGCTTCTACAATGTGTGGGCTGGTGAAGCGCGGCGTGTTCCAACACTGGATGAAATTTCGCAGGAGTACGCGGTCGCCTACTTGAATAGGTGTTTCCTTATGTGTGTCCGTGTTGCTGATATCCTCCTGCGTGTCGTCTTCCGGCTATCCCCTTGTTTGGTGTACCTGGTGAGAGATGAAAGAAATGCTAGATACAAGTGAAGTCACGTAATCATACAATTCCTTTTCTAGTACTTCTGCAGTATTTTGACAATCCCTCAGCGCTCTTGGGGGTGGAGCTAATGAAGGGTGCATTCTGCGTCCTGTCACCACCTCGTGGGGTGTTAAATGGTGGTCGGACCCTGGCTTATTTTGTAATTCATATAAGGCAAGAGGCAAGCAGTAAAGCCAGTTCTTTTTTGTGCTTTGTTTAGTCTTTGCAATACTCTTTCAGGAGACCATTGAGACGTTCACACACTCCATTTGTTTGCAGGTGGTACGCACAGGTAAATTTGTGTTTTATTCCTAGTAGGATAGTGATATGTTGGAAGAGTTCTTTGGTGAAGTGATGTCTATTGTCAGACTGCAGGATCTCACACACGCCCCATCTTAGCAATACCACTCTAACTAGGAATTTTGCTGCTCTGAGGGCGTCGGCATTGGGAACATGGCCCAGTCTCTACCCACCTGGAGAAGGGACAGACCACTACAATCATGTAACAATACCCTTGACATACCTGGATCATGTCCACATAGTCAATGTGAAGATGCAAGAACGGCCCTAGGGGTCTGGGTATTGTTCCTGTTATTACTCTGTCATGATTCCTGCCCCTCATGTCCCCAACCCTCCAAGATGTCAGGCTGGAGCCAGGCCACGATCACCTACATGGCCCTCAAGGGCCTCTCCATCCCACCAAAGACCCACTTGGAGTCAGACTTGGCGCTTGTGGCACCAGACTCACTCACTCCCATAGGATAACATTGGGGATTGGACTTGTAGTGCATTGATGGGGACAAGATGGATGCCCCACATATTTCGGTTCCCAGAACTGCATGTGCAGTCTAGTCTTTTGGGTGTGGTTCACCCCAGAAACACCTGTGATACCCAGAGACTATAACAGCCTTACCTTGCGGCGCTTCTGCCCATCATTCATCGCTCCTTCTGTTCTGCGGGCATCTTCGGCGGTGTCATTCCCATCCCGGCACGCCGCTTCCTAAGGAAAAGGGAAAAGAACAGAAAAAAGGCATTAGTAAGCATTCTGCAAATCTTCGCTTATTTTTAAATACTGTACGAGCTTCAAACGCTTACCTGAATCCCAGCTGCTCTGGGGGAACTCTGTATCCGGAACTTCTCATCCGTCTGCAAGAGGGAAAAGACACTCCAGGTTTGCGTGGAAACATCTAGAGGCGCCGTATACCGCGCTTACTCACCGCATTTGTTCGTCACAAGTGGCATCCACGCTGAAAACGTCGCGGCACCTAAAAGACACAGGAAAATAACTCAGTTCAATACAAATACGAAAGGGGTGCATCGCGCATCCCGCTCTCACTCACCTTCAGCGCTACTCATCTCAGCAGCACGCCACCATCCCCGGACGCCGGCCATCATCAAAGGAAGGAAAGGAACAAAGTTAGAGAACTGTTCAAAAGACTCATTATACTTACCTGTCAGACTCTTGCCAGTGAAGTATCTAGGCAGCAATGGGCCTGCATCAATCAACGCGCCCCTGCACTGAAAGCAGGAGGGAGAGCACACTATCCAAGAGAACAAGGTGAGCTGTGGATCAAAGGGAAGGGTTGGACCCCAGGGAAGAATGGGTTCAAGCACACAGAGACAATAGGGAGTTAAACTCTACCAATCCTGTGTTTCAGGCCCAGTCTCCAGTCGAATAGCCTCCAGGGATGGGTTTGAGGTCGTAAGAGGTCACAACATGCTGAGTGAAGTCTCCGTGGATACCAGGTGAGCGTTACGACTCTCAGTGTGTGGCCAGCAGTAAACAGTTGGCACGTCAAACAATTGCTAATAAAGTTTGCTACATGGCTATTTACATCGGGGCAAAACCATGATTCTCCAATGCGTTCTGTAATGACTTCTCTTCCAGTGTGTGCAGGGTAGTGCAATTGCTATAATGCTGTTTCTAGTAGCGCACGTGGCATAACCACTTTCCCTGTGTTGTTTTGCCACCATAGGGCATCGGCACCAGTAGGGGACATTGAGCACCCTCTCTTTACCCAATGTTCCTTCTCATTTCTTGGTGTTGCTGCCTGTAGCGCCATTATATGCGTTTCTGGTGAGTGTATCCATCCTTTAAGAACATCTGTCTCACCCCTCCCCTTTGTTTTTGCTCCTCCTTCAAGTCTCATAACTCTCCGAAATATGATGCAGTCTGCTGCTTCATTCCCTCTCGATATTGGATCTTCTCCATTTGTGTGCGCCTGGCATTTCACTAGTACTACTTCCTCTGGGTATGTTATAACATGTATTCATTCCCCTAGGAGTAGGGCATGCTGCACTGGGGTCCCATCTGCCCTTCTGAATCCCCTTCTGAGCCATCTTGCGAGCTCAGAATGTACTGTGGAGGTAACATAAGCACTATCTGAATATATTGTCACTCTTTTCCCTACAATGTTTTGTAATCCCAGTATTAATGCCACTAGTTCTAAATCTTGTGCGGAGTAATGAGAGGGTATACGGACACTGTACACCACTTCACTTGTGCAATCTTCCTCCAGCTTTACTACTGCTGCTCCAGATCTCCTAACCCTGTCAGGTTGGTCGATTGTTGAGGATCCGTCAATATACATTACCTCTCCCCCCTCAAGTGCATCCTCCTCTGCTTTGCGTGTCTCAGTGAATAACTCAATATTTTGTGTACAATCATGAGCCCGATCACCTGGTTGTTGGACATTTGCTATGAATTGTGCTGGGTTAATTCTGGTCTTGATAAAATTATTTCATACCCTGTTGCTCTTTGTGTTGCTAGTGTGCTTTTGGGTTTATGCAGTATCGCAAAGAGGGCATGCGCCACGTAAAGTGTTGTTGCGCATCCCATGGTGATTGATGAAGCCTTTTCCACTACAAATGCTGCAGCAGCCAAATGTTGTTCGCACAGAAAATGTCCCTTCATTACTGGCTCCAACTGTGCGCTGTAATATGTGATTGACTCATGGGCCATGCTTGCCTTTTGGGTCAGTACTGCTTTTATAACCACGCCATCGGCTGCTTATTGCTTCTTTTAATTCATTGAAAGCGTCAGTCATTTCTCCTGTCCATCCTAGTGGCTTTGCCTCTCTCTGCGCTTCCTTGAGGGCCATTAGAAGTGGACATGTATAAGAGCTATAGTCAAAGACCCATGCTCTACAATAGTTACATAATCCAAGGAACTGCTGCATCTCCCTTACTGTTTTAGGCTGGGGAATGTTTTGTATAGCCTGTGCTCTTTTCGAGGCTATGAGTCTCCCGTCTTTGGATATTATCTGCCCATGTATAATACTTCTTTTTGACAGTACTGAAATTTAGCTTTATCTACTTTGTACCCCTTGTCTGCCAAAACCGTGAGTACATGTGCTGAGTCATTCCTACACTCTCTTTCTGTTTCACTACAAATCAGTATGTCATCTACATACTGTAGTACTGTACTGTCTGTTTGGACATTGGCTAGGTACATCTGTATTACCCTGTTGAAAATGGATGGTGACTCACAGTAGCCTTGTGGCAACCTTGTGTGTTTCCGCTACTAGTTGCGGTACATAAAACTAGTCAAATCTTGTGAGTTGGGTGTAATGGTATTGTGAAAAATGTATTTTTGAGATCGATAACAGTAAAGTATGTGGCTTCTGTAGGAATTAGACACAGGATCATTGCAGGGTTTGCTGCTACAGGGTACTCTGCTTCTACAATGTGATTAAGTGGGGGGAGGTCTTGGATAATATGCCATGACACCCCCATCTGCCTTGCGCACGGGGTACACTTCCGTGTTGCATGGAGACTCAGACGGTACTAGAATGCCTCTTTCAATGAGTGCGTTGATTGTCTCGTATATGCCCTCATATTGTTTTACTCTAAGTAGTATTGCACCGGGTTTCAATTTTATTTTCACTCCCCATTTGCTTTTTATGTACCCCATGGCATAGAGACTTGTGGTCCATCGGTCGTTGGATACCTTGACTCGGTCTTTCTCCATGAATGGGGGTGGAGCTTCAAGCGCAATCACCATTTTCTGTGCTACTTCCCTGTACGTAATGTGTAGCCAAAAGCGCACACTCATTTCTAGTATCATTTCTGTCTCTCCTCTCTCTACCGAAAATAGTTCCTCATCTGTCACCTGAGTCAATCTGCATCCTTCTGCTACTGCAATTATTGCCCTCCATGCTCTCCCTTGGCCATCTACTACACGCTCTATGATCCAATCCTGTCTTACCACAATCCCTTCAATGTCTACAGCCACTACCATTCCCTCTTCTTCATGATGGTGTTTCTGGTCTGAATAGGTACTCACTTGGTCTTCTCCATACCTTCCCCGCTATCCCTGGAAACCATGCGAGGGCCATGTCTATACCATATTGGAATAGCTCAAGGTCTGCTGGCTCCCCCCTCTGCACTGTTTTCCTACAATACGCCTGGATAAGTTGCCTTACTGTGAGCATGTGTATTTGTGGTGTTGAGCAGATTATGCCTTTGTCTGTGAATGAGATGGACATGTTGAGTCTGCTCATTATATCTCGACCCAGTATGTTTACAGGTGCATGTTTGGAGTAAATTAAGGGTAGTGATAGATCGTGCTCCCCAATAGATAAGGAGATGTTATCAGTAAATGGAACCACCTCTCGAGCCCCCAAGAATCCTTGTGTGTTCATGCATCGCCTGACAACGCAAAAGTCCCTTCCCGAATGAATGACCTAGTCGCCCAAGTGTCAGCAAGAAAGGAAAACTTTTTGTCACCTATCATCACCCTTATGCGAGGTTCCTCTGCAGGATTAGGTGTGACTGACAGGGTGGGACTCAACAAGTTCGTCTGTGGGCTGTCCTATTGGGGAAATAAGGATACTCCATTCCTTGTGTAGGGGTTGTTTCCTACTATAGTGACCCCTCCCATCTTCTGAATTGGTACCATTGCTGTTGTGTCCATGGGCTCTGGGGAATGGGCATGTCCTTGTGCTAGCTGCTGTGCTGGTGTCGTCGCTTGAGGCGCCATCAGTTGCATTGGTGCTGTGGTTGACGGTGCTTTTTGGTGTTGTGCCAGTGGGGGTATCAGTGTTTGTTGCTGCAGGTTTTGCATTGGTCCATGTGGTTGTATTTCTGGGGTGTAGTAGTCACTCCGTCCTCCCTGATATCCCTGTTCTCCCAACCCTAACTGGCCCCCTCTGTTTCTGCATGCTCAGGAAATGTGCCCCAGTTGCCCACAGGCCCAGCACTGCGATGGCTACCTTGCTTGCCATTGGAATCCCCTTTTCCCCCACCTGGTCCTTGCTGCATTTGCTGTGTGTAGCCCCAGAACCCTGCCATGTATTGGTGTGATAATGGTCCAAACCCCAGTCCTCTCTGGAAGCCGCCACTTCCTCTGAAACTCTGTGGGTATCCACTTCTCCCCATGTATCCTCATCCCATGGGTGACACGAATGTTGGTACGGTGCATATAACTGTTGTGGTTGGAGCTGAGGTTGTGGTTGTGGGATTGCTGTTTGTGCCTGTGGACTAGGGCTCAAAATCAGCGCTCCTTCTAGTGCGTATTTGGATAATTTATTCTAGACTAGTTTAGCTTCATCTGCCTTCCACTCCTCTGCCTTTTGTTTCATCTTTTGTTGCCATAACCTACAATGATGCACTATGGTGAATTGTATTTCTAGCCACGCCTTCGCTTCCATCCCTACCAATTTTACGTTTTTCTGTACTGGCTCTGGTAATCCTTGCACCAAAATATGATAGAATATTGCTATCGTTTTGTCCCACGGCTCTCGAGTTTCGAGGCACCAAAGTTGTTGAATCTCTTGAATGTAATTAACAGAATCCTCATTGTCACACATCTTGCATGACGTGATGGCCCCTATGTCTGAGGTGTCCGGGAATTGCGTACGCAGTGCCTGCCATAGTGCTGCCCTACAATTTGCGAATGGTGCTCCGTCGTGTTCTGTGTTGTGAATTGTTACCCCTGGGAACCCCACCCTCTTTCAGATATCATCAGCTGCATCACCCAGTATGGAGACCAACAGTCCCTTTATTTCTCCTATTGGTAGCCTGTGTCCAGCCGTCAGCTTTTCCATTTCTTAAATCCATTTCCCAGCTCCTGCACTTAATGAGGGTAACCTGCATTTGATGTTTTCCTTATCGGTGTGTTTCCAGGGCATGTGCTGTGGTCTCATCCCTCCTCTCTCTAATAGCGGCATCTGTGAGTATGCGGCCCTCTCTTCCGGTGTTCGTCTATACTGCCTTACTTGAATGGGTCCTCTCTCTTCTTCTATTTCTGCACCTATGCCTGCAGGTTCTATTGCATGTGTCTTCTGTGGAGTGTTGTGAGGCCCTACCAGTCACCCTCTGGAACAGGAATGTCCCCTTGATTGTGTGATTGTTCCCCCATGTCTCCTGCTTCTGGGGAGGTCCCGGAGTCTGCTGCTTTACGGTGCCTGGGGGCCTCCCTCCTCCCCTGTATCTCGTGCATGTCTGTTGTGCTGTGTACCCCTCTGTTCATGTATCCTACACTCCCAAGAGCTCCCTCCTTCAGTCCTTGTGAGGTAAAGCCTTTTAGGTCCCTTTTATGGTTCAATTTTCGTGTTACCATGCTGGGGTCATGTGGTACATTAAGATCGATGTCTGTTCATTTGCATATGTCCTCCTCCTCCTCCCACACTTCTAGGCGTGCTGTGCCATGTCCGCTTGACCCTCCATTCTACTCACCTGTACTTTACCCTTCCTTTTAGCTGTCATCTTCCTGGCTTTTCCAGGCTAGTTCTATTTAGACTTGGTCACTTACCTTTTCCAATGCCCATGCTTCTTCTTTTCCACTTTGTTCCCTTGCCCACCGTTCCATCCTCAATTATTTCAGTCGCTAGTCCTCGTACTTAGGTGATTCCTGCAGTAATATTTTCTTCCTCCACAATACCATCTCATCTCTATTTCTTCCTATAACATCTTCTCTATTTCTTTCCTCTTCCTCTCATCTCCTCCTGTTGTCTTTCTTCCTCCCCCTCTCTTCCTACTGTATCCTTTCGTTCCTTTTCTAATAGTGGCAAATACTCCCTTCGACTTTGCTCCCGCAGCTCCAGTTCACCCGCGCCTGTGTTCTTTATCTTCCTGTCCTAGTCTTGCTTCTCCACCCTCTTGAGGTTGCTCATTTCTCCCCTCCTCTGACCAATTTGCGTTTGTGCGGCACACGTGCCCCAGCTCCAGATTCTCTATTGCCTTCATTGTACCTTCTGCTTCCCCCGTTGTGGCCCCTTTTAGTTTTAGCAGTATCTGTGCATCTATTCGCTCTTCTGGTCCAATACCTGCAAACTCTGTTTTCGCACGCCTCAGACCCTTTTCATCGAGGCCGGCGCCGTCGACCGCCTGGTCTATTCCTCCAGGTTGTTCTGTTAAGGCATACGGTGGTGGTTTATAAGTGGGATTTGAGTAGCCCTCTGCTGCTTTCAGTTCTCTTAATGGATATAAGCCCTGTTCTTCCTCCGCGTTGTCACATATTTCACTTGGCGGTGCGGGAGGCGAAGCAAAAGAATCTGATCCCTCCTCCTTCACCTCTCTTATGCCCATCATCCAAGGCCTATCCTCTTGGAACATACGCCACAGTTCAAATACTTCCATGCATTTAGCTAACCTTTTCCCTTTGTACGTACTCTGTAAATGGGTCAAACGTGATTGCAGCACGTCTTTAGAGAAGCTGCCGTTGGGTGGCCATGGCCTTGCTTTTTTCCTTTCTGTGCTTTTGGACCATTACTGTACTTCACTATCTTATCCTTATATGGGGGCAGGGTCTTGCAAAGGTGCTGTATGGGGGTTACCGCTCCGCTGTTCATGGTCCCTGTCCCACCATATGAATACATAGGAACCTTTTACCTGACCTCTAGTCGAGGTTTTTGATATCCGCTGTCACGCGAGGGAAAGGTTACAATACAAAGTTTATCAGTATTTGACACTACGAGCGGCCGCAGCTCTGCACCTTTACCCAGCGGGCTCCAAAGTGAGCCCCCCTTCACCAGCACTGTCGCTGTCCAGCACACCAACGCAACTGTACACTGTTGCTTGTTCACCTGGCCTTCAATCCCAAGTTCACAACACCATCTCCTCGCTTTCCCAACACAATGTTCTATGCATCAACCTACAGGTGACGTCACCAAACTAATGTTCAAACCAATGAAGAGACACTTGTGTGCACACAATGAAATGCCTGTTTTCCCCTCTCCCCGCGATACATCCCAACCCCAAAATAACCCCACAGCTGTCTTCCCACCCCTCCAGAGGTGGAGTATTCTCTTTTATCTCTTGTGTTTGCTGCAACCGACGCGTCGCCTGATGGTTGAAACACCTCTCTCCGGGGAGACTTAACCAGACAAAACACCATCCGCAATCTAGGATAGCTCCAGCTAGCCCTTACAGGGATCCATCATCTATGTTCCGAACTAAAACGTCCAACACATAGGAATACCACATATATAAAAGTTGTCACAGTCTGAGCCTACTGAGTCCACAATCCTTGCTAATCGCCAGAGCCCTTTGCCACGATACCCGAACAAACACAGAAAAGGGACTTCTACCTCCGCTCAGGTCCCTACCACTGTGCACGTGTCAGACCAATTCTAGCACCAATATTAATCGCGAATTACACCTCCCTCCTCCCGCATACGTGAAACCCACCTACAAAACACATTGCCTGTTATGTGTACCACACTTCCGTTCTTCTGTGTTCGTCGATGCTGCTCGCCCGCTGGCTCTCCGTTAACCGCTCGTCTCGCCCTCTGAACTGCATGGACACCTCGCCAACTGTGGGCAGGGTAGATTTCTCAAGGCGGCTCCCGATGGCCTATCTCCGGTTGCACTGTCCGGATGTCCTGCAATTGCTGCGAGGGTCCGGCAGCCTTCGGAGTCCGATGGCTAAGGAGGCAACATCCTGCTGAGCTGGCGCCACAACAGATCTCAGTGGGACCTCCAACTTATTAGGGGCAGGCCTGCTTGGTCCGGCCAAGCCACTATGGGGGCCCGTGGGTGCAAGTCCGTGGAAGACCTAACTCCTTCCTGTTGCCCAATCAAGAACATTAGGTCCACACAAGAGGCAAGAAATTTACTGTGGTTTATTATAACAAACGCACCACAGGGATCACATACATGGAAGAACGTCCAAGCATCTCTCATCGCACCTTGGCTCGCTGGCCAGTTTTGTTAGCATCTGACGTCACAATTGGCAACATCTTCAGGAACCATCTCCAAAATGTATCCTACCTCGGGATAGGCTGTTGACTAGTAGGTCCCATTTGGACAGGTATAGCAGTGCTGTTATTGGCCCGTGCAGTGTCAGGTGGTAAGTTTAGCCATTCCCAAAAAGTTGTTACTTCAAAGTGGTTACAATGAGTAAGCCTGTGATTGGTCGGTGACCCCGACTGTTGACCCTACAAAGTGGCCGGACTTTTCTGGTCACTGAATAACAAACTGCCATGTTCAGAGGAAGATTGCATCTCCTATCCATAATAGCACCAAGTCGTAAGCCCTTGCCTTTCTGCAACTGACCATCTGATGTTATTGCAGCTGCCTGAATGCAGTTTGCTGCCTTCCCCCATCCTTTGACCTCGATCAGCCAATTTGCCACGTTGCACAGAGTTTATCTTGCCAACCCAGGGTTCTGCAGCCTACACGAACCCCAGCTATGAGGGACCTGCGTAATACAGCCTTCCCATGTGTCCGTGTATTCGCCATGTACCCCATGTTCCCCAACTGTCCCAAACACATTTCCCTGAAACCCCCTGTGTATATGTGTATAAGCATGTATGTTCAAGACTACCGCGTCCCCTCACAGTGACTCTCCATATATCAAAGACGGGTACCAGTAGTACCCTCAGGAAAAGGGAGCCATTTTCCTGACCTAAGTTAGTTTTCTCTTAGTGGTAGGGTCAGATAGGGAAGCTGTGGACAGCAGACTGGTTTCTTTGGCCATTCACGACTGACAAACAAGCACTTTAGTTAGTAAAATAGGCAGGGACCACCCATAGGTTTAGGGAAAGTTAGGCCTTTTACTTTAATAACACTAGTATATCATGTCTCCTGAGAGTCTGTGTCCTTCTTCTGACCTGCCACAAATGGTATCAGGGTTGGGATACTAAGCCCAGAAAAAGGGAAAACCGGCAACCTCTAAGGGATACATGGCCAGGCCCATTGACAAACTTCCACTGATAAGATTATTGTGTATAAAACCTACATTAGGAAAAGAGAAGGCCCCGGTACCCAATGACCCAATTCTGCAGAATTCACTATTACCTGATGATTCAGACGTAGGAGAGAGGATAGAAGATAATATCGAGGATAGTGGAAATTCAGACGACTTGGAGGAAGCCAAGAGCAAAGGTTCAGTTGGGATGGTTGATAATGTGTTCAATGAGAAAGAAGGGTTTGCGTTGTGCGTGCCATATTGGTGGCTAAGGTAAATGCAATGTTAGTGTGATGTTGGGATTTAGAATGTATCTACTGTAGTTAATAACAGTGAGATAAGTGTTACTATTAGTGTTATTTTGTGTATAAGTGATTTTAGATTTGCACACACGTAGCAACATAATGACAAGTCTGCCGACACAATGTGAACACAATGTAGTTGTGTGACGTGCCACGTAGATCTTAAAGACGAGAAGTGAGGAGTTTTATATGTGCACGCAAGAAAAGAGATTCACAGATGTTTCTATCTGACCACCCTTCTCATACCACTATTATATGGGCCTGAGGGTCAGTACTACTATTTGCTACCTTTTTGTTTAATTAAACATACTAGTAATATCCCCGGCACTGAGTTATGTTATTTATAATCCATTAGGCGTCTACAATCAGAATACTACAACCCTTAGGAACATATAGCTCACTTGCCCTGAAGATGGATTAACAGGAATCCGAAACGCCTTGGCAACATTTTCTGATCTGAAATGAGCTATTTTTGGATTGTTTTATAAACCAGTGATGATAAACCACAAAACGTGTGTGAATGTTGTAAACACAAGTCTTCACTTGCTAGATCTTATTATGTTTTGACATGATTTGAGATATCCTGATGCACATGTGATTAAACTGTGTTGTATACACCTTGATTGTTTTCACAGAACGCAGTTTTGTAGTCACTTCTATGTACTGTGTATTGGTATTACTCCAATGTTGATGAGATAAAGTCTGTACCTTTTGGTTACAAAAATACCAGCTGAGTTTTTGCCTTCGGCAGCCTTACAACTGATTATTGATTATTTACAAACTCAATGACCCTTGATCTTTTGAATATATTACGTGTAAAAAGTTTTGTACTATTGCTGAATTGTAATAGGTACTACATTGGTTTACATGTGGGTCTTCCCAACGTGGTTGACCCAAATGACAGACGATTAACCTCAACCTGGGACTATATGTCTCCCAAGGAGTGTATAACAGGGCTACCGAGTGGCAACATTGGGTTACGTTTTATTTAGGTCTGTATGCTCCTAGTCCTGTCTTTCGATCTGCTTAATATTATTATGCTGTTCTTGTGCAGGATGGCACCTTGTTTTTCCCCTTCCCTGGGGTATTTTGTCCCATGTATTATCTCTTATTATCCAGCTTCTTATCAGCCTTTTCTCTTGATTCGCAATCTTTGTTTAAATTTTTTCTCCCAATTAACAGTTTTTCATGTCTCTACTGTGACGAGTTAACTGTGCATTATAATTATTTTCTCTTCATTCATAATCTTTATATCCATTTGCCTTCAAACCTAACTCTGTTTCATATCTTCACTGTGATGAGGTAGCTGTGTATTATAATGACTTTCTCTTGCTTCACAATCTTTATAACCATTTGTCTTCAAAGCTAACTCTATTTCATATCTTCTACTATGACGAGTTAGCTGTGTGATATAATGATCCTCATAAATCTCCCCCCCCTTCCCGTTCTCCTGGTTGCCTTCTTTCTTGAAGGGTAACGTTGTTGCAGAGTTTTGGTCTCAGGGTTTCTCTCTCTCTCTGTCACGATGCGGTCTTCTCCCCAGCGTTCACGTTTTCGGTTTCTCCCTCCTCATGCTCACCTGCACTCACATAAACCTTGTGATCCTCTGTTGTTGGCGGTCTCTGCAATGTGCTTCGGACAGATCGTTACACCGCAGATGCGTCTCCATGGTCTAGACAGCACCTCAGCTCGGGCTTGGGTCTCCGGCTTGTCGTGTTTCTGGGCTGCCGTAAGTTTGGCATCCTGTGTAGCAGCTGTAAGTGAGTTTGAAACTCACAGCTTTTGGTTCTCGTCCAGTGTTGCGCAACTTGGAATTCCCACAGTCTGCGTGTACGATCCTCTCTTCCCCAGCATCTCTGTCCTCCCTGTTTGGACATACTCGTCTGGATTTAAAGGGGAAGATAATGATATCCCTGAGGAGTTTCATTGTACCAGTACTGACAGTTCATATTTTCTTGTGTTTTAAAACATCGGATGTAGGCCATGGTACATCCAGCTGGACGGAGTCCCACTTGCCTCTACCCCAAAGGGGGGCCTTGCAGAGCAGACCCACCTCCCTATTCTCTCCCTTTAGGAGAAGGGACGAATTCCCTCCATTTTTCACAGTATTCAGTAAATTCGACTGTCTCTCTTATAATGGCTATACATATGAGTTCAGTAAGATTTCATAACATTGTACTGTGCTCACATGTCCTGTTACCAAAAGTCCATTTACCGGCATTGTATGTGGCATCAACATGCAGTGAGACTTTTTTTTGTTTGCTATTAAGTGTTGTTTGCGACACCCGTAAGCTGAAAATATTGCATTAGAGTACAGAAATGTGGGTATGGCAAATGTGGGCAGACCCACAGCTTGTCAGATAGCACAGCGAGAACGCTCCCTTTGACATCCATGCAAAGCCTGCCAACGCAGGTTCGAGTCCCAGCAGCGTCAAACTCAGCCTTTCATCCTTCCGAGATCGTTAAATGATCACCACACACTGTGGGTATTAACAAATGCCTGAGGATTCGTAGCGCTATATATAAATGCAAATTATTATTATTATTAGTGTTGTTTGGCTACTTGCCCACCCATTGACTGCCCACTGACTGACATGTTAATCCCTATGACAATTCCTGCCTGTCCCAGCCCAATACGCCTCCTCATGGGAACTGTTTGTGCTACCCTTAATCAAATCTTACAACCAATTTTGCGCTCGAAGTGCCTGCCAATGTTTTTTCAAAGCATTCTTCTGAGCATTAATGACTTTATTGGAGTTGTAAACACGCTATTGGTGTAATGAAAATGTCTTAAGGTCTGGCTTCAGCCACTCGATTTATAAACACTTTGCGTGTTCTTCACTGAAGTCCTTTTTTTTTTTTTTTTAAAAAAAGCATTGGCAAAACCAACAGTTTTGGTATTAGTCATTTGCCAGGCACTGCTGTTAGATGCCCGGGTACTTGCAAAATGTTGTACCGGCTACCATCAATGGGCACTTAATACCCATACAGCTGTGCTTGGAAAGTGACTTTCCCCTGTCGAAACATAAGCCCAAACTGTTGGCATTGTCAATGCTTGTTTTTATTTTACTCCAAGCCCGGGCATGAGTCGGTATTGGGCTTCATCTATTCTAGCATATTATGTTCGTAAATTTGACACACTGGCATTTAAGGGGCTGTCCCCGGGTATCTATATGATATATGCAGCATACAAGGCTGCAAATGGCTTTATATAAAGCCAGAACCATTGGCTTTGTGTACGTTTGTCTAATAGTTTGTAAGAGAGGAGACAAAGACGGTTACTTTGTAACGAAGGCCTTTGAGGGATAGCGAGCCTATATCAAAGTGAAGGAGATAGGTTAGTAATCAAGTACATTTTATAAGGGATTAATGACAAGTGAAAATGAGATCTGATTTTATTTGAGTATTTAATTGCTTGCCAGGGCGATTTGTCTGCGGAGAAAGGCACTGTCGGTGCTCTCATTTTGGCTTGGCCGGGCACAGACTGAAGTGGGAGGAAGAAACATTAACTTCAACAGCTGTTTCTTGACCCCAGCTGTCAGTCTTCCCAAGAATACATCTCGGAGAGACCTATTTGGAAACCAAGAGGGTGTCGGTTGATTGGCAAGTCGGCCATAGCAGACACGCTATCACTGAAAAGCATGGGGACGGGGCGGAATTATTATAACGTGTTCTCTACCTCATGCGTGTGTGTTCAGGTGAAGGCCAGTGAGTTTGGCGCTGCCCACTTTGCTTCTTTTCAGTGTAAATTCCCCCCACAGTTCCAGCCACAATGGTATGAGCCGCAGCTAGACAGTAATTCACAGGCGAGGGCATCTTGAAACTGCTGAGCTGAATAGCATTTGCTGTTTCTTCTCCCTGGCTCCCCTCCCTGCGCGGCTCGGAGCAGCTCTTGATTATTCAGGAAGTTGTGGCCTCTTCCGCCAGAAGTTTGTCAACATGAAACTTGTGGCTTTTGTGTATGTGGTGTGTTTAGCTTCTGGGAGTGGGTGGGGGAGGTGCATACTGATATGATATGGTATTTATAACGCGCCTATACACAAGTATTTCAAGGCGCGAATACTGGCAATAGGTGAATGCACGCGTTTCGCCTGGGGCGCATATAGGGGAATATACGTGTTGAGGATTTTGCTTTGCAATGTGTGACCAATGTATTAAAAACTCTGTGCACTACCTACCGAGGAGTACCCATCACTGAATCCTCACACTCCCAGTGTACATTTTTTCTGGTGTGAATAAAAGGGAGCAAATTACCTACCAAGATTCAGGTTACCAAATGCAATTATATGACAGGAATACGATTTAATACAGTCCTCTATGTTTGCCTCTTTTGTTGGCGCAGGATTCACACAAGATGAAAATAAGCATTTTATGGCCTGTACTGCTGCTCCTTGTGTCAGCAAGTTTTTTTGCTCTGTCTTTATAATTGTGCACACAATTGCATAGCTGCCAAGTTTCACATTTCTATGTGGAATGTTTGAGCCAGTCCTGGGTTGTTCCCCCCCCCCGCACTGCATGCTAGGACTTCTAGGACCACCCTTGCAATGGGAACAACGAAACTAGAAGTTCCAGCATGCAACTGGAAGCAGGACTGGCTCGAGGTGTCATGCATGGAACTAGGAAACTTGGCAGGGAGGGTCGGGTGGCCCTCGCGCCGAAGTTGGCTAATGGGCGCTGATGGCCAAGGAAAGGGGTTGCAGCATATGGGTGGCTCTCAGGTCTCTAGCCTCGAGGTGATAAGAGCTTAGCCCTTGGTAGGAGTCTAGGGCGCCAGAGGGCAGGGGCAGTATCCCTAGCCAGCTGGGGTATGTTACAGCTTTTGCCTCTGGAGGGAGCCCAGGGACCTCTGCCATGGCAGGGTAGGGGGGTGAGTGCTTAGGCTCGCTTCATGCAGGGTGCAAACCCGGAACGACCAGCTGGCCTCTAGGAGCCCAGGCCAGTGTTGTGTAGACATCACCACGCTCATGTGTAATAAACGCTGGGATGCCCTCCGGCAACAGGGAGGCAGTCGCGGGAGATCTGGAAACCCGTGTGGATGTGATTTACTGTGCGGCCCAGAGGCGCACACAACAGCCTGGCCCGAGCCCTCACCACTGTGGCATGGAGCGCTGGCACCATTGTGACCCTGGTGACTATGAGCGGGATGAATGTACGGCACAGACAATAATGGGCACAGTCAAAAAAATGCTTTTTTTAATGTATTCAGCATCACGGCCCACGGCCTACGTGAGGCCACCATCTCCACAACACCAATTCAGACTAGCACAGAGCAAATGGATGAACAGACTAAATACAGCCAGAGACAGCAAAACATTCAAAGCACAGGGGAGAAATACAATCAAGAGACTGAGGCCTCTCACTCATCAACCAGTTGATTGCTCATCGACCAAGTGGGTGAGCGGAGCACTATACCGTCGACCATGAGTGGCCATTCACACCATGTGAGCCCAAATGGCTACTGCCCCAGCAACCCCTGCTAGACTGGCGCGAAATTCCAGCCCCAACCCCACACCACGCATGCCAGGAAACAGGGGAGTGCCCACGGCCCCATTTGACCCCTATTTTGAACCATCATCTGTAGGCGCCAGATGGGCACTATGGATGCAAAAATTCTAGATGGCCATGGACTGAAAAGATATTGCCACACCTAGAAAGATGCAGTCTCACCTGTTACTGAGTGTTGAAGATGAGACACTACACATCTTTAACTCACTTCCACATGATCCAGACACTTATGAAGTGTACAAATCAGCAAAAGATGCCCTCACGCAGCACTTCATGCCCCAACTCAACCCAGACTATGAAATCTTACATTTTTGCACGACAGTCCAAGGGGAGGCAGAAACGCTTGATGTATATCACACTCAACTGCGGCCTGTCATGTGAGTTTGAGAATGTCCATAAAGAAATCAGATATCAAATTATCAACAGAATGTTCTCAGAAAAACTAAGGAGAATTATACTGAGCGATAAGGCCATTCCTCTAACCCGCATCCTAGAATGCTTCAAAGGCTACAATTATCACTGGCTCTGGCAATTGCGGCAGTTACAGATCGACCACCGCCACAGGGAGATAACCATGGCCCCATCCACACTACCGGATGGTGACCCAGGATCCCTGGCCCCAACGACCGCCAGTGATGCGGTGAACAACAACATGGAAGGCGCAACTGCCCAGCACAAGGCACCACTTGCAGCACATATGGCCGCCTGGCCATTAAGACGTTAAGGTCTGCCGATCCTCGGGCAACCCTAGTGGCCAATGCACAAAGACTGGAAAACCGCCCCCCAGGGACATAAAGCAAGCAAAGGCACACCAAGTCAATGCCGAGAACAATTCCTCATCGGCAGAAACGAAAGCCAAAGAGGACAAGGGCGATGGCAACCATTGCAGCACACAAGACCAAGAAGAAGAAGGGGAAGGGGCACCTAATCGCAGCTCTGGTGCAAGGAAATCAGGCACATCCTGACACATCAGACATATTTCTGACACATCCTGCTTGAAACCCCAAAAGTCAGAATATCAAGTGTAAGCATGCGCTGACCTGTGCTTCGGAGTTCAAATTGTAGAAAGTGCTGAACAGCCCAGACAGCGCTCTGGACCCCAAAGGCTACAGGGAACGCAAGAGCCGTCCGGGATGTTAGCTGGGAAAAACCCTCGTAGGGCTGAAAAAACCCTTGCTGATGGACCGTAGCATTTGTTTCAGGTGCAGATGTTAAGTACTCCGTGAGGGTGTTCTTGAAGGGCTGTTGACGTGCTGGAGTTCCAGAACCCGAATGGTACTCCGAAAGGCAGGAATCAGGAACAAAGGAAATAAGGTAAGAGAGTGAATCCAGGTAAGAAATAGGGGGAAAGGAATATTTGAATAACAGAAAGCATGACTACAAGACTTGTGAATCGGCACCTGAGATCCAGTAAGATCACAGAGCCGAGAGGAACCAAAGGGGATGAGAAGCCGAAGGCAGCTGGGTAGAACGTAACGGCTTCGAAGATGAACCGTTCCAGAAACGAAGTATGTAGATTTGTACTGGAACTCAGGATCACAGGAACGAACAGGGAAACACAAGAGGAAGGGAAACATTTTTAGGCAGTGCCAATGCTTACTAGGAAGAAACAACACATCAGTTTACCAACATGTTGCTCCTGTTGTGCTGTCCCTGCCTTTCGGAGTCTTGCCAGAATAGATCCATGTGGCTGTAGAGCGCCATCTTGGAGATAGGAGCACAGTATTGACACAATGCCCTTCCATCTGTGCCACAAGGACCAGGCAGAATGTGGGAATTTCCTGACAGTATGCCATCTCCCTAGGGCATGTGGCCCGGATTTCCAGGGGTGTAGCATATGAAAGCTGTACAGTAGTCTAGGTGCATGTACAGCAGCAGCGGGTTCCCAAGAACGGTCAGCAGGACCATAACCCTTCTAATCAACAAGGTATTGCAGTCTCCCATGATAGAATTGGGAATCACAAATTGCTGCCACTTCAAATTCCGGTCCTTGCGCAGTGTCCATCGGAGGAGGAGAACGACGGCCTGGTCTTGTGAACCGATCCACCACGTGAGCTTTTAACTGAGAGACGTGAAATACCGGAAGAATCGTCATCCAGGAAGATGGTCACTGGAGGCGATAAGCAACCTTCCGATTTGATCTTTCACCATGAAAGGCCCAAAGTATCTAGGGGCCAATTTGGTGAGTGTCAGTCGTTTTGGTAAATACTTAGAAGACAGGTAGACCTGGTCTCCTGTAGAAAAGAAAGGCTCAGGACTCCCTTTCTTGTCTGCTAAAGTCTCAATCCTAGCTCGGTACTCCTCCAAGGCTGAAAGGGCTGAGGCATGACCTGCTTGTATGTTGCTGATGAGAGAATCATGAGAAGGCAACCTCTGTATTACGTGGCAAACTGTATGAAAGAAGACGGGATGAAAGGCATATGACTGAGCCCAGTAGTGGTATGCAGGGAATTATTGTAAGCGAATTCTGCAAATGGTTGCAAGTCACTCCAGTCATCTTGAGTAGCGGAAACTAAACATTGCAGATATTGTCAAAGGGACTGGTTGACCCACTCCATTTGGCCATTGGTTTGAGGATGGTACCCTGATGAAAGGCCCTTCGGACGCCCAATTGTTTACACAAGTGAGTCCAAAATGCTGAGGTGAATTGGGAGCCTCTGTCAGAAATTATCCTTGTGGGAAAGCCATGTAAACAGAATATGGTATGCAAGAAACCTTTAACCATCTGAGCTGCTGTGGGTACTTGGGGCAAGGGAATGAAGTGAGCCATCTTGGTCGGTGTCTCCAATGTTACCATGATAGAAGTGTTCTTGGAGGAAGGAGGTAATTCAACAATAGAATCGGTGGAGATAATTTCCCATGGTTGAGAAGGTAAGGCTGGTTGTATTAGCAGACCGAAGGGGCGATGATGGGTACCTAGGATTGTAAAATCGAGAGCAGTGAGTGTGCACAGCTTTTGTTACTTGTTTTTATACTTGCGTTGCAGAAAGAAAGTTCAATCTCTGAGTGGGGTGCAACCCAATAGAATGTACCTCCGTGAAGGGCATTCAAAAATAGGACAAAAAAGAAGAACCTTGGCTGATCAGCCAGCAGTGTGGGTTGCACACCCAAATGTCCACTTAGTCCATATTTGTGATTGAAAAGGATAATAGTACAACTCGAAGGTAAGTACCAGTATTCATGCATTCACTGATGAGCATAATCCCAGTAAATAAATGATTAATGATTTGAAAGCAGATGTACATTCGGCCTATGCATTTCGGACAAAAAGGTCCTTTGTCAGGGCCTGTATGAACATCTTAGTAAGTTCCAAATTTGTAACATCAATACACCCAATATAGTTCATTATAACAGTGGAACAAAACCGTAAAATGTTGTCACATAGTAGAAATGCATATTTGTGCAATGTATAACAGATCACATGTATTGGACAAACATACATCTAATTCACATGTATGGGGCAAAAGGGAAAGAGAAATAAAAATAAAAAAGTATTAGCTACGTGATTTCTGTCAATGTGCAACGGCTGACTAAAAATAGAGCTTGTGCTGACCTGGTGGTGTTTTCAGAAAATTGACATTTGGGTGTGCAACCCACACCGCTGGCTGATCAGCCAAGGTTCTTCTTTTTTGAACCTAGAATTGTAAGCATATTTAGCAGGCAGATACACACTGCCTTGCGTCCTTTCTGACGGTGGGCCACCAGAAATGTCTCAAAATGAGATCTGTAGTGTTGCAGACTCTGCAATGTCCAGCAGCTTTAGTGTTGTGACACATAGACAAGGCTTGTGTTTGCAAGTCGGCCGTAGGTAAAAACAGTCTGTGGTCACTGAATAGAAGATCATGATCCTAAATTAGGGTATACCTGGAAATTATTTCCTGTAACAAGGGTAGATGGTAAAGTGTAGCTTTCTTTACTGTCTTGATGAAATCTGATACAAAGAACAGAAAGGTGGCATGAGGAAACAGCCTCTCCCTCTGAAGGACTCCAACTGATACGGCTTCAGAATGGGACAAGGCATCTGCTTGAATATTTACATGACCCAAAACAAATGTGAAGCGGATGTCAAACTGGGAAAAAAGTAAGCCCACCTAGCCTGACGACAATTGTGGAACTCCATTTGTTGTAGAACTCTGAGGTTGCAATGATCTGTCCTAACTCTGATCTGAAAGGAGGATCCTTGAAGCAAATGTCTTCATTCCTGGCATGCCCGTTTGGTGGCCAAAAGTTATTTTTCGAGAACGGAGTAATTCGCATTGGATGGAATCAGAGTCTTGGATAGGAACGCTACTGAATGTTCAAAGCTATCATCATGTTCTTGTTTCAAGACTGCTCCGAAAGCGGTATGAGATGCATCAGTCTCTAGAATGTACGTCTGATCTTGGTCTGGGGGCTTCAGGATTGGTGCTGATGTGAAGACCTTTTTTAAATCCTGAAAAGCAGCTTGTTGTTTCTTCGTCCAGGCAAACTTCCTTCCTTTCTTTAACAACTCCATGAGTGGTCTAATCCTATCCGAGAAGTTGGAAATGAACTTATGGTAGGAATTGGAGAAGCCTAGGAATCGCTGGATCTCCTTTACTGTGGATGGCTACTTCCAGAGAAGAATCGCAGTTACCTTGGAGGGATGCATAGATGTTCCATCTTCTGATAGGAAGGATAAAACTCAAAAACGAAATACTGGACTGATGAAATACACATTTCTCGACTTTGGCGTGGAGATGGTTTTGCTCCGTAAGACTACAGAGAAGTAGTTTATGTGATCATTAAGTGTATTAGAGTATACCAAGATGCCGTCTAGTTACACTACTACATAATGGAGAGGGAGGTCTGAAAACACATGGTCGAAGAAACATTGGAACACTGCTGGGGCATTAGGTAGTCCAAATAGCATCACCCTGTATTCGAAATGTCCTAAGGGAGTGCGAAAGGCCGTTTTCCATTCATCACACTTACGAATTCGAACCAGGTGATAGGCGCCTCGCATGTCCAACTTGGAAAATACTTTTGCATGTCTGACTGCTTCCAAAATGGCAGAGATCAAGGGTAATGGATACTTGTCCTTGATGGTGATTTTATTCAACCCTCGATAATCGATGCAAGGTCTTAATTCCTTTGAATCTTTCTTTGGGATAAAAAAGAGTGATGCCCCAGCGTGGCATTTGTACTCAGCTATGAGGCCATGAAGTAAGTTTGCTGTAAGGTTCCTTTAAAGCTTCTCTCCCCAGAGCTGACAAGCGATACATTCGCTACATCCGAAAGTGACTTCGTGGTTTGGGAGCAATTCAATAGCACAGTCATCTCCTCTATGAGGAGGTAGCTCTTTTATTCCTTCATTTGTGAATACAGATTGGAACTCCTGATAACATGATGGTAAAGATTTTATGACACCAATCCTAGTGACTGGACCCAAATCATTCCCCGTTTCTGCAGGAGAATGCATCCCCACGGCTCCTTCTTTGAGGCAATGAATGACACAGTGTGCAGACCCAAGGAAGATCGTTCTTGCAGACCAGTTGATGTAAGGATTGTGGAGCCGAAACCAGGGTAATCTCAGAATTATGGGATAATGTGCTGCCTTGGTTAGGTCGAATTGAATATTCTCTTTGTGAGAGTCCAGAGACATTAGTATAGGCGTTGACTGTTCATTTGTCATTCCGGAAGATGAGGGCTTGCCGTCAACTCGTTCCACCGGGACTTGTAGTGCCTTCGTTACCCAGGAAAACCCATAAAAGGATGCCAACGCATTGTCCATAATATTCCCGGCTGCCCCGCAGTCGATGAGAGCTGGAATTTGGCTAACAGAAGTTCCCTAATCAGTCAGGGATACTTTTACTACATGAGTGTTTCAGAATTTGCTGCTGAATTAGATTAGTCTGGAAACTGTAAGGACCTCATGGTGGCAACAGTAAAGACAGACACAAGTGATCACAGTTCAAGGGTGTTTATTGAAGTTTATAATGGGTGGGATAAACGCCTAATCCAAACCTAAATCTAAGATGCGAGCAAGCTACGATCATCAAATAATAATAAGGCAGTCCTAGTGGTGTCTTGTCAAACAAAAAGGGCCTATACTAAAAAAAACGATTGCCAATCCTTACTACTAAGTTACAAAAAGAGTGTGGGATAATGTTCACCACAAAAGAAATAAGTGTTTACAAAAATGATAAGTCAGGATGGTATGGATGGGTCTCCCTTCACCACGTTTTAGGCACAGGATAAGGTGGGACTTCTGAGCACAGCACACTCCTGTGCCTCTCCAGCACAAGGTCCGCAATTACAGTTCAACAACAGCAAAACCTTCAGGGGCCAAGTCTTGTTTCTACAAAGTCTCTTGCCTCAGAAGGCTTGATGGATCAAAACAACAAACAAACAAAGATTCCTTGGGTAATCTTGCACCATCAGCGATTCCTCTTCACCCCTTGGATCTCCCCCTGCCGGGCTCGGATCCTTCTTGCAACTTGGGCCTCCCTCCTTCGGGTTCACTACGCTCTTTCAAATGACGCTTGCAATAACACAATGTTCATGGTGTATTACTCTTCACCCCAACTCACAGACATCCCTCTGCCAGGTTCACATTTGCCAATGACACAGTTCACTTTAGTTTTAACACAATGCAAGATTCACTCTCCTTAGCTTTCCCCTTGGCATCCCTCCGTCGGATTCACATAGTCATCTTTAACACAGTTCATGCTTTTACTCACACTCTTATGAGACAGCGGGGCTTCCCTTCCCCAAGCTTTCTTTCAGCAACGGGTCAGAGACTTTTGATTGTACAAGGGATTTAACATGACCATTGTAGGACCACTCTAACACCTCATACCGCTCTCTCCTAGGGCCTTCTGTACTTTGCAGTTTCAAAACAGGTCCCCGGTCAGAGTCTTTCAAATGAGCTCCCTCGTAGCGCCTGACCTTTCTGCACCTGGTCCTTAACTGGGCTTTCTTTAAAGGTCCCAAACACACAAATTCTTTGTTCACCAATTGCGTTCCTACTATGTTGCCGATTGCAACCTTGGGCTCAACACAGGTCGGTTCGCCATCTACTCTTTCTGACTCACTGGCTGTGCGGAACCCGTTGGCTTGTCTTGCCTCTGGAGTCAAGGACGATATCACGGTAGCCAGCATGCCTCCCTGCCTGAGTTATCAATCTATGAGGACCCCGTGGACCATTGACATCTGCTACTCCACACACCAGCTGAAAATCCTGGTGTTATGTTTTCTTTTTCGGAAGCTTTGCGGGTCTGGGTTGAAAAGGGCCAGGCATCTCCCTCCTTGTCGTCCTTTCAGGTCTTACCGCCTTTCATCTCCTGCCGCCTTTCATCTCCGTCTAAACTGCTGTCTTGGATTAGCTGCTTCCTCCTGCATTCGGCCTAGCTTGTAGTGTGCTCTTGTGCTCTGCCTTTTGTCCCTGTGGGTAAGGTAAAGGGCCGTCAGGTATGCGTGGTTATTGTCAATTGCCTGACTCTACCTGACCTGTCTATTGGGACATGTCCGGTAAATGGATCTGGTTTTAGTCCGTTGTCTGTTACGGTGTGAGAAAGTGTATGTGTCGGAAAAGTGGGGGTAGAGCGTCTAAGTATCCTACAGGGTAGGTTGGGGAAAAGGTGTTACAAGGAAGTGGGTACCGCGTCTCAACTGTTGGTGTCCCACTTCCACTCCCTGAAGACGCCTCATCCAGGTGATCCTGCCCCGCTGGTCCACCCCCAGGAAATTGATCAAATAGCGATAGCTGCGTCCTGGCCACCTGGATGACAGATCTTGGGGACCAGCGGATGAGATACCTTCAGGTTTCTCACATACCGCTCCTCCATGGGATGTAGCCGCATCTGCTTCACAGGGGAACCAGGACAGGAAATCTACATTCCCCTGATCTGTACCTTTCCGGTGTTCCACTTTGAAGCAGTAGGGCTGCAGATCTAGAAAACATTGTATGACACGTGGGTTTGATTCTTTGCGTTGCCTAATCCAAACTAGGGGAGTGTTAAGACAGATTTCTGAACTCTGACCTGGTGGGCAGAAGTTCAGAAGGCCAGCCTAGTTTCTTGGAGCAGGGTAACCTCTGGAAAAGCCAGACAAATCAAGGTAGCTATGGCAGGCAATCAAGACTAAGTCTCAGGAGGGGTGAGGGTGACTGAAAGACCTCAATGAGCACACAGAACAAGGACACTTACAAATTACTCCCAGACAGGTGTTATATCAAAAATATAGACACATTTATTACAAGTCCTTTGTAACTCAGACCATAGCAAAAGAATTACAGCAATACTAAGTAAACCAACACAACACTATGAGTACAAAGAGTTAAATGCACAAAATATGTTCTCAACCTAGATGGGGAGAAAACAGGAAGTGCAGATAGTCTTTGGCCCATTCGACATCGACAACACACCGAACTAAGAGGCACTTCAAGCCCTAAGAAGAGAGGAGCCTTGTGCTCAATAGTACATGCAATGCAAGCGCATGCGGTTGGTCCAATGGGCAAAACGGGGTCTCTTCAGGGGCCTCTAGCAGCTCAGGAAGGTGGATAAGGCGATGAAGAATAAGTTCCCACTATTCAGGGAGGACCTCCACTTGAAGGCAGAGGCAGTTCCAGAGTGCGGAATGGAGTTGCTAGTTCGTACTAACAGTGGAAAGGAGACAGACCCTCAGGGCCCACTCGTGCATAAAAAGGGGTCCTGGCGCTAGAGGTCACCGGTTAGTGTTGGAAGTACTCACCGTTCCCAGGCGCGCTCAGACCCAAACTTTGTCAGTTCAGTCCACTTCGCTTGCAGGTTCGAACACGACAAAAATTAAGTCTCTGCGGCTTTCAGTTCTGAAGATACAGTGATGATTCCGAAACGGGACAGTGTCGATTTCTCTTCTCCGGGTGGATGAATCAACCCAGTTTCACTACAGCAGGCTTCAGGGCAAGAGGGTCACAAATGCAGCGTACCTGCAAAGGTCATTGCTGTGGCAGGACAACACAGTAACCGGGTATGCTCCGGGCGCACTCATCTCACTTCAGACCTGGGAATGCCAAGTATAAGTCAGTGTGAGGGTGCCGTGGACACAGAGCTAGCAGTATACCAAGTTTCGAGGGCCTCCTCGAAACTGCGGCGGTGACAGAGCAAAGCAACTGGGTAAGCTGGTCAGCCCACTGGTTGGCCCAGGGACACTTCCGAGAAAGCTTACTTCCAGGTTTTTATGAAGGTGCCGAGAGTAGTTGGTCCCACTATTCCAATAGGTCGAAGCGTCTTCGCAGACCTTCTAGGGTGACCAGTTGCAGAGGGGTCCCACGGGACGACAGCGGGCTCAGGGTGCCAAACCTTCCAACGGCTCACCAGTGGTTCCTCGACTCAGCTTCTTAGTTTCAGAATACTTGGATCCTATCCTTCGTTCAGTGAGAACTCCAGTAATCGACCTGGTATGGGTTTTCAGCCTCCTCTTATCTAAAGTTCCCTTCGCGCCAAAACGGAGAGGACCCAATGGGAGATCTGCTCACAAACACACGCTCTATACGTGGCCCAATCATGGACCATGGTGGTCTCAGTCATTCACAGCACTCCAGACTCTCTGGCACCCAGGATGTGTTATGGGGACAGACACCCTAGCCAACATCCTGGAGGCACACACACAAGGCATGCAGGAGCCTGCGAAACTGTGTGTCCAAATAAGGACTGACCCGGGTCGACTCGACCTGGGGAAGGTGAAGGGGCAAGATGGCCAAAGGACAGGACAAAGAACCTCGTGGCATGGCCATTTTGGAGCCAGGCCACCTATTTGTGCCAAACCCGGTTAACACAGTTAACATGGCAGGAAAGGGTTAAAAATAATGCAAAAAGATAGCTGCCACCAGCCCTGTCCATGACACTTTGCACATCTCACAAAAAGTCCATCGGGAGTATCTAGGGCCTTTGGAAAATGTCTGAAGACCCAGGTACACTGTAAGGTACAGTGTGCACTTGTTACATGTTGCAGAAAAGTTGCAACATTGGAAAAGGACGAAGAGAAACAAAGTCTCCCAGTACTGACTGTCTTAAGGGCATGTCAGTTTCCCCATCAAAAGTGAGCGAAAGCCCAGAGGAGTGCAGCTGAAGGCTGTGCTTCTCTGGCAAAGTCAGTCTATGGTGTCTAAACATCAGCAAAAAGATTGGGGGTGTGCACATGGAGGGACAATTACATACAATTATGAAATCTTTCCTAACACTCGCCCCTCCCAGACTAAGGACAGGGGGAACTAATCGACCCCTGGATGAGTTTCTTGTTCAGGTCAGTTAAACTTTTTGGACAAACCATCAGCATTGCTATGTTGGACACCTGGCCTATGCTCAATAGTGAAGTGAAAGCCTTGCAGACTTCTGGACCACCTAAGCAACTTTGGATTCTCTCCCTTCATGTTCATTAGCCACTTTAAGGGCTTATGGTCAGTTTGCACAGTGAAGTGGGTCCCATAGAGGTAGGGCCTCAGCTTCCTTAGGGCCCACACATCAGAGAAACATTCATTCTCCACTGTGGACCATCTGAGCTCTCTGCCCTTAAGCTGGCGACTAATGAAGCCAATAGGGTGTTCCTTACCCTTCTCATCTACTTGTGATAGTACAGCTCCTATCCCAGTGTCAGAGGCATCTGTCTGCACAATGAAAGGTCTTTGGTAATCAGGGGACCTGAGGACAGGGGCCTGGCACAAGGAGTCTTTTAAAAGAATTTACCTTTGAGTCAACTGCAAAGAATCAAACGGATAATTTCTAAGGAAGATTCATATAATGACATGGAGAAGGAACAAATTGCACGATTTGAAGAGAGAGGATTCCCGCAATCCATTTTATCTCAAGCCAAAGAAAAATGTCAACTGAAGAAAAGATCTGATTTGCTTATACAACAACCAAGGCAAGATAAAGATAATCCTCCATTGATCTACTTATCACAATATTCCACAATAAGTGCACAGATCAAAAGGATACTACAAAAAAACTGGAAAATCACAAGGTTAGCCCGCAACTTTGCACCCTTTTTCCGAAACCACCATTAATGACCTATAACAGAGGAAGGAATCTACGTGACTCACTAGTAAAAGCAGAGAGAGTTAGTAGAGTACAACAACGATTTCTTTTAAAACCGAAAAAGGGAACCTTCCCTTGCCTAAATTGTAGCCAATGTAATAATGTGCAGAAAGGTCCAATCATTAGGTACCCATATACAGGACAAAAAAATGACCTTACAACACTACGCAACAAGTGAGAGCAAATGCGTAATATATGGATTGATCTGTCCATGTGGCAAATACTATGTTGGCCAAACAATCAGATTTGCAAATGTATTTCAGAACACAAATCGAATATCAGAACTGGCAATATGAAATCGCCAGTGGCTAGACATTTTAAAGAGCAACATCATACACTTTCACAATTACAATTTGTGATTCTGGAGACAATAACACGTCCTGCTAGAGGAGGCAACTTACAACAGATATTGACACGGAGAGAGATGTTTTGGGTTCATAAACTAGAGGCTTTGGAGCCTAGAGGAATGATAATAGCACCTTGGTCCTCCGCCTACCGTGTAATGAGGCCACAAGACATTGCGCTAACAGAGATAACTAGAGTGTGCATATTTACCTTACTACCAAGACTACATAGACTGGAAATTCTTTTGAAATCTGGAACAGGCTTTTCATTCAAGCTTATATGAACACACAGGTACATTTTTGAAATTATGAGAGGTATTAACATTAGATAAATGAATTGAACCATTACATCATTAACACATATATCATATTATTCACAGACTGCCATCAATGATGAAGTGGTGACTACAAGAATAGATGACGTTTCCATGATTTCACAACGAAATAGCTGTAACAAAACAATAAGAGGAAAAATAATTTGGGGACATAATTGTCAAAAGCAATGTTTCATTGTTTCATTTTGCAATGGTGTGATGAAGAATTGTTGAAAATATTTAGTGCTGTATCATTCAAAAATTTTTTGTTGCTCCTGAAGAAGAGAGTAAAATCTCTCGAAACGCGTCGAGCCCATTAGTAAATATATTGTTTTTGAATTTTCTAAGAGTGTTATGTTGAACTGTTACATTGAATTTATTTACTGAGTGAAAAAAACTCATGTAAACAATGAAAATAAGTTTATTCTAATTATTTTGTGAAATATTCAAAATCACCACCAGTAAAACAATTTGAATATGTTGACCGAATTGCTGCAACTGGTTTTTGTGAATTATGACTGTAGTGACATTTATTTTTTGATATCCAGATATGAGAAACATATTGAAACAGTGAAAATATTAAGTTATGTTTGGAAAGTTAGCTTTCCACTATTGAATGGTGTGCAGGGGACGGGAGTTCCTATTGCCAATAGGAACTTCGTTTCTCTTATATTTTAGTTGACTTATTGATACCAGAGTCAGTTCTTTTTCTCCCCGGCACCCTAGAAAAACTGATTAGTATAAAAGCCAGTGGAGCTGTGAATTTAGTAACATATTGACTTTATACACAGGCAATATATATAAGAAAGGGTGTGCTTTCTCACCTTGTTCTTTTTTTGCATGCAAGTTCCAAATGTGCAACATCAATACACCAAATATAGTTCATAATAACAGTAGAGCACAACTGTAAAATTTGGGCACATAGTAGAAAAGCATATTTGTGCAATGTATAACAGGTCACATGTATTGGACAAACATACAACTAATTCACATGATGTATGGGGCAGAAGGGAAAGAGAAAGAAAAATAAAAATAAAAAAGGATAAAAAAAGTATTAGCTACGTGATTTCTGTTAATTTGCAAAGGCTGACTAAAAAGAGAGCTTGTGCTGACATGGCGGTGCTTTCAGAAAATTGACATTTGGGTGTGCAACCCACACCGCTGGCTGATCAGCCAAGGTTCTTCTTTTTTGTACCTAGGATTGTAAGCATATTGAGCAGGCAGATGCATACAGATTTGTGTCCTCTCTGATGGTGGGCCACCAGAAATTTTTCTAAATCAGATCTGTAGTGTTGCGGCCTCGGCAATGTCCATCAGTTTTAGTGGCGTGACACATAGACAAGTCTTGCGTTTGTAAGGTGGTCGTAGGTAAAAACAGTCTGTGATCTCTGAATAGAAGATCATGATCCAAAGTTAGAGTATACCTGGAAATTATTTCGTGTAACAAGGGTAGATGGTCAAGTGGTCAACTTCCTTCCTCAATAAGGTAATAGTGCGTCCGTGCACCCTTGACGCTGCTAATAGCGGCTGATTATCAGTGCGCAAGCACGCGTGAACCCCCATGTCGGTAATGGCTGCACCACCCGATAGCGCCATCACGGGACCCACCGATACCGCCTCCGCCAATGAGCAACCCCTTAATAACGACCCGGTAATAACATCATGCTAACACCGGGCTCGTAATACCAGACCCGGAAGTAACATCATCGCGTCGGAACGGGAAATGCGCTGGCGGCCATCTTTAAAAGCACAATCCATTGCAATCCTCAAAATCTAGCAGTGCTACAGAGGAGAGAACAAGGCCATACCATCCAGCATGTCCAAGGCTACCCGCAAGACTACCCCCCGCTTGCGTAAGAAGTGCTTCTCCGATGAGGAGCTCAACATGCTAGCTGATACTCTTGCAGCCCATGCAGATGAGGTGTTTGCAAACTAAGAAAAAAAGAAATATGGGAGAAGGTTGCGCGTAAGGTGTCAGCAGTTGGCACCACCCCCCGCATGGTCAAAGACTGTAAAAAACAATGGGATGACCTACGTCTCCGGGTCCGTAACATCCTGGCATCCAATCACAGGGAGGCCATGGCCACAGGCGGGGGTGCCCACTCACCAGTAAAACTGATGCGCTGGGAAGAGACCTGCAGCACGACCATACATATGGAGTCCATAGAGGGCTTTGGTGAAATGGAGATGGGTGCGGCGACATCAGGAGATGGAGGTGAGTGACCCTGCATTCCCCAGTAGGCCAAACCATGACGTAGTACAACAGATGTAAAAGTGAGCCAAGCCAATGCATGGCCCATCATACACACATATACAGATCCATGTCCAGATGGAGGCCCTAACCCTGGCACAATGAAATGCATGCTGCGTGCCAATCCCATTACCAACAGACACCCAACACACAGGGACCATTCGCATGTCACACATCACACAAACCGCAATACAACGGTATGCCACCTGGTACACATCACTGCCGAATGGAGAGGCCACGGCTTATGCCAATATGCCACCCCCCCTCCTTGAAAGTACCTTGTGTGACACACCTATAAGAATGCAATGTATGAGAAATGAAATACTGTACAGCACCAACTCATGCATCTTGCATGTAGCACCATCACTGATGCCCTGCATTTTTTGTTCCCCCACAGGCACTGATGCAGAAGGTGAAGGGCAGGACCCTGCCCCAAGGGCATCAACATCCAGGGCCAGACCAGAGGGCAGTGGCCTACCACCTCCGGGGCAGCACCACGGGCCAGAGTGAAACCCATGGCACCTGTTGTAACGCTCACCTGATTCTCGCAGAGGCGCCGGTCTTGACTGGGCGACTACCGTATCTTCAAAAGTGATGTGTAGCACCCGGTTGGCTCTTTGGGCTGGACCTCTGTGCACTGTATGCCTGACTCGAAGAGTAAGATGTCTTAGGTAAGTGAACGCCGAGCTCTCCATCTGCCTCGGGGCAGGGTGCTGTAACCAGTTTCTTCACTGGATAGGTAGCGCAGGCCTCTTGACTTCAGAGGACTGCTGTCCGTCGTTTACTTCACGAACGGTGAGTTCCGAATATTTCAAATGTCTTTAAAAATCTTTTGTAATGCTGTCTCTTATTTTGCAGGGTTCCGGCGATGGCGGTTGACTGGCTGAAGTGAGTTGAGGATGGACCCGTATGCGGAATAGAAGCGCCTGGAAGCGTGTAAGTAAGCGCTTGTTGCTTGCTTCACGATGCTCACTAACTGTCCTTTTATTTTGCAGGTACGAGTTCGGAGCTGCTGAAGGATGCCGGAATGCCCACTGAGTTCGGCGTGGATGGATTAATGGCACGTGAGTATTTAACGTTACCCAATGTCTTTAAACGCACCTTATTTTGTCTTACAGATGCGGGATGCAGCGCCGAAGGCCTCCGGAGCGTGCGAAGAGTTGGTAAGCTTTTGTCTTTCAGATGCCGGAATGCAGTGCGATGACCTCCGGAGCGCGTGAAGAGTAGGTAAGCCTTTGTCTTTCAGATGCAGGAATGCTGCGCGAGGCGTTGATGACAGCCGATGGACCAGGTAAGAGATGCGCTGTCACTGAAGACCGTAGTGCTAACCTGTTCTTTCTTGTCTTTATAGATGTTGCTGAAGACTGGATTCAGGATGGTAAGCCTTTTTCCTTTAGGCCCAGGATCAGATGCAGAAGACACGATGAGCGTTCTGCTGCAGAGGATGCAGAATAACGCAAAGCAAGATTCATCCATCGGGTGTGGTTTAAATAGCCTCCTGTAGTGCTTAGGTGTCTCCTTCCACAGCCATGCCTAGGTAAGAAAAGAGTTCCTGCTTTCCAGAAGAGTTCCAGTGTTCTGAACCTAGGGAGTGGCTCCTGCCCCACCCAACAGGAAAAGTAGTCCCAAACAGAAGAGGATCAGGGGTTCAACTGGCAGGTAAGTAAGCAGCATGGTCTGCTGCAGGTGAATCCACCCAAGCATTATGAGCCCGGCGCTTGCAGCGCTGGGACTGGGCATATTTATGAGCCTGGCGTCACTGGCGCCAGGACAGGGTCCAAAAGGTCCCAATTGGGACTGGCTGGCACTCGGAACCTGGGTTATGAGTCTGCTTCCAAGGGAGTTGGGTAAGTCCTGGCCTTTTGGAAGCAGAGATCATGACAGTACCCCCCCTCAAGGCCCCTCCCAAACCAGGCTTCCCCGGGGGTTTTGGCTTGTCAGGAAATGTTTGATGAAATCTTTTGATTAGACGAGGAGCGTGGACATATTCTGCAGGTTCCCAGGATCTTTCTTGAGAGCCGTACCCTTTCCAGTCAATTAGGTAAAATAGCTTAGATTTGGAGATCTTGGAGTCCAGGATGCTTTTGACTTCAAACTCGAGTTCTCCATCAACTAGGATAGGTTTTGGGGATTTAGTTAGTCGGGTTTGAGGTTGCACGGGTTTTAAAAGAGAGACGTGGAAGACCGGATGTATCTTCATGTGAGGGGGCAAGTCCAACTTGACCGCTACTGGGTTTACTATGGTAGTGATGGAATAGGGACCAAGGTATCTTGGGTTGAATGTGCGTGGTTCTTTTAGAGGTAGATATTTGGTGGATAACCAGACTTGATCTCCTACTTGATATTGGGGGGCTTCCTTCCGATGTTGATCTGCTCCTTTCTTGTATTGTTCTTTAGCCCTTTGAAGGTGAGAAACGGCTTCCTTAAAAGCTTGGGTGATAGTAGAGTGCAGGTAGTCTACTGCTGGTGTTCCAAGATCTTGGGGTGGATCCAACTCTGAGGTTCGAGGGTGACAGCCGTCTAAAAGAAAAAACGGGGTTTTCCCAGTTCCTGAGTGGACAGAGTTGTTGTAGGCATATTCGGTTATCCAAAGGATATCTTTCCAAGTTTTTTCAGTTTTTTGCAGCATGCAGCGTAAATACTGTTCCAGAGTTTGATTGGTCCTCTCGGTTTGTCCGTCGGCTTGAGGGTGGTGACTGGTCGATAATCTCACATCAATTTAAGCCGACCGACAACAACTTCGCCAAAAATGAGAAATAAATTGACTACCTCGATCCGAAATTAGCACTGAAGGAAAACCGTGCAGTCGGACGATGTTTTCGAGAAATTCTCGGGCCAGAGTTGTTGCTGTTGGCAAGCCTTTGAGTGGAATGAAATGCGCCATCTTGGAGAATAAGTCCACGATTACCAGGATCGTATTGTATCCGGAGCATGGAGGTAGGTCGGTGATGAAGTCTATAGAAAGCGTATGACAAGGGCGAGGTGGGATGTCAATAGGGCGTAAGAGGCCGGCTGGTCTTTCCTTTTGACTCTTGTTTTGGGCGCATACTCCACAGGACATTATAAAGTCTCTGATATCTTTTTTCCAAGACGGCCACCAGAAGTAGCGCTTGATCTTTTCTGAGGTTTTGGCCATACCGGGATGTCCTTCCATTAGAGACTCGTGATAACAAGAGATCACCTTTTTCTGTAAATCTGTGCTGGGCAGGTATAATCGTTCTTGGAAATACAATAAGTTGTCCTTTACTGCAAAGTCCTTTCCCTGCAGATGCCAATTCAGTATTTCTGCTGGAGTTATAAGTTGCCTGGTTTTATCCTTCATTTCCTCTATGGATTGTGTGGTTATTACACCCAGAATTCTTTGTTCGGGAATGATAGGTACAGGTTTAGGGTTGGTCAAGTGTTCCTCCACTCCCATCCGAGAAAGGGCATCAGCTTTACCGTTTTTTGTACCAGGTCGATAGGTAATTATGAAGTCAAACTCGGCAAAGAATAGTGGCCAACGGAGTTGTCTAGAGGATTGGGCTTTTGCGGTTTTCAAATATTGCAGGTTTCGGTGATCCGTAATCACAGTAACGGTGTGTCGGGCCCCCAGAAGATAATGCCGCCAAGCCTTAAAGGCAGACTTGATAGCCAGAAGTTCCTTATCAGTAATAGTGTAATTGATCTCAGGAGGCGAGAATTTGCGAGACCAGAATGCCACGGGATGTAACTGATTGGTTACTGGGTCCTTCTGTGATAGAACTGCCCCCATGGCAAGGCTCGAAGCATCAGTTTCAACGATGTAGGGGAGTTCGGGGCGAGGATGTTTTAGAATTGGTGCAGAGATAAATTTTGTCTTCAAATTCTGGAAAGCTTGTTCCGCCTCGGTAGACCATTCAAAACGTTTGTTTTTCTTTAACAAGGCGGTGATGGGCTGGACTATTCGAGAGAATTCGGGGATAAACCTGCAGTAAAAGTTGGCGAAGCCTAACATGCTTTGAACCCCATTTACGGAGGATGGTGATGGCCATTTGAGAATTGCATCGACCTTCCTTGAATCCATACGCACTCCGCTAGGTGATAATATGAATCCCAAGAATTCAACTTCAGTCACGTTGAAAACACATTTTTCCAACTTAGCGAAAAGTCTGTGTTGACGCAACCTCTCGAGGACCATTTTCACGTGTTTCCGATGTTCAGATTCCGATGAAGAATAAACGAGGATGTCGTCAATGTAAACGACAACACATACATCTATGAGTTCTCTGAGGACATCGTTCATAAAATATTGAAAGGCGGCCGGGGCATTGCAAAGTCCGAAGGGCATGACCTGATATTCAAATAGCCCATACTTGGTGCGGAAGGCCGTCTTCCATTCATCGCCCACTTTTACTCGTACCAAGTGGTAGGCTCCTCTAAGATCCAGCTTTGTATATATGCATGCTCTTCTGACTTGGTCCAGGAGTTCAGGGATTAAAGGTAACGGATATCTATTCTTAACGGTGATCTGGTTCAGGGCGCGGTAATCTATACAAGTTCTAAGGTCCCCTTCTTTTTTTGGAACGCAGAACAAAGCTGAAGAAGCAGGGGACTTAGAAGGACGAATAAACCCATTCGCTAGGTATTGATCCAGGTATTGTCGGAGGTGAAGGTTCTCAGGCTTGGTGAGGGCATAAATTCTGCTACACGGAGGAGTAGATCCAGGTATCAGGTCTATCTGGCAGTCATAGGACCTATGAGGAGGTAGAGAGTTAGCCTGATCCTTCCGGAAAACATCTTGGAATTCTAGGTATTCGGGAGGTAACTGGGGAGTCTCCGAAGAAATTGCTGCTAGGGCAACATCAGGTGGAGGGTGACAAGTAGAGACACATTCTGGGAACTGAACCGTTCTTGCTCGCCAATCGATCCGAGGATTGTGTTTCTCTAACCAAGGTATCCCTAGAATAATCTGGAACTGAGGGGCCTTGATCACATCGAAAAATGATCTTCTCATGGTGTCCATCTTGACTTACTAGCGTCACTTCTTGAGTGGTATGCGTTACTGGTCCGGAGGCTATCTCCGTACCATCCACCGTAGTAATGACGTCCTTTACAGCCTTGGGACAAAGAGTTAGATTCATCCTCAAAACCATTTCCTGATCCACATAATTGCCGATGGCACCGCTGTCGACGTAAGCTTCAATCGCATGTAATCGATCCGGATGATCAGGGCTAATGAGGACCATAGGTATCACGAAATGCGAGGTCACGGAACTGGTTTTAACGCTCGGCAAGAGGACCTCTATTCTTGTCGGGCGAGGTCGTTTCCCTGCTCAGAGTTTGTGACCTTGGTAACTGCAGCTCCTACCGCCTTCTTGGCTGGTTTCACCGGACAGTCTCGAAGAAAGTGCCCTGAGTTTCTGCAATAGAGGCATAATTGCAACTGTTTTCTCCTTTCCCGCTCCTTTTGTGTTAGTGGTCCTTTCAGGCCCCCTATTTGCATGGTTCCCCGGAGTCTACTCCTTTGGAAGGAGTTGGTGGTTTGGAAAATACTCGAGCATCAAACTTGGAACGATCGGCCTTCCTGTTCTGCAGTCTGTGATCTATTTGAACAACTAAGTCTATATAATCCCAACAGTCTTGTGGGGAATTCACTACTTGGGCTAAAACGTCTTTGAGCTCTCCACGTAGACCGCTATAAAACAGCGTAATCCTTTTGTCCTCAGGCCATTGAGTTTCCACTATTAGTCTGTTGAAAGATGCAATATAAGCCAAAAGGTCTTGATTACCCTGTCGCAACGAAAGAAGCTCATTGTCCAAGGCCTGCCCCTGTGAATGTCTTGCGAACAGTTTTTCCATACTAAGCTGAAAGGCTTGAAAATCATGGAGAACCGGATCATCTTGATTAACTAGAGGGATCGACCAGTCTGCCGCATTGCCACTAAGGTACGAAAGCACAAAAGCTACTTTAGCTTGATCAGTTGGAAAGGCTGCTGGCCGGCATAAAAAATGCAACCGGCACTGATTGATAAATACTGCAAACCTCTTTGGGTCACCAGAAAATCGTTCGGGCGGAGCCAGAGGTACATTCCCAGGTAGGTTCATCTGCACTGGATTCATAGGGGATTTTGAAGGAAGATTTGCCCCTGATGCGGGTAACGGGGTCTGTCCGGCTTGTGACTGTAGCAATTGTCTAGCAAGATCGTCTGTTCGCTCTTTGGAAATAATTAGTTCCCTTCTTAGAGCATTCGTTTCCTGACGAGCTGCATGCACTTCTGCCCTTAGTTCCCCAAGTAACCGGGCTAGGTGGTCGGTATCCGAGGTTTCCATAGCGCCTGGGCGAGAGTTTTGCGATAGGCTTTGCGTTCTGTAACGCTCACTTGATTCTCGCAGAGGCGCCGGTCTTGACTGGGCGACTACCGTATCTTCAAAAGTGATGTGTAGCACCCGGTTGGCTCTTTGGGCTGGACCTCTGTGCACTGTATGCCTGACTCGAAGAGTAAGATGTCTTAGGTAAGTGAACGCCGAGCTCTCCATCTGCCTCGGGGCAGGGTGCTGTAACCAGTTTCTTCACTGGATAGGTAGCGCAGGCCTCTTGACTTCAGAGGACTGCTGTCCGTCGTTTACTTCACGAACGGTGAGTTCCGAATATTTCAAATGTCTTTAAAAGTCTTTTGTAATGCTGTCTCTTATTTTGCAGGGTTCCGGCGATGGCGGTTGACTGGCTGAAGTGAGTTGAGGATGGACCCGTATGCGGAATAGAAGCGCCTGGAAGCGCGTAAGTAAGCGCTTGTTGCTTGCTTCACGATGCGCACTAACTGTCCTTTTATTTTGCAGGTACCAGTTCGGAGCTGCTGAAGGATGCCGGAATGCCCACTGAGTTCGGCGTGGATGGAGTAATGGCACGTGAGTATTTAACGTTACCCAATGTCTTTAAACGCACCTTCTTTTGTTTTACAGATGCGGGATGCAGCGCCGAAGGCCTCCGGAGCGTGCGAAGAGTTGGTAAGCTTTTGTCTTTCAGATGCCGGAATGCAGTGCGATGACCTCCGGAGCGCGTGAAGAGTAGGTAAGCCTTTGTCTTTCAGATGCAGGAATGCTGCGCGAGGCGTTGATGACAGCCGATGGACCAGGTAAGAGATGCGCTGTCACTGAAGACCGTAGTGCTAACCTGTTCTTTCTTGTCTTTATAGATGTTGCTGAAGACTGGATTCAGGATGGTAAGCCTTTTTCCTTTAGGCCCAGGATCAGATGCAGAAGACACGATGAGCGTTCTGCTGCAGAGGATGCAGAATAACGCAAAGCAAGATTCATCCATCGGGTGTGGTTTAAATAGCCTCCTGTAGTGCTTAGGTGTCTCCTTCCACAGCCATGCCTAGGTAAGAAAAGAGTTCCTGCTTTCCAGAAGAGTTCCAGTGTTCTGAACCTAGGGAGTGGCTCCTGCCCCACCCAACAGGAAAAGTAGTCCCAAACAGAAGAGGATCAGGGGTTCAACTGGCAGGTAAGTAAGCAGCATGGTCTGCTGCAGGTAAGTCCACCCAAGCATTATGAGCCCGGCGCTTGCAGCGCTGGGACTGGGCATATTTATGAGCCTGGCACCACTGGCGCCAGGACAGGGTCCAAAAGGTCCCAATTGGGACTGGCTGGCACTCGGAACCTGGGTTATGAGTCTGCTTCCAAGGGAGTTGGGTAAGTCCTGGCCTTTTGGAAGCAGAGATCATGACACCTGTACAGGCCAGGCCGTCTGAGGAGGAGATAACAGCAGCAGACGAGACTGCAAATACTGAGCTGACAACAACTGCTGAAGGCGAGGCTGATGGCACGCAGCCCGCTGCCACCAGTGCAGTGGGTGAGGCAGCAGCCACAGCCCCCCTCAGCGATGTGGATGTGCATGCAGAGGAATACGAGGACATTGATGGCACCATCCATGTCGAATGTACCCGCACACCAAGCTCCCTGTCCACCCCCACCACTCCACACAGGGCACAACGTCCAGCCCCATGCAGGAACCAGCGGTTCAACTGCTGAGTCCGCATCTGACAAGCACCTCAGAGACAGGCCTGCAATGGCCCACCCAGACACAGCACCTTCCACCTCCACAGCCCCCACTGACATGGAGGCACGCCTGTCGAGAGTAGAGGCCCGCCAGGACTCAATGATCAATCGAATGATCGAACTGGTGCGACAGTATGTGGCTGAGGGCGAGCAAACACGCCGTGAGATCCGGGATGCGAATGCTGGAACCATTGCGGCCATCAATTTGAGTGCCATAATCATACGTGACAGTTTGGGGGCGGTCACACAGGACCTAAACAGGATGCTGGAACACATGCAGCACCAACAACCTGCACCAGCGGTGCAAAACCCATCCACCTCCACCCCATCGACCACACCAGCAAGCTCTACTCCCTCAAGCCCTGTGCGGATGACGAGGCGCAGTGCAAGGCACACAGAAATGCTACCCCCCGACACAAAAAAAGTCTGGAAATAGCCGGTCCAACAACATTGTGTGTGGGATGACAATGGGTGAGGGGGAGGTGGTGTTGGTGGTGTTGAGGGGATTAAGGGTTTTTTTTTATTGCGGGGTATGGGTTGTTTGGGAGGTATGGGGTGTTTGGGGGGTATGGGGTGTTTGGGTGTTTTGGGGGAGGGGGAGGGCATTTGAGTGGTGGAGGGAGGAAGCACTATATTGTTATTTTTCTTAATACACCCGTTGTGTTCAAAAATCATTTCATGCCTGGACATTGTTCATTTTGTGTGTGTTCATTCTATTCATGACAGCGCACAGTGCCCAACTCCCCACACATCCTGTGTCCATGTCCACACGGTCCCCAGTGCTCAGTGTAGTACTGATACATAACCATCAACGTCCCTGTGGTTCAGAAGTAATCGTCAATCAGTGATTGTCGTACAGCACAGCCATCTTGTGCATCACGTACTAACGGGTGCTGCTTCTCCTCCATCATCATCCTCATCATCCTCACCTGGTGCATGCATGTCAATGTCAGGTGGCAGTGGTGCGTTTCTCCGGATGCACATGTTGTGCAGCATGACACAGACCATGGTGATCTTTGCCATCTTCTCAGGGCCATAAAGGAGTGCTCCACCAGACCTGCTTAGGCAGCAGAACCGTGCCTTCAACAGGCCAAAGGTCTGCTCATCACAACACAGGTACGGGTATGAACCCGATTGTACTCTGTTATGCGGGTTCCGTACAGGGGTAAGTAGCCACGGCTTCAAGGGATAGCCTCCATCACCTGCATGGGAGCACAAAGAGGTATGTGTGAGTCAATCTGAGCTGACACCTTTAGGATTAACGGCCATGGCTGCAGCTATTTGGTGTTGACCTGTCCCTGGATGTATGCACACAGGTTCATTTGATGCATTGTGTACTGCACAATGGTCTACTAGTGTGGATTGCGTTGTACAGATGATGCAGGGTGTTCACTTGCATACTGATGCGGATGTACTGTGGATGCGGAACAATGTCTTGCCACCCATTACTGCAGTGTATGCTACTCTGTATCTAATCACACTAGCGGCATTGGAACAGTTGTAATCATGTTTAGTCATGCATCGCTTGACATACCCATGGTGACCTGTTTGTGCGTCTGACATGTTGTCATTGATGTCCGGCATTGGTTTTATGCATGGCATTGATGTGTCATGTTCAGGTTGGAATGTTCAGGACAACAGTGTTTAGCTCTGAGTGCATTGTCCACTTACCGCCCAATCCCACCCAGGTGGAGTATGCATCCCCCCCAATCCCACCCAGGTGGAGTATGTATCCCCCCCACCTCACAACCCCAATGCACTGCCATGGCCCAGTCAGGCAATTTACCGAGCAGCCAGGCACATCGTCCAGCATATCGTCCATGTAGCGGGGCAGCGTGGAGTTACACAGCACTATGGCATCACGTGTAGATCTGGGGTATCGGGCGCAACAATGTGTTATGATCTTGCTGGAGTCACATACCATCTGCACATTGATGGAGTGATATTGCTTGCGATTGCGGTACACCACCTCATTGGCATGAGGGGCCACCAATTCTACATGGGTGCAGTCGAGGGCACCAACGCAATTGGGCATGCCTGCCAGTGCATGGAAGCCTACTTTGGTGTTAGTGAGCTCCTGGCCAGTCCGTGGTAGGGAAATGTGGATGATTGCATGCTTCAGGAGGGCATCAAGCACTTGGGTCAGTATGCGGGACAAGAGTGGTTGTGATATGCCATGCAGCTGCCCCACTGTGTGCTGGAAGTGGAGCACAGACACCACCTTTAGTAGAGGGGGGATGGCAGTGCGGATTTCTATCAGGCTGACAATGTCGTTGTGTATCATGTCCACTATGGTGGTGATGGTGTCCCGGTACAACCGTTACAGGGTGTGGATCTGCTCAGGGGTTAGATTGAATGGACTGGGTCTGGTGCGAGGAATTGGTGGCTGCCTACGGGGTACCACTGGCTGCACTGGTGGAACTAGCTGGGCCTGTCTCACCCTCCTTCTCCTCCTGCGTCTCCTCAGTGCTGCCTGTTGTTGTAATTGTAGTTGTTGTTGTTGTTGTTGTTGTTGTTGTTGCTGTTGTTGTAGCAGTACAGGCATGTCCTCCAGCCCCATGATTGCTAGTGGGATCATTTTGGTGTAGGAAGGGGTGTAGTGTGTGTGTGTACTCCTTTTGTACTGGGACAGGCTCCATTGACTCCATCTGTGGTGATTATGTGCACCTGTGGCAGTTGCTATTTATGGGTGGTTTGTGATGCCTGTATTGCCGCCGTCGCGCAGGCCCTAATTACCGCCTTCGGGATGCCGGTAAGTGCATGCCCGCGTAACTTGTGATGTCCTCCTGTTAGCGGCATCCCAGTATTGGCTCCGGGAAGGGGCACGTGTACGCGCGCATGCCGGTAAGAAGGGGCACGGTATGGGCGGAGGCGGTATTGGCGGGTTGCTTGCTTGTAATGCTCGTAATCCGCCTTCCTTTTTTCATTACCTCCATACTCGTAATGAGGCCCCATGAGTGGTCTAATCCTATCCAAGAAGTTTGAAATGAATTTACGGTAGAAATTGTAGAAGCCTAGGAATCGCTCGATCTCCTTCATGTGGATGGCTCCTTCCAGTGAAGAATCACAGTTACCTTCGAGGAATCCATAGATGTTCCATCTTTTGATAGGATAAAACCCAAAAACGAAATACTGAACTGATGAAATACACATTTCTCGGCTTTGGCGTTGAGATGGTTTTGCTCTAGTCTCCATAAGATTACAGAGACGTGCTTTATGTGGTCTTCAAGAGTATAAGAGTACACCAAGATGTCGTCTAGGTACACTACTACATAATGGGGAAGGAGGTCTGAAAACACATGGTCGAAAGAAACATTGGAACACTGCTGGGGCATTAGATAGTCCAAATAGCATCACTCTGTATTCAAAATGTCCTAAGGGAGTGCTTCCATTCATCACCCTTACAAATTCGAACCAGGTGATAAGCGCCTCACAAGTCCTACTTTGAGAAGACCTTTGCATGTCTGACTGCTTTCAAAATATCCGATATCAAGGGTAACAGATACTTGTCCTTGATGGTGATTTTATTCAACCCTGTTATGGTGTAAGAAAGAGTTTGTGTCAGAAAAGGGGGGTAGAGCTTCCAAGTATCCTACAGGGTAGGATGGGGAAAATGTGTTACAAAGAAGGGGATATTGTGTCTCCACTGTCGGTGTCCCAATTCCATTCCCCGAAGACCCCTCGTCCAGGTGATCCTCCCCCACTGGTCCACCCCAGGGAAATGCATCAAATAGCGATGTCCGTATCCTGGCCACCTGGATGACAGATATCTGGGTACCAGCGGGTGAGACACCTTCAGGTTTCTCACAGAATGCAAGCTTCCTCCCGATCCCTGGTTCCCTCTAGGGCCGGGGTTTGGCTTTTCCCCCATGGTGAGGAGGGGCAACTGTACGTCACAGGGAGGGGTAGCCGCCTAGCAAAGTTGAGACATACTATAACTTTTGTATGTAGTATATTATATTGAAATTGGTGGTATTTGCAACAATTCTCCAATGATTCATCAGGAGGGGCAACTGGGCACTCATCGACCAATGGTTCTGAGATCCGCAGTACTTACAAAGACCTCCTTCCCGCCACCAGGTCCTTTCTTCCGTAGACAGGGGACCTCGGGCTGTTCCCAGTTGCATGGGTTTGTCATCGGACATGGGTCTAGGCAATGTCCAGTTTGCTTCAGGGAGCTACCAGTGCTTCTTAGCTTCCTTCTTTCACGCCTTCTTTCCTGGAGTCGATATTCAAGTTGTATGACCAAGGTAATGAGTTCAGCCAGATTGGGGGAGGAGGTACTCAGGCTTGCTCATCCTTGATCTCTTCTGAAAGCACTCTACCCATGATTGTGATCAAGGTGTCGTCAGGCCAAGCAGTTTCATGGGCCATTTGTTTGAATTGAGTTATAGAGGTTTGTGTATCCATGGTTCCTTGTTTGAAATCCAGCAGGTTTTCCTGGGCGGATACCAGTAGTTCCGTGTGGGCGAACATGGCTCGGACACTATGCATAAATCCTTGTATTGAATCCAGAATAGGGTTATTGGTAGCCACAAGGGATGTGGCCCAGGCTAAGGCACTGCCTGACATAATGGAGATAATGTAACTTATCCTAGTATGACCTGTGGGAAAATATGTTGGACCACACATGCGTCAATGAACTTTCACCTTCTTGGGATGGTCATCGAATTTGCCACTGAGCACAGGTCCTGCAGGCCATTCGGCACGTGCAAGTTCTTGTCGTACCAGTTGTTGCAGATTGTTGTTTTCTGCATGCAGAATCTGTACTTCTAGGTTCAATGTCTGTACGGCTGTCGTGAGCTGCTGGACTTGTTCCATGTCACGATTCTTTGGGCGTCGCTTACTATCAAGCTTGTAAGAATACTCTGACCTGTGCTTTTGAGTTCAAATTGTAGAAAGTGCTGAACAGCCGAGACAGCACTCGAGACCCTGAAGGCTGCAAGGGACTCGAGAGCCCTTCGGGATGTCAGCTGGGATAAACCCTCATAGTGACGAAAACCCCTTGCTGATGGACTGCAGTAGTTGTTTCAGGTGCGGATGGTAAGTACTCCGTGAGGATGGTCGTGAAGATCTGTTGACATGCTGGAGTTCCAGAATTGGAATGGTACTCCGAAAGGCAGGAATCAGGAACTAAGGAAATAAGGTAAGAGAGCAAATCTAGGTAGGAAATAGGGGGGAAATGAATATTTGGTTAACAGAAAATGTATAAGACATGCTGAATTGGCACATGCGGTCCGGTAAGTTTGCAAAGTCGAGAGCTGATGAGAGGGGGATAAGGAGCCAAAGGTGGCAGGGGAGAACGGAACGGCTTCAAAGATGAAGCGTTCCAGAAACGAAGTATGTAAACTTGTAATGGAACTCAGGATAACAAGAACGAACAGGGAAACACAAGAGAAAGAGAAAACAATTTTGGGTACCGTCAAAGCTTACTAGGATGAACCGACGCATCTGCTTACCATCATGTTGCTCCTGTTATGCTGCCACTGCCTCTCTGAGTCCATTGTCAGTTTCCTGCTGCCACTGCACACCATACCACTATTGCCAGAATAGATCCATGTGTAACACCCACCTGGCTCCCACGGAGGCGCTGACCTGGTCTGGATTGCTGTGAACTCTTCAAGCGTGATGCGCAGGATTCGAAACACCGACTGAACTGGACCCCCAAATCTGGCTTGTCTGGCCCGTAGAAAAATCTTTCTGTAGGTGGAGAAAGGGGATTAACTGTCTGCAGAGTATTGTGATTGCTTCCCACCACCCCTTTGCTCTTCTCTGACCACCTCCGAAATCCCCAATCAAGGCTCACCTTAATGTTTGAATGGATGAGCTCTCCATCCTGCTTCTGGTGCAGGGGCGCGTATTTGACCAGTTACTTCACTGGTTTCGGAAGGCGAAATGCCATAAGTATGCAGTTTAAAAAGCTCCAGAGTAGAGTCTTCTCTTTGTTTGCTTTTCTTAACCTGCGATCTGTCCTTATTTTCAGGTGCAGAGTGGAAGTGATGCTTCGAGGGATATTGCCGGAGATAAACTCAGGTGAGTTTGTGATAAAATGATCCCTTTAAATGTCTTTGAATCCCTCTAGTAATGTCTTTCTTTTTTCCCCTTAAGGGCCGGGGTGCGGTACCAGGCCAAGAAGTGGCGCCGACCCGAAATGAGGAGTGGTTCCGTCAAATATGGCCAGGTAAGTCTTGTGACGGAAAATCAGGCTTTCCTCATTTGTTCTTCCTGCTCACCTTTTGTCTCTTCTTCTCCCCTGCAGGTGCAGAGATATGGCGAAATGCCCAGAGGGTCGCGGTGGATAGTGAAGAGCCCACGAGGCAGGTGAGTGATGCGCGACGCTGCAACAAGTAGCGCAATGCTTTTAAAGAATGTCTATCTTCAGGATCGCTGGCGTGATGGTTCCGGACACAGGTAGGAAGTTAGATTAAGTTCTTGGTTTTCACCTTTTCTCTTCCCTTTCTTCCTTTCAGGTATCCCAAGATCGAGGCGGGCGTGGCTGGAGGCAAGATGCAGGAGCAGGCACGGTGAGCGTTCAGCTGCTAGATGCAGAGCAACGCGAAGCACGTGTGGCAGTCCGGGCGTGTTTTAAATAGCCTTGGAAGAAGTTCCAGGTAAGTATTCTTCCACGGTCCCCGCCCAAGTAAAATAGTTCCTTTGATAAAATAGTCCCTCCTAAGCCTCATTTGGCTTGAGGCTTCATGCAGCATGGTCTGCGTCAGGTAAGTGCACCAAACACCCTCTTTTATGAGCCTGGCGCCTATGGCGCCAGGACTGATGTCCAACATGAGCCTGGCGCCAAAGGCGCCAGGACAAAGTCCAAAGAGCCCCTATTAGGGGCCGCTGGGCTTTTACCCGAGGGCATGATGCCTGCTCCCGGGGGTGCTGGGCCTGTCCTGGTGCTCCCGGGGTAGGCATCATGACAGCACTCCCCCCAAGGCCCCTCCCAAGGTCGTTCCCTCTGGAGGTTTCGGTTTGTTTGGGAAATCCCGATGGAACTTTTTTACCAGCCGAGGTGCATGTACGTGGTCGCTGGGTTCCCAAGACCTTTCCTGAGGCCCGTACCCTTTCCAATCAATTAGATAGAAAAGTTTTGATTTTGAAATTTTAGAATCCAAAATGTTCTTCACCTCGAATTCAGGCTCCCCATCTATCTGAATTGGTTCTGGTGGCTTTATTAATCTGGTTCCTGGTTGCACTGGTTTCAAAAGTGACACATGAAAAACGGGATGAATGCGCATGTTAGCTGGCAGATCGAGCTTGACTGCCACTGGATTAATGATAGCTTTGATCGAATAAGGGCCCAAATACCTTGGATTAAAAGTTTAAGGTCCCTTGAGCAATACATGTTTGGTAGCCAACTTTGGTCTCCTATTTGGTATGAAGGCGCCTCCTTCCGATGCAGATCTGCATTTTTCTTGTATTTCTCTTTCGCTTGTTGCAAATGGGCAGTTGCATTCTTGAATGCTTGAGTTATAGTGGAATGCAAATGGTCTACTGCGGGCATTTCAAGGCTCAGAGGAGAGTCCAGGTCTGAAGTACGAGGGTGATGTCCATATAGGGTGTAAAAGGGGCTTTGTCCAGTTCCAGAGTGCACCGAGTTATTGTATGCATATTCGGCCACCCATAACAAATCCTTCCAATTACCCTCCGATTGGTGCAACATACACCGTAGGTATTGTTCAAGGGTCTGGTTCGTTCTCTCCGTCTGACCATCGGTCTGTGGGTGATGGCTAGTTGAGAGTCTTACGTCGATCTGTGCCAGTTGACAACACCTTTTCCAAAAATGTGAAATAAACTGGCTTCCCCGGTCGGAGACTAATATGGACGGGAATCCATGCAAGCGGATGATATTTTCGAGGAATTCCTTAGCAAGGACAGAAGCTGAAGGTAATCCTTTCAACAGAATAAAATGAGCCATTTTAGAAAATAGATCCACCACAACCAGAATAGTATTGTATCCATTACAAGGGGGCAAGTCTGTGATAAAATCTAGTGACAAGGTGTGCCAAGGCGCTGGTGGAATGTCTAAAGGCTGAAGAAGACTGGCGGGTTTTGTCTTTTGGCCTTTGTTTTGGGCGCAAACTCCACAGGACATCACGAAAGATTTAATATCCTTTCGCCAGGAAGGCCCCCAGAATTGTCATTTATTTTTTTTCCTCAGTTTTGGCAATGCCAGGATGTCCTTCCATCAGGGTATCATGATGACGGGAAATAACCAGTTCTTGTAATTCCTTTTCTGGCAGAAATAAGCATCCTTGGAAGTAAGGTAGGCCAACGTTGACCGAAAAGTAAGACCCCCTTTGGATCCAATCCTGCAAGGCGGTAGAGTCCAGGAGTTGTTTTACTCGTGCTTGAATGTCTTCAATGGTTTGTAAGGAGGTTAATCCCAAAATTCTTTGTTCGGGAATGATCGGCACAGGTTCTGAATTAGTGTCTATTTCTCTCATTCCTATTCTAGATAGTGCGTCTGCTTTGCCATTCTTACAGCCGGGACGGTAAGTGATTACGAAATCAAACTCAGCAAAGAACAAAGCCCATCGGAGCTGACGTGATGATTGAGCCTTGGCAGTCTTTAAATATTGTAAATTTCGGTGATCAGTGATCACGGTGATGGTGTGCCTGGCGCCAAGAAGATAATGCAGCCAAGCCTTAAAGGCGGACTTAATGGCTAATAATTCCTTATCGGTAATTGCATAATTTACCTCAGGCGGTGAGAACTTTCTGGACCAAAATGCTACAGTTTCGACTATGTATGCGAGATCGGGACGCGGGTGCTTCAAAATAAGTGCGGACGTGAATTTAGCTTTCAATTCCTGAAAGGCCTGTTCGGCTTCCTTGGTCCATTCGAAACGTTTATTTTTCCGCAAAAGTGCAGTGATGGGTTGTACTACACGTGAAAATTCCGGAATAAATCTGCGATAAAAATTGGCAAAACCAAGCATGCTTTGGACCCCTTTTACCGAGCTAGGAGATGGCCTTTTGAGGATGGCCTCCACTTTCCGTGAGTCCATTCGGACCCCATTAGGTGTCAGGATGAATCCAAGAAACTCCACCTCGGTGGTATGGAAAACACACTTTTCCAGCTTAGCAAACAGTTTGTGCTGGCGCAATTTCTCAAGGACGGCCCGGACATGCTTTCTGTGATCAGATTCCGAAGAGGAGTACACAAGAATGTCATCGATATATACGACAACACAAACATCGATAAGTTCCCGAAGGACATCGTTCATGAAGAATTGGAAGGCAGCAGACGCGTTGCACAACCCAAAAGGCATCACCCGGTATTCGAATAAACCATATTTTGTACGGAAGGCCGTTTTCCATTCGTCGCCTTCTTTTACTCGCACCAGATGATAAGCCCCCTGTAGATCTAACTTGGTGTATACGCAAGCGTCCTTCACCTGGTCAAGGAGTTCAGGGATCAAAGGCAGAGGGTAGCGGTTTTTAACCGTTATCTGGTTCAATGCGCGGTAGTCGATACAAGTTCTAAGGTCGCCTTCTTTTTTGGGCACGAAGAACAAAGCCGAGGATGCCGGGGACTTTGACGGGCGAATGAAACCATTGGCTAGGTATTGATCTAAATATTGTCTCAAATGCCGGTTCTCAGTTTCAGTAAGGGCATAAATCCTGCTACAAGGGGGTTGTGCACCGGGCACCAGATCGATTTGGCAATCGTACGATCTGTGGGGGGGTAACGTGTTGGCCTGTTCCTTTTGGAAGACGTCCTGAAAGTCTTGGTTTTCCGGAGGTAGTTGCATGGAGACAGAGGTTACAGATGCTAGACTAATCTTCAGATTTTCTGGGTAGCAGGTTTGTGCACAATCCGGGAAGGTTATTCTCTTTGCTCGCCAATCAATTCGAGGATTATGTGTCTCTAACCAAGGAATTCCAAGAATAACCTGAAACTGTGGGGCCTTGATTACGTCAAACACAACTGCCTCCCGATGGCCATCCGGACCAATAAGAGTCACCTCAGTAGTGGAATGTGTTACCGGTCCTGAGGCAATTTCAGTTCCATCGACTGTGGTGATGACATCTTTGCTGGTTTTTGGACGCAGAGGGAGGTTAATCCTAGAGACCAATTCACGATCCACATAGTTTCCTATAGCCCCACTATCGATGTATGCCTTTATTGCATGCAACCGCTTAGGCTGTTCCGGATCTATGAGAACCATTGGCACAATGAAATGCGAGGTCTGAGAGTTAGTTTTCAAGCTCGGCAAGCGGACCCCTACGCTTGTCGGGCGGAGTCGTTTCCCGTCTTCATGGTTTTTATCAGCGGCTCCTACCACCTTCTTGGGCGGTTTTGCCGGGCAATCTCGTAGAAAGTGTCCAGAGTTCCCACAATAAAGACATAATTTTAACTGCCGCCTCCTTTCACGTTCCTTTTGGGTTAAAGGTCCTCTAACCCCTCCAATTTGCATAGGCTCAGAGACATCGGCACCCTTGGGAGTTACGTGGGTCTTGACCAACACCTGGGTTTCAAACTTGGACCGATCCGCTTTTCGGTTTTGGAGCCTGTGATCCAATTGGACCACTAAGTCTATATATTCTGTGCATTCTTGGGGCGGATTTACAACTTGGGCCAAGACATCTTTAAGTTCTCCGATAGAAAAATGTGATTCTTTTATCCTCTGGCCACCCAGTTTCCACGATTAGTCTGTTAAAGGTTGCTATGTAGGAGAGGAGGTCTTGGTTGCCCTGTCGCAGGGATAGAAGTTCATCATCCAGAGCTTGTCCCTGAGAATGTCGAGCAAATAATCTCTCCATGCTTGCTTGAAATCCTTGGAAATCCCGGAGGATTGGGTCATCTTGAGTAACCAGTGGTACTGACCAATCGGCAGCACAGCCGCTAAGGTATGACAACACAAAAGCTACCCTGGTCTGGTCATTAGGGAAGGCCCCAGGTCTGCATAGGAAGTGCAAACAACATTGATTCATAAATATGGCTAACCGTTTGGGGTCCCCAGCAAAGCGTTCAGGTGGGGCCAGCAGCATATTTCCAGGTAGATTGATTTGCACAGGGTTACTTGAAGCCAAAGGAACAGAATTCCCCCCGGAACCAGGTAGAGGGGTTTGCCCAGCTTGACCTTGCAATACCTGCCTAGCCAGGTCATAAGTTCGTTCCTTAGATACGATTATTTCTCTCCTGAGGGCATTAGTCTCTTGACGAGCGGCATGTACTTCGGCCCGTAATTCCCCCAGTAATTGGGCCAACATATCAGTCTCAGAAGTTTCCCTAGCGCCTGGGTGGGAATTTGTAGGAAGGCTTCGCGTTCTGTAACACTCACCTGGCTCCCACGGAGGCGCTGACCTGGTCTGGATTGCTGTGACCTCTTCAAGCGTTATGCACAGTATTCGAAACACCGACTGAACTGGACCCCCAAATCTGGCTTGTCTGGCCCGTAGAAAAATCTTTCTGTAGGTGGTGAAAGGGGATTAACTGTTTGCAGAGTATTGTGATTGCTTCCCACCTCCCCTTTGCTCTTCTCTGACCACCTCCGAAATCCCCAATCAAGGCTCACCTTAATGTTTGAATGGATGAGCTCTCCATCCTGCTTCTGGTGCAGGGGCGCGTATTTGACCAGTTACTTCACTGGTTTCGGAAGGTGAAATGCCGTACGTATGCAGTTTAAAAAGTTCCAGAGTAGAGTCTTCTCTTTGTTTGCTTTTCTTAACCTGCGATCTGTCCTTATTTTCAGGTGCAGAGTGGAAGTGATGCTTCGAGGGATATTGCCGGAGATAAACTCAGGTGAGTTTGTGATAAAATGATCCCTTTAAATGTCTTTGAATCCCTCTAGTAATGTCTTTCTTTTTTCCCCTTAGGGGCCGGGGTGCGGTACCAGGCCAAGAAGTGGCGCCGACCCGTAATGAGGAGTGGTTCCGTCAAATATGGCCAGGTAAGTCTTGTGACGGAAAATCAGGCTTTCCTCATTTGTTCCTCCTGCTCACCTTTTGTCTCTTCTTCTCCCCTGCAGGTGCAGAGATGTGGCGAAATGCCCAGAAGGTTGCGGTGGATAGTGAAGAGCCCACGAGGCAGGTGAGTGATGCGCGGCGCTGCAACAAGTAGCGCAATGCTTTTAAAGAATGTCTATCTTCAGGATCGCTGGCGTGATGTTCCGTACACCTTTTCTCTTCCCTTTCTTCCTTTCAGGTATCCCAAGATCGAGGCGGGCGTGGCTGGAGGCAAGATGCAGGAGCAGGCACGGTGAGCATTCAGCTGCTAGATGCAGAGCAACGCGAAGCACGTGTGGCAGTGCGGGCGTGGTTTAAATAGCCTTGGAAGAAGTTCCAGGTAAGTATTCTTCCACGGTCCCCACCCAAGTAAAATAGTTCCTTTGATAAAATAGTCCCTCCTAAGCCTCATTTGGCTTGAGGCTTCATGCAGCATGGTCTGCGTCAGGTAAGTGCACCAAACACCCTCTTTTATGAGCCCGGTGCCTATGGCGTCAGGACTGATGTCCAACATGAGCCTGGCGCCACAGGCGCCAGGACAAAGTCCCCCTATTAGGGGCCGCTGGGCTTTTACCCGAGGGCATGATGCCTGCTCCCGGGGTGCTGGGCCTGTCCTGGTGCTCCGGGGGTAGGCATCATGACACCATGTGGCTGCAGAGCGCCATCTTGAAGATGAAAGCACATTATTTACAAAATGTCCTTTCCATCTGTGCCACAAGGAACAGGCAGAACATGGGCCTTTCCTGACACAGAAAGATCATAAGGCCCTGCTTTCTGTTCTCCCTGAGCTTGCCTTAGGACACCTGTGTTATTGTTTGACAGGTATACCGCCCCAGTCAAACTCCCCTACTGCCACTGACCCCGGAGCGAGTTGTGCCTGGCACCCAGCCAAAAGTGAGAGCCCCCGCCTCACCGGGTATGTGAAAAAACAATACGAGTAGTGGTATTTCTCTGGTGGCCCAAGGGCCTCCCACTTTGTCATGATGCCTACCCCCGGGCATCCGGATCGAGTCCATCAGCCCCAGGAGCGGGCATCCAGATATTTATCAAAACCCCAACAGCCCCGGCTGGGGGCTGTTTGGGTTCATTCCTGGCGCCTTAGGCGCCAGGCTCATAATAGGAATCAGTCCTGGCGCCAAGGGCGCCAGGCTCATAGACATTACTTACCTCATGCAGACCATGCTGCAACTGAATCCAAGCCAACGTGAGGCTTGGATGGGACTATTTTGTTACAGGGACTATTTTTTACTCGGGTGTGGTTCTGGGGAACTTCTTACCTGGAACTACTTTGGAGGCTATTTAAACCATGCCCGATCAGCAGCACACACTTCGCATTATTCTGAATTCTGCAGCGTAACGCTCACCGTGCCTGCAAGCCTGCATCCAGTCTTCTGCCACGCCCGCCTCCTAGGAAAAGGGGAAAAGAAGGAGAAAAGGTTAGATAACGAACATCATTTTTATTCTTTACCTGATTCCGGACCCAGCACGTCTCAGAGCCTGGAAAGAACATTATTCCAACACACGTCGCATCGCCAGCTGCAGCGCCGCGTTATACTCACCAGTGCACAGCATCTTTAAACTCAGCGCTCTCTCCATCTTTTTCTTCGTCAAACTCCAGCATCTGGGGAAAACCAAAGAAACAACGAGGTGAGCCCGGAAGCCGACAAATATCATCACTTACCATAGACTTACCTGATTTATCACCAGAGGCATTACCCTTTAACATGCCACATCTTCATATGCCGCACCTATAAAGGGAGAGAACAACAACAAATTAAACTCAGGCAACTTTACCGGACAGTGTTGGGAAATACAGACTTTTACCCAAACGCCATCAGCTACCTCCAGGCAATATTCTTTTGGACCCAGTGCAATTCTAAAAAGGGAATGGAACAAGAGTGAACATCGGACATATTGAACTCTTTTGAACTTTATAAGCCCCGGAGTCAATAGCCGGAACTCCTCCAGTACCTTCAAGCCAGTGAAGTAACTGGTATCTACGCGCCCCTGCATGCCAAGCAGGATGGAGAGCTCATCATTTAAATACATAAGGTGAGCTTACTAAAAGGAAATATCAGAGGTGACTAGTGGGGAGATCGGGAGCAGCGGGGGGTCCTTGCTAAAATCCACAGGTGGCTAAATCCCTTTCTCCACTTGCAGGAGAATACTTCTTCGGGTCAAGCAGACGAAACTAGGCGGGCCAGTCCAAACAGTCATCTCTGCACTACGCATCACGTTGGTGGAGACCGCAGCTGTCCGGGTCCGACCGACGCCCCTGTGGGAACCAGGTGAGCATAACAGAAAGCGAAGCCTATCCACAAATCCCTACCCGGGCGTAATGGAAACCTCAGAAACCAACCAACTAGCCCTATTGCTAGAGGAACATAGGGAAGAAGTGCATTCTGCGCGCCAAGAAACTAATGCCCCCAGGAGAGAACTGATAGTCTCAAAGGAGCGCACTGATGATTTGGCTAAACAACTGCTGCAAAACCAAGCTGGGCAAACACCACTACCTGGACTCAGGGGGAATCCAACCCCCGTTTCATCGAGCAATCCTGTGCAAGTGGTTCTACCAGGGAGCATTCCTTTAGCTCCACCCAAACGCTTTGCTGGGGCCCCGAAAAGGTTTGCCGTGTTCATGAACCAATGCCGCTTGCACTTTTTATGCACACCTGGAGCCTTTCCAAACGACCAAGCCAAAGTAGCCTTTGTACTATCATACCTTAGTGGCAGCGCAGTGGATTGGTCAATTGCACTAGTCAACCAGGAAGACCCTCTTCTTCGGGATTTTCAGGGTTTTCAATTAAGCATGGAAAGACTATTCGCCAGACATTCACAGGGACAGGCCCTGGATAACAAACTTTTATCCCTACGACAGGGTAACCAGGATCTGCTAACCTATATCGCAACCTTCAATAGGTTGGTGGTGGAAACCGGATGGCCTGAGGCAAAACAAATTACATTATTTCATCATGGACTTCGGGGTGAACTCAAAGATGTTCTGGCCCAAGTTGTGAATCCACTTCAGGATTGTGCAGAATATATAGACTTAGTGGTCCAATTAGACCACCGCCTTCAGACTAGAAAAGCTGATCGAGCTAAGTTCGAGAATCGGGTATTCGTTAAACCCAACGTTACCGCAAAAGGAACAGATGCATCAGAACCTATGCAGATCGGGGGGGTTAAGGCACCCTTAACTCAAAAGGAAAGAGAAAGGAGACGGCAGATGCAACTGTGTCTATACTGTGAGGCCTCAGGACATTTTCTACGGGATTGCCCTATAGAACCATCCAAGAAAATAGTTGGAGTTGCTGACAAAAACCAAACAGTCTGATTCGAGAAACGACCACGCCCGACAAGCGTAGAGGTCCGCTTGCCGAGCATAAAGAAGGACACTCAGACCTCGCACCTAATCATACCAATGGTCCTTATTAACCCAAGGCAGCCATCACGTACGCATGCAGTAAGGGCATACATTGATAGTGGGGCCGTAGGAAACTATATGGACCACAAATTGGCTTCTAGGATGAATCTACCTCTTTGCAAAAAGAACACTTCGGATTTCATCACCACAGTCGACGGACTGAGATTGCCTCTGGACCTTTAACTCATTCCACTACAGAGATGACACTGTTGGGTCAAGATGGGCATCGAGAGACTATTGTGTTTGACTTAATCAAAGCCCCGCAGTTCCAAATAATACTGGGGATACCTTGGTTGGAAACACATAATCCTTGTATTGATTGGCGAGAGAAGAGAATAAACTTCCCGGATGTGCACACACCTGTTATCTGGAAAAGACCTTGAACAAAGGCCTGGCCACAGTTACAAGCCCAGCAGTGCAGCTACCTCAGGAATATCAAGAATTCCAAGACGTTTTCCAAAAAGAACAGGCAAAAACCTTTCCACCTCACAGATCATACGATTGTCAAATCGATCTCATACCCGGTGCACAACCTCCATGCAGTAGAATCTAAGCCCTTACGGAACCCGAAAACCTTCACCTACGATAGTACTTGGACCAATACCTTGCTAATGGCTTCATTCGTCCATCCAAGTCCCCTGCATCCTCAGCTTTATTCTTCGTGCCTCAAAAGGAAGGTGACCTTAGAACATACATAGACTACTGTGCATTAAATCAGATTACAGTGAAGAACCGATACCCATTGCCTCTGATCCCCGAATTACTAGACCAAGTAAAGGATGCTAGCATCTAAACTAAATTGGATCTTCGAGGGGCATATCATCTGGTACGTGTAAAAAAAGGCGATGAATGGAAGACTGCCTTTCGCACGAAGTACGGATTATTCGAATATCAGGTGATGCCCTTCGGGTTGTGTAATGCACCAGCAGCCTTCCAGTATTTTATGAACGATGTCCTTCATGAACTCATTGATGTTTGTGTTGTCGTATACATAGACGATATTCTGGTGGACTCCTCTTCAGAATTAGACCATGTTAAGCACGTTTGTGCAGTCCTCGAGAAACTAGGCCAGCATAAGTTATATGCAAAATTGGAAAAATGTGTTTTTCATGCTACAGAAGTTGAATTCCTTGGATTCATCCTGACTCCAAAAGGAGTTCGGATGGATTCTCAAAAGGTGGACGCGATTCTCAAGTGGCTTGAACTAAAATGGCGCTGGTGCGCAGTGCATTCTGGGAGCGCTCGGGGCCATGATGGATATTTACTTCATGCCTCAGTGAAAAGCTGCACACATTTTGCTGAGTGTTAGATTCACAGTGCTGAGGAAAACATGATTTCCAAACCTAGTATGTGGTCAAGGACATTTCTGCTGGGAAATCTAACTTTTTTATGGTTTGTTACTGTTCTCCGTGGAGCGTGTTTTTAGAGGAGGGAGGCACTCTGCTCCTTGAGGGTGGCTGTCAATTGACCCAGCTGGCAACCGACGGCTGCTCATCAACTGCACAAGTGCCATTTCCAGAAGGTTCGAGAACTGCCACCCCTTTTCGGAGTGTGTATATATGCGGACACCCAGAGGTGGTCAGGTGAGACTTCAGCCGGAGGAGGACGTTTACGTCCGGCATTCCTGTGAGCTGTGGTGCTCTCGGCCTGGCTGTTCCTGGGGTCTTCCAGCCGCTTCTGGGCGAGATGAGGAATCCAGTTACGCTCACGGTGATGTATTTCCTTTTGAATTCTTTGTTTCTTCTGTGATTTATGTATATGTTACTGCTGTGAGTTATTTCTATGTAATTACTGGTTGCTTTTAAACTTTGAATAAATAGCTGTATAAGTGCTGATTATCTTCTAAGAGTGTGTGGTTGTGAGTTATTGCATCTTTCTGCGTTCAAAGTATTGGCTCTATAATTGCATTGGTGATTTATGTTTTTCTGTGTACTCTGGGGAGAGCAATACATTTTTGGCGTCACGAACAGGATACTTGTGATGAGTTGTTCCGAGTATTCAAAAATTTGTTTGAACGTAGATAGGATTCGGTTATCTTGCAAGTGAAAGTAAGTGGGTAGTTTTCTCCCTTGGCCGGTGTGTGCGTGCCTGTGGGAGTGATTGCAGTGTGGAGAGAAAAAATATATAGATACAAAGAGGTTTTGTTTTGTTTGCGATAATGAGTAGTTTGTTCAGGAAAAAGAGCGTTACCGCTGGCGGTGAATGTTCTGATGTTGTTATTCGAGTCTGGATTAAGAGTCCATATGATAAGTTGGCCCAGGCGTGGGCATGTGGTGTAGGTCTAAGTGAAACATGGGATCAGGGATTGGGAGATGCCGATCCGTCTGATGTAATGGCATGCTTGAAACAAGTTCCAGTAGAACGTGGCAGAGAATGTGCGGCATTAGGTAGGCGAGGTTGTGTTCTTTTGCATGCTTATAGGAAAATACATCAAATGAAGGTGGAAATGAAAAATTAGGTTTTGCAATTAGAAAGAGAGCTGGCTGCAGAAAGGCAGACTGCGTTAATGCAGCAGATTCAAATGAAACTGTTTAAAGATTAGGCTGACACATATCAGGCTGTGGCTGAGAGGGCAGCAGTCAGAGTAGCCTGGTATAAGTATAGGAAAAGACGGGGAGGGGTCAACAAAATAAAGGTGGCACTGTAATCGCTACCGCTGGTGTGGACTGGGATCCGGATAAGTGGGATGGTGATATTTTTGATTCAACCAGTCTAGAAAGTAGTTCCGCAAATGAATCTGACCCCAAAATGGAAGTGAAACAGAAAAAAGTGGCGGCTAAGCCCATTAGAAGACGGCGAGCCGTACCCCACCCACAGAATCCTGCTGGCGGGATGGTGAATTTAACCACGCTGGAGGATTACACACAGCAGGAGGTTGGGGAAATTATTACCCGTTTGAGGCAAAAATCAGGGGAAGCTTTATTGACATGGATGGTGAGATTGCTAGATGGGGGTGCTGCAGGGTTGTTGGTAGATTCTACGGATTCACCGTGTTTTTTACCCCTGTCAATTGACACCAATGTACAGGTGGTCTTAAGGGCAGGACCGCCCCCTGACGCAAATGGTCAAGATACACAGGTGTCTTTGTTGCACCTGGTAGCCAAAGCATGTAACCGTAAATACCCCATTACCACAGATTGGCCTAGCGAAGAAACGAAGTGGTATACGTTGAGAGAAGCAATTCAAAAAGTCAGAGAGCATGCTATGAAAGAGGCTATTCACATAAATGCTCCTGATCACATGGGAGCCGTGCCGCTCTCAGTTTCAACTCGAAACATGGTGATTAGAACCGCACCATCCGCATACAAAACTGTCATTATGACTTTGCTCGTAGGGATGACGGGCAAAGCTACTGATGAGGTAGCGGATGCCATTCGGCAACTTGCAGATTTAGGGGAGTGGGATAAGAGCGATAACAAGCCGCGGGAGAGAGAGGGGCATAGTGAGAGAAGAACCGAAGGCAGGCAGCAAGATAGCAGAGACTCCCGAGTGTCCCAAAAATACATGTTTTTGGCTTTGTTAAAGGATGGTGTGCCACACGAAGAAATTGATGGCATTGAAACCAGAGTAATGTATGAATTATACAAAAACGAGGACTTGCAGCCAAAGAGCGCTATAAACAGGTTAAGAAACAGGTAGTCACCACGCCACAGGGGAATACCTCACCTTCTGCTCCCCCTGCAGAAGAACACGACGAAGGGTCCATGGGGACACCCTCCCCTTACCAGCCAACATACGCTGATTTCAGAAAGGTGGTTAGTGCAATGTTAGAGGCGGAGCCGAGTCACACTCATTCGAAGTTTGACTAGGGCTTCGGCCAAGCTCCGTCAGCGTCTGCCCGCATAAAGGTTGATAGGCGGCCCCATGTTGATGTTAAGATTTTTTGGGGGCCAGGAAATACACAAGGGGTGCGAGCATTGATAGACACCGGGGCGGAGGCCTCTTTGATTCATGGCAATCCAACACGATTTAAAGGCAAACAATTTACTATTACAGGTCTAGGGGGAAAGGAGACCCCCGCAGTACAAACGAAAGTGGAGATGAAAATAGGCAATTTGAATCGGCAAAAATACCAAGTGTTGATTGTCCCAATACCTGAATATATAATTGGCTTTGACATTTTGGAAGGGTTAACCTTGGGACTTAGTGGTAAAACGTACCAGTTTGGGGTGAGTGCATTGATCTGTACACCCATTACCGTAGGCAAATTGAAGATGCCCCCAGTGCAAGTGCCGGTGGCAACCAAGCGGGTAGCAATGAAACAATACTGCATTCCTGGGGGGCACAAGGACATTTCAGACACCATCAAAGATTACGTGGAGGTGGGTGTGTTACGCCCTATTACCACCGCATGGAACAATCCTCTCTGGCCTATTAAAAAGGGAGATGGGTCGTGGAGGATGACGGTGGATTACCGGGAGTTGAATAAACACACTCCTCCCTTAGTGCCCGCAGTCCCAGATGCCATTACCTTGATTGAGAATGTCCAAAAGTTTGAGGGGACTTGGTATGCAGTGATCGATTTAGCCAATGCATTTTTCTCTGTGCCAATTGCTGAAGAGTGTCAAGAGCAGTTTGCATTTTCGTGGAGTGGACGTCAGTACACTTTCATGAGGCTACCTATGGGTTATATACATAGCCCGACTATCTGTCACTGGCTGGTGGCAGAGCACTTAGAGAAGATACTGTGTAAACCTGACATACAAATCTCTCATTACATTGATGATATTTTGATTCAGGGCAAGGATGAGCACAGTGTGCAAAGTCAGTTAGATGTCATTATGGGAGGATTGAAGAAGGAAGGGTGGGAGATTAACCCAAATAAAATTCAAGGTCCAGCTGAAACAGTGATATTCCTAGGGATTCAGTGGCATTATGGGCATCGAGAAATGGTGCCAAAAGCCTGACAGAAAATACTTGAATTCACCACTCCAATGAACAAAAAGCAAGCTCAGCAGTTTATAGGGCTGTTTGGGTTTTGGAGACAGCACATTCCCCATTTAGGGCAGATATTGGCCCCCCTCTACAAGGTGACACGAAAGAAATATGAGTTTCAGTGGGGGGAAGAGCAGCAGAAAGCTTTTGAGCTGGCGAGAGACACCGTGCAGTAGGTGCTTGATTTATGGCCATTGAAGGAAGGCGAAGTGAAATTAAACGTGTCTGTACAAGACAATTATGCTAACTGGAGTGTGTGGCAGAAACAAGACAGGAAACGTGTGCCATTGGGGTTTTGGAGTCGTAAGTTGCCCGAATCTGGTAACTTATACACTCCGTTTAAGAAGCAATTGCTGGCGTGTTATTGTGCCCTTGTTGATACCGAGCAAATGACGGTGGGCCATGATGTATTAATGAGACCAGAAATACCAATCATGCAATGGGTACTGAGCTCTCCTAAAACGCATAGAATAGGACATGCTCAAGAAGCCAGCCTAATTAAATGGAAATGGTATATTCAAGACAGAGCCAAATCAGGGAAGGGTGGAGTTGCAAAACTACCTGAGCAAGTAGCCAACATACCGCCCTCAGATTACATACCACCGGATGTGTCTGAAAAACGTGAGTCTCTCGTGAAATGGGGAGTACCTTACAGCGATTTGACCGTGGAGCAAACAGAGCATGCTTGCTTCACGGATGGTTAAGCTCGATATGTGGGAACTGAGCGGTACTGGAAAGCAGTGTCGTACAATCCCAAGACAAAAAAGATGTTGACAACGACAGGGAAAGGGAAGAGCAGTCAGTTTGCAGAGCTTTACGCAGTTTACCAAGCATTGAAACAAGAGACCCCTGGTCAATGTTATGTGTACACAGATTCATGGTCAGTGGCGAATGGATTGGCAGTGTGGTTGCCAACTTGGCAAAAGAATTGGTGGAAGATTCATTCAAAAGAGTTGTGGGGAAAAGAACTGTGGCAAGATATTGCAGAAATGTTATCACAAAGTGAAGTCACTGTATATCATGTGGATGCGCATTGTGCCACAGACTCATTAGAACGTTGGTTTAATTCTGTTGCAGATGAACACACCAAAATTTCATCTGTGTATGCAGAGGCTCAGGAAGACGATTTGGAGGGTTTGGCCAAATAGGCTCATCAGAAATGTGGGCACCTTGGAGAAAAGGCTACTATCAGGTGGGCACAAGCTCGAGGAATCAGTCTTCCTTTAGAAGTAGTGAAAACATTTTGCAATGTCCAGTGTGCCAACACCAACTGCATAGATCTATCCCTCAGATTGTTTGGGGTACATTGCGAAGAGGAAAATTACCAGGTCAAATTTGGCAGATTGATTATATCGGTCCCATGCCAATTAGTAGAGGTTGTCAGTATGCATGCACTATTGTGGATACATACTTAGGATATTTGATGGTTTTGCCGTGCAAACGTGCAACACAACTGAACACCATCAGGTTGTTAGATCAGATCATACTACATTATGGAGTGCCTTTGCAGATTCAAAGTGACAATGGGTCACATTTCAAAGGCAAATTAATTCAGGAGTATTGTCAGGAAAAGAGCATTGAGTGGTTGTATCACATACCTTATTATCCAGCTGCTTCCGGGTTATTGAACGAATGAATGGGTTATTAAAAGAACAGTTGCGCAAATCTGGAGATGGCAATTTGGCAGGCTGGCATGAACGTGTGTTTGATGCGGTGCAAGTATTAAACAATAGACCTGTGAATGAGCATGAAACTCCTTTAATGCGATTAATGACTCCTACTTTACAGGTTCAACCCAATTCAGTCAGAGAAAAACTATTGTACTGGGAAATTACTCTGGGTTCTTTAGCTCCCTATCGAGCAACTCCAGAGTCAGCAGGAGTAGACTTGCATTCCCATGAAGAAATCAGATTGGACCCGAGAGGGATGGTTGTAATTGCCCCTAGATCTGGCCTAGCATTGACGGGAGTTCAAGTGTTGGGAGGGGTAATTGATGCTGATTACCAAGGCGAGATTAAAGTCATCCTAATGAATAGTGGGAACCAATTGTTATCGATCCACAAGGGTGTTCGAGTGGCCCAATTGATCATTATTTCCATTAAATTGTCTATGATTAAGAAGGGGGAGCCTCCTACAGTGTTAACTACCCGTGGGGATCGCGTTTGTGGCTCTTCAGACAGTATGGTACCGGGTGCAAAGGTGTGGGTGGAAAAGCCAAGTGACCCACAAGTGCCCGCAGATGTCATTGCATCAGGCAAAGATCAAGTAGTTTTAGTCATGGAGCCTGGTAGAAAGAAATGGCTATATGTGCCCGCAGACAAAAGTTACCTGAGAGAGTGATGTACAACACTGATATCTCTTTTCTGGGTTTGCCTTGTAGATCCTGTGTCTGGCTGGTGTAATTGTGGTACTAAATGGACTCCATTTGGGAGAGTTAAACAGCCTGCTGCTACCAACGAAAAATTTCACATTTGTGCCAGTGATCAAGGGGATACTGATAGTGATGAATAAGATTGTCCCAAAGCAGCCTTATGCCGATGCCGAAAAGCCAGCCAGACCGAAGACATGGATTCGTGAAATGCGGCAAACACGTCAGGAGCAAGTGAAAACAACCTTGATGCCAGTCATGCGAGAAGCATTTTCAGGACGCGAAAACATTCTCCTATGATCACCCAGACGGAGAATATGTGGATATATCTGGCACAGCAGGTGCTCAACATATCGCACTTCTGTCTTACTGATGTGCCCAATGCTGAAGCTTTACTGACTACATGCTTAGTAGCAGTGCCGACGCCTGTTCCAGTTTTAAAGCATATCTTCGGCGTCACACACAATGATTTTTTGGTTCAAGATTCTATTAGGAAATCTTTTTCCGTTTATGAGTACTGTAGGTTTTGCCAAGAAACCGATTGCAAATGGAGAAATTTGACACGTGTTATTACTTATAATATAACCCAAGGTGATGTATCTTATTTTATGACCTGCAATGCGCAAGAAATTGGCAAATGCCAACAGATCGATTTAAACAAACAGCACAATCACACAATGTTTGAGAGACGACTGTGTTCGCGAGTGCCACGCACATGCACCAGTGGAAATAATACTATGTCTTGTAATCATACAGTGATAGCTGCCAGTCATTTGAATCATGTGAAACTTCCAACAGGATGGCTCTTTTCATGTGGCAACATCACATACACTTATATTCCAGCTAACATTTCCGGAGGTCCATGTGCTTTAACTCGATTAGGACTTTCCTTTACACCCAGCGTTAACTCGAGGTAAAAGGTAAACTTTCAAATCTGTGGGTCTATCTCCTGATTGTGATTCACATGTACACTTGTTATCAGAAGCTGAGGTTCTAGCATTAACCCTTTCATTAGTGGGAGTTTGGGGTTTAGCTGCTGGGGGTTACAAATCTTTGATGAAATTAGCATGTTTAGTAGTCAAAAGCCTTAATCATACTTCTCAGGCATTAGAAGAATTACTCCTTGATAGTCAAGTTATTAGAAAAGCAACTTTGCAGAACAGAGCTGTTATTGATTACCTATTGCTAAAGCATAATTTAGGGTGTAACGCATTTGAAGGTATGTGTTGTTTCAATTTAAGCGACCATTCACGATCCATTGAAAGTCATATTCGCGGTTTGAGGGATCTCATTTCTCAAGTGTCTCAAGATCGTACTGGGAATTGGTGGGATTGGTTATTTTCATGGATACCTGATATTGGGGGTACACTACGTTATGCTTTTGCTTGCATTTTCATTATATTAGCTATCATAATAGCTTGTTGTTGTTGTATTCAATGTATTCCCAATTTAGTTTTAATGTTTCGTAGGTTTCAGAGACCGGCTCCTTTGCCACCGGGCTATGGAAGGTAAATATCCAAGGGTGGAATTGGTATGCTTGAACTAAAATGGCGCTGGTGCGCAGTGCATTCTGGGAGCGCTCGGAGCCATGATGGATATTTACTTCATGCTGCAGTGAAAAGCTGCACACATTTTGCTGAGTGTTAGATTCACGGTGCTGAGGAAAACATGCTTTCCAAACCTGATATGCGGTCAAGAACATTTCTGCTGGGTAAGCTAACTTTGTTATGGTTTGTTACTGTTCTCCGTGGAGCGTGTTTTTAGAGGAGGGAGGCACTCTGCTCCTTGAGGGTGGCTGTCGATTGACCCAGCTGGCAACCGACGGCTGCTCATCAACTGCGCAAGTGCCATTTCCAGAAGGTTCGAGAACTGCCATCCCTTTTCGGAGTGTGTATATATGCGGAAACCCGGAGGTGGTCAGGTGAGAATTCAGCCGGAGGAGGACGCTTACGTCCGGCATTCCTGTGAGCTGTAGTGCTCTCGGCCTGGCTGTTCCTGGGGTCTTGAAGCCGCTTCTGGGCGAGATGAGGAATCCAGTTACGCTCACGATGATGTATTTCCTTTTGAATTCTTTGTTTCTTCTGTGATTTATGTCTATGTTACTGCTGTGAGTTATTTCTGTGTAATTACTGGTTGCTTTTAAACCTTGAATAAATAGCCGTATAAGTGCTGATTATCTTCTAAGAGTGTGTGGTTGTGAGTTATTGTATCTTTCTGTGTTTAAAGTATTGGCTCTATAATTGCATTGGTGATTTATGTTTTTCCGTGCACTCTGGGGAGAGCAATACAGTGGCCATCACCCAGTTCAGTTAAAGGGGTACAAAGCATGCTTGGATTTGCTAATTTCTACTGCAGATTTATTCCAGACTTCTCACATGTTGTGCACCCCATCACAGCACTTTTATGAAAAAACAAACACTTCTTGTGGACCTAAGAGGCTGAAAAAGCCTTCCAAGAGCTAAAATTGAAATTCACATCAGCACCTGTCTTAAGGCATCCACGCCCGAGCTTCCATACATAGTTGAAACCGATGCATCCAGTTTAGCGATGGGGGCTGTCCTATCCCAGAAGGATCCCGAAACCGGTCAACTTCATCCAGTAGCATTTTGGTCCAGAAAGTTCTCGGCACCCGAGTTAAACTATGCGGTTACCGATAAAGAGCTGTTAGCCATCAAATCCGCCTTCAAGGCTTGGCAGCATTATCTCCTCGGTGCCAGGCATACCATCACTGTGATCACCGATCACAGGAATTTGCAATATTTGAAGACAGCCAAGGCCCAATCATCACGTCAACTTAGGTAGGCACTATTCTTTGCAGAATTCAATTTCGTGATCACTTATCGACCAGGTTGTAAAAATGGCAAGGCAGATGCCTTATCCCGAATAGGAATGAGAGAAGCATACTCGAACCCAGAACCGGTACCTATAATTTCAGAAGAAAGAATTCTTGGCATAACTTCTCTACAGACTCTGGAAGATAGTCATTTGAAAATCCAACAACTTTTCAATTCAGCAGCCCTGCAGGACTGGGTTAAAAAGGGCCCAGATTATTCAGTCATCAATGACCTACCTTACTATCAAGGGGGTCTATTCTTACCACACAAGGAACTACAGGAACCAGTCATCTCCAATTACCATGATGCCTTGATAGAAGGGCACCCAGGTATCGCAAAAAACGGAAGCTAAAGTCAAAAGACAATTCTGGTGGCCCACCTGGCGAAAAGACGTAAAGTCATTTGTATTGTCTTGTGGCATCTGCGCCCAAAATAAAAGTCAGAAGAAAAAACCAGCTGGTCTTTTACAACCTTTAGATACTCTACCCACACCATGGCACACTTTGTCTTTGGACTTTATTACAGATCTACCTCCATGTAATGGATTCAAAACCATTCTAGTTATTGTAGATCTTTTTTCCAAGATGGCCCACTTTATTCCTTTAAAAGGATTACCTTCCGCTTCAATTTTGGCCAAGGAATTTCTCAAAAGCATTATTCGAATACATGGATTTCCTTCCATATTGATCTCTGACCGAGGTAGTCAGTTCATTTCGCATTTTTGGAAAAAATGTTGTCAATTGGTGCAAATCGACGTATGGTTATCAAGAAGTCACCATCCCCAAACCGATGGTCAGATGAAGAGGACCAACCAGACTCTTGAACAATACCTACGTTGTATGCTGCACCAAACCGAAAGTAATTGGAAGGATATTTTATGGATATCTGAATACGCATACAATAACTCAGTACATTCAGGAACCGGACAAAGCCGCTTTTATACCATACATGGACATCATCCTCGTACCTCAGAACTCGATTCGCCCCAGCACTTAGAAATGCCGGCAGTTACTCATCTGCACTCAACTATTACACAAGCCTTTAAGGAGGCAACAGAACATTTGAAACAAGCAAAAGAGAAATACAAGAAGAACGCTGATCAACACAGAAGTGAGACTCCACCATACCAGATTGGGGATCAAGTCTGGCTGGCTACAAAACACATACCTCTGAAAAGAACCCATACCTTTAATCCTAGATATTTGGGACCTTACATCATTAAGGCCATTATCAACCTGGTGGCCGTCAAATTAGAATTACCCTCTAATATGCGGATTCATCCTGTCTTTCATGTTTCACTTCTAAAACCAGTTCAACCCGGGACCAGATTAACCAAACCACCTGACCCCATCCTAATAGATGGAGAAACTGAATTCGAGGTAAAAAACATCCTGGACTCTAAAATGGTTAAATCTAGACTTTTTTATTTAATCGACTGCAAGGGTTACGGACTCAAGAAAGGTCATGGGAACCTAGCGACCACGTTCATGCTCCTCGGTTGGTGAAAAAATTCCATCGGAACTCCCCAGACAAACCAGGGCCAAGGGGAAGAACAGCTTTAGGAGGGGCCTTGGGGGGAGTGCTGTCATGATGCCTACCCCCGGGAATCTGGATCGAGTCCATCAGCCCCGGGAGCAGGCATCCAGATATTTATCAAAACCCCAACAGCCCCGGCAGGGGGCTGTTTGGGTTCAGTCCTGGTGCCTTAGGCGCCAGGCTCATAGACATTACTTACCTCATGCAGACCATGCTGCAACTGAATCCAAGCCAACGTGAGGCTTGGATGGGACTATTTTGTTACAGGGACTATTTTTTACTCGGGTGTGGTTCTGGGGAACTTCTTACCTGGAACTACTTTGGAGGCTATTTAAACCACGCCCGATCAGCAGCACACGCTTCGCGTTATTCTGCATTCTGCAGCGTAACGCTCACCGGGCCTGCACCTGCATCCAGTCTTCTGCCACGCCCACCTCATATCCGGAGCTCCTAGGAAAAGGGGAAAAGAAGGAGAAAAGTTTAGATAACGAACATCATTTTTATTCCTCACCTGATTCCGGACCCAGCACGTCTCAGAGCCTGGAAAGAACATTATTCCAACACGCGTCGCATCGCCAGCTGCAGCGCCGCGTTATACTCACCAGTCCACAGCATCTTTAAACTCGGCGCTCTCTCCATCTTTTTTGTCGTCAAACTCCAGCATCTGGGAAAAACCAAAGAAACAACAAGGTGAGCCCGGAAGCCGACAAATATCATCACTTACCATAGACTTACCTGATTTATCACCGGAGGCATTAACCTTTAACATGCCACTTCTTCATATGCCGCACCTATAAAGGGAGAGAACAACAACAAATTAAACTCAGGCAACTTTACCGGACAGTGTTGGGAAATACAGACTCTTACCCAAACGCCATCAGCTACCTCCAGGCAATATTCTTTTGGACCAAGTGCAATTCTAAAAAGGGAATGGAACAAGAGTGAACATCGGACATATTGAACACTTTTGAACTTTATAAGCCCCGGAGTCAATAGCCGGAACTCCTCCAGTACCTTCAAGCCAGTGAAGTAACTGGTATCTACGTGCCCCTGCATGCCAAGCAGGATGGAGAGCACATCATTTAAATACATAAGGTGAGCTTACTAAAAGGAAATATCAGAGCTGACCAGTGGGGAGATAGGGAGAAGCGAGGGGTCCTTGCTAAAATCCACGGGTGGCTAAATCCCTTTCTCCACTTGCAGGAGAATACTTCTTCGGGTCAAGCAGACAAAAGTAGGCGGGCCAGTCCAAACAGTTATCTCTGCACTACGCATCACGTTGGTGGAGAACGCAGCTGTTCGGGTCCGACCGACGCCCCTGTGGGAACCAGATGAGCATAACACACTTATCCTATTACATGCCTTTTCACAGTGCCAGACTAGCGGCAAGCTCAACGCAGTGATGTCATCAATGAGATTTGTGATGTCATCTTTGATGCCATGGGTGTTAGTCCTTGCAGTGCACACTGGTGGCGCGAGGTATGGTTGCTTAGCTTACCATAGCTGGTGAATTTCAGGGGGTTTTCGTTTTTACCTGTAACCACAACTTCCCTGTAACAACGTTTTTCCATTGAATTTCATAGGTTTTTGCTAGTGCAACTTAACCATAATGTCCCTTTAACAATGTTTTTTGTTAGCGAATTTCATAGGTTTTTAGTAGGGCACTGTAACCAGAACGTTGCTTTAGCATGGTGTTTTCAGTAAAGGCGATAGTTTTTTAGTAGTGTATCTTAACCATAACGTCCTTTTAACAATGTGTTTCCAGAGAGTACGGACTGGAAAGTACAAAGACCAGAACGTCACTATAATGTAGTAAGCACACTGAAGTTTGTCTACTAACTGCATAGATGCTGCAGTAAACAATAGTAGAGAAGCATAATGTGTCATTTGTTATGGAGCAATGGCAAGCACCTTAGAGTGGCTGGAAGAAAATTCCCCTCATGACGCAATGACTTACACTGCTAACCCCATTAGTACGCACAGTACTGTGAAGCGTACATTATGTAATATATATTGCTATATGTACAGCAAACACATTTTCTTTTCTGTGAGAGAACATATTGGAAAGGAAAGCAAGGCAGCACAAGCAGCAACCCTTCCACAACAACATACGGCCATAGCAAAGGAAAGAAACTCTGTGCATAGCAAAAAGGACAGGCTGGAAGCCAAAGTGGAAAAATTGGTGAACAATTGTGCCGTCTGAAAAGTTGCGTACAAGGGTGTATAATTGACTAAATGAAACAGTTCTAGCAGACCTGTAGGTGTACCCCTTCTTCATGTCAAAGGGCGCCATCCCCTCAAAATCTATGTGATGGGAGATGTTAAGAAGATACCTTAATGTCTTCCTCCCCTCACAACCAACTTGAGGAAATCCCCAATTCCCCGAAATAAGTACCCCTTCCCTTTGCTAATGGTATGTATGAATGTGTACAAGTAAACGTTAATAAGTGAAAAATTGTTGCGTGTATATGTAATATATTTCTTTTGTTGAAATGCCATTCTCACTCAGAGGCACAGTCCTCGTTGGAATGACCAAAATGAAGGAAAAGGTAGGCGACCTACGGACACTGAAGTTGCCCGGCCTATCCACAATGACAATAGAGGCATCCATACAACGCCAACATGCTCCGCATGTCTGCATGTTGTCCTCCACTTACGATGACGTGTGGGAGGGGACATTTGGTTGTTGTGCAAGTACAGACATGTGTATCTGTTCCTCTGTGTGCTGGTAACACTGCCACTTGGCAGCATATGAGAATGAATGTTAATTAGGTCACGGCACCCACCCACGGCCTACACATCTCACCTGCTATACCCTATAAACAGCCAGCATCTTCCAAAATGCTCAGCACACGTATGGCGCCCTATTATTCAGTATAGAAGTTGCAACGGTATGCACATGTGTCATGATACCTGCCCCTCGTGTCCCCAGCCCTCCAAGATGTCAGGCCATGATCACCTACATGGCCTTCAAGGGCCGCTTCATCCCTTCAAAGACCCACTTGGAGTCAGACTTGGCGCTTGTGGCACCAGGCTCACTCACTCCCATAGGATAACATTGGGGATTGGACTTGTAGTGCATTGATGGGGACAAGATGGATGCCCCCACATATTTCGTTTCCCAGAACTACATGTGCGGGCTAGTCTTTTGGGTGTGGTTCAGCCCAGAAGCACCTGGGATACCCAGAGACTATTTAAGCCACACACAGGCTGAGACACATGCTTTGCGTTTTCTGCACCTGCAGCGTGACATCGTGTTCGGATCGGTCTCCAGTAGGCCTGCATCTTTCTTCTGCGCTCAGCTCCTGCAAGAAAAAGAACACCGTTAGGAACAGCCTTACATTGCGGCGCTTCTGCCCATCAGTCATCGCTCCTTCTGTTCTGCGGGCATCTTCGGCGGTGTCATTCCCATCCCGGCACGCCGCTTCCTAAGGAAAAGGGAAAAGAACAGAAAAAAGGCATTAGTAAGCATTCTGCAAACCTTCGCTTAGTTTAAATACTGTACGAGCTTCAAATGCTTACCTGAATCCCAGCCGCTCTTGGGGAACTCTTTCTCTCGGAACTTCTCATCCATCTGCAAGAGGGAAAAGACACTCCAGGTTAGCGTGGAAACATCTAGAGGCGCTGTATACCGCGCTTACCCACCGCATTTGTTCTTCATAACTGGCATCCACGCTGAAAAGGTCGCGGCACCTAAAAGACACAGAAAAAGAACTCAGTTCAATGCAAATACAAAAGGGGTGCATCGCGCATCCCGCTCTCACCTTCAGCGCTACTCATCTCAGCAGCACACCGCCATCCCCGGACACCGGCCACATGTAAGGAAGGAAAGGAACAAAGTTAGAGAACTGTTCAAAAGACTCATTATACTTACCTGTCGGACTCTTGCCAGTGAAGTAACTAGGCAGCAACAAGCCCACATCAATCAAAGGCACAACTGTGCTGAAGGCAGGATGGAGAGCACACTATCCAAGAAAACAAGGTGAGCTGTGGATCAAAGGGAAGGGCTGGACCCCTGGGAAGAAGGGGTTCAAGCACACAGAGACAATAGGAAGTTAAACTCTACCAGTCCTGTGTTTCAGGCCCAGTCTCCAGTCCAATACCCTCCAGGGAAGGGTTTGAGGTCCTAAGAGGCCAGAACAGGCTGAGTGACATCCCCGTGGATACCAGGTGAGCATTGGAACATGTGAACAACGTATTCTGCCCAAAACACGTCCTGCAGACAGCAGTTCGGAAGGAGAGCAGTGGCAACGTCACCATGCGACCGCAACCACGTTGCACCAGGACCTTTATTTCGTTTACACAATCCGGACCCATGGACAGCGGCAAAGTACAGTGTGGAGGAACGTAGGGAGTGTTTTTTTCGGAAAGTACACGCTTACAAACACACCACAATGGGCCGTTGTACATGCATGTAGGATTTTGAACAATGTAGGCCTGTTTTCTGGGTGCAAGTTCTCCACAGCAGCCCTGCAGAAGGCCACATCCCAGAGCTGCACCGCAATCTGCAGCTTTTGAGAACACAGTAGCAGGCCACATAGGTTTGACATGTAGGTGATATTGGACCAAATGGGCTGTGCTACATTGCGTTTGCAAGTAATTGCAACCATGTCAGTCCGGCTCAGTGTGCACAGTAATGTAGAAAATGAAGAACGGCCCCTCCTGTGACCCACACACGCAGGTGTGAAAGTCCCCACTGTCCCAATGTCATGGGTAGCAAGCTGAAACCGGGAGTATGTGCACGTGTGTTTCCCCAAGGCGGGCGAGGGCCGTGCCCCAATACAGCAGAACCATTTCTTCTTCCCTTTCTACTGTCTTCTTTCCAGCACGCCGTCATTGAGTACTGTTAAAAAGTTCCACACGCATCCACCAATAACATCGAAGACCTCCCCATGTAACAGTATCAGTTCTGTACAACAGTTCTCAGCGTACACACCACGCCCAGAAATGTTATTGCGCAATCCCTCCGCCTCCACAGACCCATTTCCATTAATGCCATCCTGAAAGTCCCTGCATGTGGCTTTTGTGCTGCGTGCGGGCATGGGGGAATAAATTGCAACCAGGGTAGGGGGAGTTTGTTGTGAGGGGCAGCTCTGAAAAGAGCTTTTTTTTATTTGTAGATGCTTCTAGAGAAACACCTTTTTTTGTTTTTATTTTGTGTTTTTTTGTGCTCACATTATTACAGTAAACTCTTAAGAGCATTCTGTAGACAGGCAAACAAAACTGCATTACCAATTGTCGACAACAAAATGCCATTTCTACAACTGATGGGGTCATTGTTGCAGAAGAACATCCCACGAACTGACAAAAAAGTATACATGCTTCTGTTGATGAGACCCCTTCCGACCTCTAGCTGGCGACAGCAATCATTGGAATAGGTGCATAGTAATCTTGGTGGTATACATGAGAAAAACTATATTTATAAAGCAGTGGTCCTGTCTGGCGGAAAAGAAAAAGGCATAAATGAACACATTGTAGCTGGACTGACCTCCAGGAGACCCAGGAGGAGAGACTCAATTAGACCCAAGTCTCATGTAGTAACAGAAAAAATATACATTTTTATTTTCTAAAAAAATTGATAAAACACATATTAAACCTTTTTGACCCTTAATGCATATTGGGTCTTACTCAATAAAATACTATGCATACAAATTACTATGTTTACTCTGTGATAATTCATAGAATGCAGTGGCGAGGGAGTGCTGTATGTCAACTACGCTAACCTAGGGAGCATTAATAATATTATTGTCTAACAAGTCTACCTAGCAATATTTGTTACATGGCAACCATAGTTTCGACGGGACAAGTTCTTCTAACTGAGCTCCAGTTGATTCCCGTCTTCATCAGGACAATGCTATCCCTTGTATTTTCACCGTTTCATACAGGGTAGATTAAAAATACATAAAAAACATTACAATCAGTATAGGGTAAGTGAAATTGATCAACCCTGGAAAAGAAAAGAAAAAGAGTGAGAAAAAACAACCACATTAGGATTGGGTCCAATTGAGAACTACTAAACAGACGAGGTTGCTCCAGTCACAATAGTGTCCTCAAGCATTAGTGTCAAAATGGGAGAATAATCATAATTAATAACATATTCTCAACCAAAAGAAGCTGAACGGAACATTAAACAATTGCTTCCGATAACGTGTCAGCCCCGCGCTGAACAGACCACAACGTAGTTGGCCTGTGGAGACACAGAACAAGGACATTTTTTCAAGTGGGAACCGCGTCCCTTGAATGCCAGTGGTGAAGTGAAATAACCATATTGCATTCGGTTGACATATGCCTGAACCACAATTGGTCTTCAATTAAAAATCTTTCAGGACTCACCAAAATGTGAGTGCTCTAGGTCACCCTCCCATGGCTGGTTCACTGTCGGCCACCTGGAATGGATGCTTCCTTCTAGTTGGAAGATTATGTTGTCCTACCAGGTATAGAGTCCAAAAAGAACCCTTACTCTGCGCTGGATTAAAGGACATGTGTAACAGAGGATAGGTCAAAAGACCGTTAGGACCCCATTCATTGTGAGCTTAATTGAATATGCAGTATAATGACCACGCTCGTCTTCCAAGTTTTCATATAGTCAGACAATCATGAAAAAGAGCATGCCATCAACACCGGGATATCTTGTTATAAAAAAAAAAAACAGGAAAATCCATCCAATGCACGGCTGGTGTGTGCCATAACGTTTAGCACCTACCATCCGCCCATTAAAAAGGCCATCAGCAAACACTGGCCTTTGTTACAGTTAAATGATTGCAATTTGGATCTCCCCATGTATGCCCTTAAAAAAGGCAGGAACCTTAAAAATTGGCTATCTAAAGCGGACAGAGCCCAAGTGAAACAAAAGCCCAAGACCATCTCAGAAATGTGGGGCATGAATAAAATCTGTGGCCACTTTTCATGCGGCTGCTGCTGCCAATGTGCATCTACTTTGACAGGCAAGACGGTGATGATCAATAATAAACTGTGGTACCTTAGAGATCACACGACTTGTAATTCTAAGAATGTTATATATTACGTTACCTGCCCCTGCAACAAGACTTATGTAGGCAAGACATCCAGGCCGGTGAAACTTAGAATTACGGAACACAAGTCTAAGATAAGAACTAAAAGTGTTTCATCTCCCCTTGTATCCCACTTTCTTGACAACAATCACAGTTGTGATGAACTTACCTGGGGTGTTTTGGAATCAGTCAAAGGCGTTGATATGTACGCTACTGCAGCCAGACTCTCCACCCGTAAACAATGGTGGATCTATAACACTCAGAGTTTTTTAGTGGGTCTCAATCTCCAAGAAGAGTGGATTCTGGGCACTTGATGCATCATACATCCGCCTTTTTTGATTCACCATATGCCTGTATATATAATTCTGTATTAGGCTTTGGATTCATGGGTCATGGCAGCATGTTCAGGCAGAGCTGCCTTATTTAAACACTGGCAAATTTGCGTCCCTGCAATTTCTGGGGCTATAAATCTAAACAACTACCAGATGCCCTGTAGTTGACACAGGCATGCGAGGTGAGGTAGATTCACTGACCGGCCTGAGGGGCTTGGGCCGCTATTTTCCTGGCAGACAGAGTTATCAGAGGCTAGTCAGGTGACCTCCAGTACAACACACAGTTTGTAGTTTAGCCCCGTTTCCTTTTCCCTTTTTTTTCCTCTTTTTTTCCTTTTTTTTCTTTTCTTTTTTGATCGGTGCAGACCCTGATGGGAATGCCTGACATTTACTTCTTGACCTCGTTTAACGGTCCAGTGCATCCGCAATATGATACGCGAGGTGTTACACGCCCCAAGGCTCCATCTGCACCTGGCTGCATAAAAACACCTGCCTGTCATTAGGCTAGGCGGTGTTGAAAACCTGAGACGCGGGCCGAGGAGGAGGCGATTCCCAACGTTACCATGGTAAGCGTTTAGTTAATACGGAGTCTTGATAGGCTCCACATGGCAGGACCGGCCATGGGTCAGCTTAAGCAGCAGTTCACGCTAGTGATTGGAGACAGGGCTAGTCGTGCAGCCTCATACTGTAGCAGAATACATCTGCTGCTTTAAAAGTAGGCACTGTTTTCTTCAAACTATTTACCCTGACAGGAGCTACTGTGATGAACTTGCAAGTCGAATGCCCTCATTGCAGTACACGCTTGTTAGCTCATTATGAGCTGAGCTTAACTGGCTTTTCGACCTGCCATTTGACACACAGGTCCATCTACTAAATGCAGAGTGACAGTTCCTATCGGAGTTGAAATCTGGCGGGATACAACTTCCAAATAAGGGAAAGTTTTTACTCCATGAGGATGACAGTGAGCAATCCATGGGAGGGTGACTCTGAGCCCTAGCTCTCGGTGAGTCTTGGAGCAATAGTGGGTGGAGAACATGCCAGCAGTCTGCATAAATTCACACATGCTTCTCTTTATAACACACCTTCCGACCTCTGGCTGCGGACAAATTACACCGGCATGGGCCCATACTCCTCTTGGTGTTATGCATGAGAAAACAACCTTGGCAGAAGGAAAAATCTGCATCACTGCGTTCAGCAACCTCTTCAGGTGACGGATTAAAAGTCCACACAAGCTGTAACCCAAATGTAGACTTCCATAGTGCACCACGACATAGCCTACATTCGTGACGGAGGCCACATATCTGCAAAGGCGAACCATCCTGCCGCAACTGCAGTCGCCGTGGCAGCCCCAGAAAGTGTCCACTCCTTCCAACCTGAAATTACCAGCAACGCCTCTTTGCACACAACACCTGTGCATATGGCGCACAAAGGTATCATTGATCATAATCACTGTGCGTCTTTCCATCTCGACCAACTTCACGACACAGTATTGGGAAGAAATATTACTGCCCCTTCCGGTCAACCACACCCTAAACACCTAATTGCCTTTTTCCCACAATTCCATTTCCATGGCCACCATGCTCATAATGGCAGGATGTGGCACGTGCGCTTTCCCATCTACAGTGAGGGCCACGCCTCAGTAAAGTAGACACAATACTTCTTCCCTTTGCACTGGCATTTTTGTAGCACTCCCTCATTGGGTGCTGTCAAATTTTCAAACACGCATGCAGCAATCACATACAAAACCTCTGTATTGCACACTATCATTTCTGTACACCACTCCATATTTACTGTTAAACACTTTCAGTGCACGTTCCATTTAATTCCAAAGCCCCTCCACCAAAAACCTCTGATAAAGAATGATCGATTGCAGCATCCACAAAGATCCTGAGGCACACCCAGCACACCTTTGGCTATGCACACAACAGTGCAGCCCTTGCCCACACCACCCACAACTCTATGGATCCATGCATGTGACCAAGTGGGCAGCTAACATTATGCACTAATGTAACATACATAGCGGCACTTCTACCCAACTCCCCCACACCATAAAACACCCATTCATGAAAACGTGTCACAATTAGCAAAATCCACAAACATACCACAGCCTGCACCACCCTTACCCACTGCCATTCACAAAGTATTGTGTCACTGGCAACCTAAGCACAACATTTGGCCTACTTAAATAAATCTGCACACAGCAGAGTAACCAAGAACATATAAGCTGCACTTCAACCATACCCTCTTCCACACTCACAGTATATAAACACTGCACCCTGTGGCCACACTGAACAACTTCTCACTGCACCATCTCCTGCCGTACACCAAATACTGTAGCATGTTGCAACTATCACCACAACCATGGAATGCACAATACACGCAGCAATCACATACAAAACATCTGCATTGCACACTAACATTTCTGTACGCCACTCCATATTTACCGGTAAACACTCTCAGTGCACATTCCATTTAATTCCAAAGCCCATCCACCAAAAACATCTGCTAAAGAATGCACAATTCCAGCATCCACAAAGAACCTCAGGCGCACCCAGCAAACCTTTGGCCATGCACACAACAGTGCAGCCCTTGCCCACACCCACCACAACACTATGGATCCAGACATGCGACCATGTGGGCAGCTAACATTATACGCAAACGTAACACACGTAGTAGCACTTCTACCCAACTCCCCCACACCATGTGTTATACTGCTGAGGTGGGTGGGCGAACGGGTCCTCCGTCGCCTCCGTTGCTGGGCACACGGCCCCTCCTCACTGCAGGCGCACGAGCTCTCGGCAGCTGCCGGGCACACGCGACCACCGTTGGTTGCTGGGCTCGCAGGTCCGTCTGTCTTCACTGCGGGCTCTCCGGCCCACCGACACAGCTGGGCACACGGGCCCCCGTTGCTGCTGGGCACCCGGGCCCTCCACTACTGCTGCTGGGCACACAGGCCCTCCACCACTGCTGGGCACACGGGCCCTTCGCTACTGCTGGGCGCGCAGGCCCTGCACTACTGCTGGGCATACGGGCCCTTCATTACTGCTGGGCGCACGGGCCCTTCCCCACTGCTGGGCACACGGGCCCTTCACTACTGCTGAGCACACAGGCCTTTCACCACTGCTGGGCACACGGGCCCTTCACCACTGCTGCCAGCTGGCCGTACAGCTCCTGTTCCCATGGACATCTTTTGGCCATTTTCTCCACGGCGCGGGACGTTTCGCTTCGTCGCCAGTTGTTATACTGCTGAGGTGGGCCATTCACACGCACACTGAATGACAGACACGTGAGCCATTGCCTCTCCAACCTTCCCTTTATTCCTCCATGCTCTTACTGCCGTTTCCCTTCCCTTGCTCCTCCCCTTCCTCCTGCCTCCCGCTCCTTCCCATTAGTCCTGGGCTTCCCTCTTAAAGGGGCTCTGTCCTTTTCCCACTTACAACACCATGATACACCCATTCATGAAAACGTGTCACAATTAGCAGAATCCACAAACATACCACTGCCTGCACCAACCCTACCCACTCCCATTCACAAAGAATTGTGTCACTGGCAACCTACGCACAACATCTTCACAACATTGGGCCTACTTCAATAAATCTGCACACAGCAGAGTAACCAAGCACATATAAGCTGCACTTCAGCCATACCCTCTTCCATACTCACATTATATAAACACTGCATCCTGTGGCCACACTGCACAACTTCTCACTGCACCATCTCCTGCTGTACACCAAATACTATAGCATGTTGCAACTATCACCACAACCATGAAACACACAAGGCACGTTTTTCAACTCACTTGTGCTGCTGTAGCACGTCTACAATGTGCTCCACATCCATTCTCCAAAGATCACCACCCTGTGCCTGATGCACTGTCAAACCTGCATTGCTGCAGTGGGTGTGCTCCTTGCACACATTCCCCGCACCGTAATGCAACCATGCATGTCAGCATGTCACCAACTACCAATAAGCACATACGCACCACTGGCACCAGTACTCCTACCCATCCTCCGCACCGCAAAGGAGCTATACAGCATAAAATGCAACAGTTACCATAATCTACAAACATTACACTGTCTCCGGCACCCCTACGCCCTTTCATTCACATACTATGGTCTTACCCACATTCACGCAGAAAATATTGGTACTGCCAACCTAACCACAAAATGTTCACAACATTGCCCCTACTCTAAGCAGTCTGCACACAGCACACTATCCAAGCACATATAAGCTGCACTTCAACCATACCCTCTTCCATACTGACAGTACGCAAACACTGCACCCAGTGCCCACACTGCATGACTTTTCACTGCACCATCTCCAACGACACATGAAAAACATTACCATGTTTTAACAGTGACCTCATCTGCGAAACCAAACCGCCATGGCATCTCACTTCTGCTGCTCTATTGTGTCTAAAATGTGCTCCACAACCATTCTGTACAAGTCACCACCATCTAACTGATGCAGAGTCAACAATGCAATACTGCCGTGTGTGTGCTCAAGCCCTAGGCTCTTGAGTGCATCCTTGAACATACCCACAGCAACGTAATGCCACCATGCATGTCATCATGTCACCAACTATGACAATCCACATACACACGACTGCCACCAGCACTCCTACCCAACCTGTGCATCGCCATGGAGCTATGCAGCAATAAATTGCAACAGTTCCCATAATGTAGAAAGAAAACACTCTCTCCTGCACCCCTGTGCACTTTCATTCACATACCATGGGCGTACCCATTTTCATTCACAAAGTACTGTGTCAATGCCAACCTACCCACATACTGTTCTCAACATTGGCCCTACTCCAACCAATCTACACACACCACACTATGCAAGCACCACCCTCCACCTGATGCAGAGTCAGACATGCATTGCTGCTGTGGGTGTGCTGAAGCCCTAGGTTCTTGAGTGCATGCCCTACGGCCTACGGCCTTTGGCCATGCACTCAATAGTCTAATCCTTCAACAGACCCACCACTACTTCATGCACCTATGCATGCCACCATGTGTCCAACTACAGCAATCCATTTGCAGAGCACAGCCACCCACGCTCCCACCCAACCTATGTCATGTGCAATTCACTCCCCTTCAGAAATTCACCTGCCACCACTCACCATGGAAAGACGTTGCTGCAAACAGGTTGCGGCACAAACTATCAGGCCGTTACGACAGCTGCCTTCAATCACCACACAAAGTAGTCGCCTGTCTAGGTACCCACGAAGTGGCTCAATACGCACAAATACTGCAGGAACTCCTCCATCTTCTTCCACCTATTTACATATTCCCTTCTTGCCGCCAACACATGGCGTATGGTATATTTTCCAGACCCTTATGCCGGCACACTGTCCTCCGATACACCATGGCGGCGTTAGCCTAAAAATGTTGACGCACAGCACACTTCCCTCCAGCCAACCACCGGGCGCGTCCAAAGTTCTCCGACAGCAAACCGTTCCGCAAGCCAATGACACTTCTGTCCACGGAGGGAACAGGGAAATGGCTTCACGGAGCGGACCCAGACATCACTAATTTTTAGAGACGTACATTTCAATTGTTTGCAACAAACGTTCTGATCCGATTCCCAGCAAACTCACAAGAGCACGCTTTCTGACCCAAGCCCCCGGGCTGTAGCCGTGCGCAAAGTTTTTGCCCATTCAGTCTATGGAAATAAAAATGTTTGGGATCCCCCTATAACTTTGCCCCCCGCACAAAACTTCACCCAACTTGGCGAAAATATTCAGACCCGGCATATACTTTTTTTGCAAAGTTTGGTGAGGATTCCACCAGGGTGAGCGAAGTTATAAGCCGCCGAAAAAGTGGTCTTCCTATGAGTTTAGCAACTTAACCATAACTACACGGCTGCTAGCACGGGCTGTGTAATATACATTACGTTTCGTAATGCTATACAGTGGAAAGACACAGCCACAACCTGTAAAGAGAGGGTTGAGTTAACACATAAATGGCATTAGGCAATTGTTTGCAGTCGTTCCCTAACTTTCAAGTTCAACCCTATGAAGAGTGGAGTCTTGTGCTCAACAGTACAGTTGTGCGTAAAAATACACAATCGCGCAGCTGAAGCAAAGGTCTTCTTGGGGCGGCTGTTATTTGAATAGGCAATGCCCTTTGCGGCAAAGCTGTGTTAAAATGGCAAGAATAGCTAGTGAGCGAAGGCTAACCCAGACAAGTCTGAATACCTTTAAGGGATACTTGTAAGTAAAAGGGATCGGTTGTGCCCGGAGGCCACGGTAAGTGCTGCAAGTACTCACCGACCCTTGGCACAGTCTAGATTAAACTTTGCCAGTTTAGTTGAGGTCACTAGAAGGTTTGAGTCCTACAGTTTCGCGGCCCTCTGGATTTTAGCGGCTGTGATGGAGAAAAATCGTCCATTACGGGACAGTTGCCTTTTCTGAGCTTCTGAAGGAGGTATGAGGAAAATTTTGGTGCAACAGGCTTCAGGGCACAGGAGAGCAGAACAGCAAGGAATCTATAGCGACCGTCACCACCAGGTAGTGACGCATGGATCGTGGATGCAGGCAGTGTTACGCACCCTCCTAATTCGGGACCCAGAGGAGCTAGGCCTGCATAATTTGGCAGGAGAATGCACAGGACCACAAGCAAGCGATGTCCGAAGTCTCGGGTTCACACTCGTGATGGCGGTGAAGCTGCGGATTAACCTGAGGGAGAGCTGGACAGTTCTCTAATCGGCCCAGGAACACTTCCGCAAGGGCTTGTTCAGTGGATATTCAGGGGGCGCCGAGAGCAGTTGTTCCCCTACTCCAAAGGAGCGAAGCGCCTTGGCAGGCCTTCTTGATCGAAGAAGAAAGCAAGGGTCTGACTGGACAGTTGAGGGCGAAGGGTGCAGAAACCTTCCAAAGTGTCTCCGGCGGGTTCACAAATCTGTTTCTTTGTGCAGGAAAATTAGCTCCTTCTTTGGTTCGGTGAGAACTCAGGTGATCGACCTGGAATGGATGCAGAGCCCCTTCTCTTATCCAAGATTAGCTTTGTGCCAAAATCAAGGACTTCCAATCAAAGATCTGCTCTCTTGCAGGCATCGCAGACGTGGACCAATCACGGTCCACAGTGGTTTCAGTCATTCAGGCACTCCAGACATCCTGGCGCCAGTAGTGTGGATGGAGACCAGAGAGTCCCGGCCAGCTTCCTGAGCACACACACGTGACAGGCAGAAGCCTGCGAAAGAGATCGGTTTTCACAGGAGGCTGCATGCCCAAATAAGGAAATCCCGGGTTACTTGACCTGGGTGAAAGCAAGGGAAGAAATGGCCATGGGATAGAACAAAAGACTTGTGGCTCTGCCATTTTCGATCCAGGTCAAAATCTTGAGCCAAACGCGGTAAACACGGTTTGACTCAGTAAAAAGAATAAAAACATTCTGAAAAGTAACTGCTGCCACCAGTTCGTGCCAGGCGCAACAGTGCAATCACCAAAACAACCTTTGAGGGGTCTAGGTCCATAAAACAAAAAGGGACCCTAAAGCACGGTACTGGAAGGTACATTATTCACTGTTAAAAAGTTAGCAAGAAATGGCAAGAGAGTCAAAGACTAGGGGAAACAATTTCCCAGTACTGACAGTCTGAAGGTCGTGTCAGTTTCCACTTAACAAGTGAGCAAAAGCCCAGGGGAGTTCAGCAGAAGGCTGGGCTCCACTGGAAAAAGCCAGGATAGGAAAGCCAAACAAAGACAAAAAGTTTGGGGGCCATAAATGAAGGAAAAATTGCACCTAAATGAAATCTTTCCTAACACTCGCCCCTCCCAGACTAAGGACAGGGGGAACTAATCCACCCCTGGATAGGCCTCATGTTCAGGTCAGTTAAACATTCTGGACAACCCATCAACATTGCTATGTTGGACACATGGCTGGTGCTCAATGGTGAAGTCAAACCCTTGCAGGCCTATGGTCCACCTGAGCAACTTTGGATTCTCTCCCTTCATGTTCATCAGCCACTTTAAGGGCTTATGGTCAGTTTGCACAGTGAAGTGGGTCCCATAGAGGTAGGGCCTCAGTGTCCTTAGGGCTCACTAGACAGATAAACATTCTTTCTCTACTGTGGACCACCTGAGCTCTCTGTCCTTAAGCTTGCGACTAATGAATCCAACCGGGTGTTCCTTGCCTTTCTTGTCTATCTGTGATAGTACAGCACCTATCCCAGTGTCAGAGGCATCTGTCGGCACAATAAAAGCATGTTTGTAGTCAAGGGCCCTGAGGACAGGGGCCTGGAACAGGGAGACTTTTAAGCCATTGAAGGCCTTCTCACACTCCTCAGACCAAAATACCTTCTTACTTTCTTAGGCTTCTTTGGAGTGGTGAGAGTCATCAGAGGGGCAGCTATGGTGCCATAGTCTGCAATGAAATTTCAGTAGTACCTAGTGAGTCCTAAGAAGCCTCTCACTTGGGTTTGGGTAGAGGGGTAGGCCAGTCGTGTACTGCTTGTACTGTACTGGGTACAGACTGAATCCTCCCTCCACATACTTCATGCCCAAGGTAGACCACAGATCCTTGACCAATCTGGCACTCGCTGGTCTTTATGGCCAAGTGGGTCTTCTGAAGAGCCTGTTACACAATTCTAAGGTGTTCCACATGTTCCTCCCAGGTGGCACTGACGACTGCTATATCATCTAGATATGCTAAGGAGAATGCATCCATCCCATTTAAAACATGGATCACAAGCCTCTGAAAAGTGGCACATGCATTTTCCAACCTAAAAGGGCATTACCCGGAACTGGTAAAGGCCTTCTGGAGTTGAGAGTGCTGTCTTCTCCTTGGCATGCTCTGCTAGGGATATTTGCCAATAGCATGCATTGAGGTGAAATGTGCTGAGGTACTTGTAGGCACCTAAGTTATCCATGAGCTCATCAGTTCTAGGTACGGGGTGAGCATCTGTCCTGGTGACAGCATTCACAGTCCATCAATCCACACAGAACCTAAATTCAGAGGCACCAGCCTTTGGCACTAAGACCACTGGACTGGACCAGGGACTACTGGAGGGCTCAATCGCCCCAAGATCTAACATCTTGTTGACCTCTGCCTTGAAATAGGATCTGATCTTATCTGACATTCTGTATCCCTTACTTTTGGTAGGTACACTATCATCAGTGTCAATCTAATGTTTGCACCAAGGTGTCAAACCTGGAATCACTGAGAACAAGGAGGAGAACTGCCTCAGAAAAGTTCTTACTTGCAGTTGTTGGTCAGAAGTCAGGTGAGAGGCCACATGGATACCCTTAATGGAGCGATCTGAAGGACCATTCTGGAATAAGTCAGGGAGAGGTTCTGATTCCTCCTCTTCCATGTGAGATGCAAGTAGCAGTGCAGCTATTTCAACCCTAGGGATGAAAGCCTTCAGCCTATTTATGTTAAACACTTTTGGGGCCTGTCCAGGCCTTCAATGGCCCACCAAATAGTTGACCTCACCCAGCTGCTCCACAACATTATAAGGACCTGGCCATTTATCCTGTAGGGATCAAGGCCTTATGGGATTCATGATCAGGACTTCTTAACCTGGGGTAAACTGAACAAGTAAAGCTTTCTGGTCATACCAATGTTTGGCCAATGCCTGGCCAGCATTCAACTTGCCACTGGCCTGTGCCATCAGCAGGACCATCATTTTCCTTAAATCCAGCAGATAGTCTACTACATTGGTAGTGTCAAGAGGCGTGGGGAGCTGCCACCCTTTCTTGACTATGGCTAGTGGTCCCCTTACAGGGTGGCCAAAATGAAGCTCAGAGGGGCTAAAGCCAACCCCCTCTTGAGGTACCTCTCTGTAGGCAAACAGTAAGCAAGGTAACAGGAGATCCCATGTTCTCCTTTGGGGTTCTTCCAGAGCCCCAATCATGCTTTTGAAAGTTCTATTAAACCTCTCTACTGAGCCATTTGTTTGTGGAAGATAAATCAATGAAAACGTATAAGCGACCCCACACTCCTTCCACATGGCTTTCATATGATTGGACATAAAGCTGCTGCCTCTGTCAGACACAACTTATTTAGGGAAGCCAAACTTAGTAAATATGCCAAGTAAAGCTTTAGCAACTGACTTAGCAGTCACTGTTTTTAATGGGATGGCTTCAGGATATCTGGTGGCATGGTCGACCAGCATCACGATAAACCGATTGCCAGAGGATGTCTGAGGGTCAAAGGGACCAACAATGTCAATCCCTACCCTCTGAAATGGCACTCCCACAACGGGGAGTGGCACCAATGGAGCCTGGATTGTTGCACCACTTTTTCCATTGATCTGGCAAGTGGCACAACTCTTGCAGTGGCCTTCTACTTGCACCCCCTTCTTGGGCCAGTAAAAGTGCATGGATAACCTTTGCTTGGTTCTCTTGATCCCAAGGTGACCAGCAAGGGGGACTTCATGCGCCAATTGCAGGAGGAAGGGTCTTACTTCAAGGGGGACCACCAACCTCCTATGGTCTCCTTCAGTAGACTCTGTGGGCTTACTGTACAGGAGCCCACCTTCCCAATAAATGATATGCTTCCCAGGAGGTTCACCCTCAAGCTGGGAGCAGGCCTGTCTCCTTAAGCCTTCCAAAGATGAGCACTCACGTTGGCCCTTACTGAACTCTTCCCTATCAGGACCACCTTCAACCAGTAAATCTTGGAGTTCAGATGGTCATGGGTTGAGTATTTCAAGCAGCACCTCTTCCTTGTCAGATTAGGGTGCTTGTCCAACTACCTCCACCTCAGTGGTGGGTGAGTTTGGGGGAATATTATCTTTCCCTCTTTTTGATTTTCTTACTCCCTTAGCCTTGGGTTTCCCCTTTGGCTTTGGATCAGCCTTGGATTGGCTCAGAGCAGCTCTTGTTTGCGACCTTGTGTATGGTCTCTCTGCTGTATCCACCAAAACACCTAAGTCTCTGAAGTCATTACCCTGCAGGACCTTTCCAGGGACTTGCCTCTGTATGCTCACAGGAATCCTCACTACTGTACTGTTGATAGTCAGATTTACAGGCATTACTGGGAACTAGAGGGCGGGGGGCATCAGCTAACTTGGTGGGCATCAGGGGAGCTCTGGCAAGCTCCTCCTGGTTGACCAGTGTGGCAGCCACCACAGTTCTGCTGGCTCCACTATCCCTTAGGGCAGGAGTGTCTACTCCATTGATCTGCAAACTGTCTTTAAAGTAGTGCTTGTTGTTGTCAGTTGTCAGTTAAACTAAGACTACCTCAGACTCTATCCCATTATTGAAGGAAGGAGAAGGATGCCCCTGTGATAATTTCTTCCTCCTCAGGGGAAGGCCAGACTCGCAGAGTGGACACCCAAGGTTTTGACCTTACATCTGGAGTCACCCGTCACATGGTCACTTGCTCCACAAGCCACACAAGATCCACTAGGTCTGTGTACATGGGGAGGCCTACGGTAACCTGAGCTATGCTTGGGAGGGTTACTCCCACTACTCTGACTGTTCTCAGGTGACTTTCCCTTTTTAAACTTTTTGTGGCTCTTTTGAGAGGAAGATTTTCAGATCCCCCACCCTTATTATCTTTGTGCTTTTCCCCCTCCTCCTGCTTACCAGAAGCAGGCCTGTCCTTATGGGACACTCTGTGTGACACCCATAAGTCTGCTGCAATGGCTAGCTTCTTAGGATCTATCTCCTTAGACTCAGCCAAGTGCTGCTTAAGCTTAAGTGAACAAGAAGCAAAAATATGTTCAAGCATGACTAAATACATCATGCCCTCAAAGGTGATGACCTTGTACTCTTCCACCCAACCAGTCAAGTTTTTAAAAGAATCAGCAACATACGAAACCCAAGTATTACCTTCTTTCTTTTTGTATTCTCTAAAACGTTTCAAGTATTGGGCAGGAGTCTTCCCAAACTTTAAAACCAGAGTTTGCTTCAATTTTGCAAAGTCTTTTCTATCAGCATTTGACATATCCATAATAGCACTGCAGCCAGAATGGGGTAGTCGACTGAGCAACCATGCAATTTTATCAGTACCCACTACTTCTTGTACCTCACATACATTTTCAAATGCAGTCAACTAGTCATTCTTGTCATCATATACACTAAGCAGATATTTCGGAAATCTTGGATGAGAGGTGGGGCCAGATCCATTACCAGACCCTCTAGTGGAACCATTGATGCCTTGCAATCTAGCAAGCTGCAACTGGTGGTATCTGTCCTTCTGCTTGTCTGACCTCTCCAAATCCAGCTTAGCCATGTGAAATTCAAGCTCCTTCTTCTTAAGCAGCAGCTCTTGCTTCTTGAATTACAGCAAGGCCTCAGCCGCAGAGCCGGTCAGTGGAAAAGAGGACGCATCTTCATCATCATCATCATCATTGCTTCCCTCTACAGTAGCATTAGTTAGTAAATTACTGGTACTTGGGATAGCCCCAGTACCTTCTCCACTGTAATAGGAGGGCAAAGCCAGAATCCGCATTTCTCTCCAATATGTGATCATTTGGATAATTTCAGATTTAGTACCAGTGGCCAACAGGAACCTTTCGGTACAAATCATTCTCAGTGTCTCAGATCTATAGGCACTCAAAGCAATGTCCGTAATTGTTTCCATATTATAAGTAAAGGCAGGTGGCTTACAGCTAACTTTAACCTAAGAACACTGTGTCTCTCGTGTAAGTGTAACCTGGGCACCTTACCAGTGTTCAACACTGGGTACCTCCGATCTTATCCCACTGCCGTACACCAATTTGTTAAGATGGATTTCTAAACTCTGACCTGGTGGGCAGAGGTTTAGGAGGCCACCCTCGGTTTAGTGAAACAGGGGAACCTTCTGGACAAGCCAGACCAATCTAGGTGCTTGGCAGGCGGTCAAGACTAAGGGCCTCATTATGACCCAGGAGTTAAGGGGTTAACGGCGCCGTAAAAGGTGTCAGCGCCGTTAAACCCTTAACGCCTGATTACGAGGTCCCTTTGCGGGTTGCACTTTAATGCCTTCTTTTAGCAGGTGTTAAAAAACCAACCCGCAAAGGGACCTAGGAGCTAATTACGGCACCGTAATTTACGGTGCCTCAATTAGCGCCTTCCCCATTCCCATTGAGCCCTATGGTGCAAAAATGGGAATGGGGAAGGGCCATGGTGGCATGGGGAATTACCGCCCCGCAAACCTCGGAATGGGGTGGTAATTCCCCATTCCACCATGGCGGAGTCGGTAAGTTACCGGCATGGACCATGGTGCTATTAGCACCATGGTCCAACGCCTGGGTCGTAATGAGGCCCAAAGTCTCAGGATGGGTAAAAGTGATCGGAAGACACAATGAGCCCACACAGCAACGAACCACAAATTACTCTTAGACAAGTTTATATGAAAAATATCTATACATTTATTGTCGGCTGGACCAAATAGGCACAGGTAAACTTTAGCAATGAGAAAACAGTTAGCACATCAATCCTTAAACTATACAATATATGTACATATGTGCGTTTCCTAACGCTATACAGTGGAAAAACACAGCCACAATCTGTAAAGAGAGGGTTCAGTCAACACATAAATGGCATCAGGCAATTCTTCGCAATCATTCCCTAACATTCGAGGTCAACCCTAAAAAAGAGTGGGCCTTGTGCTCAACAGTACAGTTGTGCGTAAACACCCACAATCACATGGGATAAGCAAAAAGGGGATCTTCTTGGGAGGGTTTTAGCAAGTCAGGAAGGGACTTAAGGCGATGAAGAATTGGTTCCCCCTATTTCAGTAGGCCCTGCCTTTCACGGCAAGGCAGTGTTCAAATGGTGAGAATAGCTGGAGAGCGCAGGCTAACCCAGCCAAGTTCGAATACCTTAAAGGGATACTTGTGAGTAAAAGGGATCGGTTGTGCCAGGGGGACGCCGGTAAGTGATGCAAGTACTCACTGATCCTCGGCTCAGTCCAGACCAAACTTCGCCAGTTTAGTTGAGATCACTTTTAGGTTCGAGTCATGCAGTTTTGCAGTGCTCTGGCTCTCAGCAGCTGCAGTGGAGAACGATCGTCCGTGATGGGACAGTTGCCTTTTCTCAGCTTCCGAAGGGGGTATGAAGAAACTTCTGGTGCAGCAGGAATCAGGACACAGGAGAATAGAACAGCAAGGGATCTATAAGGACCATCACCAACAGGTAGTGGCGCAGGGATCGTGGATGTGGGCAGCATTACACACTCTCCTAATTCGGGACCCAGAGGAGCTAGGCTTGCGAAAATTTGGTGGGAGAATGCACAGGACCACAAGCAAGCGATGTCCCTAGTCTCGGGTTTGCACTTGAGATGGTGGTGAAGCTGTGGATTACCCTGAGGTAGAGCTGGACAATTCAATGGTTGGCACAGAAACACTTCCGAAGGGGCTTGTTCGATGGGAAAGCAGAGGGCGCCGAGAATAGTTGTTCCCCCTACTCCAAAGGGGTGCATCACCTTGGCCCCCCTTCTTGATCAAAGAATAATGCAGGGGTCAGACGGGACAGTAGAGGGAGAAGGGTGCCAAAACCTTCCAAAACCTTCCAAACCCTTCCAAAGCATCTCTGGCAGGTTCATAAGTCTGTTCCTTTGTGCAGTTCGGTGAGAACTCAGGTGATCGACCTGGAATGGATGCAGAGCCCCTTCACTTATCCAAGATCAGCTCTGCGCCAAAATCAAGGATTTCCAATCGAAGATCTGCTCTCTTGCAGGCATCCCAGACGTGGACCAATCACGGTCCACAGTAGTCTCAGTCATTCAGGCACTCCAGACATCCTGGCACCAGTAGTGTGAATTGGGACCAGACAGTCCCAGCCCTCTTCCTGGGCACACATACGTGACAGGCAGAAGTGTGCGAAAGAGATTGTCTTTTGCGGGAGGCTGCATGCCCGAATAAGGAAAACCCGGGTTACTCGACCTGGGTGAAGGCAATGGCCAGGGGACAGAACAAAAGACTTTGTGGCTCAGCCATTTTCAGACCTGGTCACACTCTTGAGCCAAACGCTGTAAAAAGAATAAAACATTATGAAAAGTAACTGCTGCCACCAGTTCGTCCCAGGCACAATCATACAATCACCAAAAAATCCTTTGAAGGTGTCTAGGGCCATAAAACAAAAAGGGACCCCAGCGCATGGTACTGGAAGGTACATTGTTCACTGTTAAAAAGTTACCAAGAAATAGCAACAGAGTCAAAGACTATTGGAACCTTCGTTTCCCAGTACTGACAGTCTGAGTGGCGTGTCAGTTTCCCCATAACAAGGGCGCAAAAGCCCAGAGGAGCTCAGCTAAAAGCTGGGCTCCACTGGAAAAAGTCAGGATAGGAAAGCCAAACAAAAACAAACAGTTTGGGGGAGTACATTAATGGAGGGAAAATTGCACCTAAATGAAATCTTTGCAATCACTGGACAAAGCACAAGAAGAATGGATAAGTACACCGCTCAGTAAATATCCAGCTGAAATATTATACCATTAAACATAGGCACTAAGAAATAATATGAGCATAATGACTAAATACTAGGTATATTATTAAACCTGAACTTTACCTATCTAGCAACATTATCCTATTTTAACTATTACCATTTCAAGAATAGACCTAATAATAAATAAATCTGATGAACTGCAATTGCACATCAACACAACCTTGCACACTACATTTACAATTAGAACTAGCTGCTGAATAATACATTGTCTAATATTTGTCCATGAAAATCTGGCACATTTTTAAAGTGTCCACAAGTGTGGTAAAACAAAACGTTTTCCTAAATGGGTAAACTGATCCCAGGTCTAAGTCTTTCAAGACTTCATTGTTGCAATTTCCCCATGTACCTCTACAGCCAATAATGAAGCCATGGAATTTAACAGTTACATTTAGTATGTTTTTTTAAATCACATTTTCAAGTTCTGAGTAATAATTGATGTTTCGCTAATATATGATATTTTCAAAATCTAATGGATACATCTACAACTAATGCTGTTCTATTATTTGTGAAAATGACATCAGGTTTTCTTAGTTACCCAGCTGTGTTGTTAAGGTGAGGCTCTCTATAAGCAAGCCATCCACATTTGGCCCGGACAATTTATGCCATTTAATTCGGATATCTTTTGTTTTTGGACATGCTCTGAAATGTGGGAAATGGTTTCCCATACATGTTTTTTTTTTACAGTTATCTTTTTATTGAAGTCTCGATGAACAAAACAGTCAAACAGCAACCACATGACTTCCAAATACAGGCATCGAAAACGTATTTTCAATACAATATAGACCACCTAAATAATGATGATAAAGCATATAAAGCAGTAATAACATAATAACAAAGTAACATAAACAGCTCGTCTCGCCAATATCTCCGTTTTTCATGTGTCTTGAGCAGTGCTTCAATTGTGTCATCTCCTATTGAATATCGCCCCCAGAGTCATTTTCTCAGTCTTGAAATAGGTGTTTCAACGTTTAAAGCTGAAAAAACATGTGTACCGTGTCCTGCGTACATTCACGAAAGGGGGCCCAGGTTCGAGTAAAGCGAGGCATAGCCCCGTAACACTATTCCCCATATTTTGACCCACCAATATGACATAATTGGCACGCCAGTTGTTTTCCAAGATCGTGCCCGGTTCAACGTAGCTGCCAACAATAGCTGTGCAATAGGTTCTGCCCTGGGGCAAGTTGCAGAAAAGGACCCATCTTCCGGGACGTCTCCCAATAACATAGTAAGAGGGCACGTAGGAAGCAGGCTCCCAGTGATCTCTTTTATCCTCGACTGAATTTCTTGCCAGTATGTTTGAATTAAGGGACATCGGCACCACATGGGCGCAAGGTCCTCCAGTTGTCCACACCGATGCCAACAGCGATCTAAGTATTCAGGTAGGATCCTGTGTAATCGTTGCGGGTCATGTACCAACTGTAGCATATTTTCGAGACACATTCCTTGAACAGTGTACATATCAAGCTGTTCAGCATAGCTCTCAACCATTTGTGTTGCAAAGGCGGGTGAAACCACCCGATTTTGTTTTTGGCGGGTGAGACGCCCATTGGAATGCATGGGCGTGCAGGAGGCTTTGCGGGTGAGTCAGCCCTTTAAAAGGCGGGTGACACCCGCCAAAAGCGTGTGAGTTGAGAGCTATGTGTTCTGATCTCAGTCCCTAGTTCCCTTTTCCAGTGTATCATATACAGGAGCTTATCCAATTCCAAGGCCTTTTCTAGAATACAGTAACAACTGGAGATTTTCTGCAGGGCCCGACCCTCTGAAACCTGGAGTTCGAGCCCTGTAAGGTGTGTGTGTGTGTGTCTGCTTGAATCACTCGTCTATTGGGGACCCAATGTTTAATTTGCCAATATCGGAAGCGGTCAGTTTCCGGCAAGGAGAACTTCTCTTTGCATTCAATAAATGTGAGGGGATGGCCTTCCCCATACAAGTCCCTAAGCCTTGGGCTTCTGGATACTTCCCACTGTACAAAGGTCCTGCTCGCCATGCCGGGGGAGAATTCTGGGTTTTGTAATACTGGTTATAGGGGACCAAGGTACTTTTTAATCTCCAGTTGTCTAGAGGCCTTATCGCAAACAATAGGGGTAGTTCGGGTGGATTCCAACAAGAGGACCCTGACTGATTTTGGTAGAAAAGGCAAGTGTGCTAAAGAAGAGTGAGAGCAGCCCTGCTCTACTATCTTCCACTTCTGGTTCCTTTCTTCTAGATCCCACTCTAGCATTGGCGCAATCTGCGCTGCATGAAAATACCTTTGCACAGACATGACTCCTATTCCTCCCATCCCTTTCGATCTCAGGAGTATATGGCGTGGGATTCTAGGGGCCTTCTTTTTCCAAATAAAATGCACTATTACCTTATGTAACTCTGTAAGATCTTTCTCAGGGATAAGGACTGGTAATGCCTCGAACACAAACAGGAGTCTCGGGAGTATTGTCATTTTGATGGCACTGAGCCTGGCCAGCCATGGCATTTCTTGCATTTCCCATCTTTTTGGAGTGGCTTTAGTCTCGCTGCAAAGAGCAGGGATGTTGGCCCCGAAAAGAGTGTTATATGTTTGTGTAATGTGTACCCCCCAGCATGTGATCTTATTGTCTGCCCATCGAAAAGGGAAAGCCAATGGCAATGCTTGGCAAGTTTCAGGTGTTTCTTTGACTGTCAGGCCCACTGACTTTCGATGATTAATGCGTAAACCTGACATTGCGTGAAATCGCTCCAAGAGCTCTAGTAAAGGTTGGATCGACAGCATAGGTTTCTGAAGGAAGCAAATTATTTCATCTGCGCATAACGCCACTTTGTGTGTATTCCCGTCATGTGTGGGCTACTCCAAATCATTTGTGCTAAGGAAATGCAAAAATCAAAGGGTCAAAGGACAATCTTGTCTTGTGCCCCTACCCAGGTGAGGTGATGGTGTTTTGCCAATATTTACCTTAATTATAGTAGTTGGGATTTGGAAATTAGCTAATATTAATTTGGTAAAACTAAGTCCCAAACCATATGCAGGCAATACTGGCTGTAGAAAGTCCCAAGACAAACTGTTAAAGGCTCGATGAGCATCTAGCGAAAGAAGTGATAAGCCCTCAGAGAATATGGGGGCCAATGCCACTAAGTCAACCACCTGCCAAATATTATCATGGGCTTCCTTGTTTTTGATAACTCCCTCCTGCTCTTCATTAATGAGGTGCAGAAGGATCTGTCCCAGAATTGTGGCTAAGATTTTACTATACATTTTTGGATCAGTATTCAGGAGGGCTATGGGACGATTGGAGGTGCAGTTTTCTGGGTCTTTACCCAGTTTCAGGAGTAACGTGGTTAAAGATTCCGTCATACAATCAGTGACTTTCCCAGATCCGGAGAAGGAATTGAATAAAGTAGTGAGATATGGGAATAAATGGCCCGCAAATGCCTTTTAGAATCTGTTAGTGATCACGTCCGGGCCTGGAGCCTTACCTGCCGGGAGCGAGTGTATAGCCTGGGCTACTTCTTGAACAGAGATAGGACCCTCTATATTTTCTTTCATGATGTCAGAAATTCGAGGGGGCTGTGCCTGTGTAACAAAGTCCCTAATGTGAGAAACCAAAGGGTGTCTCACCCGCTAGTCCTCAGGGACTTGTCATCAAGGTGGCCAGGACACGGCCATCGCTTTTGGATCCAGTTCCTGGGGGTGGAGCAGTGTGAGAGTATCACATGCGTGAGGGGTCTTGGGGGCTTGGGGGTGAGGCAACGGATGGTGAGATGCAGTATTCCCCCCTTTCCTGTGACCCATCCTATTTTCTAGGATCCTCCAACATCCCAACTTCTTCCCCCCTTTTTCACACAAACACTAGGCAGAGAAAGAGGGCGACTGAGAGTAAAGAGGATAACCCTTACATATCTCATTGGACATATCCCGCTAATCGGGTCAGGCAAAATCAGGCAATTTATTTTAAGTTCATACATCTGATACCAGCTAGCTCTCGCCACACAGATAAAAGGCAGAACATAGAGACACACTCTGAGCAAGGTGGAACACGAGCAAGAGCAGAAATTCTGGTGCGAAGGCAAACTTACTGGAGCAGTGCGACGGACAGAGGGACGAGAGCAAAGGGTAGAGAACCCCAGGAATTCCCTGCAGGAGGTCGTTGCCTCCAAAAGGCTGTGAAAGACACATGGAGAAGGCCAAATACCAGACAAGAAGAATGCATTGTGTTTCAAGGATGCCAGTGATCCTCCCGGGTGAACAGTAGAGTTGGGGATGCGAGGCCAAGCCTGTGGTATTAACCTTGACTCGTGAATTAAAACTGCATAGACAAGAAAGGAATGCACACAGCTGGTGAGTTGGCGAGCGACATGAAAGACCGGTGTGTGTTAAGGAAAGATTGAAGTTGCAACGGTATATTGCACAATTGAAGGCTGCACGCGTGTGAATGAGACACGAAGGAAGGCAGACCTGTGGTGAACTTTGAATTACTGATAGCTGTGAAACCAGCGATACTGAGTAGCGGAGTGGCCCGGCGAAAGTCTCTGTGTAAGGTGATTTCTTTTTGTTATGAAGCGATAAAGTGAATGAACTATAAAAAGCAAAGTGATCATAATTAACCCACAGAAAAGGCGGGAAGTAAAAAGGTGAATGTTGAACTTTTGTGCTTATGACATTGAACTACCCAGATCAAGAGACAGTGGGGCAAATAACACAAGAGTGTGACCTAAAGGGAAAGTCGAAGTGGTCCTGCGGAGGCCTATAGTAAAAGACACGCACATTCGAAAAAAGTCTTCGACATCAGAAAAAGGTCAGAGCCCGACTGAGAGAGTCCAGAAGTGTGATAAGTTAGGGGAAGGGAACCCGTAAAGGATGTTAATTAAACTTGGGGAAGGGAACTCTTGCAAGTGCTGTGTTTGTACGGTCCGAGCCCGACTGCGGGAGACCTACATGAATTTATTGCTTTGAGAAATCGGAGGCCGATCGAGGGAGACCTGCATGAACTTTTTTTTAACCGTGTTTTGTGCTGGAAAGAGAGACTTTAACGTGGAAGGCCAGGCGGACCTTGATCCACGTTTTGAGCTGCCTTTATTTTGAGAACCTGAGCCAGAGTGTGTCATCCTGTCTACGGAGACCGCCTTACGCCGTTCTGTCTAACGTGGGGAGGAGAGCTGACTCAGCCATATTTATTCTTTAGATTCTAGCAATGATTTTCATTTGCATACATATTCTCCTTTACACACTTTTTGTACAAGAGATAGGGCAGGCATTAGGTTTTGCTAGTGTAGGCCATTTTGATTTGACAGACTTAACTATGACTGGTTTATTTATTATTTGATGGTAAAGAGTACTCCTATCCTAGCTATAGGGAAAAATGGGAGTTTTCCCAAACCCCAAACATTGAATAAAGATTTTATAAATTCTAACTTTTGTTTCAGTGTCATACTTGTGATACCATGCCTCCCTTACACTAACCTGAGTAGGATCAAACGGATGAGGGGTTGGACACCTTGCGAAAGAAGGCTTCCATAATCTGCAGTTTCTCTTCAGCTGTGGTCACCCGCCTCCCAGTCTCGTCCCTCAGAGCCCTAATATCATTCTGAGTGGCCGACTTCTTAAGTTTAGCTGCCAGTAGTTTGTTTGCCTTGTTACCCCTGGAATAAAAGTATTGTTTTGTCCTGAGTACAGATTGGACCAGCCCCTACTCGCCAAATGCATTTCTTTAAAAAAAAAATTATTTAGATAGGTTCATGTTTACAACAATAGAAAATAAGTCCACTGTAATGCTAACATAGGGAGTTAAGTCCTTGTAATACATTTTGCTTTCTAGCATTTAAACTGTAAGTAGAGGCTGCCCCGTACCCCCACCTCCCGAATATTAAAGAACCACTTTTCCTTGTACCACCAGAGCCACCACAGCAATATACCCTACATTGTCTGAACATTGCTCCTTCAGCGTAGTCTCCTCCCTTCAAACTGTTTCCTCCGTTGAAAGAAGCATAGCCCGTACTGGGTCCCAGATGTCCGAAGGTCAAAAACCTGAAGGTATTGTCCTACAGTATTCCTGCTCCACATCACAGCACCAAGCTAGGTCTCTTAACCATTTAGACAGTTTGCGGCTATGGGGCTCGAACAGAGCATTAATATACAATGTTTTGCCAGCAGAGTACAGATAAACAGCACTTTCTTCTTACTCTTCGACCCACCAGGCATCCATCTAAACATGCAACATGGAATATTTAACGGGACCCTGCTCTTAATCATACTCTCCGCTGCTTCCACAACCTGCGTCCAGAAAGTGATTAAATGTAGACAATTCCACAGAACATGTATGAAATCAGCATTATTGCTTTTACACCATCACAATTACTATCAAACTTTGCCTGGACCACAGGTGCTAGGTATGCCCGATGGAGGATTTTTAGCTGAATCAGATTGAAGCGAGAGTTAATGGCCACTTTCTTAGTGTGTACACACATATATTTCCACCTTGCGTCTCATAGTTCTTCGCCTATATCAGTTTCCCATTTCAATCTGCTAGTTATTTTTTTGCTGGGGGTGTTATTCAAGGTCCTGTCATAGATCGTTGCTATTATACGTCTGCAATTCGCTGAGTTCACTAAGAATTTAAATAGTGGGATTCTGCAGGGTTCATCCGGGAATGATGGCGACCACACTCTAAATGCTTCTTGAAGTCCATGTAATTGAAACACCAAACCAAATGAATCCTCAAGCTTAACCTTGACTTGCTCCAAAGAAACAAATGATCCACCTGGGTAGAAGTCTGCCATAGTTTGTATTCCGTATCTTGAACATTCTCCCCTTATTTTGTTGTCACACGTTGAGGCCAAGGTCTGAATGTTCCAAACATTGAGCTCTGGGGTGTATGGAAAGGACACCTGCAGCCTGCACCATAGTCTTCCCCATGGATGCACTGTGCGTGCCCCTGGATAAAAGGGGCAACTATTGTTTATCTTAAACTAGAGTAGGGAGCTTTGTAAAGAGTACAGGAGCTCCGACCTCCTTTCCAACCTAACATGTGGGAATTGCCTGGAGTTCAGCATCCAGAAGGAGACAAAAGACACCTGTGCCACTAGGTAATACAACTCTAAATCTGACAGGCCGACTCCACCCTTTTCCCAAGGTTTGATAAGATATTCCCTACCTTATTCTGGGCGATTTCAGGCTCCACACCAACTTGACCATTACCAACTATAATTCTACACAAAATTGGGCACCCGGCCACATTGGGATATTAAGAAATAGATAAACCAATTTCGCCAGGATAACCCTTAATAATGGCTACTTTCCCAAGAAGAGAAATTGGGAGTGATGCCCAGCGGTCGACTCTGGTTTTAAGCTCCTCCATATAGGCCCGTAGTTATCTTGAAAGAGCTGTAACTTGGACCTGCTAATATATGTTCCCAGGTACTTCGCAGACACTTGCTGCCATCTGAACCCCACCAGCCCAGCTGGGTACCTCGTATTCTCATATAACGGGAAAAGGATTGATTTGGACCAGTTCTCTCGTAGCGCTGATATATCACCAAACAGTTCAATTTCCTGAGAAAGGGTGGTCAGATTACAACTGGGGTTTCTAATATACAAAATATTGTAATTTGCGTAAAGCAAGATCAATTCACAGGTGCCCCCCAACGGCAGCCCCCGTTGCACATGGAGTCGCCTCAGCCTCTCATCCAGAGGCTCCACGCTAAAGCAAATAAATGTGGTGATAGTGGGCACCCCCGTCGTGTCCTCTGCCCCAGGTTAAAGGGCTCAGAATGTCACCCAAATAGCCACCCCCAAATACAGTATTTTAACACAGGACACAAAATAAGGTGGGGCCCCAATCTTTTCAAGCACTGCAAACAAGTATTCCCATATCACCGAATCAAAGGCTTTTTCCATGTCCAAAAGTGCACCTATTGCCTGGACTGATAGATCTACTTGCACCAGCACCCCGAAGAGCCGTCTTAAGTTAAGGGCCATGCTTCTCCCTGGAATAAAACCAGCCTCCTCCACATGTTTTATAAAAGGGAGGCATGGCAGCAGTGGATGCGCTATGATTTTGGAAAATATTTAGTATCTACATTAATGAGAGAAATCGGCCTATACGATGTGCAATCCAGGGGATCCTTATTTGGTTTCAATATCAGAGTGATTATCCCTTCCCGCATTTTGGGGGGCAAGAGTCCCACTTCCAAATCTTCACTCCACACCTCTAGCAAATATTTAGCAACCTCGGGTCCGAATTCCTTAAATAATTCAGAGGTAAGCCCATCTGATCCCGGTGCCTTAGCCGATGGGAGATCTTTGATTGCCTTTATAATATCCGTCACCGTAATTTCGGCACCCAAAGCCTTCACCGCCTATTCACTAAGTGTCATTATGGGAACGTCTCCCACACATTTTCATAGGTTGTCCGGATGCCCACGAGTTCTTGCAGTACACAAATTATTATAGAAACACTGGAATTCCGCCAGTATGCCCCCCGGGTCCGTCACCAGGTATCTGTCTGAGCGGTGTATAGCAGATATGTCAGTCTGTCCTCTGGAGCTACTCAGCATTCTCGCTAAATACCTGCCTTCTTCCCCACACCTACGTGTCAGCTGTGGCATGGACTGAAACCGCACCTCTCTATCTGCATCTGCATTAAATTTACTCAGAACCTCCAGCGCATCCGCTAAGGATTCAAAGAGGCCAGCCTCTCCACTGCCCTTTTCCATGTTTGCAAGGGTGCGTTCCAACTAATCTAATCTACCTCGAATTCCTTTCAGTACAGCACAATTGGATGAAATGCAGCGACCCCTTAGAGTAACTTAAAACGTCTCCCACATGCTACAAGCAGACGTTACAAACCCCACATTCGTTGCAAAGTATGATGTGATAATATCTTGAACTTCACTGTGATAGACCACATCCAGCAACGCTTGGCCCTTAAAAAGCCAGCGTGGACGAACTTTCAATAGGCCCACCAACCTGAAAAGCCATACCATAGGGGAGTTATCCGATAGCATCTGTGGGAGCATTATACAAGATATACTACCACAAATCCACTCTGATCTGGCTGAGATATAGTCAATGTGCAAGCTTGTGTCGTGCACCGAGGAATAAAAGGAGAAACCCCTTTCACCTGGATGTAGGGCCCTCCATACATTGACCAAGCCCAACTCAGACATCCCCCCTTGAATAGCATTAGTGACTGAGGTGTCTAATCTCGCATCCGCAAGAAATCTATCCAACTTTGCCTGCAACATTGAATTTAGGTCCTCATCCACAACTAAGTGCGTGTGCGCATACTTCATACATTTCGTCTACAAGGCTGTATAAAATCGAGTATCCTCCACATTTGGTCTATACACATTCACCAGTGTGATCATACTCCCAACAAGGTCCCCAGAAATAATACATGCCTTCCCTCAGGGTCACGGTCTTGCTCTAAAAACTTGAACCCCAAGGATTTATGTATAATTATTGACATTACATGTGTAATACCTGGTGTCTCCCCATGCTCTCGCAAGTCCCACGTTCAAGTTACCCAGCAAGTGTGTTTCCTGGAGGAACACTATGTTTGCACCATGTTGCTCACATTAGATGCCACAACCTTGCACATTTTTGCATAGTTATTGAGGCCCTTGACATTGCATCTTAGGAGGGTACAACAATCAGAGCTTACATACTTCGCCATTAGTCATGTTGACAAACCTGCTCCCCTTCACAAGTATCCCGCATTGGTATAAACCTCCAGTGCACCCAATACTCTCAACGCCAAACACATGAACCTTTTTTTCCATGAACCTTCTCAGCCCCCGCTTTGCCTTCCCCGCAGCTGCCATAACTTCCATCCTTCCCTATATGTGCACCCTCTTTTCTGAGGACCCCCACCCACACTGCGAACCCTAAACAAGCAGTGACACGCTCCCTCCTATCCCCAACATCCCACATTCTGAACTAGGACGCCTACCCGGGGGCGCTGGACACAGCAGCCTCTTCCAATCCACTCTTATCAGCTCCCCCCTTCAAGGAGGAGAAGGCCCTTCACAAAAGGATATTAAGCAAATGGCCCTATTTGTTACATTATGACATCACGCCCTGCTGCAGGGTCAAGTCTTCCCAATTCACCGGAATAATAATCCGGCTCATTTCGTAGGACACATACAGGCATAGCATATATTAATCAACCACATCTAAATAGCAAAGCCTCTTAGGGCTTAGGCAATGACTCCACAAAGGCTGCAACCTTGATTGGGTCAGAGAAGAAAAGGGTCTTATTTTCATGCACGACTCTTAATTTAGAAGGATATAACATTGCATATTGTATTTGTTTATCCCATAGTAGTCGCTTTACCGCCAGGAAAGACAAGCGAGCTGTTTGCACTGATGGGGTGAAGTCTTGATAAAAGGATACTCTCGTCCCCTCAAACTGCACATCCCCCAGGTCCATGCTCTTCGTAAAAATAGTATCCCTGTCGCGGTAGTTCAAAAGTCTCGCTATAACCGGGTGTGGACTTTGCCCTGGTCTGTGCATCTGTCCTGAAATTCTGTGTGCTCATTCCACTATGAACTGAGGAGACATAAACTGTTCCATATTTCATGATGGTATTGACTCCGGGATCCCTGTGACCCGGACATTAGTACGTCTGTATCGTGCCTCCAGGTCATCATTCTTATCTCTTAAGTAGACCTCAAATTGCAGCCGTGACCTCGCCACTTGTATCCTCCAACACACCAACCCTATGCTCAGCCTCTCTGAGGCGGCCGCTTTTCCTTTTCTATTCGCTCCTGCATTCGATCCATTTTATACTTCATACCGTCCAATTTAGTGTTAACAGCAACAAATCCAGTTTTCATCTCGGCCAGCACTAGACTCAGCTCCGAGGGGCGGTCTGCCACATGTTCAGCCAGGGCCTTATGTGAGTCGGGGGCAGTGTCAGCTTCACTCCCAGTCATTCTGGGCGAGGACATTGTGCTCCTATGTAGAGCCAGCCCCTCCTTATGAGTAAATTGCAGGCGACCCTGCTTCTTGCCTCCCTTTGCCATTCAATGGTAGCAACCCTCCCAGGTTCTCTCACATGTCCCACCACTGGGGCTAGTAACGGCCAATATATTGTTTACAGTTCCATTCACCAGTTTACCTGGGCACACCCCTCAGCTTGAAAACTGAAGAAGAGCGCCGCTTTGGGGTATCATGTAGTAGGCAATTCTATTTCACTAAGTCCCAGCTACCACACATCCACCAATTTCACTCCTTTGGCCACAAAGCGTGTTGTATCCCCCAAGTGGGGACTCCTGGGGGTATTCCATGTTATGTTCTATGGTCACCAGTGTTTTTAACAATATAAAACTGAGATGGGGATGGTCCCACTGCATTCAGTCATCGGTATCAGCACACAGTGTGGCTCAGCTATGGGCTGGCTGTACAGGGCCACAGCAGTCACAGTCTCTGCAGCAGTTTCAGTGCGCTTCCCAACTGCTCCCTCAATCACACAAGGGGGTGTCAATGCCGACCCCTGCACATGGCCCCATCAATTCTCCTCCAACCGTGCACCAGTACTTATCAGTTCCAGCATGAGGATCAATATTACCAGCAGTGCTCCTCTGCTCCAATTTAGACCCCCAGCTGCGGCTCCAAAGTCACCAGCAGTTATGAAGGCCCTTCTCCAGCAGGCTGCACCAGCGTATCTTTTGCCTATAAAGGAGGCCGTTCGGGGACTGCCCCACAGGGCAAGGCCCTGCTCCTCTAGACGTTCGGGTGTTGGATCCACTCCTCTCCCGGGAGCCCATGCTCGATCCTTACTCCGGGCACCATGTTCCAGCAGGTTTCAAATGGGATACTCCTCCCAGCCTGCATCCTGAGACGGCGCTGTAACGTGCGATGTGCCACACTCCCCCTCATCAGGGCTTCTATCCCCAGCTCAGCTAGGGCTACAGAGCTGTCCACTGCCCCGTCGAGCCGCCAGTGCTCCGCGCTCCGTCCCTCAATTTGAAGCTCACACACCCGCGGAGAGGGGGGGAGGCGGCCGCCTGAATGAACACTCGCCTCCTCACAGCGTAGCGAGCAAACGCTTCAGCATTATAGATGCAGGATCACCAATGCTTCATGTACCTCTGTATCAAGTTTGGGCTTTCAGAGCCTAACCAAAGCCTGTATGGGCCTCCTCTGGTTCTGTATCGGAGCACAGAAGCCGGCGGTCATCTTGGTTGCCGGCTCTTGAGCACCCTGTCATAGGCATTTCTAATGCCTGTCTAGTTATCCTAAGGTCCTTCAGGGAGCACCTACTTTTCTTCATTGCGTGTAACCTTTCTTTGTTTCGGACTATCTCCTCTGAGTTCGTCCGATATATTTTTTGGTTTCTTTGCCAGGTTGCTGATTGACCTATAATAACCCCACAAGTGACTGCTTTCCCTGCATCCCACAAAGTTGATGTAGCCATTCCCTGTGTGGCATTTTCCTGTCACATACATTTTTTACAGTATCTGCAACAAGAAACACAAAAGGGAAACAGGCTACCCCGCCCTTAATCATGTAGGTACGTGGACTATGGAAAACACTGAACTGTATCAATAATCAGTTCTTAGGTCAGAGAGGTATAAGAAAAATAATGTAATATGTTCCACTACAAGAAATCCATAGTAACACAAACCACAATACACAGTACATCAACATACACTTACAACATGATATGCTGCTGCACTATAACCTGCGCAGCATGTAATTAAAAAACAACCTGATATCTACGTCAAGGAAGTGGTGTTAGTAGTTGGGACAGATATTCAAAAAGAGTAACTATTTGCTCTATATGGTCAATATATTGTGTTTCTAACTTATTGGGTACGTTGTGTCTATCATCTTCCTGTCTAAACCTTGAGAATCCGTTATCCAGGTGGCCATGACATGGCCATCGCTATTGGATCCAGTTCCTGGGGGCGGACCAGTGAGGGAGGATCACCTGGATGGGGGAACCTTGTGGGAGTGGGACACCGATGGGTGAGATGCGGTATCTCCCTTCCTTGAACAACTTTTCCCCATCCTCTCACGTAGGAAATTCCAAAATACCCCACCACCCCCTTTCTGGCTCTAACACTTTCGCACAACACAAAGGACAACCGACTAACACCAGAGCCGTTTACCTGACATGTCCCAAAAAAAGGGTCAGGTAAAGTCAGGCAATTGATCAGAATCACACACACCCGATGGCCCTTTGCCTTCCCCACAAGGATAAAAGGTGGAGCCAGAGAGCACAGGACGAGCAAGGAGAGCACGGCAGACAGCCAACGAGACGGCTAAGCAAGCGCGGCAGTTCAATTGAAGGAGAAAGGCGGCAGGAATTGAGAGGGTGGCGGGGAGAGAATTGACTTTACCCTTTTTGTCCCAGACCCGCAGAACCTTTGTGGAGGAGAGCCTAAGACTGCGAACAAAAGCACAAGTGTCCTGCAGCAGATGTAAACGGTACACAGGCAAGCCTATGCCGATAAACAGGAGCGAGGGAAGCTCTTGCGCCCGTGGTACCTGCCTTGACTCCAAAGAAGCCAACAGCCAAGCGGTTCATCACAGCTGGTGAGTTGAGGGGAGAACCGATAAGAATCGGGCTGTGTTGAGTGAGAATCGCAAAGTGGCAAGTTTTGAACCAAAGCCGGTTAACTTTGAATGAACTGTAAAAACTGTGAAGGGGTGACCAGCTGCAGAGGGAAAGCAGCACCACGTGGGTGCTAACCCAAGAGACTCTGGTCAAGCCCCATTTGAGAGACACTTCAAATACCAGAAGGCCATAGGAGGGCCAGCAAAATAGGTCAAAGTGGTCATACAGAGGGTCAAGCAAAATCCCTGTACAATCGAAAAACGTTCATCTACAAGCACTTTGAAAGAAAGGGAAGTGAATCCAGAAAACATTTGAACTGTGTAAAAAGGAGAACATTGAAAGTAAAGGGCTTCAGCGCTTAGAAGAAGGGGACCTAAGGGTGATCCACTATCACCCTGATCGAGAGCCACAGTAAACCCGGTGCGGGGAGGCTGAGAATCAAGAGGAATCGGAGCCTGGCAGAGGGGCATCCAAGGGTGAAAAGTTAGTCACCCCAAGATGAAGGAAATTGAAAGCAAAAGTTATGAAACGGCAAGAGTGAACCCGAAGGAGGGATGCCAGAGATGAAGCTATCACCCAAGTACTAACAGTCGAAAGACGTCCAAGCCCGGCTGAGAGAGATCCAGGGGTCAAGCATCACCCGAGTACTGACAGTCAAGAGGAGTCTGAGCAGGCCCGAGGGAGATCCAAGGGGAAGCTATCATCCAAACGTCAAGAAAGAAAATAACTGACATATAAAGCCAAGAATACGAGATGTGAAGGGTCAGCACTGTGGACTATAGTTGAGAAGGGCCAGCACCCAGAAGAGGGGGACCCAGGGGTGAACCATTATCACCCTAACAAACTTTCATTTGGTTAAAGGAACTTTTGTGTTTGTTATTTGAACACATCAAGAGACTTTCTAAGGAAACAAGATTTGGCCATCAATGGTCCCGAGAATTGCCATTGGAACTGTTGTCTCGTGCTGGAAAAGCCTGAGACTGTACTCTACTCCAAGTGCCCATTTTACCCCATGCTCGAAACCTGGGGAAGGAAGACCCGGGCTACCGCATCCTGACATATTATTTAAGAACAATTCTTTCTTTTCTTGAGAACTATCCCACACACCCTTTTGTATTATTTATGAGGTTTGGAAATAGGTTTCTTAGTATAGGCCATTTTGTTTTGACACAACCCCAGTAGGACTGCCTTATTTTTCATCTGATGGTTGACGCTTGTTCCCATCTTAGATTTAGGTTTAGATTAGGTGTTTTTTCCAACCTTCTTACAGCATTCATTGTTCAATAAACACCTTTGAACTGTGATCACTTGTGTCTGTCTTACTTGTTGTCACCATGTGTTTTTCACATAGTGTACCACTAATATCGTTCATGTGCAGATAAAAATGTAACAGCTACGTGGTTCTCATTGCAAAACAGACATAGTTATTTCAAAAAAGCATTTTTTTCAATAGAACATGTGTAATAAGTGTAGCAATTGACAACTATAGTTTAAGCTCTGCGGATCAAAATTCCTTTGTCACGACCCAGCCTTCTTCAGGGCACATCACATTCCCAAGGGTTAGAGGGAAACTGTTCTTGAAACTCTCGAAGTATTGACACCACTTGGTAGTAATTCAATTGTAGAACTCCACAGCCTAGCCAAACCTGTTCTAAAGGAAGCGGCTCACACGGTATCCATTCCGTATCAAAACATTGTCACCTCAACCAGCAACCCTGCTCATATGTATCCTCTAATGTTGTGTGCCTCCAACTGCCAACCAACCTTCCTTCTTCCAACCTTCCTTCTTCCTGTCGCACCTTTCTGAATTCCCAGGGACGACCTGCTGTGCAGACCCGGCAGCTCATCTACTCGGGGCTGGATGTTACCGAAGCCTTGTGATGTCTTTCATTCTAGTGCACCAAACAGTCACCAGTGTATTTGTATTCAACATCAGTCTGATTGAAATCGATTGAGTTATATGTTGGGTTAGATAAGTTTTATGTTCAGAGGCAATCAGCTCTGTTGTAGTCATTCTAGTTAGGAAGAGTTATAAATATTGTATTGTTAGAACAAATAAAGACATATGTCATTTTCTATTAATTGGTCATGGTCTTGTAAATGTAGCCAGTGCTTCAACTAGAAATGCTTGTATGTCCCCTGTGTTTGAATAAAAGAGAGGCTGGGTAGGCTTTTTATGTGACTATTCAATGTAACAAAAGCAACCAGTCTTTTGGTTATGACTTTTGTGAAATGTTTCATCAATGCTGTGCCTATTGTTATTGGTCTCCAATTGCTTATGTTCATTCAGAGGCACATTTTTGGGAATGAGAATGGATCTGTTCCTTTTGATGTAATCTGCAACTTTAGAGTTCTTGATCAACAAGGTAAGAAGTGTGTGGGAGCGAGGGGCCAGCAGGCCCCTCGCATCCTTTACGTCTCAGTACAAAACTCGGACCAAGTGCCTCCAGTGGTGGGTTCGCCCCTTGCCCTTATGCAATGTCGACTTTGGTTAACATTCGCGTAGATGGGACCACCGAGCAGGAGACAGGGCATCCATTTTTGTACCCCCTTTCGACTCCATCTTGGTGACTAGGCCTCACTACGATAGTACAAAACGCTTCTCTTTCCTTTCTCGCAACGGCCAGACGCGCAGGGCACATGGCCCCCACCATCTTTCCCACTCTAACTGGAAAACTCTGCGGCTCCATTCTCACGCTGAAGCCGGAGGTGTTTGCAACAAATAATAAATGTAACACATCACTCTTCCTCTGAGATCACTGTCCTGCATGTGAACCAGCATGAGTTAAGCACACAGCTCGTTCATCTCCATAAACGTGTCCTTGCCCCGCACCCTTGCCAGTGGAAACTTACTGCCATTGTGACCCTGTGCCCCTGCAAGGTATTCCTTTTATGTGCCAGACCGCTGACCACGCCATAATGCCCCACCCAACAGATCCCCAACTAACATTAGACCCCTGCTGCAGTATATCGCTGTCTACCACTAACAAATGTCAACATACTTATGAACACAGACCCTCACCTCAACCAGTGTTATTATGGTGGTCAAGACCGTTAACCTAAGGCCTTTATGATTCGATGTTATTGATAGTATAGATACATGTGTGAAGTTTTTAGAGACATGATGAGTTGTTCAAAGACTTCGAACTATTATTATTTAGTGCATGCATTTTAAGAATATATTATGTTAGTTTAGCCAGTGGCCACCCTGCTTCACAGCGACCTGACCTTCACCCATTCGGAGCACAGATGCCTGACGTCCATCCTCCTGCCAACCAAGCAGCCAACCCAGAGGAAGAGATGCCGCCCACACCATGGGCACCGTATGGACTGTCCAATCCGGGACCAACGTAGTACCCTATGTTAGTTGCGTCATTTATCCTATGAAATGTATTGTAACCTTAATTCTGGTCAGAGCGCTCTCAGAGGCAACAGAGATCTTTGAATGCCATTTACTTATATAAACCTTGCCTTGAACCCTCGCAGCCTGCTCTCTTTGCCTCATTCCCGATCTGGGGTGTGTCCATTTTTTATCTTTTGCATGAAAAAGACGGGGAGGGCACAAACATTTGGTGACCCCCTGTGACGTGATTTGGAAAGGTGCCCCGAGGCCTGCAGCGTGCAGAGAGATCCGGGACACTCCCTAGCAAAACTATCGCCTCTGCGGCCGACCAGCCTGTGCGCACTACAAGAAAGGGTCAAGGGTTCCCGGTTGACGAATACCCAACTGAAAAAGCTGCTCGCCGAGGCGGGCCACGGCTTGCTTGGGGTGCGGACCTAACTGGGGTCATACCGCGAACAGTGACCCTCGGATTACGCGACTGAACACGTGAGTGCCGGTTGCGAAAGATCCCAAGGAAAGGTAAGGGGGAAAAATAAGGGAACAGGGGAACAGGTGGTAGTGGGTTAAAGCCAAGAGTAGGAGCTGTGTGAGTGATGCTGAGGCTTTCTTTTCTGATCTATCCTTTATATGGCCATTAGGTTTTGTGAGAAGTAAGAAGAAGAGAAGAGGTATCCTAGCCCGAACGGGGTAGAAGGCGGCACCGTGTAGCATTGTCTCGTCCACTGCAGATAAATAAGTGGAGATAAAGAGAAAATAGTAGGGGTCTCATATATTAAGTAGACTCGAAGTAGTTATTTAGAATATTCTTTTTCCGTGTAAGCAAGATTCTTTGGGAAAGAGTGAGAGGGTGTAAGAGGTGGGGAGTGAATGAGAAGAGTAGGCAACAGGGGAGGGTAAAAAGTGGTCAGTAACAGGAAAAAGGAGGAGATAAAAGCGCGCAGGTAGGGCGTGTTATGTGTTATATGTCTTTTTGTCCATTATTGTCACGTATGTCAAAATGTTGTACGTGATTTGTCGGTAAGGGGTCATATATGCGAAGGTGAACTGTTGGACTTGGAAATGCAATGATTACAAAGGTGACGTTGAATATTAATGCACAATAACTGTCAATAATTGAGAATCGTTTAGAATATTGTTGACCTATAATAAAGGGAAAGGTGGTTGAAGGGTGTGGCATTGAGAGAAGAGAACAAATATTGCGCCCGAAATTAGAGGGAGGCTCAGGTGCAAGTGTACACACAAGCAAAGGGAGAAACACCATCATGGGGGGAGTAACAAACACCATTAGCTCACATTTGCCAACATCTCCCACTATATAGTGAAAGGATACAGAAATACCATGATCAATGGGTGACTGAAATAAAAGGGGACAGTGTGACACCAGTTTGGCCAGAGGGAGGGTCGTTTGACAAAAGGGTGTTAGGCTTAGTATCCACAAACTTATTGGCAAGATATAAGGGAAAACAGTTGCAAAACAGAAGGGAAGTATTGGACCTGTGGCGAATGTTCGAGCAGGTTACCCCTATAGCAGAGGTAAATACAGAAAAAACAATTGAAAACCATAAAACACAGGAAGAGGTAAGCGGGACACCAAAGGGTGAATGCACAACGACCACAGCTGAGAATGATACAACCAAAATATACCCCTTAATGACAAGACCAGCAGTAGGATAGAGCGAGCCTTTGTATGTACCAGCGTGCCCCACCCCCACTCCCCCAAGTGGAGCGGCAGCCACGACGCCACTGCCATGTGACAAAGGAGGCTTTTATGGGCCAACAAGCGCGCCCCCTTTAAATTTAGCGAGATTAACCAGAGATTTACACCGCCAGTTAACGCATGCACAAATGGAAATAACACGGCTAAGAGCACTGTGTGACAGGGGCCAAATGCTACCGGGGGGAGGGGAAATACCACCGTTGTCCGTAGCAGATCTCACACTCCCGCTAAGTGTAACAGGGGAATCAGCACCAGCAACGCCAGGACCAGCGCAGTCCATATTATCTCAGGGAACACCCACATCACAAGGGCGAGAAAAAGAATGGCGATCGAGAGAATTCCTGTTCCATCTGAATGACAAACCAGTAAGAATAATACACCCAGCCACCCCAGAAAGCCAGCGAGGGGAAGGACAAGAGGAGAATGGCGAGCAAGAAGAGGAAATAGAAGAAGTGTGGAGTGATCTAGACGAATACAAAGAAGGAGTAGCAGCTGTGGGATCCCCACTGCCACATCATTTTGATGACTTAGATGAACGATCACCCCCACGGTGGGAGGGTAGATTAAGGAAGCGAGTAGGGAATATACTGTTGAGTAAGGCAAAGAAAGGGACGGTAAGTAAGACAGGAAAGAAGCATAAGTTGCAGATGCCGTTGATACACAAGGGAGCAGGTAGGCCACACTATATTCTGTGGGCCCAAATGGACAAAAACAACCTGTTGAAACTCCTCCCCCCACTTGTGGGAGGGGCAGGGAAATGGATACATGCGTTCAAAAAGAACACGGCAGGAGTACCGTTAGCGATAGGTGATGTAAAAAGTTTGCTAGTGTCCGCCGTCAGTGATCAGGCGGACGCTGTGTGGGAGAAGGCGGGGTTCCCAGAGTAACAATGAGTTGTGACCGCCACAATGGATCACCCTTCAACAATGCTCGAGCACAAGTATGGGACGCATTGAGGCGCACATTTCCAGATATTCCAGACTTACATTTAGTAATGCAATGTACAATGGAGGAGAACGAGGATCCTATGCAATTCACACTGCGGGTGCAATACTTATGGAGAAGCGAAATTGGTACGGCGTGGAACCAATCCACCGCCTTGTTCTATTTTATAATAAAGAAAGGGCTCCCGAAGGAGGTACAGAAGGCCTTGGACAAGATAGCTGGGATAGAAGCCAAGGGTTGGCCTGAAATTCAGAGCATAATTGTGCACCACTGTAGGAGGATCAAAGAGAGAGAAAAGGAAATAGCACAAAAAAGGCTGGCGGACAAAGCGAAACTGGTACAGAATAAATTAGTGAAGGTCGCCGCCATAAACGCCAGCGTAACAACAGATAGGGAGAATGAGGGGGATGAGAGTGCGGGAGGCAGGCCAGTCGGAATAGCAGCGCTGTGGGCAGCAGGAGAACAAGGACCGTGGAACGGAGAGGAGCAACACAGAGGACCGCAGTGGCAAGAAAGACAGGTGAGAGGACGTGGTGGGTACCGTGGCCAGAGAGGAGGGTTTGGAGGCATGGGGAATAGAGGATTCGGTGGCCAAGGGATGAGGGGAGGACAGCAAGGGTCATGTTGGAACTGTGGGAGGTAGGGACACTATTCAAGAGAATGCAGAATGCAGCCCTCAGGGTATTTCTAAGGGCAACCACCAATGGACAATGAACAGGTATGGGGATGCCCACACCCAGGTAGCCCCTATGAATTACCAATGGAAAGGGGAAGACCACAGGACCAGTGTTATAATGAACCCCAAATGCAGCAAAGACAACCACCCTCACAACCACATCACAGTGCATCACAGCTCATGGCAATACTAAACACTGTAGGAAATGTCGGCAGCAACATTTTTGCAACATCTGCACATGGTGCACCCGCAGCGTTCCGCGGCACAACAGCAGTTGGAGATAATGTCTTTTCAGTACCAGGACAAGAAAGGTACGCAGATTAGGACAGCCCACAGGGAGCACTTGCGTGTCCATTCCTATCCACCACCCTACGTGCAGAAGAGGAACCACTAGTGGGGGCAGAGATAGGAAATAAGCAGTTTATTTTTATGGTAGACTCAGGAGCGGAAAAATCATGTCTTATGGAAGGGCGGTTTCCGCTCTCAGGCAGAAATTTGGAAACGCAGGGGTTCTCTGGGGCTATTTTAAAAGTTCCTTACACCAAAGATCTTGATATAACTGTGGGGGGGGGAAACAGTGCGCGCGCCCTTACTGTACCATGAAGACGCGCCAATCAACTTGTTGGGTAGAGATTTGCTGAGTAAGTTGAACATGACCATTTCATTTACCGAGCAGGGAATAGTGTGTTCCACCCAGGAGTATGCCCAGTGCGAGCAATGTTAATGATTAGTACAATGACGAATGAGGTTGTGGTGCGAGGGATACCCATTGACATAGATATGTTTATCTATGGCATCAAAGTGTTAGCCCGAGTAATACCTGAGATAATGAGAAAAGAATGGAGGACACCATCAGACTTTATATTCTGCAAATACGGATGTTGTGCCAGGCGCTATAATGTCCATAGACATTGAGGCAGTTCAGGTATCGAGCAAACGTATTGTGGTCATAGGCTTGGACACGCATGGATGCGAGTGGAGAACTGTGTTTTGCATAGATCCAAACATAATGCTAAGAGATCTAACTGATGAAGGACTATTCACTGACAACGAAGATGATGGAGCGATAATAATGGAAATAAGCATACCGTGTGAAATTATGATCGAGTACAGAGAGGTACACAACCCACATATGGCCAGTGTTAATGCCCCACCAACAATATTTGAGGAAGACATGGCAAAGGTAGCACCGGAAATTTGGACTGCAGGCCCCCACGATGTAGGGTTATTACATGAAGTAACACCAATAAAGATAAAACTCAAACCAGGTGCCATAGCGCCAAGAGTGAAACAATACCCAATATCGAGAGAGGAAGAGGAAGGGATTAGGGAGACAATAAATGCACTCCTGAGCCAAGGTATAATAATGCCGTCAAATTCCCAGTGTAACACAGCCATCTTTCCAATCAAAAAGGCAAAAGGAGGGGCGTGGAGGATGATCCAAGATCTCCGCCCACTCAATGACGTCATTCAAAAGGAGTTCCCACTAGTGCCTAACCCAGAATCAATACTGTGCAGCATACCCAAAGAATCTACATGTTTTACTGTGGTTGACTTGAAGAATGCCTTCTTCTCCATACCACTAGACCCAGGATCACAGTACCTCACAGCGTTCACACTGGGAAATAACAGATATGAATATTGTAGGCGCCCACAGGGATATTGCGAAAGCCCAAGTATTTTTAACAGAGTATTACGTGAAGACATTGGAAATATAAATGTAGAGAGCACCATTATACAATACGTAGACAATTCACTCGTCTGTAGCAAAACAGAGGAAAAGTGCAGAGAAGACTCTATAACGCAGTTAAACATGTTAGCCACCAAAGGATACAAGGTTGATAAAGGGAAACTACAATACTGCCTTGCCGAAGTTGCATACCTCGGACAGTTGATATTGAAAGATGGAAAACGAATACTCCCTGACAGAGCAGCTGCCATACGTAACATAATAATACCAAAGACAGTGAAGGACATGCAAACATTTCTTGGCATATGCAACTATTGCTGAGCATGGATCCTTGATTTTGCAGCATACACACGCCCATTATTGCAAGCATTAAAGGAAGCGCAAAAAGGTAGAGCCCCAATAAAATGGACACATGACATGATGGCTCAGTACTTCAGACTGAAAGACCTTATCACAGAGGCCCCAGTCCTCGCGAACCCAGATTATGAGAGGGAATTTTTCTTGTTCTCTCACTTCAATGGAACATTGATGACTGCAGTGTTGACACGGAAAACATCATTAGGGCACAAGCCATTGGCCTATTACAGCGGAACACTGGATGCAGTGATGCAAGGTCACTTTGCGTGCGAACAGGCCCTCCCAGCTGCGGCCTTCGCCATTGAAAAATGTGCCACAATTGTAATGGGCTGTTCAGTAACGTTGTATGCAGAGCATTCATTATTTGCGATTCTTGAGCGGTCAAAATCAACACTGACAACACAGAGAGCAACCGCATATGAGATAATAATTTCAAGCCCCAACGTGCATGTGGTCAGGTGTAAAACAGTAAACCCAGCAACATTCATCACAGAACCATGTACTATGGAGGATATGCAGGAACACGACTATACAACCTATGAGGGGGAGGGTGATGATATTCCCAAGGCGAGAGAAAACGCCCTGAAGGAAGGGGAAATATACTTCATAAATGGTTCGGCATCAAACCCAGAAACAGGAGAGAAGCATGTAGTGATGGCAATAGTACGAATGGAGGAAGATAGCTATGAAACAATCGTCCAAAAGCGTCTCCCGTCCCATTACTCCGCACAAGCGGCCGAACTAACAGCATTAATTGAAGCATTACGTACAGCCAAAGGATGCACAGTGACTATATATTCAGATTCGGCATGTGCAACTACCACTGTCCATTCAGGACTAACACGCTGGCGTAGAAGAGGGTTCAGAAGAGCAGATGGGTCACCAGAACAGCACGCCACGTTATTGAATGAATTAATAGAGGCGTTGGCAGAGCCATCGTTAGTGGCAGTGGTGAAATGCCAAGCCCATACCAACAACACAGATGCAATCTCATTGGGAAATACGGCAGCCGACACAGCAGCGAAGGAGGCCTCGTATGTCAATATAACACCAGCAACTGAGTGCATTGTTAAAACAACCACCACAGAACCACTAGAAGAGGCGTATAGCAATACGCCTATAACACAGCTAATAGAGCTGCAGAGGAGAGCACCAATGGAGGAACAAGAATTATGGAGCAAGCGAGGATGTAAACAATCGGCTACATATCTCATTTTGAGGCAGGAAACAACAGTGAAGGCTGTGATGCCGATAGAACTACTAGAGCTAGCATTCCAACAGCTGCACTTTCCAGCCCATGTAGCAAAGCAACACATTGCTGCAGACATCCAGGAACATTGGTTCGTCCCCAACTTACAGGAACATTTGTCCAAATTTATCATAGATTGTACCACATGTCAAACATACAATTCAGGGATGACATTGAGGACATTGCAAGGTACCTTGCCGCGGCCGGCAGGGCCCTTCAGGGAGCTCCACATAGATTATGCAGACATGGGAGAGAGATGTAATGGGGTGAGATATCTAATTGTGGTAGTATGCCCCTTCTGGAAGGTGGGTGGAGGCAGGTCCATGCCCCCACCCAGACGCGAAGTGTGCGGCGAAGTTTCTGGTGAGAGAAGTGTTTTCCCGGTGGGGAATATGTTATGTGATACGATCAGACAATGGCACGCACTTTGTGAATGACCTCTTCAAAGAAGTAACGTCCCTCCTAGGGGTGAAGCACAAACTGTGTTCCATTTATCATCCAATGGCTAATGGAGTGGTGGAAAAGATCAACGGCCTGCTCAAGAGTGAACTATCGAAATTGTGTAATATACTGAAGAAAAACTGGGTGTATTGCTTACCCCTAGCACTGTTCCAACTCAGAATGCAACCATGCAAGGACCACCATTTGAGCCCCCATGAAATTGTGACTGAGAGGCGAATACACACAACGCTCTCCCCAATTAGGAGAGCATCAGATGCAGACAGGGCTGCCACAGTGCTGGGGGAAGAATTCAAGGAGTACTTGACTCAGCTGACGTGCCCAGTACGCAGCATAGCGCGACAAATAGCACCGCCTTTTACCGAAAATATGGCAACTGATACTACCATGCCAGCTACAGACAGCCCAACTGGGCCGCTGATGCCAGGAGCACAGGTATATGTGAGGAGTTTTGTCAGAAGATGGAATTCACCAAGGTTTCACGGCCCATATGAAGTAATTGACAATACGCCCACTGCAGTAAGGGTTAAGGGACTGAAATATTGGGTGCACCTCTCAGATGTGAGAAGGGCACGCGATAGTACACTCCCTCAGGGCGAACAGGAATGTGCAAGTGGCACAACAAGTGAGGTTGGGAAGTGATGACAACCTGATCAAATGAAGGAGGAACTTGTAAGTAGCAAAGAGAATGATGTGCCCTCTGATTTGCCTTGCCTTACTTCTCTATCTTTCTTCCTTTCACTCTCTCTTCCTTGCTATATCTTCCTTCCACTATAAAAATGCACAGTAAAAAAGAGGATATAAGTGATGCGAATGAGAGAAAAATGTGCAATAAAAGTACAGAAACCGTATATGAAAACAATGAGTAAATATGATGTGTAAATATGTATATAATGAGCATATCTGGTCACTTAACAAATTTGTATCGTCCCTCCAGGTGACAAAATGGCCCAACGAAGTGCACTCGCAGAGAACACGTTAATGTTAGATAGCAATAGGGATGCCAATAGGGCTAATAAATATAGCAATATTGAATGTGTTTTGAAATGTGCTGCTGTCTTACCTTCTGTGACCTGGTATTATACTCTGGGATGGCCTGGTATTATACTCTCTTATCCCTGGTTAATGATATGCACAAAGGGGGGAGCAGGGCTAAGCTGATACGAGAAGGGTCAAGCTTAATATGGACTGGAGTAAAGACAATATGGGGAGAAACTTATATAATCGATAATAACAATACGAATGCAACACACACCTCAGAACACCTCCCTGCTGATCCAGCAATTGTCTCCTTGTCACATCCTGGCATAAATATGAGTAATGATTATGAACCAAATGAATATGATGGCGACTACTATTGGCCGAGTAATTTAGCCAACACAAGTATGCATGTGCAGACAACCATAGAACCTACCTCGTATTACGCTGCTGCTACTAACGAGTATATACATGCCATATTTAACAGCAATGATACTGCCTGGGCTGGAATGTTCCCAATACATTATCAAAAGGTGAGAAACCATAAGGAGGGAGGGAAAAGGAGAGAAAAAAGGGGTGCGGGAAGGAAAAGATACGACATTTATCATGACCTGGGATTAGATGAAATAGAAGACCCCCGCCACCCTGATCAATCTAACAAATGGTATTCAGACATGAGTGCTACGGCAAAGCAAGCAACAAATGAAAGCTGCTATGTCTGTTCACTCATACCGCATGCATCAGGGACACCCAAAATGTTGGTACCACAGGAAGTGCCCTTGTCGGAGGCTCAATGTTTGATTCACTTAGTTCTGTGTAGGATAAAAAACACTTTCCAGGCACACACCGTCACCATAGAAAGGCTGGAAAATGAGAGAACATGCACAAGCCGGGGTCAAGGAGTAATTTGCATCAAAGAGCCATTCTTTGTCATAAAAGGGACAAGGTATGCAGAGAACAAATGGCACGATGAAACTATCGAATGCAAAGCAGAAGCACTCTGGGGACTGCCTGAGGACACCTTCCAGTGGATAAAGGAAGTGTGTGCTCCTATTTGGTCGCAACACGTCACTAAGCTAACATGGATCACAGCACTGGAAAAACCTATAAAAATACAAAAAGAAATACTGCACGAACTATGCTTTCATGGGGAAGGGAAAGTGAACATGGGGAGGCAAGGAAATGCAACAAGACAGTAATAATATCTGATATGAAGAAAGGCACTGCAGCACTCATGGACATGTACTGGATTTGCGGCAAACAAGCCTACCTGCATCCTGGAAAGGTACTTGCACCTTAGCCACCCTCCATACGGCCCTGATGGTAATACCCAAAAGCCATATCCAAGGAGCAGCAGGAGAATCAGCTGGTAAATCGCAGCAGGAGAATTGGCTGGCAAATCGGCAGCAGGACAATCGGCTGACCCATCGACAGCGCCGCAACTAGTAAAAACAGAACCTCCAGCTTACCAACTGTTGTCAGAACACGAGTTGAAAATAAAATTATCACGAAGTAAAAGATCATCCAACTATATTTTGTCTGAATCACCAGAACTCCTTCCTGAGATCCCACAAAAATACAAACTGTTCACATCCGCAGAGACATTTTATGCATCGCTCCTAGCGCCAGGGCTCCAAGCACGAGCAAACGCCAAATGGTTTCAAATAGTGCGCTGGGAGCTAATCCAACTGGCTAACGACATTGAAGAAGGATTCAACGTAATAAAAATAGAGCTCCGTGCCTTGCGCCTAATGACAATTCAAAACCGATATGTACTAGACCGCCTCACCGCAATGGATGGTGGAGTTTGCTGAAAAATCGGGGGGGCATGTTGCACATTCATGCCATCTGAAGATGCAGATAACGGAACACTCTTGCATGTGATAACAGCAGTTCACAATTTAGGAGAGAGGATGAGAACAGAGGGCGGAGTAGAAGAAAGCACATGGTTTGACAACCTGTTCAGCTGGATACCATCATGGGTAAATGTGATGATGAAAATACTTGTTCCCGTCATCGTCTTTATGCTGTTATTCTTCTGCGTGTGCCAATTAGGCCTCCGGTGTTGTGCAAAAAGTATGCCTACCTCAAATATGATGATGGTAACAATGGGCCGACCAACAACGGTAGCAACTATGATGGATGCACAAATACAAACGGGGGAACATAACACTCCAAAATACAGGATGACTGCCATCTACAGGCAATATGGGGACAGGGTTGATAATTTACATCACACCACAATTAAGGAACCAAGGGAACTACAATGGTATAAAGAGGTATGGGTAGACCTGGATTGGGATGGTGGGATCCACCTAACATGCACCCCAGATGAATATGCAAGAAGAGGGCATAGCTTGAGAAGTGTATGGAGAGCATGGATGCCAATAAAAGGGACCCCAGCCTGGGAAGAAGCAATCGCTGAAGCTGAGTACTACCGAAAGGAGAATGAAAGAAAAGAAGGGTCATAATTCCTTACTTTAGATGTAACGAAAGGGGGAATGTGTGGGAGCCTTACGTCTCAGTACAAAACTCAGACCAAGTGCCTCCAGTGGTGGGTTCGCCCCTTGCCCTTATGCAATGTCGACTTTGGTTAACATTTGCGTAGATAGGACCACTGAGCAGGACACAGGGCATCCATTTTTGTACCCCCTTTCGACTCCATCTTGGTGACTAGGCCTCACTGCGATAGTACAAAACGCTTCTCTTTCCTTTCTCGCAATGGCCAGACGCGCAGGGCACATGGCCCCCACCATCTTTCCAACTCTGACTGGAAAACATTGCGGCTCTATTCTCACGCTCAAGCTGGAGGTGCTTGCAACAAATAATAAATGTAACACATCACTCTTCCTCTGAGATCACTGTCCTGCATGTGAACCAGCATGAGCTAAGCACATAGCTCGTTCATCTCCACAAACGTGTCCTTGCCCCCGCACCCTCGCCAGTGGAAACTTACTGCCATTGTGACCCTGTGCCCATGCAAGGTATTCCTTTTATGTGCCTGACCGCTGATCATACCATAATGCCGCACCCAACAGATCCCCAACTAACATTAGACCCCTGCTGCAGTATATCGCTGTCTACCACTAACAAATGTCAACATACTAAAGATTCTTATGAACACAGACCCTCACTTCAACCAGTGTTATTATGGTGGTCAAGACCCTTAACCTAAGGCCTTTATAATCTGATGTTATTGATAGTATAGATAGATGTGTGAAGTTTATAGAGACATGATAAGTTGTTCAAAGACTTCGAACTATTTAGTGCATGCATTTTAAGAATATATTATGTTAGCTTAGCCAGTGGCCACCCTGCTTCACAGCGACCTGACCTTCACCCATTCGGAGCACAGATGCCTGACGTCCATCCTCCCGCCAACCAAGCAGCCAACCCGGAGGAAGAGATGCCGCCCACACCATGGGCACCGTATGGACTGTCCAATCCGGGACCAACGTAGTACCCTATGTTAGTTGCGTCATTTGTCCTATAAAATGTATTGTAACCTTAATTCTGGTCAGAGTGCTCTCAGAGGCAACAGAGATCATTGAATGCCATTTACTTATATAAACCATGTCTTGAACTCTGGCAGCCTGCTCTCTTTGCCTCATTCCCCATCTGGGGTGTGTCAGTTTTTTATCTTTTGCATGAAAAAGACGCGGAGGGCACAAACAGTCTTGGCAGTACTGTGGGATATTGTATGTCTATTTTGTATAGATTCAGTAAACTGATGTTACCGGGACGAACAGCCTTATTTTTCTTTGCTTTTTCAAAGATGTTTGTCACCCCCTTGACTGATACTTTTTTTGACTAGCTAGTCATATAGGTAATCTTCAGGAAAGTAACTAACTGGTGTACATTTTTGATTCTTTGTATTTTGTTTTTCAAGAATGTTTTTGTAGTAGTTGTAAATTGTTCCAGCTTCAATTTTGCAATCTACATCTTCAACCACATCAGCGATAATTCTTGCAATTTTCTTCTTATCCTTCTTAAACATGGTCTAGAATTCATTATAGCATCTGTTTCTTCTTGCATATTTCTTCCTGTTTTTAGTGTTTACAGTCTTTTTGGCAGTCTCTTTGCTGGAAGTATCAGGAACCATGGTCTAGGATGTATTAGTTGAGGTATTTTCAACTTCTGGAACATTGAGGTTAGTAGGTATATTCGTGTTGGGAACGTTCTCATTAAGGAACTGAACTATTGCATCCGGTTTAGGTCGATTTTACTGCAAACAAATGGTCGTAATGACCATAAGTTCTAAAAATGCACCACCAAAGGTTTGAACACCAAAAGTTCTTACCTTTGGTGGTAGCATTGCAGGTAAGTATAATTTTTAAAAAAAGACTGTGGGGGCTGCAGGGGTGTCCCTGGCAAAACCCTGCTCACTATACTTTGTGGTATAGTGAGCGGGGTGTTGCAAGGGACACCCCCGCACCACACCCGTAAAAAAAAAATTGAAAACAAATGTGGGCTGCGGGGAGGTCCCCCGCAAAACCCTGCTCACTATACTTAGTGCATCCCCTGTAGTACGTGTGTTCGCCTGAGAAAGGTGCAAACTTTTGGTAGTTCACACCTTTCTCATGCAAACGTTACGACCTCGGCCAGATCAGCCGCGGTCGGATCACTCGGATTCATTGCATCCATGCGTTCTTCCCCAGCTTCATAGAATTCAGGATCTCTTCGACATTGTTCTATTTCATCCAATTGTTGGTGAACCTCTTGCAGATTCTTGATCTTAACACTGGCCGTTCTTCTACTGAGGATGAATTGTTCATGGATTATTGGAGTCGGTTCATCTTCTCTCACCCTGAGATCATCTTCTGATTCTTCCATTTTCTTATTATGGTCCCTGATTTCTTGCCTTTTATCAGCAATCTGCTTGTTTGTTTTGTTATTGAGGTGAGTTGAAATACGTTTGTCGATGTTATTCATGCCTTGATATTTGACTTCAAGGTCGATCACTAGTTGGATTTCTTCTTGTGACCAAATTTTAGATCTTTTACTCAGCTTGGATGCTAAAAGTCTTTCTTCATTGATTGCTCTTGGATGTGCATATCGAGCATGTTGTGACACTCCTGATTTACTTCAAAATCTTTGGTCGCAAAAGTTGCACAAGAAGAGTACGTTTGCCGCAGGATTTTTCGGTTTGCATTTACCAAAGTAGCATGCAATGCTGTGATACTGATCTTCTTTATCACATTTAGAGCAGAAGACATTTAGTACGAAATGTTTGTGTTTGTTGGAAACATGCTTCTTAAGTTCTTTAAATGTTCCCAATATATCTCCACATAAAGTGCATTTCTAGTTTTCATTAGGGTAGCTCCAGATAATTATTTTCTTTAAGAAGTCAGGCCTTAAGTTCTTGTTTTCTGGAGGGATTCGGTAAACATCAGGAAGCTTGTTTAACTGACTTATATCTTCGAATTCAGTTGTGCTAGTTGAGGATACAAAGATAAGATCTTCTTTAATGCCCAGTAAATCTTCATCTTCTTCCATTATATTTTCAAGCTGTGTTTTATTAACTGTGCTATTATTGTCATGGATGGTATTCATGTTTTCAGTACTTTTTAATTTGTTAAATTCGTAGAGAAAGTTTGTAATTTATGGAAGAGACAGCACTTCCTTCCGCCATCTCAACAGGGTTTTGTTGAAACAGGAAATATCCCATCTGGAATCATTTTGGATTGGTTCGCCCATTCTCAAATCGACCAGCGATGCCTTTTTTGCCTATTTTTGTATATTGAGATAGTTACTGGTGGGACCACGAGGAGGTAAAGGCCACTATGACTAAGAGAAGGGTAAGAGAGTCATAGTTACTTCCCTTAAGAGAGTCATATTTACTCCAGCCATTTACCCATGCTTTTGTGAGTTTCTTCACTTTGACATTCATAGCACTGAGTAGAAATCACATTGCGTCAACACCCGCCACAGGCCTTTGAATGCTTTTTTATAATTAAAAAGTTGGATTCCCCTGGTCTGCACCAGTTCTAAGTCAGCTGCTAGACTTCGGCTGAGGCAGAAAGCAGGCCCGAGTCCTGGGAGCGGAACAGAGAGAGGCGACCACCGCCGCTGGGATAATCCACAGGAAAGGCCCAGCTTGTGCTCAGAGTAGGCGCCTTCCCCAGGGAGGGGAGATGTCGCGTCCAGCCACGGCGCATGGCCAGCCCTGCTTTGCGCCCCAGCCCAACTGACCCAGCCCTTAGAGTGAATCCTTATCCCGAAGTTGTGGGTCTGACTTGCTGACTTCCCTTACCTACATTGTTCCAGCATGCCAGAGGCTCTTCACCTTAGAGACCTGCTGCGGATGTGGGAACGGCCCGGCATAAGATTTACACCATCTCTCCTGAATTTTCAAGGACCAACGAGAGCTTACTGGACACCTCCGAAACCGCAATGCTTTCCAAGGCTCAGGCCCCCCTCTCGGGGCAAACCCATACCATGTTACCCTGTCCATCAGAAAGAAAAGAGAACTCTCCCTGGGGCTCCTGCAGGCTTCTCTGAGATCGTTTGCGTTACCGCACTGAATGCCACAAGGGCGTCCATCTCCACCACTCTGGGTTCGAGGATCTGAACTCGACTCCCTTTAGATCAGCTGAGGGCAACGGAGGACATAGCCCGTCCCTTCCAAACCGCGCTTGCCCATCCCTTAGGACAGACTGACCCATGTTCAACTGCTGTTCACATAGAACCCTTTTCCACGTCGTCCTTCAAAGCTCTTGTTTGAATATTTGCCACTACCCCCAAGATCTGCACCAGTGGAGTCTCCACTCGGGCCCTCACCCCGGGATTGGGTGCTCATTGCAGAGGCCCTCCTACTCATCACAGCTTAGCCCCCGTGGCTCTCAGTGCTGGCGACAGACAGATATGAGCCCAATGTTCCAGCGCCATCCATTTTCAGGGCTAGTTGATTCGGCAGGTGACTTGATACACACTCCTTATTGTCTGGGGTCTAATGAGCGTTTGCATTGGGCGCTTTAACATGGTGTTCAGTTCATCCTGCAGAGCCAGTTCTGCTTACCAAACGTGGCCCACTGGGCACTGGCATTTCGATGCCCAGCTCCAGGCCAGCGAGCCAGTCTTCTTACCTATTTAAACTTTGAGAATAGGCTGAGATCGCTTCAGCCCCAAGACCGCTAATCATTCACTTTACCTGAGTGTAATAAATCTGATGGTGTCACCACTCCTTTCCCTGCAGTGACCTCTCCCCATGTGGCAAAGGGGACGTTAGCCGCTACATGATCCTGACCCTGGGGGCGGCTATATGAGGGAGGATCACAAGGGGGACAGCCTCAGGGAGAGTATTATGACATCATCGAATGAGACAGGGTTTCCCCCTTTTTCTTTTGAGGATGCCCCATGAATGCCCAATGCTTTAAAGGCATATTGTCATACCTTCCCTCATCCACATAGGAAGGGCACTGAAAACCTTTTCTCAAGATCTGTATGCAAGCCGTCAAAATTAAGACTCATGAAAACACCTTCTCAGACTCTACCTACAAGTCATCCTGAAATGACTTGCCCTTATCGATCACTTAGAGCATTTACCCAGACTTTTAAGTCATCAAGAATGGACTTCCATTGATATGATATGATGTGGCATTTATAACGCGACTGCACACAATTGTTTCTAGGCTCGACAAGACAAGGAGGGGGAAAACAAAGGGAGGACAAAATAATGATCTTACTAGTCCTTGTGTCATTCAGATTGCGCAAATGCGGGGAAGAGGGAAGGGGAGAAGTGTCAGGGGGAGGGGAAGAGGGAAGTGCAGTTAACTCACAAGTCCAGGCAGCGGTTGGCTCATAAGCACAGCAAGAAAAGACTGTAGGGTTGCAGATACAGACCTTTAAGTGCTGGGGAGCCGGAAGGCAGTTCAGGGGAAACTGGACCTGCAGGAGCCTGGGCCGAGTTCAGAGAGTGACCAGGTGACCAGTTTGCAGAGCAGTCAGGTGCATCAGCAGGGAAGAGGAAGAGAGAAGCAGAAGTGAAAAGGAAGGTCTTGAGTTGCTTCCGGAACCGCAGGTGGTTCTGCTCAAGTTTGGGAGAGGTGGGCAGGGAGAATGTTCCGTCTGACCCTCATAGAGTTGGAGGTGGATGAGTGGAGAGCTCGAGAAGGAAGATGTTCTGGAAGAGAAAGTTGGAGGCAGAGCGATCCCAGGCCCCAAAAGCCTAGTGGATGATGCAGAGGGTCTTGAAGTTGATCCTTGTAGCCACTGGGAGCCAGTGAAGAGATTTCAGAGATGTAGAGATACGATCCTTGGGCTTGAGGCCAAAGACAAGTGTCACAGTCCTGTTCTGGATAAGTTGTAAAGGTCGAAGAGTAGAGGCAGGAAGATTTAGAAAGAGGCTATTGCAATAATCCAGCATAGAGAGGACCAGAGCTCTGGAGGCAGTGAGCTTCTGGGGGAAAGTGAGAAAAGTAAGAATATCTCTGAGAAGGTGCAGCTAATAGTTTGACTTCTTAGAGACATCACAGATGTGAGGAGAGAAGGAGAGGGTGGATTTCGAAGATGACACCAAGGTTCCTAGCCTCACAGGAAGGAGGAGAAAGAGGGCCCAGAGTGGGTGGCCAGAGAGAGAGAGGAAAGTACAAAGCGGGTGTCCCAATGAGGAGTATCTCGGTTTTACTGACATTAAGGCAGAGATCATTAAGGCACACCATTCCTGAATTGCGGCCAGACAGTCTGGTATGAGTGATGAAGCAGAGGTGGCTGAGGGGAGCCTGAGTGTCATCGCATAACATTGAAAATTGGAGCAGAAAGTAGCGATGCGGTGGGCAAGAGGTACCACGTAGTGGTTGGAGAGCCAGGGAGAGAGGTTAGACCCCCGAGGAACACCACACGTAGAGAGATAGAAGATATGAAAGACCCCAGTTGGACCTGAGAGGGTCAGTCAGTGAGAAAGGAGGTCAACCAGGCCAGGGCCTGATCAGTAATACCAAGGTTGTCACAGAGACAATTGAGGAGAGGATAGATTGAGGAGAATGAGGACAGAAGGGACATTAGAGTCAAGCTTGGAGAGCAAGTCTTCATGGGTGTTCAGGAGACCAGTTTCTGTGTTTCTGGCAGTTTTGAAGCCAGACTGGTGGCCATGGAGGCAGCCAACAGATTCAGTATTCAGATTAAGGTGGGAGATGGACAGCTTTTCCAAGAGTTTGCCCAGGAAAGGAATGATGGAGATTGGGCGATAGTTAGCCAGAGAGGAAGGATTGGCCAAGGGCTTCTTTCGAAGGGGATGCACAAGAGAGTGCTTAAGGGGGAGGGGAAATTTCCAGTGGCAAAGGAGTGATTGCAGAAATCGGCCAAGGCTGGAGCAAGGGTGTAGATGTGGTCCTTGATTGGTCTGGATGAGCAGGGGAGAACCTGCTTTCACAAGACTTTCGTAAAACGGACTTGTCTGGAAACATTGTCAGGGGTGAACAGGGGAAAGGAGGAGAAAGGAGGAGGAGAGATGGCCTCAGATGGGCCAGGAGTGGTAGAGGAGGAGGAAGAGGAGGTAGAGGAAGATAGGGTATTCCTATAAATACGAGAATACTGTGAGGAAGATGAGCCGTGTAATGCAGATCATTGGAGGCCAAAAGCACAAGCTGCGCTCTAGTTGTTGCAAGCGCATACCTCCATCTGGGAAAGTGAAACCGGCAAAGCAGCTGATAAAGGCACGCTGCTGGCAGGAGAACGCTGCTTCTCTCAGTATTGCCCAAGAGACCCTGGGGCTGGAGAGTGTTCTGTGAAGCCAACAGGCTTGTTGACAAGGAGAAGGGAAGCTGACCGTGAGTCAGAACACACTGTAGTAACGGCAGGAGCAGACAGAAGGCTTCTGGACATTTTCAGGTGTTGGAAGGCAGCCTGCACCTTACCGAAGCCCGAATCAATGCAGAAGAGCCCAGCGGGAACCACGAGAGGTCGAGAAGCCGAGAGGCAGAGGCGGCGAGAAGGACAGAAATGTCAAACAACTGCCACCGGCTTATCATGGTAGCAACAGAATATGCCAGCAAGAGCCGGTGAGTCCACCCAGGGGAAGCAGGGACACTGGGTGTATTGGCAGCCATGCCAAACCTGAATAATTGTTAATGCAGCACACACAAGAGAACAAGCAAGTGAGCATTGAAGTGCTAAGGCCGAGTATGCTCATCCTTTTTGCATAGACATGACTAAAGCTCAGCAGTTAAGAGATAAAAGGGGAGAACAGAACTGGTATAAGAGACTTTCAAGTTTGTAAGGGAATGCAATACACATATAAGAGAAGCCCTAGCAGGATAGTATACCAGGCAGATACAATATAAGATAAAGCAAATATAAGAGACTATCAAGCTTGGAAATGTGCGCAGAGCCCAAATTAGAAAAGCCCTGGCAGGAAAGTGTACCAGGCAAATTAAAGGTGCAAAGAAAACACATATATAAGAAAAACCCTAGCAGGAGAGTATGCCAGGAAAATTCAAGTCACATGAGTATTAATATATGAAAAGCCCCAGCAGGAGAGTATACCAGGCAGATGCAGTTTGCAAGTGTGTTCATAAAAGAAAGTCCCTGGCAGGTGAGTATACAAGGCAGATGCAAATTATGAGCATGTTCATATGAGAAAGTCCTGGCAGGACAGTATACCAGGCATGGTCAAACTGAACAGTGTGTAAAATATATTGCACCAAGAAGTCCTGATAAGGGCACATCAGCACTAGCAAAAGGCAGTGGAAAAACATTCATTAAGAGAGAAACCTGGCAGGAGAGTACACCAGGTATCCTAACAAGATAAAGACTAAGAGTCAAGTTGTTTTGTGTGCCAGTTGTGTTGTTGATCAAGAGAAAGTCAAGGAACTGACATTGATCCATATAAAACAGAGTGAAGAGAAATCCAGGGGTAAGGAACCACCCTCTGAAACAAGGAACTCTATCCTTCTGTAACTTTTGTCTTGAAGTTATGCCTGTTTTCCTTTTAAACATTTATAAACTACTAAAGGCCAAAGACATTTTCCTTTTTCACCTTAGAGTTGATTTTTAGAATGTGAGGGTCAGAATAGTACTTTCGACACAGGATGTTTTACTTCAGACTTGCTGACGACTTACAGACCCTTAGTTTTGGTTTTAGGTAGGGAACCACCTCTTAGAGCAGTGTGATGAATCCTGGGTATCCCTCAGTAAATACCTGCTTAATGTCTCCTCCCAGGTGGCCAGGGAAGACAGACGCTTCCTGATCCTGACCTCGAAGTAGTGCTCTGGGGGAAGATCACCTGGGAGGAGACATGGCTCATGGTGGTGAAGAGATCCTGTGGGATGAGACACAGTATTTGTCCTGGTACCAAGATATGTAATGGCTTATTGTCGGTATGATGTGTATAAATCACACATTGATCCTCCTGATGTGGATAAAGTTAATATTAAACCCAAAAACATCCTAAGAAAGTAAAGCCTGTTTGAGACTTGTAAAGTTAAACACCGTTCTAACTCCCAGAGGTACAGTAAAAGGAAACCTGTAAATAATGGCTACAATGAACTGTAAAGCCAGGACCATTGTGATGCAGATTTCAGCAGCCAATCCCAAGAGGGTCCTTTTCCCCCTGAATCTGAAGAGCAGAAGTTGTGCTGCAGAAAGCATGATGGAAGATGGCTTTTCCCCATGTGAACAAGCTCCATGACTGCATGGCGGGAACAAAGACAGCTTCACTGAGGAAGAGTGCCTCTTCAAAGGAAGCCAGAAGCAGTTAAATTCCTTCAACGCATGAAGAGAGGAGTGTTACCAAGTGTTCTGATCCCTTGTGCGAACACAGGCAGGCAACTGTAGCTAAAGAGAATCACTTGCATGCAAGTGAAAGCATTGGTAACAGACCGTTAATTGTCAGACAATGGAATGCCACAAAAGTAGTACTTGCGTGTTTGTGAAACCTTTCTAAAACACTTGCATACAAGTAAAACTCTTCAAAGCACGTTAATTGAATCCTAATCTGAAGACAACAGATGTAAGAGTGGTCACTTGTGCTTATAAATGATCCTGAAGGGGATGTTAACTGAAGAGTCATTTCTGAAGCAGTTTTAAACATTGTAACTTGTAACTTTGAATTTAAAGTGATTGAACTTTTAAGAATTGTGAGTTCCAGGGAACAAGCACTGCCCAAAGCCAAGAAGGGAACAATCATTGCCCAAAGCCAAGAGGGGTACACGCATTGCCCAAAGCCAAGAATAGTGCAAGAGTTGACAAAGCCTAAAGAGTTGAGCAAGCATTGTCTAAAGCCAAAAGAGACTAACAACAAGGCATACAATGAAGCTGCTCTGGTTGGCAGGACGAGAAGGGGTGAATTCAAGGTTGTAAAAGGGTGAAGCTGATTAATGGTGATTGTTCCATAATAACCGGTATAGAAATCTCACATTGCTGAAGTCAACATGTGGAAAGGTAGAATAACATCCTTAAGGGCATTCTGGTTGTTAATGTGGCAGAGAGACAAGAATGACAATGCGACTGCCATTCTGAAAGATGAATGTTCAGAGGAAGAGTGCCTTGCTTACTTGGAAGTGTTGGGAGCCACTACAGTGAATCTTGTCTTTTCTGAAAAGTTGTTGAAAGTCACAAAGTTACAAACTACTGAAGCTATGAGTAAAGCATGGCAAAGAGGCTGCCCTTCTGAAAGGTGAACGGTCAGAGGAAATGTGCCTTGCTTACTGGGAAGTGTTGAGAGGCGCTAAAGTGAATCTTGTCTTTTCTGAAAAGTTGTTGAGAAGTTACAAAGCCAAGTGGCACGCAAGTGGGCTGTTGGGCTGGGAGACTCTGGAGCCACATTGCTTTTCGCTGCACCGTTTGGACAAAAGACAAAAGCCAAAAGTCTGTTTTTTGTTTCTAATCACTGGTGCTAGCGCACCCACGCGCGCACTCGGAAGTGGCACGCAAGTGGGCTGTTGGGCTGGGAGACTCTGGAGCCACATTGCTTTTCGCTGCTTCGTTTGGACAAAAGACAAAAGCCAAAGTGAGTGAGTCTGCAAGAGGAAGCACAAGTGGGCATTTGGCTGCGAAACAGGTGGCCGCATGGTGAAATATTGCAGCCCATGCGCTGAGGGACTTTCTTTGGGACCGGTTTGGGGAACTGGGACTGGAACTGGGAATGGGACTGGGATTGGGATTGGGTTTGGGACTGGGACTGGTATTGGGATAGGGATAATAGGGGAATCCGTTTGAAATACTCACTTCCTCTTTCTCTATTGCTTCACAGAGTCTGTTTTTTGTTTCTACTGCCCGGATCCCGCTTCCGCCCGTGCACAGCATTTAATCACTGGTGCTAGCACACCCACGCGCGCCCGGAAGTGGCACGCAAGTGGGCTGTTGGGCTGTTCGGCTGGGCGGAGGTGAGGAGTCGGTGAGTGAGTGCCCCCTTTTTTTCCATACTAGGGGTTAGACCCTAAATAGGCCACCATGGCAATGGTGTTGCGCAATGGGAAAATATGCGCCATAAAAACCCCCGGGCCAATCCCGGACGTAGACACACAGGCCATACAGAGTGGCGGTATTGAGATAAAATCTAGTACGGAGGTGGATGTTAATCATGAAACCATGACCTTGGCTGAAGGACATATTGATCAGAAAACCATGATTCCCACCCGGGCTATTATTACCCAAGAGGAGATCTTAGAGGGGGGAAGGTGGATGAGGAAACAAAGGTAAAAATGGCTGCTATCAAACAGGAAGTGGAATTTGCCTATATGCACTCGCAAATACAAACAAAAATGGGTGCGCAATTCTTGGGGGAAGAGGATACCTCTTTCGTGACGGCGGCCCTCTCATTTGAGACCCAAATCCCAGCTCAATTAAGTTTTTTGAGTGTAAAAGATCTATTTGATCAAAAAACAATTGAGGGGACAGAGAATATGCCAGAGGAAATAAATATCGATGTATCTATGATGGGGCAAGCAGTAAGAACGGAATTGGGGAGGCGAGCTAGGCTCTCAAGGGGCCCCTCGACACCTGTAAATGCCTCCAGAAATGGGATTGACCAAGTCCATCTATTTAATACAATTCCGAAATTGAGTTCGGCTACATCATATAGATTTTTCTCCTCAAATGCTACATTCCCGCTACCATCTGCCTCAATTTTCACTAATACCCAAAAAGGTTGGGGGGAGGAAGAGAATAATGTTATAGAGGTGCAGGGGGCCTCCATACCAAAGGGGAATCTGCCGATCCCTGTACTGTCAACCCATGCTAAGACGTTGCCAATTTTGGGAGCCTCCCTCACTAGTTCGCCCATCAATGACAGTAATGCCAAATTTGAGGAGTCACTACCAGTATTATCTAGAATATTAAACCTCCTAGATAAAGGCCATGAGCTTACCCATTGGGAGATAAACGATCTGAAAAGGGTTGCTTTTGATACTCAATTAAAACTAACTAGAGTAGAAGGTTTTCTCATGGGCAAAGATGAAAGGATGGCGTCCTCAAAAGAGAAAGAACCCATACAAATCCTGAAAACAAATAATTCACAAAGCACTCAAACCCTGGTTAGTGGAAAGGAGACTGTGAGCTATGCTAGTGTGATACCTGTGGGGATTGCAACAAACCTACCAAAGGAAAATAAAAAAACGATGAGAAAAAAGAACAGAAATTGGAGCCAGAAGGGGAAAAAAGGATCTTGGAGGCCCTGAAAGAGCTATCAACGAAAATTTCTATTTTAGAAAAGGGCCTGTTAGATCTACCTGGAAAACTGGTACCCTTAATCCCTGTGGGACCAGTAAGGTCCCTCCAGGATGAAAACCCTATTCTCCCCTCTCCACCTGACAGTCCATCGGCACTTGTAAAATTGATGGAACCTGTTGATGGTGCAGGGGCCCTGGTCGATGAGACAGAAAAGCAAAAGGAGGAGGGGAGTCCGATGGGGAACGGCTTCTTCCTCTCAAGAAAACAGAAACGATTGGCGTTAAAGGCAAGCAAAAGGCTGATGAAAAAGGGACGGATGCCTGCTAGATCCGAACTCTGCAAGCTAGATTTGAAGGCTTCCCCGAATGAAGTTGCACTATCCGATTTAAGACAACTTAATGAGGAAAGTAGGATGGCCTTACAATTAAATGCTGCTGACACCTCGGAACACCTGCTCCCTCCTTTCCTCTCTCTCTCTCTGGCCACCTACTGTGGGCCCTCTTCCTGCTCCTACCTGTGAGGCTAAGAACCTTTGGATCATCTTCAACTCCACCCTCTTCTACTCCCCTCACATCTCAGATGTCTCTAAGAAGTCAAACTATCTGCTGTACCTCCTCAGAGGTATTCTTCCTTTCCTCACTTTCCCCCAGAAGCTCACTGACTCACAGCTCTGGTTCTCTCTAGGCTGGACTACTACAACAGCATCTTTCTGAATCTTCCTGCCTCTACTCTCCGACCTCTGCAACTTATCCAGAACAGGATTGCAAGATTTGTCCTTGGTTTCAAGCCCAGGAATCGTATCTCTCCAGCACTGAAATCTCTTCATTGGCTCCCAGTGCCGGCAAGGATCAAATTCAAGAACCTCTGCATTGCCCACAAGGCCTTCTGGGGCCTCGGACCGCACTACCTCCAACTTTCTCTTCCTAAACACCTGCCTTTTTGAGCTCTCCGCTCATCCACTTCTAACTCTGTGAGGGTCAGTCGCTTCTCGAAGCAGAGTGTTGGGGCAGATCTCTATCCTTGGCTGGGGCCTCCCTCTGGAACAGTCTCCCTGCCTCCCTCAAATTTAAGCAGAACCACCTCTGGTACCGGAAGCAACTCAAGACCTTCGTCTTCGCTTCCGCGTTCTCTCTTCCTCTCTCCTGCTGATGTTCCGACTGCTCCAAACACTGGTCACCTGGATACCCTCTGTACTTGGACCCAGGCTTTGACATGTCCAATTGCACTTTGCACTGCCTCATGGCTCCCCTAGCACTTGCGGTCTGTATCTGCAACCCTACAGTCCCTTCTCTCTGCACTTATGAGCCACCCATTGGATGTGGTTTTTGAGTTACTTGCACTGAACCACACGCTGGTTGCACTTTAGTTACCTGCACTTCTAACTCCCCCCCCACTGGGACTTTTCCCCTTCCACTTCCCTGCACTTGCGCGATCCGAATGACACAGTGCCTAGTAAGATCGTTGTTTGGTCCTCCCTTTGTTTCCCCCTTCCTGTCTTGCCGTGCCTAGAAACACTTGTGTACAGGCACATTATAAATGCCATATCATGCCATATCATTATATGTACCTCTGTCCCCGGGTCTCCCACTCTCCCTTTTACCTTCTTTGTAATAGGGCTGTGTCACCTGATTGGTGTTCTACTTCTTTCTTCTTGAGGTGTTGTCAGGACAACTCTTGGGCTCGCTTTGCTTTTGTCCTGCCACACGCTTCAGCATGTTTCCTCTTCAATGCTATCAGCACAGATAAGGGTTTCCTCTCTTTCCCTATCTCACTCACCACTTTGCGGGTCCCTCTTAGGATTCCTGTCAAGTTGACAGACTCTCTTTAGTCTGCCCGACTAACAGTGCAACTCGCACACCTTTTCCTTGCAGTTGCTCTCCAGCCTCTATCTCGTCCCTCCTGGGACTCATATCAGGTTGACAGAATCTCTCTGGTCTGCCCTTTCGAATAGTGCAGCTCAGACACTTGTTTCCTCCAGCCTCTCCAGGGCTTAGGAAGTGGCATCCATCCGAGTTTCCCAGTTCTCCTGACACATCTGGTTTGAAACTCCCGGGTCTCTCTTCCTCTTGCTTGGGCTCCTCTTTCTGTTTTTAAGAGGTGCAACTGGGGCTTCCCCAACAGACCCTCATCGTCCTTTCTGAGTGTTGCTTGAGTATTCTGTGTCACTCGAACTTTCTTCTTCTTCCGAGTATTAGTAGTTTCTTCATATTGACCCCCTGGTTTTATGGCCCAGTGACAAACAGTAGCTTGTTCCTCTTGTTCTTTCTGAAGCTTGATTGTTGCTGGTGCTCTGTGATTGAGGTGGGAAGGGAGTTACTCATCCGAACGGGATTCCTTGTCTCCACAGCGGGAGTCTATCCCGATGAGGTCCTACTTACCTCTTGCGTATGGGCTCACCTCCCTAGCCTCACAGGAAAAGGCTCCCCCCCTTGGGAGAAGTGACTGAATCCCACAATTTGTCACAACTCTTACTTCAAGTGTCAGTCATAAGGTTATCTTGCATGAAAATCTCAAATTGTAAGCTTACAAAAGTAAATTAAAGATGCAGTTTAAGATGCAGCTCTTACAACCTCTTTAATATTTTACAATAGTTTTTTGTATTTATACGTAGTGTGATACAGTTAAAATAACTTTGCATACAAGAGATTTTAAAAGGTCATATAGAACAACAATTAATCAAAGACAATAATATCAACGTTTCCCATAACGGAAATATCTAATACAATTCTCATCATTATGAGCATACTTAAAAGTACAATTCTTCGCTAAGATGTTTACCCAATATACTATCTCACTTATATATCCTTATGTCATTATAGTTGAAAATGTAGGTTTTGAAAATGTAGGTTTTATCACTTTATTCATTCAGTCCTACATTCATCTTCATTAGGATACTTGTTTTACTCTAACCTTGAATTAAGACAGAATGATAAATATTTTTATTAAGTAATTGCTCTTGAATCACACTCCACAATTTGATAACGGGGAGTGAAAAGAACAATTGATTACGCCCTATCCATCGTAGCCAGAAAGCTTTAGATTTCATGGTGTCCAGCAAGTTGAAAAACCCATCATAAAATCTTCAGTATAATCCCACCAATCCACTGCACCATGTTCATAAGGGACTGATAGTTTCAGATGTAGTTTTCATATTACATATCCTACATGATTGCAACTCTTTGGGAATATTATAATGATACCCTAGAAAAAGCAGCAGATTAAAACATAGTTGCAAATAAATCCTTCTAATTCTTTAAAAACGAAACTTAATTAAATAACTCTGTGCTTGTTTAAAAACATAGGTTGAGGTAATGAGTTCTTGTAAATTCTTGAGCTTCTCAGCTGCTATTATATTAGCCTGCTAATCCCATCTTTCAATTTTTTCCATGATTTCTTTTTTTATTACTTTCAAACATACTGCACTGTTGTATCCCATGCTGGTATATTGTGCTATTATATCTTTTTACAAATAGTGTAATTTCTTCCTTCATATTCCACTGTGTAGTAGTGGCAACTGTTTCAGGCCCTGCTTTGTGATGATACAGAAGAAATATAGATGTGTCTACTGTGTATCTGATGTTTCATTTGAGGTCACTGAAATTGCCATGTGCACTGTTGGTAATCTGTCATCTAAAGTATTGCAATATTTCACGGGTTCCCGAACAGAAATGTTTTAAATCCAATGGCTATTTATCCAATTCCTCTAAAGTTTGTGCTGTAAAATGTACCATTTTGTCCTGTTATTTAAAATAAATTCTTATGAGGAAATCCACTCTGATCCCTCCTAAGTGGTTTCAGCATGGCTCACTTCTCTTGCTCATTTGCACTAACTGTTTTACAAATCCACCAACTGCCACTGTACACGCTCATGCATCCAGTTTTCCTAGGTCCAGTGGGGCTGAATATGAAAAATTCTTTAAAATCTCACCTCTCCTGACACCGGAGTGCAGGGTAAAGAAATTGCTGCCTTCCCATGTGTTCCACCTGTCAACCTCTCCTGCAGTGCTTCATTACCGGCCTCTGTGTACAGAACTGCTGTTACAAGAGACTCTGCTTCCACTGGCTTCCACTGAGCCTCTGCAATGGTATCTTCTACAGAATGGTATTCTGTGTTCTACAGAATGGTATTCTGTGGCCGCTCCCCTCCCCAAAGTCTGAGTACCTCTGCTGGCATCGAAGGCACTTTCAGTGTGTGGGACTCCACTCACTGCATCCAGCCTGGAGATCCACTCCCACCACTCAGCCACCAACTTCCAGAAGTTAGCTCCCCTCCATGGATTCACCACATGGGTCTCATAACTACATGGCTGCCATCTTGCAACCCGCCTCTGGCCGTGATCGGCTCTGATCCAGCTGCTGTATCCCAACCACTGGGGGGAAAATTCATGACACCTTTGGAACCAACACCTTTCATCTAGTGAAATTCACCCTTGTGCAAGCTACTGCCCTACATGGGAGCACTAGGGTGGCAGTTTCCAAGCAGAAAGCCTATAGCCGTATTGAAGAGCGACCGTCGTCTGTGTTCCCAGGAGGTCATTTTAGCAAGAGGATAACTCGGGCTCATGTTGCTGTGCCTCAACAGAGGGTAAAGAAGATTAAGAGTGTATTAAATATTAAATATTCTGACAACCTTTGGTCAATAGCAGAGCTAAATCAAAGCACTCCGTACCCAAGAATGACAGAAAAGCAGCGCCCCGCCCCATTGGTGGGTGTGGAGGTGGGGCAGGTGAAGGGGTGGTGTTTGGGTTGGAATAGTTTCTTAATTTTGGAAGTACGCTCAACAATGGGCTTGTAGGCTACATTTGTAGTGACACACTTCGCTCTCTGTGTCTGCAGAACTGGGAGCTGACATCCCACAACAGAGATATAGGGAGTGGTAGTAGACTAGAGGGACCCGCACCCACGGGCAAGGCAAACATGGAGCGAATGACAGCATGACAGCATATGCATACAGTTAGCAGTAACGAAGGAAATAATGAAAGATTGCGCTTATATCCGGTGTAAGAATGTTAATTCCCACATCCATGACTGAAGAGTTTCTCACAAAGGTAATGAAATTGGGACCCAAGTGAATGAGAGCGAAACTGAGTTGGAAGCCAAAGAACAACAGGGACTCCAATGCAGTGCATAGTGAAGAGCAAAAAGACACCAACATGGTGCATTCAATGTCACGGCTACCACCATTCTTGCCCTCTTGCGGCTCACATGAGCCAGATAAGCATGCACTTCAAGGGTTTTTTTTAATAAAAATTTGATTGATTTTCAAAGTGAGAAATAAAAACAACAAGCACATAAGCGATTTGTGCAAGTGAAAATTAACAAAAACACTACCAAATAGGCATACATACTGCATTTCATAAACAACCTCCTGGCCTAAGATGCATATCACTTATCCATATTTTGTCATTCTGTAAAGGTTCATAGATGTGAAGGCGGAGAGAATCCAAATACATATACAAATAATGAAGGGGGCTCGTGTCTCCCCAGGAAGACTCTCTACCAGGGGGGTGGAACAATACGTGCGATGGTAAAGGTGTACCTCATCCTGAGCTTTTTGAGAAATCCATTATATATTAATTGTCCCTCAAGTAAATTCATTTCTGGTACCATATTTAGCAAAGATTCTTATGTTCGATACATTAATGGACCTCCTATGTGTCTCCTGGCCTCACCTGCCTCCCCCACCTTGCTACCCCTGGTCTCACTGGGCTGCCAGCAGAGTAGGGGTTCGTTTCAGTACAATTATATATCCAATCCACTATTTTGATCCTTTCTATATCCACATATATATCCCCTTACTAAGAATATGCACTCCCTCGCATCTATATTAAATGTACTCTTCAAATAGTGCCCAGAGAATATCCGCTGTGTGGGTACCAGAGTCTATTCGCTGTGTGGGTACTGTAGGGGAGGCATGGTATCACAAGTATGACACAGACACAATAGGTACAATTTGTAAAAACCTTTATTGAACTTTCTGGGTTTGGAAAACTCCTATTCTGCCCTATAACTAACATGGGAGTAGTCGCAACCATCAAAAGATAAACAAAACAATCCTAGTAGAGTTCGTCAAATCAAAACGTCCTATGCTAACAAAACCTAATGCCTGCCCTATCTATTGTACAAAAAGTGTGTAAAGGGGAAATGTATGCAAAGGAAAAATCAGTGTTCAAATTAATAAAGGTAGCTGAATCAGCTCTCCTCCCCACGTAAGACCACACGGAGTAAGGCAGTCCTTGTAGACAGGATGGCTTGGGTTCTCAGTACAATAAACAGTTCTAAAACGGATCGAGACCCGCCTGGCCTTACACATTTAAGTCTCTCCTTCCACAACCAAATAATGTTTCAACAAAAAGGATCACGTGGAGCCCCCTCTGTCTGGCTCAGACCTCTTCAAAACACAGTTCACATGGGTCCCCTTCTGTCGGGCTCAGACCCCTTCACAAACACAGTTCACGTAGATCCCCTCTGTTGGGCTCAGACCTCACGCTGGTCCCCCTCTGTCGGGATCATACCTTTAACAACAAAGTTCCACAATACTTGCAAGGGGTACTCCCTTCCCCACGCTTAATATTCTTTGGGTTTCCCTCCATCGGGCTCAGATCGCTTTTGGATGTCGAAGACTCTCGAATGTGCATGGCTTTCTTTACAGACCTTCAGAGGACCACTTCAACTCAAGGTCACTTTTCAGCTCAGCTTTTTACTCTCCCTTTCACTCTCTGTTAATTTTCCTTATTTCTCTTTTGCACGTTCCTTCACTTTTATTGCTACAAATACTATACCTTTCACAGAGACTTTAGAGTGGGCTACTTCCTTTTGCCGGACCACTCCGTAACTCAGTATCGCTGATTTCACAGCTGTCCTTATTTCACAAGTTCATTCACAGGTCTGCCTTTCTTCACGTCTCGTCTACAAGTGTGCAGCCTTCACTTGTGATACAATGTTGCCACTTCAAACTTTCTTTAACACACAGCGGTCTCTCAGGTTACTTGCCAACTCATGACTGTGTGCGCTTCTCTCTTGGTTTTACGATTTCCCATTCACGAGTCAAGGTTAGTACCACAGGCTTGGCCTCCCCTCCTCAACTCTGGCGTTCACCTGGGAATGTCGCTGGCGTCCTTGAAACACAATGCAATCTTCACTTCCGGTGTCTTTCGCGGCCTGTCTGAGAAAACGACCTCCAGTAGGGAACTCTTAGGGTTTTCAACCCCCTACTCTCGTCCCTTGGTCAGTCGCTCTGCTCACGTAGGTTTGCCTTCGCCCCAGAAGTCCTGCTCGTGCTCAGGTTCCGCCTTGCTCAGAGTGTGTCTTTTGGTGTTGCCTTTTATCCGTGTGACGAGAACTAATTGGTATCAGGTGAATGCACTTGAAGTCAAGCGCCTGACTCCTCCTGACCCGCTTAACATGACATGTTCAGTACAATGTATGAGAGTTAGTCTTGTTACTCTCAGTTACCCTCTTCCTCTGCCCAGTGTTTGTGTAAAAAGGGGGGGGTTACTGAACGGAGATTGTCGGAAGCGGCCGTCTGCAGATTGAGAGTGAGAGTGTGCATTCGAGAATAAGGTGCGGCTTGGCAGTCATCCATACACGTTGAGAGGTCCTTTCGTCTATTCTGAGTGGCGAGCACTGAGCAGTCAGCAGTGAGCAGCGAGCGAGTGAGCGAGCCCGAACTGTTTGTGCCTGTGTCTTTGTGTCTCTGTGCCCTGTGCCTCCGTCTGAAGTTTGAGCCGCGTTAGAAGTAAGTGTGCAAAATAAAACAAACAAACAAGTAAGGCTATCCCACATAACGTGAGATATATGGTGAGAACAGACTGAGGAGACCGCTGGTAGCTCTGTGCATCAAGCTCTGAGTCTCGAGCAAACGAGGGTAAGAGCCCCGGGGAAGCCCCGGTGTGGCTAGCTGCATGTCTCTCTCTCTGCATTTCTCTCTCTGCTCTGCATGCCCGCCCACCGCCACCTCCATGAGTGTCAAGGAGGTGTCAAGGAGGCAAAGCAGCGAGGCGTGAGTTCTCTAGCAGCCTTGTGACAACTTGTGGCTTGTGACAGGAGCTAGTAATAGAGCTGAACTCTGCGGACCACTCCGCTTCTATTAATCTAACTTTGTGTCTTTCAAGAAAATTAAATCAGCAATCTAATAAGATGCTGTGTCTCATTGTTGAACAGTGAAGCAAGCTTTAATTTTGCATAAAAAACTTTATTGAACCAAGTATCTGGGACTGTCTGTCCAGTGTCACGGGACGCCCATGGTGTTCCTGTTGCCATTGGCCGCATAGGTGGAGACTGCGGGTAATTCCTTTGACCCACGCGGTCTTGCTAGGCAGCAACTGACTTACTGTAAACGTCTGGTGGGCGGTGCCTGTACCGCAAGCGGTGGTCATATTGTGATTCACTGTGGAATTGTGTGGCAGGCCAGAACATTGTCCAAGAACTGTTTGGATTCTTCTACTTAAGCGTCTGCCAGCGTGTTTTTACTGCCCCAGGCCGCATTGGTGGGGACTGCGGGTACTAACTTTGACCCACACGGTTCTGTTAGGCAGTAACTACCTTCTTGCAACGTTGTGCAGAGTGGCACCTTGACCGTTGAACCCACAGTGCTCCCTCCTTGATTTTGTGAGCCTTGAAGCTGAAGCAGTGGATTGGGAGCACTCCCTCTGACTGACTGTCTATCTGTGTCCACCCTTTCCTGGGCTGGGTCTGTGTGTTTTCACAGGTAACAATAGTACACATGTCTAAAACATGCAACCTAAGAAGTTCAACAGTAGAAGATCCTGCAACTACTAAACTGGATGCTTTGAACCTACCGATTCCATCACCTGTTGTCATAGAAGGAGGTCCATCATTCTTTGGACCATATAAAAAGGGGGCAGGGCTGTTATTATTCAACACAGAGCGCCTTTGCTAGCGACCTCCAGCATCCAACAACTTCTGGTTTGAAGTTAAATAGTGGAGGTCTACCAAACAAAGGCAAATGCCTCTACTTCTTTCAATCCCCCACTTAAGGACCTCCTGTGCTCTGACCACAATAATACCTTGACAGCTACCACAATGAAGTCTGCAATTGAAAACTTCTTCCCAACAATCCCATTAAACAATTTGCCTCTGACGACCCACTTGAATGAACCTATGCATTCACCTACCTCATTGCCGAGTGAAATAGGGCAAGAAAAAATCTCAGGGACCGCCATCGACTCATCTTATGAATTGAATGAACTGTCAGCCTTGTGGGAAGAAGTTCAAGGCCGGGAAAAGGGGACTTCCAAAACAATAGGTACTCAAGAGGATGTTGCTACTAAACATCTCTCGCCAGTGATGAAAAATGACCAGGGGATTGGCTCCAATTCGATAGTAGCCCTTAATTTTGTTCTGAGTTCCCTGGTGAAAGCGTTTGAAAGCATTAAGCTGGAGGTTCAGCAGCACACTGGAATCCTCTTAGAAATAACAAAAGAGTTGGATGCAAACAAATTGTCAGCGATTGCTTTACAAACAGCAGTCAACAAATTTAAGTTTGAAACAACTTCCTTGCTGTCGACCCAAATGTTGATCTTTTCAGGTACAATTGACTCATTGGGCCTCATTACACGGTGGGCGGTAACCATGGCTCTATTACCAAGGTGAGCGGGGGCGGTAATTCCCCATTCACCAAGGCACTTCCCCATTCTCATTTTTGCCCCCATAGGGCATAATGGGAATGGGGAAAGAGCCAATTACGGTACCGTAATTAGCACCGAGGTCCCTTTGCGGCACCCTACTTTAACGGCTGGTAAAACCGCCATCGACTCATCTTATGAATTGAATGAACTGTCAGCCTTGTGGGAAGAAGTTCAAGGCCGGGAAAAGGGGACTTCCAAAACAATAGGTTGGTAAAACCAGCCGTTAAGGTCGGGTCCCGCAAAGGGAACTCGTAGTAAGGCGGTAAGGGTTTACCGGTACCCGTGCCCTTACCGGTACCGGTAAACCCTTACCGCCTACCGTGTAATGAGGCCCATTGTCTAGTCACCTCTACGCTTTCCAAGGGGAGAGGGATTGTCGGAACATCGCACTGGAAGAAGCAAGTATCCAGAAGGGGCTCTTAAAGTGCACTGCGTGCAACTAAAGTTTCTCCCGACTGCCAAATTGATGGAAGCTGATGACATTCCGCTCTTGGCTTCCATGATTGAAGAGTTTATCCGGTTAGCTCACCTGGCGGAGGAGGACTTACCGGTTGACAAGATCGGTGAAAGTGTAATAATAGTTGATTCTCCTATTACCAATAAACTTTAAAAAAAAGTCTAAGAAATCTAATGGGGAAACGAAGAAATGAAGGAAGAGACAACAAAAAGCATTAAGGGAGCAATCTAATTAAACGGCTCAAGTCCCCACTAAAAAATGTAAACTAAAAAATATTGGGTCTAAAATGAATCATTCAACTAAAAATTTGAAAGACAATAATCCAAGGCCCTCAACTGAGGAGTGTAGTAAAGATGCAAAGGTCTATAGGGGGAAGAAACAAAAGAATCTTGCAGTCCCTGAAATCCCTGTAGTGGTTCCTAGAGAGCCATTACCGGCTAAGAATAGAACCTCAGTGGGAAGCCAAACAGACAAGCTGGAGCTGCAACGGAAAATTGCTCCAATCTTCCTTAAAACGAAAAAAAAAAAAAACAAGAAACTCTAACTTCAGCAAAAGTGAAAATAGCGCCTATTTTCCTAAAAGCTTCCAGGGCAATAAAAGTTCCCACTGCATGTCCTAGGATCGAGACTGTTCTGCAGGCTGTGGCTGCGGATGCGAACCATCTACCCCAGTTAAATCCATCAAATGAACTAATATCCCCAACTCAAGCAAAGGGGGTAGTCGATTATAATGGGAGGTCCGAAGCGATTACACTGCCTCAATCGCTTTTGGCAACTAATGTGGCTCATCCACAATTGCTGAATAAAGGGGTCTGTTGTGACCAGGCTGGGCTTACAATCTTCGTCTCGAATCAATCAAAATTTCAAACTGATCCTCAAACAGTTAACCGCTCACGACTCTTAAAGGAAATGAGTTTCATCCCAGCTTTATGGTTGATATCTACCGCGGATATTAAGCAATTGAGCTTTCCCTGCTATCCAGATGTTAGCGTTGCAAAATTGCAAATTAATTCTAAACTAGCTTTTGAGAGTTTTGGGAGCAGAAGCTGGCTGGTCAACAAGAGGATTTTCAGTTTCAACGTCGGCACCTGAGATGGTCACAATAAGGGCGCCGCAGGGCTCTCTGAGCCAATGGTCTAATCCCCAGGGGGCTCAGGACAATCTGTTTTTGGCTGACCCAAAAATGTGGGAGTGTATTCCAGAAATGGGTTTACCTCAGCAGAAACTCTAACAACGGATGCTGTGAGATGCTTATCATGGAATACAAGACGCACTAGCTTTCCTATGGTGGATGCTAAAAAACGTTACATCTTTCAGAGTTTACATTTAATTTCTTTGAGGAAACTATGTGTGTATTGAAGGTTTTTCGGCTTATCAAAGGCGCGTAAAGGGTGAAAGGGTCGCCCGTCAGGTGGTTTGATGGTTCTCTGTAGTAATGATATTTTTACGTCATCTACTCTCCTCTGGAATAAGGAAAATGGCATCTTGGTTGTTCAAATGAAAATGTGTAATGAGGAGTCGACTTCCAGTTGGATCATGTTTAATCTTTACTGGAACCCGAAGGCCTCCCAGTTGGTTGAATTTCTGGGCTCCTTATCAGATCTTATCAGATCTTATGGTGGAGTTTACCTCTGAATTCCCAGATGACTATATGATTGTAATGGGGGATTTTAATGCCCAATGTGTTGAGACGCAACAGGACAACTTAACAGTAAAGTTTTAATGGCTATGCATGGTGTAATTTTATGTCAACTTGGGATCTGTTTATGTTTGAATGGGAATATTAGGGGGGACATTCCCAGTAGACCAACCTGGAAGCGGGATTCCAAATGCTCCACTATTGATTACATCTTCCTTTGTAAATCCCTCTTTGACCACTGCATAGATTTCCAGATTACGGAGGGAAATTTTGATGACCATAATATGTTAGAAGCTACCACTAAACTATCTCAAAAAAAGCAAGTTCAGGTCTTTCAAGAAATCTTAACTGTAAATAATGCGTGTAGTTAAGTTTGAGCGAGGGGGTCGCTCCCTTACTGGTCTTCTCCAGTCATCTTTCACTGACCTTTCTCCTATGCAACTTGAGAGGGTGTGTCAACCCTCAAGATTCTGTGACTTTCTGTGGGATTTAAATCCGCCATTTATAGGCCAAGGTAGGTAGGATGATGGAGGATGAGGCCCACGAATTATCCCACGAATGATCCCTTTGATCTCATAGTTTATCAAAGAAAAAAAATGAACAATAGGCACAAACAGTCTCTAAAACTTTTGGAATATGAATTAAAAGCAGTTACTACAAACAAAATCGTTTTGGTCCTTGAAAGGTATGAGAGAACAAAGAAAAGGGGAGGAAATGTTAAGAGCGGTACGTGCCAAAAACTCTAGAAATGTTTGGTCGATAGTGAGATCATTTGGGGGCCCACCTATGATCAGCAAGAAACAGTAATTCAGGAAGCCTCTTGGATATGACATTTTTCGGGCCTTTATGGCCTTTCAGGATGCCAGGCTCCCAAGGTCATCTGTAGCACTCAGTGGTCCCTTAACTTTACGACTTAGGATATTGAATTATTGATTAAAAAATCCTCGGCCTCTAGGACAACTGGGCACAATGGTCTGAGCAATGCTATCTTTAAACTAAACCCAGTGTTTTGGTCCAATGTTCTCAAGATCCTGTTTGATAATGTTATTCTCACACGACTACCCCCAGAGTCATGAAGAAAATCCATCATCATTCCCATCTATAAAAAGGGGGATAGATCAAATCCATCTAACTATCGGCCTATTTCCATCTTAGATGCTGACGGGAAGATCTTCTCTGATCTCATTCTATCTGAACTGGAGAACTGGGCAGAGGCAAAAGGTATAATCCCGAAACAACAGACGGGCTTCAGGAGGGGGCTCACCACTTCCTTAAATACACTTTTTCTGGGATGCCTGTCCTCTGATTCCCTTGATAAGAATGGGTCTCCTCTGTTTGGAGCCTGGCTTGATCTCTCACAGGCATTTGATTCCATCATTAGGAATAGATTGTGATTAAAACAAAAGCGGTGGGGGATCCTGGAGTCATTACCTGCTAAATTGCTGGAATTACATGAAGGCTCATCCTTAAGACTGCAGCTGTCCAGGCTGGGGGCTCTGTCTCAATCTGTTTTGATCAATAAGGGGTGTGCATCAAGGATGTCTGTTAGCCCCTCTCCTTTTCATCCTCTATCTTTCGGATTTAGGGGAATGGCTGGGGGATGCTGGGTTGGCAGCCTCCAGATTGGGGAACAGGAAAATAAACTGGTTAGCATACGCTGACGATATTGTCGCGTTTGATCAAACCCAAGTTGGCCTGCAGCAATTACTTGATGTCTGGAGGTGTATGCTAAAGCCAATGACTTAAAAATAAACCCTGAAAAGTCAGAGATAGTGATCTTTAAGCATCCCCTCAGAAAAATGTAATCCTTTCCCTGGCAGTTGGATAAGGCAATAATTCCGGTATATAAGGAAGTGACCTATTTAGGATCAAAATCACTGCTTTTCCCATTAGCATGAGCGTATCCTCACAATTGATCTAAAGGTAGTTAACTTAATTGCTCAGATGAAAAAACTCTGCTTGCAGTTTTGTAAATGTTCTCTTCTACCGCTGGTAACATTTTATGTAGGGAAGGTTATGCCAGTCCTTCTCTTTGGCATGGAATGTAATCTGATGGTTTACCATTTGGACTGGGACAAGATTGAAAGCAAAATCTGGAAGATGTCCCTGGGTTTTCCAGACTGTGTTCCGATTTCCTGCCTAAGATTTTAACTTGGCCTTACCTCCCTGAAGATTTGGTTGGAGTGGAAATGGTTCTTATTCTATAGATTGATACTTGCTCCCCCAAAATCATCATTGTATGAGACTCTAGATCTTACTATGAGGAAATCTGCCAATCTTTTATTAAACACCTTGAAAGAGCGGTGTGTTGACCTTCTTACTCTAAGCGACCTGGACTCTGTTACTCTTATCCAAAATCCAGGTAAAGCAAAGGAAAGTCTCCATCGAATGGATTGGATAAGAACTGTGAACAAAATGAGGTTGGCTAAGCTATCTTCATCCCCGCTTCTAATTGACAAACCGAGTTCTCTACTCCCCCAATATCTTATGAAATCATCCAACTCACATACACAAATGGACTTCCTACGTCTTAGACTCAATTTGCTTCCAACTATGGAAATCCTCCATGTTCGTTTTAAAAATCTCTATCCCTCTGATTTATGCCATAAGTGTAGCGCTAAAGTAACTTAGTTGATCTGTCATCTTCTGATGGAGTGTGCTGGGACCTGGTGTGTCAGAGTTGCAAGACTCAAGCATTTTGTGCATGATCACAACTTTTTATCTTCAGACATATTTTGGGACAGACTAATTTCTGGCCACGAAAGGTTCCTCTCATTTGAAGTTGTTTTGATTTTAAAAGAATTGAATTTGATAGATAATGGGGTTATTTTGAACAGTCTGCCAATGCTGTGAAAGTTCTTTGTTTTAGCTGCTGTTAATTTTTCTTATCTGCTCTTGTGTACAAAGCTTATTTTTCTTTTATTCTTTTATGTTCTTATGTATTTACTTGATTTTCTGTTTTATGTATACTGTGTAAAAAGTCATAGTTCTTTATGGCTAATGCACAATAAAAAAAATAAAAAAGGGGGGGTTGGAATATCCTACAAAATAGCACAGGGTAGATGAACAAAAATGGGGGAAATACTGCGTCTCACCATTGACTGCCTCACCCCCACTTATGAAGACCCCTCACCCAGGTGATCCTCCCGCACTGGTCCACCCCCCGGGTCTGGATCCAAATGCGATGGCCTTGCCCTGGCCACCTGAGAGAGAGATCCCCAGGCAGGAGGATTTAACACCATTTTAAACAGGGGGGTCTGCACCCAGCAGAGAGAGACTAGTGGTCGGTGACGTCCTGCAGGGTTGACCCCACATGCTGACTGGGGTGCGTATAGCCCAACTGAAGGGAGTGCCAGGTCATCCTGAAGGACCTGTGCTCTTTGTGACAGCACAGTGAAATCTGGTTAGCGGGCACGGCCTGGTCTGCGCGCTAGGCACTGAGGCCAAAAAGGCCTTACTGAGCAAAAACATTATCAAAGCTGTTGTTTGTAGAAACCCCAGGCCACCCCAGTCACTCAAGCACGCACCTCTACACACGAATACTCAGACACGTCTTGCTTGTCTGGGATCCCAGCGCAACTGGTGTGCACGGACTCCCGTTTATTAAACGAACATGCGTGGCTCATAACGAGGCTCGGGCATGCGTGCACGTTATACAGCTTATTGCGCTGTAACATTCCTCCTTTTCTTTAAAGAACAAAACATAATCAACATGATTATAACATGGCCCAACAAGGGCTGACACGTGGTACAATACATACTTGTGAAGCCACCGACCCAACATGGGTCATGATGTTCGTACTCGAGGACTCAGGGGTCCATTATAAAGTCTTGGAACCGTGCCAGGCACCTGCGCCCTTCCCTGCTCGGATACCTTCGACAGGCACCTTGGCTCAGACGTGGAGAGTCCATGGGTGGGGGGTCCCTGCCACTTTCACTCTCACCAGCTGCTGACCTGGCCTCCAAGTTCCTGGGCTCATTGTCCGGTTGATCCCCTTCAGCCGAGCGGTTCTCAATTTTCTTGAACTAAGACACGTTCCGTGTCACCGTCTCTCTTTCATCGGCTGCAGTCACCATGGACACTTTTACGTGCGTCACCCCCATGGGCTTTGGTTCATATGTGAGGGACAATTTCCCCTCGGGGTGACGATTGCGCACCAGCACAGTGTCCCCTACTGAGATAGTGGGATGTCAGAGATTTCTCCGGTCACTCTCCCGCTCATTTCATAATTGCCACTCCTCTCGGACTCTTTCGTTGTCTATGTTTCCCGGGTCTCTCTCCTCAACTTCTGGAATAAGGCCTCTAGGGCACCGCTTGAAAAGTGCTTCTGCAGGTGCCACTCCCGTGGATTGATGCAGAGTCGCTCTGTATTCTCGGAGGAATTGAAACAGATTTCTTTGCAACTCTCCCCCTTCATTCAGTGATATCCTGAACACCTTATTCAAGGTTCGCATAAATATTTCGGCCTCGCCATTTGCCCTGGGCCAGAGAGGAGTCACCTTGCGATGTGTTATCCCATACTCTTCCATGAATCTTGCGAACTGCTGTCCTTGAAAAGGAGGTCCATTATCTGAACACAATTCAACAGGGAATCCATGGGTGGCGTAAATTCGCTCCAAGGCTTGGATAGTGTGGTCACTTGCTGTAGACTCCACAATTTCTATTTCAGGATACCGTGACCACTGATCAATCACCAGCAAAAAGTATGTGCTTCTCCCCGTGGATCCGAAATCTGCATGTACTGTGTCCCATGGTTGCTCACTCATATCCATGGATTGGGAGTTGGGGTCTCTGGCTGCTTGGCTAGCTGCTTGGCACGAAATGCATTGACGTACATACTCCTCTACCCTCTGGTCCATGTCCGTGAACCACACCTTGGCTCGTAAGCGGGCCTTGGTTTTGGCCATGCCGTGGTGCCTTTGATGAGCCAGTTCCAGCTTGCGAGTCCTGTTGGGCTCCTCTCTCTCTCCGATTGTTGTTTGCCAGCATCTCTTTCCAGTCTCCACTTTCCATGGCAGCCGTAACTAGTTGGAACATCTCATCTGCTTGTGATGCGTCTGCAAGCTCCTGGATGGTCAACGCTAAAGGCATGGCCGCCTCTACTACCTGACGGACAACCTCAGCACATTCATCTTCGTCTGGTTTTACCTGCCTAGCGCCAGAGCCCGGGTGTCGGGATAAATAGTCAGCCGGGTTGTTTGTTCACAGTCTATATTGAAGTTTTATTGAAATGCCTCCCGCGTGGAACACAAACCCAAAAAACTCTATTCTGTCTCTGAAAAATTCACATTTCCCTTTGTGCAGAGTCAGGCCCAACTCCCATATCCTGTCTAGGATTTTCTCCAGCCTCTTCATATATTCTGCTTCGGATGAGGCAAATACTAGAATGTCATCGCTGAGGTTTATAACCCCTTTTAGTCCTGCAAGTGTCCCTCTGATAACATTCTGAAAGACTTCAGCTGCTGAAGATATTCCAAAACTCAACCCCTTGAACTGGTACAGGCCCTCATGCATTGTGAATGTTGTGATATAACGCGATTCAGGATGTAGTTCCAGTTGATGGTATCCCGAGCGTAGGTCAAGTTTGGAAAACATTCTGGCACCTTGAAGTTCTCCCACAATATCGTGCAGAGTCGGTGGTAGGTGCCGCTCTCGACGGATTGCCATGTTGGGCAGCCTCATATCTACGCGGATGCGCACTGCACCCGGTTGTTTAGGCTTGGCTTCCACAACTATTGAGGAGACCCACGGAGTGGGGCCCTCCACCCTATCAATTATGTCCATGTCTATGAGCGCCTGAAGCTCATGCTCGACCTGCGCTCGCAGGTGGAAAGGAATTCTCCGATGTTTCAACGCAGTGGGCCTCACTGACTCGTCAATATGTAGGCGTATTGGGTCGCCCTTGAGTTTGCCAACCCCCTGGAATATGTCTGCAAAACTTTTGGTGATGTTTTGTATGTCCGCTAGATACACAGACATAGCGAAATGTACAATGTTGAGAGCTTCGGATGCCGCACAGCTCAGCAACGAGTGCGGACTCACCTCCGTCACAAAGAATCTTGCCTTTATGGAGTTTTGCGCATGAGTGACCGGTGCTACAAACGCCCCTCTCAGCGGCAAAGGTGTATCACGCCCAAATGTATAAATTCTTGCTTTAGTTCTTCCAGCGCTAGTGCTTCGTAGTGTTCTGCCGTCAGGACGCACACCGATGCCCCAGTGTCGATTAGCACAGGTGTTGGAGTTTCACCGATGTTCACAACGAATGTGGGTTGACGTCTCTTCCGGGCACCAGATGCAATGTTGGAAATGAAAAACACTTCATCATCGTCTTCCTCTTATTCGGTGATGTCCAGTTCCTGCATCCCCTGCTCTACTGTGGCGACACTCTTCAGCTTCCTCTGGCTGCCACTGCTGAATCTCGCAGGGCCCCTTGATGCAGCTACCGGCACGGGCGATCTGCAAACCCTGGCGTAGTGTCCAGACACCCCACAGCGACCATACACTCTCGTCTTCACCGGACATTCACCAGCATGGGGCAGGTCGTATCCACAATGCTGACATGGCTGTGCCTGTTCCGTTTTTTGAAAACCCTCCAGCCTCCTTGTGGTCCATCGTGGCTTTTGAGCTGCATTCATCGCTGAGCGTCCAACAGCTAAAATGTCCTCACCCCTCCCAGGGCGGACTCCCGTGTCCATTCGGGCACCTCTACTTTCTGCCAGCTCATATGCTCTTCCCATGTCCAACATCTGTGCCAAGGTCAAACCAGGTTCGCAAAGCACCTGCCTTCTCAGCTTTCCAGATCTACACCCCTGTAGAAGTTGGTTTCGCACCATGCCCTCTTCATTTTACCACCTGCACGTGCTGGCCAACTGCCTCAAACGCCCACAGAACTGATCTAAAGTCTCCTCCCCAGATTGTTTTTCTTCACACATGACAAACCTGTCGAAATCCTAGTTCGCCAAGGGTAGAAAGTGTTCTTTGAGAGCATTCTTAATCTCATTGTAGGTCGTTGCTTGCGTGTTTAGAGACTCAAAAATACGATGCTCCTCTGATCCTGCCGAATATAGCATGGTCGCTACCTTGGCATCATCTTCAGTCTCTCCAGTGGCTCTGAAGAACATCTCAAGCTTCTTCACCCATAACAGCCATTTGGGCCCCAGTTTGGAAGGAGGTTCTGACACGTCAAATTCAGGCATGGGTGCCAATGTTCCTTGCTGTCTATGAGATATTTGCACTGGGGCCACAGCATCTTCCTGATTCCCCCATGTTCTCAGACCGCACGAGCACCTCACTGACAGTATGAGGCCGAAGTCTGTTGTCCCCTTGGCAAATCCTGGGACCTGGTTCTGTTTTCAGGACGTCTGGGGCTCTTGGATGGCATGTGGGAGCACGCTATGCCACTGGTTATCCTGTCTTCCTGCTGCAGAGTAATATGCACATCAAAATGCACCCTGAAGAACCGGTGCCACAGCTGTGGAGTGTCCAAAAATTGTCTACAAGTGATGCGACCGGCACACGAGCACCCGTGAGGGCCGCAACCGGCGTGACTCTGAACAAAATGGCGGCCGTGAGTGCCGAGTAGGGACCGGCGCCTGGCGGGCGTTGTGACAGGAATATCTGATGTTCCGGAATGCAGTCCCAATATTCCACCACCCCCACACAGGGCCTTCCTCGTCGCCAATGTTGCTTGTAGAAACCCCAGGCCGCCCCAGTCACTCAAACACGCACCTGTACACAAGAATACTCGGACACGTCTTGCTGGTCTGGGGTCCCGGCGGCAACTGACGCGCACGGACTCCCGTTTTTTAATCGCACATGCGCAGTTCATAACGAGGCTCGCGCGTGCGCGTTACACAGCGTATTGCGCTGTAACAAAAGCCTAGAACAATGATATACATTATTTCGGATATTTATACAGATGGACATTCTGGTACACTTTTATTGTAGTCTTTTGAAATACCACCATGAGAAAGGGGTAGGGGGTCCGGACTGATTTGCATAAAATCAAAGAGCATTTTGGGAACATAAGAATGAGCACAGATCTTCATATTTGACAATTATGTCTATTTTTGAAGGGTTGCATGCTTGAGTCACTAAGTAAATAATGGTCACTGAAATTGGTGTTCCTTTAATTTTTCACAACCCTCTCCTAAACAGTATTGGTTGTAACATTGAACCATATAAACGGATTTGAAGAGCAAAGGCATTTGGATGAGAGGACAGAATGGTTGCAACATCAGTCACTCCATTAGCGCTCATGTGTTGTTCCTGTGGAGAATTTTAGCCTGGTCTCAGGGTAAAGATGACTTTTCACACGCTCAGTTTGCAATGCACAGACATCCTAAGAGACCACTCCTGGTCTGGGATGGGAGGCCTTGGGAGGCCTACCAGGGATATGCCAGAGCCAATCCTACTCCAGAGGAGAGTGAGGGAGTTGGGAGGACCCCAGTCCCTGTACTCCTTTCATGCGCCTTGACCGTTGACACAGGTACCACTATCGATCGCCCAATGATGTGCACCGTAAATTCTTGGCCGAATTCTCATTATTGTCTTGCAGGACAGTGGAAACCACAATGCAATGCAGTAATCGGAGAACCAGCCAACCGCTGAAGAATGCCCTAATAGCATTACTTCCTAGGCCTCAGAGCGAGGGAACGCTACTGAGCAATACAAACAACAGAGACTGTTCAAATTGTCGCGCATTGGAAAAGGGGAGGGCTAAGAGAGGGTGATGTAACCTTGCATTGCAATGGCCTAACCCCAGAGAGAAAAACAGGCAGCGATTGGGCACAAGAAGGTGGTCCACAAATCCAATGAGGTTAGAGGGAAGGGCAGAAACAGGAAAGAGTGGCTATAAAAGGACCGAAGCTGCAAAATAGAGTGAAAGTTGTTTGGGTGAGGTCATAAGGTGTGGGGGTGGACTAAGATATCAGGCAGGGAACAGAAGGTGGGGCAGGGTGCTGAAGAGTCTGTTGAGGAGTTGAAGAGAGGTGAGCTATTATGTATGAGAGAGTGTGTTATCCAATGGGAAAGATGTGAGTGGGAGAGTGTATGTGAGAGTGAGTGGTAGTTGAGAAGGAGGTTAAGAGATACTAAAGGCAAAGGGAGAGAGAAAGAAAGAAAGAAAGAAAGAAAGAAAGAAAGAAAGAAAGAAAGAAAGAAAGAAAGAAAGAAAGAAAGAAAGAGAACAGTGATATATATGTATAGAGAGAGGCGAAGAGTAGAGACAGATGGAAGGGATTGTAGATAGGGGAAGTTTAGAGGTAGGAGAGAGTAGTTGCTGGAAGATGTAATTAGTAGAGATAGAGAGTGGGGGAGTGTGAGAAAATCAGAGGGAAGAGAAGGAAAGGGCGGGAAGAAAGATGAGAGGGCGAGAGAGGGGAGGGAGTGACAAGGTCAGAGTAAGACATGAGCGGAGAAGGTGGGGAGAAGGTGGAGATGGGAGTGGGAGTAAGGGGAAGGGGAAGTAGAGAGTAAAGAGTCACAGGAATAGGGAGAGGAGTGAAAGAAAGGATAGGGAGAAAAAGAGAGACAGAGCATTTGAGAAAATGCAGGCACTATTTTGAATATCATTGATAGAATATGTGTGAGAACAATGGAGAGGGGAACACTTAGAAATCCCCAGAGGGAGTAAGACAGTTAAGGCCTCAGCCTTCACGCACTCCTGTGATGGAGAGGCTAGAATAGACAGTAGGGATTATTGATCTCTAGAGTTCACATTAAGCTTGGGTGGGAGGGAAGCCTGTGCTAGGGTAGAGGGAGACCATGGAAGACTGAGGGACCAGTCAGAGAAACCCATTAGACACATCCATCTGTAATCTCATAAAGTCAATACTGAATACCATTAATAAAAACCCTTGAACCATCTATCTGATTTCTGAGATTCTTAAGGACATCTGTGACAATGTTCAGTGAACAAAGGTTTGTCTAGTGTCACAGATGGTACAAGAATTAACCCAACTCCCAGAGATGGTTCAAGGTTTTTTTATTGAGTTTGTAATGGGTCCTGTTGCTGTCCCTCCCTCTCTGGTCTCCAAGCACCTCCGCCATAGCCCAAGTCTCCTTACACCCCAGTTAGTACTACAAATTGTTTCACCCTCGCTATGCCAACAAGCTTAATATGTGCTTGTGTTGGCCTAAAGCAGGGGTCTGCAACGTTTGGCTGTCCAGATGTTTTGCATTACATCTGCCATCAACCCTAGCCTGTGTAGTCAATGGTGAGGGATCATCTGAGTCATAGGGCCTCATTACACGGTAGGCGGTATGGATTTAACGTTACCGGTAATGGAATACCGGCAACGTTAAATCCCCATGCGAATTACGACCCGGCTCACCGCTATTAGCGGCACCACTAAGTACGGTGCCACTAATAGCGGGCAGTCTGCGTGCGCGCGTCCCTCCATCCCGTAAATTACACCATGCCGCTATTAGCACAGCATCACAAGGCGAGCGGACATGCCAATAGCGGCATGGTAAAGCCCCCAAAACCCCTTACCGCCATGGCGCAAATACCGGCATCGCGAACCACACATTGAGAGAACTGAGCAGTGTTCCCACCTGCCACAGGTGGACACAATCAGCACAGGTGGAGGCAATGGAGACAGTGGCAGCTCAAAAGGAGCACACCACACCCCTTCACACACCCCTTCCCACACCAAGATGGTTCCAATACCAGCAGCATTAAATGGCTTGAGGACATGATTGCAGCACAGCTGCAACAACAACAGGCAGCCCAAAGGAGAAGCAGGGGGAGGAGGAGGAGGGCAAGACAGGCACAGCAAGCACCACCACGGCACCTACCCATACCACAGAGGCACCCACCAATCCCCAGGATCAGAGCCAGTCCATTTAACCTAACCCCTGAGCAGATACACACCCTGTACTGTCTGGACCGGGATACCATCACCAGCATCGTGGACATGATACACGACAATACTGTGAGCCTCATAGACATCAGAACTGCCATCCCCCCTCTACACAAGGTGGTGACTGTGCTCCACTTCCTGGCCACAGGCACCTACCAGCATACAGTGGGCCAGATGCATGGCATCTCCCAACCAGTATTTTCACGCATGCTGAATCAGGTACTCGATGCCCTCCTGAAGCATGCACCTGAACACATATACATGCCACGGACTGCCTAGGAGATTGCAAACACCAAAGTTTGCTTCTATTCACTGGCAGGCATCCCAAGTTGCATTGGGGCCATCGAATGTACACATGTGGAATTGGTGGTCCCACATCGCAATGAAGTGGTCTACCGAAACAGGAAGCAATTCCACTCCATCAATGTCCAAATGGTATGTGATGCCAACAAGATAATCACACATTGCTGTGCCCGATTTCCCGGATCAAGCCATGATTCCATGGTCCTGTGGAACTCAACTATCCCACGCTACATGGAGCGACAAACCGCACAACGTTCGTGGCTACTTGGTGAGTAGCAGGGCAAGCACATGGCAGTGTGTTTGGGGGGGGAGAGATACATGCTCCAACTGGGTGTGATGGGGGGGGGAGAGACCTGCTCCAACTGGGTGTGATGGGGGGGGAGAGACATGCTCCAACTGGGTGTGATGGGGGGGGAGAGACATGCTCCAACTGGGTGTGATGGGGGGGAGAGACATGCTCCAACTGGGTGTGATGGGGGGAGAGACATGCTCCAACTGGGTGTGATGGGGTGGGGAGAGACATGCTCCAACTGGGTGTAGCTTGTTGTCTGTCTGCAAAATGCACATACAGATGTACACCAATGTCCATCTGGGAAGGCCGCAACATACTTGAGTTGAACTGACATGCAAGTATGAGCCACACAACACAGATGACATTTCAGGTCTAGTAACATCAAACACACATCCACATACACATTGCACAACATTCCACGCCACAAAATACACAGATTTCATACGTGCCATCAGGATAGTCATCCGGAATCAGTCCAGCACAACATCTATAATGCAATGTGCCCTATGATGCATGCAAAGGGATCAGCCCTAGCCATAGACATAGCATTTCACCACACACCTTTACCACCACTGAAGTGATGCCTCACTGCATGGCAACATCTATGTTGGAATGCCAGTACAACAGCAGTGAGGAACCAAATGTGCCTGGGCCCAGGGACACCTACGACCTCGCCTCTCCCAGGACATGTCAATTACTGTTGAAGGCATCAATGGGGCATGTCTACTTGCAGGGTCGAGCTCACACTTGGACATTGCTGTCACACAGACAATCTGCATGTATGCTGTTGACTGTGTACTTGAATCACAATGCAATGTCAATATGTGTGATATGAACAGGCTGCTCTTGAGATGAACAGTAACAGGACCCCATTCGTTCCCCCATACAGGTGATGCAGGCTATCCCCTGAAGAGCTGGCTCCTCACACCTGTACGGAACCCACAGAACAGGCACGAAGAGGAATACAATCGAGCACATACCCGTACCCGCATTGTGATCGAGCAGACTTTTGGCCTTTTAAAGTCACGGTTTAGGTGCATTAGCAGGTCTGGTGGCGCTCTCCTGTATGGCCAAGATCACCATGGCATGTGTCATGCTTCACAATATGTGTATCAGACGGAATGTGCCACTGCCCCCTGACGTTGAAATAGAAGCACCTGATGAGGATGATGATGGTGATGAGGACGGAGGCGAAGGGGATGCAGGTCTTGCAAGAGGGAATGGGCAGGAGGGACGTGCTGTGAGACAGCATCTGATCAACCAAATATTCTGAGGAACATGTTTTGGTACTGTCACATGGATATGTGTAGTAATGCACTGGTGTATGTTTAGAAACACGCAATGGACCCTGTCGCCAATAAAGTACCCATACACAATAAAGATGTCCAAGCCTGTGTTTTGATCAGACACCAGTGTATTAAGTAACGGAAAGATGAAAAAGTGCATGTCCCCCAACATCCCACCACCCTTCCAGCCACCCCCCACAACAGACCCATAACACCCTTCCACCCTCCCACAACAGACCCATAACACCCTTCCACCCCCCCACAACAGACCCATAACACCCTTCCACCCCCCCACAACAGACCCATAACACCCTTCCACCCCCCCCACAACAGACCCATAACACCCTTCCACCCACCCCCCACAACAGTTCCTCATGTGTCTGCCATGTTTGCGTTGGCCCATGCACGCATAAAAATCGCCATAAACCCCCTATTGTGTGAAGTGGCGGTCCATTGTGTCAGCTATTCGAGTGAGGACCTCCCTTAGCCTAGCTATCTCCTCACAAAGCCTGTCAGTACAGGCCTCCATCCTCTCACTGGAGTGCCTTGCTGTCTCCACAATATCCTCCCTGAGATGGGCAGCCTCCTCAACATGCTGGCCAACCAGCACAGTAAGTTCCTGTTGACGCTGCCGGATGGTGGCCAGCTTGAGGGCAGTGCTGGGTGATGGTGTAGTGGCTGCTGTGCCCTCAGATGCATCCATGACAGCAGGTGAAGCCACCATGGGGGACATTATGGCTGTAATGTTGTCTTCACCAGTGACATCAGACCCAGGTGTCTGGAATGGTGCTGGCTCAGGGGTTGTAGGGGGGCTTGGGGTGTGCATCTGCATTGTGCCAACTGTTGTGTCCTCAAGGTCACATAGGGGGGCAGTGGCGGCTGCCTCTCCTGCGGAGCTTGGCGCAGCTGATGGTGGGCCCTCGGTGGCTGGTATTGGTGGTTGTGGGTTCACCTGCGGTGGTGGGCCTCTAGTTGGTGGTGTGGCTACTTCAATCCTGGCAGTGGCACTCCTCCGAAGCTTCACACTCATCATGTGGCACCTTCCCCCCTGGCCCCTAGATGTCGTGGGGGTGTCCTCAGAGTCCTGTGCCCTTGGTCTCTTACTTGTAGGCGTTGCCTGGGATGTATTTGCGGCATCCTCACCATCTGTATGTGAGCCTGTCAGGGAGAAGAAGGGGGATGGCATTGGTTACGTTTCTATGCACTTCATGCAGGATACATCAATAATGCAGTTGTGGCCTTTGGGACTTAATAGTTGTGGATGCAGGTGATGTGTCAGTTCAGTGCCTCATCCATGCATGGTTGTGTTTGGCACTTGTCTATGGTGATGTGTGCATGTGTGTGTGTTTGGGTCTGACACTGCCATGGGCAGGGATGGATGCATGTGTGGATGTGTGTCCATGCATGAGAGGATTCTGGGCTCACATTTGGGGGGAACAGTACATTAACCTAGCATCCTGTCATGTGTACACTCACCTCCATCCGAAGTGGTTCCCACGCCTAGCGCCATAGTGCCTACTCCCTCAATGGATTCCACTGCGATTAGGTTTGCACAGGTCTCCTCCCATTCCTTTAGTCTGATGGGTGAACCGGCTCCACCTACAGTGGCTATTCGGTGGTTTTCGGAAAGGATGCCCCTCACCCGCAGTCTGAGGTCATCCCACCTTTTCCTGCACTCACGCACCGTGCGGGTGCTGGTGCCCACTGCACTGACTTTAACCGCAACTTCTTCCCAGATGGCCTTTTTTTTCAGTAGTGTCAGCCGCCACATGTCGTTGGCAAAGACAACCTCAGCATTGTCAGCCAGGGTCTGGGTCAACATGTTCAACTCCTCCGAGGTGAATTTTTCTTTGCGCTGCCTTCAGTGCTTTTTTTAAATGCCTTGGGCATGTTGAAGGTGTCCCGGATGTTTTGCAACACCAACCTACTCCAAACAGGTCCAGGGGGCAGTGGATGGCAATGGATTGTGTTTTTAAAGATGGCCGCCGTGCTCTTTCCCGTTCCTGTGCGATGACGCTATTTCCGGTTCCGCAATTTAACGGTCACCGCTAATAGCGGTGACCGCTATTTGCATGCAACGTGAGGGCGGAGGTGCTATCTGCACTTTCGTCGAGGGCGGTAAGTGACTTTTTGGGGTCTTTAGCGGCATGGCGGTAGGGTCATTACCGGCATGGCGCTATGCTTGTGTCCGCGTACTCGTAATGGTACGCTATTAGCGCCCTCTTGCGAGGGCGGACACGTTAAGTGCGCCATGCCGGTAATTTGAGATTTTTACCGCACAACGTGTAATGAGGCCCATAGTCTAAAACACCTGGAGAGCCACAGGTTGCAGACCCTGAGCCTAAAGGCCTGTGGCCTTATCTGATTAAAACACCCACAGGTGCTTCCTAACATTCCCTACTCTTTCCAAAGGTTAGTCATCGACTGGGGAATGAGATTGTGACTTTCAGGCACCTTGCTGGATTTCGACTCCTTTCCTTCACAGTCTTTCACTCCTCTCCTCTTACTTCCTGGTGTTCTACACTCACTACTATCCTCCAATCAACTCGACTCACCTTAACTCCTTCTACTTCCTACATCTCCCTTCTCGGCCCTTTTGATGGTCTTTCACTCTTTCTTCACCTCGCCTCCACCCTTTCATTTAACTACTTTCTCTTCCCATACTACTACTCCCCCTCCTCATTATGACGACTCCTCTCTACAACTCCCTCTTCCACTCTACAACTCTCTCCTCCCCACTCTACAACTCACTCCTCCACTCTTCAACTTCCTCCTCCCCAACTCTACTGCCGCTCCACCCACATCCTACTCAGACACTCTTCTTTCCCTTACTCAATCACTTCATATTCACTCCCTACTCTCCTTCTCCTCTGACCTCACCCGAGCAACCCCACAACTTCCTGTGCCCTGTCCCTCTTTGATTTGCCCCCTCTTACTGTTTGCATTGGTTCACTAAACCTGGCCAATCTGGCTGTCTTAACCCCCCCAGGAGGGGTTAGGTTCAGCAAAGTTTATAAATAGTGGGCTAAACTCTGCCCACGTTCACAGCACTGGCCCACTGCAGAATAATGTTGGGGGCCATGAACGCTGAAGATCTGAGTTTGTCTTAGGGGGCCTTGGTTCTGACTCTCCCTTAGTCCCTGTTGGTCTAGATTATTGTCCATAGCCATTGCAGCGCATGCTGTCAGTTTGCCTCATGAGTACCTCTCTTCTCCCACATCCTCTTGCTCCTGTCTTGCACTCTGCTTCGACTGCTGGATGACTGGTTGTGCCAGACGCCAGAGGGTTGCTCTTGTTTGGCTGGGTTTCAGTCTCCGGTATCACACGCATAGAGCATGACACTATTTGACTGCTCACTCTCTCTTGCTTCTTGCTGCTCTCCTGGCTCAGCATTTTCTTCCTACGAGAGATAGAAAAAAACTCTGGCGAGCATTTTGTTGGCAAGGCATGGCATGAGACAAGGTTGTACTGCAGCAATACATGTTGGTACAAGAGGGGAGGGACAGGAATTGGGTCCCTCTCAACTGCCACCGTCCACCTCAGTGGTAAGACTAGCTCTGGATTACTCCATGTAGGCCTACAACCCCCGGCTGAGAGGGATTTCTGTACCCTCTTGACAAGGCCAAATTGCTGGCCTTGTCACATAGGTTTATCCAATTCATCCAAACAAAACCCATATTATTTGGAAGATGTGGGGAGGGGCAGCAATCCTAACTCCTAGTTCCCCTGTAGGTGCCCTCATGATGTCAATTTTTATCTCGTTTTCTATCCCTGATGTTATCTCATTATGGTGCTCCTGGGCTGAGCAATGGGGTATTCCAAATTAAGATTGTCTTCCCTTCTCACATCTGTCTAATGTCATGGTTATTCTTGCGATGAATCAGACAGTCTGTCTTCACTAACGTTTTTTTCTCTGAATTTCAAGGATTGTATTATGCTATATCTTCTCCAGAGCCCACTGTCCATCGCCTTCGGCTGTGACCATTGCCTAGGTTGCACCAATTATTATAAAAGACAGAGGCCCACTGGCATCAACCTAGTAACTAATTAGATCCGACCAACGTGGCCTTTCGTCATGGCCAGTGGGCACGGCTGTTTCTTTCCCACATTGCAGCAACAAGGACCACTGATCATTGGGCAATGCCCACCTTTTTCCCCCCTTTTAGCCTGCACTGTAGTTTTCACCAGGATATTCTCATGTTAACAAACCGGGATCACATTGATGTCACGTTCTATTACCACACTAATCAATTCTGGTAATCATTTTGACTGTAATGAATCCTTTGCTGATTGCCACGCTAATGGAAAAATGCTTCAAAATGTGAGTCTTCCACATCCTCACTGCTATTCTTCATATGCCTCCTCTCCTTTCTAGGTACCCCATGTGCCCCACTCTGTGCAAAACCTCCCTGCCCCTTTTCACTATCCCTTTTCAGTTGCTGGTTCCTAAGACAAATATGTATCCGAGCACATCTTGCAATATTTCTGCAGCAATCCCACGGGACTCCCAGCACTACCCCAACTCTCCCACTACACGTGGCCCGTTCCCCCTCTTCACCTCTACCTTGTTGTGAAACCAACATCCCCTCAAAATATCGTTTTGAGCCCTTTTCTTTTTTGGCTTCCCGTGCAATTACTGCAGGAATCACTCACATCTAGCAACAAAAAAATGACAGATTTTCGTTTCTAAAAAGCCTCACTGCTGCAATGCAATTTGTGAGACATATAAAAGATTTTTTGGACCAGTGGCACCCCTGCTCACATTTTATAAACAGTACTGGACGGATTTACTCCAAACCAAAAAGAAAAGGAATATCTGTGACTTTTTGTGCCCTCTTGTTTGTGATTTAGTGCTAATCAGTTCAGCAGTTGTGCTATGGGTGCTCAAGGAAAGCACCTTTTTCTCTACAGGAAAATGAATAGGAGTAGGCCGACAACAGCATATTTTCTTTTTTTTAATAATGTTGGAAATTGTTATTAATTTTGCAAGGGCGTACACAATTTTGGGGGAAATTTTGAACTGCTGGTAAAAGCCTGCGTTCCATCCCGCCCGACGGCCGGCTCCGCCTGCTGCCATCTTCTCCCCCACCCTCGGTCCCGTTTTCTGTTTGTTTTTTCCCCTTCCCCACCCCCGACTTACTGTATTTCTGCGGCGACGGCACTCCCTGCCACCGCTGCTCCTTCCTCTCTGCTCCTGCAGGCCGCCATGGAAAGGGAAGAGGGCTCCCTACAGACTCCCTCTTCCCTTTGCATGACAGCATCTTAGAAAAGCATTTTCCTTCGTTCAACGGGAGACGCACGGCATCCGGTTGAACGAAGGAACCCCGGGTTACCTCTTTGGCAGCAGAGGGTGTTAATAGCCTTAATCCCCCGTTCCAAGGGCTGCAACGGGGTGGGAGGGTAACGTCCCGGTGCCCTCATTATCCGCCCTAGCTTCGTTCGGGCCGATAACTTGGGTTGTCGGGCCATTAGCCCCCAGTTTTAGCCCTTGGAACGGGGGATTAACGCCATATTAGCAATACCATTCTGCGGACCATCACAGATAGGGCTTATCTTAATTACAGGATGGCTCATGCCGTTATTCATCCCATGGACAATTCAGCTTTCAGTGTGAACTTTCTAAATGGTCAATATTATGATTCCTTTGTGAAGTGAAGTTCCTGCTACAAGTGGCTTCTTGATGCTAGAAATGGAGCAATGCGGTGGCTTATTAAATCATGTATGAGTGAAACATTTGCTACATAACCTAATGAACTGCAAGACTAGCAAGATGTTGCCAATTTTGCCAAATAACCTAATGTGGTCAAATGGGGGAAGCTGGACTTTGAGCCCTGGCTTCCTGGAGCCACAATTCAATAAATAGGCAGCATACCACATCAACTCTGTCTCTTCTCAAAGTGCTCAGGAGCACAACAGCCAATGCATATCTGTGGCCCTTCTTAATATGATGTCAAACGCAAAATAAACTGATTGTTAACATCAGTGGCCTCCACTGATGCACCAAGAATAACTGAGAAGTTGAGAAACCGTGATACAGCCCCATATCTGCAGATTTACATGCTGAACAACTGTGAAGGTTAGCTGAGCCTCTCACTGCTGACTCATTTCGAATGTATCTATTTGTGATGGGGCTTCCCGTGCCTCGGGCCGCCCTGTACTAGAACCAAAGCATACGCATGTAATGAGACTCGGACACGCACGTCTGATCATTCCAAGGTCCCGGCGGCAACTGCCTCGCGGGCCGTCTTTATTTCTTACGCGCATGCGCCACCACAACGAGGCTAGCACATGCGCACATGCAATACGGACATAACATCCCTTCTTTTCTTTAAACAAAAACAACAACAACTTACAACTGCAACACATTCACAGGTACACCATGAACGTTATGAACGTTAACTTTCTGGATAGAGTCTCTTGGGCCACGGACAGTCACCTGTTCAATCGCCTGAATCTAGAATGTAGTCTTTGAGCCGAACAGGTATGGCGCGGCCTTGTCGCGCCGGGTACCGCCTTTCTGCCTGCGAGCTGAGCGGTGGGGTCCCGACTGTCGGTGGTGGATCCAAGGATGGGTCATCCTCCGGTACTTCTGCATCTTCCACCTGCTGCATAGGCCTCGTAGGATCAGCTTCAGGAAGCCGACTGTCAAATCTTTTGAAGAATGATTGGTTGCGGGTGATGGTTCCTCGTGCATTCGCCATAGTGATCATAGATCCTTTGACGTGGGTGACTAACCATGGTTGGGGTTCATATGGCAGTGATAGTTTCCCCTCTGGCTTGCGGTTGCGTACCAGTACTGTGTCTCCAACTGCTATGTCCTTTTCTCGCAGTCCTCTCCGTTCGTTCTCCTTGGCATTGTGGGCTTCTCGTTCCCTTCTCACCCGGTCATTGTCTATGATCCCCGGCCCATGACCTTCCACCTCCGGTAGGATGCCCCTCAGACATCTCCCAAACAGAGCCTCGGCCGGAGCCACGCCGGTGGACTGATGCGGTGTCGACCTATATTCTCGAAGAAACTCAAATAGGGTTCTCTTCCGTTCCACCCCACTGTTGGCCGCTATTCGAAATACCTTATTGAGGGTCCTTATGAGCCTTTCGGCCTCCCCATTCGCCTGGGCCACATCTGCGACACCTTCCGATGTTGTATGCCCCATTCTCTCAGATACTGTGCAAATTGGTTCCCAGTGAATGGTGGCCCATTGTCTGAGCAGAGGATTTCAGGGAGACCATGCGTGGCAAACATCTTTTCCAACGCAAGGATCGTGTGATCTGTGGCGTGTGAGTCAACTAGTTCCACCTCCGGATACCTCGACCATTGGTCTACTGCCACAAAAAAGTACATGCCCCTCCCGGTTGACCCAAAGTCAGTGTGGACTGTGCCCCACGGCTTCTCGCTTCGTTCCATTGAATTTATCGGGGGTGCTCTTTCTACGGGGCTGGCTGCCTGGCACGACAAGCTGTCATGATCTCTGCTTCCAAAAGGTCAGGGTTTTCCCAACTCCCTTGGAAGCAGATCCATAACCCAGGTTCCGAGTGCCAACCAGTCCCAATTGGGACCTTTTGGACCCAGTCCTGGCGCCAGTGGCACCAGGCTCATAAATATGCCCAGTCCCAGCGCTGGAAGCGCCGGGCTCATAATGCTTGGGTGGACTTACCTGCAGCAGACCATGCTGCTTACTTGCCTGCCAGTTGAGCCTCTGATCCTCTTCTGTTTGGAACTACTTTTCCTGTTGGGTGGGGCAGGAGCCACTCCCTAGGTTCAGAACACTGGAACTCTTCTGGAAAGCAGGAACTCTTTTCTTACCTAGGCGTGGCTGTGGAAGGAGACACCTAAGCACTACAGGAGGCTATTTAAACCACACCCGATGGATGAATCTTGCTTTGCGTTATTCTGCATCCTCTGCAGCAGAACGCTCATCGTGTCTTCTGCATCTGATCCTAGGCCTAAGGAAAAAGGCTTACCATCCTGAATCCAGTCTTCAGCAACACCTATAAAGACAAGAAAGAACAGGTTAGCATTACGGTCTTCAGTGACAGCGCTTCACTTACCTGGTCCATCGGCTGTCACCAACGCCTCGCGCTGCATTCCGGCATCTGAAAGACAAAGGCTTACCTACTCTTCGTGCGCTCCGGAGGTCTTCGCACTGCATTCCGGCATCTGAAAGACAAAAGCTTACCAACTCTTCGCACGCTCCGGAGGCCTTCGGCGCTGCATCCCGCATCTGAAAGACAAAACAAGGTGCGTTTAAAGACATTGGGGAACTTTAATACTCACGTGCCATTACTCCTTTCCACATCTAACCCAGTGGGTATTCCGGCACCCTGCAGCCGCTCCGAACTTGTACCTGCAAAATAAAAAGACAGTTAGAGCGCATCGTGAAGCAGGCCACAAGCGCTTACTTACGTTCTTCCAGGCGCTTCTATTCATCACACGGGCTCCATCTTCAACTCACTTCAGCCCGTCATCCGCCATCGCCGGAACCCTGCAAAACAAGAGACATCCTTACTAAAGACTTTTAAAGACATTAGAATTACTCGAAACTTACCGTTCGTGCAGTAAACGACGGACAGCAGTCCTCTGAAGTCAAGAGGCCTGCTCCCCTTATCCAGTGAACAAACTGGTTACAGCACCCTGCCCCGAGGCAGATGGAGAGCACGGCGTTCACTTACCTAAGGTGAGAGCGTTAACCTTTGGGGTTCTACAGGAGAAGAGAAAGGGAAGAAGAGAGAGACATTCAGTGCTTAATTTGTGGGGGTGGTTGCCAGTGCCCAACACCGGCACTCTTTTTTGGGGACCGGAACTCATGCGGAGCCAGCGCATGTGCCATTGCTTTGTTTGTTCTTCCACTTCGCTTTGCTTCGATTATAAATCATGGGGCCTCATTACGAGTTTGGAGGAAGACATGGTGCTAATAGCACCATGGCTGCCTCCAAACCGGACTCCATTACTGGGTTCCTGCAATGGGGACTTACCGGGTCATTCTGACATAGGAGGACCCGGTAATTCCTCCTTGCAGGAACCATTCCCCGTTCCCATTTGGGAACGGGGAGGGAGGTAATAATGGGCACATTACAAGTGGCCCATTATTACCTCCCTCTTCCCCTCGCAGGACCCGGAAAAGACGTCTGGTTCCCGTTTGGGTCCCGCAAAGGGAACCTCGTAATCGGTGCTCACGGAATGAAGGGTGCCGGTCCCGTACTGCATCCTTCATTCCGTGAGCGCCAGGGTCGGAATGAGGCCCATTGGGATTTGTCATTCTGATCTTGATCTCTCTCGTGCTTGCAGGTTGAAGGCCATGGCTGGCCAGGCCTGGGAGGGGCCAGCAATACCAATGAACAACAAACTGTTACAAACACTAGCTCAGGTGAACAGCCAATGAAAACTGCACATTCTGTGTTACTATACAGAATGTATCAAATACTGCATAGTAACAACAGAATGGTAGTTTTCATTGGCTGTTCATCTGAGCCAGTGAAATTACATGGTGACGTGTTGTTGTTGCCACAGGAGGCAGCGCAGCGCCACCTTCATTTCACGAGTTACTGTGAAGGGAAGGTGTCGAGGCGTGGCGTCGTCGGTCCTGACTTGGAGAGAGAGAGCCTGCCCTGCTGCACTGCGTGGTGCACCCTAGTTGCTTCCTGGGGCCCCCTCTGCCTGCTTTTTCATTTGTGCGGGTGCCAGTGTGTGCACCCGGCCCCCCCCAGCCGGAGGCCCCGACAGGAGACCAAGTCCCAGCTGGCAAAGCAGGTAAGTCACTTATTGCTGCGTGCGGTGCAGCCGGAGGCTGTCGCAGTCAAGTGATCAGGCAAGGAAGGCCCAGGTTGGGGCCCGGGCAGCGGCATGGTCCCTGGTGGTGTCCTGACTGCCCAGGAGTCAGGACCCCACCAGGGGCCCATCCGCGCCCGGGCTTCTGTCTGTGTGACCTGTGTGCAGTGTGCTGCTGAATGCAGTCAGTGCCAGGCCCAGGCCAATTTCTGTGACCAGGGGCTGCCGGCTGCCGCAGACTGAGTCGGATGATTCTGCCGCGGGTGGCCGGGCCGGTGGATTGTGCCCAAAAGTATGTTTTTTACTTTTTTCTTTGAAAACCTGACCTTCTGTGGGGCCGGTGGCCGGGGCCCCACCCCACAGAAGGTAGGTTTTAAAAGAAATAACTTATTTTGAGTGGCGGCTGTGGACCATCACTTTGAAAGTGATGGGCCCCATCCGCCCAAATATATGTTTTTTCTTTTAAAATCTTAACTTCCACAGGGCCGCTGCGGCGCACACCTATTTTTGTCATCATCAGGCTCAGCATGGCCGTTGTGGTGGTGGCCCCACGGAAGGTAGCCTAAGTGATTGAGGCAAGGCAGGACAAAGCCCAGGACCGGGCAGGGCACCGGCGGCAGCGTGGTCCCACTAGTCTCTGTCACAAAAAGAATGAATTGTCGTTTGCAACTTTGGCCACTTTTTTATTGGTGCCGAGCCCGACTCGAGACAATTGTATGCCCCATTCCGACCCTGGATAGCATTCATCTAAGCAAAACATGAACTGTGAATTTTTGCCTGGGTGTTTCCGTTCTTCCTTTTAATGTTATCAGCCTCATTAGTTCACAAACGAGCTTCAGCGAGGGGACCCGAAACGGTGCACGTATTGGGCCGAAACCGAACTGGCTGCACTTCATGAGAAAAGCCAATGCAATGACGAACTTCTGAAATCCCTTTTCAGGCTTAAAGATACACACATGGAAACTAGACGGGAATAAACATGGTGCACATGCCCACTAATCTGTCGTCATAAATAAAAGCACTAGTTGAGTATTCGTGTATAATTCTCAACCGTCTTTTGCGGTCATTTCTTTACATAATTCCAGCGCATGTTTTATATCCTGATGTGTGGTTTATACACCAGATGTGGCCCCTTAACCTGGGTACAATACGCTCCGAGCATGTGCTCCAAATGAGAGCACATGCAATCCTCAGATAGGAATCCTCAGATAGGGAAGTGGGCGTCTGTTACACCCGCAGTTTAGTGAAGTATGTCAAGAACATGTCAGTGGGAAGGAGGTATCCGAATATGCATTCTCCTCTGGCTCCTGAATATTGGGTGATAAAACATATTTAGTTTTTTAATATGTGTTAAGGTGGAAAGAGGCCCTAAAGCAGAAGTAGCACAGGCTGTTGATTTCACAACATCTTGCAGAAATGACTTTTTCCAAGTTATACAACACCATGCTCATGCTTGAAGGAAGGGTGAAGGGGGATGCATTTATGAGATGCGATGACTGATAAGGGCTTGAGAGTAAATTGATCACACAAAACACCTGGATGAGGTGACTGAAGAACGGGCTGAGGGAGGGTGCTCTTCCTGGAGGTAACCGATTAACAGTACTTGGTTACTTTAACAGACTGTCAGATGGGAGATGGGGTAGAGACAAATACAGTGCAACAGTGACTGAAACAGAATGCTTTTTGTTGTGTATGGCTTGGCTTTGCAGAAGGAATGTTGTGATGTCATGTGGAGTGTTTATGCCTGAGTGATGGAATGCATGGGTGAATGTTCTAACCTGATCAGTTGTTCAGCCAGAGGCCTGGGTGATGGGCTGCCAGTGTTTTATTGTCCTATATGTAACATATTGATTGACTGCTTGTAATGATAGTAATAAACCTAGCAAGTCAACCTAAGAAGGCTGGGAGTCACTTCACTACACTTTTTTATTTATTTGCATTTTTAAAGCACTCACAGCCGGGGGGCATTGAGGCGCAGTTACAGGAGGAGCATGTCTTAGTTGCGTATTTACTACTAGCCTGTGCCAGCAGTTGCTGCAGCACCAAACATGTGACATGGAGCAGCAGCTTTGTGATGGGCTGGTGGTGGGCCGATCTAGGTAGGTCTAGCACTGAACTGGGGTGGCAGGCGCGCCCGCGCTTAGGGCGGAGCCGCGCCTGCACTGAGGGCGGCGCTGCGCCCGACATTATGGGGCCAATATTTTTGGGCACTGGCACTTATTTTTTTACAAATTAAGCACTGGAGACATTCAATAACCCAGTTTATTAATCCCATATTTTCTATCTGCAGACATCTTACCCTTCGAGTCAGACAGACAGTGCACAGAGGTCCAGCCCAAAGAGCCAGCCGTGTGTTACACATCACCTTTGAAGATACGGTATACGCCCAGTCAAGACCGGCGCCTCTACGGGAATCAGGTGAGCGTTACAGAACGCAAAGCCTACCGCAAAACTCCCGTCCAGGCGCTATGGAAACCTCGGATACCGACCAGCTAGCCCAGTTACTTGGGGAACTAAGGGCAGAAGTGCATGCAGCCCGTCAGGAAACGAACGCTCTAAGAAGGGAACTGATTATATCCAAGGAGCGAACAGATGATCTCGCTAGACAATTGCTACAGTCACAAGCCGGACAGACCCCGTTACCCGCATCTGGGGGAAATCTTCCTTCTACATCCTCTATGAATCCGGTGCAGATCAACCTACCTGGGAATGTACCTCTGGCTCCGCCCGAACGATTTTCTGGTGACCCAAAGAGGTTTGCAGTATTTATTAATCAGTGCCGGTTGCATTTCTTATGCCGGCCAGCAGCCTTTCGAACTGATCAAGCTAAAGTAGCTTTCGTGCTTTCGTACCTTAGTGGCAATGCGGCAGACTGGTCGATCCCTCTAGTAAATCAAGATGATCCGGTCCTCCATGATTTTCAAGCTTTTCAGCTCAGTATGGAAAAACTGTTCGCAAGACATTCACAGGGGCAGGCCTTGGACAATGAGCTTCTTTCGTTGCGACAAGGTAATCAAGACCTTTTGGCTTATATTGCGTCTTTCAACAGACTGATAGTGGAAACTCAATGGCCTGAGGACAAAAGGATTACGCTGTTTTATAGAGGTCTACGTGGAGAGCTCAAAGATGTGTTAGCCCAAGTAGTGAATCCCCCACAAGATTGTTCGGACTATATAGACTTAGTTGTTCAAATAGATCACAGACTGCAGAACAGGAAGGCCGATCGTTCCAAGTTTGATGCTCGAGTATTTTCCAAACCGCCGACTCCTTCCAAAGGAGTAGACTCCGGGGAACCCATGCAAATAGGGGGCCTGAAAGGTCCTCTAACACAAAAGGAGCAGGAAAGGAGAAAACAGTTGTAATTATGCCTCTATTGCGGAAACTCAGGGCACTTTCTTCGAGACTGTCCGGTGAAACCTGCCAAGAAGGCAGTAGGAGCTGCAGTTACCAAAGTTACAAACTCTGAGCAGGGAAACGACCTCGCCCGACAAGAATAGAGGTCCTCTTGCCGAGCATGAAAACCAGTTCCGTGACCTCGCATTTCGTGATACCTATGGTCCTCATTAGCCCTGATAATCCGGATCGATTACATGCAATTGAAGCTTACGTCGACAGCGGTGCCATCGGCAATTATGTGGATCATGAAATGGTTTTGAGGATGAATCTAACTCTTTGTCTCAAGGCTGTAAAGGACGTCATTACTACGGTGGATGGAACGGAGATAGCCTCCGGACCAGTAACGCATACCACTCAAGAAGTGACGCTAGTAAGTCAAGATGGACACCATGAGAAGATCGTGTTCGATGTGATCAAGGCTCCTCAGTTTCAGATTATTCTAGGAATACCTTGGTTAGAGAAACACAATCCTCTGATCGATTGGCGAGCAAGAACGGTCCAGTTTCCAGAATGTGTCTCTACTTGTCACCCTCCACCTGGTGTTGCACTGGCAGCAATTTCTTCAGAGACTCCCCAGTTACCTCCCGAATACCTAGAATACCTAGATGTTTTCCGGAAGGATCAGGCTAACTCTCTACCTCCTCATAGGTCTTATGACTGCCAGATAGACCTGATACCTGGATCTACTCCTCCTTGTAGTAGAATTTATGCCCTCACCGAGCCTGAGAACCTTCACCTTCGACAATACCTGGATCAATACCTGGCAAATGGGTTTATTCGTCCTTCCAAGTCCCCTGCTTTTTCAGCTTTGTTCTTCATTCCAAAAAAGGAAGGAGACCTTAGAACTTGTATAGATTATCGCTCCCTGAACCAGATCACCGTCAAGAATAGATATCCGTTACCTTTGATCCCTGAACTCCTGGACCAAGTCAGAAAAGCATGCATATATACAAAGCTGGATCTTAGAGGAGCCTACCACTTGGTACGAGTAAAAGAGGGCGATGAATGGAAGACGGCCTTCCGCACGAAATATGGGCTATTTGAATATCAGGTCATGCCCTTCGGACTTTGCAATGCCCCGGCCGCCTTTCAATATTTTATGAACGATGTCCTCAGAGAGCTCATAGATGTGTGTGTTGTTGTTTACATTGACGACATCCTCGTTTATTCTTCATCGGAATCTGAACATCGGAAACACGTGAAAATGGTCCTCGAAAGATTGCGTCAACACAAACTTTTCGCTAAGTTGGAAAAATGTGTTTTCAACGTGACTGAAGTTGAATTCTTGGGATTCATATTATCACCTAGCGGAGTGCGTATGGATTCAAAGAAGGTCGATGCAGTTCTCAAATGGCCATCACCATCCTCCGTAAAAGGTGTGCAAAGCATGTTAGGCTTCGCTAACTTTTACCGCAGGTTTATCCCCGAATTTTCTCGAATAGTCCAGCCCATCACTGCCTTGTTAAAGAAAAACAAACGTTTTGAATGGTCTACCGAGGCGGAACAAGCTTTCCAGGATTTGAAGACTAAATTCATCTCTGCACCAATCTTAAAACACCCTCGCCCCGAACTCCCCTACATCGTGGAAACTGATGCTTCAAGCCTTGCCATGGGGGCAGTTCTATCACAAAAGGACCCGGTAACCAATCAGTTGCATCCCGTGGCATTTTGGTCCCGCAAATTCTCGCCTCCTGAAATCAATTACACGATTACTGACAAGGAACTTCTGGCTATCAAGTCTGCCTTTAAGGCTTGGCGGCATTATCTGCTGGGGGCCCGACACACCGTTACTGTGATTACGGATCACCGAAACCTGCAATATTTGAAAACCGCAAAAGCCCAATCCTCTAGACAACTCCGTTGGGCATTATTCTTTGCCGAGTTTGACTTCATAATTACCTATCGACCTGGTACAAAAAACGGTAAAGCTGATGCCCTTTCCCGGATGGGAGAGGAAGAACACTTGATCAACCCTAAACCTGTACCAATCATTCCCGAACAAAGAATTCTGGGTGTAATCGCCACACAATCCATAGAGGAAGTTAAGGATAAAGCCAGGCAACTTGTAACTCCAGCAGACATACAGAATTGGCATCTGCAGGGAAAGGACTTTGCAGTAAAGGACAACTTATTGTATTTCCAAGAACGATTATACCTGCCCAGCACAGATTTACAGAAAAAAGTAATCTCTTGTTATCACGATTCTTTAATGGAAGGACATCCCGGTATGGCCAAGACCTCAGAAAAGATCAAGCGCTACTTCTGGTGGCCGTCTTGGAAAAAAGATATCAGAGACTTTATAATGTCCTGTGGAGTATGCGCCCAAAACAAGAGTCAAAAGGAAAGAACAGCAGGCCTCTTACGCCCTATTGACATCCCACCTCGCCCTTGGCATACGCTTTCTATGGACTTCATCACCGATCTACCTCCATGCTCCGGATACAATACGATTCTAGTAATCGTGGACTTATTCTCCAAGATGGCGCATTTCATTCCGCTCAAAGGCTTGCCAACAGCAGCAACTCTGGCCCGAGAATTTCTCGAAAACATCGTCCGACTGCACGGTTTTCCTTCGGTTCTAATTTCGGATCGAGGTAGTCAATTTATTTCTCATTTTTGGCGAAGTTGCTGTCGGTCGGCTCAAATTGATGTGAGACTATCGACCAGTCACCACCCTCAGACCGACGGACAAACCGAGAGGACCAATCAAACTCTGGAACAGTATTTACGCTGCATTCTGCAACAAACTGAAAAAACTTGGAAAGACATCCTTTGGATAGCCGAATATGCCTACAATAACTCTGTCCATTCGGGAACTGGGAAAACCCCGTTTTTTCTTTTATACGGCAGTCACCCTCGAACCTCGGAGTTGGATCCCCTCCAAGATCTTGAAACACCAGCAGTAGACTACCTGCATTCTACAATCACCCAAGCCTTTAAGGAAGCTGTTTCTCACCTTCAAAGGGCTAAAGAACAATACAAGAAAGGAGCAGATCAACATCGGAAGGAACCCCTCAATATCAAGTAGGGGATCAAGTCTGGTTATCCACCAAATATCTACCTCTAAAAGGGCCACGCACATTCAACCCAAGATACCTTGGTCCCTATTCCATCACTACCATAGTAAACCCAGTAGCGGTCAAGTTAGACTTGCCCCCGCACATGAAGATACATCCGGTCTTCCACGTCTCTCTATTAAAACCCGTGCAACCTCAAACCCGACTAACTAAATCTCCAAAACCCATCCTAGTTGATGGAGAACTCGAGTTTGAAGTCAAAAGCATTCTGGACTCCAAGATCTCCAAATCTAAACTATTTTACCTAATTGACTGGAAAGGCTACGGCCCCCAAGAGAGATCCTGGGAACCTGCTGAATATGTCCACGCTCCTCGCCTAATCCAAAGATTTCACCGAACATTTCCTGACAAGCCAAAACCCCCGGAGAAGCCTGGTTTGGGAGGGGCCTTGAGGGGGGGTACTGTCATGATCTCTGCTTCCAAAAGGTCAGGGTTTTCCCAACTCCCTTGGAAGCAGATCCATAACCCAGGTTCCGAGTGCCAACCAGTCCCAATTGGGACCTTTTGGACCCAGTCCTGGCGCCAGTGGCACCAGGCTCATAAATATGCCCAGTCCCAGCGCTGGAAGCGCCGGGCTCATAATGCTTGGGTGGACTTACCTGCAGCAGACCATGCTGCTTACTTGCCTGCCAGTTGAGCCTCTGATCCTCTTCTGTTTGGAACTACTTTTCCTGTTGGGTGGGGCAGGAGCCACTCCCTAGGTTCAGAACACTGGAACTCTTCTGGAAAGCAGGAACTCTTTTCTTACCTAGGCGTGGCTGTGGAAGGAGACACCTAAGCACTACAGGAGGCTATTTAAACCACACCCGATGGATGAATTTTGCTTTGCGTTATTCTGCATCCTCTGCAGCAGAACACTCATCGTGTCTTCTGCATCTGATCCTGGGCCTAAGGAAAAAGGCTTACCATCCTGAATCCAGTCTTCAGCAACACCTATAAAGACAAGAAAGAACAGGTTAGCATTACGGTCTTCAGTGACAGCGCTTCACTTACCTGGTCCATCGGCTGTCACCAACGCCTCGCGCTGCATTCCGGCATCTGAAAGACAAAGGCTTACCTACTCTTCGCACGCTCCGGAGACCTTCGGCGCTGCATCCCGCATCTGAAAGACAAAAGAAGGTGCGTTTAAAGACATTGGGCAACTTCATTACTCACGTGCCATTACTCCTTCCCACGCCAAATCCAGTGGGTCTTCCAGCACCCTTCAGCTTCTCTAAAGCTCCGAACTTGTACCTGCAAGATGAAAGGGACAGTTAGTGTGCATCGTGAAGCAGGCTACAAGCGCTTACTTACGTGCTTCCAGGCGCTTCTATTCCTCACGCGGGTTCGATCCTCAACTCTCATCAGCCCGCCATCCGCCATCGCCGGAACCCTGCAAAACAAGAGATATCATTACAAAAGACTTTTAAGACATTTGAAGTGCCCAGAACTTACCGTTCGTGCAGTTAACGACGGACAGCAGTCCTCTGAGGTCAAGAGGCCTGCACCCTTATCCAGTGAAGAAACTGGTTACGGCACCCTGCCCCGAGGCAGATGGAGAGCTCGGCGTTCACTTACCTAAGGTGAGGGCGTTAACCTTTGGGGTTCTACAGGAGAAGAGAAAGGGAAGAGGAGAGAGGCACCCAATAACCCCAGTTCATTAATCCCATATTTTCTATCTGCAGACATCTTACTCTTCAAGTCAGACATACAGTGCACAGAGGTCCAGCCCAAAGAGCCAACTGTGTGTTACACATCACCTTTGAAGATACGGCATTCACCCAGTCAAGACCGGCGCCTCTGCGGGAATCAGGTGAGCGTTACAGAACACAAAGCCTACCGCAAAACTCCCACCCGGGCGCTATGGAAACCTCGGATACCGACCAGCTAGCCCAGTTACTTGGGGAACTAAGAGCAGAAGTGCATGCAGCCCGTCAGGAAACGAATGCTCTAAGAAGGGAACCGATTATTTCCAAGGAGCGAACAGACGATCTCGCTAGACAATTGCTACAGTCACAAGCCGGACAAACTCCGTTACCCGCATCAGGGGCAAATCTTCCTTCAACATCCTCTACGAACCCAGTGCAGATCAACCTACCTGGGAATGTACCTCTGGCTCCGCCCGAATGATTTTCTGGTGACCCAAAGAGGTTTGCAGTATTTATTAATCAGTGCCGGTTGCACTTCTTATGCCGGCCAGCAGCCTTTCCAACTGATCAAGCTAAGGTAGCTTTCGTGCTTTCGTACCTTAGTGGCAATGCGGCAGACTGCTTGATCCCTCTAGTTAATCAAGATGATCCGGTTCTCCATGATTTTCAAGCTTTTCAGCTCAGTATGGAAAAACTGTTTGCAAGACATTCACAGGGGCAGGCCTTGGACAATGAGCTCCTTTCATTGCGACAGGGTAATCAAGACTTTTGGCTTATATTGCGTCTTTCAACAGACTGATAGTGGAAACTCGATGGCCTGAGGACAAAAGGATTACGCTGTTTTATAGAGGTCTACGTGGAGAGCTCAAAGATGTGTTAGCCCAAGTAGTGAATCCCCCGCAAGACTGTTCGGACTATATTGACTTAGTCGTTCAAATTGACCACAGACTGCAGAACAGGAAGGCCGATCGTTCCAAGTTTGATGCTCGAGTATTTTCCAAACCACCAACTCCTACCAAAGGAGTAGACTCCGGGGAACCCATGCAAATAGGGGGCCTGAAAGGACCACTAACACAAAAGGAGAAAACAGCTGCAATTATGCCTCTATTGCGGAAACTCTGGGCACTTTCTTCGAGACTGTCCGGTGAAACCAGCCAAGAAGGCAGTAGGAGCTGCAGTTACCAGGGTCACAAACTCTGAGCAGGGAAACGACCTCGCCCGACAAGAACAGAGGTCCTCTTGCCGAGCGTTAAAACCAGTTCAGTGACCTCGCATTTCGTGATACCTATGGTCCTCATTAGCCCTGAACATCCGGATCGATTACATGCGATTGAAGCTTACGTCGACAGCGGTGCCATCGGCAATTATGTGGATCATGAAATGGTTTTGAGGATGAATCTGACTCTTTGTCCAAAGGCTGTAAAGGACGTCATTACTACGGTGGATGGTACGGAGATAGCCTCCGGACCAGTAATGCATACCACCCAAGAAGTGACGCTAGTAAGTCAAGATGGACACCATGAGAAGATCGTGTTCAATGTGATCAAGGCCCCTCAGTTCCAGATTATTCTAGGAATTCCTTGGTTAGAGAAGCACAATCCTCAGATCGATTGGCGAGCAAGAACGGTTCAGTTTCCAGAATGTGTCTCTACTTGTCACCCTCGACCTGGTGTTGCACTGGCAGCAATTTCCTCGGAGGCTCCCCTCCTGAATACCTAGAATTCCAAGATGTTTTCCGGAAGGATCAGGCTAACTCTCTACCTCCTCATAGGTCTTATGACTGCCAGATAGACCTGATACCTGGATCTACTCCTCCTTGTAGTAGAATTTATTTATTTATTTATTTATTTTTTTTAACTTCTTTTTATTGGTTTTACAACATAAAAGGAATGGGAGAGAACAGACAAAACAGAAACAAAAGTCACCCTCCCATTTTCCTTTCCCCCTTCCTCCCCCCCTCCCTCTCCCCAAAGGCTGCCGCAGTATGTTTGTGGTCCGTTGCCGCCTCGGGGCCGGCGCCGGCCGTTGTCAAGTTCGTAGCGGAGGGGCCGGTCTCCCGGTGGCCTCCCTCCTTTCCCTGGGAGTTTCCCTTGGTCCTGTCCTTGCATGTGTTTGCTGGTCTTTCCCAGTTGGATTTGCACTGTTCAGAGTCCGCGCTGGTCACGACCTCGTCTCTTTCTTCCCGTTAGTTCTCTTCCTCTGAATTATGTAGTGCCTCCCGACGTGGGCGGTTCAATTTCATCGTTTCCTGAGTCGCCTGGATCGCTATTGTCAGTCGTATCATCCTCGCCTCCGCTGCCAAACAGGTCTTGCACCAGGGAGTTCCATGCTTGTAGTCTGGCTCCGCTGTCGCTCTCTCCCCTTTGTGTAGCTCTCGCCCAGACTGCCGTCTCTGCTATTGCCCATTTTTGTAGGTCGGCCCACCATCCTTCCTTCGAGGGGCCTTCGCTCTTGTTCCATGCCATCGCTATGCGGCGTTTCGCTAGTATTGTCATTAAATCCTTCATTTTTGCCACGTGTGTCATCTGCCGGTGCCCCCTTGGGAACAGGCCCAATAGGTATGTTGCTGGCGTTCTTGCTGGCATCCGTATGTCTGCTGTCAACGCCTTTTCTCTCACCGTGTTCCAGAAGTCTGCTATTTGCGGGCACGACCAGAACATGTGCACCATGTCGGCCTGTTCGTCTCCGCACCGCGGGCAGCTCCGGGTTTGTCCTTCTCCCATCTTTGACATTCTCTTGGGAGTTAGGTATGCTCTATGTACTATGTATATCTGCAGTTCTCTGAACCTGGCGTTTCTGGACACCTTTTTTGTGTACATGAGGACTTTGTTCCATTCCTCGTCTTCGAAGGGTTGTTGCAGTTCCTCTTCCCACTTCATCGGTGCTGTTAGTGTCTTTTTGTTGGTGTGTCCCAGTATTTGCTCATAGAGTCTGGACACCGTATGACCTCCTTCGGATATATCGTACCATGCCTCTAGTACCCCTTCGGTGTCCTCAGGCTCTGGCATAGTGCTCCACCTCTTCTTTATTGTCCGAACTAGGCTATTGTGCAGGATGAATTGGCCCCTGTGTACATCTTGTTCGTCCATCAGGGTCTGGAATTCAGCCCACTGTCCGTCACGCCACAGGTCCCCAATTTGGGCCACACCTTTGTCTTCCCATTGTGCCCTGTACGTGGTCAGGCTGGCCACTCGGGTGTCCACCAGCCCCACCAGTGGGATATGTCTTGAGCAGGGGTCTCATATGCCCTGTGTCTTCCAGGCTCTTTTCCATAGTGTTCGGCCTAGTTGGGCTATTTTGGGTAGGTCTTTGGCTTGGGCGGCATTGACCCATAATAATTCTCTCAGGTAATACCTCCGGAGTGTTGGCCCAATAATTATTGCATCTATTGAGGTCTCCTCGCCCAGCCATCGCACCACAAATTGGAGTTGTGCTGCCAAATAGTAATATTCAAAATCTGGGAGTTTGATGCCCCCCCACTCATAGCTTCTCTGTAGTGTGCTTAGTGCCACCCTGTTTCGCCCCCCTCCCCATAGGAAGGTTCTCGCCATAGTGTGTAGGCGCTTGAAGAAGGGCCTTGGTATGTTGTATGGGATGTTCGTGAAGTAATATAAGAGTCGGGGTAGGACTGTCATTTTTAGTAGTGCCGCCCGGCCTATCATGCCCAACGGTAGCGTCTGCCAGAATTTCATAGCCTTTTCAATTTTGTCTAAAGCTACTTGTGTGTTACCTGCGTGTGTTTCCATGGTGTCGTGATAGATGTCCACTCCCAGGTATTTGAAGGTGTTCGGGGCCCATGTGATGCCCAGAGGCGGTAATTGATCTGACGGCACTGCGCGTAGGCCTGCCAGGGGAAACAGCAAGGATTTTTCTCTGTTGACCACTATTCCAGATAACCTACCAAACGCGCGCAGCGCCTCTAGTAAGTCCTGCAGGTGGGTGCGTGGGTTCTGTATGTAAAGGAGTATATCGTCTGCGTATATGGATATCTGGTGTGTTTCCCCGTCTATCTCTATGCCCGTGTCTTTGTAATCCGTTCTTAGGAATACTGCGAACGGCTCCAGGGCCAGGATATATAACATTGGGGACAGGGGGCATCCCTGTTTTGTGCCTCGCTCTATGCCCCATTCCCTAGAAACTTGTCTACCCGTCTTGACTCTCGCTCTCGGGTCTTTGTATAGTAGTTCTATCCATCTTGTAAACCCTTGTCCAATCCCATAGTGGGTGAGCGTTCCCAGGAGCCAGTCCCATCCCACCGAATCGAATGCTTTGATTGCATCCAGTGAGGCTACAGCACACTCCCCTCCCTCCTGGTTTGTCCTTTCTATAACATAGTGGAGTCTGCGCAGGTTCCAGGACGTGTTCCGTTCTGGCACGTACCCTGTCTGGTCCGTGTGGATCAGGGTGGGTAGCACTCTTTTCAGGCGGTTGGCTAGTGCCGCCGTCAGGATCTTGGAGTCCTGGTTTATTAGGGAAATCGGTCTGTAGGAACCGCATTCAAGGGGGGGCTTGTCTGGTTTAAGGATCGGGATTATTATAGATTCTGACATACTACTCGGGAGTCTTCCTTTCTCGTATGCTTCTTCTAGTGTTTCTAGCAGTCTCGGGACTATGTCATTTTTATATTGTTTGTAAAATTCCCCCGGGAGCCCATCTGGCCCCGGAGATTTCCCTGTCGGGAGCTGGGCGATTACCTCCGTTAGTTCCTCTACAGTGAGAGGGGCGTCTAATATTTGGGCCTGCTCCTCCGTCAATTGTGGGAGTCTAATTTCCGCGAGGGCTTCCTTCAGGTCCCCCTCCTCTGCCTCCTGGACCCTGGAGTATAAGTCCTCGTAAAACTGCGAGAACACCTCGTTTATTCCCTCTTGGGATCTTATCACCTCTCCCTTTCTGTTCTGAATTTCATTAATTGGCTCCCGCTTAGTCTCCTGCTTGGTTAGCCAGGCCAGGAGTCTGCTAGGCTTGTCCCCCTCAGCATGTAGTTTCTGTATATATTTCCCATAGTCTAGCCGTCCCAATCTTTCCCAGGTCTCCACGCACTGTTGTCGCAGGGTGGTGAGGTTCTCTTGTTCCGCCCCCTTCTCCCCCGCTTGTCTCTCAGCCTTCTCGATTCTCCTTTCTAACTCATCTAGTTGTGCTAGGGTTTCTCGTCTGAGACCTCCCATTTTCCCCATCGCCTCCCCTCTGACTACCACCTTGAAGGCCTCCCAGACCGTTCCTGTGCTTTCCACACTACCCTCATTATGTTCAAAATAATCTTCTATTATGCTTTGGATGTGTTCCTGGAAGCCCGCGTCCAATAATGCCTCTGCCCTCAATCTCCATGTTGGTATAGGGGCTCTCCTGTGTGTGTGCGCCCATGTGATCGTCTGGGGGGCGTGGTCAGATAGGGTTCGCACGTGTATGTGTGCCTCAGTGAATTCCCCCAGTGTCTCCTTGCCCGTAAACAGGTAGTCTATCCGTGTGAATGTCTTGTGTGGGGCACTATAATGCGTGTATCCCCTCTCTTCCCCATGTACCTTCCTCCAGACGTCCCCGAGCCCGAGCCGGTCCAGTATCTGTTGTAGTGCTCTCGCTGGCGGCGCCGCTCTCTTGTGCTTATTGTCCGACCTGTCCAGCCGGGGGTCCAGTGTGCAATTATGGTCGCCTGCCCAAATCATCGTTGCATTCCTGTACGGGGCCAGCCGGGGCGGGAGCGTCCTGAAGAAGGCTGTAGCGTCGTGGTTAGGGGCATAGGTGTTCACGAGGCATATCTCCCGATTTTCTAGCATCCCATGGACTACCAGGATTCTCCCTTCCGCGTCTTTCTCTTGGTTGATGAGCTGGAATGGGACGCCCGGGGCGACCCAGGTTATGACTCCTCTAGCGTAGTTGGAGTATGTTGCACTATACATCTGGCCTCCCCATTTTTTCTTTATTTTGGCCTGTTTTTCCGCCGTCAGGTGCGTCTCTTGCAACAGTGCAATGTGGGTCCTTGTTTTGTTCAACCAGGTATAAATCCTTAGCCTCTTGACATATGCGTTCATCCCCCTGACATTCCACGTGACAATTCTTAAGACATCTTGGTCCTTGTGGGGACTAGCGCTTGCGGCCTGTTCTTTCCCATGGGCTCGCTCAGTGTCTTATTCTCTCGGTGTATTCCTGCCGGGGATCTGTGTCCCTTCTTCTGGCTGTTGAGTTTTGAATCGTCCGTTCGTTTTCTCTCTCGGGTCGTTTCTCTCTCTGTTGGCCGCTCTTTGTTGTGGGCGGTCTTGCCTCGTGCTTTCCGCCAGCTTTTTGTTTGTGGGTACTGTCCCCTGAATTTGTTTTCCTTGCCGATTCTTTGTGTGTGACAACTGTTAGTTCCTCTTCCGCTCTCCTCCTTTCTTTGCGGGCTTTGCCTTAACTTCCCAACTGTTATAACTGTTAACCCAAATAACGTCAACAAACGCCCAGCCTCCCCTCCTCTGCTCGGGCTCCACCGCTTTCCAGGTGCCGCTTTTTCCTCCTCGGCCTTGCCTGTCGCGGCGTAGTGTCTTGAAACTGACACTATAAACATTGTTTTTACTGGGGCTTCTCTGTGGGTCTTGGCGGTTCCCCTTCCCTGAGTCTTGTGCTCCCTTTGTAAGTCTCTTTACTGTGGGCTTTTCAACTTGGAGGCTGTCGGTTGCTCCTTTTCGTTACTTCCCGGTAGGGCATCTCTACCGTCTTGTTCTTGCTCCTGTAGCGTTGGGTGTACTTGTCGTGCCCGGTTCTAGTCTCTATTTTGCCGGGGGTGGTTTCTGTTTCGCTCGTTCCTCTCTGCCGACTGTGGAATCCCACGCTGGTCCATCCACTCCTGGGCGTCGGTCGTTGTCTCGAAGATCTGTGTTTTTCCGTCATGCAGTATTTTTAGTTTGGCTGGATACAGCAGCATGAATTTCACCCCTGCCGCTCGAAGGCGCTCTTTGGTCTGCCAGAACTGGGCTCTCTGCTTTTGCACAAGTACCGTATAGTCTGGATATATCGTTATCCTGGCCCCGTTCCTTGTGATGTTCCCTCCTTCTCTCGAGAAAGTCAGGATTTTTTCCCTGTCCTTAAAGTTCATAATTTTTGCGATCATTGGTCTTGGTGGTGCTCCTGGGCGCGGTCTTCTTGGGATAGGGTCTCTGCTCCCACTTCTTGGATCAGGAGGTTCTCTATGTAGTTCGTGGGGTCCCTTCCTTCCTCCCCCTCTGGCAGCCCCACTATTCGTACGTTGTTGCGCCGGGCCCTGCCTTCTGCGTCTTCAGCTCTGCGTTCTAGTATATTAATTCTTTCCAGTGCTTCCGACATTTGTGTTCGCGAGGCGGACACTTCCACTGAGTTGCTCTGTGCTTGTTGTTCCACTGTTGTCATCCTTTCCGCCAGGTTTCTCGTATCTTGTCTAAGGAGTCCCACATCTACCATCACTGCGTCCAACTTGCCTTCTATCGACGTCTTTAACGCCCCTATGGCTTCCAGTATGCTGCTTTCCACTTGCCTGATCTCTCCTTGCGTGGCGTATGACTCCGGCGTGTCTTTCTCCCCAGCCTCTGGCTGCTGGTCGTCGTTCTTCCGGGTGAATGTCTCCATGACTGTTTGTCTCCCTCTGCCGCTTTTAGGCTTGTCTGGCATGTTAGTACCCACTGCTCTTGGCCTGTAGTTGGGCCCTGTTCAGTCAGGTTTCGTTTGTGCTTCAGTGGGTCCTTGCTCAATTCTCACACTCGCTTCCACTCTTTCCTGCGTATGTTGCCTTTTTAATAAGTGATTTCTCTCTGTGTCTTTACCCTCGTTGTCCGTTTGCCGTGTCTCTCTCCGGTGTTCTCTTCCCTCTCGCTTTTGGGTGGTTGGAGTCTGTGCCTTGCGTGAGGCGGCTCATCCCCCAGTTTCTGCCTGTGTGGGGGGGGGTCTGTTTGTGCTGGCTGGATTTGTGGTTCGTAGTGACTGTTACGTTCTCTCCCCCGCTTGCTGGTTATCTGTGAGGCAGCTGGTTGGGGTGGTGTCCGGGTCTATGTGTAATTCTTTTGCTCTCCTCGTTACGACGGCGGCTACCTTCTTCTCTTATGTCGTCTCTGTTAGGTCTCGGCTCTCCTGACCTGCCCCGCGGTCTGTCTCTTGTTCCCTGGGCCTGGTTCCTGTGTCTCGGTGTTACCTCCCTTCTCGGGATCTCCCGCTGCTTTGCCGGCTCTTCGCTGCTGCTAGTCACCTCTGCGTCGGCAGGGAAGGGCTCTTCTTCGGTTCGATCTGTGGGCCGCTTCCTGTCCGTGGGTCTCGACGCCTTCTTCCTTCCCAGTTTGGTGTCGCGCTGTTTCTGTAGTGCTGTCTCGGGCTTCTCTTCCTGTTGCTGCCGTCGGTGCCTTGTCTCGCTGCCGGTCGGGTGATGCTCCGATCCTGCTTGGGCTGGGCATTGATCTGCTGTCTCCCTCGGTTCCGCTCCGGACTGGCAGGTAAGGGCTCTTCTTCAGCGATCCGGTCTGTGGGCCGCCTCGTATTCTTCACTGCTTCTCCTATCGGGTTCCGCTGCTGCTACGCACCTCCGCGTTGGCAGGGGAGGGTTCTTCTGGGTCTAGTCCGTGGGCCGCCTCTCGTTCTCCGCTGTCTCTCCTCTCGAGGTCCCTCGTTGCACTGCTGGGTCTCCGTCGTTGCTGCTCACTTCCGTGTCGGCCAGGAGAGGCTCTTCTGTGGTCCGGCCTATGGATCGCTCTTCGTTCTCCGTTTCCTCTCGCTGTGGGATCCCTCGTTGCTCTGCTGCTGCTCACCTCCGCTTCGGCGTGAGGGAATCTGCCTCGGTTCGGTCTGTGGGCTGCTTTCGATCCGTTCTGCCTCGCCTTCCGGGTTCTCCGGTTATTCTGCTGGGCCTCCGCTGCTTCTACACTCCTCCGCGTCAGGGGAGGGCTCTCTTGGTCCGGTCCACGGGTCGTCTCCCAGTCTCCGCCGCCTCGTCTCTCGGGGTCCCACGTCGCTCCGTTGGCTCTCCGCCGTTGACGCTCACCTCCACTCTTCTGAGGCTCGGTCTATGGGTCGCCCCTCGCTTCCGCTGCCTCACCGCTTTCGTTGTTCCGCTAGGCCTCCGCTGCTGCTGCTCGTCTCCGCATCGGCTGGGGAAAGCTGTTCTCCAGCCCCGGTCCGTGGGCCGCTTCCTGTTCTTGAGCCGCGCCGTCTTCACCTTCTCTGGGTCGGTGTCGCGCGGCTATCTCCGCAGTTGGCGTCTCGGGTTTCTGCCACTCTGGTGGTACTTCGGTCCTGTCTGCGCTGGATGTTGATCGGCTATCTCGCCCGGTTCTACTCCTTCCCTTCGGCCTTCTTCGTGTGTTGAGACGCGGGTCTCTTTTTCAGCGTTGCGCGCCCGCCATTTTGTTGGTGTTGCCGTGCGTCTCTCCCTCTTCTCGTTTTCGCTCTTCTGGCCTCCGTTTTTCCTCGGGTCTTCTCCCGTGTGTGCCTTGGGTCTTCCGACGCCTTTTCCTGGCGTTTGTTCGGGTTTTTTTGTCCTAATATACGCCTTTCTCAGGATCTTTGGTCGGATCTGGTGGGAGCCTCTCGGAGTCTGCTCACTCTCGCATGGCCGCCAAGCCACGCCCCCTTGTAGTAGAATTTATGCCCTCACCGAGCCTGAGAATCTTCACCTCCGACAATACCTGGATCAATACCTAGCGAATGGGTTTATTCGTCCTTCCAAGTCCCCTGCTTCCTCAGCTTTGTTCTTCGTTCCAAAAAAAGAAGGGGACCTTAGAACTTGTATAGATTATCGCGCCCTGAACCAGATCACCTTTAAGAATAGATATCCGTTACCTTTGATCCCTGAACTCATGGACCAAGTCAGAAACGCATGCATATATACAAAGCTGGATCTTAGAGGAGCCTACCACTTGGTACGAGTAAAAGAGGGCGATGAATGGAAGACGGCCTTCCGCACCAAGTATGGGCTATTTGAATATCAGGTCATGCCCTTCGGACTTTGCAATGCCCCGGCCGCCTTTCAATATTTTATGAACGATGTCCTCAGAGAGCTCATAGATGTGTGTGTTGTTGTTTACATTGACGACATCCTTGTTTATTCTTCATCGGAAACTGAACATCGGAAACACGTGAAAATGGTCCTCGAGAGATTGCGTCAACACAAACATTTCGCTAAGTTGGAAAAATGTGTGTTTTCAACGTGATTGAAGTTGAATTCTTGGGATTCATATTATCACCTAGCGGAGTGCGTATGGATTCAAAGAAGGTGGATTCAATTCTCAAATGGCCATCGCCATCCTCCGTAAAAGGTGTTCAAAGCATGTTAGGCTTCGCTAACTTTTACCGCAGGTTTATCCCCGAATTCTCTGGAATAGTCCAGCCCATCACCGCCTTGTTAAAGAAAAACAAACGTTTTGAATGGTCTACCGAGGCGGAACAAGCTTTCCAGAATTTGAAGACTAGATTTATCTCTGCACCGATCTTAAAACATCCTCGCCCAGAACTCCACTACATCGTTGAAACTGATGCTTCGAGCCTTGCCATGGGGGCAGTTCTATCACAAAAGGACCCAGTAACCAATCAGTTGCATCCCGTGGCATTTTGGTCCCGCAAATTCTCGCCTCCTGAAATCAATTACACTATTACTGATAAGGAACTTCTAGCTATCAAGTCCGCCTTTAAGGCTTTGCGGCATTATCTTCTGGGGGCCCGACACACCGTTACTGTGATTACAGATCACCGAAACCTGCAATATTTGAAAACCGCAAAAGCTCAATCCTCTAGGCAACTCCGTTGGGCACTATTCTTTGCCGAGTTTGACTTCATAATTACCTATCGACCTGGTACAAAAAACGGTAAAGCTGATGCCCTTTCTCGGATGGGAGTGGAAGAACATTTGATCAATCCTAAACCTGTACCTATCATTCCCGAACAAAGAATTCTAGGTGTAATCGCCACACAATCCATAGAGGAAGTTAAGGATAAAGCCAGGCTACTGGTAACTCCAGCAGACATACAGAATTGGCATCTGCAGGGAAAGGACTTTACGGTGAAGGACAACCTATTATATTTCCAAGAACGGTTATACCTGCCCAGCACAGATTTACAGAAAAAGGTAATCTCTTGTTATCACGATTCTTTAATGGAAGGACATCCCGGTATGACCAAGACCTCGGAAAAGATCAAGCGCTACTTCTGGTGGCCGTCTTGGAAAAAAGATATCAGAGACTTTATAATGTCCTGTGGAGTATGTGCCCAAAACAAGAGTCAAAAGGAAAAACCAGCCGGCCTCTTACGCCCTATTGACATCCCGCCTCGCCCTTGGCATACGCTTTCTATGGACTTCATCACCGATCTACCTCCATGCTCCGGATACAATACGATCCTAGTAATCGTGGACCTATTCTCCAAGATGGCGCATTTCATTCCACTCAAAGGCTTACCAACAGCAGCAACTCTGGCCCGAGAATTTCTCGAAAACATCGTCCGACTGCACGGTTTTCCTTCAGTTCTAATTTCGGATCGAGGTAGTCAATTTATTTCTCATTTTTGGCGAAGTTGCTGTCGGTCGGCTCAAATTGATGTGAGTCTTTCGACCAGCCACCACCCTCAAACCGACGGACAAACCGAGAGGACCAATCAAACTCTGGAACAGTATTTGCGCTGCATGCTACAACAAACTGAAAAAACTTGGAAAGATATCCTTTGGATAGCCGAATATGCCTACAATAACTCTGTCCACTCGGGAACTGGGAAGACCCCGTTTTTTCTTTTATACAGTAGTCACCCTCGAACCTCGGAGTTGGATCCACTCCAAGATCTTGGAACACCAGCAGTAGACCACCTGCATTCTACAATCACCCAAGCCTTTAAGGAAGCCGTTTCTCACCTTCAAAGGGCTAAAGAACAATACAAGAAAGGAGCAGACCAACATCGGAAGGAAGCCCCCCAATATCAAGTAGGAGATCAAGTCTGGTTATCCACCAAATATCTACCTCTAAAAGGACCACGCACATTCAACCCAAGATACCTTGGTCCCTATTCCATCACTACCATAGTAAATCCAGTAGCGGTCAAGTTGGACTTGCCCCCTCACATGAAGATACATCCGGTCTTCCACGTCTCTCTATTAAAACCCGTGCAACCTCAAACCCGACTAACTACATCTCCAAAACCTATTCTAGTTGATGGAGAACTCGAGTTTGAAGTCAAAAGCATCCTGGATTCCAAGATCTCCAAATCTAAACTATTTTACCTGATTGACTGGAAAGGCTACGGTCCCCAAGAAAGATCCTGGGAACCTGCAGAATATGTCCACGCGCCTCGTCTAATCAAAAGATTTCATCGAACATTTCCTAACAAGCCCAAACCCCCGGAGAAGCCCGGTTTGGGAGGGGCCTTGAGGGGGGTTGCTGTCATGATCTCTGCTTCCAAAAGATCAGGACGTGCCCGACTCCCTTGGAAGCAGACCCATAACCCCGGTTCCGAGTGCCAGCCAGTCCCAATTGGGACCTTTTGGACCCTGTCCTGGCGCCAGTGGCACCAGGCTCATAAAGATGCCCAGTCCCAGCGCTGGAAGCGCCGGGCTCATAATGCTTGGGTGGACTTACCTGCAGCAGACCATGCTGCTTACTTACCTGCCAGTTGAACCCCTGATCCTCTTCTGTTTGGGACTACTTTTCCTGTTGGGTGGGGCAGGAGCCACTCCCTAGGTTCAGAACACTGGAACTCTTCTGGAAAGCAGGAACTCTTTTCTTACCTAGGCGTGGCTGTGGAAAGAGACACCTAAGCACTACAGGAGGCTATTTAAACCACACCCGATGGATGAATCTTGCTTTGTGTTATTCTGCATTCTCTGCAGCAGAACGCTCATCGTGTCTTCTGCTTCTGATCCTGGGCCTAAGGGAACAAAGGCTTACCATCCTGGAATCCAGTCTTCAGCAGCACCTGTAAAGACAAAGAAAGAACAGGTTAGCACTACAGTCTTCAGTGGCAGCGCATCTCTTACCTGGTCCATCGGCTGTCACCAACGCCTCGCGCTGCATTCCGGCATCTGAAAGACAAAGGCTTACCTACTCTTCGCACGCTCCGGAGGCCTTCGGCGCTGCATCCCGCATCTGAAAGACAAAAGAAGGTGCGTTTAAAGACATTGGGCAACTTTATTACTCACGTGCCATTACTCCTTCCCACGCCGAATCCAGTGGGTATTCCAGCACCCTTCAGCTTCTCTAAAGCTCCGAACTTGTACCTGCAAGATAAAAGGGACAGTTAGTGCGCATCGTGAAGCAGGCAACAAGCGCTTACTTACGTGCTTCCAGGCGCTTCTATTCATCACACGGGCTCCATCTTCAACTCACTTCAGCCCGTCATCCGCCATCGCCGGAACCCTGCAAAACAAGAGACATCATTACTAAAGACTTTTAAAGACATTAGAATTACTCGAAACTTACCGTTTGTGCAGTAAACGACGGACAGCAGTCCTCTGAAGTCAAGAGGCCTGCTCCCCTTATCCAGTGAACAAACTGGTTACAGCACCCTGCCCCGAGGCAGATGGAGAGCACGGCGTTCACTTACCTAAGGTGAGAGCGTTAACCTTTGGGGTTCTACAGGAGAAGAGAAAGGGAAGAAGAGAGAGACATTCAATAACCCAGTTCATTAATCCCATATTTTCTATCTGCAGACATCTTACCCTTCGAGTCAGACATACAGTGCACAGAGGTCCAGCCCAAAGAGCCAGCCGTGTGTTACACATCACCTTTGAAGATACGGTATACGCCCAGTCAAGACCGGCGCCTCTACGGGAATCAGGTGAGCGTTACACAAGCACCCTTTTATATGCCGTTCAACTAGGGTTTCCAGATCTGGGAACCAAACCTTTGTGCGCAGCCTCGCCTTCGTCTTCGCCACTCCCTGATGTCCGGTGTGCGCCAGTTCTATGACTCGGCTCTTAGCAAACAGGGTACCACAATTTGCCGGCCTCTTAGTAGCAACCCATCTTCTGAAGTGGAGAGTTCATCACGGATTTTCCACAGTGCCTGAAGATCTCTCTGGGCTCTGTCCTCCCTCCTTGTATTATTCTGCAGAACGCTTCTCCAATTGCCGCTCTGAATTGCAGCTCTGATGATTTTGAACACCTCGTCGTCTGCCGACTCCTGTGCCATCTGATTTCTGTCCAACGCCACCAGCATGGCAACTGCCACGACATTATGTACGAATTCTTTGCACTCTGCCACATCCCCCTGATCACCTTCCCTCTCCCTGTTAGGATGACGGGACAAGTAGTCTGCTGGATTGTTCGTCCCCGGTCGGTACACCAATTTGACCCGGTATTCAATGAGGGCCAGCATCCACCGTTCTATCCTGGGAGGAGGTTTCGAGGATACACCCGCTAGGATTGGAAGAAGCGGTTTGTGATCCGTGATGACAGTTACTGGTTTCCCAAGAATGTACAACCTGAAATGTCTGCAGCCCCATAAAATGGCCAGGGCCTCTCTCTCTATCTGAGAGTAGCGACGTTCAGTCTCCGTGAGGGCTTTACTCGCATATGCGAAAGGTAGCATCTCGCCTCTCACTTCTTTCTGCATCAGCACAGCTCCTAAACCCACCAGACTGGCGTCTACAAACACCTCGGACTCGGCCGCAGGATCAAAATACACCACTGTGTCTTGATCTGACAATGCCTTCTTTATTACATCGAACGCATCTTGTTCCTTGGTGCCCCAGACCCAAACAGCGTAATTTTTCGTGAGGGCCCGGAGGGGTTCAGAGAGGGACGCCAAACCCTTGATGAAGCGACAGCAGTAATTCACCATCCCCAGAAAACTGTGGACTTCTGTCGGCGATTGGGGGGGTGCAGCCTCGCGGATGTCTCTGACTTTGTCTGGATCCGGGGATACACCATTGCCATGAAACACAAAGCCAAAAAACCCAATGCGATCTCTGAAAAATTTGCATTTTTCCCGGTGTAAGGTAAGTCCAAGATCTTTCAGCCTCTGCAGGGTTGCTTCTAGACGCTTCAGGTGTTCGGCATGTGTGGTGGCAAAGACCATTGCCACTCACATTTATCACTCCCCTTAGACCCGCCAGGGCACCCCTGATGGCATTCTGAAACACCTCAGCTGTGGAGGAAATCCCAAAGCTGAGGCGGTTGAACTGGTACAGACCCTCGTGCGTTGTGAAAGTAGTAATGTACCTTGAGTCCGCATGTAACTCCAGCTGGTGATATCCTGCTCTTAAATCAAGTTTCGAGAATATCCTGGCACCCTGCAGTTCACTGGTGATATCATCTATAGTGGGGGTCAGGTGGCGTTCTCTCTTGATGGCCGCATTGGGCAACCGCATGTCCACGCAGATGCGAACCTTGCCCGGTTGTTTGGGCTTAGGTGCCACCACTATCGGCGAGACCCACAGAGTCGGCCCTTCCATCCTTTCAATGATATCCATATCGATCAGTGCTTTGAGTTCCTCTTCAACCTGGGACCGAAGATGGAATGGAATTCGTCTGTTTTTCAATGCTGTTGGGCGGATCGTTTCATCTATGTGCAGCCGCACTGGTTCCGCTTTTAGTCGACCAATCCCTTGAAACGTACTCTCGAATTTCTCCAAAAGTGAGTCTACATCACCTTGATAAACTGCACACGCAAAATGGACCAGATCTAATGCTTCCGAGGCCGCACAACTCAACAGGGACCGCGGGCTGACGTCTGTGACGAAGAACCTTGCCTTGATTGTCTTTCCTTCCCGGGCTACAGGAGCTACAAACACCACTTTGATTGGCAGGGGAGTGTCACCCCCGAACGTGAAAATCTTCACCCTCGAATGGTCCAATGTAGGGGGGCCTGGGAGGGCCTCTTGGTGTTCGGTAGCCAACACGCATACTGAGGCACCAGTGTCTATTAGTACCTGCGTGGGGACTCCTTGAAAGTTGACCACACACATCGGTTGTCTTTGTTTTCTCGCCCCGGTCGCCAAACTTGAAATTAAAAAGACTTCTTCATCCTCTTCCTCCTCCTCTGCGATGTTGAGTCTTTGGACATCCTGTTCCACTGCAGCAACACTTCGTTGTTTCCTATATCCACCACTTAACCTCGCGGGTCCTCGCTGTGTGGCAACCTGGGCAGCCGCTCTGCACATCCGGGCATAGTGCCCTGGTGTTTGCATCTTCCGCAGGTCCTCGATTTGGTTGGACAGTCTTCCGAATGCGGCAAATCGTATCCACAATACTGACAGATGACCGTATTGCTTTGGGGAGATGTCGGTTCCTGCCTCTTTTGGTTCCACCTCGACTTTGTCTGGTACTGTCGCCCAACCACAAAAGCTTTCTCGAGCTTGCCTAGGCGTGCGGCAGCGTCCATTTTAGCTCCTCTACTCTCGTCAATTTCGTAAACCCTTCCACTGTCCAAAATCTGTGCCAGCGACATGCCTGGCTATCTCAAAATCTGCCTCCGCAGTTTTCCTGAGCTGCACCCTTGGATAAGTTGTCGTCGGACCATTAAATCGGCATCCGTCCATCTGCACATGGTGGCTAGCTGTCTCAAACGTGCACAGAATTGATCTAATGTCACCTCATCATACTGCTTTTCTCCACACATGACAAACCTGTCAATGTCTATGTTAGATAAGGGGATAAAATGATCCCTTAGCGCGGTTTTGACCGCATCGTAGTTTACCACCGGTAGGGTGAGAGACTCATATATGCGCAGTACCTCTGTGCCTGCCGAGTACAACAGCATCGCCACTTTGGCATCATCATCTGTTTCTCCGGTGGTGGCAAAAAGCATGTCCAGTTTTTTTATCCAGAGGAGCCATCTCGGGCCTAGTTTCGAGGGGGGCCCCGAGGTGTCAAACTCTTGCATTGGTTGTAATGAGCCATGCTGCCTTCTCACTCCCTCACTGATCCAGAGGCCTCTCCGTCGTTGTCCGTCATGTTCACAGGTCGCACAGGCACCTCAGACCGTGTTAGAGGCTGCAAACCTGGCTATATCCGTGTCTGATGTAGGGAGACTGCAGCATGTCCAAAAATTCAGTGTTTAGACAGCGCACAAGCACCCTCGCGGGCCGCAACCGCCTTAAACACCATAAACAAAATGGCCGCCGTCACTCGTGTGAAGATCGTGGCGCACGTGAGATGAAATACCCATAACAACACGATTGTACGTGTCGGGCGTTTTTCTCCTCGTGTCCCGCCTCGTCGCCAGTGTGATGGGGCTTCCGGTGCCTCGGGCCACCCTGCACTAGAACCAAAGCATACGCATGTAATGAGACTCGGACACGCACGTCTGATCGTTCCAAGGTCCTGTCGGCAACTGCCTCGTTGGCCGTCTTTATTTCTTACGCGCATGCGCCACCACAACGAGGCTAGCACATGCAATACGGACATAACACTATTCTTGCAGCTTCTCACCTATGGTTTCCGGGCAAGAAGGCCCAGAGAAAGGGATGAAAGTTGTCACAGGAGCACAACAGAATGTCACAGCATGAGCCCCATCTTTTTTTGCAGACTTCGCAAATCCTTACATTCAGTTCCAGAGTCAAAAGAAAATGAGCCACATTAAGGGATTGCAATTAGTAACTTTTCATACCAAACAGTTTGAAGAGTACATGGAGGAGAATCTTTTTATTAGAAAACCTGAGAGAAATTGTGTCTTTTAAGACACATTGTGCCAGTGAAAAAATAGGTAAATGCTACCAACTGTGTACTTGGTAGGCACCCACATTTACCCAGAAGGGTGCCCCACTCTGGTCTGTGAAACGGCGGCCATAGCCCTACTGAGTCTGTTTGAGAAGTACAATCTCGTAACAAAATGTGTGCGTGGCTGTAGAATCCCTGCCCACGTGATCGTGGTTGCTACTTTGCATGTTCTCTCAGAGAAACATTGCCCTTACAGCATGCGCAGCCCAAGTTAGCAAATCGCAATGCCTACACCAAGTGTGAAGTGCGTCATTAACTACATCCAAACAACATACTTCTACAGCCCCTAAACATTACAGCATATTAGCAACTGAAGGCCTGCTCTTTTATTATGTGGGCCACTTTCCGTGTCTCGTAGGGGCACACAAATGTATGCATTTGTTATTGAAAACCAGACTAAATATGTGTTACCTTTCATGATGCCACTACCATGGGCGACCCTCCACAATGTGTTCATCTGCAAACAATGTGGGCTTTACATTTGACTCTATACTGTATTTTGCCTCACACGTCCATGATTGGTCACTTTACCACCTCCCTATGTTTTTTTAATTTTTTTTTACTTTTTATTTTTGTAGGCAGAGGCATACAGCAAACACATACATCAGAGCAAACAATACATTCAAAGTGCACATGAAGTAATACAGTAACTGCGAGAGCAACTCAACAACAGGTGGGGGAGCAATAAATCGTGATGCACCACAACATATAAGCACTACATTGTGAGATCAAAGAAGAACCACTCTCAGATGTGCTCTCCTCTTGGCTGTTAAGGTAGCTGTTAAATGCAGTCCATATGTTCTTGGGGCGTGAGTGAGTAGGAAGCATGTCAAGGTACTCTTCTTCGCAATTTCGAGACCAAGGAAGCAAATTTAACCACTTCTGAAATGTAGGGGGAGAAGAACTCTTCCAGCTTTGAAGTATGCATTTCTTGGCCACTATGCAACTTATATTTAGAAATGTGGCCATACGCTTAGCATCGTCAGCTTTCCACACCCCAACAGGACTCAATAACAGTGTCAATGATCTCAGATAATGTCCCTAGGATTCTCTCCCAGAATTCCCCCAGTTTATGGCATGTTCAGAACATATGCAGATGGTCCGCATTCTCCGCTTTACAGCGGGGCAGGAGTGCAAAATGGTGCGGGCAAATTTAGAGATCCTGGGAGGGGTGTAGTACAGCCTATTCAACAATTTATATTGCATGGCACGGTAACGGAAATTGAGGGAGACTCTATTGGTGTGCGAACACATTTTTTTCCATAAGTGGTCAGAAACCTCAAGGCCCAGTTCATCTGCCCACTCACTGCGCGCCCTGGAGGGTCGAGTCTGGGCGCTCGTCAATAACATTTTCTATAATGAAAAAACAACGCCACGGGCGCCCCCTGAATTGGCGATGTATGCAATCCCTGGAGAGTCTGGGGACTCATTGGGGAAATCAGGCTAAGCTGCGAGGAAGGCAGCATGGAGCCTATAGTATTGCAGAATTTCTAGCGCCGATCCAGAATGGCGCGGCCTCCATGTCTGTGGGTTTATGAACCGCCCATCGGGATAGAAGTCTGTTAGTGCCTGATAGCCCAGGGTGCCCTAGTGCCGCGCCAGGGCTGTGTTGTGTGTAGGCTCCAGCCTGGGGAACCCCCACACGGGGAGCCACTTGTAATAGGGGTGCTATTCTACTGTTCTGTTGCACTGAACAGTCGGCCACAGGCATGCACAGTGGCTCCAACTGGGTCGATGGGCGAGTCCGGTACATACTGCTGGTGTAATATGAGTGTCATTACATTAACACCGGCTGCTGCCAGGATCTCCAGCTTGACATGAGGGCGGGAAGGGGAGCCAGGATACCAATGAGAGGCGTATTGAGCCTGTGCCGCCAACCAATACAGCGTCAGGTTAGGGGCAGTAAATCCCCCTCTTTTGTATGGGAGCGTCATATATGACCATTTTTTGCGCACCGCACCGGAGTGCAACAGGAACTGCGCGCACAGTTTGTATAGTTTCGTAAAGTATTTCCCCCCTGGCCAGATGGGTATGTTACTAAATGTGTATATTAACTTGGGAAGCAATACCATCTTGATGAGTGAAAGCTTCCCAGCGAATGACAATGGGAGAGAACGCCAACGTGCCATTTTGGACTCGGTTAGCTGTGCCGTGGCCAGGTAGTTGTCTGCTAGCAATGTGTCTTTAGTTAGGGACACCTGGACCCCCAGGTACTAAATCCCGCTGGGTGACCAGCAGAGTGGGTATACAGTGGCCGGTTGTTGGGTGGAGCTAGTAAGCAGAAAGACCTCAGATTTGGAGTAATTGATTGTAAATTCCAAGTGGGTGCCTATGCGAGTGATATCCCGTAGTATTTATTTATTTATTTATTCGCATTTGTTGAGCGCACAGGCAGCCCGAAGGGCATCGTGGCATTTGTTACAGATATGAAAATGACGTATTGTACATACAGTGAAGTCATTACTTAGTTGCAAGAGAAGAGTAGTAGCTACAGGAGAGGAGGAGAAAAGAGTAAACGACACAAAGGAAGAGGAATTAGTTAAACAAGGTGGTTTTCAATTTTTTTCGAAAGGCAGTGAGAGAGGTTTCTGCTCTGAGCGTGCTAGGTAGTGCGTTCCATATCTTAGGGGCAATGTAGGGGAAACTTATTCCACCTGCTCTAGCTCGTTTGATGCGTGGGACCCTAAGTTGGTTGGTGTGGCATTGCCTAGTTGGTCTGGTGGAGTGAGATCTGGCTAGCGTATCAGACAGGTATGAGGGTGCAGACAGGTTGATACATTTGTGTGCGGTGGTAAGTATTTTGAATGTAATGCGCTCTTTGACAGGTAGCCAGTGTGCTGCCTTTCTGGCCTGCAAGATGTGGTCCCTTTTTGGTATATTGAGAGCTGCTCTTAGTGCATTATTCTGTGTTGTTTGGAGTTTATTGAGATTGGAGTTGGAGGTGCCAGCCAATAGCGCATTACAATAATCTAGTTTGGCTCCAATGGTGGCTCTGGCAATAGAAAGGCAGTTATCTTTGGTTAGGAAAGGTTTGATGGCATTAATGAGCTTAGTGCTCAGGGCGGAGGCAGAAACAATGGAGTTGACTTGCTTGTCCATGGAGAGTGAGGCGTCAATGTGGACTCCTAGTGTTTTAACAGATGGTAGAACTGGGATGACACAATTGTCTATGCAGAAGTTGGTGTAGAGTTGGTCGAGGTTCGTGAGAGTGGATTTTTGACCAAGGATGAGAATTTCGGTCTTATCTCCGTTAAGACATAGGCCGTTCGTGGCCATCCATACTTGGATGGTGGCGTATATATTCTGGAGGGTGGCTGCGTCTTGATGGTAGAGTCCTGTGAGCGGGAGGAGCACTTGGGTATCGTCAGCGTAGTTGGTGTATGTGATCCCAAGGGCGTCCAGTTTATCGAAGAGAGGTTTGGTAAAAAGATTATAGAGGGTAGGAGCCATACATGAGCCCTGAGGGACTCCATACCTGATGGTGGTAGGCTCTGCGTTAGCTATATTGGAAAACACTTTCATTACTCTTCCTTCGAGGAAGGAGGTGATCCAGTTTGTGGCTTGTTCGGAAAAATGTGCGGCCTGAGTAAGATGGTTCGTGAGGATGGCATGATCGACTAAATCAAATGCCGCCGAGAGGTCTAGGAGAAGCAGAAGGGCCGGCTTGCCTTTATCTAGAATTAGGGTAATTTGGTTCTTCAGATCTAGTAAAGCGGTTTCAGTGCCATGACCTTTGCGGAATCCGGACTGCCTTTTACCTAAGATAGAGTTGTTTTCCAGGTAGGACTGTATCTGCATGTGTGCAGCTTTATCTAAGATTTTTAGAAGAAAAGGAACCGTTGTAATGGGCCGGTAGTTGTTAGGTTGGGCAGGGTCCAGGGTTGGTTTCTTTAAGAGCGGGCGCACCCACGCCTCTTTAAGGCTGTCAGGGACTTTGCCCGTCTTGAATGAGGCGTTAATGAATGCTGTGATGATCGTTATGAGGGGTGCCGCACACTCTTTAATGATGTTGGGGGGGCATATATCGCCTTTGCATTGAGATGGTTTGAGCTGTTTGAGGATGTGGAGAGCATCTGATTCGGTGATTGGAGAGAAATTAAATTTGGAGGTGTGCTTGTCTTTAGAGGTATTGACGGAGAGGTCTGTTGGAGGTGCAGAGCCTTGAAGTGTTCTGCTATATTGTTTTGAAGAAGGTCTATTTTATTTAACATCGCTGTTTGGATGCTATTGCACCAGGCTTCATCCTTAACAATCTCATCTGTACAGATTGGAGGGACGGTGAGCTCTTTAAAGATGGTAAAAAGCTCTTTTGAGTGGGAGTTGGCTTCCATGATGCGTTTATTGTAGGTTTCTGACTTCGCCTTAAATATGGCACTTTTGTATTTTTTAGATCGAAATGGACAGCGGGGTCCCTGATATACAATAATATATCATCTGCGCAGAGAGATATAATCTCAGGGGTGTCTTTCAGTCATATTCCCCTGTGAGAGTGGTGCGCTCTGATGTGGTCCGCCATTGGCTCTATTGCCAGAGCAAAGCGAATCGGGGAGAATGGGCAGCCCTGTCGGGGCCTCTGAAGAGCAGGATCAGAGCGGACGTCAGGGAGTTGACTCAAACCCTGGCTACTGGAGAGGTGTATAGTAGTTTGATGTATCTGATCATATTGGGGCTAATGCCCATCGTCTCCAGCACTAACCACATGTACTTCCAAGATACCATATCAAACGCTTTTTGAGCGTCAAGTGTGACCGCAACCGCATTCGAGCCTTGATCGATTAGTACCATAACATTGAGAAGCCACCTAATGTTGTGGGAAGTGGATCTCTCTGGTACAAAGCCTGCTTGATCCTCATGAACCATGTGTGTCATAACCGGGAGGAAACGGTTCACTATTACTTTGGCAAAGATCTTGGTGTCCAGGTTCATGATCGAAGGGGGGCCTGTATGAACGGCATTCATCGCCGGGTTTAAGTAGCACCATTTTAACGGCTTCACGCAGGGTGGGGGGAGGGCAGACACGCAGAGTGATTCGTCCCATACCTCTAGTAGCTTGGGGGCCAGTATAGCTATGTGTTCCTGGTAGAATTCGGCTGTGAGCCTGTTGGGACCCGGCGCTTTACCTTTAGGGAGATTTGATATGGTGCCAACTATTTTGTCCAGTAGGATCGGGGAGTCCAGTTGGTCCCTGGTTGCGGGGGAGATACATGTCATGGTTATCTGATCGAGGAGATCCCTCATATGCCGTTCACTATGTTCAGGGGGTTGGGAAAAGAGGTTTGTATAGAAATCAGTGAAGATGTCCAGTATCTGCTGGTCAAACCATTGTGTAATGCCTCGTCCGTCCTTGACACAAGCAATCTGAGCCTGACCCCACTCCCCCCTTGTTAAAGTAGCCAATGTTTCACCTGGTCTATCGCCTACTCCATACCTCTGTGCAGCCTATGGACGGTTAAAGTATTGGACTTCGCTGGTGGCGTGTGCGTTGAACGACTGAAGTTCCTCGCTAATTAGGGCGAGTGTGGCAGGGTCGACCGATGTAGAACAATCCCGCTCCAGCTCTTGCAGTCTGGACTCGGAGCGACTGAGGTCTGCTCTTATTGTCTTCAGTACTCCCGCCTCCTTGGATATGGACATTCCTCTGATATAGGCTTTGAAGGTGTCTGTTACGCTCACCTGGCTCCCACAGAGGCGTCGATCGGAACTGGACAGCTGCGGTCTCCACCAATGTGACCCGTAGGGCCGAGATGACGGACTGGACTGGCCCACCTAGCTTCATTTGCTTGGCCCATAGGAATATTCTTCTGCAAATGGAGAAAGGGAATTAACCACTCGAGGAGATGAGCGTATATCCCCCACCCCCCGCTGTTCTCCCCACAGATCGCCTTTGATGTCCCCTCTTATAGTCTCACCTGATGGTTTGCAAAGATGAGCTCTCCATCCTGCATTGAGCGCAGGGGCGCGTTGATAACCAGTTGCTTCACTGGCTCGAAGGAATTGGTGAGTTCCAGAACAATATTGACTCCGAGATTCCCGGCAAGACGCTCTAAGTATAAAGTTCGTAAGAGTTCAAATGCCTGACTTTCACTCTTGTCCGATTCCTTGCAGGTTGCAGCTTGACCCTAATGAAGAGTTCCTTGTGGCAACCAATAGTATTCTGTTAAGGATTTGCATTTTCCAGCACAGTTCAATAAAATAATGTCAATATGTAACCCGTTGCTTTCTCCCTTATTCAGGCGCTGAGAGAAAGTATGAAGTCTTGGAGAATAATATCTCTGATGTTAAAATCAGGTAAGTCTATTGTGGTGAGGAGGGTTCCCCTTGTTAGTCCCTTTATTTCACCTTGCTGTCCTTTTGTTTCCCCTTAGGGGCCGGGGTTCGGCGAAGATGCAGTGGAACCTGCGCCGACCCGTGAAGAGGAATAGTACCCCAGTGGTAAAATCAGGTAAATCTATGGGGGGTAACTAATATTCCTCTGTGTATTCCCTTGGCTCACCCTGCTGGTCTTGTCTTCTCCTTAGGTGCCGGAGTGCGGCGGGAACATGCAGGAGGATGCAGTGGAATGTGAAGATGCTGCGAAGGCCGGCGAGTCAGCGCGGCGCTGCAGCAGGCGAGGCAACGCGCATAAAATAACTTCTTTCTTCCAGCTCGAAGGCGCGATAGATCGGGAATTCAGGTAAGGATTAAAGGTATTGCTCTTGTTCTAACCTTTCTTCCTTCTTTCTCCCTTTTTCTAGGAGCTCCAAACTCGAGGCGGGCATGGCAGAAGGCTGGATGCAGACTTGCAAGCACGGTGAGTGTTACGCTGCTGGATGCAGAATAATGCGAAGTGTGTGCTGCTCTTCGGGCGTGGTTTAAATAGCCTCCAAAGTAGTCCCAGGTAAGTATTCCTCCCCAGCCCCACCCGAGTAAAAAATAGTCCCTAAGTAAAATAGTCCCTTCCAAGCCTCTTTTGGCTTGGAGCTCTTGCAGCATGGTCTGCATCAGGTAAGTTTGCAGCATGGTCTGCATCAGGTAAGTTTTAATCTATGAGCCTGGCTCCTATGGCGCAAGGACTGACTCTCCATATGAGCCTGGCGCCATAGGTGCCAGGACTGGACCCAAATAGCCCCTAGCAGGGGTTGTTGGGCTTGCTTAGGATAACTTGGTGCCTGCTTCCGGGGTTCCTGGACGTGGTCTGGGTCCCCGGGGGTAGGCATCATGACAGTGTCCCAACGGACACCAATGATAGTGGCCTGAGGAGTATTGTGCTCAAAATCGGACTCGATGTCCACTAAGATGTCAGCTTTAAACACAATCTCCCGGAGGGCAGCAGACTTGAATCGCCATGTGTTAAGTGTTGGCAGTCCCACTCCTGTCCAGCCTTGTGTCTAGTATCTCGTTCATATCCCCTCCCCAGATCATCTGGACTCCCATGTACCCCAGCAGTAGAGATGCCACCGTGTCCACAAAGTCAGGGGTATCCACATTGGGACCATAAGTGTTCACAAGAAGGTATTCTCTGTTTGCTATTGTGCAGTGCAATACGACGTATCTACCATCGGGGTCGATATAGCTCTTGTGTAGCATGAATTTGATGGATTTATGAATCATTGTCAACACACCAATGGCCCGAGTGGAATAGGAGGTAGAATATCTGTTAGGTCCCCATGATGGTGCCATACTCATTGCCAAGGGACCCTTAGAGTGCGTTTCTTGTAGAAGTAGTATTTTGCAACCGTGTCTGTGAGCATAAACCATTATTTTACGGGCCTTGGTGTGATTGCTCAAACCCCGAACATTCAAGGGCATTATGGTATTGGGCATTTCAGTTGTCTAGGGCACATCCCAGCTCCGTTGTCATAGTATGTGTTTGCAATTAGTGTTGTCACTCTTGAGGCACCCCGATGTAAAGTGATATGCTGGTCTGCCTCCGCCATTTCCAATATAACTCCCCCAATCAACTCCTCCCTGGCAGGTAGTGTCCCCAGCCTCCACCCTCCCCATTGTACCAAACCTTCCCCACAGAACAGAAGTTAGCGGTTAAACCCCAACATGGATCCACCACGCTACTGGCCCAACAGGGGCCAACAACCACCAACAACCCTACGAAAGTAACCATTGCAACCGCAGTGGGGCGGACTGTTGCCGTGTAGTTGACACATAAACAAAGCAGGGGACATTAAGTACCAAAAGCGGCACGTGCGTCAGCGGTACACATGCCAATCGCATATTACACATCAAGTACAAGCCTGTGTCAAATTGAGCAGAATAGGATGAGGAGCAAATAGTGGCAGCAAGGAGGGAACCAACTTGGCGCAACTGCTGCATGAACCAGGTGTATATGCAAAGTTAGATCAATGAGTCGTTATTACCATCATCTCATTAGGAAGCAAACATTAATGACCAAACAAAGGCAACATGAAATCATACCAGCTGGTGCTCAGTCGTGCTCAGTCCCCTGCTGGATTTTGAAGCGCTATCTGCGACTCTATGAACTTCATAGCTTCCTCCGGGACGGTAAAAAAGAACAGTTTTTCCTTATAAGTAATCTTGAGCCGTGCTGGGAACAATATTGCATATGGGACGTTACGCTCTCTTAGCAGTTTCTTGACGCTGAGGAACTGGCGACTCTCCTGTTGCACTCCAACAGAGGAGTCAGGGAATATCCTGATGGTATGAGAGTCACGGCGCAGGTTACCCTTCTCGCGTGACAGGCGGAGGATAAGGTCCCTGTCCCTATAATTGAGGATTCTAGCGATGGTTGGCCTGGGAAAGTCTCCTGGCTTAGGGCGTGATGATAGGGCCCGGTGAGCTCACTCGACCATAAAGTATGGGGACAAGGCAGGGTTGCACAGTAGCATTTTAAGTAGGCTCTCGACTGCCACCTCCATGCGCCCCTTAAGGGCATTCTAGGGACCCCAATAATGCATAGGTTGTTCCTACGTGAGCGGGATTCTAAATCGTCGCACTTCGCCTTCACGATTTTCATGTCTCGGGTCAGGGAGGCAACTGTGTCCTGAAGGGTGTGCAGCCCATCCTCATTCGCGTCAATTCTGTTTTCTGCCTCGGTGATCCTGGTCCCAGCTTGGTCAACCCAGGATTTAAGTGAAGCGACATTGGCGTTGATATCGTCCAGCTTCTCACGGAAAGAAGCAAAGTTCTTGGCCATTGATTCCATCATTGTAGTGAGATCTGGGGTCGGTGTGCTGGGGTGTAATTCGGCTTCGGATTCCTCCTGGATGGATGATGCAGTCCCCAGCTCGGCCCTTGGCGCTGCCTTCGTGAACCTATCCATAGCCCCCAACTTATTAGCCCCCCGGGATCGGTAAGACATTTCCGGTACAGTACGAGGCGCAATGGTGCCCCAGTGGGTGATGCCTGGGGTGATGTGGAGAGCAGAGGTACAGTTCAACGTAGCGGTGCCCAGCAAGTGCAGTAAGGGGCGGTGGGCACCAAATGAGGCCACCGGGGGTGGCAGCAATGGGGTCCAAAATCGAAGTGTTGATAGGGCTACGATGAAGCTACAGTGGGGCAAGCAGCCATCTCAGCTATCCAACGTTGAGTATATAGGGGTAGCGATTTGATGTACCAACCCCACATAAGAGAAATGACGTGTGGTAATGGCAGAAGTGAAATGTGCATGTGTCCAGTAGCTCCTGACCGTTGGAGAGCAATGTTGGGGGCCCTCAGGCAGGTGAGCACTAAAGCAGAGGGAGCACCTGGACCATGCCAGATCAGCCAATTATCAGTGATTATGGGGGTACAGGGGCCTAGACAGAGAAGCCCCACCCATGGCCTAGTCCAGTCAGCAGGGGACAAGTATTGCTGGAGAGGCAGGCGAGGTCCCCATATGGACTGTACACAGTCCAAAGGTACAGGTAGGTGCAGCGTTGGGGTCACGCCAGGGAAGGTGCAGTGTAGAGTGGAGGTCCAGTGAGGGGCTGGCAGCACAGGTAGCAGAAGCACACAGAAGTGGACCCCCAGCTCCTCACCTGCCCCGCGAGGGCGCCAGTCCCAGCTCACGGGGAACGACCTCACGTGTCTGCCGGTGCCTGCAGTGAAAAGCACGGATGCTCCCAGGGGAAGAGGCGCCTGACAGTGGCCCACCGGGGACACGGGGCGCGCGGCCCGTGAGGGGGGTCCTCCACCCAGGCTCTGCCAAGTGCCAGATCTGGTGTGTCCCCCAGGCCCAGACGCGGGGAGTGCATCAACAGCGAGACCGGCAATGCCGGTCCGAGGCGCAGCCACACCTCCCAGGCCGCAGCGTGCCGGCTGAGTGGCCGCGGCCTGAGCGACGGCCGCAGCAGCACACCCGGATGTGGTGTGGGGCTCAGACAGGCAGGCCCCAGTGCGCCGCCGATGGCAGGTGCAGCCCTCCACCGCGGCAGCGGCAAATCGCCCAAGGCTGAATGGGCAGTGGAACTGAGTGTCATGACCCTCGCCCAAAACCCCCTCTGGCAAACCCATTGGCCAGGTGGAGTCAGGACTCAGGCCTCTAGAGCCTGGCATCCTCTTCAAAGCCCTCATGGCGCCAGGCTCATACACCATGAAAAACAATGTGCTTGGGAACTACTTTATTGTATTGTCAGCCAACATGGAGGCATCCACATAGCTCGGTTCCTAAGAACCAAGCTATGCGTTCTAGTGTTTTGGGTGTGGTAGCCTAGGGACTACTTTACCTGGACTATTTTGTTGGGGCTATTTAAACCACACCCGAGCAAGACAACACGCTTCGTGTTACTTTGCAGCTTGCAACATGACGCTCACCATGTCCAGCTATTTCCTCGAACCTCGGAGAACCTCGGAGAACCTCAGAGAAGCAGAACCTGCAAGGAGACAAAAGGAACATCATTAGCAGCAGCATCTTACCTGCAGTCTTCATCTTTAAACACTCGCAGCTACTGAGAACAGCTTCCTCGAATCTGACCGCCTCCCGGACAGAATGACCTGAAAGAGGAAGATAGAGGCAACATTAAAGAAAGCAGTAGAGACATTTACAAATTACGAACTGCTCAAAAGGCTTACCTGGCTGGTCACCTCTCGGTTGGCACCACTCCGGACATTCCACTCGCACTGAAGAACACCCCGACCTACAAGGAAGGAAAACACAGGTTAGCAAAGGCAATACTTTGCAGCGCTGCGCATAGCGCTTACTTACCACATCATAGCGCTCTTAATGCACCATCATTTACCAACGAGGCTCAACCAAGCCAGTTCGCTGCGCTGAAGCCCTGCATACCTAAGGGAGAAAAAAAGAGACATTTTAAACAAAGAAAGGCATGCAGGATAGCAACAAAACTAAAGAACAGCAATAAGACCTACCTGAACAATATCAAAAGGGCCGGCGTCAGTGAAGTAACTGGACCGCACTCGCCCATGAAAGACAACGCGCCCCTGCAAATAAGGCAGGACGGAGAGTACGCCTAATTATACCACAAGGTGAGGAGAGGGCGCCAGAGGGACTGAAATCATACGGGGGTGGAGGGAGGATACTTACCCCATTCGGTCAGTCTTGAACACAGTCCTCCTGTATTTTCAGGCAGAACCTTCCCCGCAGACCACATCAGGGCAAAGCTGAGAAGCATACCAGCGAGTAACCCGGCTGGGTGGCGTCCCTGTGGCTACCGGGTGAGCGTAACACTGAGAGCCACACACGCAGCCAGGCAGCAAACAGCTGTCAGTCGTGGCAGGTCTTCCGGGGTCCGGATTCATTCATAATTGGAGCCAAGCATCCAACAGGGTGTTAGGTGTATCCCAAATCAGTATTGGGTGATGGCATCAAGGCAGACCGCTGATGCAGCCGGATTCGTGTCGGATCCACACCGAGCTCTAAAGCTAGGCAGCCATTTTCGGGCTGCTCAACAGCACCCCCTACCACCTCCCTATGTTGACCTGCATCCAACCATGTCTAAAAATGTCTCATAAGGTGGAGATCACCAAGGCTAGGTTATGGTAATAGCTTGTTTGTAGATTTTTCGAAAGGCCTTGTATACCATCTACCGATCTCCTAAAATAAGACTGCCAGACTGATTTTAAGCTTCAAAGCTAGAGACCGTATAACTCCTGCCCTTGCATTCTGGCATTGGCTACCTGCAGAAAGGTAATATCTTTCACAGCTCTGTGCACCATCGACCGAGCATACCAGAGAGTTTGAAGACCCTACCTCCAACTGAGTATCATTAAAGCACTGTTCCTCTAGAATCTCAAGGCCATCTTATTCCTTCTCCGTCTCAACAACCTGAGTCATGGAAAAGAAATGTGCGGGAAATGTACTTTACACAATAGGTGCTACTCTCTGGAACGACCTCCCTGTCACATTGAGAGCATAGACAGCCACCTCCTGTTCTGGAAATGGCTGAGGATATTGTTTTATAAGCTAAACCTTGCTCCTGAGAAATGTTGCCCTAGGCCAGGAGTGAATTATGGAATCGAATATCCAGATTGCCTTGCTATACTGCACTTAAGCCATTCTGCCCAGGTAGTCTATGCAGATTTTGCTTTCTGTCCGCACTTATTTGCACTATATTGATTTAATGTGTTGCTATTGGTTGTACTGTATTTCTTCCTTCTCCCCTAGCACTTATCGGTTCCTATTTTTCGCTGCCTTCCCCTACATTTTCCCTCCTTTCTACTTGGGGCACTTGGATCTGACAATGTCTGAGGCTCAGCCCCTTCTTAAACAACAATAAATCAATGCAAATATTATGTATATAAAAGAGATGGGCTAATGCCAAGTTGGAGTTATCCTACCTAATAATGTTTACCTCTTATTTGCTTCTACTGAATCAAAAATTATCAAGAATCCACTTTCTCAAACCATAAGTTTGGCAAGTAGAGATCAAATTAAGAGTCTGACGAATGCCCAAAGTCATGGAACAATACACTAACAATACAAAGTTTTGACATCACATCATCATAAGTAATGTACATTATTAAATTGTGAAACAGCCCTTAAGTATTGCAAAATATATAATTGTAAAGCAGCCAAAACGTGTTTTGGCCTAAACAAAAGGTCTTCCTCAGTGCTGTAAGACCATAGGAAGACCATAATATGGTATAAGAGATATATAGACGATATCCTTATCATCTGGGACACCAGGGAAGGCAATGCAGACAGATTCTTCACCTGGATGAACCAACTGAATTCCAATTTAGGATTCACCATGACAAAAGACACTTATTCAATCCCGTTCAATCTTGAGATTACGGCAGTGGACAATCAACTGACCCTCGGTTTATACAAAAAGCCTACGGACAGAAGCACCATTCTGTACAACAACAGCTTCCACCCCAACGCACTAAGGCAAAACATCTCTTTTGGACAATTCCTTAGTATTAGGAGGTATGGAATTGTACCACACTAGAAATGTTTAAGGCAGAAGCAGTGGATGCAGTGTTAAGGATTTCAATCAGGCAATACACCCGGGTCTTGCCTAGCATGTAATAAACAGATGAAATACTTAATTATTGTGTCTATAGGTTCAATATTCTGAGTGATATACCACTCATATCACACCCTTCTCAAAATACCCCCCAGGTCACAGTGCACCAGGAATCAGGCTGGTTGGTAAAGGTAAATATTTATTTATTTATTTATTTAAAATTCATATTATATATAAGTTTTAATATATGAGGCAGCAATCACCAATGTGGTGACAAAACAATTCAGAAAGTAGGCAAGGCAATTGAATTCACTTATAGCAATACAGAATAGAAAACACAGGAAAAAGAACAGTTTTAAATAAATTCTTTAATGTGATATAGTATGAAAATAAATTCAGACTTTACACATACAGTTTTACATATTGCAAGATACATAACATTGTGCTCAATATAGAATGTACATAAACCTAAAAAAGAAAAAAACAAATATAATCATATATGCATATCTACTTTAAAAACTCTAACTTGGGAAAAACCATTCCATATACTACATGGGAAGCTAATTTCCCTCTCCATAGAGGATCTCAGGTTATTTTCCTGAGGTCCTCAGTCTTGGGAAAATTCCACACTTCCCTTAAGGCCAAGTTCCACTTGTTGCCAAATGTTATAGAGCGCAATAAATAGATGCATATTGCTGGTATTGGTGCAATAAATCCAAAAAGACAAATCATGTATTGTTGCACAATCATGTACAAAATCGCCCAAATGGCGAAGGATAGTGTCTCTCAGTGTCTGACATCCCGTAAGAAGGTGTCTAGCAGTCTCAAGACAGTCTGGGGATTTACAGAGACGACATGTACGCTTGTCCATCGGGATTTTCTCCCAAGCTCCTCTGATATACAAAGTGGGTAATTGTTCTAGTCTAAATAAGATGATGAAGCGTCTAAGTTTCCTGGAGGGGCAGAGAGAAAAGTAAGCTTGAGGCTTCATATAATTATACAGCCGGTATTTGACAAAATGTTATGTCTCAAGATTACTTATGTGGGCAAAATTCTCTAGCCAGTCCCATCTGTCTATTTTATTACCTAATGCATGTATAGTTTATTTTGTGACCGTAGTCTCTCTGTGTATCCAACCAATCTCAGTGAAAAATTCAACCATATTTTTATTGAAGGGAGAGGTGGAATATTTTTTGATCACCTCCTGGTGGATCACAGATAGTAGGGGGTTGCTAGGGTCACTTATCATCTTGAGGTGGAAACCAGCTCTTTTCTTCATAACCATAGCCTTGAGGGAGGGAAGGCCCAGCTCTAATCTAATCAGTGCCATCGGTATCCCCGGAGGTAGTCCCAAGATTCGTCTCCAAAACTTACCCTCCAGCACTTGAAACCACCCTAGATCCATAGTATGCAGTGATTCAAGTCCGTAGACGATCATGGGTGCAAACACTTGAATGTAAAGATGACGCGTCCCCCATAAAGTGAAGCCACCCTGCTTGCTAGTAAAGGCAGTAATGAGTGAGGTGACTTGCATTGCTCTTGTGATTCGCCCTGTCTACAAAGTGTATAATCGCCTAGGGGCTCAATGTCAACTCCTAAGTAGCGGTAGGATGGAGCGTAAGGTATAAGGTTACCATGTACCATCAGATTCACGCGAGTTGTTCTTTTCCTCGTGAATCTTAGTACTTTTGTCTTATCCAGGTTGATCACTAGGTCATTAATTCTGGCGTAGTCCCAGAGAGCAGTAGCAGAACGTCTTAAGCCTCCTATGGTGTTATCAAAGATAACCAGATCGTCCGCATATGCAAGTACTATGCAAGGTGCTTCCCCGACTTTAGGTGGACAATTGTCGACCTCAGCCAGGGCTGCCGGGATGTCATACACATACAGATTGTAAATAAGGGGTGCAGAAACGCATCCCTGCTTTACCCCACTGTCTTGTGTCACCTTTCGAGTCAAGTGTCCTTCCTGGTTTAATCTAAGGCATGCAGTAGTGTTGTGATGGAGTAATTTTAGGTAATATAACAGACCTGTCGGGCATCCCAATTTTTCTAGCTTGGTCCATAGTCTCCCTCGGGGGATCGAGTCAAATGCGGCCTTGAAGTCAATGTATAGGGCGTACAACGGGGGCTGTCCCTTACTAAGTGCCCGTGTGCGCAGTAAATCCATGACCAAGAGGTTATGTGCGGTGGAGAATTCCTGCCTAAACCCGCATTGGAATCTACTGAGTATTTTTGAATTGTCCACCCATTTTTGCAGCTCACTGAGTAGCAACGAGGCAAATAACTTACCAGAGATGTCTAACATGGATAAAAGCCTATAATTATTAGGATCCAAACGGCTACCTTTTTTAAATACCGGAACAAGAATGGCCGTTTGCCATGATCTGGGGACTGCCCCCTGCTCTAATATTTTATTGAAAAGTAGTGCAAACAAGTCGGCCCAAAATAGAGGATGGCTCTTAATCACTACGTTGGCTAGTCCATTGGGTCCGGGGGCTCTAGAAGATTTGAGGGCCACTATTTTGTTCATTATTGCTTCTACAGAGATGTCGAAAGGGCAACGAAAAAGGAGCCTTCACCATAGAGCTACTCAAGGTTTCTATCCCTCCTGAGTTCCGATCTAATAGGAACTTTTCCCATGCCTCCTTACTTATTAGGTTAACTAAGGGGGCTTTGGCCTTCTCTCTGTTCTCGTTTAGGAGCGACCAAATGCCGCGAGAATGTCTAGTGCAGATCGTTTGTACTAGCTTCTGATACCTGCTGTTTTTTTCAGAGCTCTTGATATATTTAATGTCTGCTCTATATCGATTTTTGATTATCTTTAGTTTCTCCCGGTATAAGGCTCCAGGTAAGTTCATCGGTTTCAGGCCTCGGATAGCCGCTCTGAGGCCTCTCTTAGCGTCCCTAATTTCCCTGTTGAAAGGGGGTATGTACCCCCCTGTCTTTAGCATATGACCCTTATTGGCCGTAGCGTGCTGGCCTGAGAATTTGGATATCCAGTCCTCGATCTCATTAATTGACATGTGTTCAAACTCAAGAAAATCTGGAATGGCCGTAGATTTGAGTGCTTCCGTAGCAGAGCTTATATTTCTCTTGGACCATATAATTCTGGAACCTGCACAGTTGGTTTGAATACTGCCGATATTAGGAGGTACAGATGAAGGGATAGGGATGCATAAAGTACAATGTAGCGATGCATGGTCGCTCCATTCGTTGTGCTTTACGGTCATATCAGTAACTCTTGTCTGTAGCTCAGGGCACATGAATATATAGTCTAACGTGCTAAAAGAGATACCGTTAGACCAAGTGTGTTTCCCCGGTCGATCTCCCCTAGTACGACCGTTGATCATAGCCATGTCCCAAGCTCCAAACAATTGCAGCCAGCCTAGCCCTTCAGCTTCTCTATTTCCATGGGTCATTTCACATCTGGTGTTAAGGTCAGGATTAGGGGGTATGGATGTTTCATCAGTCATGTGGCAGTTAAAGTCGCCCATGATCATCACGGCCACATTTCCATCCCTCAACCACCAGGAAGACAACAGGTCCTGGATCGCCACCTGTAGCGAATCACGCATCAATTCTCCTGGTGGGTTATAAAGGTTGATTACTAGATATCTTCCCAGACCTCTTTCGTCGTATAGTTCAACTTCTACTGCCAGGAGCTGCTCCTCGGCTTTACACTGTATTTTACGAGATGTGAACACATTCATTACCCCAGTTAGAAGCCCCCCATAGGGACGGCCCATACTGCCACGTTTGGCCTCCGCTTGATATATAACAAAGCCGTCAAGTAACAAAGGGTCGAGAGACCATGTCTCTTGGAGACAGATACAGCTATGTTGTGACAGTAGGTCAACCGAGCCCTCAGATCTCAGAAGATGAGAAAAGCCTCTGCAGTTCCAGGAAAGTAATGAGAAACATCAGTGGTTCTTTAACATTTGAGGGATATGCTCTAGCAGCGATTTCAAGGCTTGCTGTATTTCAGCCAGTGCAAGGTTGTCCCCCTCCCCCATTTTAGGTATAGGGCCTCATTACGACTCAGGCGGTAAGTGATTGAAATTACCGCCATGGCGTAATGAGCGTTAACGCCATGGTCCGATGGCGATAAGAGCGCCACATTACGACCCATCGCGCACGAGCATTACGCCATGGCGGTAACATAAACTACGCCATGCCGTAAACAGCCCTTACCGCCCTCGTAAACAGCGCAGGGTGACCTACCGCCACCCATCATTGCGCCGAGCATAGTCAGCGGTCACCGTAATTAGCGGTGACCGCAATTAGGCGGAACCGGAAATAGCGTAATCGCGGCGGAACGGGAAACAGCACAGCGGCCATCTTAAAAAACACAATCCATTGCCATCCTACCCAACCACACCACAACCAACTCTCAAACCCTGACATTCCCATAACCCACCCATTTCCACAGCCAACCATGCCTAAAGTTGTCAAGAAGGCATGTGACAGGCAGCGGCAGGAGCGCTTCAGTCGAGAGGAACTGCAAATGCTTGCAGACACGCTCCAGGAGAAGGCTGATGTTGTCTTCTCCAATGAGATGACCCGAACAGCCATAGGCCGCAAAAAGGAGGTGTGGGAACTTGTGGCACAACGTGTCAGTGCTGTTGGAACCACCCCACGCACCTCCAAACAGTGCCGCAAGAGATGGGACGACCTGCGGATCAGGGTCCGGGGCATTATGTCTGCCAACCGTAACCTGGCCCTGGGAACTGGCGGGGGAGCAGACTCCCCACTGAAGATGCAGCCATGGGAGGAGACATGTGCCTCTCTGATTGGCATTGAGTGCATCGAAGGTGTCGGCGAGATGGAGAGAGGGGCCCCGAGATCTGGAGACACAGGTAGGTGCCTCATATACAGCCTTGCAAGACACCCTGATACACTTGCACGTGACAATCACAATGTGGCAGACGCAACACATCAGCAGATGAGCCACACCCTGCGCACATGCAGCATGTACACTGTACAGTAGGCAGACACACACCTGCATGCAAAACCGAACCTAAAGGGAGGCAACCTGTATGTCACGGGCTACTAACTCCACCATCTATCCATTTCACTCTTCACAATGCCTGCTCAATGTCCGCTGAACCATCAATAACAGTCACCCTCCTCTGCTCCACCACAGGCTCGCAATCGGACACTGGCAGGGACGACAGCACCAGCACCCCAGCCAAGAAGGCCAGGAAAGTGGGAGAGGGGAACCATGCATCCACCTCTGCTGGACCCAGGCAGAATCCACGCCAGGCTGAAGTGCCCAGGGCAGCAAAGTCCCCCGAGGAAGGGGTCGTGACAGCACCTGCAGCCCAACCACACCCACTGTTGCCCACTGAGGGCAATGCGTCAGCAGGGAGCAGTACTGTTGGGGAGACTGCAGCCATCGCTGCCTGCTCCGACAGTGATGTGGAGGATGACACCGGGCTTGACCACAACACACAACTGCACTCACCACACCTATCCCCAATCAGCCATCATGGAGATGACACCCAGGGCCCATCGCCAGCTAATTCATGGCCAGCAACTCCAAGCCCAGTGGGAGTTGTGGAAGATGGGAGTAGTCCCATTGGTCCCCCATTGGCACCCCCCATTGGGCCAGAATTCCAGCTGTCGCTGGAGCAGATTGCCAACAGGCAGGAAGCACTGGGCACACTCCTCACGCAGCATGTAGCAGAATGTGTAAGTACCAGTGCAGCCATGGAGAGGAGTGCTGATGGCATCAGGGCTGCCATCCAAACTGCCAGCAGGGACATTTGCGCCGAACTTGCTGCAGGGCGGCAGATGATGAGCCAGCTCATCCAGACAATTCTGGACACATGCCATACTGAGCAGCCCGGTACATCCTCGGCTGCAAGTTCAGCACAAGCCTCTCCCGTCCGCAGGTCATCCAGGACCCTGAGGAGCACAGGCAGGGGGGCCCCAGGTTCCGGGAGAGGGGGCAGTCAATAGTGTGCTGAACTATACTCACTTCACCACGGGCACTGTCACATGTTTGCAGGGTGTTCAGGGGGGAGGGGGAGGGGGGTATTGGGTGTGTTGGAGTGTTCAGGGGGGAGGGGGAGGGGGGTATTGGGTGTGTTGGAGTGTTCAGGGGGAGGGGGGTATTGGGTGTGTTGGAGTGTTCAGGGGGGAGGGGAGGGGGGTATTGGGTGTGTTGGAGTGTTCAGGGGGGAGGGGGAGGGGGGTATTGGGTGTGTTGGAGTGTTCAGGGGGGAGGGGGAGGGGGGCATTGGGTGTGTTGGAGTGTGCAGGGGGGAGGGGGAGGGGTACTGTTATACCTATTCAGTAGTACAATACACTTTTTCTTTTCTCACAAACTAAAAGTGTGGACATTGCTCATTGCGTATGAGTGCTTTATTGTTACAGTCCACAGTGTTGACATACCAGACACACACAGTGCCCCAAGTGCCATCCATATGTCACACACTCGCTGTGTGTGCTAGAAGTATCGGTCAATGACATTCTGACGCATTATATGGCCCTCCTGTGCATCGCTGCCTCCCTGAGGTGCTGCCCCATCCCCATCATCATCATCCCCATCATCAGGTGGTTGTGGTTCTGCGTCAGGGGGCAGAGGCACGTTTCGTCTGATGCACATATTGTGTAGCATGACACATGCCATGACGATCTTTGCAACCTTCTCATGGCGGTACAGGAGTGCCCCGCCAGACCTGCTGAGGCAGCGGAAACGTGCCTTCAGTAGGCCAAAAGCATGCTCTATCACCACACGGGTACGTGCATGGTTATGGTTGTAGTCCTCCTCATGCTGGTTCGATGGGTTCCGGACTGGTGTGAGGAGCCACCTCTTCAGGGGATAGCCCGCATCACCTGTAAAATGTGAGAAAAGAATGTGTCAGGAACGAGATTGATATGTGAACATGACGCACAACCATGCCTTGATTCTGACTGTTACTGTGCACCAATTGGAGTTGTGGTTATGGATTTACACTGTGCAACCAGTATGTGTTCATGGCTCTCATGTACTGTTTTGCATGCTAAAACACAATGCAGGGGGGACGATTGCCTTGTGAGTGGCCATCCACTGTGTCCGTTCAGGACGTCATTCATGTGACCTTGCACGTGTCCTGTGAGCTTGAAGCTCACATGATAGCAACATCGATGTCTGGCTCATTATGACCCCAGTGAGCATTACTGGTGTCAATGGGGACAGTTTGTGGGTCTTGTAGTGGTGCATTGATGTCCCTGTCTGTCATGTGCCTCCTTTGTGCGCAGTTGTGGGGGACAGGCCTTTCAGTAGTTGGTGCATGGTGACGTGCATGTTGGTGTTATTCTTTAGGGTCAATGCGGCCACAATTTGCACAATGCACTTGCAAATGGTTGTGTCGTTTTTGGGATGCACTTTCATTCACATGTTGGGATGATTAGGTCAGGCATGATGTGTACACTTCTCTGTTGACGTCAGTGCTGCCACAGGGAATGATCTGGCTACTGCTAGTTGCACCCACCCCCCTGTATCTGCCAGATGTAATATGCATTGGTACGTCATTCAACACCCACTTTGCATTTCCATGCTCATGTCATTAGACTCACCGAGTAGGTAGGATCTTGGGCCTGCATGTCGCTCCATGTAGCGTGGTATTGTTGAGTTCCGAAGGATCATAGAATCATGGGTTGATCCGGGGAATCTGGCACAACAATGTGTGATGATCCTGTTGGAGTCACAGACCATTTGCACGTTGATTGAGTGGAAATGTTTACGGTTGCGGTACGGTACCTCCATGGCATGTGGGACCACCAATTCAACATGGGTGCAGTCAATGGCACCAATGCAACCAGGTATGCCGGCCAGTGCATGGAAACCCACTTTGGTGTTGGCAATCTCCTGGGCAGACCGTGGTAATGAGATGTGGTCATCTGTGTGCTTGAGGAGGGCATCGAGCACTTGCATCAGTGTACGCGAGAATAATGGTTGTGATATGCCATGCAGGTGCCCCACTGTGTGCTGGTAGGTGCCTGTGGCCAGGAAGTGGAGCACGGACACTACCTTCAGTAGGGGGGGGGGTGGCAGTGGGTGTATCAATCATGCTGACGATGTCGTTGTGTATCATGTCCACAATGGTGGTGATGGTGTCCCGGTCCAGTCGGTACAGGGTGTGGATCTGCTCAGCGGTGAGGTTGAATGGGCTGGGTCTGATGCGTGGGATTGGGGGCTGCCTGCGTGGTGGCACTGGCTGTGCTGGTGGGGCTTGCTGGGCCTGCCTTGCCCTCCTTCTCCTCCTGCGTCTCCTCTGTGCAGCCTGTTGTTGTTGTTGTTGTTGTTGTTGTAGTTGTAGTTGTAGTTGTTGTAGTTGCTGTTGTAGCACTCGCATTGCTATCAGGTCCTCCAGCCCCAACATTGCTAGTCCTATTGTTATCATTGTGGAGTGTGACTGGGTGTGGGAAGGGGTGGGGTGTGCTCTTTTTGTACTTCCTGTGTCTGTGTTGCCTTCACCTGTGCTGTTTCTGTGCACCTGTGGCAGCTGCATTCACTTTACATGGCCCTTTACGGTTGGTTCGCGATGGCGTAATTTGCACCATGGCGGTAAGGTACTTAACGGCCTGGGTGATGGCGTTAGGGGCATGTCCGCTTGGGTCGGCATTCCCGCACCTTTCCGCCATGGCGCTAAGTACAGTGTGGATGTTCGCGTGCGCGCGCCCTTGGCGCAGTCAGCGGCAGCGTTAGCTACGATGCCGCTAGTGACATCGTAGTTTACGGTCACGGGTCGTAATCGGCCCGAGCGGAAGACGATGGCGGTAATCGTTTACCGCCATCGTTTTTCGCTTTGCGCCAGGGTCGTAATGAGGGCCATAGTCTCAGCCGGCACTGCGGGCATAATGTCTTCTGATTTTGATGAGAGTTCCTTCTCCATGGGGTCCACATCAATCTCAATGTCCACTGCCAACATGTCCTCTTTGTGATTCCTAATTAACTGCGTCGTTGTCGGAAAGGTACAATGTATGGCCGAGACGTTGGGATTAGGACAGCCAAGTGGTTCAATGAAAAGAAAGTCCTCGGATTTTAAAACACACAGTTGGGGTATTAAGGTATAGTCTAGCAAGCAACTCAGAGCGTGCTAACCAGGGGTTTTTGCCGCTAGGATATAGGTTCTTGATGAAGCAGATGCGATTAGAAGTTGTATCATTCGCTGCTTTCTTCAGCTCCAATGATGGTGGCTCCCCGGGTTCCCCTGACGCCTGTGTCTCAAACACATACTCCGGCTGTGTATAAATGCTGGTTTCCTGATCAGGCTCTTCACACAGCACAGATATGTCATTATCGTCCTCTTCAGTAGCCTTCTCTTCAGGTATCAACCAATCTGACAAAGGACCCTTAGCCCTAGCCGCCCGTTGGGCTGCTCTCACCATTCTTTTCCTGGCCTTTTTAGACCGTGTCTCCGGTGCTGATTTGGAATCCAATATGGGAGATTGGGTACCTATAACCACTGGCTTTTTCTTCAGTGCCTTTTTTGCCAGTCTGCGCTGTTTGCGTGTAAGGGGGGGCTGGGGGCTATATTCCTTCTCCCGTTCCTCCCCCTCTTCTAGAGGTATGTCAATTATGCTGTTATTATTGGATACATTTGGCCCCTCGTTTTCTTCCATCTCCACGTCATGTTCATTAATCACGTCTGCTGTAAATAATGCAGCTGAAAGATTCATTTCAGCCTCTTCTCGTGGGAGGCCTTTGGAGCCTAAGGCCATAGTAATAGCGTTGGTGTTGGCCAGGATGCGTCCCGACATCTGTAACAGTATCTTGAGGGCAAATTGCAGAGCCGCCACCGATGATTGGAGCTCAATTATCTTTGATGGACTAGGGTGAAGGTCGATGTTGTCTGCCGTTAAGTTACCTGGGTCGTCCTCCATCGATGTCATTACTAAGTTAGGGGATGCAGATAATCGTCCGCTCCTTTCCGGCGAAAGGTGTTCCCCTGTGGGATTATTCATGCTACTGTCTTTGGTGGGGATTATGCCACTGTTTGGCTTCATCGGAGTTTGGGTCTGCATCCCTTTCTGTATGGTCAGGCATAAATCAAGAAGAGAGTTGTTATCTATGTCATCGAAATTAGAGGTGTTTAAGGAGATGCCCTTGTTATGTGTCGGTGCTGTCGTGTCCTCAATTACTGTAGAGTTAATAGCAGGGGGAGGATTCACCGGGATAAATTTGGTTATAGCCCCTTGCGTCACAGGTAGAGCATTTTTAGCACTCTTTTTGGGTTTTCTCCCTTTCTTTGGACACTCTTTGGATTCCTAAATGGACAGGCACTTATTTTTACGTAAATTGTATATTGAATGGGGGGCTCTTCTGCCCCGCTGCATGGCTGTGTTGTGATTCTCTTCGCTTTCCGGATTAAAGGTAGAAAGGTCCGATGTTTGCGTGGTGTGGTAATTCCCCTCGGTCCACGTGGGGGGGCAAAGTTGCTTTTCCGCTTAACTTATAGGCCCCCCTTTGTCAATCGACTCAGGGGCTATAGCGCCCGTCTCTTAGGCGGGCCCTCGGTCACTAAATATTGATGGAGAGTTCCCCTTTATCCCCGGTGCAACTCAGGGTAGGGTAGGATTGTAGGATTGTGCTTGTTGCCTCTGCACCACTCGTAGGTGCCTCACTGTCACCTCTAACACTAACCCCTCCTCCTATCGAGGGGAGAGGTTAGTCAGGTGAGGAAACTGCCGTCTGCTCCCCTCAGTCTCTAGGGGGGTGCTAGAGGTGCCACACCACCTCTTTCTAGAGGCTCCTTATAAGTATAGAGGGGGCCGATTGCCCCGGGTCGCTCCTGGCTTAAAACCAATGCCAGAGGGGCAGTGGGGCAGAGGGGCCGTGAGAGTTAGACACCACTGATAGCTTCGCTCGCCGCCGTGCCGTGGTGTGCAATATTAGGCACAATTCCGGTGCAACCCGGGACACGGCGCGGCGCGGCGCGATGCGGCACTCTCTTCTCACCTGATGTCTTGTGAGCGGAGCCTCTCCTTCTTTCGGTCCTTCTCCCTCGCTTTCTCCACGCTTTCTTCCCGGCGTTGTCCTCCGCACAGCACAGCCTTGCCCGCGCAATCAAGCGAGACGGGCTGTTCGGCTACCGGATTCCAGGGCTCGAGGAAAGGACCCACCAGTACGTCAAACCGTGACAAGCCGCACCTCACGTTCACGTATTTCCTCAGAGGCCGCCTCCGACACCTCCGACTGTTGAGATCAGAACAGTTTTGGTTTGTTGAAAAATAGCACTTAGGTTAAGATTTCCCCATGCAAAGTTCTTAATTCACAGATGAGCAATTATACACAGACTTATGAATCTATCGCTAACTTTATTAAGCAGTGTTGGAGTCCCGATATCAACGCTAGTAACAAATCCAAGAAAAGTAAAACAACTCTTACAAAATGTAGATTGGGCGGAAACTATTAGAGAACTGTCCTCATATAGGTTGTATTCACATATGATCTCATATTATAAATATTTAGGAAACATGGAACCTTACCTATACATCTTTCCTAATAGAGGTTATCGGAACATCTATATGAGATTCAGATTTAATGTTTTACTTACGGGGGAAATCATTTCCGCAAGAACTAAAGGGCCAGTTGTATCAATTTTGTGCAGGTTCTGTAATTCTTATGATGTAAAAGAGACCTTAAGACATCTCTTACTGGAATGTCCTAAGTTAGTAGAAAAAAGACTACTCTATTTTGCTAACTTCGTATCAGATGTAACAAAAGTAATTCCAAATCAAGTATGGAAACATATGTTATTTGACAAGAAAATTTCCCTGCAGTTAGCAATTGTAAAGTTTTTGAAAACTGAATATGGTTTATCATGAAAAATGTAAAATACTTCAGGGAAATTTTACTTTATTTCAGGGCTGTGTAATGGTATTTTGTTTCATAATGAAGTTAAGTATGTCTTTTTTCTTTTAAAAATGTGTATTTGTTGTTTTATCCTTTTAACTGTTCTATTCATTTTAAATTGTGTTTTGTAAAGGTTTTGTTTGAAAACCAAATACAAATAAAGATTTATTATTGTTATAATTCTACACAGATGTAAGTAAGCAGCAGGTATTCAGGACTAGGAACAGTGTATAGGGTTTGAATGCAGTCTTCCCTCCCCAAACAAGAGAGAAAATGTTTTTGGAACTTTTACACTTTAAACTGACAGTTGAAAATGGCTTTGTGAAACAATGAAAAGTGTGCAAAAATCCTTAAATTGATAGAAATTCCTATTGGAGCAACACTAAACAGATTCTAACCAACATGAGCTACAAGACGAGCAACAGAACACACTTTAAATCAGAATGGAAGTTAAGAAACACTTTGGGAATTTACAGGTGTAAAACTTTTGCAAAAATGCGAATTCGCGCCCAAATTTCACTATGCGATTTTTTATAAAAATGGGTCAAATACACTGTTTTGCAATGCGGTTTGGTTTGGTTGTGGATGTAGCTACAGGTTTTAGGTTTAACTGAGAGTTGAAATTAGGTCTCTAGCTTTAAAATTGAAGATGTTATGTAAGTTTTAATAAGAGGCGTTTTTGAAAAATATAGAACAGAGAAAAGCAGAAATTTGGTTTTAGAATGACAGATTGGTTTTATTTAAACTATATTAATGACTAAGAAAAAGAGAATGCCACCCGTGAATCTCCACAGTTACACACGGCCGATTGTAACCCTTCACGTGGCAGATACCCTGTTTTCGTTATGGGAATTACCTTATTTAATCCAAATCACTAATGGCTTATGGTCTAGTAAAACAAATTAAAGAAAATCAGCGCTAACACTAGGGATTACAACAGGGTTGCAAAAATGGATCTGACACTATTAGAGGTTCTTAAGTTAAAGATGGGATAGGTTGGAAGATGGGATAGGACAAGGCAAATATACTATGGGTCACTAGGATTCCTATTGATACTTACAGTCCACTGTAATTTAAGATTGGACTGTCAGGTTCTGGTCATCACGGATCAGTCTACAGGCAGCAGGGCAGTTCTGGTCAATTGGACTGCACCTCAGATTGGATTGGATTGGATGGGCCCTTCTGGTCACTGGACACTGTAGGTTAGCGGTATGGTGAATTTCAGCAGGCAAGCAGGAATGGTAGCAAGCCAGACTAGATCAGAATTATTTTCCTGAAGTTCTTTTGGGATGGTTTCAGGATTTGGGCCTAGCTGAAAAGAGTTCAGCAAATGCTGAGGCCTTGGCTTGGTAAAGAAATCTGGAACAGGAACAAGATGAAGAATTCTGGAACAGGGTGTCACGCTGCAATCAGGATGGAGTCAGGAATCAGTGTGTCCTGTGTCTTGTAAGGTTCCCATATTTATCATGCCAAGTGACATCACAAAGTTTATGGTAGGGGCAGAGTTACAATCCACCCCCCCAAGGCTGTGAGTGGTCAAATGCACTTGCCTTTTTCTGGTTGGAATCCAGAAAGAGCTGTCATATTTTATGATGTGAATTGGGAACTCCCACATTGATTTGAACCACAATTTAACTTTTGCACAAATGCACATTTCTATAATTATGTCCTCTAATAAAATTGGACACATACATTAGATATTAGATATTTTGTGGGTTATCCTGACATCTAACTCCCATCTCAGTGAGAGCTGTCTTTGTCATTCTGTGTAATTTTGTCCATTTTAATCATAACGGTTTGGCCTAACAATTCCTATTTCAGTACATATCTGTGCCATTACCCCTAGAACACGGGTATACAATATTATATTTGCAGCATCAATAGTTTTGCCACAATTATTCTTTTTGTGTAACTTTGGTTCCTTATGCAGTTTACAACTACCAATTTTTAGATTTGTCCTTCTTCATGGGGCAAAGTTAAAGGTTTTCAAACCTTAATCACAAATAGACATTTTAAGCAACAAATGTCTTTTGGCAGTTTTTTTTCTTTCCAGTAACTGGCAACGGCTGTCAAATTCCTTTGATCAGGGTGGGGGTCCAGAGGGAAGTTTCCTGCCCCTCCCATGAAGGGATCAGTGCTCAGCCTGCCATTGTCCTGGGCTGTGCTGGGTCTAATGAGTTCATTGTTCTAAGTATGCAAGAACCTCCAGCATCAATTAAGCCTTCCTGCTAGCAGTGGAGTGTCAACCTGAAGTGTCAATCTTTCGCAGGCTGAGCTCATCAGGCACTGTCAAGACAGAATTAAATATTTAATTAGCTCCAAACTGGGTTTTGACTTTAAGATTCACCTAAATCTGTCATTTAAAATATATAAATGAACACAGTTTATAGGGATTTTGACATTTAAAGAATTAGGCCTTTCACAAAAACATGCTTTTAAACAGGCGATTTTGCACTTCTTCATGGACAAAGCACATTAAACTGAATCTGTTACATCAGAGTTTCCTCTGCAACACACCTATTTTATTCAGCACCAGTTCTTCTCTTAAGTGCTGAGATTTGTTTGCAGTCTGGAAGTAAGTATCCAGCCTTTACTTGGAGTTCTCTCTGCACAGCTGAAATTGTTCCATGTTTTGCCATTTTTAGCGGCATTTTTCCCATGGAACTGAAAGAAATGTTACTGTGCTGCCTTTTTCATTAGATACATTTCTTAGCTGCTGTCAGTCAATGAGGCCCGCCTTCTCTAGCCACACTGGATGATCTGTAATTCTTTTACTCTCAATGATTCACTGAAAAATGAATGGATCTAGCGCCAAAACTGAACTTTGAAGGTTGCAAAAGCTGCATTTTAAAAGGCATTTTCAGTTTTTAGCCCAATTCTGTGGCCTTGCTTCATGTTAAATGTAACAGCACCCACTGGCATGCTCCTGCAGTGAGTTCTCTTTCCCCTCCACTTTGACTGTGTGCGGCAGGGGTGTGCAGCCTTTTGTGATTGTGACCCATGCGCAGTTTTGTAGATTTTGCGCGCACAGGGTTTAGCACATCCTTTTTTTGCTGTTTCCCCATTGGTAAAGGGATGCAGTGGGGCACATCGGTATGGGTAAAAATATCCCACAGCAGGTCAAAGATTTATAAACCATGGCTATGCTAAAGACACAGTAAAACAAGCAAAAAAACGAGCCCAACAGCAGCACAGACAAAATATGTTAGATAAATCCAAGCTGAAAAATAAGAATGTCTATACGGTATGTGTAACAACCTTTTGCAGACAGAGCAATGATATCAAGAAACACTGGCACATCCTTCATTTGGACAATTTGGACATGGCACCTCCACTACTCACTTTCAAAGGAGGCAGAAATATCAAACAACATCTGGTCAAAGCTGATCGCATAAGTAAGATACCGTCTCCCAATTTGAGAAACCTTTTTGGTCTACCAAAAATCACAGGACATTTTCCCTGTGGAAATTGCTCTGGCTGTGAATTTACTGAGATAAAAACTGGTTTTGAAGTGCACAAAAAAATTGGTCGTTTAAATTTTACAGTAATTGTAACAGCAAATATGTCATATATGCAATACAATGCCCTTGCAAAAAGGCGTAGTTTGGTAAGGCAAGCAGACAGGTGAAAGACCGGCTTGTTGAGCATCGGTCTAAGGTCAGTACCCATACAGCCACAGCCCCAGTGGTGACACACTTCCTGGAACAGCGGCATAGCCAGGATGATCTAACTTGGTGGAGATTTGACAAAATTGAGATTACGGACACCAACAAATAGAAATGTTGTTAGCCAAAAGAGAACAATTTTGGCCATAAACTTTACAGAGACATATCTGTGGCCTTAATGACAGAGAGGAATGGTCCCCCCTGGGTGGCATTTTTGGCCCTGCTCCTTAATCCAACAGGCAGGATAGGCAACGCCCCTGGGTATATGGCTATTTTGCACACACTTTGTTCCAAATTGGACCTCTAACTGTCTGTATCCAGACAGGTCACCACAAATTCTCCATCTTTTTCCCTTTCTCCTTTTTATCTTCAGCTCCCCTGCAGCTCATTATTTTGCTGGGTTGGTGTTCTTTAACACCAAATCACGGTATTCCTCCTGGAGCTGCATTGTGAAACCCACAGGCCACGCCATAGGTTGGTTTGCATGCGTTGCTTAGAGACGTTTCAGCGTCATACAGTCCGTCACCCATGTCGGCTAATCCGAGCTGCTTCGGGGTATCCATGGGCAATGACGCAACCAAACGTGCCATGGTTTGCTAAGAAACACACTGGCTGTTTGCAGTCCTTCATTTATTTTGCTAGGACGGCATGTTACTTAGTTGCAGCCGGTGCAAGGCAGTGCCTTACTTACTCACAGACGTTTACGGGATCGCCGCAAAACAGAGCTTTTTAAGCTCTGGTGCTCTGTCCCTCCCTCCGAATAGGTGGGTTGTACACCTTGAAGGCTCGAAGGTAAGCGAGACAGGACACGTTAACCTTTGCATATAATATGGCAAACACAAAGAGATGTGTCCGCCATTACAAGCATTGCGCACTTTCTCCACCACGCTCATATATGCTTTGTTTGATTATGTTTCCACAGATCTCCAGTTCAGTACCATCATGATGGCCCTCTGAGACCAGCCCTTCGCCACTACCCTCGTGGACGCAGACTCTTACACACTGTAAGTGAAGCCACTTTCGGCACACTTATTTTCACTCTTCCATGGCCAATTAGACTACAACGGCTTTTAAACTAAAGACACTTACTGTATCATTTGGGGTCTGTTTTAGGTACTCTTCAGTACTCACAAGGCACGATTCTTCATGAACAGTCTTGAAATAATGAGTATCACTTTCATTTTAGGTTGATGCAAGCACATTGATTTAATTTCCTTAACATACTGATTTTCCTCAGGTGTTTTTTCCCTACGGTTACTAGGAGTTATTTTCTCCAACAAGAAAACTTACCGTGGGGCCCAACTGAAACTTTTGTTTCCAGTCCTGAAGAAAACCAATCCCCACCAGGGACAAGGTTAAAACTAGTGCACGGTCCTCAGTTGTAGGACTCTGGCGGAGCTCAATTTTGAAGGCAAATATAGTTTACTGTCTCTTCTAGTAGACTGTGTGTGAATACAAAACCTGTGAATTTTCCTTTTTGTATTTACTTTGTGGATTTGCAACTATATATATTTGTCTGTTGTCTAAATATCCAGCACTGTGAGTCTGGCACATTAAAAACCAGAGTCGTATCGGTTATTGTATTGTATTGTTTTGTTTTGATATGTCGTTCTCCATGTGATGAGACAGGAGGAACCACATGTTTTTGGCATATTTCCTTTGTTAAAATTGGGACCATTGTTGTTTAACATTTATTGATTTATGCATGTATGAACATTTCTGTTGTGGAGCAATGGCCTAATTATTTGGCCTTTTGGATAAAAAGATGATGTTTTTGTTCACCATGAGCGGCGTCAATTATTCAATTTGTGTCAACCTCGGTTATATTTTTGTGTAACCCTTATACATTGGCCAACATCAAGTTATGTACGGACAAAGCTCAGCGCCTTGAGACTACTGCAGTGCTCCTTTTGTGAGTGTATTTATTCATTACTCTCCCTTCTTCGTCTGACTTTCCGTTCTTTCTTCTTGTAGATTTCAACCTGTATCTTACTTCTTCTCATTCTTTTTGTTCCTTTCTTCCTATTATTGGCTCTTTTCACAATTACTGTCAAGACTTACGTCTTCCTTAACTCCCAGTTATCTCCATAATTGGCGAATAACTCTCTTCTAATTACTCTACAATTTGGGTTTAGTCCTGTTCATTCCACTGAAAGTATGCTGATATACGCTACTAATTTCCTTACTTCCTCTTGCCAAATCCAAACAATCTTTTCACGGTGGACCGTTCTACTCTTTGTTCCTCACTTTCCTCTCTTGGTATAGCTGTCATTATCCTGTCCCGGTTTTCATCTTATCTTTCAAATCATACTTTTTCTGTTTCATTGTCTGTTAAGTCCTCAGGTTATTACCCTTTGCGATTCTGGGTTCCACAAAGCTCTGCCATGCACCTGGCTGCCAAATTACACTGGTGTACCTGCATGGAGATGCTTGTATGTAATATGTGACCTTTGTGCTAACCTTCTTGCTTGCAACTCTAACTCCTGTGTCCCAGTAGCAAACATTTATGATGTTCCTTGCTGTATGGTTTTTGCTCTCCAGTTGCATTTTGTTCCTATTAGCCTGCATTTGCTATTGCATCAGCTGAATATTGTTGAACAGGCACTTTCCTTTAAACCAAAGCTTGCTTGCGACTCAAGCTTGTGTTTTACTGTTTGTTCGACGCGCAAGCTTGTGTTTTACTGTTTGTTCCTGTGCCTTCCCCGATGCACCGTTATCTTGTGGCAGTTTTCTGGTACTGCAGCAAACAATGTTTTCCTGGCTGTTATGAATGACCATTCCTGAGATTAGATTATCTTAGCTGTGAACTTCGAATAAAATGTTCCTCCAGCCTACTAGGTTGCTGAGTTCCAGTACTGGGGATAGCCGTGCTGTCTCAGCTAATTACCAATTAAGATCACTGATGTTCTGCCCTGTACATATAGCGACACCAGCCTAGAGTATACGAAGTAGCACAGCTCCAGAATTCCTGTGTCCAAGCATGCAAACCTCAAGTCCTTGACAGCATCAATCATGCTGACTTTCCATGGAAGCTCAGGACTACGTGTAAGGGACCCATTAGGATTCATTTTAAGCAACTGTATCTGGGTGAAAATCCTAGCATCCAGGGGCGAATTCAGCCCTCGGACACATGAGTTGGACACCAACGGTGTGAGCACATAACAGCCAAAGCAAAGTACATAGTTAAGGCCCGTGGTGAAGGGATGTTCTTGCCAAAATGATGCAGGGTGATTAGGAAACTCTGATGGACAAGGTGCAGACCCCCATGGCCAAGTCCAACATAAGCAGTAGTGACAGAAGGCGGCAGCATTTCTAATACATTATCTGAGGGCCAAAATCCACCTTGGAATTAGACATAGATAGTAATAGAATAGTAATTGCATTCTTAAAGGAGCTTACAAATAAGCTACCTGTGCAACAGCCTTCCCTAGCAAGCAAGGCATGAGATTGTCTTCTCGTTGTCCAGGAACAAACACACCTTACAGGTGTAATATATGGATAGTGCACCTGCACATTATGAAGATATTGAAAATAGGCTTGGCCATGCTTTATGGGTCTAAACAAGTCTCCCATGGTTGTTAGGGGTGATCTGCTAAAACCTGAGATCCATTTTGTTTACCCAAATACCTCTCTGAGAATTAGAGGCTGTTTGACAGCTCTGCCAGCCAATGCAAATCGGTTCTATTTTCAATTTTAGTTTTTTTTCTAATTTTTAGGAGCAGAATTTCTTTACAACTTTTTTCCACTTTCTTTGCTTTGTCTACAAATATCGTTTATTTCTACTGTCCTTCTTGCTATGTTCGTTTTCAATCCCTATTTCTTCTTGCTGTTCTCAAACCTCCTTGTGCTTTTTCTCAATTCTGTTCCTTCTCACTTCTTGCACCCGAGCACTGCAATGCTCTTCCTCTTTCTATCCGTGCATCTTCTTCTTATAGTTTGCGTTCCCAATTAAAAGCACATCTTCTTCTTTCTCTTTCTCCTAAGCAGTTGTAAAGCGCTTTGGCGAAACCGCTAAATAAATAAAATAAATACAAATACAAAATCATGGTGGACGCTCTCCCAAGATCCCAGCCAGAGGAGCAACCTTGGCCATGGAGGATGTGATTGTGCTGTAGGTTTTGAGCACACTCAGCAGGAGCCAGCAGGCATGGGGGGCACTGACATGTCAGCAGCAGGTGAGGGTGAGGCAAGAGAGGCCTGAGTGGAAACATGAGGCTTCAGAGAGAGCAAAACACCACTTCACTGCTGCGATCTGTGACCACTGTATGAGTATGGAACTATTCACAAGTCTATAAAACTGGATTTCTGGGAACCGTGTGCATTAGTAATGAAATAAATCAAATTAAAGCATGTTGACATACTCAGTCTCTCGTCCCTCTGTCCCGGCATTGGGTGCACGCCCACTCATGGGCCTGGGTAAAGAGCTGCACAGCCCTATACGATTCGTCACCCAAAGTACCTCACAGGCTCTTTGCAATGCCCTTGCCTCTCACTTTATCTCAAAATCCCAGAACATCCTGTCCACCCTCTCCTCCTCTGCCCCTCCTCTCCCCCTTCTCTCCCCTCTCCGTCTGTGCTTGCTGACCCTCCTACAGCCACCCCCCCACCCTCCTTCTCGTCCTTTCCTCTTTTCTCCTCTGATGAGGTCGCTAGAAAAGTCTGATCTATGAAACCCTCGTCAAAACAGGTTCATCCCTGTTCCTCTAAAACCATCAAGGACCACATTGGCACCCTCGCTCCTGCCCTTGCTGATTTTTGCCACCACTCCTTTGCCTCAGGATCCATGCCCTCCCCTCTGAAGCACTCCCTTGTGCATCCTCTTCTCAAAAAACCCACAGCTGATCCTTCTTTTTTTTCCCAAACATGTTTTTATTGGTTTTTAAACAAGCAAGTTATACATTATGGCATGTAAAATGAGGGTGCTTCAATCGGCACTGTCTAGCTTGAGAATACAAATCAAAGAAACAAACGTAAAACATAAACAATAACTGTAGGTCAGCAGGGAAGGTATAACTGCATGGGGAGGCCATAGTTCGGTGGGGGTGAGCCCCTCGAGGCCCTGCGTCGGATTAAGAGCTCCTGGAGGTTGATCCTGCTTCAGGATCCTGCTGGGTGAGGGGAGCAGGCAACCTTCAGTTCAAGGCCTCTGCTGTTTAGCCTCTGCTTTTGTTAGCAGGGGTTGAGCTCCCCAGGTGGGTATCCCAGGCAACTCTTCTGTGTTCTATTTCAGTCATATGTGTCCAACCACCGTAGAGAGGGGGGTTGTCGGGCCAGGCCTGGGTATGTCTGTGCGTAGTCAAGGAAGGGAGACCAAGTTTGGAAGAATTTGTCTCTGTTCCCAAACCTGAGGGCGGTGATTTTTTCCGCTGCTATTATGTCCCAGCATTTAGTCAACCACATTTGGACCGACGGGCCCTCTGGGTTTTTCCAAAGCCTTGCTACTGAGATCTTGGCGGCAGTCAGCAGGTGGGAGCAAAGTTCTGCTCTGTGGCCTGATCGAGGGAATTGGCCCTCGCCGCTTGCTCCGAGCAGTACGATACCTGGGTCCCATGGGATTGATAGGCCCGTGATCGTGTTGATTTGATCTAGCACTGCTTTCCAAAATTGAGTCGCCTTGGGGCATGTCCAGAGCAGATGGTATAGTGTGCCTTTGTCTGGGCAACCTCTCCAGCACGACAGTGGAATCGCCGGGTTGCATTTATTGAGCGATTCTGGGGTTTGGTACCATCTGTAGCATACCTTGAAGGCCCCCTCCTTATTGGACACACATTTCGTGCTTCGGTTTGCTCTTGTCCAGATCTGGTCCCATTCCTCCCGCTCGATGGGTCTCCCAATGTCTCTCTCCCATTTGAGCATATATTGTTCCTTCCGGGTCGGGTCAGTTCTGTCTAGGATCTTGTACAGGGTAGAAATCTTGCCCTTAGGGGGAGGCGATGTGAGGGTTTGCTCCAGGGCTGTAAGGTCTCTGCTTCCAAGGTTTTTCATGCTCTTGTTTGAGAGCCAGAGCCGAAGTTGGGTGTATCTGAACCTCTCGTTCTCAGGGACCTTGAATTTCACCTTGCAGGCCTCGAAGTCCAGAGGATTTCCCTTCTCGAAAAAGTCCAGCTGATCCTTCTTGTCAGGCTAACTATCGCCCAATTTCCATTACTCCCTTTCTGGGCAAACTCCTAGAAAGGTTGCCATCTCTCAGCCTAACCTTCATTCCAATTCCGTTGGCTGTCTCTATGACCACCAGTCTTGCTTCAGAGCTGCCAGAAGCACGGAAACTGCTCTCCTGAACATCTGTGAAGATCTGCTCTCCAACCTTGACTCTAAGATTCCTTCTGTCCTCATCATCCTCGATCTCTGTTCTGCCTTTGACACGGTCAACCATACCATCCTGCTCAGCCGTCTCTGTGATAACCTGGCTATCACTGATCAGGCTCTGGCCTGGCTGACCTCTTTCCTCTCTGATCGACCCTCCAAGGTCCAAATTGTGTCCTTCCTATCATCAATCTTCCTCTCTACCTGTGGTGTTCCCCAGGGGTCTAACCTCTCGCTCTGGCTTTTCAACCAATACCTGGCAACTCTCGCCCCCTGCATTGCCATTTTCTGCTCAGATTTCCAGTGCTACGCTGATTACACTAAACTCATTTTCAGGCTGCCCTCGGCCACCTCCTCTGCCTCTCTAATCCCTGATTGCCTAACTGCCATTCAAGATTGGTGTGCCGCCAATGATCTTTGTCTGAACGCCAGGAAGATGGAGATCCTCCTCATCGGCACACCTTCACCATCCTTTCCCCTCACTCTCTGGCCAGCCTCCCTTGGCCCTCCCCCTACCCCCACCTGCGAGGCTAAGAACCTTGGGGTCATCTTTGACTCCACATTTTCCTTCTCCGCACATATCTCTGTCTCTAAAAAGTCAAACTTCCTACTGCAACTCCTCAGAGGTACTCTGCCTTTCCTCTCCTTCCCCCAGAACCTCATGGTCTCCCAAGCTCTGGTTCTCTCTGTGATGCTGGAGATGCATCAGAGGGACAGGGCCTCTGAATCTTTGTCCTTTATTGCTTTTTATCATGTGTTCTGTCTTGTTTTCCACGCAGGAGTTCATGTGGGACTCCTGGCGCTGGAGCTCTTCCTGTATTTGGTTTGGGGAACAGACGATTGACATACCCTTATGGCACCTATGGGTGGGAGTCCAACCCTGTACTCCTAGTGTACGTTTTTGGGCACCTGTGTGTGGCCCACAGAGCAGGGTATGGGCTGGTGGCAGCTCTGTGCTGAATTTGACAGGTGCTCTGATTATCCTCCATTTTGGGATGCCCAGGCCCTGTCATTGGAATCAGTGGATTCCAGATAGGAAACAAGTTGGCCCCTGTGGCCTCTTGCTTTCTATCGCATGTTACCTTACTTTTCCCGAAGTCCTGGGAAGCCCTGACTCTGTCCTTTCCCCTGACTGGTTGTTGGGTGGAAGTTCATATATGGTGTTGTGGGGAAGTCCAGGCCAGACTGGCTGGAGCCTTCCCAATGACTGTATGTTGTGGGTACGCCCGTGGGATGGGACCTGGGTGAATGGAGTGTGTGACAAATACGCATTCTGTGTTATGGGTGTCTAGTGTATGGTGTTCGACACAATGACTGAGACAGCCCTACCCAAAACTAGTATGAATGCAGTGTGTAGTGCTGAATGGCAGAGTACTTGTCCAAATCCAGACTCTTTGTTGTGAGTGTCTGGATGGAGAAGAATGGCCTGAATGCACGGTGCTCCTGATTGGCTGACTGACTGCCTGAATGCCCTTCTGAATGATTGGTTGCCTGAGTGAAGGGGAGATCAACAGTATATCCTCTCACTGCTAGAAATCGCTCAGAAGCTGAAGTAGAGACTAACATGGAAACTGACGCTTAACTTTGAAGCCCACTTGAAGAATTAAAACTGCTGCTGCTGTCCTTCACTAATCTGAAAGCTGCTGTGCCTTCAAGGAACTGATCCAAGAGAGGACCTGGCTAGGAGACCTCTCCCCGAGCTACGAGGGACCATCGTGCACCAGCTGATCTTTGCCAAAGCTCCCTGGTAGACAGACCTACGAAAGGCTGCCGACTGGAGAAGGGGACCACCGAGGACAATGAAGAGAAGCACCGGTACAGCTGTCCACCGTCGACGACCGCTGTCGCCGACCGGAGCTGCAGTGCTCCCTTTGCCTAAGAACATTTTGATCCAAGAAGTCCCTTGTTCACCATCGGCAATTGCTACCGGAGAAAGTCAAGGCCGTCGACGACCGAGGAGAATCCACCGGTGGGTTTCCCGCCACCCAAAGACCGCAGAGACGTTGTACGACTTGATGCCTTTGCTGGCCCAAAGTTCTTCATTAACTCTTTGTGGCAACGAACACTCGTCGTCGAGGTGCAGCGCACACCTCAGCTTACAGGACGTTTTCGACCGATCGTCAATGAGCACCGCAAGAACCGAAGCGGCTGCCACAACAACAGTGTTCACCCTTTTTCCTCGTGGGATCTCGACGATCCGTGGCTTCTGCTTTAAAGGGAGCCGCTCAAGAAGGATCTGCCGCCGACCCGACGTCAAACTCTGCTATTCCAGGTACATTGGGGTTGTAGAACTATTTAGAAGGAAATAAGACTCTTGTGAACAATATATGGACTGGGCTTGTACGATATATCTTTTTTTACAGGTTGCCCAGGTGGGGAGATCCTCATACAGAACTGTGATTTAGGAGCTAAAGTACTGTTCTGCCTAAATGTTCTATCCAACTATTTTCCTCCTAAATCTATCGTTGGTTCACTGGATTTATTGATTTGTGTGACATTTAAACTACATCTAGTTAATGCACTTTAAAGGAATCAAAGTAATTGTGGTACCACGTAGAACGTTGTATATATTTGCCATTGTAGATTAACGGAAAACAAAGTGAGGTATTATGATTTTGTATATAACCTTGAACCTTAATTATATAAAGACTGTATTTTAACTAATATAGTGTGTGGACATTCCTGTGTGGGTGCTTGGGGACTACACTGTACTTAAGAATCAGCCTGCATCACCTCCTGAGAAGCTAGGCCTTGATTGCTCGTCCATTGCTACCAACAATAGAGAAACTTGGCTGGGGTCATCTGTGCCTCTCCTCTGCCATATAGAGAGCAGGAGTACAGACACGCCCCTCCGATCTTTACACTATCTAGGTTGGACTATTGTAACAGCCTCTTTCTAAAGCTACCTGCCTCTACTCTCCACCCTCTGCAACTAATCCAGAACAGGACTGCGAGACTTGTCCTTGGCCTCAAGCTCTGGGATCGTATCTCTCCAGCTCTGAAATCTCTCCATTGGCTCCCAGTGGATGCAGGGATTAAATTCAAAACCCTCTGCATTGTCCACAAGGCTTTCTGAGGCCTGGGTCCAAAATACCTTCAGCTATCCCACCGCAAATACCTCCCCTCTCGAGCTCTTTGCTCCTCTACCTCTAACTCCCTCAGGGTCAGTCGTTTTTCTAAGAAACTAGCTGAGGGTAGATCTCTGTCTTCGGCTGGGGCCTACCTCTGGAACAGCCTCCATGCCACTCTAAAACTTGAGGAGGACCATCTCCGGTTGCGGAAGCACCTCAAGACCTTTCTCTTTGCTTCTGCCTTTGCTCCCCCTCTCCCCTGCTGATCTGTTCTCTCTTGGCACCGTGCACCTGGCCACCCTCTGTCCTCTGGGCCAAGGTACCTGCTCACCCTGCCACCCTCCCGCACTGCCTCCGGGCCGCCCCTTGCACTGGTGTCTGTATCTGTACCCATACAGTCCCCACTCCCCCTTTTTTCTTCCTGCACTTATCAGACCTACCCTGTCTGCTGCCTTAAACCCAGCACGTGCCAATTGCTGGCTGCACTACCACTGTTGGTTGCTTTTATTATTTATTTATTATTATGTATCGGTTTCTCCTTTGCTCCGCACTCTCCACTTCTCCCCCCTTCCATGCACTTTTCCCCTCCTCCCTCTCCCATGCACTTGCACATTCTCAATGTCACTGGGCCTAGTAAGATCATTGTTTTATTCTCCCCTGTTCCCATCCCTTGCCTTGTCGTGCTCTGAAACACTTGTGTAGGAGCGCGATGTAAATAAAATATCAATCAATCAATTAATCAAAGTGGAAGCCTCCGTCCACAACACCCTATCCCTCAACGAGCCTTAGGATAAGGGTGGATCAGAAAGTAGACCCTAGTCCGTGACAGACAGACAAGGCCAGGCTTAGAGAAGGAGCCAGGTTCTCTTTGCAGCCCTGGTCCTACCTGGCATTAGTAGCCCAAGGCAGTGACATAGGGTGCCGAAACCACTTCTGTCAACTGGGCTCACTACACCCTACTCTGCTCTGCAGATGGAGCAGAGGTTGACAGTAGGGACTGTCAGGAAGTCGGACTTCTTTGTAAATACTTTGAAAATGGAAAGAAAGTATGTTGCAAATCAAATTACATGTGGGAGTAAGTGTCGAAATGACAGACTCTCACTCTGCAATGCAATTGTGTTCCATGATGCGACGTCATAATTAAGTGGCCCCAGTCCAGCAGCATCTAGAGTTTTCAGTTTTTCTTGAAGTTTTGTGGCCCTGATGAAAAATGAGTATCACTAAATTGAGAAAGTACTACATACATTGAAAAATATCCACAAAGATGCCGAATATTCAGAAGGCATGTTTCTGAATGAGCCTCGTCTAGTCCAGGGCGGGCCTTTTTACTTCAGGGAAGAGTTGAGTAATATGAAATCATATAGTACAAAGCAGCCGATGCAATTAGAGTAATGAAGTAAACGAAAACGTGTGTAATCTTCTAACAGTGGCTTCCGTCAGTGAAGCGTTCAACACTTAAGCCCCCTTCATTAAAGTACCAAAATTGCATATCGGTTTAGCTTGGTTGGAAAATAGCCCAAAGCTAAAATTCCTAATGAAGATTGCCCATAGACGTGTGTTCTGTGTTATTCCAGACGAAAGCAATGTTTATTTCAAGAAAAGCATGACATGTTTAGTAAAAGACATCATATTTTAGTGGGCTATGAAATATTTTAGCTCAAACTCTCAAGAGACCTTCTTTGTGCAGTAAGGTTAGTCAGAGCTGACCATACTTGGGGAGACAAAGAGTTAAGGAGGGAGAATGCCCGAAGGTGAGTCAGAGCTGACCACACTCGGGGAGAGAAGGATTTATGGAGGGAGGAAGCCAGAAGGGGAGTCAGAGCTGACCACACTCGGGGAGAGAAGAAGTTAGCAAGGGAGAAAGCAAGAAGGTGGGTCAGGGCTGAACGCACTCATGGAGAGAAGGATTTAGGGAGGGAGAAAGCCAGAAGGGAAGTCAGAGCTGACCACACACGGGGAGAGAAGAAGTTAGCAATGGAGAAAGCAAGAAGGTGGGTCAGGGCTGACCGCTCTCTGGGAGAGAAGGATTTAGGGAGGGAGAAAGCCAGAAGGGGAGTCAGAGCTGACCCCAATCTGGGAGAGAAGAAGTTAGCGAGGGAGAAAGCAAGAAGATGAGTCAGGGCTGACCGTACTCTGGGAGAGAAGAAGTTAGCAAGGGAGAAAGCTAGAAGGTAGGTCACGGCTGACCGCAATCTGGCAGAGAAGGATTTAGGGAGGGAGAAAGCTAGAAGGTGAGTCAGAGCTGACAAAACTCGGGGAGAGAATGATTTAGGGAGGGAGAAAGACAGAAGGTGAGTCAGAGCTGGCCACACTCAGGGAGCCAAGATGTTAGCAAGGGAGAAAGCCAGAATGTGAGTCAGAGCTGACAACAATCAGGGAGAGAAGGATTTAAGGAGGGAGCAAGCCAGAAGGTGAGTCAGAGCTGGACACACTCAGGGATGAAGTTAAGAAGGGAGAAAGTATGAAAGTGGTCAGGGCTGACCGCACTCGGGGAGAGAAGGAGTTACAGTTGTAGAAAGCCAGAAGGTGAGTAAGAGCTCACCACACTCGGGTAGAGAAGGTGTTAGGGAGGGAGAAAGCAATAAGGTGAGTCATGGCTGACCAGACTCAGGGAGACCAGGAGTTAGGAAGGGAGAAATCAAAAAGTGTCAGAGCTGACTGCACCTGCCTCTCCCCTCTCTTCTGCCACCCTCACACTACACAAGCCTCTCTCCTTTACCCTCTCTCCTACCAGGCTGTCTTTCTCTCTATCTGCACCACTCTTCTCTGACCTCCCTCACTAACCCATGTTTTCTGCTCTGACTCCTGATCTTACACACTCTCTCTGCCTGTCCCCACTATTTTCCTCCCTCTCCCCCCCACTGTTACTCCTACTACCACCTTTTACCCTCTCACCACTCTCCTGCCCCACACTACCTATCAATTACATTCACTCTAATCACATCCGCTCTAAATCCCCTACACTTCTCCCTTTCTCTTTCGCTTCCTCTCTCGCTCTGTTATATTTGTCTTTCTCTCCTTCATTCACCTTTTACACCATCCTCACTACAGTACACACAGCTGGTACCACACTCTCCTACACACAATACCTTACCTGCATTCTCGGAACACTGCCACAGTCTTCTCAGCACTCCACTACACCTTCCTCCAGCTGCTGCCTGATCTCTTGATCCACCAACTGCTCCACGGTCCACCTGATCTCCCCCAAACACCTTTCAATCACTTCTTCATAGCTCAGCCTTCCACCTTCCAATACAGATCTGTGACAACTCATCTGGCCATTTCCTGCCTTTTTTGCTGCATTTATATGGGGGGGGCAATCGGGGGCAGGCCCCCCTCTCCTTCTACGACCCCACCCATTCCCCAACCACCAAAATGAAAAAAATAAAATATACCCTTACTCCACCCCCCTAAAAATGCGGTGAAAAAATTAGGGAAAATGGCTGTGATTAAAAATGGCTGCGATTAATTGACCCCTGCGAGTTGGGCTGGTACCTTCCAACACTCCGCCCGTCTCCCATTGCTCCACCTGGTAACATGCTCCCCTTCACTAATTAGCGATTTAGCTATCCCTGGAAGGCTTCAGAAAGGCATTTAGTCCTGTGCCCTTTTCAGTCTCCATTGGCAGGGTAGCAGCCAAGTGCCCAGGCTGCCAATTTTCCTTATGGTTTTCTTCATTTGCTGGTGAGTTTTGCTTCCAATTGGATGTGGGGAGGATTGCTGCATCTCCCTGCTCGCCCGCAGTCCCTTCTCACGCTCAGTTCATTCTCTGCTCGCTCTTATGTCTTTATCTGTTGCCCCACCGTTTGCCTGGGGTCTGTCTGGGCTTGGTAGGTTGGGTCTCTCATCTCTGTTTGGTGGGGAAAAATCCCAGCCCAAACCATTTCTGTTCTCAATTTCATTTCCCTTGTTCCGGTCCGGGTTTTCTTGGTTGTGCACCGATGCATTCAGGGAATTGCTGTCCTGAAAATGACAAAAGTGAACTCTGGCCAAAATAAGGCAGACAGGGACTCTGGGAGAGACAGCAGTACCAGCAGACATACACAATACATACTGAGGGGGTGCAGGGACTGGCACCTCCCCCTGCCTCTGGGGTAGGATCGGCTCTGGCATACACCCTGGAAGGTCATCCGACCCAGGTCGGGGGGGCTTAGGAGGAGCCTGTTCCCTCCTGACAGGCTTATGACCCTGACACGGTCACATTGCTTATAAAATTACAATTATATGTAAGTGGCCCTCAGGAGTATTGAGATATGTATGTCAAGTATACTGCATACAGTAATAGGAGTTGATGCATTTGATATCCTGAGGGGTGTGGATTATGACTGCCTCTGCATGGGCAGTGAAGACACATACCAGGCAAGCAGTCTGTCTGAAATAACTCATGTCATTTAAAAAATGCATTTCCATCCCTGTTTGAGGGGTAGACCTGCCTATGCCACTGCAGGGTTCGTAATAACCATGTCTCGGCAGGATAGCTCAGGTGCAATGTGCTCACCTTGGAAGCAAGACTACACGGAGCACCACAGGTTCGATCCCCGGGTCCGCGCTTAGAAATCTCTGGGTATTAAGCGCGTTATAAATATCGTATCATGCTGCGCATTGTGCATCTCTGTGCACCTAATGGGTGAAAATGCAGGCCCCAGCGATGTCCACACTTCCCGCCTCTTATGTGATGGGGCCGTGCAATATCCCTTCACTTACTCAAGACTTTGTAAAGCTGGAGAACATTTTGTTGCCGCCTTATTTCCAGTTCAGGGAAAAACCTCTAATCTTGAGCAGCTGTTGCAGCTCGTGGTTGTGTTGTATTACCACGTGTGGTGCCTACAAAATACTGCATGAGGTAAATATATGTGTACTCGTGATGGGTATGTTTAGTAAAAATAGGCTTTATTCTAAATACCGCCTTCTTGTCCCATGGCCATCGTAGTGAGCGCCCAATCATGCTAATTACAAGTGACTCTTTTTCAGATGTTATGTATGCGTTATCGAAAAATCCATAAATGAAACAAATGTATCCGATTTGAATGAAACCCTTTGTGCGTCGTAGCATTTGTTTTGTTGATTTTAAAGATATAATATGCGAACTATTTCCTACGACGACATCCTATGCTCGAGCATTACGTCATCTAGTTTCCGGATTCGGGGTTGTGAGCGGCAGAAGGGACACGATGCTGTCTGGTGGGTGGGAGGATGGCTGGTGAATTCCCCGCATCGGGCGCTGCTTTGCGCTGGGCCTGCAGATTGCCAACGTTGCACTACATTGTGTTTCTGCATTATTTTGCTCGAGCGGGGCTACGTTTTACAGGGCTGTACTGCACGCCACGGCCCTCGTGCACCCCTCGAACCGAGGCAGTATCACGCTTGTTGGGAACTGGGGTACTGGACAATGTCTGATGACACTGCGACCCGGGCCCGCCATTTCCTGGCGTGTAGAAGCTGGTCCCTCTGGATGCTTGACATGGAAGACTCCGATACATCACTTTAACGGGGCAGCTGCATGTCTCTCCCTTTTTACTTGTATGCTACTGTCATGTTACGCTGCACCCACCCCCTCTCTTCCCCTAACTGGCACTAAGCGGTCCCTGAAGGTCATTAGGCTCTAAGGTCCAGCCCCCAATTACACCCCCACTCAAACACATCTTCCCCCTTTCCACTTGGGGTGCTAAAAAGTAACAGTTGGTGCCTTAGAAAACAACAAATACATAACAGAAATCCACCAGACATTATGCAAAGAAGGCGCGCATGTGCAGGATGTTACCTGAAACATACCTACCACCTTTATTTATTTATAGCATTTGTTACACGCCCAAAGCCGGAGGTATCCCGGCGTAGGTTACATAGGGTTACTTATCTGGATACCGTCTTGTGCAATATTAGACTGTGCAGTTTAGCACTAAAATAACACGGAATTGCAATTTAACACCGCACTTAAACGTTCCCTTTTAACCTATGAATGCTATTCTATCAGTCAGTCTTGCTCACACGTTGAGTACTGCTTCCATGAGCATCCTAGGAAGCCAGCTGGACTGAAGTCTTGGAGGTCTCAACATATTGCAAGTAAATGAGCCTTCTACCTCACCGCCCCCCGAATGGTGGTAGCCCCAAAGCTAGCTGAGGATCAGCGACAGATGGAGACCTAGACATTACCAGTTGGGTGTTGTTTATGCACAAAGAGGAACAGATGTACACTTTAGTGGTGCAGCTGTGGCACATGCAACGCGAAGCTGTAAATAGCTTGTGCAACAGGAAGGAAAACATATTGTTTACATTTGAGATATCTTTCCCCTTTGGTCAGAAAGCAAAATGAGGAATGACATGCAATTAGGTGGAAAGGCACACTGCCTGCTTGCTTGATACATTGAATATTGAATAGTTGGTTCATCTGGATGTGATACTCAATGTGAGTTGGCCGCTGAGTGTTTGTAGAAAATTGTGGGACTGTGCATGTTGGGTAACTAAATAGGTTAGTCATTAGAACATTACATAATGGGTATGCAAGACATACATGCCTAGATACTACTAAAGAAAGCCAAGCTCGAGAGACTGAGTGATGGAGTGTGATTTGGTCATGCTGCATTCAGGCAGATGGCTCAAACGATTAAGGTCTCTGCAGGGGCATTTCTGTGTATCCTGGAGGAAGCGGGCTTGAATGCCAGTGACTGTGTCATGGCCCATCTTAAAGGGGCAATACACGTGGCAGGGACACATCTCCTTAAAGGGGTAATACATATGGGAAGGTCACACATTAGACTGACTTGTGGGCTTTCCCACGCTCAGCCGGTATTGGCGGAATTCTGAATCTAGGCGCTCCCTGCTTCAATCCGGTGAGTTCCTCTGTTTATTTGCTGGCTCGGGTGAGTCCGCTAGCAGCGTGTTGTTATTGTTACTGCTTCTTTATTGGCCTATGAACCGTTTGCAATAATGTGTAGGATCTACGTAGCAAGGTTATGCCGCCAGCTCTGTCAACATCGAACATGCCTCAAACTTATCGGCCACAACAGTGGTCGCTGAGTCTATAGCAACCCACTGCACATCGAGGGACCTTCCTCTTTCCGAGGTCACTCTAGAAACCACAACAGTGCAGGCAGATTCCTCTTTGGCTTGTTCATCACCAGCTCAGGTCGACATTCCAGCTTCTGCTTCTACTATAGCCTTGTTGCCTCAAATCAACGTCACTACGGCCGAGGCTCCGGATATATCTTTGCAATCTACATTGCAGCCTATTCCACAAATATTTGCTCAACAGCCAGCATCTGTGGACCCTACTACTATTGAAGTGGACCTGCCTCCTTTACCTCAGAAAAGAACAAGGAAAACCAACTATTTAGCGTAGTCTGCAAAAATTATAGACTTTTTCCCACCTCTGTGCTCAAGTACTGAACTGAGAAAAACAGAAAGAGGCCCTCAAGTCAACACAGCTGGCCCAGTTAGACAAATGTAATCTAACTACTTTATTGATGGTAGACCTTGATATACCTTATAATGGTCAGAATGATCAAAGCGGACAATGCGATCATACAACTGGAAGTCAAATTGTTCAAACTCTATGTACCTCACTTCACATGGATAATGATAATCAAATTGCCTCTTTAATGGAGGATCTATCATCATTATTGTCTGAAGATGATTCCTTGGTAAGTCAGATTATAGACACCAGATGCTCCTGAGTAAAAACCTTCCAAGGTTCATCTTATTTGCACCATATTCTCCGTGATTTCAATAAGGTCAGGCTTACAGCACGTTCGATTTTGGCTCTCAATTCAAATTTGGTTGAAGCAGGCAGCCTATCCTCCAACTCGTCCATCCAGGAACCTAACTTACTTTCTTGGGGGTCATTTGCGAATCCGTCTGAAGCAGTAATTATGAGTCCTTTGGTAATGGTAGGTCCAAAAAGGCCGGACACAGTAGCGCATCAGGACAAATCTAAAAATATGCAGGTTTCTCTTTTGTCCACCGTGGGATCTTCTTTGAAGACAATAGCTGAATCTGTGGGCTAGATAGGTCTGCCAACCTTTGTAAAAGCACTGAATCAAAAAAAGTCTAAAAACAAGAAGAAATCAAATCTTAACAAAAAAAGTTCAAAGAAATGTTTATGGAACATACATTTTACAGAAGGGGAAGCAAATGCTGTCTTGTTCCTGAACCCTACGTCCCTAAACCCTTCCACTGATCTTCTCACCGTTTTTACCAAAAATTCTTGTTTAATGGTAGATTTTTTCTCCACAATTCCCCCAAGTATTTGGGATCCAAGAACTGACTAGGACTGTCGATGAATTCCTACCTGGCTGGAAATTGGATAAAGGTGTACAATCAGCTTGGTCTGAGTCGAGTAGCCATGCCTTACCTTAGACTACTGAAGGTGGTTCACATGCGTTATTCTCATAAGCCTCTGCTGTCCTTAATACCGTTAATACCGTTTCCAAGGTCTAACAGATAGTAAAACTAACAAGGAGGTCCACCTCGTTGGTCATGGGGATATTGCTTGTGAACCTTCATGTCTATAGTGGTGCTGCTACCAGACCGAATTTAGGACCCAAACAGAGAAAATGTTGTAATATGCAGCCTGCTGTTTCTTCCTCTAATACGTCTTTTCTTAATTACCCTAAAGATCCTGCTCTAGGGAATATTTATTCAGACACTTTAATTGTAGAATTTCTCTTGAAACCTTCTAATGACATTGTTCTAAATCAATTAAATGTGTTAAAATTACTTCATCAAATATCTTGCTTACGATAACTCACTACAAAAGATATCAACAGGTTTATTTCTTTGGCCCTTTTAGAACCAATATTGTCTCTAAACATTCATCAACAATTGTGATTAAGATGCTGTTAAATGAAGTTAAATAATTGAGACAAATGGGTTACGACATATCCCTGATCCTATTATTCATGTACTTTAGATTCCGTCTGTCCGTCTGTGTTAACTCAAAAGTGAGGTTTTGTGAGGGGAGGACCAGAGGCATTACAAATTAGATACTATAATGACTACTCCCGTAAACGGTTGGTTCTTTTTTCTGCTGCACCGACAACTACAAAACATGATTTGGTATACTGGTCATGGCTTTCCTCAACCGCCTCTACTAACGGTAGGCGCCTAGGAGACAGGGGCACTGTGCTCTAGGATGGGGATGTGCATGATAATATTTTAATTCTCTCTTGGAATTCTCTGGCACATAAGATTATATTATATAACAATGATTGATGCCAATACCTGAAATAATATTCTATTATAATTCTACAGGAACTCTGTATTTGTTGTGCTATTGTGTTAGATGGTTACCATGTTGTAATTCAAGCCGCCTGTCGTCTGCACAGCGGTTGCCCGTCCGGTGGTTTATTAGTTGCAATAAAACATTCACTTTTGAAACATTGGGCCTCATTACGAGTCCGGCGGTAACCTGCCGGTTTTTCCGGCTCGGTTACCGCCGGACTCGTTTTACCATTCCGCCTCCGTGATTCCCGGAATTACTGGGGCATTACAACCCCGGTGACCCGAAAATTCCGGAGGCGGAATTCGGTAAATCCCCATTCCCATCAAGTCCCATAGGACATAGAATGGGGAACATGGAAACACCGGCACCATCTTGTGATAGTGCCGGTGTTTCCACGTCCGCCTGCAGGCGGGCAGTGTTAAACCCGCCAGGCCAGACCTGGCGGGAATGACACCTCCGTCTGCAGGACTCGAGATCACCCGGTATGGAAACAACGGTGGCATCGAGTTTACCGCCACCGTTATTTCCATACCAGGTGACTTGTAATGAGGGATTGTGTACTAATATCTGATTCCACATATGGGATATTAGTCATTAAGATTTCCCAAAAAATTGGAAAGGGTAACACATTCATCCTAATTATCAATGTTTATTGGAATCCTGCATGTTCTCATATTGGGCCCTTTCTCAAATCGATTTATGCAATTCTAAATTCTAATCTTCATGCTACTGACAATTGTGATGTGATTATAGCAGGGGGATCTCAACTGTGTTTGCCAAGCTCTTCTTGAAGATAACTTGTAACCTAATTATGGCCCTCTTATTGTCAATCTGAAAAATGTGTGAATGTCTCTAAATGGGTTGATTTATTGTATTATTGGAACTCACAAATGACTAATGGGAACGTGATGGGTGATATCCCACACATGAACACATGGTCGAAAACCTGTCTGCAATCTTGTACATACTATGTTTTTCTGTCTCAGATTCTTTTTTTATCTATGTAATGTATGTAGTTCCTTCACAGTTGCACATACTTCATTTAGCGATCTTGCCTTTTTGTCTGTACAGTTGATTATTATAACCTATGTGAACAATTGTCCTCACTTAACTAACTTGCATTTAAATTCTGAAGGAAATCGGATTGCGGTGAGGATTTTTAATCTTTACAATTTTAACTGTGACGTGGACCAATTTTATAAGTCGACACATTCCGATGAAAAAATGTGTACCTTTATTCTAGGTATGTTGATAGGTTTCATTTATTACCATCAACCGCAGAAAAAGTCTTGTTCAATTTGTAAGACTAAATCTCATGTCTATGATCTTGCTATACAAACTAGAAAGAGCTCCTTTCCGAGATGCCATAAACAGGCCGATTCATGGAATTAATGTGTGAAAATTTCAGCGCAAGCGTGCGAAAGCGTGCGAATCGCAGTGCCAGTGCGAAAATCGCAGAGAAACCCGCGCGCAGCGATTCATGGAAGTCTGTGCGTGTTTAAATCCCAGGATGTGCGCCAAAATTCTGCGTGGCGCACGCTGGCGCACACGTCTCCAAACAGCGTGTGCTATGCTCACAGCGAGATCGCACATAGCGCGGCGCACACAATAAAAGTAGGAGGAACAGAGGGCGTGACACGCCCACACGCACGTTCAAAACACGTATTCATGGATTCGAACGGGGCTAACGCGTGCGCCAAAAAAGACACGCTAATCCTGAAACACGTACGCCAGCAGGAAGCAGGAGTACGTGGATCCGCGCAGCATAAAAGTGCAAACAACAAACAAGCTCAGACGCCAGGATGAATATACCGTTCCTAGCAGCAGTGGTCATGGGATACCGCAGGAGGAGGAGGAGGATAGTCAGGCCCAGAATTTTCACAACCAGAACCAGACTTTTTGGGATGCCTGATGACCAGGTGTATGGGAGGTACAGGTTTCCACCTCACATAATACTCGACCTGGTGAGTGAGTGGGAGGATGACCTCACATCACCCACCCTGTGCTCCCAAGCACTCAGCCCCCTGGAGAAGGTCCTCAATGTACTGCACTTCTTGGCCACTGGATCATTTCAGCGGACAAGTGCTATAGTGGGGGGGTGGTCACAGGCCACGCAGTCACACTGCCTACACCAGGTCTTGGCCATCATGACTGCACGCCCATCAGTCCGCAGGCACATATACCTGCCCAGAACACCTGCAGAAGGGCAGGCTGCCTTCCAGGATTTCTACGGGGTGGCACAATTCCCCAAAGTCCTGGGCGCCATTGATTGCACCCATGTGGCTCTACGTCACCCCAGGGCATCAGAGCACATCCATAGAAACCGCAAGCACTGGCATTCCATCAACGTCCAGGTAGTATGTGATGCCAAGGGAATCATCACCTCAGTATATGCAAACTATCCAGGGTCCACCTACGACAGTTTTATTTACAGAATGTCAACCCTAAACCGGGACCTAGAAGCTGGGCGGCATGGCGATACATGGCTGCTCGGTGAGTATAAATGCCACAGCACATGCATGCATGTCAGATACTGAGTAATGTCACAACCCCACTAATGATACCCATCACCACCTCCCCAGGGGACAGTGCCTACCCTCTGAGCACCCACATGATGATGCCAATTCGGAACCCCACCACGCCACCCGAGGTAAGATACAACACAGCCCACATTGCAACCCGGGGCATAGTGGAGCGCACATTCGGAGTGCTCAAGTCACGCTTTCGCTCCCTTGACCGTTCTGGCGGGCAGCTGTTATACGCTCCCCCAGTAGTGTGCAGGATCATAGTGGCAGCATGTGTCCTGCACAACGTTGCAACACGCCGGGGCCTGCCCGTGGACATGGTGGTGCCCCCACATCCCCATCCACATGCACGCCCGCTGCGCATGGGAGGGGAAAGAGCACGGGGTGAGGCAGCCCGTATGCAGGTGGTGGCTAATTACTTCAGCTAAAATCACACCCCTGTGGAGTGCACACAGCCCTGGCACATACCATCTGACAATCAATGATGATGACATAAGGGACAGTCAACTGTCACAACCATACCAGCCTGAGATTGGTCACCTGGAAGTGTTACATTGTGTGCATCCCTACCTACACAAACACCACCAATGCTGTGTCATCAAAAGACACACTTCTATGCTGCGAAATTCATTACCCCCTTGCAAAATACAACATGACAACAGTGCCATGTCACCCAACCCCTCCCCAGCACCTCCACCCAACACACCATGGCATGTCATGCTATGTGAGAGCAAACAAAGCAATCCCCAAAACATGACACAAGTGTCACAAAGTACAGTGTCCCTAATGGAAACGGGCCACACACAATGTGCTCCCAGTAATGTAGAACTAACAACACACATGACCAAATACTTACCAACAATACAATGCAGCTACACAACCTCAAACATAGCATAAACATGACAGTACTAAGTTAAAGTAGTGGTAGTCTTACAACCTGATTATGCCAGCACATCGACCACTTCCAACTGTACAGTGCTGCTGCCACGCAAATGTGTAAGTGCACTGCTTACAACATGAACTCCATCTCCAAAGTAGACGGCCTTGTGAAGACATGAGGAATGAACCTGCAAATTAGGAGGAAGACATGGATGCACAAGCACATACCAATACACCATGCAGTGTACAATACAACAACAATATCCACTAGGAATGTATACACAGTATTGACTACAGACTGCCCACACAGCTCATGGGAGTCCAACGTCACTGTGTAAGTCACTGTCACTTGGGCACACGCTTTGCAAGCCCATGGAAATGGGAAGCAGGAGGGGTGTGTATCTCACGAACCCAAGCATCTAACCCAAACTCAGGACAAGCCTGCATGTGCCCAGCCGGAATACAGTGGATGCCTACGGGAGCCACACAAGGCAACACACTGTAAAATGTGGGAGACCTGCTGCTGTCGCTCTCATCACCCTCTGCTGCTGCCACAGGAGATGGTGGTGCTATGGGAGGCAGCCCACGCAAAGCCCTGGTATGTGTCATGATCTCTGCTTCCAAAAGATCAGGACTTGCCCGACTCCCTTGGAAGCAGACCCATAACCCCGGTTCCGAGTGCCAGCCAGTTCCAATTGGGACCTTTTGGACCCTGTCCTGGCGCCAGTGGCGCCAGGCTCATAAAGATGCCCAGTCCCAGCGCTGGAAGCGCCAGGCTCATAATGCTTGGGTGGACTTACCTGCAGCAGACCATGCTGCTTACTTACCTGCCAGTTGAACCCCTGATCCTCTTCTGTTTGGGACTACTTTTCCTGTTGGGTGGGGCAGGAGCCACTCCCTAGGTTCAGAACACTGGAACTCTTCTGGAAAGCAGGAACTCTTTTCTTAGGCGTGGCTGTGGAAGGAGACACCTACGCACTACAGGAGGCTATTTAAACCACACCCGATGGATGAATCTTGCTTTGCGTTATTCTGCATTCTCTGCAGCAGAACGCTCATCGTGTCTTCTGCTTCTGATCCTGGGCCTAAGGGAACAAAGGCTTACCATCCTGGAATCCAGTCTTCAGCAGCACCTGTAAAGACAAAGAAAGAACAGGTTAGCACTACGGTCTTCAGTGGCAGCGCATCTCTTACCTGGTCCATCGGCTGTCACCAACGCCTCGCGCTGCATTCCGGCATCTGAAAGACAAAGGCTTACCTACTCTTCGCATGCTCCGGAGGTCTTCGCACTGCATTACGGCATCTGAAAGACAAAAGCTTACCAGCTCTTCGCACGCTCCGGAGGCCTTCGGCGCTGCATCCCGCATCTGAAAGACAAAAGAAGGTGTGTTTAAAGACATTGGGCAACTGTATTACTCACGTGCCATTACTCCTTCCCACGCCGAATCCAGTGGGTATTCCAGCACCCTTCAGCTTCTCTAAAGCTCCGAACTTGTACCTGCAAGATAAAAGGGACAGTTAGTGCGCATCGTGAAGCAGGCTACAAGCGCTTACTTACGTGCTTCCAGGCGCTTCTATTCCTCACGCGGGTTCGATCCTCAACTCTCATCAGCCCGCCATCCGCCATCGCCGGAACCCTGCAAAACAAGAGATATCATTACAAAAGACTTTTAAGACATTTGAAGTGCCCAGAACTTACCGTTCGTACAGTTAACGACGGACAGCAGTCCTCTGAGGTCAAGAGGCCTGCACCCTTATCCAGTACAGTACAGAGGTCCAGCCCAAAGAGCCAACCGTGTGTTACACATCACCTTTGAAGATACGGCATTCACCCAGTCAAGACCGGCGCCTCTGCGGGAATCAGGTGAGCGTTACAGAACGCAAAGCCTATCGCAAAACTCCCACCCAGGCGCTATGGAAACCTCGGATACCGACCAGCTAGCCCAGTTACTTGGGGAACTAAGAGCAGAAGTGCATGCAGCCCGTCAGGAAACGAATGCTCTAAGAAGGGAACTGATTATTTCCAAGGAGCGAACAGACAATCTCGCTAGACAATTGCTACAGTCACAAGCCGGACAAACTCCGTTACCCGCATCAGGGGCAAATCTTCCTTCAACATCCTCTACGAACCCAGTGCAGATCAACCTACCTGGGAATGTACCTCTGGCTCCGCCCGAACGATTTTCTGGTGACCCAAAGAGGTTTGCAGTATTTATTAATCAGTGCCGGTTGCACTTCTTATGCCGGCCAGCAGCCTTTCCAACTGATCAAGCTAAGGTAGCTTTCGTGCTTTCATACCTTAGTGGCAATGCGGCAGACTGGTCGATCCCTCTAGTTAATCAAGATGATCCGGTTCTCCATGATTTTCGAGCTTTTCAGCTCAGTATGGAAAAACTGTTTGCAAGACATTCACAGGGGCAGGCCTTGGACAATGAGCTCCTTTCATTGCGACAGGGTAATCAAGACCTTTTGGCTTATATTGCGTCTTTCAACAGACTGATAGTGGAAACTCGATGGCCTGAGGACAAAAGGATTACGCTGTTTTATAGAGGTCTACGTGGAGAGCTCAAAGATGTGTTAGCCCAAGTAGTGAATTCCCCGCAAGACTGTTCGGACTATATTGACTTAGTCGTTCAAACTGACCACAGACTGCAGAACAGGAAGGCCGATCGTTCCAAGTTTGATGCTCGAGTATTTTCCAAACCACCAACTCCTACCAAAGGAGTAGACTCCGGGGAACCCATGCAAATAGGGGGCCTGAAAGGACCACTAACACAAAAGGAGCGGGAAAGGAGAAAACAGCTGCAATTATGCCTCTATTGCGGAAACTCGGGGCACTTTCTTCGAGACTGTCCGGTGAAACCAGCCAAGAAGGCAGTAGGAGCTGCAGTTACCAGGGTCACAAACTCTGAGCAGGGAAACGACCTCGCCCGACAAGAATAGAGGTCCTCTTGCCGAGCGTTAAAACCAGTTCGTGACCTCACATTTCGTGATACCTATGGTCCTCATTAGCCCTGAACATCCGGATCGATTACATGCGATTGAAGCTTACGTCGACAGCGGTGCCATCGGCAATTATGTGGATCATGAAATGGTTTTGAGGATGAATCTGACTCTTTGTCCAAAGGCTGTAAAGGACGTCATTACTACGGTGGATGGTACGGAGATAGCCTCCGGACCAGTAACGCATACCACCCAAGAAGTGACGCTAGTAAGTCAAGATGGACACCATGAGAAGATCGTGTTCGATGTGATCAAGGCCCCCCAGTTCCAGATTATTCTAGGAATTCCTTGGTTAGAGAAGCACAATCCTCAGATCGATTGGCGAGCAAGAACGGTTCAGTTTCCAGAATGTGTCTCCACTTGTCACCCTCGACCTGGTGTTGCACTGGCAGCAATTTCCTCGGAGGCTCCTCAGTTACCTCCTGAATACCTAGAATTCCAAGATGTTTTCCGGAAGGATCAGGCTAACTCTCTACCTCCTCATAGGTCTTTTGACTGCCAGATAGACCTGATACCTGGATCTACTCCTCCTTGTAGTAGAATTTATGCCCTCACCGAGCCTGAGAATCTTCACCTCCGACAATACCTGGATCAATACCTAGCGAATGGGTTTATTCGTCCTTCCAAGTCCCCTGCTTCCTCAGCTTTGTTCTTCGTTCCAAAAAAAGAAGGGGACCTTAGAACTTGTATAGATTATCGCGCCCTGAACCAGATCACCGTTAAGAATAGATATCCGTTACCTTTGATCCCTGAACTCCTGGACCAAGTCAGAAAAGCATGCATATATACAAAGCTGGATCTTAGAGGAGCCTACCACTTGGTACGAGTAAAAGAGGGCGATGAATGGAAGACGGCCTTCCGCACCAAGTATGGGCTATTTCAATATCAGGTCATGCCCTTCGGACTTTGCAATGCCCCGGCCGCCTTTCAATATTTTATGAACGATGTCCTCAGAGAGCTCATAGATGTGTGTGTTGTTGTTTACATTGACGACATCCTCGTTTATTCTTCATCGGAAACTGAACATCGGAAACACGTGAAAATGGTCCTCGAGAGATTGCGTCAACACAAACTTTTCGCTAAGTTGGAAAAATGTGTTTTCAACGTGACTGAAGTTGAATTCTTGGGATTCATATTATCACCTAGCGGAGTGCGTATGGATTCAAAGAAGGTCGATGCAATTCTCAAATGGCCATCGCCATCCTCCGTAAAAGGTGTTCAAAGCATGTTAGGCTTCGCTAACTTTTACCGCAGGCTTATCCCCGAATTCTCTCGAATAGTCCAGCCCATCACCGCCTTGTTAAAGAAAAACAAACGTTTTGAATGGTCTACCGAGGCGGAACAAGCTTTCCAGAATTTGAAGACTAGATTTATCTCTGCACCGATCTTAAAACATCCTCGCCCAGAACTCCCCTACATCGTTGAAACTGATGCTTCGAGCCTTGCCATGTGGGCAGTTCTATCACAAAAGGACCCAGTAACCAATCCGTTGCATCCCGTGGCATTTTGGTCCCGCAAATTCTCGCCTCCTGAAATCAATTACACTATTACTGATAAGGAACTTTTAGCTATCAAGTCCGCCTTTAAGGCTTGGCGGCTTTATCTTCTGGGGGCCCGACACACCGTTACTGTGATTACAGATCACCGAAACCTGCAATATTTGAAAACCGCAAAAGCTCAATCCTCTAGGCAACTCCGTTGGGCACTATTCTTTGCTGAGTTTGACTTCATAATTACCTATCGACCTGGTACAAAAAACGGTAAAGCTGATGCCCTTTCTCGGATGGGAGTGGAAGAACATTTGATCAATCCTAAACCTGTACCTATCATTCCCGAACAAAGAATTCTAGGTGTAATCGCCACACAATCCATAGAGGAAGTTAAGGATAAAGCCAGGCTACTGGTAACTCCAGCAGACATACAGAATTGGCATCTGCAGGGAAAGGACTTTACGGTGAAGGACAACCTATTATATTTCCAAGAACGGTTATACCTGCCCAGCACAGATTTACAGAAAAAGGTAATCTCTTGTTATCACAATTCTTTAATGGAAGGACATCCCGGTATGACCAAGACCTCGGAAAAGATCAAGCGCTACTTCTGGTGGCCGTCTTGGAAAAAAGATATCAGAGACTTTATAATGTCCTGTGGAGTATGCGCCCAAAACAAGAGTCAAAAGGAAAAACCAGCCGGCCTCTTACGCCCTATTGACATCCCGCCTCGCCCTTGGCATACGCTTTCTATGGACTTCATCACCGATCTACCTCCATGCTCCGGATACAATACGATCCTAGTAATCGTGGACCTATTCTCCAAGATGGCGCATTTCATTCCACTCAAAGGCTTACCAACAGCAGCAACTCTGGCCTGAGAATTTCTCGAAAACATCGTCCGACTGCACGGTTTTCCTTCAGTTCTAATTTCGGATCGAGGTAGTCAATTTATTTCTCATTTTTGGCGAAGTTGCTGTCGGTCGGCTCAAATTGATGTGAGACTTTCGACCAGCCACCACCCTCAAACCGACCGACAAACCGAGAGGACCAATCAAACTCTGGAACAGTATTTGCGCTGCATGCTACAACAACCTGAAAAAACTTGGAAAGATATCCTTTGGATAGCCGAATATGCCTACAATAAATCTGTCCACTCGGGAACTGGGAAGACCCCGTTTTTTCTTTTATACGGTAGTCACCCTCGAACCTCGGAGTTGGATCCACTCCAAGATCTTGGAACACCAGCAGTAGACCACCTGCATTCTACAATCACCCAAGCCTTTAAGGAAGCCGTTTCTCACCTTCAAAGGGCTAAAGAACAATACAAGAAAGGAGCAGGCCAACATCGGAAGCAAGCCCCCCAATATCAAGTAGGAGATCAAGTCTGGTTATCCACCAAACATCTACCTCTAAAAGGACCACGCACATTCAACCCAAGATACCTTGGTCCCTATTCCATCACTACCATAGTAAATCCAGTAGCGGTCAAGTTGGACTTGCCCCCTCACATGAAGATACATCCGGTCTTCCACGTCTCTCTATTAAAACCTGTGCAACCTCAAACCCGACTAACTACATCTCCAAAACCTATTCTAGTTGATGGAGAACTCGAGTTTGAAGTCAAAAGCATCCTGGATTCCAAGATCTCCAAATCTAAACTATTTTACCTGATTTACTGGAAAGGCTACGGTCCCCAAGAAAGATCCTGGGAACCTGCAGAATATGTCCACGCGCCTCGTCTAATCAAAAGATTTCATCGAACATTTCCTAACAAGCCCAAACCCCCGGAGAAGCCCGGTTTGGGAGGGGCCTTGAGCAGGGGTGCTGTCATGATCTCTGCTTCCAAAGGATCAGGACTTGCCCGACTCCCTTGGAAGCAGACCCATAACCCCGGTTCTGAGTGCCAGCCAGTCCCAATTGGGACCTTTTGGACCCTGTCCTGGCGCCAGTGGCACCAGGCTCATAAAGATGCCCAGTCCCAGCGCTGGAAGCGCCAGGCTCATAATGCTTGGGTGGACTTACCTGCAGCAGACCATGCTGCTTACTTACCTGCCAGTTGAACCCCTGATCCTCTTCTGTTTGGGACTACTTTTCCTGTTGGGTGGGGCAGGAGCCACTCCCTAGGTTCAGAACACTGGAACTCTTCTGGAAAGCAGGAACTCTTTTCTTAGGCGTGGCTGTGGAAGGAGACACCTAAGCACTACAGGAGGCTATTTAAACCACACCCGATGGATGAATCTTGCTTTGCGTTATTCTGCATTCTCTGCAGCAGAACGCTCATCGTGTCTTCTGCTTCTGATCCTGGGCCTAAGGGAACAAAGGCTTACCATCCTGGAATCCAGTCTTCAGCAGCACCTGTAAAGACAAAGAAAGAACAGGTTAGCACTACGGTCTTCAGTGGCAGCGCATCTCTTACCTGGTCCATCGGCTGTCACCAACGCCTCGCGCTGCATTCCGGTATCTGAAAGACAAAGGCTTACCTACTCTTCGCATGCTCCGGAGGTCTTCGCACTGCATTCCGGCATCTGAAAGACAAAAGCTTACCAGCTCTTTGCACGCTCCGGAGGCCTTCGGCGCTGCATCCCGCATCTGAAAGACAAAAGAAGGTGTGTTTAAAGACATTGGGCACCTTTATTACTCGCGTGCCATTACTCCTTCCCACGCCGAATCCAGTGGGTATTCCAGCACCCTTCAGCTTCTCTAAAGCTCCGAACTTGTACCTGCAAGATAAAAGGGACAGTTAGTGCGCATCGTGAAGCAGGCTACAAGCGCTTACTTACGTGCTTCCAGGCGCTTCTATTCCTCACGCGGGTTCGATCCTCAACTCTCATCAGCCCGCCATCCGCCATCGCCGGAACCCTGCAAAACAAGAGATATCATTACAAAAGACTTTTAAGACATTTGAAGTGCCCAGAACTTACCGTTCGTGCAGTTAACGACGGACAGCAGTCCTCTGAGGTCAAGAGGCCTGCACCCTTATCCAGTGAAGAAACTGGTTACGGCACCCTGCCCCGAGGCAGATGGAGAGCTCGGCGTTCACTTACCTAAGACATCTTACTCTTCGAGTCAGACATACAGTGCACAGAGGTCCAGCCCAAAGAGCCAACCGTGTGTTACACATCACCTTTGAAGATACGGCATTCACCCAGTCAAGACCGGCGCCTCTGCGGGAATCAGGTGAGCGTTACAGTATGGTCCTCCATGGCAGCAAGCATGCAGGTGTGGAAGGTCTCGTTCTGGAGGATTATAGTGCGGAGATCCCCATGAACCACCTGATGTGATGCCCGGATCTCCTCCCGAGTTGCCTGCATCTCAGATGAGAGCAAACGTGTGAGCCGCTCCAGCTGCTGTTCTGTCCTCAAGTTAGTGGAAGCCTCAAGGTCAACAAGAGTCTCCCTGAAGTGATGAAGTTCTACCCTCAGGGCTTCCCTGTGGCCCTGGGACTCTATTGATATCGATTGGTGTAGGGTCTCCAGTGCCGCCCGTCTGTCCCTGTTGGACGCCAACATGTCCTCCCTGTGTGATTGGCTAATGGAGTCTGTTGCCTGCTGCAGTTGCTCCATCTGCCTTTCAGGGGGGACAATGGAAGTGGCCACCCTCTCCATTGCTTGAGCCATCATCTCAACTGATGCTGCCTGTTGGCTTGCCATACCGTACATGGATTGTTCCCATGCGGTATTGCCTAGTGGCGTACGGCCACCGCGTCGGCGGGCACCACACCTGTTTGGGGCAAGGCGATCTGCGCCTTGCTGTGCCGGCACTGCCTGAGGCTGCAGGACTGCATTCCCCCTCTGATCTGCTCGCCCAGGAACAGGATCAGATGTTGTGGAGTGTGACCCTGCATCCGTAACCGCCAAAGGCGGACTTACCAACACTGACACCCCCATAGAGGGTTCTACCCCTGGTGCAGGTGGGTTGGACAGAACAGAATCCCTGCATGAAACACTTACCTGCGGCGCCGCATAGGTCTCATCACCCGAATCAGCACCTGAATAGAGGTCTGTGGAGGTGCACCCAGAGACACCCCTTGACAGAATGGTCTGCAAGATTGGGTTCTCACCCACCACCACACCACGTCCCCCACTGGTGCCCGGTCATGCCTGAGATCCCTCCTGGGTCTGCACCATTTCCTCAACCTCAACAGCATCAAGTGAGTCATCCCCTGCAAAAACAGGAAAGACAAAAAATGGAAACAGGCATTAGCACCATAGCACACAAATAGGCCTGACAAGCTACAGAACCAGTACATGATTTACACATGTCCCACATGACTATAACCCTCCCATGCATGCACTGTCACTGAGTTGGAAGGGGAGGCAAAAGGCAGACACTGATGACACCAAGATGGAAGAGCAACACATTTGCTGCATGCTGGGTAGCACTGCGATCACACATTGGCCTGTGAGTGGCATGTCCAATACACATACACGTCACACAGATGGCATGTATCATAGCCATGGTACATTTCACAAGTACATCCATATGTCAGTGAATGAATACTGTCAGCCATCCATGTGAGATGGACATGATGAGATGAAAAATGCTACATAGTGTGACAAAATAGGCATGTGCCACACACTGCAACACATCCAGTGTACAAAAATACAGTGATTGCAGGCCGATGTACACATCAATGGTTGTGCACTTCAACATGACAGGAAACAACTATCATGTTCCACATTCAAACATGCCCCAAAAATGTATGTGATCAGGCCAATACTCAATCAGCCTGAATGGTCAAATCATTCACCTAACAAAGTAACACACGTATGCCAATGTGGGGTTCATCAATGACAGAAGCATGTCACAAATGTGACAATAGGGCCGAGGAATGCGTAGCAAAAGTGGGAGAATTGAAACAATCAGCCTGAAAGAACACTGAAAAATACAAACAATGTTGTTGCAAGATGCCACTTCAAGGGCAACTGCTGTAATGTTGCGCTAAATTACTACTGTGGGCAGAAGGGATACTGTCACACCCAAATCCAAGGCCGCTGAATGTTTTGGATGAAGCACATGGGTGACCCATACCACTCAGGCACACACACCCTCACCTGGCACTCAATCGGAACCCATCACCCAAACAACATACACATGCATTACACACACATGCATGGGCACTCACCGGACAATGCACCATAATCAGGTAGTTCTCCCACACCTTGGATCTGTTCCTCTGTGACGAAGGCCCCAGCAACAGACTCATGTTCAGTGAGTTTGTTGTCCTCTTGTGGAGACCCACCGCCAGTCACCAGAGTAGCGGCATGATTTGAGGCCAGCTTGTTCTTTGCTCTGCGTTTCAGGTCATTCCATCGCTTGTAGCAATCATGAGCTATGCGCCTCACAAATCCAAGGGCACTTATGCGGTCCGCGATGGTCTGCCGGTGTGCCCTACGTTGACCAGGTGTGGTCCTGCACCCTGCAGTCACCACCATTTCACGGCTATGTGCTGACACATAGGCCACAAGTGCATCAAGTTCCGGATCATTAAAGCAAGGCTTCCTTGAGGTACCGGAGTGTGTAGCCATGTCTGGGGTCTCAGCCTGTCGTGCCAGAGCACCCTTCTTCCTCTTCTTTAAAGGTGGAGAACAGCCAGAGTGGCTTGCGCCGCTCTGGTCAGTAGGGGCAGAATCACCGGTGGACTGGGTAGTAGGAGTGTGGGAATGCACAATGACCATAGGTCTTGATGCAGGCATTGGTTGCAGGGTAATGTTGGCAGGGGGAATGTCAGTTTGATGGACCTGGACTGACACTGTCCTGGCTGGGAGAGTCAGAGCTGGGGCGGATGGAGCTACAGCTGCCCCTGCAGCCTCCCCACCCTGCATACTTGGGGCAGCAGATGACATAGCTGCCCCAGATCCACGTGGCTTGGTGACAACAACTTGCACCGCCACACTGTTACGTTCACCTGGCTCCCACAGGGGCGTCGATCGGACCCGGACAGCTGCGACCTCCTCCAACGTGAAGCGTAGTGCAGAGATGACAGACTGGACTGGACCGCCTAATCTCGTCTGCTTGACCCGTAGAAGTATTCTCCTTATGTTTGTAAATGATGAGCTCTCCATCCTGCATGGAATGCAGGGGCACGTAGATACCATTTACTTCACTGGTCTGAAGGCGTTGGAAGAGTTCCGGGTGAATATTGACTCTGAGGTTCCAGGTGAGAACCCGTAAGTATAAAGTCAAAGAGTTCAATATGTCCGATGTTCACGCTTGTACCTTCTTTTCTTGTGTTGCAGCTGGGTCCAAGGGAAGATTGTCTTGTGGCAGCTGATGGTGTTCAGGTAAGAGTCTGTATTACCCAACACTGTCCAGCAAAAGATTTGTGTGTTTAAATTGTTGGTTTCACTCTCCTTACAGGTGCAGCGTAAGAAGTTGCGGTTTGTTACGGAATAATGCCTCCGGTTGTTAATCAGGTAAGTCTATGGTGGAGAGGTTGTATTTGTTGGCTCTCTCGGCTCACCTTATGTTTCTTTTGTCCCCTAGATGGTGGAATTCAGCGGAGAAAATGATGGAGGCTGCGCCGGATCGAAAAATGCTGTGAGGACTGGTGAGTATGGTGCAGCGCTGCAGCTAGCGATGCGGCGCGTGTAGAATAATGTCCTTTTCAAGTTTGAAGACGTGATGGATCCGGAATTCAGGTAAGGATTGAAATAATATCTGTTTTCTAACCTTCCTTCTTCTTTCTTCTATTGCTAGGAGCTCTGGATTCGAGACAGGCGTGGCTGAAGACTGGATGCTGACTGAAGGCACGGTGAGCGTTATGCTGCTGGATGCAGAATAGTGTGAAGCATGTGCTGCTGTTCGGGCGTGGTTTAAATAGCCTCCAAAGTAGTTCCAGGTAAGAAGTCCCTAGAACCACACCCGAGTAAAAAATAGTCCCTGTAGTAAAATAGTCCCATCCAGGCCTCACGTTGGCTTGGATTCATTTGCAGCATGGTCTGCATGAGGTAAGTAAAGTCTAGGCGCCAGGACTGATTTCTATTATGAGCCTGGCGCCTAAGGCACCAGGACTGAACCCAGACAGCCCCCAGCCAAGGCTGCTGAGGTTTTATTAAATATCTGGATGCCTGCTCCCGGGGCTGATGGGCTTTATCCGGATGCCCGGGGGTAGGCATCATGACACACACGTGGCCTAAACCTGCTGACCTGGAAGTCAGCCAGGGAGTCATCCTGTGCCAGGTCAGATGCCACAATGGGCTGGTCCAACAGGGGCTGAGCTGGGATGGTGTCAGCCACGTTTCCCTCAACCATGGGGGGAGGCATGGGTGTCCCTGATTGTTCCTCCACACATGGGGGTATAGGGGCACCCTGCAAATCCCGGCCACATCCCCTACCGCGCCCACCATGCCCACCTTTTGAAGGTCGGCCACCTTTGCCTCCCTTACCGCTTGGTCGCCTCCCAACCATGGCACTGATGTTGTTGTGCGTGTGGGAGTTGCAGTAAACTCTTGTCCTGGGCAATTGGGGGTCAAAGGGGTAGGATACCAGATGGAATTCGGACCCTAGTGCTCTAACAAGGCTGTCTGTGACCCCCTGGGGGAAGATGACGGGTCACACAACGCACAGGCAGCCCAAAATCAAAAATTATTGTGCACGCAACCCCTCGTAGACCACATGCATGAAAAAATGAACCCGCACTACGCTGTGGCACCCAGAAACACAAAACTAAGCGTACGCGTAATACACGCAGCCTACAATGACCTCTGAAGGGGAACGCGACACACGGGGCAAGCATAGTTGCTAAGTACGTGCAGAACTCACCGTCTGCCTGGAAAAAGAACGTGAAAAATACGCGCGTGTGCGCGTTGGCAACATCCCCGCCAAAAGAAGAATTGTACACTGTCTGAGGAGACAGGACAAAAGGAGAAGTGAACTCTGTTTGAGGAAACAGGCCCAACAAAAATTCAGAAAAGAGCTGTCAGAGGTAACAGGGAGTACGAACTAGAAACGCTGTGAAGTAATCGCGTGTGAACCGACAAGAAGTACAGATTTCACCCACTCGCTCTCCACGAAAAGCACATACAAGGAAATGGCGTCCTACACGTAGCTTTTAAACCAGCCCACACGTACACGTCAGATACACATGTACGCGGGCGCTTTTCTCCAATTAAACGCGATGACACTCAGACGTGCAATTTTCCACATGTGCTCTGTCATCACGTGCTATGAGGGAAACGCCCGCGAGCATAATGTAACTTACGCGCTTACACGGTAAGGGCCTTTGGTCCAATGAAATCGCGTGCGTGTGCTAACGCGCTTACGCGCTAAGGCCCTTTCCTAGAATTACACGCTGACGTGCAATTTTTTCACGTGCCAAATCACTCCGTATCAAGCTGGCCACGCAAAAACACACGGAAGACCATGCTCCTGCCCAGAAGGCCGAATTACTGCCCACCAGAGCCCCGAGCACGCTCCCACCTGCCATCTGCTGCTGCCTGACTGCCTGCTGCCCACGTGCCCTGCCATTTGCTGCCTGCACGTCAGCCAGGGGTGTAGTTGCTGTGACCACCCCTGCTGGAACCGAAGACTCCCGACTGGGATTCCATCGCTCCACAGCCCAGCCCCAGGACCCGGTTGCCCACCCACTCCTGCCTCTGGGGTTGCCATGTCCAGCACAACACCATCTGGCAGCACTGGCAACCCCCAGCCAGAGAGGCAGAGGGCCACCAGTTTCACTGACACCGAAGTTGGTGTCCTAGTGGAGCAAGTCCTGGGGCAGTATGATGCCCTCTTTGGAAGTTTGCGCGCTGACAATGAAGGACGGACCAGGATCTGGATGGACATTGTGACTGCCATCAACGCGGAGGGGTGGCAGTCTGCGACTTACATCATGTCAAGAAGCGCTGGGAGGACTTCAGGTCCAGGACCCTAAACAAGGGGACAACTGTCGAACCATCAAATGAGGGTCCTGGAACGCATATGCCCAGCGCTCTACGTCCAGATCCTTGAGAGGCAGACCCGTCTGGAGTCGAGTGGTGAGTGTTCATGCATGTTGATAGTACGCTGTGCGTGTCATGGTGTGCCAGTAGTGTGCAGGTTGCACATGTGTTTATGTAGGGCCATGTAGGGATGTGTATGAACATGGGCGTGAGGCTGCCACATGTGAGTCCTCTCAGTTGTGAGACATGGTGTATGTGTTGGTAAGCATGCTGGGCAAATGCAGGTGTGGGAGCACACATGTTTGAATTTCTGTTTATGTACATTGGCATGGTTGTGGCATGGATGGTGGTTCATAATGGATGTATCTGCACTGTGTACATGTGCATGTATGTGTATCTGACAAGTGTGCAACTGTGATGCAACATGGATGCACGTGACACTGATATGTAGAAGGATGAATGGCAGATGTGACATGTATGGCGATCACATCACTGCAACAGTTGGAGGAGATGTAGTGTGGTGGCATGTGTGCATGTCTAGTGCACTCCTTGTGTTTCATGTGATGTCAGGCTCACCTTTGGCTGTTCATGCTGTTGTATGTGTATGGATGGTGCTGCCTGGTGCAATATTGCTGTTGAAATGTTCATGTTTGTGAGTTAAAATGACATGTGTGTCGTGGAGTGTGATGCTGTGTCTGTAGTCAAACAATGCCACTCATGTGCAACTGTCATGTGTGTATCAGTCCATTGTACAGTTCCCTGATGCCTGTGTTTTATCTCTCCCTGTCTGCAGCGGCAACTGAAGAAGAGGGCGGAGAGGGTGCTGTGGAGCACAGCGGCAGGGATCATCCCGCCAGCCGGAGACGCAAGGCCCGGCTCCCCTCCCAGGTTGTCATCTTGTCGGGGAGTGAGGAGTCCGGTGCCGCGTCCCAGGCCACAGCTGCCGAGGGAAGGTCCAAGAGGCGGAGGTCAGAGTTGGACTCCTCAGCAGCAGAAGGGGCAGCTGAGACCCCACAGGGTCCGACAGAGGAAGATGGCATGGAGTCATCCAGGTTGGTGGGGGGGTTGGTGGAGGAGGAGGCCGTGCAAGGGACGGACACGGGGTCTGGAGGTGGGGATTCCACTGGTGCTAGTGGTGCAGTGCAGGGGCAGGGACAAGAGGCAGCACAGGCCACCACGGATGTGGCTGTGTGTAATCCTGTCCCCGATCCTGTGACTGCGTCATCTCGCACCAGCAGGGATGCCTACGTCCAGACCCATTTTCAGGGAGGGGATCCGCTTACAACAACTGGCCTTCCTCTCCCTGCGGACGTGGCTATCTGGGACTGGGTTGAGCCTGTCCTGGGTGGGGTGGCGTTGTGTCAACAGGCCATGCGAGGTGACCTGCAGTCTTTTCATGAGGAGACTGCACGTCATCTCGAATGGCTCGTTGACCGTGTTGACCTACTGGGACAGCTCACCAGGGCCGGATTCCTCTGTTTTCTGGACCTTGTTCTGACCCCCTTCTCAACTGAACCCCATGTGCCCTAGTCGTCCTCCATGCCATCTTCCCACCCATGTATCACCTGGGTACCCTGTGGAGCTGCCTCTGACCCTGCGGCCAGGCTGGTGGAGGACACATCCCTGCCACAGTCGGGATTCGGACATCCAGCAGCACCCCCACGCCCACCCCTCAGCACTGTGGGGCACCTGCCAGCAGGCCCCCACTCATGTCCCCCTCATGTCCCCCTGCACCCCCACCCCCCAGCACTGTGGGGCACCTGCCAGCAGGCCCCCACTCATGTCCCACTCATGTCCCCCTACACCCACACCCCCCAGCACTGAGGGGCACCTGCCAGCAGGCCCCCACTCATGTCCCCCTGCACCCCCACCTCCCAGCAGTGCAGGGCACCTGCCAGCAGGCCCCCACTCATGTCCCCTTGCACCCCCACCCACCAGCACTGAGGGGCACATGCCAGTAGGCCCCCACACATGTCCCCCTGCACCCACACCCCCAGCAGTGCAGGGCACCTGCCAGCAGGCCCCCACTCATGTCCCACTCATGTCCCCCTGCACCCCCACCCCCCAGCAGTGCAGGGCACCTGCCAGCAGGCCCCCACTCATGTCCCACTCATTTCCTCCTGCACCACCACCCCCCAGCAGTGCTGGGCACCTGCCAGCAGGCCCAAACTCATGTCCCTTGCACCCCCACCCCCCAGCAGTGCAGGGCACCTGCCAGCAGGCCCCCACTCATGTCCCACTCATTTCCCCCTGCACCCCCACCCCCCAGCAGTGCAGGGCACCTGCCAGCAGGCCCCCACTCATGTCCCCTTGCACCCCCACCCCCCAGCACTGAGGGGCACCTGCCAGCAGGCCCCCACTCATGTCCCACTCATGTCCCTCTGCACCCCCACCTCCCAGCACTGAGGGGCACCTGCCAGCAGGCCCCCACTCATGTCCCTCTCATGTCCCCGTGCCCCCAGGTCATGACGATCCTCAATCATGGCCCTTATGGCCAGACTCCCCAGCCCAAAGACCCAACCAAGTATTGCATCCACCCACATAGAAAAGGCAATTACATGATACAATCCCAATGGCAAGTATGTAAATGAACACATGTCCGTCACACACACACAATGGGTGCAGGTGAATGTGAAAACCCATATCATGACATGCATGAAACCAATGAGATAATACCACACATCGAAGTATGAAGAAAAAAACGTATTAAACACAACCTGAATGTAATCAAAATCCAACACACAACAATGGGAATAATAAAAGAAAAGCTGCATGTCCGTAAAAGAATGAAAAACAAGAAATCATAATCCAAAGAAATCCAAAAGAAATGGTGTCCAAAGTCACAGTCCAACAAAGCAAATCCAAGGTAAAAAAGAAAGTGAAAACCATTGCTCCATGGTGAAAATAAAAAAAAAGAGAACAATCCAATGGTGAACTATGTACAGATGAACAATCCAAGGTCCATGAGCCCAACTGATGAAATGAAACCTATCAAAAATACTACCTAATAAAAAACTATATACAAAAACGTGGCGCATTGTCCAAGCGCAACCAAAATAAAGAAAAAACAAAAGGAAACCTAACACTATCTAACTATATACAATGGCGGCGGGCAAGTCCAGCGGCTCACTCTGTGGTGTTCCGGGCCGGGGCATCATCGAACTCCATGTCTATTTGCCAGAGGCGGGCCTCTGTCCTGGCCCCGAGGTCTCGCAGGGAGGCACTCATGGCCTGTTCCAACTCCCTGCGAGTTGCCTCAAGGCACTCTGCCCGCCTCAAAGCCCGATGCATGGAGAACTCCGCCCTGACCATGGTGAGCCGCGCCTCTTCCGCCCGCCGCCACTCCGCACCTATCTGCTGGCCCAACCGGTGCCACACGGAAGACACTCCCATTCCTGGGTCCTCCTGCCCTCTGGCCGATGCCTGCCCCTCCGATGTTGATGGCCCCGAGTCAACATTGCTCCCACTTAGAGCCTGCTCCTGCTGTCCATGTGCCGTGTCTGATGGTGCCTGCACATCCTCCATCAGCTGGTCTCCAGTTGTGGTGTCCACCCCTGCTGGGCCGCCGACTCCTGACTGTGGCAGGGATGTGAGCTCCACCAAGCTGGCTGTGTTGGTCGGGCCAGGTCCACAGGGGGCCCTAGTGGAATCTGGGTCGGAAGACGGTGTGGAGAACGACTGGCGCATAGTCTCCACAGAGGAGGAGAGGTCCGCCAGAGTGCGCGACACATGTAGGAACCCACCAACCAGGGCCCCTCCCAGCAGTGCCACGTCACGACGCTGCTCTCCGTGATGGCGTGCGTTCTCCGCCCAGGAAGAACACACGTCATCACGAATGACACGGGTGCGCAACACGACACCAACCAGGACGGAGCCCATACGTTCGTGGGACCCCTCGTCCGCAGGTAGTGGAGAGGCAGATGACATGGCACTCTCCCCTACCTGCGGACGGGCCTGGGACGGGGCCTCCCTGCTGGTGCATGGTGGTGCAGTCACAGGGTCAGGGACAGCGACATGCACAGGCCCCTGCGCGGTGACCTGTGCTGCCTCCTGACCCTGTCCCTGGACTGCACTACTTGCACCAGTGGTACTACCCCCACAAGGCCCCATGTGCGGCTCAGTAGTGGGCTCCTCCTCCTCTGTGGAGACCACCAACCTGGATGTCTCTGCACCGTCTTCCGCCATTGGAATCCCCTGTGGGGGCTCACCCGGCCCTTCCGCCACAGCCGTTGTGGCAGACGCAGCACCAGCCCCCTCGCTCCCGGATGATGGTAATTCCTGGGAGGGTGGCTGGGCCTTGCGTCGCCGCCTAGTGGAGGCATCCCCGCCGCTTGGCTCCACAGCGCCGTCTCCGCCCTCTTCTTCACTTGACGCTGCGTAGAGGGAGACATAGAACACAAGTATCAGGGTACAGTACAAAATACCCTAGACAGGAAGCAAAAACACGTGAGTGGCACTGTCAAATGTCACTTCCATCCTGTCATTTCACAACACATGGGTGAATGCACACAACACACATGCAGAAACAGTCCTGGCACCTGCAATCAACATCAACATCCATGTAGAAGGGCCCCTGTAAACCAAGATGTTGCTTTCAAAGTCACATGCATCCATGGCGTTTCAAAGTCACACACACACTTCTCAGGCACACACACACACACGTGCACCATACATGTACATGACATCAGCACCCATTCCTCACCCCCCCTTCATGTCCAGGAACAGGGACAGTCATGCTTTCATGTGCGCATTCCGCATAGAGCTCCCAATGTTGCATTAAAACACATGCACCAGCCATGTGGTTCACACATAACTGGTCTCACATGCATGACCATGATGTCCCTGCACACACACATCCATACATGGCCTATGTCACACATACAGGCAAGCATCAGACTACCAGCACACTGCAACATGCCCCGTCTCACACAGCAATGCTTGGCCACTTACCGCTCAACTCCAGACGGGTCTGCCTCCGAAGGATCTGGGTGTGGAGCGCTGGGCCTATGCATTCCAGGACCCTCATCTGGATGTTACTCATGCGTGCCCGGCCCCCCTCCGCAAGGCGCCGGGCCTTGTGGAGGGTCCTGGAGCTGAAGTCCTCCCAGCGCTTCTTGACGTGCTTGAGGTCACAGGTTGCCACCCCGTCTGCGTTGATGGCAACCACTACGTCGTCCCAGATCCTCTCCCGTCCTTCCTTGTTGGCGCGTGATGTTCCGAAGAGGGCATCATAATGCCCCAGGACATGCTCCACCAGGACACCAACTTCGGTGGCAGTGAAGCTGGTGGCCCTCTGCCTCTCTGGCTGGGGGTTGCCAGTGGTGCCAGATGGAGATGTGCCCGACATGGCAACCCCAGAGACAGGAGTGGGTGGGCAACTGGGTCCTGGGGCTGGGCTTTGGAGCGATGGTATCCCATTCGGGAGTCTTCTGTTCCATCAGGGTTGGACACAGCAACTGGACCCCTGCAGATGGCTGATGTGCAGGCACCAAATAGCAGGGCACGTGGGCAGCAGACAGTCAGGCAGCAGCAGATGGCAGGTGGGAGCGTGCTTGGGGGTCTGGGGGGCAGGAAAATGGCCTTCAGGGCAGGAGCGTGGTCTTCTGTGTGTGTATGTATGCGTGGCCAGCTTGATACGGAGTGATTTGGCACGTGAAAAAATTGCACATCAGCGTGTAATTTGAGGAAAGGCCCTTAGCGCGTAAGCGGGTCAGAACACATACGCGATTTCATTGGACCAAAGGCCCTTAGCGCGTAAGCGGTCTGTGAAGTATCGCACACGGGCGTTGCCCTTTCGCGTGTAAAACTTCACGCAAACCCCAGGAATACACGTACCCCACTCGCACAGGGCCCTTTCGCGTGTGAAACTTCCCGCACACCCCCATAATACACGTACCCTGCTGAAATCGCGTGTGAGACTTCCCGCGAACCCCAGTTATACACGTACCCCACTCGCACAGGCCCTTTCTCGTGTAAAACTTCCCGCGAACCCCGTAATACACGTACCCTGCTCCAATCGGGTGTGAAACTTCCCGCGAACCCCAGTAATACACGTACCCCGCTCGCACAGGGCCTATCGCGTGTGAAACTTCCCATCCATGAATACACTGTGCGCGGAAATCGATTTTAGCGCACGCGGCTGGCGCAGACATTCGCGCGCGCACACTGTGCGCCAGCAGCGTGCGCTACTTGTGCGCAAAATTCTATGAATTACCTCGAAAGTGTGGAAAAACTTGAGTAATACGACAGCAGTACAAAAATTGGCTACATTGCCATTGCTTTTCATTATTACAGAAAGAGGGAGGGCGTATGCTGGAAGCTATTAACATCAAGCATTCCTGTAACTTTTGGGGCTTGATTCAATCACTGACTATCGGGTCTAGTAATCCCCAGTTCAATCCTATTCAGGAATATGGGTTATACATTTTCAGAATTTACATAAAGATTTGACTGTGTGTAATACGAAGACAATGTTTTTACAACCATGGAAATTGAATTTTTCCTTGTAAAATATCATTTTTTTTACACAGAAAGCTTCTAATTTCAGGACTGGAGGCTCTAATGGACTAACTAACAACATTTTCAAAAGTGATGTGTAAGGCGTGACTTGGTAGGCTTGCCCACGGATTCCCCTTTAACCCTCTCTGTGTGTTGCTGGGCCTGGTGTGCTAATGCTGCCACTTTAAGGTCTTGCCAAAGATTATAAACCCTTGCCCTGCCTGGATGAGGCCGCAAGGCATGTAGGGACCAAGTTTCAGCACCAGTGGTCCTTGCTTGACTGTGTCAGAAGTCCCGGAATCAGTGGAGAGGGGTCTATGTCAATTCCAAAATGGCGGCCGGAACCCTTGTGTACCGTAAGTGGAGCGGTTGAGCTTCTTCCCTTCTACAGGACAGTGATGCGTTGGCTTTGAACTGTTATTCACACAGTGCTGTCTGATCTGAGCTTTTCCTCTGATGTACTTCTTGTTTTCTATCGGTGGTTCTCCCCACTCGTCCTCTGTGAGCTTCCTTGAATCACCTGTTTTTCACCCAGCTGGCCACTTTCCTGGTAGTTGGAGGCTTACCCCGTAGGCTGGACGGCGTCTGTCTCCCTCTCTTGCCTCATGTGGAGCATTTTCTTGACTGCCTCATTTGGACCCAGGGTTTTGGTACCCTGATGCGATGTCACTCCTACTACAAGGTTATCAGTGGTATCTGCCGGAGTCCATGTACATGGATTGTATGTTGCCCGATCTCTCTTTACTAATGCTGAAGCTACTGGGGCCCTCAGTCCCCATTCACGGATTGAATGCTGCCTGATCTTACTTTACCAGTGCTGGGGCTACTAGGGCTACTTCCTGCCCCTGGATTTGTTACTTGGAGGCAGTGATGGCAAAGCATGGGAAGACCCCTAGAGGCGGCCACATTGAGTCCTTATTACATGCCTGTGAAAGACCTAAGAAGACTGACACCGCTCTCGCACTGATGCACTGTACCCAGGAGAGGGGAGAGGACATGGCTCTACCGGCTACTAAATTGGACCTGGCTAATCTGCTGGGGGAACTGAAGCAGGAACTCCAATACAGCCTTGTCAAGCTCTCCTCTAAAGTTGTGACTATCGACAAATGACTGACCGAGGCGCAACAGCATATTGGGGACATTGAAGACTCTTTATGTGAGCAGACCTTGGAGTCTACTGATGCTTCTCAATGGAAAGAAGGTGTGATACCCTGAAAAACGAGCAGGACATCGAGAACCGTTCCCTACGTAACGATGTCAGACTACGGGGCATACCTGGATCTGTAAGCAACACTGATTTGCCAAATCATGTCAGCACCCTCTTCCGGTCTCTCCTGGGACTGCCTGATGATGCTGAGGTGAAACTGAACCTTACTCAATGTCTTTGACGGTCTCTGTGGGACAGATCAAGCCAGCTACCTGACTTTCTCAGTAGAGTTCATTTCTTCACCTTTAAGCAGTGCAGTGTGGAAGCAGCACATGCTTGACTAACCATTATTTCATGGGGTGCCGACCTTCAGATATTCCAGGATTTAGCGGCCATCACGATCCAGAGGCATATGATGCTTCATCTGCTTACTGTATGGCTCAGGTAGGAGGGTATTTCGCTACAGATGGGCTTCCCCAACACTCTGTTTTTCGCCTTGGAAAGGAAAAAATGGTCAATAACATAGCCACAAGAGGCTGAGGACTTGCTTTCATTATGGCCATCTGGCCCGGAATTTGCGTGAAATGATCGAATGCAAAAGTCCGACTACCAAAAGTCTGGACTTTTTTTTTCTTTTTCATTTTTCCACAAATATATATGTGGGTGGAGACCACCCAGACCCCCCACCTTACCCCTATACATTTTTATTAATTTTACCCCCCCCCTACATATAAATCTGCGGAAAAATGGGGGTCGGACCTTTGGGGGTCGGACTTTTTGCCCTCGGTCATTTTGTCCTATTCCATCTGGCCAGCGTGATGCTGGGTCATCTGCAACCTCTTCCCCTATGAAGCATAATGTCCCTAAGCTACAGAGGAGTTTGTGGTCAAGAGATGATAAGGCTTGAAAGCCAAGTGGCCCCTCGGGGTGAAATGGGAGTGATTGGCTCCATGGGGGCGGAGTACATTTGTCATCCCTTCTTTGACTTATCACTACATGTTTTGGCTCACCTTGATTGTTTGGACTCTCTAGCGCCTGTGAGTGGATGGATTTTGCGACAGCATGAATATTTGTTCTATTGATTTGTAACTGTGTATGGGCCTGGCGACAGCCAGCATTTGTTCCGAGCGATGGCAATGTTAGCTCCTTTTCTGAGCAGTTTTAGTTTTTATTTGTATTTTGTTATGAATGTTTCTTGTTGGTGGGTTGGGATGAGTTTATTTTTTAAGAGTTCTCATAAATGTTGTGGTACAATTGGATGCAGGACTGTACTGGTAGCTGCTTAGTTTAGGGTTATTAATTATTCCCACTGGGTAGTGAGGGAGTGTTAGCAGACTCCCTGTCAATAGTAAAGCTACTTACTCTTAATGTGCAGGGATTGAACTCCCCTTGTACTCGTTTATCTGTGTTGCAGAGATTGAGGGACACGGGATGTCCATAGTGTTGTTACAGGAGACGCACATGTGTCCCTCTGATTTTCACAGACTGCGCAACAGACACTTTCCTAAACAATATCTGGCCTCTGTCGGTACTAAGAAAGGTGGGACCGGGATCCTGTTCTCCAGGGATATTACCTTCTCTGGGAGTGAAGAATGACCTGTGGCAGTCGGTTGATAGGGGTCAAAGGCTTGTAGTTGGTCATCTGTTTACCCTCATATCTCTTAATGCCCCCAATGAGAAGCAATATAGATTCCTGGCAGACTTTTTGTCGGAAATTATTCTTTTTGCAAAGGAACAAGTGATCCTAGGGGGATTTTAATCTTGTACCTGACCCTAGGAGTGATAAAACGCATCCATCCTCTACTACAGATTTTGAACTGGCCCTATCTTTAATTAAGGTTTTGAGGGAAATTAATCTGGTTGATGTGTGGAGGCTGTTACATGAAGGAGAACGTGACTACACACATTTTTCACACGTACATATGACTTTCTGGTTCCCTTTGTATCACAGGTACTCATTGCTACGCTCGTACTCTCAGATCATGCAGCGGTTGGTGTACACTTTCAGTTGATAGGTTATCCCCCACTAGCAGCGGCCCGTTCCTCTCAGATATGGTTTTGAGGTATGACATGAGGTATGACATAGCTAAGGCAGTAACTGCTCACTCTGAGGAAAACAGCACGGATGCAGTCCTGATTCGGTCCCGATGGCGATGGTATGGGATGCTATGGAGGCAATGATTAGAGTGCATACACTCATAGGAACAAAACCCTGAGAGAGACAGTTGAGGGGGAGGTGCGCGCTACCGAAATGCTTCATAAGCACTCCGACTCTGTCATGGCCAGGAAGAGCTTGCGGGTAGCGTGAAATAAATTAGAGGCACACTTAGCAGAGCTACGTCCCAGGCGATTATTCGTACAAAGCAATCTTATTATGCAAAAGGCAATAAGGCAAATACATTTCTGGTCTGTAAACTGAAGACCATACATGCAAGAAATCATATAGGGGGGCTGGCAGATTCAAATGGAATTATCCAGTACATGGAATCAGGAAAGATGGAGGTTGTTGAACGATATCTTTCCACAGAAGTGGCAGCGGGCCTTTTCTCCCCATCTCTTCGGCTTATGCTTGACTCCCACATCTCCCCAGGCTCTTATCTACTGACCGGGAGACCTTAGACACTCCTATAACTGCGGAAGAAGTTGCAGCAGCAATAGTTTCCCTTAAACACAGGACCCTTGGTCCGGATGGTTTCTCAGCATCTTTGTGTATGATATTTGCACCACAACTCCTCAGACCTTTGACGACCTTATTCATTGCTTGATTCTGGGAGGATTACTCCTTTGATGGAAGAGTTGACTACAGTGTTAATACTTAAGCCTGGGAAACCCTCATGGGACTGTCACTCATACAGGTCAATGTATTTGAACCTGTTGTACTCTAAGGTTTTGGCCTCGAGATTGGCGACAGTTCTACCCCAACTGATCAATCCGGATCAGGCTGGATTTGTTCCAGAATGGAACATTAGACAAACATTAGACAAAACTTAGTCCTGGGAGTACTTGCATTTAATACATTTAATACTACTAAAGCTTTCGACAGAGTGCACTGGCCCTACCTTCATGAGGTTTTGCACGCTTTTGGATTCGTCCTGTCGTTCCAGTGTATTAGACTGGCTAACTACCACTCCCATTTTACTTGAACAAGGGTTAATCAGGAACTCACTGCCCCCATTCCTATTGCTCGTGAAGTAGACAGAGTTGGCCACTGTCTCCTTTGATTTTTGCTCTTGTGATGGAGCCGTTTGAGCAAAGAATCAGGGATAACCCCGAGATCACAGGGGTAAAGGTAGCTGGGGTGCAACAGAAAATGTCTCTTTATGCCGCTGTCCTGCTCACATTAACTAACGTGGCAACCTCCCTTGATGCTTTTATGTCTGAACTAGGAAGATTCGAGGTGCTTTTTGGTTTCTGCTTTAATTACCAACAATCCTTGGACCTGAGTGTGCAATTGCCAAAGGAAGACATTGCCGTCACAAGATCTACCTGCTCAATTCCGTGGGGATTAACTCTATAGAGTACTTGGGGGTGAGGATTTCTGCTTCTCCACAGTATGTATATCGGGTCAACTTCCTGGGGTTACTTACAGTTCTTGCTGGAATGTATCTTTTACCCAGATTTGTGTACCTTTGTCAATCCTTGCTGGTTAAGATATCCAACCATGAACTACGTATGCTGCAGCGCAGGGTCCTGCACTTTATTTGGGTGGGCAAAAAGCCTAGAATTCCAAAAGCAGTGGTTTTAAGCAATGCCCGGAGGGAAGGGATGGGCGCTGTGGACCTTCTCAGGTATTATGTGGCTGCTCAGATTTCACATATTTTGTCTTGGATGTCACTCGCCTCCCTTACAGGTGGGTAGTTCTTGAACATGCCATCTCTTCATGTGGGTTATCTTTCTTAGCCTTCATCGACCATACTAAGTTTCCCCAATCTGATACACTCTTGAGCTTGACAACGGCCTCGCTGTATTACTGGTGCAAGGCTCGTAGGAAGCAGGGGCTGAATCGGGACTGGGATCATGTTCTCCAGTCTTTGGTAACCCAGAGCTCTCCACAGAATTCTTTGGGAATAGCTTTTCACATTGGCGTAATGGGGTCTGCATAGTTTGCATCAGCTGTACCAGGAGGGCTCTCCTCTCTTGTTTCTTTAATGTAAGGCTCGATTCTCACTAGCCGAGAGCGAATGATTCAAATACGTTCAGATTCGGCACTGGATTTCTCAACCGTTGGCGAGGAGCAGATCGACCCGCGAGGTGTGAACACACCCTACAGGAGGGCGTAGATGGAGGTAGGATCTTGTGTTTTTATAAATTGTTGGCAGATGACTTACTAACAGCCAGACCCTCCTACATTTCCAACTGAGAAGCTGATGTGGGGCACCCTGTAGAGGATGATGTATGGAAAGAGATCTGGGCTAGTAACCATGCCCCCTCTAGATGTGTAACCAACAGAGAATGCTGGAGGGGATTTGGCCTCAAGGGATTTTACTTTCACATGTGATGGTCCTGTCCAGTTAGCCACACTTTTTAGGTTGCTGTGCTGTCTCACATTAAGGAGATTACTGTAGTGGACTTACCCCTGGATCAGCTAGTTGTCCTACCGGGTTGCTCGGTGGAAGATGTATACCTCAAATCCGGGTGCAGAGCGCAATTGGTAACACAACTGTTAATATCAGATAGAATAACAATAACACGTTCTTGGCCTTTGTAACCAGTATTGGCACAGTGGTGGATTAAGGTGTGGGGCATCTTGGTTGCCGAAAATGTTACAGCATGTATAAACAATGCTCTGCCTAGGTACCTAGAGGTCTGGCTCCCATTTCTTGACTATTACCAGGGTTAAGCATTATCAGATCAGGGCCTGGATGGCAAGATTATTTGTGGGTCCCAGGAATGCTGGCTATTATGTTGTCAGCCATATATTAATGCCTGTGTATTTCTTGCATCCTTGTTTAAATAAATGTTTGAAAAAAGAAAATAAATCAGTGACGTAAACCTTTGCCCACCAATTGCATTCTTATTATTTTAAGTCCTGGAAATGTTCTACGGTCATTTCTATCTATGAAAGGGCGGATCGCTTGAACCCAACAAATGATTGCCCCATTACCCTTCTTGATGCTGAAAGCAAAATCTTTGCTTCACTAGTCCTTCGAAACCTAGAGCATTGGGCACTCTCTTCAGGGCGTTTGGTGAGTTTCAAATTGGATTTTGGAAAGGTTTAGGCACCACCCTGAAAGGTTTCATACTAGATGTTATTCAACAAAAGGCCTGGCAGATGATGTCCCCTCCGATCTATGCCCTCTGTATTGATTTCTCATTAGCGTTTGATACAGTTAATAGAAATCTATTATGGAAAAAGTTGAATGATTGGAACATTCCCAAACCCCTGCTTTCTGTGTTGGTCTATTTACACTCTGATACTTACTTGCAGGTAAGGTAAAATCAGCAGGGGGATCTATTGCAGGATATCCCAACACACAGATGCTTAACACAGGGGTGCGTTTTGGCCCCCTATTTAATGTATACGTCTCTGATATCGGATCATTTTTAGCACCTGCTTCTTTTATTGCATCAAAGAGCAATTATATTAAAATCTTTTGGCTCGCATATGCTGATGATTTAATTGTAATTGACCACACACAGTTAGGCCTTCAGTGCCTTTTTGTTTCTATCAGTCAGTATGCAGCAGCAAATAATCTTATGATCAATCACAATAAATCCCAAATTATTAGATTCTGGAGGTCATTACGACCTTGGTGCTAAATGCACCAACTTTACCACCATGGTGTAAACTCTGTTTATACCATGGTGGATGGCGGATTTACCGCCCCATTCCAAGGTGAGTGGGCGGTAAATCCCCATTTCCCATTTTCCCTTCCCCATTCCCATTTTTGCCCCATAGGGCATAATGGGAGTGGGGAAGGCGCTAATAGCACCATGGCGGGTTAGCGCCATGGATTTTAACGCCTGCTAAAAGCAGGCGTTAAAATCAGAATCAGGCGTTAAGGGTTAACGGTGGCGTTAACCCTTAACGCCTGAGTTGTAATGTGTCCTAATTCCAAGAGGCCTTATACATTTTCTTGGAAATTAAATGACTCTACCATTGAACCCCTGACACAAATTAAGTACTTGAGTTTTCTTTTTGAAGCGCCTCCAACTAAAAGAACGTTTCAGCAGAGACCTTTGACAAAAATCCAATACTATGATTTCCCAAATGAAACGAGTTTGCAAAAAATATTGCAGATTCTCGATACCTTTACTAAAGTTCTATAAAGCAAAAATGATTCCATCTTTGCTGTACGGAATGGAAGTTTGTCACCAAAATAGTGAATCAATTATTCTAAAATTAGAGAGTACAATTTGGAAAAAAGCACTGGGCCTTCACAATTGTGTCCCAATTACATTTGTGAGATTTGAGTTGTGTTTATGTTCTTTATCCACTTGGTTAAATTCTAACATTTTACAGATCATTATTGGTCCCTCCTCATAATTCTTTGTTTTGTGACATTCAGAGAATTATCCTAGAATTAAAAATCGGACCAGTATATAATTTCATGATAAAGTGTGAACATTTTTTAAATACCTTATCGGAGTCAGTTGATAGTCTGATTGCTAACCCCTTGGGGGGTTATTTATTAAGGATTGCAGTGAAACCATTGAAAATATGTGCCAATATAAAATGTATAATCAAGTTGCAAAGAAAGATAAACCCCTCGGAATTCTTCATAGGTATTTAATTATATTTCCAAATGCCAACTTGAGAGCCCAATCTTTCAGATTTAGGCTAGGGGCCTCATCACGGGTTAGGCGGTATCCGGCTGTAATATCACCCTAGATTTACCGTTAGCGCCCACCGGTCCGGCAGTATTACCGCCGGATCACGGGTTGTGCGTTAACAGTAAATCCCCATTGGGTCCATTGAATCCAATGGGGCATTTTTGGCACTAATACCGCGTGCTAATACAGCCGGCGGTAAGACAGGGTTCTAAATGGGAATTTCACCTCCAGAAAAAAGCTGGAGGTAAAACAGCCCATTTAGCGCCCAACTCGTGATAGGGCCAGCCCTTAAGTGCAGTGGTTATACCATTACCACTGCATTTAATGGCTACCGCCCAACTCGTGATGAGGCCCTAAATCTCTTGCCAACTGGTGGTGAAATTATGGTCCTCTGTAAAACTCTAAAGGGTGGTGATTGTGCAAAGTTTTTTTGCGGGTTATCGACCGCATTACAGAACTTAAAACGTCTGATAATTGAATGCAGGGACGTCATTTGGTTGTCGCCAAGGGTCACAACTGCCACCCCTGAGGTCTCCCTTGCTAACCTGTGGTCTCCCTTGCTACCCCTAAAAAAATGTTTTAATGGAAGCTCCTGGGCTGTGGCCAGCGCCATCTGGCTCCTTGTTTGTGGAGAAGCTGGCTTTCTTATTCAGGCCTCTTAAAAAAACAGGGGGTTCCACAAGTGTAACACTTTAAGCAGTGACCCTAAATTAGAAAGAATAGGAATAACAAATACTTTGTCTTTCTGGAATTCTATACAATGGGCCTCATTACGAGGTATGCCGGTAAGGGAAAAACAATGCTGGTATGTAAATACCGGCATCATTTACCGTTCCATAGCATTCTGACCCGCAAACCCGGTATTAGCGGCATACCAAACAACGGTGCCGTACACGCGCCCCTTCAGGGAGCAAATACCGGCATGCCGGTAATAGGGGGTAATTCCAACCCACGCATACATGCAAATACCGGCATCGCAAAGCCAGTAATCACGGCCTGCACGATGCCGGCCATACAGGCATCTCAGACCACCCGCAAACAGCAAGCAAGATACAAGGCAGCTGCCACAGGTGCACACAATCCCCACAGGTGGAGTCAAAGGAGGCTGTGCCAGTATGAACTGAGCACACCCACACACCACAACCCCCCCCCCCGGTGTAGGCAATGCAGAGTTGCCCAGTACAAAAGGAGCACAACTAAACACCACACCCCTTCCTGCACCAAAATGCCACCACTATCATTTGCAAACATGGCGCAGGAGTACCTGCCTATACTGATACAACTACAGCAACAACTGCAACAACAACAGCAGCAAGAACAGGCAGCACAGAGGAAACACAGGAGGAGAAGGAGGTTGAGACAGGCCCATCATTACCACCAGCGCAGCCACCAGAGCCTCGTAGGCAGCCAGCAATACCTCGCACCAGACCCAGCCCATTCAACCCTACCCCTGAGCAGATCCACACCCTGTACCGGTTGGACCGTGACACCATCACCACCATAGTGCACATGATACAGAATGACATTGCCAGCCACATACAAATATGCACTGCCATCCCCCCACTACTAAAGGTGGTGTCTGTGCCACACTTCCTGGCCACAGGCACCTACCAACACACAGTGGGCCAGCTGCATGGCATTTCACAACCACTATTTTCACGCATGCTGAACCAAGTGTTTGGATGCCCTCCTGAAGCACGCAAGCACCCACATATCCCTACCACGGACTGCCCAGGAGATAGCCGAAACCAAAGTAGGCTCCCATGCACTGGCAGGCATGCCCAATTGTGTCGGTGCCATCGACTGCACCCATGTGGAATTGATAGTCCCCCATGCCATAGAGGCTGTGTACCGCAATCGCAAACAACACCACTCCATCAATGTGCAAATGGTATGTGACTTCAGGAAGATCATCACCCATTGCTGCGCCCGATTTCTTGGATCAACACATGATGCCATGTTACTAGGTAAATCCACGGTACCCCATCAAATGGAGCGACATGCCGGAACACGTACCTGGCTGCTTGGTGAATTGCACAACCGTCCCATGGCAGTGCTTTGGGGTACTGATGTGTGGGGATGCATGAGGGGGGGCAATACTGCACCTGGGTCGGAATAGCCGGTGATTGGAGAATGCATGCAGAGCCAAACACTCCTGACCTGAACCAGTCAAACGGTACATGACACCTCACTGGGCAACATATCACAAATAATGCATATCAATGAGAAAAAGTAAGAGGCACAACCAGGCCACCATGGTTATGGCAAGCAATGCATGGGTGAACAGGACGGCAAGTGTGGCTATGTGGGCAGTGTGACCATGCATAGTAAATAATGAACAGCATGAATTGGAGTCAAAACATTGTTGCACTACCACAGCATATCTGCCTCAGCATGCATGATTACACCCTGCATCATCTATTGAATGCCAACCAGACTACCACACCTCATGACAGTACAGATTGCACCTAGATAACATTTTTTCATGCTTACAGGGACATGTGCATGGCCACACCAAATAGCTGGCGGCATGACTGTGCTCGCTGAATTAAGGGCGTTCAGAGTGACACACACCTATTTGAATCTGCTTGCTGGTGATGGAGGATATCCCTTGAGGCTGTGGCTACACATCCCTGGGCCTAACCCGCAGAATGGCCATGAGGAGGAGTACAATCGTGTGCACACCCGTACCCGTGTTGTCATTGAGCAGACCTTTGGCCTGTCGAAGTGGCGGTTCCACTGCCTCAGCAGGTCTGGTGGGGCACTCCTATATAGGCCTGAGAAGGTGGCAAAAATCACCATGGCTTGTGTCAGGCTGCACGACATGTGCGTCTGGAGAAATGTACCATTGTCACCTGACATTGACATGCATGGGCCGGGTGAGGATGATGAAGACGGAGACGGAGGTGAAGTAGCCCCACTGCCAGTACGTGATGCACGGGATGGCCATGCTGTACGGCAAGCACGAATTCAAGTATACCTCTGAAACACAGGGACTATGAAAGACTTGTGTCAGTCAGACACTGGGCCAATATGAACATGCACACAGGGAATGTTGGGAGTTGGGCACTGGACACCGTAACACATTAAATGGAGGCACACGAAAAATAACAATGTCCAGCCATGGATTTTTCTTCTCACAACTTGTGTATTATTTAAAACTGCAGAAATGTGCCCACTCCCCCCTCCAAGACCCCCCAGCAAACTCCCTCACCCACCCCACAAACCCCAGAAAATACCCCAACAAACTCCCTCACCCACCCCACAAACCCCTGAAAATACCCCAACAAACTCCCTCACCCACCCCATAGATCCCAAATGTCCACATGTGTGCAACAAACAGTGTTCCCTTCACCAATGTAGTTCTTCACATTGTCATTGGCCATACTGTTATTTCTTTGAGATTTTTTGGGTCTGGGGGTGCCATGGCTAAGCGTCGTGCGCTCCTGCGCATTAACCGCACAGGGCTCGATTGCACCGAGGTGGAAGGGGTTGTTGTAGTGGAGGTGTCTATTGTCAGTCCCATGGCTGGGCCAGGGTGTTGACGCTGCATTTGCGGGATGTTGGCAAGAAGGGCCTGTGTCAGTGACCCCATGCACTCCCTGAATGCACACATAGATGCCTCCACAGCAGCTGTATTGGCTGCAATGGCCGTGGCTATGGCCCTCATGGGCTCATTCCCAGCGTCGACCTGTCGATGCATGATTTGCAGCATTGACTCTTGGTGGGCCTCTACCCTTGCCAGGCGAGCCTCGAAGGAGGTGTCGGCCGCCGGTGTACTGGTGGCTGGCAGGGTGGTAGCTGGCAGGGTGGTGGAAGGCACCTGCGTGGGCTCCTCGTCCTGGGCACTGTCCTCCTGGAAGATCCCAATGTCTGATTCTCCAAGGTCAGAGTCATGGAGACACGGATCGTCCAGGCTCTCAGACTCTGCAGGTGGGTGGGGGCTGGCAATGGGGATTGGGGTGGGTATTCCAGACATGATTCCAGCCTCATCATCCACCTCTGTGGACACAACGTCCGTGGTGGCTGGCGGAACGGCTCCCACTGTTGTGGGTGCCTGCTGCTTTTCTGTCACTGCGGGTGCCCCCTGCAGGGTTGATGCCTTGCATGGCACACTGGGTGTTGCTGCAGGCATTTTCTTGGACGGGGGGGTGGCGGTGGCCCTGGTCCCTTTGTGTGCACTGGATGTACTCGCACCCCTGTCCTGTGTTGCACATTCCTCATCGGTGCCTGGGAGATAGAAGAGATGCAGGTCATCAGTGATGTTGTCAAATGGCAGCTATGATGTATTGCGGTGTGATATGTTTATACATTCAGGCATCATTTCATTTCTGGTGTGTGGCATTTGGTGTACTGAGGGGACATGTTGGCAATCAATGCATGGCTGGTGGCATAGCATTGGTTTGGTGTCTGTGTGGTGGGTCCCATGGGCATGGTTGGGTCATGTTGCACCTCTGTTGGGATTGGGATTTTCACTCAGCATGCGTGTGGTGCAGGGTGTGGCACTCATTATTCTATGGATGTGTTGATGTAGCCTTGGAACATGCATTGCCTTGCCTAGTCTAACTTCCACATCACTTGTGCCACATCATGTTTTGGTATACGTGGATGTGATGGTTCACTCACCTTCCTCTGTGGTAGTTGCAGCGCCGAACTCCTGGTCTCCTATTCCCTCTATGGATTCCGGGTCAATGAATGCACTTGCGATCTCCTCCCATGCGGTGAGCTTCACAGGGGAGTGTGGGCCACTGCCTGTCGCCATTGCGGCCCTCCTGTTCTCTGCCAGGATCTTCCTGACCCGGAGGCGGAGGTCGTCCCAGCGCTTCCGGCAGTCACGTACACTCCTTGGGGTGCTCCCCACTGCCGACACCCTCTGAGCGACCTCCTGCCAGACCTGTTTTTTTTTGGTTTGTGCCGCATGCTTGAGGTCTGTGCTCCTGATTGTGTCTGCATGCTGTTCGAGGGTGTTAGCAAGCATAGTCAGTTCAGCATCAGAAAAACGCTGCTTCCTCTTCCTTTGGGAGGATTTACTAGTGGCCTTCGACATCCTGCTTCAGTTGTGGCACACAACAACACGAGTGTAGTGGTGGTTATGGAGGATGGCAATGGATTGTGTTTTTAAAGATGCCCGCCGGCTCATTTCCCGTTCCGGCGCGATGACGTAATTTCCGGGTCATTTTTTGCAACCATGGTAATACCGTGCCAATAGCGGGTGATTACGAGTGCGCGAGCACACGCGTTACCCCATGCTGGTAGTGGCAAAACCGCCATGCCGGTAACGGGCCACCAACCCCCCTACACCGGCATTGCGGGTACCGCCCATTCCGTAACCGCGTCATAACAACCACTAAACACTGTCACGGTAATACCGGCACGGTATTACCATGGTAGCAAAAAAGGACCCGGAAATTACATCATCGCGCCGGAATGGGAAATGAGCCAGCGGCGATCTTTAAAAACACAATCCATTGCCATCCTCCATAATGACCACTACACTCGTGTTGTTGTGTGCCACAACTGAAGCAGGATGTCGAAGGCCACAGTAAATCCTCCCAAAGGAAGAGGAAGCAGCGTTTTTCTGATGCTGAACTGACTATGCTTGCTAACACCCTCGAACAGCATGCAGACACAATCAGGAGCACAGACCACAAGCATGCGGCACAAACCAAAAAAAAACAGGTCTGGCAGGAGGTCGCTCAGAGGGTGTTGGCAGTGGGGAGCACCCCAAGGAGTGTACGTGACTGCCGGAAGCTCTGGGACGACCTCCGGGTCAGGAAGATCCTGGCAGAGAACAGGAGGGCCGCAATGGCGACAGGCGGTAGCCCACACTCCCCTGTGAAGCTCACTGCATGGGAGGAGACCGCAAGTGCATTCATTGACCCGGAATCCATAGAGGGAATAGGAGACCAGGAGTTGGCGCTGCCACTACCACAGAGGAAGGTGAGTGAACCATCACATCCACGTATACCAAAACATGATGTGGCACAAGTGATGTGGAAGTTAGACTAGGCAAGGCAATGCATGTTCCAAGGCTACATCAACAAATCCATAGAATAATGAGGGCACCACCCTGCACCACACGCATGCTGAGTGAAAATCCCAATCCCAACAGAGGTGCAACATGACCCAACCATGCCCATGGGACCCACCACACAGACACCAAACCAATGCTATGCCACCAGCCATGCATTGATTGCCAACATGTCCCCTCAGTACACCAAATGCCACACACCAGAAATGAAATGATGCCTGAATGTATGAACATCTCACACCGCAATAGATCACAGCTGCCATTTGACAACATCACTGATGACCTGCATCTCTTCTATCTCCCAGGCAACGATGAGGAAGGTGGAACACAGGACAGGTTTGCGAGTACATCCAGTGCACGCAAAGGGACCAGGGACACCGCCACCCCCCCGTCCAAGAAAATGCCTGCAGCAACACCCAGTGTTCCACGCAAGGCATCAACCCTGCAGGGGGCACCTGCAGCGACAGAACAGCAGCAGCACCCACAACAGTGGGAGCCGTTCCGCCAGCCACCACGGACGTTGTGTCCACAGAGGTGGATGATGAGGCTGGAATCATGTCTGGAATACCCACCCCAAGAACCATTGCCAGCCCCCACCCACCTGCGGAGTCTGAGAGCCTGGACGATCCATGTCTCCATGACTCTGACCTTGGAGAATCAGACATTGGGATCTTCCAGGAGGACAGTGCCCAGGACGAGGAGCCCACGCCTTCCACCACCCTGCCAGCCACCACCCTGCCAGCCACCAGTACACCGGCAGCCGACACCTCCTTCGAGGCTCGCCTGGCAAGGGTAGAGGCCCGCCAAGAGTAAATGCTGCAAATCATGCATCGACAGGTCAATGCTGGGAATGAGGCCATGAGGGCAATAGCCACGGCCATTGCAGCCAATACAGCTGCTGTGGAGGCATCTACGTGTGCATTCAGGGAGTGCATGGGGTCACTGACACAGGCCCTTCTTGCCAACATCCCGCAAATGCAGCGTCAACATCTTGGCCCAGCCATGGGACTGACAATGGACACCTCCACTACAACAACCCCTTCCACCTCGGTGCAATCGAGCCCTGTGCGGTTAACGCGCAGGAGCGCACGACGCTCGGCCATGGCACCTCCAGACTCAAAAGTCTCAAAGAAATAACAGTATGGCCAATGACAATGTGAAGAACTACATTGGTGAAGGGAACACTGTTTGTTGCACACATGGGGACATTTGGGATCTGTGGGGTGCGTGAGGGAGTTTGTTGGGGTATTTTCTGGGGTTTGTGGGGTGGGTGAGGGAGTTTGTTGGGGTATTTTCTGAGGTTTGTGGGGTGGGTGAGGGAGTTTTTTGCAGGGGTCTGGGAGGGGGGAGTGGGCACATTTCTGCAGTTTTAAATAATACACAAGTTGTGAGAAGAAAAATCCATGGCTGGACATTGTTATTTTTCGTGTGCATCCATTTAATGTGCTACGGTGTTCAGTGCCCAACTCCCAACATTCCCTGTGTGCATGTTCATATTGGCCCAGTGTCTGACTGACACAAGTCTTTCATAGTCCCTGTGTTTCAGAAGTATACTTGAGTTCGTGCTTGCCGTACAGCATGGCCATCCCGTGCATCACATACTGGCAGTGGGGCTACTTCACCTCCGTCTCCGTCCTCATCATCCTCACCCGGCCCATGCATGTCAATGTCAGGTGACAATGGTACATTTCTCCGGACGCACATGTCATGCAGCATGACACAGGCCATGGTGATCTTTGCCACATTCTCAGGCCTATATAGGAGTGCCCCACCAGACCTGCTGAGGCAGCGGAACCGCCACTTCGACAGGCCAAAGGTCTGCTCAAAGACAACACGGGTACGGGTGTGCACACGATTGTACTCCTCCTCATGGCCATTCTGCGGGTTAAGTACAGGGGTGTGTAGCCACGGCCTCAAGGGATATCCTCCATCACCAGCAAGCAGATACAAATAGGTGTGTGTCACTCTGAACTCCCGTAATTCAGGGAGCACAGTCATGCCGCCAGCTATTTGGTGTGGCCATGCACATGTCCCTGTAAGCATGAAAAAATGTTATCTAGGTGCAATCTGTACTGTCATGAGGTGTGGTAGTCTGGTTGGCATTCAATAGATGATGCAGGGTGTAATAATGCATGCTGAGGCAGATATGCTGTGGTAGTGCAACAATGTTTTGACTCCAATTCATGCTGTTCATTATTTACTATGCATGGTCACACTGCGCACATAGCCACACTTGCCGTCCTGTTCATTCATGCATTGCTTGCCATAACCATGGTGACCTGGTTGTGCCTCTTACTTGTTCTCATTGATATGCATTATTTGTGATATGTGGCTCAGTGAAGTGTCATGTACCGTTTGACTGGTTCAGGTCAGGAGCGTTTGACTCTGCATGCATTCTCCAATCACAGGCTATTCCGACCCAGGTGCGGTATTGCCCCCCCTCATGCATCCCCACACATCAGTACCCCAAAGCACTGCCATTGGACGGTTGTGCAACTCACCATGCAGCCAGGCACGTGTTCCGGCATGTCGCTCCATTTGATGGGGTACCGTGGATTTACCTAGTAACATGGCATCATGTGTTGATCCAGGAAATCGGGTGCAGCAATGGGTGATGATCTTCCTGGATTCACATACCAGTTGCACATTGATGGAGTGGTGTTGTTTGCGATTGCGGTACACGGCCTCTATGGCATGGGGGACTATCAATTCCACATGGGTGCAGTCGATCGCACCAACACAATTGGGCATGCCTGCCAGTGCATGGGAGCCTACTTTGGTTTCGGCTATCTCCTGGGCAGTCCGTGGTAGGGATATGTGGGTGCTTGCGTGCTTCAGGAGGGCATCCAGCACTTGGTTCAGCATGCGTGAAAATAGTGGTTGTGAAATGCCATGCAGCTGGCCCACTGTGTGTTGGTAGGTGCCTGTGGCCAGGAAGTGTGGCACAGACACCACCTTTAGTAGTGGGGGGATGGCAGTGCACATTTGTATGTGGCTGGCAATGTCGTTCTGTATCATGTGCACTATGGTGGTGATGGTGTCACGGTCCAACCGGTACAGGGTGTGGATCTGCTCAGGGGTAGGGTTGAATGGGCTGGGTCTGGTGCGAGGTATTGCTGGCTGCCTACGAGGCTCTGGTGGCTGCGCTGGTGGTAATGGATGGGCCTGTCTCAACTTCCTTCTCCTCCTGTGTCTCCTCTGTGTTGCCTGTTCTTGCTGCTGTTGTTGTTGCAGTTGTTGCAGTTGTTGCTGTAGTTGTATCAGTATAGGCAGGTACTCCTGCGCCATGTTTGCAAATGCTAGTGGTGGCATTTTGGTGTAGGAAGGGGTGTGGTGTTTAGTTGTGCTCCTTTTGTACTGGGCAACTCTGCATTGCCTACACCGGGGGGTGGGGGTTGTGTGGGTGTGCTCAGTTCATACTGGCACAGCCTCCTTTGACGCCACCTGTGGGGATTGTGTGCCCCTGTGGCAGCTGCCTTGTATCTTTCTTGCTGTTTGCGGGTGGTCTGAGATGCCTGTATGGCCGGCATCGTGCAGGCCGTGATTACCGGCTTCGCGATGCCGGTATTTGCATGTATGCGTGGGTTGGAATTACCCCCTATTACTGGGATGCCGGTATTTGCTCCCTGAAGGGGCGCGTGTTCGCGCCTATGCCGCTATTAGCGGCACCGTTGTTTGGTATGCCGCTAATACCGGGTTTGCGAGTCGGAATGCTACGGAACGGTAAATGATGCCGGTATTTACATACCAGCATCGTTTTTCCCTTACCGGCATACCTCGTAATGAGGCCCTATGTATTTTTGCTTTTCGCAAGTTGCAGTTATGGCATGTTTTTTTGCCCTTGTCTCTGTTACGATCATCACAAGACATTCCATTTCGGTGTCCTCGGTCACTTTGCAAAATCCTTGTGCCTAAAAGCTTTTGTACATTGTACAAATATATGACCATAGCACATCAAGTGGCAATTGATTTCGTTGTGCTACAATTAATGCGTTGTTCTAATGTATCTATCTTTCCCATCTCCCTAGCATGCTGTTCAGGATATTTGTTTGCATGTATGAGGTAATGAGTGCAGAGTATGAGATGTCGTTTGAGTGCTCTGCTTTCCCTATTTTGCCGACCTCTGAAGCGTGAAAAGTAAATCCAAGCAGGCTTAAGATGCAGCCAACTTTGCACCAGACCTGAAGATGAACTGGCCTGCTGTTAAATCTCAGTTACCAGTTCAATGGTATCCACTACAGAGTGTAATTTGCTTTCTGACTTTGAGAACATTCAGACATGTAATTGCTCATTTTACTGTAGCCGGTAACACAGCAATGTGTGTGTGATCTGCAGGTTGCAGGTTCTAATTATGGCAATGCTTACTCAGCCTTTCAGCCTTCCGAAGTCGATAAATGACTACCAACACAGGTTGGGTGATATTGTATGTATATTTGTTCTATATAAAGCACGTTGCTATATAATAACATATTATTATCATTTGGCCTTGGATGTCTACTTGCATTCGCAGTAATTGGGTAATATGGGCCTATACACACTGATATTAACGATACATATGGTGGTCCATTCTTGTATGAAATGTATATCACATTAGTGATATTGTAACCATATTTTTCATAGTGTACTTGGGAATAACGCTCTCTGGTGTCACTTCCTGTTTTGTAAAGGGGTGAAAGGTCGTGTTTCATCGCGTGCCATGATGTCACTTCAGGGTGGGGTCAAATGACACCACTTCCTGTGATGTCATCATAGGTCAAAGGGCATGTGATGTCACTTTCGCTACCCCAGGCATTTTGGTGAAATGACATCTCTGATTGAATGCCCAATGGTTCAGGAGGAATGCGAATTAATTATAGGACATTTTGTAACTCATGTAGATTGGCAAGTGGAAATGAAACATATTTAACGATAGCAGTTTTAAAATTCTTGGTTAAAATTAATATTATTGGAGCTCACATGAGGTGAAAAATTGTATGTAGAATATAAAATCATAACACACTTAGGATTAGTTTTCTTGCAGTGGAACTTTGTATATGGATGTTAACAATAAAAAAATATTGGGATGCTATATTCGTAATGTTTATTCATTTTATATATATTTTTAATTGTTAGATTTGTGAAGTAACTTTGTGAACTCAATTACTTTTATGGTATGTGTTGCCTATGTTAGCTTGTATAAGATTTATTCTGTTTAAATCAACAGCACAATAAAAAAAAGAATAATAAATAAAGGTGTTTGCCGCGCCAGTGGGTATGTCTGGAATGTATGGTCAGCCGAGGCATTTTCAAACCATGCATAAAAAGATAGACGTCAAAGCCTTTCCACGTACTTCCTTCCTTAGGCCCCGAACAAACATTAGGTAGGGGGTGCATGTCAGATTTCAGAATTTAGGTATATCTTTTCGGGTACTTCCCTCTTTTTTGATAACGGGGGACCAGTTTCAAAATGGGAAGAATCAACACTATAAAGGACAGGAAACCAGTTACCCAACCCTTCGCACTTGGCACACAATTGTGCGCACACTCTTCACTAGTATTAAGGCTTCCTATAATGTAAGAACCAAAACTGGAGAGGAAAACTAATAATATCACACAAGACTTTTATTCTATTACCTCCATATAAAAATACTTATAACACTGGAAGAACTATAAAAAAAACACATTAAAAAATGCAATAATTTTCCTGGGGGTTAGTAATAGGTGACTTATTGATTCACAACACAACAAAAAAGTACAGAGACTGATAGTCTGTACTGCCGCCTAACTGCACACTGGCTCTAGTCGAAACTATACATCAATTCTATTTTCGGCTACATCTCAGCTTGTTATTTTGCTTATGTTTATCTGTGGGACAAACAGAGACTCCACAAAAACTTTGCTCTCTAACTTGCATATTAGCTTAAATCTTGCATTGAAAACTCTAGCTGAAGCCCAAGAAAATGTGGGTGGGGTCCTTATTGGTCAACAAACTGCTTTTAATAACTTGTGTAATTGAATTGCATATTTAGAAGGTTTCGCACCAAGTACTGCTTATTTCAAAGATGAACTTGGGTCTATAAAAAAACTCTGTAGTGGGGAATACTAGTTGTCTCTCCAGGTTGGAAAGTATACGATGTGATAATTAGTAAGTCTTTGGCCGAAAGGGTTTTTTCTTCTGGAGAAGCAAGCTGTATAGAGGGAAACAATATGGTGGAACCTGAATTAGAGTATGTGGCGCCCATTGTACAGGAGGAGGCGAGTATGTACCCAGGTTCCAATGGGTGTAAATATTGATATTACGGCGGCACCTACTAATTTACCCCCTGAGGTTCGGTTGAATAATAATGTTATAGCTAGTGATTTTAGGTGTGAACAAGGCACTGGCCCTGGTGCTGATTTTTGGTCAGATGATTTGGCGCCTGGATCATCCGAATCTTTAACGTTTGTGCCATCATGAGTGCTCTGGGTCCTTTTGTTACGAACAGTGGTCGACCTTGTACCAAACAAACTAAAATGACCTCTTTTTGTCAATCTATTACCAGAACGGATCCTTTAGTAACTGATGTCAGCTCCTCCATACAGACGATAGACTTTGTCATTCCAGGGTCAAGGGTTGCTGGATCCTCGTTGTTATTTTTAATTTGGCAAATATGGTGAATGGATCAAATGATACCAATAAGAGCTGTACTCTGTTGGCTCCTCAGGGGGGGCCAATTGATGTTATATGAGTCGAGGTTGGCCTAAAAGGAGCGCTACTTCTTGAAGATCCTGGGCTGGGTGTCCCATTGCCAAGTCAATGGGGAACAAAGACTCAGTAGGTCCAGGGTGTTGGCTATTTTTTAATAAGGCCCCTTCTTTAAGAACAATTACATCTGATGTTATTGATTGGATTACACTGCCTCTTGTAAATAATCAACGTGGGCATGTTATTTCCATTCTGAATTGGTGTCCAATTTAGTATGGGAGCAGCAGGCTTATCTGTCAACATTGGGGTATGAATTAAATGCCCTCAAATCATCGGAAGAGGCTAGGGGATTTTTGGATTTCAAGCAAAGGGATGCATTAGCGCAGGTACCATTGGCCCCACTTCTAAATCTATTACTGCTCTTCCGGATTCTGTTGCTTTGGTCTCCACTCTATTGCAATCAGGGCAAGATTGGTCCTGGGTGGGCTGTGCCCTTAAAGCTTTTGAGGCGATCAGTAAGGGTTTGCGTCAATCCTGGCATTACTGGAATTAATGTTGTAACCTGTAATGTTTGCGGTATGACAAATCTATATATATTTATGGAAAATCCGTTGGTGGGTAGTGGCCTTAAAATGTGTATGTTTCAAGAAACTATGTGTACTGGCCATTTTAATTTGGAAGGCTACCGCAGCTTTAGCAGTCCCGCTCTAGAACTGGTATTCAGAGACCAATAGGGGGCATGGCAGTGACGGTCGATTCCAATTTAAATCTGGTTTGTGAACTTTTCCACTGAAATTAGTGGATTCTGGCAGTTAAGCTTACCTCCCTTTCAACGCATGTCTCTGTGTTAATGGTCAATATTTACTGGAATCCTGCAAGGGTTTCACTGGAGTGTATCCATCAAAGCCTTTCAGATTTTGGTGGGGATTGGTTTGCCAAGGGCTATGAGAACTACATAATTCTGCGGGGCAATTTGAATTCTAATTGTGTGGAGGGGTCGGTTTTAAATGCCTCCAAGTAAAAATAAATGTTGTGTTGTGAATCAATAAGTCACCTATTACTAACCCCCAGTCACATTATTTCATGTTTTATGTGTTTTTTGTAGTTCATCCGGTGTCATAAGTATTTTCATACAGAGTTAATAGAACAAAATGATATTATTGTTTTTTCTCTCCAGCTTACATTATAGGAAGCCTTAATAGAAGTGGAGAGTGTGCGCACACATTGTGTGTGAACGGAGGGGTTACCGTTTTCCTGTTATTGATAATGAGAACTCAGAATTTGCCAATTTTGAAAAAAGTTCCCTGAAAAGCAAGCAAAAACAACTGTGATTTTTTGCGGCTTAGAATTTATGTAATGGTTACCAAAAGGACTTTTTACCCAAACCCCGGGCTTGTGCTTCTGTGCAAGGTGCTTAAGGACCAACACCTGTCTATGGCTCTGCAGTGGTCAGACTTTGAGCCTTCCACAGTATTGTGGGGAGCCAAGGAATGTTGAACCCATGCCCAACAAGACACAGATGGCAACATGCTGCTATTTAATTCCTTCCCAAGGCCACAAAACACATTCGGGGGGTTGTATGTCAGAAATCCGAATTTGCCAAGTTTGAAAAAAGCTTCCTGAAATGCGACTAAAAACCACCTTGACTTTTTTGGGTCTTCTTCATTTATGTCATGGTTACCAAAAGGATTTTTTACCAAATCCATAGGATTGTGCTTTTGTGCAAAGTGCTTACGGACAACAAAAGTGGTCAGACTTTGAACCTTCCACAGTGTCATGGTGAGCCAAGGCATGTACAAACCATGCCCAAGAAAACAGCATGCAAAGCCCTTCCACTCACTCCCCTCAATCCCGAATGGCCATAAACAATCAGGTGTTCTTCATCTTGTTGGGATGGCTCCTCAAGGGCCGGAGCCGGTGATTTCCATCTGAAGAGATGATGTTTGCCGTTAGTCATCCTTGTCAGCCACTCACCGCCGCTAAAGCTCCGGCCACTTCCCAGTGTCCATAACATACTGATGGAAGAACCTGCACTTCTTGTCCTCTGACCCTGTTTTCATGGGAAACAAATTGGATATTCCCCTCACTGCCACCACGATGCTACTCATCAGGGCTATTAGCAGTTCTCTCTGAAGTCTGAACTTTTCGCATCCCATCTTATAGTGATCCACCATTTCTGGGGTTCTGCAGGCCTCACAATTCACAGAATTGATTCTACCCATTTTAAACTTTAATCTTTTCAAACCTGGATGGCCCACTCTTAGCCGATTCAAGATAGTTTCCTCTCTGCATGCCAACTTTGCATTCTCCCCACATCTCTTACACTGAAACTTCCTTTGTACCGCGTACAAGTGCCTCCCCTTCCACCTCGTATCCCATCTGCTTTGCCATTCTACCTTAAGTCTGCCTTTCACAACAACCTGAACCTCAGCCACACTTGAGCACATCTCTATATCCACTTCGGTATCCAGTCATTTTTTCGACAGGAATTCTGCTGAAGTGCTTTACTTCGACAGAATTCGTCCGAAAAAACAATCATTGAATTATCTGGTGGGCAGGTAAGGGGTTAGAAAGGGTGGGCAGGGGCCAGCCATAGGGGGATTAGTGTAGGGAATGGAATGGGGGGATGGAGGGTGGAACCCCCCCTAACAAAAAAAAAAGAAATTTGTGAATTTTTTTCCCACAGAATTCCAGCTAAGTAAAGTACTTCGGCAGAATTGCTGTCAAAAAAAGAACATAGAACCTCCACTTTTTCCCTGGTCATGGCCTCATACACAGCCCTGTCCACCAATTTGTTACCCAATATCCCACAATGGCTGGGGATCCATACCAACTCAACCCCAATTCCTCCCACTATGAGTGAGTGGACAAAGGAGTCCTGAGATGATTTGTATATTATTTTGGGGGACCTTAATTACCAAAGATTTGTGCCTCAAACTAAAGTTTCGATTAGGGAAGCTAATATTCAAATTATCCAAAATTGTAATGAGGTAACATGTGTTGAGCATGACACTAAAGTGTTATGGAACTAGGTGACCCTAGGGGTGTATTTATAGCCATATTGAACCTTCTTCAATTATACAAAGTGAGCGATTTATTCATGGATAGACTATTTTCTAATTCCTTATCCCTCGTTTAATTTGATTAAGGATTTTAAATTGATTCCCACCGAGGCAAGGGATCATGTCATCACAAAACCTATATTACATAGACACAATACATTTGGAAGGAAGTTACAAGATTAATGGTGCCAGCAATAGGATGAGCTGGACTGAAACAAACCTACAAGATTTCAATGAGAAAATATTTTGTAAATGGGTAAACAACGTGAATGGTAAATCTATTTATTTATTTATTTTTGCATTTGTTACATCACATAAAACCCTAGGGTATCTTGGCACTAGTTAAATTAGGATATGTGGAATTGATATTAATGAATATGCACTAAATATAGAAAATGTTTTTGCGCACATGCAGGATAAACGAAAGAAAATTGTGCATAACAAAGTGAATAAGAAAATGCATGATAAGGAAATTGTAAATTTGAAACAATTATTGAAAAAGAATGGGAAAATGTTGATGTTCCCATTCAGCGGTCATGGGATGGTGATGAATGCATGGTTTTGCAAGATTTATGTCCAGAGGGGCGGTTTGTGACGCAAGAGGAGTTTAAGGCAAAGTTAGGAGATAGTCCCATCAAAATTATGCAATACTATAGCGTAAAGGTGGCTGCCCGCAGTAGGTCGCCATCGTTCCCACTGGACCAAGACCCGAATGTATGCCTGGAGGCAGTGATTTCTGGCTCGGAGGAGCCTGAGAAACTCGGAAAGAAAAACCGCAGCGTTTTCCAACACAATAACGTTGTATTTATGTTTGCGGTCGCTTCAAAAGCTGCGGTTTTATTTCTAAGTTTTCCGGGCTCCTCCAGCCCGGAAAACTTAGAAAAAAAAAACGCAGCTAGTGCTTATTTTTAAAAAAAAAATAAATAGCACTTACCGAGATTCAGCTGCAGCTTTCCTGCTGTGGTCTCCGGTCCCCGTCCTCCGCGTACAGCACTAATGAAGGGAAAGCCACCCAGCGGTAGCTTTTGTTTACTACAGCTGGCTGGCTTTTCCTTCATTAGTGCCGCAAAAGCAAAAGCCAGCACAGGAGGGCCTCCATTTCACAAAATGGATGCGCCCATGTGCTTGCTTTTGCGAATTTTGAGCTTGAATAGCTCAAAATTTTAAATAGGAAGTTTTAAAACGGAGAATGCTAGTATTTTTTTTTTATGTTGCCTATCTATTTTTTAAATAAAAATTTTTACTAGACCATCCCTTTAAGTTGAGCAAAGATAACCATGCCAATTCTCTGATGTGATATGTCATGAATGTATCGGGTCGAAGTGCTGTGCTCTGTAACGTGTCTGTCAACTACTAAATAAAGCTTTTTTAAAAACAATGTGAAAATTTACAAACAAACGATAGTAGATAGTGGATCTGGCTCTTAGAGAGTCTGTCATAATTCATTTTAAAACTAGATACAAGAACTCCATCAAAACACATAAAGCATCAGCAATGACTTCTGCATGGCAACTTATGCTCTGGGCACTTTGATCCACTGATACCTGTACATTTTGGAAGATATATAGATCATAGACCGAAGTGGACCCAGAGAAAACACTATAATGTCCTTAGGGACCTAGCTAGATCCCCCGAGATCTTTGTCTCCTATCTTGAAAAGGATGCCTTGCCTTTCACTTTGGAAGACATAGGCGCTTTGATAAATAACCGAAAACCGTTGAAGGCCACGGGCCCCAATGGGGTTCCAAATAGTGTCATCAAGAAAGACCCTCTTAAATGGACGAATGTTTTGTATGAACCTTTCGGACAGATTTATGCTATTGGAAAAATACCCAAAAGCTGGAAAAGATCAATAGTGGTCCCTATTTATAAAAAAGGCCCAAGAGAATCTTGTTGCAACTATAGACTCCTTGCAAGGGTGGAAACCAGTTCAGAAATCTTTCCCAGATTCTTCAGGGTAAGATAAATGACTGGATTAAGGAAGACTATCTTTTAAAAAATGAACAAACAGGTTTCAGAAAGGGCCTGGGAACCGAGGTAAATCTACGGACTTTATTTTTTCTCAGTCGTGCCACCCTGGAGGGAACTTAGAGATCTCTTTGCATCTGCTTTATTGATTATAAAGTTGCTTTTGACACTGTAAATCGTGAAAGACTGTGGAAGAAATTGTCGGGTTGGAGCCTGGATTCTATTACACTACATTTTTTGAAAGAACTTAATTCAGATACTACAGTTCAACTAAGAATTAACCAAGAGGGCTTGCTTAGTGAAAGTATATGTGAAAATCATGGTTTAAAAGACGGCTGCCCTCTATTCCCCACTTTATACAATTTTTATGTGGCTGGCCTTGACAATGAAATGGAACTTTCTCATACCTTCCCACCCCGTGTTGATTCTAAAAACATGGCATGGCTATCGTATGCAGATGACACCCTTATCATTGATCAAACCTCTTTGGGCCTGCAGCCCTGCTTGAATAGTGGACGCCTATATATATCTTAGCATATCCGTTTTTCAAAATATTAATGGTGCCGGCATTGGAAATGTGATCATAACCAAAAACATAAAAAAGTTAAATGCTCTAAGAAATGTGGTCAAATACAAGGGTGGTCACTCTGAAGATCCTTACCAGTCCCTTACCAGTTCTTCTTTAAAGATAGCATTGTACCCAGTATCTTATATGGGTTGGAGAGCTTCACTGATAGAGAGACTACCTGGCTTAAACTGTTGGAAGGTAGGCTCTGAATGCTAGCCCTAGGCCTCCCTAAATCCTAAATCCACTCCTGTTGAGCTGATGAATAGCGAACAGGCTTGAAATCCTTGGGTACTGTGAGGAATCTGAGGGCGTCCTCACTTCATTCCCCTATATATACTCCTCTCAGGTGGCCAGAGAAAGGCTGTTGTTTTTGGTTCCTGTCCCTGAGGGTGGAAGGATAGCCCAGGGGCAACGTGTTTTTTTTTGGAAGCAAGACAACACAGCGCTACAGAGGTTTGAATCCCAATCCTGCTCTTAGAAACCACAGTGCTGGTATTAAGCGCGTTCTAAATGAACAATTAAATAAATAAAATTAAATAAATATGTGAGGAAGGATCACCTGGGTAGAGAACACTTGGGGAGTGGGGATGAGGTACCCTTGGGTGAGATACGGTATGCCTCATTTCTCTTTCACACAGAGTCAAACATCCCCAAACCCTTTATAGGGTATTATTAATATTTACCCTATCATTCCAGAAACCACTCTACCAATATACATCAGTCTGGCCCTGAGACCAGGAAGAGAAAACCCAGAGTCATACATCCTCTCTTTATTAACACAGACATAAAGAAACACCACTCTGGTACTGGGACGAGGAAGAGGGATGCAGAGTACCATGACCGTTACTCAGTAAAAGAACATTGCCTGCACCTGGGGCCTGGAGGGCGGTATAAATGGTGAGGCTAGTGAGATCGCCTGTTGAACTCTTTCAGGAGAAGCAAGGAGTGAGATCAGGGAGACGCGTGCCTGTAGCGTCCAGGAGCTGCAGAGTCATGGCAGCAAAAGCGGGAAAGGTCTCTGGTGGCAGAACTGGTCTGCAGCCCTCCAGGAGTCAGAGGTACTCCTTCTCTGTACGGAGGTGGTGGAGATTCTGTCAACAAAGCGCGCCGAGCCAGAAGCAGCGACAGCCACAGAAAGCCTGCTGACGCGGAGAACTGTACCTGGAGACAATGTAGCTGGTGAGTAAAAGGAGTTTGAATGACCTGGGATGCTGTGGTCTGTGCAGGTTGGATCGCTCATGAGTGAGCGAGGGACAGTCCCTCAAGTCTTTGAGAAGTATAAAATCACCCATGAGCAGGGTGCAAATTCACAGCAGGAGAGTAAACTGGGAATTTGGTGGCAATTTATGCAATGTGCTAGAATTGAATTAAATGAAGCCTTATGTTTGGAATACTGAACCGGAAGAAAGCAAGTGTGATTGAATACGATTTGAATTGCAAGCAGTTGATGATATTCCTTGATACAAAGGAACTTTGAATTCTACGAACTAATGAGAACTAATGATAACAAGCATTGGCAAGTGCCATGAGAATATAAAGAACTGTGTAAACTGAAAGAATAAGCACTGGCAAAAGATTTGAGAATATCTGAAAGTATAACAAGTGAATGGTGGCAAAACAAGTCTTGAGAGAGTATCAAGAGGAAAACCCAATACCACTGTAAAGCTGAAACATTGGCAGTGTAATTGTGAAGCAGAAGCAAGTAAAGTGTGTTGGTGCGTGACCGGTAATTGGTCGACCGTATTGTCTGACAACTGCATCTTGATCGAATACACCCACCTAAAAGAAAAGCCACGTACCGCACCCATAAGCTTGTGTTTGACTGGCAAGGAGAAACTTGGGTGATTTGATATTATTGAACTGAGCTTTTGTGATATTGGTGGGCAATGCTGCCAGGAAAGCTGAGAAGCATCCTAAGGAATTATGTTTGTTTTTTAACATTGAGAGACTTGAAAGCGTGGGAAAGGGAACCCTTCTTTTTGATAAAGTGACTCATCCTGAATCTCGGGGAAAGGGAAACTCCTTTTCCAGCCACAGGCTGGAAGAAGCTTTGTACTTTTATTTGAACACTTCTAATTTTGATGCTGACATCCCTACACATTATAATCAAGTAGTTGTGAGGACAAGTATAGGTTTTGGACACAGACAGACATTTGCCTTGGACTTTCTGACAAAGGCTCGCATTAGTTTCAGTTAGGTAGGGAACACCCACCTTAATATAGGGCAAGATAGGCCTTTTTCCAACTCCTCTTTTGTTTCAATAAATGTTTGTAGGCCTAGCTTTACTCAGTTGTCTGTGACTACTTCCTGGTGCCTTTACATATAGTGATGTATTATGCTTTTAAAATTGAATGACTTTTCAATGATTGATTGGAACATTTTATAATAGTAAGGAATATTATTGTATAAATGTGTAATGTAAAAATAAGAATTGTAGTGTTGAAAGGTTTGTTTAAACCAAAACACTTAAAGAAATATAAAAAAGAAATCCCTTTCACTCGCATTTCACCAATCGCTGTCTAATATGCAACACCATATCTTTTCTATCATTGTTAGCTTACCTTATAGCTTGTAACGCACTCAGCAAGTCCACAAACACCATCAGTTTAACAATCAGGTTCTATAGTATGGAAAACTGGAAAGAAATATGGGCACATTTAACTGAGGGTGGTATTTCGGACATGGCTTCTCTGGGAGCAAAAGCCCTGGTCCGTTCCTGAGTCGTGCTTAGACCCTTTTCAGAATAGTTTGTGCCAGGAATCCTCTAAGGCTGGGGCTGGGCGCTTGTGGGAGTTAATTCAGATTTTCAACACATTCGTTCCAGAAAGTCATAATTCTATTAAAGACACAGAGGCAAAGGATTATGCTTTCTCTTTCATTTTTACTACTCGAGAAGCAATAAACAAACCAATAATATGACAGCAACAAAGATCAAACTACAACTCCCAGTTTTTTTGGTAAAGACTTTGGTAGTCCAGATATTATTGGTCTCTGAAATGACCATGTGACAAACATAACCAATCATTAACTGTCCATGTCCATACATACACTGTAAATCCCCCATTGCTTCCTCTTTGTTTGCTTGATCGATACTGCGTCCAAACTGGTAACCACAATCCTGATGGCTGTTCAACTCCATTCAACTCTGTTCCTCAACTCCCAGACGGCTTGGAATCCACCATGGTACCTATTATGACAAGATACCTATTATGACAAGACTAAAACAACAATTCCAAACATACAATTATATCAGTTTAATATAACATTGCATCAATTACCATACAATTGTAAGGGAAGGATAATCCTTTGCCTCTGTGTCTTTAATAGAATTATGACTTTCTGGAACAAATGTATTAAAAATCTGAGTTCTATGTCAAGACTGGAGGCTCGAATCATGCTTGTTGAAAGCTTACTCACCACCAGCGATGCCATACTCTCCATCATTTTAAAAGAGAATGTCTTAAAGGTAGATTCATTCTACCAATCTGCTGATCTCATGATGCCTTCCAGCCTAGCCCCTATATTAAAAGCCTTGGTGGCTATCGCTCCCCGCACAGAGTGAGCACCGTAACTAACTATGTCAATGCCTGCTTGTACCATTACCCCTCTTAACCATCTGGCTATTGTCGCCGGTGTCACAGCTTTATATAGCTTGCATAAGGCTATGAATAACTGAGATGCCCTGGGGGTTTCACTTCCCTCGTAATATCCTTGTACTCCGTCAAACATCTGATCGGGCATAGTTCGGGCTGATCGGGAAAGGCATCATATGATATAGACTTCAATCCTGTCTTAGTCCTTCTCGCAATTAAGAATGTCACCCAATTCAGCAATATACTTTTCTTGTTGATCTCCAACGCTCTAATGTCAGACATTCTCTTTCATGATAACAGACATTGAAGCATAGAGGGTTCGGCCAAAATGGCCTTCCTGGATAAGTCAGTGTTTCTGGCCGTGATAAAAAACAGTTTTAATACTGTGTCTACATCCCACAGCTGAGAATACTTTTCCCTGGGAGGCCTGGACATTCTCACCAACCTTAAAAGCCTGCATATCAAAGGGTGTTCCCATAGAGCGACCCCCTCAATCCTGGGATGGCCCGCCGATATCGCAGATCTGGCTGTATTAATGGTCCTATACGCCTTCCCTTGGGCTGCCATCTGGGCTAAGAAATTGGCTACGTGGACCACATCTGTTCCATTGGGATGAATGTCCCTCTCTATACACCAGATACTCCATTTAGCCCAAGGCAGATTCGTAAGCCCTGTGGGTTCCTGGTGCTCAGGATTAATTTGTGATAAGATAAGCTGAGCTTCATTCAATAGGCCTGGCCTAACCCAAGCTCCCCTGAAACTGCCCACACGATCAGGGTGAGGTTGTCTGTCTGCACTAGTGGATGCCTGAGACCTCTGGTATCCCGTACAATGAGCTTGTGTTTGGGAGAGCCACTGGATTGTGATATGATAGTTCCAGGAGACTGGGGAACCACGCCTAACCCCTCCAGTCCGGACTAATCAGAACTATGGATGCCTTCTGCCTCCTCACTTGGGCTAGCGTCCTCGTAATCATTGAGAAGGGGGATAGCTTGTTTCCTGACACCATGCCTGGAGGAATACGTATGTTGCTTCTGCTTCCGGATCCGGCCTCTAGCTGAAGAAGCGAGGTAGTTTTTTGTTCAATCTTGATACGAAAATATCGATTTGGCATGGTCTCCACCGAACAATCAGGCCTCGAAATACTTCCTCGTCCTGCTTCCAATCGCTGGCGTCCCTGAGTGATCTGGAGTTCCAGTCTGCCACCTCATTCTGGCGTCCTGGTAGGTACTCCGCTGTCACAGAGACCTGTCTCTGAAGGCAACGTTTCCAGAATTTGTTCACCAATTCTGCCAATAACTTGGACATTGTGCCTCCCAGCCTGTTTATATGTCTGACTGCTGACAAGTTGTCCATCTTGAGTAGAACACAACATTGAGTTCAGCGTCTCACCACAAAGAACCGAGCTAGCAGTTCCAGACAATTCATGTGTAGGGATGTCTCTTGCTCCGACGACCTGCCCCCTGTCAACAGGTCCCCGCTTCACACTCCCCAGCCCCATCTACTGGCATTAGATTCTATGATCAGGTCCAGGGATGAGCCAAATATAGCTCTCCCGTTCCAAGCATCCATGTGATGTAGCCACCATTCCAACTCCTCTCTTACCTCCTGGGAAATTGGAACGCTTGATTCGTAAAATGCGCCCCTTCTGAGGTGTTAGATGCTTACCCTCTGTAAGGCCTTGTAATGTAGAGGCCCCGGAAATATGGCTTGAATCAATGACGCTAGGAGTCCTACCAGCCTTGCAATGTCTCTCAGCGACATCTCTTTCCATGATGTTGTTCACTTTGGTAATTGGTAGGCTGAGAGATCCCTGGATTGTGTCCACCACAAAGCCCAGGAATTCCATGGTCTGTTCTGGTTGAACCTTGGATTTCTCCCAATTTATCAGAAAACCCTGTTTCTGAAGTAGTTCAACCGTCGTCTGCACTTGTATCTGGAGCATCTTCCTGTCCTGGCAATTATGCATATATCGGCCAGATAGATTATGAGGCGGATGCCCTGCCCCCTCAGATGCATCACCACCCGTTTAATTACCATTGTAAAACACCAGGTTGCGGATGCCAGTCCGAAAGTTAGGCAACGGAACTCTCATGTTGTCTCTCTCCAGACAAACCTCTGAAACCTCTGGTCCTCTGCCACCATGACCACCGTCAGCTATGCGTCCTTCAGGGCTATTCTGGCAAGCCAGTCGCCCTGTAATAAAATATCCCTTAGAAGGTGAATCCCATCCATTTTCAAATGTCTGTTTTTCACAAATGTGTTCAACCCCGTCAGATTTTAGATCAGTCTTACTTTGTTTTTTTGTTTATTTAAATATATTTATTTGATTTTAAAACCCAATATATATCCCCAATATATCGAAATATGGATTTCAATTACATTCCTTAACTACAGAGTTTTAAACATATTCATACTCCATATTACTTTAATATCAGCATAACCACTGGAGTCATCTTATAATCTTATACAATTAACAAATAACCCCATGGTGTTAGTTTCATATTAAATCTATTGTAGAAAATGAGTACGATAGATTGACACATACAAACAACACAACATAGCACAACAAAGAAAAAAACAGACCAAAAAAAATATTCACTCATATAAAATATTGAAAGGACTCCATAGTGAAAGGTAGATCTCTTCACGACCCTTATTCACTAATAACACTTTCTCATATTTAGATTTTTGCATTTCTACCAACCAGTCTTCCATAACAGACTTTTTCCTACACTTCCAGACTAAGCATTAACTTAACAGCAACCACCAAAGCCTTGTTAATCCATGCATCATATTCCCTTGCAATTAGACATCTTCCTCTACTCAACAGTAAAATCACATTCGCAGCTGACCTAGGAATAGTTATGTTTAAAACAATATCTATTCTGTCTAAAACCTCCTTCCAGAAAGTTTGCACCCGTGGGCAGCTCCTGAGTAAATGTAATAAAGTCCCCCTATCCCTTCCACAACTCCAGCACACATCATCATTCAATAGCTTAAGCTTATGCATTTTTTCTGGAGTCCAGTACATTCTCCCAATAACTTTTTGTCTTATGAACCGCAAACTCATGTCCATTTTTGCTTTCGATCTTACTCTAAGCAGGTCCACCCACTGCTCTGATATTATTAAATTCATGTAATTCGACCAAACCTCTTTGAATTTTAACCATGAACCTACATAATCCAACCCCATAGCCATGAAATGCATATAAGTAGACACACCATGTTCCTGTCCATCAAACAGCTTACAAATATCTGGTCTGTGCTCCATCTCTCTATCAAGCATACTCATTCTCTGACTTATAAGGGAACTCAACTATATATAGTGATTCGACTCTCTCCTATTTATGATAAATGTACTTTGTAATTCCTCAAAACCCAGTATCCTATTACCCTCCAAAATATCCCTTACTCTTAGAATACCACTCTTAATCCAGCTGTGCCAGTGCAAACTTCTGTTTTGCAGTTGCAGTGCTTGATTATGCCAGATAGATGCATCATGACTGATCCCAAAATGTCAACTATTTTCTATAAACCATGCTATCACAGCATTCCTAGTTGCTACTATTGGCTGAAGTCTCATGTTTTTCCCTGACATCTTCACCATTGTATAAAGAGTATCCAAAGCGTAAGGTTTACAAATATCTCTTTCAACCTTCAACCAAATCAGATCTTTTTCATTCTCATTACTGAAAAAGTGTGAACCTTTCTTTATAAGGAAACCTCTATAATACTTTAAAAGATCTGTATATCCAAACCCCCCTTTTTGTACTTCACGTAATAAAATGTATTTTGGAATAAAAGGTTTTTTACTGAACCCCCATAGAAAATTTTGAAAAACCTTTTCAATTATATTTTTTTGTAATTAATAAAGGAAGTGATTGTATAATATAAAACACTTTTGGTAAAATACAACTTTTATAGCATTTATCTTAGCCCACAAATTCAAGGTTAACCGTTCCCATTTCTTTATATTGATTGAAATTTTCTCTATTATCTTATAAACATTTAATTGAACAATCTGTTTTAAATTTTGAATAATATGAATCCCTAGATATTTCACTCCATTTGGGGACCATTTACAGTTCCAGGATTCCAGCACACTTTTATAGCATACAGTGGAAAGGGGGAATATTTCTGTCTTATTCCAGTTCATCTTATGCCCTGACAATTTCCCTACTTCTTCAAACATTGCTTTCAGAAACAGGCCACATATTGAAGGATTTGAAAGAACTATTGTCATATCATCTGCATAAGCTAATATTTTTAGTTCAGTACCTCATATTTTAATCCCCTTTATTTCATTGCCTTGTCTAATGTACGCTGCCAATGGTTCCAGTGCTAGATTCAATAAAAATTGTGACAATGGGCAGCCTTACCTGGTGCCTTTTGATAATAAAAATGGTCTTGATACTAACCCATTAATTTGTACCCTTGCCAATATGTTCCTATGTATACAATTAACCACCTGTATAAAAGTAGGGCCAAATCCAATTTTTCTCAATGTGTATTCTAAAAATGTCCAGTTGACATGATAAAAGGCTTTTTCTGCATTAAAAAAACTGGTAATGAATCTGAAACCTTATTATTATGTGAGCCTATAACATTCAAAACTGTTCTGATATTATCGTAGCCAAATCTCCCTGGCCTAAAGCCTACTTGAGACTCATCAATGAAGCCCCCCATGTATTTATATAATCTATTTGACCATATTTTAGTGCATATTGTTAAATCTACATTCAATAATTATATTGGTCTATAATTCTCACATCTCCGATGATCTTTATCCGATTTTGGAATTACAATTATTAAGGACTCCTTCATTGAATCACACAAAGTCCCTGACAGTAAAACATTATTAAACACCTTGCATACTATTGTTGATAATTGGGTTACAAAAAGTTTATAAAATTCTGGAATTAACCCACCATTAATTAACTCACCCTGGTGATTTCCCACCATTGAGTTGCTTTATTGCTTCAAGTACCTAACTTACCTCAATATCTGCCTCTATCTTTATATTCCCTTCTGAAGATAAAGTTGGGAGTTTAACTTTATTAAAGAATTCATTCCGATCTCCATTGCTTGGAAAAGTATCTTCCTTGTACAACCGTGAATAAATATTCCCTGAACTAGTCACACATCTCTGTGTTTTTAACAAATGTTTTCCCTTCTTCAGTTAATATGGACATAATACATGTTTCATCTGTCATCCCCTTTAATTTATTAGCCAATATATTGGTCTTACTTTGTGATTCCCTCTCACTAGGAACATGTTGCTTATGAACCCCACTAGGGAGTCCCTCACTTGCCTTATAGCCTCTTTGCGCTCTAGCCCCTTCAGTTCTTCCTCTAACAACTGCTGTAAGTCCTCTAAATTTAGACATATGCCCTTTAGTGGGTTCGCTTGCCATGGTGTCATGTGAAAATCTATGTGGAAACCCTGAACTGTCTTCAGGACCCAAGTATCTTTGGATATGTCGCGCCAGCAATCTATATGTTCTGCTAATCTCCCCCCTACAGCCGGGGTAATTATGCTTAAGGTGCGCTGGAGCTCGCTTGCCCTCACCTGCTGAATTCTATTGGCGATCTCCTTGTCGCCAGCCTCTACCCCTTCTTCTAACCCCAGAGGGGAAAAAGGGGTTCTGTCTCCGATCTTCCTGTTCTCTCCAGTGTGCTCTATTGTTGTAGGGCCTGTTGTATGGGAAATGGCTCTAAGAGCGACCCCTTCCTCTGCCGGCCTTCCCAAATATTTGTCTCCCGAACACTCTCTTGAGAAAACTCATTTTGGGGTCTATTTTGACTATTAGGGATAAGTACCATCAGGTCCACCGGCTCATTCTTTTCCCTGGCCTCTAAGCCCATTTGTAAGATCTTAGTGAGTGGGCCTACTATATCCAACATCTTGCCCTGGCAGGAGCGCCAGGACCTATTCAGGCCTCTCCTCATGTCCTTCACATATTTCCTTATAAATGTGACACTATTTGTGTCTATTTAGGGAGTATCTGTGGCTCCTTTGGGTAGGTGTGGTCACGGGCATTCCGCCCTCAATTTGCTTCTGACTTATTTTGCCAGAAGTCCCCTTAGGTGTTTTTTAAGATAGGCTGTTATCTTTTTTGGTGGGTCCCATTCGGAAGACCGGGTGTGTATCAATGCTTCAGGGTCAAAGTCATCACCCCCTGCCCCCGTCCTCTTCATTATCAACTTTCTTTTTCTTTGGAAATTTCCGTCCTTCCTCATCTGAGGATGATATTGAGACTACCTCTTCCTCAGAATACTCAACCTCCCAACCATCATCCTCCTCCTCAGAGCTATCAGATGATCCATCTTGCCACCTGCTAGACTTTGAACACGAAAAGAAGGGTAACAGGTGCACACCTATTTATCTAAAGAAGAAACTAGAGATCATAATATTTAGTGAGGTGCAGAGGAGATTATCACAACACTGGCACTGTGTTGTGGTGAACACAGTGCAAAAGAAAGGAAAGTGTCCACTGTCTGTGGAACACTCACGTCCCCTGCACACTTGAGGGATTGTACTGAGACAAACAATTGGTCAATAATGTTCTTCAAAAACTAATGGTAAGCATGTAAATTGAATCGCACTTAGTGAGTACGTTTATAAATAATGGGTAAATGTAATTAGTTGTAGGATTATATAGAAACCTCTTTAAAGCTCAATTTGCTTTAACATAATGAGGTTTAAGATTTGGCAATTAATTTATTGATGCAATTCAAAAATAGAGGAGCAAAACAAAACATTACAACTAGAAATACAGAGTTACAATATTCATTCGATATTGATATCATGTATCAAGAGGTAATGGTTATTAAAAACTCAACGCGTTTCGGAAAACAATTTCCTTCTTCGGGAGTGCTTATTCGTAGCACTGTTCAACACATATGGCCTCATTACGACCCAGGCGGTAAGTTACCGCCTGGGCCGTGACTTTACCACCATGGCGTAAACTATGTTTACGCCATGGTGGTTGGCGGACTTACCGCCCCATTCCGACCTTGGCGGGGCAGTAAGTCCCCAATCCCCATTTACCCTTCCCCATTCCCATTTTTGCCCCATAGGGCATAATGGGAGTGGGGAAGGCGTTAATTACGCCACCGTAAATTACGGTGGCGTAATTAACTCCATGGTCCCTTAGCGCCATGGATTTTAACACCTGCTAAAAGCAGGTGTTAAGTCCGCCATGGCGCTAAGGGACCTCGTACTCAGGCGGTAAGGGTCGGCGCTGTTTACGCCGCCGTAAAACCCTTACCGCCTGAGTCGTAATGAGGCCCATATACTTTAATCCAGTATTCTGGTATCTGCAGATTATAAAACAAATGGTTGTATCTTAATATACATTTCTGTGGTTGTTATTTGTACCAATTTGTTAATTTAACTTACAAAGCTAAGGTTGTCCTTACCTGGCATAGGTGCCCCACTGTGATTCTGTATAGAGGTCACTGGTTCAAATTTTAAAGAAATGCAATGCCTGCGAATGTACCAATGGTTCATCAGTAATTAAATTATAGGTTTGCCAAGGTTAAGGATTGTCTACAATAACAGTGGAGGAAGAAAAGGATCCTACCTCTGATGCCAAGCCAACTCGTAATTAATTCCAGTGTCACTTGTGGTTAATTATACTTCTAGGGGGTCAGTCCGATTCACACTTCTTTTTTTTTTTTGTTCATAACACGAAACTGTAATAAAATGAAGTATGGCTAAGAATCTGTAGTATTAACCCGAATCTAGCGAAGAAGTATGGATATATCAACAAGATAAAATCAAAGCTTACCTCCCAGTGGGGAGTATATAGCATGTGTGTAGTTAGTCCTCAGGTCTTAAGCGCATAATCCAGAAAGGGTAAGAACCCAAAGGTGTCCCGAGGCAGCGTGCCAAAAGAGGATGGGTTCAATCTCAGTGGATGTAGAATTTCTGCATGGAACAAATAGTAAATGGCTCGCGTTTAGTTAAGAGCACAGAAAGGTGCATCAAACAAGTGTAACAGGTAAGTATATTCACTAGATTTACAATCACTGTCACCAAAAGTAGTCAGTAGTGGCATAGTAGCATAGTAGCATGCAGTCAGTAGTGGCATAGTAGCATGCCCATGCCCAAACACGCTGAGTTTTTAATAACCATTACCTCTTGATACATGATATCAATATGGAATGAATATTGTAACTCTGTATTTCTAGTTGTAATGTTTTGTTTTGCTCCTCTATTTTTGAATTGCATCAATAAATTAATTGCCAAATCTTAAACCTCATTATGTTAAAGTGAATTGAGTTTTAAAGAGGTTTCTATATAATCCTATAACTAATTACATTTACCCATTATTTATAAACGTACTCACTAAGTGTGATTCAACTTATATGCTTACCATTAGTTTTTGAAGAACATTATTGACCAATTGTTTGTCTCAGTACAATCCCTCGAGTGTGCAGGGGACGTGAGTGTTCCACAGACCGTGGACACTTTCCTTTCTTTTGTACCTGCTAGACTTTGCCCTGGCTCTCACCTTCCTTCTCTTACCACCCTTCTTTGTTAGTGGAGTGCCCGGGGGGTAGGGGCCTCATCTGCCCTACATGCTGTTTTTCTGCCCCGTTTCACTCTCTCCTGTGCTTTAATCCCTTTTAGCTCCTCTAGCCCATAAGAAAACTTGCCCAATCCTCCATCAGAGCAATTTGCTTAGGTCCCTGCGCGAGCGAGGCTCGCAGGGCATTCTGTAGCACTTGGGTCATGCCTGTGTGACTTCTCTTTTGGCTAATACTAGCCTTTCCCTCATCACTGGAGGAGCTCATCATTAGCACAAAACTCCCGGGGATTATGTCTTGTATCAAAGAAGGTGCTTGGGTCTGTCACCCTTCAAGATTGTATATATATATATATATATTTATGTATATGACCTTGTTCCAGGTCAGCCAGGCTTTGTATAGATATCAGGTTTTACCTGGGACTGTGCACGTCACAATAAGAGCTGCAGTGGCTCTTGTTGCCTGCTGGGGTGCTGTTCTCACTACTCGCGATCTAACAATCATGTTGCTGTGACCGTGTCAATGTTCCTGACAACACGTGCGTTATCCAACAATCAGTTGTTTGAAGATCAAAAAGGGAGTTTTTTGCTTCGAACTCCACTAATATATGCTTGAGGGCTCACCCGACATGGATAACGATGAAGAGTGAACCGCCGGAACTACGTGGTCCTGTCACGCTTCACTCTTCCGTGAGCGTGCTGCCTTCTGTGGTTACGCAACATCGTTGTGGTCGCCCCAGAGCCCCAATCCCATCGCGACTGCAACGAAACTGGACAAATCTCCCCGTGGATATGCTCCGACAATAACCCTATGCTGCGTGCACTTTAATAATCAATAACAGTAATCACAGTTTCCACATGTGTAAATCATCCAAATTCAATGATATGAAAACATTTAAATGTACTTAACTCGCTGCCGAGCAGCAAAGAAAGAGGAAGTGATGGAGGATTTACAGTGTGTTTATGGACAGTTAATGGTTGGTTATGTTTGTCACGTGGTCATTTCAGAGACCAATAATATCTGGACTGCCAAAGATTTTACCAAAACTGGGAGTTGTAGTTTGATCTTTGTTACTGTCATATTATTGGTTTGTTTATTGCTGCTCGCGTAGTATAATAAAAGAGAAAGCATAATCGAAGCCTGCGGTCTTGACACAGAATTTACATAATCCAGCCATTAACTAGCCTTACCACACTGGGCTGCAGTGACTGTGCCTTGTTAAAAGAGGGCATTGCGCGAATGTTAAATGAGAACAGGGGTGTAGGCTCTTTTATTTGTGCATGTTTAGGGGGTGCTGCCTGCTGTCTTACAGCTGCTTCAGAGGGGCTTCAATGTTAGACATTTAAAGTAAAACATTATACTAATGAAACCTCAACATAATATAACATGACTCAACCAGCTCGCGTAAAAGGTAACCAACATCATATTGACCTTCCCAAACGCCCCTCCTGCCCCAAATGAGTGAATAGGTACATACAAATGAATGTAAAAAAACAGTAGTACTCAGGTAGATTATAGTTAACTTACAATTAACTCTGAGAAAATGAACGCATTGATCCCAACAGAAAAGACATTGCACAGCATGGTTCTACAGCTTATAAAAATAAAATAGCATAGCATAATGTAACACAGTGTAGCATACCAAACCTGAGTATAGGACTTCAGAACAATGCAGGGCATAGATAACCTAGCTTAGTGCAGGCACTTAGCAAAACATGCCAACGCTAGGCGTCCCAAACAAATAATGATGCAATCCAGCAGAGACAGCACTGCAAAGGTAGTGTTTCTCCAGAAACAAACATACATACAAACACACGCCCAGGAGACTGGCCAAGGCCACATTTGGGTCTTTCTCCTCTGCCTGCACTGGCTTTGCCATGGAAATAGAAAGAGGATATCCCTTGAGTTTTCATTGGTTGCCATGGCAGCAGCATTTATTTCTCAGAAAGAATGATGCTCACGTGTCAACCAGGTGGCATTTGAAGCCTGAACACATTTCCCTTTGTGTAATGCTAGCAATCGGACAGTTTGGCCAGACTGCTCATATATAAACTTATGTACACCCCAAGTATACATTAACAGGCAATGAAAAGTCTGAACTGGGGAGTTATGTGCTTTATATGGCACAGAACGGAGCAGTTATGTGCTATATAAACAGAAGGCTGCAGGATGAATGCTGTATACAGAGAGAGAACTACAAGGTGTATTAAAATATTGTTATAATGTACATTTTCTTTTTTTTTAACTCTATTGCACATTTAGTCAACAAAACCTTAAGCACATTAGAGAAAAGAAAATAGTAATTAATAAGTTGTGATTAAAAATACAAAGCATTTATTAAAAAATACATATCAAAAGTTATACATTTCATATTGACACAAGGCAATGAGGTGTACAAAATCCATTTTTTTAAACATTTAAAACACTCAATTAAAAATTAGTATGTTCTTTAAAAGGGACAGTTTGAATAATAACCTGGCTCAAGTTAACTTAATGTCAATCATCAGCTATGATATGTAGGTTCAAAAACAGATTCCATAGGTAGCAAGCCCCTGCAGTGATCACCATCGACTCACCACTATAAATTGTGTTCCAAAATGTATCTGTTTCAATATGCTCAATACAATTCACAAAGTTCCCATATGCCTTAAGTTAATTGGCCCGCATCCCACTGCAACATGTTAATAATACATGCCTGCCTGTTTCAATATCCTGCTAGCATTTTCTGCATTTTCTATCTATGAGATGAGTATTCTGCCAGGAACCATGATATCCAGCATTGGGAAGTATATTAAAGCGTAGGTGAATGATAAAAAAAATGTAAGGCCGGGCTTGAGGTTTTGCTGAGGTAAGAGCGAGGCGAGTTTAGCGGAAAACTTTGAGTAGCAAAGGTCCTGTATCATTTCTTTAGTGCAAGCTTGTCCAGGTTATTGCTCCTGCCCTAGAACCTATCCTTGAGTTTTAGTACATTAGGATTGTATGTTATTGTTCATAATACTGAAACAAATTTGAAAACGTATGTATTTTCTGTTGTGTTAACCAAAATAGCAATATAGTCGGAATGAATATCATTGGAACGATGTAGATGATCCCGATAAGTGCATGGCTCCCCTGTTCTGATCCTAGTGAGTTGCGGGCATGGGCCTTGGTGAAGGGTGGATCCACAGGTGGGGATGGGCCTTGGAGCAGAGGTGGGTGGAAATCGACTTCAGGGTATGGGTGGGCTTTAAAGAAGAGATGCGCCCTAGCGCAGACATGGGACTTAAAACAGCAATGACCCTCTGACCAAGTAGAGGCTTTGGGCGAGAATGGCCTCAGACAGGGACTGCCTTCAGGATCGATTGGTCCTGAGTGGGCATGGGTTTTGCCAGGCGATGGGCTTTGGCTGAGGAGCAGACCTGGTCTTTGGGTGTGGTACTCGTACAAGGTTTAGTAGGGTTGGCTTTGGCTGGTGAGGAGTGAAGCAGTGAATTGCATGTACAATGCGATGAAGTCACATCTATCCTATTATAACATTACTATCCAATTATAAACGAAACTGGATATTTGAGATATCATAACCAATTGATTATAAGAGTATTCTGAACTGTAAATGATGTGTTGGCCATGATGGAGTGGACATGGATAGCAATGTTTAGGTTAATCCTTGATCCTCCAAAGGGCTCGTTATATGAGGATGTGGCATCACTGTTGAAAAATAAAATGATATGTCTAGCAGGGTACAGGGTTCACTTGGTATTATAGCTGTATATCCCACGTTAAATCAGAGCCCTCCTTAATCGGCCTCACTTCACTCTTGGTGTTAAATCAGGTTTCTAGGCTTTAACAACACATACAGCCTGAAGCTGCAGGATATAAAGCTCCATAACAAGTAGGGCGTGACGTCAAGACTTGTTTGTAATTCTGTGGGCTTTTATTGGAAAATGACATTCTCCCAAGTAATGTACTGCAAAATGGTTTTATGATTTAGTGACTTTTCACGACCTTATTGTGCATAGGTGGGTTTCTTAAGTGTTATTTTTAAGATTTATTGCTAAACTATAAACATTAAAGACGTATAGGCTCTAGCTGCATTAAAAGATTTAGTGAAAAACCAGGCGCTCGTTTGGGAACTGTATCGTTAGCTGTGCAGAAATGTTCCGAATTTCCCTGTTTACAAATGGTCCTGTGTGATGAGTACAGGCATGTTTCCTTTACCGCCATGCGGGCACCCGTGCCTTCGTTGTCCTTGTATAGATGTATTTTGGTGGGCAGTGCAAAGAAAGGTTCTCTGTTCTTGTGTGTGTGTGTGTGTGTGTGTGTGTGTGTGTGTGTGTGTGATGATCTCTCCCTCACCTGGCCACGTGCCAGGGTATTGATTTAGCGCGTGCGTTTTCCTTGTGTAGGATCCTTTCCTTGCCCGGGGGAACAGCCATTGATTTTCCTCAGCTTGGCAGGTGGAGATCTGGAGCGTGCCAACGGTGGTTCTGAAGGAAGGCCTTTTAAAGCAGCGGGCTTCTTGTACATGATTGGACACGGCTGTTGCAGCAGGGCAGCATGCCAGCCTCCTCTTCCCCATGGCTCTCTAATTTCAGTCCCGGAACACACAGTAGGCTTAGTTTTTTTAAAATTATCTGTACATTTACAGTATGTCAGCGGTAATAAAAGTGTAACTATAAAGCAATGGAGCTGCGACCCCAGCTTGTGGTGGACGGAAGCCTACAGCAACATGTGTTAAGGGGTTGCAGGCAGGGTTGGCCAATGGCAAAGTGGTTGGCAGGCTAAAAAGGAGTTTCTCCTGCATTGCTTTTCATTTTGTTCTCATCAGTCGGTTTACACGTGACTACTAAAGAGAGTTGGGAAGTGTTCCTTCTGCAAATTCTATTTCAATTTATAAAAGTTGAGGTTTTATGAAAACTAGTTGTACAGTAACGTTCCCAAAAGCACGCACTCAGTAGTGACAGCTGTAACGTTTTAATGTAACACAATGATTTCATAAAATCTTCTCTTCCTCTAAGCAGTTTTTGGGAGATGTTGTTAGAGATGCTGATAATGGCCGCCAAATTCGTAGTCCAGGGGGTGTTTATGTGAACAATGCACGTACACACCTTGCATTGCCACAAGGATGCATTTAGATCAAAGAAGTAGTACACGTCTTGTTTCATCCATCAAGAGGCTGACAGACCTGCTGGGGAGAACAATATATTCCCATAATGTGAGGAGTATGTTTTTCTAGACACGTACATCAATTCCCAAAACTGTTCCTCCTAAGCAGAGCTAAAACAACGTTTTACTTCCGGTTCAGTAGGAGCCGAACCAAGTGGACTTATTAGCGGCAAGTAAAATTAAGGGGTATGATATAAGTGCAAAAGGTACAGTTCCAGTACAGTGAAAACGGTTGTAATACGTATTGTAATTCTAAATATTAAAAAATAAGAGTAGTGGAATGCCATTCTTATTAGTTCTCGCGGACTTCAACCTCTGGTGTTTGTACTTCAACAGTGATCTATCTAGGTTATCCTCTTCAGACAGCTCTGAGGTGCAATAGGCCTGCACATTTCAGTGAACCCCACCAAAATTAGATTTCGGTTTCCTTCCTAGCAAAAATGAATAGCCGCGATTATAGAATGGCATTTTGACTTTTCGCGTTAACGTCAATATTTTACAGCCTGGTTCACAAATTTAGGCTGCTTCTAGCGAAATGTTATCTTTGAGCCATTCCCTGCTTCTTTGCAAGACAATATTGGCACCCTCATTAGAACTTTGCCCCTTTTCCCCCCTGCTAATCCGCTTTCTCTCTCGACAATCCTGCACCTGGCCAACCTCTTCCCTTTGGGCCCAGGTACCTGCTCACCCTGCCACCCTCCTGCACTGCCTCCTAGCCACCCCTTACACTGGGGCCTGTATCTGTACCCATACAGGCCCCCCCACTCTGCAATTATCAGATACTCCCTATCTTACTAACCCTGCACTTGGCCACTCATAGGCTGCACTACCACTGTTTTGGATCAACTTATTTATTTAATTACTTATTATTTAGCTTGTCCTCTTTTATGCTCTGCACTTTCCAATTTCTCCCCCCTTCCATGCACTTTCCCCCTTTTCCCTTCCCTATGCACTTGCACGTTCTCAATGTCACCGGGCCTAGTAAGATTGTTGTCGTGTTTTTTTTTTAATTGTTTTTAGTTAAATTAATTAACTTTTACAATCTTATTTTTTACATAGACAAATAATTAGCAAAAAATCATTTTTCTCATTACATGTTAAAACACAATTATAAAATTTCGAAGTTTTCAAAATTAATACAACATTAATACAAAATTAAGTACATAATTAACTGTGTTTACATTTCCTGTGAGCCTAATGTCATTCGTTCACATATGCATTATACATTCAGAGCATTCAAGAAATTAGCAGTTGCAATTCTGATTCTCACTAGACGAGCCGAGAAGATTATCTTCCATCGTAACTCTTGATTTACATCTGCAAGAAAACAATACAGGTTTGCAATGTGTGTTTTCCTTAATGAAACCAACTGAGAGCATTCAATGATAAGATGTTTCATAGTTTCCTTCTTTTCTATCAACTGGCAAAATCAACAGATATGTTCTGATTTCTTAATTATGCATCTGTCGGCTAGAACCTCCCTTGTTGGCCATAAATTGAATCTTAAACGCATAATTGCCGATCGAACGGCCAGAGATGGACTTCTCACTAGATAAGGTGTCATTATTCAGAACTTTTTGTCAATCATGCAGTTGCCATCAAAGCGTTTATAAGTCAGGCATAGCTCTCTGGTTTGGATCCAGTTAGTGGTAAAAATCTGCAATTTGGCTTTCACCGGGTTTCTCACAAGAAGATCAATTGTTACATTTGCAGTTGCTAGTGTGTGATAAATGCTTTGCAACCATCTCTTAGCAAATACATGACTAGATGAGAACAGGTAAGATGACAGTGTCTTCAAAACAGTTGTAGTGTCATTACACATAAGGCATTTCCTAAATAAAGCGCATAGGCGCCAGTGATATAGAGCAGCCAATGAGATCAGACCTAGTTCATAACGGATCCACACTATTGGAACCCCTTGGGGTAAGTGTAGAATCCGTATCCAGAATAAGGCTTCCAATTTATCAAAGGTGTAGTCATCAATTAGCTCTAACGCTTCCATTCCATATAGAAGCACAGGGGTGCATTTTTGGGTGTAGTAGGTCCAAGCTGGCATAATTGAAAAACTGCCGTATTTCCTCATTATAATTTTAGTATGAGATATTGATGTTTGTAATTTTTGTTGCAATCTTTCTAGATGGCTTTGATTGCGTTGACTCATATCAATAGTAATGCCCAGATAAACATATTGACTTACAACATCAATTTTGATGTTTTGTATGGTCCAAGTCATTGTGTTGCGAGCTGTCTTTTTCGGTACATACATGACAATTTTAGTTTTCCCCAGATTTATGCTTAAATGATTGACCTGTATGTACTGTGTCAAAAGAGTCAGTAGGGTTTGTAGGCCTACCAGACTTTTAGAACAAAGAATTAGATCATCTGCATACAATAATGCTGCTATGGACCTACTATCCAATTTCGGTACATCTGTTGTTTTTTTTGCAAATGCCTCTTTGATGTCATGAATAAAGAAGCTAAACAACGCAGAAGCCATTATGCACCCCTGTTTCAAACCCCTAGCAGTTTTAATTGCTGGGGAAAGTAGCCCTTCTGCATTGAGTCTAATCTGTATGGAGGTGTTTGAATGAAGTGCATAGATGATGTCTTTAAGTGTATGTGGACAGTTTGCTGTTGAAAATTTGGCCACTAATATTGGTCGTGAGAATGAATCAAAGGCTGTGTTAAAGTCGACAAAGGCCAAGTAAATTGGCTGTTTGGTTGCTCGTGCTTGGCTCTTGATGGCACTTATGCATGTTAAATTAATGGTGGTGCCCATGCCCGGTACAAATCCAGTTTGATTTTGATCACGTCTTTGATGGAATTTAGACCAGGAATTAAATTCTTGCAGCACAAGTCCGGCAAAAATCTTGCCAGGTGCATCAAGCAATGCAATGGGTCTGTAATTACTGGGCTTAGATCTATCACCCTTTTTAAAGATGGGTACTACAATGGAGGTTTGCCAGGAGGCTGGTATGCTTCTATTGTGTATAATGGCTCAGAAGATTTTGTCAAGTATGATCGACCGGCAGTTGGATTTGCTTTAAACATTGCATTGCTTAGACCATCAGGTCCTGCTGCTCTGGATCTACTTGATTGTTTTATCAGATCTTCTATTTCTATTGGTGAGAACTCTAGATTCCATGTGATTGCTTCAGGAAAATGATAATTCAAATCTGAATTGCTTGTGCCACTATAAAGTTCAGAGACATGGTGTATACATTGCCATTCCATAACACCATTAATCTGGCTGTGGTTTTGTTTGTCATGTTGTACATTATTAAGTAATGACCATATTTCTGCGGTGCTTTTGTTCTCTAAGGTCTGTAGCATACGTTCGCTGTCGGCCTGGAACAGGAGGGCAGCTCTTCCACGAGTCCAATTTCTGAATTTGGTTTTAGCTCTTCTCATTGCTTGAGCTTGATGTTCAAGTGGAAGTGACTGGATTGCTCTTTTTTCTCTTCTCAGTTCAACTTTCCGATCTTTCACTTTTTGATTGAATTGATGTTTGTGGGAAAAAGCATGCTGATCATTTTTACTAAACACCATCCTGTATCTGTTCATGGCTCTTGCATAAGAGATGTTACTCTTTCCTTGCATATCCAAATCATTTTCCAGCATGTGTAGATTCTTGTCGGTCCACCTAAATCTTGTCTTTGCATTATTAACCGTAATGCTTTGCGTCATTCTTTTGTCAGGATTAGCAGATTGCTGCAAAGACCAAGGCCAGGTTAGTGAGAGCAGATGGTGGTCACTATTTGTTTGTTCCACAATTTTGAACTGGGTAGCTAGATTGAATAAGTTCTCATCTACATAGATATAATCAATGATGTTACTCGTGTCTCTGCAATGCCAAGTGTGCCGCGGGGGCAGATCCCCTGGGAGAGAACCATTGGTCATTCTGAAGTTCCTGTCAGCCATAAACAGGATCCACCTTTTTACTTGCTCGGGTCGACTATTGTTCCGGTTGGAGATGCGGTTGAGGTTGATGTCCCCTAATAAGATAGTGGCCGAGATGTCTGTCGAGGCCATTATTAGGTCCAAAAGTGTGGTTAAGGCACCATAGAATGCATCATCTGTTATGCCCGCTGGGTTCCTATACATGTTGATTAGTGCAAAGGTCGAGTGTTGTAATTTGATCCTTACCAGCTGTAGAAAATCATTTGGTGCGCCTCATGGCATAATGGTTGGCCCACTGCTTTGTTTGACTGCTACCAGTAATCCCGAGGTAGGTCTGCCCTTTAATGCTTTGAAAAGCAGGTAGCAAGGTAACCTCATGGTTATTCCAGAGAGGAGTGTTCCTCAGCCAAGTTTCTTGTAAGGCTACAATGTCATAATCTTCCAGGCAATTTCCTTTCTCAATCTGTAAGTGGTATGTCCACGAGTGTTCCATGAAGCAAGGCTGATGTTCTGAGTGCAGATGGTTGATTGTTATGCTCTATGAGTCATCGCAATTTCTGGCACAGATTTTTGATAAATTTGAGGTACATATTTATCTTGGCTCGGTTGTTGTTCTATTTGTCTTTTGGCATGCGGATCTTGTGCGATAATGAATCCCAGCTTGAATATCTCCATTTTATCGATTTCCACAGTGCATTCAGCACAACTCTCGATGGTAACCATAGTTGTACAATTGAAAGATCCTCGTCACTCAAGAATTCTATTTGATCTATATCTGTAATTGATATATCTTCTAAATCGGGTGTATCTCCAAATATATTCAATACACTTGTTCTACACAAATCGAATGTTGAGTATGGGGCTGCACGACATTTAATGGTCAATGAATATCTTTTTTCGATCACCATGCTTGCTGGTTCTTTGTTATTCGCTTTGGTTGAGTTACTCATTATCTTGGCTCAAAGGTGCTGGTTCTTGTTACTCGTGGCCTGTACACTACCCTCCTTTGGAAGTATAGAATAGGACCAATCGTCATGACCATGTTGAATTTTTGTCAAGACGCATGATTAGTCACGGGTGCCTTTAGATTGTTCTGATTGGAGTCTTCACGGCCATTCCTAGTCTCACTCTTCCGAAAATAGGCGTCCAAACATTACTTTATTGACATTTCAATGCGAGTCTGTTCTTGCAGTAGATCTCTCGAGACTTGTGTTAGGAGATGTCAAGTCGCTCCTTCAATCGGAGCAGGAATGAATCCAATCTGTCTCATCTCAGGAGCAGAGGAATCAGGCTGAGGACACTGCTTATTCTCTGCATTGGATTCTAGGTCTACGATCTCGACGACTGGTTGCTGTTTCCCAACAATTTGCACTTTTGGTAAATTAGCGCCTGTACTAGCATTATATTGTGAATGCATTATGGCGGCCTCACTACTTTGTTGGGCATTCATATATGCGTCAATTGCTTCCCGATGAGATTCTCTTCGTTGTCGAAATTGGGCATCATTCTGCCTTTTGTTGGGCATTCATATGTGCATCAGTTGCTTCCCAGTGAGATTCTCTTCGTTGACCAAATTGGGCTTCATTGTGCCTCAATGAGGATTCTCTTAGCCTTTTTTCCACGTGGTCAGCTGTATGTTGCTCTTTACAAATTCCACTGTATTTGGAATTGTTTGTCGCATTTGTGTCACAAACAGAGGCTGCTTCTTATTCAGACATGCAGCAGGGAAGAGTATCTCTATACGGCTCAGGTGGCAGCAGGTTTGAGGTGTTATTATCCTTTCCTTTCAAACTGTTTAGGTACACGTCGACTTCTTTTCTGATATCTTGTCTGCGTCGGTCGAGATACATGTCATCATTAAGACCATTAATTTGCTTGTTTCCCACTGTGGAAATCTCAGCAATCGTATGTTCTTTCGGAGCTTGTAATCCGTTGCTTTTAGCTTTCAATGGGAGTCCATTGCTCTCCTCTCCAGAGGCTTGTTAGCGTTCATTTAATGCATCAAGTAGATCATTTAGCGGAGGATGCGTTAATGTGTGATTTCCGTGAGGCGAAGTTAGGGCGTTGTCACAAGTATTTTCACAACAGTCTTTGGTTGGTACAGATTGGTGCGCTTCAGCACCATGTGATTTGATTTTGCGTGATACTGGTGGTGGTTGTTGTTTTTTCCTACCTAGTCTTGTCTTCCTCATGTTCACAGAAAGCTGTTGTTTAATTTGCTGGGTTTTTTTGTTTTTGACAAAAATATCAAAATGTCCTTCGTCAATTTGTGTTTGGTTTGGGTCTGGTATATTTTCCTGTGAGTTTTGCTCAATGCTGATCCAGGATTTGTTTTTCCTCAGCTCATTCCCTGCACGGATATCTGGTACAGCCTCTTGTGATAACACAGGTATTATCACCTGTTCAATGAATGGAACTGCTGTCGGATTTTCCTCCACAAATCGCGTGCAGATGTCTGCTGCACCGATAAAGGGGGTGTTAAGGCATTGTGCATCATTGTCCATAGCTCATTTATTTTTAGTTGCTAATTCATCAGCAATCCAATCCGAGATGCCTTGCATTAGCTCAGTTTGCTTCGCTAATTTTGTCTCTAGCGTTCCAAACAATTTAAAGAGACTTGTGACGGTCATGTTCATCGCTGATAGGGTAATTTCTAACATGGTGGGGGGCACTGGCGACATTGCATGTGGCTCTGGGCGAGGAGCAGTATTTCTATGTGGAGTAGGATGCACAAATGATATGGCTGGCGATCCTGACATTGCAGATCTGTTTATACTCGGCTTCAGAGTTACTTGAAAGATCATAGTCGCCAGCGTTTAATGATATATCTGGTATCCCGTAGCAGGTGTCTGGACTTTCATCGACCACTCCATGTATAGGAGTTTCTGCTGGGGGCAGGCGAGGAGGTAACCAAGTGGTTCCTAGCAGTGTTTCATCCGATGCTGGTGGCGCTTTTTCAGTATTAGTTTCGGAAGTGTGTATGTCAAAGACCTGCGCCCTCGGAGCAAGATTACACGATTGCCCAACTAACTGTTGGTTGGCGTTACACGGAAGTGTATTCAAAGCGGGTACTGACTGGAAGGTGTCAGGAAAAAACTTTAGAATGTCGCGTGTCGGGGTGAGTGAGGAGCAGCGGGTCACAGGTGTACGTGTTATGACTTTGCGTGATACTCGCATGGCGCTGCCTCCCTTTGTTCCATCCCCTCCCCTTTTTTGTGGTAAGAGTAAGTCTGCTGGCATGTCTGACTTAGTGAGTATAGGTGCTGCAACATACAAACACCTGCATATACAATTACTATTCAAGATAGACCTGTGAGACTAAGCTCACTTACAAAAAGCAATTTTCCAATTACCATTCACCAAGCAAGCGCCTATTCCTAACACTTCGACCATGCGTCAGTAACTCGGCATATAAAGAGGAAGAAAAAAATCATTCATTTTCCAGTGATTAAGGGACGGGCAGAACTCCCGAGCTCACGACGACGCGGCGAAGTGGCAAAGTGGTCCTTTCCGGTCCTTGCCTCAGTGCGCGTGTGCTGGTGCGCGCACGTTCCAAATTTATGGTAGACGCCGAAAAAAGGGGCGTGGCCAATAGAGTTGAACCTCTTTGCAAGGCAGAAAAAGAGTCCAATGGTAAAACGCTTGGGTAGGCTCAAGAACGACTGGAAGAGACTTCTGTGGCAAAGTGGTCCTTTCCGGTCCTTGTTTTTTTTGTTTTCTCCCCTGTTCCCCTCCCTTTGCCTGGTCGTGCTCTGAAACACCTGGGTACGAGCGCAACATAAATAAAATATCATATCATATCATAACTACAAATTGGTGACTGCCTAGAGGTCTGTCCTAGCCTGACCACTGATCACATTCCTATGTTATCTGGTAAAACACAGCAATATTTAATGGAAAAAGGATACCAGAGCAAATGATGTGTCAAACTAGATCCAAACATTCGATAACATCACAATTTTGCTGGGAGAATTCTAGAAAATCGCTGTCTTGATGTGGCGAGGTGCCATGCAGTTCACCTTGGGAAACCATCTGGTGAAAAAAAAGCAATGCAACATTTTCAACATTTTGGGAATCTATCATGGGTCTCCTTGTTTTGCCTTCAAGAGCCACACCCATCCCACGGTTTCAGGATACCCACTGAAAATATAACGACTCTAAATGATACTTAAGTAAATAGTCATCAGTTATTATGAGAATGTGCTTAGGTCTCTCAAGGATCAGACTTGGAGACTCCTGAATCACTCATTTACCTCATCATAGGGAATGCAGGCAGTGAGCATTAAAAATAATGAGCAGATTGTCGTCCCTGCTAACAGAAGAGTTTGCAAATCCCACTCTTAAATGTCCATGTCTAGCTTAACATACCAAAAGGAAAAAGGTTCTCCTGGGATGCCTCTTCCAGGGTTACTCAGGGTTACTCAGTCTGGATCCTTCCTTCATCTTTCTCTTTTCATGATGCATCTCAAGACCTCTGCCAAGATATAGGCTTCTCAGATTCCACCTCTCAGGCTTCACCTTAGCCTCCTAGCATGCACTTCAGATCTCTACTAGGGCTTGGCTCTCTCGGCATTCACATCAGGTCCCTTCCAGACCATGAGTTTTTCAGCATTCAGAACACATATTTTTCCGACCTGCGGTTTCTCAAAATTCGCATCAGATCTCCCCCAGACCTTCGGTTTCTCGGTATTTGCATCAGGTCTCCCTAGACTGTGGGTTCCACAGTATACACATCAGGTCTCCCCCAGACCTTGTGTTTCTCTGTATTCACATCCGATCTTCCCCAGGCGTTGGGTTTCTCAGTATTCAAAGCAGCTCTCCTAGACCTTGGATTTCTCAGTATTCACATCAGGTCCCCGCCAGACCTTGGGCTTCTCAGAATTCACATCAGGGGGTTCCTCAGGATCACATCAGGGTTCCCCAAGCACTTGCTTTTCTCAGTATTCACATCAAGTCTCCTGCAGACTTTGGGTTTCTCAGTATTTACATCATGTCTCTCCCAAACATCAGGTTTCTGAGTATTCACAATCTGTATTGTCAGGTGGTGATTGCTTGAATTTAGGTTTGGTAATTTGCTGCAATGGTTTATCGCTACAAAGGGCTGCTGGCTCCATTTGGAATCAAGTTGAGGTTTGTGTCTCTGTGGAGTTCTGCAGTGACCCGCGTGTTTCTCTGAAGGGAGATAAACCCTTCTGCCTGTTTGTGCATGAAACACCAGCCATCTAAACTCCAGACTCGCAGGTATGCTGTTTGTTCAGTGCGTCCGTGAAATTCTGCACGTTCAATATTCTGTGAACCCTTGTGGATGCTGTAAACTCTGTGATTAGAGCTCCCTGGTCATAGGGCTTTTCAATTCCCCCTTGTTTGTCTTTATAAATGGAATGCCTGCTCTGTGTTCTACTATTGATTTTCTTTCTCCCTGTGTCCATATGGATGTTGAGGCTTGTGGGGGGCGTGGCTAGCAACCAATGGAGTAGGTCGCAATCACAGACCGCTCCCGCCTGATCCTGTAAGATCAGTTTGAAATAGCAAGCGCTATTATAAGACTGTCACTGAAATTTGGCAATGGTATTGGGGAATGCCACCTGAGTGCCCAGCCACAAGGCATTGAGCGTGCTGTGATAAAAGGAGGGCTGCGAGGTGTGACGGTGCGGGACTGCTGACAGTGCCTTTGTCCAACATGGCAGCCATGAAGACGGAGTAAAGGTGGATGCAAGGAAAATGTTTGGAGGCCGTGTGGTGCCCAGGACGCATCTGAGGAGCTGCGGCAGGTCAGAGGAGGAGCGGGTGCCGAGAGGAGCAGCAGAAGCTCCCACGTAGAAGAAGACGGCCACCTGACAGTCGGAGTGCCCAGACTGGAGAAGACGCAAGGTGAGGAGCACTGCCGGACACCTGCCAGCACCGGAGATCCCACACCGCAAGCCAGGCAAGTGCGCGCTGCATCCCAGTGGCCCCAGCTCCCTCAGAGGGAGACCAGAGAGTGAGGCCATAAACAAGCCGGCCCGGCACACGCATCAGTGATGTGCACCTGAATAATTAAGCCCCCGTGCCAAAAACTATTACTGTGGTGTTCCTGCTGCCACAACTTCCGTTGCGCTCTGGTTCCCTCACGTGAAGAGGACCGGATGCGTGCCCTGGATAGAAGGACCCCAGCCACGGGGTGAAACATTATTACTCGCAGTGCACTCTGGAAACAGAGGACCCAGCATGGGCCTGCACACAAAGACCCGGGCAACGGGGTGAAACTTTGTCATTTTGACTGAGCCCCGGCATCCAAAGCGCGTAAGACTGCAGACATGCCCTGCACAAAGGGATCTGGGCCACGGCAAGCGATACAGAAAGCAGCCCTGGGCTATGGAGAATCCTCACGCAAAGAGGGCCGGAGGAGCACATTGAGCACAGGACCCGGTCCACATGGTGAACACAACAGGCAGCCTCTGAGATCCCCATCCAATGAGGGATTGCACATAAGCAGCATTCCTTCTGTGTCAATAGCGGCACAGGCAGTAACATCTGGTTAACCCTCCTTGCCACAGTACCGGATACGTGGCAACAGCCATACTTGGCTCAGGGCCAAGAAAAGTCCAGGACAGAGGCCCAAGTGTGCACAATTTGTGTTGGACACCACAGTGGGCACGACTTTAAAGTTGCTATGCTATATGGGACAGAAATAGCAACAGTTATGGTATACAAGTCCCTACAGCTGTTACACACACATGGAGCTCCAGTTAGAGCTCAGCCACGACTGCTACATGAATACCTTCGCCCAGATACCTAAGCAGGGGCTTGGGGCAGACCGAGGACGGGCCTGAGCACCAAGAATCCTGTAGGCTCGATGCCTCCCAAGTCAGCTAAGCTGAAACCAAGCCAACCCACGCTAGACGGCTTCACCAGGGCCAAGCAACAGTCTCCTAGCAGCGATATGGAATCAGCGCAGGGGAATGGAAGTGAGACTATAGAGCTGCATAAACAGGTGATGCAGGTAATAGCGGAATTGAAAGCCTCCCTGGGCATGCAGATTGCAGCAGTGCAAGTAGACGTCAGAGTGCTGCGTCATGATGTGCGAAACCTAGCAGAGTGCACTGTCACCCTGGAGATCCAAACAAAGGAGAACACGAGAGCGCTCCATGAGACGCAGGCGGATGTCCATATCCTGCAGCAGAAGGTCAGCCTCCTGGAAAAAAGAGTGGAAGAAGCTGAAGGGTGGGAGAGGAGGAATAATATTTGCATAGTAGGCTTGTCAGAAGGAGAGGAGGGCGCTGACCCTACGTCTTATATTGAGAAAATGCTACTTCAGGAGATTGGGCCTGGAAACCTCATGCAAGGTTTCAGAATTTAGAGGCCACAAAGGGCACTGACCAGACACCCCCCTCAAGAAGCACTTCCGAGGCCGATCATCGCTAAGGACCTGAACTACAAGGACAGGGAGAAAATATTGGCATCAATACTTGGTGGTCTACCCTTACTATACTTTCCAAGTACAGAAAAACAGGGCGCAATTCTTGGTGACCAAGACAAGGCTCCGAGCGGCAGGCCTGAAGTATATGTTGATCTACCCAGCACAACTCAAAATTATATATAAAAACAAGTCCTGGTTCTTTGACCTTCCAGAGGAAGTGCAGGCATGGATGGACAGGGAGAAGAAAGGCCCTGGCGGTAAAGAGGGATACAACGCTGATGAGAGGCGTAAAGGAAGCTCTACACAACCAGTGACCAGGAGCACTTAGGGTATCTGGACTGGATCGAGGTGAGACACCGTGCTCCAGTGACATTGCCGCTGGGCGGACACCCTACGGCATAGGAACTCACGCTAGGAGTGGGTTTCTCCCTGGAAAAAACTTTTTGCGCTTGCTGACTCTTTTCCTTCTTTGAACATGACAGGGCTTGGGCAACATACACCATGACAAGGAAGATCATACTCGCGGATGCTGTCGCCACACCCCCTGAGTTCTCTTTCTTCCTAGGGGCCCTTGTTTCTGTTCCTAGCCGCTGTGCACGAACCTCCTGCTTGGGGCGAATGCGAGGAGCGGACACGCCTGAGCAACAGGAACGTAGCTGGGCATTTGGTTATTGTTGGGGTTGTTGGGAAGGTTTTTTTGGGGAGGGGGTTGCCTGCACATATGTCAATAGAGATTGGTAGCGTATCACCCTTGTTTGGAACACTTCATAAGAAGAAAGCAGGGATGGATGTCCCATGGAGGCGGATTAACCCGGTAGAGGGGGAGAAAAGCCAACGGCTGGATCTGTGAATGTCCTCACATGGAATGTGAGGGGTTTGAATGCCTATGTACAAAGGAACAGGGTCTACTCATACCTCAGAAGATGCAAAGTGGACATAGCAATGTTGCAAGAAACACAACTTACGGCTGAAAAGCAAACACTGCTGGCAAGGAAATGGGGTGGAAGCAGGTCCTGGGTTCTACATACTCTGCTTACGCACACGGAATCCTAATATGGATTGCCCCTCAGTCGCCTTTAAGGTCACCCACGTTAAAACGGATAATGAGGGAAGGATGGTGGTGTTACAGGGCTTTCTTGAACAGGTGGATACATGTCTAGTCAACACGTACGCCCCCAACCACGGGGCAGCTATGTTTTTCCAAACCCTATACCCCAGGCTGGGCCCTTATAGGAATAGTAACATAATATGGTGGGGAGACTTTAATTGTACGCTAAACCCCCTTCTGGACTGATCAGACACGAAATATACTAGATGAGCTCTGCCTGCTTAGACCCTATAGACACTCCTTCGTCTTAGACTCCTTCGCCCTGGTGGATGCCTGGAGAGCTCCAAATATGGACACCAGGCACTACTCGTACTATTCAGCTCCACATGCAGTGCACACGAGAATAGATTACTTTTTTTTATAGGATGCGAACTAGCTCACCCCACTACTAATGCAGAGTACAAAGGTAGAGTGTTATCGGATCATGGACACCTTGGTCTACAATGGCAGTATGTGCCCACTAGAGCCCCGATCCCTACTTGGCAGCTCAGAAGTGACTCACTGCACCCCCATTCCGAAGACGGTATCACCGATTATGTTTCCATAACAAAGGAAGTGTCCCTAGTGCAGGGACCGTTTGGGAGGCACTGAGGGTAGTGATTAGGGGAAAGGCCATAGCAGGGTCAAATGGTGTCCAAGCAACAGTAAGCAGGGATTTATCCTCTGCTGAGGAAAGCTTGAGACAATTAGAACAATCCCAAGAGCAGCTATCGGACAAGAATGCGAGGGTATTTGTAATAAAATAAAAATGCATTGAATGTTGGGAGAGGCTGGTTAAACATAGCTTTGCAAGATGTACTGAGAGGCAACATAGGGTGGGGGATAATCCAGGCCGCCTTCTGGCATGGCTGTATAAAAAGGAAGATAAACAGAGGCCCATACACTCTATATACACGAAACTAAGAGACCTATGCCATACCCAGAAGGGTGTCAATGACGCGTTTCTGGAATTTTACCAAAACCTTTATCAGGAGAGATCCCGGACACTAAGGGCCCATATAGTGGAGGTGCTGGACGAGATAACGCTTCCAGAGTAGAGTCAGGAGGCGCGAGATAGCTTAGAAGCACATATCTCCCTAGAAGATATACTAAGCATGATTGCAACCCTGCCAACGGGAAAGACACTGGGATCAGAGGAGCTCTCTACCAAATTCTATAAGGAATATGCCCAACAATTGGCCCCTCACTTTCTTAGCACATTTAATGATTCCTATGAGGCAAGGGTTCTACCGCTGAGATTGAGGGAATCCATCATTATACCACTTCTTAAACCCCACAAGCCTCCGGGGGGGTGTAGTTCATATAGGCCCCTGTCAATGCTCAATCAAGTCAGCAAGATACTCACATCAATACTTGCAAATCAAATGAAGAAAGAGATACATAATTTGGTGTTGCCGGACCAAACAGGCTATATACCAGGACGGAGTATGTCCTGGAACTTGAGACGATTGCATCACGTGATAGATAGCACAGCACTCTGGGACACACCATGCGCTATAGCCACATTAGATGCAGTTAAGGCGTTTGACTCCGTTAGATGGGACTGGCTTTACACAACTTTTGCGCAGGTTTGGGTTTGGGCAGACATATATCAAGTGGGTACAGCTAGTGTATACTAGACCAATTGCTAGGGTCAAGACGGGGAAACACACCTCAGAGACATGGGAACTGGAGAAGGGGACAAGACAGGGTTGCCTGTTGTCGCCACTGCTCTATGTCCTAGCCATGGAACCCATTGCTCAGTATCTAAGGGCGGAATATATATATATAGGCAGCCATTGAAATAGACTGGGCTAGACATCTGATATCCTTGTATGCGGATGACATGCTGTTGTATTTTCAGAACCCGGAAGATAATTTGGAATTGTTACTGGAAGCAATGGCACTTTTTCACAGAATTGTCAGGAATTACAATAAGCATGGACAAATCAGCCTTGTTCCCCCTAGCGGAACTGCACAGGTGAGATATAGGAGTGCTGCCGGCTCTTGCTCTACAATGTGAAGTGAACACGTTCAGGTATTTGGGAGTCAACGTGTATCATGACCCTGCGGAGGAACACGCACAGAACACTCGGAGGGCTTTGTAGGGTGTTAAGAGTTCTATGAAGTTCTGGGTTTGACTGCCTCTTTCATTGATGGGAAGTGTGGCTTTGTTGAAGATGGTTGTGCTGCCCAGGGAGCTACACTTTTTCATAAATGTCCCGTTTTACATACCTATACCTGTAACGCTCACCTGGTATCCACGGGGACGTCACTCAGCCTGTTCTGACCTCTTACGACCTCAAACACTTCCCTGGAGGCTATTCGACTGGAGACTGGGCCTTGTTTTCTTGGATAGTGTGCTCTCCGTCCTGCTTTTTCAGCACAGGGGCGCGTTGATTGATGCAGGCTCGTTGCTGCCTAGTTACTTCAATGGCAAGAGTCCGACAGGTAAGTATAATGAGTCTTTTGAACAGTTCTCTAACTTTGTTTCTTTCCTTCCTTAGATGATGGCCGGCATCCGGGGATGGCGGCGTGCTGCTGAGATGAGTAACGCTGAAGGTGAGTGAGAGCGCGATGCGCGATGCACCCCTTTCGTATTTGTATTGAACTGAGTTCTTTTCCTGTGTCTTTTAGGTGCCGCAATGTTTTCAGCGTGGATGCCGGTTATGAAGAACAAATGCGGTGAGTAAGCGCGGTATGCAGCGCCTCTAGATGTTTCCATGCAAACCTGGAGTGTCTTTTCCCTCTTGCAGATGGATGAGAAGTTCCGGAGACAGAGTTCCCCCAGAGCGGATGGGATTCAGGTAAGCGTTTGAAGCTCGTACAGTATTTAAAAATAAGCAAAGATTTGCAGAATTCTTACTAATGCCTTTTTTCTGTTCTTTTCCCTTTTCCTTAGGATGCGGCGTGCCAGGATGGGAATGACACCGCCGAAGATGCCCGCAGAACAGAAGGAGCGATGAATGATGGGCAGAAGCGCCGCAAGGTAAGGCTGTTCCTAACGGTGTTCTTGTTCTTGTTCTTGGTCCTACTGGAGACCGATCCAAACACGGTGAGTGTCATGCTGCAGGTGCAGAAAACACAAAGCATGTTTCTCAGCCTGGGCGTGGTTTAAATAGTCTCTGGGTATCCCAGGTGTCTCTGGGCTGAGCCACACCCAAAAGACTAGACTACACATGCAGTTCTGGGAACCGAAATATGTGGGGGTATCCATCTTGTCCCCATCAATGCACTACAAGTCCAATCCCCAATGTTATCCTATGGGAGTGAGTGAGTCTGGTGCCACAAGCGCCAAGTCTGACTCCAAGTGGGTCTTTGGAGGGATGGAGAGGCCCTTGATGGCCATGTAGGTGATCGTGGCCTGGCTCCAGCGTGACATCTTGGAGGGCTGGGGACATGAGGGGCAGGAATCATGACAATACCTTTCTTTAAAACTTTTGATTGTATTTGTAGAGGGTTACTGTGGCAAAATGGGTGGAATCGAATAGCGTTATCACTATTGCACAGGCTGCATGTTGAGGGCACCATCAGGGTTCTGCAGTTTGAACTATACTATGTGGAGGGGCAGGTACAGTTTGTGGTGGACTTGCTGGCAGATGGCCCTACGCCAGACACTTTGATGCTGCAGTCTAAAGGGTTGCGACACTACCTGAAAGAATTGGCGTGGATCAGGAAACCCCAGGGAGGCCGCTGGCCGCATCTAGTGACCGTAAGGGTGAAAATGTGGGCTAGAGCTCTGGCAGCAACGGGGCTCACAGACCCAATTTCAGCACAAATTCTGCTGTTTTCGGTGGTAGCATCTTCAACACAAAGCAGGAGGGGTATACGCACTAGATGGGAAACTTGCGGGGTGACCACAATAGGGCACCTGTTGCAGTATTTGTCTTTTGTGCCCTTCTCAGAGTTGGTGGAATGCACTGGACTACACAAAGGCCAATATCTGTTACATAGCACAATCAAGAGGGAGATGGCCAGCATACAGCAAACTGATGGGGAAACATGCAGTGGTAGATTTCCTATACGAAATAGCGGAAGGGGGGCACACAATATTGCGGCTATATGATCTTCTACTGACTAATGGGCCACCCTCCCCTCTAGCGATACGGGGTAAATTGGAGGAAGACTTGGTAGTAGAGTTTACAGATGCACAATGGGAGCAGGTGCTGGGATACCACAAAAGGGTGTTGCGAAATGCAAGACTGCAGCTCATACAGCTGCTGGGGACTCATAGAGCATATATGACCCCTCAGAGGATCTCACGGGTCCCAGGCGCTGTAGTGCAAGTGTGTGCCAGGGGCAAGGCAGGGGATGCTGGCCTATTGCATATGTTTTGGGCATGCCCAGTAGTGGGGCTATACTGGCAGAGTGTAGCAATCAGACTGCACAGAGGGGGGTTGAACCTTGATGTTGGAGCGCGAAACAACCTAAGGTCTATACAGGTAATTGCACAGTTTTTGAACCTTGATGTGCTTTCCCGAGGGGCATGTTTGCTGGGCCGCTTCCCACGCCCCAAGGGCACAAAACATGCCCATAAAATAAAGGATTTGGCGTGTATCCTCGTCAAACGTAGAATAGCCATGGCATGGAAATCTCCTTGTGGCCCGGCGCTGGAGGATTGGTGGGAGGACCGGAGGCGGTGGCCGATGGCAGAAACAGTGGGTTGGAAGAGGGCGGTGTGGGGCAGTCAATGTGAGGCCACGGGGGGCATCACAGCATGGGACGCCTTGTTACATTGTCTGTTTGCGGCAGAAGCCATAGAAGGTAAGGAGACAGAGTCTGATAGCTGAATAAGAAGTTCCATGCATTGCACGTTTTATTTCATTCTCCCTTTTTATGGTAGATACCACATGAGTGTTTCAGGCATTGGGGGATGGGAATTAGGAGAGAGGGGAGAGAACGAAAGTTCAGGGAGTTGGGGGTAATGTTTGAGAAATGTTAATGCGACAGACATTGATCTTGTTCTGTGATATGTTGTTGTTGAGTATATGTTAAAACCAATCAAATAAATGTTTTTTAAAAAATGAATGCTGAAGCTTGTAGTCCTCTGCCCGTTTCTGCTCCATCAGAGGTAACAATGTAACGCTTCGCTGATGGGAGGGCGAGCCTGTGGGACCCCACTCCTTCTACCCTCTGGGAGACACTTCTGGTATCAGCTGGGTCAGCCCAGTCCATAGCGGCTAACTTCCCTCACACAGTAAGGTGGAGAGTTAATTAAACTCGCCCTCAATTTGGGGAAGTGGTGGAACGCAGAGCATTTAAACAAAGGTTGAGCATTCCCAGTCAATTCTCCTCAGATAAACATAATAACATGTGTAACGTTACTGGATGGGAGTGCATGTTCACAAGATGTCAGTGATGAGACCTTGATCATCGGCTCAAATGCATTTCAAACACAGTTACACATTATTGTACTGGAATTAACGGCAGTAGGTCCGGTACTATAATCCCTTCCAATTTAAATATTGCACAAACCCACATACCTAGACCCAGACGAAAGCCCCAAGTAACTCTCCCACTTGTACATACCGGACGAACATACCAGACCGGCAGACGCATCTGGATAGACGTTGGCCTGCGTCGCATCTGGATAGGATCGAGTGAAGTACAACATGCCCACGCCCAGAAAACGTGAATGCTAACATGTGCCACACCTAGAATTGTGAACACCGGCCTGCATGGCGCTCAGATGGAGTTGTGAATGGTAGCATGCCCACACCTGGACGGGTCTCTAGACACTAGCCTGCGCCGCATCTGGATGGGGGTGTGAGGGTTGGCATGACCACTCCTGGATGGAGTCCTAATCATTGGCCGGCGCCGCGTTTAGATGGGAATATGAAGGGCCAACAGGCGTCACACTCAGACTGAACTACGAATGTTAGCATGGTAAAGGTCAGGTAACCCACTAACCAATATAAGCTCAAACTCTGCATACTTATCTAACTCAAAAACTTACACAACCATCTCTAGCACAACAAGCCGCACGCCCTTTACAACACTGCAACAACATATAAGCCGGAACAACAGCACACGCGAACTGACTCCGATCTGATACCCGCACCAAAGCTCAGCACCTGGTGTATACTGAGTTGAAGCTGCCAACAGAACACCACTCCTCTCACTATCCTACTCCCTTCTTCACGTTACTAACCCATCCCACCTTTATCGTTTACAGATCCGCCTGAGCACCTGGGGACCAATTCCGTTGGTGACGGTGCGCGGTACAAATACCTTTAACATTTGAACATTTAACATTTAACAAACACATGCTCATCAGGACAGACAACACAACAACAAGGCCCCTGGAAACGAGCAGGGAGGAAAAACATTATTCACAGTGTGCCAAGGGAGCACGGGACAGATGCAAGTTATGTCTCAAAAGAAACATTACAATAGCAGCAGAATATGTAACAGGTGTACACAATCACATTCAGAGACAAACGAAGCATCACTTACTACTACACACAACGGTCCATAGACTATTTTAGAAAGTTCTTCCCATGTCTGTAATACTCCAACAATAGACTTTAAAAAAATTATTGTGTTATGGTTTTACAAACAAAACCTTTCACAAAACCTCATAAGACAGAAGGAATACAATATACACATATAACATTTAGAAAAGATGAAAACTTGGTTTATACATTTTCAGTCATTATAAAAAAAAGTCACATAGTTCATGTAATTCAACCTAAAATATTAGCTATAAAATGTAAAGCAGCTATGGTCAGTGAGATGTGTTGACCCATTAAAATATAATTCTAAAAATGTGTAGTCAACAAAATTGATTCACTATATACAAAGCACCCAGAAAAATGCTTCATGTTCCGACTGTACCATAAGGCATTCAACTAATAAGTGCCTGAGAGTCTCCATAGGCCGTTTACAAAATCTTCAATGATGGGTAGCCCTAGGCATTTTCAATCTTCCACCCAGTACTTCATTCATGGGTAGAAGGTTGAACCTTAATCTCATCAATGTAACTCTCCAATTCCTAGAAGGAAATGTAACCAAATATTTTGAGATATGATTCAAACACTTTTCACGCTAAGTGGATTATGTATATAGATTATATATATATATAAGGGAGAGATCACTTGTAAAATTCCAATCAGTTGTCTATAATTTCTTTATCACAGCTGTTGTATTGGAGACTGAATCGCTCAAACCCATATTGAATAGTTCTGGAAGACCTTTGCTTATATGGATCCAGTTGTTTAACTCTCTATCTCATAGAGGATCTCCTGGCTTTCAGGAAGGCTCTCAAAACCTGGCTGTTCCCTCCCGCATCCTGAATCCCCTCCCTCGCATACCCCACACACACCAGCACTGACCAGCATTCAGACCCCCTTCCCATGCTTTTTAAAAAAAATAGTTTTATTGGTTTTCACAACAAACAAAACATAACTTACACTCCCGACACATTCAGTTACAAGTGTCATAGCTTGCAATGCATGTTACTCCTTCATGTCTTCCCCTTTCCCGTCTCCTAAAACTCAAGCACTCCCCTCTATACTTCTGTCTCCCGTTATTCGAGTTTGGTTCACTTCCTGGTTCTTGGGCGCGTCATCATCCTCAGGGTCACCTTCGGTGGGCACATACAACGAGGCTATCATTTGTCTCCATTCCACCAGTGGTTCCACTTCTTCACCTTCCCCTATGTTAGCCGCCTCATACCATGCCACTGTCTTGGCGTCTGCCCATTTTAGGAGATCCTTCCACCATGTCTCTAATCTGGGTCTATGGGCGGCTTTCCAACTCATGGCAATTCTCCATTTGGCCAAAATGTATGCTAGGTCTTTGAGTTTAGATACGTGTCTCAAGTTGCGTGGCCTGGTAAATCCCCCCAGCATGCATGCCCATATGGAATCCACATCTAGTTTAATTCCCTTTTCGGATAGCTTGTGCTTAATTTCCCCCCAGAATCTCCCCACCTCTGGGTATGCCCAGAACATGTGGATCATCCCTGCTCCTACCTCTCCGCACTTGGGGCATTTCTGTGCTTCTGCTTTTCCGAATTTTGCTATCATTTGGGGGGTCATGTATGCTCAATGGGTAACGTATAGTTGGATCTGTTGTAGCCTCGCATTTCTAGACACTTTCTTGTGGTATCTTTGGGCTCGCTCCCATTGCCTGTCTTGCATGGTCTCTCCCGCCTCTTCCTCCCAGTCCAGCCGTAGTTTGAGCGGCTCTTTTCCCACTCTTGACAAAATTAGTTTGTATATTCTGGATATTTCATGCCCTCCCTCTGATATGTCATACATCATTTCAATGGCTATATCTGGTAGTTCTGCTAGCGCTATTTCCGACCACATTTCTTTCACCCTTTTAACTATTCTGCTATATGTAATATGCTGTCCCGCATGTACCCCGGTTCTGTCCATTATCGTTTGGAAATCCAGGGCCTCCACCTCTTGCCAAATATCCCCTAGGGTGGCCAAGTCCACTGGCTCCCAATATTTCCGGATTCCTCTTCTTAGTTGGTCATCTGCTCCGCATAGTGCCACGAGTGACGCCTGCGGGGAGCACGGGGTCGGCCTCCCATGGCCCGGCACGCTTTGTGCCAGATCTCCCTGCCCAGCGTTAGCATTCGTGGTCTGCCCAGCATTTCTGATTTGGGTAGCCATATTAGTTCTCATAGGAAATATGGGGCGCTCTCATCCCTTAGCAGCCTAGATTCTGTTAACTCATCTTCCGCCAGCCACCTGGCTACGTATTGTAATTGCGCCCATAAGTGGTATATCTCAAAGTTCCCCCCCTCCCATTCTTACCCCCTGCCACCTGTCTACCATTCAGTTACCTTGCCTTGTTGCTCATTTATCTCTTGAGTTCTGCCCCCACACACATTCCCCTGAGACAGCCACCCTGCACCCACCCAGCAATGCAGACAGGGCTCAGAGGATTCAAGAGGACATCTAGGAACTTACACTTGATAAGAATTCTGAGAGTGGGCCGTGTATTGCCCTCAATTCTGAGGTCCGGCAACATATCGCACTTAAACGCATCTTTAGGTCAAGCAATTGGATCAAGAAGTTGCATTTGGATCATCATTGAAGTCTGGCACTGTATGTAATCTAACGGATATGAGGGTGGGAATTTCCGCTACATCTAGACATTTAGGGTGGGAACTTTATCACACTTGAAGGACCGGTATGGGCAATGCATCACTCCAAGGTCCACACAGAGGGTGGGCATTTATTGCACTTCAATCCTATTTGACATTAAGTACTACCCTTTGTACCTAAAAGGTACCCAGAGGGTTAACAATGTTCAATGTATAGCTAACCTGTTACTTTTCCTTTCTTTTCCTTTCTCACACTGCACCTTCAGAACATAGCTGATGGCACAGTCTAACTCCCACCCACATCTCCTCTCACATACAACTCAAACACTGTTGCACAACACCACAGCCATAAGAATGCAGCTATCTTTCACAACATAAATTATAACTGTAGCTACTCACATAACTACCTATCCTCTTACACACACTCTACTGCTTAGCTACTAGTATACCGCCTTCGACCCATCCACATGCCATTCAGACATGGGTAACTGGCAGAGTCTTGGCCACCCTCTCATAACTTTAATGGCTGAAATGCACACACGCATAATAACAGCTCCCAATGTCCCATATTTTGGACTTTTGTCCCTCTGAGGGCGTTCAACCAACAGCGTGTTGGGACCATAATTATGGTGAAACGCGCTATACAAATGACAAAATAAATTAATGAATACAGACATGTATTCCGCAACAGGCCTTTTAATACAACATACAGGGAATGCAATATTTTCCCATATAGCGAGAGTCTTTTCCATTCAACTACAGATTGTAGATAATTAAGTCCTAGTTCATAGTGAAATGGGAACACCATTGGCCTTCTGTAAGAGACCAGTGTAATGGCCTATTTTTATATTCAACCCCATAAAGTAAACATAGTACAATTTTTACCTTTATAAAATTTAATTAAAGATAGCATCGAGTAGCAACCATATTTTGAATCAATTTTTTTTCATTTGAGCTCAATAAGCAACAATAGCCAGGTCAATTTGAAGATATTGATAGTGCTCCTTTTTTAAAAATAATGAACCCAAATATTTTCAACTATCAACCACCACCAGTTCATTATTGTCCATAAACCATTGAAATGTCGTTCTTTTGTATTTAGAAGGGTTAATGATCAAGACCTATCCGACATATACAGCACTGCCAGAGGGGATCGCTATACAAGATTTAATCTCCAAACAGTTCAAATTAAAGTCCCCTGCCATTATTATTTTACCCGATTCTTCTGTATGCCATTTCCCTAGGATAGTAATTAAAGTGTTAGAGAAATATTTCATGTCAGCTTACCAGCAAGACAATTATCGGCTTCTATCAGCCATTGCACTGAACGAACCTCCAGAATAGATCTGATCGCAAGGATTAACCCCCCAAATGGAGGACCTTTCAATCCCTTCCGTGCAGCCCTTTAGAATAAATCATAACAATCTCATATGGGTTTCTCAATTAACCAGATTTCTTGTAAAAGAATGTCAAAATCACACAAGTTAAAATAATTTAAGCTGAGCTTGAATAAATAGGCATGCCCTCTCGCATTCCAAGACACAAGTGATTGCTGTTGGGACAATGGCTCAAAGAGAAAGATGAGGATTATGAGCCAAATGATGTAGAACAGCGGCTATCCGGGGGGCAGTCCAGTAGACTTAGGGCCTCATTACACGGACGGCGGTGGACCAAGGTGCTATTAGCACCTTGGTCCATGCCGGTAAAATACCGCCACCGCCTTGGTGGAAAGGGGAATTACCGCCCTATTCCAAGGTTGGTGGCGCGGTAATTCCCCCTTCCCCCATTGCCCTTCCCCATTCCCATTTTGCCCCATAGGGCATAATGGGAATGGGGAAGGTGCTAATTACGGCACCGCAAATTGCGGTGCCGTAATTAGCTCCCTGGTCCATTTGCGGGTTGGTTTTTAACGCCTGCAAAAAGCAGGCGTTAAATTCTCCAACCCGCAATGGGACCTCGTAGTAAGGCGGTAAGGGTTTACCGGTACTGGTAAAATACTGGTACTGGTAAACCCTTAGCGCCGTCCGTGTAATGAGGCCCTTAGTCACCTTAAGTGAAATCAGCATATCCAAACTTTGCCTTTACCATCTATGCCACTATTTCACAAAGTACTTCACAAAATCTTGGGTTCACATGACACTGACCTTCATTGCTCCAGCATAGGCCATACAACTATCATATAACATCTGATACAATTATCAGGCGTAGAGCACAGAAAGTTACCAGCACATCAAACACTTTTAATATGCAATCAGAGAAAGATAACACACCCCAATCCAAACACCATGGCCCTCATTAGGACCCTGGCGTTAAGGGTTTAACGGCGCCGTAAAAGGTGTCGGTGCTGTTAAACCCCAAGGTCCCTTTGCGGGATCCGACCTTAATGGCTGGTCTAGACCAGCCGTTAAAGTAGGGGCCCGCAAAGGGACTCTCGAGGTAAGTACGGTACCGCAATTTGCGGTACCGTAGTTACCGCCTTCCCCATTCCCATTATTCCCTATGGGGCAAAAATGGGAATGGGGAAGGGCCATGGTGGCATGGGGAATTACCGCCCCGCCAACCTTGGAATGGGGTGGTAATTCCCCATTCCGCCATGGCAGACTCCGCCATCGACCATGGTGCTAATAGCACCATGGTTTTCCGCCAGAATCCTAATGAGGGCCCATGAATTTAGCAGCTTGGCTTTTGAAGTCATAGGGTTTGGTAATTTTGGCTTTCCACAAACATGTATGGATGCACTCAAGAATTCAAGAATTGAAAACACTTTGGGCATGGAATAGAGTTTGGCGAAATGTAAAACCGCTTGTTTTTCTGTCAGTGGAAACAACCCTATTTTAAGTATTCACTGGCGAAAAGTTGGCAGAAAATCCACAGTTTTGCATGCATGACAATGGAGACAGGCAGTTTTTCCACCAGGTATCCGCTGGCAGGTTCCCGATGTCAAGACACTCTAGTGCTAACTTCACATAGGGTAACACATTATACAACAAATTCTCTTACAGTCATTTGGAATCTATCTTGTAGGGCTTTTAGTCTGTACATGTCATGACCCTTGCCCCTGGCCCTCACTGGCAAGTCAGCCTTCCAGTTAGGGCCAGGTCAAATGCCTTAACACCTCATCCAAGACTCTCTTGGAGTCAGTCCTGGCGCCTTTGGCGCCAGGCTCATAACCATCATAAGACAAACATTAGAATGGGACTATTTACTTGGGACTATTTAACTTGTGGGGGTTCAGCCAACATGGAGGCACACACATAGCTCAGTTACAAGGAACTGAGCTATGCGGTCAAGTCTTTTGTGTGTGGCAGGCCTGTGACTACTTTAACTGGACTACTTTGGGTGTGGCAGGCCTGGGACTATTTTACCTGGACTACTTTACCTGAGACTATTTAAACCGCACCCAAACAGCAGAACGTTCTTTGCGTTATTCTGCTGTGGGCAGCGTAATGCTCACCGTGTCCAGTCCTTTGATGCCAGCTTACCTGAAACCAAGGACCTGCAGAGAGAGAAAGAACACAACAAAAATTACCTGGAACAGTATCCTGTCTTCAATCCATTGCCGACTTCAGTTCCACTCTCCTGAAGGTACGAACTCCATCATCCGGCACTGCATGCATCCTGGAATACCATAACCTGGAAAGAGGAGAAAGAAAGACAGCATTAGTAGGCGTTTACTCACGTTTCCTCCCGAATGAAGAAAGCCACACAATTCTTACCTGGGTAGTCATCTCCTGGTCAGTATCATTGCTGGAACATTACAGCGCTCGGCGAGGAACATCGCAACCTGCAAGGAGAGAAAAGACACAGGTTAGCAATATAAAAGGCGAAACAGCACCGCGCATCGTGCATTACTCACCGGACAGCATCGCGCACACCGCGCTTTCGCCTACCGGCCCATGCTCATCTTCAAACTGCATGACAACACCAAAATACCTTTCCATATCTAAAAGGAAAGAAGCAAGACATTATTATTCATACTAAGAGGAACATAAGAACTGCACATAAAGACTGTAAAGCAGCAAACCTACAGAGTAGCAGCAGCCCTGGATTCCCACAGGTGGGGGATTGCACCAGTGAAGTAACTTGGTCGCTGCTCGCCCCCCACATCTACGCGCCCCAGCCACGAGGAGCAGGACGGAGAATCCACCTTTTATAATATTAAGGTGAGGAGAGGGCTCAAGGGGGAGGAAGGAGTTGAGGCCAAGGGAGGTGGGAAAACATGAAGACAATCTGGTATTGAATCCAGCTCTCCTATATTGCAGACCCATCTTTAACCAGAGGCCTTACCAAGGGACCGGGAGAGGGTTCGAGAGTGAAAATCATCCAACCAGGGCTGGGTGGCATCCCCGTGGATACCAAGTGAGCGTACAGTACACCACTCCTAGCGTAACCACCACGCTTCATGCTTCATGTGGAAAATGGCGCCTACCTACCGCATGATCGATCGAAGCGGTGCTGCGCCCATCGACTTGGACCATCGACCTTAGGTTGGGCGAGCCCAGAGGAACCGGAAGGCAGCTGACGGACTTCAGGCGTGGTCCAACAGCTGTGAGAGGCGAGAACACTGCAGGGACCGGGCTGCAGAGGTGTGTGCGCCTGGTGATGCCGACTGGCTCCGGCGGGCCTCCACAAGAGGACCGCCCCCCTGGTGAAGCCGAGAAGACAGGACGGGAGGCAGAAGCGCCGAACCCTGGTCACTGTGAGTGCAGCCTGAGGCTACGCGGGAGAACCTGGGAGTGGCAGAGCGGCTGCGAGGTGAACAGAGATCGCCCCCAGATAAGAGAATAGGAGGTGACGGCACTAAAGTGGAGGACCCAGACGGCAGAAGGCCCGCAGAGTGAAGCAGAGCAGGAGCCCCGAGGTCGCATACGAAGCTGCCCAGCAAAACCAGGAGACGCAAGGTGAGGAGCCGGTGGGGAGGGGGGACCCAGCCTGTCTGCTGCACCCTTACAACCCGAGAGCTGGGCTACCCTTCCCCCCACAGGCCCATGCCCACACGGAGGGGGGAGATGCCTGGGCCCAAGGTGGAGCAAGGCCTGTAGCTGAGCACAGAAGGCGCGTAAGACAAAAGGGAAGCAACCGCTGAGGGCGCGGACAGGTGGCAAGAGAGCAAACGCTGCACAGATTGGTGCCGGGGCAGACACTGCTGGTCCCACGGCGCTGCACAAGAGGAGAGCCCGGTTGGAACTGGGCTCTGCCTCGGGGGTAATGGCGGATTCCCCCAACACTCCACGTGTGTGCAGCGGGCGCCTGGGCGCAAGTGAATAGCTGCGCCCTGACAGAGCAGTGCGCCGGGGCGCCAGCAGGGCCAGATGCCCTAATAAACAGTAAAAAGAGAAACGGGCGATTCATAAAGACATTGCAGGGGCACAATGCCGCCCAACTTATCCTTGGGAGAACACATATGACAACGCCCAGTGCCCAAGAGCCATAAAGATTCGCCACGCGAAGCCCGCGGCGTGCGCACAGCAGCTGCGCTGCCCCTCGGTTGTGCAACACCCCCAGTGAACGCATAGCCCCATCAGATAATTAACAGATCCTCCAGCCCTTGGTGTAATGTCCTCGAAGCGGGTGAGAGCTAAACAAAAGCGACCACCATGGAGACCTACGCGGCTGGATGACCAACGAGACCCAACACCAGCACGAAGGGCACTGTAACAGCACTGCCCGAACCTCCTGAAACAGCGGCAGAACCAGGCAACTCGCAGATCCTAGAGGCCATCAAAATGCTCCAAACGACGATGGAGAGCAAAATTGATGCAGTGGCCATAGACTTGGGCCTACTACCACAGGACATCCGCACCATTGCTGGTAGAACTGAAGCGCTCGAAACCCAGGTTTGAGAAAACACAGAGGCCAAAACACAGCTTCTGAAAGATGTTGACGAACTGGTGCAAAGAGTAAAACACCTGGAAGATAGGGCTGAAGAAGCCGAAGTGCGGGCCCACCGAAATAACATCAGAATTTTAGGCCTACCAGAGGGCATCAAGGGAACCGACCCCACAAACTACATAGAGAACTTAATGAAAGAAATTGGGGCTGAGAAACTCTTACAAGGCTTCACCATCGAGAGAGCCCACCGATCCCTCACCAAACGCCCCCCTGAGGGGCCCCGCCTAGGCCTGTGATAGCAAAACTGCTCAACTACAAAGAGAGGGAGACCATTCTGGCCTTTTCAAGATCAGGAGGCCAGATACAAAGAGGCTCTGCGAAGATAGCCATATATCCCAACTACACTTTCCAAGTACAAATGACGAGAGTACAATTCATCTACACCAAAGCCAGACTGAAAAAAGTAGGCCTGCGCTACATGCTCTTATATCCTGCAAGACTGAAAGTACTACACAACAATAAAGCGCGCCTGTTTGACACACCGGCGGAAGCCAGGGAATGGATGGACGGTGAACATATTCAAGACCTCGAAGTGAAAGAGCGCAAACCACGCTAAGCCACAACCAGGGTGACCACATGCAAGGCCAGCTATTGGGCATGGCACATACAAAATAGGCAGAACTCACATCCTAACGCAGCAAGAATGATTATCCTCAGGAGCTGTGGCGGGGACGGACTGCTCCTAACGTGAAAGCAGCCAAAACAGACTTTTTCTGCCCCTAGAAGTAATTTGGGTACACTTAACCCGCCCTTAGGGCTCCAAGAGACCACTACACGGTCAAATGGAGTGGAAACGGGGTAGTCATAATGGGGGAAACCTTGTTTGACTGGTTTTGTTACAGGGGAGTTTAAAGTTTAGGGAGGGAGGGAATATGGGAGTTGGTATTTTAGTTGGGGAATTATACAGGGAAAAGACAAGACCACCAAGAGCTCCAAAAACTGCCAAAACCAGAAGAGAAACTACCAAAGTCACCACCCCAAAGAACATTTGTGCACTCAAAACTCATGGCTGACCAGATCAGAATTATGACGTGGAATGTTAGGGGAATGAACAGCTGCGTCAAACAATGCCGAATCCACGCATTCATAAAACGGAGTAAGGTCGGAATCGCCTTGCTACAGGAGACTCATCTGGACGCACGTAAGCTAGCAGCAATAGCCAAAACCTGGAGAGGGACATTGATAGGCTCTATGTACTCCACCTACGCCAGAGGGGTCCTGATCTGGATTGCTCCAACCATCCCCCTTAAACTAATAAACACAAAAACAGACGATGAAGGCAGGATGGCCTTGATACATGGCACTATATAAAGAAAGGAGGTCTTCTTAATCAATACTTACAGCCACAACCACAACGCCACAGTCTTCTTTCGCTCACTATACACTCGGCTTAGCCCATACAGAGATAGCACCCTGATATGGGAGAGTGACCACAATTGCACCCTAGACCCCCGTATAGACAGATCAGACAACAAACACACCCGCCCTTCCTCGCCCGCCAAAATATTAATCGCACTGACACAACAGCTCGAGCTTAAAGACCTATGGAGAGATCAACACCCTGAGAAACGAGAGTACTCCTTCTATTCCCCGCCGCACGCTGTCCACACCAGGCATGACTATATATTTGTGAGTGAAGAGCAACAAGCCATGTTTGGGGACACACAATACCAGGCCAGACTATAGGGCTGTACCGAATAGCATATTTAGAATTCGGCCGAATACCGAATAGTTTGTCAACTATTCGGCCGGAGCCGAATAGTGAGCCGAATAGTTGTTTTTTTAGGAAAACATATTCTAGGACATAATAAACAGCATTTCAATGAATAAACTAAGGAGGCATTCTTTTTGCATGGGTACATATTTATTAATTGGACACATCTCTGTAAGCTTATGACAAAAGACAAAAACAAAAGTTCTGGGAAAAGCCCTCACTCCTAGTAAGAGTAACCTGTAAGGGGAAGGTTGTATTTTAGGAAAAGAAGCCTTTTGACATTTTCAGCTAACAGGCTACTTCTGTGTTCAGAATAAATATCTCCAGCTGAACTGAACACTCTCTCGCTGTCCACAGTGGTAGGAGGAGGTGCCAAGTACACACACGCAACTTTTGCCAACCCTGGAAACCGAACACTGCTCATGTCCCACCACTTCAGCGGGTCTGCAGTTTTAGGGAGCAGCGGCTCTCTCAAAAAGACAGTGAGCTCAGTGTCCAGGGAACTTATTGACTGACTCACACCAGCCATGGACTGCTCAACAACACTGTCCCAGAATGCCCATTTGCCACATGGTGGAACGCTCTTCTTGGGTGGTGGCTCGTCCTCTTGTGGGTCAGGGTCTGCAGGTTGCCCCTCAGGAGGGGAGGTCTGCTCACAGAGGGCTAAGGCAGTAGAGTACATAGAACATTTCACATTGTTGGCCAGAACATCATTGCTGAAAAATGTTAATTTGAACCGTGGATCGGTGCCTGTCGCCACACAGTAGATGGGTATAGCCTCAATTTCTTTGAATCTTGCCCCTGCAGCCTTCAATAACTGTGCTTTCACTAGCTTCACACCAGTGTCCCTAACCTCGCCAGAGCTCAGGTAGGCCCTTAAAGCTTTCACAGTAGGAACCACCAAGGAGATGCGTGATGCATGGGAGCAAATCTCGTTTGTGAGCTCTGCAAAGGGTGCCAACAAAGATAAAAATAAATTCTGCCAAAAGCCACTGGCAGGCAGAAAGATTTGACACTTTATCATCCTCCGTACAGTACAAACTTACTGGCCACCTCTGCCCTACCAGTCGCCCCAGCATCAAAAAGGACGAGTTCCACCGTGTTGACACATCTTGAATCAACTGCAATTCAGGCACCCTAGATCTTTTTGCAGTGCGTGCAGGCGGGACGTGGCGGAACTAGAATGTTTGAAGTGGCCTACAAGTTTTCTTGCATGTGCCATCATGTCCGACACAGATCTTTGCACAAAAAGGCCATCGTGGATGCAAAGCTGTAGGGTGTGAGCAAAACACCCCACACTAGCTAAGTCTGCTTCTCTGAAGGCCTTGCACATGTTAGCAGCATTATCCCGAAGAATGACGTGCACTTTGGAATGGCTAATTTGCCACCTCTCTAGCATTTCTTGGAATGCTAATCCTATTTTGCCACCAGTATGGCTTCCGCCAAAAGCCTCACACTGCAACAAAACTCCATGCCTTTTCATGTTGCTGTCCAGCCAATGCCCTGTTAAGCTCATAAAAGATTTCACAGTGTTATCAGATGTCCAAATGTCCACAGTAAATGCAATTTTCTCAGCCCTCTGAAGCAATAAACTGGCTCACTTTCTCATACAGGTCAGGGATGATGCGTGTTGAAAAATATTTACGTGATGTTACTTTGTACCTAGGCTCCAACTTATGGAGTAAATGCACAAAACCGACATCCTCAACAACAGAAAATGGTTGCAAGTCTAGCGCTATCATTTCACCAATACTGCGATGCACCGCATGTGCGGAAGGGCTGTCCAGAGGCCACACTTGTTTTTTGTCCAGACAATCTTTAATGGACAGCTGTGACAATGCCCTCTTGGACTTTGCGGGAGACACATTGCTGTTGATTCTCCCAACAACTGCCTCTTTTTTTCCTTTCATATTGGACATAGTAATTGTGATGTTTGGACCGCAGATGGTTGGTCAATGCTGATGTGCTGCACTGTCTTGAGTTTGCAGATCCGCAAGACAAAAACACAAGGCACACAGAACACACTGCCTTGGAGTTATCATCCATTTTAATGGTAAAGTAATCCCACACAGGGCTGGTTTTCTCCTTGGTGCTACTCATGCCAACAACGATGGGGGTTCTTCAGCTCTGGGCGAGGGATAGGGTTTCTGCTGGGCACATCTCCTAGCTGTTGCTTGTGGGCCTTTAGGTAAATCAGAAGCTCGTACTGGTGACAAAGAAATGTAAAGCAAAAGTCAAACTTAAGAGTATGTTTTGGCAGCGCAGTACTGAATGATGGCTCTGAAGTGGTATTGGGGTTCCCTTTAAAAATGTTTTTGAAAAAGCCTTTCCTCAAAAATAACTATGTAAAAAACGAAATATGAACGACAAAAACCACACTTGAAATTGCCAGGAGTTGAAGGAGCCATTATGTACATCCATTGACGGCGGCAAGCATAATATGGCAGTCTTTCATTTAATCAGGCATATGCACTGAGTGGTAACCTCCCACCTCAAGCTTCCCCTGAATAGTAAAATCCCCATAGTACTCACCAGGATTATAGGCACTAAGCAGGCATCTGCATCAAGGTGGTATAAGTCCGTCTCAGGGGTGAGCTTCCTTGCTAGGTGCTGCGTCTTTTCTCGGCTGTGGTATAACTAAAGTAAAGAAAAGGATTATGTTACTGCTAGACAAGTGTTGCAGGATTAAGAAAATGCACAATTTTTCTACTCATCACATTTTGTCACAACAAGTCTACAAGAACAAATAAATGGCCCAGGACAACTGGATCATAAGGTAGAATTCGGAAGATCAAGAAACTCTATGGCCTAAAAGGAACAAACTATGAGACTCTTTGCAACGCAGAAGTCACATGACAGCCAGCGGAACTGAGATCCACTTATAAAACATTTCAGACACAGAACTCTATGGAGGGCAAGGCTAAAAGCAACTCTGGGGGCCGCTCCTGCAGGGACATCATGGGACAATGGAGGGGGTGGAGGGAAATGGGAGTACACTGCGGGACAACAGAGGGGGTGGGGGGACATGGGAGATCATCATGGGACAATGGAGGGGTGGGGGAAATGGGAGTACATTGCAGGACAACAGAGGGGGCGGGGGGACATGAGAGATCATCATGGGACAATGGAGGGGTGGGGGGAAATGGGAGTACATTGCGGGACAATGGAGGGTTGGGGGAACATTCGAGAACATTGCGGGACAACAGAGGGGGCGGGGGGAACATGGGAGAACATTGTGGGACAACAGAGGGGGTGGGGGGACATGGGAGATCATCATGGGACAATGGAGGGGTGGGGGAAATGGGAGTACATTGCGGGACAACAGAGGGGGTGGGGGGACATTGGAGATCATCATGGGACAATGGAGGGGTGGGGGAAATAGGAGTACATTGCGGGACAACACAGGGGGTGGGGGGACATGGGAGATCATCATGGGACAATGGAGGGTTGGGGGGAAATGGGAGTACCTTGCGGGACAATGGAGGGGTGGGGGAACATGGGAGAACATTGTGGGACAACAGAGGTGGTGGGGGAACATGGGAGAACATTGTGGGACAACAGAAGGGGTGGGGGGACATGGGAGATCATCATGGGCAACGGAGGGGGTGGGGGGACATGGCAGAACATTGCGGGACAACAGAGGTGTGGGGGAACATGGGAGAACATTGCAGGACAACAGAGGGGGTGGGGGAACATGGGAGAACATTGAAGGACAACAGAGGGGGTGGGGAGACATGGGAGATCATCATGGGACAACAGAGGGGGTGGGGAGACATGGGAGAACATTGCGGGACAATGGAGGGGTGGGGGAACATGGGAGAACATTGCGGGACAACAGAGGGGGTGGGGGGAACATGGAGAACATTGCGGGGCAAAAGAGGGGTGGGGGAACATGGGAAAACATTGCGGGACAACAGAGGGGGTGGGGTAACATGGGAGAACATTGTGGGACAACAGAGGGGGTGGGGGGACATGGGAGATCATGGGACAATGGAGGGGGTGGGGGTCTCATTTGAATTTGAGGCCGCCGGGGTGAGCAAAGTGGCCCGGCGATCTTGTGAGTCCGGGCGCCACCCATGCAGGAGAGGCCCCCATTGCACAGCAATGTCAGCCCACCGGCTTTGCACCGGTGGCCCGATGAACAACAACATTATTGCGGTGAGGCCGCGGGGGTTCCCTGTGGCCCTGCGGCCTCACCGTGCTGAAGGGGGGGGCACATTTGAAATCGAGGCCGCCAGGGTGGGCAAAGTGCCCCGGCGGCCTTGTGAGTCTGGGGGCCGCTCCTGCAGGAGCAGGCCCCCATTGCACAGCAATGTCGGGCCACCGGCTTTGCACCGGTGGCCCGACGAACTACAACGTTATTGCGGTGAGGCCGCGGCGGTTCTCTGTGGCCACGCGGCCTGGCCGTGCTGAAGGGGCGCACATTTGAAATCGAGGCTGCCGGGGTGGGCAAAGTGCCCCGGTGGCCTTGTGAGTCTGGGGGACGCTCCTGTAGGAGCGGCCCCCCATTGCACAGCAATGTCGGGTCACCGGCTTTGCACCGGTGGCCCGACGAACAACAACGTTATTGCGGTGAGGCCTCGGGGGTTTCCTATGGCCCCACAGCCTCACTGTGCTGAAGGTGCAGGGGGGCACATTTCAAATCGAGGCCGCCGGGGTGGTCAAAGTGCCCCGGCGGCCTCATGAGTCTGGGGTAATGTCGGGCCACCGACTTTGCACCGGTGGCACGACCAGCATGAACAATATTATTGCGGTGAGACCGCGGGGGTGCACCCCCGCGGCCTCACCGTGATAAGGGAGCATGGGGGTGGTCATGGTCACTTACCTGGTGATGGTGGTCTCTCCGGGTCCGGGTGCTGCTGGCATCTGCTGGAGCCCGTCCGTTGGCATAGGAAGCGAGGGAAGGGAATAATTGTTCCCTTCCCTCGCTTCCTATTTCAATACGTTCTTAGGCTGGTTCCTCTGTGGTCAGACTGTAGAAGCCAATAGGCAAACAGCTTGTTTGGCTTCTGCAGCCTGAACACTGTAAAACTTTCTATGATTGGCTGTCATCTCCCAAACAGGGAGAGGGCAGCTAATCATAGAAAGTGGACTTCGGCTTCGAGTCACTACGCAGAAACTATTCTGCCGAAGCCGGATAGCTGTCTTTCAGACGAACTTCGGCAGAATAGGGACTTTAAGCCGAAGTTCGGTGCAGCCCTAGGCCAGAGTGTTGTCAGACCATTCCCCATTAGCAACCACCTGGACGGTGTTCGCACCTAGACCCTCTGTGCCCACATGGAGGCTTAGAAGCAAGGCCCTGCTAGACGCTACCTTCAACGAACAGATCAGGAAAAGCACACAAGATTTCTGGCAGATAAACAAGAACAGCGTGCAACGCATAGGCACAGCACGGGAGGCGTATAAAGTGGTCATGCGGGGAGAAATGATTGCAGCTATAGGGGGAGCCCAGAGATCCATCGTAACCTCACTAGCACGCACTGAAAAGGAACTGGTCGAATTGGAAGCGAAGGCCACCTTGGACCCAGAATACAAACAAAAAGAGGTTGAGCTCAGACAAGCCTGTTTAATATACTGGGAAAAACTGGGGAAACTCAGCTATACAAAATATATAGAAAGAAGCCATGCCCTAGGCAACAAACCAGGGAAGCTACTAGCTTGGCTCTATAAACGGGAAGCCCCCAGGATGCCCATCTGCCATGTCCGAGGGCCGGACGTCGCAGTAGTACACACACAGGCCGAAATAAACTCTGTGTTCTCCGGGTTTTACCAGGACCTTTATGCCAACCCCCCGTCGCCCACAGACACCGAAATAGAAGACGTCCTAGACATTATCAAACTACCCAAACTAGATGCACTATTGGCAGAAGCCCTGGATGAACCCATCACCCCGGAAGAGGTGATGGTCACCATCAGATCCCTGCCGTCCGGAAAAGCCCCAGGAACCAACGGGCTCCCCGGGTAGTTTTATAAAACATACAAGGACGTCCTGGCACCACTCCTAGCCCAAGTGTTCAACGAAGCATACGAAGTAGGCACCCTCCCAGACACCATGATAGAAGCTGCAATCATCCCACTATTAAAACCTGGCAAGAATGGAGAGGAGTGCGGTTCATACAGGCCCCTATCCATGTTAAACTCGGACAACAAGATCCTGATGGCACTACTGGCGAGAAGACTGCGTAAAGTGGTCCCTCTACTGATCCACCAAGATCAGACGGGCTATGTGCCAGGGCGAACCATTACTGAGAACCTGCGCAGATTACATCATGTTATATACAGCACCAATAGCAGACCTGAGAAATGCGCAGTGGCGTCTTTGGACGCTACTAAAGCATTCGATTCAGTCAGGTGCAACTGGCTATATGCCACCATGGCCAAGATGGGAATAGGACCGGCCTTCTTAAAATGGACCAAACTCATATACACCAACCCCACGGCCAGAGTGCGTATGAGCAATACATACTCTGACAAGTGGCACCTCTACAGGGGCACACGGCAGGATGCCCACTCTCCCCCATGCTATACATTATAGCCATCGACCTTTAGCGGCATACCTAAGGCAGGAGTATGGGGATAGGGGCAGAGATAGACGGAGTGACCCATCTGGTGTCAATGTACGCTGACGACACACTCCTATACCTAAACAACCCAGAACACATACTGCCATACATCCTGGAGACACTAGACGGGTTCCACAGATACACGGGGATCCAAATCAATAACGAAAAATCATGCCTCTTTCCCCTAGCGGCTCTAAGCGTGGTTAGAGCAGAAAGTCTCCCCACTATGGCCTTTCAGTGGGAAACCACCTCCTTCAAATACTTGGGAATTACCATCCACCGTGACCCCAAAACTGAACACACCCTGAACACGGTAAGAGCTAGAGGAAGCCTAGAAAAATCAATGGACTTCTGGGGTAAACTCCCGCTCTCAGTGGCAGGAAGGGCTGGGCTTCTTAAAATGGTGGTGCTGCCCCGACTACTACATTGCTTCACCAACGTCCCATTCAACATCTGCCCGCAGTTCTTCAAAGATTTGAATAAACTCTGCAGACGATTCCCCTAGCAGGGAGGAAGGCGCAGAGTTGCACTAGAAGTGCTGCAGGGACCCTATGACAAAGGAGGCCTGAAAATCCCCAATTTTGAACTATACTACTTGGCAGGTCAAATGAAACATGTAGTGCAATGGATGGCGGACAAGACCACAAATGAAACCTGACTCCTGCAACCGGCTATCTCCCATACGCTCCTCAGTGATTTATTCTGGGTCGCAGCAGGCGCAACACAAAAAGCCCATACTTGGTGAAACTCGGGATCCAGATCTGGAAATGGGCCTGCAAGACAGTGAAGATAATTGACCCATACTCCCCTCAGATCCCTATTGCCGCTATTAGGACGAAGAGACCCTTGGGACAAAAAGAGGTAAGAAACAAATCGGAACCCTGCGGAGTAGCTACACTGGTGGACCTGGTGTATGACCAAGGGATCTTAACATTCGCCGAGCTACACAAGATCTCGGGACTGATAACAGGACAGTTCCTGCTCCACGGAACAGTGGTGCGAAGGTTTACGGACCACTGGCCAGAGGTTGAGAACCTAGAAACAGGGCACGAGATCATAGAGAACATGCTGAATGCAGCCACGGGAGGACATGAAACCTTGAGGCTTTACGAAACATTACTGGACAGCATAACCAAACAAGACCTTAAATGCAAAGCGAAATGGGAACATGAGGTGGGCCTGAAATACGAGGATAAGTAATGGGAATCCATAACGCACTACCACAAAAAGGTCTCCAGGAATGCCCGATTGCAGCTTATACAGTTCTACATTATCAATAGAGCGTAACTTACACCTGAGGTGATCTCCAAGTTCAGAGGTGCGGGAGTTAAAGAATGTCCAAAATGCAATGAACCCTGCGCGGGAATGACACACATGTTTTGGGGATGCCGGATAATACAATCCTTTTGGTCACAGATTGCTGCAAAGGTGGCAGAGGCAGACATTAATCTAGTTGTGCAAACACCAACGGCATGCATCCTGTGCAGATATAAAAAAAAAAGCAAGAAGAACAAACCCCTAAACAAGCTCAAGGACTTGATGTACATTCTAGCAGAGAGAGCATTGCTATGGTTTGGAAAAGCCCCAAAAGTCCAAGTGTAGTACTGTGGTGGGAAGACCTTCATAAATGGGTGACGGCGGAATCTGGGGCATGGGAGAATGCACTGCGAGAACAGAAACTAGACACCAGCGAAGACTTACACCAATGGGTGGCACTCAAGGTGCCATTATTTAACCCAAGGGAGGAAGACGCTTCCACAGACGAAGCAGCCCGTGATGGGTGTCTGGTAAAGGCAGAACTGAAGAACAGAATGTGGTCTTTGGCGGGAGGGGGGGAGAGAAGGGCGGGGAGACACACAAGCTGTCATAATTGATGCACTTATGATTTTAACAGTTTTGTTGATGTTGTTTAAAATCCAATAAAATGCTTAACAAAAAAAAAAGGAATCCCCAAGCAAGGATTTTACTCCACCCCCCTTTAACACAGAGCCCCAAATGTTTACTGGTTTTCTCGGTATTGAGCACGGCAATAATGAACAGGGCCCTTCAATACTGACTGGTTTGATTTCTGATCTGTTTGTTGCCTACCTTGCATGAAGAGCAGGACCGATGGATTCTGCCATCTCAGTACAGGGAGGAACATAAAGGTCCCAGGACCAAGGCAGACACACAGAGGAAGAGACTGCTGCACTATAACGGTTGGTGGAATGATCCTGGAGGCAGGGGCACATCGGATACATGGTGGGCAGAGGAATCCCGGAGCTTGCGGAATGCTGCTGAACCCGGCAGGGCGGAAAGCCTGAGGATTCCAGGTCCCCTGAAGTGAGAGACCAAGCCGCTGCAGACACGATGCACTGGCATTCAGGAACAAAGACATTAAGATGAGTGTGGCTCTGCAACATGATGAGCAAGGCCACCAAAACCAAGGTACCCAGCTCACTTGGAGAAGGGCGATGAAACTCCAAAGCACTCCGAGAAGGGGTGAGAACATTGTAACAGATAGCCCACAGCGGCTTGAAAAATCCAGTACCCCTCTAGGGGATGAGAACATTATAACACACCAATGGCCAGAGTAACCAAATAGCCCACAATGGGCTAACAGAAAGATATAAATACTCTGGAGAGGTGAACCTGTGGCTAAGATCTCATGAGGGGGTAAGAGTCTCAAGAGAGGCATACAGTCCTGAATCACCAAAGAGCCCAGTAAGGGATAAGAAACCAAGCGACCCATGGATGGTTGAGCATCACAATGATGGGCCACCAGTGATAAACTCAGGAGGTCCTGGCAGGGCAGAGAAAACTATTCAGACAAGGACTACTGAGATACCCTGTTGGGGGGAATAAGAGAGAACAGTTAAACAGAGGTTTGAATTCTGTTGTATCACACAAGTGACTGAGCTACAAGAACAAATATCACAGCTAAAGTCTGAACTTTGGGAATTGAACAGAACATTGGTGAGTGGGTCAAGAGTCTACTGGTCAAGGACATAGAACATGTTTGGAACAGTTGGACTAGAAAGACACAGAATGTGTTTTTTAACTGTAGTATATAGACACAGAACTTGTTTGAACTGTACCAACAGGCGGCAGCCTGCATCGAAAGGAAGGAACTCGATACATAATTGGGTGGGGGTCATGCACCAGCCAGCCCAAGCCAAGGGGGGAGTAGATTAATTATATAGGCTAATTTATGTTTCTTTGTTATTAGTAGTAGGGTTAGTCAAAAGGACAGAATAGGTTGAGACAGAGGACAAATGTTATTTTGCAAGACATCCTGACAAGCACCAGTTTGTTATTTTGTAGATAGGGAACCATTATAACATTGATAGGAATTAAACAGGTGTATCTTTATGTTAATAAACCAAAACCACTTGAGAACTTGTATCGTATTGTACTTGTCATTTATATAGCGCCTTTTACCATTATTATAGTTTCAATGCGCTGTTAGTGGGAATGGCCTTGGAGGACCGAAGTCCAGAGTGTTGGAGGTCATGGAGGAGGATTAGGATGCATGTGTGCATTTGGCCAAATAAGGCTTAGCAGGGCTGGCTAGGCTCCGGTGGAGAGCAACCCATGCAGTCAGCAATGTGGATGGGTTACAAAATGAGCCAGAAGATGGCGTCAGTGCTAGAGACTTGCTATGTGTTCAGCGTGCCCGGTCATAGATCTGCGTTGCATTCTGATGTCAGAGGTGTTGAGGCGTAGTCTGGTGCAAGTAGGCAGAAACTTATGTGAACAGCATGACCACATTTTGTCATAGTCCTTGCTGTATTCTGATGTGGCCAGGTAGCCATGCGTGCAGCCAGTGTCCACCAAAGTGGTACATTATACGTACCTAGCAGAATTCAGTGATTTGTTGTTTGTGCACCTGCTCAGGTAAATGGCTTCTTCTGTTGATTCTTGCGGCTACGATAAAACATTTAGCGAGAGTGATACTCTATGCTCCAACTATTTGTAACAAGAGGAACACAGGTTTTACTTCCAGGTTCTTTCAGGTGGATAGCATGGCGAGTCTACCCAGATATCGAGGGCCTACTTACCCTTTTTCAGTTATCGCTGTTACCATGGGCGGGCCATCCTATAGTTCATACATGTGCAATACTTGCCCATCTCCACATTCACCTAGAGCGATGTCAGGGCTGGTTCTTGATTGCTCTCCTGGAGTATTGCACGGGTGACCCCAACCTGGCCTACTGGTGTCAGACATTACCATGGCACACATCCTCCCTTCACAATTCCCCACAGTGTATCCAAATCTGTCCGATTGTGATGGTGGTGATTCTATCACAGCCACTGTGAGTGCCATTTGCCTGTTTTCCCGTGAATGCTGGGTGCAGTGACTCACCAAACTAGGGGTGTTGCTAGGTCTGGAAAAGACCCGGGGCTAAGCTAATATCAGAACTGTCGGGACTGGGGGCTAGCTAGCCTTTTGGTTGTAGCTCCTGAGATTCTATCCGGGGCTACAACCAAAAGATCAGGGGCTATAGCCCCCTTAGCCCCCCCCCTAGCGACGCCTCTGCACCAAACCTGTAACATTTCATATAAGAAGGGCTGTGATTCTGCTAGTGGTGCTTGTGGGAAACCAGGGAATTTCTGGCACGAGATTAAACCATGATATCAAGAGTTAACAGTTGATGGGTTTCCTTGCAGGAGAGTGTACTGGGAAACTTACTTTGAATTGGTATGTTGAAAAGAGATTTGTTCGGGGGGGCACTGTTGCGCACGTCAGAAATGGCCGCCTGATTCTAGAGCTCCCGCTCCACCACGACATCCTGCGCTTTAACATCCGCTATACCACTGCCTGTGTAGCCTACATGCTCTGAGACGGTAGCCCAGCCATCCTTGGTCCGCCGGCCGAACTCCTGGGATTCAGAGTCCAAAGATGCCGGAGATACAACCCCGGGAAGATTAGCCGGCACGCGCGGCTTACAATATGCACTGCCGGGCTCCAAGAAAAATCCACGCGAATGCCGCTGCGCGGCCCAGGAAAACTCTCCGTTGGTCCTACACTTCGGCACGCGGTGGAGCAATCGGCAGACTCGCGTGGGGCCTGGAAACGAAAAGAGATCGGGTAAGGAGATACGACTGGGCGGCGATTGAGGGGCCGAGATACACTTCAGTTCTTGGGGGTAAAGACTTGCAACCCCCTTGGGACCCGCGATACCAACCCTGATTTCCCGCCAGTGGCTGGAGCTGCTGGGCCGAGGCGGGCTCACGCCCTGCACATCTACTCCGGCTCTCGGGCCGCCAGTCGCACGGGCCCGCACTCCTGAATTGGGGCCGCGGCCTGTGCGGGACCGGACTGGGCGGAGGCCTCATCATACGCAGCTGTAACTACGGACCAAAGCGGTTCAACAAATAAACTGTAGAACTCCTGGATCAACACAGAACTATTCCACACAGCTTATGCAATAAACGTTTATTGTTGTACGTGGGGGGACACAGTCCATTTGGACCACCTGGTCTCTGATGGGGCCTATTATGTAACCGTTTCGACTTCCTTCAGCCCCTTGTGTGGATCCATCCCTAGAGCCTAGACACTGCATACAGGGAAAAGCGAATTAGAATTTGACCAACAGCATTCTGCACTGCCTCGGAGCGTGACTCCGACACTAGAATGGGGGAGCCACAGAAGTCTGGGAAAGGTGCCAAAACTCCTGGGAAACAGAAGAAAGGCCCGATGGACGCCTACATGGGCAGTGACAGCCAGGCCACGCAGGCTGACGCCCACGTTGATGTTAACGAAGCCCCCACTGTTGAGCCTGGTGAGAATTTAGAAAACCTGACCGCAATAGTGCAGAATGGTTTCCGCGCAGTCAACACGAAATTGGATGACATAGGCCCTCATTACGACCCTGGCGGAAAGTGACTGACCGGAGCGCCACAGCGTAAATAGCGTTTCCGCCATTGCACGAAGGAGCAAAGTGCGGCCCATTCCGACCCATCGGGCACGAGCACCACGCCACGGCGGAAGTGCAAAGTCCGCGATGGCGGAAATGACCCCAAAACGGCCCACACCGCCGCCGTACGGCGCCCTAGGTGCAATACCGCCACCCCTCTTAGCGGTCACCGCAGTGTGCGCCTACCGGAAAGTACGGTGACCGGAAATATACGGAAACGGAAGTTAAAACATGGGCCCGGAACGGGAAACATCCCGGCGTACACCTATAAAAACACTAAAACCACACAACCACTAAAATCACTACCCTGAAACACACCCCAACCCGTCACCCACCCTAGCGAAACCAAGAAAAATGGGAAAAGTAGCGAAGAAACGTGCGACCGCAAGCGGCAGGTCCACTACTCCCGTGAGGAACTCACCGTGCTAACAGAGACCCTCCAGGAGAATGCTGCCGTCGTCTTCTCCACGCAAATGACCAGAACGGCACTTGCAAACAAGAAGACCATATGGGCTCTTGTGGCACAGCGGGTAAGTGCGGTGGGGACCGCACCCCGCTCCCCACAGCAATGCCGCAAGCGATGGGACGACCTGCGGATACGCGTCCGCAGCATACTCTCTGCCAACCGCAACATTGCCACAGCCACCGGGGGAGGTCCTGAATCACCCATCAAGTTGACCCCCTGGGAAGAAATCTGTGCCTCCACCATCGGAATGGAGAGCATAGAGGGAGTCGGAGGGATGGAGAAAGGAGTGCAGACATCCGAAGATTCAGGTAGGTGGCCCAGATAAAACAATGCCAAATCCACACAGTCCATCCATGTGAAGTACCATGCGTCCACATAGTGCAACAGAAACACATGTCCAGGAGAACGTCCACACACATCGGCCTGATAGCGCACGTTAAAACCCACAATAAATACATAAATAATTAAAAACCCCTAATACACGCACTACACGTGCAGCAGGCACACCCAAACTGCAGGCTGCCAAACAACTGCACCCTCACTCCACACACAAATGAAAGCACCTCCAAGGCCCCGACCCAAATCACCCTCAGGTACCACCCCAAAGCATGTGATACAATGCCATTCCAATTCCCACAGACCCATCAATAACCCTCGCCCTCCTTTACTCCACCACAGGGTCCGATCCAAACGACGAGCTACAGGACACCCCTACCAGCACACCTGCAAAGAGGGCCAAGACCAACGGCCAGAGACCCTCCACCTCAGCTGCACGCATCAAGACACGGCAGCAGCACAAATCAGGTGGCAGCACAGAGGAGGGAACATCAACAGGCACCCCAGCAGCCAGCATGGCCACAACACCACCACCACAGGTCCCCCCAATGGATGCCACATAAGGCACTGCCTCTGGTGGCAGCAGCACCATAGGTGACACCCCATTGATGGCAGCATGCTCGGACACAGAAAACGGGGATGTCGAAGTCAGATCCATCCATGACCTGTCCCAATCCCCCTGTCTGTCCCATCCCGTACAACATGAGGATACCACGCAGGTGCAGCCACAAGACGACGACTGGCCATCCCCCACAAGCCCTGTGGCAAGGCAACATGAGGACAACAGCCCCTCTGTGACACCCCCGCAAATGGCCATGGCCCAGCAGAGGCAACAGTCCCTCGACAAGTTAATCGTACAACAGCAGCAAATGGCCACACTCCTCAAGGACCATGCCGATGAATGTGGGGGCACTAAGGCAGACATAGAAACATCAACTGAGACACTTAGGGCAGAAATGGAGAGAGGTACAGAGACGCTAAGGGCACAAATGGAGAGTAGCACCGAGAGCCTGAGAGTCCAAATGGAGAGTAGCACCGAGAGCCTGAGAGTCCAAATGGAGAGAAGCACCGAGAGCCTGAGAGTCCAAATGGAGAGTAGCACCGAGAGCCTGAGAGTCCAAATGGAGAGTAGCACCGAGAGCCTGAGAGTCCAAATGGAGAGAAGCACCGAGAGCCTGAGGGGGGAACTGCATGCGACGTCCAAAGACGTATGTGCCGAACTTGCCGCAGTGCGCCGTGTGCTCACTGAGCTCTCGCAAACCCTTAGGGACATGCATGGACGTGAGCAGGCAGACACATCATCCGTTGCAAGTTCCGTCCAGGGCAGCCCCCAACGTAGATCTGGAAGGAACCTGCGCTCCACAGGCAGGGGTGCCCCTGATACCCGCAGAGGGGGCTTGCAATAGCGACAGCCCACTGACAATGAGCATCTTTGGACACTGGTGTTCGGGGGGGAGGTAGGAGGGTGGAGGGGGTGTGTTGGGCTCACTTGGGTGGCGGGTCGATAGGGTGTTCAACATGATATCACATATGCCATAAAAAGTGCACGATCAACCAATGAGATGTGTGGACATTGATCTTTGTGTACTAGGCCATCATAGGCGTACAGTCCATATTGTGCATGTCCCAGACACACGCAGTGCCACGAGTCCCGTGTCCATGTATCAGCCACCAGGCGTGAGTGCTAGAAGCATACATCAATGAGATGCTGACGAATGTCACGGGCCTCCGGTGCCTCGCAGACTCCATGAGGTGCTGCCACATCCCCACCCTCATCATGACCATCATCAGGTGCTTGCAGTTCTGCGTCAGGGGGCATGGGCACATTTCTACGTACGCACATGTTGTGGAGCATGACACATGCCATCACCATCTTTGCAACCTTCTCATGGCGGTACAGGAGTGCCCCGCCAGACCTGCTGAGGCAGCGGAAACGAGTCTTCAGTAGGCCGAATGCCTGTTCTATGACTACACGGGTACGTGAGTGGGCATGGTTGTAGTCCTCCTCATGCTGGTCCCGTGGGTTCCGGACTGGTGTGAGGAGCCATCTCTTCAGTGGATATCCAGCATTACCTGTATGTGGACGAGAAACGTATGATGTGGAATGCCATTGATACGTACGCACACCCCCCCCCCCTTCCTGCCAGGTCATTGCCAATTCACATACCCCACATCATCATGCATGTAATGAGACTCACCGAGTAGCCAGGATCTGTTCCCTGCGTGTCGCTCCATGTAGCGTGGTATTGTAGAGTTCCTCAAGACCATAGAATCATGGGTTGATCCAGGGAATCGGGCACAACAATGTGTAATGATCCTGTTGGAGTCACACACCATTTGTACATTCAGGGAATGAAATTGTTTCCGGTTGCGGTACTGGGCCTCCATGGCATGTGGGACGACCAATTCAACATGGGTGCAGTCGATGGCACCAATGCAACCCGGTATGCCGGCAAGTGCATGGAATCCCACTTTTGTGTTGGTAATTTCCTGCTCCGAGCGTGGTAGAGAGATGTAGTCGTCTGCGTGCTGCAGGAGGGCATCGAGCACTTGCAATAGTGTCCGTGAGAACAGTGGCTGAGAAATGCCATGCAACTGTCCGACTGTGTGCTGGTAGGTGCCTGTGGCCAGGAAGTGGAGTACAGACACCACCTTCAGTAGGGGTGGGATGGCGGTTGGGCTATCTATCATGCTGACAAGGTCAGCCTGTGTCATGTCCACAATGGCGGCTATGGTGTCCCGGTCCAAACGGTAGAGGGTGTGGATCTGCTCATCAGTGAGGTTGAATGGATGTGCTCGGAGGCGTGGGATTGCGGGCTGCCTGCGTGGTGGTAGTGGCTGTGCTGGCGGCCCTTGCTGGCCCTGCCTTGGCCTCCTCCTCCTCCTGCGTCTCCTCCGTGCGGCTGGTTGTAGATGGTGTTCGTCTTCTTCTTAGAGTCGGAGCACTTGCAGTGCTATCAGGTCTCCCAGGGCCAACATCGCGAGTCCTGCCGGTAGCATTTCGGTGTGGTTGTGGGAGGAGACTGGCTGTGCAATTTATGTGTTTTCAGGCTGTATGGCCTCCACCTGTGGTGATTAATTCCACCTGTGCAAACTGCTCTCCCCTTTGGCCGAGCACGTCCCGCGCACAACGCTGCAATTCGGGGAATGGTATCTTGCTATTGCAATCATGTATTTGTACCCGATGGTCGTGTAAGATTGGTTGATATGTTCATTCTGCTGTGGTCCCATTGTTTCCCATACTATCTGTGCAGTCGCGAACAGACTTGTGAAGGGTCAGTGGAACGTAGTACTCGAGTAACGGTGGGCCCTCATGCATCACTGTACCGAGTTGCAACGACGGGCGGGGCGTCCCATTTGTGGGTGAAGGCAGTTGCCATTTTCACACACAGCCGCACTCGATGGAATAATTAGTGATTTCAAACGGCCACAGATGCCTTTTCGACATGATGTTGCAAATGAGGAATTCGAAGGGCGGCGCTTTCGGTTTCCAGCTAGCGGCGAGGAGATGCCCACAGGTCTGACTGCAAATATAACGTTCTATTGTTCAGTGTCCTTGAGACAGTGCCCATGGCGAGGGAGCAATGATTGATATGAATAGTTTGGGATGCGCAATAGCTACGTGGGCGATGAGGCCGGCCGTTCCCAGATACATGTTACTTCACAACACTGGAATTACGGGCTGGGGCACTGTGGATTTAGCAGGCTGCATAACGCACAGACTCAATGGATGTTTCTAATGTCATGTGAGTAAATATTCAGGCGTTTTGATCCCGGGATGGGGGAATGATGAATGGATGCATGGGCAGGTGATTTGATACAGAGTTTGCCATGTACAGGGCTTCTTGGGATCTTTCCGCCTCCCCTACGCTATGTGATGCAGGGCTGCCATAGTGGGACCATCGTCTATCTGGCCTTGTTGAGCCCTCCCTGTCTCGAGGCGCACTCAGACACTTGTGTCCATGCACATTAACATTCCCATCTGATGGAATCTGTTTTGACAGACGCATGCACAGGTACACTCGTTTGTGATGGTGTTTGCACCTCGATATAGATGGTTATGAGTCGCAAGTGGTTTTGGGGTGGTGATGATCCTTTTGAGTGGGCTAGCATGCATATGGCTGTGGATTTCGTGTGATCATTGAAGTGAGTTGTTGGAATGTAGTTCTGATGGCCATTCTGTTCTTTTTCTTTTCTTTTGGTTGACAGGTATCTCCTCCCCTTTTGCCACTGCCATCTGTATGCCACTCCTGCAGATGGGGTTTACTCCCGACACCTGCTGCTTCGTGTTAATCAGTGGAGCAGCATTACGATCTTATGGGACGATCGCCAATGGCCCACATCCCCTTACGCAGTACTGGTGGCTCGGAGCAACATTTCGGCCTTTCAGCTGGACTAGTGCCTCCCCATTGGGACGGCCCTGCGGTTCTGTGCGCTTCCATGTTGCCTTTTCGTACGTGAATGTGGCTCTGTGTACCATGGGGGAACAAGGCGACACACAGGTAGTGGCTGGTCATTTCTTGCGGATGCAGCCCACAATGGTGATTAGTGTTTTGGAGTTCATGGCCTGATGGCTGTATGGGCTTGGTGACTTTGATGTGCATAAAATTTCTATTCTGATTTGGCCTGTGTAGCGTTTTTCTTTGCAAGTGATGTGGCATATGCCGATTTGGGGGGCGATGTGTTGTGAGGAGATCTGCATTGGGTTCCAGCTTCGGGGTTTAGTTGCGTGGTACTGTGCTGGGCGCGTTTGCCTACGAAGCCCAGTGAGGTCAGGGATGGGGGCTGCCAATATGACTGTTTGAATGTTGTCATGCTCAGGGGCGGGGGATTGGGTTTTGTGTAACAGATGCCGGTCAGCCAGGTGGACTGGTGGAATGATGTGATTTTCGGAATATTGCTGGTCTCAGGTGCCTGTGTTTGCATGCGTTTCTTGGTGGGGGACTGTGGTCATGTCCATTGGGATGGCTTCTGTATTCGTGCCATCTGTGCCCTGCAGCTCCCATTGGCCCCTCTTGTGTTTCTTTTGTTCGTTGCCATGCATGGGTGACTTGTACATTTCAATGGTTGCATTGTGACTTCATTGCACCTACGGGGAGTTGTACTTTGTGGGCAGGGAGCGGTGTACAGGCACTCAGTGGGGCCGTTTACGGTTGATTCGCGATGCCGTACTTCTCGCCATGGCGGAATGGTACATTACGCCATGCCTGATGGCGTTAGGTACATGTCCGCTAGGGTCGGAATTGGCGTACCCTTGCGCCATGGTGGTGTTTGCGGTTTGGCATGGCGCGCGCGCGCGTGCTTGGTGCAGTTAGCGTTGGCGTTCACTACGGTGTCGCTAATGGCTTCGTACTTTGCGGTGACGGGTCATAGTCGCACCGAGCGCTATTCGATGGCGGTATTGCATTTCCGCCATCGTTTTTCGATTTCCGCCAGGGTCGTAATGAGGGCCATAGTCTCCACTATTGGCTCCTTAAAAGCAAGAGTGGGGAAAGAAAGCTCACGCATTACAGAAACTGAAACCAGGATAAGCACTAATGAGGACACTATCTCACATCACAGCCGTGACCTCATCCAAATCAAAGAAAACATGGCGAAATTGCAAAACAAATGCGAGGATTTGGAGTCGCGCTCCAGGAGAAATAATATCCGTGGTGGGTGTGGCGGAATCTTTCGGCAAAGGCCAAATGGAGAAACAACTCGAGACACTGCTTAGAACCCTGTTTGGAACAGAAGCATTCTCTGAACATTTCTTGGTGGAACATGCTCACCGTACATTAGCTCCGGCCCCTAAGCCGGGTGCGCCACCGTGTACCATAATCGCACGGCTCCTGAACTATAGGGACAGAGACAATATCCTACGTAAGGCGAGAGAGGCAGGCACCCTACAATTCGAGGACAGTCGCATTCATATCTATCCGGACTTCTCCGCGGGAGTGCAGGCAAGCAGAAGATCCTATGAGCCAGTCAAGAGGCTCTTAAGGAAACGCCAGATCCCATATGTTTTGATGTTTCCGGCAAAAATGAGGATTCAACATGCAGGAAGGGCCCATTTCTTTGAGTCTCCGGCTGAGGCCACGCAATATATTGAAACGTCCATACCCCTTCCTCCCAGAGGGGGCAGACCGGCCCAAAACAACAGACCCAGACCTGCAGACTAGGGAACACCCGCCTGTTCCCTCTTTCTAAGGCTACAGTCAGCCTAAGCATTCGATCAAGCTACACCAGGCAATGTGGTCGGTGGAGTTGTTGGACCTGATCGGCGGCCATGTGGAGCAACATGGCTACCCGTGGAATATTCCATAAGTTTTGTTGGATACATCGTCAAGTTGGGGGTGATGATTAAGGGGTTTGGGACTTGGAGTCTTCAGCTCTTGTGTAGACCTAAGGTGGCATCTTGTTGGGGGTTGGTGCCACTCTGCGGAGTCCTGTTCAGAGGTAAAATGGTTTGAAGTGTTTTGTTGGTCGAAAAGCAAAAATGTGGCTGCACTGAGGCTGGCACTGAATATATTGCACGATTTCTGTACTCTCGTGTCATTGGACAATGGTTAATGCTTCATTTCAGGGCCCTGGTCACGGACTTAAGGTTAAACCTCTGACATGGAATGTTCGGGGGCTAAATAATCAGGCTAAGGTCAAGAAGGCTTCTAACTATGTTGCCAGACATAATCCCCAGATCCTGATGCTACAAGAAACCCATATGGTGGGAACGAGTAATGCCCACATGCTGCCCAGGTGGGGTCCCCTGAGGTTCTACACTGATTATTCATCCCAGTCCAGAGGGGTGATTACCCTTATTCATCCAGGCCTTGGATTCAGGGTGGGCGGCCACAGGGTTGATCCTCTGGGCAGATATGTCATGGTCTGGGGGGAGGTGGCTACTCAACAAATACTCCTGTTTAACACGTACGGGCCCAACATCGATGACCCTGCATTCTATATGGATGTCTATCAGATAATTGTGTCACTGGATGTTCCGGGGGTGCTGTGGGGGGGTGATTTCAATTTGGCTCTGGACCAGGTCCTTGATAGGTCCTCGAAGGTTACCAGAACTCCTAGTAGGGCAGCATTGAACCTGAAACATGTTTTGTCACACCTTTTGCTGGTTGATGCATAGCGTGAAATTCATCCTGATGGCAGGAGATACACATTCTATTCCTCGGTGCACGACTCGGAATCTAGGATTGACTATTGGTTTGTCTCCATGTCTCTGATGGCTGGGGTGGAGCAGTGCGAAATCTTCCTTCGGACGCTATCTGACCATTCCCCAGTACTGTTGGAACTAATGTTCCTAAAGGCCCCTTGTCCGGCTAGAAGGTGGAGGATGCCAAGTGGAATACTGGGAGACCCGGGGACAGTAGAGGCGCTCCATGTTGAGATTGAAGAGTTTTTTTCCAATAATGTGGGATCAGTGGACAAATGCTCAACAGTGTGGGAGTCCTTCAAGGTTTGGGTAAGGGGTGTTCTGATGTCCAAGACTGCAGGTATGCTGAAGGCTGTGAGAGCAGAATTGTCCACTATCGAAGGCAAACTAGATGTTCTAGAGAAAACATACACGAACACGCGAGACAAGGCAGTGTTGGCCGATATACACACACACCTTCAGGAGTTTGGTAAGCTCGCCACAAGGGAAGTCCGATATATGGCGGCCCCCATACGCGCACGCAGATACGGGGAGGGTAACAAAGCTGGCAGAACACTTTCCAACCTGCTCAAACACGATAGGCAACCCACACAGATCACAAGTATACGCACAACACAGGGAAGGATACTGCTAGGCGATGAAGATATCAATGGGGAATTTATGAAATTCTACCAAGATTTGTATTCTAATAAAGATAAGAAAACACTCGCTGAAATTAAGATGTACATTGAGGCTCTCTCCCTGCCTAAACTCCCTGATGAAGAGCGCTTAGCGTTGGATCAACCGGTAACTGCAGAAGAAATTGTAGAGGCAGTCAAAGCACTAGCTTCTGGCAAAGCACCGGGGTCAGACGGTTTGGATGCTGAATTCTATAAAGAGTTTCATGAGGAACTCGTTCCGATACTATTACAGGTATGGGAGGAGGCACTTGAGTGCGGCAGGCTACCCCTGACCATGAGAGAGGCTATCATAACCGTACTCCATAAGCCTAGACGGCCACCACAGGACGTTTTGTCCTATAGACCCCTGTCACTCATAAACACAGATGCTAAAATATTTGCAAAGGTCCTCGCGAATCGGCTTCTACCAGCGGTTCCTGCCCTAGTCCATCCCGATCAGAGCGGGTTTATCCCCACATGATCTACGGCCATAAACATCCGAAGACCTTTTGGCATAATGGCGCAGATAGATCCCGCTAGAAGTGCGGCGGCCATATCCCTCGATGCCGAAAAAGCGGTTGATTCGGTCTCGTGGGTCTATCTCCTTGCAGTTCTGGAGGCGTTTGGGATGGGACCCAACTTCATAAGATATGTGAAATTACTGTACACAGAACCTGGGGCTCGTGTCCTGACCAATAAAGCCATTTCCCAGATGTTCCAGCTGGGGAGGGAAACCAGACAGGGATGTCCGTTTTCCCCCTTGCTGTTCGCATTGACCATCGAGCCAATGGCGGCTGCGGTCCGCATCAGGCACTCTGATAGAGGGATCAAAATGAAGGGATCCACCCAACTAATATCGCTCTATGCGGACAACACTTTGTTATATGTCAAGGAGCCTGAACTCAATATACCACCCATTATGGCAGAGATTCAGGACTTTGCTGAGTACTTCGGTTACACGATAAACAGGGCCAAGTCGGAGATATTTCCGCTTACACCTGCCACCCAGTGCCCTGCAGCTACGGGTGGACTCAAATGGTCTGATAATCATATCAGATACCTGGGAATTCTAGTCTCCAGGGATAAGCTTACATTATACTCAGACAACTACGACAGCGCCCTGCAAACTTTGACCGCCAAGCTCCAAATGTGGGGGCGACTCCCGATCTCCTTGACTGGACGAGTCGCTGTTCTCAAAATGGTCATCCTGCCTAATCTTCTCTACTTATTTGTCAACATCCCTATATGGCCTGGCAGAGCCTTCTTCACCAGACTCAGATCCATGGCGGTAACATTTCTTTGGAACGGCAAGACACCGAGAATTAGCTGGAAAAATGACAGAACCATATTCTTCGGGAGGTATAGCGGCCCCTGATTTCGAGCTTTACTATTATGGGGCACAGGCTCACTTTGCTAAATATTGGTACAATGATTAGAACAACACGCCCCACGCTTGGATAGAGGAGTACACTACACATCCCACCAACATACAATCAGTTATTTTTGACCCACGCTATAAAGACACCTGTGAATACAATCCAGTTAGCTGCACAGTCCGGGCATGGGAAGCCATATTCAAAAGGCTTAGATTGGAGGCCCCCTTCAGCCCTGAGATACCTCTCTGGAACTTCCCGGGAATCCCCCCCACGTACGATACGAGCATACAGGAGGCTTCAGGAGGCTTGGGACCCTAATTGTGAAATGAAACTTGGGGACATGTTTGTCAATGGTGTTTTTTGGACCTGGGTCTGTTGTTGAGGGCGCTGGGGGATGGGCCACTGAAAACGCTTCAATATTACCGTATGCGATCTGCATTTCAGAAAAGGTGGCCTCTCTTCCCGGATGAACCTCCACCACATCCATGTGTACAATTGGTGACAGCTAAGAGTGGTCTGGGAATCTCTAGGCTATACAACGAGGTTCAGACCCACACCCCCACACTGAATCAGATAAGGGAACGGTGGGAGGCAGACTTCCACTTTTCCATTGAAGAGAAGAGATGGGCCAGATATTGTTCACTTACTAAGAAGGTTTCGCTTAACTCCGGCCTGAGGTTGATACAATTCAAAATATTAAACAGATTACATTACACACCTGCCAGGATTGCTAAATTCGCACCAGACTCCTCGGATGCATGCCCTAAATGTAATGCACCTCAGGCCGGCTCCCTCCACATGTATTGGGACTGCCCGGCGATGAAGGGGTTCTGGAGGTCAGTAGCAGGGGTGTTGGAGGACATAATGCAGATTCCCCCTGATCTGACCCCCCAAAAATATCTGTTTGGGGATATAGGCAAGCACTCAGAGAAAATCAGAAGACTATTCAACATTTCTTGTGCGGTTGCAAAAAAATGTATTTTATTAAAATGGAAAAGCGCCCTGCCACCCAGCTTGAATCAATTCCTGCAACAACTGACACATGTCAATGAGTCGGAGGAACAGTTTGTTTTGACACAACCCTCGAAGTGCAGACCCAAGGACATTTGAGGCCCGTTTAGAGCTTACCTATGTAATATGATTGCTGATGATGATTTGTCGCCATAATATTGTTTTGTAAAACTGTATTGACCAATGTACTCCTGTTTTATTTTTGAAATGAACTGTGCAATGGTGCTGTTGACCTCTCTGTTGCCACTAATAAAAAAAGAGTTTAAAAAAAAAAAGAAAAGAGATTTGTTCATCTTAAGTTTCTGTTTTCTTTGAACATTTTGTCAACCAGAAACATTAAAAAGATGTGCCTTTTGCCATACTTGAACCTCTTTTCTGAAAAAGACTTTTGTTTTGCCATCATGAAAACTAGTAAACAGTTTCTCTTACCTCATTTAGACCAACAGTGTGGAAAAGATACTGGGCCTCATTATGACCCTGCTGGTCCGGAAACAACGGTGGCGGTAAACCCGCTGCCACCGTTGTCTCCGGACCAGCAGATTAAGAGTTCTGCAGGCGGGGGGTGTCACTCCCGGCAGGTGTGACCTGGCGGGAGTAACGCCTCCTGCCTGCAGACGGAAATGGAAACACTGGCACCGTTAATTAGGGTGTGCGGTCCGCTTGTGCGGTACTCTTCTTACAGGTAGTTCCAAGATGGATGCCCGTGGGATTCCCCATACTACCTGCAGCGGTCCAGTCTTTGCACGTCTCTCCGACGTACGGCCAAGCGCTCACGTGATCCTTTATCCGGAATCGAAGCGGACGATGCTTCGCGTCGCTACTGCTTTTGGCGCTCCGTGAGTTTGCTTCTGATACTTTCCATTTACTTATTCTAGTCCAGTCTAATTGTGCCTCTCATCTCTCCTAACCCTGTTCTTTTCCCTTATCCAGATTCATCCTTCAGTCTTCCCTGGCTCATTTCTCCGTCAGACCAATCCGGCAGACCGGAGTGTTTCCCGTTCCTCCTAGACTTCCGTTAGAGTAAGTTCAGTCCCTTGAGAGCTCCCCCTTCACTGCGATTAGGATTCTCACCTGTTGATTCCTTCCAGAGTCTCTCCCGCTTCTCCACTAACCATCCGATCTCCAGTCCTGAATATTCTTCCTCCATCTTCGTTCCTTCGATGGTGAGAGGATTATTTTCTGTTTCCTACTATACCATTCTACTTTCTTCCCACCTCTTACTTTCTCCTGTTTTTCTTCTCCCCTGTACCTAGAAGAGGCCGCCCGTGTGACTTCCTTGTTCTGTCATCGATCCAAGACGCTTCTACTTCAGCCTCCCGATCCGCACGAGTTTGGACTCGACCAGGGTTTTCTTCCCATTAGAGAGTTTCCCTGGCGGTCCTGTCCTCTCCTATGGGTTATCCTATCCCGGGTCAGAGAGACCAGGGCTGTCTCAGGGGAGCTTTCACTGCTGCATTTGTCCTCCCATTTGGATTCATCGATCTGTCAAGGTGAGCTTGTTGCAGACTTTGGCGGTAAAAGTCTGTTTGACAACAGCTTTATTAAATTGCATACTGCAGTATTAACAGTTAGCGACGCCCAAAAATATTGACAGTCGATATCCCAAATGGAACAACAAATGCAACAACTAATGGCGGCGATGCAGGCCATGTCTCTAGAGATGCAATCCTTAAGACAAGACAATGCGCAACTGCGGCATCAAGTGGCCAGAGCCTTTTCAGACACTCCCCGTCATCATTACATACTATCATGTATGATGGAGATCCTTATAAACTTAGGGAATTCCTTGACAGTTGCACAATCCAATTTACCTTTAAATCTCGCTTATTCCCTACAGATAAAGATAAGGTGGGCTATGTGATTTCACATCTTTCTGGGCCTGCTCTAGCATGGGCAACCCCTCTAGTTACCTCCAACAATGTAATCCTAGATTCCTATTCCGCTTTCACCACCAGTCTCAAAACCATGTTTGGTAGGAAGGAAATATCAGTGGCCACTCAAGAAAGGCTTCTCGATCTGAAGCAGGGCAGTAGAGAATTGCTATGGTACATTACTCAATTCAAACAACTATCGTCCGAACTGAGTTGGCCGGATGAAGGTCTTCTTACTCTTTTTCGGAGAGGCCTAACTGATGAACTCGAAGATGAGGTCTCCAAGGTCCCTCGTCCAGCTAATTTGGTGGATATGATTACACTAACCATGCAAATCGATTACCGTATGCATGAACGGTCATATGAGAGAAAAAAGGGGAAAGGAACACGACCACAGCAGGATTATTCCCCAGCAACCCCGAAATCTCATACTCAAACCGAAGAACCCATGCAGATAGGGACCCTGCGAGGACCGATATCTGTGAATGAGAGAGAGAGGAGACAATCATTAAAGCTGTGCATGTATTGTGGGTCCTCCTCTCATGTTTTGAAAGACTGCCACTTAGTCCCTCCACGCTGTTCTCCGAACCCGAAGTCGGGAAACTTCAAAACCTTACCGTTAGGGGAAGACCGGTAAGCGTACAGACTCACTCTTCCCCATTTCAGACAAGTATGTCGCTTGACAATTCTCAAATAAACCAGACCATGGTGGTAGTTTCTTTGTCTGTGATACTATCAGAAAATATCTTATCTGGAATCCCTGCTTTGATTGACTGCGGAGCTACTGGAAATTTTGTGGATAATGATTGGGTAAAGAAGCACAGGATTTCTCAGGTACCAAAAACTGTTGTCACTCCTATTCAGGGAGTGGATGGTAGTCCCTTAAGCTTTGGGCCTATTAAGGAACAGACCGTTCCGCTCACATGCATGCTGGCAAATCATAAAGAAACCATAGTTTTCGACGTCATTAGGACTGCCCATTTCCCTATCATCCTGGGGCTCCCTTGGTTAAGATTCCACAACCCGTATATAAACTGGTCTGCTGGGACCCTTTTTCTGGGGTCAGAGTATTGCGTCCACCATTGCCTGTCTCAAGAGTCGGTGGGGATCCGCATTCCCTCTGAAGAGACGCTACATCCTACGGTATCCACCATAAATCAGCTGGACATTCCTGAATGTCATTTGCAATACCGATCGGTATTTGAAAACCCTGACTTTCCTACCCTGCCTCCTCATAGAAGGGATGATTATCACATAGACTTACTTCCAGATCAACCCATTCCTTTTGGTCGTATGTATGTTCTTTCTCAACGTGAAAAGTCGGTTCTGAAAGAATATCTTCAAACCCATTTACATAATGGCCTCATCACCGAATCTGTGTCACCGGCGGGAGCATCACTATTCTTTATTCCTAAGAAAGACTCCGATGAACTCCGTCCTTGTATTGGTTACCGAGGACTCAATAAAATAACCATTGCCGACAAGTATCCCATGCCACTTATTACGGACATCATTGAAGCAGTTCGAGGGGCTTCTCTGTACACAAAATTGGATCTCCGAGGTGCATACCATCTCATACGTATTGCTCACGGAGACAAATGGAAAACCGCCTTTTGTACTCCATTTGGACATTATGAATACCATGTCATGCCATTTGGCTTGGTCAATGCTCCGGCGATCTTCCAGAGGTTCATGGACCATCTGTTTGCTGACATATTATTCCATTTTGTTATCATCTACTTGGATGATATCCTCGTTTATTCCATCAACCCGGAAGATCACATTCAACATATTAACACTGTTTTGGAACGCCTTCAATCACACCACCTCTACTGTAAAGTCACAAAGTGTGAATTCCACCAGGAACAAGTAACCTATTTAGGTTTTGTGTTATCATCCCAGGGAATTTCTATGGATCCTAAAAAGGTATCAGCTGTATTGGACTGGCCCATTCCAGCTGGTATAAAAGACATTCAGAGGTTTTTGGGATTCGCAAATTTCTATCTTCTCAAGAAGTGTGTCTCATTTTCCTGGAATGAATCGGCTCAGAAAGCTTTCAACGCGTTGAAGAAGATGTTTACTTCCGATACCATCTTGATCACCCCTGACCAAACCAAACAATTCATTGTTGAAACAGATGCATCTCAGAATGCTTTAGGAGCAGTTCTCTTACAACTATCAGAACAAGGGGATGAAAGACCCGTAGCACACTTATCTAAGACCTTCAATCCGGCAGAGCAGAACTACTCGGTTCTTGAGAAAGAACTGATGGCTATTAAGCGCGCCTTCGAAGAATGGAGACATCTACTTTTGGGATCTCCTTATCCAGTTAAGGTACGCACTGATCACCAAAATCTCAAAGTTCTTCAGAACGCTTATACCACTAACAGTCGACAGGCCCGATGGGCTTATTTCTTTCTTGCCTTTCGGATTGAGTTCACCTTCTGGCCTGGCAAACATAATTTGAGAGCAGATGTCTTATCCCATAAAGATTCTCCGACATCCACGTTTAGCTCCGAAAAAATATTTCCCAATGCCCAATTCATTGCAGTTCTTACTGACTTCCTTCAAGAATTACAAACAGCCACTAATCTAAATAAGGCTTTATGTGAAAGTATCGCCTCTACCCATCATCTTACCAAAGAAACCGAATATTACTATCATGGAACTCAAGTACTGATTCCCATCCCTTCTTTGCAACTAGAAGTGCTGAGGATTTGCCATGGCTCACGAGCAGCAGGACATTGTGGATTCCTTTCCACCCTAGAACTCATTCAACTACATTTTTGGTGGCCATCCGTAACATCAGATGTCCGGGATTACGTTGCAGCTTGCAAAATCTGTGCTCATGCAAAGACTCCTCCATCACCACCTCTGGGGTTATTAGCTAGAATGCCTATTCCAGACCGGCCTTGGCAGATCATATCAACTGATTTCGTGTCTGATCTACCCCTATCGGACAATATGACTGCAATCATGGTGACTATTGACTACTTCACCAAACTAGCGCATTTTACACCTTTGCGAAAACTACCCGGAGCACCATTAATGGCAAAGATTTTCCTCTCTGAAATTTTTTCTTGTCATGGTTTACCAGATACTATTGTTTCAGACCGGGGACCCCAGTACACCTCTCTCTTTTGGCAAAATGCTTGTTGCATTTTGGGTATCAAACGAGCCCTCTCTTCTGGATACCATCCCCAGACTGATGGGCAAACAGAGCGCTTGAACCAGACCCTAGAAGGTTACTTACGATGATTTATTTCAGCAGCTCAGGATAACTGGGTAGAGCTACTTCCGTTTGCGGAATTTGCTTACAATAATTCCAGACATTCGGCCCTCCAGACCAGCCCTTTTTATTGTTCTTATGGCTATCATCCATCCTTTGTTCTGAAAGTGACGACTTCTGATTCTGGCTACCCAGGGGTGGATTCTCTGATTGCTGATATCCACGAAGGACAAAAACTGGCTAAGCAATCTTTACTGAGGGCTCAAGATCGAGAGAAAAGAAATGCTGATATGCACCGCCGTGAGGCTCGGGTACTTACCGTCGGAGATTCGGTATGGTTGGCATCCAGATTCCTTCCTCGCCACCTGGTTCCATCAAAACTGTCTCCCAAGTACTTGGGCCATTTCAAGTGTTGTCCAAAATCGGCACGGCTGCGGTCAAACTTTCTTTACCGGCCTCTTGGTCTCTGATTCATCCTGTGTTCCATTTGTCTCAGATATAAACCGGTTGTACAGGATCGCTTTCTGCGGACTCGGGGACCCCCACCACCTCCGGTTCTCACAGACAGCGGTCCCGAATTTGAGGTGGCAGCTATTTGTGACTCATGCTTCCAACGGGGTCGGTTGCAATTCCTGATCGATTGGAAGGGTTATTCACCTGCTGAAAGGACCTGGGAGCCGGCTTCTGGGGTTCATGCGCCTCGTCTGGTGCGGCGGTTTTTTCTTCTTCATCCGGGTAAGCCCGGGGCGCCCCCTCAAAAGAGGGGGCATACTGTTACACATCGCCACAGATGGTCTTTGTGAGCACGTACCCGCTTGTGTGGTACTCTTCTTACAGGTAGTTCCAAGATGGATGCGCGTGGGATTCCCCTTACTACCTGCAGCGGTCCAGTCTTTGCACGTCTCTCCGACGTACGGCCAAGCGGTCACGTGATCCTTTATCCGGAATCGAAGCGGACGATGCTTTGCGTCGCTACTGCTTTTGGCGCTCCGTGAGTTCGCTTCTGATACTTTCCACTTACTTATTCTAGTCCAGTCTAATTGTACCTCTCATCTCTCCTAATCCTGTTCTTTTCCCTTATCCAGATTCATCCTTCAGTCTTCCCCGGCTCATTTCTCCGTCAGACCAATTCGGCAGACCGGAGTGTTTCCCGTTCCTCCTAGACTTCCGTTAGAGTAAGTTCAGTCCCTTGAGAGCTCCCCCTTCACTTCGATTAGGATTCTCACCTGTTGATTCCTTCCAGAGTCTCTCCCGCTGCTCCACTAACCATCCGATCTCCAGTCCTGAATATTCGTCCTCCATCTTCGTTCCTTCGATGGTGAGAGGATTATTTTCTGTTTCCAACTATACCATTCTACTTTCTTCCCGTCTCTTGCTTTCTCCTGTTTTTCTTCTCCCGTGTACCTAGAAGAAGCCTCCCGTGTGACTTCCTTGTTCGGCCATCGATCCAAGACGCTTCTACTTCAGCCTCCCGATCCGCACGAGTTTGGACTCGACCAGGGTTTTCTTCCCATTAGAGGGTTTCCCTGGTGGTCCTGTCCTCTCCCATGGGTTATCCTATCCCGGGTCGGAGAGACCAGAGCTGTCTCAGGGGAGCTTTCACTGCTGCATTGGTCCTCCCATTTGGATTCATCGATCTGTCAAGGTGAGCTTGTTGCAGACTTTGGCAGTAAAAGTCTGTTTGACAACAACTTTATTAAATTGCATACTGCAGTATTAACAAATATTGTGAATAGTTTTCCTGAAATAAACCTGGGGAATGGCTCCAACCCTTGGCTAAAAGAAGTGTTTTGTTGAAGTTATCTGTTTGAGTTATTGCAGTTTTCTATTGAGTTGAACTTTGAAGGATTTACCTTGAACACTTTTGTATGTATTATTGTGAGGGTCAGATAGAGTTTCGACAATAGGTCATCCTGTTTTAGTTTTAGTTTAATAGGAAGGGACATTCCTGTTAGGATAGTGAACGTTATGCCTAATGAAATGGCTAATGTTGAGAATTATATCTATTTGTGTCTGCCTCTCATGTCTGACCCCTCATATATGGTGTCAGGGTGGGATGTTGAACTGGCTGATACAAACTAGGGACCCAGCAATAATAATATCTTTAACTTCTAATGAAAATTATTATTCAACAACTAGAGGAGGATAATTATGTACTTGCGATTAATCCACATGACCCAATTCTAAGAATTAAACAGAAGATCCTAAATAGATTTGCATGTCCCATACATTGCCCAAAACCTGTTTTCGTAGTCAACTTTAGTTAGACAATCTTAAGGTATCTTATTATAATATAAGAAGACATAGCAAGTTAAAATTGGTTGTAAAACCAGATATCGATCTAAGTTCCAATGCCTGTATTTATTTTCCTCGTAGTCTTAGAAGACCTGTTCCCTCATTGAAAAAGCAAGAGGAGTTGTTAGAACCTGACTGTGCATTGTACATAGAAGAAGCCTTAGAAGCAGAGCCTTCTCTGGAATTTGAGGGAGCAGTTTTTTGTTCTTAAAACGAACCTCCCGAGATGTAAAGATAATTCAAAACCCTTTTTTGTGGAGGAAGAGCATCTGAGGACAACAAGTGAAATGGCTATGTTAGATGGATTAGTCACTCAATTAACTCCCCACCGGATTCCCGAAGAGAATAGATTACAGGAAGTATTGGATAGACTTATTGCAGCCACACAATGATCCACCTTTCCCCAGGTAATTTTATAACCGACCCACCTTTCCCCAGGGAATTTTATAACCTTATAGACAAGGAGAAGATTTGGGGAACTTCTTTACTAATATTGAATGGTTGGCCCAACAATTACACTGGGCAGATTAATTGAAAACGTGTTATCTAGCTACCTTATTAAAAGGGGAAAATCAAAATTCATATCATTTATTGAATCCTAGCAGAACAACCCCTTTCGATGAAGGGTTATTGAAAAAGGTAGGACAAACTAAAAATGTTTACAAAGAAAAATGTAGGAGTATTAAGCTAAATCCAGATGAATCACCTCACGCAGGTTTACCATGGAACTTTCAGCTAGAATACAAAATGCCCTATCTCTATGGCTAGGAAAGAAATCTTTATCTGAAGTATTGGAGGTCCTATCCATAGAACAGTGTTAAGTTTATAGTAGCAATCCAAGCAACACTAACCTTATGAAGACAGGATTGCAGCAGCAGGTAATGAAGCAAGCCCAAGTAATTCCAGACTCTCTGTATAGGAAATGTTCCCCAGAGAGGAAGGAATTCATAGGGAAACTCTCTAAAGGGAAAAAACCCTAATGTCGTTTCAAGGAAGATCCCACAGGGCTCACGAAGAGGAGCTGGCTTCAAGGACCCATGCAAAATTGGCAATAGGCTTTCACAGGGATTGTACAGTGAAGCAGATGAATCATGGATGAGTGTAGGGAGCAGCTGAGATACAGCAAAGCGTGAGAGTACAACAGGGTTTGCGTGAGGGGTCAGCAATGTGAGGAAGACAACTGTTTGATGATTGATTAACATGTGCCATTTTATTAAAGAAAATGGTAAAGAAAAATATCTCACTATCTATACTCTGCTGAGTATTTCCCTGCCAAGGCTAAAGGGAAACACTCTAACACAGGATGTCTGTCCCTCACACTAAAAAACAAATACACAAAGAAAATGTATGGCAATTTAAATAGCATCAATAATATTCACAGTTTCTTGATAACCTCTCAATAGCCTGTGTGAATTCCCTTCCCCAGGGTTCAAAGTGAATTCTGCTCCAAGATTCACATAAGGAACTCCTTGTATGTAAGATAGTCTCAAACCAGTTCTTGATGTTTCAATGTCAAAATAAAGTTTTGTTAACCAAAAACCCAACAATGGCAAATCTTTTTTCCTTGGTGCAATTTCCACTCCCTCCAAACAGCACCAATGGTATTCCGAGCCACAATGCTTTGCCACCACTTTCAGCAATCCAAGAAGACTTACCATAGTTAAAAAGAAATAGAAATTACATGACTGTCAGTGAAACACAGTTCATGGTTAGCAGTTAGAATGACATTTTTTACAAGATTAGGATTCACAGTAGGTATATTTGTCAGGATGATTTCACAGTGCTGAAGCTTGAATAACTTCACTTCTGCTCAGATTTACCTTGAGAACAGTCTCATTTGCCTCATATTACTCCACTTTGTTTAAGCCACTGAAATGTTGCATCTACTGACAACCAGATATACCACTATAGCTTTGGTACTTTGGCTTCTACCACAGCTTCAGTAATTTGTACATCAAGACAGTTTTTGACAAGATTCACTTTAAAGTACTTCAACACCTTCAAGTGGGCAAGCCACTCTTCCTCTGAATATCTCTTCAAAAGGGGCAGCCTCATTGGCTCTCTTGTCGGTCTGTCACAACAATAACTTAAAATAATGTTCATCAACAGCAAGTTTCCCTTTCTAACTTTGCCTTCACCTCTCTGCCAACTGTTAGCCCAAGTAATTACCCGGAAGCCTTGGTGCCACTGTCTTGGCTTCAGGTAATGATTGTACACTTGTATCTTAGGCCAGGTTGCACTGTTCCTGGTTTCACAGGAATATAAAGATTGCTTTTTAGCTCTAAGAAAGGCAGTTTTCACTCTTAATATGGGGAGACTGTTGGCTTGGCAATGCTTGCTCATCTCTTCATTTGTAGATACACTGTTTGCCTGCTTAACGTCTTGTATAGAAAATGTATGCCTGTGTGAAAGCAAAGGATAGAGTTCAGTCTTCCTTTTCGAAAGGACATTTAAGCACACACGACCACTTCTAAAGTTAGTTTTTAAAGGTTAAAGGTTTTAACAATGGTCTTGTCAACGTTCGATTTTCAGCAATGGGCTTTGCAGCGTTTACTCTCCTTAACGAGAGACAGGCAACCACTTCTTCATAAGATTCACAGTCATTAAGGGGTTAAAAATGGTCTCCCCCCCCCAACTAGCATAGACAAAAAGAACTTCCTGGTGCCCACAATGCTTCTTCGGCAACATTCCCTTAATGAGGTCTGGAGATTTTTCCATCAAGAAGAACAAGAGTATACTTATTATTCTGCGGTACATGGGGGTTTTTCCAGGTTGGATATGTTCCTCATCTCAGACAAGCTTATCTCCCAAACAATCGACATAGATATATTTCCAAAAGCTTTATCGGATCATGCCCCGGTGGTGTTAATGATGGCTTCCTTTAATGATACTCCAAATCCTACATGCACTTGGAGATTGAATGAACTCCTCCTGAAGGACCCCCAGTTCCGCTCCGGTATCTCGGACGCTATATCTCATTACTTCACTGAGAATGACACGGGAGAGTTGGCCTATACCACAGTATGGGATGCCGCGAAAGCAGTGATTCGGGGTCATATCATAACTTACTCAATAGAGAGGGTGAAAGTCAGGAAACAAACACAATCCCAGCTTGAGCTAGAACTTCAGAGGAGGGAGGAATTACATAGACATAGGCCTTCTCAAAGGTTAAGGCGGGATGTGAGAGTGGCCCAGAGGGCTCTTGAGGCTCATCACATGAGCCGAGCAGCTTATGGCATGATGCATACTAGGCAATACTATTACTCGAAAGAAAATAAAGCTAATGGACTGTTGCCAACTAAGCTGGAAAAACAGGCTAGCCGTAACTGGATTGAAGTCCTGCAGTATACAGAGGGGAGACAAGTTACCTCAGAGATGGATAAGCTCTGCATAGTTGAGAAATGTTTTTAGAGAACACTCGGCCCCCCACCACACCGACTTAAACATGGGCAGTAAATTTGTACAAGATGCGCACTTGCCGCAATTGTCCCGAGAGGTTCAGGAGCTTTTAGAGGAACGGATTATGCTACGGGAAATGGAGGCTACCATTCGCTCTTTCCCTTTGAGTAAGGCCCCGGGGCCAGACGGGCTCACAAATACATTTTACAGGGCTTTTAGATCCGTGCTCTCCCCTTACTTAACAAAGCTTTTTAATGCCATTTAGGCTGCTGGCTCGGTTTCCGATTCTATGGCAGAGTCCATTACGACCCTGATTTTGAAACTTGGAAAGAGCCCCATGGACTGCGCGTCCTATCGACCTATTGCTCTGTTGAACACAGATGCGAAGCAGCTGAGTAAAATAATAGCCGGACGTCTGGGAGAGGTCCTTCCGGCACTGACAGAGAAAGATCAAACTGGTTTTAAACGCAATCGCTGGACATATGATAACATACGCCGGACGATAAACCTGATTGCTTTGGCCTCCAAGCTCCTGGGCAGATTGTCCCTATTATCTTTAGACGCGGGCTTTCGATAGTATGTCCTGGGGGTATCTGCAGTTGGTGCTGGAGAGATTTGGATTCGGGCCTAGCTTCTCAAAATTGATTCTTTCAAGCTTCCAGTTCCCCTCGACAAGAGTCAAAGTGAACACGAATTGGACTCCATTGATTCTTTTAGGTAGAGGCACCAGGCAAGGTTGCCCCCGGTCTCCCCTAGTTTTTGCCCTGGCGCTGGAGCCTTTAGCCCAGCAGATTAGATTGAACACTGAGATTTTGGGCTTTGAATTTGCGGGTCAGTGCCATAAAGTGGCTTTATATGCGGACAATCTGCTGTGTTTCTTGAATGATGCCCCTAAATCCGCCTCTGATGGAATTATTGTCCCAGTTTAATAGAGTTTCCGGATTCGAGGTGAATCCCGCTAAATCGGTGGGCATGTCTCTAACTGAATCCCCTGCGGGTTTGGCAGAGGTACCAGCGGCATTCCCTACCCCTTGGTCTTCCTCGGATATCCCTTATCTAGGAATAAAATTGACCCCGACTTTCACAGGTTTATTTAAGGCTAACATACCTGCTCTACTGAGAGAAACCAAAGAGTGGCTCCAGCGCTGGGATTCTCAAGAAATGTCATGGTTGGGCAGGGTTAGCGCGGTGAAGATGACCCTTATTCCGAAGCTCCTATACGTTTTTCATTCTCTGCCTGTTCTGATTCCTGAAGGTGACCTCATCGCTATGCAAAAGGAGATAGGACAATTTATTTGGAAGAAGAAGAAACCTCGAATTCCCTGCAAGCTCCTTACGAAAAGCGGGATGTTAGGCGGCATAGGGCTTCCCTCGGTCTCACGTTATTATAGAGCAGCTCAGGTTGCTAAAATGCTAGCTTGGGGGAATTCATCGGAATCCCCCAAGTGGCAGGAGATTGAGCAAGCAGCCACCCCTTTTCCGCTGGTGTATTTTCCTTTCCTCCCTAAAGAGGCGCAAGGGTACCGTGATGGGGTATTGCCCACAATGTTGGCAACGCTCCGGAGTAGGGATAAGGCATGTGCGCAGAGAGGGATCACATCTGGTTTGGGTCCATTATCCCCCATTACCCAGAACCCAGCGTTCACTCCAGGCCTGAGCCCCAGTTCATTCCGGTGCTGGAACTCAGATACACCCTTAAAACTGAGGGACTTATATGTATATCAAGAACCGCTGACATTTCAAGAGTGCAAGGAGAAGTTTGGTGTGCCAGAATCTGAGCGTTTTAGGTACATACAGCTTCGACACTGGTTAACTAACAGGGCTACCCGCCTAGCTGCCTCTAGAACCCTGATAGGCTTAGAACTTAAAATTCTTGAGGGCCAACGTTCCCACAGACTAACCACCTGCTATAAACTCCTGGAAAATGCCCCGGAAGGAGCGAAACTTCCTTGCATGCTGGCCTGGGAGAGGGAGTTGGGCTTAGATATTCCGGAGGAGTCATGGAAAAAGATATGGTACAGAGCCCAGAAGAGTTCTAGGTGTACAGCGGTGAAAGAGAATGCTCTTAGGATTTGTTTCCGATGGTATTTTCCCCCAAGCAAGTTACATGCATTGAACCCGGATTATCCAGACACATGTTGGCATGGTTGTGGTGAGCGGGGGGATCTAGCGCACATGTGGTGGCATTGTTCGGTTATACAAACTTTCTGGCTGGAAGTACGATCCAAAATCAAGGAAATCACTGGCTCCCTGCTCCCCATGGAACTGTGTATTTTAATTTTAGGGGACGTGCCAGAAGATCGGTCCTTTCCAATGACAGGCCCCAGAGCAGCCCTAATTGCCCAGTTGGTTATAGCTGCATGAATTACAAGGGCTAGTTTCTGAAAATCTGTCGAGGGGCCACACATAGCACACTGGTGGGTGAAAGTATGGGAATTGCTGGGCCTTGAAAAACGTACTGCCATGCTCGAGGGGAAGCTCTCGATGTTCACGCAGAGACTTGGAGCCCATTTTTGAACTTTGTTTCAGACAAAGAGCAGATGTTCTTTCAACCGACCTTAATGAAAAATTTCATTAATTCTTGACGTGCATATCATATGCTTTCTTTTGAACGCACTCCAGCGGTTTTCCTTCCTTTTTTCTTTTTCTCTTTTTCTTTCTCTTCTCTTTCTCTCCCTGTTATTTCTCCTCCTACTTCCCTTACATCTTCATGATATATCTCTTTTCTTCTCTAGAGGCTTATTGCTCAAACTGATTTTCCCCTCCAATCAATTATCGATGAATGAATTTGCATACGGTTTTGTCATGTTTAATTAACTCAAATGCTAAACTGCTGGGTGGGAGATGAACTTTGATGCAATGAAATGAATTGGCGGGATTATGAATTGTTATGTATTTCTCTGTCACCTCTTGGATTAAATGTTTTGAAAATGTAATAAAAATATATATTTTTTAAAATGGTCTTTCGCAGTGTTTGCTCTTCACACGAGTAAAATAAATTACCCAAAACACTTGAGTGCTAATTTTCCATTGTTCACTTATTAAAGCTTCAACGAATAACTTCAGCTCGCTTCTGACTATACGTGAGTTAATATGAAACTGGATACTGTGGCCAGCAGTACCCGTGCAAGGAATCAGAATGCCAGGCTTCACTGACTGGCTTCTGTAATCCTTGTCCTGTGCGTCGCACAACTTCCACGACATTTGCCACAACGTCTACTGCTTCTGCCTTCACAGGGACCCATACCCTTCCTCTTTGGAAGGTGTCTCCGGTCTGGCCACTCGTTTAAGGAGCCCCTCTTGCTCCTTTGACCCACAGCTTGATAACAGCTCCTCGACCTCAGTCTCGGACACGTTCCCTGCACGGTAACCACAGCAATCTGGCTTGCATGGGGAAAGACAGCCTTCCTGCATGCCTTCCACTGTGCAGCCTCAGCACTTCAGAGATTGGGGGAACAGGACCCACTCAAAAGAAGCAGGTGAAATCTTCTGTATCCACTTTCCAGTGTCTCTCTGGTTCTGCCACCTCTGCTTGGTTTGCCAGTTTTGTGCCTTTTTCTTTCTGTTTCTATTGCTACAGCACGCACTCCAGTCACAGTTCCAGTTCTTTCTGATTGTCTGCACCTGAGGGGGCCTTTCATGCCTCACAGGTTCCTTCAGGTGGGGGCTGTTAGGCTTAACTGCCTGACTACCGCTACAACATACCTCTTCAGGACTCTTCCTCGACCCAGTATTTATACGATTATGGGACTCGTAGTCCCCAACAACAAAGTTAGTTCTTTTAACTTCTGTTAATTGGTAAACACCAATCAAAAGTGTGGGATTATGGGGAAAGTTAAACAGTGGGGCTTCCCTGTTTTCCTGGTCTGTTTCCCCACCATGTGATCCTCCCACAGTACACCATCCACAGGGTCGGGATCTAGAAGTGTCTGCCTTTCCCTGCTGTAAGGAAGGCATGGTATGAAGAATAGATAGACACAAGTGATCACAGTTCAAGGGTGTTTATTAAACTGTATAGGTAGGTTGAAAAAATGCCTAATCTGAACCTAAAACTAAGATGGGAGCAAGCTATAACCATCAAATAATAATAAGGCAGTCCTAGTGGCGTCTTATCAAAATAAAAGGGCCTATACTAAAACAAACAATTACCAATCCTTACAACTAGATGCAAAAAGAGTGTGGGATAGTGTTCATAAGAACAAAAGAAGTGTTCACAAAATGATAAGTCAGGATGTGGTAGCCTGGGGTCTCCCTCCCCACGTTTTGAGCACGGGACAAGGTGGAACTCCTGAGCACAGCACACTCTTGAACTTTCCCAGCACGAGACAATAGTTCCACTTCAGGTATCAGGACCTTTGGTGGTTAAGTCTCTTTTCTACAAAAGGTCTCTTGCCTCCAAGGACCTGATGGATTCCAAAAATAACAAACAATAATGTTGTTCCAAATGCACGTTGGGTGATGACTTTTCGCCCCTGGATACCCCTCTTTTGGGCTCAGATCCACAAGCAGTTTTTAGCGATATCAGGACCTTCAGTGGTTAGCTCTCTTGCATCAGAGGGCCTGATAGTTTCAAAATAACAAACAAAAGAGTTGTCATGATGCCTACCCCCGGAGCACCAGGCCAGGCCCAGCACCCCCGGGAGCAGGCATCATGCCCCCGGGTAAAAGCCCAGCGGCCCCTTATAGGGGCTCTTTGGACTCTGTCCTGGTGCCGTTGGCGCCAGGCTCATGTTGGACATCAGTCCTGGCGCCATAGGCGCAAGGCTCATAAAGGAAGGTGTTTTGGGCACTTACCTGATGCAGACCATACTGCAAGATTCAGGCCTCCCTGAGACCTGAAAGGGACTATTTTTTCATTGGGACTATTTTGCCACTCGGGCGTGGCCAGGGAAGGACACTTACCTGGAACTACTTTGGGGGCTATTTAAGCCATGCCCAGACAGTAGCTCACGCTTCATGTTGTTCTGCATCCAAGCAGCTGAACGCTCACCGTGTCTGCTCCTGCATCTGGTCTCCAGCCACGCCCGCCTCGATCCTGGAACACCTGTAAGGAAAGAAGAGAAGAGAAAGGTGAAAACCAAGAATTTTATCAAACTTCTTACCTGTATCCATAACCTTCACGCCAGCGTTCCTGTTCCTGAGAAAAGGCTTTCATTTAAAAGCACCGCGTTGCTCGCTGCAGCGCCGCGCTTCACTCACCTGTCCTCGAGAGTTCTTCTGGCTCCACCGCGACTGTCTGCACCGGTCGCCACATCTCTGCGCCTCGGGGAGCGAAGAAGAGACAAAAGGTGAGCAGAAGGAACATATGAGGAAAGCCTAATTTTCCGCCATAACACTTACCGGTCTTCTGTTGGTGGACCATTCCTCATTTCGGGTCGGCGCCGCTTCGTTGGCAGGTACCGCACCCCGGCCCCTATGGGGAAAGGACAAAATACATTACTGGAGGAATATAAAGACATTAAGAGGGATCGCCTCCATCGCTAACTCACCTGAGTTTACCATCGGCAATTCAATCCCTCAACGCATCGCCTTCATTCTGCGCCTGAAATAAAGGACAGATCACAGGTTAGGAAGTCAACAGAAAAGGAGGCTCAACACTTGAACTTTTGTAATCTTCATACTTACGGCGTTCCGCTCGTAAAAGTCAAGTGGATTTTGCCAGCGCCATTCTGAAAACCAGTGAAGTAACTGGACTAACACGCGCCCCTGCACCAGAAGCAGGATGGAGAGTTCATCCTTTCAAACCATAAGGTGAGCTTCAACCGGGGATTTCGGAAGAAGTTAGAGAAGAACGAAGGGGGGACGAGGGGAGCAAGCACACTATTCTGCAGACTGTTAATCCCCTCATCTGCAGAAGGATATTCCTACGGGCCAGACAAGCAAGATTTGAGGGTCCTGTTCAGTCGGTGTTCCGAGTTTTGCGCATCACGCTCGAAGAGGCCACAGCAACCCAGACTAGACCAGCGCCTCCGTGGGAGTCAGGTGAGCATTACAGAACGCGAAGCCTTCCAACAAATTCCCACCCAGGCGCTATGGAAACTTCTGAGACTGATCAGTTGGCCCAACTACTGGGGGAATTACGGGCCGAAGTACACGCCGCTCGTCAAGAGACTAATGCTCTCAGGAGGGAAGTGATTGTATCAAAGGAAAGAACTGATGACCTGGCTAGACAGTTTTTGCAAGGTCAAGCTGGACACACTCCTCTACCCGGTTCCGGGGGGAACCCCGCTCCTGTGGTTCCCAGTAACCCTGTGCAGATTAATCTACCTGGAAACATGCCGCTGGCCCCACCCGAACGCTTTGCAGCGGACCCCAAACGATTCGCTGTATTCATGAATCAGTATCTTTTGCACTTCCTATGCAGACCTGGGGCCTTCCCTAATGACCAGACCAAGGTAGCCTTTGTATTGTCATATCTCAGCGGCTCTGCTGCCGATTGGTCAGTTCCACTGGTTACTCAAGATGTCCCGATTCTCCGTGATTTTCAAGGATTTCAAGCAAGCATGGAAAGGTTATTTGCTCGACACTCTCAGGGGCAGGCTCTGGATGACGAACTCCTATCCCTGCGACAGGGCAATCAGGACCTCCTATCCTACATTGCAACCTTTAATAGACTAATTGTGGAAACTGGGTGGCCAGAGGATAAAAGAATCACGTTATTTTATCGAGGTCTACGCGGAGAACTTCAAGATGTCCTGGCCCAAGTTGTAAATCCGCCCCAAGAATGCACAGAATATATAGACTTAGTGGTCCAATTGGATCACAGACTTCAAAACAGAAAAGCAGATCGGTCCAAGTTTGAGACCTGGGTGTTGGTCAAGACCCACGCTAACCCCAAGGGTGCTGATGTCTCTGAGCCTATGCAAATCGGAGGGGTTAAAGGACCTTTAACTCAAAAAGAACGTGAAAGAAGACAGCAGATGCAATTATGTCTTTATTGTGGGTCCTCTGGACACTTTCTACGAGATTGCCCGGCAAAACCGCCCAAGAAGGTGGTAGGAGCCGCTGATAAAAACCATGAAGACTCTGTTTCGGGAAACGACCATGCCCGACAAGCCAATGGTCCTCGTAGATCCGGAACAGCCTAAGCGGTTGCATGCAATATAGGCATACTTCAATAGTGGGGCTATAGGAAATTATGTGGATCGTGAATTGGTCTATAGGATTAACCTCCCTCTGCGTCCTAAAACCAGCAAAGATGTCATCACCACAGTCGATGGACCCGAAATTGCCTCTGGACCGGTAACACATTTCACTGCTGAGGTGACACTTATAGGTCCGGACGGCCATCGGGAGGCAGTTGTGTTTTATGTAATCAAGGCTCCACAGTTTCAGATTATTCTCGGAATCTCTTGGTTAGAGACACATAATCCTCGAATTGATTGAGAATAACCTTCCCGGATTGTGCACAAACCTGCTACCCAGAAAATCTGAAGATTAGTCTAGCGTCTGTAACCTCTGTCTCCATGCAACTACCTCCGGAATACCAAGACTTTCAGGACGTCTTCCAAAAGGAACAGGCCAACACGTTACCTCCCCACAGATCGTACGATTGCCAAATCGATCTGGTGCCCGGTGCACAACCCCCTTGTAGCAGGATTTATGCCCTTACTAAACCTGAGAATCTGCATTTGAGACAATATTTAGATCAATACCTAGCCAATGGTTTCAATCGCCCGTCAAAGTCTCCGGCATCCTCGGCTTTGTTCTTCGTGCCCAAAAAAGAAGGCGACCTTAGAACTTGTATCGACTACCGCGCATTGAACCAGATAACTGTTAAAAACCGTTACCCTCTGCCTCTGATCCCTGAACTCCTTGACCAGGTGAAGGACGCTTGCGTATACACCAAGTTAGATCTCCGGGGGGCTTATCATCTGGTGCGAGTAAAAGAAGGCGACGAATGGAAAACGGCCTTCCGTACAAAATATGGATTATTCGAATACCAGGTGATGCCTTTCGGGTTGTGCAACGCGCCTGCTGCCTTCCAATTCTTCATGAACGATGTCCTTCGGGAACTCATCGATGTTTGTGTTGTCGTATATATCGATGACATTCTTGTGTACTCCTCTTCGGAATCTGATCACAGAAGGCATGTCAGGGCCGTCCTTGAGAAATTGCGCCAGCACAAACTGTTTGCAAAGCTGGAAAAGTGCGTTTTCCATACCACCGAGGTTGAGTTTTCTTGGATTCATCCTGACACCTAAAGGGGTCCGCCTTTAAGGCTTGGCGGCATTGGGCCTCATTACGACCCTGGCGCTAAGTGAAAAACGATGGCGGTAAATGGTTACCGCCATCGTTTTCCGCCAGGTCCGATCATGACCCGTGACCGTTAACTACGATGCCATTAGCGGCATCGTAGTTAACGCTGCCGCTAACTGCGCCAAGGGCGCGCGCACGCGACCTCCCACACCGTACTTAGCGCCATGGCGGAAAGGTACGCGAATGCCGACCCAAGCGGATATGCACCTAACGCCATCACCCAGCCCGTTAAGTACCTTACCGCCATGGTGCTAATTACGCCATCGCGAACCAACCGTAAAGGGCCATGTAAAGTGAATGCAGCTGCCACAGGTGCACAGAAACAGCACAGGTGAAGGCAATACAGACTCAGGAAGTACAAAAAGAGCACACCCCACCCCTTCCCACATCCAGTCACACTCCACAATGATACCAATATGACTAGCAATGTTGGGGTTGGAGGACCTGATAGCAATGCAAGTGCTACAACAGCAACAACAACAACAGGCAGCACAGAGGAGACGCAGGAGGAGAAGGAGGGCAAGGCAGGCCCAGCAAGCCCCACCAGCACAGCCAGTGCCACCACGCAGGCAGCCCCAATCCCACGCATCAGAGCCAATCCATTCAACCTCACTGCTGAGCAGATCCACACCCTGTACCGTTTGGACCGGGACACCATCACCGCCATCGTAGACATGACACACAACGACATCGTCAGCATGATAGAAACTCCAACCGCCATCCCACCCGTACTGAAGGTAGTGTCTGTACTACACTTCCTGGCCACAGGCACCTACCAGCACACAGTGGGGCACTTGCATGGCATTTCACAACCATTATTCTCACGAACACTCATCCAAGTGCTCGATGCCCTCCTCAAGCACACAGACGACCACATCTCATTACAACAGACTGCCCAGGAGATTGCAAACACCAAAGTGGGTTTCCATGCACTAGCCGGCATACCCGGTTGCATTGGTGCCATCGACTTCACCCATGTGGAATTGGTGGTTCCACGTGCCATGGAGGTACCGTACCGCAACCGGAAACAGTTCCACTCAATCAACGTGCAAATGGTCTGTGACTCCAACAAGATCATCACACATTGTTGTGCCCGATTCCCCGGATCAACCCATGATTCTATGGTCCTGAGGAACTCCACAATACCACGCTACATGGAGCGACATGCAGGCCCAAGATCCTGGCTACTCGGTGAGTCCAATGTCATGGAAGTGGGCAGGTGAATGACGTACCGATGCATACTCCACCTGGCTGAAAGGGGGGGGGAATGATGCATACTCCACCTGGCTGAAAGGGGGGGGAATGATGCATACTCCACCTGGCTGTGAGTAGCAGAGAGAACGGAGACAAAGGATACCCTGAAGCAACCCATACTCCACCCAACACCAGTAAAGCCAATAGCCAATGTATGCAGCCCTACCATGTGAATGAGGTTGTGTCCCAACCATGACACAACCATCTGCAAGTGCATTCTACCAAATCAGACCACATTTTCAACAATGAAAAGCACCTACGTGCACGTCACCAAACACCATCAACCGATAGGCCTGTCCCCCATAACTGCCCAGGAAGGAGGCACATGACGGACAGAAACATCAACACACCATTACACAGACAGCAGGGCCCCCACAATGTCCCTGTCTACATCAGCATTGCTCACTGGGGTCATGATGAGGCCCACAGCAATGTTGCAATGATGTGCGCATTGCCATCACAGGACATGTGCCAGGCCAACTAACCAAACGGCATGAACGGACACAGTGGATGGGCACTCACAATGCACTCAACCCCTCTGCATACATTGGGTGATGGCATGCAAAACAGGCCATGGGAGCCATGAGCATATACTGGTTACATTGCGTGAATTAATTAGTGCATGTAGAAGTGAGCCAAAGTAACAGTTGGATGCAAGCCATGGTGGCACATCATGTTCTTGATCAGACGACATGACTGACACATACATTCTCGCCTACATACAGGTGATGCAGGCTATCCCCTGAAGAGGTGGCTCCTCACACCAGTCCGGAACCCGCAGAACCAGCACGAGGAGGACTTCAACCGTGCACATACACGTACTCGCGTGGTCATAGAGCAGACATTCGGCCTATTGAAGGCACGGTTCCGAAGCCTCAGCAGGTCTGGTGGGGCACTCCTGTACCGCCATGAGAAGGTGGCAAAGATCGTCATGGCATGTGTCATGCTACACAATATGTGCATCACACGGAATGTGCTCCTGCCCCCTGACGCAGAACTGCAACCACCTGACGATGAGGATGAGGAGGGTGCAGATGGGGCGCCACCCCATGGAGGAGGCGATGCACAGGAGGGGCGTGCAATGCGCCAAAGTATCATCGACCACTGCTTCTAGCACACACGGCTGGTGTGTATCACATGGAGACTGCACTTGGGGCACTGTGTGTCTCTGGGACATGCACACTGTGGACTGTACACCAATAAAGCACACATATGCAATGAAAATGTCCACACATTTCATTTCGGGAAAGCAAAAAGTGTATTTCAATCATAAAACGTCGTGACACAACCACTCCCCCCTTCCCCCTCCCCCCTGCACACCCCAACACACCCCCTCCCACCTCCCCCCTGCACACCCCAACACACCCCCTCCCACCTCCCCCCTGCACACCCCAACACACCCCCTCCCACCTCCCCCCTGCACACCCCAACACACCCCATGTAGGTGTCAACAGATGCCTGTGACAGTGGCCACAGGCTGTTACAAGCCCCCTCTCCCGGCCCCCGGGGCACCCCTGGCTGTGGAGCGCAGGTTATGTCCGGAACGTCGGACGGGGCTGCTCTGTGCAGAACTGGCAGCGGAGGATGTCCCTGCCTGCCCCCGTGCATGCACGTCCTGTAGGGTGTGGGTGAGCTCAGTGAGCGCACGACGCAAGCCGGCAAGTTCACCACAGATGTCCCTGGACATGGCCTGCATGGCATCCCTCAAGGTGGCAGTGCTCTGCGCTACTTCGGCCCTTAGGGTCTCCGTGGCCTGTTCAATGGTTGCCCTAGCCCCCACACATTCCGCGGCATGCTCAGTCAGCATCGTGGACAGTTGTTGCTGCCGTTCTATGATGTCCTCGAGGGACTGCTGCCCCTGCTGGGCCATGCCCAGTGCTGGTGGTGTGATGGAGGGGCTGCTCCCCTCCTGTGGACTGAGGACTGGGCATGGGGTAGAAGGCCACTCCTCTACCTCTGTGTGCCCCTGTGTGTGATCCTCATGGGGGCTGGCGTTTGACAAACAGGGGGAATGTAGAAGGTCAGTGGGGCTTCTGACTTCGTGCTCCTCAATGTCAGAGTCTGAACATGCAGCAATTGCAGCTGTTTCACCCATGTTGCTGCTGGCCGCAGACCCGGTGCCTTCTGTGGCAGGCAATGTTGGTACAGGTGGAGCTGCTGCTGCTGGCCTGCTGCCTACAGGGGTGCTTGCCGGTGGGCCGTCCGGTTTGCTTGCAGTGGATTCTGCTTGTTGTGGGGTCTGCCTCACTGCAGCTGAGGTTGAGGGTGCGGGGATGGTATTATTGCCCTTCTTGGCTCTCTTCGTCGCAGGGGTGTCCTGGTCCTCGGGGTGTGAATCTATGCCTGTGGTGGAGCAAAGGAGGGAGGGCGTTATTGATGGGTCTGCGGACTTTGGAATGACAATGATTGACATGATTCTGGTCAGTAAATGAGGCAGATTTCAGGCAGGGCCATGCAGGTTGTCTCCTTTTTGTGTGGAATGTGGATGCAGGTATGTGGGTGCCAGCAGTGTATACAGGGTGGTGCTCGCATGTGGCTAATGGCAGTGTTGAGCTAATGTGTTGCATTTACACTCTAGGGCAACCTTGTGCTACACATGAATGGACTGCAGTGACTATGGCATGTCTTGTTTGAGGCACCTACCTTCATCGCCTGATGTCGGAGCTCCCCTTTCCATCCCTCCGACGCCTTCAATGCCTTCCATGCCAATCATGGTTGCACAAATCTCCTCCCACGGTTGGAGTTTTAGTGGGGATTCCGAACCTCCACCTGCACTGCTGTGGGGTGCGGGGTACGGTCCCCGCCGCGCTGACACGCTCGGCCACCAGGGCCCAGATGGCCTTCTTTTTCGCTATCGCTGTCCTGGTCATTTCCGGGGAGAAAACGACAGCTGCGTTGTCTTGCAGGGTCTCCGCAAGCATGCAGAGTTCCTCCCGGCTGAATCTTTCCTGGCGCTGGCGGTCACATGCCTTCTTAACAACTTTCGGCATTTTCGGGTAGTTGGATGGGTGGGTGATTGGTTGGGACAGGTGTCTGGGTTGGATCTGGTGTTGTTCGGTAGGATGGCAATGGATTGTGTTTTTAAAGATGGCCGACGTGCTGTTTCCCGTTCCGCCGCGATGACGCTATTTCCGGTTCCGCTTTTTACGGTGACCGCTAATTACGGTGGCCGCTACTTACGGTGGAGGAAGTGCACCTTGCTCGACTTACGATGCCGGTAGGGGCATTTTCCGCCATGGCGTTAATTGCATTACCGCCATGGCGTAATGCTCGTGCGCTATGGGTCGTAATGTGGCGCTCTTTACGCCATCGGCCCACGGCGTAAACGCTCATTACGCCATGGCGGTAATGACGGCAGATTACCGCCTGGGTAGTAATGAGGCCCATTATCTTCTTGGCGCCAGGCATACCATCACCGTGATCACTAATCACCGAAACTTACAATATTTAAAAACTGCCAAGGCTCAATCGTCACGTCAGCTCCGATGGGCTTTGTTCTTTGCTGAGTTCGATTTTGTAATCACTTACCGCCCCGGCTGTAAGAATGGCAAAGCGGACGCGCTATCTCGAATAGGAATGGGAGAAATAGACACAAACTCAGAACCTGTGCCGATAATTCCCGAACAAAGAATTTTGGGGATAACCTCTTTACAAACCCTTGAAGACATTCAAGCACGGGTAAAACAACTCCTGGACTCTACAGCCTTGCACGATTGGATCCAAAGGGGGTCTTACTTTTCGATCAACGATGGCCTACCTTACTTCCAAGGACGCTTATTTCTGCCAGAAAAGGAGTTGCAAGAACTGGTTATTTCCCATCATCATGATACCCTGATGGAAGGACATCCTGGCATTGCCAAAACTGAGGAAAAAATTAAACGACAATTCTGGTGGCCTTCCTGGCGAAAGGATATTAAATCTTTCGTGATGTCCTGTGGAGTTTGCGCCCAAAACAAAGGCCAAAAGACAAAACCCGCCGGTCTTCTTCAGCCTTTAGACATTCCACCAGCACTTTGGCACACCTTGTCACTAGATTTTATCACAGACCTGCCCCCTTGTAATGGATACAATACTATTCTGGTTGTGGTGGATTTATTTTCCAAGATGGCCCATTTTATTCCGTTGAAAGGATTACCTTCAGCTTCTGTCCTAGCCAAGGAATTCCTCAAAAATATCATCCGTTTGCATGGATTCCCGTCCATACTAGTCTCCGACCGGGGAAGCCAGTTTATTTCTCATTTTTGGAGAAAGTGTTGTCAACTGGCACAAATCGACGTAAGACTCTCAACCAGCCACCACCCACAGACCGATGGTCAGACGGAGAGAACGAACCAGACCCTTGAACAATACCTACGATGTATGTTGCACCAATCGGAGGGTAATTGGAAGGATATTTTTTGGGTGGCCGAATATGCATACAATAACTCGGTACACTCTGGAACTGGACAAAGCCCCTTTTATACCCTATATGGACATCACCCTCGTACTTCAGACCTGGACTCACCTCTGAGCCTTGAAATGCCTGCAGTGGACCATTTGCATTCCACGATAACTCAAGCCTTCTAGGATGCAACTGCACATTTGCAACAAGCGAAAGGGAAATACAAAAAGAATGCGGATCTGCATCGGAGTGAGGCGCCTCCATACCAAATAGGGGATCAAGTATGGTTGGCTACCAAACACTTATTGCTCAAGGGACCCCGAACTTTTAATCCAAGGTATTTGGGCCCTTACTCGATCAAAGTTATAATTAACCCAGTGGCAGTCAAGCTCGATCTACCAGCTAACATGCGGATTCACCCAGTTTTTCATGTGTCAGTTTTGAAACCAGTGCAACCAGGAACCAGATTAATAAAGCCACCAGAACCAATCCAGATAGATGGGGAGCCTGAATTCGAGGTGAAGAACATTTTGGATTCTAAGATCTCAAAATCAAAACTTTTCTATCTAATTGATTGGAAAGGGTACGGGCCTCAGGAAAGGTCTTGGGAACCCAGCGACCACGTACATGCACCTCGGCTGGTAAAAAGGTTCCATCGGAATTTCCCAAACAAACCGAAACCTCCACAGGGAACGACCTTGGGAGGGGTCTTGGGGGGGAGTGCTGTCATGATGCCTACCCCCGGAGCACCAGGCCAGGCCCAGCACCCCCGGGAGCAGGCATCATGCCCCCGGGTAAAAGCCCAGCGGCCCCTTATAGGGGCTCTTTGGACTCTGTCCTGGTGCCGTTGGCACCAGGCTCATGTTGGACATCAGTCCTGGCGCCATAGGCGCCAGGCTCATAAAGGAAGGTGTTTTGTGCACTTACCTGATGCAGACCATGCTGCAAGATTCAGGCCTCCCTGAGACCTGAAAGGGACTATTTTTTCATTGGGACTATTTTGCCACTCGGGCGTGGCCAGGGAAGGACACTTACCTGGAACTACTTTGGGGGCTATTTAAGCCACGCCCAGACAGTAGCTCACGCTTCGCGTTGTTCTGCATCTACGCAGCTGAACGCTCACCGTGTCTGCTCCTGCATATGGTCTCCAGCAACGCCCGCCTCGATCCTGGAACACCTATAAGGAAATAAGAGAAGAGAAAGGTGAAAACCAAGAATTTTATCAAACTTCTTACCTGCATCTGGAACCTTCACGCCAGCGTTCCTGTTCCTGAGAAAAGACTTTCATTTAAAAGCACTGCATTGCTCGCTGCAGCGCCGCGCTTCACTCACCTGTCCTCGGGAGTTCTTCTGGCTCCACCGCGACTGTCTGCACAGGTCGCCACATCTCTGCGCCTAGGGGAGAGAAGAAGTGACAAAAGGTGAGCAGAAGGAACATATGAGGAAAGCCTACTTTTCCGCCATAACACTTACCGGTCTTCTGTTGGTGGACCATTCCTCATTTCGGGTCGGCGCCGCTTCGTTGGCAGGTACCGCACCCCGGCCCCTATGGGGAAAGGACAAAAGACATTACTGGAGGAATATAAAGACATTAAGAGGGATCGCCTCCATCGCTAACTCACCTGAGTTTACCATCGGCAATTCAATCCCTCAACGCATCGCCTTCATTCTGCGCCTGAAATAAAGGACAGATCACAGGTTAGGAAGGCAACAGAAAAGGAGGCTCAACACTTGAACTTTTGTAATCTTCAAACTTACGGCGTTCCGCTCGTAAAAGTCAAGTGGATTTTGCCAGCGCCATTCTGAAAACCAGTGAAGTAACTGGACTAACACGCGCCCCTGCACCAGAAGCAGGATGGAGAGTTCATCCTTTCAAACCATAAGGTGAGCTTCAACCGGGGATTTCGGAGGAAGTTATAGAAGAACGAAGGGGGGAAGAGGGGAGCAAGCACTCTATTCTGCAGACTGTTAATCCCCTTTCTCATCTGCAGAAGGATATTCCTACGGGCCAGACAAGCAAGATTTGAGGGTCCTCTTCAGTCGGTGTTCCGAGTTTTGCGCATCACGCTCGAAGAGGCCACAGCAACCCAGACTAGACCAGCGCCTCCGTGGGAGTCAGGTGAGCGTTACAAGAGTTCCTTTCAGATTGCACTTGGGGTGTTGATTCTTCACCCCTGAGTGCCCCTCTTCCGGGTTCAGACGCTTCTCGCATATCAGCCTCCCTCTGTCGGGTTCACTATGGCTTTTCTCAGATTAGTTTCCCTTGGGTGATGCATCTTCCACCCTGGGTCACCCTCTTCCAGGCTCAGACCCCTCTTGACAGTTTGCCTCTCTTTGGGTGATGCTTCTTCACCCCTGGGTCCCCATCTTCTGGACTCAGACCCCTCTCGAATGTCAGCCTCCCTCCGTCGGGTTCACTACAGCTTTTCTCAGATCAATTTCCCTTGGGTGATGCTTCTTCCCCCCTGGGTCCCCCTCTTCTGTGTTCAGACCCTCTCGAATGTCAGCCCCCCACCGTTGGCTTCACTATGGCTTGTATTCAAAGATATTTTCACTTTTCGCATTCACAAATCTTAATCTCTTTTTAAACGGTTCACTGTGGACATCCCTCTGTCAGGTTCACTCGTTGTCCTCACAATGTTCATCGGGCATCATACTTCGCCCCATCCTGTAGACATCCCTCCGTCAGGTTCACTCATGCCAATCTTACAGTTCCTTTGCTTCCCATGGTTTCTAATTGTTTGCCGGTCTAAGACTTTCAACTGTACAGAGGATTTTGCAAGACCCCTGTATGACCACTTTGACCTTCTGGTATCAGTAGTTTCAACAAATTTGGGATTAACCAGAGTCTCTCGAATGAGCACCCCCGACAGCTGGTTTTCACTTAATGTTAATAGTTCTTTCTTTAATCCGCCATTTGCAACTTTCGTTCAACACAGTTTGTTTTCTTATCGTTTCTCCCCTCAACTCACTGGCTGTGAGAAACTGATTTTTCTTGTCTCTGGAGTCAAGGCCGGTACCACTGTAGCAAGCGTCTCTCCCTGTTCTGATTATCAGTGTAGGCGTGCTCCGTGTACTGTTGATATCTGCTGCAACACACGCTGGCTATTGTTCACGGTTTTATGATTCCTTCCACAGAGGCTTTGCAGGTCTTGGTCGGAAAGGGCAAGGTTGCTTCTCTCCTTGCTCCCCTTTCGGTTCTTGTTGCCTTTCTCCTCCTCTTGAACTGCTGTAATTGGATAGCTGTTTCGTTGCATCGTCGGCCTTGCTCGTCGTGTTCTCTCGTCCTCTACTTTTTATCCCTGTGGAGAAAGGCTGTCAGGTGTGTGTGGTTCTGATCAATTGCCTGACTTTGCCTGACCCTTGTATTGGGACATGTCAGGTAAACGGCTTTCATGTTAGTCTGTTGTCTTTCGTGGTGTGTTAAAATGTTTGTGTCGAAAAGGGAGGGGATAGAATTTCAGCGTAACCTAGGCTTTAGGATGGGGAAAGGTGTTAGAAGAAGGGGGATACCGTGTCTCACCCGTCGGTGTCACACTTCCACTGCCTGAGGATTCCCCATCCAGGTGATCCTCCCTCACTTGTCCACCCCCAGGAACTGGATCTAACAGCGATGGCCGTGGCCTGGCCACCTAGATGACATATCTCCGGGGACCAGTTAGGGAGACACTTTGAGGTTTCTCACACTGGTCACATGAGAAGGGTCGCAGACCAGGTTTCCAGGAGGAATCTTGACCGATTCATCACAAACCCTTTCCCTAATGTCATTGGTGTTCTCATCATCCAGGGGAAATTGGGAAAGGAAATCAATATTACCTTGTTCCTTGTCTTTCCAATGTTCCACTGAGAAGCATAAGGATGTAGATCTAAAAACCAGCGCATGCCTCTTGCACTGGCATTTTTCCTCAAGCTTAACCATTTAAGAGGAACATGATAAGTGATCAATCAAATTTTACCTCCTATTAAATAGTATTTGAAGTATGTTATTGGCCATTTGATGGCAAGGGCTTCCAACTCGTATAGTTCTTTTACAGATCAAAAACTTTAGACTTATACAGAGGATTGGATGATCTATAACATCATGGAGCCGAGATAGCACTGCTCGTAAACCAATATGGGAAGTATCTGTTTGCAAAATAAAGGGTCGGTTTATATCTGGCCCTTTCAAAACAGGGTTACATCATATATGTTTCAACTTCTCAAAACATTTTTGATCTTCTAGTGGCCACTTACATTTCTGCGGGGCTACATTCTTAGATTTGTCTGGAGATGGAGGAAGAATGTAGAATAAACCTTCGATAGTGACCCACGAAGCCCAAAAAGGATTGTAACTCTTGCTTCGTTTTGGGAGGTAAAGTTTTCATTACAGCATCGACTTTATCCGGTTGGGGCTGCACTAAGCCATTCCCTACAAAGAATCCTAGGTATTTTACCACAGATCTTGCTAAGCTGCATTTCTTTGGGTGAGCCATTAGTCCATCTTTCCTCAATGCTCTGGAAACCTGTTATAGATGGAACATATGCACAGGCCAGGTTTTACTGTATATGATGATGTCATCAATATAGGCTCGACAAAAGGATGAAAAAGGTCTTAAAACTTGATCCATAAATCTTTGGAAAAGTAGCAGAGGCCTCATGTAATCCGAAAGGTAGTACTTTAAATTGAATAATCGAAGAGGAGTAGAAAAAGTGGTTTGGGGTTTATCAGCTGGTACATGATAATTGCCTTTAGTTAGATCAATAGTAGAAGGATATTTGGCATCTCCCAATTTATCAATCAGATCGTCTATCCTGGGCATGGGATAACTATCAAACTGAGACACCTCATTCACTTTTCTAAAATCTCTACAAAATCTCCAAGGGCAATCTGATTTGGCAACTAAGACTATCGAGGAGGACGAGGGACTTTGTGATGGTTCAATCAGCGCTTTGGCATAAAGCTCTATATAAATTAATAAATACAAATACAAATACAAATAATGGTGGCATTCAACATAGTATCTATTTCTTCCTGAATTATTTGTTTCAACATTCCGAAATGTGATACGGCTTCTGACGTACCACCTCTCCAGGAGGAGTACGTATATAATGGTATACTCCTTTCACTATCCCAGGGTCAGGTTTAAACACGTTAGGGAACTGTTCTAATACATCCAGTAAATCCTGTTTTTGATTTTGGGATAGCTCTGGCGAAATATGCTGGTTATCCTTGTTCTCTTTGGATAACAGACTGGTTAGCATACTAGATGTATCTTCTTTCCACAGGTTCTTTCCACCCTTTAAGTAAATTAATATGATACATGTGAGTTTTGATTTTCCGATCAGGTTGTGATATTTTGTAACTATAAGGTCCCATCTGTTCAAGAACATCATATAGGCCATGACATCTAGGTTGCATCTTATTGTCAGATGTGGGAAGAACGACCAAGACTTTCTGTCCTATGGTGAAAGATCTTATCAATGCCTTCCTGTCATGACATTCTTTCTGTTGTTCCTGAGCTTTGGCCATATTTTCCTTATGGCTGCCATTTCTTTTTTAGCTTTTGTGCCATTTGGGATAAGAGAATACTGGCTCTCTCCCTCTCTTCCCAGGTTTTCCACAACATGTCTAACACATCTCGGAGCTCTCTTCCATATAACAACTCAAAGAGGGATACTCCAGTAGATGATTGCAGTGTTTTTCTGATGGCAAACAGAGCCCATGTTATCATTACATACCAGTTCTTCCAGTCTGCTTCAACCAATTTATTTAGGATGTGATTTAGAGTTTGGTTGGACCTTTCCACTAACCCATCAGTCTGGGGATAACAAACCAGGCTTTTTAGGGTTTTAATTTGAAGAATATCTTTTGCCTCAGCCGTGAGTTTGCTCATAAAAGTAGAACCGTGGTCAGTTAGATTTTCTTTTGGAAATGCAGTTCGAGAACAAAATGGTAATAGATGCTTCAAGATTTGTTGAAAGGTATTATTCCTCAAAGGGAAGGCTTCGGGATATCTGGTTGCATAATCTAAAATAACCAGGATGTATTTATTACCCAATTTCAATGTTTCCAATGGTCCTACTATGTCCATTCCAATTTGGGGAAAAAGGAACATCAATAATGGGCCAAGGTTGTTAAGGAGCAGGAGAAGGCATTTTTGTAATGGTCTTTTGACAAAACTCACAAGTACTTATGTACCTTTTGATATTGGCATAAATACTAGGCCAATAAAATCTATTCACAATTGGGGGGGGCATAGCTAGCCGTGGGAGCTGCGGATGCCTCTCCTGTGAGCTCCTGCATCCGAGCCCGTTCTGCAAATCCTAACCCCTTGGGAAATGCCTAATTCCTGCTGAAAAGTTGGGGAGAGGTATCAGAGCCTGTGGCAGGGCACCCCTGAACATTTGGAGCAGTTTGGCTGTCGGAGAGGTGAGAACTGTCCGCCGATAATTCCCGGCCTGTAACTGTCAACATGGCAGCTGGGCACTGCATAGACTCATAACGGCTGTAACGCAGCATGAATGTGGCCTCAGCTGGGATAAAGCCCCATGGCCGGGTGGCGCAGGCAGAGCTCTGGTCGGTGCTGAAGGGAAGGGCCGGGGTCCTCACTGCCTGTTCCTGGCGCTAGGGGTGAACTGGAAGGAGCAATGTGTGAGCCACGCCTGATACGGGCAGCCCCTGGGTCGTTGATATGCTGCAGGGCGTTCACTGGAGTGAACACTGAATGGTAGGAGTAAGAGTACCGAGAGATTGGTCCCTATATGGGTGGTTGCGCACACGCTATTATTAGTTCAATAAATTAGCTATTATAATGTAAAGGGGTTTGCAGCAGTAGCAGAGCGTAGAAGGGTAAGTTCTCGGCACCCCTTATATACAAACACAGTAGGTTAGGTAACAGATGCCTGCCAGTCTGCGCTCCCCAAACAGAGTAGTGGTCTAAGGTTTGCCTTGTACAAGTAGTTAGTCCAATGCCACTATCACGTGGGTTATATAGTGAGTATTTTATTCACAAAAAGAAACACTACACGCCTGAACTTGTTGCTATTGGTTCCTGATCAGAGTCTATATCTGATGTAACCGGTGATACATTAGGGGTCTTGATATGTGTTTGGTCTCCATCGTATTTGGCCTGAAAAGTGTAAACTCTATCATTGGTATAGTCTCGTTCATCACGATAAAATTTCCTAAACTTCTTCATTTTAATATCATCTTGATACTCTTCTAAGATATTATGCATTTTCTCAAAGTTTTTGTCTTTAGTTGCTGGGTTAGGCATTTCTGTAATTTCTTTTTGGATCTGATCAATTTCAGTGGTTACTCTAGCGTGTTCTCTCTCTGCGTGAAGTACAAGGATTTTCATCATGTTCTCCGAGCTCACTGAATGGTAGGAGCCTGTAGGCATGAATCCGGAGCAGAGCACGGGGTGTCCTTGAGGTGAGCAGCTTGGGAGCACATGGCACAGTGGTGAAGGTGCACCGGGAGGAGATGCAAGGTGTGGGAGCACTCTGGAGAGTGCTCTCACTCTCTGAAGGTTCTGATGCCCGCTCTTGCACATAATCCACAAACCGTTCAACCCATATGGAGGGCGGAGCGCTCTGACCGAAGGAGACGCCGGCAGAAATATAAATGGGAACCGGAGCTGTGCACCAGCAGACAACATTGAAATAAATACCTGAACTCAGCTCTTGACTCGCAAGGGGAGGGAGCGGGATCCCCTGCTCTCCGTGGCTGTGCTTCAGCACTTCTGCAACAGCATTCTCCATGTCCTCTCCTGCACTGGCGTGCCATGCTCATTCTCCAAGACAGATCCCTGTAAAAATGTACCTTCCTGGACTTTCTACTGGAGGTACTAATTGCTACCTGTCTGCCCTCTACACTGGAAATGTCTGATGCCTGCCTGCCGCAGAGGAGTGGATAACTGAGAGAGCCTTTACTTTGTAGCTCCTGCTCAATCTAGGAGGGCTGCATATAAGCATCTGGACGCCATCTGTAGGTTGATGAAGAAGTCCCTGGATGTTTAAAGGTGGGAGAGCTGCTCTCCAGGCTGAGAGTCCACTGTCTCCATCTAAGGTGACCAGAGCAGACAACACGGAGAAAGCCACATGGCATGAGCATTGCCCTGAGTAGGGACAGAAAATATCACAACCTGATCGGTGCCCTCCGTCATCTTGTCTGGTTTCCCCATCGCAGGCAGTGAGCCTGGGTGCTTTTGGAGATAGCCATTGGGGGAGGCCTGGGCCTGTGAGGTGTTGATTGCGGCAGGCGGAGAGGAGGCAGAGCTGACCTAGAGCCGGGAGAGTTGGCGGACAGACGTGAAATCTATCAGGAGGCGATATTGGAAGGCCCAGCATACATCTAAAGGTTGTAAGTCCCCACAGAGGCAAGTTGGGAGTGGGGCTGGTGGTGCCAGCCATGGTGTGGGGGCGTCTGACCCCGGCAGGGTTGGCACAGATAATTCTTCATGGCTCTGAAAATTGGCCACAGGAGCTGGCATGGTGAAGCAGAAAGAACCCATGTCAGTGGACATAAAGGCACTCATGCAGGGGTCTGAGGAACAGATGCACTCGCAGCAGTTGACAGCGGCTCAGGTACACTCACCTCCCCTTTCGCAGTCAGATGCCGATGACCCACCAAACAGGAGATCAGACTTAATGTCAATGCTGCAGGAACTTAAGAAAGACATTAAGGACAGCACTGCTGACCTTACCAAAGCTATCGCAGACCTTAATGAAAATGTCCCTGTGGTGGAGAGAAGGGTGGACAAAGTGGAAACTGCAATTAGCGATCAGGGACATGAACATGATGAGGTAGCACTGCGAGTGATCTCCCTGGAACAGCAGATGGAGCAGGTCCTCAACAAGCAGGAAGATGCTGAAAAAAGATCTCGGCAGAATAACATATGCATTTGTGGGATCCCCATGTCAATACCAGATGCCAACCTGCAGGAATACATGGTGGCGCTGTTCCAGCACTTACTGGACTCTTCAGCTGAGCGAGAGATCGTCTTGGACCGAACCCATTGTGTGTACTCTTCGTACCATCTGAGTAAGAAATTGGCACCTGATGTCCTGACTAGAGTCCATCTGTATCAGGTGAAGGAGGAAATGATGTGGGTGCTGTGAAAACGAGAGCCGGTTCAGTTTGGGACACCCCGCTAACACTCTATCAGGATCTGGCCAAGGCGACAAGCGGAAACGACTGTGAATCGTCACTGGCTGGCTCAAGTCCAAGGACATCTGTTACTGGTGGACATTCCCATTTGGCTTGTGTTTTGAGTGAAAGGGTCAGCTATACACCATCTCCAAGGAAGAGGAGGCCAAGGAATTGATGGATGGGGATGGAGAGCCGCGTCCTAAGGAACTGGACGGGAACCCAGAGGATAACCCAGAGGATAACATTAACACCCTGGCACCTGCTCTAGCTGATTTCTGCAACAAATCCTTCTCTACTGGAGTTTTCCTATCCCCCCTGAAGCACTCCCTTGTGCAGCCTCTTCTTAAGAAACCCTCTGCTGACCCTTCCTGCCCAGCTAACTACCGCCCAATCTCCATCACTCCTTTCTTGGGTAAACTCCTGGAAAAGCTGGCCATCTCCCAGCCTAATCTTCACTCTGAATCTGTTGCTGTCTCCATGACCATCAGTCTGGCTTCAGAGCTACCAGAAGCATGGAAACTGCTCTCCTGAACATCCGTGAAGACCTGCTCTCCAACCTCGACTCCAACACCCCCTGTGTCCTCATCTTACTTGATCTCTCTTCTGCTTTTAACACGGTCAACCATGCCATCCTGCTCAACCGTCTCTGTGATTACCTGGGTATCACCGATCAGGCCCAGGCTTGGCTGACCTCCTTCCTCTCCGATGACCCTCCCAGGTCCAACTTGGGTCCTTCCTCTGCCAAGGGTCTAACCTCTCTCGCTGTCTGTTCAACCAATACCTGGCTCTTCTTGCACATTGCATTGCCGCTCTCTGCCCCAACTTTCAGTGCTATGCAGATGACACTCAACTCATTTTCAGGCTCCCTTCAGCCACCTCTTGTCTTTCTCTCATCTCTGACTGTCTGTCCGCCATCCAGGAGTGGTGTGCCGCCAATGATCTCTGCTTTAATGCCAATAAGACAGAGATTCGCCTCATCGGCACACCTGCTCCCGCCTTTCCTGTCACTCTCTGGCCGGCCTCTCTTGGCCCTCTTCCTGCTCCCACCTGTGAGGCTAAAAATCTTTGTGTCATCTTCGACTCCTCACTTTCCTTCTCTCCTCACATCTCTGACATCTCTAAGAAGCCACACTATCAGCTGCACCTCCTCAGAGGTATTCTTCCTTTCCTCTCCCTCCCCCAGCAGCTCACTGTCTCCAGAGATCTGGTTCTCGCTAGGCTGGACTACTGCAACAGCCTCTTTCTCAATCTGCCTGCCTCTACTCTCCGCCCAGCGAAACGCATCCAAAACAGGACTGCAAGACTTGTACTGGGCCTCAAGCCCAGGGATCGTATCTCTCCAGGACTGAAATCTCTGCACTGGCTCCCAGTGGCGGCGAGGATTAAGTTCAAAACCCTCTGCATTGTCCATAGAGCCTTCTGGGGCCTGGGACCTCAATACCTTCAACTCTCTCTTCATAAACATCTTCCTTCTCGAGCTCTTCGCTCATCCGACTCCAACTCCCTCAGGGTTAGTCGCTTCTCCAAGCAGCAAGGTGGTGGTAGATCTCTATCTTCTGCTGGGGCCTCCCTCTGGAACAGCTTCCCTGCCTCTCTGAAACTTGAGGAGAACCATCTCCGGTTCCGGAAGCACCTCAATACCTTCCTCTTTGCTTCTGCTTTCTCTCCTCCTCTCCCCTGCTCATCTCTTGGCTGATACTGCACTGGTTACCTGGCTACCCTCTAATCTCAGGCCCTGCCCCCCCCCCCCACGCCAGTTGCACACCTGCACTGACCCCCCTGGCAACCCTTGCACTCTGGGACTGTTTCTGTACCCCTATAGCCCCTACTAGCACTTGACACCTGATGTCTGCACTTACCCGTGCACTTGCCACCAGCTGGCTGCACTCTTATTTATTATCTTTATTCATTTATTTCATTTATTTTACTGTTATCCTATGTACTGCACTGTCCCTCCCCTTTCCTCCTGCACTTTTCCCATTCCCTCCTCCCCACTTGCTCAATCTCAATGTCACCTGGCCTAGTAGGTTTGTTGTCTCTGTCTTCCCTCTGTTTCCCCTCCCTTTGCCTCGTCGCGTCTTGAAAATTTTGTTTATAGGTGCGTTATAAATGCAATATCATATCATATCATAACCCGCCCACAACATCGCTTCCCAAGAGGGAGAAATGGAAGATGGGCCATCTGCATCCAAAGGGAAGGGGTAAGGAAGGGTGAAATGCAGCCTCCACCTGATCAGCAATAAACAAGCTTGGAGAGGGCATTTTTGGTGGGTCACACACATCAGAAGGAGACTTGGGAGGTTAATTCACCTATTGGACAGGCAGTGCCGGCAATAACCAGAGTCAGGTTACATTGGGGGTTTCTCATGTTTGGGAAATGATTTGTGGAGGGTGGGAGGGAATGGGTGGGATGCTGGAAAATAGTCCCATACTACCCGGGCGGTGCAGTAGAACCTGTTCATTGAGTCCTGGTCGCAATTATGGTGGGGGGGTCTCTGTCAGGCTTTTTGTGACACAAAGGATTTGAACTGGATGATGGCGGCTGAAGTGCAAATGGTTTCCCTGAATGTTCAGGTCCTAAACTCGCCGATCAAGAGATAATCGATCTTGAGATGCTTAATGGAGTTGCGCGCCTCTGTGGTATGGCTGCAAGAGACACATTTTCTCCCCAAAGATGAGGCCCAAATGAGACACAAAGAGTTCCCCAAACAGTACTTTGCATCTAGTGGCACCAAAAAGAGGGGAGTTGCAATCCTGATTGCAAAGGATATTGGGTTCAGCAAGCAATTTCAGTATAAAGTTCTAGAGGGTCACTACTGGTTCCTGGGGGGCAGTTACTGGGTCAACTGGCCACCTTGATAGAGCTGTATGCACCAAATCAGAAGCAGGACCAATTCTTAACAGGTCTTTTGGATAGGTTAACAGGGTAGTGTGTGGGCAAGGTGTTGGTGGTGGGGGATTTTAATTGCAGTATGGACGCCGTCATGGACAAAACACTGCCACCCAACACCAATGATGGTAGGAATAGACAAGCGTAGGCACGTTTTCTTAGAAAATTTCACCTTATTGAAACATGGCGATTCTGTCATCCCCAAGTCCGGACAAGCACGCACTGTTTGGCCGCGCATAAAGGGTTCTCACGAATCAATATGGTTTTAGTATCGGACAACTTCATACCGCAGGTGGCCAACCTAGAGATTGGGGTGAGATATCTGTCCGGCCATGCCCATGATCATCCCCTGGGAACCTCTCTTGAGCGTCCCTAGACTCTAGATGCTAAATTTCCTCTCCCTGAGATCTCACATGGAAATAGTTATGAGAAACTATTTTCCAGAAACCGATAATGGGGAGGTGGACTGGTGTACGGTTTGAGATGCCAGCAAGACCGTTATAAGGGAGAATTTATCATCCAGACGGCCGCCTTTTTGAGGGAGAAAGAGCTTCGAAGGGTGGGGCTGGAGCGGGAGGTGCAGGAGGCAGAGGACTTGCACAGGGCCCGGGGTTCTCAGAAGGCCTGACGGGACTTGCTGAAGGATAGGGCGTAGCTGGAGGCGCACTTGATAGATAGGTCGGTGCAACTTCTAATCCAAACCAAACAATCGTATCATCTGAGATGGATAAAGCTAACCGCTTTCTCGCAGCAGAATTAAGGTAGCAAAGAGCCAAAAACTATATCACACAACTGAATAATCCATCTGGGAATTTAATAAGGCGTCAGGCAGAGAAAATAGAAACTATGCAGGCATTCTATGCCCAGATCTTACAAAGGGAGAACTTAAACGGCAAAGCTCAGCAAGCTTTCCTGGGGAAAACAGAATTGCACCGAATAACAGCAGAAGATAGACTGCTTTTGGAAGCCATGTTTACTGAGGAGGAGGTGGGTAGTGCTATTGGGACTCCCCCTAGGAATAAGGCCCCGGGGCCTAATGTGTTTGAGAGTGCTTATTACAAAACATTTTGGATATACTGACCGCCCCTCTGAAAAAATTGTTCAATCGGATAAGGGACAGGGGCACAGTTTCAGGGGATATGGGAAACTCTACAACCACTTTAATACTGAAACCTGGAAAGGACCTGACCGAGTGGGCTAGCTATTGCCCTAGCTCCCTGCTTAACGGGGATGCCAAGCTCTATGCAAAAGTTCTGGCTCAACTATTAATGGGTGTGCTACCAAAAATCATACATCTCTGCCTGTGGAACAAGCACATTAACAGCGCTCGGCCCTCCACTTTTTTTATTTTTTTTTAAAAAACAATTTTTATTAACTTTCACAACAACCACTCAACACATAAAAACAAACTTAGCGGTGCATGTTATACATTTTTAAGTATCTCGTATCATATTAGACCATAGCTGCTGCTCACCCTTTACCCTCCCCCTTAACGTGAGCCTACCCCATTTCGCCTTCCGCTGTTATATCCTCTAGGGATGTTCCCTCTTCCGTGTTTTGGGAGGTATCATCCCTGCCTGGGCATACCTGGGTGGACCCAGACAATGTGGCTACTAAGTGCCTCCAGGCCGTCAATGTATCTGCCTCTTCCTCCCCCCCCCCTCTATTGGCTGCTTCAGTCCATACTGCCGTTTCCGTTTCAGCCCACTTCTTGAGATCATTCCACCAAACCTCTACCTTTGGTCTGTTGCATGCCTTCCAGCCCATAGCAATTATGTGCTTGGCCAGTATGTAAGCCAGGTCTTTAAGTTTACCCACATGCTTTAGCTTGCGTGGTCTAGGGAACCCCCCCACCATACATGCCCACACCGATTCCACATCTAGCGTGATCCCCTTCTCTGACAGGCGATGTGCTACTTCTTTCCAGAAATTACCAATTTCCGGGCATGCCCAGAACATATGGGTCATCCCAGCATTCACTTCTCCACATTTGGGACATGTTTGTATTTCTGCGTTTTTAAATCGGGCTATCCTCTGGGGGGTCATGTACGCTCTGTGAGTTACATATAGCTGGATTCTTTGCAACCTTGCATTCCTGGACACCTTTTTATGGTACCTCTGAGCCTTCTCCCACTGCCCATCATTCATGCTTTCTCCCACTTCCTCTTCCCAATCCCGTCTTAGCTGGGTCACTTCCTTCCCCACCCTGGTCAGCAACAGTTTGTAGATTCAGGAAACCTCATGCCCTACCTCTGCGATGTCATAAATTGTTTCTATGGATGTATCTGGTTTCTCTTCCAGCACTATTTCAGACCATGTTTCTTTCACCCGTCGCACCAGTCTGGTGTATGTAATATATTGCCCTAGATGTAGGGCCGTTTCCTCTACCAGTGCGTTAAATACCAGTATCTTCCCCTCTTGCCATATGTCTCCTATTGTTGCAATACCCACTGGTTCCCAGTGCTTACGTATCATTTTCCTCAATTGCGCATCCCCCTTGGTCAGTGCTACTAGCGGTACCTGCGGGGAGCATGGAGTCTGGTACTCTCATTCTCCACATTTCTGATCCCAATTCCAGCATTCTCAGACACCCTTTTAGCTCTGATTTAGGCAGCCATATCCATTCTTTCAAGAAAAACAGAGTACATTCTGACCTCAGCAGTCTGGACTCCGCTGTTGTGTTTTCCGATAGCCACCTGGCCACATATTGTAGCTGGCTGGCCCAGTAATAGATCTCAAAATTGGGAAGTTTTATGCCTCCTTTGTCATATGTATTCTGTAGTTTCCTCAGGGCTATTCTATTCCTAGTGTTGTGCCAGATGAAGCCTCTACATATGCTCTGGAGTTTGACAAAGAATCGCTTAGGTATCATGTATGGTATATTTCCAAAAAAGTCTATCAGCCTCGGTAATACAACCATTTTCAACAAAGCCGCTCTCCCTACCATAGCCAAAGGGAGTTTAGCCCAGAATCTCATGCTGTTCTCAATATCTACTATTACCTTCTCTGTGTTATGTTTGTGTTCATCCTCCACCACGTGATAGATATCTATCCCCAGGTAGCTAAATGTTTTGGTCTCCCAGGGTATTTGTAGAATGGGTAGGTGGTCCCGCGGGATCCCTTTATATCTTCCCAGGGGGAAGATGCACGACTTCTTGGGGTTGACTGCGATGCCTGAGAGCGACGCAAATCGCTCCATTACTTCTAGGATGTATTGCAGGTTTTCCTCCGGGTATCTTAAGTATAACAACATATCATCTGCATACAATGATATTAGGTGTGGCCCTCCTTTCGTGAAAATCCCCACCTCTCCTACTGTTGTTTTAGGTATATCACTATGGATTCCAGTGCAAGGATATATAACATCGGGGACCAAGGGCACCCCTGTCTGGTACCTCTGCTAAGTTGCCATCTTTCTAAAATAACCACTCCCGTCTTAACTCTGGCTAGTGGTGAGCTATACAAAAGTTTAATCAACTTCAGATACTCGGGCCCTATACCATATTCCCGTAAAGCTGCTATCAGCCACGGCCATTTAACAGAGTCAAAGGCCTTCATCGCATCCAATGAAACAATTGCAACTTCCTGCGCCTCCCCTTCTGTCTGCTTTATGACCCGGTGAAGCCTCCTAAGGTTGTCGGATATGCTTCTGTGCGGGACTTATCCAGTCTGATCCGGACGTATAAGTTTGCTTATGACCTGTCTTAATCTCCCCGCCAACACAGCCGTGAGTATCTTGCTGTCCTGGTTCAGCATGGATAGCGGTCTATACGATCTGCGATCCATGCTCGGCTTATTAGGTTTAAGAATCGGGATGATTATCGCCTCCCTCAGGGATTCTGGCAATGTTCCTGTTTCGAGAGCTTCGTTTAGCATAGCCACAGCGAGGGGAGCACTTCCGTCTTATATGTTTCATAGAACTCGCTAGGGAGTCTATCTTCCCCCGGGGCCTTGCAAATGGCCAATTCCTTGATCACTGCTTCCAGCTCCTCCAGTGTGATAGGGGCATCTAAGTTCTCTCTCTCTTCAGCACTCAATTTGGGTAGGCCAATGTCCTCTAGTGTTTCCACTATCTTACTCCCTTCACTTCCATCTCTATCTTCACACAATAGTTTGTAAAATTCAAGGAACACTTCGTTCACTCCCTCCTGGGTATTAAGTATCTGTCCTCTTGTATTGCTCTAATCGTTGGTCTTGGTGTTTTGCTTTTGCACAACCATGCTAACAACCTCCCCGGTTTGTCCCCGCCAGCGTGCTGCCTCTCTATGTATTTCTTGTAATTTAAGTTACATAGCCTCTTCCAGTGCCCTTTGCATACTTTCCGTAAATGGTTTATAGTGTCAGCTTCTTCCAGGGAGTCAACTCCTCTGCGCATGACTGCCTCTAGTTCCTCCTCTGCATTCTGCAGCTCTTGCAATATGCCTCCTTGCAGCCCTTTGGATTTTGCTATCGCTGATCCCCTCACAACCACTTTAAATGCCTCCCATAGGGTGCCGGCTGATTTTACGCTTCCAGTATTGTTTTCAAAATATTCTACAATTTCCCTCCTCTGGTCCCCTCTAAACATTGTGGGCCTCATTACGAGTCCGGCGGTAACTTTGGCGGTAAAACCGCCTGGTTACCGCCGGCCTCGTATTACCATTCCACCTTCATGACTCCCGGAATTACCAGGGCATTACATCCCCGGTGTCCCGGGAGTCACGGAGGCGGAATGGTGTTAATCCCCATTGAGTCCCGTAGGACTCAATGGGACTGGGGAAGTGGAAACACCGGCACCATCTCATGATGGTGCCGGTGTTTCCACGTCCGCCTGCAGGCGGGAGGTGTTCAACCTGCCAGGTCATACCTGGCGGGAAGATCACCTCCCGCCTGCAGGACTCGGGATCGGGCGGTCCGGAATTAACAGTGGCGGCGGGTTTACCGCCACTGTTAATTCCGGACCGCACAACCCGTAATGAGGCCCAGTGTCTTTCAATGCTCCGACTCTCAGCCGCCACATTGGAATTCTTGCTCTAGGGGCTTGATACTGCCATGTTAAGATCAGTGGTGAGTGGTCTGAAAGGACTCTTGCTTTATATTCGGTTTGCACTATCTCTCCTGTCATCTCCGGGAGGCAAACAATAAATCTAACCGTGTGTACAAATTATGTGGGGCCGAGTAATGCAAGTAATGTCTATAATATGGGTGGTGGAGCCTCCACATGTCCTCCAGCTTAAAGTCTCTCAACAGGGTCTTCAATGTTTTGGCTACAGGGGTGGGTTTGTCTAATTTCCCATCTAACCTGTCCACCCTGGGGTCTAGTATACAATTGAAGTCGCCTCCCCATAATACGGCACCCCCCAGGGATGGGCTTATTCTACTATATAGAGTCTTAAAGTAAGCCACAGTATCTTGGTTTGGGGCACATGTATTAATAATACACACTTCTCTGTTTTCTATTAGTCTCCGTACCGCAACCATCCTCCCATCCGGCTCTACCGCAGATTGCAGTAGCTGAAAGGGGACATGCAGTGCTACCCAAGTGATTACCCCTCTTGGCATATGCCGAATATGTTGCCCCCACGGGGGTTCCCTTCCATTTCTTCCTTATCACCTCTTGTTTTTCTTTTGTGAGATGGGTTTCTTGTAGTAGAGCAATATCTATTTTCTGCCTCCTCAGGTACATCATGATTTTATTTCTCTTCAGGTAGCTGTTTAGACCCCGGATGTTCCAGGTAACTATCTTAAGGTCTCCCATCATTCATCCATACCCAGTCCTGCCACTATCCCCTTTTGTCTTCTGTATCTTGCGCCGCGGCGCGTGGACGTAAGCTCGTTCACTAATTAAAATCACTACACACCCTTCAACTCCCCTCCCTCCCTCTCCTTTCCCAACTCCCACTCCCCTTCCCCTGCCTGCCTCCCACCCAACCCCCACTGTTGTCCCTCCCTCCCTCTAATTCCCCCAACTTGTTGCCCAGCTCCATCCCTGGATCTCAGGCTCCCCCGCATCTAGCCCTTTTCTCGGTATATCCAATACTCTAGTCTCAGCAGTTGGATACCGTCCTAACAGAATCCCAACTAAGCTACCCGGGGGGTTGGTAGCAAATCCCCTGGTATAATGCCTCCTACTACGCGTTGACTACATGCATAATTCAGAACCGTATAAACTGACCTATTGGTGTACTATGCAATCTACTATAATCCAATCCCAATGTCACTGTATGTGCCGTACTTATCTCACAAAAAGGCTTCTTGTGTATCGGTTCGGCACATGCGTGTTTCCGGTTCATTTCCAGGTCTCTTTCTCCCTCTGGTCGTCCTCTCTCGTCGGGCAGATCCTGGAGTCCAGCCATGCGGTCACATCCTCTGGTGATTCGAAAAACAAAGCTTTATTCTTCAGGAGCACCTTCATTTTTGCCGAATACAGCAGCATGTATCTGTAGCCTGCTTCACTCATTCTCCTTTTCACTGCAACATAGTTCAGGCGTTGTCTCTGCACCATGAGTGTGTAGTTCGGGTACGCTGTGATGGTCGCTGATGCTCTGCTTATCGTTCCGCCTTTGCGGAAGTGTTCCAGGACCTTCTCCCTGTCTTCATAGTTTAATATCTTATGAATGATGGGCCACGGTCAGGCTCCCGGTGGTGGCTTCCTCGACTGGGCCCTGTGCGCTCTCTCCACTGCGAACCCTTGGCTCAGTACTCCACCCGATATCTCCTAAAGCAACATGTTTTCAACATAGTTCGTCGGGTCAGCTCCTTCTTCTCCCTCTGGAAGGCCTATTATTTGCACGTTGTTTTTTCAGGGCCGTATCTCCACCTCTTTTGCTCTTTTCTCCAGGTTGTGCATCTGTTGTTGCAACACGTGAATTTCCTTTGCGTTAGTTGTGCACATGCCCGTGTTGCCTTTTACCTCTTTTTCCAGTGTTCCTGTGCGCTCTGCTAGTGACCTTACATCTTGTCGCAGTAAGTTTACATCTATGCTCACTGCATCAATTTTGGATTCCAGCACTGTCCTCAGGTCCGATATTGCTGCGCTCATCTTACTTTCCCATGATATCTTTAGTTCAGCAATAGCGTCCAGTATCGGTTGGTTGTGGAGTTCCGACTTCTCATCTTCGCGAGTGCCTTGTCCTTTCCCACTGATCGCCTTGGTCACTTGTGGTGATTTGGAAAACTCCTCTATGGTGGGTTGTTTCCCTTTGACTCTGGGTAATTTGGAAGCCATTTCCACTTATACCAGGGGCCACAAGCCAATTCCTGCCCCAGAACGTTTGGGCGTTCCTCTCTAGTTCAGGGGATTTCCGTCTCCGCCTGATTGTGTTAGTGTGCCTGTGGTCCACTCTGCGCCAGGGCTCCCTGACCTCTAGGGGGACCCCTGCAGTCCCATGTATCTGCCTGGCCAAGTTCGTTGCTTCAGGGCAAGTATTCAGTTGTGACCTGCACTCCAATGTTAGTTGTCTGCGCTGCTTCTGTGCAGAACTTTGGGTCTTCCTCAGTATGCTGAATTACCCAATTGTCTTATGTTCTTGTCTTCATCTATTATTAGCACTCTGCTGTTATCATGCCCCATCAGGCTCAGACCCCTTCACCATAGTACCAGTAACACTGCCTGCATCCTCTCCCTTACAGGGCTTTTTATTAATTTTAGTATAGCTCCATTGTTGCCTCTCTCTGGGCACTGCTCCGTCCCATCCGACTCCTGAGCTGCGCTCACGCGCTTTCGACAATGTATCCCGTAATATGTCAGTTTCTCTTCTCCATATAGTTTCTAACAGTGCCCCTCACATCAAAGGAGCACCGTCCACTCCTTTGGGCCTCGCGCTCCAACCTGTGAACAGCCTCTCGCCGTTCGGCTCTGAGGCACACCGCAGATGTGTCTATATATCACTGCAGCATACCTCTGTGAGCGGGTGTCACCGGCATGGGCCCCTCACCCATCGCGCGTCTCTCTTCGATGCGCTCACCCGATCCTGCATCCACAGTGAGTGGCCACCTGAACGTGACTCTTCCCGGCCGGGTCCTTAATTTGTTTGGGTCTTTCTCTGCTTCCTTATGACCCGCCTTCCATCTCCTGGGGGTGCTGCTACTTTCGGTCTGCAGCCTTGATCCACTGCTCCGTGCACGGTAAGACGGTTGAGAGAGCCGTGCTCGCTGTGTGTGCCCAAAGGGCAGTTCTTATTTGCACAGACCGAGGCTGAAGTCTTTTCGTTCCACAGTGTATCAGGCAGACCCTTTGAAGTCCGGGTCCGCCATTTTGTTTCCTTTGTTCGTTCTCTTCTGTGACTCTCAAAGTTCTGCAACTCTTGATCCTCCGTCACTGTGCGCCTGAGAGTTTCAACGTATTTTTTTTTTAAAGTATTTTATTGGCATTTTTTAACAAGTTTGCAGAATCACATGTGTTATGATAAGGCGTGATTATGAGGCGGTATTCTTCTCTTTAGTTAACGGTATATAAACATTAAACAACAATTAACAGTAACTCTCCTCTGGCTAATTTGTGTTGACATCGGTTTCTGATTCCTCATTTGCCGCTTTTCTTTAAGGTGGTGTGATGTTGCAAGGTTTGAGAATTCTAGTTTGTAAGGGGGCTCTTGGGATGCTTAGCCCAGTTTGTGGTGCGATCATGTTTTGTCATGCTAGTGAGTTCATGGGGTTTTTGATCTGCCGAGAAGTTTGTCTCTTATTAAAGCTTTCCATGATTCAAAAGTGTCGCTCGTATCACCGTCCGTTCTGGTGATTCCTGCGTTCCAGGCACTGGTTTCTGCCTCTGTCCATCTCCTTGATCCAAGCTTCATATCTTGGTCCTCTAGGCAATTTCCATGCCATCGATATCGCTCTCTTTGCAAGGATGCACGTCATGTCCATTAGCTTTATAATATGTTTGTATTTGCTTGGCATGGAGAATGTTCCTAATAGGCATTCTTTCGGGGTCCATTCGAATCTGTTTACCCCCGCCTTCCCACATGTATGTTCAACTTTGGTCCAAAAGCTTTGCATCTTGTCGCAGGTCCAGTACATGTGGATCATATCTGGGCCTTCGTTACTGGACCAGGGACAGTGCGATCGGGCTTGTTTATTGAAGCCGGCTACCCTGTGCGGGGTCATGTGAGTCCTGTATAGGATATTCATCTTTATGAGCTTGAATCTGACATTCCTTGACACCTCTTTCGGGTAGATTAGCGCGCTCTCCCATTCGTTTTCGGTCATGGTGGCGCCCAGGTCTTTCTCCCATCTTTCTTTCAGTGACATACTGCGGGGGTTGGGTCTGTCCGCTATTCGATTGTATAATCTGGATATGGGTTTCCAGCCATCGCTTAGGTCATGCATTTCTTGCAGTAGGGGGTTCGGCGGTGGTTCCTCAGGCCATATGCTCCATTTCTTTTTTTGCAGTGTGTTTGACTCACTGGTACCACAGAAACTGGCCTTTTGCCAGTCCTTCCTCTGTGTGGAGGGATTCTAAATCTCTGAAGGTTCCATCATTGAACATGTCCCCCCAGGTGTGCAGTCCCACTTTTTCCCAATATCTCATTGTCTGTAGGTCGTTGAGGTTTGTGCATACATCCACCATTATGGGGGTTTCTGGTGAATATGGATGTTGTAGTCTGAGCATCGAGCTGGTCTTGTTCCACACTTGTTTGCCAAGTCTCACTATCATGGGGGTGCTTAGTGGGTTATCAAAGGGCTTCATAGTGCTTCTTTGGGGAACGTTGGGGTTATCTGGTGTTGCAGTAGCCCTATTTCAGCTGATGGGTCATCTGACATCCACTTCGTGACATGGCTGAGCTGGGCCGCCAGGTAGTATTTTTGAAGATCAGGTAGTTGTATCCCTCCTTATTTGTGCATTAGTGTCAGTATGTGGAGGTGTAATTTATGACGGGTCGCGCCCCATAAGAATTTTTTTAACAGAGCTTCCAATTTTTTGAAGAAGGGCGGTTTGATGTAGTAGCATACATTTGTGAAGTAGTATAAGAATCTTCGGAGTATTATCATCTTTGTGATGGAGGCTCTGCCCATCATGGATAGCGGTAGCTTGGACCAGAATTTCATAGAATTGCGTAGCCTTTTCATCACTGCTTCTGTGTTGCAGTCGAATGTGAGCTCTGGTGTATGTTTAATGTTGACCCCCAAGTATCGGAACATTTCTGGCTGTCACTTGATTCCTGCCTTGGGTAGGTCCGCTTCTTTTAATCCTCTGAGTCCTGCTAATGGAAATGCACAGGATTTCTGTTTGCTGAATTGTATCCCTGAGTATCGTGCGAAGTTGTCCAGTATGTCAAGTGCTGTCGGAGCATTTAATTGGGGATCCCTTAGGTATAGTAGCACGTCGTCGGCGTATAGTGAGATTATGTTGTAGTCAGCGCCCACCTTTATCCCTGCATCGAAAAGTTGCTTCCTAAAATATATGGCTATTGGCTCCAGCCCCATTATGTACAGCATCAGCGATAGCGGACATCCCTGCCTAGTGCCTCTTTGTATCTCTCAGTCCACTGACACTACTTTTCCAGTCTTCACTCTTGCCACAGGGGCGTTGTATAGTACTTTGACCCATCTCACAAAGTTTTCGCCGAACCCGAATCCCCTCAGGGTCTCGATTAGCCATTGCCAAAATATAGAGTAAAACGCCTTAATGGCGTCTAGGGATAGCACCGCCATGTCTTTGTTGCTTCCCAGTGTCTGTGACATGACATGTTGGAGTCTCTGCAGGTTAGCTGTGGTGTTTCTGCCTGGTACAAACCCATTTTGGTCTTTGTGGACTAGAGATCCCACTACCCCGGCAAGTCTCTTGGCTAATATGGTGGTTAGGATCTTGCTATCATAAATTAGCATTGCCAGAGGGCAGTAGGAATCACAGTCGCTTGCAGGTTTGTTTGGCTTGAGCATTGGGATTATGAGCGTTTCTCTCATACTTCCAGGTAGTGTTCCTGTTTCGTATGCTTCCTGAAATACTTCTTGTAGTATTGGGGTTAAGGTAGATTCATAAGCTTTGTAGAATTCCGGCGGGAGGCCGTCACTCCCTGGGGTTTTCCATGTGGCAAGGGATCTGATTGCTTCTGTTATATCTTCTATTGTGATCCCCTCCTCTAGCGCTTCTCTTTGCTCCTTGCTTAATGTGGGGAGCTCTATCTCTTCCAAGGTGGCCTTAATGTCTTCTCTTGGTACCCTTGTGTTATGAGAGTATAGCTCGGAGTACAACTCTGTGAAGGCGTCATTGATCGCTGATTGTGTCCTATGTATTGCTCCATTTTTGGCTCTAATTCTCGGTCGGTAGGTGTCTTGGGTGTTCTCGCTTGCACAGACATGCCAGCAGTCTACCTGGTTTGTCAGCTTATTTGTGTGCTCTGGCGGTGCGTGTTGTGTAATCAAACTTGGCCAGTCTCTCCCAAGCTGTTCGGCAGTTGTTTCTGATCTCCTTAAGTTTTTCTTCATTCCCATTGGTGCTTGAGAGATTGTCTTCTAGCAGCTTTGTCTCGCTTTTCATGCCCTCTAGATCTCTTCTTAGTTGTTTTCCTGACACCTCCGGCTCCCGCTATGATTTTGCCTCGCGTTACCACTTTTAGGGCTTCCCTTAGTGTGCTCCATCTGTCCACTGTGCCCTTGTTTAAGCGTATGTATTCTTCAAGTTTTTCCCCAAGGTTTTCGTTAAACGCTTAATCAGCAAGTGCCTCAGTGGGCATTCTCCACATCGGGATTGGGGGCCGGGGACCCCTGATCTTCCATTGCATGAGTAAGAGGGGAGTGGTCCTAGATCGATCTGCCTAAGTAGTCGGCGGATTCTGCATACATTAGTTGTCCTCTATCAATGAATAGGTAATCTATTCTGGTGTGTAGGCTGTGGGGCGCTGAGTAATAAGAGTAACATCTTTCAGAGGGGTGTAATTCTCCCCATACATCTGCTAGGTCCAGGTGGTCTATCGTGGTGGTCAGCGCTTGTGAGGCGGTGTTTTTTGGTTGTTGTGGCAGTTCGGACCTGTCAATGGTTCCGTCCTTAACACACTTGAAGTCCCCCCCTGTTAGGGAGAATTCTCTGTTAGGCTGAATTTCCTAACCTAGTGAGTCCCCCAGCAGATTTGCTGGATTTTTTGGGGTTTATTTTTTTCTCCTGCCAAGAGTGAGACTCTTTTACCCTCACTCTTGGACATGATTTGAGTGTATCTCTTTAACTCTAGATGTGTTTAATGGGCTATGGGGTCTTTTACTCCATAGGGCTTCATGTGTTTTTGTGATGTGTGTTACACCGCACCCTCAGTGCAGTAACACAGGGGTGTCATAGTGACCCCCCAGTATAGACTCCATACCCTGGGACTGACTACTGTCTCCCAGGGCCTGTAAAGTCACCATTGACTTTACTAGTCTAAAATTTTGAACAGAACCAGTACAAACCATCATATTGTGGACGTACTGGCCGGGGCAATTTGATTGCCCCGGGGTCTGTTAGTCGAGGGGGTACGTCTCCGTCCCCCCTGATCGAGTTTTGGCTGGTGGCAGTGGATACTACTTTTTATATTCGACCGCGAATATATCCCTATGGGATTTCCCATTGTTCGAGGCTACCAACTTTAATTATTTAATTCCTATAGCCTCGAACATACCGCCGGTTTATTTATTTAATATTAATTCTCCGGTTGGTATTTTTTGCCAGAGCTCGGTTCTAAAATGGCGTTTGTGTTCGCTTCTGTGACTCCAACCCAAGTTGAGCTCTTTGTTCCACTTTTTGGCGGGCTTCTCCACAGAAGCCCTCCAAAGTGGTGCCACTCTGTCTGGGGTACTCAAGTCGCACTCCGTCCTGATTGGCCCAAGTGGTGAGCCGGCTGGCTCACCACTTAGCATGTTTGAGTGACAGATAGGCTGAGTGAATGGGGGTTTTCTGCATAAAAGCAGGGCTTTGGGGACTGGAACTTCAGAAGTCGCCACAGGACCTAAGAATCCGACGAGGGAGAAGCTGAGCCAACCTGCTACGACGACACCACCGGTGGAGCCCTGCTGAACCGTCTCACCACTTTTCCCAACGACAGAGGAGATCTCCAGCCCGGAGAGTCTTCTTCCTTCGACTGGTGGGGATAACCAGTCTGCTTCCTTTTTCGCTTCCTGGAGCATCTCGTGGCCGCCTTGCCTGTGCCAAGCACCCCGGCAACCGGGATACCACGTTTTACCACTACCGCGAATCAAAGGGTAGTACCTTTAACCAGAAAACTCTGCGGCTGGTTTCTTCCCTGGCAGTGCAACGGCCTTCATCTTTCCTCCACATCGAGATCTTCTCTTCCTCTGGACGACGCAGCGACTTGCAACCGCTGCCAGGAACAACTGCCCCCGCTGGAGGATCCTTTCCACATAAGGTACCGTGTTCCGCCTGGCTTCCCTTGCAACCGACTGTACGGTGTAGATTTAGTGCCTGGCTTTCGACCCTGGGTTAGCCTGGGACACCCTGGCTAAACTTTTCTGAAACCTAACTAAAACCTTTCTGAACTCCCTGCAAGACTTTTTAAGCCTGTTGTCATTGTGTGATCTTGGGTGCATTTGTGCCCTGCTCTCTCCAAGAGTGGGCCCGACCGATGGACTTTGGCTCACAAGTAACTTTTGACTTTTCTGCCTTGCTTAAGAGTTCCTAAGTATTAGTGTGGTGTATTTTCCTACATTCTGCCTTTTTCCCTCCCTTTTTCGTTAACTTATTGGAGTGCCATCTATAGTTAAGCGCTCACCACTGTCTGGAAATAAGTGGTGTTAACTAAGACTTGTCTGATAAGGAATAAGGAATGTATATATAATAATAGTAACTGTGTTTAGAGTGATAATAATAGTGCTGGAGTGTTTCAAAAAGTGTGTTTTTAAATAAATAATTATATACCTTGATACCAAAGCTCTGGTCAGTGTTTGCTTGTGCTATTGTATCTGAGTGCCTATTGTGTATACTTTGCATACTGCCTAACTCTTCTTGAGGGAAGTCTCACTGCTCAGCCACAGCTACCAGGTAAATCTGGGTGGTACAGACTGCTGCCAAGTGGGTTTACTGCCAACACCTGTAGTCCTAAATCTTTTGCAGTGGTCCCCAAGGGAACTGCACAGGTTTCTGCCTAACACGGGTGTACAGCGGTGGGATTTGTATTGAGCAGGGGAGTTGCTAGGTCTGGAAAAGACCCAGGGCTAAGCTGATGTCAGAACTGTCAGGACTGGGGGCTAGCTAGTCTTTTGGCTGTAGCTCCTGAGATTCTATCCGGGGCTACAACCAAAAGATCAGGGGCTATAGCCCCCTTAGCCCCCCCCCCTAGCAACGCCCCTGGTATTGAGTATACATTTTAGAGTGCTTTAAGAGACCTTAGTGCAACTAACCACAAAGCTTAGCACTGAAAAAGTAATCTTTCTAACATGTCAACTATGGAAAATTATAGTCAAGAGTCCCTTGCTACAAAAACTGCTGATTGTTTAAGAGTTCTCTGTAAGCATAAGAATCTCCTGGCTAAAGGCAAAAAAATGGAATTGATAGAAAGGATTTTAGCTAACCAAAGTCTGGATGATGGTTCAGAGGAACCTACCATGCCAGAAACAGTAGATAACAGTATAGAGGTTGATGTTGATCAAAATGTTGATAATCTTGAGGAAGAGTCAGAAGAGGAGGGTGAAGCTGCTGTGACTGTCCCCCCTAGGCCTCTGTCTGCTCTGCCAGCTGTACCTACTAGACCTTTACCAGGTTCCACACTTATTCCTCAATATCTTGAGCTAAAGAAAATGAAACTTGAATTAGAATTCAAGAGACTGAATACTCAGGCTGAACAAAGACACCAGGAACTGAATCAAGAACTCAGGCTAAGGGAAATGGAGCTCAAGCATGAGCTAGAAATGAAGAAATTATCTGTAGACAATGCTTCTCTCTCTGACTCCTCTAGAAGTTCCAGTCCTAAAAGACCCCAGATGCCTAAGGAATTGATTGGTATGTATGAGCCTAAGTTGGATGTGTTGGATTGGTTGTCTCTGTTTGAATATAATCATGGGCTCCAGAACATCACAGGAAATTATTTACTCACCTGGTTGTTCTCTAGGCTTCCCCCTGTTGCAACTGATGTGGTAATGGAAATGGGGGAGGAGGATAGAATGGAGTATGAATGTGTGAAACTAGCTTTGATAGCTAGATTTGGGAAGACCCCTTCCCAGTATCTTAAGAGGTTTAGAACCCTCAAAAAGAATGATGGTACCCCTTGGGCTACCTGGGTGAGTGAGTGTTTGAAAAACTTAGAGGGATGGATTAAGGGTTGCAAAGTGAACACTTACGAAGGTATGAGAAATCTGTTTATGTTGGAGTCAATTTATGATGCCTGCTCTCCTGAGCTTAGACAGCACTTGGCTGACTCAAAGGAATTAGATTCCAGGAAACTAGCTAAGGCTGCTGACTTGTGGGTTGCCAACGGGGCCACTCACAAGGATTCAGGGGTCACTCAGAAAAAGGATGAGGGAAAGCAGCCACTTAAAGTGAATCCAGAGAATTCTAATACCTCCCATACCAAAGAGGGCCACAAACAACAAAATAGCCAGGGTAAGCCCCAGGGTAAACCGAACCAGGCTAGTGTGCCTTCTGGTCAACAACCAGAAGGAGGTCAGAACAAGCCACCCTTTCAGAGAGCATTTGGACAATGCTATATCTGTAAGGCTACTGACCATATCAAAGGGGATCCCAGATGCAAGGGTAAACCTGCAGGGATCAGCACAGTCTCCTTAGCCTTCACTCCTGAGCATGAAGTACAGATGGCTAGTGCTCACGTTGAAGCTTTTGCTGAAGAACCCTTGGGTCTTCAAGCAACTGTGTCTATAGAGTCCATGGATCTGGTTAAGTCCCAGAATAGGGTTGTGTATAACTCCCTACCTGCAAACTCTAAAGTGTATTATATGGACAGTGTTCTTGTCAGTGGCCAGGATACTCCTGCCAGGAGAGACACTGGGGCCAGCAGAACAGTAGTGGATGAAAGCTTCTTTCAACCTGAGGATGTGGCAAAAGCACCCAAAGGTCCCACTAAGATGTCTGGAGGCCCTGTCCAAATGGTTCCTATTCTACCAGCCCTCATTCAGTGTAACAACATGACAGTGAGGATCCCTGTCAGTGTGCAGACTGAGGTGCCTGAGAAAGTCCTGTTGGGGAATGACCTGAGAACTCTAGGAGTAGTGTCACATACCCCCAGGCCTCCCAGTATGTAGAACCATAACCTAACCAAATTGGCTAGAGAGGCCACCTTAAGGGACCACTCTAAGCCTGTGGGAACCTCTACTGAGACCCCCACTACAAGCCCTGGTGTTAGTAAGTTGACCTCTAACCCAGGCACATTTCAGGCTAGTACATTAGGGAAATGGGAGCCCCAACCAAGCTCCATCATTGTTCCCCCAGAGTCAGAGTCTGTGACCCCCCCGGCTTCTGAGGAAGAGGAGGATAGACCTACTGGACCCTTACCTAGGCCTGAGAGAACTGGTAATTCTCAATGCTGGTGGAAAACCAGGAAAGAAAAGTCTAAGTCCAAAAACCTTCAGACTGTTGGACCTTCTACTGAAGAACCCAACTCAAATCCTAATATTAGGGGGGAAACTCCTAAAGTAGGTAAGGTTAGATCTAAGAGGAAGGGGAAGCAGGCACATTGCCTAACCCTAACCCCTCCAACCAAGAGGCCTAAAACCCAACCTGCTCCCACAAGAGAGGTGGTGAGGAACCTTGGAGGTCCCTCTAGATCTAAGGGAATCCTTTATAAGGACCCCTTGAAAAAGCCTAACACAGGTTCAGAAGTTGTACCAACTTATGAGGGACTGGTTAACCAGATCCCCTATAGTTTCAAAACGACTGATGTTCCTCAAAGGATTTGTAGGTCATACAGCTTGCAAAGGAAAACCTTTTATTTGACCATAGAACATAGGTCAAGGTGTCACCATCAAAATGCTGATGGACTCTCTAGGATGTATGTCATCGACTAGAGGTATGAGGTTCATCCAGGAGTGGATTAAATCCTCCTGTCCCTTAGTCTGGGGGGTGCGGGGGGTGAGTGTTAGGGAGAATTCTCTGTTAGGCTGAATTTCCTAACCTAGTGAGTCCCCCAGCAGCTTTGCTGGATTTTTTGGGGTTTATTTTTTTCTCCTGCCAAGAGTGAGACTCTTTTACCCTCACTCTTGGACATGATTTGAGTGTATCTCTTTGACTCTAGATGTGTTTAATGGGCTATGGGGTCTTTTACTCCATAGGGCTTCATGTGTTTTTGTGATGTGTGTTACACCGCACCCTCAGTGCAGTAACACAGGGGTGTCATAGAGACCCCCCAGTATAGACTCCATACCCTGGGACTGACTACTGTCTCCCAGGGCCTGTAAAGTCACCATTGACTTTACTAGTCTCAAATTCTGAACAGAACCAGTACAAACCATCATATTGTGGACGTACTGGCCGGGGCAATTCGATTGCCCCGGGGTCTGTTAGTCGAGGGGGTACGTTCCGTCCCCCCTGATCGAGTTTTGGCTGGTGGCAGTGGATACTACTTTTTATATTCGACCGCGAATATATCCCTATGGGATTTCCCATTGTTCGAGGCTACCAACTTTAATATTTAATTCCTATAGCCTCGAACATACCGCCGGTTTATTTATTTAATATTTATTCTCCGGTTGGTATTTTTTGCCAGAACTCAGTCCTAAAATGGCGTTTGTGTTCGTTTCTATGACTCCAACCCAAGCTGAGCTCTTTGTTCCACTTTTTGGCGGGCTTCTCCACAGAAGCCCTCCAAAGTGGTGCCACTCTGTCTGGGGTACTTAGGAGGGGTGGAGGAGAATTTAGGCACCCTGGACTGAGTTGCCTAGGCAACTCAAGTCGCCCTCCGTCCTGATTGGCCCAAGTGGTGAGCCAGTCGGGGTTTTCTGCATCAAAGCAGGGCTTTGGGGACTGGAACTTCAGAAGTCACCACAGGACCTAAGAATCCGACGAGGGAGAAGCTGAGCCGACCTGCTACGACGACACCACCGGTGGAGCCCTGCTGAACCGTCTCACCACTTTTCCCAACGACAGAGGAGATCTCCAGCCCGGAGAGTCTTCTTCCTTCGACTGGTGGGGATAACCAGTCTGCTTCCTTTTTCGCTTCCTGGAGCATCTCGTGGCCGCCTTGCCTGTGCCAAGCACGCCGGCAACCGGGATACCACGTTTTACCACTACCGCGAATCAAAGGGTAGTACCTTTAAACGGACAACTCCGCGGCTGGTTTCTTCCCTGGCAGTGCAACGACCTTCATCTTTCCTCCACGTTGAGATGTTCTCTTCCTCTGGACGACGCCGTGACTTGCAACCGCTGCCAGGAACAACTGCCCCCGCTGGAGGATCCTTTCCACATAAGGTACCGTGTTCCGCCTGGCTTCCCTTGCAACCGACTGTACAGGGTAGATTTAGCCCCCGGCTTTCGACCCTGGGTTAGCCTGGGACACCCTGGCTAAACTTTTCTGAAACCTAACTAAAACCTTTCTGAACTCCCTGCAAGACTTTTTAAGCCTGTTGTCATTGTGTGATCTTGGGTGCATTTGTGCCCTGCTCTCTCCAAGAGTGGGCCCGACCGATGAACTTTGGCTCACAAGTAACCTTTGACTTTCCTGCCTTGCTTAAGAGTTCCTAAGTATTAGTGTGGTGTATTTTCCTACATTCTGCCTTTTTCCCTCCCTTTTTCGTTAGCTTATTGGAGTGCCATCTATAGTTAAGCGCTCACCTCTGTCTGGAAATAAGTGGTGTTAACTAAGACTTGTCTGATAAGCTCTGGGCAGTGTTTGCTTGTGCTATTGTATCTGAGTGCCTATTGTGTATACTTTGCATACTGCCTAACTCTTCTTGAGGGAAGTCTGACTGCTCAGCCACAGCTACCAGGTAAATCTGGGTGGTACAGACTGCTACCAAGTGGGTTTACTGCCAACACCTGTAGTCCTAAATCTTTTGCAGTGGTCCCCAAGGGAACTGTACAGGTTTCTGCCTAACACCCCCCCATATGGTTCCATCTCTGTGGTGGGATATTTTGGCGCATAGTTGTTGAGGTATTTAGAGTAGTGCGCACCTCCACCCTGGCCTCTCATTTGGTTAGCTTTGCCGTTGTTTCCGCCGTTAGGTGGGTCTCTTGGAGTAATGCGATCGAGATCTTCTTCCTTCATAAAAAGGATTGGATTCTGTTCCTCCTTAAGTATGTCCCCATTCCTCTCACATTCCATGTCATCACCCTAAGTTGTGCTGCCATTTTGGTTCCTGGGGGATCACTTTTTTTTCCCAGCTCGGCCATTCGGGCCTTGATGTCTGTGGTATTCTCAGCTGTTTCCTGGAGGGCTGTCTCAGCTATGGTGACTCTCTCAGTGAGGTTCCGGGCGTCCTGACGCATAAGCTGCATGTCAGACTTTACTTCTTCTATTTTAGTGTCTATAAATGTCTTTAGTGCAGCTATCTCCTCTATTACTTGTTTGTCTTTGCCATCCCCTTCAGTCTTCTGATGGCTTTCGGTGTCACGGGTGGAAGTGTGTGTTGTGGCTTGTGGCTTGGTCGTGATGAAGGTGTCCAATGTGGAGGACTTCCCTTTGTTCCTGGAGGAGGACATTGTGGTGTTGTCCCTTGTTTTAGGTGGGCCATGGGGCCATGGGAAGTGTCTTTGGGTCCCGTTGTGCTTTTCAATTTCGGTGGGGTCTACAGCTCACGGTTTATGCCTTTAGATTGTTTATAATTGTTTTAGTTGTAGGGTGGATCTCCAATGCACCTCTTAGTTATGTTGTGCGGGGATTGTCATGAATGCCCCTGGCTTGGAAGAGTCTTTAGGAGCGAGTGTTGTAGGTTGTGGTGATTGCTGGATAGAGGTTGCCGGGTCCAGTTCGTATAGTGCTATTCTCCCTTCTGTTGAAGCAGAGTGTTTGGTGGGAGCAGCTGCACAGTGGTTCAATATAGAGCGTTTCTTGGGGGTATGAGGGCGCGTGGGGATGGGGCCAGTGTTTAGAGTTTCTCAATGTTCTCAGTTGCTGTATCTGTGTGGTCCACTGTTGGTGTTTAGTGACACCTCGGCTCCCCTGCTGTCCCCCGCCGGCCCGAACCCGGCTCACCTTGTTGCTGCTGGTCTGCTGCGGGGGCCTCACGCCGGGTCTCCCCGCCTTTCTGCGATGTCTTGGGGAGAAGGGTGGGAGCAGGCAGTCTGCCTCTCGTTGCACTCCCGCTTTTCCCACCAGCATGGAGCTCCGTCAGGTAGGATCTTTCCCGCTTCTCGACGTGTTGCAGCGGTTCCGGTTCCTCTCATGTGCAGGCGGCGGTCGCGGGTGCCTCTACCTGACTTTGCGTGTGATTCTTTCTTCCTGCTTGTCAGCTGTCCTCAGCTTTGGTCTCGTTGGTGGCTCACGCTTCCTGCTGGCATTGGGTTAAAGCTCGGATGTAATATGTTGGGCGCCTTCCCTGGCTCCTCTCTGCTGTTTCGGGCCTTGGTGGGTTATGTTGTCCGACTAGATGTCCTGCACTGCAATACTCCGGCAGCGGGCTGCTGGACTCCACCTAGTGGCGTTGAATTAGATAGCATCTGCCATATTGTGCATCGCAGTGAGGGAGAGGGGGTCAGAGCACGAATGGGTTTTCTCCCGGTTCTCTTAACCGATTTTTCCTGAGGTTGCCCTGAATGGCTCGGGTAGCGCTGCTGCTTCACACTGATCAGTTCTTTTGAGATCGTAGTGCTTTATAGGCACCACTGCATGATCGGGTTACGGCAACTCGGACGGAGCACGGCGTTCCTGCTTCCTCGCGCCATGAGCACCTGGCCACGCCCTGAGAGTTTCAACTTATATGCAGCACATCTTCTGACATCCTATCCTCCAATTCCAAGGCTCACAAGCTTCAGTTAGCATATGTTTTCAAGGGTCAGTCTCAGATCGGCGGGAGCTTCCCAGGAAAGATGTCCTACTCCATGGCTAGTTAGCCACGCCCCCAGCCCCCGGCCCTCCACTTGATGCCTCTGGGAGGATCCAACACCCTACAAGAACCTCCAAGTTCCACGTGAGGTAAGCCCCCCAGGGCTCTGAAATTGTGACCAAAACCTGAACCAGCGCTGCGAAATGCGATTAATATTAATTTTGCCGTACATGTAACAATTTGGTCCGCTGCACTGGCTGCCTGCATGCAGAGGATGATTTTTGCATCACCTGGCACTGGGGACTGCCACGAGGCGCAGTTAAGCCTTGCAGCCTCCAACATGGCCGCACAGCTTTGTCTTTAGCACCACTTGATGCTGCAGATCTGCCTTTGCTCCCATTGGCCACCTACCAACATTTATTGGCCATTAGGGAAGCCGGAGGCGTGAGCCGGAGGCGTGAGCCGGCCCCCATCATTGAAGGCCTGCTGATCTCAGGCCCTGTTTGCTCCTGTTCGTTCCTGGCAGGCTAGGCCCCCTGACATCCTCATAATGTAACTGGTGATCCGTTATCCGTTACCTCCAACAACAACAAAAAAACAATAAATAAATAAAAACGTTTGGCTGTTGCACCCCTTTTTACCTGCCTCCTTTTAAAATCGTTTGCTTTACATTCACTATGCACAGTGACTTGATATTGACTGTGTCATCTGTTCCCCGCCTTCAATGCCCAGTGTTTTCCCATTCTTGTTCTGCCTGGACGCACACCCTGTTGACATGTTACTACCAATTTAAAATTGTTCTGCTGGGTGTACAACTGTCACTGCCACTGCCATTTCGAAATCATTTTTCTGGGTGTATAACTGTTACTTGCCTCTACCATTTCAAAATTGTTCTGCTGGGTGTACAACTGTTACTGCCACTGCCATTTCTAAATCATTTTGCTGGGTGTATAACTGTTACTTGCCTCTACCATTTCAAAATTGTTCTGCTGGGTGTACAACTGTTACTGCCACTGCCATTTGAAATTGTTTTGCTGGGTGTATAACTATTACTTGCCTCTACCATTTCAAAATTGTTCTGCTGGGTGTACAACTGTTACTGCCACTGCCATTTGAAATTGTTTTGCTCGGTGTATAACTGTTACTTGCCACTACCATTTCAAAATAATTGCTGCTGTGCTCACACTGCTCTGCCGTTACCATCTTAAAAAGATTGTTTTGATTGCTGTACATACATCCTGCATTGCACATCTTGCACCTCCTACCTTGTCCTCAGTACATGCGCCCCCTTCCCTCTGTCCTCCACCCCTTGTGATCCCCGCTCCCCTTCGCCCCCTCCCTGTGCCTCAGTACATCAGCCTGGTAAGTGACCTCTTCACTTACCACTGCAGCTAGCTATGCCACAATCTATCTCTCCGGTTTTCTCTAACTGCTTCTCTATTTCCTATCCCTCTCCTATCACTAATTCCGTCCGGAAGAAACTTAAGAAGGACATACTGGGCTCCAATCCAGACACCTGGATGTCACGGCTTCCGCCAAAGAGACTCTCACATACATACTCTTTGCCGATACCTCACACGACCTATGGACTCGCCACATGGTCGCCTTTCTCTCTCCCATCGCCTCTTCCCCCATTAATGGTGGCACCCGCTGGGAGGTTCTCCTGGACCTCTTCACAGTTTCCAGGGTCATCATTAACATCTATCGTAATGGAACCATCATGGTTCAGGGACCTCAACCCAACCTTCTTCTCTTTTACAGGCTCCTCCTGCGCCTCTCAAACCTTACCTCTTCCTCTGGACAGGAACCCTTGCCTGCTGTGCCTACTACCTCCTCTGCACAGGCTCCCTTGCCTACTATGACTTCCTCCTCCTCTGCACAGGCTCCCTTGCCCACTGTGCCTACTACGTCCTCTGCACAGGCTACCTGGCCTACTGTGCTTTCCTCCTTATTTGCACAGGCTCCCTTGCCTACTGTGCCTTCCTCCTCTTCTGTACAGGCTCTTTTGCCTTTCCTCACTGTCCCAACTCCCTTGTCGGCCTTGGCTCCTTTGCCGCCCACCACTATCCCTCTGGCTCTCTCGCCACCCACGTCCACCATCCCCTGCGCCCCCTCAGGGAAGACCTTCAAAGATGGCAAGTTGCTCCATATTGCCACGCTTAACTCCCGCTCAGCTGTCAAACACTCGCCTGACATCTGCAACCTCCTTGAACTCATGGATCTTGACATGCTCGCCATCATGGAGACATGGTTCAAGGACAGCTCTGTCACGAACTTTGACACACTCCTCCCTGAAGGATACAAGACCCTCTCTGCGCCCAGACCCAAGAAGACAGGAGGGGGAGTGGCGCTGATCTTCCCACAATGGATACCTGTTTCCATCATCCCTACTCAGGCCTACTCCTCCTTCGAGTGCCTGGTCTGCAGGCTCTCACTCTCTCCTAAATCTTCTCTCCTTCTGGCCACCTGCTATCGGCCACCAGGACAGTCCACACTCTTCCTCTTGGAATGGGCTGACCTGACCTCCTATGTATTTTCCTCCTCCTCTCAACTCCTCCTGCCGGGGGATCTCAACATCCACCTGGACTCCCCTGACTCCTCAGGACCTTTCCGCAACCTATGCGACTCTCTCTCCCTCTCTATCCTATCCTTTGGGACCATGCACAGAGCGAGCCACACGTTGGATGATTTCATCCCTACCGACATTCTTCTCTCTATCTCTCTCACTACTCCTCTCTCTTGGACGGACCACTCTCTTCTGCCATTAGTGTCTGACTGAATCTTTCCAAAAAGTGCAACTCTTGCTACGACTCTGAACTGGATGCCCTTAAACGCAAGTGTAGGACAGCTAAGCGGAAATGGAACTCGTCGGGCGGACCCTCTGACAAACTGGCCTGCTGCCTCCTTCAAAGGCAATATCGACTTTGTATCCACTCCAAGAAAACAGTCTTTATTCAAAGCTGCATCTCCGCGGCATTAAACAACACGTCCATACTTTTCAAAGTCTGCAATGAACTGGCCAATCCTGCAGCAGCCTACTCTTCTGTCACACCCACCCTGGACCTTTGCTCGGCCCTCGCTGCACACTTCACTGCAAGAACCCAAGACATCCTTTCCTCTCTCTTTTCCACACCACATCATACACCGGTATTACCCAAATTGTTCGTTTACAATTGTTCGAATGACACAATTGTTCGAATAATAGGGGTCCTAATTGACCTTCTGCACAATTGACCGTAATGTCATTTTAATATATATTATGGGTTGGGTTGGTGTAATAATAATATAAGTGGATTGGGGGGGGGTTGGGGTGAGGGTTGGATTGGGTGGGGGGCTGCGGGGTGTTTCCCCCCGCATATATATCCTAATTGACCGTTTAAATTCGGTCAATTGTGCAGAAGGTCAATTGTTATTCGAACAATTGACATTCGAACAATTCGTATACAACCCACACACCAACACCTCTGGAGCCTCCCTCGCCCCCCCCCCCCCACTTCTCCTCTCTTCTCTCACTCCCGTCACACCTGATGAGGTCACCAGACAAGTCCTGTCTATGAAGGCTTCATCCAAACAGGCGGACCTCTTTCCCTCCAAAACCATTAAGGACAACATTGACTCTCTCGCTCCAGCCTTGGCTGATCTTTTCAATCTCTCTTTTGCCACTGGAGTTTTACCAACTTCTCTTAAGCACTCCCTTTTAGACCCGCTGCTCAAGAAACCCTCTGCCAATCCCTCCATACTGGCAAACTACCACCCTATCTCTATCACTCCTTTCCTGGGCAAACTCCTGGAGAAGTTGGCTATCTCTCACCTTACCCACCTCACTGAATCTGCAGGTTGCTTCCACGACCATCAGTCTGGCTTTAGAGCATCCAGGGCACGGAAACTGGTTTTCTGAAACCCCGTCAAAACCTGCTCTCAAATGTTGACACTAACACTCCCTCTGTCCTCATTCTTCTCGACCTCTCCCCTGCCTTTGACACGGTAAACCATAACATCCTGATTGCACGTCTCTGTGACACTCTGGGAATCACAGGTCAGGCTCTGGCGTGGATAACCTCATTCCTTTCCGACCGACCCAAGTGGACCTTAGGTGCTTTCTCTCGACTAACACTCTTTCAACCTGTGGTGTCCTCCAGGGTTTCAACTTATCCTCTTGGTTCTTCAACGTCTACATGGCTGTCCAGACACGTGTGATTGCCACCTTCATCTCTAACTTCTAGTGTTATGCGGATGACTTACCCTCAGCCGCCTCCTCCTCCTCTCTCATATCTGACTGTCTGTCTGCAATTCAGTCATGGTGTGCTGCAAACAACCTCTGCCTCAACGCCAGTAAGACCGAGATCGTTTGCATTGGGACTCCTGCTCCCACCTTCCCTGTTACACTCTGGTCGGCCTCTCTTGGCCCTACAATCGCACCCATCTTTGAGGCAAAAAACATTGGGGTCATCTTCGACTCCACCCTCTCCTTCTCCTCTCACATCTCGGACATCTCTAAAAAGTCCAACTACCAGCTGCACCTCCTCAGAGGTACTCTTCAATTTCTCACCTTCCCCCAGCGGCTCACTGGCTCCAGAGCCAGGGTTCTCTCAAGACTGGACTACTGCAACAGCCTCTTTCTCAACCTCCCTGCTTCTGCTTTGTGCCCTCTCCAGCTCATCCAGAACAGAACTACGAGACTTATCCTTGGCCTCAAGCCCAGGGACTGCATCTCTCTGGCGCTGAAATTCCTTCACTGGCTCCCCCTGGTTGCAAGGATCAAGTTCAAGACCCTCTGCGTTGCCCACAAGGCTTTCTGGTGCCACGGGCCTACCTAATTGCAACAATACCTACCTAAATACTGTGCTTTCCGAGCCCTCCGCTCATCCAACCTTCTGCGAGTGAGCCAGTTCACCAAGCAGAGATTTGGAGGGAGATCCTTATCCTCTGCAGGGGCCTCCCTCTGGAACAGCCTCCCTGCCGCTCTCCGGCTTGAGCCGGATCTCCTTAAATTCCGGAAACTCCTTAAGACACTCCTCTTCTCCTCTTCCTTCTCTCTCCCTCTACCCTGCTATCCTCTCTCTCCGCCCTATCCCTCTCTCCCTCTGTTCCGCACAGCCTGCTGACTGGCCGCCTGGTGTACCTCAGAGTCTCACAGGTCCCCCACCATCCACTCTCCTGCACTTGTCTGCGCACTTGCATGATCTGAATGTATCATGCCTTGAAGATCATCTGTTCTGTTTCCCTTGTCTCCCCCAACCCTGTATGGATGCGCATGTAAACACGTGTGTATAGGCGCATTATAAATGCACAATAAATAAACAAAATAAAATCCTCATCAGGCAGGGTTCATTATGGGGAGGCATGCCCAGGACAACATCCGAAGGGCAGTGAACGTGGCAATATGGGGATGCAGAACAGCACAAAAGATGTCCATGATAGCCAATGATACAACTAGAGCATTTGATAGCTTGGTCTTGGGTTTTCTGAGGGTAACACTAGAGAAGTTTGGATGTGGGCCGATCTTTCCACGCATGGTCTTGGCCAACTTCCAGATTCCCTCTATGAAGTTTCTGATTAATGGGAAGCCCTGGACCTCAATCCCAGTGAGAAAAGGTACCCGTCAGAATGCCAGCTGCCACAACTGATATTTGCCATGTCCGTGGAGCCATTTGAGCAGGCAGTTAGGTCAGATCCAGAGATCCAAGGGGATGCATATAAGATTGCACTATATGCAGACAACATACTGCTGTTCCTCTGAGATACTACGTGCTCACTCCCGAGGGTTATGAAGCTCCTGGAAGAGTTTGCAGAGGTATCTGGATTCCATATGAACTATTCCAAATCAAAAGCGCTCAAGGTCACAGAGGACCCAGCTGTGGTGGATAGTTGGAGTAGGAGATTCCCCCTGACCTGGGAGTGGGAAGATATAGGATATTTGGGCATAAAATTGACCCCAATTTAGAAGGGCTTGTATGGGGCCAATATCCCCAGGACGCTGGAAAGCTCTGCTAGATGATTTTACGAGGTGGGACCTGCAAGAACCCTCCTGGTTTGCCCGCATAACAGCCACTAAGATGACTCTACTACCACGGTTCTTATATACAGTGAGCTCTCTTCCGATCCGGATGCCAGTCCAAATGATTAAAAACCTGCACTTCATTTGGAGTGGGGTGGCAAAGTGCCTAGAGGGTCTTTTTCCAGCCTTGAGGGTTGGGGGCTTGGGGATTCCAGAGAATGCTTGCTACATCCTGGCTGCGCAGTTGGCCCCTATGTTACTATGGTCCTCAGAAGAGCACCAGAGGGTTTGGAGTACTCTGGAACAAGGTGTCACGGATATTCCACTGGGGTAATTGTAATTGTAATTGTTTATTTGTATAGCGCTTATACACAAATGAAGTGCTACAAAGCGCTTCAAGGCGGGAAGGGAACAAGGGATAACAGTCGTCAATTCTTAGGCCTTGAATATTCCGAATGGACTAATAACAATAACTAGCATACTAAGCACAGAGGCATTTCTACTAGTAAGTGCTTGACAAAGGGTGAGGAGAGAAAATAAGAAAAGGGGATGGTATTTAAAGTTCCTTAGGCAATCGGTGAGGGGGGCTGGTGGCCCATTACTTGAAACCACAAAGTTTCCCTCACCTACTTGGATAAAGCCCTGCAGGATAAAAAAGCTTAAATGAGGGTAAGGGAGGGCGTGGCTTGGCAGCCATGTACTAGGCTGCTCTCCTTGTGAGCTCGTAGATCCGAGAATTGATCCATAAAGGCGCAAGGCTTTCAACTGAAAAATCCAATGAGAAAATGAAATAGCAGCACTATGAAGAGAAGCAGACTTAGAGAGAAGCAGACTTAAATGCATGTTGCCGCGGACGGATCAAAGGAATATATCGGAAAATATGGAACACTGAAGTTTCTGACGAGCGCCTAGATTCTACGAATTATGTGGAAAACATGCTTATCCAGGAAATGCGGGCCGGCAAGCTTTCTCAGGGATTCACAATCGAACGAGCGCACAGGTACCTGATGAGAAGGCCACTGCTTGGGGCCCCACCCTGTGCAATCATAGCAAAGATACTGAATTACAGAGACAGGGAAAAGATCCTGGAATTCTTCCGGAAAGGTGGGACAATAACGCGGGCGTCGGTGACGGTCACTGCATACCCAGATTACACCATGATGGTACAGAGACACGGGGCAGCTATGTGGCGGTGAAAAGAAGATTGCGGACAGCCGGATTCAAATACATGCTTTTGTACCCTGCAAAACTCAAGGTCTTACATAAAGACAAGGCACACTTCTTCGACACCCCAGAAGAGGCGGCGAACTGGATGGACACCCAGGGCTTTCCGGAACCTGGAGACGACCAAGAGGGAGATGGCCAGAATAAGTGACCCGGCGCCATGCCTGTAATGGTGGGGAGCGAGGGAAGTTCTAATGGAAAGATCAGTAGTGGGGGCAAAGAGCGCGTTAGGAAAGCGCATGTGCTGACTAACTGATGATTAATAGGTGTACTCATTTGGACTCGAATACAGAAAAGTAAGATAGCTGTGAGCTACAATGCGCCAGAAACGATGGCCAATACAGGAGACACTAGAGGTAGACAACCTATCCCCAGTAGGTAGAGTAGCTGAAGCGCCAGTAGGGCGACATCTCCCTGCTGTGCCCCAAGTACAGGCAAGAGCCAAGAAAATGGTGTCATGATGCCTACCCCCGGGGACCCAGACCAAGTCCAACAACCCCGGAAGCAGGCATCAAGTTATACTAAGCAAACCCAACAACCCCTGCTAGGGGCTATTTGGGTGCAGTCCTGGCGCCTATGGCACCAGGATCATATGGAGAGTCAGTCCTGGCGCCATAGGCGCCAGGCTCATAGATTTAAACTTACCTGATGCAGACCATGCTGCAAGCTCACCTGATGCAGACCATGCTGCAAGAGCTCCAAGCCAAAGGAGGCTTGGAAGGGACTACTTTACCTAAGGGACTATTTTTTTACTCGGGTGGGGCTGGGGAGGAATACTTACCTGGGACTACTTTGGAGGCTGCCCGAAGAGCAGCACACGCTTCACGTTATTCTGCATCCAGCAGCGTAACGCTCACCGTGCCTGCAAGTCTGCATCCAGTCTTCTGCCACGCTCGCCTCGAGTCCGGAGCTCATAGAAAAAGGGGAGAGAAGGAGAAAAGGTTAGAACAAGAGCAATACTTTTGATCCTTACCTGAATTCCCGATCCATCGTGCCTTCGAGCTGGAAGAAAGAAGTTATTTTATGCGCGTCGCCTCGCCTGCAGAAGCGCCGCGCTGAACTCACCGGCCTTCGCAGCATCTTCAAATTCCACTGCATCCTTCTGCATGCTCCCGCCGCACTCCGGCACCTAAGGGGAAGAAAAGAACAGCAAGGTGAGCCAAGGGAATACACAGAGGCAATATTAGTTACCCCTCATAGACTTACCTGATTTTACCACCATGCGTACTATTCCTCTTTACCGGTCGGCGCAGCTTCCACTGCATCCTCGCCGAACCCCGGCCCCAAAGGGGAAACAAAAGGACAGCAAGGTGAAACAAAGGGACAAACAAGGGGAAACCTCCTCACCACAATAGACTTACCTGATTTTACCGCCAGAGGCATTATTCCCCGAGACTTCATATTTTCTCTCAGCGCCTGAATAAGGGAGAAAGCAACAGGTTACATATTGACATTATTTTATCAAACTGTGTTGGATAATACAAATCCTTACCTGAATATTACCGGTTGCCACGAGGAACTCTTAGCTAGGGTCAAGCTGCAACCTGCAAGGAATCGGACAAGAGTGAAAGTCAGACATTTGAACTCTTACGAACTACATACTTAACGGCGTCTTGCCGGGAATCTCAGAGTCTACATTTTTCTGGAACTCACCAATTCCTTCGAGCCAGTGAAGCAACTGGTCATCAACGCGCCCCTGCGCTCAATGCAGGATGGAGAGCTCCTCTTTCCAAACCATCAGGTGAGACTATAAGAGGGGACATCAAAGGTGATCAGTGGGGAGAACAGCGGGAGTGGGGGAGGGTTAACGCTCAACTCCACGGGTGGTTAATTCCCTTTCTCCATTTGTAGAAGAATATTCCTACGGGCCAAGCAAACGAAGCTAGGTGGGCCAGTCCAGTCCGTCATCTCGGCACTACGCGTCACATTGGTGGAGACCGCAGCTGTGCAGTTCAGATCGACGCCCCTGTGGGAGCCAGGTGAGCGTAACAAAGGGCTAGATGCTGGGGAGCCTGAGATCCAGGGATAGAGCTGGGCATCAGTTGGGTGGGGGCGCAGGGAATTGTGGACTAAGTTGGAGTTGTGTAGGGAGGCGGGAGGGGGGGTTTGGGAAGTTGTAGTGTTTATGGTAAGGGGAAGTTTAAGTTCGGAAACGAGCTTACACGCATTTGCTATAGAACCATGGGCAGTGGCTGGGAAGATACCGGAGGGGGCGGGAACTGGCTGGAATATGGGGGACCTTAAGGTAGTCTCTTGGAATGTCAGGGGGCTCAACAGCTACCTAAAAAGGAATAAGGTCATGATGTACTTGAGAAGGTAGAAAATAGACATAGCTGTCCTGCAGGAGACGCACCTCACAAAAGAGAAATTGGAGGTGCTCCAGAAGAAATGGAAGGGAACAGTCATTGGGGCAACTTATTCGGCATATGCCAGGGGGGTGATTACATGGGTGGCACTGCAAGTCCCATTTCAATTACTACAGTCCACAGTCGATGCGGACGGGAGGATGGTGGCGATACGGGGGCTGGTGGAAAATAAAGAAATTTTTATAATAAACACATATGCCCCGAATCAGGACACAGTGACATACTTTAGGACCCTGTACAATAAATTGAGCTTATATATGGGGGGGCTGTGATCTGGGGTGGAGACTTCAATTGTACATTGAACCCGAAGATAGACAGATCGGACAATAAACAAGATAGACCCTCCCCGGCAGCCAAAGCACTACAAGCTCTCTTGACAGATTTCTGACTAGAAGACACATGGAGGGTGCACCACCCACAGGATAGACAATATTCTCCCCACAAAACTTGTATACGAGATTAGACTACATGTTTGCAACACAGGAAATGACAGCAGAAGTAGTACAGATAGAATATAAGGCAAGAGTCCTATCAGACCACTCGCCACTGGTCCTAATATGGCAATACCGACCGCCAAAGCCAAGATACCAACTTGCCGACTCAGAGCTGAAGCACTGAAGGACATGATGTTTAGGGAGGACCTGAGAGAAGAGATTGTAAGATACTTTGAGACTAATACTGGGATAGTGAAGTCAGCTGGCACGTTGTGGGAAGCCTTCAAGGTGGTGGTGAGAGGGATAGCGATAACCAAATCCAAGGGGATGCAGGGGGTATACTAAGAGACCTGAAGCAGGCAGAAACCAAACTAGAGATAACCTTGAGTAAGGGAGGGGACACGAAGGAAGATGCTGAAATCATAAGCCAACTGCAACAGGAATGTGCAGAACACTGGGAAAGATTATGTAATTTGAACTATAAAAAGTACATAGAAAGGCAACATGCAGGAGGAGACAAACCGGGAAGGATGCTGGCATGGTTGTATAAAAGAGAGACCCCCAGACCCACGATCAGAGCAATAATAGGGGAAGATGGGCAGGTAGCAGACACTCAAGAGGGTATTAATCAGGAGTTCTTAGAATACTATCGGAAATTATATGTGGACACTGAAGGGAACGATAGCCAGGAAATAACGGATACACTGGAGGACATAGGCTTGCTACGAATACGTGCGGCAGAGCGAGATGACCTAGATGCCCCAATCACACTAGAAGAGCTAGAAGAGGTGGTAGTGCAGCTACCTACTAGTAAGACTCCAGGGGCTGATGGGCTCCCCAGTGAATTTTATAAAACGTACAAAAACGAGGTGCTCCCCCCACTGCTAACAATGCTAAATGAGGCATACGAGACAGGAAGGCTACCAGAGTTCCTAAGAGAAGCAATTATTATCCGACTCCCAAAACCTAACAAGCCAGGTAAAGATTGTGGATCATTCAGGCTGCTATCGATGGTGAATCAAGATAGCAAAATACTTACTGCGGTATTGGTGAATAGAATGAAACGGATCATTAACAAACTAATACACCCAGATCAAACAGGATATGTCCTGTGCAGGAACATATCCGACAACCTTAGATGACTTCATCGGGTCATAGAATACACAAAAGAAGACTTGGGTGAAATGGCTATTGTATCACTAGATGCAGTTAAGGCCTTTGACTCTGTCAAATGGCCCTGGCTGATTGCAGCCCTGACACACTATGGGATAAGACCGGGGTATCTTAAATGGGTTAAACTATTGTATAGTGCACCGGTAGCTAGAGTGAAAACGGGAGCCATCATCTCCGAAAAATGGCAGCTGAGCAGGGGCAGTAGTCAGGGATGCCTGTGGTCACCAATGCTTTACATCCTAGCACTGGAGCCCCTGGCAATATGCCTGCGACAGCAGTACGAGGAAATAGGAATCAGAATAAAAGGGGAGCCGCACTTACTTTCACTATATGCAGATGACATGCTACTGTATTTGAGATACCCAGAACAAAATCTCCAACATATCTTGGAGGTGATGGAGAGATTTGCGCTGTTGTCCGTCATAGCATTGAATCCCACGAAATTCATGTATATTCCCACTAAGGAGGTATGTAGTAACCGCACACAACCAATTACCAGTTTTACAAATACCATGGGAGCCAAATACGTTTAGATACCTGGGAATAGATATTTATCACACGGTAGAAGCGGAACATCAGCACAACACTGACAAAGCGGTACAGAAAATCGAGAATAGTTTGAAGTTTTCGTCAAAGCTCCCCTTGGCAATGATGGGTAGAGGGGCGTTGCTGAAGATGGTAGCATTACCAAGACTATTGCACTATTTTGGGAACATACCATACTTGATAACGGGTTGATTCTTTACGAAACTACAGAGCATATGCAGGGGATTCTTGTGGCATGGGACTAGGAATAGAATTGCCCTTTGGAAGTTGCAGAATACACATGATAAAGGGGGGATAAAACTGCCAAACTACGAGATATATTACCTAGCTAGTCAACTGCAATATGTGGCCAAATGGTTATCAGAAGACCCCACCTCAGAATCGAGATTGTCGAGATTAGAATGTGCCCCGTTCTTCCTTAAAGAGATGATATGGCTGCCCAAATCAGAGTTGAAAGTGCTCTCAAAGATGCTGGTGCTGGTATGGGAAGTATGGCGTAGAGCATGTCAGGCCATGGAGAACCCAACCCCGTGATCGCCACAAATACCGCTGGACGCACTGGCTGGAGGTGATGAGCAACTAACAAAGACAATAAGGCGGCACTGGGAACCGGTGGGTATCGTAACAATGGGTATTGCTCGGACTTTGCACAAGGCAGATCTAATATCTGGGAGAACTGGGCAGGGCAAGCAACCTTAAGCCTAATGGACTTCTACCAGGTAGGGGTTCCGCTGCCGATTGAGGACTGTAAAGCAACATTTCTGGTAACAAAACAGAAACAGTTCACTACGTCCAGATCAGACACTGGACCACGAATAGGCTTGTCAGGGAGGTGGCTAACAGAGAGCCCACAGGCCTAGAACTAATGATGAGAGAGGGTTCGCCGAAACACTGAGTAGCAAGACTATATCGTTTGCTAGATGGGGCTGTACCCGGGGACATCCTGCCACGCATGTATAAGTGGGAGCAAGACTTGGGAGTCACCTTAATGGAGGCAGAATGGGGCCAGATCTGGCATCGAGCGCTTAAGAGCTCTAAATGCACGACCATCAAAGAATCGGCATATTAGATATGCTTCTGGTGATATATGACCTCACACCGATTGTGTTCCATTACCCCAACATTTCTCCCCTGTGCTGTCAGAATTGTGGGCAGGTAGGGAACCTGGGCCATATGTCGTGGATTTACCCAAAGGCACACGTTTTCTGGAAAGAAATTCTGAACCACATTAAGGACATGATATTGGGGGCAGTGGCAGAGGTTTTAAATGCCGCAAGTGGAGCCCGTGCCCCCTTTATTACTCATATGCTGGCGGCAGCAAGGATTACATTAACCCATGTTTTTTATGTTATGTCTGGAAATTTTCTAGAGCGCACGGTCACCCTAAGGTATCTTGTCGCTAGAGAGCAGCCATACATCCCCAAACCAGAAGAGCCAAAAGCCAGCCAGAGAAAACCACTCCTGTCTTAAACAGGAAAGTCTTTACAGCCTTTCTAAAAGCCAAATGGTTGGGAAGTTTTTTTATGGGCAACGGAAGCTCGTTCCATAGTATGGCAGCTGCTATGGAGAAAGCCCGTCCTCCAATCCGCATACGCCGGCAAGGTAGCACAATAAGCAGGTCCGCCGCAGAAGCGGAGCACAGCCCGCACTTGGGATGTAAGTGAGTAAACTTTGCTCTGAGAAATTCCGCACCCTGGTCGTACAGCGCCCGGTGGACGATACATAGGGCCTTGAACCTTATAAATTGGGTCACCGGCAGTCAGTGGAGGGACTGTAACACAGGGGAAATGTGGGCTCCATAAGGAGCACCAGTTGCCACACGGGCTGCTAAATTCTGTAGATGTTGCAATCGCTGAATCAGACCCTTTGGCTGTGCCAGATAAAGAGAGTTACAGTAATCCAGCCGGGATATTACCATGGCTGCCACCACCAGTGGATGGAGAGAGGCCGAAATCATGGGGAGCATATTCTTAAGTACTTTAAGCTGAAAGTGACCAGCTTGGCACACGCCTGCTACTTGGCTGTCCATGGATAAAGAGACTGACAGGACTACACTCAGATTTTTCACCTTACCCGCCGGGGCAGGAAGGGGACCAATAGAAGAAGGCCAGAAGGAGGACACCCAAAGTTAAGGATCGGGGGGACAGCCCACCGCCAACACCTCCGTTTTGTCTCCGTTCAATTTAAGCCAGTTGTGGTTCATCCAATCCCCCACGGCCGCAAGGCACCCCCGAAGGCACAACGACATCTCAGCCCAATCAAGGTCTAAACGGATCAGGATCTGAGTTTCGTCAGCATAAGAGTATCACCTGACTCTGAAGGAGCGGATGAGACACACAAGTGCCCAGATGTAAACAAGGACAAACCATGTAGCAACCACAGCCAAGATGACAAGGGGCAGAAAGAAAAGGGGGCATGGAGAGAGTCTGAGTACTATCCGGCAAGGAATGGTGTAAACCAGGCCAGAACCTACCCAGATATACCCATCTGGGCAACGCGAGACAGCAGGATGGGGTGATGGACAGTGTCGAAGGCTGCTGACAGATCTAATAGCATCAGGGCACCCACCCCAGCTGCGTCTACCAGCCTGGCCATATCGTCCTGGACAGAGACCAGAACACTCTCTGTGCCTCTGCCATGTCTAAAGCCGGATGGAGCAGGGTCCAGGAGATGAGAAGATTCAAGAAACGTGGAAAGTAAGGATGACACCAAAGACTCAAGAAGCTTTGTGAGGAAGGGGAGAAGAGATATAGGACAGAAATTAGCCAGAAAAGTAGGGACCAATAAAGGCTTCTTCAAAAGAGGAATAACCCTAGCAGCTTTTAACTCCTGAGGGACAAGACCTGACTGACAGCAGTTGTTGGTGGCAGTTGTGATCTCCACCAGGAGATCTGCAGCAATCTTTTTCATGCTGGCCAAAGGGACAGCATCCGAAGGGAAGCCTGATTTTATCTTTTGAATGGTGGCCAGCACTGTTTCTTACGAGAACCTCGGGAAAGACGACCACCTCATTGGACCAGCAGGGTCCACGGTTTGAAGTGAGCTGTTCTCACTACTTAAGAAAGTGATTGCCATATTTGAGATATTCAAACGAATATTCATGATCTTAGTAATAAAATATTGAGATAAGGCATCACAGAAATCCTGAGTAGGTCTAACATTAGGGGTCACTTTGGTTGATGAAGAAATGGATTTAACTACTGAGAAAAGAGCCTTACGTTGGCATAAAGACGACTCGATTTTCTCAGTAAAATACAATGTTTTGGCTGCTTTAGTAGCTACTGAATAAACTTCCAAACAGGCCTTGTATAATCCTCTAAGAGTTAGATCATAGGCTCTGCGCTATTTACGCTCTGCCTGTTTCAAATTAAGCAGCGCTGCCTTAAGACAGTCTGAGAACCAAGGCTCAGAGGGCAATCTGCGAGCCCATGGTTGTATAACAGAGCAGGGCCCAATTGGGGCTAGGTAGTGGGTCAGAATGTGGGGCATCATGGCAATGGAGAAGGTGTGTGCATTGGCCAACGGCACATATCAAAAATTCCTTGCAGTGTGGCTCCCATTTTACAAACATGTATCGGACAGAGAGCAGCCGTATTTCAAACCTGTCTTGTTGCAGAATATTTCGGTCCTTTGAAAGGGTGTTGCAATGGCACCGAAAGGAGGGAAAGCCATCGAAAGAAAGTTTGACTGTAAATGGGAAGTACTCTGTTGCTCCACCACTGGTTTACTTTGTTTGGTACAGTTTAGGAGGCGGGGGGGGGGCAAAGGGCTTGTTGACATAACGAAAATTTGGTGTGAACTAAGACCACTATGTATCATGTGACTCTTGGCTGTATGTTACAATGCTTGTCTAGTAATCAGTGAAACTAAAGCTTATTACAAAATAAATCTCTCCACATTTCGGGCCTGTGTTTTAGTTATTCGCACATGTCCTCCAGTCTAATGAGCCATCTCCATTGTCTTTATGACTCATTGGAATCACAATCTGAGTTCTTGTTTACCAGAGGGATCAGGATCTCCTCTATACAACAGCCCATTGTTTTGGAGAGAAAAATGGAGCACCTTTCTTCCTACCTTCTTCTTCACTTGTTACCTGATTAAAAGATTCTGCCAGAAATTGATTATTATGTTTGGCAAAAGCTAAACCAGGAATGATTTCTTCTTCCTTATTTATAGGTACGTGTACCTTTGGTTCAAAAATCTGCCTCTCCGAACCCGTGAGTTCGCCTTTCAGTTTGTTCACAATTCTTCACTTCCTTAATCTTTGGGAACATAGCACGTTCTAAGATACCTTGTGCTATCCTTTCCCCAGCTTTGGTTTGGTATGCCTTCTTTCCATTATTTTGCATTAACACTTTCACATCTCCTCTATGGTCCAGAACAATCACCCCTGCCAGTACATCTAGGCCATACCGCCATGCCAGGCCTGACTTGGAGGCAAGGGGTAAATAAGTACCCTTAAGGGGAATAAGGATCAAATCTGTGGGGATCAAAGCTCTTTCGAAAAAAGAAAAGGATTCAACCTAGGAATCCTCCCGTCCCCTGCACACTTTTGGGTGTTTGGATCAAGTCCAATACTGTTATTTTCTATACATCAACAGAATGTTTAAGGAGTAATACTTCATAAAAAGAAATGTCAATAGACAAAATTATACAAAAACATTTTTTATATATCACAAATAATGTGGTTCAATTCTTTCGGCATGAAATTTACAACATAAAGAAGCACAAATGGTATCAAAAGATCACATCAAGTTTGGAGAGATTTTTTTTTTTTGAAAAGCGGAAAAGGATTTTTTTCTGAAGAAAGAGATACATATGGAGTCCAATTCACTTGGCGACGCGTTTCGAGGATACTTTCCTCTTCTTCATATGGCCCAAATTGGATTCTTAACACAAAAAGAAAACATTCATTCAGTTGCTTGTAAAAAACAAAAAACTATTATTCAATTTCAGTGAATTATACAGTTACATAGTGTACATATGTAATATTCCATGACTTTTGATAATACTGAATCTCCTCGTTAACCGAAATTCAAAATTACATAACTTATTCTTATACAGTGATTAGATTAGTATAATGTTGTTCATGAAAACATGAACATTGGCTCGGTACTCATCATTCTGTGGGACTGGCAACAGAGTCATTCAATTGCTGTTTTCAGAGTCACCGGTTTTAAGTAACCGTGGGTTGTGATAGAAGCATGAATATTGAATAGAGTAAGGAATGGTAAAAAAGAAAAATAAAGAGGAAATATATAATTAACTGTGTATATTACTGGTTCCAATCTCAAGCAAACAAAGTGTTAAGAGGGGATGACTATTGTCGATATTCAGAAAGCGCTATGTCTGAAAATGAAAAACTAATGAGCAAATATATTAACCTGAAACTAAACGAATAGACGTACCAAAAAATGAAACGTGATGAAATAAAGATGAGAGGTGAAAGGGTCACGGTATAACTCAATATGATGCCAGCGGATGGTGGCAGCATTCAGAAGTCCAACCTATGTATATCGGTTTAGGAAATGGATCAAGAGGTCAGTAAAAGAAACTGGCACAGACAGTTCTGGTAAATAAATAAGTAGTTGCTATAACAAGTACCTCAATGGTGCGTCTAGCTCAGTAGACAGGTGGAGGAATATCAATTCAGCAGTATTGCTGTAGAGACGGCAAGTCCAGGTCACAGTGAACGCTGCAACAAGCGTGCAAGGGCGCCTGCAGAGTAAGGGAATGTGGTTTAGGAAGTGAAATATCCTAGAGACGGCTACGTGTCTAACATAAGTGCAAATGTGGAGACACTTACCTAGAGTGCAGGAAAGAACGATCTGCGGGATCTATTTTCGGAGCTGAATCGGATTCACGGTTCCACGTCCTTCCATAGCAGCCATGGAAACGCCATGCGCCATGGAGGATCATGGGTGGTGCCCGAAAAGAGAGGACTGGGATAACTGTAAAGTCAGTAGAGAAAGGACTAAAATTACTAGATAAAAGTACGGCCATTTTAAAGTGGTCAAAGAAGAATGGAGCTATACACCCTGAAGAGTGGCAAAGATAATTACTGTATAGACCAAATGGTCATAAAAGGAAGTAAAAAAATGAAAGAAGAAATGGTCATCCAAAATGTTACATTGTGCCACATTAGGTAACTAGTGAACAAAATAGAGAAAGGTTGAGTATAGGTGCACACCTCTGGTTCAATAAAGATTGCTAGGTAGTTTGAAGTTGTATTCAGATAATTTTAGGTGCTGGGGAGGAACTGGAGTCATGGCAGGCGAGTAGACTTGGGCGTCAAATTTTCTTTGACGCCCAATCCGAAATGCTTCCAAGACCAACTGAAGACACTATGCCAGAGATACGGCCTAAGAGCACGTTTGACCCCCAAATACAAAATTCTATTCTGAATTTATTTGAGAAAAGTGTTTTGCAGGACCTAAGCAAAATAAATTACAAGAGGAAAACACCCATCAACATTAAGAATCATCAACTAGATCTAATAGACGAGCTTGCCAAGAGCGAAGAGATCACTATCAAATCGGCTGACAAGGGTGGGGCAATTGTGATTATGGATACACCATTCTATCTAAAAAGATGTACTGAACTTCTCAGTGACACTGATACCTATGCAATACTTGATAGGGATCCACTACCAGAAATCAGAACACTAATTAATAAGACTTTATTGAAAGCAAAGGAGAATGAATGGATTAGTGACAAAACATATAAATTCCTCATTAACTTTCATCCGATCACACCAGTCTTTTATGGGCTCCCTAAGATTCACAAGGACAAACTGAATCCGCCACTTAAACCCATCGTAGCTGGCACCAGAGCGTGTTTGATCCTCTAGCTATCTACATTGACAAACTACTACAACCAGTTATACAAGCTACGTCCACCTATTTAAAGGACACAACAGATTTCCTGAACGGTCTTAAAGATTTTTCAGTCATCAGTTCCGACTGTATACTCTTCAGTCTAGATGTATGCAGCCTATATACTTCAATCCACCACAGTGAGGGTATGGAGTCTGTTGAATGGTTACTCCTCAACAATCCTGAGATTAAAGTGAATCCACAATTTATCTTAGAACTATTGGCTTGATCCTCTACAACAGTTACTTCAGATTCCAGGGCAAATACTTTTTACAGACCTCAGGTACATCGATCAGCTCATCGATGGCACCCGTCTATGCGAATACTTTTATGTTTCAGTTTGAAAGTCAACACGTACTGGAACACCCAATCTGGTCACCTTACATCATAACATGGAAGAGGTTTATTGATGATATTTTTTGTATCTGGTGTGGCACACAGGAAGAACTAAATAGGTTCTTTGAATACATCAACCTTGTGCACCCTAGAATTAAGTTTACCATTGAAATTGGTAACCCTTACCTACACTTTCTGGACGTAAATTTGAACATCGTTAACAATAAAATTGCTACATCTATTTACCATAAGCCAACTGATGCCAATAATTTGTTGCACTATTCAAGCTACCATCCAAGAGCTATGCTTCAAAGCCTACCATATAGTCAAATCTTGAGACTTAAAAGAATTATCTCGGATCCAGAAGCCCTGGACAAAGAATGTACAAACCTTGTCAGCAAATTTCAAAGTAGAGGATATCCCCCAGAGATCCTAGAAAAAGCCAAAAACAGAGCCGCAGAAATTACACGTACTGACCTACTAAGAACTAAATCAAATGTGAAAGACACTCCACTGTTGTTTATATCCAAATTCTCCAGAAAAAGCTTCCAGATCTCAAGATGCATAAAAAAACATATAACACAACGATCAAACTTTGCAAAAATTATTTCCTACTCCACCGATGATGTGTTTTAAAAGAGGAAAGAACATCAGAGATAAGTTTGTGAAAGCAGGAAAAAATCCCCAAGGACAATCAACAATTCTTAACTACTAAAAAGTTGGGAACCTTCCCCTGCTTGGGATGCATACACTCAACAACGTGATTTAAGGTGATGTAGTGACTCATCGGAGAAATGGACAAAAGATTAAGCTTAGACATTTCTCCACCTGCCTTTCATCTGGAGTGATCTACCTATTAAAATGCCCTTGTGGAAAAGTCTATGTAGGCCAGACTACACGACCGATCAAACTGAGATTGACAGAACACAAGTCGAATATCAGATGCAATAACCAGTACTCACCAGTGGCTCGCCACTTCAATTCACAAAAGCACTCCATTGCACAATTAAAATTTCAGGTACTTGAAGTCGTCAAACGACCCACAAGAGGAGGTGATTACCAGTCCCTCCTATTACAAAGAGAGGCATACTGGATCGATAAAATTGGCTCCTTGCAGCCCTGGGGTTTGAACGAGGACTTTACCTTAAATTGCTTCCTGTGATCTAGAAGCAATACAACACTAGTGACAGACCTGTAATATTGGGAATTAGAACCAAATGTGTTTATTCATGTCTAGAGGTTACTATGTAATTGGATTATATAGTATTTTTTACTGCTTCACATTGACAAACTGTATGTCTGAATTTATGTAGATACTTAACTGAGTACTGCTGGACTATGTCCAACAAAAGTTACATATGTTGCGGAAATTAGGTACATAGTATGATGAATTGTGCTCTAATTTATCTAAATTGAACTTTGAATCAGCCACAATTTTGATTTATGATTGGCTTGACTACTCACCGTTCTGACAGCTTGACAACACTATTAGATCTATCATTTTCCTATTTCCCCCACCGCCTCTACTTACGGGAGGGGACATATTTTCATCATTTTTTACTTTGTTTAACATTTTGGATGACCATTTCTTCTTTCATTTTTTGACTTCCTTTTATGACCATTTGGTCTATACAGTAATTTATCTTTGCCACTCTTCAGTGAGTATAGCTCCATTCTTCTTTGACCACTTTAAAATGGCCGTACTTTTATCTAGTAATTTTAGTCCTTTCTCTACTGACTTTACAGTTATCCCAGTCCTCTCTTTTCTGACACTACCCATGATCCTCCATGGCGCATGGCGTTTCCATGGCTGCTATGGAAGGACGCGGAATCGTGAATCCGATTCAGCTCCGAAAATAGATCCCGCAGATCGTTCTTTCCTGCACTCTAGGTAAGTGTCTCCACATTTTCACTTATATTAGACACGTAGCCGTCTCTAGGATATTTCACTTCCTAAACCACATTCCCTTACTCTGCAGGCGCCCTTGCACGCTTGTTGCAGCGCTCACTGTGACCTGGACTTGCCGTCTCTACAGCAATACTGCTGAATTGATATTCCTCCACCTGTCTACTGAGCTAGACGCACCATTGAGGTACTTGTTATGGCAACAACTTATTTATTTACCAGAACTGTCCGTGTCAGTTTCTTTTACTGACCTCTTGATCCATTTCCTTAACCCATATACATAGGTTGGACTTCTGAATGCTGCCACCATCCGCTGGCATCATATTGAGTTATACCGTGACCCTTTCACCGCTCATCTTTATTTAATCACGTTTCGTTTTTTGGTACGTCTATTCATTTAGTTTCCGGTTAATATATTTGCTCATTAGTTTTTAATTTTCAGACATAGCGCTTTCTGAATATCAACAATAGTCATCCCCTCTTAACACTTTGTTTGCTTGAGATTGGAACCAGTAATATACACAGTTAATTATATATTTCCTCTTTATTTTTCTTTTTTACCATTCCTTACTCTATTCAATATTCATGCTTCTATCACAACCCACGGTTACTTAAAACCGGTGACTCTGAAAACAGCAATTGAATGACTCTGTTGCCAGTCCCACAGAATGATGAGTACCGAGCCAATGTTCATGTTTTCATGAACAACATTATACTAACCTAATCACTATATGAGAATAAGTTATGTCATTTTGAATTTCGGTTAAAGAGGAGATTCAGTATTATCAAAATTCATGGTATATTACATATGTACACAATGTAACTGTATAATTCACTGAAATTGAATAATAGTTTTTTTGTTTTTTACAAGCAACTGAATGAATGTTTTCTTTTTGTGTTAAGAATCCAATTTGGGCCATATGAAGAAGAGGAAAGTATCCTCGAAACGCGTCGTCAAGTGAATTGGACTCCATATGTATACATTTCTTTCTTCAGAAAAAATCCTTTTTCGCTTTTCAAAAAAAAAAGTTCTCTCCAAACTTGATGTGATCTTTTGATACAATTTGTGCTTCTTTATGTTGTAAATTTCATGTCAAAAGAATTGAACCACATTATTTGTGATATATAAAAAATGTTTTTGTATAATTTTATCTATTGACATTTCTTTTTATGAAGTATTACTCCTTAAACATTCTGTTGATGTATAAAAATAACAGTATTGGACTTGATCCAAACACCCGAAAGTGTGCAGGGGACGGGAGGATTCCTAGGTTGAATCCTTTTCTTTTTTCGTTTTATGTGTCGGGGTTTTGTGCCATGACTCTAGTTCCTCCCCAGCACCTAAAATTATCTGAATACAACTTCAAACTACCTAACAATCTTTATTGAACCTAGTGCACCTATACTCAACCTTTCTCGATCAAAGCTCTTTCCCCTGGTTGAATCAATTCTCCCCTACTGCTATAAACATTAAACCCAATAGAATATTCAGTAGCTATAGTGGCAGTAGAAACTCTTTTACTCAGCTTTTTAAATTTTAGGGTTCCCCAATTTATATAAATTGACTATGATCCCTCTACTGACACCATATGTGAGGGGTCAGCAATGAGAGGCGGACACCAGCTTGATGATTGATGAACATGTGCCATTTTATTAAAGAAAAGATTTTAAAAAATGGCCCACTGTCCCTGCTCTGCTGAGGATTTCCCTGCCTAACCACAGCTAAAGGAAACATTCTAACACAGGATGTCTGACCCTCACACTAAACAACAAATACACAAAGAAAATATATGGCAATTCAAATAACATTAACGATATTCAATTTCTTGATAACCTCTCAATAGCCTGGGTGAATTTCCTTCCCCAGGGTTCGAAGGGAATTCTTCTCCAATGTTTACATAAGGAACTCCTTGTATGTAAGAAAGTCTCAAATAATTTATTGATGTTTCAATGTCAAAATAAAGTTTTGTTACTCAAAGTTCCAACAATAGCAAATCTTTTCTCCTTGGTGCAATATGGATTTTCTGCTTCCCCAGAACAGCACCAATGTTCCCCAGCCACAATGTTTTGCCACACTTTCAGCAATCTAAGAGGACTTGCCACAGTTCAAAAGAAATAGAACTTCCACGACTGTGAGTGAAACATAGTTCTTGGTTAACGGTTAGAATGACATTTGTTACAAGATTAGGATTCACAGTAGGTATATTAATCGGGATGACTTCACAGTTCTGCTGCTTCAACAACTTCACTTCTACTCAGGTTTACCATGAGAACCCTCTCCTTTGCTTGCTTCATAGTACTCCACTTTATTTAAGCCACTGAAATGTTGCATCTACTGACAACCAGATATACCACTAGAGATTCACGACTTTGGACTACTACCCCAGCTTCAGCTATTTGGACTTCAAGACAGTTTTTGACTAGATTCACTTTCAAGTACTTCAACACCATCAAGTAGGCAATATCCTTCCTCTGAATATCTCTTCAAAAGGGGCAGCCGCATTGCCTCTCTTGCCTGTCTGCCACAACAATAACTTCAAATAATGTTCATCAACAGCAGGTTTCCTTTCCCCCAACTTTGCCTTTACCTCTCTGCCAACTGTTAGCCCATATTATTACACAGAAGCCTTGGTGCCGCTCTCTTGGCTTCAGGCAATGATTGCACACTTGTATCGTAGGCCAGGTTGAACTGTTCTTGGGTTCACAGTAATAGTTAGATTGCGTTTTTACTTTAATATGGGGAAACTCTTGGATTGGGCAAGGCTTGTTCTTCTCTTCAATTGTAGATACACTGTTTATCTGCTTAATTCTTGTATAGAAAATGTATGCCTGCGTGAAAACAAAGGATAGAGTTCAGTCTTCCTTTCGAAAGCACAATTAGGCACACACAATCACTTCTTTAGGTAGTTTTCAAAGGTTAAAGGTTTTTAACAATGGTCTTGTCAATGTTAGATATTCAGCAATGGCCTTCACAACGTTTAACCTCCTTAACGAGAGAAACGCAACCACTTCTTCATAAGGTTCACAGTCTGAAAGAGTTTAACAATGGTCTTTTGCAGCATTTACTCTTCACAGGAGTAAAAGGAATTACCCAATACACACAACTGCTACTTCCCCATTTTTCCCTTATTAAAGCTTCAATTAACAACTTCAGCTTGCTTTTGACTATACGCGAGTGAATAGGAAACTGGATACTGTTGCCAGCAGCACTCGCAAAAGGAATCAGAATGCCATATTTCAGTCACTGGCTTCTGTAATCCTTGTTCTGCAGGTCAGACAACTTCCACAACTTCTACTGCTTCTGGCTTTGCAGGGCCCACTCGCTTCTGGGACCCATGGCTTGACAACAGCTCCTCGCCTCAGTCTCTGACACGTTCCCTGCACGGCAACCATGGCAGTCAGGCTCACATGGGGAAAGACAAGTCTTCCTGCATGCCTTCCGCAGTGCAGCCGCTGCAGTTCATAGTTTTGGGGGAACAGGACCCTCTCGGAACAAGCAGGTGAAATCTGCAGTATCACATTCTGGCGTCCCTCTGGTTCTCCCATTTCAGCTTGGTTTGCCAGCTGCACCTTAGCTGGACTTTTATGCCTAACAGTTTCCTTCAGGTGTGGGCTGTTAGGCTTAATTTCCTGACTACTGCTACAACATATCGCTTCAACCCTCTTCCCAGTACTTATGATATTATGGGACTCGTAGTCCCCTACAACAAAGTTAGTTCTTTTAACTTCTGCTACTTGGCAAATGGCTGTCAAAAGTATGGGATTACAGGAAAAGTTAAACAGGGGGATTTGCCAGTCTTCCTGGGTTGTTCCCCCCCATGTGATCCTCCCGAAATACACCACCCCTAGGGTTGGGATCAAGAAGCATCTGCCTTTCCCTGGCCACTTGAGAAGGATCCCAGACCAGGTTTCTGGGAGGAATCATGACTGATTCATCACATTAAACAGGGGAAATAACAAAGATTCTGCAAACAAGGACAGTTGAATAGACTTACTAGAGCATCAGGGCTTACAAGAGTAGCGATGCATTCGGCATCAGTTCCTGGATTCTTTTGGCAGCTCCAATGATACAGAACTGTGCGTGGTGACGTCATCGGTCATACATATCTGGGAAACAACTAGACCACTGCACGACTAGACCAGTGCAGAGAAAAGGAAACCACCTGGTACCCACAGGGACCAATCCCCATGGTGAGTTGTAACAGTATGTCCCCCTCCCAAAGGGAGGGGTCTGGGTTTTGAGGGATTCAATTGGTGGAATTGCTGCAACAGTCCAGGAGCATGCACATTCCGAACAGGTTCCCAAGTGAGATCGGAGGGACCACAGCCCTTTCAGGCCACCAAATAATGCAGCCTGCCACAAATGTAACGAGAGTCAAAAATGCTGATACCTCATACACAGGCCCGTGGAGGTAGGCACAGGTGGAGGCCGGGTTTCCGATGTCAATGAGTGATTCGACACATGAGATTTCGATTCAGACACGTGGAAAACAGGAAGCATGCGAGACCAAGAAGGAGGCAGAACCAGTTATAAACCACAGGACCTCTATCAGCCAGGATAGTAAAAGGGCCAAAGTACTTAGGGGAGAGTTTAGATGGAATCGGATGGCATAGAAGAAATTGAGAAGCCAGCCAGATCTTATCACCAGGGAGATAACTGTGTTTTTTAGTTCTTGTACGATCATCAAATTGTTTGGTGCAAAGACAAGCAGCATTGTGGGAGGCCAGCGCTGTTTGATGTCTAAGACAAGAGTATCGACCGCTGAGAACCAGACCATTGAAGGATAGACCACAGGGAAACTGGAAGGATCAAAACCCTAAGTGCAGTGAAACGGACTGGAACCCAATGTGGAATGTTGTTATTATAGGCCAATATTGACAATGGCAAGAGATCGTTCCAAGTGTCCTGAACAGCTGATATAAAACAAAAAAGATAACTTTCCAGGGTTTGATTAAGGCTCTCAGTTTGGCCATTTGTCTGCGGATGGTAACCGGCACTGAGATCCTACTGTATTGCCAGAATTTTACACAAGCAGGACCAATATCTGGATGTATATTGAGGACCATGATTGGACAAAAAGCAATCAGGAAGACCATGCCGGGGCAAAATTGTCTGCAAAAAGATCTGGACCATTCGTGGGGCAGCAGGACTTTGGGTAACACCTCAAAATTAGCCAGTTTAGAGAAGTAGTCGATAGTCACCATGATCACTGCATGATCCTCAGATGGAGGCAGGTCCACGATACAATCAGTGGATATAGCTTGCAAGGACACAAAGGTAGGATAGGGTGAACCAGGTGACCCAAAAGGACGACATATTAGTACTTAGATTGAAGGCAGACCATACTGGAGGCCACATAATTGTGTACATCTTTGGCTAAACTGGGCTACCAAAATGACGTTGAACCAGGATTGTAGTCATCTTTATACCCCGATGACCAGCAAAAAGTGAATCGTGGCACATCTTTAACACCTTCTGACGCAGAGAAGCAGTAAGTATTAGAACCTGTTGACCATGAAAAAACAAGTCACCCTCTTTAACAAGAGGGTACGTTTGGGCTAAACTACTGCAAGAATCCATCACCTTGTGGGTCTCCTGATGTATATTCTGAAAGAACGAAGACACAAAATACAAAAAAGTTGCTGTTGAAAGCATCCTTTTAGTCTGGAATTAAGGAATTGGTTTATCCAGTTTACGGGATAAAGCATCTGTCGTACCATTTTACTTTCCTGGTATGATTGGGAAACTGATGTGGTAAAAAGAATACGTCCAGTGGGCCTGTCTGCTATTTTGGGTCTCGGTATATTGTAGACTCTTGAAGTTTTGGTGGTCCGCTCCGACCTCTACTACAGTATGATGGGATCCTAAGAGAACGTGTCTCCATTCTTGGAATGCCTTTTTGATGGCAAGGAGTTCCTTCTCCAACACAGTGTTATTCATTTCAGATGGGGAAAGAGTCTTAGATATATAGGCTACAGGGAATTCCTTTCCACTTTGACTCTTTTGTTTTAACACAGCACCCAATGCATTGTAAGAGACCTCTGTTTCCACAATAAAACCCCTCCTCTGTTCCAGCATCCATAGAATGGGGCCTGATGAAAAAGCCTTCTTCGAATGGTTGTAAGAATCAGAAGCCACCAAAGTCCAATCAAACTTAACGCCTTTCTTTAAAAGAGAGGTGAGGGGTAAGAGGATAAGAAAGAAACACGGAATGAATTTCCTGTAGAAATTTGTGAGTACCAAAAAACATTAGAATTCTCTAAATGTACCCAGAGGAGGTCATGAAGTACTGCAGTAGCTTTATCAGGAACCATCTTAGTTCCTTTTGTCAAAAAAATGTAATCTAAGAACCGTACTTCAAATTGGTGGAACTCACATTTCTCTGACTTGACAAACAGATGGTTTTCTCTGAGCTTGCAGAGGCTTGGCTTGACATGATGTATATGGATACTGGCAGAACTGAAGAACACCAATATGTCAGCTAAATATACTATTACCGTGAGGAGAAGAAGATCAGAAAACACATGATCCATGAAACGCTGAAAAACAGCAGGAGCGTTTGAGAGACCGAAGGGCATAACCCTGTATTCAAAATGTCCAAATGAAGTGCAAAAAGCCATTTTCCATTCCTCGCCTCGGTGGATGCGAATGAGATGGTAATCTCCCCTCAAGTCGAGTTTGGTAAAGATGGTGGCCCCTCTAACAGCTTCTAAGATGTTGGGTATCAAAGGCATAGGACAGCGATCAGGGACAGTTATTTTATTTAGACTGCGATAGTCTATACGGGTACATACTTCTGTGGTGTTCTTCTTTGGTATAAAGAACAGAGAGGCACTGGCTGGGGACTTGGATTCAGCTATTAAACTATTCTTTAAATTGGTCTGTAAATAGTCCTGCAAGACCTGCTTCTCTGCTTCAGAAAGAATATACATGCACCCAAACGGGACAGGTTTATAAGGGATCAAATCAAAGGCGCAGTCACCCCTGCGGTGTGGAGGCAGTTCTTTAAACTAAAGGTCTGAGAATACAGCCTAGCATTCATGATATTCTCTGGGTATAGACTGGAAACATCCCACTGGTATTGTATGACAGCGAGGAACCAAAGTTGCTGAGTAGCGTTGTCCAGCTGATTCTTGTGACAGACGGTGGGCAAGGCAATGTTCGGCATCAGTACCTGGATTCTTTTGACAGCTCCGACAATACGCAACTATGCATGGTGACATCATCCATCATGTGTATCCAGGAAACAACTAGACCACTGCACGATATAGCTGGACAAGAGACAAGAGAAGAGGAATGCAGTGCAGAGAAAAGGAAACCACCTGGTGCCTGCTTCCACCGGCACCACAGGGACCAATACTTGCAGTGAGTTGTAACAAACAGTTTGTAAACTCTGTTCCTCCATATTTACAGAAAGCTATTCTTCAGTTGACCAATCCTAATTTAACTTTGGAAGTGAAACAGCTAAACATTTCACAAAAGCTAACCACCATATTCAAAAACTTCATAAAGTGGAAGAAGTTAAGGGAGATATAAAGGGATTTCCCCAGGGTATGAATTTATGAAGGTAAAAGTCAAAATAATGTGCTCTAATGCTTTTAAAAATGTAATATCTTTGACTTAAACATGGAGTCAGTTTGAAATGCATACTGGGTGCAGCAATGGACATTTTCCTCAAGCCTCAGTGAAGGCTGCATTTTAATGTGAGCTCAGGATACTGTTTGCATTCTTTTAATGACTAGAAAAACATGTTTTTTATGTCGCCTATGTTAGTCTGCAGTGTTTCAAGGACTGTTTTGCCTGATAACAGTGCAGGAGCCGAAAGTTATCTTTCGGGCTCCCATGAGAAAGAGAGATGTTTACCCCTTGGAGTTTTCCATGTAACATTTTGGCCGAATGCCTGTGGAGGCTTGCAATAGGTGAACTTTCTGGAAAATTACTATCCTCCATTTGTGGGATGTTTTTAAATTGGAGAGCACTAGATTAGGAGATTCAGAAGAAGCTTCAGGGAAAGGATAGACATATTGCTTTCTTTTGCCCATCAAGCACAATTCTCTCTGTTTCACCTGGTTTGGAGTTTCCCGGTGAAGATTTTGGCAGAGATGAGGAGAAGTTTCACGGCTGGTGCTTTAACAGTGATGTATAATTAACCTTTTTATGTAGCATTTGTTGTATTCATTAATGTAATAAACGGCCATAAAGAGCAATTTTATAATCTAGCTGAGTGTGTGAATCATTGCATTTCAAGTAAACAATGTTTTTTCACTTAGTGTTTATGTTTATGTTTATTAGGTTTATATTATATAGCGCTTTAATCCAAAGCGCTTTACAATATAACAACAAGCTACAATAATGAAAGAAGCATATATACAATCATGAAACAAACCAGTGAGACAATATATAGAATCATTTACATAGATAAGGGGAAGAGTGAGGAGGCGGGGGAGGTGGTCAGTGAGGAAGGAATGATTTCCAGAAATCTGATTCAAAATCAAGTGGGTGAGAAAAGGAAGGTGAAGGGGGGGGAGAAAGGGAATGGGAAGGGGACAGGGGAGCTGGGGAGAAGCGATGGTAGGGAAGGAAAATCAGGGTGGAGTTGAGAAGAAGGGCTTTCAAGGAGGTGCGGAAGGAGGTGTAGGTGGGGATTGAGTGGATAGAGAGAGGTAAGGAGTTCCAATGTAAGGGGGCTAAGAGCTGAAAGGAACGGAAGCGTGGGGAGGCACATGGGGATGAGGGTACAGTCAGGAGGAAGATGTCAGCCGAGTGGAGAGAACGGGAGGGAGTGTAAAATGAGAGGAGAGAAGAGAGATAGGGGGGGAGCGAGGTCATGAAGAGATTTGAAAACCAGACAGAGGAATTGAAATTTAAGTTGTGAGAGAAAGGGAAGCCAGCCAAGGTGAGAGAGTGAGGAGGAAATAGAGTCGTGAGGACCGAGGAGACAGAGAGTACGGAGAGAGGAGTGGTAGATGGATTTGAGGGGGCCTAGATTGTGAGCATGGGTGGAGAGGGGGAGGTTGGAAGGGGGAAGTGAATGAAGAGAGGGGGTAGAGGAAAGTATGTTAGAAGGAAAGAAGAGGACTTCCGTCTTGTCAGTGTTGAGGGAAAGAAAATGTGATGACATCCAGTTTTTGATGGCTGTGAGGCAGAAAGATAGAGTGAGATGGAGGTCAGGAGTGAGAGAAGAGCAGGAGAGAAAGAGTTGGGTGTCATCAGCGTAGAAATGGTGAGAGATGCCGAAAGAAGAGATGATGGGGCGAGAAAGGAGGTATAGAGAGAGAAAAGAAAAGGACCACGTACAGAGCCCTGGCGGACACCGTAGTCCAAAGGGAAGTTAGAGGAGGTGCATCCGCCCCACGAGACAGCAAAGGAATGGTTGGAGAGGTAAGAGGAGAGCCAGGTGAGGACTGAGTCTTTGAAGCCAAAAGAGGACAGAGTACTGAGAAGTAAGGGGTGATCTATGGTATCAAAGCAGCGGACAGGTCAAGGAAGATGAGAATTGAGGACATAAGTGAGAGCAGTCTCAGTGGAGTGTTTAGGGCGGAGGCCAGATTGGGAGGGGGGAGCAGAGAGTGATTGGGTACAAAAGCTGAGAGTTGAGCGTAAGCCAGGCGCTCAAGGAGCATAGAGAGGAAGGGGAGAAGCGAGATTGGTTGAAAGTTGGAAGCAAGAAGAGGGTTAGCAGAAGGTTTCTTCTGGATGGGAATGATGGTAGTGTGTTTGGAAGCTGAGGGAAGGTTGCACAGGAGACAGATGTTGAAGAAAGTAGTTAGGTAGGGAATGAGGAATGGGTAGATTTTAGAAATAAGGGAGGTGGGAAGGGGATCAGAGGGAGCAGCAGTAGGTTGAGTTTTGGAGAGAAGAAGGGAGACACAGGATGGGGTGATAGGAGAGAAGGTAGACATGCTGGCAGAGGTGGGGGAGAAGGAGGAGTAGGAAGGTGAGTTGAGGATGTTTTGGCGTAGAGAGAACATTTTGGATGAGAAGAAGTGGGCAAAGTCGGAAGGAGAGAGGGGAGAGTTGGAAGAGGGATCAGGAATAGGAGGGGAAAGAAGGCGAGAGAGGGTTTGGAAAATTCGACGGGGGGTGATCCTTGTGAGTGGAGAAGGTTAGAGTAGTAGGAGCGTTTGGCTGATTTGAGACAAGAGCCGTAGAGAGAGTGATATGAAAAATAGGAGGACTGATTAGTCAGAGAAGGGGATTTGATCCAACTTTGTTCAAGGCGATGGAGTAGACGACGCATGGACAGAAGGTGAGGGGAAAGCCAGGGTTGGGAAGGTTTGCGAGAAGGGTGGAAGGAAGTAAGAGGATAGAGTTGGTCGAGACTGGTGGATATAGAGGAGGACAGAGAGAAGAGGGCATCGTTGGCTGAGAGAGAAGTCAGAGAGAGGGGGGAGGGAAGAAGAGCAGGAGTTGAAGAAGATGGAAGGGTTAAAGGTGCAGAGATTGCGATGAGAGAAGGAGGGAGGGGAGGGAGAGGGGGAGGACAAGGAGGAGAGGGTTAAGGGAGAAGGAGAGCAAGGCATGGTCAGAGAGATAGTTGGGAAGAAAAGAGACAGGTGATGAGAAGTAGGTTGAGATAAAGATGAGATCTAGAGTGGAGCCAGAGGAGTGGGTGGGAGGAGTAGGGAGGGGAGAGAGGAGATAGGAGTCTAGTATGCTAGTACAAAGAGGAGAGGGGAATATTGAGAGGAGTTGGAGAGGGGAAGGTTGAAATAGCCAAGAACTGAGAGAGGAGCTGGGAAAGGGGAGATAAGAGAGAGGAGTTGATCCAGGTCCTCGTAAAAAGGAAGAGAGGGGGCCAGGAGGTAAATAATTAAGAAGGAGATTGCATGAGGGTAAGTGAAGGATTTGAAGAGATATTCGAAGGAAGAGAAGGTAGGGAGAGATAGGGTTGGGGGAGATGAAAGACATTTAGGGTGGTGGATGAGACCGATGCCGCCCCCGCGCCCAGAGGGGCGTGAGACATGAGAGGAGGAAGAGGGGGTGGTGAGAGAAGCAGGAACAGTGGAATTGAAGGGGGGGATCCAAGTTTCAGTGATGCAAAGGAAGTGAAGGTTGAGTCAGAAGAACAAGTCAAGTGCTGCAGCGGCTTTGTTGCAGATGGATCTGGCATTCCAGAGGGCAATGTTGATGATATTGGAGGGTTTGACAGTAGAGGGTAGATGAGATTAGGACAAAGAGGGAGTGTGTGAGGGAGAAGGGGTGGACAGGGGGGAGGTAAGTCATGGAGGTGGGCATGAGAGTGAGAAAAAGGAGGAGGGGGAGGCAGAGGGGCAGGGGAGAGGAGGGTGATTGAGGAGGGGAGAAACAGACAGAGCACATGACAAGAGGGGAGTGGAGTCAGGAGTAGGTGGACTCAGCAGGAGAGTGTCCACAGACAATGTAGAGAGCATATTCAGGAGCAGGTTCCGGTGCGGGAAGTGAGAGGGGTCACACTGCGCAGGGATGGGTGAAGCCCTGAAGAGTAGGGGTGAGTAGCCTCTGCAGCAGAGCATCCGTAGTGTAGAGAGCAGATTCCGGAGCAGGTTCTAGTGCAGGAAGGGAGAGGCAAACAGGGCAGTGATGGAAGAAGCCCTGAGGAGGAGGGGTGTGTAGCCTCAGCAGCAGAGCGTCCGTAGGCAGTCCAGTGATCACAGGTGGTGCAGGGAGGTAGTGTCAGCAGCAGAGCGCCCGGAGAGCGTGAGGCTATTAGGATGGGATGGATGAGTCAATGAGTGGGAGGAGTGATAAATTGCAGCAACAGAGGGTCCAAGGACAGTTAAGTGAGTGCAGCAGGTTCCGTGGCATGAAGAATGAGGCCCTGATGAGGAGGAGTAGGGTCGACAGGGTGCCATTGCTTGCTTGCTGTTAGGAAAGATTCCTCTTTACTGCACCTTTCCTTCCATCTTTATAGACCCCCCAAACTTGTTTGCTTTTATTTTTTAATCTGACCTGTACTTTTTACAGTACAGTGAAGCCTTAGAGGAAGAGTCTGAAGTTAGTCTAGTTTCCATGGAAACTAGCAGTGCTGGAGCATTGGCTCCAATCCCAGTCATATTACATAGTGATAATTCTGTTGAGGATAGTGTTCAGGTAGTCGGTGTAACTACCTCTACTGTTAGGAACACTGGGCCCAGTCCTACTGAAGTAGCCTCCTTCATGGTAAACCCACAGATTCTTGCCAGAGTTCATGTGAGGATACTCAGTTGGCTTGTTAGGCCCTCTCGTAATGTTCCAGTAGCACCTCTCATTCAAGCTGTGAATAGAGAAATGGTCAGTGCATCTGTCAATGTAAGGATAGTGGTTCCTAGAAGAGTGCTAGGTGAGTTGAGTCTGTCTTCAAGACTTAGGTTCTGATAGGCCCTCACCAGACCCTTCAAGCACTAGGCCTCAAAATCAGACTGTCTTAGCCAAGCCTAGGAGAAAGCCTAAGCCTAAGGGGAAACCCATGGCCAGTTTAGTCAGAAACAGAGGAAGAGGGAAGGAGAATATTCCCCCTGCCTTACCTACAATGGATGTTGAGGTAGTTGGAAGTGTCCCCATTCCTAGTTTGGCTGAGGAGTCCCCAGAAAACCTTGAGTCTTATGGGCCTCCTCAGCTGCCTAGTGTACAGGTAGAGGAGAGTCCGAGTAGACCTAGAAGTATGGGCCAACAGAAAAGGAAACCATCATAGTTAGGCCTATTTAGAAAGGCCTGCGTCCAATGGGAGGATGCGTCCAATGGGAGGATTCTCCTCCAGTGAAGCAAAGAGTTCAACAGGAAGGTGGGTTACTGCAAGGTACACCCACAGAGCCCACCAGAGCAAACCATGGGAGGTTGGAGGTTACTCAGGTTGTGAGGCCCTTCCTCCTACAGTTGGTTTGTAACATTCCCCTTGTGATGCATCCTAGTGTCAGGATATCACCTCTGTGGTCTAACACACATTCCTGCTGGTCCATGATGGGGATCCCAGAGGAGAACCAATGTAGGGGTCTCACTCTCTCTCACCAGCTTGTCAGAAGTGAGATAAGAATTCAATTACTACAGAGTTCACTTTTAGAAGTGAACTCCTTGCTACCAGAGACAAGGCCTAATCTAATTAGCCCCTCAACTCTGGAGACTTCAGGCAATAGGTTGCAAGTGGTGATTACTGATCAACATCCCATATGCCTTTGTTCCAACTAACAGGGAATGACTGCCAAGTGTGTACGAGAGCAATACAAATAAAATATCATATCATATCAAGTCAGTCATTGACACCATACTGAATGACAACTACAGAGGTAGCTCATCTGCTATGCTCAGTAGTGGTCAGACCCAGTGGAGGGATGGTGAAGCGACCTGTCAAGTGTCACTGGGCTGTCATCCACAGGATGGTCTGAGAGAGAGATCTGTCAGATCTCTCAGGAGTTTGATTGGAGCTCTCAGTGAGCTCCAGAGAAGGGTGTGGGACCTTCTCCTGTCAGACCTGTTCTGCAAATCCCTGACTACCTGTCAGTGGTCTGGGCCTTGCCATGTTTCACAGCTTGGCAAGGTAAACTATTCTCAAGGCTTTGGTGAATCTGGACAGGTTGCCATACAGTTTCCTGGGAATAGTATGGTGGATTGTATCTTGAGAGATAACATTGGAGCCCTGCTTATGGCTATAGAGTGGGAGCCAGAGACATATGTGTTTCTCCCTGACCTGTGTCAAAGCAGCTCTTCTAATGGCTTTAGTTAGGATGGCCTAGTGTCTCCTCACCTGACCCCCACATCAGCAAGGTGAGCTGGACAGTTTGCTGAGGCAATTGACCCGCCCCCCTTGATGTCACTGACACCCTTTATAACGGGATGGTGTAAACCAGACTGAATTCTGGGAGTACGCGTACCCACCAAGAATGGGTTTTGTGGTGGCTCAGAACCAAGATAAAGTTCTGACAGTTGGTGTGAGATCCACCCTGTGTTGGAACAAAGAGCGTATGCTCTGTATTCTGTCTTCAATACAGAAGCACACTCTTCACTAAGAGGTAACACCTTAGTGGATCAGCTCTGTACTGAAAAGTACAATTGCTGTTATGATCTCTCGGCAGGGTATGGCAACATATCCCTGTCAGTCTGTGCTGAGGAGGAGACAGCAGTTTCTGCCTTTTCAGCGCCCCACTTCAGTGTATGGTCTTTTGGATTGGTGGCTGCAACTGACACCTGTTAACTGAGTTTAGCCCCTGTTCTGAATGGGAAAATGGATCTCAGCAATACATGTCTGAATGACATGGCAGATTTAACCCCCACTTGGAAGGAACTGGGTCTGACTCAAGAGACTGGGTGTCAGGACCTTCATCAGGCCAACTTGTTCAGGAAGACAGCCAAGTGTCAAACTTAACAGGAGCCTTGGCCTTCCTCATGCATAAAGTTCAAGTATGTGGGGACAGGATGCAACCTCTTGTCAGTGAAGTACATCAGGTACAGAACTGGGCAGCCCCCACTACCCAAGCCCAAGTGAGAACTTTCCTGGGCCTCACTGGGAAATACAGGAGCAAAGTGGCAGCCTATAGAAATGTAGCTGTCCCTCTGACTGCCCTCACTACTCATAGGGGACCTAAATAGTTCTTATGGACTCCTGAGTGTGAGAAGGCCCTCACTGGCCTGAAGGAATCCCTAGGCCAGGCCCCTGGTTTAAGGGCACTTGATTGGAAGAGACCTTTCTTAGTGCAGACAGATGCCTATGACACTGGGATAGTTGGAAGACTTTCACAGCTTAATGACAAAGGTTAAGAACAACCTATATGTCTAGTCAGCTACCAGTGTAGGAGTGGAGAACTAAGTTGGCCCCAGGTGGAGAAGAGTTGTTTTCCATTATATGGTGCCTTAGGAAGTTGAGGTCCTACCTCCATGGGACTCACTTCACTGTGTATGCTCCCCCTCAAACCTTGAAGTGGTTGATAGATGTTAAAGGAGAGGATCCAAAGTGGCTTAGCTGGTTCATGAGTCTGCAGGCCTTGAACTTCACTATTGGGCATAGGCCCGATCCCAAATGTAGCAATTTTGATGGGATGTCCAACAGGAATAACCGACTGGAACAGAGGAGCAATGCAGGGGTGGATTAGTTCCCCCTGTCCGTTAGTCTGTGGGGGGCTTGTGTTAGGAAAGATTCCTCTTTACTGCACCTTTCCTTCCATCTTTCTGGAACCCCCAACCTTTTTGCTTTTATTTTTGAATCTGACCTGTACTTTTTGCAGTACAGTGAAGCTTTAAGCTTCACTCCACTGGCCTTTGCTCACATGGTATGGGGAAACTGATATGTCCTTCAGGCTATCAGTAATGGGAAACCTCGTTTACCTTAGTCATGTTACTATGTTCCTACATGTGGTAACTTTTGATCATTGCACAATGCAGCATACACTGCAGTGCAATGGGGTGCATTTTTGTTTGCCCTAGGCTAACACGCAGAGGATTTTTGGTTGCTCTATATGTGCTTAAAAGATGGGCTGGTGGCAGCAGTGACTTTTCCCCACTTTTGGGGGGAAATTCGTTTTAGCTTTACCCCGTTTACTGCGTTTGGCTACTAACTGTGACTACTGGTCAAACATGGCCGTGCCACGAGAATTTCCGCCTGTTCGTTTTACATCTTGTTGTTTAGCCTTCTTCTTGGCCTACGAGGCCAGGAAGATCCTTATAAGGACTTCCAGTGCCCGGGAAAGCAGCAGCTTTTGGTGGGCTACTGGAGGGCTATTTGTGTTTGCAGGCAGGATGTGGGCTGGGTCTGTCTGACTCCATTCCACATTCTGGTTTCTGTGTGTCTGAGTGGTATACATGAATGTTCCCGCCAGTGGTCCTAATTGGACCACTGCTGGGTTGTGTGTGTGTGGGCTAGTCCTGCTATTGGCTAGTGAGTGCAGCAGCTCTTAACTGGCTTTTAGGATAAGAAGAGGACCCCTGCACCCATTATTCAGAGATCCTGGAGAAAACTGAAGGGGCCAAGTATCCTGTCCAGCTGTGAGTCCTGCGAAGAACCCTGAGACCTGACTAGAAGAGACCTGGCAGCCACATTTTGCTGCTGTCTTGGAGGAGAACTGTCTTGCTCGTGATCTTTAGCAGTCCTGCGAAGGAGCTGCGACCCTTGGAGTGCAGGGACCATCCATTCCTGATGCCTGCTCGGTGCCCTGCCAAAGGAAGCCTTCGGAAGTGCCCTGGAACCGTCCTGTGCTTGACCAGCTTTGTTTTTGGGCTACCGTGCTGCCAGCGTCACTGTACTGAGTTTTGGCCTGAAACATAGGGGATCCTCAGCTGGCCCTACGAGACTACCTCCTTTGAAATTTTCGGCATCCTAGCATCGGGGTGACCTGAGATAGGAGGGAAAGTACGACCGCGGCTGCTGAGTCCTTTTGCGTTGCCCTGCTGCGGTGACCACCTTCCGAAATAGCTTACCTGACCTGCGTCCAGTCATGAGAGGGGTGCTGCATCGAGTTGTGCTGCATTCTCCAATCGAGAGTCCTTACAACAGTGAAAGACACCAACCAAAGATAAGCTCGAACCTGCAACCCCTGTGAATCAAGGACTGCAACCTTTAGCAGGAAAAGCAACGTCAGGCACTCTTCCTTTGTTCTGCCAAGTCTGTGGAAGAATGGGAGTACGGGGGGGGAGGGGTAAATTACAGAGTTTCTAACCTACCCCTATACTTTCATCATAAGTCAATTGACTTATAATAAAGCTTAATTCTAACACATTTGGCTTTACCATTGCTTGCTTGTGCAAGACATCTGCCTGTTGGGGCTACTTTTGGGCATTAGTCTAACTTGAACCCTAACCCTAAGAACCCTTCACTAGACCCCAGAGACCCTACCTGCATTTTTTCCTGCCTCCCAACTTCTGTGAAACTTAAACTGAACTATTGGACAAAAGGCCCCAAACAACTTATGGCTGGACAATTTTAGTTAGGTATCATCTCTGTGGACCTTTTTGTGCATATTACTAATCTAACCTTTCCTTTGCAGGTGTTTCTGATGTGTATCATGTCCTATAACAAAGTGAACGCATATATGTATTTAGTTTGATAGTGTTATGTGATAAGTCGACCTGCTAGTGGTCATTTTTCTATCGTGTGTTTTGGCTATAAATAAATAACTGTATTTTTATACATCCTGTCTAAGTGTAATCTGTGATTCCCACTGTGTGACCTCGTTGTGGACCCCGTACAAGCTCACCACCTCTGAAGAACTTAGCCTAGACCGCCTGTCACTGCTACCTAAACTGGTTTGGCTACAGCTTCCCAGTGTTGTACCTGTCACAATATAGGTTGGCCTTCTACACATCTGGCCCCCAGGCCAGAGTATAGAAAATCAGTCCTAACACCCGACGTGGCCGGTGAGCCCCACTATATTGTACATCCCCCTGGCCACGCTGCTCTCACCACCGTACCACCATATCACTGAGATGGGAATTGCACCATCCCCATCCCCCTGAACACACCCCCACACCTGAACAAACACCCAGGGCGCTATCGTGGCCATACACCATGGCCCCCTCACAATGACCCATTCCTGTAATACATGATGAACACTGCACAGGCACCCTCTACTGCCAAGTGTAGAAGCATCTTCCCCCACACAGACACACGGCACCCTGCCACAGCGTACTGCATGCGTGCCTGCCGTGCCTGCCGTGCCATCACTGCCACCACAACAAGACAATGTCATCCCTCAGCTTCATCCACACATGTCCACCCTCCCATACAATGGCAATGACATCTGTGCCCCACGTCCCTACCAGGCCTATCAAAGACCCCAATACACATAGTGGCCCTGCAACTGGGTCAGCCATCAAGCCCAGCCTTGTCCCAGCCAAACCCCCCCCTCAAAACTTCCCCTCCACATCCCAACAGCCCACATAACGACAGACCCCCATACCACCGTCCCAAGCAAATGCCAGGACACCACGCCAGTAGTCCCAGTAGGGCCGTGTATCATGTACCAACATTCCACAACCTGCAGCTGAGTCTGCACAACAGAAGCATGTGCGCAACATGCCATGTTCCCTCTACAGCATGCCTCACAATAAACATATTGCATGTATCAGTGCATCTTGAGCCCACACTGGTCTTTAACATCATGCCTTTCTTCCACCCTCAGACACATCATCTGACAGCGATGGAGGCCAAGCAGGCACCTCAAGGGGCACCAGACGCAAAGGCGTTCCAACTCCACAGACCACCACCACCAACCAGGACACAGCAGCAACACCTGTGACTGTCACAACTGCCCCTCCAACCCAGGCAGCACCTGCAGTACTTACAACTGCTGCCCCCTCCACCCTGGCAGCATCTGCAGTGCCTACAACTGCTGCCCCCTCAGCCCTTGCAGCATCTGCAGTGCCTACAACTACTGCCCCCTCCACCGTGGCAGCACCTGTGGTGGTGCAGTTGCCTACAAGGCCAACAGCATATGGGTGGACACTACCTCCACCACAGCAGCCATTTACATATGTCCATGACTCCTGCGAAGAGGAGGTTGCTCAGGATGTAGGAGACACCACGGGGGACACCACCGAACAGGCCACCTATGAGCGGCCTGAATTCAGCCCCCTGAACCTCTCAAGCCACCAACACCCGCCCTTCCCCAGTTTCAGGGTCATGGACGAACGCCTGTGCCTCATCGAGGAAAGGCAGGAGGGATTGTCGACCCTTGTGCAGCAGCACCTGGAGGAGTCCCGCCTAATGCGGGGGAGGCAGCCCTGCTCTGCACTGAGGCCTTATAATGTGAGAGAGCGTGCAGGCCATTGGGTGCAGCAGTGCACGTGCCCTTGGATGTGCAATGTTTGCAATAGTGCTCCTGGCCAGGAGGGGCCACAAGGGCAATTGCATAATGACGCCCATGGCAGGGTCGCTGGCAATGTCCCTGCAGGGGGCCCTGGATAGACGGGCCAGTGACCCTACCCACACACCATCCACAAGCTCCACGCCCGCTAGTTCTCTCCATGGCAAGCCAAGGCGGAGTTCGATGCACCTGTCAGCCCCATGACACAAGGGCAGCTCACGTGGCAACTGGGCGCGTAAATAGGCCAAGGACCGACATCCTCCATGGGTGTGTCTTGGACTGAGACATCATGGACAACGTTACATAAGTTGGGGAGGGGTTGTGGGGACGGATAGTTGGGGAGGGGGTGTGGGGAGGGATAGTTGGAGAGGGGGTGTTGGTCTGCCTGTTATATTTCATCATACCTATCAATACACTGGGTGTTGCATTGAAATAATGACTGGACATTCATTTTTCATATGAAAGCGTGATTTATTCTGTGTACAGTGTAGATAGTGGTTGATGGCCTAGGCCATGTGCATGTGTGCTGTGCTCAAAAGTAGTGGGTGATCAGTTCATAACGTGCTTCATGCCCATCCATGGCATCCCTGCGATGGGGCAATGATATTTCATCCTCGCTGTCAGTGCCATCCTCCGCCTCCATTTGGGGCATGTACATTTCTGGGGTAAAGGGAATGTTGCGTCTGATGCACATGTTATGTAACATGGCACAGGCCAGGACTATCTCACCCACCACCACAGGGCTGTACATGAGGGCACCCCCAGATCTACTCAGGCAGCGGAACCTTGCCTTCAGCAGCCCAAATGTTTGTTCAATGGTGCACCATGTTCGATGTGTGCACGGTTGTATGCATGCTTGTCCTGGTTTTGAGGTTGCCTGACAGGGGTCATGAGCCATGGGATCAAGGGGTATCCAGCATCATCTGCATGGGAGGGACACAAGGGGGACCAAGTCATTGACATGGAAGCCATGTCTGTATGTTGGTCTGTGTCACATGGAATATGCACAAGACATAGCAAATGGCTCAGATGACCCTTGTTTACTGTGCATTGTAATTCAGGGGTGGGGGGTTGAGTACATATTTCCCTCACCATATCACACCGACCTTGCCCATTACCCCTATGGCTACACCAGCTTCTACTTTGTCCATTGCGTGTGCTACTTCTGGTTCTGTGAGAGCAGTCAGAGGGGCAGCTATGGTTCCACAGTCTGCCATGAAATTCCTGTAATACCCAGTGAGGCCCTAAAAGGCTCACACTTGGGTTTGGGTAGTGGGGGTAGGCCAGTCCTGCATGTACCTTACTGGGAAGAGGCTGAATCCTCCCTCCACCAACCGTATGCCCAAGGTAGACCACTGAGCCCTATCCAATCTGCCACTTACTGGCCTTTGTGGTCAGGTGGGCCTTCTGAAGTGCCTGCTACACTATTTTTAGGTGTCGCACATGCTCTTCCCAGGTTGAGCTGAAAGCTGCAATATCATCCAGGTATGCCAAGCAGAATTCATCCAACCCATTTAGAACATGATTAACTAGTCTTTGAAAAGTGGCAGGAGGTGCTTTCTTCAACCCGAATGCCATTACCCTGAACTTGTATAGCCCTTCTGGATTTGAAAATGCTGTCTTCTCCTTGGCATGTTCTGCAAGGGCAATTTACCAATACCCTGCAGTTAGATTAAAAGTGCTGAGGTACTTGGAAGCACCCAGCATGTCCAACGACTCATCAGTTCTTGGCAGAGGGTGATCATCTGTCCTGGCGACAGAATTCAGAGCTCTGTAATCCACTCAGAGCCTCAACTCAGAGGTACCTGCCTTGGGCAGCAGAACCACAGGACTGGACCATGGACTACTGGAGGGATCAATCACCCCTAGATCCAACATCTTGTTTACCTCTGACTTGATGTAGGATCTTAAAGGTATGGTTCGGGCAAAAGTTTTTATTGCAAAAAAAGATGGGCAATGATAAAATAAATAGATTGGCACTTTTTTTTAAAGTCCCTATGTAAAATTTTGAGCAATTGAAGCTCGAAATTTACAAAAGCAAGCACATGGGGGCATCCATTTTGTGAAATGGATGCCCGCCTGTGCTTGCTTTTGCTTTTGCGGCACTAATGAAGGAAAAGCCAGCCAGCTGTAGTAAACAAAAGCTACCACTGGGTGGCTTTTCCTTCATTGGTGCCGGGACTCGGAGGACGCAGACCAGAGACTACAGGCAGAAAAGCTGCAGCTGCATCTCGGTAAGTGGTTTTTTTTTTTTTAAATAAGCTCTAGCTGCAGGTTTTTTTCTATGTTTTCCGGGCTGGAGGAGCCCGGAAAACTTAGAAATAAAACCGCAGCTTTAAAAACGTTGTATTTATGTTTGAGGTAGCTTTTGAAGCTACCGCAAACATAAATACAACGTTATTGTGTTTGAAAATGCTGCAGTTTTTCTTTCTAAGTTTCTCAGGCTCCTCTGGCTCGGAGGAGCCTGAGAAACGTAGAAAGAAAAACTGAAGCGTCTTTGAAACACAACCGCGTTGTGTTTCTGCCTGCTGTGGCTTTCACTTTGGGTCTCCGGTGCTCCCACCGGTGCTCCCACCGGAGACCCAAAGTGAAAGCCACGGCAGGCAGAAACACAACGCAGTTGTGTTTCCATGCCGCTGTGTTTCTGCCTAAAGCTGTTTTCCCATTTGGGGTTCTCGGGCTCCCCACGGGGAGCCCGAGAGCCGCAAATGGGAAAGCAGCTTTAGGCAGAAACACAACGCGGTTGTTTTCTGAAATGCTAAATGCTGCAGTGTTTCTGCCTAAAGCTGTTTTCCCATTTGGGGCTCTCGGGCTCCCCGTGGGGAGCCCGAGATCCCCAAATGGGAAAACAGCTTGGAGCAACCTGGAGCAAGTGAGAACAAGGGGGAGAACTTCTTACTTCCTCATGTTGTTTAGGAGTCAGCTGAGGAGCCAGTTGGACACCCTAAATTGATCCAGCTGAAGGGCTACCCTGGAATAAGTCAGGAAGAGGTTCTGATTCCTCCTCTTCTCTGTCTGATGCCAAATGTAGTGCAGCTATTTCAACCCTAGGGATGAAAGCCTTCATCTATTTATGTGCAACACATTTGGGGCTTGGCCAGGTATTGCAAGGTCCACTAAATAGTTTACCTCACCTAGTTGCTCCACAACTCTGTAAGGGCCTGACCATTTATCCTGGAGGGGTCTAGGCCTGATAGGATTCATGATGAGGATATTTCGGCCTGGGGTAAAGTGAACAAGAGAAGCGTTCTGGTCATGCCAATGTTTGTTCAATGCTTGACCAGCCTTCAGCTTGTCACTGGCCTGAGTCATCAGGAGGACCATACTCTTCCTCAAACCCAACACATAGTCCACTACATTGGTAGTGATAGGAGGAGTAGGGAGTTCCCACCCTTCCTTGACTATGGCCAGTGGTCCCCTAACAGGGTGACCACATAGAAGCTCAAAGGGGCTGAAACCAATACCCTCTTGAGGGACCTCTCTGTAAGCAAAGAGTAAGCATGCTAACAGGAGATCCCACTTTCTCCTTTGGGATTCTGCAAGAGCCCCATTCACGCTTTTGAAAGTTCTGTTAAACCGTTCAACTAAGCCATTTGTTTGTGGATGATAAGAACAGAGGCAAGGCGCGGGTGACCGGGATGGTTGTATAAACCCAGTGCAAAGGGCTTTCTCGACGTAGTCCTTTAGGACAGCATTTTCCTTCTGTGTAAGGGAGTAGACCGTCCCATTGGGAATGCGTGCCCCAGCCACTAGATCAATAGGGCAGTCATATGGTCTGTGTGGGGGCAGTGGGCCCGCATTTCCCTTATCGAACACATCCTTGTAAGATGTATATTCCTCAGGTATAGCCATAGCCATGACTGAGCCCACCACCAGGGCTGAATCAGGAAGCGGCCTACAAGGATTGACAGTACTTGGTGTGGTGGTATCAAGACAACATGATTCACAATAGTCTGACGTAAAACAGATCTCCTGTTTTTGCCAGTCAATATCGGGGTTGTGCTGAGAGAGCCATGGAAGACCAAGTATCAATCTGAACTGAGGAGCTGCAATCATGTCGAATGCAATACTTTCTGTGTGCCCACACTCTGTGGTCATGTTGAGGCCTGCGGTACGTTCAGTTAACAACCCTAATATCAACGTGGTTCCATCCACTGCATTAACGACCTCTGGTCTCGGTTTGGGGATGATGGAAATCCCTGTCTCCCGGGCATACTGGATATCGACATAGTTGCCGGTGGCCCCTGAATCAATGATTGCCGAAACAGCCCAGGGTTGGCCAGAGGGGAATGAAAGGGTCACTGGAAACATGAATGGCGACAAACCATGGGAAAAAACAAGGTCCTGTACTAAAGTACTCGACAAGCGAACCCTGTCTACTGTCGAGCTTTGGCGTTTCCCGCCTTGTTTGCCCTTTTTTTAGGATAGGACCGGAGGTAGTGCTTGGAAGAACTACAGTAATAGCAAAGATTGTTCTTCCGTCGGTTTTCCCTTTCTGCTGTGGACAGTTGGCCTTGTACCGCCCCTATTTGCATAGGTTCGGCGTCATCGCCCCCTAGTGAGTCCGAGGGCTTGGGAACCGGGAGCAGGGGGTCTCTTCTCGGCCTTCCTTTCAGCTTTTCGAGCTTCTATTTGTAGCACTAGGTCCAGAAGCTCAGGGAACGCAGTCGGCGCCACCAGAACGGTTGCCAAGGTGTCCTTTAATGAGTCTGAGAGGCCTTTATAGAAGATACCTGATTTCTTATCTTCTGGCCTTCCTGTTTCAGCCAATAACTGATTGAATTTTGCCAAATAGAAAAGCAAGTTCTTGGTCGGTAGATTTGTGTTTTATAGCGGGTATCAAATAACCGTCCCATGGCAGTGATGAGAGCGTCACAATCGTATAACATGTAACGGTTCTCTTCAAGTAACGGATTTGCCCAAACCGCGGCAGTTCCACCCAAATAAGACAGAACAAAGGTTGCTTTGGTGGTGGAATCAGGGAATGCGGCCAGGCGATATAGAAAATGGAGTCTGCATTGATTGATGAAAGTTCGGTACTGTTTGGGGTCACCATGAAACCGGTGTGGGGGTGCCAGAGGGAACTGTGCCAACATGAGTACTGGTACCGGATTCTGCCGAGGTAGCGGAAAAGCGAAACCAGAAGCCACCAGAGGAGGAGCAGAGACCCCTGCCCCATCAGGTGGCGCCGAGGCCTGTAACGCATCAATACGGTGATGCGTTGCCTCATTCACAGCCAACATGTCATCACGTAACTCAGAGACCATGCGGACCAGCTGTGTCCATATTGAAATGGGAAGGCTTCTAATTTTGTTAGGTTCACCACGGACGTTGCCCAGCAGCGTAGAGGGAGAGACCGTCTGGTAACCCTGGTTCGCTCGTAGCTGACAAATTCTTCCTACCAATGTAACCCTCTACTTAATATGTGAACAAGCAGAAGGATCTATTAGTCGATAGACGGGACACACATACCCCCGACACGCTGGCTGTGGATGAAAAAAGAAGGTCAATTAAGAACACTGTTTGACACTCATGAAGAATACCGACAATATATAGGGCAAAATGGACCAACCTCAAATAGGTGGAAAAAGGATCCAGATAAGTGGCAGTACGGAGGAGCTGGCCATCAGTGTCCTTGGGAAACTCTTTTAGTAAGAGATCGTACCTGTAACGCGATACACACTAAGTTAGGGTGAAGGATGATCGACAACAGAGAACAAAACAAGAAGACAGAACTAAGCTGTCACAATCCTTGCCCCTGACCTCCTCAGGTATAACAGCCCCCTGGCAGCAATGGGGCTAAAGCCCTTCACACTGGCCCCAAGGGCCTTAAAACTCCATCAGAAACATACATGGAGTCAGTCCTGCCTTTGGCGCCAGGCTCATTATCAAAAATAAAGCAATGCCAGTTTTGGACCTTAATCCAACATGGAGGCCTATTACACAGCTCAGTTCTTTAGAACCAAGCCATGCGGTCTAGTGTTTTGGGTGTGGCTGGGCCTGGAACTATTTGGCCTGGAACTACTTTTCCTGGGCTTTTTAAACCACGCTTCGAGTTATTCTGCACTCCTGCAGCGTAACGCTCACCGTGTCCAGCTCCTGCTCATCTGCTTCTCCGGCGTCCCGATCCTGAAGCCCTAGATCCGGATTCCATTAATAACCTGGAAGAACAAGAACAGCATTAGCAAGCAAGAACACTTACCTGTGAAGTAACCGGCCTTGAATCCATCCTGCGCTTCGCTTACCTCTCCCACCTCCGGAGTTCGCCGCAACCTGCAAAGGTAAAGAAACAAGGACAGCATTAATAACAATTCTTACCTGGGCAATCAGCGAGTCCTGGCAGCACCCTGCGCTTCTCTTACCTCGCCCATCTCCAGGTTTCACCACAACCTGCAAGGGAGAAGGAACAAGGTCAGCATTAACAAAGCACTTACCTGGGCAAGCAGCGCTTCGATTGTTCATCACTCCGGAACATCACCGCAACCTGTACAAAGAAGAGAAGAGATACAGGATAGCAATTAACACTAATAAACAGTGCAACGCTCCGCACATCAATAACTCACTGTGGTCTTCGCGGCAACTCTGAGATCGCAACCATCCCTGTGAAAACAAAAAGGGACATTGTTAGGGAACAGCGTGGTGGAGCAAGACGCCGAGAAGACAGAGAAAAAGAAGGGAAAGAAAGAGACAGAATAAAGACGGAAAAGACTTTATGACCCACCTGGAAGACAGCAAGCAGTCACAGCCAGTCTGGACCCGACATAAAGGCACTCAGTCCAGTGAAACAACTAGGTTCATGGAACGCCCGCACCAACCATGCGCACCTGCACAGAGACGCAGGACGGAGAGTTCAACGCACAAAAACCTAAGGTGAGCAATAACCCCAAGGGGGGGGGATTTGGACCAGAGGGGGGTGGGAGTCCACCCATCACAGAACCAGTATCTTAACCCTCCATTCTCCTGTTATAGGCACTACCCAATGTCTGGCACATAACCAAGCAGAGAGGGGTCCGGGATAGCGCTTATACCTCCATCCAGTATCGTGTGGCACCCGTGGATACCAGGTGAGCATAACATAAGCTTACCAGAAGGATATCCCTGGAAAGTTATTTGAGTCTTGCAATCCAATGCAGAGGTTATCTGGAATCCAATGTGTTGTGAGTCAGTTAAATTGGTGTGGCTCCTTTAAGAGAGAAGTATGCACCATGGCGGGAAGGGGAACGGAAGGGGAGGGACTAAGGGGGAGGAAAGGGGCAGTTATGTTAAGGTCTCGAATAAAGAAGGTTGTCCGAGACCCCGCTCTCTGTCTCAGTCATTGAGAGAATGCGTGATGGTGTGTGAGCTACCCGTCAACAACTGGCGAGGAAGCGCAGAAAAAGAACCCATGCGCCACACCTGACGACTAGTGCCTAAATAAGGAGGTGGGCCGTGTGCCCGGCAGTTGTGGAGGGGCCTGTGTGCCCTGCAGCGGGCTAGTGTGCCCAGCGCCCCGGAGGGCCTGTGTGCCCAGCAGTTCGCACAATGCCTCGGAGGGCCCGTGTGCCCAGCAGATGTGAAGGGGGCCCGAGTGCCCCGCGACGGACCAGTAAGCCCGACATTCTGGAGGGCCCGTGTGCCCAGCAATTGTGAAAGGGGCCCGTTTGCCCTACCGCGGACTAGTGAGCAGGGCTCGTGTGCCCAGCAGCTGCAGAAGGCCAGGACGCCCTGCAAGTGGATGAAGAGGGGCGCGCACGCCCAGCAGCAGCCAAAGAACGCAGAGTTCGGAAAACTCGCGCTCCGGAAAAGTAGGTCGAACTACAAGGCCCTGGATTGGGCCTACGCATCATTCGCACCCATCTCCCTGAGAAGGCCCGTGCACCCGAACACATCAACAGGTCCGGACGACTGAGCCTGCGCACACAGCAGCCGTTACGCGCGAAAGCGCCAGAAGTGGGCCCGTGTGCCCGACCACATCAGCAGGCCTGTGTGCCTGACGGCGGCAGACCAGAGCGCCTGCGACAAGGCCGAGCGCCCAGAAAGACACTCGCCCGGAGCACAGAAAGGGAAAAGAAAGGCCAAATAACAGCGCAACGACAGACCACAAGGAGAATACCACCACGTGACGGCCTGACACCGCGGTGCTTCAAATAACCAACGGGGGCAATCCGAAACCTGCACAGTGAGTAATAGCGGACAGGAACACTGTGCAACACACAGACCCGTACACACGAAAACAGTACTACCTGGACCACCACAACCACCACCTGGGTAACAAACCCCAACGTTGAACTACATTCACCCACGAAAGAACAGCCATGACTGACCAGGTACAAGCCACCACAGCGGCAGGGCCACCACCGACAGCCCTCTCCTCACATGCCAGTCTCATGAGGAGACCTAGCCCTTTTACGCTCAACCCACACCATGACCAGGGCCAGCGCTGGGAGGAATGGGTCGAAGAATTCGAGGACTTTGTAGGTGCCATTGGCACACAAGACCCTCCGAACAAAATCAGTATCTTCACCAACGTTGCCGGCGGTGAAATAAAAAACATCATAAGAACAATTCCGCCACAAGACCGGACAACATACCAACGTCTCCTCACAGCCATCAATGAAAAACTAGTAATTACTCCCAACAGGGATTACGAAAGGTATACCTTCAACCGATGCACCCAACTAGCCCATGAATCCATTGGTGAATTTGCTATACGCCTCCAGAGGAAAATATCTAAATGCGACTTTGCCAATTTCAACGACGACGAAGCCATTAGATTACGAATAATAGAGGGCTGCATATCCTCCATGTTCAGGAAACACCTCCTAAAGAAACCTCTGACTGTGAGAGAAATACTGGACCTCGCACGTGTATATGAAAGGATAGATGTCCAAGCGGCTGCTATTGAGAACCCAAAAAAGGGAGACACCATCGCCGCCATGTCACCACACGTGAGGTTACAAAGCCCACAGAACAGATCGTACCCCAGACACCCACCAGTGAGACCCCAAGGAGATCGGCAATGTTATCGATGTGGATTTGAATTCCCACACAGAGGACCTTGTCCCGCAATCGGTCAAAAATGCCTAAGGTGCGGCATGGAAAACCACTTCCAAGCCATGTGCAGGGAACAGCTTCCGGAGACAGGACCCACTCGCTCGATGGGCGTTCACAATCCCATTACCCAACCGGAATCACTGAGAGAACAACAGGACCGAAGACCATCCGACAGGAGTATGCCACACGCCACAATGACTTACCAGCGCCCGAACACCGTCAGAGCCCTCCAGGACCTACAGGTGGAACCCGATAGGCAGGTCCACGAACTATATGACCATCAATCATACGAAGGAAGGATGACCACTCCCAGGATGCTAGAATGCGACCCCTACAACAACCCGCAACCCAGAACACCACCGGCCGACGATCAACAGCCTACATACCTCCAAGACGGGTACGACAGGGAATACATCAGGCTCCTTGACACCACCACAGAGGACGCGTCGGCCCCCAAGGTGACAGTACAGCTGGGCAATGCCCGAAACTTATTCATCGTTGACACAGGCGCCACCGTCAACGTCATGAATGAGGAACTATATCACCTGCTAGATGCAGAGTACCCCCTGTACCAAACGAAAACTCACATCTTCCAATGGGGCGCTACTCTGCCACTGATATCGAGAGGACAGTTCCACTGCGACCTAACCCACAGAGGCCTCACAGTGCCGACAATAATACACGTCATCCAGAGTCCCTCCGTGGGTCGATGCCTCCTCAGTTACAGGACGGCCAGAGCATTGGCACTCATAGACCTACAGTATGAACATGACGAGATCATCCAAGGACACCCATCAGACAGACAGGTAGTTAGAACAATGACCTGCAAACCCATTGGCAAAGACACTCTGATGAACAAATTTCCTAAGCTATTTGAAGGAGTGGGAATGCTTAAACATTCTGTCATCCACCTACACATCGACCCTACAGTTGCCCCAGTCCCGCAACATCCCCGGAAAATAGGATTCCACCTTCAAGCACAGGTGTCCAAAGAGATACAACTGCTCCTACAAAATGACATCATCGAGAGGGCCACCGGACCAAGACCGTGGGTGTCGCCCATTGTGATAGTACCTAAGGACAATGGACGCCTACGTATATGTGTCGACATGCGCATACCTAACAGGGCCATACAACGTGAAAGACACCCAGGCCCGAGTCTGGAAGACATGCTGGTTAGATTGAACCAGGCCACCCACTTCTCAAAACTGGACCTCAACCAAGGGTACCATCAGCTAGTGATCGACCCCGCTTCTCGCCCAATAACCACATTCGCCACACACGAAGGATTGTTCAGATACAAACGCCTCAACTTCGGCATATCCTCTGCAGCCGAAATTTTCCAAGAAACTATCCGACAACTCATATCCACAGAAGTGAATGCGCTAAACTATAGCGATGATATCCTCATCTTCGGAACCACCCAAGAAACACATGACAAAGCTCTTCTGTCTGTATGCAAGATCTTACATGAGGCAGGCCTCACCCTGAACGGCCCTTAGTGTGACATTAATAAGACTAGCCTCAGATTCTTTGGTCACATATTTTCCAACAAAGGCATCACGGCTGACCCGGAGAAGATAAAGGCTATCAACGACCTTCGGCCCCCAGAATCGGCAGCGGACCTAAGGTCCTTCTTAGGAATGGCGGGATACTGCGCTCGTTACCTGCGCAACTATGCCACCATCACAGACCCCCTACGAGCGCTCATCAAGAAAGATGTCCCGTTCTCCTGGAACACACAATGCCAAGCAGCCTTCCGGATCATAAAAGAGAACCTGGCAAACCACCACCAGTTAGCCTACTTCCACCCGGAATGGAATACCCGACTGAAGGAAAGGACAACTCACTGGCTCATGAAGCTGAGAGCTACATCGCATACCTATCCACCAATGCCATGCCGCCCACGATCTCCCTGGAAACATTCACAACCAGAAGCAAGGCTGACCCCACCATTAGAGCGGCCCTACTCCTCACCCGCACCAACAGCTGGAGGAATGCCCACCACACAAGTCAGAGTGAAGAAGGGGCGTATAAGAGAGACCTAGACCGCATAGCGAAGATACACCCCGAACTAGTGGCAACAGACCAAGGGATACTGCTGCGAGGAAACCAACTGGTGACGCCAAAAGACTTGAGGAAAACACTGGTAACCATAGCCCATAAAGGGCACAGGGGAATAGAGAACACCAAGAAAATCCTAAGAAGCTACGCGTGGTTCCCATACATGGACATAATCGTAGAGGACGTCCTAGCACACTGCAGACCCTGCCAGCAAGCGGCGAGAGGGACAGACCCAACCCCGCTACGGTCGATACCACTCCCTGAGAAACCATGGCAAAGAGTCGCTATCGACTTCTATGGCCCGCTAGAAGAAGGAGGATACCTACTTGTAATGATTGATGAGTATTCCCGATTCCCAATTGTCAAACAAACGAACTCTACGTCATTTCAGGAAACAGCGCCAATCATCGATGAAACATTCAGCGAGTGGGGCATCCCGCTAATAGTGAAAACTGACAATGGATCCCCTTTTCAAGGACGAGACTTTGCGAGGTTAGCGGACCATCTAGGGTTCCGCCACCAGAAGATCACGCCCCTCTGGCCCCAAGCCAATGGGATGGACGAACGCTTCATGGCAACCATCAAAGCGACACGACAAAAGGCCCTAGTCGACCAAATACCGCACAACCAAGCAATGTGCCAGATGCTTCGGAGAAACCGGAACACGACCCACAATGCAACAGAACACACACCTGCTGAACTTATGATAAACTACAAGCCTCGGACTCGCATTCCCCAATGGGATGACTATACCCCAGAGCAGGATGCTGTGATACGAGAGCGAGATGCACAAAAGAAGGCACAAGCCAAGGAATGGGCCGATAAGAAAAGGAGAGCCAAAGAGCCACAACTTGAGGTAGGACAAACAGTCCTGGTCCGCCAAAGACAGCTCAGGAAGACAGATACACGATATGGCGCGGAACCTCGAGTGATAACAGCAATAAAAGGGCCAATGGTGACCGCAGTGGGAGAACCGGGTGAGATCACGAGAAACGCATCATTCTTCAAGAGACTATATCTCGAGGAGACAGAAGATCCAAGAGCAATAGTGACTGATCAAGATCCAGAAGAAGAAAATGAACCAGATCCGCCAACATCGCCAGCAGGCGAGACGAGAGAATCTCCGGGCAGACCGCAGAGAACTGTGCGAAGACCCGCCAGACTCATTGAACAAATATAGGCCCGACTTTAATGTTAAGCGCGGGGGAGATGTTGTGAGTCAGTTAAATTGGTGTGGCTCCTTTAAGAGAGAAGTATGCACCATGGCGGGAAGGGGAACGGAAGGGGAGGGACTAAGGGGGAGGAAAGGGGCAGTTATGTTAAGGACTCGAATAAAGAAGGTTGCCCGAGACCCCGCTCTCTGTCTCAGTCATTGAGAGAATGCGTGATGGTGTGTGAGCTACCCGTCAACACAATGCGGTATGATTGTTTACCCTGATGGCACGAGGATGCCTAGCAAAGGTCTTTGATGATATGGTCCTTATGTCCAGAAAATAGCAGTGGAATCTACCCCGACGGCACGAGGACGCCTAGTGGATTGATGTCTCCAGTCCGGCAGTCACAGTTCATTGACGTGATGCAGAAAATCCAGAGTTTGTGAAAACACCAGAAACTGAACGGGTCTGGTAGATGGTGCAGCATTAAGATGGAGGGTCTGTTGGCGTGAGAGGAAAGGCACCGGAGGAGGAGCAGAGCTGAGGAGGTAAGGCTGAGAAGTATGTGACACAGAAACGGGTCGGTAATGGGCAGGCAAGACCAGGGTTAAATTTGTTATCCAAGGGCAGTCCGTTAAGCAGGCAGGGTCACCAGGGAGGCGGGCAACAAACATGGTTAGAGTCGCTATTCAAAGGCAGTCCGTTAAGCAAGCGGGATCAGCATGGAGGCGGGCAACAAACAGTGTTAGAGTCGCTATCCGAAGGCAGTCTGTTAAGCAAGCAGGATCAGCAGGAAAACAGCAGCCGTGAATTCGTAGCAGTAGGAGAGGGCAAGAGCAAGGACCGTGAAACAAAACCAGAGTCGAGGAGACATGAACATTAAACTTGACCAAAAACAATAAGACCGCAACAACTTCAATTAGAAGCACCGGACTGCTGCCTGAGGCGGTCTTTTACGAGTTATGCGCCCTGATTTACGTGTCACGTGAGCGGGTGTCAAGCACCTTCCTCAAACACTGCTATGTATGAGGCAGGGCTTCCACCGTAGCCATGGCAACCGCCAGCGTGCGAGAAACAGTGTTCTTTGCTTGTGCGAGGATGACACCGTATTCCCCCCGATATTGAAAGCGTGATGCATGGGTTTTGCCGGATGATAGCAAACTAGAAGCAGGCTCTGAGGGAAGCTGTGCACTTACAGGGGTTTGGGTGTGCCGATTGCTGACAAACAGATGGCTGGGCTAATGCTTCTATCAGTGTTTCTAGCAGTGCTGCACAGGGGATCCATCCGCCCTCCGAAACCCCCTCCTCTTGCAGCGGGTTAGACCGGCGTGCACAGTTATTGTGATGTACGTTGAGTCCTTGTGACACTCTCACTGCTTCAATAAGTGCTATGAGTTCCGCCACCTGTGCAGAATAATGCATGGGAAATCTTTTCTCGTATTCCCCTTCCTCAAGTTGTACCACTGCTGCCCCTTTATGTCTTTGTCCATCCTCCTGGTCAATAGTGGACGACCCATCAACAAAGAGTACCTCACCCTCCATCAATGCGCAATCTTACGCATTGGGGATGTCATCCTCCTCCACCTCTTATGTGGCGCAGTCGTGCAATAACAGATCTTCAGCAGTGGGCATAACTGTTAGAAAGGTGGCCGGATTCACTGTTTTGCATCATCTAACCACATGAATGGGCTTTGAGATAATAATCTTGTACGCTGAAGATCTCTGTCTAGTCAGGGTGGACTTTGACCTTTTTAGGATGGCAAATAGAGAATGTTCCCCATACAACGGAACTGAGCCCCCCATTACAATAGTAGAACTCTTTTATATTGCAAATGCAGCAGCTGCTAAAGCTTGTTATGATATGATATGATATGGCATTTATAACGCCCCTATACACAAGGGTTTCAAAGCGCAACAAGGCAAGGGAGGGGGAACAGAGGGAAGACAGAGACAACGATCTTAGTAGGCGAGGTGACATTGGGATCGTGCAAGTGCAGGGGAGGAGGGAAAGGGAATGTGTGGGGCGAAGGGGTAGGGGACAGTGCAACACATAGGATCAACATTAAATAAATAAGATTGTAAAATAGTAGGCTGTAGTCGGATGGCGGGTTAACAATTCAAGTTTTATGGCGGTGTTAACCTTACCAACAGCCCCTCAATATGCACAACAAAACGGTCTTTGTTTTACGAGGCTCCGTTTCTGTGAAAGGGTTAAGTAAATCCAGAGTTCAAAAGGAAACTCCTCTCGGCTTCTTGCCTCGTTAGATTTTGGCTGTCTCCCAAATAATAATTCAAATGGGGAATACCCCGTTGAGGATTGTGGCATGTCACATAGAACCATCAACACCCAAGTCAGTACTTTCTCCCACCCCAGACCAGTGGGGCTGGTTGCTCTTTTTATCATTTGTTTGATGGTTTTATTATATCTTTCCACCAGCCCATCCGTCTGGGAATGGTACACAGAGTTCCTTAACTGGTGGATGCCAAGGGTCTTGCATACTTCCTTCATGACGCTTGACATAAAATTACGTCATTGGTCTGTCACAATCTCCAGGGGAATCCCCACTCTAGCGAAGTATGGAAAAAGTGCATCACATACTTGTTTGGCAGACATTCCTCTTAATGGAAACGCTACGGGATATCTAGTGGCATAGTCCACTACCACTAGTATGAACCGGTATCCTCGGCTGGTAGGTTCCATTGGACCCACAATGTCTAGCCCTATTATCTGAAATGGCTCTTTGATCAAGGGCATCCATTGTAATGGGGCTCGGCCTAGTATATGGGGGCTTGTTTTCTGACATATAGCGCACTCTTGGCAATATTGTGTTACCTCAGCATAAACTCTGGGCCAATAGAAATTTTGCAACACCCTTTTTATAGTCATATTCTCTGATAGATGTCCCCCTGTGGTATGGTCATGTGCCAGCTGAATCAGCCCTTTCCTGTAAGACTGGGGAACCAACAATTGCTCCTTCTCTATGTTATCAGAGCCTTGGGTTACTCGATATATCAAACCCTGTTTCTCTTTAAAGTAGAGAGTAGTAGGTTTGATCCCGCTAGTATCTAGAGCTTGTTCTCTGGCCCTTTTTAGTGTTTCATCCAGCCCTGTTTCTGTTCGAAATGAAGGCATATGGCCATCCACTTTCCAGTCTATGATGGAAATGTCTTTATACTGTTCCTGATTCACGCGGTTTCTCCTTTTCTGTGTCTTGGATAATGTTTCCCGACTGCAGGTCCACAATAGTTCCGTTTTTGAAAACAGGGCTTCTTTTTTTAAATGTTTTTATATTTTTTTTATTCAAACCATTGTTTATAGTTTGATTACCAAACTTTTCCAACTTTCTTTTTCATTACAGTATTCATTTTCAGATTTGCATATGCTTTTCCAAACAAAACTTTTCTAAACATAAACATTTTTTAAATACTTTTTTCCCTGTATGATGCAGAATTTAAAATACTTAAAAACATTCTAGAACAAAAGATGATTGTCATATGGTTCATTCTCCATATTCTTACACCTCCACTTTTTGATTTTCATATAACAGCCCCATACATACGGTCCCAATGCCAGTTTTCCCTTTCACAGTTTCATGAAATTTCACAATTTCGGCTGTTCATTTTGACATAATTTTAACAGTTTGTTTTAGACAACAAATCTGCAGGGTTGCTGCTTCTTATGTAATTCAATTGGTATTCGACACAACATTACTTGCATAGTAGGCAGTTTGTTTTTCTAAATCAACATTCAGTATATATAGAAAACGCGTAAGCAGTAATATGGCTTTGGTTGTTGAGCCCCACATGCATGCCAACCAGAGCCATTCTCTTGAGCCAACCGAGTCACTCGTAGGTTCGAGTTCAAATATTTCTTTACGTTGCACTTCAAAATAGGCACAATAGATGGTCAAGCGCTTAAGTGATTCGTGCGAGTTGATCGTTCTGCAGAATCTACAGCTGTCTCCGGCCAATGCTTCAGAGGACTTTATCCAACTTTTTGTTTTCTCTAAGGTTAACAGTTGGTTGAGTTTAAACCTTACATACACGTCCCTGGCTATAGGACAGGGAAATTGTTGTAGGTATAATTTATGTGGAGTGCGAGCTGTAGCAAATTTAGCAACTTCCTTATAAGATTTGAATTTATCCAGGGCATTTAATGTTTTTTCCAAGAGAACTTCCATTTTTCTATAGAAGTTTTTAATGGAGGGGGGATTAGAATCATTGGTCATCTTCCCCAGATCTTCATATAAAGAATTTTTAAGGGGAAATAGCATTTTTGCAAAGTTTGTTAATTGACACCAATTGTAGCGGGCAGATAATGATGTCAGTCCTAATTCCTGTCTCAATACCGCATTTGGAAGCGAGTTAGCCAGACGCAGCACACCCTTCCAAATGCGACCTTGTAATTGATCGAGGAATTGGTCTATATTTACCAAGCACATGTCAAGAGCATACAGCATTATCGCCTCGACTTTAAAAATGTAAAATTTAAACAATGGAAGCATAGAAATACCATACGCATTTGTGTTGAAAGGATTTTTGCCTTTTGATTCAAAATGCTCTTCCATGTTGAGATTGCATTTGAGTCCGACATCAAATAACCCAAATATCTAATTGTAAATGTCAATGGGATGGAAATGGATCCAATGGTCCAATGCCGTGGACAAGAACGTTTCTTTAAGTTCTTGAATAAGAAGATGTTGGATTTGCCTGCATTAAACTGCAAGTTGTGAGATAAGCAGTACTCGGCAAACAAAGATAACTTTATTTGTAAACCTGACGGTGTTCGGTCAAAGATCACAATGTCATCAGCGAATGCGAGCCACTGGATTTGTAAGTGGCCTAAGCGAGCTGGGTAGCTGATTTGTTGGAGCCAAATGTCATCTATACTGCAAAGATATAAATTGAACAGGGTGGCAGCCAGGTTGCATCACTGTTTGACTCCTAATGCAATCGGGATTGGACTCATAGTGGCTCCAGTTTGATTTACTCTAATGAAGTACACAGTGTTGGAGTGCAATTTGGCAATTAGGTATATGAGATAACCTGGAATACCCATTACCCGCATTTTTTGCCAGAGGAAGCCCCGAACTACACAATCAAAGGCAGCTGTTAAATCTACCGAGGCCATATATATTGGCCATGTGTCAGGAATCTTGGTTTTAGCGAGCAAATGTGCCATAAGCGTTGCATTAAGGGAGGTCCCCATTCAGGATCTAAAACCAATCTGAAAATGAGACAGGATGTTGTTGGTTTGCAGAAATGTTTGGAGGTCCCTCAACAGGGTTTCTCTTAACCATCTATCGAATTCTGGTAGATCTGTTCTTATTAGTACCGGGGCGGGCATGGTAGGAATGAGGGCTGCTTTGATTGGTATCCCATGCCCCTGTAACCCCAGTACAATGTCTTTAGCTGGATATCCTTTTACATTCCCATGCACACATTTTATGCCAATGGTTCTCACCTGTTCGCGATCTTGCTCACTCACATGGGGCTGTATGGCCGTCTGTCGGCTTCCGCTGTCCATCATTGCATAACGGGGATGTCCATCCACTGTGACCTCTATCACATAAGGCAATTGTTTCCTTCTGTATGCCTGCGTTTGCATGGACCCGATTTCCATCGGTTCGGTTTTTGTTTTTTTGGAACAGAATCGCGCAATATGACCCCATTCTCCACATTCGAAACATTGGGGTGCCGTTCCTTTGCTTAAGCCAGCCCCATGAGTGGGTCGGGGTTCTGCCTTGTTCCTAGGTTCGGTTCCAGCCCTTTATAGGTTCTGCTGCGTAATGTGGAAGCTTCCATGCTTGGTCTAAATTGGGTGGCAGGGAAAGGTCGGGTGTTCCCTGGCTTCTGATATGCTGTTGCCACATCTATTGCCTCGGCCAATGACAGATGGTGATGCTGCCTAACCCACCTCTGTATGGGTCCTGGTACGGCATCAATGAATTGTTCCATCATTACTTTATCCTTAATCTGTCCTATTGTGGCTGTGCCTGGTTGCAGCCATTTTTCGCCAAATCTTGCACTCTGTAGAACAATTGTCTTGGGCTTTTGCCTGGTTTCAATCGTGTTTCTCAAAACTTGAGCCTGTAAGATTCTTCACACATACCAAGTCTTTCCAAAACAGTTTTTTAAAATCTCGGTATAAGGAGTGTCTCCTGTGGGGTTGGCTGCTCGGTAGGCCCCCTGCATTACCCCCGTGAGCAGGGGTGCTAGATAGAAGGTCCATCTGTCCTCTGGCCATTGAGCTGCTCTGGCTATTCTCTCAAAATTCACAAAGAAAAAACTGGGGTCTTCTCCTACTTGGTATTTTTGTAATACCGTAGGCGGTATTACTGGATGCGTCCGGGTCGTGGCCACTGCTTCTCCCAGTATTCTTAAGGCTTCCCGTCCTTGCTCTTGGGCAGCACTTTGCATTTGTATGACCTGTTGGAGTGCTTGTCGGTCCGCCTGCGCCTGATGACCTTGCACTTTTATAAGTTGCTGCAGCTGCTGTTGCCCTTCTGCGAGTGCCTTTACCACAGCTTCCATTTCTTCTGCTTGGCCGTTCTCTTGAATCCCACCGCTGCCACCACTGTAAAATAGTGGGCTGTAGTCGGATGCCAGGTTAACAATTCAAGTTTTATTGCAGTGTTAACCTTACCAACAGCCCCTCCAATATACACAACAAAACGGTCTTAGTTTTACGAGGCTCGGTTTCCGTGAAAGGGTTAAGTAAATCCAGAGTTCAAAAGGAAACTCCTCTCGGCTTCTCGCCCCCGTTAAATGAGTAGATTATAAATTCAACTTAATTCTTTTCTCCATGGACGTTAGCTTTCAGTCTGTCCAACAGCCGCCCCAACTGGTTTGCAAACCAACAAAATAAATAAAGCCACACGGAATGTACAGTTCTCTATTAATGGCTCACGGCCGGCTCTTCTTCTCAGCGACTGTGTCTCTGATAGGGATCTCTGAGGTGCCTCTCTGCGAGCCTTCTAGTACTCCCAGTGCAAATCACCTGGGGATTCGTCCCATTCCTCACTGGTCTCCGTCCCGGCTTGCAACTGTAATCAGAAACACCTGGTGAGATGTTACGCTCACCTGGCTCCCACAGAGGCGTCGGTCGGACCCGGATGGCTGCGGTCTCCACCAACGTGATGCGTAGTGCAGAGATGACTGACTGGACTGGCCCTCCTAATCTTGTCTGCTTGACCAGTAGAAGTATTCTCCTGCAAGTGGAGAGATGGATTTAGCAACCCGTGGATTCAAGTGATGGCACCCCCCACAGTCCTCCCCACTAATCACCTTCGAAGTGCCCTCTCAGCAATCTCACCTTATACTCTTGAAAGATGAGCTCTCCATCCTGCATGGATTGCAAGGGCGCGTTAATGCCAGTTACTTCACTGGTTTGAAGGCGTGGGAGAGTTCCGGAGAGTATTGACTCTGAGGTTCCTGGCGAGGACCAGTAAGTATCAAGTTCATAGAGTTCAATATGTCCGATGTTCACTCTTGTTCCCCCCTTTCCTTCCTTGACTTGCAGCTGAGTTTGTGAGAAGATGCTCTCGTGGTAGCTGGTGGCGCTCAGGTAAGAGTCTGTATTACCCGACGCTGTCCAGTAAATGTTGCACGTGTTTAACATGTTGTTTTTCTCTCTCTTTGCAGGTGCGGCACATGAAGATGTGGAGAGTTATAGAATAATGCCTCCGGTGGTAAATCAGATAAGTCTATGGTGATAAGAGTTATATTTGTTGGTTTTCTCGGCTCACCTTGTTGTTTTCTTTTGTCCCCAGGTGCTGGAGTTCAGCGAAGAAATGATGGAGGCAGTGCCGAATCGAAAGATGCTGCGAGGACTGGTGAGTATGGCGCGGCGCTGCAGCTGGAGATGCGATGCGTACTGAAATGATGTTCTTTCCAGGTCCCGAGGCGAGATGGATGCGGAATCAGGTGAGGAATTCGAAAATAGTTCGTTTTCTAACCTTGTCCTTTTCTTTCCTCTTTATTTTAGGAGCTCCAGATTCGAAGCGGGCGTGGCAGAAGACTGGATGCTGACTGCAGGCACGGTGAGCGTTACGCTTCTGGATGCAGAATAACACGAAGCCTGTGCTGCTGTTCGGGCGTGGTTTAAATAGCCTCCAAAGTAGTTCCAGGTAAGAAGATCCCCAGAACCACGCCCGAGAAAAAAATAGTCCCTGTAATAAAATAGTCCCATCCAGGCCTCACGTTGGCTTGGACTCCCTTCAGAGGTATGTGTTTTGTAGCCAGCCAAACTTGATCCCCAATCTGGTATTGTTGAGTTTCACTTCTATGTTTATCAGCATTTTTCTTATATTTCTCTTTTGCTTGTTTCAAATGTTCTGTTGCCTCCTTAAAGGCTCGCGTAAGAGTAGAGTGCAAATGACTAACTGCGGGCATTTCTAAGTGCTGAGGCGAATCTAGTTCTGAGGTTCGAGGGTGATGTCCATATATAGTATAAAAGGGGCTTTGTCCGGTTCCTGAATGTACAGAGTTATTGTATTCATACTCTTACATCCATAAAATATCTTTCCAATTACTTTCGGTCTGGTGTAGCATGCAACGTAGGTACTGTTCAAGGGTCTGGTTGGTCCTCTCCGTCTGACCATCGGTCTGGGGATGGTGACTGGTTGATAACCTCACGTCGATTTGCGCCAATTGACAACATTTCTTCCAAAAATGTGAAATGAATTGACTACCTCGGTCAGAGACCAATACGGAAGGAAATCTGTGTATTCAAGCAATGTTTTCGAGGAACTCCTTGGCCAGAATTGAAGCAGAAGGTAATCCCTTTAAAGTAATAAAGTGGGCCATCTTGGAAAAAAGATCCACAATAACTAGAATGGTGTTAAATCCATTACATGGAGGTAGATCTGTAATAAAGTCTAAAGATAAGGTGTGACATGGTGTAGGTGGAATATCCAAAGGTTGTAAAAGGCCAGCTGGTTTTTTCTTCTGATTTTTGTTTTGGGCGCAAATGCCACAAGACATCACAAATGACTTTTCGTCTTTTCGCCAGGTGGGCCACCAGAATTGTCTCTTAATTTTACCTTCAGTTTTTGCGATACCTGGGTGCCCTTCCATCAGGGTGTCATGATAATTGGAGATGACTAGTTCTTGTAGTTCCTTGTGTGGTAGGAATAGTCGCCCTTGATAATAAGGTAGGTCATTGATGACTGAGTAGTCCGGGCCTTTCTTTACCCAGTCCTGCAGGGCTGTTGGATCGAAGAGTTGTTGGATTTTTACATCTGTAGAGTAGTTATGCCAAGAATTCTTTGTTCTGAAACTACAGGCACCGGTTCCGGGTTCGCATATGCTTCTCCCATCCCTATTCGGGATAATGCATCTGCCTTGCCATTTTTACAGCCTGGTCGATAAGTGATCACGAAATCGAACTCGGCAAAGAACAATGCCCATCGAAGTTGGCGCGACGATTGGGCTTTGGCTGTTTTTAAATACTGCAAGTTCCGGTGATCAGTGATTACAGTAATGGTATGCCTGGCACCGAGAAGATAATGTCACCAAGCCTTGAAGGCGGATTTGATGGCTAATAACTCTTTATCGGTAACCGCATAGTTTAACTCGGGTGCCGAGAACTTTCTGGACCAAAATGCTACTGGGTGAAGTTGACCGGTTTCAGGATCCTTCTGGGACAGGACAGCTCCCATGGCTAAACTGGATGGATCAGTTTCAACTATGTATGGAAGTTCAGTGCGGGGATGCTTTAAGACAGGTGCAGACGTGAATTTCGCTTTCAGCTCTTGGAAGGCCGTTTCAGCCTCTTCGGTCCACAAGAAGCGTTTGTTTTTTCACAAAAGTGCTGTGATGGGATGTACAACATGTGAGAAATCCGGAATAAATCTGCGGTAGAAATTAGCAAATCCGAGCATGCTTTGTACCCCTTTAACTGAACTGGGTGATGGCCACTTGAGAATTGCGTCCACCTTTCGAGAGTCCATTCGCACTCCTTTTGGAGTCAGGATAAATCCAAGGAATTCAACTTCCGTAGTATGAAAAACACATTTTTGCAATTTTGCATATAACTTGTGCTGGCATAGTTTCTCAAGGACTGCACGCACGTGCTTAACATGGTCTGATTCTGAGGAGGAGTACACTAGAATATCGTCTATGTATACAACAACACAGACGTCAATGAGTTCACGAAGGACATATTTCATAAAATACTGGAAGGCTGCTGGTGCATTGCACAACCCGAAGGGCATCACCTGATATTCGAATAATGCGTACTTGGTGGGAAAGGCAGTCTTCCATTTGTCGCCTTTCTTTACATGTACCAGATGATATGCCCCTCGGAGATCCAATTTAGTGTAGATGCAAGCATCCTTTACTTGGTCTAGTAATTCGGGGATCAGAGGCAATGGGTATCGGTTCTTCACCGTAATCTGATTTAATGCGCGGTAGTCTATGCATGTTCTGAGGTCACCTTCCTTTTTAGGCACGAAGAACAAAGCTGAGGATGCAGGGGACTTGGATGGACGAATAAAGCCATTAGCAAGGTATTGGTCCAAGTATTGTCGTAGGTGAAGGTTTTCGGGTTCCGTAAGGGCGTAGATCCTACTGCATGGAGGTTGTGCACCGGGTATGAGGTCGATTTGACAATTGTATGATCTGTGAGGTGGTAAGGTGTTTGCCTGTTCTTTTTGAAAAACATCCTGGAATTCTTGATATTCCTGAGTTAACTGCACGACTGGATTAGCGACTGTGGCCAGGCCTTTGTTCAAGGTTTTTTCCGGGTAACAGGTGTGTGCACAATCCGGGAAGGTTATTCTCTTCTCTCGCCAATCAATACTAGGATTATGTGTTTCCAACCAAGGTATCCCCAGTATTATTTGGAACTGCGGGGCTTTGATTAAATCAAACACAATAGTCTCTCGATGCCCATCTTGACCCAAAAGTGTCATCTCTGTGGTGGAATGAGTTACAGGCCCAGAGGCAATTTCAGGTCCATCAACTGTGGTGATGACATCCGAAGAGGTTTTTTTGCAGAAAGGTAGATTCATCCTAGAAGCCAACTCGTGGTCCATATACTTTCCTACGGCCCCGCTATCAATGTATGCCCTTACTGCGTGCATACGTGATGGCTGCCTTGGATCAATAAGGACCATTGGTATGATTAGGTGCGAGGTCTGAGTGTCCTTCTTCAAGCTCAGCAAGCGGACCTCTACGCTTGTCGGGCGTGTCGTTTCCCGAATCAGGTTCTGTTTGATTTCTATCAGCGACTCCGACTATTTTCTTGGATGGTTTTATAGGGCAATCCCGTAGAAAATGTCCTGAGGCCCCACAGTATAGACACAATTGCATCTGCCGTCTCCTTTCTCTATCCTTTGGAGTTAAGGGTCCCTTAACCCCCCCGATCTGCATAGGTTCTGCTGCATCTGTTCCTTTGGGGGTGACGTTGGGTTTAACCAATACCCGATTATCAAACTTAGCTCGGTCAGCCTTTCTATTCTGAAGTCGATGGTCTAACTGGAGCACTAAGTCTATATATTCTGCGCAATCCTGAGGTTGGTTCACAACTTGGGCCAAAACATCTTTAAGTTCTCCCCGAAGTCCACGATGAAATAGTGTAATTCGTTTTACCTCTGGCCATCTGGTTTCCACCACCAACCTATTAAAGGTTGTGATATAGGTTAACAGATCCAGGTAACCTTGTCGTAGGGATAAAGGTTTGTTATCCAGGGCCTGTCCCTGTGAATGTCTAGCGAATAGTCTTTCCATGCTCATTTGAAAACCCTGAAAGTCCCGAAGAAGAGGGTCATCCTGATTGACTAGTAGAATCGACCAATCAGCTGCACTGCCACTCAAATATGATAATACAAAAGCTACTTTGGCTTGGTCATTTGGAAAAGCTCCAGGTCTGCATAAAAAGTGCAAGCGACATTGGTTCATAAACACGGCAAACCTTTTCGGGTCCCCAGCAAAGCGTTCAGGTGGAGCTAAAGGAATAGCCCCTGGTAAAACCACTTGCACCGGATTGCTTGATGAAACAGGAGTTGGATTCCCCCCGAGTCCTGGTAAAGGTGTTTGCCCTGCTTGGTTTTGCAGCAACTGCCTAGCCAGATCGTCAGTGCGTTCCTTCGAGACAATCAGTTCTCTCCTGAGGGCATTAGTCTCTTGGTGAGTGGAGTGCACTTCCGCCCTAAGTTCCCCCAATAATTGGGCCAGTTGGTCGGTTTCTGAGGTTTCCATAACGCCCGGGTGGGGATTTATAGAAAGGCTTCGCGTTCTGTTACGCTCACCTGGCTCCGACAGGGGCGTCGGTCGGACCCGGACGGCTGCGGTCTCCACCAACGTGATGCGTAGTGCAGAGATGACTGACTGGACTGGCCCTCCTAATCTTGTCTGCTTGACCCGTAGAAGTATTCTCCTGCAAGTGGAGAGATGGATTTAGCCACCCGTGGATACAAGTGATGGCACCCCTCATAGTCCTCCCCACTAATCACCTCCGAAGTGCACTCTCAGCAATCTCACCTTATACTCTTGAAAGATGAGCTCTCCATCCTGCATGGATTGCAAGGGCGCGTTGATGCCAGTTACTTCACTGGTTTGAAGGCGTGGGAGAGTTCCGGAGAGTATTGACTTTGAGGTTCCTGGCGAGGACCAGTAAGTATCAAGTTCAAAGAGTTCAATATGTCCGATGTTCACTCTTGTTCCCCCCTTCCTTCCTTGTCTTGCAGTTGAGTTTGTGAGAAGATGCTCTCGTGGTAGCTGGTGGCGCTCAGGTAAGAGTCTGTATTACCCGACGGTGCCCGGTAAATGTTGCACGTGTTTAACGTGTTGTTTTTCTCTCTCTTTGCAGGTACGGCACATGAAGATGTGGATAGTTATAGAATAATGCCTCCGGTGGTAAATCAGGTAAGTCGATGGTGATAAGAGTTATATTTGTTGGTTTTCTCAGCTCACCTTGTTGTTTTACCCAAATCCAGGCTCCATGGATCTGTCCCACGCCGTACCATGTCCTGTGTTTTACCCAAATCAGGCTCCATGGATCTGTCCCACGCCGTACCATGTCCAAACACCTCCATCGTGCAGATGTGTCCACAGTGTTGCCAAACTGCACAGCTTTTACCAACCTCCATTACGTATTCCGATCCCCTGCATTAGTACTCATTGCAGGTTTGTCCAACCACTCCAATCCTTTGACCAGCAGACCTTCTATGTACCACTGTCTTCCCTTATGGGACCCAGCTCGAACTCTCCAGTGCACAGATGGGACAGTCTCCCGTAGTTGTAAGTGCAGTAATGACATGCACATAAACCCAGCTATGATGTTAGACTTCAGTGCACATAACCGGGGCAGCAGTTTTTAGTGCACGTCGCCATTGTTATGAAGAGGCTGGCGCAGGCAGGTAAGCAGTATAACAGTATTTATTTAAGTTACATATAAAGGAAGAAGACCCCCAACACTCAGAGGCTCCTCTCCTACAGCACTCTCCTCCAACTGACCAACTTTAGAACATTATACAAAAGATGCTATCAGAACATTCCATGACATCATACAGGGCTGAAGCATCATCATATAGGAAAGCATTGAAGGCTCCCTGCTCTCCATAATTGTTATGAAGAGGCTGGCGCAGGCAGGTAAGCAGTATAACAGTATTTATTTAATTTACATATAAAGGAAGAAGACCCCCAACACTCAGAGGCTCCTCTCCTACAGCACTTTCCTCCAACTGACCAACTTTAGAACATTATACAAAAGATGCTATCAGAACATTCCATGACATCATACAGGGCTGAAGCATCATCATATAGGAAAGCATTGAAGGCTCCCTGCTCTCCATAAGACATCACAACACATCTCCCTTTCTTTTTATTTAACTTACCCTATGAATTTAAATCTTTAATTCAACTGAAAAATAACACGCACTATTTCAACACAACCGAGACACTCCAACAACAGTCCCATGATGTTCCACACATCTATACATGGCCTCTCCTCACAGTGGCAATTCTATCTTTATTCCACACTTGCCCTCCAGTCACACGTACAGCTCCTTTCATGACTGCCACAACTCTGACCGGATCCGAATAAAGAGATTCTCCTTTCCTCTTGACAACTCCCTTCCTTATCCTGACCCAATCTCCACACTCCACGCGCAATTCTTTCTTCCCTCTCTTAAGATTTACGCGCATGACCCATTCGGATTTCTTCTTCACCAATGACTTTCTCACTTCCACAACAACCAGATCCGTCTCTCTACTCCTACCAAGCCATGGTGGACATGCCACGGAATATGGCTTCCTGCCCATCATAAGCTCGAACGGGCACAGACCTGTTGTCGCATGTGGCACCATCCTCAAAGCCCAGATCCTATTTTGTATCATGGCTACTTTATGCAGACCACACTCCTCACCCATCCGAATACTCTCCATCACACACCTATTCATCCTTTCAACTACCCCGTTGGATTCGGGATGGTACAATGAAGTTCTTTTGTAGTCAACTCCACACTTCCTTAAATAGCTGGTAAAGTTACCGCCTATGAACTGGGGACCATTGTCCGTCAATACACTTTCTGGTAGGCCTTCATTGGCAAAAATCTCCTGCAATATCTTTATCATACTTTCTCCGGTGATGTCTCTCACAACCTTAAAATGCACCCATCTAGAAAACAGGTCTACAACCAGAACAATGAATTTTCCACGTCCGTAACCTAAATCCACAGGACCTAGAATATCCATGGCTATCTCACTCCATATCCTTGATGGGAGGACCACATCCACCAATGGCTGCTTCTTGGCCACAACTCCCTTTCCACTCTTGATGCAAAATTGACAACTAGCTAAGCAATTCTCAATTTCTCTATCAAACCCAGGCCACCAATATTCTTCTCTCAACACTCCCTTGGTTTTGGTAACTCCAATGTGACCACAATGCGCTAGCTCTATCACCTTTTCCTCAACCCAATCGGGACCACTGCTCTTCCCTACCTGAATAAAATATCATCCATGACAGACAATTCATCCTTCACTTCCCAAAACGGCTTCACCCCCTCTGCCAGATCCACTATATTCGGCAATGCTGCTGACACCACATATGGAATTACCCTACTCATGATCTCATCTTTCTTTATCTCATCCAACCACTCCTGTTTGGACACAATACCGTCGGTATTAACAAACACTAATTCCATTTCTTCACTGTCCACAACATCAGAGTCAACAACTCTCACCCTCGACAAATTATCCGCGAATATGTTGTCCTTTCCTGGAATGACCTCCATCTTAAAACAATGTGTCTGCATCATGGTGACCCAACCTGCCATTCTGCGGGAAACTTTATCCAGGCCCTTATTTTCGAATATAGCTTTAAGCGGTTTGTGATCTGTGCGAATTACAAATTCTACTCCTCACACAAAATTCCTGAATCGTTCTACAGCCCAGAAGCACGCCAATGCCTCCTTTTCGAGAACCGAATATCTCATCTCTGCTCCCTTGAGACCTCTCGATGCATGAGCTATCACCTCTTCAGACCCATCATCTTGTTTCTGGGATAACACCGCCCCAAGTCCATACTCACTAGCATCTACAGTGATGATAGACAGTCTTCTCGTGTCAAAACATCCCAAGGGACGGGCTAGGTTTATATCTTCCTTTATTCTATTAAATTCCAACTCACAGTGACTATTCCACACAAAATCAACGCCTTTCCTCAGAACTTTTCTCATCTCTTGCACGTTGTCAGCATAATTCACCACAAATTTTTGATAAAATTCCGTCATTCCGAGAAAGGCCTCAATTCACTCTTATTACAGGGTCTCTCAATTCTCTTTATGGCATTTACCATCTCCTCTTTGGGTTTGATCCCATCCCCCGATACCCCATGTCCCAAATAGTCCACATTTGTCACAGCAAATTTGCACTTCTCTTCTCTCAGCGTGACACCCCTATCCTTAAATATCTTCAACACTTTGTATAAATTCCCATCATGCTCCTCCAAAGTCACTCCACTCACCAAGACATCATCTTGAAAACAGAACACGCCCTTCACTCCTCTCAAAAGGCGATCCATTATTTTCTGAAATACAGAGGAGGCAGATGCCAACCCAAAAGGCATTCTCCTAAACTGGAACACCCCCTCATGCGTCACAAATGCCGTAACTTTTCTACATGTCTCCTCTAATTCCACCTGATGATAAGCTGACGTCATATCCAGTTTGGAGAAATACTTTCCCCCACCCACCATGGTCAGCAACTCACCCATGTTGGGTAGTGGGTGCCTTTCCACCAACACACATTTATTCAATTCACGCATATCCACGCACAATCTTATATCCCCTGGACTTTTCTTCACTATTACAACTGGGGAAACGCACTCAACACCCCCAGCTCTCTCGATCACACCTGTCTTTAACAATTTCTGCAATTCTTGTTTAACACTGTCCCGCAAGGCAAAAGGCACCGGTCTGAGCTTGGCTACGGTGGGAACACTACCCCTTTTTAGCAATATTTGATGTTGAAAACCCTTCACTCTTCCCAAAGTCTCATCAAACACTTTACTAAACTCTCTCACATACTTGCAGGACATCGTGGATGCTTCTGACACTTGTAAAACTTGCTCAGGGTGGTTGGGGTCTAGTCTGATTCCTAAATTCTTCTGCTCTCTCCATCCTAATAAGGATTGTCCTTTTTTTGTTACATATACTTTCCCATCACAACTGCGACCTTTAAATTCAAATCTACTCCACACATATCCTAGTAAATCAATTTTATCTTGGTTGTAGCCTCCCGGACTTATGTCAGGTTCTGATAATGCTGATACTTTCCCCTTCATCTCGCCTTCAAAAGCACTCCTGGACACTAACGTGACTTTCGACCCTGAATCTGCCATCATTGACACCTTACACCCATTCACTGTCAACACGGCATAGGGACGCTCACAATCATCCGTGTTTCCACCACTGGCAACAACATTAACTGTGTTCACAATAACATTTGTCAATGCTAATGCAGTATCTTCTTCTGATGATATCCCATCATCCTCATCATCTACAAACAGGATCTTCCTTTGGCCCGTTTGGCCAAACTGATAGTTTTTGCAACATGTGGAAAAATGTCCTCTCCTTTTGCATTTATTACATACTGCCTTCCGCCCTGGACATAGTACAGAAGATGCAAAGTTTGTCGCACTCGCACATCGATAACACAATCTCTCGCCCTTTTTATCTTCTCTCTTTTCGCTTCTCTGCGTTGGTTTCTCTTTTCTTCTGCATTGTTCCTTTCCTTCTGCCTGTTCCTTCCTTTCTTTTTGTTCTTCCCTTCACCCACATTCAGCACCTCCGGCTTATTTTCCTTAGAGTCACCTCCTTCAGTCTTGGAGAGCTTGGCAACACATGCCAGAGAGTGCTCTACACGCTTGGCCAAGTCCAGTACCTCATCCAAATTTGGCTCATCCTTCAGCCAAAGTTCTTCACGTATCTTATTTGAGTGACAATGCGTCATGAATTGATCGCGGATATGTTCATCAAAACTTCCTTGAAACTTACATGCCAGGGCGAGGTGACGGAGAGCGGTGACATAGTCTTCAACAGATTCCCCGTGAGCCTGAATGCGCATGCGGAAATTATACCGCTCCAAAATTGTACTCCTCTTGGGGTTGAAATGCTTATCTAATTTGAGCAAAGCCAATTCAAATTCATTCAAGTCATCCCCGCTTCCATCCCCTTCCAACTGAGGAAGGGTCTCGAAAATCCTCTGCCCCTCATAACCTAGGAAGTGTAATAGCAATGCCACTTTTCTTTCACTGGAATATGCGGTTCCTCCAGCTGCCCTCATATAGTGCATAAACCCTTTTCGCCATTGAGGCCAAGCAATCTTCGCCGCACCTGGAGTGGGCATGAAAATGGGCGGGCCAGATATGCCAGGAAAAGCTGCCATGTCTTTGTGTGAGGATTGTTACCCACCCTTTTTTTTTTTTTTCATAGTGTCGCTAAAGTACACTTCTTCCAGCTCAATCCTTGCAAAGTTTGTTGCACCAGTCCAACAAGGCGGGTATCCACAGTGACAGTTCACATCTGGGACTGAATGCGGTAAAAAATCATATTTCGGATGACCAAATTCAACTGCAGGCTCACACAGACTTGCACAGAGCTCTCCCTCCCCCGCGGAATATTCCTGCACTGCGAGCACTGTTTAAAATCCAATTCACTTGCTCCTCTTTTCAGTGTGTTATGGCACTTCACATCCCTCCCACGCGGATCATTTTCCCATCTGCTAGGAGGAATACGGTAGCGGAGTCCGGCCTCTTCCCCTCGCTGGCAAAGATGTGCGCAGGGTCGCGGACCGGGATCAGCAGTGGGCACTAACCGGAGCAAAGCGGCACTTACTTGCGCAAATGTTGCAGGGACACGGCGGTCGCTCGACGCTACAAAGGAAGCGGAGCGACCTTCCCTGAGGCCGTGATCACTCGACGGCTGCTCGGCGCTACAAGGGAGCGGAGCAGCCTTCCTTGAGCCTTCCCCCACGGCTGCTTCGGTCGTTTCTTCAGGGGAGCACTCCGTGGGCGCCGGAATGGGTCCTCAGCATCCGCCGTTCACTGTGGCGGGCCGCTCAACGCGAGGGGGAGCGGAGCAGCCCACGGCCTGTCACCTTCTTCTCTGGCGGCGCCGTCGACTTCTCCCCGGTGGGAGCTCCTACCTCACGGGGCACCTCCGAACACCGTCCTCCAGGTTGCTCAGAGGAGGCACGGGCAGAGCAGACGTCAGGAGCGATGCGAGTACCTGCTGCGGGCCGCGACTCGGCACCGGCAGATGCTGGGGGTCTCCTTTAACCTGTCTGCAGTGACCTCTTATCCCATCCTCGGCGCCATTGTTATGAAGAGGCTGGCGCAGGCAGGTAAGCAGTATAACAGTATTTATTTAAGTTACATATAAAGGAAGAAGACCCCCAACACTCAGAGGCTCCTCTCCTACAGCACTTTCCTCCAACTGACCAACTTTAGAACATTATACAAAAGATGCTATCAGAACATTCCATGACATCATACAGGGCTGAAGCATCATCATATAGGAAAGCATTGAAGGCTCCCTGCTCTCCATAAGACATCACAACAGATTTAGCCACCCGTGGATTCAAGTGATGGCACTCCCCACAGTCCTCCCCACTAATCACCTCCGAAGTGCACTCTCAGCAATCTCACCTTATACTCTTGTAAGATGAGTTCTCCATCCTGCATGGATTGCAGGGGCGCGTTGATGCCAGTTACTTCAGTGGTTTGAAGGCGTGGGAGAGTTCCGGAGAGTATTGACTCTGAGGTTCCTGGCGAGGACCAGTAAGTATCAAGTTCATAGAGTTCAATATGTCCGATGTTCACTCGTTCCCCCCTTCCTTCCTTGTCTTGCAGTTGGGTTTGTGAGAAGATGCTCTCGTGGTAGCTGGTGGCTCTCAGGTAAGAGTCTGTATTACCCGACGCTGTCCGGTAAATGTTGCACGTGTTTAACGTGTTGTTTTTCTCTCTCTTTGCAGGTGCGGCACATGAAGATGTGGAGAGTTATAGAATAATGCCTCCGGTGGTAAATCAGGTAAGTCTATGATGATAAGAGTTATATTTGTTGGTTTTCTCAGCTCACCTTGTTGTTTTCTTTTGTCCCCAGGTGCTGGAGTTCGGCAAAGAAATGATGGAGGCAGTGCCGAATCGAAAGATGCTGCGGGGACTGGTGAGTATGGCGCGGCGCTGCAGCTGGAGATGCGACGCGTACTGAAATGATGTTCTTTCCAGGTCCGGAGGCGAGATGGATCCGGAATCAGGTGAGGAATTCGAAAATAGTTTGTTTTCTAACCTTGTCCTTTTCTTTCCTCTTTATTTTAGGAGCTCCAGATTCGAGGCGGACGTGGCAGAAGACTGGATGCTGACTGCAGGCACAGTGAGCGTTACGCTGCTGGATGCAGAATAACACAAAGCGTGTGTTGCTGTTCGGGCGTGGTTTAAATAGCCTCTAAAGTAGTTCCAGGTAAGAAGATCCCCAGAACCACGCCCGAGTAAAAAATAGTCCCTGTAATAAAATAGTCCCATCCAGGCCTCACGTTGGCTTGGACTCACTTGCAGCATGGTCTGCATCAGGTAGGTCAAGTCGGGCTGTTGGGGTTTTAATACATATCTGGATGCCTGATTCCGGAGCTGATGGGCTTGGACCTGAAGCCCGGGGGTAGGCATCATGACATGAGATCTCTGTTGCTGCTTTTAACCCATACTCTGCTCCTCCCTTCCATTCCGCCTCCACACATCTTTCCCGCCCACTTCCCACACCTGCAGAGCGTTTTCTTTCCCCCTTCCGCCCAATTTCATGCACTGTTTGACCGTCCCCCCTGTATGTCTCCGGGTGTACCTATCTCTATATGGCATGACTGGATTGTACCTATGCCAGTCTCTGGTGTACCTATCTATATACGGCATGACTGGATTGTACCTATGCCAATTTCCCTTGTTAATTCTGTCCCTGCCCCCTCCTTGGTTTCGGTTCTCGTGGTGGTTTCTGGTACATGTATTTTTATTTTGATCTGCTCGGTTAACTTTTTGTTGGCTGGGTCTCAGTATTAGAATAGGGTTCTCCTTGGGCTCTGTTGCCTCTTTGACCACCTCACAAAGATAAATAAAAACAGTAGGTAAAAGTGCGGCCAGCTAGTGGCAAGTGCAGGGGCAAGTGCAGACATCTAGTGTCAAGAACTGGTGGGGACTGTAAGGATACAGAAACAGCCCCCAAGTGCAGGAGTTGCCCGGAATACAGTGCAGGAGTGCAGCTGGCGGGGGAGGGTACCTGGGCCCGAGATCAGAGGGTAGCCAAGTGACCAGTGCAGTTTCAGTCAGGAGTTCAGCAGGGGAGAGGAGAAGAGAAAGCAGAAGCAAAGAGGAAGGTCTTGAGGTGCTTCCAGAACCGGAGATGGTTCTCCTCGAGTTTCAGAGAGGCATGGAGGCTGTTCCAGAGGGAGGCCCCAGCAAAAGAAAGAGATCTACCACCAATTCGTTGCTTGGAGAAATGACTGACCCTGAGGGAGTTGAGGTGAGTGAGTGAAGAGCTCGAGAGGGAAGATATTTAGAAAGAGAGAGTTGGAATTAATGAGGCTGCAGGCCCAAGAAGGTCTTGTGGACAAAGCAGAGGGTTTCTAACTTAATCCTCGCAGCCACTGGGAGCCAGTGCAGAAATTTCAGTTCTGGAGAGATACAATCCCTGGGCTTGAGGCCAAGGACAAGTCTTGCAGTCCTGTTCTGGATGAGTTTGCAGAGGGTGGAGAGTAGAAGCAGGCAGATTTAGAAAGAGGCTATTGCAGTAGTCCAGCCTGGGAGAAGGAGAGGAAAGGAAGAATACATTTGAGGAGGTGCAGCTGGTAGTGTGACTTCTTCTTAAAGACGTCCGAGATGTGAGGAGAGAAGAAGAGAGTGGAGTCGAAGATGACACCAGGGTTTTTAGCCTCACAGGTGGGAGAAGGGAGAGGGCCAAGAGAGGCCGGCCAGAGAACGACAGGAAAGGAGGGAGCAGGTGTGCCATTGAGGACAATCTCAGTCTTACTGGTATTAAGGCAGAGATGATTGGCGGCACACCACTCCTGGATAGCAGACTGACAGTCAGAAATGGGAGAAGGAGAAGAGGTGGCGGAAGGGAGCTGAGTGTCGTCCACATAGCACTGAAAGTTGGGGCAGAGAGCAGCAATGCGGTGGCCAAGAAGTGCCAGGTATTGGTTGAACAGCCAGGGAGAGAGAATAGACCCCTGGGGAACACCACAGGTAGAGATAGAGATAGAGGAAAGGAAGGACCCAAGGAAAGAGGTCAGCCAAGCCAGGGCCTGATCAGTGATACCCAGGTTATCACAGAGACGGTTGAGCAGGATGGAGTTAAGGTTGGAGAGTAGGTCTTCACGGATGTTCAGGAGAGCAGTTTCTGTGCTTATGGCAGCTCGGAAGCCAGACTGATGGTCATGGAGACAACCAACCAATTCAGTGTGAAGATTAAGCTGGGAGATGGCCAGCTTTTCCAGGAGTTTGCCCAAGAAAGGAGTGATGTTATGTTATGTCATGTCTTGTCATGTTATGTTACTTGGCATTTATATTGCGCTATATATATGTGGACAGCTAGGCCGAATTAGTCAGGTGTATAGCTGTGTTCTAGTTAAATGATGATGTATAGTAGAGAGTAAGCGTAGTGATGTGATATGATGGTTATGTTTAAAGTGCCCGAGACCAGGCATGTGAACAGGATCAGAGCGACACACTGACACATAGATACAAGGGACTGGGTTTACAGCGACATGAGGGGTTGGATACGGTTATATAGCAACAGCAGGGGAACAGGAAAGCAGGGTACACAGTAATACACGTGTTGTGAAATGTTAATATTTACATTTGCATTTCATCTGCACTGTTCATTCCGTCCACTCTGTCGATTCCATCCATTCTGTCCATTCCATCCACTCTGTCCATTCCACTCACTCTGTTCATTCCGTCCACTCTGTCCATTCCATGTTTTCAGTCCATTCCATCCACTCCATCCATTCCATCATTCCATTCACTCCGTCTGTTCCATCCACTTCGTCCATTCCATCCACTCTGTCATTCCATCTACTCTGTGCTTTCTATCCCGTCTGTCTGTTCCATCCATTTCATCCATTCCATCCACTCCATCCACTCCATCCATTCCATTCACTCCATCCATTCCATCCACTTTGTCCATTCCATCCACTCTATCCATTGCATCCACTCTTTTCGTTTCATCCATTCCATCCACTCTATCCGTTCCGTCCACTCTATCCAATCTGTCCACTCTATCCAATCCGTCCATTCTATTGTTCCATCTACTTTATCCATTTCATCCATTCCATCTGTTCTAACCATTTCATGTATTCCTTCCATTTCATCCCTTCCATCCATTTCATCCATTCCATCAATTTTATCTGTTTCATTCATTTCATCATTCCCTCCATTACATCTGCTCCATCCATTCCATCCACTTTGTTTATTCTGTTTACTCTATTGATTTTGTCTACTCTATCCATTCCATCCACTTAATTCATTTCAAATACTCTTTTCATTTTATCCACTCTATTCATGTCATCGATATCATCCACTCCATCGGCTTCATCCGCTCCATCCCCTCTGTCCATTTCATAGACTCTTTTCACACTATCCATTCCATCCACTCTATACATTCCATCCAATCTATCTATTCTATCCACTCTATCCATTCCATCCACTTCTATCCATTCCATCCACTCTGGCCATTCCATCCACTCTGACCATTCCATTCACTCTGACCATTCCATCCACTCTGTCATTCCATCTACTCTGTCCTTTCTATCCACTCTGTCCATTCCATCCATTTCATCCATTCCATACACTCCATCCATTCCATTCACTCCATCCATTCCATCCACTTTGTCCATTCCATCCACTCTATCCATTCCATCCACTCTGACCATTCCATTTACTCTGACCATTCCATTCACTCTGACCATTCCATCCACTCTGACCATTCCAGCCACTCTGTCATTCCATCTACTCTGTCCTTTCTATCCCGTCCATTCCATCCATTTCATCCACTCCATCCATTCCATCCACTTTGTCCATACCATCCACTCTATCCATTCCATCCACTCTATCCATTCCATCTACTCTGACCATTCCATTCACTCTGACCATTCCATCCACTCTAACATTCCATTCACTCTGATCATTCCATTCACTCTGACCATTCCATCCACTCTGTCATTCCATCTACTCTGTCCTTTCTACCCACTCTGTCCGTTCCATCCATTTCATCCATTCCATCCACTCCATCCATTCCATTCACTCCATCCATTCCATCCACTCTGACCATTCCATTCACTCTGACCATTCCATCCACTCTAACCATTCCATCCACTCTAACCATTCCATTCACTCTGACCATTCCATTCACACTGAACATTCCATCCACTCTGTCATTCCATCTACTCTGTCCTTTCTATCCACTTTGTCCGTTCCATTTCATCCATTCCATCCACACCATCCACTCCATCCATTCCATTCACTCCATCCATTCCATTCACTCCATCCATTCCATCCACTTTGTCCATTCCATCCACTCTATCCATTCCTGTCACGCCACTTTTTGGGAGACCGGGGTCCGTTGCACCCGCTCCCTCTCCCATCTCCTGGCGGATCTACCCGCGCTTTCGCGCTTGGGCGTTCGCCGGGGGGAGAGGTGCTGGGGCCGGTGCTAGAGGGCTGCGGCGCATGCGCGGGAAACCACTGTCTCGCTTCCGCGCATGCGCCGTTTCAGGCCTTGCGAGTGCCGGCGGCCCATAAGAGGAGCCGCGAGCAGTTGCAATTCGCGTCTCAACGCGGTTGCTTCGGTCGTGTTGCTAGCTCCAGTCACTTGTGGTTCCTGCTTCCCTGTGCCTGGCCTTGCCTTGCTCCAACCTGCTCTTTGCTCTCCCTGCCTTGTGGGTTCCCTGCCTGCCTGGTCCCAATCTCCTACTACCTGCCTGGGCCCTCCTTGCTCCTGTCTGTTTTTGAGCCTCCCTGGGTCCGGTTTTCAGTTTTCCCTGCTTTTCCCTGGGGACTCCCGCTTTCTTTCCTGGGCTTCTCTCTGGGTCTTTCTGGGCCAGCTTCTCCTCTTGCTTCCAGGGGCCCTCGTTCACTGTTTTGGGACATACCTTAGGGATCCCTACTCTTGGTGGTCTCCCCTCCCGATCTGGTTCCCTCTTCCTGTTTGGTCCTGCCTGGTGCCTCTTCCTTTGGACCTACTGTACCTCGAGCAGATCCGTCATCCCTGACCAGCTAAGTGAATCTGCTGGAACTTGTCTTCCCGTGGATTGGGGGCCTTTCCTTGTATTCATCTGAGAAGTATCCCGGACTATCTCGCTTCTTCACTGGATCACATACTTCTGGAAAAGACTCTTTTGGACTTCACCAGTATCCAGTAACCTTCCATCAGACTGTGGCCTCTCCTGCCTGTGCTTGCACAGTCCCTTTGTCACGTTAATCAGGAGAGTGTCTTCCGTGACGCTGGGAGTTGGTCCATTCACCACCCTGTGTCATTAGGGTGGTGGAGAGGCTGGTTCCCCGAGTCACATGCTCGTCAATTCACTGGATGCAGCCTGGCGGTCCCAACTAGAACCACAGTCAAGAAAACAGGTACTCAGTTCTCACGCACTTCTCTGCTTGACAGATTGAGACGCCTGCCTTCAGACCCAGAGATGGAGGATTCGCAAGAGATGCGGAACGAATTTCAAGCACTCAGGGCGGAGATGACCGCCTTACGCCAGGAAAATCAGACTCTACACCAAATGATAACCCAAGGGGCGATGAGTACCTCGCAGGTTGAAGGATCCTTGGCACATACAACACCAATCAAGTTCGATGGAGATCCACGTCGAGTGGCTGAATTTTGTAACCACTGTAGAATCCATTTTCTTTTCAGGTCGACACACTTCAACAACGATAAAGCCAAGATTGGCTACATCCTGGGAAATCTAACCGGGAATGCTCTGGCCTGGGCGACCCCGTTTGTAGTAACAAACAGTCCGATTCTGAATGACTTTGCAGCCTTTGAAAAAGCATTCCTTGAGGTTTTTCAGACACCAAACCTGGCCTCCGCTGCGCAGAATCAACTGATGGATTTAAAACAGGGGAGTGTTGACATAATAACGTACATCAGTCGCTTCCGCCTATTGGCAACTGATTCCCAATGGCCTGAAATCACACAAAAGACTCTGTTCCGCCGTGGGCTTAGAGAGGAGTACAAAGATGAGCTACTCCACATTCCTGAACCAGAGTCTCTACAACATCTAATTGATCAGGTGCTCCGAATTGATCAGAGACTGGCAGAACGAAAGGCCGAGAGACGTAGGCTCGAGAGAAGCTCTCCCAGAACGACCAGTTTACCAGTCGGATCGTTTGGGTCTACCGAGTCTGTGCCAGAGACAATGCAATTGGGTGCCATGAGGGGTCCGTTATCTGAGGAAGAGAGGAGACGGAGAAGAACACTTCGGTTATGTCTGTATTGTGGAGCTGCCGGGCATTATCTGGGTACGTGCCCCTTACGACCCCAGAAGAAGAAAGCGGGAAACTAGAGGACCTGTCACTTATTGGGAAGGCAGTGACGGGTCCCATTTCCTCCTCAGACCTTTCCCCGTTTTGCACAGAACTTTATCCCATGAAACCCGCAGTGTTACAGACTTTGAAGATTCAGATCAAGTTGCCTGACAGAACCCTGGAAGTGTCTGGTCTGTTGGATAGCGGGGCTTCCGGCAATTACATTGATGAGACTTTTGCTTTTGTAAACCGGATTCCACTCTTGCCCAGACCCACTGCTCTGCCCGTGGAAGTCATCGACGGAACTCCTTTGTCTTCTGGACCCGTCCGCCAATGTACAGTGGGTCTACATCTTCAGATTGCCGACCATTTTGAAGACCTCGCTTTGGATGTCATCAAGTCTCCTACCTACAAGGTGGTTTTGGGGTTACCCTGGCTGCAACATCATAATCTGGCAATTGACTGGAGGACGCACACTTTGACCTTCTCCTCCGCAGTCTGTGCCCAGAAGTGCGGTTTGTCCGCTCCGATCCGAGCTTCTTCGACCCCTTTGGAATCAATTGGCAGAGGGCTCAGTGTGTGTTCTACCTCTCAAGTTCCACTGCAATATGTTGATTTTGGACAAGTGTTTTCTGAACCAGGCGATATACCGCTACCACCACATCGCTCGTTTGATTGTTCAATCGAGTTGTTACCGGACAGCGTGATTCCCCATGGGAAACTGTACGCCTTGACACGGGACGAGAGACAAGTGCTTCAAGACTACTTGTCGGATTGCCTACAGAAAGGATACATAGTCCCGTCCAAGTCGCCCGCAGGGTTTCCCCTGTTTTTTGTGAAGAAGAAAGAGGGCACTTTGAGACCTTGTGTGGACTATCGACAACTAAACGACATAACTATCAAAGACCGGTACCCACTTCCATTGATTCGCAGTATCCTGGAAACTCTACACACCGCCCGGATCTTTACCAAACTGGACCTACGTGGAGCCTATCATCTTGTGCGCATCAAAAGTGGAGACGAATGGAAAACGGCGTTTAAGACACCTTTTGGGCATTTCGAGTATAGAGTCACGCCATTCGGTTTATGTAATGCCCCAGCTATCTTTCAACGGTTCATGGACAACATCTTTGGTGATCTTATTGGCTTATCAGTTTGGGTATATCTGGACGATATCCTGATTTTTTCCAGTACCATCGAAGAACATGTAGGACATGTACGCGAGGTCCTTCGCCGTCTGTCTCTCAATCATTTATTCGCTAAGGAGGAGAAATGCTGTTTTCACCAATCCAGTATTGAATTCCTGGGGTTTATGATCAATCAGGATGGGGTTGAGATGGATCCCAAGAAGGTTCGAGCAATACAGGAGTGGAAACAACCCCAGGACATAAAATCTCTACAACGCTTCTTGGGATTCGCTAATTTCTATAGGCGCTTTATTCCACGGTTTTCTCAAATCTCAGCGCCCCTTACCAGGCTGACCAGCAGTAAGATCATTTTCAAGTGGGATTCCCTTGAGTCTCAGGCATTCGACACCTTGAAGTCGGCCTTCATGGCCGCCCCGATTCTGCGTCACCCACAGGATGACTTACCTTATATCGTGGAAGCAGACGCTTCGAATTTTGCAGTTGGGGCGGTTCTCCTGCAAAGTGATCCGGTTACATCTGTTGAACATCCAGTGGCCTACGTCTCACGCAAGTTGAATCCCAGCGAAAGAAATTATGATGGTCATTGAGAAGGAGCTGTTGGCCATCAAAACCGCATTTGAGGAATGGAGGCATCACCTACTAGGGGCCTGTTTTTCGGTGGAGGTTCGTACCGATCATCGTAACCTGCAGTACCTGCGCTCCCTGCAATGTCGAACGCCCCGTCAGGCTAGGTGGGCCTTCTTTTTCTCACCATTCGTGTTTCATGTCACCTATGTTCCTGGAGCCTCCAACTTGAAGGCGGATGCCCTCTCCCGATCATTGGAAAGAGTGGAAGAAACGTCCAGTTCGGATAAGCCGCTGATTTCCCCTCACCATTTCCTGTTGACGTTGTCATCTCATCTACAGTCAATTGCTGATGCCACCCGGATGGATCCTGAAAGACCGGCCCTTCTTCGGCAAATGTCGGTATCTGAGCATGACAGGCTCCTGTTTTGCCGGAAGAGGCTTTACATCCCCAAGGGTACGATTTCGAGACGGCATTTTGCATGGGTTTCATGATTCACCACTTGGAGGTCATCGAGGGGTGAAAGCCACACGAGAGCTGATATCCCGACAGTTTTGGTGGCCTGGTTGGGCTACCGACGTCCAGAAATACATCGAGAGTTGTCCCGTCTGTGCCCAATGTAAGGTTTCTAGAAGATGACCTTTGGGACTGCTAGTACCCACAGAATTAGCACCATACCCTTGGCATACCATAGCTACGGATTTTGTGGTTGATCTACCTCCTTCTAATGGGTTTACGTGTATAATGGTCGTGGTGGATAGCTTCACTAAATATGCTCATTTCATCCCGTTTCACAGGATCCCTACAGCTACGCAGATGGCTTCAGCTTTTTTCCATGAGATCTATCGCCTACATGGTCTTCCTGAAAAGATTATCTCGGATCGTGGTTCTCAATTTCTCTCTGCTTTCTGGAACAAGGTGTGTGGTCATCTGGGAATTCGTAAAGCTTTAAGCTCTGGCTATCACCCGCAGACCAACTGGCTCACCGAAAGGACAAATCAGACTCTGGAGGAGTATCTACGTTGTTTTGCTAACGCAACTCAGTCCAACTGGAAGTCGTACTTGGATCTTGCAGAAGTATCCTACAACAATACTGTCCACGCTTCTATTGGAGTTAGTCCGTTCTTCTGCTCAGCGGGTCAACATCCCAAGTTGGTGCCATTTCATCCTGTGCCCACTAGTACAGTTCCATCTGCTGATATCCTGGTCTCAACCATTCAACGACAACAGGAATTGGCTTGCAGGATCCTGAAGGAAGCCAAGGAGCGGATGAAGGCCCAGGCTGACAGGAAGAGGAGTGTGGAACCAGACTTTCGGGTTGGGGATAGGGTTTGGTTGTCATCCAAGAACCTGCCACTTCGCAATTTACCGGTCAAATTAGCTCCTCTGTATTTTGGTCCGTTCAAAATCACCAAACGGTTGTCTTCTGTGGCCTTTCGTCTTCAGCTACCTCCCTCTTGGCACGTACACCCTGTTTTCCATGTCTCCCTATTGAAACCCTATGTGGCCGATCCCTATGGCCGATCCTGCCCTCGCCCAGCCTCTGTCCTTGTGCAAGGGGTCCCTGAATTTGAGGTTCAGGAGATTTGCGATGCCCGCTACCGCAGGGGGGTGCTTCATTTTTTGGTTGATTGGAAGGGGTACCCGGCTTGTGATCGTACTTGGGAACCACGTCGGCATGTGCATGCTCCCCGTTTGGTTTGCGAGTTCTATGATCGATTTCCCTGGAAGCCTGGGGCTCTGGGTCTTTCTGGGAGGGGGCATAGTGTCACGCCACTTTTTGGGAGACCAGGGTCCGTTGCACCCGCTCCCTCTCCCATCTCCTGGCGGATCTACCCGCGCTTTCGCGCTTGGGCGTTCGCCGGGGGAGAGGTGCTGGGGCCGGTGCTAGAGGGCTGCGGCGCATGCGCGGGAAACCACTGTCTCGGTTCCGCGCATGCGCCGTAGATTGGGCCTCCGCTCTGGGAAGGGCTTGCCTTCCAAGCCTCATTCTGGGTCCGCCGGCGCTCGGAAACGAAACGGCTTGCGTTTCAGGCCTCGCGAGTGCCGGCGGCCCATAAGAGGAGCCGCGAGCAGTTGCAATTCGCGTCTCAACGCGGTTGCTTCGGTCGTGTTGCTCGCTCCAGTCACTTGTGGTTCCTGCTTCCCTGTGCCCGGCCTTGCCTTGCTCCAACCTGCTCTTTGCTCTCCCTGCCTTGTGGGTTCCCTGCCTGCCTGGTCCCAATCTCCTACTACCTGCCTGGGCCCTCCTTGCTCCTGTCTGTTTTTGAGCCTCCCTGGGTCCGGTTTTCAGTTTTCCCTGCTTTTCCCTGGGGACTCCCGCTTTCTTTCCTGGGCTTCTCTCTGGGTCTTTCTGGGCCAGCTTCTCCTCTTTCTTCCAGGGGCCCTCGTTCACTGTTTTGGGACATACCTTAGGGATCCCTACTCTTGGTGGTCTCCCCTCCCGATCTGGTTCCCTCTTCCTGTTTGGTCCTGCCTGGTGCCTCTTCCTTTGGACCTACTGTACCTCGAGCAGATCCGTCATCCCTGACCAGCTACGTGAATCTGCTGGAACTTGTCTTCCCGTGGATTGGGGGCCTTTCCTTGTATTCATCTGAGAAGTATCCCGGACTATCTTGCTTCTTCACTGGATCACGTACTTCTGGAAAAGACTCTTTTGGACTTCACCAGTATCCAGTAACCTTCCATCAAACTGTGGCCTCTCCTGCCTGTGCTTGCACAGTCCCTTCGTCACGTTAATCAGGAGAGTGTCTTCCGTGACGCTGGGAGTTGGTCCATTCACCACCCTGTGTCATTAGGGTGGTGGAGAGGCTGGTTCCCCGAGTCACATGCTCGTCAATTCACTGGATGCAGCCTGGCGGTCCCAACTAGAACCACAGTCAAGAAAACAGGTACTCAGTTCTCACGCACTTCTCTGCTTGACAATTCCATCCACTCTTTTTGTTTCATCCATTCCATCCACTCTATCCAATCTGTCCACTCTATCCAATCCGTCCATTCTATTGTTCCATCTACTTTATCCATTTCATCCATTCATCTGTTCTATCCATTTCATGTATTCCTTATATTTCATCCATTTCATCCCTTCCACCCATTTCATCCATTCCATCAATTTCATCTGTTTCATCCATTTCATCATTCCCTCCATTCCATCCGCTCCATCCATTCCATCCACTTTGTCTATTACGTTTACTCTATTGATTTCGTCTACTCTATCCATTCCATCCACTCAATTCCTTTCATATACTCTTTTCATTTCATCCACTCTGTTCATGTCATCGATTTCATCCACTCCATTGGCCTCATCCGCTCCATCCATTCCATCCGCTATATCCATTTCATAGACTCTTTTGACACTATCCATTCCATCCACTCTATCCATTCCATTCACTTCTATCCATTCCATCCACTCTGACCATTCCAGCCACTCTGACCATTCCATCCACTCTGACCATTCCATTCACTCTGACCATTCCATCCACTCTAACCATTCCATTCACTCTAATCATTCCATCCATTCTAACCATTACATCCACTCTAACCATTACATCCACTCTATCCATACCATCCACTCTACCCACACTATCCACTCTATTGATTCCTTCCACTCTGCCCATTTCGTCTACTAGTCCCATTCCTTCCATTCCATCCATTCTATCTACTCTATTCACTCTATTTATTTCATCCATCCCGTCCACTCTATCCATTCCATCCACTCTATTAATTCCGTCCATTTCATCCGCTCTACTCATTCCATCCACTATATCCATTCCATCGATTTTGTCCACTCTATCCAATCCGTCCGCTCTATCCATTCCGTCCGCACTATCCATTCCGTCCGCACTATCCATTCCGTCCACTCTATCCATTCCGTCCACTCTATCCATTTCATCCATTCCATCCGTTCTAACCATTTCATGTATTCCATCCATTTCGTCGCTCCATCCATTCCATCCACTTTGTCTGTTCCGTCTACTCTATCCATTTCATCTACTCTATTCATGTCATCGATTTCATCCACTCCATCAACTTCATCCGCTCCATCCATTCCATCTGCTCTGTCCATTTCATAGACTCTTTTGACACTATCCATTCCGTCCACTCTATTCATTTCATCCAATTCATCCACTCAATCTGCTCCATCCGTTCCATTTGCTCTATCCCTTTCATACACTCTTTTGACTCTATCCATTCCATCCACTCTATCCGTTCTATCCACTCTATCCATTCCATCCACTCTATCCATTCCATCCACTCTATCCATTCCATCTATTCCACCCCCTCTATACATTCCACCCCCTCTATCCATTCCACAGCCTCTGTTCATTCCATCCATTCAATCAATTTCCATCCATTCAATCCATTTCCACCCACTCGAACTATTCCACCCACTCGAACCATTCCATCCACTCTAACCATTCCATCCGCTCTAACCATCCCATTCACTCTAACCATTCCATCCATCCTGTCCATTCCATCTACTCTGTCAATTCCATCCACTCTATCCATTCCATCCATTCTGTCCATTCCATCATTCTGTCCATTCCATCCACTCTGCACATTCCATACGCTCTATCCGTTCTATCCACTCCGTCCATTTCATCTGCTCCGTCCGCATCGTCTACTCCATCCACTCCATCCGCTCCGTCTGCTCCATCCGCTCCACTCATCCACTTGGCCCATACGCTCTGTTTCCCCCCCTTCTCCATCTGTTCCATATGCTCCACCTACTCCATCCATTTAACCCATTTCATTTGTTCCAACCTTTCCAACCGTTCAACCTTTCCAACTGTTCCATCCACTTCGTCCATTCCATATATTCCATCCACTTTATTTATTCCATCCATTTCACTATCCCATCTATTCCATCCATTCTATTTCACCCATTCGATCCCTACCGGCCACTCTATCTTCTGTCAATTTTCTGTACATATCTTCCAAACATTTTGATCCACTTGCACCATATGCATCCATCCACTCCATCCATGTCAGCTATCTCTTCTATCCGTATGGCTTTATCTATTGCGTTCATCCATTCAAGCCAGCATCCATTCTATTGATCCCGTCCATCCATTCATTCTCTCAATCCACCCATCAATGCCATCAACAGTTCTACTGATTTTGTCTATTCTCTCCAGTTCATCCATCTACGTGATTTGTTCCATCGACTTGCGCTACATGCATCCATCGACTCCATCCATGTCATCTAACTCTTCTATCGGTCCGTCTTTTTATCTATTGCGTTCATCCATTCCATCCAATATCCATTCCATCAATCCTCTGCATTTATTGGTCGATTCCATCCACCCATCAGCTACGTCCATCAGTTCTATTGATTTTGTCTATTCTCTCTAGTGCAACCATTCAATCTCCTCTATATACATACATTCCATTTATTCGATGTGCATCCGTGCTGTATATTCAAACTCTTTATTTTCACATGCGTCTATCTATTCCATTCATTCCATCGTTTCCATCTGCTCCATCCATTTGCTTTGTCCGTCACTCCATACATGCATCCACAACATTCATTCCATTCCATCCATCCATTTCGTAGATCTATTCCCTCCATCATTCCATTCATCTATTTCCTTGATCCATTCCGTTTATCCATACTGCCTATCCTTCTTAACCTGTGGTTAGGATCAGAGGTCGTTGAACACATTCTAGGGAGTCTCATTGTGTGTTTGGTCATTGGGATTTCGGACATAACTTTGGGTTGTCGTTGGTGTTAGGGAAAGAGCCATGTTTTTAGTAATTTGTGGAACATCATATAGTCTTGGGCATGTCGGATGTGAGGTGGAAGTGAGTTCCACAGAGTCGGGGCCAATGCTGAGAAAGAGGATCCTACGATCCTAACGGAGTTGGTGGGTGGGATCACTAGAAGGTGGGCAGAGCTTGATCTTAGGGTACGAGGTGGGAGGTAAGCTTTTAGCTTATCCTGCAGGTAAAGAGGGCCGGTCTTGTGCACTGCACGATGAGTGATGCACGGGGTCTTGAAAGTGGCCCTTTGCCCAACTGGGAGCCAGTGAAGGGTTCTGAGAGCTGGAGAGGTGTGGTCTCTTGGACCTAGGGCTAGTCGCATTTTGGAAGCAGAGTTTTGCAATCTTTGGAGTTTATTAAGGTGGTGTGCTGGGACTCCTAGGTAAAGGGAGTTGGTATAGTCCAGTCTCGACATTACAATGGACATAACAGCCGCAAGCCTGTTTGGGAAGGAGAGGTAGGAAAAAATTTGCATGAGAATTTTGAGATGGTAGTGACAAGATTTAGATACGTTGTTGATCTGTTTAGGTCAGAGTCCAGGGTGCATCCAAGATTTTTTACTGAGACAGAGGGGGTAGGCGGTTGGCCCATGGAAGGAGGCCAAGGGAGTGGACGAGGGAGAAGCGTTGTGTTGCCACATACCATGATTTCGGTTTTAGTCGGGTTTAGGAGGAGGTGGTTTGTGGTCATCCAACGGTCGATATCAAGGAGGCAGGCTGAAAGGTCGGGTTGAGAGTTGGGGTCTGAGTTGAGGAGTTTAAGTATTATTTGGGTATCGTCAGCGTAGTTGTAACACAGGATATTGTGCGGGCGGATAATTCCAGGGAGGGTGGACCTATAGAGGTTGAATAGGAGAGCAGATAGACAAGCACCTTGCGGCACTCCAGTATTAACTGGGCGAGCAGCAGAGAGAAACGAGGATAGGAGGGTTATTTGTTTCCTGTTGTTGAGGAAGGAGGCGATCCATTTGAGAGCGGTTCCACGGATTTCTAGGGAGTGGAGGCGGTCAAGGAGGATTGAGTGGTTAATTGTGTTGAAGGCTGCAGACAGGTCAATCTTACGTTCACCTGATATCCCCGGGGGATTCTGGAAGGCTCTGAGATCTGGAACCCTGGATGCGTAGTTGCCCAGTGCTGAATAATGAATCTGCAATTACAGAAGGGAGGATTTGTGATAACTATCTCCAATGGGTGAATCTCCCACCTCCCTCTGACCGATCCCCTTCCCACTGGTTATTTCTCACCTTAGTTATTTGTAGGATGAGCTATCCGTCCTGCGTTTCTTATGCAGGGGTGCTTGACGTTTGTTGGTGAGCTGCCCGAGTTGCTTCACTGGTGCAGTGCGCCTTCCTTGGGCCCATGCCTGCTGTGACCCTGAATCTGCTGATAGGCAGGTAGGTTTGTTAATTGTCTTTGTTCTGTTTGTGGTGGGGCTTCGTTAATGTCTTTATCACCTTCTTTTCAGGTGGGAAGGTCTTGCTGCTGGCGTGCCGGATGGAGAGGCATGTTTTTAGGTAAGAGAAAGCGCGGCGCCTTTGTTGTCTTTTAAAGCTAACCTGTGCTTTCTTCTTCTTCTCCTTACAGGCCGCTGTGGTGCTGCGAGTGGATGAGAGCGCGATGAAAAAACTGGCCCCCGGAATCCGTTAAGGTAAGTTAGTGCTGTGCGGTTGTAAAATATTGAACGCGAACCTGAATACGTCTTCTTTTCATTTACAGAGTGTTGCTGTGGTGCTCCGGATAGAAGCGCGGCATAGCGCAACGGAATTCAGGTGAGACTGACAGAATTCAATGTTTTGGAAGTGCGCGCATTCTAATATTGTTTTTCTTCTTTTATCGTTATTGCAGGTCGCGATGTTCGAGCAGCAGCTGTGGTAGCGGTTCACCGGAAGTCCTTAAGCTAGTACTCACAGATGAGTGATGTTTTTTCTTCTCTCGGTTTCCACAGATTGCAGCCCGGTTGAGATGCTGAGTGCTGGATGGTGTATTCTCAGGTAAGACAGAATAATCATGTTCTTGTAGAGCTACAGGAAGATTCGGAAGACCAGGAGCTGGACACGGTAAGCGTCACGCTGCTAGTTGCAGAATAACGCAAAGCGTGTTCTGCAGTCAGGGTGTGGTTTATATAGCCCAGGTAAAGTAGTACCAGGGGAAGTAGTTCCAGACCTACCACACCCAGAACACTAGACCGCATGGCTTGGTTCTTAAGAACTAGGCTGTGTGGTTGCTTCCATGTTGGATTTAAAGACCCATGTAGTCAATTGAAAGTAAGCCCGGTAAGTATCTCCTTACAGTACATGAGCCTGGTGCCAGATGCACCAGGGCTGGCTCCAGGAGCCTTTTTGAAGTCTTGAGGCCCTCAGAGTAAATGTGGGGGCTTGCTTGTGGCACAGCTTGTGGCCCCTGACAGTGGTCATGACAGTCGAGGAGAATTAATGCAGCACATCCTGCAGAGTGGTTTCAGCTCCATGTCGCAGTCTGAAGCCTGATTGGGCGGGGTCAATGAGGTTGTTAGATTCGACAAAGGCGTTTAGTCGGGAGTATGTGGTTCGGTCGATGAGTTTTGCAAGGAATCTGGTGTTCGAGATGAGACGATAATTGCAGATTGGGTGGTAGTTAGCAGGGTAGGAGGGGTCAGCTGAGGGTTTCCTAAGAAGAGGGTGCACAAGGGAGTGCTTCAGGGGGGGATGGAAAGACTCCAGTGGCAGAAGTCAGCCACAGCAGGAGCCAGGATGTCAATGTGGTCCTTGATGATTTTAGAGGAACAGGGGAGAACCTGCTTCGATGAGATTTTCATAGATCTGACTTATCTAGAAACCTTGTCTGGGGAGAACAGGGGAAAGGCAGAGAAGGAGGCAGGAGAGGCGGCCACAGAAGGGCCGGATGAAGACAGGGAAGTTGAGGTAGGAGGAGGAGAGGAAGAGAGAGAGGACAGGGTGTCCTGGGTTTTAGAGATGAAATGAGAAGCCAGGGCTGTCCAGAGGGCCTGGGAGGGGACAGGCGGGGTAGAGACTGCAGCAGGATTGGCCAGCTCCTTGCAGATTTTAAAGATTTCAGCTGAGTTGTTGGATGCCGCAGAGACGCAGGCTTGGATGAAGGCTCTCTTCTTGGTGCGGACGGAGAGCCAGTATTGCCTTTGGAGCAGGCGGCAGGCCTTTTTGTCAGAGGGTGTACAGGAAGCCCGCCATTTCCTCTCAGCCACCCTGCACTTGCGTTTAAGGGTGATGAGGTCTGAGTCGTACCAGGAATTGCATTTGGCTTTGGGCTTCAAGTGGATCCTCATGACAGGGGCAAGAACATCAAGAGTATCAGATATAGCAGAGTGGAGCATAGAAAGGGCAGGGTAAGGGTGTGAGTCTATTGGAGGGTGAGTGGGGGTCAGAAAGTGGTGGCAAAGGCCTCAACTGACACACTCTTCATGGGTCGGATAACCGAGAAGGTATGTGGCAGTGCTGGAGTTGGCTTGGCCTGAGGGGTGGAGATAGTGACCTGGTAGGAAAGGAGAAAGTGATCACTCCAAAAGAGAGGAGTGGTGAGAGGGATAGAAAGGTCTTTAGAGATCAGAACATCCAGAGTGTGCCCTTCAGAGTGAGTTAGGCCAGAGGGGAGGATAGAGAGTGAGAGAGAGTTGCTAAGGTCGCAAAAGAGTTCAGAGGAAGGACATGAAGCATCCAGGTTGATATTAAAGTCCCCAAGAAGGAGAAGTTGAGTGGTCAAGATCAGGAGGGAAGATGAGCAGTCCGCCCAGTCAGAGAGGAAGGAGGAGATCTGACCAGGTGGCCGATAGATGGTAGCCACAGTAAGGGAATGGCTAGGAGAGAGAGAGAGCCTGCAGACGAGGCATTCAAAAGAGGAGTAGGCCTGCGTAGGAATGACAGAGGCAGGAATCCACTCAGGGAAGATCAGGACTACACCCCCTCTTGAACGATTGAACATGGGCGCGGAGAGGATCATATAGCCGTCAGGAAGGAGAGTGTCAAAGCTCGTGACAGAGCTGGCCGTGAACCATGTCTCAGTCAGACCGAGGACATCAAGGTCAAGTTCTTCGAGGAGGTGGCAGATGTCAGAGGAGTGTTTGACAGCTGAGCGAGAGTTTAGAGTGGCAATCTGTAGAAGGTTGCCATCCTTGAAAGACCTCCGGGGAGGGGTACAGAACAGAGGTACGCCCTGCAGAGGTGTAGAACAAGCCCGAGAGGGGGCAGAAGAGGAAGGAGGAGAGGGCAAGGTAGTCAAGGAGGAGACAGAAGGGGGAGGCGACGTAGTCGTGGAGGGAAGAGAGGGGCCAGCAGGAGAAGAAAGGAAATTGATGAGGCACGGGAAGCGTCTATCAAAGAGGAGAAGGTTGGCTTGAGGGCCTTAGACCAAGACGGTACCATTCAGGTAAACATTATGGATGACCTTAGCGGAGTGGCAGTAAGCTAGGAGGGCCTCCCACCGGGTGCCACCATTAATGGGAGAAGAGGAGAGAGCACAGAGACCATATGTAGAGTCCATAGGTCTGGCGAGGGAACGACAAAGAGGATGTCTGTGAGGGTTTGCCTGGAGGAAGTACTGGTATACGTGTCAGCAATAGGGAGGCCTGGGTTGGAGACCAGAATGTCCTTTTTAAACTTCTTCCTAACAGATTTCGTGAGGAGAGCAGGATAGTCGATAGAGAAGCAATGAGAAAAGATAGGACGAGACAGAGAGAGACGAGACAATAGTAGACAATTGGACAAGACGACAGGCGCTCCGACGATGGTAGCAATGTTTGCTAGATGAATGCTTTGCTAAGAAGGCAAGACTACAGAACGGCACTACTTTCACAATGTAGTTTAGATACCGGAGCAAACACACCTAAGTTTGAGAGTCCTGTATAATGGAAAAAAGGCCTAGGTTTGACAATGCAATTTTAAATACTTACTCAATGCATTTTTTAAATATTGGAGAAAAACACACCTAAGTCTGAAAGTCCTGTATAATGGGAAAAAAGGCATAGGTTTCACAATGCAATTTGAAATACTTACACAATGATATTTTTAAATAATGGAGAAAAACACACCTAAGTCTGAGAATCTGCTGTGTGGCAGGGTTTTCAGGGTAGAGTGCAGGCTTTATTCCAAACCCAGGCCACTTCTACCATCAAAGTCGCTGCAGGTTGACGGCTGGCCCCTTGCTTCCCCTGCTGACACCTGCAGACACTAGCTGGAGCCGTCTCTGTGGATCTGCATGAATTTTCTGTTGCGGAAAAGTCAGCAACGGAAAAGTTTGCATGAGAAATGTACGAACCACAAAAGGTTTGTACATTTCCCATGCGAACATACATTAAAAAACCCCACCCACAACACACATACAACATACCCCCACCCTCACCCCCAACAAACCCCCAACATATCCCCACCCTACTTACCTTTGAAGACGCGCCGAGTCCCTGCGCTGCCAGTTCCCGTTCACTTCCGTGATCAGGAACCGGCACTGCAGGGTCCTTTTCTTTTTTCTTCTTCTTTTTATTTTTCCAGGCAGCTGCAGGGGTTTCCCCCGCAAACACTGCTCACTATACTGTAAGTATAGTCAGCGGAGTGTTGCGGGGGACACCCCTGCAGCCCTCGTTTAAAAAAATATATATATATTTCATTTGGTGGGGGGCTGGAGGGGTGTCCCCTGCAAACCCCGCTCACTATAGTGAGCGGGGTTTGCAGGGGATACCACCCCAACCCCAAGTCTGACCCCACCAAAACACCTAAACACATACCACGAAAAGTTCTAACTTTTGGTAGTTAGAACTTTTCATGGTGTGTGTTTTAGGTCTTTCGGTGGGGTCGGACTTTTATAGTCTGAAATTCCGTACAATACCGCCTCTGTAGGAGCCGCCCTTTGCCTAGGGGCCTTTATCTGCAGGGGCTGCACGGGCAGAGGGCTGCCCTGGTAGGCTGCGTATCAGAGCTGCAGATCAGCCAATCAGGGCAGGGAGCAGGAGGTAGGAGGGACAGGCCTGGAAGACAGAAGCAGGAAGCCAGGGACAATCACTGTGCACGGGGTGCACAGGGTATCAACAGGCCACAAAATAAGATGTTAAAATAAGGCAGAACCTCGAGCTATGGCACACTCACCCCCGAGACACCTGCAGAATGCTGGAAATACTGCGGTGCAGGCCCTACAGCCTCGCTGGACTCAACTGCAGATCAGCCAATCAGGGCAGGGGGCGGGAGGGAGGGGGGACAGGCTGGGAAGACGGAAGCAAGGAACAGTCGCTGCGCGCAGGGTGCACGCAAACTGCCCCTGCATCACTGAATCAAGTGTGCCACTGTGATAGGCCAAAGGCTTATGGGCCATAGTAATTTTCTGTGTCAACACTGCGGTCATGAGCTGGCCATCTGAATGTGAGAACAATTAAAATTCCTGTGTACAGTCTGGGGTGGCCAGTGTGGGTGCTGAACGAATGACTTATTGTAAATCGTCAAACTGTTTGATCAGATCTGCAGTCCACTGAAACTTATGATCCTTTGTTTTTGTGCTTCCCTAAGGGCCTGCGTTAGCGGTCTTGTGTATGCCGCGTAATCTAAGATCCACGCCCTACAGTTGTTGCACAGCCCCGGAAACTTCTGCATTTCTTTAACTGAGGCGGGTCTGGGGGCGGCACGTACTGACGTCGCCCTATCTGGTAGTATCCTTTTACCATTTGCTGATATGAACTGTCACAGATAGAGCACCTCCTGTTGGAAGTTTTTCAACTTTCCCTTATCAACCTTGTACCCTTTATAGGCTAGCAATTGTAGGAGTGTAATGGAATCCCTTTGGCAGAGCTGCTCACAGTTACTGCACACTAACAAGTCATCCACGTACTGAATAATCGTGCTAGGTACCTGAATGTTCCCTAAATCAGCATGCAGTATTCTTTTAAATATATTCAGGCTCTCACAGTACCCCTGAGGTAACCTAGTATGTTCAAACCGGGGCTGGCCCCGTGTTAATGCCGTGAGGTACCATGACTCACGATGGAGTGGAATCGAGAAGAATGCATTTTTCAAGTCCACTACAGTGAAGTATGTGGCTTCACTAGGGATACTTTAAACAACAAATGACCAGTGTGAGCCCGTAAACACAACCCAAAAAAACAATTTAATTAAGATTTTCACAAAAGCAATTAATGTCGTAGTTCATACAGTTAAACAACTGCGAAGGCACATGTTGTAAGTCTTCGTCAAGAAATAGAGGTGCACTACACCCTTTGATACTGTACCATTATGTCACAGGGGATACAAATCTCTAATATCTTCCCATTTTTGTCATTGTTCTCAAACAGCTTGTCATCCGTCACTTTCTTTAACTGTACCTTTGGATCTATACAGAGCCCTGCATGCCATTCACACCCGTCCTTGTCTATTCCAACACGACAACCCTTTTATCCGAGACCAACAATCCCTGTAAATCCAGCGACAATATTGTTAGCGCCACCACCTCAGGTGACACAACTGGACGAAAGATGAAATCTGTAGGCACTCGCCAACATTGCTTAGCAATCTGAGGCACCACCTCCAAGAGCACAGTAGTACCATAAATGAACATATTCGAGTCCACAGGGGTCCCGCAAATCACTACCTCCCCTGTCATTGTATGTATTAACAGCATTACCCTTACTGCGCATATCCCAGGTGTGGAGCAAACTATACCACAATCTGTGAATGATATTGATATGATATGATACGATATGATGATATGATATGATATGGCATTTACAATGCGCCTATACAGAAGTGTTTCAAGGCGCGATGAGGCAAGGGAGGGGGAACAGAGGCAAGACATACAACGATCCTACTAGGCCAGGTGTCATTCAGATCGTGCAAGTGCATGGGAAGGGGACGGAGGAGAAGTGTGGAGGCTGAGGGGGAGAGGACAGTGCAGTACATGGGATAAGAAAATAAATAACAATATGTAAAGTACGTCCAGCAGGTGGCAAGTGTAAGGGTAAGTGCAGAGATCAGGTGTCAAGTGCTGGTAGTGGGACTGTAGGGATACAGAAAAACAGTCTCCAAGTGCAGGGGTTGCCAGGAAGGCAGTGCAGGAGTGCGACTGGTGGAGGAGGGGACATGGGCCCGAGATCAGAGGGTGGCCAGGTAACCAGTGCAGTTTCAGTGTCAGCCAGAAAGTCAGCAAGGGAGAGGAGGAGAAAAAGCAGAAGCAAAGAGAAAGGTTTTGAGGTGCTTCCGGAATCGAAGATGATTCTCCTCAAGTTTCAGGGAGACAGGGAGGCTGTTCCAGAGGGAGGCCCCATCCGAAGAAAGAGATCTACCACCCACTCATTGCTTGGAGAAGAACTGACCCTGAGGGAGTTGGAGGCAGATGAGCGAAGAGCTCGATAAGGAAGGTATTTAGGAAGAGAGAGTTGAAGGTATTGAGGCCCCAGGCCCCCAGAAGGACTTGTGGACGATGCAGAGGGTTGTGAACTTAATCCTCGGAGCCACTGGGAGCCAGGGCAGAGATTTCAGCCCTGGAGAGATACGATCCCTGGGCTTGAGGCCAAGGACAAGTCTTGCAGTCCTGTTTTGGATAAGTTGCAGAGAGTAGAAGCAGACAGATTTAGAAAGAGGCTGTTGCAATAGTCCAGCCTAGAGAAAACCAGTGCTCTGGAGACAGTGAGCTTTTGGGGCAAGGAGAGGAAGGGAAGAATACCTCTGAGGAGGTGAAGCTGGTAGTGTGACTTCTTAGAGACGTTAGAGATGTGAGGAGAGAAGGAGAGTGTCGAGTCGAAGATGACCTCGAGGTTTTTAGCCTTGTAGGTGGGAGCAGGAAAAGGGCCAAGAGAGGCCGGCCAGAGAGCTACAGGAAAGGAGGGAGCGGGTGTGCTCATGAGGAGAATCTCAGTCTTACTGGCATTGAGGCAGAGGTCATTGGCGGCACACCACTCCTGGATAGCAGACAGACAGTCAGAGATGAGGGAATTAGAGGAGGAGGCCGAGGGTAGCCTGAAGATGAGCTGGGTGTCATCCGCATAGCGATGAAAGTTGTGGCAGAGAGCTGCAATGCGGTGGGCAAGGAGTGCCAGGTATTGGTTGAACAGCCAGGGGGAGAGGTTAGACCCCTGGGGGACACCACAGGAAGAGCAAAAAGATAGCAGAGAGGAAGGATCCAAGTTGGACCTGGGAGGGTCAGTCGGAGAGGAAAGAATTCAACCGCGCCAGAGCCTGACAAGTGAAAGCCAGGTTATCACGGAGACGGTTGAGCAGGATGGCATGGTTGACAGTGTCAAAGGCAGAAGAGAGATCAAGCAGGATGAGGACACAGAGGGTAATGGAGTCAAGGTTGGACAGCAGGTCTTCACAGATGTTCATGAGAGCAGTTTCCGTGTTTCTGGCAGCTCTGAAGCCAGACTGATGGTCATGAAGACAACCAACAGATTCAGTGCAGAGATTACGCTGGGAGATGGCCAGTTTCTCCAGGAGCTTGCCCAGGAAGGGAGTGATGGAGATTGGGCGATAGTTAGCCGGGCAGGAGGGGTCGGCAGAGGGTTTCTTAAGAAGGGGGTGAACAAGGGAGTGCTTCAGGGGGGATGGGAAGACTCCAGTGGCGAAAGAGTGATTGCAGAAATCAGCCAGGGTAGGAGTTCAAGGAGTCAATGTGGTCCTTGATGGTTTTGGAGCAACATGGGTGAACCTGTTTCGACGGGACTTTCATAGATCAGACTTATCTGGAAACCTCGTTTGCGGAGAACAGGGGAAAGGCAGAGAAGGAGGGAGGAGAGGTGGCTGCAGAAAGGCCAGAGGAAGAGCAAGGAGTGGGGGGAGGGAGGCGATAGGAGGAGAGAGAGGACAGAATGCCTGAGTTTTAGAGATGAAGTGAGAAGCCAGTGCCGTACAGAGGGCCTGGGAGAGACAGGAGAGGTAGAGACTATGGCAGGATTGGCCAGTTCCTTGTAAATTTTAAAGAGTTCAGCTGAGTTGTTAGATGCCGCAGAGACATGGGCTTGGATATAAGCTCTCTTCTTGGTTAGGACAGAGAGCCGGTATTGCCTTTGCAGCAGGCGGCAGGCCAGTTTGGCAGAGGATGTACATGAAGCAGGCCATTTCCTCTCGGCCACCCTACACTTGCGTTTTAGGGTCACGAGGTCTGAGTCGTACCAGGAGTTGCACTTGGCTTTGGGCTTCAGGTGGATTCTCATGAAAGGGGCAAGGATATCAAGAGTATCAGATATAGCAGAGTGGAGCGTGGAGAGGGCTGTGTCAGGATGAGAGTCAGCGAAAGGGGGAAGAGAGGTGAGAAGGTGGTGGCGAAAGCCTCAGCTGACACGCGCTTCATGGGTCGGATGACCGAGAATGTGGGTGGCAGCGATGGAAAAGGCTTGGCCTGAGGGGTAGGGAGGGTGAGGTGGGAGGAGAGGAGAAAGTGATCACTCCAAGAGAGAGGAGTGGTAAGTGGGACAGAGAGGGGAAGGTCTGAGGAGATCAGAACATCAAGAGTGTGCCCTGCAGAATGAGTCGGGCCAGAGGGGAGAATAGTGAGTGAGAGAGAGTTGCAGAGGTTGCGAAAGAGTCCAGAGGGAGGACAGGAGGCATCCAGGTGGATGTTGAAGTCTCCAAGAAGGAGGAGTTGAGTAGTTGATGCCAGGAGTGAGGAGGAGAGGTCAGCCCACTCAGAGAGGAAGGATGAAATCTGACTAGGTGGCCGATAGATAGTAGCCACAGTATGGGAATGTCTGGGGAGAGAGAGAGTCTGCAGACGAGGCATTCAAAAGAGGAATAAGCCTGCGTAGGAGTGACAGAGGCAGGAATCCACTCGGGAAGATCAGGGCTACACCCCCATCAGAGCAGTTGGCCCTGAGCACGGAGAAGATCTTGTAGCTGTCAGGCGTATCAACGCTCGTGACAGAGCTGGCCGTAAACCATGTCTAGTAGTGACCCATATTTAGTTTGCTGAGCAGATCCCTGCCCAGAAAATTAACAGTGGAACTATCGGAATATAGTAAGGGAGCCTGTACCACTTTCTCTCCCACCTTTACGTCCAACTCCTCAGTGTATGGAACCTTGGAAATAGCCCCAGAGAAACCCTGTGTGTCAAGATATTTGCCTGATAATGGAAAATTTCCCTGCATGATACATGATTTCATTGAACCTGGCTCTACCATAAATATGAAGTGCTTGTTTCCTATCTTCAGCCCACCAATGGTTCCTCTTCAGGGTGGTTGGTCGTTGACAAGACTGGACACCAAGTGCTCTCTGTGGGCTGTCCTAATCAGGATGTGTGCTCGTTCCAGGGAACGAGAAGGGGATACCCCCATTACTGTTGCTCCTCCAAAGGGGGAGGTGGTTCTACCTGATACCCTATTGACCGGGGCCTCACTGCCCTGCTGTTGCTGTGGCAGGTACCGTATATGTATACCAGATACTTGAGGCTGCTGTTTGTATGTCTGGGGTTGCCCCTTTGGATACCCTTGATTTTGATACCCTTGACCCTTTTGAGTATTGTCTAGTCCTTGTGGCCCTTAGGGCCCTTGGTCCTGCTTTGGTGGCCCGTAATTATACCCCATTACTGACCTGTTCCTGCATTCCCTTGCAAAATGCCCCTACCTCAAAAGAATTCCAATATTGTGATGGTCCAAACCCACCCCCTCTGGGTCCATATCTCCCCTTTTGGTCCTCGGAATGCCCCTCTTCCTCGCTGCGGTCCTCCATGTTGCCTATGTGGGGCAGGATAATGTTGCCCCCACACCACTGTCCTTATCCTCCTTCAGCCCAGAGCGTAGCAATAGTGGCTCTCGCGACCTGTTGGGTGCTCTCTGTCCCCTCCACCTGTACTGGTGTCGACACAGACGCCTGGACAACAACCTTTGCCAATTTTTTTCTACCAATTTCACTTCCTCTGCCTAATGCCTTTGGGCTGTTTCCCTTTCCTGATCCTTTGATCCTTTTGCCATGGTGCACTATTATACTCAGTATCTGCAGCCATCCCTTTGCTTCAATACCCACAATCTTATCTAGCACCTTCTGGACTTCATTTGGCAAGCCCTGCTACACAATAAAATAGTAAAATGGTATTGAATGATCCCACGGTCCTCCCGTTTCAGCTCTCCACATCTCTTGCAATTTAAGAATACATTTAGCTGTGTCCTCATCATCACCCATAGTACATTGCATCGGGGAATTTAAATCAGGGGTATCTGGAAAAGCCCTTCGTAGTGCATCCCATACCTGTGCTCTAATTCCTTTAAACGATGCTCCATCGTGTGCATCGTCCCCAGGGTTATTCACGGATATCCAGCCTTAAGACAGACGTCCCCAGCCTGGTCGCAAATTATAGCAACCATCAAGCTCTTGATGTCCCTTATTGCCAGGGTCACCCCTGCTGTTTGCTTTTCTAAATCATAGATCCACTTACTCGCCCCTGCTGTGAGCTGTGGGAGAGCCTTAACCAAATAGTTTTTATCCATCTGGGGCCAGGGCACATACTGTATCCTCCCTGCCCCCCCTTATGTATGAAGGGCAGAAGGGCATCTGCATCTTCGCCCCACTTCCCACACCCTTTTTCATAACTCCCCTTCTCTTTACCAATGCCATCCGGCCAGCCCTATTCCTCAACCTGCCCTCCCCACAAACCTTCTACCTGGGGGCTACTCTCAACTGCCTCTTTGCCCCTTTCTTCTTCTTCACCCTGACCCTCATCAAACGTATCATTGTCATCCTCCCTTTCCAACACTGTATTCTCCTGTCCAAGGAGTGTCCACTCATCCTTGTTTCCCTCCTTCTCAACACATACCTGTCTTATTCCTCCAATATTCATCCTGTGCAGCACCTACCCTGATCTCCATTCTCCTGACCCTTACTCCCCCTGAGGATGCCTGTATCCTGTTCAGCTCTGCTAACATCTCTGACAGCCTCCTTTAACCTGAAACCTGCGGCTGCCGATACGTCAGGCGGGTGTGCATACAGGGCTGGGGGAGCGGTGGCCTGAGGTGTTGCTGGTGCTGGAGGGGTCCCTACCACAGTGGTTACATAGGTTGGGTTCATGCACCCATCTGTGGGAGATGCTGCCAAGGGATATAAACATTCACGTGCCACTGGCGCCCCACGCTCTCCTTCTCCCCTCCGGCACCTTCCATCTTTCTGTATCTGTGTCCCCGCTCCGTCCCCTTGGTCCCATGTGTCCTCAAACATTTGCCAGAGCTCTAAAATGTATTTTCTCTTCTGTAGCTGTTTCCCCTTATACTTAGCTACTATAAATGTAGACGTATGTTCCAAAACGCTCTTAATATGGGAGCCCTGCTCTGGCCATGGGCAGGGCATCCCCCCTCCTCCTGCCTCCACATTCCACTGCTTATGGTATTTCTCCACCCTGTCATGATACAGTGGCAGGGCTTTGTACATATACTCTATTGGTGTTCCTCCGCCCATGCTAGTGATGTCTATCTCTTACTGACCCAGCAAAGCCCTGATAATGCACTGCAAAAGCTGCGACTGCTTGTGACAAAAAAGAAAATCAACCCCCGCCCTTTTCTTTCCCCTTCCTTGCACACACACACACACAACTCCACAAAACCATCCAATGCCACACCACGGCAAGACACACACAATTACTGCACCTCCTAGGGCGTGTTCTTCATCCAATAAAACACTACTTGTTACAGGCCTACTACTTATATGAGACCACTACTTTTATTTTGGTATTACTCCTTTAAATAATATATTTGATTGTGGTACCACCTTCCCTCCCCTTCTGAGGAGGGGCTCCCTGCATTACCTTTGCCTTACCTTTTGCTTTACCTTATAATGCCTGATTGAAATAATCTCTTTACAATGCAAACACCAATAGGAAATAACACAAACCACACCCATGTCACAGCAACGACCTCACTCTCCACGTGTTCACTCCTTCCGTACTTCACCACGCTTCTGTCCCCTACTTGTTATCACGTACAAGAGTCTACTCACATGTGCATGCTCACCTGAACTCCTCTATCACAGGGTTCCAACACCGGCCTGCCCTCTCCTCGGAGCTGTGCCTCGCTTCAAAGAGCAGAGAGGACTTCTCTTAAAATGGCTCCTGCTAAACCACTCAAAACATGTGTTTTTCTGGGACCGGTTGCTGTAGGTGGGCGCGGCTCCTTCTGAAGAAGCAGCCTGGAAGCCTCCACAAATACAAGGGGCGCAGGGATCACGTCTGAGTCACCAATTGAAGACAAGTCCCTGAATGCTCACACCAGAGAGAATACAACCCGCTAGGGAAGAAAGGCCCAAGTTGATCTTATTTATTTATTTCCATTTGTAGAGCGCGCCATACTGAGGGGTATCTGGGCGCTAGTTACAGTACATAGATTAATAAGTCACATAGCATTGCGAGGTATAGATGAATAGACATAATCACATATATCAATGATACAAGTGGCGCCGCCAGGTAGAGTGAGACTAGGGACCTTGTGTGAACAGCCAATTTTTCAATTTTTTGCTAAAGCAGTATAGCGACGGGTCCGATCTGAGTGAGAGAGGCAGGGCATTTCATTGTTTAGCTACCACTACTGGGAAGCTACGGCCACCTGCTTTGCGTCATTTGAATTTAGGCGTGGTAAGGAGGCGAGAGGTAATGGCTCGGGTGGGTCTCTCGGAACGGGGTTTGGTGATTTTGTTGGTGAGGTATTTAGGGGCTGTGTTAGAGATGCACTTGTGTGTGATGGATAGGGTCGTGGATTTGATTCGGTTTAAGACAAGAAGCCAATGGACAGTGCGCCTAGCGGCAGAGATATGTTCTTTTTTCTGGATGTTTAATGCCGCTCTTAGGGCGTCGTTCTGGATGATTTGGAGTTTTTTATGTTGTTTGTGGAGGAACCAGCGAGTAGAATGTTACAGTAATCTAGTTTGGATAAGATTAAGGCTCTGGCTAGAGTGATGCAATTGTCAGGTGTTAGGAAAGGTTGGCACACATTAATAAACGTGGCTGTATAAGCAGCTGCCGAGGCAGTTGCATTGACTTGCCTAGTTAGTGAGAGTGAGGAGTCAAGGTAGACTCCTAGAATTTTCACTTCCTTCAGGACAGTGATGAGATTCACATCTACGGTAAAGGATTCATAATCGCAGTGCAGTTTGTTTAGTCGGGATTGGGTGCCTACCACTAGGGGCTCTGTTTTATCGCCATTAAGATAGAGTTTGTGTTGTGCAATCCAGGCTTGGGTGGTATGGTAGATTTTATTGAGGGCGTTAGTGCCCTCAGTGTAGTTGCCAGTCTTGTAAGGATAACAAGTTTTAATCTGATACGCAAACGAGCGCTGCAGCAAAGAACTCTGCTGCTAAGAAAGTTCTGCTGAAAAGAAGTACAAGCAGAATCTTATAAAGAAAAACATTGTCACTCATGAAGCATCATATACAGTAGAAACCTGTGCGACTGGTTGGTGTGCGCCAATACATGATCCGCCTGCTCCATAAGAGATGTCAGGTCATTGGTTCCAGCCCAGTCCGTCCGTCTTCCATCACGTGGGCGCTGGGGTGATTATCGTCTCACGTTGAAGTTCAAAGAACAAATTAACTACATTCATAACACAATGCTACTTTATCACTGTACTGTGCACCTGGCAGGCCTTAAGACGGGCACAAAGGAGGTTCTGAAGCACTCTAACCTTCACACACACATTTCACTCACTCCCATCTGCGGCATCCAGACCCAAGGTCTCCACCCTCATTTTGAACTATAATTTATCCCTCGCAGCACCTCGCAATACAAATCATATGATTGCAGCTCAATGACATGAACTGTCCGTCCCTTTTGAACATTTCAGGACTTGTTACTTTGGGGTTGGTGATCAAAGGGCACCTGGTGCCATGGAATTCAGGGATCTTGAAGTTTAGTCAGTTATATGGGCTATATCTCGTGGTGGCCTGGGGATGGGCCGGGTCATACTTTGGCCAGTGTGAGATAACATGATCACCAGTCTGTGGTCACGGCCTTGTAGGGCACATTCCTCTTGAGTAAAAAACATATCTTTGTAACACTGTTAGAACAATTAATAGGTGTTGTGGCGGCTGGGGGTGTGGGCTGTCCTCATGGGGGCTCGGGCATGGCTGGAGATTTCACTTGTCTCGCAATTTGGGCCTAGTGCATTTAATGCTGCATTCGCAACGCAGGCCTTATCTTTTACCTATGATTACTAACATTCTACGCAAAACAGCAATGTTGCTTGCGTCCTGCGATATACTATGTGGGTTGATTATATTTGATTATATTGAAGTAGGGTCCTTTATATTAGGATGTGGTCCTTTCACCGGCCAAACTCCTCCCCACGGACCATCATAGTGCTTTGAATGCATCTCGCCTCACTCTAAAGCGCTTAGGAGTGTAGGACAGGTCTGCCCCCTTCCCAACAATGGCCTCACACCTGTGTTTAAACGATGACAAAACTGAGCTTCTACTTGTTGCCACTCCGGCCCACCTTGACAAACTGAACCCCACCTATGATCGCCACTCTCAGCCTGACACGCCAAGTCAACCATTTTGCCTCCACTGCAGCTTTTGCCGCTAAACTCATCAATGCTTACAAGCCGTTCCTTTCCACAATCACCTCACTGTTGCCCGTGTAATCATAGGCTCAAAACTTGATTATTGCAATGCACTCCTACGTGGAGCAACTGAAGGAAATCTCAACAAGCTTCAAATTATCTAAAACAATGCCCTCTGCGCCACTCTGGACCTTGTCAAACACGACCACGTCACAGAAGCCAGAAGAAACACACACAGGCTCCCCGTCAGGGAACGAATCCAATATAAGAATCCTCTCCATTGCCCACTGTTGCCTCACCAACTCTGCACCTCTCTGTCTCTCGGAGACCTACAAAACACTGCGCCGCCAGACCGCTGAGACCTACCTACAGTCACTGCCTCACAATACCTAAATATAAGCGGAGCAGAGCTGGATGGCTCCAGCTTCCCCGTCACTGCCACACTCTGGAATTCACCACACTCTGTCCTTCAGGAAGAACCTCAAGACTTGACTTGACAGTTCAAATAACTTGTTCCCCTAAGACCTTCGTTCAGAATGAACCTAAAATTTGGCTTCCCAAATAACCTGTTCCTCTCTTATGTTCCTCCTCTCCTCTCTTCCCAATTTCCCTTCCCCTCCTGCAACTAACGCCTAGATGCCCCTGGGCTTTGTGCGATGCTACAAATTTAAAAATAAAAATACATTTTCCAGGCAACTTCCTTTTTAAAATAGTTTCTGGCCTGAATGGATTAATGATAGTATATCATTTGAAATATTTCTATTTCAAAATAGTGTTCTAAAGTTCTAATACTTGTCTCAGCTAGATCCGAATGCTGTGTTTGGAATTACCATGGTGTATGTGGCTGTTCCTGACACGTTTAACTAGTTTAAAGGGTTTCTGGGGGACGAGTTAATTACACCATATTCTTTCATGTTTTTATCACCCAAAATAGTGAAGTGCCCATACGTACATCGGCTGTTTTTATTAGAAATGCTTGCCCACTCCACTTATGTTTTACTTACTTAAATTACATGTTTTGGTTACCAGTGGGTTAATGACTCAGCATAATATTCCGTTGTACCATCTTTGACGTATTCTGTGTGTGTTTTTCCAGCTTTTACAGGTAATGTTCATTGCCTTGGCAGATATATTGATACCGTTCCGGCTCGTCCCGGCATAGTACAGCTTTTACCCCGACGCATGTTTTCGTTTTTTTAAGTACTTTCAGAAGGATTACAAGCTTATCCATCATCAAAGAAGTATTCTGCCCAGTGACTTGAAACTATGACTAAGGTCCTTTCACTGTGACGCAAACTCCGCTGTGTTCAATAGTAGCACTCATTTGTAAGCGAGTAATACGTGTCGTCCGCACCATTGCCTGCGATCCAGGCCTGGCTTTGCAGCTTGCTCTTTCTAGCTGGCAGCGCTGGCAGAGGGGGTGGCGTCTGCCTCACACAACAGCCAGTTGTTTAAAATCCTTCTAGGAGAGTTTCAAACTCCCCCTTGTGCTGAGGGAGGGAGGCTAGGAAGCAGTGGGAGGGGCTCAGTCTTGTGGGAGGGCGGTAGCGGAGGGGGAGGCCTTTTGTTGTTAATTCTCATAGCGTTGTCTTCCCGTGGCTGTCAGTCAAGGCTGCGATGGGTGGACCCGGAAAACTTTCCGGCCATTGGCAAGAAGGGGGTGGCGCCCTGTCGCCATGGGGACGGAGCTGTACCAGGCTGGCTGTAATCGGTTGACAGGTGCGTGACAGTCGGAGCTTTGACAGCATGTACGGCAAAGGCAAGAGTCCCAGCAGCGGCGTGCCGTCTGACAGCCAGGCCCGCGAGAAGTGAGTGTGGGGAGGGAGTGTCTCAGGGATGTACACATGGTGCTGCATGGCACGTGCTGCTCACAGGGACTGGGAGAGCCTCTGCAACCTGATTCAGCGCCGACTCCGCAGCTGACCCTTAACAGTGATCCTGAATTCCTGACTCCATGTCTGCATGACACTTCCCCGGTCATGCTTCATCCTGCACATGCCTTAGCGCCAGTTTTTCGCCTGCCAGTCCTGCCTGTGCTCTTATGCCGGTTCCATGCTGCTGGCCCGAATCTGTTGCCTTGACCCTTTGATCCTGACCCTGCAATTCTGCAGTCAAGTTTGTACCAGCAGACGTGGTCCTGTTCTTAAATCATCCCGCACACCGACTTTGACCCCGCTCCTGCCTTCTGACCTCACAGCTGGTCTGACGAGGCTGTCCTGATCCTGACGCTATCTTTATCGTTAAACTATGACACCTGATTCGACACTTCGTCAGTTCTTCCTTTATCGTTATATAAATACTCACCATTCCTACGCTCTGTCGATCACCTAATCCACATTCTCTACTTCTCCACACACAGTTGAAGGTCATGGCGCAGCTGCTCAGATTGAGCCCCATGGACTAGCAGGTGGACACCCCATGTCTATTTAGCCAATGGCAATTGAGAACTGTCTCATAGCCCGTTTTTGCATCCTTCGCTGCCAATGGGTTAAAGGTACTAATACTTGGGATGTTTGCTAGTTAGCGCACGAATTCATGTCTCTCATGTCATTGGTAGGATGGTATGCCCTAGCTCCAGTTTTAATTCATCACATCAGGAAACCGTTGAAGCATATTATGCGCTGCCATCGGTTGCCCTTCAGATAGCTTCACTCTTTTCATTCCCAAAAGGAGCCGGTTTCGCAGCCAGATGCCCATGCTTGCACCAAGAACCCTCTCATGTTCGCAGATACTCAGTCACGCAGTTCGAGTTTGTCAGTGATCAGTGGATGAATTTTAGCCATGGACGTAATTGTTGTGAGGCCTCATGGCCTTGCGGGATGGTAGCACCCGGCCCCCACAGAGTAACAGCCACACATGTGTTCCGTCCGGGCTCCTCCTGCACACTGCTGCGCATGTGTGAGGAAACCCCATTTATTCACTGCGACAGAGTTGCATCACTTCGTCGCGGGCAACAGGTGACTCGCGTCACCACATCCCTCCTTTTTCATAACAATGAAAATTTCACACAACAAAACATGAGATGATGTCGAATACTAAGTCTAACTGAACTTAAACACGTCAAACTTGTAACATTATGGGCTATATTCCAGTCCAATGTTAACAACACATTACTCATCCAGCACATAGTCCTTCAGGCGTAACCAAGTGGAATCAGGATCCCCTCTGTGGCTATCTTCTACCTGCATGCCCTTGCGCCTCGTCCTCCCCATCCGGACTCAGATCTGTCGCTCCTACTGGGCTCCAGACGCAGTCAGAATGTACATCAGCCTCATTCCACACCGGGCTTTGATCAACAGGATGATGGCCACTGAGTCTCTTGAAAAAACGGGTCACTGTCTTGTTCCCATCAGATGCAGTCACCATGGACCCCTTGACCCCTACCACATCGAACGGCTGTGGGCAATTTTCTCCACTGCTGGTACGATGTTCTCAAACAATGTTGATTCAATAAACTCCACTTCCGCGTATCTGCTCCACTCATCAATCGCCACGAGGAAGTGTGTCTCTCTTCCTACTGAGCCAAAATCCATGTGTACAACTTCCCATGGCTTGGTCCCTCTCGGCATTGACCCGATCTGGGGTTCCCTCCGCACAGGGCGGCAGCTTGGCACCATACGCAGTTCCTCACAAACTCGTCCACGAGCAGTTAGTTTTCAGGTTGGGGAACCACACCTTCAACCCTAGTCGGGACTTAGTTTTGGCTCACTCCTGATGCCCATGATGCGCTAGAGCTATAACCTTGTCCACCAATGCATCGGGACCACCATTTTCTGGCCCCTCAACAGCATCCCTGACTCCATAAAGGACAGCTCACTTCTCAACTTCCATAGCTGTTACTTCGCCTCTTACATGCGCTTCTCCAGCCCCATCAGGGCCCACTTCCAGTCTCCTTTGTTGAGGGCTTTCTGGCGCAAACGGAAACATTTATCGTCAGCCGAGTGGTCTGCCGTCTCCTGTGCTGACATGGAGTTCGGTATATTGGACTCCACCACCGTTTTGATGTACTCCTCGACATCCATGTCACTGTCCCCCGCTTCAGACTTCCCAGGGTACCTGGATAGACAGTCTGCAACGTTGTTTGCCCCCGGTCGATACACCAGAGAGCCAGCATCCACCGCACAATGCGTGCTGGGGGCTTTGACGAAGATCCTGTCAAAATGGGTAATAGTCGGTCCGATAGCACAGCGAGTAGAGCGCTCGCTTTGATGTCTGTGCAGAGCCTGCTGACGCAGGTTCGAATCCCGGCAGTGCCAAACTCAGCCTTTCATCCTTCCGAGCTCTATAAATGAGCACCACACACTTTGGGTAATAATGAGAAGCGCTCCGATATCTGAGGGTTCGTAGCGCTAAATGCTAAATTATTATTATATTATTGTTATGATCGGTCACCACCGTCACTGGCCATCCCAGTATGTAGAGCCGGAATTGCGTGCACCCCCAGAGCACTGGCAGGGCCTCCTGCTCTATTTGGAGTATCGTTGCTCAGTGTCTGTCAAAGCTCTGTTTGCAAACACCACTGGCAAGACATCACCATTTGAATTCTGCTGGGTCAGTACCGCACCAAGTCCAAATGGCTTGCATCGACTACGATCTCTGATGCCATGTCCGGTTGAAGAATGCCATAGTGCTCTCGGCCGTCAGGGCCGCCTTGATCTCCACCAAATGCATTCTATTCTAGCGGGCCTCACTGCCATGTGCATTCCTTCTTGGTCTGGTTTCACAATGGCTTCGACAGCGTCACTAGGTTTCTGATAAAGCGCCCGCAGTACGTTACCATACCGAGGAAGCTTCTCACCTCAGTGACCGACTCAAGTGGTATGGCTTCCTTAATGTCCTTCACCTTCTTGGAGTCTGGTGACACTCCTCCTTGCTGGAATACAAAGCCAAAGAACTCAATCTTCTCCTTGGAAAAACTCACATTTTTCCTTGTGGAGAGTCAGTCCCAGTGACCGGATCCTCTCTAGCGTATTCTCTAGCCTCTCCATGTGCTCAATTTCGGACTCAACGAACACCAAAAGGTCATCATTGATGTTATCACTGCTGCCAGGTCGGCCAGCATCCCCGCACTATGTTTTGGAAAACTTCCACAGCCAACGATACACCAAAGCTGAGCCTGTTGTATCTAGGTGGGCTCCTGTTAGTCGTAAGTGTTGTGATGTATCGCGACTCTGGATGCAGGGCTACTTGATGATAGACGGCTCTCAAGTCCAATTTGGAGAAGCACTTGGCCCCTTGTAATTCCGCAATGATGTCATCCAGGGTGGGTGTGATGTGGCGTTCTCACTTGATGGTCTTGTTGGGAAGGCGCATGTCAACGCAAATTCGGACTGAATCCAGTTGTTTTGGCTTCCGGGCCACCACGATCGGTGACACCCACGGAGTCGGCCCCTCCACCACCTCGATGATGTCCATTTCCACTAGACGTTCTATCTCCTTATTCATTTGGTCCCTGAAATGTAATGGGACCCTCCTGTGTTTGAGTGCCACGGGGCGGACAGATTCATCAATGTGCAGCTTGACAGGATCCCCTTTTAATTTACCCACGCCGACAAACACTTCCTCAAAGCTCCGCGGCATCTCATTGATATTCTCCACGTACACCCCATATGTGAACATGACAATCTTCAGGGCATCTGCACCAAATAACAGTGTCCTTGCTGACCTCGGTTACAAAAAATCTCACCTTGATGGTGTTCGGCCCATGCCCCACTTTCGATACAAAGGCCCCTTTTAGACGGAGCAGTTGTTTTCTGCCAAAAGTGAAGATCCTTACTCTGGCCTGTGCCAGGAGTATTGGACCTGGTAGCCCCTTATAGTGTTCCACAGCCATTACGCTCACAGAGGCGCCAGTGATCTCATCCCATCCACTGATACTGCACATCTTGGCTGTCTCTTTCTCTTCTCAAGTCACTGAGGGTGGAGATAAAAAATGCGTCTTCCCCTCATCCTCTGGGTCTGGGTAGTGCGTTTGCTGATCCTCATCCTGATCCACTTGAGCAAGCCTCGGGAACCATCTCTGAGCAAACGTGTTCATTTTGGCGGGGCCTCGTGGTGTGACAACCGGCCCCAGGGTTTTACACATGCGCGCAACGTGGTCCACTGACCCTCATCTCCCACACACGCACCCTTTTGCTGGGCACTTATTTGTATGCAGGAGGTCGTAACCACACAGTGTGCATGGAGCCGGTGTTTCTATTCCCCTGTCCCTCCGGGGACCCATGCCTCGCCGACCACCCCAGTTGCCTTTTAGGCGATTTAAGGCACACACATCCTTCAGCTTCACCATCTTCATGGCCTCGTTTGAAAGCTCTTGTGTGCGCCAGCTCATAAGATCGTCCCATTTCAAGGATCCTCACCAGGGCGAGTCCCTGTTCCCTCAGGATTTGTCTCCTCAGTTTCCCTGAGGCACAACCTTGAATCAGCTGGTTGCGCACCATCTTTTGCTCACTAGTCCACACGCCTGTGGTTGATGGTGTATCAGTCTGCCATAGAATGAGTCTAGCGACTTGTCGTCGCTCTGCTTAGACTTGTCTGTCCCTCACATCACAAACCTCTCGTAATCCAAATTCACCAACAGTATGAAATGGTCCCTCAGAGAGTCCTTTGCAGCGTTATAGGAGCCCTCTGCCGGCCTCAAAGTCTCAAATAGCTTCAGCACAGCCAGCCCAGCCGCATACAAAAGTGTTGACTACTTCGGCTGGTCATCCACCTCCCCAACCGCCGAGAAGTATATCTCCAGGCGCTTCAGCCACAAATTCCTTCTCAGGCCTAGGAGCCACTGCCGGGGCAGATGCTGCCAGGTCATCTGCCATGCTGGTGCAGTACTGCGCACTGTGGTGTCACGCGGTGCGCACAGGCACCCCCTTTTGATCAAGGGCCGCAACACAGCGCAACTGTCAGACATAATGTGCCCTGGGACAGAGTCGATTAAATTGAGGATGAGGAAAAACTCTCAAAACTCATTTTGCACAAGGAGAAAAGAAAATGTAACATTTCCTTTTTTTAAAAATCCAAAATGCACCATCAGGTGCTGAAAAAATTGTGCTCATGTTCGCGGATACTCAGTCAGACAGTTCGAGTTTGTCAGTGATCAGTGGATGATTTTTAGCCATTGACGTAATTGTTGTGAGGCCTCACGGGCTTGCAGGATGGTATCCCCCGGCCCCCACAGAGTAACACCCACACGTGCGTTCCGTCCGGGCTCCTCCTGCACGCTGCTGCGAATGTGCAGGAAACCCCATTTATTCATCGCTACGGAGTTGCGTCACTCTGTCGCAGGCAACACTTGTCTCGCGTCACCAAATCAATAACATTACTATGGGGCTCTCCAGCGTGCATGCATTTAGTATTCCAAACCTAACGATATAATGTGCATTATTTTTGCTAAACTGGTGTGTTTGTTTAAGCGTTTAATAAAACGTTGGTTGACTTGCATCAGTGTTTGGTGCAATGACATGTTCTGATTAGCTGGAACCTCTGCTCGGAAGTTAGACCCAGTGTGCTGTTCGGTCCCCGCCCAGACTGCTTACTTGACTATGCTTCAATTCCATGCAGTCAGAGTATGTCATTTATCAGTGTGGGTTGATGAAAGCAATTCCAATGAGTGGTGTGCCAATAACACTTGTTATCTAAGGGCCTAAAAACAATTTTGTAGTGTTTGCTCTATAGTGATTCTTACTGTAGAGCAAGCACAGTGTACTTATCACAGCCTACAGCGCACTGTTTGTTTCTGATTGGCTGTGTTGTACAGTGCCATTCCTGTTGCCAGTGCATTAACAAAGTCCTGAGAGACGAATTTTAGTGGTCTGGCGCATCGGAGACATACCATGCACAGGTGAAAGAGACAGATTACCCTGGTACTTGGGCATGTTAGGGGGCAGGAAGGGCAACAGAGTGCCTGCATAAGAACCGTACAGCACAGTGTGTTTGCCTACTGACCGTTCGCATGTCCACTGGTGTATCCCACACATTTCCTAATTAATCAAGCCTCTCTGCCTAGAGAATAAGTTGCATCCTGGTGACATACTCTCGCGTGGTTTAATGCAGGAAGTAGAATGTGCATTTTCTTTAGGGCCATACTGTAGGGTTGTGAAGGTAAGCTAAAGGATGAATGTGAATGTAACAAACAATAGGGGAGCCCCTGTGTGCAAGTGTGAGTGGGGGCAAAGTATGTAGAATTTACAAAAACCGACAAAGGGGTACTCACACTCGAGACAGTCCTAGATTCTGTCCGACATTCAAATTAAATCTCCATAGTAATTTAAAGGCTAGTGTTTGCGAGGCAAATCACTGGAGATACACCAAGGGAGCAGTCTGAGAAGTGCTAACCATAAATTTATTGTTGAAAGCATAATTTTGTTTGAGATTTTACACAATTTCTAAAGCAAAAAATAAGTAGAATAGAGCAATTGAAAAAAATAAAGAAAAACAGAACATTCATCACAAATATATCAAGTGCAAAAGAAGGGATAACATATTAATCACATCAAGATAAAACAATTATTACAGGCTACCCATAGTTCCTGCAACATAGGGCCTACCAGGGTGTATAAAAAATTACCCTGGTAGGTATGTAAAAAGAATATTATTTTAGCTGAGTTTGTATATTTAATCTGCCAACGTGTGGGAAAGAATCAAAAGTTCGTTCCTAAAGGGAACAACATATATATAAATCACGTTTCGGCATGCCAAACTGGCATCAGTAGTCAGAGCCTTCCTCAGGGCAGGATGGAGGTGAGTTGATAGTATCACCCCAGTATAGATTAAAGAACGGAGTGCAGTCCGTAGAAGGCTACTTTTCCAAACCTATTGAACTTCGTACGCTGTGTAGCAATGAGTTATTAATTCATGATGTGATAAACGGGGCTAGATTGTTTGCACATTCTTTGATCAGCGTGGCAGGGCAGATGTCTCCTTGACATTTTAGGTCCTTTATGATTTTGATGGTCTCTTCTATAATAATAGGTGAGAATTCAAACCTAGGTTGTGTTTTCAGAGGGTTGAGTTCTGCGGGTGAGGCGAGCTTTTGGTTTTTCAGGTTAATCTTGTGTTGCAAGGATGCGATTTTGTCGATGAGTGCTTTTTGTAAACTTTCGCACCAACCTTGGTCTTTAATACAGTGGTCGGGAGAGGGTGATTCTAGTTCCTGAAGGACAGAAAAGAGCTCTTTGGTGCCAGAGTTAGCATTCTCAATAAGCATGTTGTATGTGTTGTTCTTAGCTTGGAGTGTGGCTTCTTTATATTCAGTAGCTAGGGTGGTGAATTGAAGTTTGTTGCTATGGCTCAGGGTTTTTGTCCAGTCACTTCCTGCATTTTTTTTTCTGTTGAGTAGGTCTTTAAGCTCTGAGAAAAACCAGTGATTGATATGAGCTTTGCGTTTAGCTTTGCGAGTGCCAAGGGGGGCCACTTTGTTGATAGCTGCCTCCTTGGTCTGGTTATAGGTAGCTACCAGGGGTGTAGGCTTAGTGACCTTTTTATTGTGTGCTGTGAGTGTTGAAAGCAAGGGAAGCATGTCAGCCGGCGTGATGTTGCGGTGGTTGCAAGCTTGGGTTGCGGGTGCAAGGATGGTGGGTAAGCTTGACTGTGTGGACATATTGATGGAGAAGAGTATTGTGTTGTGGTCTGACCACGGGCAGGGGTCACTGTTAGAAATATTAGTAATGCAGTTGTGATCGGCCAGCCAGTCCAGGGTGCGGCCTTTGGCATTAGTGGGGCCTGCGGTGCGAAGTGTGAAACCTTGTGCTTCTGTTGTGTTGGCCAGAGCTGTGGCTTAGGCGTCGGTGCTGTCGTTGAGCCCTCAGTTAAAGTCTCCTAGGATGAGAACCTTGGCGGATGGTTTTAGGTCTGTGGTTAGTAGTGCGGCTTTGCCCTCTTCAAAGGAGGAGGTGAGACCCGTAGGCCTGTAGATAAGGTGGATTAAGTGGGATGCTGTAGCAGATAGCGTTATTTTGGCTGTCAACGGTTCTCCTGATGGGAAGGCTTGGTTTGGTATTTCTCTTATGCTTAAATTAATTTTGGAGATGAGGGTGACTCCGCCTCCCTTTGAGATAGTTCTATCTTTTCTGATGATGGAGTATCCATCTGGTAAGGCTGTCGGATGTCGCCAAGTTTCCGTTATGGCGATGAAATATAGATAGTTGGTGGTAATTAGGTCTGAGATGGCATTGATGAGGGTTCCCTTTGTAAATGGGAGCATATCTTTTTCTTTAGACCTGTTGGATGGACTGTTCGCGTTAGATATAATGGGTTTCCTAGTGGTCGTTGTTGGTAAGGTTTGAGATGTTGAGTACTGCTGAGTGGTTACCCCTGATGCAGTGGGGTTGGTCATGGTAGCTTTGGAGTGGAAGTGGCAATGATGGGGGATTGGTTTCCTTAGACTGGTGCGTGTTCCTAGAGTAAGGAAGGGTTTTTATATTATCACTGAGTTTTTCATTTATCTGTTGGATGGCGGTGGTGATAGTTGTTTTGATTGGTGATGAGTCGTGGTGCCGCCTGGAGTGGCAGTGGGAGGTTAGACTAGGTTATGTATTTACAGATGGGTAGAATTATTGGTTATTGAGCTTTTATGCTAAGGGGTGGTGGGTGTTCAATTTTGCCTAGGGAAGTGGCTTTGGGACAAGGCTAGCTGGGATACACAGCGGTCAGTTACTTGCAAAGGCAAGCGGGCAGCACATGGGGTGTGCAGCACCTGCGGTTGTATATTTCGAACAGTGCTAATCGGGGCACAGCATGAAACAAGTAACACTTACGGTAGTGTATTTCAGGCAGTGTTAAGCTAGGCAGCCTACGCTATGTAGCCTCTGCGGCTGTATACTAAAAGCATTGTTAAATCAGCATGTAGTGTACAATAGGAAACACTTATGGCAATGTAGTTTAGTGTTAAACTAGGCAGCATATACTATGAAGCATCTATGGCAGTATATTGCCAACATTGTTGAATCAGTATGCAGTGAACAACATGGAGCACTTACTGCAATATGTTTAAACTGTTGCGGGCATGGCCGAGTAGGCTGGTAAGTGGCACAATTACTTGGTGTGAGATTTCCAATGCATCAGGGGATCGATAACTGATACGCCTGCGGCACGAAGCCTGAGCCAGTTAATAGTGCAGGCTACTGTTCAGTGACTGGGGTGGTGGGTGTGCTCAACGTGGTGGGGGGGCACTTGTTCACATGATTTGAGCTCTTTAGTTGAGCCGAGGTATGGTCACTCTTTCACTGCGGGGTGACAGGGCGTATTATAGGGAACAAGGGTGGCGAGGATATGGCCTCAGTCAGCTGACTGTACTTCATGAGCACAGGGGAGGTTGTAGGGGTGATAGGGACGATAGTAGCTAGGTACAGCAAGTTAGTTTGGTAATAGTTGGTAGGCGCTTACCGGAGAGTTGGGTGCCCAAGAGGATGAGGGAAGTAGATACTGTAACGGTTTGCGCAGCGGTTCCACAGTCTGCCCGGCTCTGGACAGGGCCTTTAACAGTAGGCCTTCGACAAAGGGCCGGCTTCCGCCTGCTGGCGGACGCTATAGACTAATGTAGGCATTGTCACAATGGTTGCTTAGCAACCTTGCAAAACAATGAACTAGATGGTGCAGTGCACATTGAATGCGACGGCCATCTTGTCCGTAATGGACTGCTTGCAAATTGTAGTAATATCAACCGTTGGACCACAGAGCCAGCGCTTCACGCTTGAAGCGCCTCAATAAGTGCAATGAGCTCTGCTGCTTGGGCCGAGTAGTGCATCAGTAATCTCTTTTGCACCAATGTTTCATATTCCCCATCCACCAAGGACACAGACTTGAGGCATACTGGGGCGGCAGTATGCCTCAAGTCCATGTCCTGGTCAGTTGTTGCTGACCCGCCAACGAAGAGGACCCCCCCCTTGAGCGGTCTGTAATATGCCTTTGGGATATCATCTTCCTCAACTTCAAAGGTTACACAGTCTTCATTAGCCAAGTCTTCATCAGAACACATTTCTTTCAGGAAAGTGGCAGTGTTAACTGTTTTATACCGCACAATGTGAATGTTTCGACTGGACAGTATCATCTCGTATGCGGATGCTCGCTGCATGGCCATTGTGGACTTAGAAAGATCTACGATGGCAAACACTGCATGCTTGACATACATTGTTACGGAGGACCCCATGACAATTGTTGGACTTTTCTCAATAGCAAATACCACTGTAGCAAGTGCTTGCTCACAGGTGAACTGTCGCTGCATTACTGAGTCTACGATGCCACTGTAGTAGGGCAATTGCTTGTGGCCCATGAAACATTTTTGCATCAGTATCCCAGTCATTAACTGTCCGTTAGAATGCCAAAATAAGTAGAACTACTGCGTGCGATCTGGGGTTGCTAACACTGGTGCAGTGGAGATGATCTCCTTGAGGTCATTGAAGTTTTTACATATTTCTTCTGTCCATATTATTTTACTTTCACCCTTTTACGCTTCCTTAAGGGCCTGCAGAAGTGGTATCATGAAAGCTGCGTAATCGAGTGTCCATGCCCTGGGAGTAATTACAAAACACCAAGAATTTTTGCATTTCTTTTACTATTTTGGGTGGAGAGGTCAGAAATTACTCTTTTGCCGTTCACAGAAATCAACTGACCCTTACATAATACCTCCTGAAGGCAATACTTAATTTAGCCTTGCCCACCTTGTATCCCTTCTGGGCTAGAAGTTTTAACAGTGTTATAGAGTCCTCCCTGCACTGACGTTCACTTACACTACACACAAGTAAGTCACCTTATTGAATGATGGTACCTGGCACATGAATATTGCCTAAATCAGTGGGCAGGGGGATTTGCAGTACCCTTGAGGCAATCCTGTGTGTTCCAAGCTCATCCCCCATGTGTAAATGTGGTAAGGTACTGTGACTCTGCGTGCAGGAGGACAGAGAAGAAGGCATTTCTGAGATCCACAACAGTAAAGTGGGTTGCCTCTTTGGGGATGCTGCAAAGGATTGTCGCAGGATTCATGAGCATGGTAAATTCTGCCTGTGCAATGACATTAAGAGGGCACAAATCTTGAATCATTCTCCAACTACACCCTTTTGCTTTCTTTATCGGATAAATCACTGCGTTGCATAGGGAGGTAGATGGTACAATTAGCACCTGGTTGAGTAGGGCAACAATGGTGTCCCTTATCCCTTCCTCTGCCTCCCTTGACAAGTAGTACTGCCTTACCTGAGGCAGCACTGCTCCGGGTTTCAGTGTTATTCTTACTGGGGTCACCCCTTGGAAAAATCTGAACATCGTGAGCATGTATCATCCACAATTTCTGAGATACTTGCTCTAGATCTGCGTCACTGAAAGGGAGCCGAGCCATAAGATCCATCAATGGGTACTGCACTTTCCGATACTGCACCATAATGTCACAAAGAATAGATATCGCTAACACAATCTCACCATTTTCATGTTTGTCCTCAAACAGATCTGCATCTGTCACTTTCTTAAGAGGCATGTTAGGATCAATACACAACACTGTGCGCCACTAGCATCCACCTGAGTCTGTTTCAATTACAACAATCCATTTGTCTGAAACACCAGACCCTGCAAATCCAGGGACAATATTGTTTCTGCCACCAGTTCAGGGGACAGCACAGGTTGAAAAATGAAGTCAGACGGCACTTGCTAACAAGCCTTACTTATCTGAGGCACTGCCTTGAGAAGCACTGTTATGCTGTACACAAATCCGGGTCCAAGGGAATACTGCAAACCACAACCTCTCCACCCCTAGCACGTATTATAAGCATTGCACTTATCACACACATGCCTGAAGTGGTGCACACTATGCCTCCATCTGTGAGTGACACAGTCAACAGGTCTCGCCCCAATAAATTAGTTGGGGAGCTCTCGATCTTATTTGGATGTCAAGTTCTTTTGTGCATGGAACCATGCCGACAGCCCCTGAGAAGCCCTAGATGTGAAGAGTTTCACCGGACAGCTGGAAGTTTCCCCCACTGATGCATGATTTAGTGGCACCTGTGTCAACCATGAAGATAAATTGCTTCTTACTTTCAGCGCCCACCGAGGGTTCCTCGCCAGGGTGGACTGTCATGGACAGGACTGGGCATGCATGATTTCTCTGTGGGCAGTCCTAGTCAGGGTATGTATTAGTACCAGGGAACGTGAAGGGGTTATTCCCCACCATGCTCACCCCTCGGTAGGGTACGCAATGGCACCTGGGATCCTGTGTTCCTTCCTTCCTTCCGTCCAACACTTCCCTTTTTCCTTGCTACTGGCACTCGACCAACCAGTTTCTTAACCGCGGTCCCCACAAACCTTCTACCTGAGGTTCATCTCTGGCGTTTGCTCATTTGCTTCATCATCCTCAAACTCATCTATGGTGTCCCATTCTTCTTCCCTTAGTTCCCTATCTGTACCTCTGTCCGACCTTAAAGTCCCATATCCTGCGCTTCCTGCTGGCCCGCCTCCTCCCCCTTTATTCTAACCTGCACAAAATATCTCCTGCTCGCCATTAGTTTAGCCAGTCCCTTTTTCTCCCTCCACCCTGTGCTGCACTCAATCACTCAGATTCCAACAGTATAGCCTCTAATGCTTCTTCTAACTCTTTCTGTATCTTGCTGTCCTAGGGTGGGATAGTATTGGGTTGTGCAACGTAGGGAGGTGGGGCAGTCGCCAGGGTGGCCATGTTTGTTGGGCTGGTATATGGGCTGAGTGCGTAGAGGGGCTTAGTTTGTAGAGGGTCTGAGTGCATTGAGGGGGCGAGTGCATAGAGACGATGAGTGAGCAAACCAGGTGTATACATAGTGCGTGTGAGAGCATAAAGAGGACGAGTGCCTGGAGCAAACAAGTGCCTAGAGTGAACGAGTGCCCAAAGTGGAACTGACCTGTTGCTAGAGCGGACAAGTTGCGTAGAGATACTGAATGCGTAGAGTGGATGGATTGAGTGAAGTGGAGCGCGTGGGGCAGACAAGAGTGCATGCATGGAGCAGACAAGAGTGCATGCGTGGGGCAGACTAGAACGCGCAGGGCGGACTGGAGCGCGCGGGGGGACTGGAGTGCGCAGACTGGAGGGCATGAGTGCGTCGAGCAAACCGGAGTGTGTGGAGGAGATTGGGATGCATGGAGTGGATAGGAGTGCATGGAACGGACTGGAGCGCATAGAACTGCGTGACGTATATAGTATGGTTTGGAATGCAGAGAACGTTTTGAAAGAGCATATAACACATCATATCACACCACCACGCTTACTCTCCCCTCTACACCACCACTCAACTAGAACACAGAGATACTATGACACCATTCGGTATAACTGTTCTCATACTAACATCCGCCGCATACTCCACAGCATTCTAAGTAAAACACTGCTGATTACACACCTCCCAGCCAGGCATTCTCCTCAGGCCTAACGCAGCCACACTCGGTCTGGATAAATCCTGCCAGAACGAACACATACTCCTGATCTCTCAATCACCACACCTACCGCTAAGAAGCAGCTGTTACACGAATACCGCACCAGCTGCACACATAGCCGGTGCTCACACGCACCTTTGACTCTCTCTACTCTCTCTACTGATCTGAACTTCAGTTCCCAAGAGCGTTCAACCTACCAGCGCCTTCAGACCATACCAATGGTATATAAGACGCTATATAAATGCAAAATAACATAACGTAACATACCGTGTCTGGGCGGGTGGTGAGCTGGTAAAGCCCTGTGTGCGGGGGCTCAGTCCCATTCCCCTTTGGCACCCTGAGTCCCACCCCATCCATATCTTCCCCATCCTCATCAGCTTGTACAGCTCCAATATTTCTATTCTTTTTTGGAGTGGTTTACCTTTATACTTGGCAACTAAGAACATGCTCATGTGGCCCAGTATCCCTTTATTATGGGTGCCTTTCTCTGGTCAGGTGCTAGGCATCCCCCCACCTTGTGTCTCTACCACCCATTCTTTGTGATATTTCTCAACCTTGTCCCAATGGGAAAGTACTACTCATGTACTCTAATGGTGTTCCCCCCTCCCATTTCCGCAACTTGCATACCCCCAAAAGCCCACACTCTACAAATATGCGCTGCGCTTAACTTTAATGATACCACGTCTCTATCAGTCCACTGTCCTCGCCTCCCCGTCGCCCCTGAGAACACCTCCCTCGTCCCCCCCCCCCTTTTCACACGCACACTAATACACCACGTACTCTGAAACCACCTTAGCAACACTGGCCCATCTCTGGCCTCCTCCTAGTACACAAAAAATCATAGTACACTAAAACAACAAGCTAAAATAACAAACTAAAATAACAACCACTGCTTCCACCACGCCCACTAATGATATGGAGATTCTTCTTTGGTCCTTTTATCTTCTTGTTACACAGTAAATGATGTCATCATTTTCCCTCACTCAGAAAGGTTCCCTACACTCCTGTTTTTTCCTCTGTTAAATCATCCTTAAAATCCCCAAAAAATAATAATAATAAAAAGAACCTAGCTCTGGCCACGTGGCCTCACCACACGCTATCCTCACTTTTGCATATCCCACTCCCCCACACACACTACCTCCCCCATTTTTATCCCTCACAAGCTGTGTACTCACATCTGTGTGTTCACCCGAGCTCCTCAGTCAGGGGGTCCTAATAATGGCCTGCACTCTCCTGGGAGCCGTGCCTCGCTCCAATAAGCACACAGGAATTCTGTGACAATGGCTCCTGCACACCTCGGTGGGTTGCACGCTTGGAACTGGTTGCTGCAGGTGGGTGCGGCCCCTTCAGATAAACGGCCTGGAAGCCTTGGTCATCGTGGGGGTCGCTGCTATCGGGTCACCAAATGTAGGAAAGCCCTTCAGATGCTCACACCAGAAAAAATACAACCCTCTGGCGAAAAAGGCCCAGCACACCTCTTGCAAGAATAACTTGTTTTTATTCCCCTACAAAAGGAAAAAGCGCCAACAAAGAACTCTGCTGCCATGGAACGTTCTGGCAACTTCAGCATGTGCAGTACATTATAACGGTAAACATCATCACTGGTGACGTCATTACATACAGTAAAAACATGCGCTGCGGGTTGGTGAGGCCTTACACATAGGTCACCTGTTCCATAGGTCACCTGTTCCATCCTATTCCCACACCACTTCCCCTCCCCCTCAGTTAATTGCTCTTTGCACTGTTTTGTTGTACAATGATTCAAGATGGAATTTTTGCTCCCAATGTTTTTTGTTGTTGTTCTTTGTATTAAGTTGTTCCATTGTACAGCACCTTGGTGTAAGGCGCTCTATAAATAATCAATCAATCAATCAATCACAGGATATGCCAGGCCATTGGTCTCACCCTGGTCCGTCCGTCTTCGTCCACATAGGTGATGTTTCAGTCGTCACTGGTTAGCCTATGATCATGTAACAATTGTAATACTAACTAAGAAAACACATCTATCTCTATGTACCATGGCACCTGGCACCACGCGGACAGGTGCCCGGGGGGAAAGCTGAGGTTACACAAACTCGCACACACTTCACTCACTCCCAGAAAGCCTGGCATTCCTCCAAGCTCTCCCACAGTCATTCTGGGCTATAATTTCATCCTACTCTGCACCTCACAGCACAAATCACGTGACCTAGGAGTGAAGGCAGAAGGGTTCTGCTTTCTGATCTTTTTTTTTTTAACGTAGGTTTTTATTGATTTTCAACAAAATAGAACATTTATTAACCTTCCTCCCTCCCTTTTCCCCCCCAGCCCTGAGTTCGGACGCCAAACACTTTTCTCCATGCAGGTATAAACCTCCTGGCTCTTTTACACTCGGCCTTGGCCCCTAGATTAAGTTCAGTAGTCTCATTCTTTTCGGGCACCAGGCTATTCTTGCCTCTTGTTGAAGGTAGCCTATCACTCTCGACCAGTCGACGAGAAAGCCCTGGTGATCGCCATGTAGTGAGTATGTCTCCCATTAAAGTACTGCAAAGTTCCACAATTTCCCCACCCACATGTACTCCTGGGGGGGGGGGTCCTTTAATTTCCAGTTCTGTGCCAGTGTGAGTGCTCCCTCCACCACCATTATCATACAGACTTTCTGTTCGGCTTTGATGGTTCACTCTTCCAGGTGCGGCCCCATCCCCAGCAGGACCAGCCCCCTATCCCACCTAATGTTTATCCCCAGGGTTGTCTCGTGTGCTTCTTGTATTGTGTCCCAGAACTTTGTAACCTTCGGGCATTTCCACCAAATAATTTCCCATGTCTCCTCGCTGCCACATTCCCGCCAGCATTGTTTTAATACCGAGTCATAGCTCCTATGGAACTTCACCGGGGTCAGGTGCCACTGAACCATCAACTTCACCCACATTTCCTGCGTCTGTCGGGATCTAGTCAGCTTGGGGATGTCTGTCCAGAGTCTGAGCCACTCAGCCTCCTTGATCCCCTGTGCTGTTGCCTCCTCCCATTTGTTCATATATACTCTTGTTCCTGTCGCCTAACTCTGTTTGGCCAGCGAGTAGATGGGCCCCCACTACGCGGGTATTCCCTGTGTATGTTGTTAAGTACTTTTCAAATTGGGTCAGGGCCCTAACCGCCTCTCCTCTCACAGGGGGTTGCATCACCCTGTGCAGTATTTGCAAGTACCTGAACCTTTTCCCCCTCCCCCAGCTCAAAGTCCTCCTTGCATTGGCTGAATGACTTAATTTGGCCCCCTTCAAACATATCCCAGTTTTTGTGGCATCCTCCCTTTTGCCAGGCTTGGAATCCTTTGTCCCCCACTCCCTGAGAGAACTGCGGGTGGTTGAAAATGGGGGTGCATGGGGACAGAAATGTTGTGAATTGAGACTTCTCCACCAGTGCGTCCCATGCCTCCCCCACTCCCGCCACTATAGCACGTTAGTACATACTTTTGGGTCCATCCTTCTTGGGTTTCTATAGGACCTCCTGTATTGGGCCCCCCACCACTGCCTCGTCCATTGCCCTCCATGCCTTTCCCCGGTCATACCGCAGCCAATCCGTCAATACCCTTATCTGCGCAGCCAGGTAGTAGACCCTGAAGTCTGGCTGTCCCATTCCCCCCTTATTTCGGGGCATCATCATCTCCTGTTTGGCCACTCTTGGTTTCCGTTGATTCCACAGAAACCTCCCTGTGTACTTTTGTGGGGCACGAAAAAAAGGCCTAGGGACCTGTATTGGGAGGATCATGAAGTGGTAGAGAAGCCGAGGCAGCACCGCCATCTTAAGCACATTGATTCTACCCAGCCACGTGACGTTAAGCGGGTTCCAGTCCACTTGTTTACTTTTAATCTTCTCCAGGAGGGGCGGATAGTTAGCTTCCGCTATTGTGTCCAGAAAGAACCCCAAGTATTTCAACCCCTTGTGCACCCATCTATATGGATATTCCTTTCTGATTTCCAATTCTAACAGGGAGGGGGTGGTCAGATTTAGTATTTCCCGACTTATGATGATTGACCTTCAGACCTGCCACTACCTGAAAATCCTGGAGCTCTCTTTCCGGAGCTCTAAGAGACTTTCTGGGGTCACGTAAAGCTCGGAGCATGTCGTCCGCAAAGGCGGCAGTGTTATGCTCTGTGCCCCAAAAGTTATCCCCCTCATCTCCGTGTTCACCCTACATGCATCCAGTAGCGGTTCAAGGTGAATCTCGTATAGAAGGGGCGACAGGGGGCAGCCCTGCTTCGTGCCTCACTGGATCCTGATTGGTGGTGACAGCTGGCCATTCATTGCTAGGCGTATAGATGGATTGCTGTAGTTGGCTTTAATTTTAGACATACCATTTCCCCAAACCCCATCTTCCGCATGGTGAGGAACAGGAATTGCCATTCTACCCTGTCAAAGGCCTTTTCCGCGTCCAGGGCTAGCTGCTAGGCCAGTGAACCCCTTTTGTTGGCTTTATCCATAAGGTGGGCCACCCTCCTGGTGTTATCGCTTGTTTGCCTTCCCTTTATGAAACCTGATTGGTCTGGGGAGATCAGCCGGGGGAGGATGTCTTCTAGCCCGGTTGCCAAGATCTTGGTATAGATCTTGGTGTCCCCGTTAATCAGGGCTATCAGTCTATAGGAGGCGCAAATTGAGGCGTGAATTACAACAGGGTGTGTGTCCCGGTTTAGGGGCTCACTTTCCTTCTCCCGCCTCTACTTGTAACCTCCTCTGGCAACAAGGGCCACAGATCTTTCTCCCAGTGCAGGGGCGTCCTCTGTATTGGCTCCTCGTGGGGTCTCTGTCCCTCACAGAGCTCCGCACATTCAACTCTACAGGATTTTGTTGTTCCAGCTTTTCTATCACTTGATCGTCGCAGACGCCTTGTGCCGCCTTCGCTTCCGACTTAGTGGGGGCTGTGGTTTCTGCTTTCGTGCCTGGGGGGGGCCTTCATTTGTCTCCTTAGCCTCCTGGTCTCTTACATTACTGATAATGGCCTTTGCCTTATTCCAGCGGGTGCGAAGTATATGTCCCCTTCCCAACAGATGACGGGGTGAATTTACTAAAAACAACCTCCATGGATTCCTCGTTTTTAAGCTCATGTATGGACCTTGTGGATGAGTCGTGCAGTAATTTGAATGGTCACGAGCAGCAAGATGAGGCCCCTTTTGAAGAGGTAAATGTGCACTCGTGGCTTGAAGGTTCTACGGCCTCACCTTGTTCAACAACGAGCAAAAACTGCTCAGCTTTGTCGGTTGAATAGAACCACACACTCCCCAGCTTATATATTGAGACTCTTGGTCCGACTTTCATTTCTGCACTACACTTGGTTCTGCAATCAATTGTGCGATTATATGACAATATACATGTTGAAACTTTGGGCAATTAATGAAAGGACAAAGTCGACCACATCCAGAAATTGTATGGAATGAAGGGGAAGGAGCGACTTCCTTTCAAAGGATTATTTCTAACAACAAATTGTCATGATGCCTACCCCCGGGGACCCAGACCAAGTCCAGCAACCCCGGAAGCAGGCTTCAAGTTATCCTAAGCAAGCCCAACAACCCCTGCTAGGGGATATTTGGGTCCAGTCCTGGCGCCTATGGCGCCAGGCTGATATGGAGAGTCAGTCCTGGCGCCATAGGCGCCAGGCTCATAGATTAAAACTTACCTGATGCAGACCATGCTGCAAACTTACCTGATGCAGACCATGCTGCAAGAGCTCCAAGCCAAAGGAGGCTTGGAAGGGACTACTTTACTTAGGGACTATTTTTTACTCGGGCGGGGCTGGGGAGGAATACTTACCTGGGGCTACTTTGGAGGCTATTTAAACCACGCCCGAAGAGCAGCACACGCTTCGCGTTATTCTGCATCCAGCAGCGTAACGCTCACCGTGCCTGCAAGTCTGCATCCAGTCTTCTGCCACGCCCGCCTCGAGTTTGGAGCTCCTAGAAAAAGGGAGAAAGAAGGAGAAAAGGTTAGAACAAGAGCAATACCTTTTGATCCTTACCTGAATTCCCGATCCATCGCGCCTTCGAGCTGGAAGAAAGAAGTTATTTTATGCACGTCGCCTCGCCTGCTGCAGCGCCGCGCTGAACTCACCGGCCTTCGCAGCATCTTCACATTTCATCGCATCCTCCTGCATGTTCCCGCCGCACTCCGGCACCTAAGGAGAAGACAAGAACAGCAAGGTGAGCCAAGGGAATACACAGAGGAATACCCCCCATAGACTTACCTGATTTTACCACCGGGGGTACTATTCTTCTTCACAGGTCGGCGCAGCTTCCACTGCATCCTAGCCGAACCCTGGCCCCTAAGGGGAAACAAAAGGACAGCAAGGTGAAACAAGGGACTAACAAGGGGAACCCTCCTCACCACAAAAGACTTACCTGATTTTACCGCCGGAGGCATTATTCCCCGAGACTTCATACTTTCTCTCAGCGCCTGAATAAGGGAGAAAGCAACAGGTTACATATGGACATTATTTTATCGAACTGTGTTGGATAATACAAATCCTTACCAGAACATTACCGGTTGCCACGAGGAACTCTTCTGTAGGGTCAAGCTGCAACCTGCAAGGAATCGGACAAGAGTGAAAGTCAGGCATTTGAACTCTTACGAACTACATACTTACGGCGTCTTGCCGGGAATATCAGAGTCAATATTGTCCTGGAACTCACCAATTCCTTCGAGCCAGTGAAGCAACTGGTTATCTACGCGCCCCTGCGCTCAATGCAGGATGGAGAGCTCATCTTTTCAAATCATCAGGTGAGACTATAAGAGGGGACATCCAAGATGATCAGTGGGGAGAACAGCGGGGTGGGGGGATTTACGCTCAACTCCACGGGTCGTTAATCCCCTTTCTCCATTTGCAGAAGAATATTCCTACGGGCCAAGCAAACGAAGCTAGGTGGGCCAGTCCAGTCCGTCATCTCGGCCCTACGCGTCACATTGGTGGAGACCGCACCAGTCCAGTCCAGATCGACGCCTCTGTGGGAGCCAGGTGAGCGTAAGTAACACAAATGTATTGGTCCCACACAAATTGAACCAAACATGGAGGATGCAAGGGAGAGGTTGAGCTTAACTAATGACATTTTTGCCATCTTAGGTCAAGAGCCGGCTGCTGAAGTGATTGCTGTAATAAACAATGACTTGAGGGAGAGGAAGGCTTGGTGCCTGGGTGCCGAAGAAACAAGTGAAAAAGTCTAAAAAAAAAAGCTACATTTGAACAAAAAGATGGTAACAAGGACATTTTTTAAAGTCCGCTCTCTACCTAAAAATCGCCCTGAAAAGCGTAATAATCTGTGCGATAACAATACAAATGAGAAAACAAAACAAAAGAAAGGGAACTCTTTATAGAAGAAAGAAATACAAAAAGACATAATGGATTGTTTTATAGATCTGAAGAATACCTGAAATACAATTAGGAGAGAGTGACATAGAGGTGGTTTCTGATCAGATGCCCTGTGAAGACAAGGATCTGTCTGTGGTCGACGTGCCTAATTAAGATTCCAATCGGGCATTGATGACTGTGTGTGATAATCCGAGAACATGCTTACCAGAGAAGAAACTTAGCTTTGAATTAAGTTGAAAGGATCTTTAAGGACAGCCTCTGAACGGATCTAAAATCTCAAGCAAGTATGAAGAACTATAGTTTCCTCGGACATTGCCTTTGTCGAGTTGAACATTGCATTTGTCGAGTTGAACGAAGAAATAAGAGTGATAAAATTCTATTTCAAAACTGTTAGTTTGGAACAACAAAGATGGATTGCAGCAAATGGGTGTAGATTTTGTCACCACACAAGCATTTACACGCAAAACACAGAGGAACCCATGGGGAAAAGGAAACAAAATCTAATTTGGAGAACTCCCCTCCCATGTGAAGCACTCCCTTGTGCATCCTCTTCTCAAGAAACCCACAGCTGATCCTTCCTGTCTGGCTAACTATCGGCCAAATTTCCATTACCCCCTTTCTGGGCAAATCCTGGAAAAACTGGCCATCTCTCAGCTTAATCTTCATTCAGATTCTGTTGGCTGTCTCCATGACCACCAGTCTGGCTTCAGAGCGGCCAGAAGCACGGAAACTGCTCTCCTGGACATCCGTGAAGATCTGCTCTCTAACCTCGATTCTAACATTCCCTCTGTCCTCATCCTTCTTGATCTCTCTTCTGGCTTCAACACGGTCAACCACACCATCTTGCTCAACCGTCTCTGTGATAACCTGGGTATCCCTGATCAGGCTCTTTCCTGGCTGATCTCTTTCCTCTCTGATCGACCCTCCCAGGTCCAACTGGGGTCCTTCCTATCATCCATCTTCCTCTCTACCTGTGGGGTTCCCCAGGGGTCTAACCTCTCACCCTGGCTTTTCAACCAATACCTGTAAATTCTTGCCCACTGCATTGCCATTTTCTGGTCAAATTTCCAGTGCTATGCTGATGATACTCAACTCATTTTCCGGCTGCCCTCAGCCATCTCCTCTCCCTCTCTGACTGCCTAACTGCCATTCAAGATTGGTGTGCCACCAACGATCTTTGTCTGAATGTCAGCAAGTCTGAAATCCTCCTCATCGGCACACCATCTCCATCCTTTTTCCTCACTCTCTGGCCTGCCTCCCTTGGCCCCCCTCCTACCCATACCTGCGAGGCTAAGAACCTCTGTGTCATCTTTCACTCCACACTTTCCTTCTCCGCCCATATCTCTGAGGTCTCTAAAAAGTAAAACTTCCTACTGCACCTCCTCAGAGGTACTCTGCCTTTCCTCTCCTTCCCTCAGAAGCTCACTGTCTCTCAAGCTCTGGTTCTTTCTAGGTTGGACTATTGTAACATACTCTTTCTAAATTTACCTGCCTCTACTCTCCGCCCTCTGCAACTTATCCAGAACAGGACTGCAAGACTTGTCCTTGGCCTCAAGCCCTGGGATCGTATCTCTCCATCTCTGTAATCTCTCCATTGGCTTCCTGTGGATGCAAGGATTAAATTCAAAACCCTCTGCATTGTCCACAAGGCTTTCTGGGTCTTGGGTCCAAAATACCTTCAGCTATCCCTCCGCAAATACCTCCCCTCTCGAGCTCTTTGCTCCTCTACCTCTAACTCCCTCCGGGTCAATCATTTTTCAAAGAAACGAGCTGGGGGTAGATCTCCATCTTCGGCTGGGACCTCCCTCTGGAACAGCCTCCCTGCCACCATAAAACTTGAGGAGAACCATCCCCGGTTCCGGAAGCACCTCAAGACCTTCCTCTTTGCTTCTGCCTTCGCTCCCCCTCTCCTCTGCTGACCGGTTCTTTCTTGGCACTGTGCACCTGGCCACCCTCTTTCCCCTTGGCCCAGGTACCTGCTCACCCTGCCGCCCTCCTGCACTGCATCCTGGCCACCCCTTGCACTGGTAGACTGTATCTGTACCCATACAGCCCCCCTTTTTTTCTTCCTTCTGCACTTATCAGACTTACCTAGTCTGCTGCCATAAACACAGCACTTTCCACTTGCTGGCTGCACTACCACTGTTGCCTACATTTTCTGTTTATTTGTATTTATTATTTATTTATCTGCTCTCCTTTGCTCTGCACTTTCCACTCTCCCCCTTCCATGTACTTTTTCCCTTTTCCCTTTCCCATGCACTTGCGTGTTCTCAATGTCACTGGGACTAGTAAGATCGTTGTTGTTTTTGTGTTCTCCCCTGTTTCCCCTCCCTTGCCTAGTCGCGCTCTGAAGCACTTGTGTACGAGCGCGATACAAATAAAATATCATATCATATCATAACTGTATTCCCGTTATATCAATTGTGTGGCAGATTGTATTGGTGGAAGAAAAGTCACTTGTTTTACAGAAACTATTTGTTATATATTTTTATATAGCGTGAACAAAACACAAAGTGTATCAGAGCGCAGTATATAATATCAAAAAATCCAGATGGAACACATATCAAATACAATCGATAAAAAGTGTAACCAGTGTCCATACAATCCTTAAAATACACATAAAACGCATTACATGGAGGCGTGGCCAGCAGCGCCACCGAGGTGGCTGCTCTGCTGATGGCCTCTGTGGGAAGCCCATCTCAATGCGAGTGTTCAGCGTTTTCTTAGGTAAATCGGAACCCCTGATGTGCCTGCAATGATGCCGGAAGGTGAGAGGCACAGAACGCAGTGATCGCCAGCAACAGGCAGCCCGGAATCCACCCAGAGGCCGGCATATGCGAATTGAGCGGGATGTGGCGTCCTTTTAAGATGGCGGAATGCAGCGGCAAAGAGGCCATACAGGACACCCCCGGCCCACTATGATCCGGTTTCAACCGGGCACCCACCCACCCCTTGTGGGTTCGGCTTTTGAAGTCTTGCCAGTCAACTGAGGGGCCCCCACATGCCCGCCCTGCTGGTGGTAAACAGCCCAAATATGAGGCAGAGACCCAGCCCAAATATGAGGCAGGGGACTGAGGGGGGGGGTCCTGGCTCCCATAACGCAAGCCTGTGAGCAGCTCCAGCCCCTCGCTGCTCCCTGCAGTGTCCTGCATGGCAAGCACTCGGCCCCCTGGACCTGGTTTTACCTGCCGGCTCCGCTCCGATGTTTGCTCTCCCTGCGGGCAGCGGACACCAGCCTGCAGTTCTTCCACAGCAGCCTGACGCCAGAGCCATTGTCCCATCGCCAGCCTGGTTTCTTCTCCTGCGCGTCTTGTGTACAATATGCTGGTCAACCTTCATAGCCTTAACGTGAGCGTGTTGATGCGGCAGCTCACGGCCCCCCCTCTGTTGGGGGGGAAGGCAGATGCACCGGTGCTGTTAATGTCTACTGTGCAGTGAGGTGGGGACGCCGGTAACTACAGCTACTTGGGGGCAGAAAAGCACGTACACCCCAGACTGAGGGATACATCCACCGGCAGATCATCCACCAGCAGATCTGAAGGTGAACCAACAGCCCCCCTCTACTATAACTAACCAACCGGAGAGGCCATCCGCCCCCTTCAGCTGAGGAGTGAAGTGGGCATAGTCAGCCCTTGGAACCCAGCTTTCAGTTTGCCTGTTCAGTGGCCCACTGGGTAGAGAAGGCTTTTATAGACCCGGCAAGCTGCGGAGCTGCTATCCTATGGTGGATGTCCCGTACTGGTGGGTAAATGTAAAGGAGCACAGAGAATCAGATTCTCGCTCTCCAAGCATCTCCCTGGCACAGGGTTTGACGGAAATACCCGTCCACAAGCTCTGAACCCTAGGACCCATCCGACAGAGCTCACCAAGATGTCCAAGCATCCGAAAGCCCAGAAAAGTGGGGACGTATCCACTATGCTGTTCCCAGCTGAGAAAGGGAAGAAACTGGAAACGGCTAAATTCTCACCTCAGGCGTCATCAGGCCCCTCGGGGCAACTGGCCACCAGGGACAACATCCAGACATTTATGCTTGATATCAAGGCAGAATTCAGCAGCTGTATGATGGAATTAACGTCTAAAATTGAACATACAGACCAGAGAGTAACAGAATTGGAGCACAGACTGCGGGACCTGGAGGATCAATCCTGGGAGCAGGCGGCCTCCCTACTGGAAGTCCAACAAAGGATCCGTACCCTGACGAACCAACATGAGATCCTGGAGTAGAAACACAAGGATCTGGAAAACCGGGCTCGGAGAAATAACCTCTGGATCAGAGGAATTCCGGCATCAGCCCAAGACCGTGAGCTGTCTCAATACTTAAGGGAGTTGTTTCAATCCCTTCCCCCACAATTGGAGAAATCTGAACTGCAGCTTGACCCCACCCACAGATTGCACACCGGAAAGGGTCTAGATCCGGAAACCCACCAGACGTCATTACCAGGGTTCACTTTTACACTACGAAGCAGGAGATCCTCTTGGTGGGTCAGCCTCAAGATGAGTTGTCATTTCAAGGCTCTCACCTACAGATCTATCAAGACCTGGTGACGGCTACTATGCAAAAACTGAGATCTCTTCGGCCCTTGGCACTCTTCCTCCGGGATCAAAAGATCAGGTACCACTGGCTATTCCCCACAGCTATGCAATTCTCGTATAAGGGGGTCACTCAGGTGATCGCATGCTTGGAAGATGCAGAAGAGATACTGAAGACGTCCTCTCCTGGGAAGAGGGGAGGTTCTCTGTGGGACGGTCTCACTGACACAGAAGCCCCCCCTACCGAAGGCAAGGCCGCAAGCATGGTCGAAGGCTCAAAGGGGTCGTAATTTTAACAAGCCACCGACACATTTCCTGAAGGCGCTGAGTGATACCAGAATTTATCACCTAGGCACTAGAAAGGATGGCACCTAAAAGAATCTCAAAGAACAGCATACAAGATGACAAGATGGGCTTATGGCCCAAGCCTATCCCTAAGGTGGATGAAATCCAGGATCCCTCGGGGAGACTCACCGACAGTTACAGTTCGGAGTCTGTTGTTGGGACTCAGTCCACTCAGTTTGAAGTTGATGTTGGGTTACATAGTGAAAAGCTCAGTTGGAGCAGCTCATTCACAATTCTCTACAACCTTGGTATGGCAACCTCCGCTCACCTGATTCAGCCCGACCTTCCCCCTTCTCCGAGGTCAGCAGAGAACTCTGAAGCACCCCGTCAGGCATTGAACTTTATCTCGTTAAACGATAGAGGCCTGAACACTCCATTAAAACTGAAATCTGTTCTAAAGCGCCTGAAGGATCTGGAGGGATCAGTGGCTTTCATACAGGAGACCCATCTTCTTCCGTAAGACTTCTCGCGCTTTCGCAGCAGAGACTTTCCAAGACAGTTTTTGGCCTCAGGATGCTCTAAAAAAGGGGGCTCTGCTATCCTAATGGCAAGGGGTGTCCACTTTGAGGAGCTGGACACGATCAGAGACCCAGGAGGCCGCTTCATTGGGATAACGTGCTTACTCTATGGCCAGCTATACTCCATGGTGTCCATCTACGCACCAGATGAGGGCCAAGAGCTCTTCTTTGAGGGTCTGGAAACTTCTCTTCTACCCTTTCTGGAAGGCTTGACCGTTATTGGGGGGGATTTCAACGGGGTCCCCGAACCAGATAAGGACAGAACCTCTACTCCATCCCCTAAGGATTTCAGGATTGCACTGAGTATTCTTTGCCTCTTTAGATCACTGCGGGTGGTTGACACCTGGAGGGTCCTGCACCCAGAGGACAGTGATTTCACATTCTTTTCACAGGTTTACAATTCCTCCTCCCGAATCGACTTAATTCTGGCCTCCCCCCAGCTATTGTCTTTCACAAATGAAGTGGACATCACACCAAAGGTTCTCTCAGACCATGCCCCGGTACGTTTACAAATCAGGCCTTGGAATCTGGCCCCGGGGCTCAGACCACAGTGGCGTTTATACGACGCATCCTGAATGATTTGGCCCTGTGAGATGAGGTAGCTAAGGCTATCAAAAATTACTTTCGAGAGAACCCCACTGAACTTACTTCCTCGGCTATCACTTGGGATGCCATGAAGGCCTTAATCAGGGGTATACTGATCTCACACACTGTGTCTAACCACAGACAAAAGGAACAAGCAGGGGTGCTTTTGGAACACGATATCTCGGAGATTGAAAGCAAATACAAGCAGGGATGGTCTCCCAAAGTCCCTTCTGCCCTTCGTATTGCTCAGAACAAACTGGAGGCTCTATACGCTGAGGAGATAGCACGTTCCCTAACGGCAGTGAAACAGGGCTACTATGGGAAAAGCAACAAGGCCAACCAACTTCTAGCTTGGAAACTGGCGCAGGTTAGTTAAAAAACTGAACTTTTTCATAGGCATCAAAGACCGGCATGGAGTCACGCGCTATGGGGAACGGGATAAACTTTGTTTGGCACAAACGCACTTCTTAGAAACGATGTGAAATTCGGGGAGGTTGGCCTCAATACAGAGGGACTATATTGCAGCGGCGGCGCTTCCGCATCTAACCCAGAAAGACATGGAGGCATTAGAAGCCCCAATCCGACAAGAGGAAGTGGAGGCCATCATCAAGGCTCTAACACCCAGAGCCCAGGGCCAGGATGGGTTCTCACCTAAATTCTATATGATTATTTAGTGCTCAGCTGCTACCCCCCTTAACGGCTCTTTTTTTTCAAAAAAAAATCTTTTTTATTTAAAGGGATGGTCTAGTAAAACATTTTATTTAAAAAATAGATGGGCAACATAAAAAAAAAAATACTAGCATTCTCCTTTTTAAAACTTCTTATGTAAAATTTTGAGCTATTCAAGCTCAAAATTCGCAAAAGCAAGCACATGGGCGCATCCATTTTGTGAAATGGAGGCCCTCCTGTGCTGGCTTTTGCTTTTGCGGCACTAATGAAGGAAAAGCCAGCCAGCTGTAGTAAACAAAGGCTACCGCTGGGTGGCTTTCCCTTCATTAGTGCTGTAGGCGGAGGACGGGGACCGGAGACCAGAGCAGGAAAGCTGCAGCTGAATCTCGGTAAGTGCTATTTATTTATTTTTTTTAAATAAGCACTAGCTGCGGTTTTTTTTTCTAAGTTTTCCGGGCTGGAGGAGCCCGGAAAACTTAGAAATAAAACCACAGCTTTAAAAACGTATTTATGTTTGCGGTCGCTTTTGAAGCGACCGCAAACATAAATACAACGTTATTGTGTTGGAAAACGCTGCGGTTTTTCTTTCCAAGTTTCTCAGGCTCCTCCGGCTCGGAGGAGCCTGAGAAACTTGGAAAGAAAAACCGCAGCGTTTTCCAACACAACCGCGTGTGTTTCTGCCTGCTGTGGCTATCACTTTGGGTCTCCGGAGCACCGGAGACCCAAAGTGAAAGCCACAGCAGGCAGAAACACACGCGGTTATGTTTACATGCCGCGTAGTGTTTCTACCTGCAGCTGATTTCCCATTTGGGGCTCTCTGGCTCCCCGTGGGGAGCCCGAGAGCCCCAAATGGGAAAGCGGATTCAGGCAGAAACAACGTGGTTGTTTTCCGCAATGCCGCGTTGTTTCTGCCTGAATCTGCTTTCCCATTTGGGGCTCAGAGCCCCAAATGGGAAAGCAGATTCAGGCAGAAACAACGCGGTTGTTTTCCGCAATGCCGCGTTGTTTCTGCCTGAATCTGCTTTACCATTTGGGGCTCTCGGGCTCCCTGTGGGGAGCCCGAGAACCCCAAATGGGAAAGCAGATTCAGGCAGAAACAACGCGGTTGTGTTGGAAAACGCTGCGGTTTTTCTTTCCGAGTTTCTCAGGCTCCTCCGAGCCGGAGGAGCCTGAGAAACTTGGAAAGAAAAACCGCAGCGTTTTCCAACACAATAACTTTGTATTTATGTTTGCGGTCGCTTGAAAAGCGACCGCAAACATAAATACAACGTTTTTAAAGCTGCGGTTTTATTTCTAAGTTTTCCGGGCTCCTCAAGCCCGGAAAACTTAGAAAAAAACCTGCAGCTAGTGCTTATTTTTTTAAAAAGAATAAATGGCGCTTACCGAGATTCAGCTGCAGCTTTCCTGCTCTGGTCTCCTGTCCCCGTCCTCCGCCTACAGCACTAATGAAGGGAAAGCCACCCAGCGGTAGCCTTTGTTTACTACAGCAGGCTGGCTTTTCCTTCATTAGTGCCGCAAAAGCCAGCACTGGAGGGCCTCCATTTCACAAAATGGATGCGCCCATGTGCTTGCTTTTGCGAATTTTGAGCTTGAATAGCTCAAAATTTTACATAGGAAGTTTTAAAACGGAGAATGCTAGTATTTTTTTTTATGTTGCCTATCTATTTTTTAAATAAACATTTTTACTAAACCATCCCTTTAAGTTGATTGAAATGTTCACAACATTTCAAGAAACAGTACATGTAGATATTAGGGACATATCAAGGCAATGCACATTTGTCTATCCCACTCCCCCAATAGCTTTTAGATAGAACATTTCAAACAGTTGTTCTCTCCCTCCACCGCCCTACCCCCACAGAACAGTGTGCCCTCTTGTTGTGTACGCTGGAATAGTTCTGAAGGTTGTGATTAGTGCATACTTTACAAATTACACTAAGCGTGGTTGACTCCTTGTATCTTCTTTGGAACAAGTATAAAGGTCTCCTCGGGTAGTATACGACACAATGGCTCTCTTTAACTTGTTTGGTACAGTGGGTACCATGACCCCATCCATGCAAGCCTCGGCCACGATTTGGATTTTAAAACCAGTTAAAGATCCGAAAGAGTGCACCTCCTACAGGCCAATTTTGCTTCTGACTATTGATGCAAACATTTATTCAAAGGTATTAGCAAATCGCGTAGCCCCCCTTTTCCCTCCATTAATCGATGCCGACCAAACAGGGTTCATCAGGGGGAGAAGGTCTGGGAACAGTGTTAGGCGGGCACTGAACCTCATCGAATCTACCATGCACGGGAGCGGGAAAATGGCCCTTTTAGGTTTGGACGCAACCAAAGACTTTGATAAGGTGCACTGGTCCTTCCTTCACTCCTACACTTAACATTAGAAGCGTTCGACTTCGGGCCCCAATTTAGGAGTATGATCACGGCCAACTACTCCTCCCCAAGCACTTTATTACAGGTCAACCGATTCCCCTAACATGCGGCACTCTACAAGGTTGCCGCCTCTCTCCCCTTTTGTTCACCCTTATTATGGAGCTATTGGCCCAACAGTCTTAGCACATTCGACTGAACATTTCGATCCAGGGGGTGGGAACCCGTGACACTTCACACAAGGTTTCTCCCTATGCTGATGTCCTGCTTCTCACTATCTCTGACGTCCAGGCATCTCTCAAAGCGGCCCTTCATGAGCTCAAGGCCTTTTGTAGTGTGGCAGGCTTTGAGATAAATTATGAGAAGTCAGTAGCCTTGGGGTTGGGGTTAACACCGCAAGACATCTCCTCCCTCCAAACTATGTGCCCGATCCGTTGGGACACTAGCACAATCAAATGCCTAGCGGTTCGGCTTATGGGCTCACCGGCAGACCTCTATATAGCCAACAGCCCACCCTCTTCAAGTTGCTTGAGAAGGACTTAGATAGGTGGGCAAAGCAAGAGATATCCTTAATGGGTCGAATCGCGGCCGTAAAAATGAACCTGCACCCTCGCCTACTATACTCCTGGTACTTATCCCTAAAACAGCACTAGACCATCTTCAACGGAAAGTATTTAGATTTATATGGCGGGGCACAAAAAACCAGAATCCCTAAGAAAGTTATGATGGGAGGTGCACGTTTGGGGAGTCTGGGGGTCCCAAACCTATGCAAATACACAGTTAGCTCAACTTACACATATATTGTCGTGGATATCTGAAGCTCCAACACCAAACTGTATGGAGATTGAGCAATCCCAATGCTCTCTCTGTCTCCACTTTATACCGTTCATCCCTCACTCACTGCATAAACAATGTCACTTCTCCTCTCTTCGACTAAGGTTATCCTGAAATGTTGGGATGAGGCATTAAAAGAGAAGAAAATACCCACGGGCATGGGTCCAGTCTTCCCAATCTTTGTCAATCCATCCATTACTCCAGGTATGTCCCCATGGGCATTTGACAGTTGGAAACGGGGCGGGGGGCTGCTGCAAACGTTGGCACAATTATATGTGGGGGGCCAACCCCGCACATTTGAGGTCGGCAAGAAGGAATTCCACCTATAGGAAGCAGACCGGTTCTCTTACTCCCAGCTGCGACATTGGATTACACCCCTTGATACTAAACAAAAAGCCACACATACTTTAAGCCCACTTGAATTCATGGTCTGGGAGGGCATGGACAAGGGGGGCATTTCGAGACTATACAAGCTATTGAGGGTGGATCTGTTAACCCCTGCAGACAAAAATAAAAATACAGAAAAACCTCCTAATCCCACACATCAACTCTCCAGATCAGTACAAACTCATTCCACCCCCAATGAAACATTATGCTTCCATGAAATTGCCACTACATTAAAAAAAAAAGATTCCCCCAATAATAATAATCTCCACTAAAGCTAACCTGTTAAAAGTTAACAAATTGCATTCCATAGCCACGTTTTTAAAACCGTTTGGAATTTTAAATAATCTGGCGCCAAACATATTTTCACTTGGTGTTAATTCCAGGGTTTCACTGCAGCTCCTAAAAAGGACCGGTTTAAGGTGGATGATTGTTTAAAACTAGGAACTTCCGGACGAAGCACACTCCTACTGTAATTTTTCCCAAAGATATTGTGGGTTCTGGAGTGATTTTAAAAGAATTCTCTTCTCAAGACAAAGCCAATGTAATCTTAATGAAATAAGCATGACATGGTCGAACTTTATGGCACCCCCTACTAACTGAGTGGCAGCATTGAAGCCAGCCTTCAACGGCACCAAGTATGATTTTAGAAGACCTATCGGCAGAGATTTCCCAAAGTCAATACCTGACAATACAAGAGATTGCATTAATAGATGAAAACAAGACTCAGATTAAAATAGTTTCACAGCTTTTAAGGAGAAACTGTGAAAAGTAGCTGACTTAACTAGGGCATTAATATGCAGCACCATAAATAAATGTGAGTCTAAAATGAAACCTAAAGATCTTGCAAGGCAGCAAAACTTAAAAACCTTCTAAAAATGTTTACACTTCTCACCTTATCAGGTAAAGTCATATGCAGTGTCAAATGGGAAAGTAACAGAAACTCAGTTTTAGAAGAATTCAACTTTAAAAAGTGGGACGCCATCCAGGCCTCAATTTCCAGGCCTCAATATCAGATAAACCATCACTAAGGCTGTTTACATCTCTCTCCAACTAGATTCTCATGTATAATTGGATTTTGTCGGTGTACTTATGTTTGGAAACAATTTCCCCCAACAATGTCAGTGGAGGGCCAGCAGTTTAATTGGTCCTGGCTGTCCCTGGATTGCATTGTGATTGTGTGACATTGAGAGGCCAGGCTTTAAGGGGATAGAGATAAGCTACCAATTGAGTTACTGTTGGCCATTGTAAGGAAGGCATGGCATCAACAGTAAGACAGACACAAGTGACCACAGTTCAAGGTGTTTATTGAACTTCAACAAGGGCATGATAAACTGTTACCTAATACTAAATCTACAGATGGGCGCAAGCTACGGCCATCAAATAATAATAATGCAGTCCTAGTGGTGTCTTGTCAAATAAAAAGAGCCTATACAAAAAAAACAACTATTGCCAATCCTTACCTCTAAATACAAATAGTGTGTGGGTAGTGTTTATGAAAAAGAAAGAAGTGTTCACAAAAATATGCCAGGATGCTCAGGCTGTTGGCCTCTCTTCCCCAAGTTTTCAGCCCGAGACAAGGTGGTTCACTGGAGCGTAGCACAATCTCTGGCTTCTTCGGCACAAGGATACACTTCAATCACTAGCATCAGGGCCTTCTGTGCCCAAGTCTCTTTATTTGTCAAAGTCTCTTGAATCAGAGGGCCTGATGTACCAAAACAAATGAAAAGTTATTTTCGTTTTACAAGCATTGAATTTATGTGATTTACTCTTCACCCTGGACCCCCCCTCAGCTGGGCTCAGATCCTTCTATACGATGTTCAGTACTTTGGTTCCCCCTCTTCTGGGCTCAGATCCTCTTTAATACAATTAGTCTCGCTCAGCCGGGCTCGGACCAATTTCCTTGAGTATTAACTATTGCAGACTTTCGAAATGTGCACAGGGTTTAGCTTGACCCGTTGCAGGACCGCCTCGATTTCCCAATTCCTTTTTACAACAACATCTTTCAGTTGGATACCCAACAGAGACCTTCGAATGAGCACCCACGTGGCGCCGGACCACTCTGTTTACGGTATCTGTCTTGGCTTTGAACGTTCAGTCACTCATCTGCTGTTTAATTATTCACGTTGCTCGTCACATACGTTTCACACACAGTTCTTCTTCAGATTTCTCTATACAATGTTGCTGCTTCCAACCGTGGCGCTAACACAGCCCGGTCTGGTATCGGTCTCCCCGACTCACAGCACCGACTGTGCGGACTTTACTGGTGTTGCTTTGTTGTAGGAGCCAAGGACAGCACTACATCTGCAAACTCTTCTCCCCGCATTGGCTATCGACACAGGAGAGCCCCGGGTACATCCGACACACAATGCAGGTCTTTTCAGCTTTAATTCCAGGTCTTAGTTACTTATTCTCGAAGACTCATGAAAGTAACAGTCTTTCTTTGACAATGTCAGGGGCCCTTCCCTCCTTACAACCCTCTCTGGTCTTGCCGTCTTTCTCCTCGTATTAAACTGCCATCATGAAACTGCTGCTTCCTCTTGTGCTTTGCCTTGCTCAGCCTTTTAACCGTGCGGGGAAGTGTGATGGGAGTCAGGTATGTGTAATTATCGGTAATTACCTCACCATTGTGTTGGGACATGTCAGGTACATGGCTCAGGTGTTAGTCCGTTTTCTCTCACTGTGAGAAAGTGTTTGTGTCAGGAAAAGGGGTTGGGGGTTGAGTACCTAAGTATCCTACCGGGTAGGATGGGGAAAAGGTGTTACAGGGAAGGGGATACCGCGTCTCGACCGCCCCGTGTCCCGCTTCCACTCCCACTCCCTGAAGACGCGTCATCCAAGTGATCCTCCCGCACTGGTCCACCCCCAGGAACTGGACCCAAAAGCGATGGCTGTGTCCTGGCCAAAATATCATCTACTGCTTGAAGGTTTTAGCACATTCCCTCTACCGGCAAGGCGTGGTCTTAGGGGGCGTCCCTGTGGTGGATTTCCGGTGGCAGTAGATTTGAATTGGGATCTGATTTGTGAACAAATTATCTCTCCTTTGGATGCAATCTTAGCACTGAAACTTGCCATACAAAATGTCATGGGCAAAAGGAAATGTGCTTAGAATTGTTTATTTATAAACATATATTGGAATCGCAAGACTCTCTCATTTACAGCACTAGCAGAGGAGTTAGGTAATATTGTTGACAGTTGGTTGTTTGAGAATAATAACTTGAATATTCTGATACCAGGTGACCTGAACTGTATTTGTGATGAAGATGTTGTGCAGCACACATTTCTAAGCAAGTTAATGGTGAATGTTGAGGAGGATCCAAATTGAAGAGAGGGAATGGAAAAAATAGGTATCCAGTGAAAATGTAGCCAACAAAAATGAAGTCTGTGAAATAGTCCTGGTGAAGATACCTCAACAGTGAAAAAGTTGCCCAGCAAAAAGTAGTCGAAAATGCTGCTGAAAAGTAGCCAAAAATGTATTGCTTCTGGGGTAATTGTTAGAGTTAATGAGGGTTTAGTGGGCTTGTGATTGTCTGATTTAGGGTTAGGAAAGGGTTTAGGGTAAGGATAGGGGTTCGGATTAGAGTGAATATTTTGGGGTTTGGTTAGTAGTTAGGGTAGATTAAGTGTCAGGTTAAGTGATAGGGTTTGGGTTAGTGTTAAAGAAAGGGATACAGAGGTCAGAAAGGGTTTGTTGATGATGGCGTAAAATAGCGGTTATGCTGAAGTAAGCATTAGGGTAAGTGTTAGAGTTGCATTTAGGGTAAGGTTAGTATTAAAGCAAGGTTTTGGGTTAGGGCAAGGGCAATGTAATTTGTGGAGAGCCGGTGATGGATTGGTGAAAGGTTCACTTTTCATTTTCAATTTATTTTGCCTTCAGTAAGATGCAAATGAAATGCTTTAGCTCACTGAAGAGTTGGTTTTCTGTGAGAGTTCATGGTAGGATAAGGGTTGTAATTAGAGTTGAGTTAGGGAAAGGTTTAGGAATGGAGTTAGGGTGATTGTGGAGGTTCGGTTAGAGGTTGGAGTCATATTTAGCGTTACAGCCTTGTACGTTTGTGTATTTAAAAATAGCTTTTTTGGCGATCATATTTCTGGCAACATTTTCACACTTTGCATTGCTTGTATTGAATGACTACATTTTTGGAAACAACTTTTTGCTGACTACATTTTCACATGGCTACATTTTCCTGGGGACATTTTCACATAGAACCAAAAAATAATGGTCAGTTGGGCATTGCAAATGTTGAAATTGGAAGGTGGTATAGGGAACTTCAAAAAGGCCATGTGGCCTAGATGAGATATCGAATCTCAAATAGACTATATTTTCATCTCTAGACCTCTTTTGGAACTATGTTCCTTCCACTTCTTGACATTCACGAATTTGAGTGAACATGCACTTCCTACCTGTAATATAAATGCGTGTGGTTGTGACAGACCACGAAATAGATAGCCAGTTGTAAACAACAGTATGGAGTGAGATGGAGTAGTAGTGTAGCATATAAATTGACAGACGCCTTAAACTCTCTATACCATGAACAAGAAGCATCTCACCTAAAGAGTCTGCTACCACCTACTGCAGTGGGTAGGATGTTAGACAGATGAATTACTGAAAGGTCTAAGAAAGGAACTATCATTAAAAACTGAATTCGTAATCATGCTTCCACCGCGGAAATGTTGTCCCAGTTAAAAATGCATAAGGGGAACCAACAATTGGCCCTTCAAGTGAATCCTATTTCAGAAGAAAGTGGGTGACATAGTTTGTAGATTCATTTGCCCCCCTTCTGAGATCACAGAGCTCAATAAGAGCTAGGGTAAACTATGATTGGGTTTTGATTTTTGATAAAGATGATATTCTGAACTATATTTCCAAGGCAAGTAGTTTGAGGGCCCCAGGGCCTGATGACCTTTCAAACTGGATGTTTAAAGCGCATACAGGGTTGTTGGCCAGTATTTTGGAGACGTTGTTTAGAAGAATTCTTGAGTCAAAAACAATCCCCAGGACTTGGAAAAAATCTGTAATGCTACCAATATTTAAGAAAGGGGACAGAGGGGACCCGCAGAACTATCGTCCAATAGCTCTCGGACGCTCCGGGAAAAATATTCACACGTTTAATCCTGAGGGATTTGATGAAACGTGTCAAGGAGGCAAAATGCTTTGATATTTACCAATCGGGGTTTGTGCAAGGCTTGGGCATGGCTGTTAATCTGTTGTTTTTAAATCTTGTTAAGCAGAAGGTTCTGCAAACGGGCCAGCCAGTCTATCTGGCGTTCATCGACTTTAAGTTAGCCTTTGATAGTGTGGACTGAACAATGCTGTTTCAAAAACTTTACAAGTGTGGTTGCCGTGCACATCTTACAGCTATAATTCAAGAACCTTATTACCAGACGTCAAATCAAAGTAGGATGAATCAGCAGGGGTTGTTAACAAAAGGGATCCCGACTGATAGAGGGTTGAAGCAGGGGTGCATCTTGGCCCCTGCTTCGTTCAACCTTCTCATAGCTGACTTGGGAGGGTGTGGGGGTATTTGGCTAGTGCAGATTCATTGCCACCAAAATTGGGCAAACATCCTACCTCAAGACTTTTGTATGCGGACGATCTGGTCCTTTTAGACCAGACGCAGGTTGGTCCTTAAAGGTGTTGGAAGTCTATGCAAACGAGAATACCCTCGGAATCAATGTAAATAAATCTAACATGCTGAGCCTAAACCCGATATCATCTAGAAAGAAACCCTCTTTTACTTGGTACATCTACAAAGCACCTTTGATAGTAGTGAATGAATACAGGTATTTGGGGGTTTGTTTCAATGATAACATTACAGAATCCCTGTATAAAGAGGACATATCCCAAAAGGCTAGAACAGCAGCTTCGCAGGGTCTCTTCATACACAAAAAAGGATTCCGTATGACCCTTTGAACCACTTTTTGTTTATAATAAGTTACCAATTTTGAGTTTTAGGGCAGGAACCAAACTGATGAAGCGAAAAGGGCTTTGCCCATTCCGGCAAGCTTTCCAAACCAAGTAATTCGGTATGAATTGGGGCTATTCTCATTGGAAATTGTGGTAAAGTGGAGAACTTTGGCTCTACTTAGAAAATGTATTTTAGGAGATGCAAGCTCAGTTCTTCCTTTGATGACATGATGGAAAGTCATACCGATCGGTCATTGAGAGAATGGAAAGAAGGTTGTTTGGAACTATGAATGGCTGCAGATATCTCTTTAGATTTACGGTTGTGGAACCTGTATAAAGCTAAGCAGAAATTATGGAATTATGATTGAATTAGAACAATGGATCAGTGTATTTGTTATAAATTCTTTGGACGTTTTCAAAATGAAATTAAACCATTAGCCTAAAGAAATTCCCTTGTCCCAAATATCACACTGGATTCCTGAGATTACGGTTTAATTTGTGGCCAACAAAAGAAGTTAAGGTTAGTAGGTTAATGTGGCCCGCAAAATTAAGAAGCTGTTGATTTTGTGCCAATGAAGATGTATTGGAAACCTTAAGACATTATTAAGTATTTTGAAGATTACAGTTAAATTACAGAAGAAGAAATGTGGGTAATGATTTTTAGTGGACGTCATATTTCCTTAATTTTAACAACCATCAGATTTATTTTAACGATTAATATATTAGAAGATATTTATTGGGTTTTTTTAAACTATTAAAGGTTGACACGTTATTGGGTAATGAACTGAACATTTTAGGATTCATTAATAGTAGTGATATTAAGTGGATTCATAGCAATGGAAATGTAATTGTTGTATTAAATTGGTGGTCTTATGACATTTCATTGGTTTTAGGTATGAATCTTAATTTTATGTATGAATTTATGATTCTATTGAAAGGTTGAAAAGTTTCAGCTGCAACAATAAAACACGAAAATGATCATGCTTTTGATAGAGAAAAAAGAGCAAAGCTAAGGTTTATAGCTAGGCTGTACAGTGATGATCTGGTAGAATGGATTGAGAGAGTGACAATCATATGGTATTAAAATAGATAGTAGGTAAAAATGCATCAACATTTTGGCAAATCCTTAATCCTCAAGGGTAAAGGAGGTGCTGATCTGTCGGCTGTAGTTGATGAGGACAAGTGGGTAGCATACTTGGGCCCGATTTCATGTGGGCTGCATAGAAACGTTGTTTTTTAACACTCATTTTGGGAGGCTTGAAAGCTTGGCGGGGCATATACCATGTGATAATTTCATGCCAAAAATTAAAACCAGCCATTATTAATACTGCAGATTTTCAATTATGCCTATTTTTAAATTTTATAAAATGAAAGTGGTCTTAACAGTAACATACAGTTGGGAATCCAAGCTCTCGTTTGATTGGAAGGTTGTGAATGTACTGGAATTTAGATTACGACATAAGGTTTTACACCTGTCAAACTTTGTCCCACTGGGGGTAAGCGGGGTCTGCTCTCACTAAAAAGCAGATTCATATGGAATGTGCTTCTATTATTGAGGAACCTATTACATTCAACACGGGTTCCTATTTTGTGATCTTAGACTACTACTGTTGAGACGTGTTTGTGAATATGTGACAAAGTGGGTACAGAGGTGTAATGGAATACTGGAAGAACTGAACTGCTCCTTAGACCAACTAGTTGAGAATCCTAGCTTGGTGAAAAGGAGATTATGGGACTGTGACTGGATATGTACCTTTGCTGCCCTCAAAATATAAATGATATCCAAACGTTGCAGCTGAGCATAAAAATGGGGTACCGTTCCATTTTATTTGGGGCAATTCTCCAGGTTCCGTTTTAATGTGCTTTTAACTGGGGAAATAAGAAATATAAAATATTTCCCCTGTTCTATTTGTCGCATTTGTTAAGTATCTACGACGACTGAATCACTAAAGCATCTGGCTGCACAGTATCCCTTGCTGGGTGAAGTGCATGTCCTTTTCTTTAGTGCAATATATACTGGAGATGTATACCATGGACTCCCGACAGCTTTTGGAGTCTCTGCTTTGCGGGTAAACTCTAGGGTCTCTGACCTGGATACAATTCCACCAATGGGTCTAAGATGTAACCCTACACTGTAGTTTCTTTTTCTAGAATATTTTGGAGTCTAGAAATCTCCTTATCGTGGCATTCAGCCATTGTGGTTCCCATTTAGATAGGATCGATCCTGTTAATTATAGACCAATTTCACTGCTAGACAGCTCGAGTAACATTTTTGCTTCTCTACTTCTTAAAGGTATTAACGACTGGCAAGTGAATAATTCAATTCTCTCCAAACTTTGTTTCGGTTTTAGGAGGAAATTGGGTCTAATCTTAAATGGAATGATGCTAAAATTAGTGAAATCCCTGGCTTGTGGCAGTAAGGCTATAACAAAATATACATGGTGAGTATAGATCCATCAAGGGCCTTCGCCAGACAAAGTTCATAGAGAACTTCTCTGGTATAAATTAAAGAGCTGGCATATCCCAGACGGATTGCTAAAAACAATGATGCTCTTACATTGTGACACCAACATTCAACATCCAGATTAGGTTTACCTAACGAAACGTCAGATGGTCACCTAACTAAACCAATGAAAACAGAGAGTGGTCTCCATCAGGGTTGTGTACTCGCTCCAGTTCTTTTCAACTTGTGTATAGCAAATGTTCAGAATCTGTTGGATAAGATTAATTCCTTTTCGGTAGCACTTGCACCACTTGTACATCTGCGACTGAACTGGTTAGCCCATGCTGACGATTTGTTTGTTTTTTATCAGTGTCTTATTGTGCTACAATGTAAATTAGACACATTTGAGGAATACACTAAATTCAACAGCCTGTTGAAAAAAGTCTGATATTTCTTTTTTCAAATTAGACTTTATTAACATGTTTTCAAGAGCAGTACAACCAAATAGCCTCCATTGAGGCAACAGTGGTAATGAGATGAATGTTGCAGAGGCACTGCCTCCCCCAATCGGCACCCCCCCGCCTTCACAATCGCTCCCCCCAACCATGGCTCTTTCCCAACTAGTCTACTTGGCATGTCATAAAGCGGCAGTGTCCGATTGCCCTGGAGTCCCTTCAGATACTGGGCCCTTTCGGGCGGTCACTTTGTCCATTTTTTTTTTGTTTTTAAATATATTTTTATTGTGACCAAGAATTACATCAGCCAACCGGCCTAACAGAAAGAGTCGACCAAAACACTTTACATATTGACCAATGTGGTCACAGAAAGAACATTTTTCGTTTTTCAGAAACTGAATAGTCAAAAAAGAGCCCCAATCATGTGAAGATGTATGGTGGGGGATCAGTCTCTTATGTTGGCATTTGGTGAAGTGCTATACTAAAGTAAGCTAGGGCTAGTCTTCTGGCTTTGGTGTTTTTTTTTTTTTGGTGCACTCAGTTGAGAATGTGGCATGAGCAGAAAGATTAATACTGTTCGAGAGCTGGAATATTTATTAGGCAGCCTGTCTTTCCCTGTGAAATTGGAGGAACGGGAGCCACTGTTGGTCTATGTTAGTGTTAGTTTCCTTTACAATGGCTGTGAGTTCCATTTCATACATTTCTTTTGCTTTGTTCTGCCAGTCAGCCTTTGTTGGGAGGAAAGGTGCTTTCCACTTTATTGTGACACAGACACGGGCTGCTAATAAGAGGTTCCTTGGCATGTGCGGGAGGAGCGTATATTTGTCTTCAATTTTCTCCACTCCGAAAAGGACCAGAAGTGGGGTAAGGACCCTTTGGATGCCCTCGATATCATGTATCCACCCGGGGATTTCTTTCCTGAACAGCTGGATCCGGGAGCAAGCCCACCATTGATGCCAATAGGTGCAGACCTGTGTGAATCCACGCCAACAATAGGGGGTAATACCGTGATCCATTTTTGCTAGACATTGGGGGGGGGTAAGGTGCCATTGTACTAATATCATGCAGTTGTGCATTTTATACTGCATTGCTATAGAGGATTTCCACACCGCTTTGTATATGGCGTTCCATCCCTCCTGGTTGTCCTCCCACCCCAGTTCCTTGTCCCATTTAGCTTTGGTTTTGGGCTCGGGGAGATGTCCTCTCTCTAGGAGTGCTTTATACATGCTTGATATGACACCCTTGGAGCCTGTGTGTTTATACAGTATGTTTTCGAATGCAGTCAAAGGGCGCTGTAGCTGGTCCTTCCATTTGCTATCTGTGAGGACCCCCTTTAGCTGAAGGTATGGAAGGGGCCCGATGGTCAAAGCCTGCATTTCCTCTAGTTCTTCCTAGGTGTCATGATGCCTACCCCCGGGGACCCAGACCACGTCCAGCAACCCCGGAAGCAGGCATCAAGTTATCCTAAGCAAGCCCACCAACCCCTGCTAGGGGCTATTTGGGTCCAGTCCTGGCGCCTATGGCGAGTCAGTCCTGACACCATAGGCGCCAGGCTCATAGATTAAAACATACCTGATGCAGACCATGCTGCAAGAGCTCCAAGCCAAAAGAGGCTTGGAAGGGACTACTTTACTTAGGGACTATTTTTTACTCGGGTGGGGCTGGGGAGGAATACTTACCTGAGACTACTTTGGAGGCTACTTAAACCACGCCCGAAGAGCAGCACACGCTTCGCGTTATTCTGCATCCAGCAGCGTAATGCTCACTGTGCCTGCAAGTCTGCATCCAGCCTTCTGCCACGCCCGCCTCGAGTTTGGAGCTCCTAGAAAAAGGGAGAAAGAAGGAGAAAAGGTTAGAACAAGAGCAATACCTTTAATCCTTACCTGAATTCCTGATCCATCGCGCCTTCGAGCTGGAAGAAAGAAGTTATTTTATGCACGTCGCCTCGCCTGCTGCAGCGCCGCGCTGAACTCACCGGCCTTCGCAGCATCTTCACATTCCACTGCATCCTCCTGCATGTTCCCGCCACACTCCGGCACCTAAGGAGAAGACAACAATAGCAAGGTGAGCCAAGGGAATACACAGAGGAATATTAGTTACCCCCCATAGACTTACCTGATTTTTACCACCGGGGGTACTATTCCTCTTCACAGGTCGGCGCAGCTTCCACTGCATCTTTGCCGAACCCCGGTCCCTGAGGGGAGACAAAAGGAAAGCAAGGTGAAACAAAGGGACTAACAATGGGAACCCTCCTCACCACAATAGACTTACCTAATTTTACCGTCCGAGGTATTATTCCCCAAGACTTCATACTTTCTCTCAGCGCCTGAATAAGGGAGAAAGCAACAGGTTACATATTGACATTATTTTATCGAACTGTGTTGGAAAATACAAATCCTTACCAGAATACTATCGCTTGCCATGAGGAACTCTTCATTAGGGTCAAGCTGCAACCTGCAAGGAATCGGACAAGAGTGAAAGTCAGGCATTTGAACTCTTATGAACTTTATACTTACGGCGTCTTGCCGGGAATCTCGGAGTCAATATTGTTCTGGAACTCACCAATTCCTTCGAGCCAGTGAAGCAACTGGTTATCAACGCGTCCCTGCGCTCAATGCAGGATGGAGAGCTCTATAAGAGACTATAAGAGGGGACATCAAAGGTGATCTGTGGGAAGAACAGCAGGGGTGGGGGGATTTACGCTCAACTCCACGGGTGGTTAATTCCCTTTCTCCATTTGCAGAAGAATATTCCTACGGGCCAAGCAAACGAAGCTAGGTGGGCCAGTCCAGTCCGTCGTCTCGGCCCTACGCGTCACATTGGTGGAGACCGCAGCTGTCCAGTTCCGATCTACGCCTCTGTGGGAGCCAGGTGTGCGTAACACTTGGTCAGAAAGGGACCCTCTCTCCACATTTGTCCCACTCTTACCAATCCTTGCTCATATTGAGGTTGAAAGTGAAGGGGGTCTATTATAGCGTCTCTGATTGGAGGAGACCAAATGCAGCTAAACGGCGATGGTCAGGTTGTTACTCCCCTAATACCAGGATTTCTTTTTTTGTTTTTGTTCCACAGGGTCCAGATAGCTGACAAGACAGGATGTTCCCTCGCCCTGCGTGGTATGGTATTTACAGATGCCCAGAGCCATTCGCCCATAGTTAAAGGAGTGAAAATGCCATTTTCCAAAGCAGCCCATTGCTTGCTCTTCGACTCTTCGACTTCGATGTGATCAACCAAGACACGAAGCACTGCTCCCGCATAGTAAGAAAAAATGTCAGGATAGGCGACGCCCCCCCCTTGTCTGTAGCAAGGATTAGGGTTTTATATGCGGTGCAGGGTATGCCTTTGTCCCATAAAAATGATAGCACAGCATTCTTAAAGGCATGGTCTACTAATAATTTTTATTGTCCCTACGGGTCGGCCATGTTTTTTTAAGCCTAAGTGGCTCGATTTTAGAAAACTTTCCTATGGACCTTACCCGAGTTTTCGTCCATTGAACGCACGCGAAAACAAGCACCAGGGAGCCGCCATTTTCTGATAATCCTATCTTTTCCCCGATCGCCCTGGCTGACCTGCTTTTGCGGCACTAAATCACTTCCCCTGCCCCTGAGCCTGTCATCAGCAGACTCGTACCGCCCATTTCCCAACGCCAAAGCACGTCTCGTGTCAACATTCGCTGCGCTTCAGCTAATGACGTGTCGCCATGGAAATGGCAGGACGCCTCTCTCCTCAATAAGTATAAACAGACCGTTTCACAACATACAGCAGCCGATTTTCGATTCCATTCCTCTCTGTGTGTTACTTTGAGTATTCTGTGACTCGTTTCAGTGCTCTGGTCAGCTACCTTCGCCGCTTGTAGCCCGTGTGAACAGATACCAGTACCACCGCTATAAATTATTTTAGTTTGTTTAACACACAATGGCTACAATAATGCCCTACATGTACGAGCCCGAGTATACCGAGGAGGAACTACTGGAAAGGGAAGCACGCGAAAACGATGGGGATTCGGATGGCAATTGGCAGGAGGAATGAACAGATGAAGAGCCTGGGCCTAGTCAAATGGACGGCGTCTCCACCTGGTGCACATGCAATCGGTGCGAGCTAATGCCAACCGAGGACGAGAACTGCTGCTGCCGAGAAAACTCGGGATGCCTGGCCTACATTTCGGAAGTCGAGCCACGACCGCAATGCATCACCGGCTGCCAGACTTCAGGGCAGCCTGCCTCACACGGGCCGTGTTGAGAATAATGATGGTGTTTATGCACGAACTTCGCGCAACTGTTCGTCCTCGTAATCCGAGTAACGAGTAAGTATACTCTGCTTGTCATGCCACTCCTATTTCATGGTCTTCTACTATATCCAAAATTACATCTACTAATCATTGTAACGCATGTAAGTCATTGAATAGTGTGCATTGTCTAGATAGCATTTGTCTGTGTAAAATGCCATTAGTTACAAGAATTGTCATTGACAACAAACGTTTATTAAACTTATCTTGGTAATTTAAAAACAGTTTGTTTCATTCCTTTTCACAGGTGGTACAGGCAGGCTGGTGGCCTATCGTTCCTTTACATGGTGGCTTCACGGGAGGCTTGGACACCGCGTTCGAAGAGTAATACCCGCCCGTGCTGTTCGTGCCATTAGAGAAACGTTCCCGAGTGACAGCGGTCAGTACAGGGGATTTTCTCTCGCTGTGCTGCAACCTGACCTGTATAATCTTTAAAGTCTTGTATTTTTGTGTCATGAAAATAAGATACAAAATAAAACACCACATATATTTTAACAACGGTCGTCTCGATTTTTTAAATGAATCAAGTGTGTCTCCATTCAAGGATGGATGTCAGACATCTGTGCTCCGAATGGGTGAAGGTCTGGTTGCTGTGAAGCAGGGTGGTCACTATCTATCTAAGCTAACATAACATATTCTCGATAATGCATGCACTAAAACACACTTGTTCAAAGTCTTTCAGTAGGTTATGTCTCTATAAAAGTCACACATATATCTATACTAACATTTACCATTGGATTATACGGTCTTGACCACTATACTACACCGGTTGAAGTGTGGGTCTGTGCTCACAAGAATCTCCGGTATGTGGCATTTGTTAATGATAAGCAATGATATACTGATGCGCGCTGGCATGGGGGGCTGTGACGGGCGCGAACGGCCAAGGTGCCAAACTACATGTACACTTCAAAAGGTGTCCCACGCCAAGGGGCCATCGGTCACATGGTCTCCTCAGACCCCGTGTCTCCAGGCAGGCCTCCCCTGAGGCAGGCCGCCCCCCTGCAATCCACATAAGTGTGTCTCCATTCAGCAGTCTTCCTGTGCCTTATCTGCACGCCCCAGGCCCATCCATCCCACCCCCTTGTATCAAAGGCGGTTCGCGCCGGTGGATGCGCGCTGGCATGGGGGGCTATCAGAAGCGTGAAAGGCCAAGGTGCCAAACTGCATGTACACTTCAAAAGGTGTCCCACGCCAAGGGGCGATCGGTCACATGGTCTCCTCAGACCCTGTGTCTCCAGGCAGGCCTCCCCTGAGGCAGGCCGCCCCCCTGCAATCCACATAAGTGTGTCTCCATTCAGCAGTCTTCCTGTGCCTTATCTGCACGCCCCAGGCCCATCCATCCCCCACCCCCTTGTATCAAAGGCGGTTCGCGTCGGTGGATGCGCGCTGGCATGGGGGGCTGTGACGGGCGCGAACGGCCAAGGTGCCAAACTGCATGTACACTTCAAAAGGTGTCCCACGCCAAGGGGCCATCTGTCACATGGCCTCCTCAGACCCCGTGTCTCCAGGCAGGCCTCCCCTTCAAGCAGGCCGCCCCCCTAATATCACGACATACATACGTCATTCATTCACAAACACACCCCAGTTTCTAATACTTTAAAAACCACTCGATATGTCTCATGAGAACATCTTTGTGCTTTGCAAGTCAACTCTTGAACGTGCTACCTGGGAACCACTGAGATCTATGCTAATCTGCTCGTCGTCGTGCTATCCGTGAACTTCTGTGACTGCTTCGAGCATACCCATCAGTGCACTACCTGTGGCCATCCACCTATTCTCCCGCAACATACTGCTCTGCTTGCTGAATCCAACTGTTTGTTGGTCAAGGTAAGGCCATGTATCCTGGTCATATTTCGCAGATTTTTAAATTTCTATCTATTTTCGAGTAGAGTACACAATAGTGCTATGTTCATTGGTCTCATTGGTATTGACTTGAGTTTCCGTTGCTATGCTATCAATAGATCTATTTATTTTCATCTGTGACTATTGTGATTGAATTGCATCCTTCGGGGGTCCAGTCAATAATGTTAGCATGTTTCCTTCTCGTGCAAGACAGAACATCCAAGGGACGAGTCACATGTTCAGATTTCAGTCACATCAATTATACATTTCTGCAATTTATGCAAATACTAAGCAGCACATAATGAACTGGTATAGTTCCTGCGACCAAAACAAACCTTGCATTGATCATTGTATGATTCATTTACTTTTGTATCAAATCTTTACTCTTGAAGATTGTATAATAATGTCGATATTTACTTTTCAGATTTATCAACAATGCCTGCCTGTTCGATTAGCGGTTGCCCTTTGAAGACCCAGGCGAAATCTGAAGGAACTACAATGCATGTATTCCCGAAAACTGTTGATCGAATAAGAGAATGGGTCAGACATTGCGGATATCCACTGGATGAGCTGGAAAGTAGAGTCCAGCAAGTCTTAGAGGACAAGAGGGGTGATCGATACCGCATCTGCAGCCGGCACTTTTCCTTGGACATGTACACAACTTCTTGGGTAACAAAGAAGAATAAACGGCGAACGACACGGAAATTGCGCGAAAACGCTATTCTCACTCTATTCGACCACATTCCGCCACCGGTGAGTCAAGTGTCCGGATTTAGCTTTCGGCCTTGCGGTAGTGTGTAGCCGAATGGATTAATAGATATTGTAGGTGTTCTATCCCTTGTAATAATTTCGATATTGATATGAGTGTATAGTTTTTTGAATATTGACATTTATCAATATATTCTTTTAAGATTTCATAACCCACAAACGCAATGTATATATATATATATGGGGACAGGGAACTGTGCTGTATTGAGCATTTTTCAAGTATATTGTCGGCTTACATGGCTATTTTTAATATTGGCATTTCATTATCAATCATTAATTGACCTTTACAACTTCTTGACTATCCCTTGAATCTGAAGCAAGAACATTGTACATCCTTGACATGGTCGTTGTTATCAACCACTTCTAGCGCGTATCAGGTAATCTTACTAGGCTAATCCGCTACATACTTGTTTTATGCATGTCAAGTAATAGTTTTATTCTATCGTGTAATTATTTTACCGAATGTTTGGTTGCTGCTTTCCAATTGATATAGAGCTTAGTTATCGTCCACTGGTGTTTGTTTTCAGTTATAATTAGTGTTATCCATACTAATGCAAGTACTGTCTTTCAGGGAGATGCTGAAGCGTCCGCCACATCTACAACATTTCTAGATGTTTTTCAACAGCAGGAGGTATGGATACTGACAGCTCCATCGAGCGTCATCATCAGAGCTGGAATTCTTGTCGTTTGATTGTTCTACACAATGTTTCATTCGTGGTTAGCCGTTGATATGTACCTGTGCTGTCGACCCCAGGTGTGTGTTATGTTTTCACAATTGTAATCCTCACTAATGCAAGTACTATGTTTCAGGCAGTTGATGGAGCGTCAACCCCTGCACTTGATGCAGAGCCTGACATTCAAGTATACGAATCGGCGCAACAGCTTTCGGGAGTGCACACTACATTTGCAACATCCATAGATATTCTTCAGCAGCACGAAGTATGGATAATGACAGCTCCATCATGCGTGATCATATAACGTGATTCCATTTGCTATACTTTCTTCCCTATTAACGCAAGTGCTGTGTTTCAGGGAGACGACGAAGCTTCCACCACAATCAGAACATCTCATTTAGATGATGCAGATGTAAAGGAATCGTTGAAATAAGTCGATGAAATGTGATCATATTTGGATTTTCCTTGATTCTTTTGGACAGTGCATCTTTCACGGTTATCTCTTTATCTGTACCTGTGCGTTCGACCCCAAGTGTGTGTTATGTTTCCAATATTGAAAACCATACTAATCCAAGTACTGTGTTTCAGGGTGACGACGGAGCTTCCACCACAATCAGAACATCTCATTTAGATGATGCAGATGTAAAGGAATCGTTGAAATAAGTCGATGAAATGTGATCATATTTGGATTTTCCTTGATTCTTTTGGACAATGCATCATTTGCGGTTATCTCTTTATATGTACCTGTGCCGTCGACCCCAAGTGTGTGTTGTGTTTCCAATATTGAAAAGCATACTAATGCAAGTACTGTGTTTCAGGGAGATGCGGATGGCTCCTCTCCAATACAACCATTCATGGCAGTCCATGCAGAGCCAGAGGTATGGATACTGATAGTTCCATCGAAATAGATCATCACTGGTCGAATACTTGTCGTTTGATTGTTGCACACAATGTTTAAATCGTATTTGGCTATTGAGATGTACCTGTGTGTTCGTCCTCACGTGTGTTTTATGCTAACAATATTTTGATACATAGTAATGAAAGTACTATGTTTCAGGGAGACGATGGAGCCTCATTCCGTGCTGTCTATGCGGATACAGAAAATATAGTCGTTGCAGCGCAAGAGGAAGGGAGGACATGCGGAAACGAATCGGAGCTACAGCGTGCAGATGTTGAAGGTCCAGTCAAAAAATTTGCAAAGAAAAAAAAACAAAAAAAGGTTAGTTAGAAACAGTTCATAACTTTAAAAAAATGTTTGTGCTGGGGACTATTTTATGTTTTTTTCCAGTCAATTCTACTACACTCCATCTTGTGTTTAAACTGAACATCCCTTTTCCAATCTCTCCTCCAGTTACCCGTGGGTGTCAGAACTATACACACACAGACAGTGAAGCGAATGAGAGATGTGGCTTGCCAGACCGTGTACACTATGGAGGAACTATTAATTGAGGCGAGGCGTGTTCAGGCTCGAGATGCTCATGTCCAATGGCCAGAACATGAATTAATTGTGTTTGGAGACTACAGCAAAGTTGCATTGGACCATAGCTACAGTGCGACCGCACCACCACAAGAAGATGTTATTGAATGTATTGAAGATAGCTCTGAAGTAGTTGCAGATCAATTTACACAATCTACACCCGCCAAAAATTTGCCACCAAAAAACCTGTCGACATTGTTGTGTTCTCCCATCAATGTCGAAGTGATAGATGTTGAAATGACAGAGAATGAACCAGCCGCAGCATCCATAGACGCATCAGAACTTGATAGCAGCGATATTACTTACCAATGTGTTGAAATCTCCACAACGTCAAAGGCCGAAACAACGTTGACGCAGGATGACCGTCTAATGAAAGAGAGCAAATACATTGTATTCGACAGTTGTTTGATGGAAATTATAAGTATGCTGAAATGTGTGCATTCCATTAGAGGGAAAGTATGTGGGAAGCCATTGATTAATGTGACTCGTCAAATAAAAGGCAGTAACGTCAAAATAAATGCCGCCTGTAGATTAAATCGTAGGTTCTCATGGTCTGCACAACCGATGCTGGGGAAACTGCCAGCAGGCAATCTACTGTGTGCAGCTGCATCACTTTTTAGTGGCTCAAGTTTTAGAAAGTTAGAGGCTTTCTTTCAGTTTCATTTCTAAAGCGCTGTACTACACATACCAACGTGATTATCTGTTTTCCGGCCATTAGTGATGCTTGGAAAATTGAGCAATTGTCTCTAGCAAGTACATTCGAAGGCAAACGATTCAGGCTAGCCGGCGATGGACAGTGCGACAGCCCTGGATTTTCTGCCAAGTACTGCACCTACCACTTTCAGGACATGGATAGTAAGAAAATTGTGAGTTCGGTGGTCGTGCAGGTAACACAATGTACATCCTCAGTGGCCATGGAGAAACTAGGTTTTATAAAATCAGTGGAATATCTACAATCGAGGGGAATGCACATCAACCTCATAGCCACGGATAGACATGTTTCAATTGCCAAGACAATGACAGAGCAGTTCCCACATATTAAACATCAATTTGACGTATGGCATCTTGCTAAATCAATCAATAAGAAAATCTCAGCTGCATGGAAAAAAAGGTTTTGAAAGTATTTTGCAGTGGTCCCATTCTATCACCAACCATCTTTGGTGGAGCTCAAAAACTAGTGAGGGGTCAGTGGAAATACTACTTGAAAAATGGCAGTCACTGATGCACCACTGTACCAACGTTCACCGCTGGTCAGAAAACCTACATTTCCACCAATGTGAACATGGCCCTTTGTCCCCAGAGGAGGCACGGAAGAAGAAGTGGTTGATTCCATCTTCACCGACACACAAAGCCATTGAGAAGATTGTTTTCAACAAAACTCTATCAAGAGATTTGAGAGGACTGACAGAATTCTGTCACACAGGAGATTTGGAGGTGTTCCACAATATGTGCCTAAAGTACAGGCCAAAGCGCTTGCATTTTAGCTTTCGGGGCATGAAACATCGCACTCTACTAGCGGTCTTGGCCCATAACAGCAATGTCGGACGTGAACAATCTAGGACTAGGGGTAAAGTAAGGATGCCTCGCTACACTAAGGTGTTTTCAAAACGAAGTAAGCAATGGGTGATCAAACCAGTCTATGATGAAATGCAGTTCGACTTTGTGAAAGGGCTTATTGTTGCTGTGTTAGAGAAGCACAGATATGGAATTTTGGACGTTTCTGTGCAGAGCAGTGATCCATTGCCACCGAACATTGCGACTGTGCCATGCCCACCCGAAGCACAGCTGATTGTGAAGTACAAATCCCGGTTTAAATAATTGCAATACGATTGTCTTTTTGTAAATAAATGTTATTGTACAGTGTACCTGTAACCCTAACCCCTACCTTCACCATCATGGGTGGCGAACAAGCTGGGTGTCATCTTTGAATTCTCTCTATTCACCTCATATATGTGTATGTATATATTTTTCTCATGTCTCATCTCATGTAAATGTAAATGCTGCGCACTGTTAACGGAGTGGAGGTTTGCATATTGCAAATAATAAAACAAACAATAAATCTCACTTTTAACTCAACTCCTGTGGTACTTTATACTTTCCCTGACCTTCCGCCAAAAATTAAATGTCTCAATTTGGGCTGCAAAGCTCGCAGACAACGGGGACAGAATTGGGGCACTTAGAACGCGCCAGCCAAGCGGCCCGTGGCATTTGGGAGAGAAGCCAGTTCGCATTTGCACATTGAGGCGCACTACATAGACGGATTCTAAACTTGAAGTTCTCACAGATGCCTACACTATGTGATGTTGCAAATAAAGAATGCGAAGGACAGCGCCCAGATGAGGCCCACAAGTCGCACTGGAAGTATAAGGGTCTATTGTTTTTTGACCTTCAGACAGGGACCATGCCGAAAGAACTACATTTGAAGGGAGTGTGCAATAACGTAAGAGACGATAAGGCAGAAAATTCAGAAACTAGACCGAGTTTCAGTTTTAGGTCAGTATACGAAAAATCATTGTCAAAAGCACGGTCCGTTTTACAGACTGCATTACGAAGAGACACAATGGAAATTTCAAATATAATGTAAGTAAATCTTTACACGCTTTTATACCGGAATGAAGATTTAATGAATGGATGCATGAATAAAGGAATGAATGAAGAGCTAGGAAAAGCAAGTAAAACTGTTCGTAGTGGGCACATGGGCATGCAGGTCCACTGGTCTCACCGATCTCGGTCCTTGGCCCAGCCACTTTTCCCTGCACTACGGGACTGTCTCTGTATCCTTCAGCCACTTCTCCCGGCATTTACCTTGCACTTGCCACCAGCTGGCCCTATTATTTAATTTGTATTCAACTAACCATGTACAGCCCTTCCCCATGTGCGATCAGAAAGACACCTGGCCTAGTAGGATCGTTGTCTGTCTGCCCTTGTTCCCCACCTGCCTCGTCACGCCTAGAAACACTTGAGTATAGGCGCGTTACAAATGCCATATCATATATCATATCATTCCTCACGCATGTAGACTAACTGTCGTTTATCATTGTGTGTTGGCCTCGATTTATCTCGTTAATTTTCGCATTGATTTTAGAGACGAACATACTCCATTGAACTATCCTTGCAAGCAAATAGTTTCTGATTGGCCGTAATAAATAAAATGAGTAATAACAATGAAGTTCGGCTAGCGAGACTAATTATCATTTTTTTGTTTTCATAACAGGTATTTGATCCCTTTCTGCCACTGCCACCTGTTTGAGACACCGGCGGATGGATTCTTCAGCAGACACCTGCAGCTTCATGTCAACAACTGGAGCACGATCACCATATTATGGGACGATCGCCAAGGGCCCACATGCCCTTACGCTGTACTAGTGGCTAGAAGCAACATATCAACCTTTAGGCTGGACTAGTGCCTAGTTGATGGAACAGCCTTGCGGTTCACCGTGCTTCCAAAGTGATTCTTTTTACGAAAATGAACACCCTGTGTACCATAAAGGAACAGCGCGTGACTCAAGATGAAACGGAACAGTTATTGCGGATACAGATAAAAGAAAATAAATGGCTTCCGGAGTTCATATGTCAATTGCTGAATATTCTCTAAACATTTAATGTCAAATAAATGTACTTTACCAAAAGTACCGTGTTGCTGTTTCATTTTAAAGTACAGTTTCATATTCCGAATTGTGGCGCGCTGTGTTGTGAGTTGATCTGTGTTGGTTTCCGGGTTCTGTGTGTAGTCGTGCAGAAGACGACTGGGCGCGTTTGCCTACGCAGCACAGTAACGTCACGGGGAGAGGCGGGGAATATGAATGTTTTGATAATGTCAGGCTCAGGGGCGGGGGAATTGATTTATTGCCGCAAAAGCAGGTCAGCCAGGGCGATCGGGGAAAAGATAGGATTATCAGAAAATGGCGGCTCCCTGGTGCTTGTTTTCGCGTGCGTTCAATGGACGAAAACTCGGGTAAGGTCCATAGGAAAGCTTTCTAAAATCGAGCCACTTAGGCTTAAAAAAACATGGCCGACCCGTAGGGACAATACAAATTTTTACTAGACCATGCCTTTAATCACTTTCAAAAACATGCGTGGGAGGACGATTGGCAATGACTGAAAGAAAAAAAGGAGTCGTGGAAGGACATTCATTTTATTCGCTGTTAATTTTCCATCCCATGACAACTTAAGGTTACTCCAGTTCTCCAGGTCTTTCAGGAATGTGGCCCATAACGTTTTGTAATTTGCTTGGAACAGGTCTTGAAGGTTTCTGGTTATTGTTATTCCTAAGTATTTCAGGTTTGCTTTTGCCATTTGGAAGCCCGATGTCTGGGGAGTGGATGCGGGAGGTGGTCCTGGTTCTTTGAGGGGAGGATAACTGTTTTATGTCGGTTTATACTGAACCCAGATTGCACCCCATATTCCTTTATTTCAAGCAACAAGACTGGTATCGACAGGTCAGGGGAGGTGATGTACGCCAAGATATAGTCTGCAAATAACGTAAGCTTGTATTCGGTTCCATATCTATTGAAGCCTTGAATGTTGGGATTTCGTCTAACATTTTGAGCCAACAGCTCCATGACAAGCATATACACTAATGGGGAGAGGGGACACCCTTGTCTTGTCCCTCTAGTCAGCTCAAATTCATGTGATACAATTCCGTTCACCACGACTTCGCTCAGTTGTTTTGGTATAGAGCTTTGGCTCCTCGGATCCATTCTGGGCCCAAGCCCGCTTCTTTAAGAATGTCTGTCGGACTACGCATACGCACGCAACGCATGCAGAGCTAAACTCATCGGCTCCCGGCGGCCGCTAGATTCATCCTAAACTACAATCCCTTTCTGCTATTCAAAATCACCCTATCTGTTCACGAGCAGAAGCGGGCACACAAGTGCAGCCGTAGCTGCATTCTGGGGACAAATCGGACCGGGGGACTCCAGTATCAGCCCAAAGACTGCTGGCAGGCGATCCGCGGCCATTGTGGCCTGGGCGGAGGCGACCGCCCACTCCTCCCCCTCTGAGGCACTCCGAACACTGAAGATCCCAGGCGAGGAGACACACCGGAGACATGCCGACGGGCCGGCAGGCGAGACCCTGCGGCGCTCCACTGGCACCGACGGACTCTCAACTGTAGTCCCTCCCGGCCGGCCGTTCCTGGGGACATCGTAAGGTGCTGGGAATGGAACGGCCGTAGCCATTTACACACTGCAGCCCTCTCGTCCCTAGCAGTGCAACAGACACGCAAAGCCCCCCCTTCCTAAAGCAGCAGAGGACCACGAGGGAAACGCTTCACCGTGCCCTACACACGGACCTGAGAGCCACCCTGAGCGCTTGCTCCAGGCCCGGGCCCACACCACCAGCCTTCCCCTGGTGATCTCCCCCCCCCCATCAGCGAGACTGCATCGCCCGGGGTCGAGTCGCAGCACAACAAGAAGGGCTGAGTGCTGCGCTCCCCTGCTGGTGGACAACACGTCGGCAACGGATCCAACGACAGCAAGATAGGAGTGTGTGTGGGGGGCTTGCCCTGTCTTCCCCTCTCCCCCCCACGGCTCCTCATATACCCGGACCGGCGCCAGGGCCCACGAAGCCCGTGTACGGAACTGCATGTGGCGGGGATAAGCACTGGCCAGTGCTACGCTGGTGAACAGTACAGTGGCACGGTCCCGCATTTGTTGGGAAGATCATACTCCCCCACCCCCCACAAGGCCTAAGCATAATCGGGCTGCGGTGGGGGTGTGGTGGCGGGAGACAACCCTCAGAACAGCTCCTACAGGGCACCATTACTGCAAGGGCGAACTCTCCCCTACACACACTGCACCATCCCCATGTGCCTGGCAGCCCTGGAAGAGGGGCCCACATCCAAGGGGAACACGCTCTACTGTCTTCGGCGCCGCCCTTTCGTGGACACACCCTGGGCACCCCGTTTTGCTGCGACATAGCAATCTGACCCACGCAAGGTCCCTCCCGGCCTCAACATCCACCGTCCCTGTCCAACAACGTGGAATACCCGGACCTGCTGCCATACCGGGCGTGCCATCCGCGACATGGGGAAAAGAAAAGTCCAAAAGGCAAACTCTTCAAAGTAAAATGGACCTCTACACAACGGGGGCCCCTCCCAGCGAGGAACTCAGACTCCAGAAGAGGAAGGTGCCAGCGACGAGCCCCACGACCCTCCAATCTCTCTGACAGACCTCATGAAAGCGATTGGGGACTCGAGAACATCACTGGAACTCAAAATGGGAGGCCTATCCACAGAGGTGTCCCTCATTCGCCAGGATTTACGCAACCTGTCGGCTAGGGTCGGTGAAGCAGAACAGAGGGTGTCAGCCACAGAGGACACCGTCCACCGGCTGGAACAACAACTCGCCGCAATCACCCAAAAAGTCACCCAGCTGGAATATCGCGCTGAGGACAGCGAGGGGAGGGCGCGACGTAATAATCTCAGGATCCTCGGGATATCAGAGAAGGAGGAAGGCCCCACCGCTTAACTTTTCCTGTAAGAGTGGCTGGCTCACATCTTCGCTCACAAAATATCCTAATTCTTCTCCATAGAAAGGGCACACAGGGTGTCCACCGGTCGACCTACCCCTGGAGCCCCGCCTAGAACAATAATTGCCCGCCTGTTGACTTATCGAGACCGCAATACGATCCTGCAAATGGCAAGGGCTTCTAGCACGATCACATACAAGGGCTGCAAGGTCGGGTTCTACCCTGATTACACCAAGGAAGTTCAAAAGGCCCGCCAGTCGTTCGACTCAGTCAAGAAGAAACTCCAGTCGCTATCTGTCAAATACACCCTGTTCTTCCCGGCATTGCTTAAAGTCCATTACAAGGGCACCACTCATCTGTTCTACAACCCCAAAGACGCATGGGATTGGCTTGAAACACGAGTCCTCACTGACTCTAGAGCAAGACGTGTCCCGCCAGCGCAAAAACCCCGGTCTGGGCGGTCCTCGCCCCCTCTATCCCTGACAAGTGCGGATGGTGGCACCATGCAGAATCTGACCGACGGCCCCACAGATAATGGATGAGGCCTCCCTAATACGGGGGCTAACCTTCAATGCAGCAACACGGGAACTCTAACCTAGCGGCCGCCGCTCATCATGCCCAGTCCCGGGTCATCCCGAAGAGGTTCTTTAGTTATAAGTTTAATGTTTGGGCGACAGGTGCTCCCAGTTGGGGGTGGGGGAGTACAGGGTGGGGGGAGTTTTAGGGGTGCACGTAACTTGAATCACAGGATGACAAGGCATGACACCGACGCATACTGGCATGGAAATCAAACACTGTTTACAGGCGGGGTCAATGATACCCGAGCTATCCAGTTATCAGTCACACAATCACATGGCAACCTCTGGACGTCTCCCTCTGGTGAATACCTCCGCACACCTCGGAAATACACGAGACCGCCATTGATCCTCCTAGATACCCCACTACGCGACCCACGCAGATAAAGTAAGCACCAACGTGCTATCCGCTCCAGCGTGAAACGGAGATTGGTGCTTCAGTATCTCAACCGATATTCACCAGACATAGTTCTCCTCAATGAAACACATCTGATTGGCACGAACAGCAACTTCTTCAAACGTTCCAATTACCCGTACACCTACCAAGCTGAGTTCACAAAAGGTGCCAGGGGTACAATGATACTCGTCCATAAACGAGTTCCCCTACAAGTCAGAAAAGTAATAACCAATCCTGCTCCTGGAAGAAGAAGCCAGCCTATGGGTAATAGGAGGAGACTTCAATGAAGTGATGGATGGCACAGTCGATAGATCTTATAGGAGACCCGGAACCCGCCCCGACATCGCTTGCCGCATTTGCCGAAACGCTGGGGCTAATAGACACATGGCGCTCACTTCATAGCGACAAGGCCGGCTTTTCCTTTTTCTCCAGCGTACATAAATCACTCTCAAGAATTGATTACGCCTTCATCCCCCGTAGCACAACCCATAGACTTCTATCAGCTGAATTCCTTGCAAGAGGAATTTCGGACCACTCTCCGCTCCTTATAACCATGAAGAATGCCTGTCAACGTCCGGATAGCAACTGGCATCTGAACACATACCACTTGCAGCTCTCTGAAATCGCAGAAGAACTTGAGAAAAAGACTGCAGAATACTTAGAAATAAACGAAGGCTCAGTGAAATGCCCAATCTCAATTTGGGAGGCATACAAAATGGTCCTCCGTGGGGAGGCTATCTCGGCGATATCCGTCCATCGGAAACGACATGCCCAAAAGGTCAGGGAGGCAGAGACGCAAGTACTAGGATGCAAACGGCAAATTCTAGCACATAACACTCAAGAAGCAAAGGAAGCCCTGATCACAGCACAGGAAGCCCTCAGCAACATAGCCCAGGACAACGCACGAATGGCACATCAGCTGGTCCGGAGTCAAATTTACAAATGAGGTGATAAAGCTAACAAAACCCTGGCCTGGTTGGAGAAACGTGAATTAAACGGAGGGCAGGTGCGAGCTATCAGTTCTCCGGAGGGAGCGTTGCTGACGGAAGACTCTGACATAGTTGAAACATTCACTGCCTACTATAAGAAACTCTACCCACCGGACGCCCCACACTTGAGCCCTCTTGCTATCTTGACCGGATTGAGATCCCGAAACTCTCACAACAGCAAGCAGACCTCCTGAACACTGAAATCACGGAGAATGAAATACAAGAGGTGGTCGTACAGCTCCAACCCGGGAAAACTCCGGGCCCTAATGGCTTCCCGACAGAGACCTGGAAATGCCTTGGCGGCACACTATCGACTCATATGCACCGCATGTTCCTACGTAGTAAAGAACAAGGTGCACTCCCCCCCCCCCCACCCAGACCTCAGGAGGGCGTGCATTGTCGTCATACATAAAACCGGAAAACCCAGGAGGAATGCGTCTCCTACCGTCCCATTTCACTGATCAACGGAGAAGCCAAGGTCCTCGCCAGAGCACTTGCTAACAGACTACTAAAGATGGTTGAGACACTCGTCCACTCAGATCAATGTGGATGTATGCCCAATAAATCCACCCGCATGAACTTACGAAGAATTCAACTTGCTCTGAGCAGAGCCGCAGAAATACCAGCACCACTGGCCCTCCTGGCGGTGGACTTTGAAAAGGCATTTGACTGGGGTGGGACGCCTTATAGGCAATCATGGCCAGAATGAACTTGGCGCAAACATTCATATCATGGGTCAAACTCCTATACGCACTCCCGGAGGCCACTGTGAGGGTGAACGGCAAGTCCTCTAAACCCTTCCCTCTGGGCCGAGGCACTAGACAGGGGTGCCCCCTATCCCCACTTCTCTTCCTCCTCGCCATCGAACCACTAGCAATAGAACTCAGATCAAACAAAAACTGGTCCAGATTCGCCTGGTCAGGGGGAGGGGAGGACCGACTTTCGCTCTACGCAGATGACCTCCTTATATACCTCAGCAACCCGAGTACCTCATGCCCGACCATCTCCCTTATCCTTAAGGAATACCAAAACTTTGCAGGCCTAAAGGTGAATGAGACCAAAACCATTTACTTCCGATCCAAGGAGGCGAGTCTGCGATTTAGAGACTTGCCCCTACCATGTCTGTATCAGGGAATTTAAATATCTGGGCATACGGCTTGACCCGACACTTGAGGGGTTTCTCCAACTCAACCTTCAACCCGTATTAGAACGGTTTAATAGAGATGTCTCCCACTGGCAATCACTCCCCCTATTGCTAATAGGTAGGGCAGCACTGTTCAAGATGATGACCCTTCCCAGACTCCTATATGTTCTCCAAAATGCCCAGCTCACTATCCCTAAGGAAACTTTCACACTCATTGATAAGTTCCTACGCACACTGCTATGGGGAGGGAAGCAACCCAGAATTGCCCTTAACACGCTCCAAAGATCGGTATGGGAAGGAGGCATCGGTCTACCCTGCATACGCACGTATTATCTAGCGGTGCAGGTAGGGGTGGTGAATGATTGGTTAAATGCAGACCCCACACTGCCACACATCCGTATTGAAATGGAGACCATGTCCCCAGTCCCCCCACTATAGGTCCTGTATGCCACCAACAATCAACTCCCAACGCTGCCAAAAATAGCACACCATATCCGTCACGCCTGGCGAGACGCACACAAACTGGTTCGCTGGAAAGGAAAGCCTACACTATCCCAACCCATATGGCATAATGCATACCTCCCAGAAATAATGAAAATGGGCTCTTTTGAACACTGGGGGGCCAAAGGGATAAACACACTAGCACACGTGATCCAAGGGGGTCGTCTCCTAATCTTTGAGGCCATGCAAGAACAATTCGGCTTGGCACCTATGGACCAGTTTCGGCATGTGCAACCGGCCCACGCCATTCACACCCATTCCCAGACATAACAACTATACCCCCCTGCTCTCCCATTGAGACCAATGTCCTCCCGCAACGAATCCCCTCCAGGGTCACCTCTACCCTCTACCAGGCCCTCAACTCCTTCGGGGCCACACAACTCGATAGGCTCAAAGAAAGGTGGGAGAGGGATTTGGGTGAACTGGAACCAGAAGACTAGATAGACGCATTAATGTCCCCCAGAGAAATTGGGATAGAAGCTAAGCTCAGACTAATACAAGTTATAATCCTTCACCGCTCTTACTACTCTCGCACTGCTATGGCCAGGTGGGGGGAACCGAGGATGGGACATGCATCAGATGCGAGAGTGAACCAGCCACCTTCTACCATATGATCTGGGACTGTCAAGTGCTACAAGTCTTCTGGGGGGACTGCATCAACACGATCTCTACGGTCCTGGCGATGCCAATCCCTAGAGATCCCAAAATGACACTTCTGGGCATCTGGGGAGAAGTGGACCTAACGAAAAAATGTTTTTGGCGGTCGCGCTGGGGGCGGGCAAAAGGCTCGTTGCTGCCAACTGGGGCTCTGCAGACCCACTGCACCCTAACCGCTGGAGCAATGAACTAAACAGATGTGCAGCTTCGGAGCACCGGATCTATAACACGCGGGGCTGCCCCCGTAAATTTGAAAAGATATGGGGTAAATGGCTTAATGCACAATGAAACCAACCCCTCTCCATTCCCCATCTGCCCCATTTGCTCCCCCCTTTTTTATTTTTTTATTTTTCTCGCTCTTCCCCTCCTCCCTTCTCTCGACTCGAAGGCGTAAGACGCAACCAGTATTGCCAGCATTTATTTGTCCCACAACCTGCTCATGGCCCTTCGGCCCAGGATTGCCATTGCCGCTGTCGATATTGCCTTGTCTTTCTGATGAATGCCTATGTTTATTTTTTCATGTTATTGTTGTGCTGTTTAAATTCAATAAACAGAGTTATTAAAAAATAAAAAAGAATGTCCGTCATAAATCTCCACTCCATGCGGTCAAATGCCTTTTCGGCGTCAATCGAGACTAGCATTGGTTCGATTTTGGGAGTGGGAATGAGGGCCATGAGATCTAATGTTTTGCAAACGTTGTCTGCCCCTTGGCGGTTTACGACATATCCCGTCTGATCGCTATGGATCAGTTGGGGTAAGACCCTGCTTAGCTGTCTAGCCAAGATGCTGGCGAACACCTTAGCATCAGCCTTTAGAAGCGAAATCGGCCGGTAGGAGCCGCATTCTGACCTGTCTTTCCCTTCCTTTAGGAGGACTATTATTCTAGCTTCCGTAAACGACGGAGGGGCCATGCCAGTTTCCATAATGCTGTTGAAGAGCAGCGTGAGGAATGGGGTTAGGGCGCCCTTGAACCTCTTTTAAAAGGCTGGGGTGAAGCCATCCGCGCCCGGCGCTGAGCCTGCTTTCAGAGATCCAATGGCGCCGTCAACCTTGTCCGATGTAATAGAGCCATTTAATAGCTCCCTATCCGCGTCTGTAAGCGGAGGAAAGTCTACTCTAGACATAAATTCTGCAGTGCTTTTGGGGAATGGTGGTGTATCAGCGGCATAAAGTTGTTCATAAAATTGAGCAAACCGTGTTGTGATTTCTATTGGGTTTGTATGACTCCACCTTAAGAACTGCTCTTTTCGCTCTTTCCTTTCTGAGTTTCGCTGCTAGCAATGTATGGGCTTTGTTCCCCATTTCAAAATACTTCTGTTTGGTAAATCTGAGGCTGTACAGGGCCTTGACTATCCAGATGTCCTTCAATTCTTGTCTGAGGGCTTTAATTTCTGCTCTGACGTCTAATGAGTCTCCCTTTTCATTTATCAGGAATCTTTCTTTTTTGAGTATTAGTTGCTTGACCCGGGTTTCTTCCAGCAGTGTCAGTCTTTTGACTGAGGCTCCCTGCGCTATTATGAGTCCTCGTATGGTCGCTTTTCCAGTTTCCCAACACTTTGTCCCTTTTAACCATTTGCGTTCACCCTTGAGCGTGGTATTTTCCCCATGGTGCTCCCGGCACTCTCAGTCCAATTCTCTGGCGGTGTCTCTAATCAGTCTACCTCGGTGACACATATTTATTAACAAACTCAACCTACTCCATTGACAAGGATCCTCCAACCCTGTGGAGTGCCGCTGTTATTCGTTCCATCGCATGGATACTTTTCGCCACACTGATTCATTCCTTTTTGCTCGGAGTGCGCTCATTATTCCATCGGGTCGTCGGGCATGCCCTGGCCGCCAGTAGTAGGCCCGCCGCCATCGGGGAGAGTCTAGAGCACTCCCCCTCAACCTTTTCTAATCCAAACAAGACCAACAAAGGGGCCTTCGATCTGGGGATGCCATCTAGCTCCTTGATCCATCCCAGAATTTTGTCCCAGAACACCTAGACCCGAGGACACCCCCACTACATGTGCCAGTAAATTGCCCTCATCCCACATTCACTGCAACATAACGGTCTAACATTCTGGTACATCCTGGAAAGTCTAACCGGTCGTACTGGCACCTTTGTAGGAGCTTGATTGTATGGAGTTGATATTGGCAGTATATTGAGATCCCGGAGGTACCCCTGCAGAGTTTATCCCGGAAAGGTTGGTCCAACAACCCCCCCATGTCTCTCTCCCATCTTTCCCTTAGCTTGTACATGGACCCCTTTCCTGATTCCACTAGCGCTCTATACATGGCCGAGATCAGCCCCTTACTCTTTTAGGGTTTTGTATGGCGAGTCTAAGCCCTGGTAGCAAGATATTCCCCCAGTGGTGAGGGCCATGTCGTGACCTCTTCTGTTGCGGTACACTTCTTCCAAACATACCAGTTTGTCCCCAGAATCAGGTGTTCCCGAATCCTACGTGGTATCTTATTTTTGGGGACCCACAGCCATTCCCCGACAGTTGCTGAGTGCAAGTGTGTTTTTAGGGCGACCCATTGGAGATTACGCTGTGCTCTCACGTATGGTATCAGGACTCTAAGTTGAGGGGCTGTGTTGTAAAGTTTCAGGATTAGTAGGCCCACACCTACTAGGGTTTCCGTGGGGATCCTGGCTTTTTTCAGCATGATGCCCCTAGCATCCCTAAAGAATAGGTCCGGGATCTGGATGGCTAGCATCTGAAACAAATAAAGAATCTTTGGGAGGAGGACCATTTTAAGGGTGGTATGGCGTCCAAGCCAGGAGACCGTAAGCTTTCTCCATTTCTCCAGGTCTTTTTTCAGTTTGCCCATCAGTGGGGTGAAATTAGCCTCAAATAGCTCACCGATGTCCCTAGTTACAGCAATCCCCAGGTACCTCAAGGGCCCTAGACCGACCTGCACTCCCAGGGGCGCACATCTGACTGTTCTGATCTTCGGTTTTGTCTAAGGGAAGGAGAACTGACTTTCAGGAAGTTCCACTCTACCCTGTCAAATGCCTTTTCGGCATCCACTGAAAGAAAGCTGCCTCGTGTAGCAAGTGCAGGGATTTCCTCATTGTGTCCGCCCCCTGCCGGTCTATAATGAAGCCCACCTGGTCCGGGTGTATCAATCGAGGCATGTGCTCTTCCAGCTTGGCCGTGAGAACCCTAGCATATATCCTGGCATCAATATTGAGGAGGGAGATGGGCCGATAAGACCCACAGGTCTTGGGGTCTCTCCCCTCCTTGGGTATTACCGTAATGATAGCTTGCGAGAACAAGTCGGGGCAACCCCCATTCCAAGTCTGTCATTGAAGAGTTCTGTCATGAAGAGCAGGAGAGCTTCGAGGAATGATTTGTAAAAACCTGCCGAAAACCCATCTTCCCCTGGCGCCTTGCCCAGGGGCATTTGCGCCACTGCCCTCCTGATCTCCTCTCCCGTTATGGGGGGTCTCCAGTTCCTGGACTCAGCTCTGGATAATGTAGGCAATTGATATCTGCCAGATATGTGTCAATTCTTCCTTCCTCATGCGTGGACTCTGACTTATACAGAGTCTCATAAAAGGAGGCAAAGGTGTCTAGTACCAGTTCTGGTGATGACACAGGCACCTTATCTTTCCTGATGACTTCGGAAACCCACCTCTCTGCCTGTTGTCCCCGTAGACTGGCTGCCAACAGTGCATCCGCCTTGTCCCCCTTCTCATAGAATCTTTGCTTGAGGAATTCCTGATTAATTTCCCATCTCAGGTAGTCTCACCTCTCGCCTCCGCAAGCCATCCCTCCTTTCCCTCCACTGTTGACTGTGCCCGTTTCTCCAGTCTGAGAATCTCCTCCTGCAATGCTTGTTCAATGATAGCCGCTCCCTCTTTTTTCTGTGCTCCCTCTAGAATCAATATTCTACGCCAGGTCGCCTTCCCCGCTTCCCAAACAATTCTCTTTGCTACCTCCCCCATATAGTTTATGGTAAAGAATTCCCTGATCTCTGTTTGCAGTACCTCTTGGAACACTGGATCTTTTTTCATTACACCACCACCTTGCGCCCTTAGGGTTCATTCCCAGCCTAGTTCAGACATGACCAGTTTGTGATCCATACAATAAATGGGGTGAATCACTGACCCCGGGGCAATGTCCCACAGATCTCTCAAGATGTACAAGTAATCTATCCTTGTGAAAGTTCCATGTGGGGGGGGGGCTGAGAAGAATGTGTTGCCACTCTCCTGTGGATGGAAGTGTTGCCTTATATCTCTTAGACCATGCAATAGTGTCTCCCCAATCTCCCCACGGCTCTGCCTCGGGAGCCCCTGTTCCCTGTCATGTGTAGTCTGCCTGTCCATTGCAACATCAGCCCAGGTGTTAAAGTCACCTTCCAGTACCAGGTGTCCTGAGCTCTCGCTAAGTATCTTGGGGAGTGTACACCTCATAAATTTCAGTTGTCCCTGGTTAGGAGCATAAATCGTGGTGAATGTAAAGTTCACCTTCCAGATGTTTCCTGTAACCAGAAGGGCCCGCCCATCAACATCTGAACAAACCTTTGAGACCACCATTCTGAATGTATTGTGTACCAGGATACCCACTCCTGCTTTTCTGCAGGGGCCAGAGCCCCAGATTTTGTGTCCTACCATACCATTAGGGATCCTCCGCTTTTCTCCCTTCATGAATTTCATCTCCTGCAATAATAGGATGTCGAGCCCTGACCTACGGAATTCCCTCACCACCAATGATCTCTTTGTCAGGGAATTAAGGCCCTTTAAATTTAGGGTACCCACCCTCAGGAAGCCCATTTGCTGCCCATCAGCAGGCGCTGTTGTCATGTTATCTCACCGCCAATTCTCCTTCCACTCCGCTTGCTATGCCGCACATTGTCATGAATCCAACCAAAACTCAACATAACTAAGCCAATGTCTCCCCATCCCCCATCTCCTCTCCAACCCCACTCACACCCTCCCTGCCCCCTGGTTCTCGGCCCGCCCCTAAGATCCATCCTAGGATGTGGCCGAACCACCAACCTGACCCGTTAAACAGGTCGTTTCCAATAGCACCTTTGAATCCTTGAGCCACCACTCTCCCCCCACACCCAATTTTCCAATTTCTCCCTTTGACACCACCAGCTTACAATCGGATCAACTTACCCACACTGCTTGCGTCCCCCTTCCCCTGGAACTCAGCCCATTACAAAATATATTGCAGTCAGGCCCTTCGGTATTTCCATCCCACCCTCTCCTGACCATAGGTCTTATTTATAAGACTATGAGCCTGCTTCTGGGATAATTCAAGTCCGGCAGCCGGGGGTGTATCAGTTTCCTGTATTTCCCGGCTCCGGGAATACGTTTCAGTCTTGGGCCCTTAAGCTGCCACTGTCTTCCCTCGGCGCATGTCTCCTGTGAGCCAGCGGGGGTCTCGGTGTCCCCCGGGAGTTCGTTCTTGGCTCCGTTGATCTCCTTCTCAGTAACCAATTTATGCATGTGTCTGTCGATTTCAAAAGAAATTGAGAAAGGGAACCCCCATCTGTATCGAATGCCTTTATCGTGGAGCCACTTGGTGAGGGGCTGGCAGAGCCTTCTCTTGGGGAGGGTCAGAGATGACAAGTCCAGAAAAATAGTGATTCTGGCTTTACCGTAGGTGATGGGCCCCACCTTGTTTGCCCTCTCGAGAATTTTGACCTTATCTGAGTAATTATGGGCGTACAAGGACAGATCTGGGGCACCCAGGGGTGCCACCTGCTCTATGTACCCTTTAGATCTGGGTTCATCTATGGAGTCATTCCCCGAAATTAGTTTTATAATTTCATACAGATTCCTTTTCAGGTGTCTCTCCGTCTCTCCTTCCTTGTCCGGCTTCCCAAAGATCCTGAGATTATTTCTCCTCTTCGTTCTCAAATGGCTTCTCTGCGTTCAGTTTTGGTCATCCTCACATCGATTCGGGTTTCCATTATATCCAGTGAGGACTGATTGTGCTCCACCTCCTGCAGTCTCTCCTCGTCAATCCACTGCGTGATCTTATCCACCTTTCCACCTATGTCCGCTCTCATGCCTCTGATCTCATCCATTATTGAGGCCACATCCTTCTTTGTTGCCTTTGAGTCGTCTTCTTTTCCCACCATGGTCTCTCTGTGGTCCTCTGTCCTTGGGTCATCCCTCAGGGTGTAGTTATAGCCTGCGAGTCTCGACGCCCAGTTCATGCGACACAGCCACCCGCGAAGTGCACTTGTGAGGGGTGTCTAAGCTGAGGATAAGTCCCTTGGGCGGTCTAGGTCAGTCCCATGTATGGAGGGCCCCTGCACCCTGTAAGCGATTTCTATGTGGCCTGCACCGAAGAGGGGACACTATATCCGCAGCTGGGTTGTGGCTCTTCACATTGGGCCACTCGGACAGCGGTCACATGCCCTAGTCACTGGGGTCTGCTCCTTCTTGGGCACTTCCCCCAGGCCGTGGTGAAAAGAGGGGTTACCCAGGGTGCTCAAGAGGGGCTCCCCCTCTGCTTTAGGTGGTATGGGAGGGCTGTCCTGTCCCCCCTCTTCAGAGCGCCAGGAGCCCGCTCTCCCCTTCCATTGTTCCGGTCCCCTAGGGCCCCTCCAGTGCCTAGAGTGTCACTGTGGGACTCCCCACTGCCTATTATCTCCAGGGGGCGGACACACGCCACGGTGTCAGGGGCCCACACCTCCCTGTGTCCTGGTGCATTTTTATTTCCTGGGATCCAGGGCCACAGGCCTGTGCTGTTTGCTGCTCCTCTCCGGCGGGGTGGGGCCAAGTGTAGGTCCTGCTGGGCCCCTTCCCATTATGCCTCTGGTTGCTGTGGGGTCTCAAAAAGTCTCTGGGCCTTTGTGGTAGCCGAGGGGGGGGGAGTGTCCTATAGGTCCCCACTTTGTGGGAGGAGGAGCTGTCAACCACGAGTCGCAAGGTTACAGGGGGACAGGGGGCTGTCCACCAAGTTCCCCAGGTGGGGGAAACCCACCTGCAGCTTGTGATGTCCTCCCGCGTGAGGGCCTCTCCTCTGGGCAGTGCTGGGCCCGAAACAGTGTTCCTCCTCCGTTCTCTGCTATGTGTCAAAGCCACTTTCCCGCTATGAATGCGGCCGGCCCGACTCCACGCATATGGCACCGGTTCTGTCTGTTCTTGAAGCTTAGGGGGCTTGGGAGTCTGACATTGCTTATCCATCACCTTGTCACCCACGGGGGGAGGTCTGGAAGTGGGGGTTCGGGTCACTTTCCGGACCTCATGGCCTGCGAGCACACGTCTAAGCTCCCATGTTCCGTACGCCCCCTGGTGGCCGTCCCCAAAGTCTGATATTTTAATATTCACTAAGAAAAGAAAGCACAAAAGCATCAGGTGGAGGCAAATGACAGAAATGAAGTAGTGAAGGAATTCACTTACTTTAGCTTTTCAATCTCGAATTGTGTATATAAAAAATGGACTCTCATTTAAAAAAATAAGATAAGACGAATATGTTGAAATTCCCTACATTTTCTCTGATATCTGTGATTAACTATTATTGCACGAAAATAGTCCCGATAGTGTTATATGGTTTGGAATAAGACCATTGGAAGAATTTTCAATAGGGAAGAAGGGATTATTGGGAGTCTGGTGCCTGCCCTAATCTAGAAGTAGTACGAACACGTATACACTTAGCGAAGTATTTCTGATATTTCAGACTTTGTAAGAATGCAAAATGCCATGAAACAATGAAACATTTATTAACATACTGAATCGGAACATGTAACTTAATGTACCTGCACTTTGCAAGATTTGCACATATTATTTCAGAATTATTTCAGATGTTACAGCTCCTTGGATGTGGTATAGACTTTGTGAACACCATCAAATTTCCTTGATTTTTGCTTTGTGGATATTTTTTCAAAAATATGACATTTTGAAGGCGTTATAAGATACTACTTGAAGGTGTGTTTTAACTTTAGGATTAGATGTATTGATAATATGAAATGTTGTGTAATTATGTAGTATTGTATACTTATTAATTTTTTTATTATTGTGTATTGTATATTTACATTTTGTAAATTGTAGAAAGGTTTGTGTTAATTTACAAACTACAACACAATAAAAAAAAATTAAGAAAGAGGAGTTTGCTAGAGAATATCCAGAAAGTCATGGTCTTTCAACAACCACTTCTGACTGAGAGGGAACCGAGCACACAGATAAGAAGTGGTTGCATAATTGTGCTAACGCGTTTAGATCACTACGTTTGTTACATGAGTGCTGTCTGTGTCTTCACATTGTTGGGTCAGTGTATGTGGTTACATGATCGTTTGTACTTAAGGGCTGGTCTTGATTAACAGATGCTCAGGAGATGTATTACTGGTTTTTCGTTATGAACAACGGGATTGCCCTAGCGTGGTTGGACCACCCCAGGTTGCCATGTGAGTGTTTAACTCGAGGGCTGTGCAATTCATCGTAAGAGACACCCCGTCACCAGTAGTGGAATGATGTTATAGATGTCTGTAAGACCTAAAAGCATTCTATAAATCATTTATCCATTTGAAGAATGTTACCCACTTATGATGTCGACTAGCTTGTTTCAGAATGTTACCCACTAATGATGTCGATTAGCTTGTTTCTCTATTTGATTTTCACTCCATTTACTACCTACTACCACTTGCTTTCTACTTCTCCCGTCTCAATGGCACTTTTAGATTCAAACTTGGTCAGTCTTAGTACAGTACCACTGGTTCAGTAGCTACGTGGATTCTGTGTTACCTGTATCACCTGGTCTGTACCTTGGAACATTACCCCTTTCAGTATGGGCACAGACGGATAGAGCCTGTGCATTGTGTGAGTATTAACAGTTGCCTGGTGGAGAAACGTATACACAAGCTGGACGGAGCAGTTGCTTAATATTTATTAATTATTTTATTTGTGCATTTATAGCAGTGCATAAAGCTCTATGGCATGTAGGCGCTAGTTACAATGGATAAGGTGTTACATCACATCTGCAGTACAAGGCTGAAAGTCTTAATCAGGTAGGTTACAGGCAAATTAAATGTACAGCACAAAGGCTGAAAAGGCATAGGGCCTCATCACAAGTTGGGCGGTAACCCCTAAAAGTGACAGTAATGGAATTAGCAAAGCCAAAACAGCTCTGCAGTATCATGAGCCGGTGCAAATAGCACTGACTGTAAAATCAGCCGGCGCCATTACAGCCAGCACTATCTGCGCCGGCAAAACGAAGGGCAATCACAGCCACATCACAAGTCCATGTACAGTGTTATTAGCAACGAAGACTGGTGCAAATACTGCAGAAAACATGGTACCTCCAGCCCCCAGCTGGAGGTAAATGAACACAGGTGCCAGAAATGAAGCCACAGGTGATGCCAATGCATTGCAGAGGGCCACATAAGGCACACCCCTACCCCAAGCACTGTTTCCAACACCATGCCACTGTGAGTTGGGACAGGCAGCTGCTCATTCTTCACCTGGAAGTGGAGATGCAGGACAGCCAGGCCAGCGCACAGGGAGTAAAGGGTGGGGGAACAGGGGGGTTGGAGAGAGGAGGAGGAGAGCCAAGTAAGGTGTGCACCAATGCCCAGGGTCAGGCCCTTACCCTGGACCCTCATTGGCAGCCAGTTGTTCACTCTCTACTGCCTCAACAGGGAGACCATAACTGAGCTTCTCACCACAATACAGGATGACATAGGGAGCAGGATCAACATCCGGACAGCTGTGCCCCCACTATTGATGCTAGTGTCGTCCTACAACTTTTCGGAAGTGGCACCTTCCAGCACTCGGTGGCCATGATGCACGGCATGGCACAGCCCACATTCTGTGCAGGGTTGGCCCAGGTGCTTGCCACATCTCCCTGCCTACCACCCCACCCCACCCCAGCCCAGGTCAATTCCATGAAGGCACAGTTCTATGCCGTTGCCCAAATGCCAAATGTGATCTTAGCTGTGGACTGTACCCATGTTGTGCTGGTGGCCCCTTTGGCCTACAAAGCAGTGTACCGTAACAGGAAGCACTACAACTCCCCAACATGTACATCACCCACTGTTGTGCCCATGACCCTATCTACGATTCCATGGTCCTACGGAACAGCACACTGCCAGGATACACGGAGAGGCACAGAGGACAACAGACGTGGATAGTGGGTGAGGAAAATTGCCTGCATGCATGCGCTGCAAAGCACTTGACCAAAAGGGGGAGGGGGATGCCAATGACTACACAAAGCATGGCATGACAAGCGAATACAAAAGTCGTACCTGGCCACCTCCCGCTCCAACGTCCCACTACAGCCCAGGAAGAATGCACATGTTGGATATACCTGGATGGAGAGGCGGATGATCACTACAGTAGCAACTCCTAACACAAACATGACTACAGGAACCACAATGCAACATGCTCAGTCCAAAGCAATGCTGACAAATGGCCACATCCCATCACACAACAGCAACCCTGCCAGTACCACATCCATGTGCGGCCAGCCCGCAATGCCGACCCCGTGGCCCCAGAAGCCTAGTGAGGGCCGATGGCAAACCCAGCATGCCACATGCACAGGAGAAATACACTGCCACAATACAGCCATCGTGTCAACTGCACATGAAACTGATAGACAACATATGTATCATCTGCTGCAAGGGAACAGGATGCATGTGTATCAAAAATAATGCATGATAAGAGTGACACAGCATGCACAGACATAGTACAGACGCATGCCACGAAATGAAGCCCCATATGCATACACATGATGTCCATTGTCCCAATACTGTGTAAGGCCACCCCGCACATTGCACTGTGACAAATGACTGTGCCTCCCGCCCATGCAGGTGAGTCCGAATACCTGCAGCTGCCCTGGCTAATGACCCCTATGCGTGATCCACAAACCTTGCAGGATATTGCCTACAACCACGCTCACAGCAGGACCCGTGTGTGCATCGAGCGTACCTTCGGCCTCCTGAAGGCACGTTTCCGTTGCTCAACCGTACCAGTGGAGTCTTGATGTACGTTCCAGAGAAAGTGGGTAAAATTGTGCTTGCGTGTTCCATGCTGCACAATATTTGCCTGAAGAGAAATGTACTGCTACCCCCTGATGCAGACATGTCACCCCCAGAGGATGAGTATGCAGTGCTTGTGGCGAAGGCAAATGAACGCTTTACCAGAGATGACTTCAGGGATGGGAGACTGGCTCGCTAGGGACTGATAGACTATTTCTTCTGACGCATTCACATGGTATAAGCCATGAACGACTGTGTGACACTCACCTCTATTAATAAACACAACATTGGCACAATCAGGAATATCCTTGCATTGATGAAGTTGATGTGCCCCAACTAGCCCCCATCCCCTAACCCACCACCAACTCCACAGCACACTATACTCCCAGCCCCCACCCACCACCCACCACCAACCACCAACTCCCCAGCACACTATCCCTTCAGCCCCCACCCACCACCAACTCCCCAGCACAGTATCCTACCTCCCACCACCAACTCCTCAGCACGGCCACTCAGGGCAAAAAAGTGTCTCTGTTATTTACATCCGTACCCTCTTTCCCCCATGCCAGGCCCCTGGTGATCCTGAGCCCAAATTGCACTGGGACCGGCACGTGGGTGTACTCTGCTGCAACTCCTCTGGTAGTGTCATTGAACTGGAGGCTATCGAGCCTGGCCACGGATGTGCTGTAGTGTGACCTCTGTGCTCTGGCGGATGGCCTCTGTAAGTGGCGAGACCCCTTCCGTCAACTCCCTGACCTTCTGCCCACATATAGTCAGGGCGGCAGCGCCTGGTTCCTTGTCATGGCTTGCACAATCCTGCGGGTGTCCCCTTGCAGGCGTTCACGGATGGCCTGCAGGTGTTCAGAATGGGTGTGCCCAATTGCTTCCATCTCCCTCTCTTGTCTCTCCATCTCCTCCAGCCTTTGAAGCATGTTGTTGCTTGGTATTGTGTGCTGGATAAGAGTGAGGCTATACATTGGTTCTGGGTTGTAGGCTGGGGAGCCATAGGATGGCGTGTCGAAGTCCGGCTCAGGTGTATGTGCATGCTGGTGGTGGTGATGGCTCTCTGGGGTTTGTGGCCCTTCTGCAGGCGTTGATACTGGGCTGATGTCCCCCTATTTCTCCACAGTTGACCTGCCTGGAGGCGTGCCCTTTGGGTGAGTCACTGCAGCTGCGGGATTGGGTGCAGTGGGCTTTGGGGTGCTCCTGGTGGCCTGTGGTGTTGCCGTAGGCTTGGCTTGCTGGGTCATGGTGTCTCATGGCGGTCCATCCACCTAGGCATAACCTGTGTGCGCCTTTGTTGGGTGGTGGTGCTGACAGACCTTGAGGGCCTGGAGACACCACTTCCAGGTTGGCCTGCCCCCTCGTCCTGCGAAGCCTCTGGTGATGCGTGAGTGCCTGTAGTGGACATAGGCATTTTTGTCAGGTATGGTTCTTCCATGTGTGTTGGCATGCAAAACACATTTGATATTGTATAGAGTGGGACCCCACACATTTGGGCAGATGGTCATGGTTGGTCAGGGGATATTGCATGTGGGCACAGCATTGTGGGGATGGTTGCAGCAATGTGTGTGTGGGGAAGGCAGGGTGTTCATGCTGGGGCAGCTGATGTATGCTTGCATGCTTGTGGTCCTTCATGCCCCCTCATCCCTTCCCCAGGTGGCACACACTTTGTGGGAGTGGGTATGATGGCTTCCTCTATGGCACTGGCATGGCTCTATGGGGCAATGCTGTGCAGCCAGCAGTGTTGCACCTTGGTGTACAATGATTGGCTAGCTGCGCTCATGTCCGTGTAGGGGGAGGTGTACTTTTATGTGGCTTGTGTGCCATGCCAACATGGGGGAGGCCAACTGGGCCCGCAACATGTTGGTGTGACTGCTGCACGGTGTCGTGGTTGCACATGCACCACAATCCCGCTGGCACAGGGTGCACCAGCAAGGTGTGCTGTGTATGGCACTTGGATGGGTCACTTGCTACCCTTCTTCACTGGTGTTGTGCTCAAGGGTGCCCTTGGTGGGGGGTTTGACTCACCTACTGGCTGCTGGCTCCCTCCTCTGCACCTCAGACTCCCTCTATGCCCTCAATGTCCCGGACCATGCTGCACTTCTCCACCCAGACAGTGAGGACCAGTGGTTCCGCACTACTACCTCCAGTCACCCGGCAGTGTTGGGACAGCAGTGCACGCACCCTGACCCTGAGGTCATTCCATCGCTTCCTGCAGTCCTCCTGCGCTGGCCTGAGGTTTTTACGCTGCCTACTGCCAAACAGCTCCTCACAGTGGGCAACAACCTCATCAGCTCTCTCTCACTGAACTTTGGTTTCCTCTGGTGGTTTTCAGGCACATTGCCTCTGGTCCTCTCCTGTGACATGTTTGCTTGTTTACAAGTCCATATGGCTGCAGGAAGTGGGAGATTCTGGATGGATTGAGTTTTTCAAGATATCTGCCGCCATGCTTCCCTTTGTGGCTGTGACGCATTTTCTGCTATTGCTAATATCGCCGGGATCACCAGCGGTACCGCTATTGGCACCGATATATCGCAGCAACCCTTATTTCAGTGCAGTTTCGGCCAGGCGGTAATGCCGTTACCGCTGGAGTGGGGCGCACGTTCACGCCAGGTTGTGATGCAGCACTAATACCGCTGCATGACCCGGCGGTAACGCTATTTGCTCTGGAATACTGCCGGCCTAATGATGAGGCCCATAGTCAGTTAAGTTACAGGCAAATTAAATATACAGCACAAAGGCTGAAAAGGCATAGTCAGGGAAATTACAGGCAATTGTAGGTGCAGCACCAGGCTGAAGTCATAGTCGGGTAATATTGATATCTATGTCAAGCACGCTATTTCTCAAGCAGTTACAGATTGATGCTTGTGTTAATTCATTGGAACACACAATGATCACAAGGTTTGAATAAACTGGTTTTAATTTAGGAGATTGGAACAGTCATGTGTTGAAGTCTGGGTCATTTCATTTGTACACAGTAGGATTAAAAGGTTTGAATGGGTGAGTTTCGATTGGAAGCCGTCACGTGACTCTTCATGTTGACTGAAGGCACATCACACGGGTTACGTGCAACGCTAGTTCAAAATGGTGTACTGTGAAGGGCCATGAAGCAAAAAACAGACAACAGACTTAAAGCTCAAAATAAGATAATTTATTAACGGAAATGTCAGGAAGGTTAAAGGCCTAACTTGCAATATGCTAAGGTGGGATCTCCGTACCTGAACGAAACTAAGGAAAGTTGGAGTCAAAGAGTTCAATTTAAAAGTCTATTGGGTGTGTCCAAAACCTATCCTTGCCCTCAAATCTAAAGCTAAACAGCATGTAGGAATGTCAATAATCAAAGATATTGTGTTCAACACAAAGTCTGAGCTTCTCCCAGCTTTTAGCCTCCTTTTTGGCTCCCTTCCTCAAGTTCAAGAAAGTTCCACAAAAGTCTTAAGATTACTTTTCTCAGGTTCAAGGCAATACAATTTCACACAATCCTCAGGGTTCCCTTTCCCCATGTTCCAAGCAATACAGTTAAAAAGAAAAGGGTCTTGAGGCACTGTTTCTCAGTTTTCAGGGTTCCCTTCCCCAAGACATCAATACTGCAACTTATATTTGTTTCAGTCTTTCAAAGTTCAACACAAATCCAGGTCAATTTAACCCTCCTTCTGGTTTGTATCACCAGCTTACTTGTAGACCTTCTTCTGAATATATTTCACAACGTCTTTGGCTTTCACACTTCATGGTTCCCTGGTAGGCGCAGTTGTCAGACCGCACAGTCCACCCATCACAGGTCGCGTAACCAGGAACCCTACGCTCTTTAGCCCACACAGGTTCTTCTGTTTTACCACTGTGTACAGATTCACCTTCACTTGGTATGGTATTGTATAGTTAATTTATATAGCGCCTATACACAGGCAGGTGTTTCAAAGCGCTCAAGGATGTGAGAACATGGGGAAAAAAACAACAGTTGCTCAGAGCCCTTGAAAATCTGAGACAATAATAGTCTGCACAGGCAGAGTAAGTGCATAAAATACATTTAACAGTATGGGATATAGCAAATAGGCCTGACAGCAATTCTGCAAATTTGCAATTTTAACAGTTCAATTAGGGGTGAATACAGGGGAGAAACAGACAGATCTTCAGGCGTGGTGCGCACGGATCAAGCAAGTGCACAGAGGGACAAAGGGGGGGGGGAGGGTGAAGTGCACCTGATTGGTTGAGACTGGGGAAAGTGCAAAGAGAGCCACTCTCTTGGGTTAATTTCTCAGTGCATGAGTGTGAGTGGGGTGTAGGGCCCTGAGGCAAGTGCGAGAGAGGACTGGCAGGGGTGCCAATGTCCTTTGACATTCTGAGGTACACCAGGCGGCCAGTCAGCATGCTGTAAGGAATAGGAGGGAGAAAGGGAAAGGACAGTGAACTAGGTTAGCAGGGTAGAGGGAGAGAGAAGGAAGAGGAGAAAAGGAAGGTCTTGAGGAGTTTCTGGAATTTCAGGAGATTCGGCACAAGACGTAGGGCAGCAAGGAGGCTATTCCGGAGGGAGGCACCTGCTGAGGATAAAGATCACCCACCAAATCTCTATTTGGAGAACCAGCTCACTCACAGAAGGTTGGAGGTAGATGAGCGGAGGGCTTGTGAGGGCCAGTATTTAGGTAGGCATTGGCAAAGGTAGGTGGGTCCCAGGCCCCAGAAAGCCTTGTGAACAACGCAAAGGGTATTGAATTTGATCCTTGCAGCCAAGGGGAGCCAGTGGAAAGATTTCAGCGCTGGAGAGATGTGGTCCCTGGGCTTCAGGCCAAGAATAAGTCTTGCGGTTCTGTTCTGGATGAGTTGCAGAAGGCGCAGGGCAGAAGAAACGAGGTTGAGGAAGAGGTAGTTGCAATAGTCTCGACTGGAGATAACCCGGGCTCTAGAGACAGTGAGCCTCTGGGGGAAAGTGAGAAAGGGTAGAGTACCTCTGAGGAGGTGTATCTGATAGTTAGACTTTTTAGAGATGTCTGAAATGTGAGAGGAGAAGGAGAGAGTGGAATCAAAGATGACCCCAAGGTTTCTTGCTTTGCAGGTGGGGGCAGGGCCAAGGGAGGCCAGCCAGAGTGAAAGTGGGGAAGCAGGAGCAGGGGTCCCAATGCAAACAATCTCAGTTTTAGTGGCGTTGAGGCAGAGGTCGTTTGCAGCACATCATGACTAATTAGCAGACGGACAGTCAGATATGAGCGAGAGGGATGAGGCGGCTGAGGGTAGTCTGAAAGACAGTTGTTTGTCATCTGCATAGCACTGGAAGTTAGAGGTGAAGGTGGCAATCACATGTGCCAGGGCAGCCATATAGACATTGAAGAACCAGGGGGATAGGTTAGATCCCTGGGGAACGCCAAAGGTTTAGTGAGTGATAATTGAGTGAAAGGCTCTGAGTTGCACCTGAGATGGGCGGTCGGAAAGGAAGGAGGTTAACCACGCCAGAGCTTGACCTGTGATTCCCAGGGTATCACAGAGACGTGCAATCAGGATGTTGTGGTTAACTGTGTCGAAGGCAGAGGAGAGGTCAAGGAGAATGAGGCTAGATGGTGTGTTAGTGTCAAGATTAGAGAGCAGGGGATTCCAAGATGGCCGCCGTCTAACGTACACTGCGGGCCCCGAGCTCCCGGACCCGCTCCTACCCTGAAGGTGCCAACGCGATTCCGACGTGGATCCCTGCCCTCCCTGGTAGCCCCCTTTGATGCCTGCACCTCCCGATAGCTGAATCGCCCGGGAGCAACACACGTGCACCCCGCCGGAGCACCCCATCAGAGCGGCCCATCCGGGTGAATCTGGCCCGCGCCGGCACACCGGAGTGCCCGTTGCAGCCCAGATCAGGCCGCGCCAGCAGCGGAGGGAGTCCCCGGTGGGGCTGAGCGGTGGAGGCCCCCCCGCCGGGGGCTGCATCAGGAGGGATCCGAAGTCACTGCGCCGCCGGCCCACGGGCAATACCCTGCAGACTCGGACAAGTCCGGAGACTGGGGAAAGCGGGTGGAGGCGGGAAATGATGGGGCTGGCCCGGAGGCCCTGGGCAGAGCTGCGGAGCTTGACCGCCACTCTCAAACCGGAGACAGTAAGCGGGAGAGAGAGGGCTCACCACCAAAACCCCGGACTTGGGGCTTACAGGCTTGGCTGGCTTCCCCCGGCGCAGTACACACAGCACAGCTGGGTCCGGGCGTCGGCGCGCAGCGGGGAGAGGTCCCACGCCGCCCAAACACAGAAGCACCTCCACGTGCCCCCACCAGACTCCCCACGGATCTAAACTCACAGAGGAGGGCCGGGACGCCCCCGACCCCCTGTGGAAATACCGGCGCATTGAGGGGACGGGGGCCTCTGTTGGGAGCGTCTGGCTCTGTCTTCCACTGCGGCTGGAGCTGCCCCAGGGTCACCGCAAATCAGGGCTCAGCCTGCGCACCTGCGGAACCCACCCGGGTGGTGTGGACAGCACATGGCCCAGGCGGAGAGATGCACGGCCCACCACGAGAACCTAGGAGGGGGAGAGGAGATTGCAGCCCCTATATGTGCCAACTAATAATACCTAGGAGAGCGGAGATCCCACTCCCACCTCACCACTCCACGCCATTCCACCTGAGCGAAAACCAAGTCAGCCTCAGACCTGCGTCCCACCATGTCCAGGAACAGAGCTAAAGACCCACCCTCAGCCCTCAAAAATGCCAAGAAGACCCAAGATGGCTCTCTTACCAAAATCTGGGCCAGGGACCACGAGTCAGAAGCTGACCACCAGAGTGACCACCAGGCGGGTGATTGGGCAAGCACCCAAGGAACAGACCCTCACCCCGAGCACCAAGACGGGCTGGTCACTTATGCGACGCTTAGGTGGTGGACAAGATCACCACGGCAAGTCAGAAACAGATGGGACACCCTGAAGGAGGATCTGGCCGAGGGGTTATAGGACATAAAGTGAGATATCCATAAAGTCGAAGAAAGAGTGGATACAAATGAGCGGGCGATCCAGGAACTGGCCGAGGACGCAAGGAAAGATGAAAACCTCCTGGAAACTCTGGCGCAGGCCACTCAGAACCTGGAGCTGCAGGCCGAAGACTTGGAGAACCGCTCTAGAAGGATCAACATTCGAGTCAAAGCATTACCGGAGTCCGTTCAGGCTCCAGACCTTGCACAAACTCTCACAACCGTCTTCAGGGACCTCCTGGACGTGGACACAGTCACGGACCTTCAGTTTGACAGAATCCATAGAATGGGACCCCCCCGGCCAGAACCAGGTACCAGACCCAGGGATGTGCTGGTGGCTTTCCATAGCTACGCCACAAACGAAAGGATCCTGGAAAAAACGAGAAAGTCGGGCAATATATCCTACAACGGCGCCAAGATATTCTTGTATCAAGATCTGTCTCAAATAACCCTGAACAAAAGGAGGCAGATGCTCTCAGTATTGAAATATATACGCGAAAAGAAGATCAGATACAGATGGTCCCACCCATTTGGCCTATCCTTCCTGTGGCAGGGAAGGCAACACAAGATCACGACCTGCGAACAGGGCGTACACCTATTGGGTATCGACGAGCAACCACCAGCGGACCCTGCTGGCCCTCCTGGCCGGCGCGACTCGTACAAATCCTGGGAATGAACTACAGTCAAGCCCAAGCGATCAAGGAAAGAGGCCCCCCGGAAGGCGGGCCGCAACTCACCGGGAGGGAGCCGGTCCAACAGCCAAAATGGCTTGCCTGAATCTCCAGCAGACACCAGATCCCCGAAGCCATGGGGGCGCCAGCTCACTGAGTCCAGGGAGGGCACTTGCTACATAAGCCTGAGGCACCAGAGTAGGGTAGTGAAAGCAGTTGTGAGGGTTCACTGCGGGGAAGGGAGGGGGAGAGTCACTTGGGATGGGATTGGAAGATCCTGCGTTGTGAAGGCCTGGCGTAATTTTGGGGCTCAGCTCTCGTCTTCTGGATACGAGGGGGGCAAGTTGCCAGTTGAGCCCACCCAGGGGGTTACCTGAGTTGTTGGGTGGGTGGGAGGGGGGATTTCTGGGGGTAGGGGGGGTGTGGGACATTTGGGAATATACAACTTGGCCACGAAACCGGGGGCCCCAGGAAACCAGGGGTCCAATGCGATTAGCCCGCACCAAATAAATTACACACTCTAATGGCATGGAGCAACTGAAGATACTTTCCCTGAATGTAAACAGCCTAAACTCGCCGGTTAAAAGGAAGAAGGTGGAGTTCATACGTAAAGAAAAACCACACATAGTTGCATTGCAGGAGACCCGCATTGAAACGCGGGACAGTCGGAGAATTAAAGTCTGGGGATATGCTCAGCTCTTCCAGGCCACTCAGCTTAGCAAAAAGGAGGGGGGTGGCACTTGCACTGAGGGATGGGCTGTACCTGACAATTAGGACAACACAAAAAGATGACCAGGGGAGGTACCTGGTGTTGATTTTAGAGGGCAGAGGAGAGGTATATACGATTAATGCACTGTATGCGCCCAACACTGATCAGGATGCCTTCATTCAGAGGTCTCTGGCCCGCCTGAGCGATATTGCCTGGGGACGTATTGTTTAAACAGGGGACTTTAACACTGCTTGGGGCCTCTCCAGGGACAGAAGCAGGGCTTTGTGGGGATGACTGGGTGGCCCCTCCGGGGACCTCAAAAAGAGATTTCGTGACCTGACCCTGGTAGATGCATGGAGGGAGACTTGGTGGCGGGGGGCGGTGGGGGGGAATGAGAAGAGGTACACTTTTTACTCACATGCACATAAAACCCACTCCCGAATCGACTACATTTGGGTGTCTGCCCCGCTTTTAGGGAACATCATTTAGATCTCACTTGGGCCTATCGCGATCTCGGACCACACCCCCATCGCTCTAACACTGAGCAGGCCACGGGGTCCCCAAGGGCTGTGGAAGTGGCGATACCTGACCCCGTTTTAAGGATCCGTTTCTGGTACAGGAGATTGAACAGGAACTGGAGGAATACGCAGGGGATAATGGCTGGGACGACACTACACTGCAAATATGGTGGGACTCTCTAAAATCCTTGCTAAGAGGGAACATTATGGCAATCAAGGCTAGAGGAGAAGGGGAACTAAGACTTGAGGAAGAGAACCTGGGCAGAAAACTCAAAAGAGGCAATGGCACAATTGGCCACAAGACATACGCCAGCCATAGCAAGGGAGGTCCGGTTGCTAAGAGGCCAACTGAATCTCATTCAGACCAGAGCGGCAGAACGCAATTTGCTGCGCCTACGCCAGATGCACTACATTAAAGAATACAAATCTGACAGGCTGCTAGCCCGGCTATTGCAAAAGGAGGAGAAGAGCAAAACTATTATTAAAATCAACGGGGAGGGAGGGCAGGCGTTTACTAGCAACAGAGAGATAGAGAGAGAATTCCATCAGTTTTATACCGCCTTATATTCGTCAAACAATCCTGACCCCATGGCGCAACAGGCATACCTAGACAGGCTCGATCTTAAGGTCCTTTCAAAGGGGGAGCAGGAACAGCTCGAAGGAGAAATAACAACGGACGAAGTCAGAAAGGCAATCACCGCCCTCTTCCCCGAACAAGGCCCTGGGCCCAGATGGCTATGTTGCCAAGTTCTATAAGATACACAACTAATTTCTAATCCCCCAGCTCACCAGACTTTTCAATCACATAGGCTCCTCTGGAGCCCTCCCCCGGTCCATGGATGAGGCCAAAGTAATTTTGTTTTATACATAAAAAGGGCAAAGATCCGGAGGCATGTGGGTCCTATCGCCCGATAGCGCTCATAAATGTTGACACAAAGATCCACACAAAGATCCTGGCGGCCAGGTTAGATTCCATTATGCCCAAGTTAGTGCAACATGATCCAGCAGGTTTCATTAGAGTGCGGCAGACAGCTGATAACGTGTGGAGAGTGACCCACTTGATCGAGAAAACTCACATAAAGAGGATTCCGCCCTCCTCCTTCGACAGTGTGGAGTGCGGCTTCCTCTTCGCCACAATGACCAAAATGGGCTTCGGACCCAAATACATCGACCGAGTGGGAGCCAGCTACCAGACCCCGACCCTTCGCCTGGCGATCAATGGTCGGATTTTGGAGCCGTTGAAGGTAGAGAGGGGTACGAAGCAGGGATGCCCACTATCCCCGTTGCTCTATGCTCTCCATCTAGAGCCATTCCTAGAGGCGATAAGAATGGCTGAGAACATAAAGGGCATCATGTTTGGTGGATAGGCCCATAAAGTGGCCACCTTCACAGACGATATACTACTCACATTGACTGACCCTGAGGTATCGCTACCAGCGTTATGTGAGGAGCTCGATCAGTTTGGGCGGGTCGCAGGCCTAAAAGTAAATACTAATAAGTTAGAGATTCTTAACCTTAACCTTCAGGTGGCTTCGGTGCAACATGTCAAAAGAGAATATGCTTTCAGGTGGGCAAGCAAGGGAATCAAGTACTTGGGGGTTCACCTTACCAAAACCGTGGGGGAACTATATCGTGCGAACTGCCTCCATCTGCTGGAGAAAATTAAATCGAAGCTAGTAGACTGGGGCCCGCTGTATATCTCATGGGTGGGGAGCATTAACGTCCTAAAAATGGTGGTGCTTTCACAGCTCCTGGACCACTTTGCCGCGCTTCCGGTAGAAGTCCTGCGTTCCTTTTTCGGAGCCCTACATAAAGCCACAAATCTCTTTATCTGGAACCACAAACATCCCAGAATAGCATCAGCCCTTATGAGGACTCCAACCCTCTGAGGTGGCATGGGAGAGCCCGATTTTAAGGCCTACTACATAGCGGCCGAGATAAGGGTTCTAAGAGATTGGCAGAGAGATGATCGGGATAAACCATGGAGGCCGATGGATATGGCAGTGGTAGCCGGGCGGTTAGAGGGAACGCTGTGGCTCCCAAGGGCGGATAGACCTCCCCAGATGTATAGCAGTTGAATCACCTCGACCATAGGGGAAGCCTGGGACGCGGCAGTCAAACGGGCCCACATCACTACCTTTCCCTCCCCATACACACCTCTGTTCGAGAACCCGCAATTCTCCCCAGGCTGTAAGAACCCGACATTTTATGAATGGTATATGGGGGGATGTCGGATGGTGCGAGACGTGTATGGGGACAGCAGGGTAAAGAATTTGATCAGTGCAAAACAGAGTTCGGGTTGAAGGAGACCCATAGATACGGATATATACAACTGAGACATTGGCTATCCCACCCAGAGCACAGACAGGCAGGTACACGCCCCCTAACCCCATTTGAAAAGTACTTAGACACAAATGAGGGGGACATGGGTCTGATGGCTTCCATATATAAACACATTAAGGAGGGGAAACTCCTCTGAATAGAAATGACATGAGGAAATAGGAAGTTGACACGGGCACCGAAATAGAGGAGATTGAGTGGCAAGAATTGTGGGCTCAGATACCGAAACTCACCAGGTCCCTCCAGATCCGGGAGATCTGGCTAAAGCTGATGTTTCAGTGGCCCCTAACCCCGGTTAGAATAAACAAGATGTTTGCTCGAGCCTCTCAAGTTTGCTGGAAGGACTGCGGGGGGGGAAGGACTCATGGGTTCACATTTGGTGGGAGTGCCCGAAACTGTACACATTCTGGGGCAACATTCAGCAGGCTGTCGGCCAGGTTCTGGGTGTCGGGGAGGGGGTGTGGTAACAGGGGGCTCAATATGTTGGGCCTAAACCAGACGCTGGCGAGTATCCCCACGAAAGCAGCTTGCACAGTGTACGTCATTATGATGATGTCTGCAGCAATGGTAATGGCGCACAAGTGGAAGCCAAAAGATTCCCCCCTCAAGAGCATGTGTGGGTAGCAAAATTCTGGTCAGTCGTGGCCATGGAATGGCTCACTTACTCCATTCAAGGTCCAACATATGAAATTTGCATCAGACTGGGCTGCCCTTCTAACATTTCTGAAGGAGGGCGCACGCAGAGCTTGGTGCCCCAAAAGCATGTCACTATTTGGAATTATATTCCCTCAGGAAGATTCCGATCCAGGAATGTGAGAAATACTGAAATGGCTAAGGCCAGTCCCAGACAAGGACATACAGACCTAAAACTCTTCGCTGCCAGTATGATATTCACGAGAGGGGGTAAAGCTCATCACACTGCTCCTGGAATGTGGTGGGAGGGGGATCTTAGGGGGAGGGAGGTTTATTTGTTTCTTTTGTCTTTCTGTTCTGGTTGATCATTGTTTAAAGTAAAATGTTTATAAAAACAAGTTGAAAAAAAAAGATTAGAGAGCAGGTGTGTTCAGAAGAGCAGTTTCCGTGCCTCTGGAAGCTCTAAAGCCAGATTGATGGTCATAGAAGCAACCAATAGATTCAATGTATAGGGTCAGCTGAGAGATGGCCAGTTTCTCCAGGAGTTGGCCCATGAAGGGAGGGATGGAGATAGGGCGGTAGTTTGCCGGAATGGAGGGGTCGGCAGAGGGTTCTTTTAGCAGAGGGTGTACAAGGGAGTGCTTCAGTGAAAGTTGGAGAAGGAGAGATTGCAGGGAGTCCACCTGTTTAGATGAAGCCTTCATAGATCAGACCTGTTTGGAAACCTCATCCGATGTGACAGGTGAGAGGGAAGAGAGGGGAAATGGAGGGGGGCCAAAGGAGGCTCCGGTGTTGGTGTATGCTGTGGTGTGGACGAGATGGTGGAAAGGATGTCTTGGGTTTTTCTGGTGAAGTGTGCAGCCAAGGCCGAGCAAAGGTCCTGGGTGGGTGTGATGGAAGAAGATGCAGCTGGCGGATTGGCCAGCTCCTTGCAGACTTTGAAGAGTTTGGCCGTGTTGTTTGATGCCGCAGAGATGCTTCAAGAAAGACTCTTTTCTTGGTGCGGATGCAGAGTCGATAATGCCTTTGAAGGAGGCGAAAGGCCAGTTTGTCAGATGGTTTGCCCGACGCATTCCATTTCTGCTCAGCTGCCCTACGCCTGCGTTTAAGGACAGCCAGATCGGAGTCGTACCAAGAGTTGCACTTTTTGGAAGGCTTCAGTTGGACCCTCATGACAGGGGCAGTGTTGTAGATAGAGAGATTGAGGTTAGCGAGGGCTGTGTCTGGATGGGGTCAGCCGAGGGAGTGGGTGAAGGATGGTAGGAGGAGGCAAAAGCAGCCACTGTCACTTTTTTATGGGTCTGGTAACTTTAAAGCCCAGTGGTTGCGCCAGATGTATTGGTGCAAGAGTAGAGGAGAGTTTAGGGTGTGTAGAGAAAAGAGAGTGGTCAGTCCAAGAAAGGGGGGAAGTGAGAGCGATAGAGAGAGGGATGTTATTAGAGATGATAGCATCCAAGGTGTGGCCTGCGGTGTGCGTGGGGCCAGAGGGAAGGATAGAAAGAGCGAGAGTCACAAAAGTTGCAGAAAGGACCTGGGGAGTCAGTAGAGTCCAGATGGATTTTCAGATCACCCTTCAGGAGGAGTTGAAGGAGGGGAGGAGGGGAGGAGGAGAGTAGGGAGGACACCAGGTCAAACCATTCCGAGAGGAAGAGAGTGGACTGGCCAGGTGGCCGATAGAAGGTGGCCATAATGAGAGAAGATTTTGGGGATAGTGAGAGTCTGGAAACTAGGCACTCGAAAGAGGAGTAGGCCTGATTAGGGATGATGGACACAGGTATCCATTCTGGGAAGATAAGTGCCACTCCCCCACCTGTCTCCTTAGGCCTGGGCGCAGAGAGGATTTTGTAGCCTTCACGGAGGAGTGTGTCAAATCTTGTCACAAAGCTCTCCTTGAACCAAGTCTCGGTGATGGCAAGCACATCGAGATCCATGAGTTCGAGGAGGTTGCAGATGTCAGGAGTGTTTGATAGCAGAGCGAATGTTGAGAGTGGCAATGTGGAACGGCCTGCCATCTTAGAGGGTCTGCCTCAGGGGGGCGGGGGGGTACATGGGGCAGTGGTCCCCCCAGAGGGTGGCAAGAGGGCCAGGGGAATAGTGGAGGATGGCGAAGGATCCAAGGCTGTCAAGGGAGCCGGGACAGTACGGCAAGGCAAGGGCACCTGTGCAGAGGAGGAAGAAGACACAGAAGGCAAGGGCGTCTGTACAGAGAGGGAGGAAGGCACAGAAGGCAAGGGAGCCTGGACGGAGGGAGAGGTGAGGTTAGAGAGGCGAGGTAGGAGTCTGTCGAAGAGAAGAAGGTTGGGTTGAGGACCCTGAACTATGATGGTTCCATTGAGATCAACATTAATGATGACTCTGGAAAGGGCGAAGAGGTCAAGGAGAACCTCCCAGCGAGTGCCACCAATAATGGGAGAAGAGGACAATGTAGTGAGTCCATAGGTCAGGTGCGTTAACGAAGAAGAGAATGTCAGTGACGGAAGCCATGACATAGGTGTCTGCAATAGGAAGGCCTGGGTTGGAGGCCAGAGTGTCCTTAAGTTTCTTCTGGCCAGATGTAGTTATAGGAGATAGTGAAGCAGTTGGATAGGATAGGAGATATAGGTAGTGACATGGTTGGCTGCATTGAGGGGGGGAGACACTTACCAGTCAGAAGCACAGATCCACTTGGAGGTAGGGAGGTAAGGAGAGGTGGAGGTCACAAGAAAGGAGGGGGAGACAGAGGGATGAGTGCCAGCTAGTGAGGAACAAAGCAGCCACAAGACACCACTAAAACAATTTTCAGCAGGACAGGAAAAAATACATGCAGCAACTGGGCAAGGCTACATTAGTGGAAGTCCAGATGAGGTGAAGTGAGGGTCGAACAGTTCCATGTGTGAAGGAAGGGATCGAGAGGATAGATAGGGGACTGACCTTCAAAGAAATGTTTGGTGGTTCATTGTTTCAGTGTGTACAAAGAACTTGCAGCAGATTCAAGGTGCTGGACTTGCTGAGTTGGTGAAGAAATGTCGGCCATTTTGGAGGTTGCTTTGTAAGACTTCCAAAGCAACAAGAAAGTTAGCAGTCATGAACACCAGTCCCCAATTTAGCGTTGCACGTGCATCAGGGATGACCTTTTTTGCACACTGTGCTGCACATGATCAAATCCGGCAAATGAGGAGCGCACCTTTGCTAGCTCCTCAACTCATCAGCCTATTCACATACTCAAATACTACAGCTACGTGTGAAACCACGCCCCTCTCTGCTCACCTCCACAAAAAGGCACGTGTGCACATAGCAGCGTGCGCGCTCCGAGAAGTGCCTGATAAGTGCCTGTTTCACCTGTTTGGCCGTGGTGGCCTGAGGCTGACAAGCAGTGACGGTCTAGGCAGCGTGTTTGAGAGGCTTATCAGGTTTGGCATTGCTGGTATTTCTAGGTGCTGCTCGGTACCTGTGTTTGAAATAGCAATGTTGGTTGGATTTCAGTTGTTTTGAGATTCAGTACTTTATTCGCAAACCAAAGGTCTTACAGCTTGATTTCAGAGTCCCGTACAGTCGTAGTTGTGTGTAGGGACCTTGCTTTTCCCCCACATTCCTGACTTTACTCTAGGACTCGTTTGATAATACAGGTGATAAACGCCATATCAACGCTAGTTGTTACAACTTGAGTTTGCACTTTCATACCATTAATCAGTCACTGACCTTGAACACAATGGCAACCTGTTTAGCATAAGATCCCCTTGTAGCCGTGTAGAGTTGAAATGGAAGGGCAGCGCAGGAATTATAGCGTTTCTGTCTGCTACTTCTTTTGCTATCTTTTCTTTTTAACACTCGCATTTACTATCTCACACACACACTCCTTATAGTTAGGGGTCTACGCAGTGGCAGAAGACTCCATGAGACCTCTGACACTGGCCTTGCTGACAGCATAAATATGCTGCAAACTCTCGCCCTTAATGAATCTGTGCAAGGGCAGGTGCCGTCTTTAGAGACGTCGCATATCACACGTCTATGGATGATATGGAAGTACAGGATGGGCATAGTGCTACACCCGCCATTCTTTGCAGTTGCCTGAATCCCATAGACATGTTGGTTTGTGCTGAGGTACATTGTTTTTCCTTTGCTCAAAATATGCCAAAAAGTTTTGCTCTACCCGAAGTGAATGATAGTCACATTTCCGACCCATTTGCATCAGCTATTCATATGAATAAGCATTCTAACAGCTCTATGCTGTCCAATCAGGCTGAATGCTTCACTAATCATATTTCAGACATATCCATGATAGCCTCAGCCGTACAGGTGGAACTGGGTAAAGGCATTAGGTCCTTCTACACCTTTTTCCCAGCTACCACCTAACGTTGATGAAGTACTTTTATTCAATACATTTCATTCAAAATTGCAGGAACAGCTTTTGCTTCCTGCCAATTCGCTTACAACCTCTGCCCCTTCACCCACGACTAGTTCGCCAACATTTGCTTCCCACAATCCACTATTGGACGCGGAATTCCAGGTCTTTAAATGTAAAGATAACAAGCATAATGGGAGTACAGTAGGCATGAATCAATCCGGGTCAGATACTTTTCCAAGTGTTTCCCCTGCTAGTACCTCTCACTTACATGATCCGAATGCACCAGACTTTTATTCCTTCCCAGTCCTTGCGTCTATATTAAATCTTCCTAATAAAGGTCACAACACCACACATTACGAAATTCGAGACATAAAATTGTCCCTCTCAGATATTCTGGGCAAATTAAATAAATTGGAGGGTTTCCTCTTTGCACAAGAAACATATTTTTCTATTTCTTTAACATCTGCAATGGACCCTGCTACTAAACCAATAATTCCTAAGAGTGTCCTAATACAAACGAATTCCATTGAGTTATGTACTAGGGTTAACCAAACATTAGATGATGATTGATCATCGGCCACCAAAAACAAGTCTTATGCTGATGTCGTAGCGAACACCGCTTTTGGTCATGAACACTCCCATGAGGTACCAGCCAGCGTCTTATCGCAAGCTGTTATTTCCAATATAACAAAGATAAGTGAAATTGAGGCGCAATTAAAAACTCAATTCGAAGCCCAATCTGATAATCGTAAGAACGGATATGCTTCCTCTCAACTGGATGTGATGGATGCTGAAATGCTACTGAATGCTCCAAATAGTCATTCTCCATTGACCGATCTCATTGAACAAAATGACAATTCTGGTGTACCTTTGCGCGAAATCTTTGAAACTCCACCTGACTTAGAGATGCAAGGTGCTTCTGATGTATTTCTCTTGCATAGGGCTAAATATTTAGAACTTGTAGTTCAAAAGAGAAGACTCAACAGAAAGAAGAACCAAGAAGCGTTAGCCAAAAAAACTAAAAATCAATCCTCGAAAAAAATTACTGGTCATAATTCACATACCAGCCATAAATCTGAGTCTTCCACTAAGCCTAACCCAAAAAAACGTGGATATTCCAACTGCGAGCACACTGGCTACCTCTGCACTCGTGGATGCTAACAACACTAAATGAATTGATTTCGTCAAGGCATCATCTCAGCTTACAAGCAACAATAATAGTGTCAAACAGACGCATCTATCAAGCTTCTTTCCTACTAAAGAAAATAAAAAATGTTGAGGTAGCGAAATCCCTAATGTTCCATTAGACTGTCACAAGGTAAATTCTTATGGTATGGAAGATACCCAGTTACAAGCTATGGACATGGGCAATCCACCTTTAGAAAAACCTAAAACGAATACAAGTAATATAGACAAAGCGCCTTCTCATTCCAATGATGCTTCCTCCAACATATTGCCTTCGACATCCAATGATGAGGCTATTGTTAGCCTTAATGAGAATAAAATCTCTTTGCCCTCTAATTCTCTATCCCTATCGTACAAAGACATTCCTGAAGATACGCTTAGCTTTGAAATCACTTCAGACACATCAAACATCATTGGATGGGTGAGTTGACCCAAAGATTAACGGAGGTCTAGACTCAATCGCACATACATGCTTAATGCATTTAAACAGATCCCTCCTCTTAGAATACTGAATTCCGATCACATGGACTGGGTAACCCTTGCCCTAAACAACAATAATCCAATGATTTGCCAATTTAAGTCACACATCATTGTGAAATTGGTGTGGGAGCAAAGAATTGACTTAGTCTGCAACTTTTTAAAACAAAGGAAGAAGCATTTATATTTGTAGAGACTCAGGTGGCACCTATTGATGACAGTAAAATCTCTCTCACAAATGGCGCCACTCAGAATCCCATAAATGAAGAGTTGCTTACTTAATATACTTCCATGGTTCAATTACATCTCTCGTGCTAACAAACCGCACATAATCCTACTACAAGCGACTATGAAACTTCAGCACTTCTGCATAGATGGCTATAACTCCTACACAAGTTGCTATTATAGGACCCGCCCGTAGACCATTTGGGGGACTAGCCATCTGAGTGAATAATAATATAAAGGCTTCCACTACACTGATTTTTGCTGCTGATGACCTCTTGGTTGTATAGATTTGCTTCTGTGGCGAGACAAAAACAACCTTCCTGATAGTTTGTATATAATGGAATCCTGTTAGGACTTCACAATTAGCTATCTTTACCCTTTTTGATGTAATATTGGAAGAGGCTTTCATTTGCAACCCGAATTATCAGGTAGTAATTGGCAGTGATTTTAATTCCACTTGCATGGAATCAGCTAATGCTAATAATGATCAAAGTCATATCAAACAAGAGTCTACGTCCACTACCAGAGGTCGTAAATGGGTGAAGTATTTTTTAGAATGGAATATACAGAGTTGACATCGATCTCAAAGGCTACAATTGTACTTGGCAAAGAGGTGTTGACTGCTTCTTTTGTTCTACCGACTTAATTAGCACTTGTGATTGCGTCACAGTCTCAAATCCCGATTTGGGAGACCACATGCTCATTAAATTAAACGTGAACATGGTTTACGATGCTCATCAAGTTGTTCCAGTACTATCGTTGATAGAGGTCTCCCTACATGCTATTTCGGTTCATTGGAACATCAAGCTATGTCAAGAGCTTGCATACATGATCGACAAGAAATTATGCTTGAGGTAGATGGTTCCCAGTATGGAATTGATATTCATCAACTAGAGAGGAATGGAATAGCTCTGTCATTAAACATCATTGTAATCAATTGGCTAAAGCGGATTCAACAAAAATTCGGGTTCACAATCCTCTTTTTTACTTGGAGGTGGCCGATCTTAAACGCCAGAAGAACAAAAAGTTAAGGGAACTTAAACTTATAGAGTTGACCACTGTTCAATCCAGCAGTACTAAAAAGAAGATCTGTAAAATGTATAAAAATAAACTTAAAGTGATTAAAAACAAATTATATATTGCAGATAACCAGCGTATCATTTAGAACTTATGTAAGCACAACTCTAAAAATGTGTGGGCAGTCTTGAGAAGTTCTACCGTTTTATGCAGTGCTCGCCTGCAATCTTCCATATCAGCTGAGTTGTAGCACAAATATATTACTTTAAAATATCAAATTCCCCTTGACTATTCTGATGTTTCATTCAAGAGGTTGGACGCATCGATCATAGGGCAATGTCCATGGTCTTTGATGGATGTTCAGTGGGCAATCTCGAAACTTAAATATTCTAGGCTGGACCTGATAGTATTCCATCTTGTGTATTAAAAACGGATCCCTCCATTTGGGCCATAATTCTAAAGTTCGATTACATTTGCAATGTATTCCAGAGTCGTGGCTTTCATCAATTATTATTCCCATCTATAAAAAGGGCAATCTCACAGACCCCTCATATTGTAGATCCATTGCTCTTATGGATGTCTCTTCCAAAGTTTTTTCTATTCTCATTCTCCATGTCCTTTTGCAGTTTTAGGTTGGATTCCGCAAATATATGGGCACTGCCCTCAACGCAATGATTGACACACATTCTGGAAACAACCAAACTTTCGGATTGTGGCCGGTATACCTGGCTTCCTTGGACATGACTGCCTCCTTTGACCGAGTCATCCGCAATCATTTGTGGAATAAAATGACTTTGCTGGGTATTCCCTCCCACCTAATTCAAATAATTTCCATTCTTATACAAACTACAGAGTGTGGATCAATCAAGAGGACGCGCTCATTGATCCCATCCCTACTTTCCCTGGTTTGAAACAGGGATGCAATCTAGCATCTGTTTTATTTCATCTTTATTTGTGTGACGTTGTTGAAATATGGAAGCAAGACAATACATTTCAGTCAGATTAGGCAAACTGCACTTACATTGGTTGGCGTTCGCTGACGACTTGAATTTTATTGACAGGACACCATTTGGTCTACAAAACAAACTCAACCTATTTGGGATCTATGCTAAATAAAACAATATAATCTTCAGGCTAATCCCACTAAATCTAGTATTGTGATCTTTACTAACAGAAAAAAGATTCTTCGGTTTAAATGGTCTATTGGAGGAACAAGAATAGAACGCGCTCTCACTTTACAATACTTAGGGTATAATTAATGTGATACTGTGTCCCTAAGCATGTGGAAGGCAGCGTTGAATCAAAAAGTCAGACCACTGTTAATACATATGAAAATATTATACAGAAAGTATTGCAGATGTTCAGTTCACCCTGTTATTGACGTTTACATCTTGAAGGTTGAGCCAATACTACTTTATGGTCTAGACATGTGCTTAATAGACTTAGACAATATCTTGGATAAATTACAGGGTAAGATCTGGAATACTGTTAATTGCTTTGTTTATTGTGAGGATGTCTATCTATTATGCTATTTTAATAACTAATCATGAATATGACTGCTTTTAGTTTTATTACTTTATTGATTTCATGGATGTTACTATGAGACTGATTTTTATCAAATAACTAGCAAAAAGTACCCGTTCCTCGAACGGGTTCTGTGGACAAACATGACAACACTCTCATCAATTGTTGAAAATCAATAATCCTGTAGGTCTCTGTTCTGATTTGCTTATTGCTCGATGTTCTTTGCACTCTGAAGTAAACTGCACTGAGAATGGGCGTGTGCGCCTGGCTGACAAGCCCCAAGCAGACATTGGGGGTGGAGACCGGAGTTGGTGTGCTGCTGCATACTGGTACCTACTGGGCTCTCTTCTCGCCTGTTTCATCACCATGGTTCGGTCGCAGTTTGTTGCGGTGCAGATGTCCCAGAAACTGTCCATTTTGGGGTTGATGACCAGCCTTTCTATGTCCACATTGATGTTTTGCCGATTTCAGGTAACTGTCTCATTTGTGAAGGTGCTGACATCCGGGGAAAGGGGTGGGGTGTCAAAATGTCATGTAGCCAGTAATGTCGGAGGGTCCTAACAGGTAACTATGCCAAATTTGGTGCAGATTGGTGAAAGGGTGTGGAATTGTATAAGGAACAATGCTTCGCCAAGCCACAAACCCAGCTACAAACCCACACATTTTCACTTTTATAAATATAGAAAGATAGATATGATCTGGGTGATTTGGTTTCTGAAAGGGAGGTCTGCTAATCAGACTCCCCTAATTCACGGGCATAAGCATAGTGCGTTCATGTACCTTTACCAGGCTTCTGACATCTATAGCAACTGTTCTTCTTTGGCAGCAGGGTAGGTTCAAAGGTCAAATATACCTTCCTGACAGCTACTGGATACCAATGTTCTGACTGGCAAATGTGGCTTTGTAACTGTTTGTACTTCACATTAAACTGTAAATACAAGACATGTCTGCTTATGACAAGGTAAAACGAAAAGGTGATGGCTGGAAGGTTTTGAATAAATCATAACCACGGGCAAAGCTCTGGGCAACACTCCAGACCATCGTTTTTCATTCTGCCAAGCCATTACAGAAGGGGAAAAACCATATGCAAATCAGGCTTGGTCCTACCCCAAAAGGGGCCGTCAAGCCCGAACTGCTAGGTCACATCCCTTCTGCACAAGACCACAAGCATCCCCAGACATGTTTCAGCCTTGTTGGGCGTCATAAGTGAGGAGTAGCTTGGGTCTCTAGGCCCGGCAGGCTTATGCTTATGACAAGGTGACACAACACAACAATGATATATTAACGTTTATACAGACACAACAATTTGATATTATACTATACTATTGTCAGCTCGGAGAGCAGTGCTCAACTATGACAGATGTTTATTAGCTGTATGGCCTGGAAGTTTCTTCAACAGCTATGTGGGACAGTGACCAGAAAGCTGCATTTTACTCCGCCTCGAGGAAGAGTAACACCTTCGTTCCAGTGCCCAGAAACACCCCTATGAATTCCCTGCAGAATTGGTGCTTTAAAGGCAACACTGACGTAACAAAGACATTCTCATACCACGGTGCTAACCACTGGAGTCCTTTTGAAATCAGCAGACATGGAAGGTGGCAGAGTTGGAGTTGCCAGATGATAGAGGTAGGCTGAGAGAAGGGTCGCACTATCTTGGTTTGTGCTATGGCTCTCTAAACCTTTCTGCCCACTCAATTTCCTGAAGACACAGCGTTCTGGGTATGATTAATTAATTACTTGTTTAATGTCAGACGGTAAAGGACACTTGGTTACTTGTTACTCCCTAATACCTAGGTCCACACCCACTCCACTCACTACCCTACCTGAGACTGGATAATCTGATCCCCATTGTGTCCTCCCCAGGTTGCTTGTACATCACTTGCTGGTAAATTGCCAGCCCTCTCCCTCCCCTGTTGTTTGCTCCCCTCTCCCTTGTTTCTCTGCTTCCCTCACCATGTTCTTCCGCCTATGACTGTAAATCGCTCCATTGCTTCCCAAAGGTTAGGTCTGCCCTCAATAAATACCATAATAATAATATTATTATTATTAATAGGCTACAACAGCCTGGATTGGGCATTTTACAGCAGGCTTGCTTCGGCCCAATCCCTGTGGCATTTTACCTTTATAAGTAGAGTATACCGTCTCCTTTGTTGATTTATCTTTGGACTCTCATAAGGAGAAGGATTCACTGGACATCTGTTGGGAATACAGCCTATTCCAAATACCTCTGCAACAGAGATGAGGGCAGATGCCTTGCAAGGCAGAGGTAAAGCTCTGCTCAATAACCATTCCTGGGTTGTTTGTAGATCCCTTGCTGACAAATTGGCCACCGCCAGGTCCCTTGTATCTCTGATTCCCTCACTGTGTCCTGTCCCCTATGATTGGGTGAGCGGGTGTAGAGGGCGGACTGGGTGTAGAGTGCGAAGCGGGTGTAGAAAGCGAAGCGAGCAGCGGATGCTGAGTGCGGAGCGGGTGTAGAGCGCGGAGTGGGTGTCGAGCGTGGAGCAAATGGGTGATGAATGTGGATGAACAGGTGAAGTGGTTGGAAGGAACGGATATAGTAAAGGGAAGAAACGGGTAGTGGGTGGCAGGAACGGAGGATGGATCTGGAAGAACGGGCGATGTATATAGGTGAGACGGGTAAAGTATGAGGAAGGAACGGGTGAAATGTGTGGACAAAATGTGTCAAATATATTGAATAGAACGATTGAAGTATGTGGATGGAACGGGTGAAGTGGATCGATCAAATGAAAAATGTAATTAGAACGAAGGAAGTATGGAAGTATGGGATTGGAACAAGTGTTTTATGTGAGTGGAACGAATGAACTGGGTGGAACCGATGAACCGGGTGAAACGGATGACCCAGGAGATACGAGAACGAATGGAGTACATGGAACTTTTGGAGTCGGCCCGATCTCAAACACCTAATGTAAACCACCATATCGCATCTCCACGCTTACTCTCTTCTTTACACCACCACTCAACTAGAACACAGCGATACTATGACACCATTCGGTATAGCTGTTCTCATACCATCATCTGCCTCATACTCCCCATCACTCTAACTAAACACTGCTGGTTACACACCTTCCAGCCTAAGCGTTCTCCGCAGGCCTAATGCAGCCAGAATCGGTCTGGATAAAAACCTGCCAGAACGAACACATACTCCTGATCTCTCAACCACCACACCTACCGCTAAGAAGCAGCTATCACACGAATGCCACACCAGCTGCACACATATCCGGTGCTCACGCCCACCTTTGACTCTCTCTATTCTCTCTACTGACTTGAACTTCGGTTCCCAAGGGCGTTCAACCTACCAGCGCCTTGAGACCATACCAATGGTACATAAGGCACTATATAAATGCAAAGTAACATAACATAACATTTGTAAAGTGCTCTGTTGCTTCCGGAAGCTAGGTCCACGCTCAGTAATTACTCCAATAATAATAATCCCATGGGAACAGTGAGGTGACTCTTCTGTCCGCTTTCTCTCTATCGAACCAGTATCCTGCTCATTGGAGGTGAAGGGCCCCCATGTGGGTGCCAGACAACTTCCTGGAGTGGAAGTGTGGAACTAAGCACTCACCTTGTCCCTGGGGACCCTGAATTGGACCTACCAGTGACCTATAAATCCTGAAGCAGCCGAAATCCTGTTTCATCGCCTCAAGTCACATTGAAGCTGGGCTGATCACGCTCGACAAGCTGCTAAAGGACCTGCAGTGTGGTTTTTGGCACTCAACACTGTGGGGTTTTACGCGGGTCCCCGAACCGCGTAATAAGTCACACGGGAGGAGCCGGGGAACAATGCGGCCTTCTTTATTCCCCTTTCAAGTTACACTGCCCCTTTCCTGTCCCGCCCCCTCCCTAGCCCAACGTCACTTCCCTTGCCGGGAACTAAGACCGCAACGGCGGTCTGCCCACACAACGATGTGGACGGGCTACATAGCCCTAACTAACAATCCGACATCTCCCCCCTTTTTAAACAACCACATGACTCTTTTTACCTTACTCCATTTCTTCTATGAGTCTGTGGGGTTTGAAACGACTTCTCTGAGGGCGACCTCTGTTGCCCGGGGTGTGTTCGTCCAGTCCCTGGGGTGATGACCTGTCCTCCTCTTCTGATGACTCGCTCTCCTCCGCGTAATAGCCGTCAAGGGCCATGTCCTCTTCGCTGTCAGCTTCTTGATACAAGGTATCCTCCCTGTAGCACCTCTTGGGTTTGAAATACGATACGTTTCTTGTGACGGAGGACTGGTCAGTCCTCTGGGCCGTAATCATCGTACCTTTCTTTTGCGTGACCGTCAGCGGTTCCGGTGCAAACGTGGCATCCTCCTTGCGCTGTTTCGGTTGCCGCAGCCACACTTGGTCTCCCAGTTCCACGTTCGACTCCTGTGCCTTTCTTTTGTGATCCGCCGCGTCCTTCATTTTGGCTTTGGCGGTGTCATCCTTGTTTTTGGCCTCTTGTTCCAGAGGCGTAGCTTCCACTGCGCGGGCGTCTTCTGGCAGTCGTGTCTGTACTGGCCTGCGGAACATCAGGTCAGCGGGGCAGACGCCCGTGGTGCTGTGGGGAGTGTGGCGATAGTCCCTGAGAAACTGATACAGTGCTTGTTCAAAAGGTTTGTGGAGGATGGTCGCTATTTGCAAGGTTCTCTTGATGTTGGCCATGAACCTCTCGACCATTCCATTGGCCTGAGGCCATCGCGGAGTTATCTTCCGATGCTGGAAGCCCATATACTTCGCGAAGTTTTCGAAGTCTGTGCTCATGAATGGCGCTCCATTATCAGATTTTATGATCCTGGGTATTCCATATGTGGACAACATGCGGTCTAGTGCCGGAATAACGCTGGTTGCTGCTGTGCTATCCACGATCTGTGCGTCCGGGAATCGGGAGTGTTCATCTATTAGCACTAGCACATATGTGCCATTTCTTAGGGGTCCAAAGAAGTCCACCGCCAGTTCTTCCCATACATTTCTCGGTAGTGGCGACATGTGGAGTGGGTTTGGGTGCGGAGGCGGTGCTACCTGTGCGCACGTTGTGCATTGCCCTATGATTTCCTCAACCATCGAGTCCAGTTTGGGGAACCACACTTTTTCCCTCAGTAGTCTCTTGGTGGCCACCACTCCCCGGTGACTTTCGTGTGCTACTTGGATCGTTCTGGTGCGTAGCGATTTCGGGAGGAGAACTTTGCACCCTTTGAGTATTACTTGATTGTCGACGATGGATAGTTCGTCCCGGACCTGGTCTATCAGTTTGACGTCTGCTCGGACCTCTTCCGACTCGTGCTGTGCCTGTTGACGCATGTGTGCCCTTCTGTCCTCTTGTATGCAATGTCGCACGATGCGTAGAGCCGGATCTTGTTCCGAGTGTGCAATAATGTCTGCCCAACCGACTGGTAGTGGTTGTAGGTGATGGACTACGTAGTTCAGGTATTCGTCAGCGATGGATGGGTGTGGTGTGGCTGGGCCGGTCGGGTGTCGTGATAGATAATCCGCTGGATTGTCTTCTTTTCCAGGCCGGTGCTTGATGACGAATTTGTAGTCCTGCAGCCGTAGGCCCCATCTGGCTATTCTGGGCGGCATCCGTGATTTGGGGTCTCCATATATAGTGATCAGTGCCTGGTGGTCGGTGATGATGGTGAATTCCTTGCCATACAGAAACAGATGAAAATATTCGCATGCCCACACCACCGCCAGGCTCTCCTTTTCCGCTTGTGAGTAGGCTTGTTCTGTCGGGGTTAGGCTCCTGCTGGCGTATGCGACCACATATATGTTTGCCGGTTCCAGCGGGTCAACTTGCGTTAGTATGGCGCCCAGACCCACGGGGCTGGCGTCCACTATCACCTCGGTGTGCCTTTTGGCGTCATAGTACGCCATGTCCTCTGCCTTGGAAATGGCATCCCTTATCGCCTCGAATGCCTTCTGACAGTCCGTGGACCAAGTGTAAGGTTGATCCTTGCGCGTTAGGAGGCGCAGCGGGTTACTGATGGTTGCGTAGTCCTTTAGGTATCTGGAGCAGTAGCTGGCCAGTCCTAAGAAGGAACGAAGTTCCGTCGTGTTCGTCGGGGGTGCGGCTGAGTTGAGTGCCGCCACTTTCTCCGGGTCTGGTCGCATCCCTTTGTCAGAGAATATGTGGCCAAAAAATCGTAGGGAGCCTTTACCGAACTCGCATTTGGCTTTGTTAAGCGTTAGTCCTGCCTCTTGTAGTGCAGCGCACACTCTGTGGAGAGCAGTGTCGTGCTGTTCTTGGGTCTTTCCAAATACGAGGACGTCGTCGGAGTAATTTAGGCAATTGGGCACGTGCCTGATGACTCTGTGTATTTCCTCTTGGAAAATTTCTGCTGCAGAGGATATCCCAAAGCTAAGTCTTTTGTATTGAAATAAACCCAGGTGTGTAACGAATGTCGTGATGTACCTGGATCCGGGCTCAATCTCGATCTGATGATAGCCTTTGGTGAGGTCCAGTTTCGAGAAGACCTGGGCCCCGTGGAGCAGATGTATCATGTCCGTGATTCTGGGCGCCTGGTGTCTTTCCCTTTCGATGGCCACATTGGCCCTCCTCATATCGACACACAGGCGTATGGATCCATCCGGTGACTTTTTGGGGACGGGAACGATGGGGGACACCCATGGAGTGGGTCCTGAGACCGGTTCGATAACGTTGAGTTTGATTAGTTTGTCCAGCTCCTCTTTGACCTGGTGTTGTATATTTATTGGAATGCCCCTATAGTGCTGGGCGACGGGTGGTATCTTCGGGTTTATGTGCAGCTGTACCTTGCGGTGCTTTAGTTTTCCTAGTCCTTTGAATAGGTTGGGGAATGTTTGCTCGATGGCATCCGGTCTGGCAAAGTATTTATGGGCCATTAGCTGATACAGGATGTGCACCAAACCCATCTCGACAGCAGTCTTGAAACTGAGAATGCACCCGCTGTTGGCTTCCGTCTTCAGGATGTGTAACGTGATTTTTGCGGCATGCGATTTATGCACGCACCATGCTGATATTGTTCCTTTGCATGGCAGCGGGGTCGTGGCGCCGTAGGGGTATATGTCCACTGACGCCTTCCGGATCTTTGGGGGGCTGGGGAGTGAGTTATACGCCTGTTCGCTTATTATGTTAACAGTTGCCCCCGTGTCTATGAGGAACTCTAACGGTGTGTTGTTGACTTGAAGCTGGAGCGTTGGACTGTGCTGGGTGGCTGTGGCATTGTTGAGAGCCCACACATACCCTTTTTTTCGTTGATCATCCTCTGATGACTGGGATTCACTGCCTGATGGGGATCTCATCTCAATGTATCGGACGAACCTTCTTCTTTGCGAACGTCTCGAACCTTCCGAAGGCCTTCTGTCGTCTCTGGTGTAGGCGCTCCTTCGTGGTTTTTCTTCTCTCCTGGGTCCCGGCTGGTCTTCATCTCCTCTGCCTGCTGGTGGGCTATGTCTCGAGCTTCTCCTTCTCTCTTGTTGTCTCGTTCTGCTGGGTCCTTGTCCCGGTGGATTTTTGCATACGGCTCTGTAGTGGTCCATACCGCCGCATGCGGCGCACTTTTGTCCAATTGCAGGGCAGTCGCCCGCGTGCGGATACTCGAATCCGCATCTGTAGCACGTGGCGTCCGTTCCTTTCCCACTCGGTGAGGGCGCCGTGTATAGCTTATTGATGGTCTCAGCAGTCGGTGGCGGGTGTTGAATGGTGACTTTTCCTAGACTGTCGAGTTGCGACTCAACTGCTGCTTCCATCCTGGCCAGTGCAAGAATTTCCTCCAGGGACCTTTGTTTCTGGAGAAGCTGTTTCCTGAATGGCTGTGAGATGCAGCCAGCTATGACTTGAGATCGTAGCGCCTCGTCGTTGGAGTATTTGTGGAACTCACAGTATTTTAGCTTGATGCGTAGGCGCATCACGAAATTGTCGAGGGACTCTCCTTTCTCCTGTCGCGTAGTGTGAAAAACGTGGCGCTCATAGTCAATGTTAGTAAGGGCGTGAAGTATTCTGATAGCTTCCCATGTAGTTCTGCATAGGTGACCGTGTCTACGTTCATCAGTTCGCCTGCGATGTCCCTGACAGCGGGGCCTACTGTCATGAAGAGGGTGTTTTTTAGCATCGCGTTGTCTGTCAGACCTATCGCCCCCGTGTAGAATTTGAAATCCCTGAGCCATATGACCCATCTGGGGCCTAGGTTAGATGTGTCTCTCACATCGAAGGGACCCGGCAGTGGCAAGTTGTGGGCGGCGGTACCTGAAGCTGGTGCCTGTTGATTGCCATCGTTCGCTGCTCCGGATCCATCTGACGAGGAGGCTAAGGGGCTTGCTGGGCCCGACATGTTTGCTGTGACGGGGGCGCCGTGTGGCAATGTGCGGCCTCTTTTCCGGCTCTGGCTTGCGTTGCTCTGGCTTGCCGTTGTGTCCCTCACGGGCTGGTGCGTGTGCTTGGCCTGTTGGGTTGGGCCTTGGGGCCCTCCTCAGGGCCTGGTTGAAGTGGGGGAGGGGGGCAGGACCCTGGCAATTTGTACCCTGGCGCGCGTGCTCCCTTGCAGGCGCACCCGCGACCTCTCCCCCGCGGCTCCACTTGCTGCGGCCGCTCGTGTATGTGGCCTCTCCCCGCGGCTCTGCTTGCTGCGGCCGCACGTGTTCGCGGCCTCTCGGCAGGATGTGGGAGGTGCGCCGACGCGCCACACCGCTCGACCGCGGACCTCCGCGGTACTCCTGAGTGTGTATGTGGCCTCTCCCCGCGGCTCTGCTTGCTGCGGCCGCACGTGTTCGCGGCCTCTCAGCAGGATGTGGGAGGTGCGCCGACGCGCCACGCCGCTCGACCGCGGACCTCCGCGGTACTCCTGAGTGTCGGCGTTGCTCCGATGCGCGGGGTCCCTAGGCTGCGAGTGGGTACGGCGTACCCCTCGTCGCCAAATGTGGGGTTTTACGCGGGTCCCCGAACCGCGTAATAAGTCACACGGGAGGAGCCGGGGAACAATGCGGCCTTCTTTATTCCCCTTTCAAGTTACACTGCCCCTTTCCTGTCCCGCCCCCTCCCTAGCCCAACGTCACTTCCCTTGCCGGGAACTAAGACCGCAACGGCGGTCTGCCCACACAACGATGTGGACGGGCTACATAGCCCTAACTAACAATCCGACAAACACATCTTCAAACCGCTTTCCTGCCTTTCAAACCATCCAGACGACAGCTCGACCCTTGAAGCTTACTGCCTCGTCTCCACTCAATTGTGAGCCGTATTCTGTGGCAGTAACGGATTCAAACGCTGGCTCGACCTGCTGGGAGCCATCGACTCGCTCATCTTGAACGCCGACTCAAGTCAGCAGAAGCATTGTCTCGCTGCTGATTTGACTGCCGTCTCGAACAGTTGGAAGCCGTTGTCGAGCCTCGGCCTTCTCGAACACAGACTCAACACCAACTTGCCAGTGGGACCGCACAACTTTAACATCTCAATAAAGGCTAGATCGCAGTAAAAGTGGCAATAAGTGCAGCACTGTTGAGCCGCAAAGACAAACTACAAAAGGTATTTAAAAAGGCCCTGTGCCCCCAGTCGACCTTAGTGACTTTTATGCGGCCCTTCTCTGCCTTTTTAAAGATATGAACTTGAACACTTACATTGTTGTCGGAACCCAGATACTTGAACACCCCCGCTTATCAACCTAGATTGTCCCTTGTGATTGATAATTAGTCTGCATTATCTGTGTTTCTTTTGTAGGAGTGGGTGCTTAGTGCTTTTGATGAGTTGATTGCTTTGATCATTTTATTCAAGTCCCTATTTTTATAGAACCTTGATTGAACTTTTTATTTTTATTTTGGAACCATTGCACTAACACTGTTTTGGTATCTTTGTTATCAGCTCACATCCCTCGTGAAGATATAGCCTGTCCTCAGCCTGCAAAGAGGCAAAGCATGTGTACCTGCCAGGCCGTGACTTGTTTCACCATTTATGATCTACTGGTTTATTAGTAGTGTGGGCAGCGGTCGAAGTGTGCGAAAAGAAGTAGTGAAACTATGTTCCCTACTGGCCAGCCCTCAATCCACACAAACCCCATCGCCATGCCCCCTCCCATGCACAATACAAACCCCCAAACACATGCGCCTGCTGTTCAAGGGAACGTTCAGTGCAGTGCGCTGAAGGGCACGTTTCAACTTCTTCCTACACTACACGAAACCAATGGTTTATTTTTCAAATAAAAGTATAGGAACAGTAAAGCATAATTAAATAAAAGTAGAAGCAGCCGCTCCCACCACCCCCAACGACTTCGACCATTGGGTGGGTCTCAGTAGGCTGTTTAGCAACTACTAATTCCTGCACTCTTGCAAAGCAATAACCATTTTGTCACAGAGACTTGTTTTGGAATTGCGTGGCATTGGTTTATATTAACTGTAATCTGGTATCAAACCGTTTAGTTTACTGACTTGACATTTCCATAAGCAGAGACATGGTCACACAAACGGGCAAAGAGAATTGGTAACGTTTCACTAATTCAGAGTGGCAAAAGTATTCTCTGTATTGCTGCGGGGCCTGCTGTTTGTAGACTATGACTTCCCAAGTGATTGTCACTAGTTTTACATGATTTTTTTCTTCCAAAACATCCGTCATCTAACCCATGACCAGTGTTGGTTTAGAAATCGAGAACGGAGAACACAATATTTAGGCACATGACTTAAGAAGTCTCTGCTGGCCTAAGAATCCCAATGAATGTGTGCAATGCCTATGTAACTGGAGAATTGGCCTGATAATGTAATGTCTGTACCTTGCATGAAAGGTAGCAAAATCTATTTAAAAGGGGCGCTAAATATAATGAATCGGGAGTAACAAAAAATATCCATGAAAATATTTAAAGAAAATCCATACACCTAGCCAAAGGCTCATTGAAGCATCTAGGGGTCAATATCCCGGGGAACGTGGCCCATTTACATAGTCAACTACCCGACTCTTGTGCAGGGGGTTCAAGAACACCTGGCCCAATGGCACTCTCAGCACTTATCCTGGCTTGGGAAAATGGCTGTCATCAAAATTAATGTGGTCCCGCGCTTCCAGTATCTCTTTCAATCAATCCCTGACCCTCGGTGCACTCTTTAAGACTGGGACGCCATACTACTGCAATTTCTATGGAACGGAGGCTGCCCTAGGGTGAATATGCACACACTGATACCCCAAGGGCTCAGGGTGGCCTATCTTTTCCCAGGCTTCTCCGTTACTACCTGGCGCTGCATGTGGCCATGGGGCAGGCAGTGTCGGGGTGACATTTATGGACGCAACCGTGGGTCCCTAGGAGAGGACAGGCCCAGGGCTATACGCAAACGCCATCACTACGGCCACTTTGGAACTCTGGGATAGCCTGAGTAGATCACTAGGGGCCTGCTTCTTCCCGTCGCACTTTACCCCGTTCATCCACAATGATAGTTTCACCCTGGGTAAATCAGATAAAGAGTTTGAAGGGGGGCTGTATAGAGGAATTCGCAAGATGGGAAATTGGAACGTTTGAGGAGTGCAAAAATGCTCTGGGGCTTACTGAGAGCGACTGCTTTCTATATCTGCAAGCCTGGCTGAGTGCTTCACCCCTCTGTTAAGAAATTAGCAATTACAGAGCTAACCGCCCCCCCCTCCCCCTGAGGTAATCCATCAGGAACCTGCAGAAGATAAAGGGCTGATATCTAGACTTTACAAAGTAATCAACTCGCTTTCACTCCCTGACAGGAGATTCTATTGCGCTGACTGGGAGAGAGAGCTGGGCAGGGGGATATCCCTTGATAGATGCAAGAACTTACTCCACGCTATGTCCGCGGTTGGCAGAAACACAAGCCAATATACTGTCCAGATCGTATAGAACCCCTTCCTGTCTACATCAGGTGTGCCCGGCTGTCTCTGAGTTGTGCTGGAGAGAGTAGTGTGGGGCAGAAGGTACTATATTGCACATCCTATGCGACTGTCCGGCAATACAAGACTGCTGGCAGGAAGTTGGATCTAAGCAAAACGATATAGTTGGCATTGAGGTGCCAGGCGACCCCCCACTATGTATCCTTGGCCTGAATGACTCGCTAAAATGACAATGCACAAGAGCAGAACTCAAACTTGTGTCATACCTGCTGCTGGCGGCCAAGTTTTCCATTGAACACCTATGGAAGAGACCTGAACCGCCCTCTATTGGTATGTGGCTGGATAAAGTCTGGAACCCTCTTGCCATGGAAAAACTTGCAGGCAATATGAGGAACGCTCTTCGAACTTGTATAGCTGTCTGGCCCCCTTTTTTAACTAGGTCCAGAGAGACATTAATGACTTGACATGCCCAACAAGACTGAGAGCCCTTAATCTGGTTGAATTGCCCTAGACTTGGTCCTTTGACCCAGTACACCGCACTTATCCTGTCAGATCTATTGTGGTTATGCATTGTGATACCTAAGAGTACTCCCAGGGCAGAGGGGGATTGATGATAAGGAAGTAGGGGGAAGGGTGAGGGAAATGATGCTTTGCTAAGATGGTGTTTATATAATGTTGAGCGGTGCCGGAATGGTCCCGAAGATGTTAAGAGCATCTCAAAACTTAATAAAATCTTACTTCCAAAAATAAATATGTATAAAAAAAATCAAAACAGTTCAATGCATATTCGATTCGCTCAGTTCTTTGGAATAAAACCCATGATTCCTATGAATGAATTGTATTACATTATTCTGACACGACAAATATAGCATATTGCAAAAGTCAAAGGGCCTCCTTACGACCCAGGCGGTAAGTTACCGCCTGGGCCGTGACTTTATCACCATGGCGTAAACTACGTTTACGCCATGGTGGTAGGCGGACTTACCGCCCCATTCCGAGGTCGGCGGGGCGGTAAGTCCCCAATCCCCATTTACCCTTCCCCATTCCCATTTTTGCCACATAGGGCATAATGGGAGTGGGGAAGGCGTTAATTATGCCACCGTAAATTACGGTGGCGTAATTAACTCCATGGTCCCTTAGCGCCATGGATTTTAACACCTGCTAAGAGCAGGTGTTAAAACCTCCATGGCGCTAAGGGACCTCGTACTCAGGCGGTAAGGGTCGGCGCTGTTTACGCCGCCGTAAACCCCTTACCTCCTGAGTCGTAATGAGGCCCATAGTGTATTCCTATATGTTCCCTTCAGCGCATTTGAAAACAACTCCAAATGTCAGAAACTGATGATGTAATTCGAAGCACACATGATAGTGGCGTCTAATGTGGAAAAAGTATTATTGTTGAATATCATCTTTTCAATTACTTATGGTGGTGAAATTAGGTCGGGGATCCCGACAGAGCCCAGGACTGAGCTGAGCCAGTGGCCTCTTGAAGCCCTGCCCACAACAAACACTCTATTCATACAGATGCCTGTGTTGGGAGAGTGGGAGTTGGTTCTTGCGGAAGAGTCCAGTTATCTATAAGGCAGTACTACTTATTTAACCAGGTGCCATCTCAGCATTGCTTCCTCAATGCGCGAAGGTACTCCTGCACCGTGCGCCTGATATCAGGCACACTGACGTGACTAAAGGCGGAACCTCAGCGCATGGGCGTGACTTCCTAAATAGCAACCAAGTGCATACAGGATCTCCATTTATGCTGCACAATGTGTTCCTGCGGTGCACCGTTTTCCTCCTGCCGGGGAAACTCCCGCTCCTGACCATGGACACAACATTGTCACCGAGTGGTGGGATATTTTCCTACAAGTCAAAAAGAAAAAAAAATATTTAAGAGAAAAGAGCATCCAAAGAAAAACAGAAGTCATAGCTGAGAAGGCTGTTCTCATGAAGCTCATGGCTAGATCTATACAGGCCTTGTCCGGGGCACCAATTGCCCTGTTTCTGATGCATGCGATACCGATTTCGGATGCTCCCAATTATGGATGGCTAGATTCAGAAACTACATAAAGATCATGAAAGAAATGGATCCAGCTGCCAAACACTCCATGCTTCTGCACTTCACCCGTCATGATGTACATAAACTATTCCTAACTCTTAGCCATACAGAAAGTGAGGAGAATTCTGATTCAACCGTTGCAGTCCTTACCACAAGCTAATGCAGGGTTGTAATGAGGCAAGCACAAGAGACCACCAGGGGAGTCTTCCACGCAGGATAAATTGACGAGTAACTGCACCACAGCGAACCTAAATGAAGCTGTAAGGGTGAAATGATACAAGGATTTTGTTCAGCTAAATTGTGAGAGCCCATTCTTTGAAAGCTCAGGATGCCATTGGACAATGTGCAAACTTCTTAATTTGGCAATCTCACACACCCCAAGTCTGCCCATATGAAAATGGTCTTAACGAATACGCCCATTGAGCAAGAAGCAACGATCGACCACCTGGCATCTCGCTGTTCCTTCCAAAAGGATACTCCCAGATGTGAGGTGAATAAGGCAGCATGTAGCGACTGCATGGGCACTTTCCTGCATAAAGGCACGTGGCCAGCCACAGGACAGGTCTTTTCTGCCTTTGACAAGGTCAATCACTATCTCTAAGTATGCAGATCAGCACCCAGCAAGGCCAGAAACTGAGCGCAAAGGAGGCATAAGCAGTAACACTAAACTTCTAGCAATCTAGAAAGTGGCATATTCTACATGGATGTAGAAGAAGCAGCAGCAGAAATCCACACAATTTCATTGGTCAGTACACAATTGAGCAAAACGTGGTCTCCCCCAAAGTGCCAAGGTTACATTCATGGCCTGGACAAGCCCTGACAGATACCGGGGCTTCAGTGAATGTTGTGGCCAAAGAAGAGTTTCAACAACTTACGCCTCGGCTAAAACTCAAGCAAACTTCAACAAAACTAAATGCGCATCTTGACACAGATTACGAGGCACCTTCAAGACTGAAATTAGACACGGTCAGCGTTGCTAGTTACTAAGATATTTATCACAAACTCAGGAAAGGGGAATATTACTGAGCTGCAACACAATGGAAAAGCTACAGCTCATGCCCTTTGCCAACTTCATCCATACTGGTCAACTAAATGGCCTACTGAAGGAATTCTTTATAACGCTGTTGCATGTTGTTGGAGCTCTAAAAGGAAAAACTATCAGATTACACATCAATGATACGGTGCAGCCGGTGGCCTTATGACATCGGAGAATACTATTTCAAATCAGAAAGAAAGTGTAGAGAGAACTAGAACAGATGGAAAAATAAATCATTATTGAGAAGGCTCATGGTCCATCGCCCAGGTTGCTGCATACAGTATTAGCTAAAACAGTCAGACAGTCCTGTGTGCTCTGAATATGCGTAGACACCATCCGTCAAGAGGATAACATAATGCTCACCATGACTGACATTATGGCTGGCTTGAGTTTTGCCAAATGGTTTCAACAACTCCTCTTTAATGTGGGGTATTATATGTTAAGTTATTTGGCATTTATATAGCGCTCTATATATCATTGATATGACCTCAAAGCACTGGTAGGTTGAACGCCCTTGGGGACTGTAGTGCAGGTCAGTTGAAAGAGTATGGTGTCGAAGGGTGCATGGGTGCACAAGTTAAGTGTGCAGCTGATGTAATTGCCTGATGGGAGCTGCAGCCTAGCATTAGGTGTGGTGGTATTAGTATGAGTTCAATGTGTGCAGTCGGGCGGGTAGACATCAAGACTGGATTCTGGCTGCGTTAGTTCTGTGGGACGCTTATGTGTGCAGCTAGGTTGTTCGTTTCATGGGTTATAGCTGCGTTTTAATAGAATGATGAGGTGTTCATGGGATAGTGTTCGTATGTAAGCAGCTAGGCCGAATTGATCGAGGGCTGTAGCTGCACTTTAATTGTGTGATGGTATAGAGAGTAAACATAGTGATATGATACAATACAATATGATAGTTCATTCACACAGTGCACAACTACAATGCGCTTCAAAAGTGCTTGACGTCAAGGGAGTGAACAATTGAAAACACAAAGACACTCCCACAGGCCATGAACAACAAGAATGCGAAAACTAGCCACTGTACTCCGCCTAGTGACACCCAGACAGTGCAAGTGCCAAGACACAGACAGGAGAGAAAGGCAAAGGGAAAGGTACAAGAGGACCAGCGGGGCTGGGGAGCACACAGCGACAGCATGGGGGCCAGAGGTGCCTGGGGGCACATAAGAGACATCACGGGGGAACCAGAGGGGCTGGGGGTACACCGCGACATCAAGGTGGACCAGAGCGGGCTGGGAGCACACAGCCACAACACTGGAAACGAGAGGAGCACGGGGCAGACAGTGATATTTTAGGTGACAAGGGAGGGGCCGGGGCACACAGCGACATCGTGGGGAATCGAGGGGTATGGGGGCATACAGCGACATCACGGGCAACCAGGGGGGTTGGGGCGCAGTGACGACACGGGGAGGGGCTGGGGGCACACGCGACATCGCAGAGAACCAAGGGGGCTGGGGCGTACAGCGACATCACAGGGGACCAAGAGGGTTGGTAGTGCAGTGACGACATGGGAACCAGAGGGTCTGGGCACACAGTGAAACACAGGGAGCCATAGGGTCTGGGGGCACACAGTGACATCACAGGGACCAGAAGGGGCTGGGGCACACAGAGACATCACGGGGGACTAGAGAGGGCTGGAGGGCACATAGAGAAATCACAGGGGACTGGAGGCGCTGGGGGCACCCAGCGACATCAGTGTTGAGTGGGCACATGGGCACATGGCGACATCGCGGTCGATCCGAGGGGGTTAGGGTCACACAGCGACATCATGGTGTACCAAAGGGGGTAGGGGCACACATCGACTACACGGGAACCAAAGGGGGCTGGGGCACACATCGATTACACGGGGGACCAGAGGGGTACACAGCGGCATCATAGGGAACCAGAGGGCAGGGGGTACACAGCGACAACACATGGAACCAAAGGGGCTGGGGGGCACAGCGACATCATGGGGGACCAGAGGGGGCTAGGGTGCACACAGTGATAACACAGGGGACCGGAGGGGCTGGGGCATATAGCGACATCACGGGGGACCTGAGGGGAATGGGGGTACCCAGCGACAACGCAGCAACCAGAGGAGCTGGGGGTACATAGCGACATCGTGGGGGGCGGGAGGCGTACCTTAGATGGACAGGGAGTTGCTGGAGGCTTTGTGGGCTTAGTATGGTGAAGAGGCAGCAAGGGTACTGGCAAGGATATGTGAATATTAGTAAGGGGAGGGATTGCGTGGAGATATGATCTAAGGAGATAATTATTCTGCATTTCGGGGATGCAGTTGCTTAATAGCCAAGTTAATGAGCGTATTCATTGATGTCATTGTTGGGAATCTCATTGAGCATTAGTCATCAGGTTGCTAGGGTTTCAATCGCTTCAGAAGGTCGTGGTTGGTATTACGGAAAGAGACATGTTTTTAGAGCTTTGCGGAATGGCATATAGTCATGGGTGTGTCGAATATGTGGGGGAAGCAAGTTCCACAGAGTCGGCCCATGGTTGAGAAGGCGGATCCTCCGATCCTGACAGAGCTGGAGGTTGGAAACCTTAAAAGGAGGGCAGTACTTGATCTTAGAGTGTGGGAAGGGAGGTATGGTTTTATCTTATCTTGCAGGTATAATGGGCCGGTCTTGTGCACTGCATGGTGAGTGATGCACAGGGTCTTGAAAGTGGCCCTTCGTCCAACTGGGAGCTAGTGGAGGGTTCGGAGAGTTGGAGAGATGTGGGCTCTCTGACCCAGGGCAAGGTGCAGTTTAGCAGCAGTGTTTTGCGCTCTTTGGAGTTTAAGATGGTATGCCGGGGCTCCTAGGTGTAGAGTGTTGGCATAGTCCAGTCTCGACATCACAATAGACATAACTGCAGCAAGTCTGCTCGGGAAGGAAAGGTAGGGAAAGATGCGTCTGAGAAGTTTAAAATGGTAGTGACAACCTTTTGACACATTGTTGATCTGACGGTAGAGGGTTTGGCCAGAGTCCATAGTACAGCTTAGGTTTTTTACTGTGTCGGAGGAGGTGGGCGCAGGGTTGGCGGCCATGGGAGCGGATGAGGTAGAAGGGCAGTGTTGCTGCACACCATGATTTCAGTTTTAGTGGGGTTTAAGAGGAGGTGGTTTATTGTCATCCATCGGTCAATATCTCGAAGACAGGCTTCGAGGTCTGGCTAGGGGTTGGTGCCCGAATTGGGAATTCTTAGGATGATTTGGATATCGTCTGCGTAGTTGTAGCACGAGATGTTGTGCATGCGGATAATTCCAGGAAGGGTGGTCATATAGAGGTTGAACAAGAGAGCAGATATGCATGCACCTTGCAGTACTCCAGGGTTAACCGAGTGAGCAGCTGAGACAAATGGGGAAAGGATGGTTATTTGTTTCCTGTTGCTGAGGAAGGAGGCGATCCACTTGTGGGCAGTGCCACGAATTCCAAGGGAGTGGAGGTGGTCAAGGAGGATTGAGTGGTTATCCGTCTCAAAGGCTGCAGAGAGATCAGGAGAATTAGTGCAGCGCATCCTTCTGAGTCTGCGGTGACCTTAAAATCATCCCAGATCAAGATTAGAGTGGTTCCATGCCGTGGTCTGAAGCCTGATTGTGCAGGGTCAAGAAGGTTGTTGGATTCTACAAAGGCATTGAGCTGGGAGTATGCTGTTTGGTAGATGAGTTTTGCAAGGAATCTGGTGTTTGAGGTGGGTCTGTAGTTTGTGGGGTAAAAGGGGTCAAGGGATGGCTTTTTGAGAAGAGGCTTGACATGTGCAATTTTGAAGTCATCGGGGAAGATGTCAGAGGTGAGGGAGTCATTTAGTATGGCTCTTGCATGTTCTCCTGCGCAGGTAGACGAGAATATTTCTTTTAGGACAGAAGCGGGGCAGGGGTTGAGGGGGGACCCAGACGGTTTGCTGGCAGATAGAAGGTTGAGAAACTCATCTCCGGAGATGGGTTTGAAGGAGTCAAAAGTGGTGGAATTAGGTGTCGGGCAATGGGGTTAGGGGGGGGACGGATGTGAGAGGGGGGAGGGGAGGGACAGTTTGTTGTTGATTGAGGTTGTCCTGCCGAGAGCAGTGGTGTAGAAGTGTAGGGAGAGGGAGTCGCAGAGTGATTGAGATGGGTTGGATTGGGTAGAGGTGCAAGTGGGTTTGATGAATTCTAATATGATTCTGTGGAGTTCTTTTCTGCGGTTGCCACAGTTGAGAATTTGTTTGTTGTAATAGACTTTTCTAGCCTTTTGGATTTCAGCTTTGTAGTTACGATGGTGCAAGGCGAACATGTATCTGCTGAGATCGGTTTTAGATGCTCGCCATTTGCGTTCCAGAGAGTTAATTTGTTTTTTGCCGTTCCTCAGGTGGGACGTGAACCGTTTGGGTGTTGGTCCATTGCATGAGGAAGCGGGGCAAGAGGGGGTGAGAGGAATTAGTGACTCATTGAGCTAAGAGTCGAAAGAGTTGATGGTTAAGGCACTGCCTGGGGGGCGTTGTAGGGGAACTAAGAAGTAGGGCTTTGGCCAGGAAAGATCTTCACTTTGTTCCAGCATTTGAGAACTTAGGGGGAGGCCAGGAAGTGTGTAGGAGGAGGGGAAGGGGTGTGGATGGAGAAGGGGATGGCAAAGTGGTCGGTCCAGATGAGTGGTTTGGGGCCGGATATATAAATCAGGTCATGGGAGCTGAACATTGCATCAAGGATGTGCCCCCTTGAATGGGTTGGACCAGTCATATGATGGGAAAGGTTGAGCGCATCAAGACTGTCAACCAGTGGATGGGTCATGGGGTTGGTGGGAATGTCCAACCAGATCTTGAAATCTCCAAGGAGTGTGAGAGAAGGGTGATTTACTGGAATGGTGGCTACTGAATCACAGTGGTTGTTGTTGAAATGTCTGTTGTAACCAGGGGGTCTGTAGATGAGTAGGAAGCTGTAGCAGAAAGTCGGAGGTTACGAGAGTTTGACTAGAAGGGATTCACATAAGGGAATGGATGTCAGAGATTCGACGAGTGAGACAGAGAAATGAGAATTCAAGAGGACTGCCACTCTGCCTCCACTGGAGGGTCTATTGTGGGGGGTGAGCGAGTAGCCGTGGGGGAAGGCTTAATGTGCAGCAGGAGCAAAGTTGTCGGAGAACCAGATTTCGGTGGATAAAGACGAGGTCGGGCTTGTCGGAGGACAGCAGGTCAAAGATGCTGTGCCTGTTTCTTGCTATGGAGCGGGTATTAAAAAGGATGCAGTTGACTTCGTGGGAGGATGTGGTCTTAGTGTAGGTCATCGGAGTGGGAGCATGAGAGGCTTGGGAGATTGGAGAGCAGTTGGGTGAGGGTGGCATATTCAGGGTCGCAGAGACAGGTTGAGGAGGGTTGGGGGGGCAGTGTACCAGTGTATTTTGAGTGATGGGAGATGGGGTTACGCCGATGGGGGCGGGAAAGAGTAGGCAGGCAGAGGAGGTTATGTGAGGGGTGTGGGTAGTGTCAAGGGGGAACGGGCGAGTGGAGAGATGTTCACTGGGTCTGAGGGGGTTTAGGGGGCAAGAGACTCGTACCAACATCCCGCTGAACCGCAACACAGCCCTCAATATGGCCACCCGACTGACTTTGATCATGACCAATTGGATGAATACGTTAACCTAATTCAGGATGCAAAAAAGGTAGCAGGCGCCCCTATCTAGAAAGAACATGGCATGATAACCTGTTCTGTGGTTTTGTCCCAATTTGAGAGTCCCCAGCCATCGCTTTTAGCTCACTGTACTTTTCACAAAGGAGGACTATCCATTTGTAGATCAGTCTTTGCGCCGCCCACAAGGGCAGTCCAGCACCGAAATGCCAGGCAAACCTCCTTTGAACAAGAGTACCAACAGCAACCCCATACACATGTTTCAGCCTTGCTGGGCCTCATCAGTAGGTGGAGCAATGCCTCTCTGAGCACAGTGAGCAAGGGGTCCACGTCTGGGTTCCCCCAGGTAACGTAGGGTGACCAACCCCCAAGTCCCTTACAGAAATACAATAAAGGTAGCAGGCGCCCCTCTCTAGAAAGAACATGGCATGATAACCTGTTCTGTGTTTTTTTTCCCACTTTGGGAGTCCGCAGCCATTGCTTTTAGCTCACTGTACTTTTCACAAAGGAGAAATATCCATTTGCATATCAGTCTTTGTCCCACCCACAAGGGCAGTCCAGCACCAAAATGCCAGGAAAGCCTCCTTTGAACAAGAGTACTAACAGCAACAGTTTATCCTGCATGTTCTTTCAAGAGAGGGTCGCCTTTTACCTTTTTTGCTAATTCAGGGTGATCGAGAAGCTAAGGAAGCACCCAGAATGCTCGTAAAGCTGGGGGACAAGAATGATTGCTTCTTGATCGACTCAGGGGCGACCGTGAATATAATGGGGGAACAAGAGTTTTTGCAGATGTCTGAAAAAAAGACTCTCACCAGGTGTACAACAAGGATCTTTCAATGGGGAGCCGCTCAACATTTGCAACCCATAGGACAATTTCGACGCACGCTAGTGCACAATGGTCATTCAACTGACACCACTATCCATGGCATAGGCAGCCCCACCAAAGGCTGCTGTCTGTTAAATTACCAAACTGGGAGGTGTCTGGGCCTCATTGACATCCATCATCAAAACTGTGAGGTTATACAATCCACAGCAAACCCTCCAGAGACAATGGACCTGTTGTGCGCAGTGAGTGACAGATCCCTATCGAAAGAATCCATTCAGGCCAGATTGCCAGAACTGTGCAGAGGCCTGGGGAAGCTATAAGGAGTACTCATCCAACTACACATAGATGAATGTGTACGACCTGTACACCAATGCCCCAGGAGGGTGGGTTTCCACCTCCAAAAGGCAGTTTTTCAGGGGTTAAACCAACTACTCCAAAACAATCTCGCCACCAGACCCACCCCATGGGTCTCACCCCTAGTAATCGTCCCCAAAGGGGGAAAATCAGACTTTGTATTGACATGAGAGTTGCCAACACCACCATCCAACGAGAGCGACACCCTGGTCCCAGTATTGAGGACATGACTGCGCAATTGATCAACCGGGGGTACCATCAACTTGAACTGCATCCTGAGTCGAGAGTCATCACTACTTTTTCCACACACAAGGGTCTCTTTCACTACAGGTGACTGAATTTCAGGATTTCTTCGGCCGCAGACATTTTCCAAGAGGCGGGTCATCCTTGCCCAAACCAACGGAATTGAATCACGACCGAAGCACATTGCAGCATATGCGAGCAGGGCTCTCTCACCCAATGAGAGAGCATATTCCCAGGCCGAGAAGGAAAGCTTATCCGCAGTCTGGGCATGTGAACACTTCCATGATTTTATAAATGGCAAGAAATTCACGTTGATCACAGCCATCTGGCCTTATTATCCCTATTCCGGAACCCCTGCATCAAGATGCCGCCAAGAATTGAGAGGTTGGGAATGCACCTACAAGATTATGACTACCACGTTGTTCACAAGCCTGGGGGTGATCAAAACCCTGCAGACTATGGGTCTCGTTCCAATTCTGGCGGCAACCCTGCCGGTGCTACCGGCGGGCTGCCGCCGGACTTGCAATATTTACCAGCGCTTGGCTTGCCAGAATCACTGGGTTATTAAGACCCTGGCGTTCTGGGAAGTCAGGCGCTGGTGAATGTTAATACCCATTCCCATCAAGTCCCGTAGGACTCGATGGGAATGGAGTTCATGGCAGTGCCGGTGCTTCCGTCAAACTTTGCGAGCGGGTGCCGTTCCACCCAGTTTGACTAACACAGGCAGCTCGAGAGGCACCCAGAGGCGAGCAAAAGGGAGATTGAAATGCTTGCCAAGATACACAAGGACCTAGCATTAAAGGACCACTTGATACTACTCAGAGGATGCAAGCTCGTTATACCACCAGCGCTTAGAGCAGCAGTCATACAGACAGCGCATAAAGGGCATAGGAGCCAACACCACCAAAAAACAGCTAAGGTGCCATGTATAGTTGCCCTACACGGACACCCTTGTGGAGGACATGATAAAGCATTGCTTACCCTGCAAGTGAACCGCGAGAGTGGATGCACCAGTGCCACTACAACCAACCCATATCCCAGAAAGACCATGGGACCGTGTAGATGTAAACTTCTATGGACCAATGAACACAGAGGACTACCTCCTCGTCTTCATTGATGAGTTTTTGCTATTTCCTATTATGAAGAAAACAGCAACAACTGCATACCCACAGGTGGCAGCCATTTTCGACGAAGTACTCCTTGAATGGGGTATTCCCCGCAACATCAAATCGGACAATGGCCCTCCGTTCAATAGCTATGACTTGGCAACATTTGCCAAACACATGGGTTTCAGCCACCAGAAAATAACACCAAGTTGGCCCCAAGCAAACAGGATGGCTGAATGCTTCATGGCCCCTCAATAAATAAGACCATTCAGAGAGAACACATCGAGGATGTATGTCCTCATCCAGCACTGTGCAGGATGCTCAAAGACTACAAGAACACCCTGCATGAGGCTACAAACAAAATGCCACCTGAAATCATGATGCGGTACCAAGTGAATACGAGAATAGTGCGTGTCCCATTGGATCGAGAAAATTAAGACTCCAAAATAATTAGAATAGGCACTGAGAAGAAAGAGCAAGCGAAACAGGAGACGGATCATAGGAGGAGAGCGGTACCCAAAGATTTTCTGGTAGGAGAAGTGGTCCTTGTTCGACAACAAATGTAGAGCAAAAACGATACTCGCCACGCCCACTTAAAGGCATGGTCCAGTAAAAAATGTTATTGTCCCTACGGGTCGGCCATGTTTTTTTAAGCCTAAGTGGCTCGATTTTAGAAAACTTTCCTATGGACCTTACCCGAGTTTTCATCCATTAAACGCATGCGAAAACAGGCACCAGGGAGCCGCCTTTTTGTGATAATCCTATCACTTGCCGCATCGCCCTGGCTGACCTGCTTCTGCAGCACTAAATCAAATCCCCCGCCCCTGAGCCTGACATTATCAAAACATTCATATTCCCCGCCTCTCTCCGTGACGTTACTGTGCTGCATAGGCAAACGCGCCCAGTCGTCTTCTACGCGACTCCACACAGAACCCGGAACCAACACAGACCATCTCACAACACAGCGCGCCACAATTCGGAATGTGAAACTGTACTTGACATTAAATGTTTAGAGAATATTCAGCAATTGCCATATGAACTCCGAAAGCCATTTATTTTCTTTTATCTGTATCCGCAAATCCGTCTAAGTTTATATTGAGTCACGCGCTGTTCCTTTATGGTACACAGGGTGTTGCTTTTCATTAAAAGAAGCACTTTGGAAGCACGGTGAACCGCAAGGCTGTTCCATCAACTAGGCACTAGTCCACCGTAAAGGTTGATATGTTGCTTCTAGCCACTAGTACAGCGTAAGGGCATGTGGGCCCTTGGCGATCGTCCCATAATATGGTTAACGTGCTCCAGTTGTTCACACGAAGCTGCAGGTGTCTATTGAAGAATCCCTCTGCCGGTGTCTCAAACTGATGACAGTAGAAGAACGGGATCAATACCTGTTATGAAAACAAAAAAAATATTTTATTTATTACGGCCCATCAGAAACTATTTGCTTGCAAGGATAGTTCAATGGAGTATGTTCGGCTCTAAAATCAATGCGAAAAGTAACAAAATAAATCGAGGCCAACACACAATGAGAAACGACAGTTAGTCTACATGGGTGTGGAATGATATGATATATGATATGGCATTTGTAACGCGCCTATACACAAGTGTTTCAAGGCGCGACGAGGCAGGGGGGGAACAAGGGCAGACAGACAACGATCCTACTAGGCCAGGTGTCTTTCAGATCGCGCTAGGGGAAGAGGAGAGGGGGGTAAAAGTGCTGTACATGGTTAGTAGAATACAAGATAAATAATAGGGCCAGCTGGTGGCAAGTGCAAGGTAAATGCCAGGAGAAGGGGCTGAAGGATACAGAGACAGTCCCGCAGTGCAGGTAGGCAGTGCAGGGAAAAGTGGCTGGGCCAAGGACCGAGATCGGTGAGACCTGTGGACCTGCATGCCCATGTGCCCACTACGAACTCGTTTTCCTTGCTTTTCCTAGCTCTTCATTCATTCATTTATTCATGCATCCATTCATTAATTCTTCATTCCGGTATAAAAGCGTCTAAAGATTTACTCACATTATATTTGAAATTTCCATTGTGTCTCTGTGTAATGCAGTCTGTAAATCCGACCATGCTCTTGACAACGATTTTTTGTATACTAAACTAAAATGAAACTCGGTCTAGTTTCTGAATTTTCTGCCTTATCGTCTCTTACGTTATTGCGCACCCCCTTCATGACGTTCTTTCGGCATGGCCCCTGTCTCAAGGTCAAACAACAATAGACCCTTATACTTCCAGTGCGACTTGTGGGCCTCTTCTGGGCGCGAGCTGAAAATCAAAGCCGCTGTCCTTCGCATTCCTTTATTTACAACATCCCGTAGTAAAGGCATCTGTGAGAACTTGGAAGTTTAGAATCCCTCTATGTAGTGCGCCACAATGTGCAAATGCGAACTGGCTTCTCTCCCAAATGCCACGGCCCGCTTGGCGCGTTCTAAGGCCCCCAATTTTGTCCCCGTTGTCTGCGAGCTTTGCAGCCCCAAAGAATCATAACTATGGTGACATTTAATTTTTGGCGGAAGGTCAGGGAAAGTATAAAGTACCATAGGAGTTGAGTTAAAAGTGACATTTAATTTTTTGCGGAAGGTCAGGGAAAGTATAAAGTACCATAGGAGTTGAGTTAAAAGTGAGATTTATTGTTTGTTTGTTTGTTTTATTATTTGCAATATGCAAGCCTCCCCTCCGTTAACAGTGCGCAACAGTGCGCAGCATTTACATTTACATGAGATGAGACATGAGAAAAATATATACATACACATATATGAGGTGAATAGAGAGAATTCAAAGATGACACCCAGCTTGTTTGCCACCCATGATGTTGAAGGTAGGGGTTAGGGTTACAGGTACACTGTACAAAAACATTTATTTACAAAAAGACAATCGTATTGCAATTATTTAAACCGGGATTTGTACTTCACAACCAGCTGTGCTTCTGGTGGACATGGCACAGTTGCAATGTTCGGTGGCAATGGATCACTGCTCTGCACAGAAACGTCCAAAATTCCATATTTGTGCTTCTCTAACACAGCAACAATAAGGCCTTTCACAAAGTTGAACTGCATTTCATCATAGACTGGTTTGATCACCCATTGCTTACTTCGTTTTGAAAACACCTTAGTGTAGCGAGGCATCCTTACTTTACCCCTAGTCATAGATTGTTCACGTCCGACATTGCTGTTATGGGCCAAAACCGCTAGTAGAGTGCGATGTTTCATGCCCCGAAAGCTAAAATGCAAGCGCTTTGGCGTGTACTTTAGGCACATATTGTGGAACACCTCCAAATCTCCTGTGTGACAGAATTCTGTCAGTCCTCTCAAATCTCTTGATAGAGTTTTGTCGAAAACAATCTTCTCAATGGCTTTGTGTGTCGGTGAAGATGGAATCAACCACTTCTTCTTCCTTGCCTCCTCTGGGGACAAAGGGTCATGTTCACATTGGTGGAAATGTAGGTTTTCTGACCAGCGTTGAACGTTGGTACAGTGGTGCATCAGTGACCGCCATTTTTCAAGTAGTATTTCCACTGACCCTTCACAAGTTTTTGAGCTCCACCAAAGATGGTTGGTGATAGACTGGGACCACTGCAAAATACTTTCAAAACCTTTTTTTTTTCCTGCAGCCGAGATTTTCTTACTGATTGATTTAGCAAGATGCCATACGTCAAACTGATGATTAATAAGCGGGAACTGCTCTCTCATTGTCTTGGCAATTGAAACGTGTCTGTCCGTGGCTATGAGGTCGATGTGCATTCCCCTTGATTGTATATATTCCACTGATTTTATAAATCCTAGTTTCTCCATGGCCACTGAGGATGTACATTGTGTTACCTGCACGACCACCAAACTCACAATTCTCTTACTATCCATGTCCTGAAAGTGGTAGGTGCAGTACTTGGCAGAAAATCCAGGGCTGTCGCACTGTCCATCGCCGGCTAGCCTGAAACGTTTCCCTTCGAATGTACTTGCTAGAGACAATTGTTCAATTTTCCATGCATCACTAATGGCCGGAAACAGATAATCACGTTGGTATATGTAGTACAGCGATTTAGAAATGAAATGGAGTCCCACAAACTGAAAGAAAGCCTCTAACTTTCTAAAACTGGAGCCATTAAAAAGTGATGCAGCTGCACACAGTAGATTGCCTGCTGGCATTTTCCCCAGCATCGTTTGTGCAGACCACGAGAACCTATTATTTAATCGACAGGCGGCATTTATTTTGACGTTACTGCCTTTTATTTGACGAGTTACATTAATCAATGGCTTCCCACATACTTTCCCTCTAACTGAATGCCCACATTTCAGCATACTTATAATTTCCATCAAACAACTGTCGAATACAATCTATTTGCTCTCTTTCATTAGACTGTCATCCTGCGTCAACGTTGTTTCGGCCTGTGACGTTGCGGAGATTTCAAAACATTGGAAAGTAATATCGCTGCTATCAAGTTCTGATGCGTCTATGGATGCTGGGGCTGGTTCATTCTCTGTCATTTCGACATCTGCTACTTCAGCATTGATGGGAGAACACAACAATGTCGACATGTTTTTGGGTGGCAATTTTTTGGCGGGTGTAGATTGTGTGAATTGATCTGCAACTACTTCAGAGCTATCTTCAATACATTCAATATCATCTTCTTGTGGTGGTGCGGTCGCACTGTAGCAATGGTCCAATGCAACTTTGCTGTATTCTCCAAATACAGTTAATTAATGTTCTGGCCATTGGACATGAGCATCTCGAGCCTGAACACGCCTCGCCACGATTAATAGTTCCTCCATAGTGTACATGGTCTGGCAAGCAACATCTCTCATTCGCTTCACTGTCTGTGTATGTATAGTTCTGACACCCACGGGTAACTAGAGGAGAGATTGGAAAAGGGATGTTCAGTTTAAACACAAGATAAAGTGTAGTCCAATTGACTGGAAAAAACATAAAATAGTCCCCAGCACAAACATTTTTTTAAAGTTATGAACTGTTTGTAGCTAACCTCTTTTTGTTTTTTTTTCTTTGCAACTTTTTTGACTCGACCTTCAACATCTGCACGCTTTAGCTCCGATTCGTTTCCGCATGTTCTCCCTTCCTCTTGCGCTGCAACGACTATATTTTCTGTATCCGCATAGACAGCACGGAATGAGGCTCCACCGTCTCCCTGAAACATAGTACTTTCATTACTATGTATCAAAATATTGTTAGCATAAAACACACGTGAGGACAAACACACAGGTACATCTCAATAGCCAAACACGATTTAAACATTGTGTGCAACAATCAAACGACAAGTATTCGACCAGTGATGATCTATTTCGATGGAACTGTCAGTATCCATACCTCTGGCTGTGCATGGACTGCCATGAATGGTTGTATTGGAGAGGAGGCATCAGAATCTCCCTGAAACACAGTACTTGCATTAGTATGGTTTTCAATATTGGAAACATAACACACACTTGGGGTCGACGGCACAGGTACATATAAAGAGATAACCACAAATGATGCATTGTCTAAAAGAATCAAGGAAAATATAAATATGCAGATTTCATCGACTTATTTCTCCGATTCCTTTACATCTGCATCATCAAAATGGGATGTTGTGATTGTAGTGGAAGCTCCGTCGTCTCCCTGAAACACAGTACTTGCATTAGTATGGTTTTCAATATTGGAAACATAACACATACTTGGGGTCGAACGCACAGGTACATATAAAGAGATAACCACAAATGATGCATTGTCTAAAAGAATCAAGGAAAATCTAAATATGATCACATTTCATCGAGTTATTTCTCCCGTTTATTTACATCTGCATCATCTAAATGGGATGTTGTGATTGTAGTGGAAGCTCCGTCGTCTCCCTGAAACACAGCACTTGCGTTAATAGGGAAGAAAGTATAGCAAATGGAATCACGTTATATGATCACGCATGATGGAGCTGTCAGTATCCATACCTCGTGCTGCTGAAGAATATCTATGGATGTTGCAAATGTAGTGCGCACCTCCGAAAGCTGTTGCGCCGATTCGTATACGCATGGTCCCGCTTCCACTTCCCCTGGAATTACTTGAATGTCTGACTCTGCATCAAGTGCAGGGGTTGACGCTCCATCAACTGCCTGAAACATAGTACTTGCATTAGTGAGGATTACAATAGTGAAAACATAACACACACCTGGGGTCGACAGCACAGGTACATATCAACGACTAACCACGAATGAAACATTGTGTAGAACAATCAAACGACAAGAATTCCAGCTCTGATGATGACGCTCGATGGAGCTGTCAGTATCCATACCTCCTGCTGGTGAAGAACATCTAGAAATGTTGTAGATGTGGCGGACGCTTCAGCATCTTCCTGAAAGACAGTACTTGCATTAGTATGGATAACACTAATTATAACTGAAAACAAACACCAGTGGACGATAACTAAGGTGCATATCAATTGGAAAGCACTAACCAAGCATTCGGTAAAATAATAAAACGATAGAATAAAACTATTACTTGACATGCATAAAACAAGTCTGTAGCGGATTAGCCTAGTAAGATTACCTGAAACGCGCTAGAAGTGGTTGATAACTGTGACCACGTCAAGGAAGTAGAATGTTCTTGCTTCAGATGCAAGGGATAGTCAAGAAGTTGTAAAGGTAAATTAATGATTGATAATGAAATGCCAATATTAAAAATAGCCATGTAAGGCGACAGAATACTTGAAAAATGCTCAATACAGCACAGTTCCCTGTTCCCATATATATATACATTTCGTTTGTGGGTTATGAAATCGAAAAAGAATATATTGATAAATGTCATTATTCAAAAAGCTATACATTCATATCAATATCGAAATTATTACAAGGGATAGAACACCTACAATATCAATTAATCCATTCGGCTACCTACACACTACCGCAAGGCCTAAAGCTAAATCCGGACACTTGACTCACCGGTGGCGGAATGTGGACAAATAGAGTGGGAATAGCGTTTTCGAGCAATTTCCGTGTCGTTCGCCGTTTATTCTTCTTTGTTACCCAAGATGTTGTGTACATGTCCAAGGAAAAGTGGTGGCTGCAGATGCGGTATCGATCACCCCTCTTGTCCTGTAAGACTTGTTGGAATCTACTTTCCAGCTCATCCAGTGGATATCCGCAATGTCTGACCCATTCTCTTATTCGATCAACAGTTTTCGGGAATACATGCATTGTAGTGCCTTCAGATTTTGCATGGGTCTTCGAAGGGCAACCGCTAATGGAACAGGCAGGCATTGTTGATAAATCTGAAAAGTAAATATCGACTTTATTTTACAATCTTCATGAATAAAGATTTGATACAAAAGTAAATGAATCATACAATGATCAATGCAAGGTTTGTTTTGGTCGCCGGAACTATACCAGTTCATTATGTGAAGCTTAGTATTTGCATAAGTTGCAGAAATGTATAAATGATGTGACTAAAATCTGAACATGTGACTCGTCCCTTGGATGTTCTGTCTTGCACGAGAAGGAAATATGCTTACATTATAGACTGTACCCCCGAAGGATGCAATTCGATGACAATAGACAAAGATAAAAATAAATAGATCTATTGATAGCATAGCAGTGTAAACTCAAGTCAATAGCAATGAGACCAATGAACATAGCACTATTGTGTACTCTACTCGCAAACAGATAGAAATTTAAAAATCTGCAAAATATGATTAGGATACATGGCCTTACCTTGACCAACAAACAGTTGGATTCAGCAAGCAGAGCAGTATGTTGCAGGGGAATAGGTGGGTGGCCACAGGTAGCACACTGATGGGTTTGCTCTAAGCGGTCACAGAAGTTCACGGATAGCACGACGACAAGCAGATTAGCGTAGATCTCAGTGGTTGCCAGGTAGCACATTCAGGAGTTGACTTGCAAAGCACAAAGATGTTCTCATGAGACATATCAAGTGGTTTATAAAGTATTAGAAACAGGGGTGTGTTTGTGAATGAATGACGTATGTTTGTCGTGGTCTTAGGGGGGCGGCCTGCTTGAAGGGGAGGTCTGGCTGGAGACACAGGGTCTGAGGAGGCCATGTGAGCGATGGCCCCTGGGCATGGGATACCTTTTGAAGTGTACATGCTGTTTGGCACCTTGGCCGTTTGCGCCCGTGACAGCCCCCCATGCCAGCGTTCATCCCCGGGTGCGAAACGCCTTTGATGGAGGGGGTGGGATGGATGGGCCTGGGGCGTGCAGATAAGGCACAGGAAGACTGCTGAATGGAGACACACTTATGTGGATTGCAGGGGGGCGGCCTGCTTCAAGGGGAGGCCTGGCTGGAGACACGGGGTCTGAGGAGGCCACGTGACCGATGGCCCCTTGGCGTGGGATACCTTTTGAAGTGTACATGTAGTTTGGCACCTTGGCCTTTTGCGCCCCTGACAGCGCGCATCCACTGGCGCGAACCGCCTTTGATAGAGGGTGGGTGGGATGGAGAGGCCTGGGGCGTGCAGATAAGGCACAGGAAGACTGCTGAATGGAGACACACTTATGTGGATTGCAGGGGGCGGCCTGCTTCAAGGGGAGGCCTGGCTAGAGACACGGGGTCTGAGGAGGCCATGTGACCGATGGCCCCTTGGCGTGGGATACCTTTTGAAGTGTACATGTTGTTTGGCACCTTGGCCGTTCGCGCCCCAGACAGCCCCACATGCCAGTGCTCATCCACGGGTGCAAACTGCCTTTGATAGTATATCATGCTTATCAATAACAAATGCCACATACCGGAGATTCTTGTGAGCCCAGACCCACACTTCAACCGGTGTATTATAGTGGTCAAGACCCTAAGGCCTGTATAATCCAATGGTAATTGTTAGTATAGATATATGTGTGACTTTTATAGAGACATAACCTACTGAAAGACTTTGAACAAGTGTTATTTAGTGCATGCATTATCGAGAATATGTTATGTTAGCTTAGATAGATAGTGACCACCCTGCTTCACAGAGACCAGACCTTCACCCATTTGGAGCACAGATGTCTGACGTCCATCCTTGAATGGAGACACACTTGATTCATTTAATAAATCGAAACAACCGTTGTTAAAATATATGTGGTGTTTTATTTTGTATCTTATTTTCATGACACAAAAATACAAGACTTTAAAGATTATACAGGTCAGGTTGCAGCACAGCGAGAGAAAATCCCCTGTTCTGACCGCTGTCACTCAGGAACGTTTCTCTAAGGGCACGAACGGCACAGGGGGTATCACTCTTCGAACGCAGTGTCCAAGACTCCCGTGGAGCCACCATGTAAAGGAACAATAGGCCACTAGCCGGTACCACCTGTGAAAAGGAATGAAACAAACTGTTTTTAAATGACCAAGATAAGTTTAATAAACGTTTGTTGTCAATGACAATTCTTGTAACTGATGGCATTCTGCACGGACAAGTGCTATCTAGACAATGCACACTATTGAACGACTTTCATGCGTTACTATGATATGAATATATAATTTTGGATATAGTAGAAGAACATGAAATAGGAGTGGCATGACAAGCAGAGTATACTTACTCGTTACTCGGATTACGAGGACGAACAGTTGCGTGAAGTTTGTGCATAAGCACCATCATTATACTCAACACGGCCCGTGTGAGGCAGGCTGCCCTGAAGTCTGGCAGCTCGGTGATGCATTGCGGTCGTGGCTCGCCTTCCGAAATGTAGGCCAGGCATCCCGAGTTTTCTCGGCAGCAGCAGTTCTCGTCCTCAGTTGGCATTAGCTTGCACCGATTGCATGTGCACCAGGTCGAGACGCCGTCCATGCGACTAGGCCCAGGCTCTTCATCTTTTGAATCGTCCTCCCAACTGCCGTCCGAATCCCCATCGTTTTCGCGTGCTTCCTTTTCCAGTAGTTCCTCCTCGGTATACTCGGGCTCGTACATGTAGGGCAATATTGTAGCCATTGTGTGGTAAACAAAGTAAAATAATTTACAGAGATGGTACAGGTGTTCACACGGGCTACAAGCGGCGAAGGTAGCTGAGCAGAGCACAGAAACGAGTCACAGAATACTCAAAGTAACATAGAGAGAGGAATGGAATTGAAAAACTGCTGCTGTGTGTTGGGGAAATGGTCTATTTATACTTATTGAGGAAAGAGGCGTCCTGCCATTTCCATGGCGACACGTCATTAGCTGAGGCGCAGCGATTGTTGACACGAGACGTGCTTTGGCGTTGGGAAATGGGCAGTATGAGTCTGCTGATGACAGGATCAGGGGCGGGGGATTTGATTTAGTGCCGCAGAAGCAGGTCAGCCAGGGCGATGCGGCAAGTGATAGGATTATCACAAAGTGGCGGCTCCCTGGTGCCTGTTTTCACGTGCGTTTAATGGACGAAAACTCAGGTAAGGTCCATAGGAAAGTTTTCTAAAATAGAGCCACTTAGGCTTAAAAAAACATGGCCGACCCTTAGGGACAATAAAAATGTTTACTGGACCATGCCTTTAACATTATGGACCTAAGAGGAACCATGGTGAAAGCGAAGAATACAGAACATGAAGTAACGAGAAATGTGTCACAGTTCAAAAATCTTTTTTTAAAATAGAAGGGACAGAGATACCCATAGGGGAACGGGAGCCTGACATGGAAGAATCTCCCGATGATCCCTGGCGCCCTCTGACTGACAGCACGAGGAGGACGCTGGAACTGTGTGTGGAACCAGGGTTCGATGGCCCCAGTGGAACCCGGAGTTGCCCACAGAGAAACATCAGGAGGCCATGACGCCTGGTAGAGGAATGCTGAACCCAACCTCAGAACATTTGTGACATTGCAGGCGGGCGGACTTGTGGGGACGTGAACGGGAGGAGTTGGGGGCATGTTAATCAGTTGAAGTTTGCAGAGAGACAAAGAAAGTAGTAAAAGTTATTAGTTCCTAAATCCATATTGGATTGGTGATATTATTAATGTACAACAGGTTTAAGGATGTAGTACATGTAAAATAAAAAAATCTAGCCCCATACGGAAAATCAAAAGTCAGCATCCATGGGCGCCACCTCACACTCGCACCCTGCTCACATGCTCTCCTGTACTGTGCGCCTAACTTGAAACAAAGTGGGGGAAATCTGCGTGCTGGAGGACTTCCCGGAACAGCAACCAAGCGCAAGCGTGGTCTCAGTTTATGCTGCGGCCTGCTTTCCTGCCGCAGGGAATTTCCGCTCCTGGTACATGGCAAATGTCTATTCATAAAGGGATTGCATGTTTGTATTTGATGTAAGAGAAGGATCTTTTGGGTTATATTGCCCAGGCAGCCTACACGGTACCTCTCTATCCACACACCATCTGAAGCATTTCTTCCAAATTCACGTACACATCGTTAGTGTAACAATAATGTTAAAACCAGTATGATTTTTATTTTAAACACATTGCTCATCTTCTCAGTTCCTCAAGGGCGACAGTGACGGTGGAAGGAAGGGATTGTGGACATGGAAAAGTGGGGTGAGCAGCAGAATAAGCAGATTTAAGACGGCTAGAGAGACACAAGGTTTCCCTTTTATACTCACCCAGCTAAGGTTACATCAAAGAAAATACACGTGCGCTAATATAAGGGAAAATGTCTCTACCATTCAAACACATCTACACAAAGCTCCAAGCGAGCCTGGCTGTGTCTCTCAGGGCCCGAGCTCAATCTAAAGTTAAAAAAAAGCATGCTTCCCTGATGGAACGACACTTTTACCATTTTATCCATATTCTGTTATCTTTTCAAATACAGGGACATAATATGAAGCAAAATTAAAAGTGTCGCGCCATCACGGAATGATACTTTGCTTCTTTTACATGGAGCCCAGAATCAGGGCCCCCGTCACTCCAAGCAAAACAGAACCCCACCCCCACGATCCTGTGCTGACAGCGCTTGTGCCTGCAGCGAGCGTACATGTGAACGCTGAGCTGCTCTGGACAGGGAGGAGGGGAGGCGGAGATGGCGTCAGAGATCAGGGCTGCTGTTTCCCAGCGCTCGTGCTCTGGCTGCCCGTGGAGACAGTCGTGCTCCCTTGGCACAGCAGAGAGAGGTGGAAAGAAAAGGATTATTTTGTTGCGTAAACGGCAAGACTCCACACAATCTCCTGATTCTATTGTAGGCTTCTACGAGCATAGGCGCCGCTTCGTATGGACAATGTTTGCCATGGGTTAAAAGACATAACAGTGTTTTACAAAATTAAATAGCTACTGCATACATCATTTGCTTTAGGGCCCTCATCAATTGGTCTTCGTAGACAGTTTCTGTTTGTCTCCATATGGCACTCATATTATCATTCATTATTCAGAGCTTTCAAGATGTCTATACCATGTGCGAGTAGTTTTTTCAATGGGGGATGTAGCGTTCTAGTCTCCCTCAGGTCACTGGGTCAGGTGGCCTGAGGCCCGATGTAAGAAGCGGTCACGTGACCGCAGCTATAAAGGCATCGTGAAAGGCGCAAATAAAGTTGGTTACAGGCTGACCCCATATTGTGTGGATGTGCCTTATTGCGCTCCGCCGCGCCACACCCTGCAAACTTGTGCCGCCCTGCGAGCTAACAATGGCAATGAGGTGGTAACCCACTGCCTTGCACTGCCTTCACTTCGGTCTCCTCAGACAGCTACTGAAGGCCTGCTAGAGCTCGAAGAGGTGGGGCCTCGACCATTGGACAATGAGGGTTCTGACCCCAGATCAAGGCCCAGCAGCCCCTGAACTACAGAGACCTCAAGGGAGAGACACATTCCTCTTGCCATCTCTACTCCCTTTCGACACCTCGGACTCCACGAGCCTAGGCCCACGGTTGTCCCATTGGATGAAGAATTTGATGCCTGCCTCAACGGAATAAGTACTCAGGATAATAAGCGCATCATAGGGCTCCTCACCGTTACGTTAGGCCCTGAAGTGTGCAACATTATTTTTTAACTCCTGGAAGATGTAGAATATAAATATGAAGAACTCAAGACCATAATGAACAAACACTTTGCCATCCACAAGAATGTCAACTACGAGAGGCACGTGTTCTACACCCCGAGACAAATCCCAGGCGAGAGCATGGTGACACTCCTCCGGTCGAAGGTGAAACACTGTGAGTTCAACCGTTACACCAACGATGAGGATATCAAATCGCAAATCATTGCCGGATGTGAATCCATTCGCCTAAAAAAAGAAGCTACTGCAGGTGCCACACTCACTGGCAGAAATCCTGGTCCTAGCAAGGACAATAATCAGCACTGCAGTTCCAGATTTCGTCATTGAGCAAAGTCTGCATAACATCAATGCCGACCATCAAGGAAGAGGCCCTAGACAAGCTCATTGCGCAGTCTCATGCGGTCCCGAAAGCTAGATCGGAGAAGCATCAATGTTTCCGGTGCAGTTATGACCTCCCACACGGGGGGGGCCTTGCACTGCAAATATATTCTGCCTGCGGCGGGAAAGACGACTTCCGCATCATCTGCTGGAATCCCAAGTCATCAAGAGACTAACGAGCGGAACCAAGGACGCATTGACCCAAATCCCCACCACGTTACCACAGCGAAGAAAGGCCCAAACACTCAAAATTATGAAACAATGGAGGCAGATGCCATACCCCACCAAGGCACACGCCCTCTCCTCCCCTGATACTCCCGGAAAGGCTGAAGAAAAATTAATCATCTACACCTGACCACACCACCCCCTACAAGCGGATCAGAGTCTCAATCCAGCACGGAATGGGGTAAGAGGGGTTACTTATATGCCCTGGGCAACCAGACAGCGTCGGAACACAGCCGCATGCTGCCTATCACTCTACAAGGAAAGTAGTTCAGCTTTCTCATCAACTCAGGTGCTACAGTCAATGCAATGCCAGAAGATGAATATCGTAAGCTCGAGCGACCCCCAAAGCTGCATAAAGCCTGCGTGGACATATACGCATACGGAGCCAAGCAACCTCTCCCATGCTTAGGGGACTTTACAACCGCCTGCCACCACATAGACAAACAAGACCACATCATCATCCACGCCATAGACACTGAAGTATCCAGTGGCAATGTCTTAAGCTTTAAGTCGGCCTCGTCCATATTCCATACCAAATGATGGCGGACAAGTACATCTCGCCTATCGCAAAAATAACCACCAACTTCCCCAACCTCTTCAAAGGCTTGGGAAAACTGAAGGGACGAAAAATCAAACTACCTATAGATGAAACAGTAAAGCCCAATTCCTTTTAATATCCAATACCTTGTGGAAAAGGAGTTGCTTGCGCTAATGGAAGATGACATAATTGAACCAGCATCAGGCCCCATGCCATGGGTCTCTCCAGTAGTACACGTGCCAAAGAAAGGCACAGAAGGGCACATAAGACTGTGTCGACATGCGCACACCAGATCATGCCATATTAACTGACGACCACCGGTCCCCACACATGGCGGACATGATGCACCTCCTCAACGGAGCAAAGATGTTCACCTGCCTGGACCACATTAAAGGCTACCACCAAAAAAAAGCTGAGCGAGGAGTCCCGGTACATCACCACTTTTACTATTCAGCTGGGGCTTTTTTGCTACAAGCGACTGAACTTTGGCATATCTTCCCCGGCAGAGATTTTCAGGAGGAGATCCACAAGATAATCTTCCACATCCCACAATGCATAAATTGAAGTGGCAACATCCTTATTTTTGGTCACTCGCAAGAGGCTCATGACGCCACACTGATGAAAGTGTGTTCCACACTCAGCAAAGCCCAACTGACACTTAACAAGGAAAAAGTGTGCATTTAATAAGACAACACTAAAATTCTTCGGGCATATATTCTCAGAGAAAGGCATCCAAAACGACCCAGACAAAATACGAGCACTGACTGAGACCCCCGCCCGACGAGCACTGCACAGGTGAGATGGTTTCTGGGATTAGCGAGCTACTGGACTCGCTACTTACCAGACTTTGCCTCCACAAGCACCCCACTCAGAACACTGACAAAGAAAGACTACACCTTCGAGTGGGAGAAGCGCAACAAAAGGCATTCAACAAGATACGAAAGGACATCGCCACAGCCATCTGCATGTCATACTTTGACCCGAACCTGCATACCTAAATCACAGTGGACGCTAGCCCGGTGGGGTTAGGTGCCATCTTGGCACAGCACTCAGGCAGAATAGACGCACAGTGAAGAATAGTGTCCTATGCAAGCAATAGCCTCACGGAAGCAGAACAACGCTACTCCCAGGCAGAGAAGGAAGCACTGGAAGTAGTATGGCCCTGCAAACATTTCCACCTCTTTCTGTATGGTAAACCATTCACCATCATCACGAACCACCTGGCCCTCATCACCATTTATGGCAAACCCACGGCCCATATGCCTCCCTGAATAACTAGATGGGGACTCAGACTACAAGAACACAAATATAACATCATACACAAACTTGGAAAAGAAGAGAACCCAGCAGACTTCCTATCACGCCACCCCCTAACAGGAGCCCCCAACACCAAGGACCGTGCCGACGGATATGCCAACTACAATATCCATCATGCGATACCCCGTGCAATATCCACAGACGGATTAGCCAGGTGCACAGCAGAGAACGCAACATTGGCCCTCGTGACCACTTGCATCCTCAAAAGCAAGCGGAGGTCGGTAAAAGAATCAATCCAGAACACCCCAGCGATGGACACACGGCTATTCCAGGTCTAAAGATGAACTCTCGCTGTCACCATTGTCTCTAGTGCTAAAGGACCATCATACAGTGCTACCTGCCTCCCTACACCAGGGAGCAGTAGACATCGTGCACTAAAACCACAGAGGGATTGTGTCAACGAAACGCATGTCAGAAAGAAAGTGTGGTTTCCCGGAATGGACCGACTCATCAAGAGCATGTTAAAGGCATGCCACATATCTATCAGCATCCAACCTCAAATATATCCGGAACCCCTGCAGCCAACCTCCCTCCCTGAAGGCGTCTGGGAAGAAATAGCCATCGACTTCTATGGCCCTTTGAGATCCGGAGAATACGTGCTAATAGCCCGAGAAAAACACTCCAGATACCCAGAAACGCAATGCTACCATCCACAGCAGCCACGGCTGTGATCCCAGCTCTCGGCCAAGTCTTCTCAGCGTATGGCGTCCCCATGGTGGTGAAGTCGGACAATGGCCCTCCCTTCACAGGGAAGGACTTTATCCATTTCGCCGCATACATGGAATTCCATCACCGGAAAGTCACGCCACTCTGGCCACAGGCGAATGGAACCGTGGAGCGGTTCATGGCAAATATTAAAAGGGCAGTCAGGATAGCGAGCATCACCCACATGCCCATCGAACAGTCGCTTTTCCAACTCCTGCAAGAATATCGCAACACAACCCATGACTTGACTGGAACATGCCCAGCAGACCAAATGTTCAGCCGGCCAATAAGGTCACGGATACCACCGCCACCAAGGGCGGACCAACAGGGTCAGGACACGAGGGACAAGGACAATAAGGCGAAGGAGAAGATGAAAGAGTATGCAGATCGGAAGCGCCATGCCCGAGACTCCGGTCTGCAGGTGGGCGATGATGTCCTAGTGTGGCAGACCCAGTCCCACAGAGAAACCACTGTTTGACACCTGGCCGTTGACCATCATGGGAGAGAAAGGGTCCAGGATCACAGCCACCAGAGATGGCTGGCAAGTCACCAGGAACAGCTCCTTCAGAAAAACACAGGGCACACCGCCACAGACCTACCAAGAATGGAGCGACGATGAAACCCGCATCAGGGAGGAGTCTGGATACTCAGGGGACGAAGACGAGTCAGAAGGAGTCACCAGACAGAAGGAGGCCCTGTCGAGTGATCCGAAAGCCAAGGAGATGGATCGAGGAGATGGGGTAGGACAATTGTTATTTTGAGGGAGATGTAGCGTTCTAGTCTCCCTCAGGTCACCGAGTCAGGTGGCCTGATGCCCGATGTAATCATGTGACCGCAGCTGTAATTGGAGCACGCAAGGCGCGAATAAAGTTAGTGACATGCTGACCCCATACTGTGTGGAGGTGCCTTATTACGCTCTGCTGTGCCTTGCAAGCGTGCCCCACCCTGCGAGCTAACAGGGAAAGGGGCGGAGTCCATTTCAAATTCAAGCCTTGTAGTCCTGAATTTAAAACAGAAAATTAAAAACTAGAAGAATGCAAATAATTACATATATGCCAAGAATGGATAACTGACTTGTGCGTGGCATATGGAAACCTGGGAGTTCTGATCATTTACTCATACTTGACCGTTCACTTTGATAATTTGCTGATGCTGGCAGGCACTTGTCGAACAAGTGCTAACGCGGTGAACTGATTGCACTGCAGGCTTGTGATCTTGAACACATGCTATGCACATTGAGCACTTGCCTTGCATATGAATGCATTTCTCATTGATTGAAATTTACTTCATGTAGTCAATTACATTGTTTCTTTTTCATATTCACCAGAGATCAAAATCTAATATCTCTTCTCTGTTAAATCATTATTTTGAAAAATTACTACCAATAGCGACCAGTGTCTTAGTCCCGGCAATGATGCTCTGAATCTGCCTCCCATGTGTATGTACTATTTTATGCACATCATCCAACCATAGTGTGATGTTGCCCCTTTAAGAATGAGTGTCATGACTTCATCAAAGTCATGACTGCCTGTCAATAAAAGGAGCCTCAGTCGGCACGTGCCCCAGTGGAACTTCTGGCTCGTGTTTCATTTATTGGGCCTGCAGGCTTATGCTGTGTGATCACAGCTATGCTACCCTGGCATGTAGGGTGATGCCGTGTGACCACGGTACCGCAGCCACCACTGATCTGGGTGCACCAAGATCAGCATGTGTAACCTAGGAGCCCACAGGCCACTGTCAAGCTATGTGACCACAGCACAGTTGCGTGCCCGGGAACCCCCGGCAACTGGTGTCAGCTGTGTGACCTTTCTAACCGGTGGACCCAAAGGTAGACTGCTGAAAACCAATATCCCCACATGCACCTCACGAAACATTGATTGAGTGTTGGCAATAAAAAGGTTTTTATTGCACATCATTATGTGATAATAAACAAAACAATCATAAATATAATAACCATAAACATAATGTGTACTTTTGGGCATGAGGTCCTGAGGTTAAGCCCTCAGGCCTGTGCCGCCACACCTAGACGGGTTGCCGGCCTTCCAGGTTCCCCAAAAGTTGCTGCCGACATCCCCTTGCTGCTAGATTGTCCACTATTTCCCTATGGAAATGCCCCATTACTGTCACTGATAGATGTGTCCCGTCTTTGTGAAAAAGTTCTGGGTTGGCTAGGCATATCGCGCTGTGCTTGATGAAGCAAAATGCCCTGGCTGCGCAGAATATATCTATCCATCTGTTGAGTTTTTCTTTGGCAATGTATATGGCTTTAAATTTGTTTGCCTCCACCCATGTTTTCCATGGGAGGATGGCTGAATAAAATAATGTCTGTGTCTTTCCAGTTGTGGGCTATGCCTGCTAATGAAGCGCATGTGTCTTCCAATACATTTCTCCTCCCCATTGTGACTAGGCCATTGCCCCCATAGATGTACGATGAGGAATTCAGGAGGATCCCTGTATGCTACCAGAGCTGCCAGCTTTTCATGAATGTCTGGCCATCGTAGCCCAACAATGAAGTGATGGTATTTTTAAATGTTGTTCCCTCCTTCGTCTCCTCAGCCCATCTGTTCTAAACACAAAAGAGTGCCCTATTATCCAGGGTGACTTCAGTGGGGCATTGTGATCTGTTTGTGCGAAAAATGATTTAGATTAGTTCTAGTCTTATGTACCTCTTGAAACATTCCGACTTCAATCCCCCTATGCTTTTTACCTGCTGGGCCTCCAAACCTCCTTGCCATGCATTTGTCGCGGCGCCTATTCTAAAAGAATGGGTCTCGAATTCTTTAGGGTCCCACCTTGGCTTACCAATAGACTTCATCAGTATTCCTTTGAACTAAAACTGGCTCAGGGCAGAGGTGTCCCTGTGGATCAGAAACCGGCCTCCTACCAGCAGGCGCTGCATGCTGTAATTGTTGGTGGTGCATACAGGTCAGTTGTCAGAATCATCAATGCAATATATATTTATTTCCCTTTCGCAGTCTTTTTTGGACTTCTGGACGTCAATGGTGATGCTGTCTGCTCATACCCGTATGTCCATTATCTCTAGTCCATTGCTGGCTTTGGTGCTCGATGCTATGAGTTTGCTTACTCTGAACGTCCCAAAATATGCTAAAGAGAAAGCTGTTCTAAAGAGCAGGGTTTCAAAGGGTTGTGAGCATATCTCCTCCAGCAAGCCTGTCAATATATCTAGTTTCTGGAGGTCCAGTGGGCTCCTTTTGTCTTTTTGTGATCCTTCTACTCTCCCCCAGCCTTTTAAGCCATATGAAATAAAGGAACTCTGGGTGGGGTCTGAGTCTCCCTGCAATTTAGAAAAATAAGCCACGGCTGTCAGGTGTCTTTTTGCATACTCCTTCTTAAATCCCTGTCTGTATGCCAAACCTAAAAATGTATTGATATCTTTTGTTTTTAACAACTCTACATGGGTTAAATCTGTCACATTTAGTACCGTTTTCAGACACTACTATATTGTGCTGTGGTGTTGTCCGCCAGGGCCATCTTGGCCAAGTCTAAAAGTAACCCTGTGTCAGTGTCTATCTTTTTCGTTGGCAGTATTTGTCGGCATTCACCCGTGATTAAGGTGTTTGATGCTGCTGGCTGTGCATCCTGGCCCCGGCTGTTCGACGTTGGCATTGATGCTGCTCTTACTACTTTTCCAGAATCTCCCAGCAGTCCTTTGGGATATTAGTCATCTCCTTTTTGGGCATTTACTGCAAGCTGCCTAGGAGCTGGAACTACTCCATCGGGATCGGCCACTGCAGGAGCAGCTCGGCGGATGACACGAAGCCTAGCTGACCCCCGTATAATTTCTACGAAGCGCGGTAAGCGCAGCGCCCGCTGCCGCATCGGCACCCTGAAGCGCCCCACAGCCTTGATATTTCATCCCTGATGCTGCGGATGAAATTCCCCTGCCGTTGCCCTCACAACTGAATTATTATTGCCCTGATCACTGCAGACGCCATCAAGGTACACGAGGTACCTTCCTATTCAAAGATGGCCACCCGCACGAATTTGGAATCCTTCGGAGCGTAGCCAGGCCCACAGCAGCTTCTGCTCACCGGTCATTGGCTGTCTTGCCCTTCTTCAGCCGAATTGGCTGCCGGCAGGCACAGCCGGCCCTCCTCAAAAAAGGCCCACGAGAATAAGCCAGATGCCTGTTCCCAGCCTGTTATCTGCCTACTCTGCCGTCTGCCAGAACCCCCGGCCCTCCACAGATCCCTGCTAAGGTAACTTTTTGCGCCCGTTGCTCTGCTGAGACTACTACTCTTTAGCCTCTTCACAACATACTCTGAACTCTGAATGCATCTACCCTCATCCTGCATTTAAACTAATAGATACACTTCAGCCTGCTAATATACACCCTTGATGTTGCTGTTGATTCCTGTATTTGGGTCTCGGGTACAATGTGGTGAAGTCTACTTGCACCTCACTGTTTTCATATTACTATCTATCACCTACATATATAGTTATACATTGACTGCATGTCTACATTGTTGACACTAGTATACTTACCTCCCCCTCTGGCCTGATTGATGCCTACCACGTATAATTTGATGTGTCTGCCTTATTGCACTAACACACCACACTGCCCCATTTGCTCTCTAGTAGGCTATTTACATCTGTTTGTAAAATGCTCTCCCTGCACCCATGGTGATCTTCAAATCTAGATGTTCTAGTGCCCCCATTGTAATTTTCGAACTCAGGTGCTCCAGTGCCCCACTGCATCTGTTGAAAAATGCTTTTCCAGCACCCATTGTAACTTTCGAATTTAGTTGTTCTAGTTACCCACCACATGCTACATTGCCTCTGCCTGCTAATGTGTGCCGTGCAATACTCAGACCGCCATGTCTCACCCTATCCACGTTGCCTTGTTCCTTACCTGCTTCGCCAACATTTGATGCAAGCGCCAGTGTACCTGTAAAGCCCAATGTTTGTGTGTCTCATGGGCGCTAACAGACCACATTTGATTGTGTTGTGCCTTATGGTTGCTAACAGACCACATTTGATTGTGTTGTGCCTTATGGTTGCTAACAGACCACATTTGATTGTGTTGTGCCCCATGGTCACTAACAGACCACTTTGATTGTGTTGTGCCTTATGGTCGCTAACAGACCACATTTGATTGTGTTGTGCCCCATGGTCGCTATCAGACCACTTTGATTGTGTTGTGCCTTATGGTTGTTAATAGACCACATTTGATTGTGTTGTGCCTTATGGTTGTTAATAGACCACATTTGATTGTGTTGTGTGTTATGGTCGCTAACAGACCACATCTGATTGTGCCAGGAGCAAGCATCAAACTTTGCAAGTGTGCTTCAATTCCGAATCTAGCGCTACCTCTAACTAGCTTGTCTGCCCCAGGGTTTACAAGCATTAGCGTAGCCAATAACATCCACCATCCCTCTAGTATCCCGCCCCGAATCCATATCTGAACTATGCCAGCCTGGCTAGTACTCATCATGTTCCCTTTCTGCATTATGACCGACTGCACGCCATGTAGCAGAAATAGTTATATCCTATTTAGTAATGGACTACCAAGCTTGGCTGTCCCAGACACCACCCCGTTCCCTGCCCCACACCCTTCCCCCACAGGGCACCTACAGACCACAGTACTAAAATCAGCATTACTTTAGGTAACCCTCTACCTAACCTCATCACAGATGACCATTCTGACAATATCCTGAACTCACGCAATATGCTAGAAGTTCACCCTACAGCCTACCCTAACCTCATGACCCGTAACGACAGACTAGGCTATAGACTCCCCACTTTACTTAACAAAATGACCAACAATCCTACAACTAAAGTCACTAATAAAAACATCATTGCAAACACTATGCCTCTCAAAGGAGCCTTACTTAATGTTAGATCCCTTGTGGCCCACCCTACGGAAATTGCCGACATCATCCGTTCAGCAAACCTGGATTTCCTCGCCACCACAGAAACCTGGCTTCATGCCACAGCAGGTCCCTCTCTAACCCTTGCGGTTCCAGACAACTACTCCATCCTCAGGGCCGACAGACCTAATGCCCGTGGAGGAGGTGTAGCACTTATATTCAAATCCTCGCTTGACATTAGATCTGTGACCTCCCTTCCTCTAAATTCCTAACTTCAAACCACCCCTAAGAATACCATTACCCTGGAACTAATATACAGACCCCCTGGTCCCATAGGTTCCTTTGAGGAAGATATAACTTCCCTCATAGCTGAAAAATCCAAACCTTTATCACAGAATATTATTCTAGGTGACTTTAACTTGGGATACAACGATCCTCATGAAACTCCAGCATCCTCCCTTGCTAATGCACTTTGCGAACAGAACTACATTCAACTTAACACCCTACCCACCCATCAGAAAGGCAGAACCTTAGACTGGCTTGCTGCCTACAACTGCAACATTATCTGCAAGGACCCTCAACCACTTATATGGACAGACCACTTCCTACTTACATTTGACAGTAGCACTAATAACCCACACCATATACAGTGCCCACCTGCTCCAGCATGTCTGACGAGAAATAAGCGGAACATCACCACTGAAGCCCTCATCCCACTGGTTCTACCCACTCTAAATATGGTCCCCAACTCATCGGACCTTAACTTACTAGGAGACACCTACAATAACGCCATGACTAAAGCTATCGACCTTGTTGCCCCTCTAAAACTACGTAAAGGTAAACCCAAAGCACATCTTAACTCCTGGTATACACCAGAACTTAAAATACTAAGAAATAAAAAGTCCAAAATGGAAACCCTTTGGAAAATGAACCCGTCAGAGGAACACAAAATCAATCCCACTAATGCATCCTCCCTTTATAAAAAAGAAATAATTCGCACAAAAAAGGAAGCCTATAATATAAGAATAAGTAATGCTAGTTCCAGTACCAAAGAATGATTCACCATCCTGAAGGAGTTAGAAAACCCCAATCCACCTACGGACATGTCCGTGAAGGACCAACTCTGGTGCACTAGTATCCAAGATGGCCTTGCGAACAAAATCATTGGCCTACAAACAAAAATTGAAAATAAGACTACAGCTTTCCAATAGTAGCCCCACCCCTAGCCCCCCTATCCCTAGCCCACCCACCACCCCTAACACTAACCATGGCTTCACCTTCAAAAAAGTAAACGTACTAGAAGTGCAAAAAATCATAACCTCCCTCAAACCATCAAACTGCAAAGGGGACAGTTGCCCTGCACAGATTATAAAAGATGCAGCAAGAGACCTCGCCCCCTCCATTTCTAAGCTCATAAACGTGTCATTCTCCACCAATTCGGTACCCAATAATTTGAAACAGTCATAGGTCCTCCCGCTACTAAAAAAACAGACCTTCGACCCAGCCATCCCTACAAATTACAGGCCTATCACAACCGTTCCCTTCCTGTTAAAAATCCTTGACAGAGTTGCTTACTTGCAAATTCAGCATTACCTAGAGTCCAACCAATTACTCGGATTGCGTCAGTCTGGCTTCCGGCCTCAACATGGAACAGAAACTGCCCTTGTTGATCTTAAAAGTCAGATTGACGAAATTAAAGATAAGGGCAAGGCTGCCATTCTACTCCTCTTAGATCTTTCAGCAGCTTTCGCCCTGGTCGACCATTAGATACTCTGCAACCACCTCTCCTCTGCCACCCACTTTTCCCCCTCTGCTGTCTCGTGGATACAGTCCTTCCTGGCCAATAGAACCATGAGAGTCTTCTCTCCGGTGGCAGCAGCAGACCCCATCCCTATCACTTGCGGTGTCCCACAAGGCTCATGTGTTTCACCGACCCTATACAATATCTTTACAAAGCCCCTCTTTGACAAACTGGACCGTCTGGGTGTCACCTACACAAACTACACGGATGACACCCAGATACTCCTCACCATCTCGGGCAATTACAATACTGATGTAGCCAGGATCAATGAAATCTTCTCTGTCATTCAGGCATGGATGGCCACACAGGGCCTCTGCCTGAATGACGAGAAGACTGAACTGCTCATTGTTGGCTCACCGAACAACCTACAAAAACTAAGTCCCAACTACGCCAACATCATAATTGATGGCAATACAATCCCGGTCGCCAAAAACGTGAAAACACTTGGCTTCTATCTCGATGCCAATATTAACCTCATTAAACAAGTCAACTCGACTGCTTCAGCCACTGCCTATACAGGAAAACTAATTAGAGCCTGTAGACCATTTCTTTCCTCCAACAGTTGCCTCACGCTAGCCAGAGCTCTTATACAATCTAAGTTAGATTACTGCAATAGCCTCTACCTAGGTGCCAACCAAGCGATAATGAGTAAACTCCAAGTCCTTCAAAATAATGCGCTAAGGGCAGCGCTAAACATACCCAGGCGTGAGCACATCTCTGCCACTAGAACTACATGCAAATGGCTCACCATCCAACATAAAATCGATCTAAAAACCCTCTGCCTTACTTACAAAGCTCTCAACCATTTAGCCCCCCCTACCTTACTAAAAAATTCACCATGAAATCTTCCATCAGAACCACAAGATCTTCCAATACCTTATGTCTTACAGTACCTAGATTTACCTCTAAAAGAGCCGGAGGCTCGAGCTTCACTGTCCTCGCCTCCCAACTCTGGAACACCCTGCCTCTGAATATTAAGTCTTCCAAATCCTTCCAGTCGTTCAGGAAACTTGCCATTGGGTGGCTTCTGACAAAAAGTCAACCCTTACGTTAGACCTAGATATAAACTGTACATATTGCACATGTCTCATTTTGTCATTATTGGCTGCTATCACCTCTATTGTCTGTATATTCTGTATATATCTGCTGCTCTACTATTACTGCTTATTACCATGTACTGTGCCTTGTAACTTGTACTAAGCGCCCTTATACTCCCGGGTCCGGAGCACTATAGAAATAAAATAAACAAATAAACAAACAAACAAACAAAACAAACAAACAGGCCGATTCATGTAATTCCTCACAAAAGTGCCGCACGCGGCTGGCGCACAGCGTGCCTGTGCGAATGTCTGCGCCAGCCGCGTGCGATAAAATCAATTTCCGCGCACAGCGTATTCATGGATTCTCGCCTCCAAAAGCAGACGTGGCGCAGAGTGGCGCAGCGACCCTGCAGCAGCGCCAGTTACGCCCCCAAAAACGCCCTTGCGCAAGGAAAAGCCATCAAGATCGCAAAACCATCGCAAAGGGCTGCGCCAACCCTGTACCAGTTTACCGAACTGGCAAACAGCAAACGCAAAGCGGAGAACGAGTATTACGGATGTTTTGCGTGCGCAAGAAGTTTCACACGCGATCTGGCCTGGGGGAGCGTGTGCGTGTATTTCAGGGGTGCGCGAGAAGTATTACACGCAAATGGCCTGGGTGCGTGTATTTCAGGGGTGCGCGAGAAGTTCCACACGCGAATGGCCTGGGCGCGTGTATTTCAGTGGTGCGCGAGAAGTTCCACACACGAATGGCCTGGGCGCGTGTATTTCAGGGGTGCGTGAGAAGTTCCACACGCAAATGGCCTGGGTGCGTGTATTTCATGGGTGCGCTAGAAGTTCCACACGCGATTGGCCTGGGCGCGTGTATTTCAGGGTGCGCGAGAAGTTCCACACGCGATTGGCCTGGGCGCGTGTATTTCAGAGGTGCGCGAGAAGTTCCACACGCGATTGGCCTGGGCGCGTGTATTTCAGAGGTGCGCGAGAAGTTCCACACGCGATTGGCCTGGGCGCGTGTATCTCAGGGGTGCGCGAGAAGTCCCACACGCGATTTGCCGGGGCGCATGTATCTCGGGGGTGCGTGAGAAGTTCCACACGCGATTGGCCTGGGCGCATGTATCTCAGGGGTGCGCGAGAAGTTCCACACGCGATTGGCCTGGGCGCGTGTATTCCAAGGTGCGCGAGAAGTTCCACACGCGATTGGCCTGGGGGAGCGTGTGCGTGTATTTCAGAGGTGCGTGAGAAGTTCCACACGCGATCTGGTCTGGGGGAGCGTGTGCGTGTATATCAGAGGTGAGCGAGAAGTTTCACACGCGATTGGCCTGGGCGTGTGTATTCCAGGGGTGCGCGAGAAGTTCCACACGCGATTGGCCTGGGCGCGTGTATTTCAGGGATGCGCGAGAAGTTCCACACGCGATTGGCCTGGGCGCGTGTATATCAGAGGTGCGCGAGAAGTTCCACACGCGATTGCCCTGGGCGCGTGTTTTTCAGGGGTGCGCGGGAAGTTCCACACGCGATTGCCCTGGGCGCGTGTATTTCAGGGGTACGCGGGAAGTTTCACATGCGATTGGGCTGCGTGCGGGTAATTCAGGGGTGCGCGGGAAGTTTCACACACGATTGGGCTGCGTGCGGGTATTTCAGGAGTGCGCAAGAAGTTCCACACGCGATTACCCTGGGCGCGTTTATTCCAGAGGTGCGCGAGAAGTTCCACACGTGATTGGCCTGGGCGCGTGTATTTCAGAGGTGCGCGAGAAGTTCCCCACGCGATTGGCCTGGGCGCGTGTATCTCAGGGGTGCGCGAGAAGTTCCACATGCGATTTGCCTGGGCGCGTGTATCACAGGGGTGCGCGAGAAGTTCCACACGCGATTGGCCTTGGCGCGTGTATCTCAGGGGTGCGCAAGAAGTTCCACACGCGATTGGCCTGGGCGCGTGTATTTCCGAGGTGTGCGAGAAGTTCCACATGCGCTTGGCCTGTGGGAGCGTGTGCGTGTATTTCAGAGGTGCGCGAGAAGTTCCAGACGCGATCTGGCCTGGGGGAGCGTGTGCGTGTATATCAGAGGTGAGCGAGAAGTTTCACACGCGAATGGCCTGGGCGTGTGTATTTCAGGGGTGCGCGAGAAGTTCCACACGCGATTGGCCTGGGCGTGTGTATTTCAGGGGTGCGCGAGAAGTTCCACACGCGATCTGGCCTGGGGGAGCGTGCGCGTGTATATCAGAGGTGAGCGAGAAGTTTCACACGCGATTGGCCTGGGCGCGTGTATTTCAGGGGTGCGCGAGGAGTTCCACACGCGATTGGCCTGGGCGCGTGTATTTCAGAGGTGCGCGAGAAGTTCCACACGCGATTGGCCTGGGCGCGTGTATTTCAGAGGTGCGCGAGAAGTTCCACACGCGATTGGCCTGGGCGCGTGTATTTCAGAGGTGCGCGAGAAGTTCCAAACGCGATTGGCCTGGGCGCGTGTATTTCAGAGGTGCACGAGAAGTTCCACACGCGATTGGCCTGGGCGAGTGTATCTCAGGGGTGCGCGAGAAGTCCCACACGCGATTTGCCTGGGCGCATGTATCTCAGGGGTGCACAAGAAGTTCCACACGCGATTGGCCTGGGCGAGTGTATCTCAGGGGTGCGCGAGAAGTCCCACACGCGATTTGCCTGGGCGCATGTATCTCAGGGGTGTGCAAGAAGTTCCACACGCGATTGGCCTGGGCGCATGTATCAACAGGGGTGCGCGAGAAGTTCCACACGCGATTGGCCTGGGCGCGTGTATTCCGAGGTGCGTGAGAAGTTCCACACGCGATTGGCCTGGGGGAGCATGTGCGTGTATTTCAGAGGTGCGTGAGAACTTCCACACGCGATCTGGCCTGGGGGAGCGTGTGCATGTATATCAGAGGTGAGCGAGAAGTTTCACACGCGATTGGCCTGGGCGCGTGTATTCCAGGGGTGCGCGAGAAGTTCCACACGCGATTGGCCTGGGCGCGTGTATTTCAGTGGTGCGCGAGAAGTTCCACACGCGATTGCCCTGGGCGCGAGTATTTCAGGGGTGCGCGGGAAGTTTCACACGCAATTGCCTTGGGCGCGTGTATTTCAGAGGTGCGCGAGAAGTTCCACACGCGATTGGCCTGGGCGCGTGTATTTCAGAGGTGTGCGAGAAGTTCCACAGGCGATTGTCCTGGACGCGTGTATCTCAGGGGTGCGCGAGAAGTTCTTCCACATGCAATTTGCCTGGGCGCGTGTATCTCAGGGGTGCGCGAGAAGTTCCACACGCGATTGGCCTGGGCGCGTGTATCTCAGGGGTGCACGAGAAGTTCCACACGCGATTGGCCTGGGCGCGTGTATTTCCGAGGTGTGCGAGAAGTTCCACACACGATTGGCCTGTGGGAGCGTGTGCGTGTATTTCAGAGGTGCGCGAGAAGTTCCACACGCGATTGGCCTGTGGGAGCGTGTGCGTGTATTTCAGAGGTGCGTGAGAAGTTCCACACGCGATCTGGCCTGGGGGAGCGTGTGCGTGTATATCAGAGGTGAGCGAGAAGTTTCACACGCGATTGGCCTGGGCGCGTGTATTTCAGGGTTGCGCAAGAAGTTCCAGACGCGATTGGCCTGGGCGCGTGTATTTCAGGGGTGCGCGGGAAGTTTCACACGCGATTGGGCTGCGTGCAGGTATTTCAGGGGTGCGCGGGAAGTTTCACACGCGATTGGGCTGCGTGCGGGTATTTCAGGGGTGCGCGCGAAGTTCCACACGCGATCTGGCCTGGGGGAGCGTGTGCGTGTATTCCAGGGGTGCGCGGAAAGTTTTACACACGATTTCAGCAGGGTACGTTTATTTCAGGGGTGCCGGGGAGTCCTACATGTGATTTGGCAGTGTGGGTCCTCCCAGGTGTTCCCTGTACACCCTCCACCGCCCCTGCAGGCAGCCCACACCACAGGGGACTACCCTGCATCCCTGGTCATGTCCCGTAGGCAGCCCACCCAACATGGGCATGCCCCCCAGCAAAGGCACATGTCTCCTTGCACTAATGATCACCAACTCATGTCCCCTTGCACCTCCACCCCCAGCATTGCTGGGCACCTGCCAGCAGGCCCCCACCCATGTCCCACTCATGTCCCCCACCACCCCCACCCCCCAGCAGTGCAGGGGCACCCTCCACCAGGCCCCCACCCATGTCTCCCACCACCCCCACCCCCCAGCAGTGCAGGGGCACCCTCCAGCAGGCCCCCACCCATGTCTCCCACCACCCCCACCCCCCAGCAGTGCAGGGGCACCCTCCACCAGGCTCCCACCACCCCCACCCCCCAGCACTGTGGGGCACCTGCCAGCAGGCCCCCACCCATGTCCAACTCATGTCCCCACCACCCCCACCCCCCAGCACTGTGGGGCACCTGCCAGCAGGCCCCAACTCATGTTCCCCAGCCAACATGTCATCACAATCTAGATCCCTGGTCCCTATGGTCCGCCTCCAAATGCAAAACACCCACCGGAGTATTGCATCCACCCACTCTTAAATTGCAATTACATGACAGAACACCAATTGCAAGTTTCGAAACAAACACATGTCCCTCACATACACCCAATGGGTGTCAGTGAATCTCAAAACCCATATCATTATATGCATGAAACCAATGAGGTGATACTACACATTGAAGTTCGATAAAAAAATATGTATTAAAGGAAACATAAATAGATTCAAAAATAAAGAAACAGAAATGGGAATGTACAAAAAAGAAAAGAAGCATGTCCGTGAAAAAAAGCAAAACCAAAAATCATAATCCAAAGTAATGGTGTCCAAAGTCACTGTCCACAAAAGCAAATCCAATGGGAAATAATAATTGAAAGCCATTGCTCCATGGGTAAGTTGTGAAAGAAAAATTAAATCCAACAGTGAACTATGTACAGACGAACAAGCCAGGGTCCATTATCCCAACAAAAGAAATGAAACCTATCTAACAACACTAACTAATAAAATAAACTATATACATTAAAGTGGCCAATGTCCAAAATGTCCAAAATAAATAAAAAAACAAAGGAAACCTAACACTACCTACATAACTATGTACAAGGGCAGCGGGCTAGTCTGACAGCTCACTTTTGGATGTCCCGGCCCAGGGCATCATCGAACTCCTGCTCAGTGTCCCGGAGGCGGTCCCCCTCCATGGCCCCGAGGGGCCGCAGGGCTGTCAACGTGTCCACCTCCAACTCCCTGCTGATTGCCTCGAGGCACTCGGCCCGCCTCAGGGCCCTCCACATGGAGTTCTCTGCCCTGACCATTGTGAGCCGTGCCTCTTCTGCCCGCTGCCGCTCCGCATCTATGGTGTGGCCCAACCGCTGCCACACGGAAGACACTCTCTGTCCTGGGTCCTCCTGCCCTCCAGCCGATGCCTGCCCCTCCGATGTTGAAGGCTCCGAGCCTTCATGGCTCCCACCAAGTTGCTGCTGCTGCTGTGCCTCTGCTCGTGCACTGCCTCCTGCTGCCTGCACATCCTCTGCCGGCTGGGGTGCAGTTGTTGATGTGGCCACCCCTGCTGGACGTCCGACTCCCGACTGTGGCAGGGATGCCTCCTTCACCAGCCTGGCCGCATCGTCAGAGGCAGCTCCAGAGGGCACCCAGGTGACTGATGGGTGGGAAGATGGCACGGCGGACGACTGGCGCGTAGGGGGTTCAGTTGAGTAGGGGGTCGTAGCAAGCCCCATCAAACGGAGGAATCCGGCCTGGGTGACCTGTCCCAGCAGGCTGACGTGGTCAACAAGCCATTCGAGATGACGTGCAGTCTCCTCATGAAAAGACTGCAGGTCACCTCGCATGGCCCGTTGACGCAACGCCACACCAGTCAGGACAGGCTCAACCCGGACCCGGATAGCCACGTCCGCAGGCAGAGGAAGGCCAGTTGTCGTTTGCTCATCCCCTGCCTGAAAACGGGTCTGGACGTAGGCATCCCTGCTGGTGCAAGATGATGCAGGGACAGGATTGCACAAAGGCACCTCCGCGGCGGCCTGTGCTGCCTCCTGTCCCTGGTCCTGCACTGCACCACTAGCACCAGTGGGATCCCCACCTCCAGACCCCGTCTCTGTTGCTTGCACGGCCTCCTCCTCCACCAAACCCCCCACCAACCTGGATGACTCCGTGCCATCTTCCCCCGTTGGGCCCTGTGGGGTCCCAGCTGCCCCTTCTGCTGCCGAGGAGTCCAACTCCAACCTCTGCCTCTTGGACCTCCCCCCGGCAGCTGCGGCCTGGGACGCGGCACCGGACTCTTCACTCCCCGACGAGATGGCAACATGGGAGGGGAGCCGGGCCTTGCGTCTCCGGCTGGCGGTGGGATCCCCGCCGCTGTGCTCCACAGCACCTTCTCCGCCCTCTTCATCAGTTGACGCTGCAGACAGGGAGAAATAAAGCACAGGCATCAGGGCACTGTACAATGGACACATACACACATGACAGTTGTAAGCGAGTGGCATTGGCAAACCTCAGACATGCCATCACAATCCCCAACACACATGTCATTACAACTCGCACACATGAACCATACCACAGCCATATCGCAACTGCCAGCACCATCCATACCCATACAACAGCATGAGCAGGCAAAGCTGAGCCAGACATCACATGCAACACAGGAAGTGCACCACACATGTACACACACCACCACACTTGCATGCATGTGTACACCTCTGCCAAGTGTCGCAGTGTTCAGATGGGCATCCATGTCACATCTGCCAATCAGGCTTCCACATCCCGCTGTCACATGCATCCATGTTGCATCACTGTTGCACCCTTGTCAAATACACACAAATGCACATGTACACAGTGCTGATACATGCAGCTGAAAACAACATACATGCGTGACATCACGGACATGTCTACTTACATACACATTCATCCAAACATGTGTGCCCACACAACTGCATTTGGCATGCAAGCCTACACACACAAGCACCATCCATGTCTCACACATTACAGCCCTCGCATGTGTTAGCCCCACGGCCCTGTACACCCCCACCCATACTCGACCCCATACAAACAGATGTGCAACCTGCAGACTACTGAAACATCACCACACGCACAGCTCACAATCAGGATGCATGTACACTTACCGCTCGACTCCAGACGGGTCTGCCTCTCAAGGACCTGGACGTGGAGCGCTGGGGATATGCGTTCCAGGACCTCATCTGATCTTCTGACAAGTGGCCCCGGCGCCCCTTGGCATCCGCTGCCTTCAAGAGGCGCCGGGCCTTGTTTAGGGTCCTGGACCTGAAGTCCTCCCAGCGCTTCTTGACATGTTGGAAGTCGCGGACTGCCACCCCCTCCGCGTTGATGGCAGTCACGATGTCAGTCCAGATCCAAGTCCGTCCTTCCTTGTCGGCGCGGGAACTTCTGAAGAGGGCATCATACTGCCCCAGGACTTGCTCCACCAGGACACCAACTTCGGTGGCACTGAAGCTGGTGCCCCTCTGCCTCTCTGGCCAGGGGTTGTCGGTGGTGCCAGATGTTGCAGTGCCCGACATGACAACCCCAGAGGCAGGAGTGGGTGGGCAACTGGGTCCTGGGGCTGGGCTGTGGAGCGATGGAATCCCATTCACGAGTCTTCGGTTCCAGCAGGGGTGGTCACAGCAACAGCACCCCTGGCTGATGTGTAGGCAGCAAATGGCAGGGCACGTGGGCAGCAGGGAGTGAGGCAGCAGCAGATGGCAGGTGGGAGCGTGCTCAGGGTTCTGGGGGGCAGTAGTTCGGCCTTCTGGGCAGGAGCGTGGTCTTCCGTGTGCTTACGCGTGGCCAGCTTGATACGGAGTGATTTGGCACGTGAAAATTCTGCACATCAGCGTGTAATTCGAGGAAAGGCCCTTAGCGCGTAAGCGCGTCAGCACGCATACGCGATTCCATTGGACCAAAGGCCCTTAGCGCGTATGTGCGTCTGTGACGTATCGCGCACAGGCGTTGCTTTTCGTGGGGTGCGGTGCGTGTGTTTTGCAGGCGTTGGGGTTCACACGCTATCACTTCACAGCGGGTGGGTGTTGGCTACGCGTTCTTCTACACGCAAGGCAGACGGGTGAGTGGTACCCTGCTCCCCCAGGCCCAATCGCGCGTGAAACTTCTCCCGCACCTCTGAAATACACGCACACGCTCCCCCAGGCCCGATCGCGTGCAAAACCACCCGCGAGCCCCTGAAATACACGTACCCCGCTCCCCCAGGCCCGATCGCGTGTAAAAACACCTGCAAGCCCCTGAAATACACGTACCCCGCTCCCCCAGGCCCAATCGCGTGTGAAAACACCCGCAAGCCCCTGAAATACACGCGCCCAGGCCAATCGCGTGTGAAACTTCTCGCGCACCTCTGAAATACACGCGCCCAGGCCAATAGCGTGTGAAACTTCTCGCGCACCCCTGAAATACACGCGCCCAGGCCAATCGCGTGTGAAACTTCTCGCGCACATCTGAAATACACGCACCCAGGCCAATTGCGTGTGGAACTTCTTGCGCACCCCTGAAATACATGCGCCCAGGCCAATCGCGTGTGAGAAACTTCTCGCGCACCTCTGGAATACAAGCACACGCTCCCCCAGGCCCGATCGCGTGTGAAACTTCTCGTGCACCTCTGAAATACACGCACACGCTCCCCCAGGCCCGATCGCGTGTGAAACTTCTCGCGCACCTCTGAAAACACGCACACGCTCCGCCAGGCCCGATCGGGTGTGAAACTTCTCGCGCACCTCTGAAATACACGCACACGCTCCCCCAGGCCCGATCGCGTGTGAAACTTCTCGCGCACCTCTGAGATACACGCACACGCTCCCCCAGGCCTGATCGCGTGTGGGCCTTCTCGCGCGTGTAGAACTTTGGCGCACATTTATTTCCTGCGCAGGGACGCTACCGCCTGCTTTCGTGTGGCGGACATGTATGGGCCTGTGCGCGTCTTTGGCCGTGCGCTGTTTTTCCCTATTCGATTCCATGAATACGTGTTGTAGGTGAGCGTGTGGGCGTTCTGCGCACTTGCCTCCTGTACTTCCCCAGTGACGCCCACATTTTCACGAGTTGTTCCCCATTCTGCGTGTGACGCCCCGTGTTACGCCTACTTTTGTTATGTGCGCCGCGCTATGTGCGAATTTGCTGTGGCCTTATCGCACGGCGTTCGATGACCTGTGCGCCAGCGTGCGCCGCACACTTTTTCAGCGCACATCCCACATTTTGTGCGTGCACGGACTTCCATGAATTGATGTGCGATGTTTTCTGTGCGATAATCGCACTTGCACTGCGATTTTCGCTATTTCACTGCGAATCGCACGTTTTCGCACGCGTGCGCCATTTTTTCGGCGCACATTAATTCCATGAATCGGCCTGAAAATTTGGCGAAATTGTGTCCACTGAAAACGAGATAATGCATCAGCAATGTTATTGTCTGTTCCTGCAATGTGTTTTGCTCTGACCTCGATATTTTCAAACAGTGTCATTTTTGGTGATGGCTCTTAAAACTTTCAGCACTAGTTGGCACTTGGTCGTCCTTCTGTTAATAATTCCCACCACCACCATGTTGTCTGATCATGTGGTTAGTTCTGTGTTTGCCAAGTGCCTCCCACAGATATGTAGTGCTAGCCAGATTGGGATGATCTCCAGGAGCGTGATGTTTTTGGTCCAGCCCGCTGGATGCCATGTGGCTGGCCATTCTCCGGCGACCCAGTCTCTCCCCAGAATGACCCCAAAACCTTTGCTCCCAGCTGCATCAGTAAAAAACACTCTTTTGTCGCTTGTATTCAATGGCATACGTCAAAGTGTTGTACCGTTGAAATATGTGAGGAAATCTTCCCATATTCTCAGATCTTTTTTCACCTCTTCCCCCACTCTAATGTGCAGGTGTGGTTTTATACAGTAGTATATTGAGACGGGAAGGATTGCGCTTCACACCATTAAACTACAAAAAATCAACAATCTAGGTACAGTATTTTAATGAAGATATTTTTGAAGAACAGCCGACACGTGTTTCGACACTTGGGTCGTCTTCAAGGCTGAATAACAAACATCATTACAAATAATAATTTCCATATTCAATAGATAACAGTAAAGAAATTGTTGTTGAAATAAAGTGCAAAAAGGTGTTTAAATTATAAAATAAAAGACATACCAAGAAACAGGTTAGGAGCGAAGTACAGCAGTTGTGGATCAATGTAAGTGCACAGTAGATATAAAAGAAAAAATGGACAATAATCAAAACAGAATTCATCAATACAGGTTAAGGTTAATACCCTATTGCCATCTCTGGACTAGTTATGACCAGCACCCCGTGGCACAACCACATGCGACTCCAGACACCAAAAAAGTTCAGGTGATAATCAATATTCTCGATGACCCAAAACCAATAGTTATGTAATTAAAGGAAGAATACCGGAATTACAACATTAACCACTAATAGGTAACAAAAGGCAGCTCTAAACACCAGTTATATAAGATCACAAAATAATATAAAAGGAAGTCAATCAGAGAGTAATAGGACACAATAGAATCACTTACCACACAATAGAATCACTTACCACACAAATCATCAGTTCAATGACGATATCCTATTAAGAAAAGAAATAAAATAGACCTCAATTCGGAGGCTACAATGCGTACTGAGTCAAGTGATAGGGATTTTAAATAAAACCACTCACCGATTGTCTATGCTGAGTGGTTCCCGTCAATCAGGACATATTACGAGTAAAAGAAAACAAAATACAGGATGCCACATTGGCCAGCAAAATTATATAGCCTGAAAGATGACCAAAGTTAGTGAGAAACTGCGATATCACGGTGAGCAATAAGCAGATACTCACAAAGAGATCATTACTTACTCGACAAATCGAGTGAGAATCATATATACCAGGACAAATCCTACCTTCAGTGATCGAGAACGCTCTGAAATAATAAATGCCGCCGGAGACGTCACAGGGGTGACGCCGACGGAAACGTTGACACGTTACATCGCTGTGGTGACATATTATGTCAACAAAGTGACGGTAGCAGAAAGAGAAGCTACCGCAGTCGCAGGCTATGACATGTGGTGTCAACACAGCACCGAAAACAGTTCCAAAACCCGGCAGTTGCCGGAACATACTGCAAGATCGCGTGTTTGGACTCCTTAAGTACAATAAACATAGAGTATCCAAATTACACTATAGAAAAATACGGTAAGTGCTGGCGGTTGGACGCGCATCAGTGGTGCGCCACGGTGATGACTGGCCACAATCAGACAGATGGCTTAATCAATGATGCGCACACCTAAGAAATACATTTAAAAAACACAGAATTTAACGTTAATAGGTAAACTGGATTCACAAAAAAACATGCATCTCAGGGTCTGAATTTAATCCACGTGTGGTGCATCTAAGAAGACATATTAGTTTTGCTTCCATCTGCCGCAGTTTGAGCTGAAGATTCCCGCCCCTTTTCCCCTTATGTGCTTTCAACAGTCCAATAAAGCGCAAATCAGCGATTGAATCAAGTTGATGCTCCAATTGCCAATGAATTGCTAGAGGAGATTTGGGTTCACACATCCGGAGACTGGCCAAGTGTTCTCTGATACGAATTCTAAGCTGGCGAATGGTACTGCCCACATAGAGTCTGCCACAGACACATACAATGGCATACACCAAAAAGGATTTCATTAATTGCAGGACAACCCATGTGGTGTATGCCATTGTATGTGTCTGTGGCAGACTCTATGTGGGCAGTACCATTCGACAGCTTAGAATTCGTATCAGAGAACACTTGGCCAGTCTCCGGATGTGTGAACCCAAATCTCCTCTAGCAATTCATTGGCAATTGGAGCATCAACTTGATTCAATCGCTTATTTGCGCTTTATTGGACTATTGAAAGCACATAAGGGGAAAATGGGCGGGAATCTTCAGCTCAAACTGCGGCAGATGGAAGCAAAACTAATATGTCTTCTCAGATGCACCACACGTGGATTAAATTCAGACCCTGAGATGCATGTTTTTCTGTGAATCCAGTTCACCTATTAACGTTAAATTCTGCGTTTTTTAAATGTATTTCTTAGGTGTGCGCATCATTGATTAAGCCATCTGTCTGATTGTGGCCAGTCATCACCGTGGCGCACCACTGATGCGCGTCCAACCGCCAGCACTTACCGTAATTTTCTATAGTGTAATTTGGATACTCTATGTTTATTGTACTTAAGGAGTCCAAACACGCGCTCTTGCAGTGTCTTCCGGCAACTGCTGGGTTTTGGAACTGTTTTCGGTGCTGTGTTGACACCACACCTCATAGCCTGCGACTACGGTAGCTTCTCTTTCTGCTACCGTCACTTTGTTGACATAATACGTCACCACAGCGACGTAACGTGTCAACGTTTCTGTCGGCGTCACCCCTTTGACGTCTCCGGCGGCATTTATTATTTCAGAGCGTTCTCGATCACTGAAGGTAGGATTTGTCCTGGTATATATGATTCTCACTCGATTTGTCGAGTAAGTAATTATCTCTTTGTGAGTATCTGCTTATTGCTCACCGTGATACCGCAGTTTCTCACTAACTTTGGTCATCTTTCAGGCTATATAATTTTGCTGGCCAATGTGACATCCTGTATTTTGTTTTCTTTTACTCGTAATATGTCCTGATTGACGGGAACCACTCAGCATAGACAATCGGTGAGTGGTTTTATTTAAAATCCCTATCACTTGACTCAGTACGCATTGTAGCCTCCGAATTGAGGTCTATTTTATTTCTTTTCTTAATAGGATATCGTCATTGAACTGATGATTTGTAGTTTTGTGTGGTAAGTGATTCTATTGTGTCCTATTACTCTCTGATTGACTTCATTTTATATTATTTTGTGATCTTATATAACTGGTGTTTAGAGCTGCCTTTTGTTACCTACTAGTGGTTAATGTTGTAATTCCGGTATTCTTCCTTTAATTACATAACTATTGGTTTTGGGTCATCGAGAATATTGATTATCACCTGAACTTTTTTGGTGTCTGGAGTCGCATGTGGTTGTGCCACGGGGTGCTGGTCATAACTAGTCCAGAGATGGCAATAGGGTATTAACCTTAACCTGTATTGACGAATTCTGTTTTGATTATTGTCCATTTTTTCTTTTATATCTACTGTGCACTTACATTGATCCACAACTGCTGTACTTCGCTCCTAACCTGTTTCTTGGTATGTCTTTTATTTTATAATTTAAACACCTTTTTGCACTTTATTTCAACAACAATTTCTTTACTGTTATCTATTGAATATGGAAATTATTATTTGTTAATGATGTTTGTTATTCAGCCTTGAAGACGACCCAAGTGTCGAAACACGTGTCGGCTGTTCTTCAAAAATATCTTCATTAAAATACTGTACCTAGATTGTTGATTTTTTGTAGTTTAATGGTGTGATGCGCAATCCTCCCCGTCTCAATATACTACTGTTAATCTAACGCCAGCCTATGTGGATGGGTTGGTGGGTATTGGACTGCTGCTAACACCCTTTAGATTGATACTATTCTTCACGGATTGAGTAGTGATAAATAGCGCACAAGTACCTTGTTTGTGACTCCACACTTTCGGTTACACCACTGTGGTTTTATACAGCCTTTAGTCCTTAGCTCTAAGATCCTTGCGAAAGCCTTGCCTTCAGGTATAACCCTGGCTGCAAAGTTCAAACTTCCTGCAAGAGATTGTATCTCCATTACCAAGCTCTTTTCCCTTTTCCCCATTTTCTTGATTTTATCTACCAGTTCCTCTACCTTTTAGATTGGTATTCTGCAAACTCCTGCCTTGGTGTCTATTTCTATTCCTAAGAAAATTATGTTTGTTGCTGGTTTGGTTGTCTTTTCAGTTGCTAATGGTATGCCGCCATTTCTATCATTTTTATGAGTGCCCATTGGCACTCTCCTGTTTCTGGCTGCCCTACCAACATAAAATCATCCAAGTAGTGGAATACATGTGCTTCCAGTACCTGCCTTAGAAATGCACACTGAAAATATTTGCTGTACTCCTCAAATACTGCGCAAAATACTGCGCACCCCACTGGTAGACACATGTCCACATAAAACCTTTTATCAAAAGAAAAACCTAACCAATGCTGTGAATTTGGGTGGACGGGTAACAGTCTGAAAGCTGACTCTATGTCCAGTTTGGCCATCAGAGCCCCCTTTCCACATTTCCTGACTATTCTGAGTGCCTCCTGGAAATGGGTGTAGGTCACTGCAGATTCTGTTTCTGGGATTCTTTCATTCACAGACTGCCCTTTTGGGTATGATAGATGATTCTCATTTTTCCCCAGTTCCTTCTGGGGTACTAGCCCCAAAGGAGAACATATGCATTTTTTGACTGACATTTGGTCCCATGGCCCCTTGATTCTCCCCAACTCTAATTCTTTTTACATGTTTGCCCTCATTATTTCTGGGGTTTCTCTTGCTGACTTTAGATTCTTTGGGATTCGGGGTGACCCTTTGCCCTGAAATGGGATGTGGAAACCTTCCTTGAAATCTTTTTCAATTGCTTGGCTGATATGTCTGCCTGGATATGCACTAGTGCTGCTTTAAAGTCCTCTGTATTGATTGGGGATTTCCCTGGCTCCATTCTAATTTTGTGTCCTGCTTCATTTCTCTTCTTTTTTAGGGGCCTTCGCCTGGCAGGTGGGTGCAACTACTGCTCGGGTGTTCTCTGCCGCTTTTTGTGTAATTGTGCCTGTATCCCTTGCCCCAGGTGCAATGCCCTTTCTCAAAGTTCCAGCAAATGGGGGATTTGCTGGTGTTTTGCATTTTGTATTGGCTGCAGGTATTGGACTTAGCCCCCCCATGTCTGCTTCTTCCAAAAGGGCTGCTCCCCCTTTCTGTGTTTCTCAGGTTCAGTGACATTATTGCTGCTAGCATATGCTGTCTTGTTATGGGACCGTGTATTCCCTCTGATGGTGGTTTCCGATTCATTAGGTATAAATAATTTTGAACCACATCCCATTCAATCTCTGGCCGCTCGGACATGGCCCTCCTGAACCTCTCATCATATGCGAGCCATTTGTCTCCCCCATAGGCCCCTTTTACTTCTCTGATTTTGTCTATTTAGGCCATTAACTTAAACCCATCCCCTGGTGTTTTCTCTAATATTATGGTTGCTAAAATAATTAACCCTTCAACCAATTGTCCCAGGTGCGTTCTAGCTGTGCATTTCTTCTTATTGCGTTCTCTTCAATCTTTTTAGGATCTTTAAATGCATCCAAACCTTTTCGCTGTGCTTCTATCAATGAAAATATTTATAGGTACCCTGTTTTCCAGATTGAATCTTTTACCATTTGATCAATGTTCCAGGCTAGTGATTTTTTATATCTGTTTAAAATACCTGTTTCTAAGGCTTTCAACATTTCTCCTAGTCGTGCGCTTGTGACCATTGCGCCTTCCTTCTGGGCTGTTGTTGCTACCACATTGCCTCCCCCTCTTTATCTATAGCCAAAACTCCTACTGTTATTGGGGCTGTTGGCAGGGTGTCTGGCACTCTAGGTCCTGTTGCCCCTGCGTGTGGTTTGGGCCGGTTGACGCCTTTTAAGGGCCCTTCTCCTCCCCCCACTTGTTCTACAATTATTTCTGCCTCTATAGGTTGTTGCTGTTGCTCCCTTATTTCAGACATCATTTGCTCAATTTGATCAAATTGTGCATTTACTATGGATTCCTGTTGCGTCAAATACTTGGTTGCAAAGTTATCTAACATATCAGACATGCTGGCCGCTTTTTTACCTTTCTTGCCGCCCTTCTTTCCTTGTTTCAGCGTGGTCTGCTTCATTGCCTCTGTATTTCCTTTAGCTTTCTTTGTTGGTGGGGGTTCGGTGTCTCCCACCACTGTGATGTCTCCTTCTTCTTCGTCTGAGTCCTCAATTAGACCCTTTCTCACCCATTGCCACCCATGGATTTCTTTTGCCTCCCCAGCCCACAGCAGGAGCTTTGTTTTTTTCCTTTGTTGCTGGTTGCATGGTTGTGCAGAGAAAACCTGTTGTGCCCTGTAGCCAGGGCAACAAAGCTTATTTGCTTTAATAAAAACAAGATGTGCCCCTCGTGCCCTTTTGTCTGTTTCCTTTTTTATAAAATTGTTTGTATAGAATGTCGTAACTTTGAAACTTCTGCTGCTCGGGCTTTCTTGTGTGGATGTCTTTAGTTGCATGTGCTCCGCGTTGAAACTCTGCTTCATGTCGCCCTGCTTCCAAATCTTGCACACTTTTCAGGTCAAAAAAGTCGGCTTGTGGAGCCTTCGCCTAGCTTTTGTTTTTCATTTTCACCGCTCCTGTCAGTTTTGCCTAGCCGTTGCTTGGCAATCTTATCTGGATATTGCTTCCCTCGCTGCGCCTTTATTTCGTTGCGCGGCATCTTGTTTTTGATTCTGTTTCACGAGCTGGCCTTCCTCGCTGTTAGGCTCTGCCCTTTCTGCTTCCTCTGTGAGTTTGCCAGCTCCCCCTGTTGACCGTTGCAACCGGGCACGCCGTTCTCCCGCTCCGTCACAAGATGAGTGCGGTTTGTTGTGAGAACTTGTTAAAACAGATCCGTTTATGCTCCGGCTGCTCCCCTTACTTCGCTCCAACGCCTCTGGTCAGGCCGTGCCCTTGCCGAGGCATAATTTCACACAAAGCTCAGGACGGCTCACGTGAAAGAGCCAAAACTTTGCAACAGAGCACGGTCAAGCTCACATTTAGCGCTGGAGGAACATGTCAATGTCCAAGAAAAAGTATGCTACGTAAGCAAGGTGCCCTGTTCTCTCTTCTCCCTCTTCTCTCCCTTTTTCTTGGGTGGGAGGGTTTTGGGTAAAGAAAAAGTATGCTGCGTAAGCAAGGTACTTGTTTGGTGCTCCGTGCGGAGTCCCAAACAGATTCGTGTTTTTCTGCTGCCAATGCAGCTCCTTATATTGTGCCAGGGGCTGGCCCTGGGCATTGTCTGCCTGTGTGAGGGCTGTGTCCAGCCCCCATTTGGCTGGTGCCGACGGCCTTTCACACCCTGAGGTGCTTCTTTTGTTGTTAGCTGGTGTTTTCTGCCTGCCCTGCCCTGGGGTGCTTAGCACTTCCTTGGAGGGATGTCCAAGGTGTTACTGCCACCTTGCTCCTCATCCTGCCTGGCTCCAGAAGTCTGAGGGGCAGGAGGGGGGAGAGGGGGTTGTGCCTTTGCTTTCCACTAACATTGGCTGTGCTGTTGGCAGCCACTGTCCTGACCCCTCTCCCTACCCTGTTTTCCATGGCGCCCGCTTTCGAGCTGCAGTGTTCCCCCTGAGTAGCGCTGGCTACAATTGTAAGTGTCTTCTAGGTGCTCCCAGCACCCATCGGGCTGGCCATGTGCCAACATGTCACAATGGTCAATGAAGATTATGTTGGGTGCCCCCAGCACTGATGAGGAAGGCCCATGTACTCACGGATCGTCCTCCCACCACAACAATGACGACAAGGGTGAAGCCCAGTGAGGCTGGTGCGGCCATCCGGCTGCTTGCTGTGCCATGCTGGGTGCTCACTCCGTGATCCAAGATGTTCAATTAAAAAGAGCTTTCGGTTTTTCTCTGTAATCGGAGCTTCCAGAGAGTGCCTGCCGCTCCCCCTGGTGTTCCCGGGCCGCGCAGGCAGTGGTGTTCATTGCGCTCTGTGTTTGGAGTTTAAAAAAAAGAGAAAACGCAAGGCTCCCGCCCCATTTGAAAAATTGTCATAGGCGGGGCTCACCCTTGGTGCCGACACCCTCATTTGGCACGGCAGGGAACGGTGGGTCTGGGGGGGTGCGGGGTGGGTGCGGGGTACTGCTAGTTACTGCCCAGGGGAGGAGGGCATGGATCATCAAGGGGCGACAGTGAGCCGGAGCCTGGGACCTGGGAGCACCCCTATAACAAGGGTGCTGGCATGTGGGGGCGGCCTCTTTGTTTGCTGCTTCTGTTGCCCTCCCACCCGCCTCTTCATTTTGTTGTATTTTATGCTTATGTTTTTTGTTTCAGACACGCCCAGCGGAGGTTTCATGGTGTTCCCTTTAGAAAGTACTGGCGGATACCACAAGGGGACTGCACAGCCATCAGTTTAGAATGAACGGCACCCAGGAGTATTAGACTCGGGGGAGGCCCATGCATAAAGGAGAGGACTAGGGGGCTTGGAACACCTTCCAACCCCAAACGTGGGTGGGGGAAATTGGGAAGTGCATCAATGGAGACGGAGAGTAACAACAAATCCAAAAAGGGGAAGGGAGTTGGAGATAAACGGGGCTCCAGAGGGTAATGATGAAACAAAGATTTGGGGTAGGGAGAGAATGGGGAGGAGAACCTGGGAAGATGGGACGGTTATGGGGGGTAGGAAGAAAACTGGTGAATGTTAAGGGTCATCTTAGGGAGATAACTGGGAAATGCTTAGGAGGGGGTCCTTGGTATGTTGTGGGAAGCGGGCAAAGAGGAGCAGGGTTGGGATATACAGTATGGCGAAAAGGGAAGGAGCTGGACAGTGCGGGCCTGAGGGGGGGTTCAGATAAGGTGGATGAAGTTGGGACTTCGCTGGATTTGACGAAGGGGGAGTCGTGACAGGTTAAGGAAGGAACCCTAGGGCGATCAGGAATTGGAAAGAAAGGAAGTATAATGGGGTGCAAAGGATAATTGGATGGAGCTAATGAAAGGAGATAAAGAGAAGTAAGTGAAAATGAAATGGGAATGAAAAAATGCACAATACAAAATGAAAAAAGAAAAATGAAAAGAAAATTAAAGAAAATGTTGGCCGGGGTAGAGCGGGACAGATAGGGAGGGACGGTGCCCTAGACGGGTACGTAAGGACCTGAAGGGTTGTGGGGGTTAGGATGCTACCCCTCCGCGCGGAAGCGTGAGGCTAGCGGCGAAACAGAACACCTGTAAGATAACTCCTGACTTTATGTATGTTAATAAAGTTTGCATTTTTTACTTCCACTCAGCCAACTGGTTCTGCCTCTTATTTGGGTATCTGGGGATGGAGGGTGCCAAGGGAGGAAGGTAGTGTGAATGTAATGTGGACAAGTGGTGTGTGAGTGAGCAGTATCTAGTGATGTGCCCCTGCTGCAGGGTATTGGCGCTAAGAAGTCGCACGGCTGCCCACATTTGTTTGAAATATTGGGCAGTTAGCCATCCCTGTGGAGTCCGGGGCGCGACGGCGGTGAAGTTTGCATGCTCCGATGTCGGGGCTGATGTGTGCAGCCTCCCTGAATGACCCGGGCCGCGAGAAGGTGGTGAAAAACAAAGCGCTCTGTGGTCAGAGCCTGCCAAAGAATAAAAAAAAAACATGAAAACCGAAGAGAAGTGCCGATGACGCACTAGTGTTTGGAGCTAAGGGAGGACCCCTGGTGTCTTTATAACAGGTATGATGAAAAGTTTGCAATAGTCTCAGATTGAGAGCTTAATAATGCAGATTTGAAAGGATGTGCCATCACAATAGCCTTAGTAGGAATGCTAGTCTTCCCAGTGTGCAGAGTTGCAGGATGCTCGGAAAGCCAACGGTAGCAAGCTGGGCTGTATGTTTTGCGCGACTACGTCAGGACCACTTCGGTGTGAAGAAAACATTCTGTTCTGGCAGGCCTGCAAATAATTCAGCCGATACCCTGCACATGACGTAAAAGAGCTTTAATTTCGAGCTTGTGAGATATTCAGTAGGTATTTATGCAGCAAAGAAACCGCTCTAGTCGACATTGACAGCCAGGCCTAGCTGGCTCATGATATCCTCAGCGCACCACATCCGATTGTGTTCAAGGAACAGCAATTGCAGATCTTCAACTGGATGAAGTTTGACAGCTACACCCGTGTTTTTGAAATCCCATCTCTATCAAGGATGTATGTTAGCAGAAATGGAAGGGGGCTGCCTCCCAGAACCGCAACCAATTCTCAGCAACCCTGTACCCAAACACAGCATTATCTCTGATCCTTCCAATATCTCTGAACCAAAAGAAAGTTGACAAAGAAAACATAATTGGGGCGATTGCTAAATGAGGGAAAATTGGGGCAGCCACGACAGCTGCCTGGTCCCCTCCTGCATAAGTGAGCCCAAAAAATGTGCGGCCCTGCTCTCTACCCTGGCATGTCAGGCTACTGCATTTGGTAAAGTGCAGTGCTCCTGCAATCTGCATCCAGCAGATTGTCTGCATGCTCAATATGGTTCCAGTAACTGACAATGGTGTCGTCCATTGGCTGGAGTTTCCCTTCTCCCTGCTGAATGTTTTCCCTCATAGTGTGGTAGAACTGCCAACATGCCACCAGCAGGCCACCAACTCTGATCGTCACCTGCAAAATAGGTAAAGAGTGGTCAGTGTTTGTAATTGACTTGAGTCCCAATGTATGTGGTTATTAATGTATTTCATTAATGTGATACAGTTTAAATATAACCTTTGCACATAATTATAAAATGTAACTTACAAAAAGTCACAATATTAGCTATCTCATATTTCACAAGAAAAATAAAATAATTGCATTAATAAATAACTCATCTAAAATGAATTTCACGTTTCACAAAGTGTCAAAAGAAGCTAGATCATTTCATCAGGTGGCTTTTCAAACACAGATGATGGTAATGATAACAATTATAATTCTAATTATAATATTTAGAGATCTCAATAGAGGGCAAATAGAGATACTTAATCACCATCTAACAGGCCACAGCTTAGACATCGAAGTACATCTTTATTTCCACAGTTCTTGTCCAAAATCGGTAACAGTGATTATATAAGAGCTGGGATTCAGACTCTAGTTAATCCTGGATATGCATTGTCAGCTAAGCATCTTCCTTCAAAGACAGTCTAGGTCAAATAAGGGCCAAGATAGTACTATCATCAGGTGAATTATCCTAGATAGATATGCCCAGAGTATTTTTAATCTTAAACCATACACTGTACATTTCTATATGTATCTTTACATTTAGGAAATAACACATCGAAACCAAAACATAGATTCCTCCACGGATTCCAGAACTTGCTGTTTCGCTGACGGCTACGGTTTTACACATCCGGCAATATCTTTCAGAGTAGGACAATTGTCTGCAGCTTCCCTTATTAGCTAGAACCGGTAGATGGTCTATTCTCAAAAGGAGAAGAAATTGTTTAAGACTACTTGAAGGACACAGGTTCATATATTTCTGCGGGTTCTTGAATGAGTATTACATATAATGTGCAAATTGATATTTTTTGAGTTTGCTCAAGTGCTGATAATTTTCCAACCAGTCCCATAGATCAACCTTCTTAGACAAAGCTATTTTCGTTGAGTTGTCATTTCCCCTACTTTTTGGGGTCCATCATATTTCTTTGTAGAAGCTCTCATTTGTTCTTTTAAAAAATAAATTGTCGATTCCTTCCAAATTTCTTGATATATGCATGCCATTAGCGGATTCTCAGAATTGTTGCTCAGCTTTCGATACATATCGGCTCTCCTTTTCAAGAATATAGATCTTATAGAGAGCAGTCCTAATTCTAGTTAAATTTGCCCTCGACCACTTGGAGCCAATGTATGTGGTTATTGTTTTTCCCCATGGTTCCCACATGGACCAAGTACTGCTGTTTGTGACCTTTGATATATTTTATGTCCATTGATGTTGTCTTTGATTTGTTTGTTACGAAAAAGGAGGAGTGTGGTGTTGCCCCTTTAAGAATGAGTATCAGGACTTCGTCATGATTGCTTGTCAATAAAAGGAGCCTCAGCCGGCACGTGCCCCAGAACGGTGGCAGACTCCATGAATGGCACCTCTGCGTCGTGTCTCATTCATTGGGCCTGCAGGCTGATGCAGTGTGATCACGGCCCTGCTACCCTGACCTGTAAACTGACGCCTTGTGACCACGGTACTGCGGCCACCACTGATTTGGGTGGCCCAGATCAGCATGTGTAACCTCGGAGTCCCCAGGCCACTCCCAAGCTATGTGACCACAGCACAGTTGCATGCCTGGTAGCCCCCAGCAACTGGTGTCAGCTGCGTGCCCCCAGCATCCTTTGGGCTGGCCCGTGTGCCAGCCCACAAAAATGGTAAATAAAGATTATGCTGAGTGCCCCAGCACTGATGAGGACGGCCTGTGTGCCCATGGATCGCCCCAGCTATGGTAAAGTTTGTTTTATTTTGAGAGGGCGTATCTGGTTCTTCCTTTGTGTGGTCAAATAAGAAAACCGCCCCACTTCAACTAAGCTACTACCCTCTAGATCAGAGGCGACTATTGATTTTGCAAAGTGGAGGCTCGTCATCGTTTGCTTAAATTAGCCTGAGCAAGCCTGTACCAACCCAGGAGGGTGGGGGTTTCCTTTAAAAAAAAGGGTTGAAATGGTGCATTTTGCTACATAGATTTCAGAAATGTTATGGAACGAGCCATGCAATGTACAGTTAGTTTTAAAGGCCAGCAGATGAAATACTCCAATTGATGCCAGTTCACCAAAAGGGCAAAGTATCATTTTAACAACCCCTTTTTCATGTGCCTGATGTATACCACTATCGCCTGCCTTTAAACTGGTTGTGCCCAAAGTTAATGAGGCCTGCCAATACAGTAGTCCAGCACTGCTCCCTTTTCATGCTGGTTTTGCCGAGATAAAGTCCTCTGGTTTGTCTATCAAATGTGCCTGCTTTGCCACTGTAAAGGATATAGCCATGCTGTTCGTGCCAAAATCAGATCATGAGGCCTTTCAACACATCATATTATTTCATAAGAGCATTTTTTTTTACCAACTTTATTTAAATTTTTGAGCATCATAGAATTGAGGACATCGACAAACATTTAGTGCCAGGTATGTAACGAAACAAAACATATATAATGAATATCAAATTATCGTCCATGAATTCGTGTAATGGAAACAAGTATTCAGGTACCTGAAATAGGAGCCGTGGGCCAGTGCCGTCACCTTTTCCATGGGCATTTCTCCCCACAGTCTTACCCACCACATGATCATTATTGGGCCGTCCTTGGTCTTCCATGATTGTGCAAATGTGATACTGGCTGCACTCAGCATGTGGGTTATGAGCGCGGCTGTAGGCCCCGAGTTCGCAAAACATCCCTCCACCGCCTCTCCCAGGAGTACCACCAACGGCTCAAAGGGTAACCCCATACCAGTGATGTCTCTGATATGGCTCAGAATCTCCTTCCAATAAGTCTCTGCTAGTGGGAAGGTCCACCACATGTGGATAAGGTCCCCGGGTTGTCCGTAATTTCTCCAACAGGCTGCGGGGTATTCTGGGTTAATGGAGTATAAGCATACAGGTGTCATATACCACCGGAGACAAAGTTTGTATGCTGCCTCTTTAATGGAGGTGCATTTGGAACTTTTAGCAGTTCTGTGCCAGATGCGACCCCAGGTTTCCTCAGAGATTGGTTTCCCAAGGTCTGTTTCCCATTTTTGCATCTATGTAAGTTTTTTTTCCGAGTCCACCCCTCCCATTAGGCGGTATAATCTAGTTATGCCTTTATCTGGCTGACCTTCCTGTATGGTTAGCTCTATTCCTGTTGGGTTTCTATTTGCCCTTTCTTTGACTTTTGCGTTGGAGGCCCAGTGTCTAAGCTGGACATAATGATATTGTTCCTGCTCCAGTATGTCGAACCTGGATTTATAGTCCTCGAACACCAAGGGTGACCCCTCTGTGTAAAGGTCTTTTAGTGTCAGGTTGTTTTCCATGCCCCCCCCCCAATTTTTCCAGACGTTGGCCTGCATTCCCGGGGTAAAATCTGGGTTTTAGGCGATCAGAGCGAGCTGGCCCCCTCCCACCTTAATCTTCTTATTTCTCAATACCTTGTCCCAATACCATAGGGTGGCCTTAGTTGATTCTAGTGGCATACCTCCTCTTCCCCTATGACGTGCGGCGAGGAAACCTAGGTTCCCCAAGGGTGTCTTTGACGCTGTTCTTTCTAGCATTACTCATTGGTTGTAGTCTTCCCCAGATGACCATTGCAGCATCGGGGCTATTTGTGCCGCCCACAGATACCTACGGAATTCCGGGACCCCCAGTCCCCCAAACACTTGTGGTCTGAAAAGTACCTTTTTTGGGATTCTCTGTCTCTTCCCTCCCCAGATAAAGGACATCACTTCTTTCTTTAATGTTTGGATAGCTGGGCTCAGGATTTTTATCGGGAGAGCGCCTACCACACATAGAAATTTTGGAAGTAGTCATTTTAACTGCTGTAATGCATGCCAGCCAGGACAATTCCTACAATTCCCACCGTTTTAAGTCATTTGTTAGGGTCTTGCGAAGATCTGGGATATTAGCCCCATATAACCTGTCGTATCTGGGGGTTAGTTGCACCCTAAGGTATTTTACTGATTTATGTTCCCATTTCAGGGGGTATTGGTTCTGCCAATCCGAAATTCGGGCCACCTCTTCAGTAATGTTAAGGGCTTTGGATTTTGGGTAATTGATGTGGAAGCCTGAGACTTGTGCAAACTCTTTCAATAATTGTATGGCCACTGGCAGGGAGTTTGCTGTGTCTCTTAGGAACAGAAGAATATCATCTGCATAGAGTGCCACTTTCTGCGGTCCCACATTGCCCACCTCAACCCCTCTGATCCCCTGGTGACCACGGACCTTGCATGCAAATGGCTCCTTAGCCATGGCAAAGATCAGGAGTGATAGTGGGCATCCCTGTCTCGTGCCTCTCTGGATGGGGATGTCATTAGTGAGTTTCCCATTGATCGTTAGTCTAGTGGAGGGGTATGCAAAGTTAGCCATCACCATGCGAGTGAAGACTGGCCCACATCCACATTTTCCCAAGTTTAGCCGAAGGAACTCCCAATGGAGGCTATCAAAGGCTCTGGAGGTGTCCAAAGCCGCTATTGAAAATGTTTGACCCGTCCTCTGCCCCCAATCAATCATGTCTATGGCTCTGCGGATGTTGTCGTATGTGTGTCACCCTTTCACAAAGCCACCTTGATCTGAATAGATTATCTGTGGGAGTATCGCTGCTAAACTTCTCGCCAGTACCATGGAATAAAGCTTTGCATCCCCATTTAATAAGGACATCGGACGATAGCTTGCACAATCGGCTGGGTTCCTGCCTGGTTTCAATGGTAATATTGTGGTTGCTGGACACATATCCCGGGAGACTTGCCCTTTATCCCTGATGGAATTAAATAGCTGTGTTAGGGGGCCTGTTAGGACAGTTCTAAATGTTTTATAGTATGCATTGCCTAGCCCATCTGGGCCCAGGGTTTTTTGAACCTTTAATGCCCCTATTGCTTCCCCTACTTCTTCCTCCGTTATGGGAGCTTCCCGCTGTTGCCTATCCTCCTCCTTAATTTGCAGTAGTTTCAATTGACTTAGGTAGGTAACCTGTGCTTCCCCCTCTAGATTCTCTTTTCCCAGATTATTGGAATGGTATGTGAACATAACCTCTTCTATTTCCTTTTCTCTCCTCATTATGTCTCCATTCCCATTATGAAATTGAGTTATATGATTCCGACCTTTCTGGTGTCTCAGTTTGGCTGCGAGGAATCTATTGGCTTTCCCTCCATGTATATAGTAAAACTGTTTTGTTTGCACCACAAGACTTGCTGCGTCATCTGTTAGGTGGGTTTCTAGGATTGCTCTAGCCTTTTTAAGTTCCTGCCATGCCTTTTGGCAACCCCTCTTTTGGTATTCCACCTCTGCTATGTGTATATTGGCCTCCATGTTGCATCGTGTCCTCGCCCGAGTCTTGCTGTAATTTGATGTTTGCGCAATAAACTCCCCTTGTACTACCGCTTTGCTTGCATCCCAAATGGTCGACCAATCGACCCCATGTGTTCTATTTTCCCGGAAATAATTCCGTAAAGTCTGTTCTATGCCTGTACGAACCGTTCGGTCCTTCAATATTATTTTGTTTAAGCGACAGTGTTTGTGAGATTGTTGTTGTGGGCAATCTGGTTCTATCTTTTAAATTACCGGGGTGTGATCCGATAGCCAACACACTCCAATTTCGAGGCTTGTAACCTGTGGGACCATTGTTTCTGAGATGAGTACCATGTCAATACGGGAGTAACTCCTGTGTACACCGGAGTAATGGGTATAAGTTCTGTCTTGAGGATTAAAGAATCGCCACGTTTCAAGCAATTGTAATTCCCTTAGAAATTTGGCTAAGGCTTGTCTGAATATTTGGTCATGAGAGGTGGCTGGGAGGGTTTTATCCATGGCTGCATCCATCACCCCGTTAAAATCGCCCCCAATTAGAATTTTTCCTATTCCCCATTGTGCAATCCATGGCAATAGGCTCAATAGAAAGTGGTCTTGTTTTACATTAGGAGCATAAATTGAGTTCAACGTGACCAATTGCCCCATTTAAGTAACGACCTTCTGGATCCTTCTTAACAAAGCGTTTCTTGAAGTTGATACCCCTTGCCAGTAGGATGCCCACTCCCCGTTTTTTAGTCCCGCTAGCGGCCAGTATTGTATTGGGAAGGCCCTGTGTTTCAGCCTCGGTTCATCTTCTGGGAGTAGATGTGTCTCTTGTAACCATACCACTGAGGCGTGCATGTCCATCAGCCTATTTAATATAGATGTCCGTTTAATTGGGGAGTTAAGTCCCTGAACGTTCAATGAAACAAAAGTTAGATCAGACATTCTTATACTTTAAGCCATTTGTCCCCTTCATTGAGTACCAACTCGTGTGTATTTTTAAGTATTGTGTTTATATGTTGTACCCTTCCACCCGAAACAATAAGAACATAACCCCCCCCCCCAACTTTTGGATTATAACTTCCAAATTGCATTACCAACGAAATACGTGTATAACATATCACTGGGTACTTTACTCACCCGGGATATTTGGGGTCTGGTCTACCCCTACCCTCTCCCCCCCTAACCCCCTCAAACTTGCTTTGACGCAGGACAGCTTGTATGATTACAGCTTGTGTTCCAATTTGACTTAAGATTTTGTTCCAGGTACGGAACTCTTCCTTTCTCCTCCTCCCTCCCCCCTTGATGCGGTTATACTCTCTCTCTGAAGAGACTGCCCCAAGTTTCTAGATGTTCAGTGACCTTTCAAGTAGGATCAGTGGGTTGTGACTCTTTGTTGCGCCTTCCTGGTCGTGGACGCCCTGGTCTCCATTGGCTCTCCCCAGGCCTCCCCTCCAGTTCGTCGCTCCGGGACGGGGATCCTTCTCTATCAGTAAGGTTGCCTCCTTCATCTTCCTGCATGAGATCCGCCATTTCTTCTTTTTTGGCAACTGAGAACCTCTGGCCCTTCCACTCGAAGCGGAGGCATGTTGGGTGTCCCCACCGATACCGCACCTTTCTCGTTCTCAACCAGTCTGTGACCACCCTCAGTTTTTTCCTCCTGCCGAGTGTAGCTTGGGCTAAATCTTGGAACAACTGGATTGGTGTGGAACGAAAGCTGATAGGTTCTTTCTTGCGGGCAGCTCGCATTATGTCTTCTTTCAACTGGTATAGGTGAACCCGGGTCAGGACGTCTGGAGTGGATTCTTATTGATTTGATATGTGGAGTATGTTCTATGCGTTCGATCTAGCATAATTTCTTTATTCTCTTCCACACTCAGAATATTATTCGAATATTATTATGCCTGGACCTGTTTTCAGCATCTTCTTGTCTATTTTGCACTCGTTCCATTTGTTGTTCCAGTTCATAAACTCTGTTTGCCAGGACGTCCTGCTCGTGGCTCTGCTCTGTTACTACCGTTTCGACCTCATCGATCCTTTTTTCCACCGCCAAGATTCCTTTATTATGGTCCGAGATGGATTTGGCCAGGTCATTTGCACTTTCTTTGATATCTTTCTTGTGCTCCTGTAACATTTCCAACAGATCCGACTTTCTGATAGGTGGGTCTTCCGGGGTGTCTGCTCCTTCTGGGGGAGGAGTATGTACCTGGGCTAGCGCTTGTACCTGGTTGCGTTTCTGTGTGTCTGCTGTTTGTAACAGGGCTTTAATGTCGCCAGACCCTTGGCCTTTGGCTTTCGTTGCTTGCTTGGACATCGTGGGCGATACACCGTAGTTTTGTCGCTTTAGAGCAAGTTTGGTGAATCAAGGTCAACGTTATTCACCTCTACAGAGCCTCAGGTGGGCACAATGTCTTAACGCTTTGGATTGAGTTGTCTCTGGAACTCTCAGGAACCGCTGCCAGGGGACCACCTTTCCCCCCTTCGACCCTTTCTGAGTTGTGCGCTTCAGTCTATTGTATTATGGGGGGGTGCTTGTGCTTTCCTACTCCTTGTGAAAATAGCCGCTCGTGTTAGCTCATGCCTGGTTGTCTGTGAGCCCGCCGCCTGGAACCCACCCTACCGATAAGTGGCGAGATAGGACTATTACATTCGGGTTCGGCACTTGGATGTTGCTGAGAGCACCAGTCTTTTGGTATTGTTGCAAAGCATTCTGGCGATCCTGCCAGGATTTGCATTCCGGCTTAAATCCTTATACCCCACATGATAGGTGTTCCGGGTGTCTATAGATGGTTAAGAAGGTACCTGCAACCTTTGCCGTATCCGACTTCCTCTGCTTCTTTTGACCCCTCCAGCCGTTATATGTATGATATGGGCGGGCCCGCAGGAGCACCCACCCAGAGGCAACGCGCGGCCAGACCCGCAGTTCACCCCCCCCTGCTCCTTACCTCCTCTTCAAGTCAGCAGTGTTCATACAGAGGTACAGGGGAGAGGGCGAATGCCGAGGGCCAGCCACCACGGTGCAGCCCTCCAACTGTAGGTCCAGTTAAAGATAAGCCCGCCACTAGTTATGCCCAGGGGTGCTACCCTAGACCCAGCAGCGCCTTCCCAGGCGTTTGATGTTCCCCTCAGCTTGTCTACCGCATCACAGTTCAGAGGCTCACCCCTAAGGGTGCCGAAGACTCTGCATAGCTGGAGCGGGGCTGCAAGGTGCAGGCAGCGACAGCTCCTTCCAAGCCCCGGCCGGTAGCAGGCTTGCCAATGTGCGCGTGTGCCCAGTTGGTTGCGTTGTGCCTCCAACCGCGACCCCGCTGGAGTCTAGTGTCTCTGCAGCCCCTCCTCCTCCCAGATCGGGGCTTCCCTCACCAGTGCGACGGCACCTAACCCGTGCCCTGGCGGAACCCAGCAGCGCAGAGGGTCGGGGCCGCTTCCCCTGTCATGGCTCCTCCTGTCCCGGTGCTCCGAGCTGCGGGTGGGCCAATTAGCTTCCTTGCTCTCTGAGGTGGAACCGCGGTCGCCGCAGCAGCTTGATGGGGTCTTAGAGCCCCACAACCACGCACGAGGTCCGACAGCGTTCACGCCACACACCGATGGAGCCCCGAAGTACGACGAGGAGGAGGTGGAGGGGTAGTCACGGCGCAGTTCATACAGATCGGAATTTCGCCATAGTTGTAGTTGCACAGTTTGGATCAGGCGATTTCTTTGCCGACGCTTCTGGTGCAAGCATGAGGATTTCTAGCTTGGTACGCTGCAGCGCCAGGCAATTATTCTTTAGCTGTAATCGGGTCGCGGGTCCCTTAGAGGAGGTACACGGCCCCGGCCACCATTTTGACTGCGGGAGGGCTGATGTGGAAAAGGTCATGAAACTCCATTCTCCAGTCTCCTGGAGTCATCCACAGCTCCTATTTTATGCTCCCAGACTTCCGACATCTGTTGAGGGGATCCACTGGCACCAATGCATTTTTAGGGGGTTCAGGGAGTTCGAGAAGGGGACGGGAGCCCGGAGCTCACCAAGGAGGCATCCTCGGCTGGCTACGCCCCCGTCATAAGAGCATTTTTATACACTGCGTTCATAATGTTGACACACATAATGTGTGGTGTAAAATGTCATCTCTGCCCAATATGAAAAATCGGTAACAATAACCATCCCAAAACCTACCTTTCGCTGGAGTAAATACAAATCCCCCATGATTTCCACTGCTACTTTCTCCCATGGTCCCATCGGTATCTCCACAGGGTTGTAAGAGACAGGCCATATGTGAAGAACTTTGCAGCTATGTTGACACTCTTTGCACTCCTTCACGTAACTGTCTATACTCCTGCGCATCCATCGATTAAAGTTTTCCATAACTAGGCTTTTCGTGACATCTCTTAACTCTCCTCTTTGCATTAGGAAATTCCCTTACCAGCAGTCTAAAAAAAGCCAATCCAGTACCACATTGTGCTACTTGCCTTATGCATCATGACATATCTAGATTCTGTGAGACTGGAGGCTGTGCGCTTAGCATGGGGAGGCTTTACTGTCCATCCCACCCTAAGACCTTGAACTAAAGGTTTGTGGTTTGTGACCAGATCAAATTCCTTGTCCCATAGGAACTATCTGAAATGCTCAGCTGCCCTTGCACCAGCTTGGGCTTTCTGCTCAATGACACTCATTTTTCTCTGTGTCTGTCAATGAGAGGCACGCTGTAATTGTTTGTAACTTGATGAAAGTACCACGCCAAGCCCTTTTGTGCTTGCATATACTGTGAGAATAGAGAGTTTGGTGGTATGAAATTGACCTATGAAAGTCGTTTCTGCTATTTTCATTTTAGCTAACCTGAGCACTTCCTCTTGGTTTGTTTCCTAAACAAAAGACATTCCCTTCAAAGCTATCTTGCGCATGGGCTATATCATGGTTGAGAACCCCTTCAGAAATGTTCCTTGATATTCACACAACACCAGAAAGGAGAGTATTTCTTTCTTACACATGGGCCTTCGTCCCACCTCAGTAGCCTGTGCTAGGCTCTTCTTGGGTTTGACTCCCTCTTCAACCAGCAGGTGATTTAGGCAGTCTATTCCACTAAGATACATCGTGGACTTCCCTTCCTTAAGGGTACGACCATGTCTCTCTTAGATCCTTAGAACCACCTGAAGGACTTCTATGTGCACTACTATAGCATTTGGACAGAACAATATGTCGCCCAGGAAATATAATATGTTTGGCAGGTCCTTAACAATGAGCCACATTAGTCTTTGGAAAACTGAAGCCACTGACACATCCGATTGAAGCGCAATAGGCCAAAATGGGTAACAAACGCAGGGAAGGCTTTGCTAAACAGTCCAATCTGTTGAACACTCCCGAGCAACAGGGAGTAGAAAATGCCTGTTTCTCTTATCCCGTTCAATAATTCCCCAACATTCCTCTGGTGGTGGCAATTCACATGTATGCTGTTTGACGAATTGAGAAATCTGTGAGGGTAGGGAGTTCAGCACCCTCCGCAATACCCTCCCTAGGGGTACAAGTGAGACCTCACCGGGAGAGACTCCCCCGTTGGGGACAAAGACTCGACGTTCACATTATAGCTTTCATGACAAGTGCTACAACATCAGAAACTTTTAAATGTCACAACTGGGACAAAGAAACTCTTAATAGATGCCAAAGGTGTACAGAAAAAGAACATGTCCCTTTAAATCCAAATATCCAATCCATTGGGACGTGTAGATTAAATAACTGACCCTTGACATACTAAGAGGAGAGTGGCAGTGTCAGCACAAGCCGACAAACCCGCAAGTTTGAAACTCGCCTGAAGCAGGAGACAAAAACGCTAAGAAGAAACCCAGACAGAGAGACTAGGATGCTAGAGTGACAACGACAACCCAGCACCAGAAATCAGCAGGGGAGGAGCCCGGAAGAAGGTGGTTGCAAGACCATGTAGCCCTGTGGTGAACAGCCAGTCCCCCCAACATCGCCAATATACCCACGCATAGAAGTACGCAGGTTGTCTTGTCAAAGACAATGACACTGGAGAGAGACTCTAACACTTATTTGATTGTCTGTCATGTCTTTAAGTATTGTTTTAAAGTTTTCTTGCGCCCTGGTGTAACCTTCCTCATGGAATGTCGAGCAGGTGTAGTCGTACTTCAAAGACTGATCTCGTGCTTAAACGCTCAAACCCTTTGAGTTTCACAATTCCTTTTTTAAATACTCTTAATACTCCTGGAAAACCAGACTATAATCTCTAAAGCTGTTTAAACCCCTCACCCACAAAATACCTGTTCAGGAGCTCTGTGTCTTTGTCATCCCAAAGGCAGCCAGGTGACTCCAACTGTGAATGGGAGACAATTTCTTTACCCCATTTATGGTGTGGTGCATGTTGGTGTCTGGGTCTTGATTCAACCAGTGAGGCCAATCTTCTGGTCGGAATATGCTCCTGGTGAAAGGGTAGCATTCTCTAGTGCTCCGACAACTGCTTCTGATTTTTCTGTAAACATCTGCTCTGTTTTTTTTTTAGAGTGCAAGGAACATCATCAATGCACCATGTGACCCACAAGGCACATGGGCGAACTGAAAATGACAGACGGAGAATGGAAACTAATGCGTGCTGGCACATGCTCTAGGCTGTCTGCACGGTTTGTGGTGAGCAGAGAAGCCAGTCCTACGCTGGTGCCCTCTGTTTACTGCAATGTTTTTTGACTGCTACTGTGCAAGGTTTCTGCAGTTGCAAATGCTGCCCGGTATAAGGGCACAGACAGCAGACCAAGAGGTGCTGTGAGTGCTGGCGGTGACGCACTGAGGCATGCCATGGGCAAAAGGCTTCAGAGGCACCCTTGGAAGGAGTTTACGTAATCTTGCTGCCCTGCAAAGCAACAGAAATGTGGAGACCAAGTGCACAAACAGCAGTGCCATAGTAAGGTTGGTTTGGGAGCAATGTATGACATGGGCATTACCTTACTCGAATTGAGGCAACAAGAACTGTAGTAAGCCAATATAAAGGAAGCAAATCTGTCCATGATCATTGACATTATCTGAACTTCTTTAAGCACATTTTGGCTACCTAATTGAACAGTACTTTATATAATTATATAATTCTACACACCACTTTACGACAAGGAGATACAAAGCAAGGTACAAACAAGGACAAATATAACTTACGAAGAAAGATTCAGATGGCCAAACAGGCTAATTTCTAAATACAGGGATGAGTTTGGTTACAAAGCAGAAAGGGTTGAATGAACTGGGGTCTGGAGGAATGGACCACCAGCATAGTGTGATTGAGGACCAATTGAGGACCAGAGAGCAAGTACATCCCTAAATAAAAACCTACATTTGTCAATAGAGTCTGAAACGCCTCATAATGATGTGAATAACTGGGGAACGAGAGTAATGTGATGGCAAAAGAATGTAGAATAGCAGAATTCTTTACAAATAAAGGAAAATTAAGGTTGGATGATAAGAGAATGCCACTTACAATGGAAGAATCGCCAAAACATATTTCAATTGGGGTATCAATTAAGAAACAGCGCTACTAAGATTAGTGAAGAATTAAGTGACAGCGTTATTTTACGAACTTCTGACGACCTTCTGACAGTTTGGAAAAAGTAATACAAGTAACGGGGGGTAGGGAGCTACAAAAGGGAAATTTCCTAATTTTAGATGGAGAACCACAAGAATTGTATGCATTGATCATTGAATCTGATTTAAGTTCCCTTTTGAAGTTTTGGAGCATTTAGAAAGCCTACACTTGTTAAGGTTTTCAATCTGGTGACACACACCTTGGTCTCGGCCCAGTATGTAGCGCACGACTGAGATGCCTTTCTCCTTATTCTATGCAGATTCAATTTGAGATGGTACACAACTCGTATCACACCCCCCTTTTAAAATACCAGGCTCACAATGGACCATGAACCAGGCTGGTTTGTGAAATGCAATATGTATTTATTTTAAAATTCAAAAGAAATAATGCAATTTTTAATTTGGGGCAGCAATCACCAATGGGGTGATAATCACAATGAAAATGGAATCAAGACACTTGGTTACCCTTCTCCTAGAACATATACACCGAACAATTGAATAGGAGCACTTTTTGATTTAGGGACGATAGCACCCAAGTTAAGGTTTCCCCTGCAATGTTCCCTCAACCCACAGATAATAAAATTCTGAGTGGATAGAAAGAAGTAGCAAGTAATCGTGAATAAGAGGCAAAATAAAAATCTGACCTTCCCTCACAGAATCAGAGGCCCAAACGGACTTTAAACCCTTAACAAAGGCCTAAAATAACACTCGCAAATGGCAAATAATATGTGTGGTTAAATTATAATATACATATGTTTTATCACAATAGCATGCATGTGATATCACTGGCAATCACAAGGCAATGGGTCAGCAAAAGGCATACAATTCGAAAATTAGTGGAATGTTTAGAGCATGCTGCACCAAAATGACACGTGGGAAAACTTGCAATTTTCTCAATTCGTGCTTTAAATTACCCAAACAGTTTTTTTATAAAAACGGGTGAAATACTCTGATTTGTAGTGGGTGGGTGCTGGGGGATAGGTATACATTACAGGGACACTATACAGTTGAAAATAGGTCTAGCTATGAAACTGGATGACATATGCAAGATATAAAAAGGTGTGCTTTGAGTAAAATGAAGCTGTGAAATAGGAAAGAAATTCAGTTGTGACAAAAACAGTTTTGCCTTAAACTAGAGTATTCAGACTAGACCACCAAAGAAGGACACAGTAAGATCCAAGGTTGATTCGCGAATTCAACCCTGTTACCCCAGCACCCAACCCTGGCGGTCACTCGAAATTTGACTAATGACTTAGGATTACACAAGACAAAATTGAAAGAGATGGCGCTAGCACTTAAAAATTAAGAACAGGATGCAAGGATAATTCTAATAGTTTCAACAAATTATCGGGGTACGATAGATGGCTTAGGTAGTGGGATAGAGACAAAGGCAAGACAAGGCAGGCTATGTATTTCTAAGGGGAAGGGATTATGCTCACAGTCCACTTTCTAGTTATGAATTTTTGGACAGTCAACAGGGTCTGGTCACCACACGGCTGGCACGCCTTACAGCAAACAGCTGGGCAGTTCTGGTTACCGGATGGCAAGGACAGCTAGATGGCAATTCTGGTCACTGGATACTAAAGGTCAGCTGAATGGCAGGATGGCAGCAAGCCAGGCTGGTTCAGGATGCAAAAGGCACCACAGCTTTCCCTTTTTTAATGGGAGATTAGTGGGTTGATTCTGGATCAATGGCCTTGCTGGGGATAGGATCAGCTATGCTTGGGTTTTGCAGTGGGCTCTGGAGTAGGGTCAGCAATGCTGTGGCTTGGTGGTGGGGTCCGGAATCTGGATGGGGCAGATCAGGAATGCAGCGCCGGCACTTCAGGAAGAGTGTCTGTCTACAGTCTTGTCAGGGACTCTTATTTATAATGCATATAAGACTTATCATCAAAGTATATGGCTGGGCAGGCTTAACTAAGCACACCTCTAACTGACTGGATTGGTCAGGGTGTCGGTCTAGGAAAAATGGACACCTCTCACGATAGACGGCAAAAGCATTTTGGTGGCCGAAAGCCAACTGTCTCATGTACGAAACGATAGAAATACAGGTTTCCGAGTTTGACCAATAAACGGCCATTTTGATGTAACAAGGATCGCAATTTTGTTTTCTAACGATTGCTCATTGCTTTCTGTTCAAATTGCTTCTCAGCACATTTCTGCTTACACTGCTCGACTGTTAACATTGTTGTCTGAACGTGAAAGGACAAGGCCGCGAGGCTAATAAGAGTTTGTTAAAACACAACGTAGGCAGCTCCGGAGAGGAATGCCCGGCTTCCTCCCGAATGTAGCCTTGAAGCAGAGCCGCAGGGCATTTAATCATTTCCAGCTGCCAGCCAGTCTCGTTATATGGTAGAATATGTTAGAATAAAGCAGCTAAAGGCTTGAATTATGCTCTTCTTACGGCCCCTCTTTTCCGAGCCCTGTAGAGCGTGTCGGCTCCCAGGACACGAATAGCACCTCATAGATAGCAAGGTCTGGAATGTGACTCTTCCCCCGTATGTAGCTCGCTTACAAGAACAGAAGCACTGTGTTCTGTTCAACAAAGAAAAGATTTCTCTGCACTTGCAAGGTTGCATATTGTTACTAGAATAGATATTTGAGGTGTCATATTTGTCAGAAGTGTCCATCATCAAACTGAGTTCAAAGAAACCCAATAAAGGGGGGTGTTAAACATGTCACAGCTGATTGTATGATATGCATTTTGTATATATGTAACTGATGTACGTAACTCGCTCTCTTGCGTCCCTCGAGGTCTAGAGATACACGTCGCGGGGCGTGAGACTGAGTTGGCCAACTGAGACTATTTGCTTTGCAATAAACCCTAGCTTTGCGAATACAACCTCGTGTCTGGCGTATCTATCGTGTGTGGTGACTTGCCTTGTTTCCATAATGCGAGGGACCCCTAGGGGCCCCTTTCAAGATGGCGCCCGAATAGGGACCCTCCCCCACTTGTTCCATCGTGTACGTTGTAATTGAGTAAAGGCCGAGAACGACGAGGACGGGACGATCGAGCTGGGATCAAGAGGTGTGCGTGGCGCCCTGTAGAAGTGATGAGAGATTCCTTTGCAGATCTGCACACATCTGATCCCTGATCGACGTATCTGGCTAGAGAACAAGGAGGCGAGGGTCCCGAAACGAGGCAGAAGCCAAGAAACGCAGACACGACGTCATTGGTTGCGTCAGTATACAGACGAATTGTGTCCTGGAGGACAAATTGATTTATCAGGTGAGTCATACCCCGATTCAAAATAATCCTGATATTGGTTGAGAGTTGACTTTGCAAAATCAAACACCCTAGGTAAGGTTGATTAACCAGGGGGAAGGTTGAAACATGCCTGGGGTATTGTCCACCTTAGTGGGATTTTTCCGCTGCGGTAGACAATCTTTGGAAGATGGCCAAATTGCACCACCTGGGGAACACCGGCGTATGAGATGTATGTGAAGTATGGTGTGAGAGCGATAATATTCTGTGAGACTTGGCATAGGCAAACCAGAAAGCAACAAGACCATCAGTGGCCGATAAATGGTAGTTTTGAGATAGCGAGAATAGATCATTTGGAAAGGGTGTTGATAAGAAAGAAAGCGCGTCCCGCAGCATTTGATATCATTAAGGACTGGAGAAGGGAAGCAATGCTCCGATTTAGAAGTAGAGCGAAGCATGCGCGCAGGCATAAATCGAAAGGTGAAGTAGCGGAAGAAAAGGAGGAGGAGGAGTTGGCTGAGAGTCTAAGGAGGTCAGGTAGACGTGACCAGTTGAATATAGAAAAAATATACCCACAACGAGAATTGAACATAGCAGATGAAGTGATGGAAAACATATTGATCCATACAAAACAAGGCCCAAGATCAGAAGCGAGGCCAAACATGTCAGTAACTATTGCTCAAGCCCCTCCCGTAGCTCAAACTCTCCCTCCCGTAGCTCAAGCCCTCCCACAGCCACAGACCACGCACGTAACACTTCCTATTAGCCAACCAGGCCTACAGCAGACACTCCCCGTTCCTATTGTCCCATCCACACCTCCCGCCTTAGATACGGACTCGGTACCGTCCGTCCCTCCAGGGGTTGAAGTTGAAACCACGGGGGCAAGAGGCGGGACTGAACAAAGTGGATGCACGAGGGTAACTCTCAGTGCGATCAGCAAAGAAAGGAAGGTGGAATTGCAGCAACAGGCAGAAATGTATATAGACGGGAATGATGGGACGGCAGCATTGGCTTCTATGTATGACTTCCGAAGAAGCAACGAAAGACAGGTAGTGTTGGAATGCATGGGTGAATATTTGGTGGAGAGATGGAAACAGTTAATTGGGAAATTACCACCGCAGCGATTGTTAGACTTGAATGCATTAGCACGCTGTAGACAAAGAGATGAAGAAGTGAGGGAACATGTGTATGGACTTTTTGAGCTTAAAAATGAATTGGATAATGATTATGTTGAAATGTTTACTCCACCTGGGTACAGGGGTAAGGATATCGGGAGAGATAGGAAGGAAGCGGTAAAGGCATATATACAGCAACGACATTCAATGTAGTCAGTACAGAGGTGCGACAAATTGAAAGTATGTATACGAGAGGCGTTCAGATGGATGTCGGATCCCAGTATCCCCACAATGGAGATACATGAGATATTTGATGAATATTCCATGCCCATGAAATGAAAAGCACTGCAGTCGATGGCTGAACATTTAATAGACAAAGATATAAAAAACGGCAAGGCCAGCCCACCTGAAATAATGGCAGTATATAAGAGAGCACTAGAGCGAGGGACAGGAGAAACAGCCCTATCGCTTGATCTGGGAATATTATTACACATGAGAGAAGGGGGAGAGACAGTAAGTGGGGCATTCCCTATGAGGGAGGTCCCACCTACCTTTGTGCCAAAAACAGAGGTTCCCGCAACGGGCACCGTAGCGGCGCAGGTAACGCCAGCCCATTATACCGCCCGGTACGTACATGTCCCCTTTTCCAGACAGGAGGTGAACAACATAAAGCAGACGATTCCTGATATAAGAAAGAATCCTGCAGGATTTTACAAGGAAGTAGAGTCCTGCCTGCAATCATCCGTGCTTACCATGGATGACATAGACCTATTATTCCCAGTGATCCTGCCAACAGACATATGGAAGCAAATAAGAAAGGTGGATGACGTTACAGCCTATGGCGCCACATGGGCGGACTTGATAATAGAAGACAGGAATAAAGCGGTTGGAGGGACACCAGGAGCGAACATGGTAGCATTACCAGCACGCATAATACAGAAATTAAAAGAAATTGTCCCAGAGAAAAGAATTCAATGGGACAAGTTGACTGCATGCGTGCAAGGCAAGGATGAGTTAGCAACAGATTATTTCAATAAATTCGAAGAAGTATTCGCAGACTTCAGTGGGCAGGATGTGAGCTCGGAAGAGGGGAAGAGGCTATTTGTTGATAAATATGTGAGGGGGTTGAGACTTCCAATTCAGAACCTAATAATGACATCAGAAAGTGCATGGCAAGCAAAAAAGCTGGGTGAAGTATTGCACATGGTCCAATATTATGAGATGAGAGTGAATGCGGGAAAGGACCAGGAGGAGAAAGATAGAGTAAATCTGAAAACAAGGGTGTTACTGCAGAAAGTAGCAGGGCATAATAGAGGAAGATGGAACAAACAAGGAGGGGGGGAGTCATTCGAATATGCGTGGGGAGCCAATGGGACCAAATCAGTGTGCATACTGTAAGGAGGAAGGACACTGGTGAGCGCAATGTCTACATTTACAGAATAGAAATGGACCTGGTCAGAGTAGACATCACAGAAGGCACCAAGGAGCGAATGGACCAAATAGGAATAGTATGCAGCAGCACCACAATAATGAAGGTAATCAGAACCAAGCCCAAAACCAAAGTCCTAACCAGAGTCAGGGTCAGCAAAACCAACAGTATGGGAATCAGAGTGGGGGAAATAGAGGAAAGAATGGGAACATTTTCAATACGCAGCCAAATATGTATTACAGTAATAGTAGTGACTACACATCAGATGATGTGTTATTTCCCCAATAGGACAGCCCAGGTCAACGGTCGGAACCAGAGTCTATTCCCGGGAATCAGAGAGGACCCTAAGTAGAAATGGGAGTCGGGAATAAGGAGCACCGCTTCCTTGTAGATACAGGAGCGCAAAAGTGTTCAATAGACCATCACTTTGTTCCGGATATACCACTGTCAGGGCAAAAGAATGTTTCCGTAGGGTGCGCAGGTACACCAGTCATAAACCCAGTGTCCCAACCAGTCCCAGTTACTATAGGACCATTCACTGAGCATTGTCCCTTTCTCCTAACAGAAAATTGTGGGGAGAACTTGTTGGGATTGAACTTGTTGAAAAAGCTAGGTGCGATCATACATTGTACGTCAGACTGGGTGTTTCTGACGATTTGGCCACAAGATGCCCCTGTGTCAGAATTCATGTCTGAAACCTTGCCAGTAGAGTTAAGAAAAGTGCCAACCTGTATATGGGCGATGCATGACAACGATGTAGGATGCTTGAAAATAGAGCCAGTGAGGATCATTTTGAAAGAAGGGAGTACACTGCCAAGAATTCCCCAGTATAAAATTTCGGCAAACGGAGAGAAAGGATTGAAAAGTATTGTTTCAGATTTGGTGAAATTAGGGGTAATTGAAGAAATTACCTCAGCAGAATACTTTAGCGTAATTGATCTAAAAAACGCTTTCTTTAGCATTCCGGTGGACAAGGACAGTAGATATTTGTTTGCGTTCACATTAGGGGGACGATCATTTACATTCACGCGCATTCCACAAGGATATACGGAAAGTCCGATTATTTACAGTAGAGCGTTAAAAGAGCTTCTAGAATTACCAGTGGGGTGTGTACTATTGCAATACATAGATAATCTGTTGATCGCTGCTGATACAGAAGAGATTTGTAAAAAGAGCACCATATTACTACTGTCACACCTAGCGGCACATGGCCATAAATCTAGTTTGAAGAAGTTTCAATATAATCGAAAGGAGGTAGCTTATTTGGGCTACCTACTTTCGAAAGAAGGGAGAAGGCTAACGCCAGAACGCATAGAAAGTATTTCTTGTATGCCTATTCCAAAGACACAGAAAGGAGTCAGAGCCATAATAGGCATGGCTTCTTAATGCCGGCAGTGGATCGGTAATTTTGCGTTAATTGTGAAGCCAATGGTGCTATTAACTAAGAAGGATGCGGTGATGCCTTTGCAGTGGAATGAAGAATGTCAGAGAGCGTTTGATCAATTGAAAACTGCATTATGTTCTGCTCCAGTTCTGGGCACGCCGAATTATGAAAACGTTTTTAGATTATTTGTGTGCGAGAATGAAGGATGTGCATTAGCTGTTTTGACACAGGAACAAGGTGGAAGAAATAGGCCGTGCGGCTATTTCTCATCTGCGCTGGACCCTGTAGCGCGCGCACTACCACGATGTTTGCGATCTGTCGCGGCGGCTGCTGCATCAGTGAAACAAACGGAAGGGATGGTATTGGGGCATACTTTAATTCTGATGGTGCCACATGCCATAGATGTCCTATTAAATAGGACACAGACGCAACACCTCACCTCTGCTAGACTGACAAGATATGAAATGATCTTATTCGCGCCCCATATCTAAATTATGAGGTGTAGCGCTTTGAATCCTGCACAATTAATGCCACTGCCCATAAAAGAAATTGGTGACAACGAATCACCACCCCATGATTGCTTAATGGTCACTGAGGAAGAAACGAAGGGGAGAGTTCATTTAAGTGACATCCCACAAAAGGAGCCAGATGGAGTTATTTTGTGTCGGCTCTTGTTTTAAACTACCTGATGGCACGTCAACTGCCGCTTACGCTATCACAACCCTAGAGAGTGGTGTAGAAAGCAAGAGAATTCCCAACAACTCGGCACAAGCTGCAGAAATAATAGCATTGACCAGAGCCTGTGAGATTTCTGAAAATTTGAACGTGGATATCTATACTGATAGTCAGTATGCTTTTGGGGTGGTTCATAACTTTGGTCGACTCTGGGCTGAGAGGGGTTTCTTGAAATCGCATGGGGCCACACACTATAATGTGGGCCAAGGGGATATTGCTGACATTTTATGCCATGAAATAAATTTAGAAATGTCGATGAATTTAAGAACAAGTTGTAAGAATGATATGGGGCAGTATAAACTAAAATAAACAAAGTAATAGAAAAATAAAGTAGGGAAAACATGGTTATGGCTTTCTTCAGTGCTACATCCAGAGGTGATCCAAAGACAACACATAATGTTGTGAACTGTTCAATGTCCTTTACTGGAATTCAAGGGGTTACAATAGTTTAAGATGAGGTCATTTCATTAAAGAAACACTGCATTTCGATGGATTCACAAAATTGAATTTCCTTCACTTTATGAAGATGGCTAGGAAAGGCGGTAAAGGATGCCCAGTTTGGGTGGGGGGGGGGGATTCACTGCAGTGGGAAAAAACGATATGCAGAAGAAGATTTGTGTCTGAATTTAACAAATCAATGTACAGGCAATAAAAATGGTATTTTAATCACATAACCCAAAGCAGGCCCACCACTTAAAAAGCTAGTACACGTTTATACATTAAGCAAGTTTATTGTACAATCGTCCGGGGAGGGGCTTGTTGACGCTGTAGAGTCAAACTAACCTGAACCACATAGGTTGACACATTATATACATTTTTTCAACAGTTAAAATACTACCATATATTTATTACAATCCACCCCCACACGTGATTGGTCAAGACCTATACAAAAGAAATCCAATCTTTCTCTAACTCTTACATTGCCATTGGTTGCAGTTATCTTAACTACCATTCTTCATCTATGCCGTTAAGGAGGAGGGCAGGAGCCCGGCTTTGCCCCCACCACCCTCCCTGCAACACCATCCTCGCTCGGAGGCGACAACGACATCAGGGTAAGGCTTAATCCGTGTGTTGTGTTTATGCACTGTAAGCCTCCCCTGTTCCTGCATTGACCCAAGAGCTTGTGCATTCATCTACTACAGCGACGTGCTTCTTAGCTGTTTGCCTTAGAAACACGTGCGCCGCTCATAAGATGGCCACTGCACTGATGTGTTGACCCATTGCCTAGAAAAGGGAAGCAGTGGATCCGGTTGGTCCACACGTCCCTTATCTTAGTTCCAGCATCACTGGAAGGCGTGAGCCAGCCTGTTAACCAAAGGCCTGGTTCATAAGGCTGATCAGCTATCCTTGCCTCATTCTTCATCTACGCTGCTAAGGAGGAGGGCAGGAGCCCGACCTTGCCCCCACCACCCTGCGTGCAACACCATCCTCGCTCGGAGACAAAGACATCAGGGTAAGGCTTAATCCGTGTGTTGTGTTTATGCACTGTAAGCCTCCCCTGTTCCTGCATTCACCCAAGAGCTTGTGCATCCATCTACTACAGCAATGCACTTCTCAGCTGCTTTTTCGCCATAGAAGCACGTGCACCGCTCATAAGATGGCCGCTGCACTGATGTGTTGACGCGTTGCCTAGCAACGTGAAGCTGTGGATCCGGATTGGTCCACACGTCCCTTATCTTAGTTCCGGCATCACCGGAAGGCGTGAACCGGCCTGGCAACCAAAGGCCTGGTTCATAAGGCCGATCACCTGTCCTTGCCTGTCGTAGCCTGACAGGGCCGAGGGGCCAGCCATGCTGTCCGTCTCATCACCTGTCAACAATCGGCAGGGTAAGAAGCCTAAATTGCTTTTCCGCGCCAAGAACTGCTACGTGACTCTGTCGTGACTCTAGTAAGCAGTTCTGCATTGCGCTCCACACACTATCATTGCCCCGTGTACTGACCATATCCACTTTCCTAATGTGGCCGAGACACTTATATCTCTAATACCACACTGTGTGCTTCACGTTATCATTACTCTGCCGTATGCAGGGACTTGCCATGATCCCTCATGCTGAATCACTTCATTGTATGTATTTATCTGCGCTGCACTAGTGTGCGTACGCTTCGACCTGCCTTGCTAAGGCTTGGACTCTTTTGGTAAACATTGCATCATGTGTATTGTGGTCCTTATTGTTATCCTGGAACACGCCTTGTCTGCCTACATATAGCTACTTCCCATTAGGCTATTATCCTATCGTTAAAACACTCTGACGTGTGCCCCATAGTACATCTGCTGAATAGTACTCCTACATCTGCTGGCCAAGCGAAGCTCATCTTATATGCATTTGCCTAACACTGCATGTCTATGCTATCACTAAGGTTTTAAACTCTGTTGACTTTAGGGCATTTGAACTTATTGGCCTGCGGCCACACTATGTGCCCGAACTGCGACTACCTAACTATCACAACCCTCGCCCAAAACCCCGCTGACAATCCCATTGGCCAGGTGGAGTCAGGACTCGGGCCTCTAGAGCCTGGCCTCCTCTTCAAAAGCCCTCATGGGGCCAGTCCTGGCGCCTATGGTGCCAGGCTCATACACCATGAAAAACAATGTGCTTGGGAACTACTTTATTGTATTGTCAGCCAACATGGAGGCATCCACATAGCTTGGTTCCTAAGAACTAAGCTATGCGGTTTAGTGTTTTGGGTGTGGTAGCCTAGGGACTACTTTACCTGGACTATTTTGTTGGGGCTATTTAAACCACACCCGAGCAAGACAACACGCTTCACGTTACTTTGCAGCTTGCAACGTGACGCTCACCGTGTCCAACTATTCCCTCGAACCTCGGAGAAGCAGAACTTGCAAGGAGACAAAAGGAACATCATTAGCAGCAGCATCTTCCCTGCAGTCTTCATCTTTAAACACTCGCAGCTACTGAGAACAGCTTCCTCGAATCTGCACGCCTCCCGGAAAGAACGACCTGAAAGAGGAAGATAGAGGCAACATTAAAGAAAGCAGTAGAGACATTACAAATTACAAACTGCTCAAAAGGCTTACCTGGCTGGTCGCCTCTCGGCTGGCACCACTCCGGACATCATTTCATTCAAGGGTTGCCCCACACTCTGGTGATAATCCCTCCTACCAATTGAGGATGGTCCGGGGAGGATAGCACAGCGGCAGCGTGCGCGTCTTGGAAGCAAGACGACACAAAGCAACAACAGGTTCGATCCCCGGGTCCGCGCTTAGAAACCTCTGAGTGTTTTAGCGCGTTATAAATACGTAACTAAGACAAAGTAAAAAAAAAAAAAAACACAATTACACAACTAAGAAAAACTAACAATTCCTGTAACAGCGCTTTGATGCCTGCGGGCTGTGTGAGCGCTTTATAAATGTAAAATTAAAAAAAATATATCTATTTAACCAAAAAGAAGGGACACATACATAATCAATCAATGTCGCACATTACCCTCAGAAATTAGAAACACTCCCAACAGCCGCTTAGCAAATATGGGCTGTGTGTGATCTAAGAACACAATTACTTACCACTTATCTAAAAAGTCACATTTTAATTCAATTTGTAGTTCATAGCACAAGTATCAAAAACATTAAAAAACACATGTTCACCACATAAAAAATATACAATATTAAAAACTAGATTTTCCACCACACAGAATCCAGTTCATCAATACTTGAAACACACACGTAGTAGCAACTTAATTCACTCTTGCTTCCTACTATGTAAAAATAGCCCAACTTATATAAGTTTCTGTGTTTGATGCTGTAAATAACTGGACATTCTTCAGGGGCAGAAATTTGTCTTGTGCTTTCTGTAGGATTTTCTATTCTTTCTTTTGCGGTTCCAGTTCCTATAACTGAGGGTACATACAAACAAATACACATTACTAACTGGGCATTATTGGTTCATTTACTCCACCTAGCCATCCCTAATCACCAATTTGACGATATGTAAATGTAAGATATATGCACAGATTCTATCGTCCTGAGGTGTTTTTAAACCATGGTAATAGGGGTCTTATTTAGGAGTATTGTCTCTATCCTTGTGTAATCATAAGCATTCTTTCCATCATTGTGTAAACAGAACTTATGGTATAACGAAACAAAGGTTGCAAACTATTACTGCACGATGAGACTTTATGGCAGAATCAAACCAAGAATGCTTACCAACAATGCTGGTTTAATATACCCCGGGAGGGTCTCCCAATCTGTATACCAAGGAGGGTACTGTTTTAGGCAAGTGAAGTAATGGATATTTGATTGCAGGTATCACTAAGAGAATAGATACCAATATAAGATAGGTGTTAAATATAGTCTATTAGGATGTGTGGTCTATTTGATTTAGACACCTTATAAGGTCCGACAGGCCTCATGCAAATATGTGAGATTTGTGGAATACAATGGGTAATAGAAACATCCTGTGGGGATTTGTTATTCTTTATCTGGGTCTCCATGGTAATGACGCAAACGCTGTGCGCGTCTCGCTGTGACGCCATCACGTTACGGCATGCGTGATGACATCATCGCGTTGCGGCGTACGCGGTGATGTCATCGAATAATAGCGCGCGGCCGCAACGTATAAAGTTTTCCCAGGCACATATATGATCGCATCCCAGTGATTTTCTGAGTGCTGATTAGCGGGAGTTACACCAATTTCACTCCGTTTTCTTTTGCCAGAGGTAAGCTTTGCCTAGATGGGGCTGAAATAGTACGAATTGAGGAAATCTGTATTAGATTTTGAGATAGGTCTGTGTGTGCTTTTTTACAGACGCAGGCATTGAAATTTGACCCATCCATCAAATGGGAAGGTTACTATTTCCATGAAAATTGGACCTGAATACTGTGGGCCTTGAATTTGTTAATACCATTTTTTGGAGGTAAGGGCCGTGATACAGTTTCATAAGGGGAGATATACTACCCATTCTATTCCTTCTAGAACCTCCATGTGTGTATTAGAGCCATGGAAGGGGTAAAATCCGTACAGTGACCAGCATTGGAGGTGGTGCATTCCAGAGAAAAATCATATTCTTCTCCAGGAGAAAAGTGAATGGCCTTTATGACCAAGGTGAGGTTGAAAATTGCATGTTGATGCATTCTCCCTTGGTTATTGCTATTTCAATTTCTAATGAGATTCAAGGCTAACCGCCCATTGGGCTGGATGAGGGATTTACGAGTTCCTAAAAGGTTGTGATTAGGGATAGGCAAACTCTCCTTACCTTCTTGTAGGTGTAGAACAATATTTGCTATTGTTTTTGAACTTGTAAACAGTCAGGGTTACAAGTTATTTTGGCTCAGGTATATTATGATATGAAATTGTATACTTGTTGCACACTATTGATGATTAGGGATGGCTAGGTTGAGTAAATGAACCAATAATTCCCAGTTAGTAATGTGTATTTGTTTGTATGTACCCTCAGTTATAGGAACTGGAACCGCAAAAGAAAGAATAGAAAATCCTACAGAAAGCACAAGACAAACTTCTGCCCCTGAAGAATGTCCAGTTATTTACAGCATCAAGGACAGAAACTTATATAAATTGGGCTATTTTTACGTAGTAGGAAGCAAGAGTGAATTAAGTTGCTACTACGTGTGTGTTTCAAGTATTGATGAACTTGATTCTGTGAGGTGGAAAATCTAGTTTTTAATATTGTATATTTTTTATGTGGTGTATATGTGTTTTTTAAAGTTTTTGATACTTGTGCTATGAATTACAAATTGAATTAAAATGTGACTTTTTAGATAAGTGGTTAGTAATTGTGTTCTTGGATCACACAAAGCCCATATTTGCTAAGCGGCTGTTGGAAGTGTTTCTAATTTCTGAGGGTAATGTGTGACATTGATTGATTATGTGTGTGTCCCTTCTTTTGGTTATATAGACCACTCCGGACATTCCACTCGCGCTGAAGAACACCGCGACCTACAAGGAAGGAAAACACAGGTTAGCAAAGGCAAGACTTCGCAGCGCTGTGCATAGCGCTTACTTACCGCATCATAGCGCTCTTAATGCGCCATCATTTACCAGCGGGGCTCAACCAAGCCAGTTCGCCGTGCTGAAGCTCTGCATACCTAAGGGAGAAAAAAGAGACATTTTAAACAAAGAAAGGCTGCAGCATAGCAACAAAACTAAAGAACAGCAATAAGACCTACCTGAACAATATCAAACGGGCCGGCGTCAGTGAAGTAACTGGACCACACTCGCCCATGAAAGACAACGCGTCCCTGCAAAGAAGGCAAGACGGAGAGCATGCCTAATTCTACCACAAGGTGAGGAGAGGGCGCCAGAGGGACTGAAATCATACGGGGGTGGAGGAAGGATACTTACCCCAGTCGGTCAGTCTTGAACACAGTCCTCCTGTATTTTCAGGCAGAACCTTCCCCGCAGTCCCTCGGGGCAAAGCTGAGAAGCATACCAGCGAGTAACCCGGCTGGGTGGCGTCCCTGTGGATACCAGGTGAGCGTAACAGAACGCAAAGCCTACCATAACAAATCCACCTGGGTGCCATGGAGACATTAGAAATGGACCAATTGGCCCAATTACTAGGAGAGCTTTGTGCTGAGGTTCATTCTACCCGACAAGAGACTAATGCCCTCCGGAGAGACCTAATAGTGACCAAAGAACGCACTGAAGAGATTAGCAAGCAATACTTGCAATCAAAGGCAGGACAGACGCCTCTACCTGGAAGCAATCCAACGATGCAAAACCCTGCCATACCACCCACTCCGGTACAGATCACGTTACCCAGAACAGTGCCCCTGGCACCACCAGAAAGGTTCTCAGGGGATCCACGGAAGTATGCAGCATTCATCAATCCGTGCCGCCTTCATTTTCTTTGTAGGCCTGGAGCATTTCCAAACGACCAAGCTCGGGTAGCTTTTGTCTTATCATACATGAGTGGTAGTGCAGCAGATTGGTCGGTGCTGTTGGTAACCCATGACGATCCTCTATTACATGACTTTTGTGGGTTCCAGAGAGAAATGGAAAAGCTTTTTGCTCGCCATACCCAGGAACAAGCAGTAGACAATGAACTCTTGTCCCTCCGACAGGGGAATCAGGACTTGTTAACGTACATTGCTACCTTCAACAGACTGGTTGCTGAAGCAAGGTGGCCAGAAAACAAAAGAACCACGTTATTCCATTGAGGCTTACGAGGCAAATTAAAGGACGTCTTAGCCCAGGTGGTTGATCCACCCAGAGACTGTGCAGAATTCATAAATCTGGTCATGCAGCTAGACCACCAGTTGCAGGACCGAAAGGCAGACCGGTCTAAGACTGACCCTCGGACCATGCATGTTCGACCAAGGGAAAACACACCCTGTGTACCTGAAAATGCTGTAGAACCCATGCAGATTGGACGGATACGGCCTCCATTAACAAAACAAGAGCGGGACAAAAGAAGACAGCAACAGCTTTGTTTGTATTGTGGGAATCCAGGAGATTTCCTGAAGGACTGTCTAGTAAAACCCCCAAGAAGAAGAGTCGGGGCCACAGAGAAGGATAAAGCTAAGGAATCAGAAAACTACCAAGCTCGACAAACGTAGAGGTCAGTTTGTCGAGTGAGAAGAAAGAGTTGCTGACCTCGCACTTTGCAATACCAGTGATCTTAATTAACCACCAACAGTCGTCAAGAATGCATGCCGTTGAAGCATACATAGATAGCAGAGCAGTTGGAAATTACATTGATCAAGAACTGGCAGCAGAGATGGGGCTTCCTTTGTGTTCTAAGCCAACTATGGACAAGGTAACCACCGTGGATGGGACAGAAATCGCTTCTGGACCAGTAACCCAGTGCACAGCCAGGGTAACCTTGCTGTGCCAGGACGGACATCGGGAGTCTATTTCATTCGATCTCATCAAGGCACCTCAGTTCAGGCTAATACTAGGGATGCCATGGTTGGTTGCTCACAACCTTTTGATAGACTGGCGGGAACGAAAATTAACCTTCCCCGGTGACTGCTCCCCTGCCTGCTATTACCAAGAGGAGAAACCCGACGTCTGTATCCCCATGACTCCCGGAGCGACAGTATCAACCCTGGGAGCAACTAATACCTTGCCAAGTGAATACCATGATTTCCAGGATGTTTTCCGAAAGGACAAAGCCAATACATTGCCGCCGCACAGGCCCTACGACTGTCAGATCGACCTTGTTCCTGGTGCACAAATCCCTTGTGGCAGGATCTACGCTCTCACAGAACCAGAAAACCTTCATTTGAAATCCTATTTAGACCAGTACCTTGCAAAAGGATTTATCCGTCCTTCGAAGTCCCACACAGCCAGTCCTTTGTTCTTTTTACCGTGCATTGAACCAGATCACTGTGAAGAACCGCTACCCCTTGCCACTTATCCCTGAGATGCTAGACCAAGTTAAAGATGCCCAGATTTATACCAATTTGGACCTTCGAGGAGCGTACCATCTGGTCCAAGTCAGAAAAGGAGATGAATGGAAAATCGCCTTCCGTACTAAGTACGGCTTGTTTGAATATCAAGTCATGCCCTTCGGGTTATGCAACGCTCCTGCGGCATTCCAATATTTCATGAATGACGTCTTAAGGGAGTTAATTGATGTGTGCGCCTTAGTGTACATAGACGACATCTTAGTATAGTCAGCCTCGGAACAAGATCATGTCAGGCACGTTCGTTCAGTCCTCACCAAGCTCCGTCAACATCGCTTGTTTGCGAAGCTTGAAAAATGCTTTTTTCACGTCACCGAAGTAGAATTTCTTGGTTTTATCCTTACTCCAGGAGGCATCAGAATGGACGTGCACAAGGTAGATGCCATTCTGTAATGGCCTTCACCGACGTCTCTGAAAGGGGTACAAAGCATGCTGGGCTTTGCGAACTTCTACCGCCGGTTCATCCCAGACCTCTCTCAGGTTGTGCACCCAATCACAGTACTATTACGAAAAAACAATAAAAAGTTTGCTTGGACCGAAGAAGCAGAAGAAGCCTTTCAGGAACTTAAACAAAGGTTTACCTCCGCTCCAATCCTGCGACATCCTCGTCCAGACCTCCCTTATGTCGTTGAAACTGATGCGTCCAGTCTCGCAATGGGGGCTGTCTTTTCACAGAGAGACCCGGAAACCGGCCAGCTACATCCTGTGGCCTTCTGGTCGAAAAATCTCTCACCCCCAGAGATTAATTATGCCATCACGGAAAAGGAACTCCTGGCTATCAAGTACGCCTTTAAAGCCTGGAGGCACTACCTTCTGGGGGCCAGACACACCATTACAGTCATCACAGACCACCGAAACCTGCAATATCTCAAAACAGCCAAGGCCCAGTCCTCGCGCCAATTACGGTGGGCCCTTTTCTTCGCCGAATATGATTATGTAATCACATTTCGACCAGGAGTTAGAAACAGAAAGGCGGATGCCTTATCTCGCATGGGCGTAGATGAAATAGTATATACAACTCCAGGCCCAGTACCTATTATACTTGAAGACAAACTCTTGGGTATCACGACAGCCCTAACAGAAGCAGAACTATGAAAAGAAATCCAACGGACAATGAATCCTGATGCCTACCTCGCATGGCAAATTCAAGGAGAACAATATACCATCAAGGACCATCTACCCTTTTTTAGGGATCGCCTATATGTACCCAAGAAGGAATTACAACAGCATATTATTTCAAACTATCACGATTCACTGATCGAAGGGCATCCTGGGATCGCCAAAACCCTAGCTAAGGTGAAAGAGAACTTTTGGTGGCCTACCTGGCGTAATGACATCATTCAGTATATTCAGTCCTGCGGTGTCTGCGCACAAAATAAATCACAGAAACAAAAACCATCTGGTCTCCACAACCATTGGACATTCCTCCAGTTCCATGGCACACTCTTTCCCTTGTCTTCATCACTGATCTACCTCCAAGCCAAGGGTTTAACACCATCCTTGTAATTGTATACTTATTCTCGAAGATGGCCTATTTTATTCCTCTCAAAGGCCTCCCAGACTCAGCCACTTTAGCAAAGGTGTTCCTGGAGGGCGTGGTTAAGCTACATGGCTTCCCTTCGGTTCTGGTCTCTGATCGAGGCAGCCAGTTTGTTTCAAACTTCTGGAAAAAAAGTTGTGCAATGGCGCAGATGGACATTCGGCTATCTACCAGTCACCATCCCCAAACGAACGGCCAAACCGAGAGAACCAATCAGACACTCGAGCAATATTTGCGGTGCATGCTGCACCACGAACAAAGGAATTGGAAAGACCTACTATGGACAGCCGAATATGCATATAACAATTCTTTGCATTCAAGCTCTGGACAAACGCCCTTCTATACCCTTTATGGCAGACATCCACGTACCTCTGAACTAGACCTTCCAGCCAGCTTGGAAATGCCAGCGGTAAAGACTCTACACACAACCATTACTCAGGCTTTCAAAAGGGCAAAGGAACACCTTATTCATGCCAAAGAAAAACAAAAGAGATTCGCCGACCAACACCGGAAAAAGGCCCCTGATTATCAAGTAGGAGACAAAGGGCCTCATTACGAGTCTGGCGGTAACCGAGGTGGTAAAACCACCTGGTTACCGCCGGACTCGTATTACCATTCCGCCTCCGTGATTCCCGGAATTACCGGGGCATTACAACCCAGGTTTTCCGGGAATCACGGAGGCGGAATGGTGTTAATCCCCATTCCCATTGAGTCCTGTGGGACTCAATGGGAATGGGATCATGGAAACACCGGCAGCATCTCATAATGCTGCCGGTGTTTCCTCGTCCGCCTGCAGGCGGGCGGTGTTAAACCCGCCAGGTCAGACCTGGCGGGAACATCATCTCCCGCCTGCAGGAGTTGTGATCGCCCGGCATGGAAACAGTGGCGGCAGGTTTACCGCCACCGTTGTTTCCATACCGGGCGATTTGTAATTAGGCCCAAAGTTTGGTTAGCCGCTAAATTCGTACCCATCAAGGGAACCCGGACCTTTCATCCCAGATTCTTAGGACCCTATACCATTAAGGTAATTATCAACCCAGCAGCCGTGAAACTGGATTTACCACCTAATCTACACATCCACCCGGTATTTCATGTGTCCCTCCTGAAACCAATGCAACCTGGCACACGGATTGGGACACCACCTAAGCTCATACTTGTTGATGGAGAACCAGAATTCGAAGTCAAAGATATCTTGGACTCTAAATACTCTAGGACCAAGCTATATTATCTCATCGATTGGAAAGGATTTGGACCACAAGATAGATCCTGGGAGACGTCTAATCAGGAAATTCCATCAGAACTTCCCAACCAAACCTGGGCCAGACAGAAGGAACACCATGGGAGGGGCCTTAGGGGGGAGTGCTGTCACGACCCTCGCCCAAAACCCCCTCTGGCAAACCCATTGGCCAGGTGGAGTCAGGACTCGGGCCTCTAGAGCCTGGCCTCCTCTTCAAAAGCCCTCATGGGGCCAGTCCTAGCGCCTATGGCGCCAGGCTCATACACCATGAAAAACAATGTGCTTGGGAACTACTTTATTGTATTGTCAGCCAACATGGAGGCATCCACATAGCTTGGTTCCTAAGAACCAAGCCATGCGGTCTAGTGTTTTGGGTGTGGTAGCCTAGGGACTACTTTACCTGGACTATTTTGTTGGGGCTATTTAAACCACACCTGAGCAAGACAACACGCTTCGTGTTACTTTGCATCTTGCAACGTGATGCTCACCGTGTCCAGCTATTCCCTCGAACCTCGGAGAAGCAGAACCTGCAAGGAGACAAAAGGAACATCATTAGCAGCAGCATTTTACCTGCAGTCTTCATCTTTAAACACTCGCAGCTACTGAGAACAGCTTCCTTGAATCTGCACGCCTCCCGGACAGAACGACCTGAAAGAGGAAGATGGAGGCAACATTTAAAGAAAGCAGTAGAGACATTACAAATTACAAACTGCTCAAAAGGCTTACTTGGCTGGTCCCCTCTCGGCTGGCACTACTCCAGACATTCCACTCGCGCTGAAGAACACCGCGACCTACAAGGAAGGAAAACACAGGTTAGCAAAGGCAAGACTTCGCAGCGCTGTACATAGCGCTTACTTACCGCATCATACCGCTCTTAATGCGCCATTATTTATCAGCGGGGCTCAACCAAGCCAGTTTGCCGCGCTGAAGCTCTGCATTCCTAAGGGAGAAAAAATAGACATTTTAAACAAAGAAAGGCATGCAGGATATGCAACAAAACTAAAGAACAGCAATAAGACCTACCTGAATAATATCAAACGGGCCGGCGTCAGTGAAGTAACTGGATCACACTCACCCATGAAAGACAACGCGCCCCTGCAAAGAAGGCAGGACGGAGAGCACGCCTAATTCTACCACAAGGTGAGGAGAGGGCGCCAGAGGGACTGAAATCATACGGGGGTGGAGGGAGGATACTTACCCCAGTCGGTCAGTCTTGAACACAGTCCTCCTGTATTTTCAGGCAGAACCTTCCCCGCAGACCGCATCAGGGCAAAGCTGAGAAGCATACCAGCGAGTAACCCGGCTGGGTGGCGTTCCTGTGGATACCAGGTGAGCGTAACACTAACATGCTGATGGCACCACGTTTGCACCAGTTTGATATTGTTCAAATGTTGTCTAATTTGCCCATGATATCATGATTGTATCAATTGAATGTGCTCTAACCCAGTATATCACAATGGTAGGAGAGGTATGTTACTCGAATGCATGACCTATGCTAATACTGTTTGCCTCACCTACTACTGTACTGATTAGCATGTTCAGACACCCTGCTCCACCACACCATATTCAGTCACACCGACCTAACACACATACTATGTATGCCTCTATCTTATTACTGCTAATAATGATAGTGTCCACTCTAGATACCAGCCAGCAACCCAAAGTTGTACTCTCCAAACAGACTAACCCACAGTCTCCAACCATGTCCAATCCTATAGGGTCCACACCTGGGATCAAACCTACAACTTTCTTGCCTGCGCTCAGATACGACTACCAGCAAATAAACATAAAGCCTACCAAGTTCTTACCTTAGCTAATCTTAGATACCAAGCTTACTAATGAAGATCACATTAGTTATGGAGGTCATGACCCTCACCTATCCACTAACCTAAGGCTCAATGGTCACCCCCTCCAATCAGCACCTAAAAAACTGTGCCCTACTAGAGCTAGAAACAACAGACTAGGTTCTAGATTAATTAAATTCTACAAGCCTGCGATCAATACCTTAGATAAAATAAATCTACCATCTACTGGGAATAACCACAGCTCCAAACCTAATGCCACAATCAAAAGTAGAGACGCACCTTGCAAACATAGATCCAATACCACAAACAATAATAACAAGAAACGGAAATTGCATAAATCTGGTGCCACCCTCTCAAATGCCATCACTCAAACTATTAAAGGCACCTTAATTAACTCCAGATCAATGGTGGCCCATGCCACCGACATAGCTGACCTGATCACGACTGAAAACCTCGACTTCCTAGCAATAACGGAGTCCTGGCTACATGCAGCAGCAGACCCGTTGCTTTTGCTTGCAGTACCAGACAACTACACAATCATAAGAGCAGACAGAGCTGACTCGAGAGGTGGCGACATTGCTATCATTGCTAAGTCTAACCTAGACCTTAGAGTAGCCCTCTCGCCAACTATTACATCCTGTGAACTACTCACAGCCAAAATACCTATCTCTAACTCCTGCACCTTAACTATTCACCTAATTTACAAACCCGCAGGGCTCATTATGACAATATTATCTGATAACATTAAAGCTTCCTCACAAATACTACTGTTAGGAGATTTTCACTTAGGCTTTAATGACCCCAACAACCATCATGCACTTACAGTATCCAATGTCCTTACTGAACACGGCCTCACTCAGAGTTACTCAGTCTAATCATGATAAAGGTAGAACCTTAGATTGGGTAGCTAACTTGAATTGTGAAACTGCAAACACGTCTATTACACCTCAAGCTTCGACAGATCACCACTTACTTTCCTTCACTCTTGCAGCCAATATACCCATAACCAAGCTAACTTAACAGCGCCTCCACTGCTCACCAGGAACAAAATATTACTGTGGATACTACCTTACCACATGTGATACCTATCCTTAACTCTGTGACGGACACTGATGATCCAGACAAACTAGTTGATGTCTACAACTTCACGATGACTAAAGCCCTAGACATCATTGCCCCACTCAAAATGCTTAAAGGTAAACCTAGAGCTCACCTGAACTCATGGTTCACACCTCAACAAAAAGCCATACGTGCTGCAAAAAGAAAATTGGAAGTCCTCTGGAAACACCTCCCTACACTAGAGAATAAAACTAACCTGCTGAATATCTCAGATAAATATAAAAAAGAGATACTACTTACAAAACGGGAGACCTACAACAATAGAATCAACAAAGCCAGTTCCAGTGCCAAGGAACTCTTTGTTATCCTTAGAGAAATGGAGGCCTTCATCCCCCTTGCAGATTCCTGTTTAAAGGATAAACTCTGGTGTTCTAACATACAGAATGCTCTAAATAACAAGATTCCCATTCTCCTAAACAAAATAGCTGACAAAAAACTCAACCTACCCATCATAGATACGTCCCCTAAAACGCAAGCGCATCCCGCTAAACCCCCTCAATGTTTCATATTTTCCAAAGTCTGAGTCCTTGAGGTGAAAAACATTGCGTCCCTCAAACCCTCAAGGTGCCAAGGACATGGCTGCCCTTCCCAGATAATCAGAGATGCCGCCAGAGACTTGGCTCCTTTTTATTTCAAAACAAATCAATGCTTCCTTCTCATCTGGCACCGTCCCAAGTAGTCTTGGGTTCTTCCCCTCCTTAAAAAACAAACCCTGGACCCTTCTATCCCTACTAATTACAGGCCGATCACTACCGTCCCGTTTTTACTAAAGATTCTAGACAAGGTAGCATACCTACAGATCAAGGAATACCTTGAGACCAATCGCTTCTTGGGGATCTGACAATCTGGCTTCAGGCCTCAACACAGCACTGAAACGGCATTGATTTATCTAAAGACCCAAATTGATGAAATTAAAGACAAGGGGAAATCTGCATTGTTGCTATTATTGGATCTGTCGGCTGCCTTCGACCCGGTAAACCATAAGGTGCCTTGTAACCACCTAGACTCAGCAGCCTATTTCTCCCAGGACGCAATAACTTGAATCCAATCTTTTCTAAACAATGGGACCATGAAAGTCTTCTCCCCTTTGTTGGGAGCTGACTCTATCCCAATAACATGCGGAGTACCCAAAGGCTCTTGCGTGTCACCGACAATGTACAACATCTTCACAAAGCCTCAGTTTGACGATCTTGATCATCTGGGTGTCACCTAGACCAACTATGCAGATGACACCCAGATCCTCATACCTCTCACTGGAGACTACGAAACTGATGTGGTCCTTGTTAATAAAATCTATCTGATCATTCAGGCATGGATGGCCACCCATGGCCTCTGCCTGAATGATGATAAAACGGAGCTCCTGATTCTAGGTTCCTCGGCTAACCTTAACAAACGCAACAATAAATAGGATTCCTTTAACATTGACAGGAACAATATTAAAGTGGCAAAAGATGTAAAAACTTTAGGTTTCCACCTTGACTCAGCTCTCAACCTACGCAAACAAGTCAATGCTACGGCCTCGGCTACTGCATACACCTGCAAGCTGATACAAGCCTGCAAACCGTTTCTCTCCAGAGAGAGTTGCCCGATCCTAGCCAAATCCCTCATCTTGTCTAAATTGGATTATTGCAACGCACTGTACCTAGGTGCAAGTAAGTATGTTGTCAATAAACTCCAAGTCCTTCAAAACAATGCACTAAGGACTGCCCTGAATATACAGAGAAGAGAACATATTTCTGATCCAAGGAGACAGAATAAATGGCTTTCGATAGGGACAAAATTCAGCTTTAAACCGTGTCTCTAACCCACAAATGCCTAAATCAGGCTGCCCAATATACTTACCTGAGAAAATCATCACAAAATCGTCATCATCGCATTACTAAGTCACCAAACTTAGAGGGGATTGGGTCCTCCGACGTATTCCATATCTATGACATGTAATCACCACAGCTGTGCTGCTTCGGAAACTTTTTTCGGCGTCTGCGTCCTGCATCGATGACGTCAATGCACCGTCGTCGAGGGCCACGTCCGACGTCCGACGTCATCCGATGTGATAAGTAGGACGCACGACGCCCGTAGCCTCAGTTCCGTTTTTTCCGCGAACGTGTTGCTTCGTGAATCTCAGTTAACGCCTCGACTCTTTGGAGTTCTGTTCTTCTCGGTTCTTCGAACCTGTTCGTTTTGTGAAAATCCTTCGTGTGAAGATGTCTTCTACTTCGTCTTCGACCCCGCGTCCGGGTTTCAAGAAGTGCGGGGAGTGTGGGTCCAAGATGTCGGTGACGGACTTGCACGACGCCTGCCTCTGGTGCCTCGGGGAGGCCCACGACACAGATGACTGTATCGACTGCCAGTCGCTCACGTCCAAAGCCTTACGCGAACGTAAGAAGAAGTTGTCGGTAGGTCGGGTGTCCAAGCCCAGGAAGTCGAAGTCTGCAGGGCTTTCGACGGATGATCCGAGGGGTGACTCTCCGCGTCATCGTCGGAAGTCTCGTGGGTCTCCTTCTAGGAGTCGGTCTCGCCACTCCTCAGCCTCTTCGAGGCATTCTCGGAAGCGCCGACACTGGTCGTCTTCCAGGTCCTCTTCGGAGGAATCTGCCCGGCACGTCGCTTACCCCACCAGCCGTGCGACGCCGGAGGAATGGGCTTCCTTCGGGAAGAAAATACTGGCGATTCTTGAGTCGCAGGGTACTAAGCCGTCCACGCCCCCGAGTGGGGTCGGTCGTGAGAGGTCGAGAGACACCGCTCGCAAGAGTGGTCGGCACGAGTCACGGGAGAGGTCCCGTTCGGACAAGGAGACTCGTTCTCGACGTACCCGTTCCAGGTCCCGGTCTTCGACGCGTTCGAGACCGTGTGCACCTGTGAGGTCTTCGAGGAAGACATCGAAGTCTGAGGCGTCGAGGGCATCGACAGGCTTTCTCGAGGCTCCGGCTCCGAGGAAGTCGTCGAAGCCGTCGACGCTCAGGTCGTCGAGGGACACGCTCGGGGCTCCGGCCTCGAGGGCTGTGTCGACGCCGCCGATGCTGGAGGCGCTGCATCTGACGTCGACGCCGATTTCCTCGACGCCGATCCTCTCGGCGCAGATGCCGGTTCTCTCGGCGCTGGCGCCGATTCGCTCGACGCCATCGACGCCTTTCGTGTCGGAGGTACCCCGTGGCACGGGAGAACCCCCTAGGAAGGCTCTGGTTAAGAGCAAGCACTCTCGGGTGCCTTCTTTTTGCCACCTGGACTATATTTCAGAGGCGGATGAGGATTCTGATGGCCTGGTTCCTAGTCAGGTTCCAGATGAAATTGTCTCGGGCCATAGTCGGTTTGACGATTTGAGACAGTCACTGCATGATGGCAGTGGACTGGACACCTCTCCGGAGGTGGAGTTTTGTAGGCCTGAGCCTGGCTCTCATGCCGATTCCTCGTACCGGCGCCTTATGGCTAGGGTTTCTGAGTACTTGGGATGGTCTGCTCCCCCAGGGGAGTTTGTGCAGGATGATCTGACGGACATCCTTGATGTTGGTCCCCCAACTGATCCGGTACTGCCGTTCCATATGGCTTTACAGAGAAGGGTGGCGGCGGCTTGGACTGCTCCGGAGAGTCTCCCGGCGGTGGGCAGATCCTTGTCGCGAAAATACCGTCCAGCCAGTAGCGACCCCTGCTACTTGACCAGGCACCCCACTCTGGAGAGTTTGGTGGTGCAGGCGGCCACGGCCCCGGCAAAGCAGGCGTCGTACCCTACCATCCCTCCTGATAGCGACGACAAACGTTTTGATGGCTGGGCGAAGAAAGTGTTTTCTTCTGGTGGTATGGCGCTTCAGACGGCCAACTCCATTTGTGCCTTGTCTCGTTTCACACACACTCTGTGGAACTGTGTTGCGTTAGCGGCTGAACATATTCCCAAAGGGGACGAACGGGATGGTTTCCTTGCTATGGTCCAGGATGGTAAGGATGCCATGGTGAGTCCGTTCAGTCGGGTTTGGACTTAACTGAATGCGTCAGTAGGTCCATGGCGGCGAGCACCGTGATACGCAGGTTTGCGTGGTTGCGGAAGTCGGGGTTTGCTCCTGATGTGCAGTCTCGGCTCCTCAACATGCCCTTTGACGGTGAACACCTTTTTGGCAGCAAGGCTGATGAGAGCCTTGATAGGTTGCAGACCTCGAAAGCTGCAGCGAAGTCGTTGGGCGCTGCAGTTCGCCAACCTCCGCCTTTTCGTCCTAGGGGACAGCAGTGGAGGGGTGGTTCCTTTCGCTAATAATCGTCCTTCAGTAAAGCGAGAGGAGCTGGCAGTCAAAGAGGCCAGAGGTGGACGACAGGGTACCCGTGGTACCAAGGCCGCTCGGGCAGTTGCCTCTTTGCCCTCAGGTAACGCCGCAGCCGCTCCCATTCAGTCATGAGGCCTTGTCCCATGGTTCGCCGGTTGGGGGAAGGCTGGCTCAGCATCTTGTAGAGTGGCAAGCCATTACTTCAGATGTGTGGGTTCTGGAGATCATAACCCACGGCTACTGTCTTCCCTTTCGGCACAGGCCTCACGACAATCCACCGGGGAACATCTCTTTGCAGAGTCCGGATCCGCTCCTTGAGCAGGAAATTCAAGCCCTGCTGGCGAAAGGCACCATAGAACTGGTGCCTGTAGTGGAGAGGAACAAGGGATGGTATTCCCCTTATTTTTTGATTTCGAAGAAAGACGGGGGTTTGAGACTCATCATGGACTTGCGCGGTTTGAACAAACTCCTCAGGAAGGACAAGTTAAAGATGGTTACTCTATCTCAAGTCCTCTAGGCCCTTCAGCTTCAGGACTGGTTGGTGTCACTCGACCTCAAGGATGCTTACTTCCATGTGCCGATCCATCCCAAGCACAAGAAGTACCTAAGGTTCGCGGTTGGCGACTCGCACTTTCAGTTTCGGGTCCTGCCATTCGGATTGACCTCCGCCCGAGGGTTTTCACCAAGCTCATGGTGGTGGTGGCAGCGCATCTCAGGCAAGGGGGGATTCACGTCTACCCCTACCTGGACGATTGGTTGATCAGGGGGAGCTCTCCCGAGCAAGTCCTGGATCATCTGTCCGTCACCTGCCACTCCCTACACAGGCTGGGCTTCTCCCTCAATTTAAAAAAGTCCCATTTGACGCCAACACAGCGGCTCCAGTACATCGGAGCAGTGCTCGACACTTCCCTGGGGCAATGTTTTCCTCCCCAGGTGAGGGCTCTTCACATTTCAGCATGCCCAGAGGCTCCGAGCGTTCGAGTTCTTGAGGTTGCTCGGCCTCATGGCATCCTGCATTCTTCTGGTGCCAGAGGCTCGCCTGCGGATGAGATCTTTGCAGTGGGCGCTCAAGACGCAATGGTCGCAGTCCTCCGGCAGGATGTCGGACCCGGTTCAGGTGCCGCCCTCGGTCGCCCGGGACCTTCTGTGGTGGGCCGTCGAAGGCAACTTGATGAAGGGGGCTCCATTTTGGCTTCCCTGGCCGGAGGTGACGATCGTGACGGATGCATCCCTCACGGGTTGGGGAGCTCATGCCAACGGGCTGACAATCAGCGGTCGTTGGTCTCCGTCGGAGTCCAGACTCCATATCAATCTGTTGGAGCTGAGGGACGTCAGGCTAGCCCTGAAGGCTTTTCTGCCAACTGTGCGAGGAAAGAGTGTCCTGATCCTGACGGACAACTCAGTGGCCATGCACTACCTCAACAAAAAGGAGGGGGCAGAGTCACTTCTTCTGTGCAGGGAGGCGATGCAGCTCGAGTTCTGGGCCATCCAGCAGGAAGTTTTGATCTCAGCAGTTCATCTGGCCGGAGACGAAAACGTGACGGCGGACGCTCTGAGCAGGCAGAGCACGATCTCTCACGAGTGGGAGTTGGCTCAGGAGATTCTCCTGGAGATCTTCGCCCTTTGGGGGACCCCTCAAGTGGATCTCTTCGCCTCCAGTGTCAACCGGAAGTGCGAAAGGTTTTGCTTGCGGGAATTTCCTCCAAAAGGAGCCTTAGGAGACGCGTTCGTGGTGGAGTGGTCATTTCCGCTGCTGTACGCGTTTCCTCCTGTCCCCGTCATCCCGCAAGTGCTTCAGAGGTTACGGAAGTTCGGTTCCCGGATGATCCTCATTGCTCCGGCGTGGGCTCGGAGGACGTGGTACCCGGACCTTCTCGACTTGTCCATCTGCCCTCTGCGTCGTCTTCCCTACCGAGACGATCTGCTCTCACGGGAGGGGGGTCAGGTTCTCCATCCAGAGGTCAGATCCCTCAACCTTCACGCTTGGCTTCTGAAAGGTTGAGGTATAGGGATTGGGACCTCCCTGAAGACGTGATGGAGGTGTTGCTTTCGGCCCGAAGGCCAGCAACAAAGTCTCTGTACCGTTGCCGTTGACGTAAGTTCTGCGACTGGTGCAGAGTTCAGAATGTGGATGCTTTTGCATGTGACATCCCCATGGTTCTGTCCTTTTTACTTTCTTTGGCCCACAGGAGCTTGCAAGTGGGTACCATTTAAGGTTACCTGGCGGCGCTGGCCATCTTTAAGCGCTCGTCTGAAGAGTGTTCTTACTTTAAAATCCCTTTAATTTCACAGTTTCTGAAAGGGCTCACTAATGTGTTCCCTCCGTCACCTTTCCTGGTGCCCGGTTGGGATTTAAACCTTGTTCTTAAGTTTCTTATGGGTGCTCCATTTGAGCCTTTACATTCTTGCCCTTTGAGGCTGTTAACTCTGAAAACTGTGTTTTTTGTTGCGGTTACTTCCGCTCGCAGAGTGAGCGAGTTACAGGCACTTTCAGTTCAGCCACCCTTCAGTTCAGCCACCCTTCACTCTAAGGACAGGATTGTCCTTAGAGTTCGTCCTTCTTTTCTTCCGAAGGTAGTGACGGAATTTCATTTGGCCCAGAAGGTTGTTCTTCCGGCATTCTATCCTCCTCCGCATCCTGGTAAGGAAGAGGAGAGGCTCCATAGGCTTGATCCTAGGAGAGCTTTAAGCTTTTATGTTTCACGCATGTCCCGGGTCAGAGTGGACGATCAACTCTTTATTGGTTACGCTGGAAAGCGTTTGGGGCAAGCTGTGACGAAACAGACTTTGTCTCGCTGGATTATTTTGGCCATCTCGGAGTGCTACCGCTTGGCGGGTAAGGACCCACCGGCTGGCTTGCGGGCCCATTCTACCAGGGGTATGGCTGCGTCTACTGCCCTGCAGAGGGGTGTTCCTATTCGCAACATCTGTGATGCAGCCACCTGGGCTTCAGTACATACATTTGTACGTCACTATTCCCTCGATTCCATCCGAGCACAGGATCTGGCGTTTGGCAAGGTGGTCCTTTGCTCTGCTATTTGATTGGCTATTCTAAATTTTGATTCTAAATTCTTTCCCTCCTCCTTGCTCTGGTACTGCTTTGGGAGTCTGTCATAGATATGGAATACGTCGGAGGACCCAATCCCCTCGAAGAACAAGTTACTTTCTTACCTGGTAACGTTCTTTCGATGGGATGGTCCGACGACGTATTCCATATCGCTCCCACCCTGCCTTCCCCGCTGCAGAATTTCTTTTGCGATTGCAGCTTACGTTCCGCAAGGCTTTGTGTCTGACTGGCAGTTGACTAGTGTCACACGTTCTGGGGGAAAAAACTACAACTGAGGCTACGGGCGTCGTGCGTCCTACTTATCACATCGGATGACGTCGGACGTCGGAGGAGGCCCTCGACGATGGCGTATCGACGTCATCGACGCAGGACGCAGATGCCGAAAAAGGTTTCCGAAGCAGCACAGCTGTGGTGATTACATGTCATAGATATGGAATACGTCGTCGGACCATCCCATCGAAAGAACGTTACCAGGTAAGAAAGTAACTTGTTCTTCTCCTGCTTGGTAGTTCCCAGGTATAAACTAGAAAAAGCAGGGGGAATTAGCTTCCCAGTCTTGGCAGCTCAGCTTTGGAAGACACCCCCACCCTCTCTAAGAACAAACATTTCCTTCCCTAACTTTAGGAGAAATACCATAAATTGGTTGTCTGAGAAGGACAAATAATGATTAGGAGAAGCTTACCATCTATTGCCATTGCTATGCTATGTTCTCCTGTGTTGTACATTTCATATGCTTTTGCCTGTAACCTTTGAATATGCCAAGTTTTTTGAGTAACCTTCTGCTATGTGCCCAGATACCCCCGGGTTCAGTGCAATACATAGATCAATAAAACAAACAAACAAACAAACAATACCATCTTCAGCTCATGTGTACAACACGCCCCTTTTTATGATTTGTCTGTGGCAGGTCATGACATCATCATACAGGTAAGCATTCACATACAAACATAATTAATTACAAGTCCCAGCTGGTCTCAGACCGCCTAAACCTAAAGTGCGCATTGCTTGCACAAGTACTTCAAACAACATGAGGAGGGGCAGAATAAACAGCTTCCCCTTGAACTGCTGGTAACCATCTCACCCACTCCGACTTACTGGCGTCTCCGGAACATTCTAATCGAAACGACTGCCAATTCAGCATGCATGGCACATCCTGAGAAAACAATCAGAACCCTTGAGTATCGGTAACTCTGGCCTCGAGCGTCACTTCACCCCATGTTTATTGTTGGTCAAAAGCAAATGGCCGGAACGCTTTGCAAGCTCCCATGCATTTAAAAATATTACATCTGCCTTTGCGATACTGTCAAGCCATACAAAACCATGGGCCGGCCTGTTGGCTTACCATCTGCTATGGTTATTGTTACTCATTACCTCTCCTCTGGTCTCTGAAACCGTGAAAAAACTGTTTTTCCCAGTCACTTAAGAGTCACCTTGCGAACCCCTGACTGAAGAGTATAACCATTTTATAAAATGTGCACAGTGCGTATAGATTTGTAAATTCCCCATGTACGTATATCGTTGTGTGCAGTAGTTTTTCAGTGACAAGTCCCTGTCCTCTAAAGCACATTATGAAACTCCTTGTTACCCAGCTTCTAGGCCCTTCGTAGCACGCCATATCTAGATTGTGTTAATATTTAGTTGGCGATTTTGACATTTATCCTGCTGTGCGAGTGCAAATCTAAAATGTATCAACTTACACACTTAAAGTAGCACATATCCCATTCACATTCACTGTGCTACGCTGTATACATATAAAATTGCTACATCGCGCCAACTTCGCCACACCACCATTCACAAATAGGGTGCGCACAACGTGAACCCCTCTTCCTCATTTGGATCTTTCCTAACCATCCCAACATTCTCCCCTTCAGTTTATACTTTAACTAATAAATCATATTCCTGTTCTTTAACTCCATCTTCTCTGAGAACAACTCTACACTCATCTCTCACACTGGTCCCAATATGGGCCAACTCCTCCGCTGAACAACCACAACTCAGCTCCCCATCATTTCTGTGCCATCTACCCGCTGCTTCAAACAATTATCCCAACTTAGTGGAGCACGCAAGACAGCTTCAGAGTCGGAGTACCCATGTGATATGAAATGGTAGTGGTTCTATCTTTGGACAGGGTTATATTCATCATGGCAGCTGCTTTCGGTACCTGGGCAGAACAACATCATAAGAGTATTTGACAGGAACAAAAAAATAATAAGGAAAAAGACAAAAATAGGCATTGGGATTTGTATAGCTAGGCTCATCCAAGACGACACCCAAGAAAAAAAGAGAGTGCAACCACAAGGGTCATTTGTAATTCCTGCCTCGTTCTCCACGATCACACTGAGTTTGTGCAAAGTGACAACAGTCTGAGTCACTGACTCATTCTCCAAGTCATTAGGGGACACAAATGCAACAGATCCTCCTTATCTTTTGGCAGACCTCGCCCTCCATAGCTGTTAGGAGGCCACATAAATACCTGTTCTGCAGGGTTATGAGCCTCAGGGCCTGCAGTTCTTCCTTGATGGCACTGAAAGCTGATTCGGATGAATTAACAAATAGCAGAGGTTCGTACCGGGTCACCGAGAGCCACTTGACATTTGCCAAGGCTTGGCCAACAGGTGCCAGGAGTGATGAAAACACGGTCTTTGTGTGACTAAACAGCCACTACTGTTCAGGGATGTTCATTAAAGCATTTGATGAGGCTGCAGAAAGATAGGTGGATCGCTTGGTCTGTCGCAATAGTCCCTTCTTTCTGTGATCAGACAAGAGTCATTGATATGTCCATCTGTGATGATAAAGGGGATGCAAAGGGCCCAGGGTATAAAGAGGCCACAGATGTGGCCTTGAGAATTGGGCAGGCAAGGATCAAGTGTTCCTCAGGAATGACGAGGACAGGCACATGTAATGTGGTGAAATGGCACATACCTCTCTGGGCTGGAGGCAGCTGCGTGCAGGCGTACAGTCCGTAAATCCGAAAATTGTCCAGAAGTACAGCTGTACCTCCAGCCCGGTCGGCGATGCGAACCATGCGGCTGTAGTTCCCATTTGTGCCAACAGTCACCGTGCCATCGCCCTTTCCACATTTTTGGTTTACACGTCCCGCCCTTCTGAGAATCCCCTCATCCCTCCAGCTCTGCAACTTTTCACCCCTCGCTCCCATCGGCTATTGGTGATAATAGCCCCCTTAAACTCAATTGGACTCTTTGTGTGCACCAAACCTCCTCCTGCTCTTTACAATCTGTAGCTTAATATTCTTGGTCAGCAGATAAAATGGATACTGTGAATGATTGCCCTTTGGAATACCCTTGTACCCTGCACAAAACTAGGGAACTAGTTGAACCATACATGTGATCTTTGGTACTCAATACGACTATGAACCAATAGGGGATATACTCTACTCAGGGTATATATATATGCAGGGGCAGGTGAGGGGAACGAGATGATAAGCCAAATTATAGGGACCACAGGGAACAAAGGTACTGAACGAGGGCTCTAGTGGCAGTAATGGGGGCGTACACAGACTATATATATCACTGGAGATTGGCCCTAGATGAATTCATACAGCATATAATACTGGTAGAGGTAGAATACAGCGTTTCATACGATACATGTGGGAATCTATGGGTGGACTGGGTGGGAAATGGATGTTGACAGTGGGCAGGGTTAGATACTACAGCCATGGGATGGGACATGTTAGTCAATTTCCGGGGGAGTGATGTCTATAACTGCATTCTGCATTCACTACCTGCTGTTTCATGTGCCCAACCTACGTAACAAGCTGTTCCAGTTGAATATTTGATATTTAATAGATTTGACAAAAAATGTAAACTGTTCCAAAAAAGGCCTCTGGGTTCCCTTCCCCAAGATGTCAACAAAGTTCACAAAGTCTCGGGGTTCCATTCCCCAAGAGTTCAACTCAGTTCACAAAGTCTCAGGGTTCCCTTCCCCAAGAGCTCAAAACAGTTCACAAAGTCTCAGGGTTCCCTTGCCCCAGGAGTTCAATTCTTCCAGCTTCAAAACTACAATCAGTTCAAATTTCTTGGCTTTCAAAAACAGTTCTAGTTCAACTTCGTAATCCAGGCTTTTCAATAGTTTACACAGACTGTTCTTTTCCTCATTCACTTCAGCAACATGTTATACAATATAGCTTCTTTATCTTGGCTTTCCTTGGCTCTTTCCAAGCAGGGGTTACTTGGTCTAGGCGCATTTGTCGGACTATACAGTCCACCCATGACAGGTCACGCAACAAATAACCAGGTACACTTTGTTATGCTCTTGGCTTTCCTTCCCAACACAGGTTTTCTCTCTCTAAACCGGTGTTATTAGTCAACATTCAATTCTCATTCTCCTTGGCAGTCTCTTGGCTTTGCCACAATGTGTGTTTCACACAACCCACTCTGTAGTGTTCATCCTTTTCCACCACCTTGCTTTCACATTATTCTTAAGTGCTCATCACTTGTTTTTATGAAATGCTCATCACTTGCTTTTCACTTGTGCTGTATTTTCATATGCTTATCATATCTTTCCTTTAGTTCGGTGTTTAATAATACTTGTTGCACTCTTAAAAGTACTGATAACGCTTTGCAGCTTACTCTGCATTCAAAACCCTCAATTCGGTCTCCAACCAACTATCACAGTGCCCAGTTCATTCTGCATTTACATAGGCCTGCTTCCAGCCCCTGGAGCGCCCCGATATGAGTCTTCCCTTCCTTACACTCACCGCTATGCTGCAGATTCGTCCTGGCATCTTCCTTCTCCATTCTGGCTTCCTTTTGCTCTGCTTGTGCTTTTCGGGAGCTCCAGCGAGCAGCGCTTGCCGTCTTCGAACCTTGCTGCAGCGGCCTGCAGCAATCTGGAGGCTGCAGTGTCCCACAGCTCCGGCTGTGGACACACGGCAAAGGGGACTGCAGGTGTCTTGACCCTCTCACGGGCTGCTCATGTACCGGCTTCTCTTTCACCCTTCTGCTGCACAGAGCGTCCTTTCCGCCGGCCCCTCTCCAGCCTGCTTCACGTCTGCCAACCGCATCCTTCTCTCCAGGCAGGTTTCTCTCCCTGTTACCCAGGCTGTCTCCCATTTTATGCACCTGGGGCCTGTTAACTGGTTGCAGGTGCAAGTCCTTTACCGCCCGTTTTTAAAAAAGGGAGTTGATCTGACCCTTTCAACTATTAGGTCATTGCTATCCTGGATGCCAACAGAAAGGACTTTGCAGCCTTGCTGTTGGAGCATCTAGGGGAATGACAATTAGGGGTAGGCAGGATTTCTAAATGGCAGACAGGATTTTGCAAATTCATGGGTACCTCACTAAACAGTTTCATATTGAAGTTTATAATGAGCCAGGTCTGGATGGCTAAATATGATTTGTTTTTTTAGCAGGTATTAACCTCTCAGTCGCATTCGATAGGGCTCTTTTATGGGCCAAACTGAAAAAATGGGGGATCCCTGGGGATTACTATGTCTCATTATCAGACTTTATGAATGCTCGAATGTCCAAATACATTTGGACCATCAAGGTTCCCACTCTCTCGTAAGATCAAAACATTTAGAGATATTAGGTAGGGTTGCATATTAGCACCCTGCCTATTTAACCTATACATGCCTGATATTAGTGACTACATACTCCCATCGCGTTCCCCAACTCAAGTAATGTGGCTGGCATATGCTGATAATTTTCTCATATTTGATTGTACCCAAAAAGGTCTACAAAACTTGATTAACGCCTTTTCAGACTTTTCAAAGGTTCATAGCCTTAAAGTCAATCCCTCTAAAACTAAAGCTATACATTTTACATTGTGGAAAAGTATCTTTAAGTTTAGATGGAGCCTTGCAATGGCACCAATCGAGTTAGTTGACCATCTTACTTTAGTTTTTCAATATTAATGAAACCACAAAAACAGCGTATTAAAAAACATCTAAAATACGGATGACCATGCTGTTGAATCAGCTACGCAGAATTGATACTAAATATGGCACATGTACACTGTAGCCCGTATTAAGATTTTTTGATGATAAGATTGTTCCAAAAATCTTATACAGGATGGAACTTATGGACATTTGTATCCTAGACTTTTTATCTGTCATAGAGGGAATAATGTGGAGGAAAATCCTTCAGGTTCCAAATAGCGTACAAATTTCTGCCATCCGGTACCGTCTCGCAACCTACTCCTTAAAAGTCAGGGCTTGCTGGAAATCCCCAAGTGTATATATTAAAATCTATAACTCCAGGAATAATACATTTTTCTTTGACTTAAAAACAATCCTGGAAATGAAGAGGGACAGATTTGTCAATAAATTCTCCTAATTTTGCTTCGTGCTGCTTTACACAGTTGGGTGATGTACTTTGGAATTGGTTTCTATCCCAGGTAAAGTTAAACTGTTGCTATACCAAGATGATTGGTTTAATACTGTGAACTCCGTGCATGCATATAGATCTTTGAGACACCTGAATGGAGACCACAAAACAGCGGGAATTTTTGCACCATATCTTACAATATATCCAGATAGGAAAGTAAGAAGAAGCTTACTGCACTTGCGCTGGAAATTAACATTAACCAAGGAACTTAACATTAACCAAGGAAGTACTAATATGATTGGGGTTATTGGTCCCAGATCAAGGATGCTGTTGATTCAATAATGAAAGAAACAGTTAAAACATCTTACTATTACCTGTGCTACGGTGCAAGGGAAAAGGTGGAATTACTAAGGAAAAAAAACTTGAATTGTTCTCTGCAGGTGACAATCAGGTTGCGTGGCAATGTTGTTTATCGGGTAGAACTACCTGAATGTATTAGCTTCGACAGGTTTTCTGGATTGCCTTCATCTGGATGTACCATTAAATGTATAATGCACCTTAATTCTGTAATTGGTGGGTGCTATTTTTTAACATCAAATTTGATTCTGCTTTATGTGGATGATTTTTATGGTAATTTTCAACATTAATATTGATTTTGCATTCTTCTTCTTATGTCTCTGATGAATTCTAAAGTATTATTAGACCAAGTGTTGTTGTTCCTATCATTTCTATCAAGATAGTCGAGGTTGATTATTTGTGTACATAATTTATATGATTTGATTGTATGTATAGATTTTAAGGTTATAAATGATGTCGTAAATTCATTTAATGTGATTTAATATGTTTTAAAATTAATGTTGTAAATGAATTTATGATTTCATGTTGTAAATTAATTTAATAGATTTAAAATTGGTAAAGGTTATTGTTTTAACCAAATAACAATAACAAAACTAATAATAATAATAAAGTAGATATTTTTATACAACCTTGATTGGACAGTCCCTTTTATCATTGGGTAATTATATTTTCTCTGTGTTGCAATTAACCAACGATTCGCAACCTTGCGGATCTGAGCCTGCCGGTCCGTCCACGTTACCAAAATTGGACAAGGTGGTGTATAATTTGCTTGTGTTTCCAATCAGTTTGGGTCCTTTCTGGTGTACTAGAGGTGTGAGGCTGATTGATGATTTAGAAACCGATATTCATCCCTGGACCACTGGTGCTCCGGAAGGTGATTCGTCACTGAGATGATTAAGTGTTATTTGTAAAGCTAGTTGTACTCAAGGTAGCACATGGAAAAAGGATGTCAAAGTAGTTGTCTTGGGTGATCAGTAAATTATGGATGGATGTTAGAGAGTGGTCTGACAGAAGTAAATATCAAGTTGGTGGAGACTGGGGGATTTTTGGGAGGTAGACGTCTTCCAAAAGGGCAATAGGGGCTTTAGTAGAAAAGGAGTTTATAGCCGGTAGAACAGGGTGGCAGGAGACAGGAGGAAGTGACATCATGGGTAGTGAAATATGCAAATGTAACTGAATTGGCCTTTCCTGATAGAAGAAAATTCTTGAGGCAAAAAAGCATTTGCCTTTCAGAAAAATAATTATCAGTACATGAGATAGAACGCCACAAAGATGATTTTCATATATTGTTTCAGGCAAAGTATAAAAGGTTTGCACCTTTTAAGCTCAATAATGTTTCAAAATATATTCTGCAATGGGAAATTCCAATATGGGACATTGTGTGCTTATAGTTTCATGTGGTCTTGTGGGGAAGTGTCTGGCTTGGGAACCGGCTGACATGGGCTCAAATCCTGACTTTCCCAACTTCAGCAGTGTTTAAATCATGTAAAACCATTAATTGAATTAAAAGCAGCAGACCACCACTTTTTTTAATGACAGCTTCAAAAACACCCAGACGGGATGGTATTTGCCCTCTGAAAAAAGTGGATGGATACCATCCAACCGTGTGCTCCCTTGACGTGTGCCATGGGGGTGGATGCAAGGAGTCTGGTGGCAGTGTACGCAAAGAAAAGTGGGAGGAAGTTGTGTCGCCTTTGAGGAGCAGAGTGGCTAGCCTTGTGGATCATTAGACCACCCCCTTCCGTCTCTCTTTTCCATCTAGGAGGAGCAAACACAAATATCAAAGTCTGTGTATGGGACAGCAAGAGTGATGCTGTCGTGGGGCATTGCAGGTTTGTGGGAGTTGAGGATTGTGGGAGTTGAAGTGGTCATAGAGGAAGAATGTTGTGAGGACCTGAAACGCTAGATCTCGCGAGATAAACGTGGGAAGTGCGCAAAGAGCCGGAAGCTCGAGAAATGCGGAGCGAGGGACCATTGGAACGGTTGTGTCCCATACTCCTCCTGTGATGAGGGAACCAGCTCCTGGCCTGCAACATAAGCAGATTCCTCTACTTGCTGAGCGTAACAACATTTATTTATTTATTGGTGATTTGTTAGGCGCTTATACAATTAGCAAAACTGTTTCAAAGCGCCCACAGGGCAAACAGGGTGGGGACAGGGAAGGTAGACAACGAATTACAGTAAAGATAAATAATTGAATTAATAGTACAAACAAGTAATGAGCATAAAAGGGAGGGAAGATGAACCTACTATGCCTTATGAGTGTTCAGAATGTGCAAGTGCGGGGTTAGGGGGAGGGAGAGGTGCTGTGATGCTCATGTTAAGAGGAGAAGAACATAAGTGCAACCACCCATGGGTATGGTGAGCCTGAGCAAGTGCAGTAAAAATACAACGGCTGGGATGAGAGATGTGGGAGGTCAGGGCACAAAGGACACATAAGGGTCCTGCAAATCAGACACACTACTGTAAGATTAGCAGGGAACACAGGAGGAGAAAGAAGAGGTAAAGAGAATGGTCTTGAGGCTTTTTCGGAACTTAAGGAGGTCATGCTCAAGACGGGAGAGGGAGGCTGTGCCACACGCGGGAGCCAGCCGAGGAAAGTGATCGCCCACCAGATCTCTGTTTAGCAAACCACTTAACACACACAGAGTTGGTGCCAGAGGAACGGAGGAGTCCAGAAGGGGAGCATTTGGTCAGGAACTGTTGAAGATGGAGTGGTGCCCAGCCCCAGATAGGCTTGTGTATGATACAGAGGGATTTGAATTTAATCTGTGCTGAGACTGGGAGCCAGTGAAGGCTTTGTAGGGCAGGAGAGATGCAGTGTCTGGGCTTGAGGCCAAGGATAAGTCTTGCTGCCCTGTTTTGGGTTAGCTAAAGGGGTCGCAGGGTGGACGAAGGAAGATTGAGGAGGCTATTGCAGTAGATTAGCCTGGAGAGAACCAGAGCATGGGTAACATTGAGTCCGAGGGGGAAGGTGAGGAAGGGTAGAGTTCCTTTGAGATGGAAGAGCTGAAAGTGGGACTTCTTGACAATGTCCTGAATATGAGGGATGAAAGAAAGGGAGGAGTCAAAAATGACTCAAAGATTCCTGCCTTCAGATGAGGGGGGAGTGAGGGACCCATGGAGGAAATCCAGAGTGTAGGGAAGAAGTATGGTGCATGGGACCCAATTGGGAGAATCTCTGCTTTGCTGGCATTGAGGCAGCGGTCATTAGCAGTGCACCAGGCCTGGATGGCAGAGAGGCAGTCAGGGATGAGGGAGGGTCCAAGGGCATCAGTGGGAAGTTTGAAGAAACGTTCTGTATCGTCAGTGTAGCACTGGAAGTTGGACGAGAAGGAAGAAATTAGTTGTGCCAGCAGAGAAAGGTATATGTTGAAAACCATAGGCGAACGAATGGAGCCCTGAGGGACGCCACAGGTGGTGGAGGAAGTAGGGGAGGAGAAAGGGCCCAGAATGGTTTTGGGGTAATGGACAGTTAGGAAGGGGGTAAGCCAGTCTAGAGCCCGCTCCGAGATGCCAAGGGTGTCATGGAGCCTTTTTATGAGGATGGAGTGGTTCATTGTGTCAAGTGCAGAAGAGAGATCAAGAAGGATGAGGACAGCAGGGGAGTTGGAGTCAAGAGATGAGAGCAGTTCTTCACAGGCATTCAGAAGAGCAGTTTCCATGCCTCTGGATGCTCGGAATCTGGACGGGTGGTCATGTAGGCCGCCAACAAGTTCGGTATGAGAGCTGAGTTGGGGGAGGGCCAGCTTCTCAAGCAGTTTTCCCAGGAATGGGGTGATGGCAATGGGGTGGTAGTAGGCTGGGCAGGAAGGATCTGCCAAGGGTTTCTTAAGGACGGGGCGCACAAGGGAGTGCTTGAGGGAACATGGAAAAGATCCAGTAGCAAAGGAGTGGTTGCAGAGATCAGCCAGAGCAGGGGCGAGAGAGGCAATATTTTCCTTGATGGTTTGGGAGGAGCATGGGGCAACCTGTTTGGAAGAGACCTTGATGGAGTTGACAACACTGGTGACTTCTTCATGGGAGACAGGAGAGAAGGCGGGGAAGGAGGAGTGTGAATAGTAGGGGTTCTAGAAGTGAGGGTTGGGTTGGAAGAGTGAGTGACAAGGCTATTCAGAATGTCCGGAATGTGGGCTCTTTTTCTGACATGGATGGAGAGTCTGTAGTGTCTCTGGATTAAGCAGCAGGCCAGCTTGTCAGAGGGTGAGACTGAAGTGTGTCACTTCCGTTCAGCAGCCCTACACTTACGTTTTTGGTCTGCAAGATCGGAGTTGTACCAGGTGTTATGCTTGGAGGCAGGTTTCAGGCGGATCCTCATGACTGGGACAAGGATGTCAAGGGTGTTGGTGATGGATAGATAGAAGTTGCTGATGGCAGAATCAGTGGAAGCATCTGTGTTGGGTGGGCATGGTGGTATGAACGTGGAAGAGAAGGCGGTAGCTGACACTCATTTCATCGGACGGATGTTCATAAACGAGGTTGGCAGAGCTTTATGAGGAGTTGTCACAGGGCCATAGGGACCCAAGTGGGAGGTGAGGAGAGAGTGGTCAGACCGGAAGAGAGTAGAGAGAGTGAGGTTGGAGTGATAATGGCATCTAGCGTGTGTCCAGCAGAATGGGTAGGGCCAGAGGGAAGAATGGAGCGCGATAGGGAGGAGCAGAGGTCAGTGAAGAGGGTGGTTGCTGTGCAAGGGGAGTCTAGGTGGATGTGGAAGTCACCTAGTAGTAGCCGGTTTGAGGTGGTAGAGAGTAAGGAGGAACAGAAGTCCGCCAACTCAGATAGGAAAAGAGACGAAGTGCCAGGGAGGGCGGTAGATGGTAGCAATGGTCAAGGTGGAGGAAGGAGAGATGACCAATTTCCACTTTAGGCTCTCAAAGGACGTATAGTGCTGAGTGGGTAGGATGGTAGAAGGAATCCACTCTGGGAACATTAAGGCACCTCCACCGCCTGCACGATGGGGTTGAGGTTTAGAGGTGATCTTAAAGCCGCCCGGGAGGAGTGCGTAGTAACAGAGCTGGCATTGAACCAAGTTTCCGTGAGTGCAAGTATGTCCAGGTCAGTGCTCTGAAGGAGAAGGCAGATGTCAGCAGAGTGTTTGACGGGTGAGCGTGAGTTGAGGGTTGCCAGATGTAGACGATTGCTGCCTTTGAAGGTTTTTTGAGACAGGGTATCAGGACGTAGGGCATCCGTCTGGAGAGGTGGAGTAGAAGGGGTAAAAGGGGAGAGGCAGGGGAAGAAAGGAGATAGAGCAGGCAGGAGCTGGTCAAATAGGAGGAGGTTGGCCTGAGGGCCTTGAACCAGTACTGTGCCTGTGATGTAAACATTAATATAACAGCGAGATGAAAAGAAGCCCACAGGAAGTACTTCTCACTTGGTGCTGCCATTAATGGAAGTTGAAGAGAAAGGTGGGAGAGTGACAGTGAGGTGAGATGTCCATAGGTCGGGAGATGGGAAGAAAAGAGGATGTCAGTGAAGATTTCTCTTGCGGATGCCCTGACATAGGTGTTTGCAATTGGGGGGCCAAGGTTAGCAGGAAGTCTTTTTTATGCTTTTTCCTTCCAGATTTAGTGAGAGAGGAGAATAGGTGGTGGTGTAGCAGTTGGAGTAGATAGGGGAGATGGAGAGTGCCACCTCTGAGAGAAGGGGGAAGAGAGAGACAGTAGGAAAGTGAGAGGTGAGGTGGGGTGAGTATGCTGCAAAGCACAGTTCTGAACCTGATCCACTTGGCACAGTAGGCCAAAAGGGTACAAAGTGTACAGAATCAAAGTAGGATGGAGGCACAGCTCAAAACGATTTTCACACAAACAGGGAGTTTCAATGCAGGATAGAGGCAAAGCTAAAAACGATTTTCACACTAACAGCCGCAGACTAGGAGGAATGGCACAGGAGATGCAGCACAGCAATACAGTAGTTGGTGTCAGTGAGAATGAGTCGCAGTGAGTGAAGGCAGAGTGAAGAGTCACCATAGTGCATGGGGGAACTGCAAGGTGGATGACTGGAGAAGCAGAGGAAGTGAGTTCAGTGGAGCTGTGGCAGCCACTGAGTAGCAGTACTCACGTGATGGCATGAGTAGGGAAGTCCCAGTCAAGAGTGCTGTTGAATGTATATATATATATATATAATTAAGGAGCATTTTTCACTGTAGATGTCGGAAAGTGGTGCCTGGAGCACAGCCAGGCCCTGACGGGAACAGACAGGTCCTTAGATGTGGGCCTTTGAAGTGGGGCCGGATAAAGCCTGCCGGTTCCCCAATAGGTCAAAAGTAGATGGGGACAGCCAATCAGAATGAGCGGAGGCGAGTGAGGAGGACTCCACAGGCCTGCCATTCCCTGGCAACATTGAGAGCCACTATTTTCTACTTATTTGGAGGCATTAGGAGGCACATGCTATTTGCCAGCCAGGAAAAAGGGCATGAGGGTTGAAGGACAACGCATATTTGTGGGCCTGAAGGCTGAGCCCCCTACAGACTAAGCCGACGACGTTTACAAGGAAGAGATTTGCTGCATTATTAAGAGGTTCCCCAACAAAGAAAATGTGGTCCTACACAGGCTCAAGTTCTACACGAGAAAACAAGAAAGTATGGAGCCGATTGACAATTACATCACACGAATGAGAGAACTGGCAGGCCCTGTACGGATTTGAGGACAATGCGGATCAGGTCATTTGTGGCATGTTGGTGGTTCCCGTAAAGTCCAGGATAAATTCATCCAGGAAAAGGAGCTGGAGTTGGACAAGGATATTCAAATAGCGAGAGTCGAGGAGGAAATGCTGAGCAGGCACAGTGAAAATGGCGGACCCTCACCTGCATCCGAAATGGCAGCTGTGCAATTGAAGGGACGGAGAGACAGGCAGCCACGAGAAGCTACCAAAGAGAGGGTACCCAAGTGGAGAGATTCCTAAAAGTGTTACAGATGTGCCAGTACCAGGCATCTGGCCAACGATATAGACTGTCCCACAAGGAACAAAGAGTGCTCCAAGTGTAGGTGATTTGGTCACGTTACTGTAGCCTGCACGTGGCAGTAAAACAAAGTAACCCACATCAAAGGAGACAGAGGAACGAGCGATGAGGAGGATCCAGACAATAGGCCAATGGTGATCATGGCTCACTTGTCTCGCGCCAGAAGGGAGAAGCCACATTACATAGTGAAGGTGGACTGGAACGAAACGAGTGTCATGGCTGAATCGGGGTCAGACCTGACCATCCTCCCCATCGAGACATACAAAAACATGTTAGGATGTGACTTGGTTGAGATTCGAAGCACTAGGCAAAAGCCCACAGTCTCTGGGGGAGCCACTGTGCACCTCCTGGGCTACATTAAACTTGAGTTTAAGGATAGATGCACCACAACGAAAGTCTACTTCTCGACGAAGGTCCTGCAGTGCTGGAATGGAACGACCAGCAAAAATTGAGTATCCGGTTAGAACCCAGCACTGATGAACAAGTGCTGCTGGTCTCCTCAGGAGGAGCATCAGATCTGAGAAGTGATTTCCCCTTGCTGTTCTCTGAAACACCTGGAAAGATAAAAAATTACATTCACAAAATCTGCTCAATGCTTTGCCAGTAAAACACAAGGGCAGGCCCGTTCCAGAAAAGGCGAGGTCAGCTCTGGAATCCCAGCTTTGTAAAATGGTTGATGAGGGCACTATGGAGACCGTTGAGTCCTCTGAATGGCTAAGCCTGGATGTCTTCATAAAACAAAAGTCCTCTAACGACTTGAGAGTGTGAATAGTTCTACGCAGCCTCCACTTGGAGGTGGTCACAGACAGTTTTCCCTTGCCCAGCATTAACAAAATAATCCTGATGATGAAGGAAGGAAAAATCTTCTCAAAGCTCGATATGCGTGCCACAAATCATCAGATCGATCTACACAAGACCTAGCGTCCGCTCACAGTGTTCATCACACCATTCGGCACATTTCAAGACACACGCATGCCATTTGGTTTGTCGTCGGCCGCTTCAGCATTCCAAAGAATGATGAACTCACTGCTTCATGGCATGTGACATATTTCCAGGAAGACATCCTGGTGTACATCAGGGATGCGGAAAGCCACAATGGTATTGCTGGAGAATTCCTTGCCAAGCTACAGAGCACAGGAGTTTGCCTTCGCTACGAGAAATGTATGTTTGGAGCGCGTGACGTGGAGTACCTGGCCTACTGGATCTCGAAAGAAGGAGTGAGCCCCAGGGAAAACTTACTTCAAGCCACAATTTATGCCCCAGCCCCTACTTCAAAGGATGAGCTCTGGTCGTTCTTGGGGCTTGCTGAGTATTATTTAAAGTTTGTTCCCAGATTTTCCGAGATCACGTCTCTTTTGAGAGAGATCCTGAGGAAAGGAGAGGAGTACACATGGGACTCGCAGCAAGTTGCGGCCTTCATCAAAATCAAGAAGAGAATTCTGCATGTCCTGTGTTTGAAACCATTGAACCCTGAATGGGAAACGTACATAACAATGGATGCCAGTGCTTAAGGCTTGGTTGCCACCCTCACCCAAAAAAGGGCACACACTGAAGATATAGTTGCCTTTGCGTCCAAAGCACTGTCGGATTCAGAGAAAAAAGGAGTACTTCAGGTCATATGTTTGGGGAACCAAATTCTGCCTGGTCACTGACCACAAATTCCTGGTGCACATGTTGAGCCCCGGGAGCACAAAAACAGTAATGCCACGCCTTGCAAGAATTGCAGCCAAACTTTAAGAGTACGCGTACGAGATCACCTATATTGCCGGCTGGAAAAGTGCTCAGGCGGACTACATTTCTAGATTACTGGATCAGAGAACCCTGGGTACCACCTTCCTGGAAAGCGAATGCATGGTGGCATCCATAGGAGCCCTAAGGAACAAGGCCTTCACGGAAATGAGCGAGTCCAATTGGCAGGAGGAAATGAGACGCAATAATGCCGTGGGCCGAGTAGCAGAATGGGCCTGCACCGGTTGGCCCAATGAGAAAGCAATCCCAGAGAGTCTGCAACCGTATTGGAAGATCAACAACGAGATTGCAGAAATGGATGGCCTAGTAATGAGAGGAGACCAATTAATTCCTACGAGAGGCATGTGCAAAGTTATACTATATAGAGCACATTTGGGTCATCTGGGCAGAAATATGACACTACGCAGAGTGTGCGATGCGTACTGGTGGCCCGGCATGGACCAAGAAGTAAGGGTGATGATTGAGAGGTGCCATGAATGTGCCAATAGCAGCAAACGGCTAAAAGTCAGGCAAGCACCCATGATACCGACAGACATTCCAGCTGGTGTGTGGCACAACATAGGGCTGGACGTCATTGGACCGTTGGATGGCAATTCGAGCGACAACAAGTATGGGATATTCATGGTTGACTACCTCTCCAAGTGGGCGGCAGTAGAATTTGTGCCGGACATCCCCACAGCCACAGTCATTGAAGTACTCAACTCCGTCTTCCAAAGAGAACGACTGCCAAAGGAGATTGTGGCAGACAATGGAGTTCAATCAGTTTCAAGAAACACGGAAAGTTTTCTCAAGAAGCACAACGTCCAACAATTGAGAGCAAGCCTGTATCACCCACAAGCCTTCTGGCTGGTAGAAAGGGCAAACCGATTTGTCAAAGGAGCTCTACAACTGGCTTGTGCATCGGGCATGGATCCTAACAAGACAGTCAGAGTCATTGGCGGCGCCTCGCTTGATGCCCAGTGGCATTACAGGTGTGTTGCTGTTTCAAATATTAAGAGGGAGAAGAGCCGTTTCCACACTGGTACCACCGTGGCTACACAATTTCAGACAAGACGACGACATTGACCTGAGTGAAATCGTGTTTAGACTACAGACGAGCAAACAGATCATGAAATCACAGCGCGACAAGCACAGAATCAACCCCAACATGAAAGAAGAAAGCCAAACAAATTCACAGACTTTGTCATGGACTAGGACAAAGCTTTTCTAATGAAAGGAGGTGTGTGAGGACTTGACGTGCGAGATTGCACACAGGAAGCGCGTAGCGTGCTGACAGCTCGAGAGATGCAGAGCGAGGGACCAGGAGGACATTCGTGTCCCATGCTCCTCCTTTGGAGAGGTAACCAGCTCCTGAACTTCAACCTGCAACATAAGCAGGTTCCTCTACTTGCTGAGCATAATACCATGGCTCACAATAACCCTTGTGGGAGCTCTAGCAAGTAAGAGGGTTGTAAATAACATGTACTGTGCTACCAGTACAGTGAAGCTAACTGCACTGATCCAATAGGTCTGAACTGTGAGAGTATCTGCTCCATGAACTGAGTACAAGCTCCACCCCCCTGTTTCTGTAAGGTGTCCCAATGCACACCTTAACCCCAATCCTGTGTCTTGTGCTTATTGGGGCCACAACAAATCTCATCATGATCTTATGGTCCCACTCACTTTGCCCACCTGACCGTTGAGCTTTCGCCTACACGGTACCTGTACATAGACTGTCTTGATCATATTTTGTATTTATTCTGCATGTAAACCGCAACTGCTGCCTTACTGTGATATTTTGCATTCTATATTTGTATTTTGTATTTGTACAGTGTATGTATCCCATGACCCCACCGTGCGACTTAAGCTTCGCATTTTCTGTACTGCTGCGCCCGGTTACCTTCGGGTCTGGTGCGCATTATAAGTGAATAAAACAAACAAACAAACAAACAAACAAACAAACAAACAAACAAATGTCTTCTTACAGAGTGATTGAGCATTTCATGGGCCAAAAGTGAGATTATTAGAGGATGGAGGAAAACTGAAAGTTTGTAAGGTGAGACGAGAATAATAGATGAGTGTGATTGACAACCCAGGTGCCATTTATGGGTGATGTGAACAACTGGGATGGTATATGAAGAGAGAGATGAGGCAGGGAAGCGAAGAGTTTCTCTTGTTGTGACCTAAAGAGATCAGAACAGGTTTGTGAGTCGCAGAATGGGAATGTGGAAGTGTATGGTTCAGGATAGGCATGGATGAGATGCAACTTGGGCAGGCAGTGGGCCACTAACGCCTAGTGTGAAAAGCACAGGGATTACAGAGCCACTAGCGACCAACATACGGAATGGGCTCACTAGCAAACAATATGCAGGGCACAGATGTAGAGGTGGGTAAGAGTGTAGAGCTACAATGATTACCATGCAAGAGAGCTGCAGAGGCTCTGATGAGCGGTCAACTTGGGCAGACTGCAAGGAGAGCAGCGAGACCATTCTCCAACTGCTCCTTTTTGGGCCATCAGATGGGCATGTCATGCTTTGCATAGCAATTTAGAGACCTAGGACACATGGAGCCAATTGTTCTATCCATGATCTTAAATGCCGCCTGAACTTTGTGGGTGCTCCACTCCCGGTGGCCCTGTTATCAGTGCGTTCTTTTCTCAGGTGTAATGGATCAGTTGAACAGCAAAAGTATATGAGAGGGATATATATATATATATATATATATATATATATATATATACACATACACATATATACACACATATTACAGGGCCTGTGGTAGCGGCCCTGTAGTTATGGTTAAGTTGCTCAACCCATAGGAAGAGGACTTTTTGGGCAGCTTATAACTTCGCCACCCAGTACGAATCCTTTCAAAACTTTGCAAAAAGAGTATATGGCCCAGTCAGATTGATCCTGCAAAGGTCGGTGAGGTTTCGTCAAGGGCGAGCAAAGTTATAGTGGGGTCCCAAAATGTGTGTTTTTTTCCATAAACGCAATGGAAAAAATGTTTTGCTCACGTCTGCAGCCGAAACCGCTGGACAAATTTTCACCAAATTTGCAGCAGGCGTGGCAGCTTAGTGCCAGAAGCGTGCTTTTGTAAATTTGGTGTAAATCGTCCAGTAATTTTTTTTAAACTACCAAAAAGTAGGTCAAAAGAAAATTGTGATATCTGGGTTCGGTCAGCGGACTCACTTCCCTGTTCGGTACGCGGACGGACCTCAGATTGGCCCAGGGGACGACATGATGTTTGCGGACATCGGACGCGCCCGCTGATTGGGCCATAAAAAACATGAGGTGCATCAGATTTTTGGAAACGCCTGCCATGTTGGCTTTGCGGACAGCACCCCTTGTCCGCAAACATCATGGTAAAATCATATTTAAAAACACATTGCACTTGTCAAACTAATGAAAGAATCTCTGGGGAGGTGAGGGGTGATGAGGATGCGATATGGCCTTAAAAAGCAAAAAATACTGGGCATTATTCTTCTCCGATGTCCGTGAACAGCCCGGGGAAGGCCTGTGATGTTTGCGAACATATTAGATGTTCGGGGGCATCTATGCTCATGTGTGCATTACAGGGTTAGTGAAAAGCAGTTTTTGGATTACTTATAACTTTGGCGCCACTTAATGAAACTGCATGAAATTTTGGAATTTCATTCTAGACCTGATTTTGAATGGGTTTGAAAAGTGTGGTGCTGTTTTGTTAAGAGAGAACAAAATTAGAGGGGGGTCCCAAAAATATTGTAAAGGCTTATAAAAGTGGTACCATTTGACGAATCTGCACAAAAGTGTGCAAAATGATTTTAGATATAGATATAAATGTTTTTGCAAAGTTTGGTGGGATTTTGTCAAGAGGGCGATAAATTAGAGGGGGGTTCTCATAATTTTTATATGGCTTATAACTTTGTTGCCATTTGACGAGTGTGGACAAATGTTTTCAGAAAGATTAGAGACCCAACCTTGAATGTTTGTGTACAGTCTGAATGGATTTTGTCAAGTGGGGGCTATGTTATATGACTATTTTATGTATGTACATTTTGAAAAAATAAAACATGGGCGGATTTCCAGTAAACTGGTGTAAGGAGCATTGGAAAGGACCTGAAGGCATGGTTTTGCAAATGTGTCCGTGTTTTGTTTTTTGACAAGCGTCAGAATGTAGGTACAAAAAATTGTGATATACCTTTGGTGCTATAGCCTGTGGCCATGGGCAGTAGACAGATTGTCCGGGTCATGGCATAAGGTCATGACCCAGACAATCTGGCTACTGGCCATGACCACGAAGGACGACCAATGGGGATTAAGTGGCCATGTCCACCAGGGACTGGCTATGTGGTAATGTTTTTCAAAATTGGGATAGGTTTGAAAGGGAATAAAAATGTGCTTGTGCTAATATGGTCATAGGGTTCTCTCTTTGCCTTCTGCAGGCCACCATGGAAAGGGAAGAGGGGCTCTGTATGGAGCCCCGCCTTCCTATTCCATGGTGACCATCTTGGAAAAAGATTTTCCTTCCTACAGTGGGACGTGGCGCGCATCTCGGCCTAGGAAGAAAACATCTTTTATTTTTTGCACACAGGTTACCGCTTTGGCAACCCGGGGTGCTAATGACCTTCATCCCTCATTGGAGGGGCTGGAAAGGGGGATACCGGTCTTGAGCCCTTGTTATCTGCCCTCGCTTCGTTTGGGGCGATAACTATTTTTTTTTTTAGTTCTATTTTTTAACTGAAAGGTGGTTCCTAAATTAACCTTTTTGTAGGAGAGGTTAAAACGTAAGGTGGGGAGGGAAAAGAGGGAAGAGGCACCAAGCACAAATATGGAGGGGCAGGCGGACAGGGGAAGATGTTGCACATGTGTTACATCTAAGGTAGGGGGCAGTGTTTCTCATGCTCCTTGATTACAGCTTCAAAAGCACTTTGAAAATGCTCCCACCTGCAGAGTGGTGTGTTGCAGTATATACAGAGGACTGGTGTCTTCGAAAGTTATGGTTAGCAGCCTCTTTTATTGCTTGCAAGGTAGCTGGTGGGATTTTGTGTCCCACGGAAGTAGGCTGTGTGGTTACAGTTCTAGTTGAGGAAGATGAGGTGAAGGAAGACAGCCTACTACTTGCTAAGAAAGGAACAGCCTTTCTGAGAGCATTGAAGTGGTTGGATTGGGTATGGCGGCGCATGGAGGTGGTCCCGTAGGAGTACTGGCCAGGTAGTACGCGAATGAGTACACATTTCACTTTGGTAGCTTTAGCCTTTGGTACATTCCTAACAGTGGTAAAGAACTGCCACACCCATGATTCTCTCTTGGTGCTAGAGGTAGGTACTACCTCTACATCATCTTCTTGGTCCTCTTCATTGTCTTTGGACGTACTGTGCTTTTTTTGTTGTGTAGGTCTTCCAGCTGGCGGTTGCTCTTGGGGAGGAGGGATGTCAATAGCAGATGCCATTTTTAAGATAAATAGCAGTTTTGCTAATATTCTTCCAAATATGTACTGTTTACTAGATTGTTAATGGATAATGAGTAAGACTAAGTGTAGGAGCTGTGCAAGGTGAACATTTTAATTTTGAAAGTTCCTAGCTCAGTAGAAAATGCAGTTCCAGATTGTCCGCGAAGCACGGACCCGATCGTGAAGTGCGGACGTGTTCGCGAACATGTTATCATACCGCACGCGAGCGTGGGGTCATGTGACACTGGAAGGTCCGCAATTACATCAAATTTTCGCAAAAACAATGGAAAAAGTTGCAAAAAAGCGTACAGAAGTGTTAAAAATGATGCTAGAGGGTGGGAAAAGTGAAACTTTGTAAATTGGACACAGATTTTGGTAGATTGGGGAAAGTAGGATATTAGTAAATTGTAGGAAATTAGCATGCACTGGTAAAAACCTATGAAATTCACTGAAAACTTTTTTAAGGGGACATTATGGTTTAGTTGCACTAATAAACACCTATGAAATTCACTGAAGAAACTTTGTTAAGGGGACGTTATGGTTCAGTTGCACTAATACAAACCTATGAAATTTACTGAAAAAACTTTGTTAAAGGGACGTTATGGTTACAAGTAAAACCGGAAAACCCCAGAAATTCGGCAGTTATGGTAAGCTAAGCAACCATAACTCGCCCCACCACCGTGCATTGCTAAGACTAACACCCAGGACACCAAAGATTACATCACAAATGTCATTGATGACATCACATATCGAATTTTTTTTTTATGAAAAGTCCCTACAAGGGGTTGTGTTTATAATGTTGGTAACAAGATGTCAGGGGTGATCGGGTGACCTATCATGAACTACTTAATCTAAACATTATATTGGAGTGTTGTTAATACAGGTACCTAATCATACAGAGTAATGTTAAACATGTAATAACTAGCTAACAATTCAAGATTTACAACACTTGTGCTGGTGCAAACCATATGTATGAAGACCCACAATGCATACAAATGAGAGGCACATACAGGGAAACTAAGGTAAGGAAGAAACAACTGCACCAAAAATCATCATGTACATACATTAATGGTATGTTTGAGGCCTGTTATTGCCCCATGTATGTGCACTGTGAGCTCAGATTAAACTCTAAGGAAACTACTTTAAGAACATATGAAAAGGTTAATGTATAGATATAATACCTTTTACATTTTGGAAATTATCATGCTCAGTAAAAACAAAAAAACTAGCCTAATCATGTCAGTAAACAAAAACAAGTGGCCCAGATGTGATGTCATCAATGTGTCATCTTTGATGTCCTGGGTGTTAGTTTTAGCAGTGCAGGGTAGTGGAGCGAGTTATGGTTGCTTAGCTTACCATAACTGGCAAATTTCAAGGGGTTTTCGGTTTTACTTGTAACCATAACGTCGCTTTAACAACGTTTTTTCATTGAATATATATATATATATATATATATATATATTTACATTCTCTCATGTGTTGGCTATTTAACACTTTTGCCAGCAACAAAAGCGATGGCCATTGCGTACATCAACCATGATGGGGTTAGCAATAGTAGAGGAATTCTTTTAGGTGTACTTTGTGGCAAATTAATTTTTATGGCATTATGTCTCCTGACAGGGCATGCACCATGGATGTTTTGTGGCTATGGTCCATTGCTGGTGTTTAGCACAAAATGTGTTGTCATGATATATATATATATATATATGTATATATATATATATTGCTTTTGTAGAGAAAACATTACGGAACTTGTAAAATCAAGGATTTGTTTATTTAATATGATCCGCTTCATATAGCCTGTGTCTTTTATTTTCGGGGGTGTGGTGCCCTACTAGATTTTTTGGGGCACACTGTGTGATGTTCCGGGACTCAAACTTTCATTTGTACAGAAAAAATAATATAGAACCCGCGCTATTATAATCTGTGAAATCAAAGGCTGCGTGTATGAAAACGAATGTTCTGTGTTGGGTAGTAGTGACATGTGCAAATAGATGGGTGTGTGAGAAGTGCAGTGCTATGCCTGCGGGCTTGTGTGATGAATGTTTGTGGGACAAGCGCCATGTGAAAGGCGCGGTGAGTGTGCATGTGTGAAGATGGTGAGAGTATCTTATCTAAAGGACAGCATTGTCTGCAATGAGTTAACATTGCTGTGGAGGGTAGTGCTGAATTTCTATGCGGGTGGGCAGAGCGTCCTGTGCTCTCCTGCTCCCAAACTCCAGTCCAGTTTCTGTCTCGTCTTCTCTTTGGTAGGAAGCAGTTTCCAGGCCGGGGCATCCAGCTTGCTTCGTAGACCAGCCAGTTGTTTAAAATCTGTCTAGAACAGTTTCAAATTCCCCTTGAGCCTGGGAGAGGAAAGGGAGGGGCTGGAGTACAGGAGGAGGAGGCTGGGGGAGGGTAAGAGAAGCAAGTAGGCTGGGGAAAGGAGGACAGACCAAGGGGAGGGTAGAGGGCGCAGCTTCGTTGTTGTCTCAGCCTCAATCCTATCATGGTAAAAGCTGTCAGTCACCCACGGTTACCACGCAAATGGGCGGTCTTCGGGTTGGGTGCGGACCAATGGCTTGAGGCGCTGCGGCGGGTCGCTATGGTGACGGGGTTGTTCCCGGGGAGGCTGTGTGCGGCTGACAGGTGCTGCCAATCGGCGCTGTGTGCAGCATGTACGGCAAAGGAAAGAGCGGCGGCGTGCCGTCTGACAGCCAGGCCAGAGAGAAGTGAGTGCAGGCTGTGGGGTCGGGACTGCGGGTGAGCCTGGGGGTTGTTGGCAGGAGCGTGCGGCCTGCGTTGCTGTTCTCTGGCAGCGCGTGCAGAGGGAGTGAAGCCGCTGCCAGTTAGCGCATGTTCCAATACCTGAACCTTGCACACTGGGGCAGAGGCAAAGATGCTCCAGCACATACAGATCACGGAGAGCGTGTCGTTCTCTAAGACTAATCAGGAAGGAAGGGGTTGAATTAAAATGGCAATTCAGTGTGGAACGTGACCTTTTCCAGGTGAGGCATGCCATTAGTCTGGGCCATAGCAGAAGAGATAATTTATCACAAAACGTATAGTCGAGGTCTAGCATTTGAGTTGGGATATATGTTCTTTACGCACATAAGGAGCTGAGTGTAAGAGATCACACAGAGCCCCTCTTTCGGAATGTCAGTGGGAATGTTAAGATGTATATACTCTGGCATTTAGTTGGATCTATAACGGGTGTAGCGAGGTGTCACTGCTCAGAGGTCTGTGCCCCCTGCATAGAATTCAAAACCAAAGCGATCTTCTTCGTGAAGAAGGTTTTACACACAGAAGTGATGCTTCCAGAGAGGATCGTGCACAAAGTTGCGTTTTCTGTTAAATTAACTTTTTCAAGTCAAATGTGTGTATTGTTAGTGATAGGCCGTTTGTTATTCCTTGGCTGGGTGGTCCTGAGCAGACCTACTAACACCACCCCAAGGAAGGGCGTTCATTTTAGAGGACAGAATCCTAGCACGTTTGTAACACTGGCAGGGCTTTCTTGAGTGCCCCTTCTTTTAGAACAGGGCTGTAAGTCACACGTTATGTAACACAGATGTGTCGTGCAGCTTCAGCTTCCCTCGGTGTTGCTGTGATGGCGATGTCCCGATTGGATGTACCGAAACACCATCTTCATACTGTGCCATATGCGCACACCTTGTTACGGTGGGTGTGTGGCGGGGTTACGGGGCGCTGCATGGCCGTGGCAAGTGGGGTGCAGACGGGGCAAACGAATTGCATATTTGTAAAACTATTGTGAACGCGTTTTATGTGCTTTGAAATTCCCAGTGTGGTTTGAGTTGCTGGGCACATAAAACATGCATCGCACCGGTGAGATGAGGTAGTCGCGTGCGCACACCGCTTGGTCACCACTGCTCGCAGTTCCCACGCGCTCTCTCGGTTGCCTTTATAGAAATTGCACGGGAAACACGAAGTTGTTGGAGGGGGAGCACGTTAGAAGCATAAAGCGCACACTGCCTCCGCTTACTGCACCGCGAGGACGGAATGAGCGGGGCTGCGCCTGATGGGTGCACACTGACCCAGTCTAGTTACAGGATGATGTGCTTTCTGCACAGGCAAGAGGGCAATTAAGTCGTGCAAACCGTTTACGTGTGTTCATTGTGCAAAGTTAGCTCCCCACTCAGAGTGACGGGGTGGTAGCTATGTGTGGGACGGTGGTGGAGGCATGGACAGATGCACACAGATGACTCTAACGCCCAGTGGCGGGGCGAGCTCCCTGAACCATCGCCCCCACCCATGGTGGCCAGTGTGCACCCCAGCCTCCCGCTGGGGCGGATGGCGAGTTGCCCACAACCACTGCACATGCTTTTCTGCACACAAGCACTCTTACTCCCTTCAAAGGCAGTGCTTGGCGAGAAAGAGGCGGTGCATTAGGGCCGCAATAGTCCGTGCAAGGTGGGACCTTCGGCATTGCCCAATTTAGAAGCTCAACTATGGGTACATGCGGCACTTTATTGCCACGGGATGCGCACATTGTGCGCATGCGATGGACTCTTATCCCAGTGTACAGCCGAGTTCATGAGCACCTTGAGTGCATTGATCCATAGCGCTCTGGGCAACGCATTTTCTAGCAATAGGGTACCTCCAAAGTATGCAGGCGCGCTTCGCAGTAGCTGCTCAGCCCCGTGGCTCAGTCTGTCCATTTTCTCTCACTGATGTTTCAAGCGATTTTTTGTCTTGTTTCATGTCAAACTATTTATGAAGGTGGTACCAAAGAACAAAGGGAGCCAGCGGTTGCATAACTGATGAGATCATCTTCTATTTTTTCACATTTGTTTTCCTATTAATTCAGGCAGAGGCCAATGGCAGCTTCTGTTGCTGTACCGTTCTTTTAAATCCCTGTGACTTCTATGGATAATTAGTCTCCGTTGATGGCCAAAAGTAGTCCCCTTCTTAAATTTGGGGTGGTAGCATCATTAGTGTTTTTTTCTTTTGTTTTTTCTTTTGGGCAGCTGCTGCTAGCAGATGGAGATGAGGGAAAGAAGGGGAGGTTACGTTTGTATCTTTCTGTCCAGTGAAAGTATGTCACTGCTTGGTCATTCTCATTGACAGATGTTGCCCTGGGTGAGCTTTTTCTTCTAGGGGGCTGTGCCGGTTAGGTTCATGTTATGTAATCTGGGAGAACTCTTTGGGGATTGACAGGGGAATGATCCAATGAAAGAAGAGCGCGTTTGACAGTTACAACTGACAGAAATTCTACTGACAATTCTGACGGGTAATGTTTGAGGAAAAGCTGAAGGAGGTCAGGGCTCAAGTCAAGGGACTACGCAGGCTGCCGCTGTCCCCCGTGTGTTTAATTAATTAAAAAAAACACAATTTGTCGCATCCACTTGGTTGGACAATGGTGCGGCTGTGAGATGAGACGCTTAGCCACAAGACAGCGCAAATGGCTTGCAGAGCTATGACTGTCTTTATTGGCATTCTACAGTACAGGATATGATTTTTACAAAATCTTCGATCTAAAAGGTGCATACATTTTATACCTATCCAGCAATGTGTAGTTATCTGCGTGCTTCACAAATACTTTTTTGCCCTGTGCACTTTCTTCAATTTTGAAAGAAATGTTGAATGAACCTTACATATTTTGACTATAGGATATGTTATCTTCTTGTGACATCACTTCCAATGAGTGGGTCGGAATCTCCCACTTTCTTTTTTAGGTATTGAGCCCTGAAGGAGGTCAATGTTTTCGTAAAGGATCAGTTCAAATTACTTTATTTCTCAAACTCCTGCGGTGTCTGTCGCACCCTGCCCTGGGGAAGGATGTGGCTGGTCCCTGGATTGCGTTTCCTGTGCTGCGCACACAAGAGGCCAAACAGGAAATGCCGCCCACAGAATCTTGCCATAACATGGACATGCACAGATATTTAAGTCTAAAATTGTATGTCTCGGTGGCAATCAGGGTGACCCTTCAAGATGGAGAAATCTTAGAGGAGTAGCCCGAGCATCGCCATTGGCGAGTTCTGGGTGATGATGGTCAGTGGGTTTGACAGATTTTTGACTGACTGACAGATGATTGACTGACTGTTTGGGGACTTAGAGGTAATTCGTATACGGTAGTTGTGAGGGGAGAGACCCCTGCCTTTCGACCCCACAAGTCACCACTTGTTGACATTTTTATCAATGGTCATTTGCAGGGATGTTGTAATGGATTCCAGTATTGTGGCATATTGTTGCAACTTAACCGGTGGACCCATCTATATTCCCTGGTGCAAGGGAGCAAGTTGTTTATTGTTGGTTTCTAGGTGGGGCTCCTCCCCCCCCCTCAACTGCTCTTCTGCATGTCTCGCAATGAGTGCCCCCCAGATGCTCTAGGTCAGAGAACGGTGCCAGTTTGAGCGTTACATTTCACTTTCTCAGGAGTGCACCTCAGGTGCTACACTTTCAGTGTTAGGAATATTGTTTATTTCTCATATTCGAATATCCCATAGGTGTGCTGAGGTATGTGATAACCTCGAATTAAGGCTCCTTCCGGTTTTCCTGTGGAAACGCATTTTGAGGGTGTACTGGCCAACTGTAATTTACAAAAATGATTAGCAATATCAGTACTGTGTAAGAGCTATCTTCACAAGGTTTGGGGGCGGCGGGCACTGATTTATGTAATCACCTATAGCTTCTGCTAGTGTGCTTGTAATCGTGAGGATAGGGTCATGCTTTCCAAAACATGAATGCTTTTTATAAGGAGTGCTGTTCTGTTTTCTGTCCCGTTTTGCCTTAGTGGGGTTTCCTAGTGCATTGTAGGGATCCACTGTGCCCAGAATACTCATTCGCAGTTTCCAGTATTTTGGCCTGAATGGGTTTTGTATTCAGGCCTTTTTTCTTTTATACCAAAACACAGGATTTTCTTTAATGAATTTAGGAAAGATGGGGAACAATTAGATTTTTTTCTAAGGGTCCTTGTACACAGTTCTTTCGTGCACCACTTTATTTTTCCATACCTGAGCTCATATTTCTCGTTAACGAATGTTGTTCTAGATCATACCACCTTGTGATGGAGTGATATTTTTTTCTTTAAATTGTCTACTTTAGTGCTATTTATCCGCAGTGCTTCATGTTTGTAGGTGAGGTGCTTGCCAGCCTCAGAGTTGCACATGCTCTTAAGAACGAACCTGATTATGTTGAGTTTTGTAGCGTTTCTGGTTGTACCACCTCACAGGAGTGCTGAAGGGTGTCTACCAATGGAAAGAAAATGAATAACTTGATGACTGGTTCATTTTTAGCAGATACATTATAAAGGCTAGCAAAGATGAAATTATTTAATGGTTCCTGTCTGAAAAAACAGCATGCCAGATGAAGTGTTCTTTATTACTATTGTATTATTCAATGTCTCAATTTGAATTTTAACAAAAAAGGATGACTCCAACAATTAGGTTATCTCAAGGGCACTCTTTTTAAAATTTTTAGTAGTGTGCCTGATCAGACAATTGTCAAATCATTTATTATCATAAAATAATTTGTATCAAACATATATGCAATATACAGTTAAAAACATTCAACAGACAATTTCATCTCACACATATTTAAGACCCAAACTATTAAAAAAAACACTTCACTGTCTTATTTACAGGTTTTGTAAACCAAATACACCTAATGTGGACATGTATGCTCATTCATATGCCCGACTTGTCCAAGTTTCTGTCCTTCAAGCTTCAATGTGCTGGACATTCATCAGAGGCTGACAGATTTTGTAAGTGTGTGTAGTGTTCACTGAGTTCAGTGCATAACCATCTAAAGTGATCCTTTGAAATACAAAAAACACATTCATTTTATTTATGTCTCCCAGTGGCTTTCTTATAACATTATGAGTAATCCCTTACACGCATGATATGGTAAATTAATGCTCAATATCCTACCACAGGGTCTCAGAAATGTCTTTGCGACCACCTTCAACTTTTTTAATGTTGCCAACGGTTCCAGGTGTAATACTGGTGCATACTTCAATTCCACCACAACGCTATTCTACAAAACTAAACTGAAAATCCTTACTCAAATGTCCACAATGGGACACCCAAGTATTCCAATCACACTTCCTATGTCAGTCTATGTTCAAAGTTAAGAAGCTCGCCTCTCATTGCCGAGACACAGCATTTGTAATCTCGATATATCAGTATTGTAACAATGCCATTTATACTAAGCACGGATCAGGTGACCTAAAAAAATAGGATAAATTACGGTCAGACTTTCAATCAATTATATGGCAATAGGACCCTCAATTCGAGAAATGCATTTGCAACAAATGTGGTCAAATCTGTTGTGCAAGATATTTCTGATGTTTAATGTTTTATTTAGTTGAAAAATAATTTTAGTTTGAATTTGTATGCCTGAGCATAGGGGAAAAAAAGTTCAAGTTTCCAGCCATAAAAAGTCTTGCCACCGTAATTCAACACATACACGAGCACACCATTTCTTACTTGCCAAGGGTTCATTAACTCTAACCAGTGCAGATGTTCAGCCCTTCCCTACCCCTCTTTTATTGCCTGCTTTCAGGGCTTGCTGACAAAGGATGTTGTTGACTAAGCATATTTAATCAAAGCAGTGTCTGCTATCTGAAGTTACTTTTATTTGCTTATGTGTTTTGGGTCATAACATAAACCAAATGCATCGTGCTGTCTGTATCAACTAATTTTTCATATATATTTTTTAAATAAAATAATTGTTTTGTACACATAGGACCATACAAACATTCACTTCCGTTCAATTACATGTCTTGACACTCCTTATCCATAGATCATCAGTGTGAGCAGGTTAGGTTAAGTCACATCGCATCGCACACATCTACATCACAGAACACCCGTATCCTCCTCCCTTTTCCCATTTGCCCCTTGCCCCAAATATTTGCGGCTTTTGCTGGATAGCCCCGCGGGGTGTACATGCGGTGTTCCATTGCCGCACACATCCACATCAGCGACCCATTGGGCCACCACTGGACATTTGATGATCCCCATCTTTGCGCTATATTGCGTTTGATCACTCTGACCGCCGTGGATAGAAACAGCTTTATCCACCGGTTGGTAGTGCTTTCGTCCGATATGCCCAGCACGATTTCATAAGAAAGCCACTGGCTTTAGGGTCCATTGGTACCGTTCTCCCCAGGGTATCAGTTAATTTTTCACAACATTGATGCCAGAAGTCTCTGATCCAGGGACATTCCAACAGTATGTGTATAAAAGTACCCTCTACCCCCCAAACCGCCTCTGGCATCGTAGCCAATTTGGGTCAGGAGCCCGGTTTGACCAGTGTAGTGCGACCCTGGGGTAGTACACCCTACAAAGAATATTTTTAATTGTATTAAGCAAAGCCTGGAGGCAATTGCAATTTCTCGTGGATACATTAAAACAATTATCCAGTCTTCCCGGGTCGCTAGCACCCACATCTGTTTCCCACCACAGTTTAAGGTTGTCCAGTTCTGGGGTGGCAAAGGCAGTTATGGCATTGTACATGATGGAGGTGACTCTGGTAGGTATGGGTTCTATTAAGAGGTTACGCTCCAGGGGGTGCATCTCATCTTTCATATTTGGTTAGTTTTGCTTTTGTTTCAGATTTTTGCAAGACTTTGAATGACATTGTCCTCCATTTTGACATTTTCAGTTGCATGTGTCCTGCTTGTGGTTCTTTTTTTTGTTTGATAGAGGCAGAAATCATCAAAACTTCTGAACATGTCTGCTATTGTGGTTGGTCTGGCTAGTGATGTATGAATTAGGAGTACACTGTTGGATCTTCTACTTCCGACCTACTGATCTTTTTAATAATTCATTTTAAGAACCATTTTCTGTTGGACAGCCTTTCATTTAAAACTAACGTTCATAAACTGAGTTGTTAATTTACTTAAGATGGAATCTTAAGAGGACGTCTGCACCGTCGTTCCTTCGACATGCCAACATGTTTGCGTGTTAGAGATCACTGCATTGTCATTGCCTGAGATTGTCGTCTACTAAGCTCATTTATATTTTGGGTATTTTGATATAACCTAGAGAGCAACCTTTTGTGGTGCTGACCGTAGAACACCATGGTACGTAGGGTCTTGTGTTTGCTGCAAAAAGTTTACTCCGAAGAACTAAGCTATAATTGAAAAAGCTAAAGGGACTCTAATATTTAATGCAATAGAACAAAACAAACATATTGCTGGCCATACATAATATGGTTTGGGGAAGGTAAGGGGCTATCAGGGTGTACCCATCGTTTTCAAAGGTCACCACCACAGATGGAAATATGTAAGTGCAAATGGAAGGGGTGGCAATTTGAACGGATGGTGCAGAGGATTTCACCTCATGCAACTATATAATAGAAAGAAACTGACACGCACATCTGGTCATCAGCAAAAACATTTCTGCTACCATATATAATGGAAAACAAATAGCCTAATAAGGGGAATTATTTTGAGACTTAAGGTACAGGGTTGCAACTCACAGAAAACGAAAAACCAGAAAAATGTATTCTATTATTTTTAGAACTATGACGATCCAGTCAAAAAAGATCGGAGTGTCGGGTTATCACAATATATTGTGTATAAAAGTAACACTGCCAAGAAATTGGTTTACAAAAATTATTCAATAATTTATACCTATTATTATATTCCAATTTCTCATAACTCTGTAGCTTGACAAGTGTTGTTCTTCCTAAGGACATAATGGGAACACATTGAAAAGGCCAGAGCTATACAGTTCGCACAGAATTAGGGTCCCAGTTACATATTCATAAGGGCACGTTACATAATACAATGAAAGTAGATTCTTTAGAAGCTTTATATCAGCCCGGGACGTTGGAAATGTGCTGCCATATGTTTCTCAAAAAACAAGTTAGCTTGTCACTGCTTGCTGATCGTAATCTGAGCCTGTAAGGATTGATTCTTTTATGCCCAGATGGGAAGAACCCCAGACCCATAAAGCCACCTATTGTGTTCAATCAGTCAATATTCTGAACAGTTGGATCAATTGACTGTTCTAACCACATCCTCCACCCTTGATTAATCTTCATAATATATTTAGGATCCGTGCTTTTTAAAGTGTTATGATATTGCAATTCTAAATTGGTGACCTGCATGCATACAAAATAAATGTAATTTGAGAGGTGAATCTACTAGTAAAGATTAAAAAAAACAAGCCAATCTAATGCAGACACTAGTGAGAAGCCAAAATGAGTTGATCGGCACATTCTATAGCTGCCTGTTATTGTTCGGTGGCCATAGACCCACTCAAATGACTTCTATAATAACCTTTCAAAACAGAACGTTGACGCCTATAAACATGTAGGGGGTAGACACGTTGCTAATGTGGAAACAAATAATCACTGACTATTTCAGTGGATTGGTGAAATATTTGTTAGTAAAAAGCAAATTGCAGGACAAAACAAACCACCGACAATACGATACTTCGACTCAAGTTAGAACCCTCTCCGTACAAGAACCGTTTCACCTATACAGAAAAGAACACATGCATTTCAATGGAAGGAGAGGTACAGGGCAAGGAATCCTACTGAAACAATGTTACACACAGGGAACAAAGCCCCTCTATCCAAGTCTTTGATACCAGCTGCTTTCTCTAAATGTAAGACAGCGTTATCAGGAAGGACAGCATAAAGTGATTAATTTAGAGGAACTGACTATACTCCTTAAAGGTTCACACACCGTTTGAGGCAGGCATGCACTTTTGCATTATTACTTCCATCGACTAAATCTGCTTTTCCTAGGACAGCGGGAGCCTAAAACAAGCTTGCATATGTCAAAAGGAAATTTGTCTGAAGCGAAAGGTGTGGAGGCAGCACAGTAGGCAAAGAACCTTCATTGCAAAGACATGAACCTTAATGCCTAAAGCCTTGTCTCACACAAACAAACACATGTTTAAACATGGCAGTTTGCAGTGCCTACTAGATATCATAATGCAGCAGTATACTAGGGGAGTACATAACTTTTTCAATTCCAGAACCCCACGCACCTCCATAATCCCCGCACCCTAGACCTTCACTCCAGTCTCATTACATACATCTCTGGGGGAACAAATATCACATCCATCCGTGCATATCGTAGCATATTATTTCTTCTGTAACATGACAGTAGAGCATTTGGGCAGTCTAAGAACCTTCAGAGCAGGTGTTCCATGCTCAATAATGGCGACACTTACAAACCATTAACAAGCGCGACTGACTTAGAATTATGGCCAGTGCTATGAGTAAAACCTGATCAATAGATGCACCCAGAGTTCCCAATACATCCTCAATCCAAGACCCAAATGTCCAGGGAGCCTCCGGACTGGTGTGAAGGAGGCTACAGTGTGGCGTGACAATGTTAGTTATCTTGCTCGAGTAAATGGGTATGAAAGTACAACATTCACTCTTCTCGATTGTGCAAACGCCTCCTTGTGAGGCTAGTACAATATCTAAAGCGGTACAATTCTGAAGCACTGTGGTTTGGATGGCTACCTGCTCTCCGCATAATGGTGTCAAGGAAGACGCAGTGGCATTTGCAATATCCTCTACAAACTGTGACATTTCGGTCAGACAGTCTGTTTATCTCAATCCCAAGCACTGGTATAAGATGCCCTAGCCCAGCAGCACAATTTTCTCAGATGGTGCTTTTCCTGAGGTAGGGCTGAACGGGAAAGGTGGGAGTATGACACACTGCAGGCAGAACATACCCCAGATAACCACTTCCTCCCCAATGAATGGGCAGCCAGGGATAAGCTTTGTCCACACAAATGAAATACGTTCTGGAATATGAATCATACCTGGTCTGGAAAAGTGAAAAATCAGGGTTGCAAATTTGACATTATTAATCACTGCACAGGTGTTTGTAGATAAGTAATAATGGCATTTGCTAATTCCCATAAAGCAAGGACCAGGATTGGTGTAACATAAAAGACCGGTTGCCGGGGAGGAAAGATGGAGTGCTGCTGGCTTAGTGCGTACTTGGTCTGAAGTGGGGAAATTCAGAGGACCGGTGAAAAATAAGTGAGCACGGGCATCCTTACAGGGTCTTGGCCTGGGTGACCGATGTAAGATCCAGAAAGACTCCCCCACTCCACAAACTGGAAGGGAATTTGCACAATAGGGAACTTAGAAGATAGGGCAGATGAGCAGTTAGTCAGTAAGATTAAAGACACAGGCTTACTGCCAAGAGAGGTGCAGGTAAGTGTTTTCACTGCGAACCCAGGGACGTGCAGAAGGACCAACCTTCTTTTTCATGGCCGGTTCTGCGGAAAGCAGCAGCCACAGTGAAAGGATATTTCAACATTCTGAAAATAACTACAGTGACAGAAATATAGCCAGACATGCTGTGCACTAGGGCCAATCCTCTAATATCCAGGTCCAAGAATCAGGTTGTAGTACCAGAGCAGAAGTTTGAGGCTAAAAGACACAGTGATTCAGTTCATCAAAGCAAGTGGTGTGCAGGGAACAAGTGAAATATGTTCGCCAGGCCAAAACGTCCAGTTCAAAGATTTATAGGCTCTGGGAAGTTGTAGCAAAGTTAACGTTGCTGTTCAAAAGTTCCAACAGAAATCAGATAATGAGTGAAGAATTCCTTAGTGTGGACTAAGTTCCTTAGTAAGCTCTCGAAAGTTCCAGCTACGAGTTCAAAGTATCCACAATACCTGAGTCGCATACATATGAGGGTCATCATAACAAAAAGAATTAGGCCCATAACTTGCAGGTATCGGTGAATCAACTGTGGTGGCTTCTACTCTTTGCCAGTTGTGAGGGATCAGAAACGATAGCCAGACACATTGTTGTCAAGTTTTTGGTTAAATACCTTTTTTCTACATGAAAATGGGTTGGGAAAATGCCTTTCTGACCCTATGCTAATGAGGAGTTTCCCTACCTAACAACCAAGGATCTGTCGGTGGCAGGATGTCAAGAACTGAAAACCCACCTTGTGTCCGAAACGGTTGCATGTGATTTTAATGCATAAATAATGAATTTTTACCAAACCCAAAATAACGATTTTTTTGTTTTACATTTATTTTTTGTTTTGGGGGGGGGGGTGCCACCCCTTATCAGTGGATATTGTCCAAAACATCCTATCCTGACCCTCACACTACAAATAAAATAATACAAGGGTGCAAGGTAATGTCTTCAAAATGATATGGGCAAAGACGTGTTCAGAACTGAAGATTACAATAACTCCAACAAAAATGTTCTCCAAGCTGAAAGACCTCGGACCCAGAGGGTAGCTCCCTTCCCTTGGATTCTAAATGGATGGCAATGTCTCCTTTACTAACAGTTCATTTTGTTTTCTCCTGGATTCACAATGTTCCTGTTAGGCAACACGCTTTCTTTAACACAGTTTTGTCTATCAAACACTCTTTTGCTCTTTTAGTATTTCTTGTAGCTTTGCAACTCTCCTTGTATACTCCCCTGCTAGGACTCTTTGTGCAATTCCAACTGCCTGGTGCCTGTTTTTTTTTCCTTGCCATGACTACTTATGCTTTTCACAGTTCCTTTCTATCAACAAAATTGTATATACTGCTTTTGGCTCTGTATAGCTTAATAACAATAATAATAATTTAGCATTTATATAGCGCTCCGAAAAGTTATCTGAGCGCTGCTTATTACCCACGGTGCGTGGTGCTCATTTATCGACCTCGGAAGGATGAAAGGCCGAGTTTGGCCCTGCCAGGATTCGAACCTGCATCAGCAGGCTCTGCACAGATGTCAAAGCGAACACTCTACTCGCTGTGCTATCAGACCGGCCATCTTTCTGTGGTAATATTTGCTCAAGCTTTACCCCAACACTTGCATCTCATGCATCCATATCTCATTTGGGTTTGAATCTGTACTTTGCCTTTTTTGCATTCAAACAAGCTTGGCAATCTCATTACATTCAAATTCGTCACTGGCGTGGTTCGCCGGAACGTGTGTCTCTTGCGTTCCGCAGCCTCTGCATAGGAGCTGATGTATTTTCCTGCACTGCCACACACAGTAGTGCGGTTGCTATCTTTTAAATGTCCCACGCAAAGGTGATTTTGGTGTAACAACTAGTCTGCATGCTAGGCTTTGAGCTCCTATTACCTTAGATCAACTACTTCCTCTTCCCAGTACTGCAGTGATTATGGGAGCTGGAGTCCATAGATGTCAGTGGAAATAAAGTCTTTTGGTAATTTCTCTCAGTGGTTTTACAAAAGAGAACACTTTCACATAAAGGTATGTTGTCAGCAAAAAGAGTTTTGTTGGAGCTCTGTGTGTATAGGTCATAAATGGGATTTTGACCTAAAGAATATGGGGACAAGATTTCTCTACAAGGGGGACCAAACAGTTGACAATAGGCCATTAAGGTTTTGAGCATTCCTCACGGAAAAGGTCTGGGGTATTAGAGGGTCTCCCTCATGGGAAATGGGGAGATACCACGTCTCATCCAATGAAGTCATGTTATGTTAGGCAAACGGGCGCTCCATGACATAATAGGTGTTAAATATAACAAAAAAATCATATAGATAAAACAAATACAAATAAGCCAGGAAGAACTGGGCAAGGGAAAACAGGGGAAGCGCTACCTAAACAGGTAAGTTTTTTTTTTTTTTTTAACTTCTTCTTAAACAAATCTTGCGATTTTATCTCTTTCAGATCGGGAGGGATTGCATTCCATGCTCTAGGCACACAGCTGCAAAAAAAGGCACTTTTACTGACCACGGTCAATTTCGACCTTGCCACCACCAATAAAATGGTGTCATTGGATCTCAATGCTCTCAACATTGGCTTTCTCCTCAGTTTCTGCCAAATACTCTGGGCTGATCCCTACCAGACATTAATGCATTATCAACAGGCGGTAATCCATTCTGGCTTCAATAGGTAGCCAGTGCAGCTTTTGTCTAGCCTCAGATGTGTTCTCTTCTCTTCAATCCCTCTATTGCTCTCACTGCATTATTCTGGATTACCTGTAGTCTGGCACAGTCACCTTTGCCAAAACCAACCAAGAGGCTACTACAGTAATCGATTTTAGTGTTAATGATAGCCCTGGCTACTGTCTCACAGCTTTTTTTTATAAAGATAACTATGGCCATAGCTGTGATAATAATTTGTAGTATGCTGATGCAGAGACCATGCCATTTACCTGGGCTCGCATGTTCAAGGTTTGGTCCAGGTATATACCCATTGTCTTCACCTTTTGTTGTGTATCAGTCGTACACCCTGCAACCTGAAATTGTTGATACTCTGGACCCAACCTATGTATTCTGATCCCTGAGCCAACCACAATCAACTCTGGCTTATCATCATTTAAAGCCAGGCCGCTTTTAACCTGCCATGCCTGAATTATTTAAGACACCTTGTTGATATTGCTTGCATCTTCCTCGTACACCCCAGATAAGGGAATAACACATTGCCAATCATCTGTGTAGTTTGTAAAGTGCACTCCATTATCTTCAAGCATCTGGAATGGTGGTAAGGTGAATATTTTGTTCAATGACTGGGAGAGGCACGCACCATGTGGGACTCTGTACTGCATCTGAGCTGGTGCTTACTCGGCACTATTGCTACATACCTTTATGAGTCTGTCTTCTGCTGATCCATCAGACAAGGCTGCCATTTTCTGTAGTCTCTCGATAACAGTGAGTGATCCACCAGATCGAAAGCGGCAGACAAGTCCAGTAGCATGAGCAGTGCCATATGCACTTTGTCAATCAATTGTAGCATACTGGATTTAAGATCCAGCAGTACTGTCTCTGCTCCATACCCTGGCCTCCATCCAGACAGAAACTTATTCAAGACATAATTGTTCATCAGATGCTCTAGGGTCTGCTCATAAACCACTCGATCAAATATTTTCTACAGTAATTGTGTATCGGTGATTGGTCGATAATTAGTTGGAGTCAGTGGATCAAGACCTGGTTTTTTTTTTAAAGCTGCGTGATCCATGTAATATTTAATTCATCAGGCACATGATTCTCCTTAAAGGATAGATTCACACTTTTCGTAATGGACCCTATTAAGGATGACAGACAGGCCTTAACTGTAATTGCCGGGCAGATGTCTCCTTTGCTGCTAGTTGGTATGAGTTTCATAATGATATCCATCAACTCTATTCCTGTGATAGTTCTAAAACCAAACTGTCTGCGTGGTCTCTCCTACCTCAAATGCCATACTTTCCACCCCTTCTCCAAGATTCACTGTGTTCCTCTTGAGGTTTATTTTTTGCTTAATCTTATGAAGCGTGTTAATAATTGCCTCTTGAATTGGGGTGCACCATATTCAACTGGACCCTCATGTTTACCTGGACATGGGTTCTCGAACTCCTTCAGAATCTTAAATAATTTATGTGAATCCTGCTCTGCATTGGCCATCCCAGTGTTGTACATCCCTTTTTCTGCTTCAATAATGGCTTATTAATAAACCATGGCTACTATAATATATGCTTCCTTACCTTCACTTACTCTAGTAGGTTTCCAAATATTGAAGCACTTACTTTTGCACACTTCGCCTCTGCTGCTCAGGTGAGTACCACATATTCTTTTCTGCATGGTAACAACCTGGCCTTTAGTGGAACGATTCCATTAACTGCTTTAGCAGTAGTCTTTTGGTATACGTTGGCTACATCATCGGCCATTTCCAAGTTCACTATTGCCCTTATCAGTGGAGCAATCCACTCTTCCATTGCCTGTGGAGAGATTTTCCATACATTTCTAGAGGCTATCGATACTCTATTCATTGGAATTCTCTTCACTCTTTTAGGAAACAACAAATCAAAGAGGACAAAGAAGTAGTCAGACCACGGGAATGGAGATAACATAGGCGCACTAGTGTAGATGTTACATGTGGCCACCAAATCCAGGGTATTTCTCCTTATATGGGTTGCCTTTTGACTTGCTGACTAAATCCCATTTCCCTAAGTGATCCTTCCAATCCCATTGCAGTGTGGTCTGAACCTTCCCCAAGCCACAAATTAAAATCTCCCAACAGAACAAGGTTTGCAGTCAATGTAAGTATAGTTAACACCACATTTCCCAATTGATTGGTATGGGGATCTATATAAAAGGACCAAGTTTACTGTTGTGTTGGCATCTGTGCAAACCTTCATATGTAATGTCTTGCAGTCACCAGGCCCCACGATTTCCACTTCCCATACCTCTAATTCAGCTACTCTGCAACCCTTTCCGTTCTGTCTGTCAGTACGTGACAGATTGTAGCATCCAGGAATAGCCAGGGACAAAGAAGGGCCAGCTGCCATGTTTCCACCAGGGCACAAATATAAGTAGCATGATCAGTGATGTAATCTGCCACTTCTGTGGCATGTTGAACCAGGGATAGAGTGTTTAATAACATAACTTTATATTTTTCTGTTCTCCGATTGTCTCGTATCCTTTCTATATGCAGCTTCTCATAACTATTCTGCAGGCCAAGATCTCCCCCCTTGCCCTATATGTCCTGAACGTCTGTTCCAATAGCAGGATTATTCTTTGAGGCTAAGGCACTGGAACTGAGGATCACCTCAAAACACTGTCTCAGCCACTGCACTCTTCAACAGCAGGGGCTGGGTATTTGATCGAGTGGCACAAGGGAGGTCAGAAGGCGCTTAGACATGTGACTCCCTATGTGTCTCTGTAGTAGTAGTCACATTGCCATCCAAGCTGGCGGCTTGTATGACATCTCACCGGTAGTTGTCTCCTCCCATTTGATCGTCCCTCAATAGCAGCCCGAGGGTCAAGATCAGGTAGCGTGTGTTGTCCCCTGGCCACATGGGAGGAGGTTCCCGCTGGGGAATCTGTGAGGACTCCACCACTTGGGGAGGATTCATCATCGCTGAGGGGGCAAATACAGGGGCGAGTGACCTGGCCAGTTGCCACTTTTTTCAAAGCTATTGGTTCTTGGAAACTTCAGCGGGATAACAAAGTATACCTTTTGGGGGCTGTGTTGTGAGATCCAGAGGAGTTAGACACTGATGGTGGTATGACAGGTCTGAAGTCTGAATCAGGGTCTTTTCGTCTGGGACTTCGGCTGCCTGATAAACAAGCCTTAGCAATAGCTCCTGCAAAGACCTGTGTGGAAGAGGTTCAACAGCTGTGGTCCTGGTTCGGCATGTGAGCATACTGGCTGATTAAGGGCTGGGCCGCTGTCCTTCTATTGGCCTCTCCATTCCAGCAACTCTGGAAGAGCCTGACATTGGCAAACGGCCAGAAGTGCCACTGATGGAGGAGTCGGTGGTCGTGGTGGAACTAGAGCTAAGCCGAGTAACATAGGTTGAAGCAGGGGTGTGTCATCAGCTGGGTTGGCGGGTTTGCAACAATGCGCTACATGGATCCTGGTTTGGATTCCAGTGCATTTAATGGCAGTGTTAATCATCAGAAGGACCTGAAACGGGCCATGACTCCTGGGCTGGAGCGCTGATTTCCACTGATGAACCCTCACCAGGACCCAGTGTCTTGGCTGTAGAGGATGACAGAGCTCAGTAGCTGGTTCAGGTAGGGCTTCACAGACCTTACCGTGGAGAGAGCACACAGTTTTAATCAGCATCAATAGTATTGGAGTAAAGTATCATCCTCTAAAGGCAAACTTTGCATGTGGGGGACTGCTGGGGGTGCAGTTCCCATTCTCATGGGACGACCTGTGAGGATTTCGTGTGCAGACAGTTTGTGTTAACGTTGAGAATTATTGTGTATGGAAAACAAAGCTATAGGCAAGGCTTGGGATCCTTTAAACCCAGTCTATTTACACACTTCAGACGGCCTCAAGTTAAGGTCCCAATTGCATCGGTCTCCATACGAGCTAGACTGGGGGTCATGTGTCTAATGGAAATGTTGAGCTATTCCTAGAGCTTTGCACACTTCTTTAATAACCTCACTAGTAAAATGGGTGCCTCGGTCGCTCTCTATACTGACTGACAAGCCAAATTGAGGTATGAACTCTGCCTACCACTTCTTTTCCACTGTAACAGCGTCTGCCTTTCTGCATGGATATGCCTCCACCCACCCAGAGAATATGTCTACTACCACCAAGCAGTGGGTGAAACTCCTGTAGGTGGGGGACTGCATGAAATCTGTCTGCACATGCAGGAAGGGACCTTCTAGTACTGGATATGCAGATAGCCTCGTAGGCACCGCTCACCGAACATTGTGTCAAACACGTAACACATTTTCACAATAACCTTGAGCCATAGAGACTAAACTAAGAGCTATGAAGTCTCGATTCAATAGAGTAGTCCTAGCGTTTACCTGAATGGGCTAAGCCATGAGCTTCACGGACTATGTAGCAGAGAGTACCTTGGGTGCCACCATACGCTGTCGGGAGAATGCCACAGGGAATCAACTCCTAATTTACAATACTGTTAGTTCCAGGTCACTTTTTCTGCATTCCAGCTCACCTTTTCTGCTTCAGGAGCTTGCTTTTGGAGTCTTACTAAGCTTGACAGGGAAGGGATCGGGGACCGTTGGACTGCAACACAAACAAGACCGTTATTAGGAGCCAGGGGCCCATTTAAGGCCGCTGAGCAAGCTGCACCATCTGCTAGTGTATTTCCTTGGTCTGTGAATGACTGAAGAGGTATCTTCCTTTACATATAACGATGGCTACAGCTGTGGGAAGCTACAGTGCAGTCAATAAGGCTGACATCTATTTTCCATTCAATATTCGGGTGCCCGTGGATGTTAAATACCCACGCTGCTTCCAAAGGACACCCAAGTTGTGGATCACCCGTGGGTATACTTGGAGTCGGTATAGATCGTAGTTGATCTTTCCCGGGCCATGGCACGGGTGAGGGCCACAAGTTCGGAAACATGTGCTGATGTTGCCATAGGTAATCGCATGCTTCTAGAACTTGCGGGGTGGGAGGTGCGTGGATACATAAAGAATAACCAGAGACCAATTCCCCTGCTTCTGGGACATGGATACACGAGCTGTCCATGAAGAGGATCAGAACAGGGTTCAACAGGGGCACATCTGAGATATCCGCGCTTGTGGACTTGAGCGTCTCCACAACAACCTGACGGTCTTGCTGTTTCAGTCCTGCGGGGTTGGCAGCAAGGAAGCAGGGTTCAGGACCGAACATCGGTCCAAAGTTACATTGGCAGCAGAAATAAGTAACTTTTCATATCAGGTAAGACAGAATTGGACACATGCTGTGTATTTGCTTTAAGCAGTAATGTGAACACAGCATGGGGAACTGCAGTCATGGCAGGATGCCACTGCACTAGCGAGTCAGTCTTTTCTATCAATAGTGCAGCAGTGGCAACAGCTTGAAGACAAGCTGGGAGCTCCGCTGCTACTGGATCTAAAGTTACTGTGGTAGGCTACAGGCTGATACTTATAACTGTGTAACTGAGTCAGCGCACCGTATTAATTTATTTTCATGCTTATATAGCTCACCAAGCCCGAAGGCATCTGTGCGCTTTCTTACAGGGAAAAATACATTTTTTGCAAGGTTACAGATAAGCAAGGCATAGTATAAACATGGCGTAGTATATACAGTTCAGATGCATTAAAATGATATGTACAGTATTAACATAGTTATGTGTGGGAGTACAGGATGGCTGGTAGGGGTTCGATGAGATTGGCAGATGAGGGTAGAGATGTTAATTAACCAGGTCTTGAGAGAAGAGGTGCGTTTTGAGTTGTTTTCGGAATAGCCAAAAGGATTCTTGTGCTCTTAGGTGGACCATCAGGGTGTTCCATTGTATGCTGGCAATCGTGGGGAAGCTACTGCCGCCAGCGTTTTGGAGTTTGAATCTAGCGGTTGCGAGGAGGTGAAGGTATGGGTTTCTTGTAGGTCTTGTGCAGTGTTTTATTGTGAGTTTGCCTGAAAGGTAGGCGGGGGCCACCATTTTGTGCATCAAAGTTGGTGTTTTGAATGTGACTGTCTTTTATGAGTAGCCAATGGAGATTTTGTCTTGTTTAGGATATATGCGCTGATCTAGGGATGTTAAGCGAGGCTCTGAGGGCATTAATTTGTAGGACCAGGATGTTGAGTATCATTTTGCCGGCATATAATGGGTTACAGTAATCGAGTCGGGACAGGACTAAGGCTTTGGCCAGAGTGATGCAGCTGTCGGGTGAGAGGAATTGTCTGCATGCGTTGCTGAGTTTACAGATGTAGGTTGTGGCTGAGGTGGTAGTAGTTACTTGTTTAGTCAGAGTCCGTGATGAGTGCAGGTATAAACCTAGTGTTTTTACCTCATTGGAGACGATGATAGTGTTGGCATCAATATATGATATGGCATTTGTAATGCGCCTATACACAAGTGTTTCAAGGCGCGAGGAGGCAAGGAAGGTGGCAACTGAGGCAGGACAGAGACAACGATTTTACAATGTAACACTGAGAAAACATGTTTCACCCTTCGTGGTAGAGCACAAAGGGCTTACTATAATCCGGCAGACCTAATGCCAGAGCAGTTCTGAGTGGTGCTTGCTTAATGGTGACAAAGGCATCTTCTGCTTGCTGAGGCCATGACAAGGGGTTAGGGAATCAAATCCGTGAGGTTCTGAAGGAGCTTAACTATGGATATATCCTGGGTCCCACTATCTGCAGTAACTGACCATCCCGAGGAACCCTCTCATCTGTTTTCTAGTCTGGGGTTTGGGGACTTTCTGGATTGCTGTAATCTGATTTTGGGAAAAAAGTCTTTCCCCAGCTGAAATCTCATGGCCTAGGCAAATCCCATGGGGCGACTCTCCTCGGAGGAAGGAAGCCAAGAGGTCGATCAAGAGTGTCTCCCACCACTCTTCTTTGTCGTTGAAGAGAAGGTACCGTAGTCGTCTTCGTCGTCGGATGCTTTCCACGAAAGGGTTTCTTGCCCAACCAAAAAGTCCACTCCGGCAGAGTGGGAGGCCTTCAGAGCAGAGATGCTCAAAATATTTCAGAAACAAAAGCCTCCAAGCCATGCTCCTACTGCACCTTCGAAATAAGCTGGGAAGGGAAAGGGCTCCAACTAAATCCTGCACGCCCTCGAGCCCGGGACAAAGGCCTGATCCGCATCGAGAGCCATTGAGGCTTTGATACGATGATGTCTCATCGAAGGATCAGCCTAGCCGGATGCATAAGTCTACGTCGTTGATGCCATCGACACCTTCGGCAGCGCCTTTGACGCTAGCCAATCCCTCGACGCCGAAGGCATCGCCCCCAGCTGCGCCATCATTGCCAGCTGCGCCATTGACGCAGAGTGCCCCATTAAAATCTATGGCACCAATGAAGAAAAGTTTCGACTCCAGCGTCGAACCCATTCTTTTCAAAATCCCTCATTCCTGAGAAAACATATGTACCACTACTCGGGAAAGACTAGTTTACGTCTCTTTCTTCCAACTATGAAGAAAATGAGCAGTCTTATGAAGAGGCTCCATTTGGCCTTCAATTTGGTACGCCAATGTACCTGAGAGTTTTATTGCAGATTAGTCGGGGTTGAGTGACCTCTAAGACAACCTACAGACTGCAAGTGGGGTGGATACCTCACCAGAGTTGCAGTTCGGGAGCCCAGAGGTTGGGGAGCATGCAGATGCATCCTACAGACAACCCATGTCTAGGGTAGTGGACTACATGGGGTGGAGTAGACCTCCATTGCCATTCAAACAAGATGATCTAACCGATATCTTAGATGAAGGTCCTCAGTCAGATCCCATATTACCACTTCATATTGCCTTGCAGAAAAGGGTGGTGACGAATTGGGAGACACTGGAGACCAATCCCTGTTAATAAAAACTTGACCAAGAAGTACCGCCCTTACAGTAGTGACCCCGACTACCTGTCGAAACACCCCACTCCAGAGAGTCAAGTGGCGCAGGCAGCTACTGCAACATCTACGCAAGCAGCTTACCCTACCATCCCTCCAAATAGGGAAGACAAACAACTAGATGGATGGACAAGGAAGGTATTTTCCGCAGGGTGTATGGCACTCCTATCTGCCAACTCCATGTGTGCCCTTGCAAAGTTTACGTTCATTCTATGGGACTGCATTTCCATGGCGGCAGAGCACATTCCCGAAGGGGATGAAAGAGACAGAGTTCTTAGCCATAGTTGGAGACGACAAAGAAGCCATGTGCGAGTCTCTTTGGTGAGGTTTGGATTCTGCTGATAGCATCAGCAGAGGCTTTGCTGCCAGCACCGTTATGCGCAGGTTTGCGTGGTTGCGGAAGTCAGGTTTTGCACTGGATGTGCAGTCCAGACTTCTCAACATGCCCTTTGACTGGTCTCATCTTTTTGGCAACAAGGCTTATGAGAGTCTTGAGAAACCTTGGAGGGGGAATATCTTTTTGCTACTACTTCTCAGTTGGAAAGCCGAGAGGAATGGCCAGTCAAAGGGGCCAAAGAAGATTTCCTCGTGGTGGATGAGGAAGGAGTGCAAAGCCAACTGAAGCAGGGCCTTCTTTACCATCTGCCGCTGCATCAGCTGCCTCAAAACCTCTCTGAGGTCTTGAGTCCCATTCACCAGTGGGGGGCAGACTGTCTCAGCATCTAGAAGAATGGCGATGCATTACTTTGGATGCTTGGGCCTTGGAAACTGTAGCCCACAATTACTGCCTTCTTTTTATACAGAGACCTCAGAATAATCCACCGTGGAACCCCTCTTTGAGGATTCCAGATCCGCTCCTTGTGCAGGAGATTTTAACGTGCTAGAGAACGGTGCTATAGAACCAGTGCCTCTAGCGGAGAGGAACAAGGGTTGGTATTCCCCCTTATTTCCTAATACCCAAAAAGTACAGAGGACTGAGACCCATCTTGGACTTGAGATACTTGAACAAGTTCCTCAGGAAGGACATGGTCAAGATGCTCACACTTTCTCAGATTCTTCAGGCCCTCCTACTGCAGGATTGGTTGGTGTCATTGGACCTTCAGGATGCTTATTTTCATGTGCCAATCCATCTCCATCACAGGAAATACCTGGGGTTCGCAGTTAGTGGTTCTCATTATCAATGTTGAGTTCTGCCACTCAGGCTGACCTCTGCCTAAGTTCACCAAACTGATGGCGGTGGTGGTAGCGAGTCTCCGGAGAGGGGGGATTCACGTCTATCCCTACCTGGATGATTGGCTGATCAGGGCACGTTCTCCAGAACAAATACTGGATCATCTCAACATCACCTGCCACTCCCTTCACAGACTGGGCTTCTCCCTCCATTACAAGAAGTCCCATATGACACGTTCTCAGAAACGCCAGTTCATCAGAGCTGTTCTGGATACGTCCTTGGGAAAGAGCTCACAACCCCTTTGTGAGGGCTCAAGACATTCTTCAGATAGTCACAAAATTTCAAAGTGCCCAGCGTCTCCCGGCCTTCCATTTTCTGAGGTTGCTCGGCCTCATGGCATCCTGCGTTTTTCTGGAGCCAGAGGCCAGCCTGAGAATGAGATCCCTTCAATGGACTCTAAGAACTTGGTGGTCCCAGTTTTCAGGAAAGATGTCTGGCCTACTTCAGATTCTATGCAGGGTCGCACAGCATCTTCTGTGCTGGGCCTGTAAGGACTACATTCTGAAGGGAGAACAATTTTGGCAACAATGGCCGGAGATAACAGTAGTGACGAACACCTAACTCGCAGGGTGGGGATCCCACACCAACAATCTGACAGTCAGTGGTCGTTGGTCTCCATCGGAGTCCAACAACATATCAATCTTTTAGAGCTAAGAGCAATCAGACTAGCGCTGAAGGCCTTCCTGCCCTCTGTACGGGAAAAGGATGTCCTGATAATGATGAACAACACAGTGGCCATGTACTACCTCAACAAAAAGGAGGTGTAGGTTCACTGCCACTGTGCATATAGGCAACGCAGCTCTGGTACTGGGCATTACAAGATGGAATCTCCTTATCAGCAGTTCACCTAGCCGGAGAGGAGAAAATGGCGGCAGACGCTCTGAGCAGGCAGAACACAGTCTCCCACGAGTGGGAACTAGCTCAGGAAGTCCTTCAGGAGATCTTCACCCTTTGGAGAACCCCTCAAGTGGGTCTGTTCACGACCGGTATCAACCGGAAGTGCGAACTGTACTGCTCCAAAGAATTTCCTTCAAGTGGAGCTCTACGAGACGCGTTCATGGTGGACTGGGAATTTCCACTCCTGTATGCCTTTCCTCCAGTCCCCGCCATTCCTCACGTGATCAGGAGGTTGCAAACGTTCGGCAAACACATGATCCTAATTACCCCATATTGGGTCAGGAGGACTTGGTACCTGGACCTTTTGGACATGTCCATCTGTCCTCCGATACGTCTTCCACAAAGAGAGGATCTTCTCTAGCGAGGAGGGTCAGATTCTCCATCCAGAGGTCAAGACACTCAACCTTCACGCTTGGTTTCTGAAAGGCTGAGATGCAAGGACTGGGACTTCCCGGTTGACGTAATGGAGATGTTGCTTTCGGCTAGAAGGCAAGCAACTAAGTCTTTGTACCGTTGCCGTTGGAATACATTCTACAACTGGTTTAGAGAAAATAACGTAGACCCTTTTTTCTATGTAAAACACCGGACGTCCTATCCTTTCTACTATCTTTAGCCAATCTGGAGCTCCATATTGGTACCACTAAAGGATATTTGACGGCACTGTCCATCTTGAAGCGCTCGTCAGAGGAATGTTCATACTTCAAAATTCCACTGGTGACACACCTTCTAAAAGGGCTCACCAATGTGTTCTCCCTTTTCTCCATTCCAGGTCCAGTTTGGGACCTTAATATGGTTCTAAAATTCCTAATGTGGGCACCTTTTGAACTTTTACATTTATGTCCCTTAAGGTTGTTAACCTTGAAGACCATTCTATTGGTAGTTCTAACATCAGCCCGTAGAGTGAGCGAGTTGCAGGTACTTTCGTCTAAGCCACCCTTTACTATCTTCCACAAGGATAGGGTTGTTCTAAGGGTTAAACCTTCATTTTTACCAAAAATAATTTCTGATTTCCACATAGGACAAAAAATAGTTTTGCCTTGTTTCTATCTCACCCCTCCCCCCGCAAGCCCCACTCATCTTAGCAAGGAGGAGGAGAGATTGGATAGGGTGGACCCTCTTAGAACTTTTAACGTCTTATATATCTAGAATGTCAAAACTCTGTATTGATGACCAGCTGTTCATTGGCTATATGGGCCACAAATTGGGTCAGGCTGTCTGTAAGCAGACCTTGTCCAGATGGCTCATTCTGGCCATTTCAGAATGCTGTAGGTTGGCAGGGAAGAATCCTCTGGAAGGATTTAGGGCCCATTCCAACAGGGCCATGGCTACCTCTACAGCCCTGCAAAGGGGTGCCCCTATAAAAAATATTTGAAGCAGCAACGTGGTCTGCTACCCACATGTTTACAACGCATTACTGCCTGTAATCTTCCCTCGGTCAGGATGGCAACTTTGGTAAAGCAGTCCTGCACTCGGTTCATGAAAACAATTAAAATACAAATTCTACTCCCTCCACCAAATCAAATACTGCTTTGGGAGTCTATCAAACATGAGGAATATGTGAGAGGACACAATACATTCGAAGAACAAGTTACTTACCCCTGGTAACGTTCTTTCGACTGGATGTTCTCCCATGTATTCGTCATCGCCCACCCAGCCTACCCCACAGTAGAATTTTACATGTTATTACAGCGTTTGTTCATTCAATGCTGAGTACGGTCATCCCTTTGCAGGTATTTCTGCTGTAAGGGGAAAAAACAGAACTGAAGCCAACGGGCGGTGCGCGTGCTATATATGCCTTCGATGACATCCTCGAGACGGAGGCCTTTGAGGGACATCGAGTTGACTCCATCAACGCACAGCGCCCCCTGCCGATCTGGACACTCTGCTTTCCAAAGTCCAAACTGTTTGCAGTAATTGCACTGATCACTGTATGTATTCCTGTAACACCTCTCAGCAGATTGCTCAGATTCATATGATAAGGGTGCTCCTTTCCCTCTTCCCCGCCCTTGCCCTCCTGGCATTGGGTGAAACCTTCCACCTCCCTGTGGCGGTTGTAAACCCTATATCTGCAACGCCAGGCTTCAGAAGTGAAAGTGTTGTGCAGCTAATAAAACCTCTAACAAACCCAACGGGTAAGTAACGGGCTGGGTGGGATCGGGGTATAAGAAATGGCTGCAGGAAGAAAAACTGATATGTTATTTTCAAACTAATAACATGCTGTCTTTTCTTCCTCTGTCATTTCAGATACGGTAAATGACAGTAAATGCAGTACATTCTCCCATCCCATCTTGTTAGTACTGCCTTAATTCCCTCTGATACCTTTTGGGTTGCAAACCCATTACAAACTGAGTCAACACGGCTTGAGGCACTGTCAGAGCTGCATCAATGATCCCACATTATAGCAGTAAAATAATAGTTTGTACCAGCCTATTAGTAAAGCTTTTCAGATCCGTAGCAGTGGCAGGTTCTTCAGCTGGCCAGTTAGCATGCACTTTCAGCAGGGTAAGTGTATCTGTGGGCAACACTGCTCCCAACAATTGATTCAAGTCAACACAGATGGGGTTTTAACAGTCTATTATAACCTGAAGCTCTTCTTGGAACTTAACAGGATCTTCTTGTATCTTTGGGAATTTGTTAATGATATTAAACAAATCGGTAACGCCGCCTCAAGGTTACTGCCTGCGCGGGATTGCACCATCACTGGTATTGGCTATCGAATTCGGGAAACTTCAAATGTGGCGCAGGAAGGAAAAAAAATGTTTGGAAATCTGAGTTTAAGGGGTGAACGGGCCGACCATACGGTTTATTGGGGTAGACTGATGATAGGTTGGCGTTTGGGTAGAGTCTGGACTAACAGCTTGATGGTCGGGTGCAACGTTTAAAATAGCAGGGTTGGGGGTACTAGAGAGCCCAGCCAAGATGGCCGTGAGCCAGTGAGCTCCTAAACACCCTATTCTGATCCGGTAAAAATCCTGCGTTCCCAGGCTAGCTGAAGCTCCAATTCTTGGTGACAAGCTGTATAACACATTCGTCCACAGGGTGCTAAACTTTGGTCCCTGTGGTATCTGGAGAGCTGAGATAGGCAAAGCAACTCCTGAGGTGCCCCTACTATATGGTTTTTGCGCAGAAACAAAAGGAGGGAGGCAGAGAGGGGAGGAAACTCAGTGGTTGATCCCTGGCGCACATCCAGGAAGAGACTAAGGGACGGCGAACCCGTAGTGGAGGAGTGTTATACTCCCTTGCAAGTGGAAGCACAGACTCTGGCACCCGGGTTGCTGACCCTGGGGGACATCGTTAGACCCACTCCAGAGGAGGCAGAGCTTCTGACGCAAGAGGAGGAGCTCCTGTTCCCTCGCGGAGAACAGCTGATCCAGTAATCAGAGGATCACAAGGCCGCGACAACGAGAGCCGGTGGAGGGAGTACAGGAGTACTCACCCAGTTCCGTGACTCTGCTGCAACTGGAGGGTGGCGATCCTGACCGAGGCATACACCTGAGGAGTGTAATCTCACCACAACTTTCTGGATGATCATAGCAGCATAAAAGAAGGCGTGGGCAGGGTCCCGGGGTCACCACTGGTGGGCTTAACGGGCAGGCCCGTATGGGTACTCTTCTCTCCCCCCACCCCTCCAACCACTTCAGCGATGGCCGCAGGTCTAGATGGAAGAGTGGCACTAGTTTCAGCAATCTAGAGAGGGGACTGGCACTGGAAGAACTGATAACCGCATTCCCCATACTGGGAAATTAAGCCCATTGCCTCACAGAGCAGCTAAGCTGGGACCATGAACACACAGGTCCAGCCGCCGTAGAGTGGTGCCTCCCCCCTGAATAAGCACTCCAGGGAAGAGTTCCCTTTCTCAACAGGACGGTGCAGTGAATGCTGGTCGGGGGGGGCTCATACATGCAGTAAATACTACAGAGAGCAGACAAATCATGGTGGGAATAGTGGTGCAGCCTGATGTGACTACCTGGAACAGCAGACATTGGTAGATGAATACTTGGCAGCCATATCTCAGAAGTGTGCAACCGCAACGTGATAGATAGAAAGAATTAGAGAGCTGAAAGGGGCCAACACAAAAGTAGACCTAGAACACGGGACCTAGTGCCTAGCCTTGGAAGCGATTGACGACCTGGAGAATCCAGGAAAGGGACATCAAGATTCCCCTAGGCAACTAGCAACATGTCGAAAGCAGGCAAAGGGTGGTAAGCAACAATCAAAATTGCAGTTCGACACCCCTTCACATTCCAAAAACCATGGGACAATGGAAGAATCCCCAGATGGGAACGATCAGCCCTCTACCCAGGACGCCTCCGGAGCATTACGCAACATCAAAGAAATGTTCAATCAACTACAAAACAGCATACAATCATTAGACGGGAAGATGGACACCCATGCAAGTGGAACACTTGACAAACACGGGGAGAGGCTGGACGAAGTGGAGGGACTCGTATCCACTATAGAAGATGAAACATCTACATCCAGGGAACTTACCCAAGTAAAACAGGCCCGGAAAGAATTGGCTGATAAACAGAGGACCTTGAATCCAGATAAAGGAGGAATAATCTAAGAACAGTGGTAGCTCCTGAAACAGTGGAGGAGAGATTCATGGAACCCCTGGTTTCTCCGCTGTGTTTATAGTGGAACGAGCACACCGAGTACCAAGCAAGAGGAAGCCGATACTAGGGGCCCGCCATGTCTAATTATAGACAGAATGCTAAACTGTCGAGACAGGAATCTCGCCCTCTGCAAAGCCAGAGAAGGAACTGTAATCTCCAAGTGAGACACCATCAAACTCTTTCTGGACGTTTTGGACAGGTTACAAGCATCACAGAGAACTTTCAAAGAGGTCAAGAAGGGACTGCGTGTGAGAGACATATGCTATGCCATGATATTTCCCGCTAAACTGGGAATAGAACACAAGGGACGAGCAATCTTTTTTCATACCCCCAGAAGACGCCAACTTTCTTGAACAATTGCCACGGAACCCCAGACAGAGGGGGAAAGAACGGGTGACACTATACTTGCTGTAAAATACCCTTACCAGTTGACGATGGGCGATAATCAGCAGGAAGTCCAACTCGGTGGCAACTGGGCAAGAGTGATAACACAATAAGGTGTGGTGGATGGCTGGGCACTGAGTTGCCCCTCAAGCAGAAACTTAAGTGCATTAACAGGGCGTGAGGGATGTAGCTGACTGGTTGGGGATGTCAGCAGGAGCAGAGGGGGGGTTAAGATTACTGACATGCTGGGGTTGTTGTTGGTGGGGGAGGGGGAAGGGAAAAGGGACATTGGGTCAGAGGGGATATATGAAGGGGTGGGCAGAGGGGAGGCGGAGAGGGGGAGTTTGTAGGAGGGAAGGAGAAGGAAGGATTGGAGGTGTACGGGGGAAATCTAGTGTCACTTTATTGCATTGGGCCACTAGGAACCAGATGTAGAAATGTTGGCCAACCTAAGATATATTTAGTACAGGGATTCTGACATGGGGAAGTAATGTCTGGGTCATTTAGAAACATCACATGGAATGTGAGAGGTTTAAATTGTCGGACCAAGTTTCATAAAGTCCTGTTAAATATGCAAAAACACCAGGTGGGAATAGCGTTCTACAGGAAACGCATCTAATATCGGTGGTAGAATCAAAATCTGGGAAAGACTGGGGATGCGACCGCTACTTCTCCTCATACTCTTCATATGCCAAGGGGGTGTGTATACTAATCCACAAGTCCATTGGATTTGAAATGATCTCTACAAGTAAAGACCAGGAGTGGCGGGGCCTGATAGTTCAAGGTATCCTACAGGGCGAACTGTACACGCTGGTCAACTAATACGGCCTGAATCAGGACACCACAGAGGCCCTCTAATGGATTGCTTACCTGGGTAGGCTCGCACCCGGGGAGTTAATCTGGGTGGGAGATTTCAACATGTTCCTGGACTAGGCCCGAGATCGCACGGGGGGGGGGACTGTTACCATCAGCAGGTACCCAAAGGGACTTGCAAATTGCAGGGCATGTGCCTAACATGGGAGGTTGGCGATGTATGGAGAGTTAGGAATCAAGAAGCATTGCAGTATACATACCACTCATCAGTTCATAACTCAGCATCCCGTTTGGATTTTTTTCCTGGTCTCTCATACATTGATGGGCAAAGTGACAGAGGTGAATATTTTAGGGCGCACACTGTCAGAGCATGCCCCGCTATTACTAGCGGTCGAGCTAATGGGCCTAGCAGGAGCAATAGACACGTTCTTCGAGATCAATAAGTGATCGGTGGGATCACCCCCATTTTGTGGGAGAGCTTCAAATGTGTAATAAGAGGGAATGTACATCGAGGGAATCTGGGATATTGAAACAGACAAGGGGGGAGTTAGCCAACACTGAGGCCCACATTAGGGGATTGCAGTCCAGGGCACCCACACACACACTGTCGGAACAAGCGGAGATTAAGAAACACTGCAGTTATTCAACGAATTGGCGCTCTGAGAAGCCAAATTTCTTGCAAGGAAAGCGGCGGTGAGGCAGTATGGCAAAGGCCAGAAACCAGGTAAGATGCTTGTAGGGGTTGCCAAGCTGGACAAATGGGTTCTCTCCATAAAAGACACCCAGAGGGGAGATAGATCAGCAGACGTAGAGATAGTCATGGATAGATGGATTCACAGCAGAGTTCTGCAAGCAATATGCTGAGAAACCTACACTCTACTTACTTCAGATGTTTCATCAAATCCTGCAAGACGGCCCCCATTCTGTGTTGTCATTGATTTCCCAAATGCAAATAAAAACTGAAGTAAAAAAAAAAGTCTATGGCCAAAAATGTATCTCCTGTGCCCGAGTTTTTTTCCTGACTCTTCACATTATGCTATGCAAGGATCGAAATTGGGATTGGTCGACCAGGAGTAAGAAGCAGCTCCTGTGAATCTGGCATCGCCTGTTAGGCAGGAGCTACCTCTGGGGAACCACGAGCCAGTCCATACCGCGCTGCAAATCTAGCATGTGCACAAGATGCAAAATCTAACTTTTTGTCCATTAAATATTATACAATCTTATTTAAATGTCCCTTGTATGTGTTCTTTATCCACCTGTAAACATATTCAAAAATCTGCACTGTCTACACAGTTTCTCATTGCTATGTTTGTATGGGACCACGTGCCTGGGAGTCAAAATTGGGTATTCGTTTCAAGCTAACCAGGCTCCTCTTGGCTATAACCAGGAGCTAAATAGCTCCCAGCTCCTGTAAATGGCATACCCTTCTATGCCATATTTTTGCTATGTGTTGTGTATGCAACCTTTGCTATGCTCCAATCTTTGACATGCTGCACTTTCTTAGGTTTGGTATGCCGTGCTGTTTTGGCTCGTGCTATGTCAAGCTGCTGGAACATGTTGTATAATGTTCTCCTGCTGGGATCCATGTGCTTTTATTTTCTCCCCAAATGAATATTTACTTGCAGTGGTAATCTTAACCTATTTTGTTTAATGTACACGCCATTTTTAGTATAGGAATTGCCCCCTTGACCTCCTACCCTGCCATCCCTATTGCACACACCCCTCTTGGATGTTCACTTACTCCCTCACTGCACTGGATCTTTACTAAAATTGTACTTTAAAAAAACGTATTTTTTTAATTCACAATTATGTTTTTGTAATGGAATTGCATTTCTTTTGTTTTTTATATTTTAGCACGGTTTGGTTTTATTTGTTTAGCTCTTACTACATTCCATTTCCTTCCTTTGGACATAATGCGGTTTTTGTTATTTTATGCCATGTTCTATTATGTCATTCTTCGTCATTTTACATTAATGTTGTTGCTTTGTACAAGAGCGACAAGCACTTTGTGGAATGTAGCACTCAAAACACCCAAATAAATAAAACATGTAAGCAGCAATCGATTAATGAAAAGGAACATAAGGCGCAAAGTACACCTGCAAATGTAACATTCTAAGCAGCCTCTACAACACTGTTGGACCCAATACCCCTACCACCCTCATTTAACTTGATAAAGTAACTGCAGCCTAAGTCCGGAAGGGTAAACCAGGATGGATTATTATCTCAGAAGAGCACAGTTTATGCCCAAGTGGAATCCAGACTCCCTTCACCTTAAAGGTTCTTGCGGGTCTTGATAACTTCCAGACAGCCCAGACCCAGAAAAGCCATAGTTAAAAACGCACCCTCATTTAAGAGTGCCCGTAGTTCTCTTGCTCCCGCCACCCCCTTAAGCTTTCCTGACTCTAGAACATGGTTGTTCTTGGTCTAGGGAGTAAGTGGAAGGGCACTTGGTCTTCTGTTCCCATGTTTGTTGTTATAGTGCAACCATGCTTAGAATGGTGCCCATATTGTGTTGGAGGCCTTCAAGCCTGACCACCCCTGAAACAAAGACCTACTCTCAACACAAGACCACTTCACACAAAAGCAAGCTAGACTTTCACTGCATACAGAAAGACGTATGGCCCACCCCTTTCTACTTATGTCCATAAACATTGACCTTTCCCAGTCTAGTCTTGATTTGGCCAGGAGGCATAGTAATTCCAGAATTTCTGCTATTCCAGTGTTTGTTAAAGAAATACTCCTAGGTATTTATAAAGTTGCTTCATGGGTTCGCTTGTGCACATTTCCAGTCCATCACGCAGGTACACACTACTTTTAGTAGCTCCTATTTATCTCTCTGAACATTTGTCTTCACATAAATAGTCTCTACTTAGACACAAAAGAACTTACCATTGTAATTTCTATGATATACTTTTCTTGATCGATGTGCAACCAAGGTATTGCTAATGCTATACTTCCTTTAACCTGCCCTTCCTCCGTTTGAACCCCCTTGTTTGTTATATCTGTATCCTTTTATTTAATCATTTTTCCTTTCCTCAAGAGAACATCCATGGCACAATATGCCAACTCCACACAGGCCTCAGTGCTTTGAGACCATACTTGTAGGGGTTTTGCACACTACTAAGATGTCTAACATAAAATATGAGGCTGTGCATTAGAATATGACTGAAACATTAGTGTATGTTAGGCTATCTCTGGTCACATAATTACTATAGTTGATCGGATGAAGTGGCATTAAATACTGCAAACCAATGGGCTCTGTTTTGTGGATAGGGTTTCTGTGCATTCTTGTCAACCAAAATAGATTCCAAAGGTCAATGCAGAATGGCTGTTGGTGATCTAAAGATCTCCATAATTAACGATGAATTTCTATCGCAATTTAGCCTCTTGCTCTTAAAATGCAGCTACTAAAAATGTCTAAATATTAGTGGAAAAGTGCAACATCAAAAACTTGGAAATCAATACAGTACTCCCCAGGGTAAAGCAGTAAAAGGGATATTAAATACTGCCCTTCTAGTGACCCCTAGAAATATGTCAAAATGAACCCCTACATATTCTTAAAATTTGGGAAACCTCATTTTAAGCTCCCCTGGATGTCGGGTATTGGTTACTTATTTTTTTGTTTTTATTAAAATTGCGCACTCGTGCATGCAATGTCCTTGTTCTGGTGAGAATTGTCACACTGGTGGGTTCTTTTCAGCAACAAAGGTGGCATGGTGTATTGTAGATATTTGAAGTGCTGTACTGGAAGAGAAAAAGTGGAATTGAAGTTGGAAGAGAAAGTGGGGGTTTGATTGTGGGAAACCCAGGTGTTGATTGGGAGTCAGAAAGCAACGCCCTTTTATTTTTGATTTCTTTGGCTGATCAGAGGTCTTCAAACGGTGCGGAACGCAGCTGCATTGCCGGGGCTGTGGTGGGGGGGGGGGTCATGATGCAGGAGCTGGAGTGGAAACTTCAGGACCGGGGCAGAGGTACGTTTATGTTCATGTGCATGGATGCTTGTATTATGAGTGAGTGTATGTTGATGGGTGCTTGTGTGAATGTGTGTGTTTGTGTTGGTCCGTGGAGCTGGTTTTGGCAAGTGGGGGGGGATGGTTGTACAACAAAGGCACAATCCCCCTACCCACCTGCCAAATTGGCTCTCCTTCTGAGGCACTGTGGATCCCAGGGGACAGGGTTGGTATTTATTTTTACTGGACATCAGTCAAAAACACCATGCTTTTCCCCTTGGGCCCCCCAGCGCCTTGTATTCACACATAATCATGTTGATTGTGTTAGGCACTGTGGGGGCCAGGGGACAGGGATGGTATCTTTTTACTGGACATTTCTTGTTAATGATTTACAGTGCTGGTGCATCGCCAAATGCATATCTTTTTGAGGATCAATATTTTGGCTGATGGTGGATCATGCACATTAATTAGATGCTAGCAGATTTGATGTCTGGACCCCTGTTACTGATGTGCCCTGGTCCCGTCCTGCAGAATTTTGGCATATCCTCATCATGGTGCAGAGACCGGAATGTTTTTCTGCGTCAGTCCAAAAAAAGCCCCCTTTTTTGCCCACTGGTTTTCTTTTCCCCAGTCCCTTTTCTCTTTTACATTGGACAATTTTTTTTCCCCTGTGGTTTGCGCATAGCCTTGCCCCAGATTGATAGGTTTTTGTTCCAAATTGGGGGATTATTCTCTTAGATTATCCGCTTCCAAACCAAGGCATACCTTTGTTTTCAAGAATGGATTAGCAGAGTTTGCCAATTAAAACTTTCTTGATTAGCAAACCAACTTATTCCATTAGCAATTTTGTTATATTTGTAATGTCACCAAATGTTATGCTGTACCGAAGACGTAAAATTAGCAACAATACAGCATTTTTATGTGCTTCTAAAGTAAGCCGTTGGTGAGATGAGTGTCTGTGAAATGTAAAAGGTAGCTGCATGAATGGACACAAATAGGTATGATTAAAATAAAGGCTCTGAAAACAGTTGCTGACCCATCTTTTGCTGTGTAAGGAGAGGTTCAGATGTTTAATAAATCACAATATGAAATTAGGACTGGATAAGCAGGAGTGAAAACCGCTCCTGGGTATCCAGCCTTAATCAGGGACCAGGAACTACCACTGGGGAACGAGGAGCTAGTAAACTGCTTTCGGCAAATCTAACTTCCATATGAGATAGAAACATATCATTTTGTCCATTATTTATGACGCCATGTGCTTTAAATGTTGTATGTCCTAAAGTTTATAGAGTGTCCCAAACGCACGGTTAAATTCATACAGGTGTGTTTGCTTGGCATCAGTTGGTCTGCGGAGCCAAATGTAGCTCCTGGTAGCGGTTGATGTCAATCTAACAAGGCTCTTCTAGGCTACAACTTGAGCGCCCCTTAATTTCAAACTCTGTTAAAGGAAATTCATAGCCTGAGACCAGGGACGTAGTATGGTGTTGTGGCAGGCAGGCTAATTGTCAACTTCAGGTGGACAAGATGGCCCTTACCTGTCAATTTGCCTACCTGCCGGTTGCCTGTCAACTGTTTTCAATATATAGTGTTAAATGCCACTTTTCAGGGTGGGAACAGTGTCTAATGGTACTCTAGCCCGAGCCAGGGAGACTTAGGCTCAGCTTTCCAGCCCTGCGCACCCATTAAAGCAGTATTTATCACTACAAGCACTCCAAGTGGCCATCTGGGCTGTTAATACTTTTTTGTTTTTAAGGTAACTAGGCTTTGTGCAATTCATGCTTCCCCTTAAGAGAAATTACACTGCAATTGGAAATCATTTTTTGAACCTGAAGGTGAGCTAGAAGGTGCGCAGATGAGTGGGTAGCGGCGTTGCATTGTGGCACTCCAGCAGAGACTTGGTCTGGGGCACTGCACCACCATCAAGGACATTGTGGAGGCTGGGCAGATGCGCAGCAGTCCCAACATGAAATGCGGGGGACTACTTGCAGACTCTGCTTGTGTTCCTAGCTTTCGGATTGGCCAGCTCTCTCCTGCAGATGCTGATGTATAATATAATCATAGGGCAAAGGGAGCTCTCGAAGCTAACTAGAGTGTATAGTATGGCGGTTGATCTGTAAATGTACACAGATGAAACTAATGATCACAACTTTGTGCAAACACCTAGTTAGCTTTGTGAATTCATTATGTAAGAGGAAAGAAAGTAAGAGACTAATCAAAACTAGTTGGAATATAGTAATTTGCTTCCCCTCACTTTCAGGATAGCTGGTATAAAGCAACAGGGTGATGAGATAGAATGTCAAGGAGTTTGTGATCAGCTCATGGATTGAGCACCAGTCTCACAGATGTATGCAACCAGCAAATCACATCGATAGGTTTTCCATCAAAAGCATTTAGCCCGGTGATCATGTACATTTTCAAAGAGTTCACTCGTCAATATTATGTACCTTCCCCAACAAAATGACATCATTGACATTGAGATTTAGATACACTCACCTAAACTTTACTAAAAAACATGGAGAGAATGCAGTGTTTTACGGTAGCAATACTGTAATGTTGTAACTACAACCATACACCACACTACACCATTTGAACTTGCACTGAACCAAGAAAAGAGGTTGGAGACAGCCTGTTAAGAGCCTGATCCCTGGCTTTTTATGCAGAATGCAAGCAGTTCCGGCATTGGTCGTTGCCCTAGCAACCAAAATGGTGCTACAACCAATCACAGGAGCCTGTGCCGTGTGACCGTGCCATGAGGTGGGCGGGCACCTCGAAGAACCCGAAAGCGCCCACGGCGAGGAGGACAAAGGCAAGCGGCGGCATGCAGACCCTGCTGAACCTGCAGGCACGTGTCTGTGGGACGTGACACAGCCCTGAGGGCAAGCGAGGAATGCAGGGTGAGTTGAGCTTTGAGTGAACAGTTTGAGGGGTTGCAAATGAGAGGCGGACACAAAGTGGTAATGTTCTCAACATTATACATTTTATTTTTATTAAAAGGGTTTGGATGAAGCCCTTTCTGTCCATGTCCGAAAGTTTCCCTACTTATGAAACTAAAGATCAGTCTGTGTCTCGTTGTGCAAAGTAGGCCAACTGTCCTTGTGTCCAAAAAATATCTGACCATCACACTAAAAATGAACAACAAAATGTGCAAAAACCAAATATATATACATCTACAACAAACAATCCTTGTATCCACGGGATGGTCCCCTTCCCCATAACTAACATTTGAGATGCAGTATTAAAATTGTTATATTCAAACAACAGTTCTTTACGGGTGGTACAAAAAGTCTTTCACGCAACACTTCCTTAAAATGAAGAAAACGTCTTTTCCAACTCCCCCCCCAGAATGGTAATGGTAAAACTGCCTCTTTTATACAACTCTTTCTGAAGACTGACAAAGGAAGGATAGCTCAGGGGCAACGTGTTAGTCTTGGAAGCAAGACAACCCAGCGCATCACAAGTTCGAATCCCGATCCTGCGCTTAGAAACCACTCGTTGGTATTAAGCGCGTATAAAAGAACAATTATAATTATAAGAGTATTTTTTCCAAGTAGTGATGGTTTTTATAAGAATGATGCAAGTGTCTCTTCTACTAAACAATGTATTAAAGAAGATCTCCCGTTACACTCCTGCCAGGAACCCCCTTCACAATGTCTTTTCCTATTCACAATCTCTAGATGGATTACCTGCTTTACTTCCCTGCCAGGAATCCCCCTCTGGGCCTTGAAAATCCCCTGGTGCACTGTTCACACCAGGTCTTATAACAATCTTGCAGTTCTCTCTCTCTCTCTCTCTTCAAGTATAACCCATTTGTTTTCCTCCACTGGTTATACTCTGTTGGCTTCAGGTAACACTTGTTCGAACTCCCCCAACACCCCCCCCCCCACATTGGCATCCCTTATATGGAGGCTTGTTCAAGTTTAACATTTTATTTGTTATTGTTGTAAACAAAACAACTTTTCAAATACTGATCATATAGAACAGAGAAAGAATAAACATAAACCGAGATATCATTATTTACAAGTATCAAATACATTTGTTCAGAATTTAAAACACTGATTTATAAAATCGCATTATTCAACATTTAAAACAATAACATAAAATCATGCAATTCATCAGTACATTTTGGACACAATCATTTCACAAAATACTTCATAGAAGTTTAGTCACTCTGCTATAGTCAGTGTATGGTTCCTTAAGGCACAACTTTGTTCAATGGATCACACAATTCATTTTTAGACAATCTATGTTAAGAACAAAATCATCCAATTCATAGAGTATATTCTCTATCTAAAACATCAGGGATACTGTTTATCTGAGTTTCAGTTATCATCATCAGTATGGAATATCCTGCTACATTAAAATCCCCCAATTACATCGTACTTCATTATATTCTTTAGATGTTAGGTAGTATTATAACTAATCCGCATATCTCTGATGGGTATTGGACCAATGCCAACTTCAACGCCACTGAATTACCATAGAGCATTTCCCACCAAATTGTTTCTGGATACACTGTCTCATTATTTGAGACAAATCTACCAAAGCTGTGCAATCTTTCCGGTATAAGTGAATTACAGTCCAATAGCAGATGTCTGAGTGTTTCTTTGTCTGTGACACTTTTGCAAAATCGACAAGGTACTCGTCCCACCCCGGCCTGATCCCTGATCTCGATTATTTCACCAGTTAGGAGTAAATTAAAGCGGACTCTCATATAGGCGATCATCCAATAAGGGTTGGGGAATCGAACTAAATATGATTTGGTTATCCCCGGCGACTTCCAATTCAACACCAGTTGATTATGTAGTGTTGAATCTTTAAGGCGATCCATCGTACAGGACCAATCTAGATCTTGTAGTCTCTTTTTTCGCTCTTAATGGGTTGCTCAAGCAATCATCTAATAAACAATCTATTTTAGTCAGAACCATTGTGCAGCTGATCTGTAGAGATACTAACCACCGGGAGCTAGGAATACCAGTTCTTAACTTGAGACCCAATTCACAATATAGGCTTTGTCCTGCTTCCATCATTAGGTTCCTGTATCGTGACACTCTACTAGGCATACTACAGATTGGAGCCCTAGGTCATATCTAATTCCCTCTAATGGAATACATATTGGTAGTGTAACGCTCACCTGATTCCCGCAGAGGCGCCGGTCTTGACTGGGTGAATGCCGTATCTTCAAAGGTGATGTATAACACACGGTTGGCTCTTTGGGCTGGACCTCTGTGCACTGTATGTCTGACTCGAAGAGTAAGATGTCTGCAGATAGAAAATATGGGATTAATGAACTGGGGTTATTGGGTGCCTCTCTCCTCTTCCCTTTCTCTTCTCCTGTAGAACCCCAAAGGTTAACACCCTCACCTTAGGTAAGTGAACGCCGAGCTCTCCATCTGCCTCGGGGCAGGGTGCCGTAACCAGTTTCTTCACTGGATAAGGGTGCAGGCCTCTTGACCTCAGAGGACTGCTGTCCTTCGTTAACTGCACGAACGGTAAGTTCTGGGCACTTCAAATGTCTTAAAAGTCTTTTGTAATGATATATCTTGTTTTGCAGGGTTCCGGCGATGGCGGATGGCGGGCTGATGAGAGTTGAGGATCGAACCCGCGTGAGGAATAGCAGCGCCTGGAAGCACGTAAGTAAGCGCTTGTAGCCTGCTTCACGATGCGCACTAACTGTCCCTTTTATCTTGCAGGTACAAGTTCGGAGCTTTAGAGAAGCTGAAGGGTGCTGGAATACCCACTGGATTCGGCGTGGGAAGGAGTAATGGCACGTGAGTAATAAAGTTGCCCAATGTCTTTAAACGCGCCTTCTTTTGTCTTTCAGATGCGGGATGCAGCGCCGAAGGCCTCCGGAGCGTGCGAAGAGCTGGTAAGATTTTGTCTTTCAGATGCCGGAATGCAGTGCGAAGACCTCCGGAGCATGCGAAGAGTAGGTAAGCCTTTGTCTTTCAGATGCCGGAATGCAGCGCGAGGCGTTGGTGACAGCCGATGGACCAGGTAAGAGATGCGCTGCCACTGAAGACCGTAGTGCTAACCTGTTCTTTCTTTGTCTTTACAGGTGCTGCTGAAGACTGGATTCCAGGATGGTAAGCCTTTGTTCCCTTAGGCCCAGGATCAGAAGCAGAAGACACGATGAGCGTTCTGCTGCAGAGAATGCAGAATAACGCAAAGCAAGATTCATCCATCGGGTGTGGTTTAAATAGCCTCCTGTAGTGCTTAGGTGCCCCTCCTTCCACAGCCACGCCTAGGTAAGAAAAGAGTTCCTGCTTTCCAGAAGAGTTCCAGTGTTCTGAACCTAGGGAGTGGCTCCTGCCCCACCCAACAGGAAAAGTAGTCCCAAACAGAAGAGGATCAGGGGTTCAACTGGCAGGTAAGTAAGCAGCATGGTCTGCTGCAGGTAAGTCCACCCAAGCATTATGAGCCCGGCGCTTCCAGCGCTGGGACTGGGCATCTTTATGAGCCTGGTGCCACTGGCGTCAGGACAGGGTCCAAAAGGTCCCAATTGGGACTGGCTGGCACTCGGAACCGGGGTTATGGGTCTGCTTCCAAGGGAGTCGGGCAAGTCCTGATCTTTTGGAAGCAGAGATCATGACAGGTAGCCAGTACATCAGTGTTCTTCATATTTTTGCCTCTAATCTACCCAGATCATATTGCACCATTATGGCCGATAATTCCAGTCCATAGCATAACTTGGGCATGATCTTTTATATATAAAATCGTAACAGTGGACTGAAGTACTTACAAAATATTTGGTATATTTTCTTTATTTGTGTTATACAGATGGTAAATTCCATTATACAGTTCCAGTATTGTTTATTACTCGATGTATCGAACACTGGATATCCTAGATACCGCACAGACCTTCTTGTAGTCAATTTGTGGTTATTTAGAAACCAATTAAATGCAGACGGCTTTGTACAATTACTGAAGCAGATAATTACAAATCTTTTCCCATTCACCACCAATCCATTCCTGATCAAATAATCTGCAAAAGCTTTAATTTTCCGCTGTATGCCTATTGGGGCACTATCTATTAATAAAAAATCATCCCAATTGTTCAGACCCTCAATTCTCTGCGAGATCAAAGAGGTGGCATCTAGTATACCTCCAGCGTCCGATACAGATTAAAAAGGGTGGGGGTGAAAATACACCCTTGTCGGAACCCATTGCCAGTTTTTATCTGCCGTGAGAGCTGGCACTCATCGTTCATTCGGACCTGAATTGTTGATCCCTCATGGAGCTTAATAAGTATGCCCAGAATCCCCCAGGGCAAACCCCATTTGAGAATTTTGGACCATAACAATATTCGATCCACGAGATCGAAGGCTAGTAGGAGATCCATTGCTGCTATGAATATGGGCCCAGCCTCTTTTCTCCATGCCTTTTCTTGCAGTAGTGTAATAATTGAACCCCCTATCTGTGTCCCCATCCCTTTACGGAAACCAAACTGTCTGCTGGAGAGAATAGAATTGGTATCCGACCATTCGACTACCCTTTTCAGAACCAAGCCTGAAGATGGCTTTGAGTCTGCATCCATTAATGCTATCAGACGATACTTGGTCGCCAGACTCCTATCCCCTTTTTTGTATATAGGTACAGTGTATGATAGACGCCATGATAGCAGTATGTGCCTTGTTAACATAACTTCCGAGAACAGCATCATCGATGCCTTTGACCACACCTCTGGATTTGCTTTGAAAATGACATTGGCTAATCTATTCGGACCCGCAGCTCTCCAAGAGCTCGAGTTTCGGATTAATTCTGTTATGTTAGAAATTGTGCAATCACAAACCCATGGTTACATTTTATTTTTTTTCCTGATACCATTGATACGGTAAAGGTATCTCTTACCATATAGAGCCCCAAAATGTCCAGCACAGGTATCCTGAGAGATGCAATTTGTTTGCGCAGGAACTTGAGAACATTATATTGTTTACAAGATGCCAAAATTGTCTTGCGTTACCGTCTTTAAGGGTGGTAAGCATAGCTCCATTATCTAATTGAAGCATATACAGTTTAAATCCCTTCAACCAATTTCTCAACTTCTGCTTTAGGCTACGAATTTTCTCCTTCACTTCCCACGTAATATTACTGTTCAGTAGTCTGCATATTTCCTTTCTACATATATTTTTATATAATTTAACTGTTGGATTATACACATGCTGGCAAATTATTGGGACCATGGCCACGGGCCTTATTTTAATTGATTTAGCAATTATGTTATCAATATGGCCCGTAAATGTATTGTGTGTAAAAGTGGCTGCTCTTTTGTCAATCCGAGTCTTGTGAAAATCTGCCATGAACACCATGTTTATTTTTCTCACATTGCCCTCATGCCATTTAATCCTATATTTTGAAATATTTACTTCCAGGATTGTAGAAAGACAATTATAAGTACTTATGTCCTGGAACATTTTGATGGAAACTTCTAGGGGACTGTGATCACTCAAAGGTGTATGTAATATTTTAAATTTGTGGGATGCTTCAAACAGGCGGTGTTACATAAAGATATGATAAATGGCAGATGCTCTGCAGCCATCAAACCATGTAAACAGTTTTAACTCTGAGCTTAAGATAGGATTGGCATGGTGGAGGCCCCAGTTCGTAAATAAATTAAGCCATAAGTGGCCCTGAAGTCGCTTTCTAGTTGTTCCACCTGGTCCTCCCATTATTATATTCCTACATCTACATTAATTGCAGTTAGTACGCCCAGCTCGGATTTCACTTCTTGATTATGAGTTATTCCTATTAGGATCTCTGCATTTAAATCCCCCGCCACCACTATATGAAGACACGTATATTTGACCGTCATTTCTGTCAAACAATCATTAATCTTCTCAATGAACAGTGGAAAATCCTGGAGCGGGTTCCAATATATCTTCACTATGAGAATGTGAGATATGCCCTTCTTTTAGTTCCACTACTACTGTCAACATACCCCTTACTAAGGAGAGATCTTCCAAAAGTTTCCACCCGGGTTTGATCTTCATTGCTGATACGAGACCACCAGAGGGATGTCCTCTAACCCCCTTTTGTGCTAGCTGAAAACAGCATTGGAAACCATCAAGATTTAATTTGTTTATCATCAACGACTCCTGAATGCACACTATGTTAGATTTTTTGAAATGTGGGCAAATAACACTGGAGAAGGAGAGATGAGTCATACCTTTGGAATTCCATGATACTAAAACAACATCTTTTGTTTTTAGGCTGGTTAAATATATTTTTTCAATGTTTTCAGCTGGCCAATGGACTCTCTTAAAGAGAGTGCAAGCCACCTCCAGCTCTGCTCATCCTCAACATTTGGGAGTTGGTATTTTTCCTTCTCTGGAACCTTCCAATCGTGATTTGCCATCCTGGATTGATGCTCTTTCTCTATTCGATTAGCTGATTGCAGACCTGGACTGAAAATGAGAATGTCATAACCCACCCTATTGAATTGTGCTGCTTCCCATAATACTGCATCATAAACCGAGCGAGTGTGGAACCCCAGACAAACATAATCCTACAGTTTTGGCTGTATGAAATCAATCAGCTTTAAATCTGCTGATGATGAGAGTAGTCTTAAAGCTGGAATCTCGTTTAGAAGGGCTAACACACGCTCTCTGTTTAGAGAAGTTGGACCTCCATAGTCAAATAGATAGTACAAAAGTATACTTGGATTATCTGTGAACGTTGAAGCCCGCCACTGACTATGCTTTAGGTCACTCGGATAGATCGACAACGGGGCCGGTACTGTTAGGGTATCTCCCTCAGGTTGTTGATAAATGTTCATCATTGTGATCGTCTTCAGTGGTGTCTCCACATCTATCACCCCCTTTTTTTTTTCCTGTTCCCCACATCAACTTCTAAGGGAATAACGTCCTTTATTAACTGGCCTGTATCATTTAGAGTGCTCCCCACCTCCCTACCCCCACCTGGCTGTACTTGAGGCACAACCAAGGGTTTTTCAGGGGCGAGTTCATTCAATTTTAGGTGTTGGGAGGTAATTTCAGCAATGGGTGATTGATTTAATGTAACCCTTCAATGATGAGTCATTGTTTATGTGTTTTTTATTTTCTAAATTATCATTTCTTTGTATTCTTACAGATTCCTGTATTAATACGGCCGTCGATGTTGCACCCTCGGTGTCAGGAGGTTTCTGATTGACATGTGAAGCAAGGCTAAAACCCATCTGTTCATCAAAAACCTCCTGGAAAGTTGTTGGCCCAATCTGTAGATCGGCCGCCGCTATGTTATGATTCACTGATATTAGCGGAGAGCTTAATTGGTTCAATGTTGTGGAGGTTTTCTTGGTGAACAAGTGGTATATTTTCTTATCGGTTTGCTGCTTAGAACCCTGCTTTGGGGTTTGTTTTGGAATGAGTCTGGGTTTCTTTGTTATGCAGAGGGAGTTGGCTATTTTGGATTCCTCTTATTTTGTTTATCTTTTTTATTTCCCTTATGTTTAATTTCTTCAGAAATAGTATTTTTTGCTAGCTCCTCCCAGATCAATCACAAATTCCATTACTGCGTCCGTATCCAGTCCACCCCCAAAGCAGACAGCTCCACCATCTTCATCCCTTACCAGTGATCTCCAGTTTCTATTGGATCTCTTTTTTTGCCCCCATATTTTATGCTGTATGTTGATTGGAGGCCTGTTTCCGTTTCCTATTTCTCTTATTTACATGTGTTTGTGGTAAGAGAGTGGGAATATCTTTCCTCTGTTCCCTAATATTCTGTACCCCCCCTGACCTCTGTTCAGTTTGGGAGCTAGGTGATCCATGACCCCTCCCGATGTCATCATTCGATGGAACTACTGCCTTGCCATGCGGTGTCGGGATTTGGCCCAGAACAAGATCCTTCTTTAGTAATCCACTAACCTCAATGGCGAGTTTACCAAGGACTAGGGTTCACTCCTGTAAGCATATTGTATGGAGTTTTAACTCGGATAGTATAGGTAGAATTACCTCTGCTTCCTGGTGAGATCCATTGGCCCTTCTCCCATCTTGATTAGCTTGCGCCGATGAGATCATGTCATCACCGCCACTTCCTGCCTTATGCGGTTCTGAGATAGTGCTAATAATGATGATGCCACGCCCGAATGAAAAACCGGTGGAGTGTCCATGAAGGAATGTTCGGGATCATGAATATGGGCGCTCTCCCCCAACTCCCTCTTCTCCTGTATTATTGTCCTCCACTACTAAGCCTCTTTCTACACCAGACTCAATAACAATCAGTGAGCCCTCCATCGCCACTTGTTCCAGCATCGCAGAGTCAGTAATTTCTTCAGGAGAAGGCGGAAGTGGCATTGTTAAGGCCATACACATTGTCCCCTTGATGGGCATGAAAACAAGGGGGGCGGATAAAATGTCTTCATACATCTGCGACCCCTGTAGTTTCACACTGCGTGTACGGGGGCAGAGGCCTGAGTACATGTTCCAAAAATACTCAAACGTTCAAATCTATCTTGTATATGCAATGTAACCTATCATAATGAAGAGAGCTATCGGTCAATTGACAATACAAGATCGAGCAATTTACTTAATCTGTCACAATCAGGGTAGCGCATACAAAAGCGTACATTCTCACAATCCTTCAATGTATGTCCAGCCCCTGATACTGATTCTCAACAATTATTTAGAAATGTTCACTTTTGTCAATAGCTTAGTAGACCAGCAGTTCCAGCAAAAATGTAGGATTTAACCATTTATATCAGCGCGAGCATGCGCAACTGCTCTCTCAAGATGGTATCAGCTGTTATCGTGTCCCTTAGATTGCTCTACAAACACAGAACAAAGTGATTTTTGTTGCCGGAAACAACGCGTTTCAGGGAGACAAACTAAGAAGGCACTTCTGGGGGCGTGGGCAGGGGCGCGTGTCCGTGCCTTAAGTAGGAAGTGTCCTGTGTTGGGGGCGTGGCCTAGGCAGAGCCTAGAAGGGAAGGGGGAGCTAGGTAAGTATTATGTTGAATGTATGTTAATATGGTCTTAAAGTCCAGTTCCGAGCAGAGCAGTACAGTGCAGTCCATCCACAAAATCAAACAGGGAATTCCAGGTAGAAGACGCACCGTAACAACTGCAATCCTCAGTTCACGTCAAATGGACCGACTCTCCCAGGCCTGAACCAGGCACTTCACAAGGCGCGCGCCCCCGTATCTTAAGTAGGAAGTGTCCTGTGTTAGGGGGTGTGGCCTCGGCGGCACCGTAACAACTGTAATCCTCAATTCACGTCAAACGGACCTACTCTCACCAGGCTTGAACCGGGCTTGAACTGGGCTTGAACAGGCACTTCAGAAGGCACTTCCGGGGACGCGTGCCTTGTTCAAGTTTTAATTGCTATCTTCGTTGTTGGCATTCATTGGCTTGTGGTAATACTTGTTCCAATCTTCCCTATATTTACTTGTCCTATACAGATATTTGTGCAGTTCTTGCATTTCAATTGTTTCGTTACAGGTCATTTGCTCATAACATATACTCCAGTGTTCCCCATATCGACATCTCATATAAGGGGACTTGTGTAAATTTAATTTTCTCTGTCACCGGTTTGATGCTCACAGTAAGTTCCCAACTTAAACACCAGTCAGTACGCCCCAGGGCTCCCAATGATTTTAGGCAGACTCACTGCTGTTTTCTGGCGTGTCCGACTCATGGGGTCGAGCTGCAGCAATGTCTGTGCCTCAGGGAAGCGTTCCCCGCTTTGCAGACCCTCTTGTGGTGCTCCTCTGTTCATCCGCCAGTCGAGTGCTTGCCTCTCAATGTGACCGCGTCCCTGGCAGACTCTCCATTGCTGCAGGCTGGTCCTTCCTCTGAGGCACCCTCTCTGCTTCTCCTGATCTCTTGCCTTCCCGGAATGAAGTACCTACTCCTTTCCACAGTTTGCATGCGTGTGACTGCCTTTTTGTTCTGCTTCCCGCTGCGCCCACTCAGCATCTCGATTCTTCTCCTTCACTGCTCTCATGGAAAGGCACACCATTTTTAAATCTCTCGGACAGCTGATTGGCATTACAACTACTCTGCACATTACTGGTTCTTCTGCCCAACTTTAACTACTTTCTCCTCTTCGTCTCAGTACTAAAGGTTTTATGGGAGTTGAAGTCCAGAGACGTTTTGTGTCTTTAAAAGTTATTTTGTCCACATTAAAAACCAACATTAATAGGAGGTGGTCAGTGAGCATTATGTACATAAGACCTATGAATAGTATACTGCCCCGGGTGTTTGACAAGAATGGATTTTAGGATTTTGCCACTGGAAGGATGGGCATAATAACAACATCCATCAGGAATTTCAGTATTATTGGGTCATCTTCAGAATTAATGGAAGAATACTGCGCCGGCACCCATCTCCTCCCATATGATCCTCCCTCATAATACCACCCCCAGGGTCAGTATTGGGTAGCGGCAGCCATCCGTGGCCACATGGGAGGAGATAATAGGCTGGGAATCAGTGAGGACTCCACAGGAGTCATCGCAATAGTCTCATGTAAATAGCCAGCTGTGCTACACAAGCATCAATTTAATTAGCAAACCTACAGAATTCCATAGCAAGTTGTTATGTGACACTGATTATTTTATGCCTTGCAAACCATACTGTCCTCATTTATGCCTCCAGTTCACAGTGTTGAAAATGATAAACCAACCTTCCGGCACAGTTTTCTGAAGCTGACCGGCGCAACTGTTGCCTGGCCCCTTGGTACCTTTGGCTTGATTGCTCTTTTTGCAATTCACTTTTTGTATGTACACCTCAGAATCCACAAGTATGTCTGGGTTCTAGGCCCCATAGAGGTTTCGGTACATGATGGTGTGTAAGAAGGATCAGTGCTTCCCTTTCATATTTTTGTGGCAATGGGGATTTACAGTTTCTTAAAAGGGCATTAGTAAATCCTACTCGCCAAGTCATGCAGCAAATTTACGTTTACCCCAGCTAGGTTTTGGAAAGGGCACTTGTAGAAAGTCACCCAGAATGGTTAGCCTTTTTTGAGACTTCTTTCAGTAGCATGGTCCACATGGGTAATGAAAATACTTTATAAGATGCACCAATTAATACATTTGAATTTAAAACCATTTCTTAAAATAAAACAAGTGGTTGGAATGGAAGGAACGCCTAGGATTTGCACTGCAACCAGTGTTTAAGTTAAACCTACAAAGTGTCTGTATTCTAAAAATTTAAATGTGTGTGGCAGTTCTCCATATAAACTGTAAACTTACCGCTTTTCTCCAGCACTGGGTGTGGCATGGATTCACATGCTCATGAATATTCCCTGTCAGGCTAGGAATCCTCTGTAAAAGAAAAAACTGTTTACTTTCACTTTAAAGCTGTATTTCTCCTCTAAACCAATCGTTGTCGTCTGTGTCATACTGCTCCTATCCAATGCCAGTCCTCTCCCTAAGCTCTACCCTGGTGGCCATCTTCAGATTTGTACCGCATGCTTCAGTGTTGGGAGTCCTCTTGGTGCTCTCTAAGCTTTTTTTCCTGATATTTAGAGTTTTTGGTAATATTAGAATTTTTTTGGACCCATTCTTTTTTTTAATTTAAAGTTTGACCAGAGGTCGGTTACCGGCAGCGGGGAGCCGCTGTCAGTGAAGATTAAGCTTCATCGAGGACCTTCATCCGAAGGCTTGGGCCTACTTCGTTCCTTATTTGCCATGAACAAGGAGAAGAGATGCCTCTTCAAACTCTGCGTGAAATGTGGACTAAGATGTTTCGTGGAGGATCAACACCACAAATGCCTTCCTGCCTGCATCCAGACCACGATGAGGAGGGATTCAAGGTCTGCCGTGAGTTTTCAAAAAAGACCAAGAAGGACTGCTACAGTAGGCTGACAGCATGGTTAAAATCAGCCTCTGGGCATGATCAGGCTTCCCCTACTGCCGGCCGGTCCCACGATGTAACTCCCTCAGATGAGAGGTCGAGGTCCTTTGAAGATGCCCCACCCGTGGGGGTCCAAAGTAAGGCCACTGGCTTTGCTGCTGTTGCGGGTCCTGGCCTGGGAAGGACAAGGTCGCCATCACTGACCACATCCCCGGTGAGCCTGCCGGCGAGAGTCCCACTCAGAGAAAGTCCTGGACCCCTTTGAAGCTCGGCATACCATCGGTGGACTAGGGGATGAAGGAGAAATCCAATGTGGGCCCTTCTCTGCCTCCATCAACGTCTCAAACAGTTCCGTCTTAACCAGCCAAGACAACACCATTATCAAATGCGTCATAACAGCCACGTCGATGATGACTGCTGTTGCCAACCTGTTGACGGCCTGTCAACGACCACTACTTATTCGAAGGGAGGGCAGGCCACGAAGGTGGTGCCCACAGTCATAGCGACAGCTACTCAACAGGTGTCCTTAACGGCATGGCGGGAAGCAACCACCATAGCTACGGCAAAGCCCCCCCAGAAATGGGCCAGCAGCCTCTCCCCCAGAGAATGCAGGAAAAGGGAAGGAGTAGGGCTCTGACGACCCCTAAGAGGGGTACGTAACTAGGAGCAGAACCGAGCATGCCTGGGCACGTCTACACTAGCTCAGATGAGGGTGCCAATCTGCCCAAGGGCTAGTATTCAGACCTTGTGGGAAGGTGAGTCACTGCCGGGTGAACCCTATCGCCTGCCCCTCTTGTTTCTTCTACACCTCAACCCAGAGAGGTTTCATTGGACATCCTGACCACTCTGCACACGCTGGTATCGGATATTCAGTAGAGGCTGCCACCCACGCGGGGCCCTGCTCCTTCTGGAAATCCTTCAAGAACGATCTCCGGAACTCCTTCTAGGTGAAAACACAAGTCAGACGACCCCGCTGGCCCAAGGCGCCAACCAACACCACCACCACATCGGGATTTGACCCGAACAAGGGGATCCTGCCATGCACACAGACACGGGCATGGATACAGCGGCTACGGCAACGGACACTGTCGAAGCCGATGACTTTGTGCCAGCGGACAGGAACCCAGCACGAGCAGATGAGCCACCCAGAGCCTCTCCACCGGACGAGGTTGGTTCCTTCCATTCAATGGTGTCCAGGGCCTCTGAACTTTTTCAACTGGTCCCTGAGGAGACGGAAAAGGAAGGTTTCCTTTATCAACGTTGCGAGTCGAGGCGGAGGGCCATTATGTCTGTTCCTTTGTTGGACGATATCTGGGATGAAGACCTAGCACTGTAGAAAATTCTGAGCACCGCCCAACCCAAGCTGGACAGGCTCGAGAAGAAATAGAGTCCCGGACTCAGCCCCCAAGTGCCTGAGGCCCCAGCCTTCACCTGACTCGTCCATCGTACCCCCGGACCAGGAGGGGAAGAAACGGGACGCTATGGGCAAGAGGATTATTTATACGACTGCCAGCACCATTAAGGCTGCTAATGCACTGGCCATTTTGTCGCGCTATGACCGGGAGCTCTGGTATAAGCTGGGCCCTTTTCTTGACTTCCTACCCGATGACAAGAAGGCAGAAGATCTTGAGCTGTTCCAGCAGGGGGATGTGGCCTCAGACTTATGCCATCACAGTGGCGGCGGACATTGCGGACACCGCATTCCGTCAGATAGGAAACTGAGTGTCTATTTGCTGGCAGGGATGACTGAAAGCCACCAACTTCAGGCCGGACGTTCAGTCTAAGGTGTTGGACATGCTGTTCGACAGAGAAAACCTGTATAGCAAAGCGGTCGACAAGTCTCTTCAAGTCATCAAGACTTACACAGAGACTGCACGTTCGCTGGGCACCCTGCCGCAACGTCTGTCGTTGTCCTTTCATTCATCAAGGGGAAAACCTGGCTGGTCCTCCAAGGGCTACATAACACTCCCATCGGCAGCCTTCCCACTCCACGACGCAGGAGGCAGACAGAGGCCGCTCACAAGGCCAGCGCCGAATGCATGGCAGGGCCCGGCACCCAAGCAGGCCAGAACCGCCTGTGGACTCTGGCCCCCACTTGTGATCCTTGGTGGGAGGATGGATGGCGAGGCTCGTCAACGTGTGGAAGACCACCACGGACAGTTGGGTGCTGGATGCTCTCGGACAGGGGCACACCTTGGAGTTCCAAATGCAGGTGTCCACGTATTCCCTCTGTAGCTCGTCAAGAACAGCATGTGGCGGAGCTGCTGCATGAGGGCCAAGCCATGTTAAAAAGGTGGGCGAAAGAACCTTTTCCCCAGCACCTGTGGGGACCTGAGGTGTACTCTAGATACTTTCTGGTCCAAAAGAAGATATGAGGGTGGAGGCCGTTCCTGGACCTGGAATGCCTCAAGAGTACATGAAGTCCCAGAGGTTCAGGATGGTACCATTGCAGCACGTGCTCAGCCAACTAGAGGAAGGCAATTTCCTGGAGTCCCTGGAGCTGGAGGATGCATACTTCCCCATCCATTGGAAGCACTGCAGGTTCCTGCTGTTCATGGTCCAGGGGCGGCACTATCAGTTCAAGACACTTCCCTTTGGCCTGAAATAGACCCAAGGGTTTTCACGAAGTGTTTGGCTCCAGTGGCAGTGCATCTTTGTCTCGAGGGCATACCTGGACGATTGGTTGGTTCGATCTTGCTCCCATGCATTGGCGAGCCAGCACACAGCAAGGTCCATGCCTCGGCTGACGGATGTGGGATTCTCCATAAATTATCCAAAGCCATCACAGAACGCTCTGATACTGAGAGCATGACTCAACACAGTGGCTTGCCTGGCGACTCCTTCAGAAGGAAGGGTGGTAGCCATCCTAGGGAAGGTTCAGCACCCGTCGTCAGTGCAGTCAGCTACGATTCGAGCCATCAAGTCACTGCTGGGCATGATGCCTTCCTTTGCAGACTACAGATGGCTGCAAGTCTCGGGATCCTGGACGGACAAAATCAACCTCAACGAAGAGTTCGGACGAGCTATACAGTGGTGGGGTGACCGCTCTAATCTCACGCAAGTGTGCCCCATGCCAGGTCTCTCCTTATCAGGAGACTGTCACCATGGATGCTTCCCTGGAAGGTTGGGGAGCTCATACCGGACAGTTGCACGCCAGAGGCCTCTGTCTGCAAGAAGAAAAGACCCTTCAGATCAATGTTCTGGAGGCTCGGTCCGTTTTCTGGGCCCTCAAGTCTTTCCTGCTGTCGATTGAGGGGCAAGGTGGTGAGGATCTTCATGAACCATGTGGATCTTCCATTCCACAAATGGGGTCAACCCCAGATTGAACTGTTCGCGTCGGCAGCAAATTCCAAGTGTCAGAAGTTTACCAGCAGGTTCCCACAACAAGGAGCATGAGGGATGCTTTCTCGTTCCTTTGGGAGTGACTGTTCCTATACGCTTTTCCTCCGTTCCCGCTCCTTATACGAGTGAAGAACACACGCGGATAGTGTCACTGCAGAATGATCTTTGTCGCTCTGGCGTCACCGTAAAAAATCTAGAATCCAGACCTGCTACATCTGTCGGTGGTCTCGTCCATCAAGCTCCCACTTCTTCCAGACCTTCTGTCCAGAGAGGGAGGAGCGATTCTGCACCACAACACAGCATCGCTGAACCTCCGGGCATGGCTCCTGCACCTCTACAGTTTGGACATTTTGCTTTGCCTGCGGAGTGTAAGGAAATCCTCACCAACGCCAGGGCCTCTTCAATGTTGACTTGCTTCCGCCATAAGTGGAGGCGTTTCTCTGTGTGATGCCAGACACAAGATTAGCCCTCTGCGTGTCATGGCTCCACAGCTCATACCATACCATACCTGCTTTCTTTGGCCAAGGCTGGTCTGGCTCATGCATCTATCAAGATGCACCTGGCTGCCATATTCAGTCACACCAGGGTGCCGGGTAGGCCTTCTCTGTGGTCTTACAGACTCGTCAAGGAGTTCCTCAAAGGAATATTCAGAACTTTTCCGCTAGTGAAGGCTCCTGCCCCAGCTTGGAAGCTCAGTGTGGTTTTGACTAGGCTCATGGGGGGGCTCCTTTTGAGCCGATGCAGCAGGCCCCTCACAAGTTTCTATCCTGGAAGACCAGGGTTGGGGAGATCCAGGCCCTGTCTTGCAAGCAGCCAAACGTATCCTTCCACGCTTCGAGGGTGGTACTGCGTACAGAGCCCACCTTTATGCCAAAGATGCTGTCAGATTTCCACCTCAACAAGCCTTTGGCGCTGCCTGCCTTCTTCCGGAATCTGTCATCTCCAGCGGAGAGGGCCTTGCATTCGCTGGACATTGCTTGTGCCTTGAAGTTTTACATTGCACAAAGAGCTTTCAGAAGACTTTGCAGCTGCTCGTCAATTTTGGACCTGTGAATCACAGAGGGGACTTGTCGAAGGCTTCCATCTCCAGGTGGCTCTCCGACTGCATCATGCACTGTCATCGAATGGCCTGCTGCCAGGACGGCCGCTAGCCCACTCCACCAGAGCCATCGCAGCAATGACAGCGTTTCTCTGTGGTGTTCCCCTGCTCGACATTTGCAGGGCTGCTACAAAGAGGTTCATGCACACCTTCACAGGGTTCTACTGTGTCGACCGGGATTCCAGCGAGGAGTACAGAGTCTGACAAGCGGTGCTACGCAACCTCTTATAGGTGAGTCTGTTCCAGAGGTGAGTGTTTATTGCTTCTGTTGAGCCTTGCCACCTCCCGTAGTTGTGTATATGTACTGCTATGGAATCGTTATTCATGAGCATGTGAGTCCCTGGCAGACCCCATGTTGGAGAAGGTTTGTTACTTACCTATAACTATTGTTCTCCAGCATGGGTCTGGCATGGATTCACATGTGAACCATCTCTTCTTCCTCTGTCTCTTCTTGGTTCATACTGCTACTTTACATGCTTTCCAGATCTGAAGATGGCCACCGGGGGTGGAGGTTAGGGAGAGAATTGTCATTGGATGGGGCAGAGTGACCCAGAGGACAGTGATTTGTGTAGTGGAGGAAAACGGTTTTAAAGTGTTAGTGAAACAGTTTTTTCATTTACCGAGGATTCTATGCCTGACGACGGCATATTCATGAGCATGTGAATCCATGCCAGACCCATGCTTGAGAACAATAGTTACAGGTAAGTAACTTTAACCCTACTCTCTTAAATCGGCAAATAAATCCAATAAAAAATACTCTGTGAGTAACGCATGCACAGATTGTTGTAGCCTACTCTGCTTTTTTGATTTGTTCTGACCAGATGCATCGGAAATGCGTGCACAAAAAGGAGCTGTGCTATTTTGTCTAATCTGAAGAATGCCTTTAAGATTATTTAAAAAACCTTTGTTTATGGTATTTACGGGGCACTAAAACGTTTGACCAATATGTTTTTAAAAGGCACTTGTTGCTTGTCGTGTCAGAAGTACGGTTTTACTCCATGTACATGAAATTTATTCCAGCCTTCCAAAATATATCTGCCTATCGCTATATCTATCCTCTTCACTTTCTCTACACTCTGTGCCAGGTGGTAGTCAAAAAGATCAGGTGGTGTGCTATAAAGACTATACTATATTACTAGTTAACACTGCATGTTTGCTTAGATTTTGGAAAAGGTCCTAGTGGCTGCAATTGTGTGCGTTTTATGCTTTTTCAGCGGTGTGTGCATACATTTTCATCTGATTGGTGAGAAGCAAGCTGTGTTCTGGTGATAGGGACGCTTCCTGCATTGTTTTTATGGAGAGGCATTCGGTTGGTGACTTTTGTGGACACTTCAAACTTCTTTTGTGGAGCAAATCTCTAGCCTCGTTCTGTTTGGAAGCAAGTTGCACACACCGAATTTTGTGCAGATGTACAAACCTCTTCAACCACCTTCACCACCTTCTTGCAAGTTAGCAGAATTTAAGAGGTGTAAACTATGCAGTCAAGTGGCATTGTTTGACTCCATCCTGCCACCACTGCCATTTTTTCTTTGTATCGCCATTGCCTCAGTTTCTCACCTTAGTAAATGCTGTTTGAAACTGGAAAGCATAGATGACCTTTTGCTATTGATGGTTATTTTCTTATTTCTCAATCTTTTATTTGTTCTGTTCTTGCACAGTTCCCTAGGGTTTATTTACCAATCGGGTTGTAAGCTTAGAATGTGTCATAGATGGGCAATACATAGTTGGCAAGTAGTAGATCTCTATTGATGCAACGGAAGATGCAGATATTGGTGAAGTGATTACGACCTAGCTTGAGATGTTGCCTTAGGTCATTTTTCTGCTTCTGTAATTCTGTCTTTTTATCCACAGGCCAACTCCTTCTTTAGTGTCCTTTTGGTTCAGAACAGGATGTACCACATTTTGAGCTACATCCAATTCTGCTCTTAAGTGAGCCAGCGCAAGTAGTCAATCAATCACTTTAATGCAAACTCTGAAAAGGAAGCAGTCTTCACTTCCTATCTTGTGCTCACAAATTGAAGTCTGTCATTGTACACCTTTCTCCTGAATCGAGTGATACCATGGTAGTGACTGTGTCATTGTACTGAGGCCTTTATTAATGCTGAGATCTAGTTAGTGTTGCTCATGCAGTACTCCTAGTCCTAAAGTAAGGATCATGTAGTCAACAACGATTGTGCTTGGTGAGGTAATAGGGCTGTAAATTATAATTTTGTCCCATCCATTTTACCACTTTGTTCATTTGTATCACTTTGTGTATGTGGCTTCAGAGTGCGGCATCAAAATCTGGCAGAGCAGTGGTCTGCAATGAAGGGTACTGTGCGACGATCTGTCTGACCGATATGTGTTTGTGGTTAATGAACTGGATCTCTCAATGAAATGGTTATAGCCCCAATTGTTCTCCGTAGCTTGCCAGCTTTTGCTTCAATTCAATAATAGCCAGCTTTGTTTTTAATGATTGATATTGTTTTGTTCCATGTTTAAGAGGGACAATTAAAATTCAGGAAACCTCATTTCCGAAAGGGCTTAAAACTATTGCAGTGGTGCTGAAAATGTAGGCAGATATTGCATTTTCATATTTGTGGAAATCTGTATCCCTCTGGTTCAGGCTCTGTGATTTTTGGCACCTCACAATTTTGTCTCTTACACCTTTATCCCTGTCTCAGGTGTAGGCGTGCTAGTGGAGTGTAGCTTGAGTAGCATTTTTCCAGTTTACCGTAGAGCTGGGACTATAGGCCTGTTTCAGATAAACGATTACTTGTCCCAGGATGCCTAGCACTTCCCTTGGGACAGATAGTACAGGACTACACTTCACAGAATTATTTTTTCTTAATCTGAGCAGAAGACCCATGCATGACTAAATGTCCCAGGATACCGCCAGTGATGCTAATACTAAAGAATGTTTTTATACTGCACCAAATCAGTGCTGCAGTAGTTTTAGAGCTCCAAAACATGCCTGTGAAGTGGCGTACTATGCTACCGCCAGTGCTATCTAGACCTTTGTTTGTTGCAGTAAAGGATATGGGCTGGGGGAAGATCAGTGACGAGTCGAGCAGGAAATAAATGCTACAAACAGTGGGAGGTAGGACTGCAGCAGGAGAAGAATGTTTTGTAGTAGGATGGATGGCTCAAAATGTGCACTTGTGACCAGCCATTGGCTGGTGATAGTTGAATCTGGGCGAGTAAGAAAATGGTGTGCTCTGTGTATGGGTAGCATTGAGGTGGCAAGTGACTTGTTGTAGCTGACTAGTAGCTTGCAACATTAATCTTTGCCCCTGTGCTGGGTGCGTATCAGCCCTTTTGGGTGAACCATGGTTCTGCAAAAGGGAAGAGGCAGATATGTTACAAGTTATTATGATAATTGGTGTGGTTGAGTGCAGATTTGGATAATTGTAAATGAGTACACCTTGTAATGTTGGATGCATGAGTGGCTCCAAAGTGTGCTTGAGCAGAAGTTTGGTTGCTTATTTGTCTTCCAATCTCTATAGGCTGTACCCAAAGTCAAACTCTAATGTCAATTCTGTTGCTGCCAAGTCTGAGCCAAGAGTGTCCTTGTCAAAAAAAGACTTTGTTTAAAGGTGAATATTAGTAACCGAGGGTAAACCAATGGAGTGGTCAAACTAGTACGGTAAAATGGAAAATGCCTGGCAACTTGATGATGAAAAGGTTACTAAGTCTTTGTTCCATGTCATTTCATGCTTGACTTTATTTTAATTTATGACGAGAAATAAGATAAGCAGTGCCGCAAAGCAATCTGCTATGCAATTCTGTAGGTTTGCTAATTAAATAGTGTAGCACAGCTGGCTATATAAATTATAGTGTTCAATGAAAGCAAAGCTCACCCGGCATTCCTCTCCTGCCCTTGGGGCTCCCTCCAACCCCTTTTTATCTGTTCACTGCAAGTTCAAAGAGGCTAACGGAGAGAAGAGTGCATCGGAAATCATCTCCACTCCTGTGTGGGAGTGCGAGGCAAGGAAGTGTCTCTTTTTCAAATAATTTCAAGCCAGAAATAAATTGGGGTGATATTTTTATTGAGCTAACTATATCTTGTCTGGAAAAGACCAGTATGTGTTCACTTTTGTTGGGGCACAAGACAGTCTGGCAATTCCCTTCCTAGAAATGTGTTTTCATAATGCATAATTACAGTATCGCGACTGCAAAACACTGCATTGTTTCCATGTTTTTCAGTAAAGTTTGTTAGTGTATCTAAATCTTATAGTGTAAACTATATTTCATTTTGTTGGGGAAAGTGCATCATATTGAAGAGTGAACACCTTGTACATGTACATAATCACACGACCAAATGCTTTTTATGGCAAACCTAGTCCTGTGACCAGCTGGTTGCATACATCTGTGCAACTGATGCTCAACCCATGAGCGGATCCCAAACTCCTTGACATTCTAGCTTCTCACCATGTTGCTTATACTAGCTACCCTGAAAGTGAGAGGGCTGCAAAACTACAATTTTCCACCTAGTGTGCCCAGGTTGTTGCCTGCTGCCACATCCCACTCTGCTTAGTCTCTTACTTTCGTCTTACATACTGAATATGGAAAGCTAACCAGATTTTTGCACAAAGTAGTGATGAATAGTTCCATCCAGATCCAATACATCTACAGATCTACTGCAATACCATAAACTGTAGTTGGCCTTCAGAGCTTGCTTTGCTCTGATTATGATTGCCTTGCATACTGTGGGAGAGAGCTGGCCAATCCAGAGGTTGGGAAAGCACGCAGAATCTACAAGTAGCTGCCCGCATTTCATGCCAGGCCCTTGTGCCTCTGCGCAGCCTTCAACCTGCTTTGGGACAAGGTGCCCCAGGCCGAGTCTTCACTGGAGTGCCACACCTCGACGACCTGCCCACTCAACTTCACACTTCCTTGCTCACATTCCTTACCTCGAAATACTTATTTCCAATAGCCGACATATGGGTAATTTCTTTTTAAGGGAAGCATGAATTACGCAAAGACTGGTTCCCTTAAAAACCAGTAAAAAGGAGCAGGACATAGGAGAGGAAATCACACAGGACGAATGGAGTCAAATTTGCAGAAGGGCTCACAAACTATCCAAATCCACGGCAATCAAAGAATCAGCATATAAGATATGCTACCGATGGTATCTGCCCCCAAGTAGAATACATAAAATGAACCCCACATATCCCTCAGACTGTTGGCGCCAGTGTGGAGAAAGAGGTGACCTTTTCCATATGTGGTGGTCGTGCCCAAGGATAAAAGTGTATTGGAAAGAAATACTGAGTCTAATCAAAGACATAACAGGCGCAGACCTACCACAATCCCCTAAGGTCATTCTGTTAGGGGCAGTGTCAGAAGGAATATACGCAGCTTCAGGGAACAGAGCGGCTCTCATCACCCACCTTCTGTCGGCAGCAAGGATGACAGTGGCCCAACGATGGAAGACAGTGGAAAGTCCTACAACCCCATGGTGGTGGATGAACGTGTGGGGAGTTGGCGATGGAAAACATTTGCGCCACAAAATCAGGGACATACCTGAAATTCTTAGCCATATGGGATCCACTTGTGGGGGAAAGGGAGGCTCAATTCTTTAAACCCAGGACTCTAAGAAACATTCATATCAGATAGAGACAGCAGTAGACGGAGGAGCGATGAGCTCAGGAAACAGCTTTGCTTTGGTTATAACCTTGATTCAGTTTGGTTCAGATAACTCTAAGGGAAAGGGGTGGGATGGGTGGGCGAGGGTGGGGATACTGGGGGGGGGGGTTGGAAGACAATAATAGTCTTGATGCCAAAGTTCAAGTAGGTTAAATAATTTGCTTTCACAGATGATAATGGTTGTAATATTGCTGTATCCAAAGGCTAACTGTTGTCTTTCGTTTAAAAAAGAACAACATGAAAATAAAGTTGGTTAAAAAAAAACAGTAAAAAATGTATCAGAACCCCCGACGGCGATTCTTGGCCTCATTACGACCCTGCCGGTAGGGGGTTAAGGGCGCCGGTAGAGCTGCTGGCGCTGTTAACACCCCACCACCTCATTACGAGGTCTGCTCGCGGGACCCGCTAAGGACGCCTGGTAAAACCAGGCGTCCTTAGCAAGTCTCGCGAGCAGACCAGGAGGCTAACAACGGGCCTGTCATTAACGGGCCCGTTGTTAGCATCCTCCCCATTCCCATTGAGCCCTATGGGGGCTCAAGTGGGAATGGGGATGTACCGGGTCCGGGTTCCTTGAATGGGGAAATACCGGGCCCTCCAAGGTCGGACTGGCTCGGTAGTTCCCCCCTTCAGGGAACCCGGTACCCGGTATGGGGGTAGCCGTGCTGCTAATAGCGGCATGGCTACCTCCATACTCGGAATGAGGCCCACTGAGTGCCAATAGTGAAAAATACTACTTTCATGGATGTGCATGGCTGGGATGCAGCACTTGTGCTTACCTGAATTGGGCTTGAGGACCGTTAGAGGTCTCTCCTCCCCCGAAAGTGGTAATTAACACTGTATTGAAAACAGTTGATATCAATGACAGGCAAGGGCCATCTTGTCCAACTAAAGATGATAATTATCCTACCTACAGCAAATCCATACTATGTACTTTGTCTTGGGCTATAACTTTTCTTTAACATTGCGAACTTTTAAGAAACATCTGAACTTCTCCTTATATAGTAAATGATGGGCCAAACATACAATATATGGGACATTGTGTCAAAAGGTGTGAATTGGAGCAAGGCTGTAAGCCCCTCCTAAACGGTCCTTCCCGCCTGGAATATAAACCAAGAATGAGACACTTTACAGTATAACAGTCACATAGATATATTTATTTAGCATCAACAAAGCACTCGAGCGGAGAGAGGTGATAACACATGTTTCGCTAAGGCTCTCTCCACAGAATCTTTTGGTCTTATATACATCATTTTAACTGTTGTAGCATGACATGTAAATAACACAAGGTCCTTGATAGGTAACTCACTGATGGGGTGAACAGAAATCTTGGTGAGCTAAAATAGTTAAATACAAATAGACGTGCAGGGGGATGCTGAACATGTGTTCTTTTCTATCCTTGGCTTGAGCTCAGGGGGAAGGGTCATCACCTGATAGTATGTGTGCATGCTATTTTGACTGCAGCAATTTCCTAGCTTGAAAGCAGTGCCTGCAACTTCACACACACAGGTTGTTTGAGTTGCTGTTTGTGGACCACCTCAAAACTGTTGTGTGACATTACAACTAAATGTATACTAAATGTATATTTCCACAAACGGGCCTGTGCAACACTGATTGCACCGAGCTGCACAGAGCCTTGAACTGAAAAAAAAAGACAGAACCTTTTTTATCATGTCTGTTTTATATTTATCTGTGTCCATTTATGTAGCTAACCTTTTACAGACACTCTTACTTATGCTGTATGGTTGCTAATTGGATGTGTCTGGTACAAATAACTCCTGGTAACATTTTAAATATTAGTACAACATTGCTAATCAAATAAGCTTGTTTGCTAATCAAAAACATTTTCATTTGCAAATTCTGCTAATCAGTTTTTGAAAACGAATGTATGTCTTGTATGATGACGCAGGGAGAACCTTTCTTGGGAGTAGACTAATAGATTAGTGAGAAAATATACCCTGACGCCCTATGTAGGCTGTGTTCATTGGGCTAAGTGAAAGGTGTAGGTGGATCTGTGACAAACAGGCCAGGTTGATCCTGTCTGCTGAGACAGTCTGGCACCCTTCTGTTATGTTACATATAAGCCCTTGCCAGCAGAGAGGCAATAATGGTCTATACCTTTTCTAGCTGCCTACCTTCCTCCCAGATAAAAGACTTGGTAAGGTGACTGTTTTCATTATGATGTTTTATTATAGCGTTTATGGATTCCCGCATGTCTGTGTTCCTTATAATATATCTCAACAGGGCCCTATAAGACTCCTGCAATTTAGACACGCTATCTGATGATACTGCCCCAACAGACTGTGTGTTTATACCAAGCAATAAATCCCTTGGCCAGGGTCCCAACGGGTTTGATGCCGATATATAGGTAGCGTCAAATTTTCAAGATTTTGCACATTACCTCTGAGGCTCATTTAAGCACCAAGCTATCTTGGCAATCCCCTGAACTGGATAAGCTCCCTGAACATAATCAACGTCCTATGATAACTTCAGTTTCATTAGTACCTCAGGAACCTGGAACCTCTGAACCAATATTGATAAATGTGCACTATTTAAGAAAGACACTAACACGCTTTTGCGCCTACAAGTGGGGGCAGTGATGCCAACGCAGGAGGTTGTGGACATATGTGGCCTTGTTTGGACCTTTCCCAAGGGGGAGACATTATCTCCTCAATGCACTGGTACTTTAAATTGTTTCTCATTAATGCACATTCAATTCCAGAATATGCAATAGAAATTCATGACCTAATTTTAGAACTTAATCTTGACCTCCCAGCAATTACTGAGTCATGGCTTAGAGACTGCTCCATTGCATCCATTGCAGCTGCATTACACACAGGCAATTCTATAATTAATTACAATTGGACGGAAGGTAGAGGACATGTGGTTGCCTTCATATACCAAAATATGCTAATTTAAAACACATTAGTTACCCTCTTTTCAAACAGCTGAGATCATAAAAGTTTCGATATATCCGCATCCTTTCTTACCATTGACTTATTTTCTACCATTCACCGAAGTATGCGTCGTGGATTTACGGTAAGACTTGTGACATATGCAACACCCTGCATAGTAACCATTGGCTGTACAGCATTTGGATATGTGACTAGATAGGAGATGTGGCACTCTTGGGGAATACAAGGACTTTCACACAAACCCAGAAAATAGACAATGGGCCTCATTAGGAGTTAGGTTTAGAGGTAAGTTCGGGGTACAACGTATTCTGTTGGCGACCTTATTGATTGTGCCTTCAGGCCGTGTCGCATCAGTGAGGTGATCGGTGGAGGAACCAGTACCCCTACCTCCTTGGTTTATACAGAGAAAAATTGTTCACCACACATTGACTGCGCCACACACAGGATCCAATTGGGTTTTCAAAGAAATTTGTATTTGTAAATCAAAGAAAAAACGAAGCGAGGAGCATTTTCTGTTACTATGGAGGGATTATCCCGGGACTCATTTTGATTTACCTATTGGGACATGAATATGAGCAATTTGCCCAATTGTTTTGAAAAAGGCTCATTTGTAGCCGAAACACATGTTAACTAGATGGCATTGCATTTACACAAACTGCATGTTTTTTTTCTTTGATTTACAAATACAAATGTCTTTGAAAACCTAATTGGATCCTGTGTGTGGCACAGTCAATGTGTGGTGAACTATTTTTCTCATAAGGAGTTAGGCGGCCGCGGAATGAACGGTGCCGGTAAGGGACTGGCACCGTTCATTCCGGGCTGCCCTATTACGAGGTCTGCAGCGGGTCCTGCTCTGGAACGCCTGGTCAGATCAGGCGTCCTCAGCGGGTCCCGCTAGCAGACCAGGATGCTAAAAACGGGCCCGTCATTAACATGGGGGCTCAAATGGGAATGGGGATGTAACGGGGGCGGGTCCCACGAAAGGGATTTACCGGGCCCTCCACGGTCGGAATGGCCCGGTAAGTCCCCTTTTGCAGGACCCAGACCTGGTACCCGGTATGGGGGTAGCCATGCCACTAAAAGCGGCATGGCTACCTCCATACTCGGAATGAAGCCCAATGACAGGAAGTTGCACCAAAAAATAGGGGTACTTACTAGCCACACCCTCCAAACAGGACTTGAGCTCCAGGAACTGGAGAGGAGAGAAGAGCACAGTTAGCCAAAGTCCTGTAGGCGATTTCCCGGCCTCCGCCTATCTCCAAAGAATGAAGGCACCTTGTCTGGCATCAACCACCAATTGGAGGTCCTGACTGTAATCCCTTTTTACCCCATCAGCTGTCCCAAAACTGAGGTGATTGGGGAATCTACAGAGTAATGAGGGACTTGTGGGCTCACAAGCTCTGCATCGAAGGATTTTATTTCCTGTGCTGGGATGATAGTCCAATAATCCTTTGACCAGCCGGGGAAGGAGGACAGTTTAATGACAATTGCTTCAAGCCATTCAAGAGCTCGGGGGGGGGGGAATGTGTAAAATGAAGTGAAACGAAACAAGCTTATGCAAACTTGTGTGATTGTTTTATTACATGATGTTTGACTGTTCAATTGCACTGGCGAACAAATGTCACACATATTGACATAGGATCCCCCATTCTTCTCTGTGTTGTCATGAATCAGCAATGATTACCCCAGAAAACCTGGCCTGGGACCCTTCTCATGTGACCAGGGAAAGGCAGACGCTTTCTGATCCCGAACCCAGGGGTGGTGTTCTGGGGAGGATCACATGAGGGTCAGGGGGGAGCGGGTCAGGAAGAGTGGGAATCCCCCCCTTTTTTTCCCCAAACTCTCACACTTCTAATAGCTTATTGTAGAGTAGAAGACGTAGGAAAACCTAATTTTGTTGTTTGGGACTTCCAGTCCCATAATTCCCTAAGTACTGAGGTGAGGAAGAGGGCTCAAGAGCAATGTTGCAGGAGTGGCCAGTTTGTTAAGGCAAATGACCTACACTTGAGGAATGCAGAGAGGCTTAAAAGGCCCCCTCATGTGCAGGCAATTGGTAGCAGCATCAGTAGCAGAAAGCAGCAGCAGGCATGTTATTGGCAGTCCACGCAGAAGTTGGAGCAATGGAGCAAAGAGAGGGCACCAGGACAACAAGGCAAATTTCAGCTGCCGGTCCTGAGAGCGTCCTTTTCCCCCTAAATCTGAAGTGCAGAGGTTGCGCAGCGGAAAGCATGACGAAGGAAGGCTTTCCCCCATGTAAACCAAAATGCAGAGACTGGGCAGCAGGAAGCCTGCAGGAGACCGTGGCTATCGTGCACCAGGCGGTCTCAGGAGCAAGCAAACCTCTTTGTTAAAGTGGTGGGAATGAAGGAAACTTCAAGGAGGAATTGTGTTCCTTCGAGAGAAAGCAGAGCAGTGGATGTTGTGCGGCACGCAAAGGGATCAAAGGCAAAGGAAGAAGCCGAAGATTGTTGCAGGGCACTTTAATCCCTTATGCATATTCTGGGCAGGCAACAGTAGCAAGAAGGAGTCGCTCGTGTGCAAGTTAAATTGCTTTAAACCGGACTGTTCGATTGTCGACTAATGAAGGCAACAAAAGTAACTTGCATATTGCTTTGATAACATTATTTGAAAACCAAACTAAAGAAAACCGCTTAAATACCAATTGTGTATGTCCTAAAAGTGATTCTAAATTGAAAGCTAACTGAAGATTCCTTTATAAAGCAGCAGAAAACATTGTAGCGTTTAAACTGATCAGACCTTAAGATTGTAAGCTTCAGTGAACATCCAAGCATTGCCCAAAGCCAAGAATTATACAAACATTTCCCCAGACAAATGATACTAGCAACAAGGCATACAATTAAATGACTATAGCCAACAGGAAGAAAAGGGGTGAATTAAATGTTTTCAAACGTGAAGCTTGTTGATTTGTGATTGTTTCATAAATTTAAAGCTGGTATCAAAACTCACATTGCCAAAAGGAGAAAAGTCAAAAGTACTTGGTTATTGGTGTTGCAGGAAGCTAAGAGGCTGCCCTTCTGGAAGGTGAATGTTCAGATAAAGAAGTGCATTGCTTAAATTAAAGTGTTGAAGAGCACTAATGTGAATCTTGTCTTTTCTGAAAAGTTGTTCTGCAAACTCTTAAAGCTGTTGTGAATTTTTGATTGTCAGTAGATCTAGAACTTTAGAAGCACTGTTGATTGTGGAAAGCTGTCGGGCAGGCGAGTACACCTGCATAGTGAATCCTTATTGAAGTAGGCATGGCATGGGAGTAAACCAGGAGGAAGTGGAAGTGCTGTGAAGTTATCTTGATAAAGATGCAAACTGTGATTTATGGTGTTGAAAAGCTGATATCAAGAAGCTGAGTTTCTTTGAATCTTAAAATTTGTGGCAAATCTGATGAACTAAAAATATCTGTTCAAGGAAGAAGAAGAATCTTTCCTTTGTTGAATTTAGGATAATTGGAACTTTCGTCTGACAAGTTGAAGGCGCTAACAACTGTGTTGGAACTTTGTAACAAAACTGGATTTACATTTTTCGTTTTGTTGAACAGTAGAACTCAATCCAACTAAAAACCTGGCGAAGAGGCATTCACCCAGGTTACAAAGAGAGACTGTGAATACATTACAAATCTAATTATTGTTGTAGTGAATTGCCATATATTTTCTTGTGTATTTTATGTATAATTGTGAGGGCCAGGCATCCTCTATCTAAACTAAAAGGAGTGTTTCCTTTTAGTTTAGATAGAGAAATCCTTGTCTGGGCAGGTCTAAAATCATCAGTTATCCGCCTCACATTTCTGACCCCGCACAGTGTTTTGTTTTGATTTCCACTGATCCTACGTTCTTAAATATGCAAGTAGAGGACCTCCGGCTAGTGTTCATGCAACAAAACAAGCTTTCAAAAACGCCTTGATGCTTGATTTTTTTTTTTTGTCCATTCTTTTCCTCTGTGGTCCTGACATGAATATCTCCTCTTTGGGGGCGGCCTCATTCTTTGTCATTCCACTCATCCTGGTGTGAACTGACAGGGAAGATGGACTATTCAGCCACTGTGGGACCTCAGCCTGAAGAAAGGATGCTTCTCTTGCCCCACTAAACCCAAGTGCTGCAAGCTTGAATACCAAGGGACTCCTTATAAGTGAACCGGTCCGGAAATAAAGGTGCTGGTAGCAACGTTACCGGCACCTTTTCTGGACCGGCTCACTTTGAGTCTGCCGGTAGGGCCTGTGAACTACTCGCAGACCCGACCTGCCAGGAGTTCAGGCCCCTACTGACAGATTTTTCCCTGAAGCACTGTTACTAATGGGGATGGTGCTTCAGGGTTCCCATTCCCGCTGAGTCCTAAAGGACTCAGCGGGAATGGGAATTTACCGTTCCTCAGCCACCTGTGATATCCGGAAACCTTGTAATGAAGGCCCATACTTATGTGTGAAAGGAGCGAAGACTCCCGCACTGCAGACTTTTATAGTGGGCTGCCTCATGGGCTTTATCCTGCTCCCAAGGGCAATTAGTGGGATCCCTAGAAGCAGCGACTGCACTTACACACAATGCATAATCAGAGTATTACATTAATCCACCCTCTGAGTCCCAGGCTTGCAACATAATGTAGAATGTTTTCAGGAGTTTGTCCTGTAGAAAGTTGAAAGGTAATTCCAGCTCAAAAGCAACCATGACTTTACTGGGAAACTGGAACACCTTTTTGAACCCATCCGCGGTTAAGCACTCTGTGTTATTAAGTACTGTATTACCCTCCTAAATTGCTTCACAGAGACCTGCCACACATGTTTAGAAAATACCTTCCTTTGTGCAGTCCCTATCTAGGATCTGTCATTTTGGATCCACTTGCACCCAAGGTCTCACAAAACATTATTTTTCCCCTTCTACATCATCACACCACATGTCTGTTGCATTTCTCCTGCATTACTGTCCTATGTTCTTCCTACTCCTCGGCAGACTAAGTTCTGTATTTCCAGGGTGGGGTACAATATGCCATCCTCCAAAGAATTCAGGAGCTCTTCAGACCACTTCGGTGGTGATTTAATGCACCAAAGCCATATCCAAATAAATCCTTGTTATTCTCTGCAATATGTGCCGGACTACGCTGCAGTTTTTGTGGATCTAGACTAGATACTCTTTCCATGCCACTGACTTCTTGGTTGCTCTCTGAGGATTTGTGGAGGAAGCTGGGAGAATATTTGGAAGGTGGGGCAGAGAAGTAGCACTCTGCGTTTAATGAGGTATTCAATACCAAGGAAGTGGTGGGGGTAGGGGTGTCCCATCCCAGGAAAAGGTTGGGAGGTATAGGGGTGTATCACTTTTAATTTTTGCCCATGGGTAAGCCACCAGTGAACACCCTTGGCAAGATATGATGTATGATCCAGTCCGGCCCATAAATAGAAACTGATCTGCAGCTTTGAAGGCAGGGAATGTCATTTTGATGGCAAATAAGTGGTGCGAATGAGCACTGCAAACTGTGTGCCTCATTGGCCTGTGCTGCAACATGGAGATCTGACGTGAGAGGGGCCTGTATGTGGTGGATTGGAGACAGTGCTAATGTGTCATTCAAGACAGGAGACCAATGTAACAATTGATATTTGTTTACTGGTATATAAAAGAAACTGGTTTCCCACAATGACAATCCATGCAACAGAGACTGGTTATATGGGACTGTAGCTTGACATGTGAAGCCCCATGCAGTACGGAAGGCTGCAGAAATGGAGCTGCCTTGAAACTAGTGAGTGAGGGCACCTTGGGAAGGGGTGTGTTTTTGCTCAGTGTGTTTCAAGTCGGTTGGAGGCATTGGGGCATATTTCTGACACAATTGACCAAGTATACTGGTTGAAGCCTCTAATGTCAGTGGTCAGGAGTGCAATTGTGTCCCTATTCAGGAAGATGTGGTTATAATGGCACACAGTGTCAGAAGCCCCACTCTAACGAGGCTGCCCGCAGGAGAGGGGATGTACATTATAGATCTCTGCCACCCGGGAAGGCCTGCATGTTCTCCTATCCCCAGACTTTGTCCTTGGTGGTGACATTGTCCTTCTCCTCAAAAGCCTTTCCCGTCGCTTCATCTTCCTCAGTCCCTGGTGAGGACAAGTTGCTTGAGGGAATAGGTGTGAGGGTCTACCCAAACTCGGCACTCCACCTGCACAAAGCAAATGCTCATTCTCCCCCCACCCTTTTTTTTTTTATTTTTTAAACCAACTTTATTTTCATTTTTACTTAAGACAAACATTGGCCTTTAGTTCCAACATATGTTATAAACATTGTTACCCATTTGAACCCATTATTCAACATTCTGAAACTTTGTCATTGGGTCTAGTATTGTCTTCATACTTTTCTCGACCCCTCCCACCCTTGACCACCCTTCCCGCCCTCTTCCCTTATTTTTAACCAACTTTATATTCAATCATTTTAGCAAGACAACAATTAGCTTTCGATTACATCAGGAATACAACCATTATTGACTGTATAAACATATTATTTTGGCCTACCCGAACTTCGGCCTTGAAACTATTATTGTCTTCCAACTTTCCCTCCCGAGAACCCCCCACCCTCACCCACCCTATCCCACCCTCTAGTCCTTAGAGCAAATCTGAACCAAACTGTATCAAGGTGATAATCAGAGCAAAACAAAAAAAAAAAAAAAGTTTTTGGAGCTTCTCCCTCCACAATGTCTTCTGCTGTCATTATCTGATGTGAATGTTTCTTAAAATCCTGGGTTTAAAGAATTGGACCTCCCTTTCCCCCACATAGTCCTGAAGTGGATCCCATATGGCTAGGAATTTCAGGTATGTCCCTGACTTTGTGGCGCAAATGTTCTCCATCGCCATAACTCCCCACACTTTCATCCACCACCAAGGGGTTGTAGGGCCTTCCACTGTTTTCCATCGTTGGGCGACTGTCCTCCTTGCTGCAGCTAGTAGGTGGGTGATGAGGGCTGCTCTATTCCCTGAAGCTGCGTAAGTCCCTTCTGCCACTGCCCCTAACAGAATCACCTTGGGGGATTGTGGTAGGTCTGCACCTGTTATGTCTTTGATTAAACTCAGAATTTCTTTCCAATACACCTTTATCTTTGGGCACGACCACCACATATGGAAAAGGTCACCTCTTTCACCACACTGTCGCCAACAGTCTGAGGGGTAAGTGGGATTCATTTTATGTATTCTGTTTGGGGGCAGATACCATTGGTAGCATAACTTATATGCTGATTCTTTGATTGCAGTGGATTTGGATAGCTTGTGAGCCCTCCTCCAGATTTGACTCCATTCTTCCTGAGTAATCTCCTCCCCCATGTCCCGCTCCCAATCCTTCATGTATTGGAGGGTATCATCTGCTTGCGATTTGTCTAGTAACTTGTACAGTCTGGTAATCCCTTTTCCTTGTGCCCCCTCCCATATCGTGAGTTCTAAGCCTACTGGGGTCGTAGGCCGGCCCTTTTTACTGCAGGGTGCGAGATCCAGTGGCAGACTTGTATATATTTAAATCTATGCTGTTCAGTGATGCCAAATCTTTGTTTGCATAGATCAAAGGATAGTGGGGCATCGTCTTGGTACAAGTCTCGTAGGGACATTGCGTCTGCTCCCTGCTAGCCATCCCAGAATCTCAGTTGGAGCCCAGGCGAGAAATCTGGATTTTGTAAAATAGGGGACATGGGCCCCAGACCTAGTTTGATCCCCCTGCCATGGATCGCCATGTCCCAGTTGTGAAGTGTTGTTTTTGTCGCTTCCAGTAGGATACCACCCATCTCTCATGCTTTTGGTCTAAGGAATGGAAGCACACGTAGTGGGGTGTCGGTAGCGAACTGTTCTATTTCCCCCCACCCTGGGAGGGGGTCACTGCCTGCCCATTTCAATGCTGGCGCCAATTGGGCTGCTAAGACATATCTCTTTATGTCCGGCACTCTTAGCCCCCCCAGAAGGGTTGGGCGCGTCATGATCTTTTTTTGGATTCTAGGCTTCTTATTCCCCCAGATAAATTTGAGCACGGCTTTTTGGAGTTGCTGAATCAGTTTCGGGGGGATCACCACCGGGGTGGAGCTGTCCACGTACAGCAACCTGGGTAGCAGGGTCATTTCTATCGCCGCTATCCTAGCAAACCAAGCTAATTCCTGGAGGTCCCATCTCTGTAAGTCCTCTTGCAGGCGCTTCCAAAGTGGAGTGATATTCGCTTTAAGCAGGTTTTTTGTGGATCTAGTGATGCAGATCCCTAGGTATTCCAGGGACTGTTTTCGCCACTGTAGGGGGTAGCGGTCCTCTAGGTATGTTATGTTTCCTCTACCCTCAGTTATATTCAGTGCTTTGGATTTGGCGTAATTTATTGTGAACCCTGATATTTTTCCGAATCTCTGCAGTTCTATAATTATATTGGGTAACGTGTGCATTGGGTCTGCCATGTAAAGCATAATATCGTCTGCGTTTAGGGCTATCTTATGTTGGGTCTCACCTGTTCGCACTCCCCTAATACCCGAGTTCTCCCTAATCCTGTGGGCGAATGGCTCCATTGCCATGGCAAATATAAGGAGGAGAGGGGGCACCCCTGCCGAGTACCTCTCTGGATATTGAGTCTTTCTGATGTATAGCCGTTTACTATTAGGTGTGTGGACGGAAACTGGTAATTAGCCAGCACCATCTTGGTGAATGTTGGCCCACAGCCGAAACCTTCTAGCACCTGCCGAATGTATTCCCAGTCTATGCTATCGAATGCCCGTGTGGCATCAAGTGCGGTGATGGTGAATTTCTGTGCGCTTCTGTTGCCCCAGTCTATGATATCTATTACCCGCCTGACATTATCCTGAGTGTGTCTTCCCTGTACGAAACCCGGCTGGTCTGCATGAATTATCTCGGGCAATACTGTCGCCAACCGATTTGAGAGTATTTTTGCATACAGTTTTGCGTCCGTATGGAGGAGGGCAATGGGGCGGTAGCTGGGGCATTCCACTGGGTCTTTCCCCGGCTTTAGGGGAAGAATTGTGACCGAGTGTACCATGTCTTTTGAGACAGCTCCCTTATCCCTAATTAGGTTGAAGAGACGTGTGAGGGGAGTTGTCAGTTGGGTGAGGAAAACTTTGTAGAACCCGTTCCCCAAACCATCTGGGCTGGGTGCCTTTCCCCTGGACAGTGCTGCTATCGCGTCACCCACTTCCTGTGTTGTGAAAGGGGCACCTAATTGTTCTTTCTGCTGTTCGGAGATCTCTGGTAATTGTACAGCCGACAAATAGGACACTTGATCCGCTGCATTTAGGTTCCCACTAGACATCAGGTTTTTGTGGAAGTGGACCATTGTTTCTAATTTCTCCTTATCTCCCGTTTGTAATACCCCCCTACTGTTTCTTAGCCGGGTAATGTGGTTGCGTGCTTTCTGTTTGCATAATTTGGCTGCCAAGAATTTGCTCGCTTTCCCCCCGTGTATGTAGTATGACTGCTTAGTATTTAAAAGCAATTGCGCTGTTCTGTCCGCCATGTGGTTTTCGAGTTTGGATCTAGCTTTTTTGAGGTCTCGCCAGGCTCTGGCCGTCTGACGGGTCTTATGGAGCTTTTCAGCATTTCTTACCTCCTCTTCTAATTTCTGTGTTATAAGGGCTTTCTCCCTGTAGTATTGCGTTGCTTGAGCTATGAAATCACCCCTAACAACTGCTTTCCCCGCGTCCCATACAACCCGCCAATCCACCTCTCCATTGTCATTTTCCAGGAAGTAATTACTTATGACTTCCTCCATATGTGCCCTAAGCGCTATGTCTCGCAGGATTGTTTCATTCAGCCTCCATTGTGGGCGGGGCCTGTACGATGTTTTCTGCAGTTCTATGCGGGCTACCACTGGGGCGTGATCTGAAAGGTATTGGACCCCAATTTCTATTTCCTTGACATGGGGGATCAGGTTGGAAGATCATGTCAATTCTAGAATATCCTCTGTGTGCTGCCGAGTAATGTGTATATTCCCTGTTTTCTGGGTGGAAGAACCGCCACGTCTCTATCACCTCCAAGTCTCTAAAGAGTTTTCCCAGGGCCTGCCTATTTCGCTGGTCTGCGGCTGTCGGGGGGAGTGTTTTATCCATTTTTGGGTCCATAACGCAGTTAAAATCTCCACCTATTATCACTCTGCCCTCGCACCAGCTCCCTATCTTCTGGAGTAATTTGGGAATATACTGGTCCTGTTTTTCATTGGGGACATATACTGCTATAATTGTGTACATTTGGTCATAGATGGTACCCTTCACCCCCAAGTATCTGCCTTCCCGATCCCCCATGACCTGTTGTTTGTGGAAGTCTAGGTCCCTGCTACAAAGGATCGCCACCCCTTTCGTTTTAGACTGGCTTGAGGCAAAAAATTGGAGAGGGAATGATCTACTACGCATCCTTTTTTCATCTTGCTGGAGCAGGTGTGTCTCCTGCAGGATCGCTATTTTCGTTTGCATGGTTTCCAGCCTACTCAGAATCGATTGTCTTTTAGCAGGGGAATTCAGTCCCTGGATGTTAAGCGAGATTATGTTCACTTCCGACATTGCACTCTAGGAGATGGGGTTCGGCTTATTGGGTCTTGTGTCTTGCTACAGAATTTACACTCTATCTGAAGTCTTTCTGTTAAACCCAGTTGTGGAGGAGGCTTATCTTTGCTCCTTGTTTTTGGTTCCTTGCATTTCCCATCTTTGACCACTCCCCCCTCACCCCCCCTTCCGTCCCCCTTCCCATCCTGGGGGAATATGAGGCCTGGGCCCTTCATAGGGTCCTCCGCTGAACCAATGGATGTAAGGCCTCTAGGGTCCCCCCAGTTCACAATGGTCAGGAGTAGATCTACTCTGACCCGGTTCCAAGATGATTGACCTCCTACCTCCGTGAAGGTGTTTCTGAGACAATTTGCGGACTTCTCACTTGTAGGTGGGGCTTCACTCATTGTCTGTGTGTCTGGCTGCCTTCGGATCTGGTGGGCTTTTGGGTTCACAAACCAGAACCGGTTGGGTGTTACCAATTCTACCCATTCTTCCTCGTCTTTGCCTTCTGCCCTTTGACCATTCCCATGGTTTGCTAGACTGGCCAGATGCGTTTGGCCGAGGGTGCTCGGGTGCCTCCTGCTGATCATCCTCCAAGTGTAGGAGGGGTAGACCCTCTGCACAGTTTCCAATGTTCCTCTGTTTGCCTTCCTAAGTAAATGCAAGGCCGAATGGATGCAACCATCTATATCGGATTTGGTGTGTCCAAAGGGCTTTCGGGACTGGTTGCATTAGCCGCCTTTTATGAAGGGTGATTCGGGCGAGGTCTTGGTATAGCTGTATGCGGGACCCGTTGATCGTGAGATCCCCATTCATCCTTGCCGCGTGTAGCACCTCTTCCTTCAAACCATACGATGTCATTGCTATTAAGACATCTCTGGGTCGTGACCCCGGTTCATTGCGTATCGGGCCTACTCGAATCCTGTCGAAGCCTATCGTTTCAGGTTGGACATCGGTTAGTATGCTGCTAAAGCAAAGTTGCATAGTGTCTCTTAGGTCCTTGTCCAATACTGATTCCGCCAGGCCCTTAATCCTGATATTGGATCTTCTCGAGCGGTTTTCTAGATCCTCCGCCTGGAGTTCCAAATTGTTCGTTGCAGTTGCCAACTGGTCTAGAAGCAGGCTATTTTGATTAGTCTCCTCTGTGATGTTCGAGAGACCTCTTTCTTTATTAACCTCCTGGAGGGACGATTTCAAGTCCTCCCTAAGTTGTTCCATTTGAGTATGGAAGGCTTTTGTCATTCTGGCCTCCATACCTTTCAAGCAATTTAACAGTTCGTCTTTGTCGGTTGCCATATTGATAGTTGGGAGGGCCAGTGCTTCAGTGAGTGGCGCTGGGGGAGGAGAGGCGAGTCCGCTTGCGTGCGGCTTCTTTGTCGCCAGCACTTCTCAAGCTGTCCCTCCTAGGGCCTGGCCGGGGTCCGAGCTTTTGATGGGCCCGTTCTGGATTTGGTACCTGGCATCTGAGTCGGGCAGCTGTTGTCGGCGGTTTGTTTGTCTGGGGAAGAGAAAATTACGGTGTTGCAGTCGTTGCTTTTCCCTGTTTTAGGTGTCCCTTGCGGGGTTGTGTGTCATGGGCAAGTCCAGCCCAGCGTGGTGTTTACAATGCAGGGCTCTTCCTTGGCTTCTGTGTTCTAGCCCTATATTAGTCCATGAGCTTCCACCAACACGGAGCGTTATGTGCAGCCGGCTTCCCGCAGACCCTTCAGTGCTACCCCCAAGGCAGCCATCTGATAGAGAACGTTGCGGGCTGCAGGGGCCAGGCGATCGAGCTCCGCGCTCAATTCGGGACTTCTTCCCCCCATGGGTCCCGACCTCCCGCAGCCCTGTTCGTGCCGGTGCTGTCGTCTGGGTGTTGCTCCCCCGCTCCGGGGTCCGGGCCTCTCCCCCTTACTTGGATGCTGCCGCTCCTGTCCTCCCTGGCCGCTCCTGTGCTGTTGTCTTTGCGGCAGTCTGATAGCCTGTGGTAAGCCCACTTCTATGTTGCGCCTCTACCCCACCGAGGCCGCAGCTGTCCGTCCCACGTGGTCTGAGGAGGATGGCGGCCCAGGGTGCGGTGGAGTCACTGGTGGGGTAGCGTACCCACAATCGGAGCTGTGCTGTGGATACTTGGTGTGGGAGCTAAATCTAGCCGATGGCTTCAGAGTGATTCCAGGATCACTTAAGCAGGAGTTCCGACTTTCCACAAATTGCTTAGCACAGAGACAGGCTTGTACTTCCTTGTCTTTGGGGTGCCGGATTGGAGTCTTCCGGCACACTTTTCGATGGTCTACAGAGGAGGGAACACGCCCCGAGGTCGGGCGCCAACCCTCTGTTTGTCTGCTTTGATTGTGGACCTCTATACTGGAACCGGGGCTTCGCCGGGTCTGTGTTCGGTCACGTGTTTCTTGGGAGTTGGGTTGGGGACGTTTTTAGTATTGACCTGGTCCCTATTGCGTTGTGTGGTAGCTTCCGCGTAGCACCTGGGAGCGGTTCAGTAGTGTGCAGCTAGAGGAGTGGGGTGTCGCCAAAGCTTTTGAGATTACACAAGTCGTTGGCTTATGGGCGATTTGAAGATTACCTGAGCGCAAGTTCTGGCCCTCCACTTGATCTGTGGCAGGATATCTGGCTTGCGCTTTTCACCTTTGGGGTGCAGGGGTGGGGTAAGGTTTTCTTGTATCGTTCTGCAGTTAGTGGCTCCGAGAGTGTGAGGAGATGCAAGCTTTCAGAGTTTGTGGGCGGGTGGACCGCAGGGTGCAGGCAGGCCTACTTGTGCCTCTACCCAGTCCAAGTTGCCATTGCTGGGTATAGCCTAGTTGCTCCTTCTGCTTTCTCTAGCTGCGTTTTGGATTTTAGGGGCCTTGTGGCCAAGACCTTTCAGTCGTACAGCCTCTGGGTGTGCAGAGTCACGTTGTCAGTGGGTTGAGCGGAGCACCTGGGTGTTTCAGGGGTCGCGAGTGGCGCCTGGAGGTGACAGTGGGCCTTGCTTGTCCAGCCTTAATGTCCTTGGTGTCCTGTTCCGGTGGAGCGGGTGTTCTGGTGGAGCCTCCAATACAGTGGTTGAATCTGCCCCGAGCCACTGAAAGGCGCCCAGTCTCTGGGGCGCTCCAAGTGGACTGTAAATGCAGTTGCACGGTGGCTGTTTTCGTGTCTTGCCTCCAGGGTTCTATCAGTGCGTGCCAGTGCAGGGCTCTTCGTGCTGTTCCCAATGTCTGGTGCCAAACTACCTTCCCGTGGCGCTGTGTGCCTGATGGTCCCCCAGGGTGTCTTCCTCCTAAGGCTGGTGGGGCTTGTTGATTTTGCTGCTGAGTGGGGGAACGTTCCTCGCTGATGGGGCTGCCCTGCTATGGTTTGTGGGTTTAACTCTTTGGGTTGCGTCTGCTTTCTGTTAGGTGTGGCCCTCCCGTGGTGACCTGCTTCGCGTCTCTGAGCTCTTGCTTGGGGGGGCTAACACCTGCCTCTCCTTTCAGGTGTCTTAGCTCAGAGGTCCGCCGTCTACAGAGGGGCCGTGCTCGCTGTAGCGGAGCACCCAGAGCCCGGGCGTCGCCTTGGCAATGCAGCTCACGTGTGGATTCAGGAGCAGGTGGCCCTGCCTTGACTGGGAGTTGTACGGGGGTGCGCCGTTATCAATGGAGCCGCAGCGCTCCGTACCTCTGCAATGGTCCTTGATGGGCGAGTTCACGGCAATCCAGCCCTCAGACTCTTCTTATGGGTCGGCCTGTCCAGCGTCGGATCCCGGTCTTCTGCGTCCGCGCAGCCTGAGATGTCTCCGTGGGTGTCAGAGGAGGCCCCTTTGCTCGCTTTCCTTGGTAGGCTCCTGATGAGGCGAGTGTGGCGATATCCTGGGCGGTCGGGTTGTGCAGGTTGGAGGGGGAGAGGCTTGTCCCCTTGACATGTTTCTCTGTGTGGGCTGCAATTTTATGCCGCTTCAGAGGCTTTCCCTCCATTCAGGAGTCCGTTGTGGAGTGCCAGCGCCATTTTGCAGGGCTCAGGGGCGTCCCACGTAAGCGGCTGCTCTGTGGTTCCCCCGGTCTGATTTTGCCGGGGTGCACAGCGGGAGGTAGGGGAAGGGTTGAGCTACTGATGGGTGCTTCTGTCCATGGTATATGTGGTTTCAATCCGTCGCGGGAGGATCCAATTCAGGATCACGGGCAGGAGCTTGTCGGGACTGCTTCCCCACGTCATGCGCGCCAGCCACCATCTTCTCACGGGTCCCGTTGAGCGGCCCCGCTCAGCTGTGTCTCCGATTCTTTGTAGGCGGCTGCACTCCGCTGTTTGCTTCCCTCGACTAGGGCCTCTCGCTAGAGTCTCCGTCCGCGGTCCTTCTCCCGCCTGATCCAGGGGCTCGCCGCTTCTCCAGCTGCAGGCAGCCACCCGGTCTCGACTCCTCCCGGACCTCAGGGCTTCGCCGTTAATTGTCGTGTGGTGGGAGCGGAGCTGGTGCACCACTCGCCGGGCGTGTAGGGCGCGGGCAAGTGAAGACAGCTCCCTCTCGTCGCGCTGGGGTCTCGGCGCTCAGGAGCACTAGGTTCCAACGGCTCCGGGGAGTAGAGTGGGCGTCGCCATCTTGGATGCCCAAGGGGCGCTTCTTCCCCCGTCTCGTTCAGGGCTTTGCGAGCTCCGATTTCGTTCCGGAGTGGCGTCGAACCATAGAGGAGAGGTTCCTCTTCTGGCAGATGTTATTTTCGTTGCAATTTATGGTATTTTAACGGCGCAATTCCCTCTGGATAGGGTGGTCTTTTTCATGGCTGCGGCTGCAGAAGTTCAGCAGGTGGCTAGACCCTCATGCAATCAACGGCATATAACATTTAAATTGCGGCTCAGGCATGTTTTTTGGGTTTAATGTCAGGCGCCAGGCTTATGAGGCCAACCAAGTTCAACAGGAATGTCCTGTATAAGATACTCTACCGTTGTTTGATGGGGTGGACTTTGTTAAGGCATTAATTGATAAAATTCTCTGCAAGAAAAAGGATAACACTCAGAGCAGCAAGCCACTCGTTCTCCCAAGTCCCCACAGAAGCCTTTTCTGTCCTAGTAGTAGGCCTTATCTAGATATTGAAGAGGGTTCACTGGCTTTCAAGACAACAGGGCAAGCAACTTTCCCTTTTGCACTGGCACGTAGGAACAACCAGCAGCAATCCACCACTCGTGCGTTCTTCCAGAGCTCAGGTTTGCTCTAATGCCACTCTGGTCGGTGGGTAGGCTTACTCCACCTGTAGTCTTGGAGTCCAATTTCCAAGGTGTCCTGGAGCCTGTATGTGATATGTTGAGGTTTGTTTCTTCCTCCAATATGTTCCCTCTCTTCCCGCCACCTGCCCCACCCCCCAACTAGTTGAGGTCAATGTTTGTTGCAGAAGTCACTGGACCTCAATGTAGTGTAGAAGGGTCGTCCTTCTCAATGAGCAGCAAGTCTTGTCTCCATGTTTATGATACCCAAATCAAACCAAGCAGGCCTGCATACTAATGTGAATCTTTCACTTCCCCTAGGGAGGATCAAGATGATCACACAGCGCAGACCTAGTAAACCTTTAGGTGACTTTGCAGTGGATTTTCAGGATGCACACCTCTGTGTTTCAGTGTGAGGGCCTCATCATTGGTACCTTTTGTTTCTCCCTTGGGGGTTCACTTTTTCAGTATTGGGTATTGCCCCGCCTCCTTTGTTATGTTTGCTGGATAAGTCCTTTCTTTTGTGTCTGATTTGGTTTTGTCAGGGGTTTCAATAGTTACACGCGGTGGTCAGTCAAAATATCAAAAAAAAAATCTCGACTAACAATAAGGTCGAAAAAAAAAGACTGAAAAAAAAGAAGTCAAATTTCTCTTTTTTTAATTATATATTTATTTTGGGGTCCGGGATTTAAAAAAAAAATGGTAAACATTTTTTAAAAAAGGGGGGTTGGGGAGGGACCCCCCCCCATTTTGAATAAAAAACGTCATTAAAAAAAAATCGACTTTTTTGTTTTTCGGCCTTTTTGTTCGAGATTTGTTTTTTCGAGATTATGACCATAAACCGTTACACACCATACTGCCTCAGCATTGGGGTCGTATGAAGTTCTAATAATAATATTCCTTGTCAAACCGACTTTCCAAGAGACATTTTGATGGAATCCTCTTGTTTATTTCTACTCTTATGGAATTTTAATGTGATCCTGGCAACCTTGGTTTATAAGCAGTTAAAGGCTATTGCTTTATTTAGCAGCAGATTTGTACTATGGAAAATGGTATTTCTGTTAACATTCATCTCAGTACACTGGGTGTGAGAGCTCCAGGCCCCTTCAGAAGAAGAGACACAGACAGTCTTTTTTGAGCCTGTCCTTCGTTGTAAATCTTCAGTAAGAGATCAAAAATGTTTGTATCTAAAAAAAAAAAAAAAGTCACCCCCCCCTCAGCAATAATGTACACACCCAAATTCTCCTATATAGTGAACATCTGTGCCCGAATGCAGTTTAGTCTGTTTGGTGCGCATGAAAAATGTAAAAATCAAGGACAAAGTGGTCCTCTGGATACATACTTAATTCCTAAATATATGTCGGAGTTCTATTTAAACCAAGAGATTTCCCTCATGACCTTCTTTCCTAATCTGAACTTGGGATGGTCCCTTCCTAGTCTGGATGTGTGAACGAGCCCTGAAGGTTTACCTTGATTGGAAGCTTCCTGATCTCTGTGGTTGTTCTTCCTGTAGACGGTTGGCGTCCAAGGTGACTATTGCTATCTGGATGGTCTCCTGCATCCCGGAAAGCTAAAAGGGTTACAATGCCTTTTCCCACCAATAGCTTGCGTGAACATGCACTGAGTGGCAAGACTGCGTCAGTGGCCTTCCAGACGCATATTCCCTGGGATGTGGCCCTTCTCTCTGCATTCAGTATGCATTACAGCATGTATACCAACTCTTGGGCTCATGCCTGATTTGGCCAGGCAAGTTTTCAGAACCTGTTTGACTTCTTGGCGAGATCCAGAGGGGCGTGGTTGCTTGTGGAAAATTGCACCAGCCCCGTCACCCCTCAACCCTGTGCCAAGACTATGGAAGAAGGAGAACTATGCACTATTGACTAAAAAAGGCACTATGGTATATATCATTTATTTTTATGTCCAATGGGAGCATATGGTGCTAGAACGCATTGGTCTGGGCTGTGGTATGTAATTTGGTTCTAGAAATGTAGAGTTTGTTTATCTGTTGAGAAGGCTATTAAAGTTCTGTGTCATGGACTAGAAGTTAGTCTGCATATAGTGTGCTTGCATGCAAGTTGGGATTCGGTGCAGGAAGGTTATTTGACGGCATGGTTGGCAATTTAGTGTTTCCATCCAATGCACCTGTGGCAATGTCTTGGTGGAAGTGAGCTTTGGGAAATGCCTCCATAGAGATGCCTTTTTGGCAAAGTTCCCTGAGGAATACTGGTATCTCCGGGAGCAGGCTGTGTGTGACCACTCCTTGATAAGTTAGGGAGATCAGTGTGGTGTGGGGGGGCAGAGAACATGCAACATTGGGTGAAAAAGATTCCAGTTGAGAGTGTGGGGTAGGATATCCGCAGAGGGCTGCAGACTCCTAGTTTGGGGTTGCTACAAGCCACTATGCGTGTGTCATGTCCTGGGTCACCCTACACAGACATCAGGGCATTACTCACAGCCCCTGGAGGCTGCCCTGGCACCTTACCAAGCGTCAGACAGGCCGTGGGCACAGGGGAACTACAACTCCCAATAGACTCAGTACTATTCGGTCACGTGACGCACATGCAACATGCTCTCTGCGTCTTCAGCACAGTAACTGTACACCGTGAACAACCGCAGTGCGGTGCTCCTTAACAGTTGCTTTTTCCTCAGAGTTTTGTCTCGCATCTCCTGTGTCTTTTCTGGCTTTGGAACTTTGGATTGTGTCCCGGACTCTGCTTTGGATTGCCCCTTTGTTTCTGGTTTTCGGTTCCCCTTGGACTGCCCCCACCTTGGCTACTCGACCCTTGGCAAACGTCCCGCGATTATTCTACCGGCTACACTAACATTTCCAACGCCTTCTCCCATTGACTGAACCCCACCTAGTGTTCTGCTCCAGTGCCAAAGCTAGATTCCCACGTTGGGCACTCCTGAGAAAACCTGCTGATTTCTTACCTTTCTCATTTCCTCAGAGCACTCGTTGGCTTCCAGGACGCTTTGCTGCACTCTTGCACTGATTTCACCATCGGACCCACGCCTAGCTTTCTACGGACGCTTTGCTGCTTTTCTCTTCCACTTCCAGTAACCTGTTGGCGGCTCTGCTGCTGTAACAAAACACAGTTTGCTATTGGGTTGTTGTTGGACTTTTCTTGGTACTCTCTGCTGCTTTCTTCAGGAGATATGGACACTTTTAGCTTGAGCCCTTGTGCCATTCGGGTCAGGGTTTTCACTCAGACACTTTTCATGGGACTTGGCTTTCTACCTTCTCCAGCATGGGGTCTGGCATGGATTCACATGCTCATGAATATTCCCTGTCGTCAGGCTGGGAATCCTCGGTAAAGAAAAAACCAGTATCAGTTTTGTTTCTGATCTGTCTTTCGTAGTAGTAACCAATCACTGATCTCTGCGTCATACTGACCACAGCCAAAGACTGCCCTCTACCTAAGCCCCGCCTCTGGCAGCCATCTTCAGATTTTTACCGCACGTTCAAGTGTTGGGATCCTCGTGCTATTGCTCTCGAGCGTTAGTGCTTTTTTTTCACGTTTTTTTCTCAAAAACTTCGATTTTTCGGTCAAAAGAGGCTCAAGCTCCACCGTTTCTTCATCCGATCAACGGGGACCCTTGTCGGATTCGTCTACGCCCCTCAAGGGTGAAGATTTCGTCGAGCCACGCTTTTGGAGGACTCCATAAGTTTCTCAGGCCCATCTCGGACATGGCCCAGAAGAAGGGAAGCTCGACGCCCGGAAAGCTGTTCAGGGTCTGCCCTGGATGCCAGCTTCAGAATGTCTTTAAGGAGGACAAACACTCCTTCTGTCTTTACTGCCTACATGAGGACAAGACGCACGTGGAGAAGGACTGTGCGTTTTGCGGCAATATGTCGGAGCGGACCATGAAGGACCGCCATCAACGTCTCGCCAACTGGCTGGAAGGGAAGAGCCCGTCGGGCGAGAAGAAGAAGAAGAAATCCGAGCGGTCTTCTAAGACCTTTGAGGACGCCCCGGCGATGGGGGTCCAACACAAGGCCAAGCACCGCGAGTCCGCTGGCACCGGGAGCGCCAAACGGTCGGGCTTTACAGGCGCCAGGCAGGGCGCATCCTCCCCGGCACCATCAACCACGAGCCAACGCTCTGGTTCGGGTAAGAGGAAGGCCGAGCACCTGGCGAAGCTCCTGGAGAGGCCCCGGTCGAGCTCGAAGGCCCCATCAAAGGGGGAGCGAGGCAGTGACCCTCCCCCCAAGCAGAAGGCGGTGAGCGCACCTAAGGTGGTGAAAGCCTTAATCCATCTGGCCAAGGCCTCTATCGAGACAGTCGCGGCGGCCCTGGCTCAGCCTGTGGAGACTACACCAGTGGTGGCGACCTCGGGGCTCAGTCTCCCTGCCACCGCGGAGGGAGTCCTCTTTTATGCCCATCGACAGGACCCCCGTGAAACCTCCGACGGAGAAGAAAAAGGGGGGGACAGGAGGTCGTCGTGGATTCGGCCTCAACCTCTGAGGAAGAGCTGATCGAAGTCTTAAGTCACGGCGCTGGCGTGGAAGAAGACCAGCCTGTCGGGAGGGACCCCGACGTAGGAGACGACGATAACGTCGAGGGTGCCGACGGGGCCCCTGACCGCCCGTCGGACTCCCCTCAACCAGTGCCGCAAGACAACTCGGTGGCCATTTTGTTGGCTATACAGTCCTTATGCTCGGAGATAAGGCGAGACTGCCGTTACCACCAGCGGAGGAACCGCTCCCGACGGGGGACCCGGAGCCAGGCCCTTCTGGGAGCCCTCCCCCTAAGAGAAGAAGGATTCATCCTCCACCTCCTTTTCAGCCATCGCGCCCTGTTCAGCCCTCCTCCCCGTCCACGACTCGTGGGGATGATACGGGGACTGATACGGCCGCGACGGGTACGGACGACGAGGTTTAGGACGAGGATCTGCCGTCGTCACCTCCCACCCGGGCTTCCCCGCCCGACGAGATTGGATCGTTTCACTCCATGATCGCCAGGGCATCCGAGCTTTTCCAGCTCTGCCCGGAAGAGAAGAAGGAGGAAGGTTTCCTTTATCAACGGCGCAAGGCCAAGAGGAAGACGGTCCTCTCTGTACCTCTACTGGACGATATTTGGGATGAGGGCCTCGCCCTCCTCAAGAACCCATCCACGACGCCGGCTAGAAGGGATCGGTACGAGAAGAAGTACCGGGTCCCGGACGCAGCCCCCTTGTGCCTTCGGGCACAGCCGACCCCGGACTCGGTCGTCTCCACGGCGGCCAGGAAGAAAGCGGGGGGGGGGGCGTGGCCTCTACGTCGACCTCCCCGCCGGACGGCGAGGGAAAGAAATTGGATACGATGGGACGCAGGGTCATCTCGTCTGAGCGACGACGATTAAGGCGCCCAACGCCTTGGCTATCGTAGCCCGCTACGACAGGGAGTTGTGGTACAAACTGGCCCCCCTGCTGGACTTCCTACCGGACGACAAGAGGGCGGATGCCCTAGAGATCTTGCTGGAAGGAGAGGTGGCGTCGGACCATGCCATTACGATTGCGACGGACATCGCTGACACTGGATTTCGCCAGTTGGGCAACGGCGTGTGCCTTAGGCGGCGTGGATGGCTCAAGGCTACTGACTTCCGTCAGGACGTGCAGACCAGAGTCTTGGACATGCCGTTCGACGGAAACAACCTGTTTGGGAAAACAGTGGACGATTCCCTTCAAGCCATCAAGGCAGACACGGAGACGGCTCGGGCTCTTGGGGTTCTCCAGCAACGACGGCCGCCCTTTCGGAGCGGCGGAGGCAAACAGGGTGCCTCCAAAGGTTCCGGCGGCGGATTTTCCACCTACCGTCAAGCGGCCTGTTCGTCGTCGCAGGAAGCTTACAGGGGATGAGGCAAGTCAGGCGGACCCCGCCGTCGTCGCCAAGGAGGTCAAGTCGGCAAAGCCTCGTCGAAGCAGGACTGAACTGGCCGTGGGGTCGGGCCCCCACCAAAGCACCCCGGTGGGAGGCCGGCTGGCGAGCTTCGTCAGCGTGTGGGAGTCCATCTCCACCGACCGTTGGGTGCTGGACGCCCTAGCCCAGGGTCACGCGCTCGAGTTTCTAAAGAGGTGCCCGCGCGTCCCCCCTGTGGCCAGGAAAGAACATCACGTCCCTCAACTTCTTTTGGAGGTAAAGGCGATGCTCAAGAAGGGCGCCATCGAGTTCGTCCCAAAGAGGCTTCGGGGCTCCGGAGTTTACTCAAGATACTTCCTCGTGAAGAAGAAGACTGGAGGATGGCGTCCCATCCTGGACCTACGACGACTGAACAAATTCATCAAGGCACAGAAGTTCCGGATGGTCACCCTCCAACACGTCCTGGGTCAGCTGGAGGAGGGCGATTTCCTGTCGTCGTTGGATTTGGAGGATGCCTACTTCCATATTCCCATCCTAAAGGGACACCGAAAGTTTCTCAGGTTCGTGGTCCAAGGGCGTCACTATCAGTTCAGAGCCCTTCTCTTCGGACTGAGGTCGGCACCCACGGTGTTCACCAAGTGCCTCGCACCGGTGGCGGCGCAGCTGCGCCGAGAGGGGATCCACGTCTACCCCTACCTGGACGACTGGCTCATCCGAGCGAAGACGAAGGAGCTCGCCGTGGAGCACACGGCAAGGACCGTCCAATTTCTCACGGACCTGGGATTCTCCATAAACTACGCCAAGTCCCACCTGGTGCCCGCGCAAGACGCACTGTTTCTGGGAGCGAAGCTCGACACAGTGTCGCTTCTGGCCTCTCCGTCGGAGGAAAGGACGAGGGCCATTTTGGGCAAGGTGCAGCGGATGCTGGTTGCGGACGCGGCCAGAATGAGGTCCATCAAGTCCCTCCTCGGAATGATGTCTTCTTGCATTTACCTCATCCCCCCGTGCAGGCTCCGGATGCGCCCGTTGCAGGAGTTCCTGGACGCACGCTGGATCTAGACGACGGGCAGCTTCGAGGAGAGGATCACACTCGACGAGAGTTTCCGACGAGCGATCCGGTGGTGGGGCACCCGCGCGCATCTGACGGCGGGCATGGACTTCCAGACCCCCGGCCACCATGAGACAGTGACCACGGATGCCTCCCTGGAAGGGTGGGGAGCGCACACCGAAAATCTGCACGCAAGAGGCCTTTGGCTCCCGACGGAGAAGTCCCTCCATATCAACGTCCTGGAGCTCTGTGCAGTGTTCTGGGCCCTCAGGTCCTTCCTTCCGTCCCTCAAGGGCAAGGTGGTGAGGATCTTCACCGACAACACCACCACCATGTTCTACATCAGGAAACAGGGCGGAACCAGGTCCCCAGCCCTGTCCAGGGAGGCGCAGGATCTGTGGCATTGGGCCGTCGCCCAAGGGATGTTTCTGGTGCCGTTTCATCTGGCAGGGATAAAAAACACCATCGCCGACTCACTCAGCAGGGAGCTGCGCTCGTGCCACGAGTGGGAACTACGACAGGATCTAGTGGACCGCCTCTTCCGACGGTGGGGCACACCCCAGATCGATCTGTTCGCGACAGCGACGAACTCCAAGTGCCGGAGGTTCGCCAGCAGGTTTCCCCAGCCGAGGAGCATGGGCGATGCTTTCTCGTTCCCCTGGGAGGGCCTGTTTCTATACGCGTTCCCTCCATTGCCATTGCTGATCCGGCTCATCAACCAGCTCAAGAGGTCACGGTGCAGGATGATCCTCGTCGCACCTGCGTGGCCGAGGCAGATATGGTTCCCGGACCTTCTGGACTTGTCAGCGTCCCCGTCAATCAAGCTGCCAGTGGACGCGGATCTTCTCTCCAGGGAAGGAGGCGCCATCCTCCATCACGACCCGAAGTCGCTGAACTTGCAGGCCTGGCTCCTGCAGCGTTAGAGTTTGGAGGATACGACATACCGGCCGACTGCAGAGAGGTTCTTGCAAAGGCCAGGGCGTCCTCAACTCTTAAATGCTACGGACACAAATGGAAGAGGTTCTCTGTCTGGTGCCACGCATAGAAGATTAACCCTCTACGGATTACGGCCCCCCAAGTACTACCGTACCTACTGACGCTGGCCAAAGCTGGACTGGCACACGCGTCCATCAAGAATCATCTTGCTGCGATCTCCCGATACACCAGAACCACGAGGCGGACATCTTTGTGGTCTCATCGTCTGGTGAAAGAGTTCATGAAGGGACTGTTCAGATCGTTCCCGCCGGTGAAGGCTCCGGCCCCGGCGTGGGAGCTCAATGTGGTGCTGACCAAGCTCATGGGACCTCCGTTCGAGCCTCTGCACTCGGCTCCGTTGAAGTTCTTGTTGTGGAAAACAGCGTTTCTTGTGGCCATCACCTCCGCACGACGGGTGGGAGAGATCCAGGCCCTTTCCTGCAAGGCCCCGTACTTGACTTTTCGCGACACGAGGGTAGTGCTCAGGACGCACCCCTCCTTAATGCCCAAGGTGCCGTCGGACTTCCACCTCAATGAACCCTTGGTGTTGCCTGTTTTCTTCCCGTCGCCGACTGAAAGGACTTTGCACTCGCTGGATGTGGCTAGAGCGCTGAAGTTCTACGTGGACCGCACAAAGTGTTTTCGGAAGACGTCACAACTCTTTGTGAATTCTGGACCTGTCAATCAGGGAAAGGCTCTCTCGAAGGCTTCCATTTCCAGATGGCTCTCCAGCTGTATCATGTACTGTCATCGGTTGGCAAACCGACCGCTGCCTGGCCGTCCGAGAGCCCATTCCACCAGAGCGATCGTAGCTACCACGGCGTTCCTATCTGGTGTGCCCTTGCTGGACATCTGCAGGGCTGCTACGTGGAGGTCGACGCACACCTTCACGAAATTCTACTGCGTCGATCGGGATTCCAGGGAGGAGTCCAGGGTCGGCCAAGCAGTGCTGCGCAACCTGTTTGCCTAAGGTGAGCCTGGTGAGGAGGTAAGATTTGCTTAATGTTGAGTTTGATGTAATGCTTAATGTTGAGCCTTTGCCACCTCCTGTGGTTGTGCATGTGTGTACTGCTATGTATTCTTTATTCATGAGCATGTGAATCAATGCCAGACCCCATGCTGGAGAAGGAACAAGTTACTTACCTGTAACTGTTGTTCTCCAGCATGGGTCTGGCATGGATTCACATGCGAACCCTCCCGCCTACCCCTCTGCGGCTCTTCACTTGGTCATACTGCCACTTCACGTGCTACCAAATCTGAAGATGGCTGCCAGAGGCGGGGCTTAGGTAGAGGGCAGTCATTGGCTGTGGTCAGTATGACGCAGAGATCAGTGATTGGTTACTACTACGAAAGACAGATCAGAAACAAAACTGATACTGGTTTTTTCTTTACCGAGGATTCCCAGCCTGACGACGGGGAATATTCATGAGCATGTGAATCCATGCCAGACCCATGCTTGAGAACAACAGTTACAGGTAAGTAACTTGTTCCTTCACGAACTACGGTGGATTATCTTCTGGCATCAAGTAGGTTTCCCGTCTATCCACATCACACAGCAGGTAAGAGTGGGCTTACTGAGGGTAGTGCAGTTGGGATCTTATGAGTCTTCTTTTACACTCATTGAATCCATTGTGTTGTTTCTTTCCTTAGCTCTGTTGCTGCTCCTGCCTTTTCACTCAAGCCCCTAGCCTGACGGGTGTTCTACTATCCTGCAGGCTGCGCTCTTGGGGGCAGAGGGGGAAAGTCTTTTTGTCATCTATTCCCCGGAGTGACCTGTCAACCCTGGGGTTGTGGCTTTGTCCCACTTCCTTTGGAACACAACAGATTAAGGAGCCCACATTTACACCTGTCTGGCATGGATCCCGGGGCAGATCAGATGGCTGCACTCATGCAGGCTTTTGCTGTGCTGCGCACAGACATGGCGTCCACCCATGCAACCTTACATCTGCGCATGGACTTGTTACAGAGCTTTGTGCAGCCTTTACCTCATGACGATGAGTTCGGTGATGCTGCAGCTGCCGCCCCCCCATCCAGTTCCGCCCACTCAACCTCAAGCTCCGGCCCCGGTTGTTCTACCAGGGTGCTTTCCTTTGGCCTCTCCTGAACGCTTTACTGGGGAACCGAAGGCCTACCGGACGTTTGTTAACCATGATTGTTTGCACTTTCTGTGTCGCCCTTTGGCATTCCCGGATGCTACCACCAAGGCAGCGTTTGTTCTGTCCAATCTAGGTGGAACTGAGCAGCTTGGGCCAACCCATTACTAGAAGCCAACGACCCGGCTCTATATGACTTTGACACACTGGTTCAGGCCATGAATGCGGTATTTGACTCAGGCCTCTGACGTGGAGTTTCTCGCCATAAGTCAAGGAAAGCAGGATCTCCTCTCGTATCACGCCCGTTTTAATCAGTTGGCGGCCGAGACGACGTGGCCTGATCTCTATAAAGGTTTGTCTGAAGAGCTAAAAAAATGCGTTGGCTGTGGTGCCCTCTGTTCCTTCAGGTTTTCCGCAGTTGTTGGATTTGGTTTTGCAGGTAGACGCTCGGCTCCGGTAACGGTGAGGGGAACGCAGAGTCCAAGTCAGTGTTACGCTCACCTGACTCCCACGGAGGCGCAGGCCTGGTTTGGAGTGCTGTTGCCTCTTGTATGGTGAAGCGCAGGACTCGGAAGATGGACAGGACCGGACCTTCAAATCTGGCTTGTCTGACTCGCAGAAATATCCTTCTGTGTGTGAAATGGGAGTATTAACAATCTGCGGGATAATGTGTAAGCCTCCCACTCCCTTCTCACCCTCCACGAAACCCTTCTGTGATTCCCCGTGAAGTCTCACCTTAGGGTCTGAAAGGACGAGCTCTCCATCCTGCTTCTGATACAGGGGCGCGTTGTAATCCAGTTACTTCACTGGATCATGGATTGTAGAGAGTTCAAGTTTGCTTGACCTTCCCGGTAAAGTACTGTGAGAATTCTGTTTATAAGTATGAACCCGAAATAATGTTATTTTGTAATAAAAGTCTGATGCCACATTGCTTGCAATGTGGTACTTTAGGCTGACGTTTCAATAAAAAAAAAAAAATAATAAATAAGTATGAACCCGAAATAATAATTGTCCGTTGTCTCTATTTCAGGTGCAGAACAAAGATTCCGAGATGAGCAACGGAACCGACGAAGGAAACTCAGGTGAGTTGTTTGATGAGAGGTTCCTTTAGTGTCCTTGCATTAATGCACTAATGCTTGTGTCTTTTTTCCCCATAGGGGCCGGGGTTCGGAAATGCCACAGATATGGCACCGACCCGAAGTGAAAGGTGCAGTTCCAGTAGATATCAGGTAAGTCTTTAATGAGCGTTCAGGTAATGTCTTAGCATTCGCTCACTAACGCTGATGTCTCTTTTTCCGCTTAGGGGCCGGGGTCCGGAAATGCCAGGATGCGGCACCGACCCGAAATGAAGTGTGAATGACCCAACAGGTAAGTCTTATGATGGCAAATTAAGGTTTTCTTATTCTCTTCCCTAGCTCACCTTTGTTATTGTCTTTTTCTCCCTAGGCGCTGAAATGTGGTTGCGGATCCAAATGGTCGCTGATGAACATGGAGGCGCCTAGTAAAGGTGAGTGGAATGCGGCGCTGCAGCGATCGATGCGATGTGCTTTTAAAATGAATGTCTTCCTTTTCAGGATCGTTGGCGAAATGTCTCCGGAATGCGGGTTTTAGCAGGTAAGGACTCTTCTTTCTCCTATTCTCTTCTCTTCTCCCTTTGCAGGTGTTCCAGGATGCTGGCGGGCGTGGCAGAAGTCAGGATGCAGGAGCAGACACGGTGAGCGTCCAGCTGCTAGATGCAGAACAACGCGAAGCATGAGTTGCTGCTTGGGCGTAGCTTAAATAGCCTTCAAAGTAGTTCCAGGTATGTATCCTTCCTCTCAGGTATGTATTCTTCCTCCGGCCACACCCGTGTGGTTAAGTAGTCCCCAAAGAGAAAGTAGTCCCATTCAGGCCTCTAAATGGCCCGGATGTTGCAGCATGGTCTGCATCAGGTAAGTTTACACCAAGCACCTTTAAACACAGTCATCTTTTATGAGCCTGGCGCCTATGGCGCCAGGACTGTTGTCCAATATGAGCCTGGCGCCAAAGGCGCCAGGACTGAGTCCAAAGGGCCCCTACTTGGGGCTGCTGAGACTTCCCTCGGGGACATGATGTCTGCCTCTGGGGTAGCTGGGCCTGGTCTGGCTCCTTGGAGGTAGGCATCATGACAGTCAGCCGGTTGACGGCTTGGTGGGGGGGCCCTCCGCTTTCCTTGCACATCTACCTGTCTATGCTTCTTGCAGCACCTGGATCTGTGGCCTTTCCCGTTCCGGTAATGATAGATTCCGGTGCTAGCGGTAATTATATGGATATCCAGCTGGCTAAACACCATCGACTGCCTGTTGTTCCGAAAACCAACACTGAAGAAGTCCATGCCGTAGACAGTTCCGTCTGTCAGGGCGAGCAACAGAATAGACCGGTCCTATTGAAATGTCGACTCCTGAAGGACATTCCGAATGGATCACTTTCGACCTGATCTCAACATCACATTACGGGGTTCTACTTGGCCTCTCCTGGCTTCAGATTCATAACCCTATCATCGATTGGGTCAAAAAGACGGTTCGGATTTGCTCCACTTTCTGTACCACGCAGTGTCCCCAATCTTAGGACAGGGTGGCGGCGTCTCCCTGTTTGGCCATGGTGTCGAACATTACTTCTATTAGCGCCACTCTATCATCACCAGTACCAGAGTTGCCTTCAGAATATGGTATGATATGATATGGCATTTGTAACGCGCCTATACACAAGTGTTTCAAGGTGACTACGCCGACGTCTTTGACAAGGGTCTTTCCGAACAACTCCCTCCACACCGGAGTTACGATTGCCCTATTGATTTAGTGCCTGGGGCAGTCATACCTCATGGTCGCGTATACTCTCTGACTCAGAAGGAGGAAGACCATCTAAGAGAGTATGTGGATAAGGCGCTACGCCTAGGACACATCCGACCATCCAGATCTCTCGCATTTTTTGTACCGAAGAAGGAGGGGGACTTGCGTCCATGTGTGTATTACAGAGCCTTGAACAGAGTTGCAATCAAAAACCAGTACCCGTTGCCCCTCATCTCGGAACTCCTCGATCGACTTTCCTCATCAACCATTTTCACTAAGCTCGATCTGACGGGAGCTTACAATCTTGTGCGGATGCGACGAGGGGACGAATGGAAAACCGCATTCAAAACAAAATTCGGGCTATATGAATATAGCGTCATGCCCTTTGGGCTTTGTAATGCCCCGGGCCCCTTTCAAACATTTTATTAATGACGTCTTCCGGGACATGTTGGGCTGCTATGTGGTGATATACTTGGATGATATCCTTATCTTCTTGAGCACTCTCCACCAACATGTACAACACGTCTTTGCAGTGGTACAGCGTCTCAGAGAACACTCCCTGTTCACTAAGCTAGAGAAGTGTCTTTAATGCCCCATCAGTGGAATTCCTAGGATTCCAGATATCCGATGAAGGTGTATATATGTGCACTTCCAAGGTTCAGGCAGTGTTGGACTGTCCTGTCCCAACGTCTGTGAAGGCCTTGCAATCTTTTTTGGGCTTTTCCAACTTTTACAGACACTTTATTGCTTCCTTCTCAGCTATCATGACACTTCTTACCGGTCCCTCTGTTCCCTTCGCCTGGGACGAGAAAGCACAATCGGCATATCAAGCCTTGAAAGAAGCATTTACCTCTGCTCCTGTCCTACAACACCCGGACCCTTCTCTCCCATTCATAGTAGAAGCGGATGCCTCCACTATTGCGGTTGGGGCTATCCTGTCAAAAGTCTGCCCCTCCACACGTCTACATCCAGTGGCCTAGTGTTCCCGGATGTTGTCCCCGGCTGAGCGGAACTATACTATACTGGAGAGAGAACTGCTTGCAATAAGAACTGCTTTCAAGGAATGGAGACATCTTCTCCAGGGGGCAAGGCATCTGGTCACATTCTACACCGATCACAGGAACCAGCAGGCCTTATCCCATATCAATTGTACCAACGCACGACAAATGCGTTGGAGTTGTTCTTTACGCTGTTTGATTTTACTGTTGTGTACCGTTCTGGTCCCCCACACGGGACGGCTGATGCCTTGTCTCGTATCTGTACAGATCTCGACACACCAAAACCTGTAACTCCCGTTTTACCTTCTGGTTCAGTGATCTGTGTTTGTTCCGTTTCTCCGTCTCTGATGGATCGGTTGAGACAGTGGTCAAAAGATCATGTTTCAATACTTGGGAACCTGGGAGCCAGTCTTTTTTCTGGTCTCCCTTATGTGCTGGGGCTGCTCTACCTACCGGACAACCGTTCCAGGATGAAAGCCCACGAGTGGTCTCATGATTCTCGTTCGTCGCTCACCCGGGCCAAGCCAAGACCTACGACCTGTTGCACAGATGGTGCTGGTGGCCCGGAATGAAACCGGACGTCAGCCTGTATGTCTCCAGATGTGCTCCATGCGCCCAATGTAAAAGACAGTCTGGAAAACCTGTGGGTCTTTTGCAGAACATGCCTTTGCCTCTGCATCCCTGGTATATGGTTACTCTTGACTTTGTGGTAGAGCTACCGCCTGTCAAAGGCATGTCAGCTGTCCTTGTGGTGGTTGACGTGTTTACTAAGATGGCGCATTTCATCCCATGTCCCGGCATACCATCAGCAGCCCTCTTGGTCACTTTGTTCTTTGAACATGTGGTGCGGTTTTTCGGCCTACCCACTGTAATGATATCCGACCGTGGCTCACAATTTACATCACGTTTTTGGCGCGCTCTCACCGGTTCACTGGGCATCGATGCTAGGCTATCATCCTCCTATCACCCCCAGACAGACGGGCAGACCGAACGCACCAACGCCACCTTGGAGAAATACCTCAGTTGCTTATGTCTGCAGTATCAGCCGGATTGGTTCAGTCTTGGGGGCGGCTGAGTTTGCCTATAACAATTCTCAGCATTCCTCAGTGGGTTGTTCGCCATTCTATGCCTTGTATGGGCAGAATCCCAGAGTACTGCAACCGGTTTTGCCCTCCGTGGGACAGGTTCCTGCAGCCAATACAGTGCGCTGTTCGCTCATTGCAATATGCACAGCGGTGGCTCAACACCTGCATGCTGCTCAATGCCGGGCCAAGGTACAAGCCGATAAATGCCGCTCTCCGGCACCCACCTATAGCCACAGTGATCGTGTCTGGCTCGCCACGAAGCATTTGAACATCCGGGGGAAATGTAAATGAAATGTAAATTGTTGCCCTGTTATGTGGGTCTCTATAAAATCCTTCAGTGCCTTAACCCTGTGACTTTCCGCTTAAACATACCGCTGTATTGATGGATACATCCTGTTTTCCATGTCTCCCTACTTCAACCCTTCATATCCGGAACCCGGCTTCCGGTTGCTCCTGCCCCAGTTTCTGTACAGGGCGAGGACGAATATGAGGTGCGGGCTATCCTTGACACCCGGCTGTGCCACGGGGTGCGTTCCTAATCGATCGACTGGAAGGGCTATGACCCGGAGGACAGAACCTGAGAGTCGGCTTCCAACCTTCGTGCTCCCCGTCTTCTGCGTGCCTTCTGGGTGGCCCACTTGCAGAACGCCAAAGGTGGGCCACCTTTGCAGGAGGGTACTGTCATGCCCCGGGTCACCCTACACAGACATCAGGGCATTACTCACAGCCCTTGGAGGCTCCCCTTGCGACTTACCCAGTGTCAGACAGGCCGTGGGCACAGGGGAACTACAACTCCCAATAGACCCGGCACTATTCGGTCACGTGACGCACACACAACGTGCTCTCCGCGTCTTTCAGCACAGTAACTATTTACACCGTGAACTTCCTCTGAGAGTTTTGTTCTCTTTTTTGGTTTCGGAACTTCAGATTGTGTCCTGGACTCTGCTTTGGATTACCCCTTTGTTTCTGGTTTTCTGTTCCCCTTGGACTACCCCCCCCCCCCGGCTACTCGACCCTTGGCAAACATCCCACGATTATTCTACCGACTATGCTTACATTTCCTGATGCCTTCTCCCGTTGCCTGTAACTGCTCCAGTCCCAACGCTGAATTCCTACGTTGGGCACTCCTGAGAAAACCTGCTGATTCCCCACATTTACAGGGGACCTTTATTTGTTTTCTTACCTTTTTTCTTTCCTCACAGCACTCGTTGGCTTCCAGGACGCTTTGCTGCACTCTTGCAGTGATTTCACCATCAGACCCACGCCTAGCTTTCTACGGACGCTTTGCTGCTTTTCTCTTCCACTTCCGGTAACCTTTTGGACGCTCTGCTGCTGTTACAAAACACAGGTTGCTATTGGGTTGTTGTTGGATTTGTCTTGGGACGCTCTGCTGCTTTCTTCTGGAGATCTGGATTCTTTAAGCTTGCGCCCTCCTGCCCTTCGGGTCAGGGTTTTCACTCAGACACTTTTCATGGGACTTGGCTTTCTACCTTCACTAACTACGGTGGATTATCTTCTGGCATCAAGTAGGTTTCCCATCTATTCACGTCACACAGCAGGTAAGAGTGGGGTTAGAGGGTGGGCCAGCTGGGATCTTCTGTGTGTTCTTTTACACTCATTCAATGTTCTTTCTTTCCTTAGCTCTGTTGCTGCTTCTGCCTTTTCACTCAAGCCCCTAACCTGACGAGTGTTCTACTATCCTGCAGGCTGTGCTCTTGGGAAGGCAGGGGGGGTGGCAGTCTTTTCATCATCTATTCCCCAGAGTGACCTGTCCCCCCTGGGGTTGTGGCTTTGTCCCACTTCCTTTGGAACGGTACAGAGTGCTACAAGGTGCAAGTTTGATATCATGGACCCAGAAACGAATCTCGTTGGGAATCCGGCAGAAAATCGCTAACTGTTCTGCACCATTAATCGGATAATAACATTGGGTGGCAGTTAACTTATAGTAAGCCATTCATTATATTTGACACCAGGAAGCAAGCGCAATGGGCACTAATCGGATATTTATACATTCTTGACCTAGAAGACTTTTTGAGGAAAATGGTGACTAGGCATACAATGTTGTTTGTGACATGGTTATTCCTGCCAATTGGATTAATGTACCTTGGCATGAAAGACTGTTCCAGGGCACAGTGTACCTTCGTGCAATATTCTATATGGAAATAATAAGTGTTTAGCTGGATCTAAGGGCCTGTACCTGGGCATATGAGGTGAGCCTGTTCTGGCCAAATGGGGGCTTCTATGATCATGTGGGGAAGTAGCTGTGCTGGCCAGGTTAGGCGATACCTGGTTTTTGTGGCTTTTATTTGGCCTATGAAGGCTGTGCTGAGTGTGCCACTCCTTTCTCCAGATTCCAAATACTGAACAAAGCGCTCAATATAAAAAGATGGGGCACCCATCCTGCATTCCCCGCCCCCCTCGACCTTGCTGCACCAATCTCGGCCCACCCATCCTGCCTCAACAGCAACACCATCGTTCATTTACTATACCTTCATGCAAGCACACACCACCTGTACGACTGTCTAAAATTGTATTTTGATAGCTACTGGTCTCACCACCAACACATCTTGGTTACTGTCTCTCCCTCCTACTTGTTTATCCTCGAACACATCAGGTCTCCCTCCACCCTTCTCCTCCTATCACTCACTCTTTCCTTCTCTAAGGCCTTGCATTATGCCACTGCTGTAGAACACTCTCCTTCTCACACAGTACTCACACTCTATCCTTACCTACTCTGTCTCTTTGCCATAAACATTTCCTTTATCGCTCACTCCAACCCCATTAACCCAGCTCTCTTTCCCCTACTATTTCCCCTCTCGCCTTCAACACTTACTCTGATCTCACTTGTGGGTTGGGAACACCAAATCCATCTATAACAAAACCTCTTCTCTTAAATACCTCTTCGACTTCCACCTTGCACAGCGAACAGTAATGGCTGTGACGGAAACATGAATTGCACCCCACGAGAGTAATGCGTTCAGACTTGCACAGTAGCTTTTCTACTGTCTTGCACTTCTCGTCATTCCAAGAGAGGAGGAGGAGGAGGTGAGTCTAATCATGAAAGTGTATTCATTCCTCTCCTCACTCTTGACTTTCTTTCCATCTTCTTTCGTACACATCTGGATTTGTAATACTCCTCTTGCAATCTTAGTCATCTACCACTCTCATGGCACTCTTGAGCTAGTCAACTTCAACTTCCCTTGCTTGACAAAGCCACATCAACTTCTACTTGACTCCTTCCTCTCTAATTACTCTTAACTCCTTTCACAATCAAACCGTCCATGTTAACACTCCATTTCTGCTCTCCCAACCCCTCCATTGACCGCTATACCTCTCCACTGTTTCTATCCCTCAACTAACTGCCTCCCTCCACCAACCCGCAACACTGCTGCTTTGAAACTGCATTTCATGGCTTTTGCTCTTGTTGCCTTTTTTTATCAATTCTATCCCACTTGTTCCTTTTCTCACTACCCCAGTAATCAACCCTGTATCTTACCTGCCAATCAAAAGCTAACATTTTTAATGAGACTACTGGCTGAAATGTGCATTTTATCCCTCCTTGCGTCTTACAAGATGGCCCTCTTCTCAGTCTTGTCTGATGTGGACTCTCAAATCCTCCTACTACACCTCTAATTTCCTCACTCCGCTCCCCCCACGCAAACCTGCAAAAAACTCTCATTGCTGTGCTCGCCACTCCTTGACCACTCTCCATTCCCTCTTTAGGAGATGACTTTGCTTGTTCCTCGACTTTACAATCTCTAAGATTTGGGATACTCTCCTCTCCCTCCTCTTTCTACACATCACCCTCTCTACCCTGTTCTTCCATCTTTTCTGAGTTCTTGCCTAACTCCGCAATTGATTTGCTTCTTATCCTCGGGTCGACCATCCCCTCCTGTGCCCCGATTGTGGAATGGGGAATACCTCAATCGGCACTCCTCTTCCCGTTGGGTCCCTCAAGGATCTCTCTTGTCCCCCTCTTTACTCCCTAGATCGCTTCACTGGAGGAACACCTCTCGTTTGGCTTTCCTTACCATCTTTTCGCTGAAGATGCCTATATCTTTTTCTTCCTTCTTCCTTGAGCTTACCACCAATATCACAGACTGCTGAATGTCACTCCGATTTCTCATGCTTAACGCAACAAAGACTGAAGTTGTCGTTATCCTAGCCTATGGTGCGCCTCCTTGCCTCTTTTTAACTCTTTCCTCCTGGCACCATCACTCTATTCTCTATGATATGCAACCCTGGAGGCTTCTTTGACAGCAACCTCAAGATCGAGCAGTTCATAATCTCCACTACGACAACTGTCAGGCTTAACCTCTTGATCATCCATTGAATTTGCACCGATCTGACCTTCCTCTCTGCAAAGACTCTTTATTTCAACATTTGTCCTCCAACATGTGGACTAAAAGCTCCAGCCAACTTCTGGGCACCCCCTTATACTCACTCAACCCTTTGAATAATCTCTTAAACGTCTCCATCTGCATTGGCTCCTCCTTGCAGTAACCAACTCCAGTTCTTCTTCTTTCAGAGTGCAGAACCTTGCACCCTCCTTCCCACCTCTCATCCTCTCCTGCACCCCTAATGCAATGCTGTTGGATTATATATAAAAATGTATTGTAAAATTGTACTCACTATTGCTGCCGCTCCCTGATTCTTTAGAAAATGTTTTTTTTTTTTTTCATATGTCCCAGTTTTGTTGTCCCTCTTTACCACCACACGTTACTACATTCCCTTTCTGTTCAGCCATACATCAACCTGTAATATCGTATGGCACCCTCCCCCGCAACTGCCCTGTTCTCATTTTGTACTCTGCAGTTTTTTTGTCAAAACTTTATAGATTTTTCATATGGATTCAAGCTGCTCTGTTGGCTGTAAATAAAATGTTTGGGATACCCCTTTATGCATTACTGCTTTATGCAAAGGACAGACAGGTTTTCTTTCTTATTTCCCCTTCCCTGCTGCTCCTGGATATCGTCACTCCAGCCCAACCTCTTTCAAATGCGATAAATTCTGGTTAAACCTCCACAAATAGCAGCAAGATAGTACTTTTTAAAGCAGACTCAGATGCTGAACACACTTTGCAACTCTGCTTCAGGAACAAAATGTGTATGTCGTAAACCTAACTGATACTTGAAAACCTAAACCTTGTTATTGGATTTTGTAAAACTGCGCCTTGTCATAATATTAACATCAGTCTTTCGTAAGGTAGTGCACATTGTGTTTTTCACCAAACTAATTTAATTGAGACTTGGTTCACCGATTGTGAGTCTACCCACTTTGCTGAACTTCTCACAATGAAATGCAAAATAATCTTGAAAAGCAAAACTACCAAGAGATATGGGGAAGTGGCAACAACCTATTCGGATGAATTAATATGCTCAGAACTTTATTGAAACAATTAACAGCTTGGTCACGAGGCACCTGACATTTCCATGCATGCACCATATGCCCCAAATCGTCCATGGTTATGGAAGTTACCTACCGAAAACCAGGGTAAGAAACATCCTTGTTTTTCTGTTCAACCTAATCTTTATTTGCATATGGAATACAGAAAAACTTCAACAATATGGTCCATTTCACAGCACTTTATTCAATGGAAATTCATACCAAAAATTGATCAACAGTAACTGCTCCAACTCCTTCAACATAACGACCTCCCATGCCCTCCAGTCTAGTCTAGGTATTCCAGTATCCATCTACCATCTATATGTGGCTTAGTCTTCTTCCTATGGGAGAATTCCAATTATTCTTAATCTTTCTGGAATATACAAACGGGTATAGTGTTTCAAAGAAAGGGTGACCAAACCATGCTGAATCTCCTCCTCTTACCCCAAACTATTGCCATAATGATTCCATACTGATAGCATCCCAGATTACATAGTACCACTGTATGATGGACGGTGCCTCCTTTTGTCTCCACTGCTTCACTATACAGCACCTGGCACTCATTAACAGGTTTGCGTACAATATTCCTGTACTGCCCCCCACCTCTTAACCCCTCCCCCCCCCAATGACGTTCCACTTCAATTTTTATGTTCAGGAGTTGCTAAAGCTCCGTCCATTTTAATGTCAAGTCCTAACATCTCACTAACTCTCGACTTCAACTCCTGCCAGAAGCGTTGGAGATACGGGCATCCCCACCAGAAATGTTCCGTCGTTCCCTCCCCTCCGTATTGCTGCCAGCACAGTGGGGAATTGGATGTATACATTTTATGGAGCCGCTTTATCGTCTGGTGCCACCTATGTAACACCTTATATTGTAGCTCCCGGTTCTGTGCTGAGGTGTATGGGCTGAACCACCCTTCAGAACCTGTCTCCACTCCTTGTCCATGAACACTCTCCCCAGGTCTGCCTCCCACTTACCTGTCACCTCCAATTGCTCTTGTCCCCCTTGATCTGAAAGGATCCTGTAGATGCCTGAGACTAATCCCATTATTCTCACTGAATGAGATTAGGCTTTCCAACTAAGTCATGCCTCTCGTGCCCCCTTCCCTTATTGTTGGGGTGCTAACCCAGTACTTTATATGCTGGTAGGAATAGAAATCCTCTTTTCCCAAATCATATTTCCTGCAGCACTCGGAGAAGGTCTTCAGATGATACGCTTCATAGAGGCCTCTATTTTCTCTTACCCCCCCCCCCCATCTCGCAATCCACCTCTTGAATCTCTTGTAATCCATCCCTGCGGTAAGGCAGGGTTTCTAAAATAGGGGTCTGTGGCGATGGCCATGGCACCAACCTAAGCCTCCTATTCAACCAGTCCCACTGCTTGAGTGTTTTGGCTATATGATTCTCCATAAGCCCTCTGAACTCATCTCATCCAGGGCATTTTCCAAAGATATTCTCCTGCACCTCCTTGCTCCATGACCACCCAGTGTTTACTGTTATCCTCCCTTTCCCATCCCGCTAGTGCTCTCAATTTAGCCACCTGATATTTTACCATATCCGGGTGGCCTAACCCTGCATTCGATTTACTTCTAAATAAGATCTTCCTATCTGTGTTTTTTTTCCCATTCCAGATGTAGTGCGTTATGTCCTCCCTAATCCCCTTCATTATCCTGGGATAGACTGATCTAGCTGATGTGGAAGGATATTCATCTTCACAATAGCTATCCTTCCCAGCCATGAAACAAATAGTCCCTTCCACTGTGGCAGGTCCGCTTTGATCTGTCGCGCCAGAGGTGGATAGTTCGCACCAACTGTTTGACTTATTGTTGGCATCACATTAATTCCCAGATACCTGACCGGACTTTCTGCACACCGAAACGGGGTATTAGCTACTGACGGTTCACGTTCTCCTTTCCCCACTGATAAATTAAGTATCTCAGACGTTGTGTAGTTCATCTTGAAACCAGAAACGGTGGAAAAAGCCCCTATTTCGAATGGATTGTGTCCTCCCACGTATTCCTTATCTTTAATATTTCCAATATCCCAGCTTTGCTGCTTCAGAATTTTTTTCACCAGGGGGTGCTGTGGTTCGACACCTGTCGAGTCAATGTCCCTCAGAGGCCTCTGTCTCGATGCCTCAGTTATGTTTTTCCGTGCTTAAACTTTGGTTGTGGTGCGCCTCGTTCTTCACAGGAATATCTTCGAAAACTTCTTCAAAATCTCTTCACATATCTCAAGTTCCGAAGGGAAATGGCTTTGTATTCGGCGTCGTCCACTCCTCGATTAGGCTTAAAAAAAATGCAGTGACTAAGCAACAAAGATGTCAGTGACAGACCCTCACAGGATCTCTCTGGGGTGCCTGGGGTCAAAACATCTGTCTTCGGAGTGCGAGGACTGCCTGTCTATGACGACCAAACCCCTTAGGAAGCGTAGGCTGAAGCTTATGTCAGGTAAGGCCCAAAAATCCCCTTCTACTCCGTCAAAACAAAGAACCTCAGACGAGCCGAGGACAGTTTCTCCTCATCGAAAAAAGTCCAATCATTCCCATTCACAAAGTGGTTCACACCATTCGTCGACTTCGAGAACGAAAGAAATGGCGCCACAGATCGCCATCTTCCATGTCTTCCAGTTCACTGGAACGGGTCGTTTGCCCCACTAAATCCAGTTCACCGGCCCAGTGGAAAGAGTTTAGACACTGAATGTTAAAAGTTTTAGAGAACGCGGCGTTGCCCCACTCGAATACACCTAAAGGCAATGCTCCGGTCAAAAGACCTAAGAAGCATGTAAGCCATGCATCCTCGGACCCACCAGCCAAGTCTCCTCGAGAGCGATCCCATCCCTCAAGTCGAGGAAAAGTCACCTCGAAGACTAAACCATCGATGCAGAGGGACTTCATTGAGACAGGACTGAAAAGTGCGATATCAACGCCATCAGCGCTGAAAACTGTGGAGAAAACATCGACGCCTCGAGTGTCAACCTCCTCGATGCCACATGTGTCAAAGCCTTCAACGCTATCGTCGAAGCCATCGACTCAACAGTCAAAGTAATCGACACAGTTGTCGAAGCCACCGATGTCCACGTCGGCAATTTCGGCACTTGTAACAACAAATATAATGTCAACTGTGGTTGAGAAGACTTAAATCCCTTTACCACATTTAGATTTCTTCATACCCCTGTCTTCCATTTATGAAGATGCAGAGGAATCCTCTGATGAAAGTCCTTTTGGGTTACAATATGGAACACCATCAGTGCCTGAGCAACTGGTATTGGAGGACTCGCATATAAAGAATTTACAAGAATACCTTCATCAGTCTAGTGGAATTGACACCTGTCTTGAGATTGAATTTGGAAAAGCGGACCCTGGTGGCCACGCTGAGGTAACATATAAGCAGCTAATGTCAAGGGTGATGGAATATATGGGGTGGTCGAGACCTAACCTGTTTTTGAACAGGATGTTCTTACGAACATATTGGACAGAGGGCCATAGGAGGGCCCAATTGTCCCTTTTCATCAAGCCTTACAAAGACGAGTGGCTTCTAACTGGGAGGCTCCAATTCCAGCTGTAAATAAAAAGCTGACCGCTAAGTAAAGAGTTTCTAGCTCTGACCCTTTTTACCTCTCCAAGCACCCAACACCAGAAAGCCTGGTAGTTCAGGCAGCCACCTCCACAATAAGGCAAAATGCCTATCCTACAATACCTCAGGACAAATGTTATGACGCCATGGCCAAAAAGGGGTTTTCGGCCGGTAGTATGGCCTTGAAGTCAGCCAATGCTACATGCACGCTAGCGAGGTTCACACACACCCTTTGGGAGTGCATTTCAATGGCGGCTGACCATATCCCCAAAGGGGAGGAGCAAGACAGTTTTCTTAACATTGTCAAGGATAGGAAAGTCGCAATGTGTGAATCCCCCCAGATTGCTCTCGACTCTGTTGACAGTATCAGCAGAACTTTGGCGGCTAGTACAGTGATGCGCAGATTTGCCTGGTTGCGGAAGTCAGGATTTGCCCCAGACTTACAATCCGGGCTTCTCAACATGCCCTTTGACGGCACGCATTTTTTTGGGAACAAAGCTGATGAACGCTGATGAAAGTTTGGAGAAGCTGCAAACTTCTAAGTCAGCGGCAAAATCCCTGGAGCTGCAATAAGACAAACTCCAAACTGCTCCAAAGGTACACCCTGGAGGGGTATGTCCTTTCGCCATTGCTCCATATTCGGAAGAGGCAGAGGACAGCCGGCTCAAAGAGGACAAAGACGATTCCCCAGCGGTGGACTGAAAAGAAGTACTAAGACCGCAACAACAGCGGCTACCTTACCTTCAGTGACTTCGTCAGCCGCTCCAAAAACTCTGAGGTCTTCCAAGACTGCAGTAGGAAGCAGGTTGTCACAGCATCTGACAGAATAGCAAGCTATTACCTCAGATGATTGGGCATTGGGAACAGTTGCCCAAGGTTACTGCTTACCTTTCCTGCAAAAACCTCAGTCATCCACCGGGGAGCAACTATTTGAAGGTTCCAGATCCACTCCTCATGCAGGAGGTTTTAACTCTGCTTGAGAAAGGTGCTATAGAACCTGTACCTGTAGCGGAGAGAAAAAAGGGTTGGTACTCCCCATATTTTCTAATCCCCAAGAAGAACGGAGGATTGAGACCCATCTTGTACTTAAGAGACTTGAACAAGTTCCTCAGAAAGGACTGATTCAAGATGGTAATCCTTTCTCAAATCCTTCAGGCCCTCGAGCTTCAGTATTGGCTAGTATCATTGGACCTTCAGGATGCTTTCTTTCATGTGCCGATCCATCACAAGCACAGAGAGTACTTGAGGTTCAGAGTTGGCGGTTCTCCTTATCAGTTTAGGGTTCTGCAGTTGCACAAACCTCCGCCCGGCGGTTTTCACCAAGCTAATGGTGGTTGTGGCAGCGAGTCTCAGGAGAGGGGGGGATTCATATCTACTCCTACCTGGACGATTGGCTGATCATGGCCAGTACCCAGAACATGCCCTGGTATATCTCAGCTCCACTGGTCACTCCCTTCACAGGCTGGCTTCTTCCTCAACTTCAAGAAGTCCCACATGATACCATCACAAATACTCCAATTCATCGGAGCAGTCCTGGATGCATCCCTGGGAAAAGCCTCGCCACCAAAGGTGAGGGCTCAAGACTTTCTGCAGATGGTGACCAAATTCCAGAATGCCCAACATCTACCGGCCTTTGATTTTCTGAGGTTGCTCGGTCTTATGGCATCCTGCATTTTTCTGGTGCCTGAAGCTCGCCTGAGAATGACATCTCTTCAGTGGGTTCTCAGGACCCAGTGGTCACAATTCTAAGGAAGGATGTCAGATCTCCTACAAGTCTCACTGGATCTTCAGTGGTGGGCCTGTCGGGGGAACGTCTTGAAAGGAGAACCTTTTTGGCAACCATGGCTGGAGAGAACAGTAGTGATGGTTGCCTCACTCATGGGTTGGGAAGCCCATACCAATTTGACCACCAGCGGTCGTTGGTCTCCATTGGAGTCCAAACTACATATCAACCTTTTAGAGCTGAAGGCAATCAGACTAGCGCGCAAGGCCTTTCTGCCCTCTGTACAGGCAAAGAATTTCCTGATAATGACCGATAACACAGTGGCCATGTACTACCTCAACAAGAGAGGTGGTGTAGGGTCACTACCACTGTGCAGAGGGGCAATGCAGCTCTGGTTCTGGGCAATACAAAAAGGAATCTCTGTCGGCAGTTCACCTAGCCGGATAGAAGAACACAACGGTGGACGCTCTGAGCAGGCACAGCAGTCTCCCACCAGTGGGAACTAGCTCAGGAAGTACTTCAATAGATCTTCACCCTTTGGGGAACCCCTCATGTGGATCTGTTCGCGACTGATGTCAACCGGAAGTGCTAGGAGATGCGTTCGTGATGGACTGGGAATTTCCACTCCTGTACACGTTTCCTCCAATCCCTGGCATTCCTCACGTGATCAGGAGGTTGAGAAAGTTCAGTAAATCCATGATCCTAGTTGCCCTGGATTGGGCCAAGAGGACGTGGTACCCCGACCGTCTGGACATGTCCATCCGATGCGTCTTCCACAAAAAGAGGACCTTCTCGCGAGAGGAGGGTCGGGTTCTCCATCCGGATATCAGGACTCTCATCCTTCACACATGGTTTCTGAGAGGCTGAAATACAAAGATTGGGACCTCGTGGACGACGTAATGGAGATATTGCTTTTGGCCAGAAGGCCAGCAACTAAATCTTTCTACCGCTGCCGCTTGAGTTAGTTCTGCAGCTGGTGTAGAGATAAGAATGTCAATGCTTTCACCGATGGTGTTATCCTTTATATTACACCTGGTAAATCTGGGGGGTCAGATTGGTACCATCAAAGGATATCTGGCAGCGCTTTCTATTTTTAAGCGCACTTCAGAGGAAGTCTTCTATTTTAAGATTCCAGTAATGGTACAATTCTTAAAGAGCTCAGCTGTGGGTTTTTCCCTAGCTTCGGGATGAGGGTAATAGCCATTCCCCTGGAGGGTGATATCTTGCCCTCCTCACAGATTTCGTTGAACACTTCTGCCAGACCTTTGCACATCTGCTGACTGTCGTATACTGCCATCAGCCCATCTTCTCTGGGACTTTTATGTGGTTTCAGCCTGGCAATTCTATGTTGCACCTCCTCCCACGATATTGGTTGCTCTCTTTAATCATCAGTCAATCGCGGTCCCAACCACCCTGCTAGGCATGTCAACTGTCGCACAGCATCACTTGCTTCTTCCCTGTAAAGATTGGCATAGAACTCTTGCATGATCCTTCTCTCACCCTCTTCCATCCCCACTAGTGTACCCTCCCCCTTAACCTCCAGATTTGCTATAAAGGCCATCTGTTCTTTGTACTACAGTTACCTCGCTAGAACTGTCCCAACCTTATTCCCATGCTCGTAAAATGTTTGCCTGCTCTTCAGTAGGGTACTCTTCATGAATATGCTGATTAGTAATTTAAGTTGTCACGTGAGCTAGCTTCCTAGCGACCCTGTTAGTCCCTTTTCCCTTGTGGACTGCCTTCAGTCTCCTTTTCTAGATTTGTTTCTGCCTCCCTTCTTGCTTCCTTCAGCTTTTTCGAAGCTCCTATCAGGAGATTCTTGATCCGATTCTTAAATTTATCCGACTTTTCCCCTATAGCCCCCTTTCCCCTCCTGTCCTTTTACATGTACCTGCTTATTTCTGCATACCTCCTCCTCCGACTTTAGTGTAACTGTTGCGTGATCTAACACTGTCAAAACACCCATATGCACCCCCGCGGTGACCTTCACTACCCTCTGTGTTGCCAGGATATAATTAATCCGGGAATATGTTTTGTGATTGTGGGAATAAAAGGAATGATGCTTATCTCGTGGGTGGTGTATTCGCCATGTGTCCCGGATGCCCGCTTGAAGTCTCCCTCTTAGTTGTTTCGACATTGTTCCCATTGCGTGCCCCCTCACCCCACTCAAGCAATCCATACACTGGTCCATGCCCATCACCAATTCTCCCACTCCAAACATACCCAGTCTTGCCAGGCACATCTCAAGAAATCGTTCCAGCCCCTGATTAGGCGTATACACCGAGACCCAGGTATACATTTGACCTCCCAGCTTCCCTATCACCATGACAAATATACCCCCAGGATCCCTCTTCAGCGTGGCTTTTTCCAACTGCATTGATTTGTGAAATAGGATAGCTCCTCACGCTCTCTTGCAGTCCGCAACAGTGTGATATTGCACCAGGTATTTCCTGTTATTCAAGCATCCCACATCCCCCTTCAACAGATGTGCTTCCTGTAAACAAACTATCTCTGCCCTCCTTTTCCTAATAACCTGTAGCACTGTCACCATCTTGCTCGGGCAGTTCCGCCCCCTTACATTCCATGATTATAACCTATAGTTTGCTCTTTAATCATACGCAATCCCATCTCCCCGGGTGCATTTCCCTCCCAGATCAAGCCACCCTAACCATTATCTGAAAACCTAACCCCTAGAATAGTACTATAGAACCAAACCACAATTATCCCAGGATCGCCCATCCAGGTTCTGGACGTGTCCCCCATTTGGGAACATCGAGCACCGCTCTCTCCCCCTGCTTCTCATTGTACTCCACCCCCTGCAGCATTCTCTTCTCCCTCCGCTTCTTAACAATGAGATTTGTGCTTAAAGTGGGCCCTGACCCTGCCTAGGTCCATTTGTCCCAATCTTGACTTCTTCCCTTTCTTTGAGCTCCATCATTGGAGGTTACATTGTTGTGGCCTTGAGGCCTCTTCAGGATGTCTCTCTACCTCCTCCCCTTGGCACTACTGAGGGCTCATTTTCAATGCTCTCAGTCCTTCTACTTGAGAGACAATCTTTCTTTTTATTGGCCAGTCGGAACTGGAGTCTTGTCAGGAAGCGCCACCAATACCTCATCTTCCGCCTGTTAAGCTCTTACATAAGCAGTTTTAGCGACCTCCACCTCGCTAGTGTCACTTGAGATAAATCGCTGCACAGTTGGATGTTGCTCCCCCTCAGGTGTAGTTTCCCTAGTCCCCTCGCCGCACTCATAATACTTGATTGTCTTTAAGGTTGTGCATGTTGACCAGGACATCCTCCAGCCGGCCCCTTGCTCTGCTCCCCGCCTTCCCACTCTTTGCACTCTTTCGATGTTTAGCCCTTGTTCCCCTTCTGTGAGGCCTGTGAACCTCTCGCGGATCCTTTCACTCCTTCCCTAAGGTCTTTAATCCGGATATTGTCCCTTTGTGATCGTTTTGGAGATCCTTGCATTTCGACTCCAAGGTCTGCATCCTATCTTCCACACCTTGTGCCTGCCGTACCAGCTCGGGTACCTTTTCAACCAAGTTTGTGATATGGCGTTCCACTTCCTTCACTCGATTCCCAGGCACATTAATGTCTCTTCCGTTTGCCGTGGTCGCCTGCGAGATTTCTTCCATCATGAGACTGGCTGCCTCTGTTTTTACAGTCTCCGTGATCTCACCTTAAAATTTGGCTGGTGCTGTGTGTCGATCTTCCTTGGTGAATGCTATCGTTCCTCCGCCCCTCTCTTCCTGGGTTCCAAATTGAGGTGTAATTTGAGTGTGCCCCTGCTGATGTTTCTCCTGCTCCCGGGCCTTAGAGGTGGCAACCTTCTTTTTGGTCCCATCTACATCTTGTGCCCTGCCCCAGCGAGTGGCCTCCTCTACTGCCTCTCCCCTCTGAAGCTTCCTACATTCCAGTGGACTCCTCCAAGCCGCGTCTCCAGGTCTTTTTGTCCCCCGTCCCCTGCTGCTTGCTCTCCCAGTGCTCTCTGCGGGGTACTAAGCTCTTGCCACCCGGCTTTCTACCAACCTGGGCCCAGGGCCAACACACTTCATGCAAGATGGGACCTTCCGCCTCTTGCCTAGCGCTTATTACTCCCCCAGTGCCACCCACCACTACTCCTCCCCTCCTTCCTTATAGGCAGATTCCACCATGACTGTCCTCCCTTCTGGGATTGAGCGTCGCCAGGGGTGTGCTCCACACTCAGATGATGCACCCCTGTCTTCTCCAGCCTCCACTTCCTTCATTCCTTGACCCCCAGTCTTTCTTGTTCAGGGGAATCAGTGGAATACTGATCCATATCCTACATTCACTTGTTCTTGAAAGGAATGGTGGGATAAAAAAAAATTCTCATCCCTGCAATCTTTGCTAAGTTTTTAATGCAACAGGAATGTTATTGTTTTGCCTGCAGGGATTTTTAGAAGTCCTATGTCATTCTGCATGTAATGAAGGAGTAGTTTCTTCGTGACATTTCTCAAATCAGAATAATTTCTGGTGGAAGATAAGTACAGGGGAATGGATTCGTTTCCAAGAAACACTGAGCCACTGCTTAGTACTCTTGAGCAAGATTTCTTTTTCACAACTAAATAAATCCTCTCCTGAGCATGTGGAAGCTTCCTTTGCAGGAGTGCAATCTGCACAAAGTAGATAATGAGCCCTCCCGGGGATCTCGCCTAATGCCACGGGAGACTTAGCCTCTTTAAAAAGGCTCTCCCCAGTTCTTGGAACGTCCTCAAAGGAAGCAGTGTCCCTTAACCCCCGGGCCTCCGTTTATCTGGAAACGCCCACTGGTGCCTTCCACCTCCCACCGTCCTTTCCCGTTTACCGCCGCCTTCACTAACCCTCTCTCTCTTGCGAGCTGCTCCAGGCTGCCAGCCCTTAGTGCCTTGTCTGCCATTGCTACACGGTCCACAGCGACCCTCCTCCTCGTGGCTCTGCTCCCGGACCGCACAACACATTTATAGGACCCCCTGCCAGGCCACGCTCCCCTCCGCCACCACTTGCGCTCACCGCAGAGCTCCACTCACCAGCAGCCACCCTCGGGCTGCTCCTTCCCTCTGCAGTGCCCCCTCAGCTTGGGGAGAGCCGCTCTCTCGACGCTCGGTGCTTTGGTGTTACCACTGGCCTGTGCTGGATCTCAAGGCGATCACCAGCTCCCTCCGTTCCTTGCTGGCGCTCCCCCGCTTGAGAAGCTCAGACGATATCTGCTTGCTCGACGCATTAATGGCTGCCTCGGCCCATGTTAGTTGTACAGGCCGCCATTTTCCGCCTGCTGTTCTTCATGTTAGCCACCTCTTTCTGCCCACCGTAGGTATCTCCTGCCTCGGAGCTGCACTTCAAATCAATCAGGGCTCAGGATCTGCCATGTCGCCTTTCTTGCACTCCGGCAACTCCTGCAAATATTGGGAATTTGGGGATAATTACTGTTAACTGCATCTGCTGGTACGGAGCTCAGGCCATTTACTTCTGCCATCTTAGCCACGCCCCCACGAAACTTCATTTTGACCTCAATAGCTTAGCATTATCCACCTAAGCCTTAACCCAAGAGATGTTGTTATTGATGGACTTCAGATTTGTGGGTGGTGTGACTGAGGAATCCTCACAAAATCTCTCAAAGTATCCTCCTAGGTGACCTGGGGAAGGCAGACACTTCCTGATCCGAACACTGGTGGTAGTATTAGCCGGGTGGGAATGGCAGCATTCTGCTAGGAGGGACACAGTCCTCATCTTTGAAGGATGATCTAGTTAAGATGCCAGAATATGTAGTGACTTTTTGTAAGAATATGCATGAACAACTAACACATGAGCACAGTCTTTGAGAAAGGCGACTAAATGAGAGATAGTAATTCAGCAACACTATGGTTGTGAATATTCTCCAAGATTCACTATGTTAGGAGAGAGCACCTACATTATAGCCTAATGAGAGAAGGGGCAATCAGTGACATAAGATTGGCGCTTTGATTATCCAGCGTGACAAAAGACGGTCACACAAAGTCAGAAGAACACAGGGATAGAACACCATAGGTGGGTTAAACATTAGTGTTACATGGCAAAACATCCATCTTGCAGCGTAACTCAAAGTAAAGACGAGTAAGATGAGAATGTGTTCTAATAGAGGAAGAAGTGGGTGGTAGGGATTAGTGAGGACATGATTCAGCACGGATTTGATCCTTTAGGTCAACCATACATTAATCGCCATATAAAGTAGGTGAGTCCTAAAGTTAGACAGTGGGTACTCCCACCACTACATAGATTAGTCCAAAATAATGTTCACGCGTGGTCGATCAGACAGGGAGATCATCATCATAGGTTATTTATTTTATTATATATGTTAACAGCACTAGTTCAGGAAGCAAGAGTGAGATGGCACTTCCACTCGTATTTGGATTTTCACACGAGTCACCCTCTCCAAGATGGCCGTTAGCGACTCACACAGGCAGCCATGTTGTCAAGTAGTTCTCCATAGGAACAGGGAATATACAAAAGTATCACGACGGATCGCACCTGACTGTAACTCCTCCGAACACTAATGCCACGCGGAACGCACTAGCAAGATAAACTTTGCAGTATATTGCAGTAAAACCAAGAGATTTGATCAGGTGATATTCAAACATGAATGACTATAATAAATGTTTTACAATTTCCATACATTGCGCCCGGCTGGCTGCTTGATGTACGGCGACAGCAGCAGAAGGTGTTATAATGTGAAGGTTAATAGAACCTTCGCATACTGCGGTTCGGTGGCGCGTTCCTCAAGCCGTCATTCGTTTTGAGACTCGGCTGGAGGAAGGCAGATGGCGGACGCAGTGGGGAACTCTCCTTATGAATAAACAAGATAACGAGAAGATGACAGTTGTGTGATCGCTTCATTTACAAAGAACACACTTAACAAGTGGCGACGAGGATGGCCGCCTGCCTCACATGAAGGAGAGTTCCGGAGGCGTGATTGTATAAGGAGCGGGCGGCCAGAACCATCAACTACCGATGATACGGGCGATACATCCACGGGATAAGAAGGATCTTGCTCGAACAAAGGTACACAATAAGAATGCGAATTTGAAATAAGAAGAGGTGCTAAGAAAGTAAATTTATGAGTACAGCTATGAGAATACCTGCCAAATAAGTGGAGCATTTTTTGAAACCAGTAAGAGCTTCGGTTGATGTGACTGCATTCGCACAGTGCAGGGCACGGCGTGACGTAGTTAGAGAAAAGGACCTTGCAGCGTCCTGTACGTGCCGCCATTTTGAGACAAAAGCAAATAAAAAAAAAAAAAACGAGCGGCGATTTCAACAATGCATAGTAATGAAGTGTATGCGTGAGTTGAAGAAGCTATATAACAAGCATACAATACTAAGACAAATTCATAGTCTGCCAACTTACACTAAAGTATTTATGTGACAGGATAATTGAGTGTCAAATGAACATTGATACAAGTGGATTAAGTACATTGTGGCAGAACACATTCATCACCACAGAGTTTTAACTGCTCATGACTAAGTACATATGAGGAAAGTGCACATACTTTATACAAAGATAACGACATAAAAAGAAATCTTAACAACGATATTGAGAAGGAAAAAGGGCATTTCTAATATTTTACCATGCAAAACATAGTAGCGCCAGAAAAGTTCTTGCCACAACCTGGGACACCAACCTTATCGTGGGAACAATGGTTAGACAATTTCCAGGTCTACATATGGGACATTGGCGGCGCAAAGTTCAGTGATGATTCAAAAGAGGCCACCTTACTCAGTTGTATTGGGGCTGAAGCCTTAAGAATATTTCGGACATTACCTGATGGTGGTGATACTGCAAGTGGTTCTGGTGATTCCTCATCCAGTTCAAGGAAATACGATATTGCCTTGTTCAAATTAAACAAACATTTTGGAAATAAGACTAATGTGGTGTTAGAAAGGTACAGGTTTTTCACCAGGAGACAACTCAAAAATGAGTCCATTGACATGTATGTAGCGACGCTACGAGGTCTCATAGCTACATGTGAATTTACTGGGTTAACAAATGAGTATTTGAGAGATCAGATTGTTCTTCATGTTGCTGACCCCAAAATACAACAAAGACTTTGGCAGGCGAAGAATCAGTCTTTGGAACAAACTTTGGACATTGCACGCTCCATTGAGCTGGGTGACAAATGCATGCGAGAGGTGCAAAGTAAGCAAGAAGTGTTTGACAAAGGCCCTATTCAGGCAGTAGTAAGTGATGAAATGAATAAAGATGAAGAGACTTTAATTGTCATGGTGAAAAAGTTGGCAGGATCGGATCTGAACAAAAGCATCAGACAAAGTAAGGAGATGCAACCATGGAATCAAGGCAACTGCGGTAGGTGTGGTTGGCACAAACATGTGAATCCGGATAGAGACTGTCCAGCCAACGGTATGGAGTGTTTCAAGTGTGGCCAGATGGGTCACTATGGAAAAATGTGTAGAAATTTCAGAGGGAGAGGAAGGAATTTCTTGCGGGGGAGTGGCAACAGGGGTTATCGCCAGCCTACCAGGAGCAACATGATGGGAGTGAGAGCTGTGGAAATGACACATGGTTCTGACGATACAGTAGCAGTCACCAAAGAAATGGATGATGTTGTGCAAATTCTAACTCTTTCATCTAAAGAAAATAATATTGGCTCCTGGGTACCAATGTCTATTGATGGGATTACCATACAAGTAATGGTGGATACAGGATCCCCATATACCATAGTGGATGAAAACACATTCCATAGAATTCTTAAAAAAAATGTGAGGATCTATGTCTCAGCAGAGTCAAAGCGACGGGTTACGGCAAGTCTCCCATTGACATTCTTGGTTATGTGTGGGTCCAGTTGGCTCTTGAAGGGAGACAAACATATTGCAAGTTATATGTTGCCCGCGAAGGGTTTGCCATAGTCGGCTGGTGGGAACAAGCGGCTTTGAAAATCAGAATCCATCCGGGAGAAAATATTCCCATCATGAGTGTCACAGATAAATGCTGCAATTCAGATGCCAGTTTGGTGCAGTCTTTTCCAGACGTATTCAATAACCATATAGGTTTGCTCAAGGGTTTCAAGCATCGCATTGTTCTAAAAAAAGGAGCAAAGCCCATTGTACATAAATTAAGGAATATACCAGTTGGTACCTGTGAACCTTTGAAGAAGGAGTTAGAAAGACTGTGCTCTCAAGACATTATTGAGCCTTTAGAGAGCTCTGAATGGCTGTCCCCTATTGTGATTGTACGGAAGCCAGGGGGAGAAATTTGCATGTGTGTGGACTTAAGAGATTTGAACAACAATATATGGGTTGATCGTCACCCGCTACCTAACATAGGAGAGATGCTCTCCACTATGGAACCAGCTAGATACTTCACCACACTTGATCTATCTTCTGCATACCACCAAGTGGTGTTGGAAGAAGAGTCTAGGCACCTCACATCTTTCATAACCCCTTTAGGTGCTTTTTCGCTTTAAAAGGATGCCATTTGGATTGGCATCCACAGCTGCTGTATTCCAAAGATTGATGCAGTACCTTTTTGAAGGATTAAGGGGTGTCTATTTTTTTCAAGATGACATTCTGATATCAGCTGTATCAGAAGAAGGCCATGATGCCAAACTTGTAGGTGTTCTACAGATTTTACAACAAAAAGGACTCACATTAAAAATAGAGAAATGTAGAATAAAAAAGAAGGAAGTAACGTATCTGGGCCATTGCATTGATGCAGAAGGGATAAGGCCTAAAGAAAGTCTTGTAAATACGATTCTAGAAATGCCTGACCCATCTAATAAGGATCAATTGAGGAGCTTGATGGGATTAACAGAATACTACTCCAAATGTATTGATCACTACACGCACAGGACGAGCCACATGAGGAGCTTGATGAAGAAGGGTGTAAGTTTTGATTGGTCACCTGAATGCAGGCGAGAACTGCAAGACATCAAAATGTCAATAAACAAGGCCCCTGTTTTGAAGATGTTTGATTGCAGAGCCAATTCCATTACATCAGTTGATGCAAGTAACGTGGGCTTAGGAGGAGTATTGGAACAAGTTCAACATGGAACAAATGTCCCGATTGCTTTTGCCTCTAGGACATTAAAGGATGCAGAGAACAATTATTCCACAATTGAAAGGGAGGCTTTGGCAGTGATGTGGATCTTAGAGCACTTTAAAGGGTTGATTTGGGGAAGTCCCATTGAAATTAAAACGGATCACAAGCCCCTCATACACATCCTAAGTCCCAAGAATTCGCATTTGGTGTCTCCTCGCATCAGAAGGTGGATTCTAATTATAATGCAATACAACCTCACGGTTAGTTTTACCCCTGGCAAAAGGAACAGAGTTGCTGACTGCTTATCCCGCCTGCCATGTTCCTCAACCAATGAAGTGGCCAAAGAAGAGGAGATGGAAATGGATTGTGTGATAGCACAAGTACACCCCAGTTTTTCCAAAGAAGAATTGGTCAAGGCTAGCGAGAGGGATGATGAGCAAGAGCAACTCAGAAGGGCAATTAGAAGTGATTGGAGAGAAGTAACAGAAAGCATTGTTTCTTGGGAAGGTAAGAAAGATGAAATGTATTGCGATGAGGTGTGTATATACCGTGGAGATCGTATAGTTCCACCTTTGGGTTTAAGAGAGAAAATAATGGAAATAGCGCATGAAGGACATATAGGAAGAAACCTGACTAAAAGAAGAGTCAGAGAGACCTTTTGGTGGCCCAAAATATGGAGTGATCTGGAAAACATTGTAAAAGAATGTTCTGCATGCGCAGTGAGTGACAAAGGTAAAGTGACTAGAGCCACACCGTTACAGCCTATAACGATACCAGACTCAGTGTGGACAAAGTTGGCTGTTGATATATCAGGCCCATTTGAAATATTAGAACCCCACAAAATCTATATCATTGTGTTGATGGATTACACTTCAAAGTGGGTGGAATGTGGCATAATGGAAGAGTCAGTTTCAGCCATGAAAGTTAAAACATTTCTGGAAGAAATTTTGAATAGAGAAGGGGAACCTCAAGAGATGATATCGGACAATGGTGCACAATTTATGTCAATAGAGATACAGAAGTTTCTCAAAGAAAGGGCCATTAAGCACAGAACCACAGCTCTATACCATCCCATAGGGAACGGGTTGGTGGAAAGGATGAACCGCTTTATTAAAGATACCATTCAAATGGCTGTAGCTAATAACTTGCCCTGGAGAGAGACTCTTAAAAAAGCTTTGGTAACTTATAGAGTCACGCCACGTGATGAGTTGCTACAAATAGGTTGAGACCAGCCTCGCTGCCGTTGAAGAAGAATAAATCTGTGGACATGGATGCAGTGGTCAGGAGAGTAAAAGATAAACAAGAGAAATACAAAGAATATTATGATAGACAGAAACATGTGAAGGAGATGAAGATTGAGGTGGGTGACTGGATCAGAATGAAAGAACCCAGGAGAGTTTTGAAAGGAGAATCTAAATATCGTCACCCACAAAGAGTAGTGAATTGTTCAAATAAATCTGTAACACTAGAAGATGGCAGTAAGTGGTCATGTGATGACATTATTGTAACGGATGGAAGAGTGAAACAAATGATGGAGGACAACATCATGGTGGAGAGGAAAGATATGATGGAGAAAGAAGGATCTACATCACCCAAAACTGCATACCATAGTAACCTGATGAACAATGATGTCCCTGGGTTGAGATCCAGGAGAAGGGTGCCACGGGTGAAAAAAGACTTCATTTATTATTATTGAACAGGTTACATATAGACCAATGTAACCCAATGACTTAATGAAGATGAGACAACGTGTATCCTTTCACTGGCAGATTTTTTTTTGTGATTCTGCATTTTATGTTTCGTTTTGTTTGTGTTTCCTTTTCCCCTTTTCCTCTGTATGTAATTATGGTGATTGTGTTAAGGGGGGAAGATGTTATAATGTGAAGGTTAATAGAACCTTCGCATACTGCGGTTCGGTGGCGCGTTCCTCAAGCCGAGATTCGTTTTGAGACTCGGCTGGAGGAAGGCAGATGGCGGACGCAGTGGGGAACTCTCCTTATCAATAAACAAGATAACGAGAAGATGACAGTTGTGTGATCGCTTCATTTACAAAGAACACACTTAACAGAAGGGTCAGTTACTTCTATTTTATTTCCGACACACGAGGCACGCGCCTCACATAGCGAAGAGTAATACACTTTAACCACGATATCTCCGCCCGATGGCTTTACCATGGACTAAAAGGGTAACTGACAGCAGTAGAACTGGAGAAATAGAGTAACATAGATACGTGGTTATCCTCTTACTAAGATACTTTTAGATTTATGCACCCACACCAGTATTATCACGGTGAATGGGACAGGAAACACGCAGAGAAGTACTCCACCAGTACGAGAGGTATGGGCACCAAGATGGCTAAATTAGCTTGTTTAAGACCAACTAACATCGCATTAAAAGTTTTAATGCGACACAATGCAACAAAGCAATTGAAGTGACCTGAGGATTTCCTTTGTTTTTCTTCGTTTCCTCATGAGCTGTCACGTGTTGTACTTGTCTGTCCCGCGGCAACACAGTTATGAATTCTTGTACTAAAAATAAATTGTACACACCACCATGGGTATAACACTTGATTACATGATATGGCATCTATAACGCGCCTATACACAAGTGTTTTATGGCACGAGGAGGCAAGCGGGGGGAAAAGAGGGAAGACAGACAGCGATCCTACTAGGCCAGGTGTCATGCAGATCACACAAGTGCATGCAATTGGAACTTTGAATTACCTGTATTGCTGACCCCCACATGAATATTACTGTTGCAATGCGGCATACAATGTGCTTTTGTGTCGATATGTAAATAATGATTGATGAATTTTGGACCATGCGTGGAAATTAGGCCCTGATGAAGGACGCTTTTCAGTCCAAAATGCATTGGCATTTTTTTGCATCTGCTCCTTAATGCGATTGAATTAAACACCTGGATTAGAAAATCACCATGCATTGCAAAAAGTGTGCTAATTTGAAACACTAACCTAAAAGTTCCTTCTACCTTTCAATCATCTTTAAGGAAATCCAGCATGGGACTTAGCCTAGGTCTCTTCTATTTTCTTGTTGTAAGAATCAATCTTTCCTCTCATATCGATCATGATGTTTTTCTTTATCATTATGTTGGATATCTTTATAAGGATCAAAGCTCAAATGCCATCCATTCTGAAAAGTATAATCTTTCCTCCAGCTCAAATTGTGAAAACAAGAATCAAATCTTAATATCATATCTTCAGGTGCATTACATAAAGATCTATTTTGTTGACAAAATAAGTTAACTGCAACTGGAAAATATGAGGAAATGAAGAGTGTGAATCTTGTGAAATAATATCAGAGGTACTGGGATGAGCAAGAGGAGACTGGAGGCACATAACAACAATGCTCAGTTTAATATCCTTCACAATCTTCACCTGAGCGGGAATTTGGATTATTTAAATCCCCTTTGGGTGCAGATGCAGATTAGTGGCAGAAGGAGCTGTTTGTGGCCATGTATGCAGCACGGACAGAGCAAAGATGCCGGTCCTTCGCCATGCCTTTGGCAGCTAATAGTGCTGAAAGTGTTGCAAGCAGTAGAAGTCTGAACCGCAGTGGTTGCGCAGTGTGAAGCGCTGTGGTTGCAGAGTGCCTGGTAGGAGAGTGAAGCTCTCTGCACAACGTGTCTGTCTCATTTGCTGGCGAGCACTAAGAAGAGACAGGAACACTGAGATCCTGTCAGGGAAGGCGCGAGGCATTGAGCGGCAACTGGACCGGTCCGATGCTCCCAAGTCTGGCGAAGGAAGTCAAGTGGCAGCAGTGGGACACATGACATGCTGTAAGAGACCGGTGAGTTGGTCTTGCATATGTAACCCCGGGGCGCTCCTTTGTGAACCGTTTACTGCAGAAATACTTTTTGAATGCCGAGATAATGATAGAAAGCAATTTTGGATTAACACATGTTAAAAGAAACCAAAATCAGAAGGTTTACAACTATCACGATCTAATAAAGGAAAAGTGACATTTAATGAAAGCTGTAATTATCATTGCCCAAGGCAAGAGTGGGCAATATTAAAACCACAGAATGACCATCATTGGCAAAGTAAAGAAAATGCTGTATTAGAAAAGAACTGTAAAAAGCATTGTCAAAGCAAAACGGAGGCAATAAGTACATCAAATAACAACCAGCATTGCCTAAGCCAAGATAACGTCATTAGAGGAAAAAGGAAAAACAGTTTTCATGGAGAGAGAAATGTGAATGCACAGTTATCTGATGTGATAGTAGAAGTTCTGAGTGGGCAGGAAGGTTACCCTCCTTGGCGAGAATGTCAAGGGGGAGAGGAACATAACCCATATTGCATAATCAACTTTTGGAACAAACCGCATTAATGGATGTCGCAGAAGAAGTTTTGAGGTTTACTATTGTTAAAAAGACTTTACTGATGTTTGAAATAACCCCCACCACAGAGTACTGTAGGGGTGTTGGAAGATTCATCCTGGCAGGAGAGTAAACCATGAAATGGATTACTAGTGGTAGTCCTGGCAGGTTAGTGAACCAGGAAAAAGACATTGAAGTATTACCATGTGATGTAAAGCTGTGGTGGAACGAAAGCACTGTCACTCAAGTGTTTGATGAACTATGACAAAACCATCCTGACTGAAACATAGTTCTGTGTAATGAAGGAGCCATATGTGTTAGCTTTCTCAAGAGAAGAGAAATTCTGTTGAGGTTTCCATTGAAGGAATAATTAACTTTGTTTATTTCTATGATACCAAGGGAAACCTTTCAGAAATGAAGAAGCTTTGTGCTGCAAACAGAACATAGCTATTCAGACAAGCGTTTGTGTGTTACCATTGGACATAGAAACGGATTAGTGGAAAGAACTTTATTCATTGGAACTTCCAATTGGAAATTCTGCTAGTCCTGGGGACGGTCATCCAAACTTGGGTTCAAGAATATTTGGTTTTAATTGTTATTTTGTTGAAATTAAAAAGTCATCTGAATACCTGAATTACTTTTGTTGGATGTACAAGTGTGAGGGACAGATATGCTTATGTATTAGAGTGTTTTCCTTTAGTCTTAGTTTCATAGGCAGGGAAACCGACGTTTGGGTTGGGAAAGTGAGGCGTTCATCACACCCATTTAAATGTATGGTATTGTTTATTTATAAAGCGCCTATACACAGGCAAGTGTTTCAAAGCGCCCAAGGAGGTTGGGAAATATGGTCAAAAACAGTCGCTCAGAGCCCTTGAAATTCTGAGACGATAATAGTCTGCGCAGGCAGAGTACGTGCATATAATACATTTAACAGTTGAGACACAGCAAATGGGCCTGACGACGATTCTGCAGTTTTTACCAAGTGCAATTAAGGGGTGAGGACAAGGGAGAACAGACAGACAATTTAAAGGCATGGTGCATTCCGAACGTGCAAGTGCACGTGCCTGTTCGATTCTTGTGAAAAACCTTTATCAAGATGTCTGCATCTCATTTCTGAGCCATTGTCAGTGGCCAAAGCACAGAACAAGCAAGTTGCAGAAGCCACAGAGAATCTGGGCTACTTTTGGTTTCTTTCAGCTGTTCTCTTTGTCTTAACAATAGAACAGACCTCACATTAATCTTGGCATACTAGCGAGGTCTAGAAACATCAAACCTAATGGCTCAACCCAAATCCTGGTTACATGACTTACTGATCACCCTGATGTTGAAAGCTAACAAATGTACCCCACCGTAAAATTGCAGAACCAACAACTCCTATGCCACGCAGGCATACTAACTAGCCATTGTGCTTTAAACCATACTGGACAATGTACCATCCCTACTGAAAGCAAGTGTGTTTTCAGTGGCATAAAAAATGTATGCCCGACTCAGTGGCCCAATACGGTTAAAAGAACAACTGGTTCAATGCAGACTTGTTAAGCTTAAGGCATGTACAGCATTTGGGTGACACTGGAAAAGGGGACAAACAGAAACAAAGGCTGTTGAAAGTCTAGATCAGTACATATCATTAGGAAGTTAGGAGGTTAAAACCCTACTTTGCATCTACTTAGCTAACCAAACAAGCAAACTCTTCAAATTCTTCAGATGGGTTACAGAGATGGAATCACAAAGACATACCCATCTACACCATCAACATTTTGAAGGCTATTTTTGTACACTGAGATTCAGAAAATCATACTCATCCCACAGAGGATCCATACATCTATGTCCATCTTCAGAGCACTTGGTATCACTGTGGTATAAACCACAGACGAAGCAAACCCATCTGACCTCCACTACTGGGCTTTCAGCATTGGGTACCGAAGAACCATTAATGGATTGTAATTATTTAGCGTTAATGTTGGTTTCTTTAGAAGCAACCGGGACTGTCAAAATACCTCACCCTTTTTTTTTTTTTTTTTTTTTTTTTTTAAACAGACTGCCAAACACATGATAAATCCAAGCATACTTGGAGACAAACGTCAAACTTGATAGACATTCTGCATTCAAACTCCATAGCCACTGAACCCACCTTAACTGATAAACGCATTGATCTTGTATTTGTAGTTGTTTTATTTGTAACAGACAGAATAAACTGCATTTGAGCGTAGGATTTGATAAAGCAGTTAGGCATCTTTCCAGAAAATTGAGAGGGAACAATTATTGAAACAGGCGAATTTTGAAAGCTTTCCGAGATAACACTAGAAGGCTTATTTCTCAAATCAAGGGGTAAAGAATTCCAAAGTAGAGGGCCACAAACAGATTACCGGGACCACAATTAATTGTGTATCCTCAGATCAAAGCAATCTTGTTGGATGATAGCAAGGGATGCTGTCTACTAAATATGCTGGTGCAAGTTCATTTATACATTTGTAAACAGACAAAGAATTCTGAAATTAATTTGTTGATCCACCGCTAACCATTGTAGAGAACGTCGAAGGGCAGACACTGATGTGTGCTTGTATACTCCAAAGACCAGACTAACATGCGTTTTTGGCCTACCTGTAACCGTTGTAGCTGATATTTAGGGATGCCAGCAAGAATAGCATTAGCATAATCTAGTTTTGAATTGCCAAGTGAGCCCACTACTACTAGGACATCTGGCGTAGCCAGATAGAGAGCTGATCGTAATAATCGGAGCGCGTAGTATACTGATTGTACTATAGCTCCCACTTGATAGTCACATCCTGCCAATAATACCCTAGACTTTAGGGGGAAAGATGGGGGCGGGGGTACGCCAAACAGAGGAGGTGAGGGAGTAGTAACAGTACAATCTTGAGACAGTCATTTCGGCCCAAACAATACAATTTCAGTTTTAGTGTCATCCATCGTGAAATCTCCTCTGTGTATTGTATAATATTTACAATAGGTACAGAGGGATCTTCAACCCACTTGTTTAACTGTGTGCCATCTGCATAAGAGTGGTATGACCAATTACATTTAGACCAAATACTCATTAAAGTTTGCATGTAGATATTGAATAAAATAGGGGACAATGAGGACTCTTGTGGGACTCCGTATTGTACAGAGGCATCTTTAAAAAATATAATCCCAGTATAATCTTCTTGCATTCCTTATGCACATAATCAAATCGCAGGACAAGGCGGCTGTGTTGAGCGACCAGGTGCACAGGAGACCCTGCCTGATTATACGTAGCATGCTTCGCTACCTCCACGCTTCCATGCCACTAAGAACCGAGGTACGGACCCTGTGCGGCAAAGCCCTTGCAGGACAAGGCTGCGGTGTTGAGGGACTCGGGTGCGCAGGATACTCTGCCCAATTACATGTAGCAAAGCGTGCTACGTCCATGCTTCCATGCCTCTAAGAACCGAAGTTCAGACCCTCTGCGGCAAAGCCCTCGCAGGACAAGTCCGCTGTGTTGAGCAACACAGGTGTTTCGCCGTTATGGTGTAGCGGCGCAGATTGTGAGCGTGGACGACCTCACTCGCCTGTATGTGGCCGCAGTGTAAGAAGGTGCGGGGAGAGTCAGCTTCACTACACTTCATGCAACCCCCTGGCCTTGTTCCCATTCTCCCTCCTCATACGCTTTGCTCCCCGCTGCAACTGATGCTCGCATCTTCCCCTTCGTACGTCCGCTCCCTCGCAACTTCAGGCCGCATGCTCTCCCCCGCTTCTCTAACCGTGTGCACTCCCTGCATCGTAGGTCCCTGCATCCTGTTCACGTGCGTGCGCACCCTCGCAAATTGTCGCGTGTGCTCCATTGCTTCTCTAGCCGCGTGCGCTCCCTCGCAGCGTAGGTCTCTGCAACATGTTTGCATGCGCTTCCTTGCTTCACTAGTCGCATGCGCTCCCTCGCATCGTAGGTCCCTGCATCCTATTTCGCCCAACCCCCTGCCTCTATCTATTGTCTGGTGTTTTGACTCAGTGTTGTGCTCCACGGGTTCTTTCTTCTATGTTCCTGTTGTGTTCGGTGTCTTGTTGATGGTATTGCCTTGTGGTGTTCTCTACGGTTCTGATATTTTGTTCTCCATTGCTTCTGGCATTACATTACACTGCCTGCATTCTTCACATCTAGGTCCCCTGTTGTGCTGTGTGCTTTGCTTTTGGTTGTGTATTACATCTGCATTCTTTACTTCTAGGTTCCCTGTTGTGCTTTGCTGTTGGTGCTGTACTGCATCTGATTTGAAGGTCTGTTCGTGGTTTTTTTTGTGCTCCCCTCCCTTATCGTGTGCCCCTTTTTTGCCTGCTTCCTATCTACCCCCCTGCGGATCCCCCCTCCGCTGCTTGGTCTCCCCCTTCTTTCCTCCCTGCACCCCCATGGTGCTCTCTGTCTCACCTATCTTCTATAACTGCTTTTCTATCGACTATCCTATCCCTCTCGCTAGGTCGGGCAGGAAGAAGGTCAAAAGGGACAGCCTGGTCTCCAAACCAGGCCTCCCTATCGCTGATACCTACTCCAGTGCTTCCTCCAGACAGACCCTTACCGACATACTCTTTGTCGTTCCCTCTCCAGGCCAATGGACCTCATCCCATATGGTCTCCGTTATCTCTCCTTTTTCCTCTTCTCTCATTAATAGTGGCACCTGGTGGGAGACCCTCCTGGGCCACTTGCACTCCTCTAAAACCATAATTAATGTCTACTTAAATGGCACCGTCTTGGTCCAGGGCCCTCATGTCAATCTCCTCCTTTCTGATAGACGCTTCCCGTGCCTTATCAACTTCCTTTCCTCTCCTGCTATCCCTTCTTACCCCTCTCTTGCTCCTCCGCCGCCTCCTTCCTCAGCCACCTCTTCAGCACCCCCTGCTGCTTCTCCGGCCACCCTGTTGCCTTCTTTCCTCCGCCAACCCTTTGACACACTCGTCTTCCTCCCTGACTACCCTGCCTTCACTTCCTTACTCCTCTGCCCATCCTCGGGCACCTTCAACACTTACGCAGGGAGTACCTCTGGCCTGTACCCCTCCCCAGAAGTCCTTCAAATGTGGCAACCTGCTCCACATCGCCACTCAACTCTCATCCAGCTGTCAAACATCTGCCGTCTCCAGGAAGAGCTTGTATTTGGATGTACTCGGTCTCACCTAGACTTCGTTCATGGCCATCTCTGTCACGAGTTTTGACACTCTCCTTCCTGATGGCTTCAAGATCCTCGCAAACCAGAACCAACCGTCCCGGTGGGGGTGTAGCTTTGATTTTCCTGGAGTGGATCGCTGCTTCTATCATTCAAATGCAGGACTACGCCTCCTTTGAATGTCGGGTCTGCAGGCTCTCTCTCTCTCCTGGCCTCTCTCTCACTGTGGCTACTATCTACAGGCTGCCTGGCCAGGTCGCCCTCTTCCTCTCTGAGTGGATTGACCTCTGCTCCTCCCTTCTTGCCTCTACCTCTCAACGTCTCCTCCTCGGAGACCTGATATTCACCTGGATGGATATATATATTTCTGATGTTTGTTAATCTGCTTAGAATCACATGCTGTGCATAGGTCCGACATCCAGTGGTCACTGCGGAGTATTGCATTTTGTTTTTCGTAGTCGAAAAAGGGGACGTCGACAAGGCGTGTCTTGTAACACTATCCCTATAGTGACGTGCGTTGTACCCGTAATCCCTCACGCGTCGAAGTCCCTCAGATTGTTTTTTTCCGCCCAGCTTCTGGTCGCCTTACGCAGAGCTCCTAGAGAGACATTGCAAATACTTACTACGGATCTCGGTCCTTAATTATACTTATTATATTGTTAAAGATCCCTCCCCTCGACGTTAGCTGTGAAGCTGTTTCTCCGCCGAGCAAGTTTTCGATGGAGGGGAAGAGACGGAGGAGATCCTTCGGCGCTGCCGAACACGTGGCCTGGCCTCGCCAGCCAACATACAGTAGGGAGAGTGGGGGATCGAACTTTTATCTTCTCTTTGAGAATGTCTTTCTTTCTCCCCTATCTTTCCCTTGGGGTTGTTATCACCAGTTATTATTGCCTCAGCTATGGAGAGGACACCTTTTAAGTTTTGCCCACGCTGTAGGGGCAAATACACTTGGAAGGACAAACACAAGCTCTGTAATCGTTGCTTGCCCCTCGATCATAAGGAGGACAGCTGCGCGGCCTGTAAGCTCTTGAAACCAAGAACTCTTAAAGAACGCAAAGTTAAGAGGTGGGCGGACTATGCTATGTCGAAGTCCGTTTCTTCACCCGCCGCCGCTGTTACAGAAAGTGACTAGGAGGGTGATAACTCGACATCCGTTACGGAAGTCATTAACCCCCAAAAGGAGCGCTCGCGCTCCTCGACATCCGTCCCCGGCCCCGACGGGCTCGGCTCACGCCCTGCTCATGGGGATGAACACCCCGGCGCAAGGACGCACACAGACCCCATAGGCCTAAGCACACAACCCATGGCTCTTCTTCGTCGAAGACGAAGGATCCATCAGCGCCGAAGGGGACGCAGGGCACTCCGGCGTCTACCTCAGACCGTAAGGGTCTCAAGCCCCACCCGCAAACGCAGTCGCGACCAGCGATTGGGCTTTCATCAAATACGGGCGCTACCCCAAAATCATCCGACGTAACGCTCCATAGAGCGGCCGTCGAGGAACAACGCGTAACGCAGGCAACGTCGACACCAAAGTCCTCTACTGACAACCTCGTTGTCGAGAGCCTGGCGAGAATTGTTTCCGAAGACAAACGTAAGCGGACGACGAAACAAACGTCGAATACCGCACAAAAAGCTATAGAAACGCCGAAAAAGCACAAGAGTAGCCAGGAACTGCCCCCTTCATCTAAGGGCACTTCAGAACTACCGGAGGGCTTTTCAGAGGGCGACGGAAACCTTTCTTCGACGACGTGGGAGCATTCTAAGCGTTTTGAAGGTGAAAACACGGATTTCCCCCCTCTAGACTATTCAGGGGTCCCCCATGAGACCCTTGAAAGACTCCATTCTTGTATGGAGAAAATGGAAAGGTTTTTGGGAAACCAAAACCCACCCACACCCAAAAGTCCAAAAGAATGGCCCCAGGATGACCCTAGGGTCAAAATTCCTAGGCTGTTTCCCCCTTCTACAGACGTATATGACCTCACTGAAGAGGAGCAATACCTCCAGGAAGATGATGAGTGTCAATTGGTGGAGAGGTAGAACATGAGGAAGAGGGGTTTGAAGAAGATCTTACACTAGTGCAGGAGCTTTCGAAGAAGATACAGCTACCTCGCAGCCCTGGCAATCCCCATCAGTGCAGCCTTGGCAATCCCCATCAGTGCACTCAGACCCTGATGTCTTTCACCCTTCTCCTCCCAAGGATTCACCTATTGGAAACACCTCTCCCATAGATGACCAACCTTCACTTAATGCACTATTGCGCAAGGCAGGAGCGCATTTTGAAATAGACACAGGGGAGACTCTTCCTGACATAGACTTTGTAGAGAAAGTTATTAAAGAAAAAGCCCCTGTTAGTCAGTCTATTCCGCTCCTGGCTTCTATAAAGAGAAGAATAACTCCTTCCCTTTCCAATCCTGCCTTAGTCAGAGGGGTCAACCCTCGGATAGAAAAGCTCTTCAGCCCTTCGCCCTCTGACCCTTTGTACATCAGAGGCCATTCTATTCCAGACTCCCTCGTAGGTTACTAATACAAGGAAAAGAGCAGGGGTACCACTATCCACTAGTGAGGCACCACCTGACAAAGAGGGCAAAAAGCTCTATGCACTTGGGAAGAGAATCACGACGTCCGCTGCCTTTTCAACTAGGATTGCAAATAACAATTCCCTACTAGCTAGCTACGCAGATGCACAGTGGAGCAAGCTGCGCAGCGAAGCAGAGGACGCACCAGAACCCCTGCGGTCACGCCTGTTAGCTGCAATCTCAGAGGGAACTCTTGTAAACCAGGGCATCGTAAAGAACTCCTTAGATGCCGCAGAGACGGCTGGTCGTTCCCTGTTTCAGGGAATACTTCTCAAACGCCATGTCTGGCTGCGCAATTCGGGATTTAAGCCGGAAACCCAGGCTTCCCTGATAAATAAGCCCATAGAACAAACACATCTGTTTGGGAAAGCAGTTGATGAGGCCCTAGAACATGCGAAGAAAGAGTTTGATACCATCAAAACTCTTGACCAAATTTCTAGGCCCCCTAACAGACGCGGCTATGGCAATAGACGCTCCTTTCGTGGCCAACGCCAGCAGCAAAACCAACAGCAATTTTACTCTGCTACCAACTGGCCCTCTAACCAGGGTAACAACACCCAGTTCAGTCAAAGAGGCCAACAACGTGGCAGAGGAAGAGGTCGCGGCTCCAGCCCCAAAGGTTCCACGCCCAATACCAACAAATGACACGAAGATTCGGGTCCCCTCCCATGCATCACCGGTCGGGGGCCGGCTAACATCATTCCTTTCAGCATGGGAGGGAATATCGTCAGACCGCTGGGTATTATCCACCATAGCCCACGGATACTGCATCGAATTCAACGGTTCCCCGAAGTACAGACCCCCACGGAACCGACGCATGACACCGGAACACCTCACCATTCTTCTTCAAGAAGTAGAAGAGCTACTGAAAAAAGAAGCTATAGAGGCTGTCCCCCTATCTCAGGTAACAGAAGGTATTTATTCAGTGTACTTCCTTGTACCCAAAAATGACTTAACCATGCGCCCTGTATTAGATCTGCGCCCAGCGAACAAGTTTGTCAAACCCCAAAAGTTTTGTATGGTGACCTTGCAGGAAGTAATCCCACTGTTATCACAAGGGGATTACATGACAACACTGGACATGAAAGATGCATACTTTCATATTTTAATGTTGCCAGCGCACAGAAAATACCTCAGGTTCAAGATAGAGAACAAACACTACCAGTTCAGAGTACTACCCTTTGGGATAGCATCTGCACCAAGGGTATTCACGAAAGTACTGGCAGTGGCAGCGGCCCACCTGCGCAGGTTATTCATCCCGGTATACCCTTACCTCGACGACTGGCTCATAACAGGGGATTCTTACGAAACATGCTTCTCCAATACCCAAAAGACTGTAGACCTTTTGTTCCAACTGGGCTTCTCCATCAACGAAAAGAAGTCCAGCTTAGACCCCAGCCAAATCAAACAATTCCTAGGGGCTCTAATTCAAACAAAGGACGGCCTCGTCTTCCCCTCCAACGAGAGGGTCCAAAACATGCTGTTTCAGATCCCCCATTATGTGGCAGGTCGAGAGGTGACCGTGCGCAAAGCAATGCGCTTGCTAGGGATGATGGCGTCATGTATTTATTTGGTACCTCACGCGCGCCTGCGCATGCGCCCAATGCAAGAGTGGCTCAACAGCCAGTGGTGTCAGGCCAGCAGACAATGGGACGATCTAGTGGTGGTCTCGCAGGCCTTGGTTCTCTCGCTACGGTGGTGGACAAAAGAAAACCTGTTATTAGGGAAAACTTTTGCCACACCCGCAGTGGAAGCCACTCTAACCACAGACGCATCCCTTACAGGATGGGGGGCTCACCTATCCCATCAGACTGCTCACGGAGCGTGGACTCCGAGCTTAGCATCCAAGCATATAAACCTGCTGGAACTACTAGCGGTGTTCAAAGCACTGAAAGCCTTTCAGGAACACCTACAAGGAAAGACAGTGATGGTCCTCACAGACAGCACCACTGCCATGTACTACCTCAAAAAGCAAGGGGGCACTCACTCTCCAGGACTGTCCAAGCTGTCCCAGAACATCTGGAAGTGGGCTCTCAAACACAACATGTTCCTACTATCACAACATGTACCAGGGGAACTCAATCTGCTAGCAGACAAACTCAGCAGAGACTTCCCCCGGCCCGTAGAGTACAAATGGCGATTACAAGAAGACATTGTCTTCGACGTCTTCACACAGTGAGGTTTCCCAGAAATAGACCTGTTCGCAACTCTGGAAAACTCTCAATGCCAAGATTACGCCTCCAGGTACCCCCAGAACCAGTCCAAGGGGAACGGCCTATCGATTCCATGTCAGGGAAATTTGTTTACGCTTTTCCCCCGACTCCCCTTCTCAACAAGATAGTGCACAAGATGCACCAGGAACAAGTTACCATGATACTGGTGGCCCCTATGTGGGCCCGACAGCCATGGTTCGCTCACTTGTTGAAGATGTCTCTATCTCCTCCAGTGAAACTGCCCTGCCCGTACAACATGCTGTCACAAGACAGGGGCAGGACACTGCACCCATGCCCTCAGACCATGAACTTAGCAGCCTGGCTCCTGAGGTCATAGAATTTGGACATTTACAACTTCCACAGAGGTGCATGGACATCCTCAGAGAGGCCAGAAAGCCTAACACTCGTCACTGCTATTCTAGCAAATGGAAAAGATTTGTCATCTGGTGTAGAGGGAAGAGTATCAACCCCGTTGACTGCTCTCCCACACAAATTATTCTGTACCTGACCCGTTTACTGGACTCGGGTCTAGTATTCAATTCTATTAAAGTACACCTGGCAGCGCTTTCGGCTTACACCACTTCACAACTCAAAGTATCGTGGTGGAAGATCCCAGTAATCAAAGCCTTCATGGAAGAGGTAAAGAGAATACACACTCCAATAGCAAACCCAGCTCCTGCCTGGGATCTAAATGCGGTACTCACCAGGCTCATGGGGTCACCCTTTGAACCCATGCACAAGGCAACTCTTAAAGATCTCACTCTTAAAACTGCTTTCCTAATCGCTATTACCTCCATTAGGAGAGTAAGTGAACTACAGGCCCTTTCGGTTTTAGACCCCTTTGTAACAGTTCACAAGGATAAAGTGGTTCTACGCACACACCCAAGGTTCGCACCGAAATTCATCTCCAAATTCCATGTCAACCAGTCTATAGAACTACCAACGTTCTTTCAAAATCCTTCAAATCTAGGAGAAAAAAGCCTGCATACACTTGATGTGCGCAGAGCTGTCATGTTTTACATGGAAAGAACCAGTCCACTGAGAAAGACTAATCAGTTCTTTGTCTCGGTGGCAGCAGGAAGAGAAGGAGATGCAGTTTCAAAATCCACTATATCTAGATGGATTGTACAATGCATCACTCTCTGTTACACTCTTGCTAAGAGAGAACTACCCTTCAAGCCAAGAGCACACTCTACTCGAGGCACTGGGGCATCCATAGCATTCATTGCAAATGTTCCCCTTGAGTCCATCTGCAAAGCGGCAACCTGGAGTTCTGTACACACCTTTACAAAACACTACTGTCTAGATGCCCACTCTAGATCTGATTCCCAGGTGGGACAAGCAGTATTAAGACATCTTTTCTCTACTGTTCCTTCTCACAACCCACCTCCAACTCCGGGTACTGCTTGCTAGTCTATGCACAGCATGTGATTCTAAGCAGATTAACAAACATCAGAAGACAATGCATTACTTACCGTAAAAGCATTTCTGATGGTTGTATCTGCTTAGATTCACATGCGCCCACCCTTCCTCCCCGCTCGGATGGAAGGAACATAGACATCCTTTTCTATATCTCTCTCTTTTCTGTACTCACTCACGTCTAGAAGGCTCCCTCAGGGCAGAAAAATACAAACAGAGGGACCTCGACGCGTGAGGGATTATGGGTACAACGCAAGTCACTATAGGGATAGTGTTACAAGACACGCCTTGTCGACGTCCCCTTTTTCGACTACGAAAAACAAAATGCAATACTCCGCAGTGACCACTGGATGTCGGACCTATGCACAGCATGTGAATCTAAGCAGATACAACCATCAGAAATGCTTTTACGGTAAGTAATGTATTGTCATATCTTTCTCTCTCTCTCTATCTCTCTATATCTCTATATCTCTATCTCTCTCTTTCTCCCCCCTCTCTCTCTTTCTCTCCTCTCTCTCTCTCGCTCTCTCTCTTTCTCTCCTCTCTCTCTCTCGCTCTCTTTCTCCTCTCTCTCTCTCGCTCGTGCTCTCTCTCTCTCTCTCTCTCTCTCTCCTCTCTTTCTCCCCTCTCTCTCTCTTTCTCCCCTCTCTCTCTTTTTCTCCCCTCTCTCTCTTTCTCCCCTCTCTCTCCTCTCTCTCTCAACCTCTCTCTCTTCTCTCTCTCTCTAACCTCTCTTTCTCCTCCCTCTTTCTCCTCTCTCTCTCTCTCTCTCTCTCTCTTTCTCCTCTCTCTTTCTCCTCTCTCTCTCTCCCCTCTCTCTCTTTCTCCCCTCTCTCTCTTTCTACCCCTCTCTCTTCCTCCCCTCTCTCGCTCTCTCTTTCTCCTCCTCTCTCTCTTTCTTCTCTCTCCCTCTCTCTCCCTCTCCCCCTCTCTCTCTTTCCCCTCCCTCTCTGTTTCTCCCCCGTCTCTTTCTCCCCCCTCTCTTTCTCCCCCTCTCTCTTTCTCCCCCTCTCTCTTTCTCCCCTCTTTCTCTTTCTCCCCTCTTTCTCTTTCTCCCCTCTTTCTCTTTCCTCTCTCTCTCTCTCTCTCTCTCTCTCTCTCTCTCTCTCTCTCACTCTTTCTCCCCCCTCTCTCTCTCTCTTTCTCCCCCTCTCTCTCTTTCTCCCCCCTCTTTTTCTCCCCCCTCTCTCTCTCTCTCTTTCGCCCCTCTCTCCCCTCTCTCTCTCTCTCTCTCTCCCCTCTTTCCTCTCTCTCTCTCTCTCTCTCTCTCTCTCTCTCTCTCTTTTTCCCCTCTCTCCCCCCTCTCTCTCTCTCTCTCTCCCCTCTTTCCCCTCTCTCTCTCTCTCTTTCTCCCCCCTCTCTCTCTCTCTCCCCCCCCTCCCTTTTGGTACGATTCCGACCTTGCCACCCTTAAAAGCAAGTGTAGGGTGGCAGAGAGGAAGTGGAGGGCACCAGGAGCACCCCCTGACAAATTGGCCTGCCGCCGGCTCCAAAAGCCTCTGTCCTCTCTAAGAGAGGCTACATCCAAGGCCACGTCTCTGCGGCATCTAACAACTCGGCCAAACTTTTCAATATCTGCAAAGAGCTGGCCAATCCTGCTCCAGGCTCTACCTCTCCTATTCCTCCCCAGGCCCTCTGCACGGCCTTGGCTTCTTATTTCACCACTAAAACTCAGGACATACGGTCCACCCTCTCTTCCTCTTCCTCCTCTACCACTCCTTGGACGTCTCTCCTCCTCCTTGACGATGTTTCTAGACAAGTCCGATCTATGACTGTCTCGTCAAAGCAGGTTCTCCCCTGCTCTTCTACAAAAATCAAGGACCATATTGACAAACCTGCTCCAACCTATGCTCAGGTAGATCTCACAAGCCTATTAGCTTAACCTATTTTTCCAGACCATCTATCTGGCAAGCTCTGTAATTTGATTCCTCACTCAAAGCCCTCACATCCGCATTTGCATCACCTTGCCCCAGGGATCATCTCCATCCCTTCTTCTTTTTAAAGTGTACATCCAGTTCCTGGTATATTATGTAACACCTGTACCAGGTGCTGTATGCACATGTACGCAACACCACTTCAGTTCCAAATGTAGGTGTACAATACGCATCCGCATCTTCGACTGGATAACCATGCCAAATAGTGACACCTCTGTTCCTGAATGAGGTAAAATTCTCTTATGATTAGCATTCGCATTGAGCCTGCACTTCCTTTTTTTTCTTGGCCACATGAACTAGATACACCCCATCTCACAAAGTTACAAACTCAATGGCACTCCTTCACCCTAACCTCTCATTATCCAATCAGATCACAGCAGTCGCAAAAAAAAGTCAGAATTATGTTGCTCAGATGAGACCACCATCTACAGCCTAATCATTAAATTTAACTCGCCAGTGCACTAGCCCTGTCCCCGTCTTGACTATTGCAATCTGATCTATTCTGCTGCACTAAGAAAAGACCTCCAAAAACATCAGACTACAGAACCAAGTCGCTAGGATTTGAATCCATCCTCGTAAAATCTGAACATGTCACACTGGCTCTAGAAAAGCTTCAATGCACTCTAGTATTCTCCCACTTCCCCCAACAAGTGGAAGAATTCAATTTAAAATATTTTGCTGCAGTTACAAAGTATTTAGTGGCATTGATTTGAAATAACTCCAGAAAACACCGCCCCCCAAACTAAACCTCCAAACAAAATGTAAGGACCTAATTGGATCACCCAAAACCAAGCTGAAGTGTAGGACACATGGAGATGAAATTCCGAAGTTAGGACAAATGAGTGGTCCTAGAGCTTTCCTTCTTTCAAAAGGAGTTTTGAAAAACTCTATTTATGGAGACCTTCTCCAAGCAACACAACCACACCGCTACTTTAGCTCCCCACTCCTTCACCTCTATTCAAACCCATGTTCTAAGTTGCTCTAGCCTGACACTATTCTGCTTTGTCATTGTGGGGGCTCAAAGGTCATGTCTGTTCAGGTGATATTATTGAGTCAAATGACCTCTGGAGTCAATTCATACTTTTTAGCAAACTTGTCACTCTACCTACTTAGGGAGCTAGCATTTCATCTAGTGCTTGCGATATGTCTCCAAGTTTTGGCAGTCAGCATAACTAGGAATATGTTCCTCACTTTCTTAAAATAAACTTTCTTTATTTGCTTTGCAGACGAGGACAAATAAAGTGAACACATTAACCTGAATAAAAAGCAGAGGTCACAGTACGACAGTCCAATAGCACGGCGTCTGACTTCTCACTTCCACTTCTGGTTGGAAGAGAGCTGTAGATGCATGGTATATTTATGCATTTCGGTAATTACCCATCCGGGGAGAACTGTCACACACCGCTGTCCCTGGCGATTGTGGAAACGCTGGCGATGGAGCGGCCATTAACCTTGCCGTTACGCATTACGTTCTTGTCCGCAGCGGTCTAGTCTTCAGACCGACGAGTTCCTTTTAGCCGGCTCCAACCCGGAAGCAGATGCGTTGCAACCTTCCGCGTCAGGCTTTCGGGTTGAGACGCTGTAGGTCTTTCCTCCGCGGCGCCCTGCCGCTCTTTTCTTTCTCCTTTCTACGAGATTGCACTCTCTTGGCGTTCCTTGCTATCTATGGTAGCGCTTCCTGGTTTTCCCTTTACCTCGACTGTCTTTTCACACTCCTCCGAGCAGTCAGTCCTTTTCCGGTTATCCTGCTGGTCTGCATTTAGTTTCTTGTGTCAGCTATCCGGCTACCTGGTTCCGCTACGAGGGGTTTTTTATGCCCGCTGGCTTTTTCCCCTAAACCGGTCTGCCCCGGTACGGGGGCCCCCTTGGCCCCGAGTTAGAGGGGCAGGGTGGCTTCCTCTCGAGGCAGACCACATCGACTATCCAGGGAAGAAGCATTGAGAATCCGGAGATTCGGAGTTGCGTCAGACCAGGATACTACAGGTGAGGAGAAGGGCACGAGGGGTACTCAGGAAGGTGGAGTGGAATTGACGGAAATCAAGAGTGAGCTTGACAGTTTGCAACGCCAGGATAAAAGGATGGCCACTTCAGAACAAATACAGGAAGTAGTGGCTGCTGTCCAGGCCCTGAATGTGGAACTCCAGAATGTGAAAGCGGATAATGCTGTATTGAGACAGATGGTCTCTACTAGGGATACAAGGGATTCTGACTTACCTCCCATGGCTTTATCCACTGGCAAGTACGATGGTACTCCGAAACGACTAAAGGAATTTTTGGATGCTTGTACCATTTACTTCACCTTTAGACCTCTGTTGTTCCAGAATGATCATACCAAGGTGGGATTTATGGTATCCAACTTAACGGGGAATGCATTAGCCTGGGCTGCCCCGTTGGTGACTAACAATAACCCCGTCATAAGAGATTATGAGGGGTTTCTGTCCTTATTGCGCCAGGCTTTCGAGCAACCAGAGATTACCCATGTTGCTGCGGAAGAACTCCTGGATGTTAACCAAGGTTCTAGAGATATACAGACTTATATATCCACATTTAAACGTCTGGCTACAGAAGCTGGATGGCCAGAACGGGCTCAATACACCATATTTCGTCGAGGTTTGAAGGACGAATTAAAGGACGAACTGGCAAGGATAGCTCGCCCCACCACCCTGTCTGATTTGTTCTCCATTGTTACTCAAATTGACTATCGCCTTAGTGAACGCAAGGCGGAGAGAAAGAAGCAAAGAGCCCCGGCCTCGTTTCTACCGAGTACCCACTCATTGCCCTCCCTACCTGACTCCGAGAACAAGGAAGAACCAATGCAAGTGGGGTCTGCTAGATCTTCCTTGACTCCTGAAGAAAGAAGACGTCGGAGGAATGCTGGCCTTTGTATGTATTGTGCATCAGGCACTCATTTACTACGAAACTGTCCAGAAGTTCCACCTAAGCGGTCGGGAAACGATCAACCTCGGAACTAAAGGGGACGAGTATCCGAGGACAGAGTGCTAGTCCCTATGTCACTGTAACGGTAGCCTCACAAGCCGTCTCGATGGACTCTCGTCTCATGGCAGTTCCCATCCAGTTGGAGACTCCTACAGAGGTTCTTACAACCATGGCTCTGGTAGGTTGTGGTGCCGCAGGCATATTCATGGATACCATGTGGGCTCACCAACAAGGCCTCCCTCTGTTACAACGAAAGGAATGTCAGAAAGTAGAGGGAGTTGACGGTTCACCACTCTCGTCAGGACCGATTACCCATTCCACGGAAACCATGAAGGTCCGGGTGTTCCAGCATTCGGAAGAATTACAATTTGATTTGATACGAGCTGCACATTTCCCTGTGATCCTGGGGATTCCTTGGTTGAGGAGGCATAACCCGCACATCGATTGGGCACAAAACACCTTGGCTTTTTCCTCCCCATACTGCAAACAGTATTGTTTATCCCCTGCTTCAGAGGAAATGGTGCAAGTCCTTACTCCACAAAAGGAAGGAGTACATGAGATCAGTAGGGTGCCTCCGGAATTGGCAGAATTCAAGGAAGTCTTCAAGGATGATCCAATCCTGGATCTACCTCCACATAGGCCGGAGGATTGCGCTATTGAGTTGGTGCCCGATGCCCTGGTGCCGTTCAGCCGCATGTTTTCTCTGTCTCTACTAGAAAAAAGGGCGCTTCGCAGATATTTGGACTCTCATTTGACCAATGGCCTCATTCGTCCTTCCAAATCACCGGCTGGAGCTTCGCTGTTCTTCATACCTAAGAGGGATTCTACTGAGTTAAGGCCCTGCATTGACTATAGAGGGCTAAATAAGGTTACAGTTCGAGACCGATACCCCATGCCTCTTATAACAGATATAGTGGAAGCGGTCCAGGGTGCTACTATCTTCTCTAAGCTGGACCTCCGGAGTGCATATCACCTTCTACGTATAAAGGATGGAGACGAATGGAAGACCGCATTTCGTACTCCGTTTGGTCTCTTTGAGTACCGAGTGATGCCTTTTGGCTTGGTTAACGCTCCTGCCATATTCCAGCGCTTTATGGATCGTCTATTCTCTGACCTGCTATACCTCAGTGTCATAGTATACTTGGATGACATTCTGGTTTTCTCGAAATCCCCATCTGAACATATGATACATCTCCAGACGGTTTTGCATCGCTTGCAATTACAACATCTATTAGTTAAACCAGAGAAGTGTGTTTTCAAGAAGTCATCCGTTCCGTATTTGGGATACATTCTTTCCCCTGATGGTATCATTATGGATCCAAGGAAGGTATCTGCCATCTTGGACTGGCCCATCCCCACCTCGGTGAAAGAGGTCCAACGGTTTCTGGGCCTGGCCAATTTCTACAGAAAATTCATCAGTCATTTTTCACTGATTGTGTTACCAATAACCTCATTACTTAAGAAGGACGCTAAACCGTTTTTCTGGTCAGAATCAGCGGATCAAGCTTTTGTTGACCTCAAGAAGAGATTCTGTTCTGCACCCATCCTGACTCAACCGGATCAAACCCAACCTTTTATGGTAGAGGCTGACGCCTCTGCAAGCGCTTTGGGTGCTGTACTACTCCAGCAGAAGGACGGGAAGGAACATCCTGTAGCATATCTTTCGAAGACTCTTTCCTCCAGCCAACTGAACTATTCAGTGATAGAAAAAGAACTTTTGGCTCTCAAGGTGGCCTGCGAGGAGTGGAGACACCTGTTGCAAGGCGGAAGGCATCCGTTTACGTTACGCACAGACCATAAGAACCTGAAGATTCTCCGTAACATGGAATGTGTCAATTCAAGGCAAGCCCGCTGGGCACATTTCTTTAGTCAGTATGACTTTATCATCACGTACATTCCTGGCACCCAAAACAGCTTGGCGGATGCTCTGTCTAGAAGCCGGTCTGCAGACATTCATTCCCCCTCAGTTAGCCAACCAATGTTTCCTCGAAACAAGATTGTGGGAATGGTTTCGGCATTTCTGCAGGAGATAAGATCGGTAACCAAGCCCGATTTGGCAATCACGGTTCCCGGTGACTTGCAATCCAAGATCCATTGGTCTGAAGGACTTCTATTGGTAGGACAACGTTTGTACGTTCCCTCTAGGTCCTTACAATCTAAAGTCCTAGAATGGGGTCATAATCATGTTACTGCTGGACACAGGGGAGTTCGAGGCACCCTTGAGCTAATCTCTCGATCTTTCTTTTGGCCTCGACTCTCGCATGATGTTAAGCAACACTGTAAAACGTGTGTAGTCTGTGCCCAAAACAAGAACTCCACGCATAAGCCCTATGGGTTGCTTACGCAGCCAGACTTGCCAAACCAGCCATGGTCCCAGATTTCCACTGATTTCATTGTAGATTTGCCCAAATCTCAGGGGAAGACTTGCGTTATGGTAACCATTGATACATTCACCAAGTTAGCACATTTTTCCGCACTACAGGGTGTGCCGTCAGCCTCCGAGATGGCTGAGGTGTTTCTCAGGGATATTTTTAGGCTCCACGGCCTTCCCGATAAGATTATCTCAGACCGAGGAAGTCAATATACTTCAAGGTTCTGGAACGCCCTGTGTACACGGTTAGGAATCGAGAGGGCTTTATCATCAGGTTTTCACCCTCAGACCAATGGACAAACAGAGCGGCTTAATGCCACTCTGGAACAATACCTCAGGTGTTATGTAAACAAGAACCAGGACGATTGGGTTAACCTTCTGTCCACTGCTGAATTTGCATATAACAACACTGTACATTCGGCCACAGGACTGAGTCCTTTTTTTAGTTCCTATGGACATCACCCTCGCAGCATACTTCCTGTTTTTCCTTCTCATACTAACATACCCACCATCGAATCCACTCTTGATCAAATCACCAAAGCCCACGATACTGCATTACAGAGTTTAGCTTTGGCCAGGCGCAGATACAAAGACCATTCCGATCGGGCTCGATTGCCCTGTCCGGAATGGAAGGAGGGCGATTGGGTCTGGTTGTCAACTAAATACTTGCCTAGGTGGGTTCATCCGACCAAACTGACCCCCAGAAATATAGGTCCCTTCAAGATTATCCGGAAGATTAATCCAGTGGCATTTAGATTGCAACTACCTAAGTCCTTGGGCCGGGTACATCCGGTTTTTCACTCATCCCTTCTCAGCCCTGTAGATCCGAACACCCCGATGGGCAAGACTACTGGGCGTTTGAGCAATTTCGATTCAGGACCAGAAGAGTATGAGGTGTCTGCCATCCTTGATTCTAGATACCATAAGGGCAGGCTAGAATACCTGGTGTCATGGAAGAACTATCCTAGTACTGAGGACTCCTGGGAGCCCAGGTCGTACATACATGCATCTAGACTCATCGGGCGCTTTCACCGGACACATCCAGGGAAACCTGGAGGGTTCGGACTGGGAGGGGGATATACTGTCACACACCGCTGTCCCTGGCGATTGTGGAAACGCTGGCGATGGAGCGGCCATTAACCTTGCCGTTACGCATTACGTTCTTGTCCGCAGCGGTCTAGTCTTCAGACCGACGAGTTCCTTTTAGCCGGCTCCAACCCGGAAGCAGATGCGTTGCAACCTTCCGCGTCAGGCTTTCGGGTTGAGACGCTGTAGGTCTTTCCTCCGCGGCGCCCTGCCGCTCTTTTCTTTCTCCTTTCTACGAGATTGCACTCTCTTGGCGTTCCTTGCTATCTATGGTAGCGCTTCCTGGTTTTCCCTTTACCTCGACTGTCTTTTCACACTCCTCCGAGCAGTCAGTCCTTTTCCGGTTATCCTGCTGGTCTGCATTTAGTTTCTTGTGTCAGCTATCCGGCTACCTGGTTCCGCTACGAGGGGTTTTTTATGCCCGCTGGCTTTTTCCCCTAAACCGGTCTGCCCCGGTACGGGGGCCCCCTTGGCCCCGAGTTAGAGGGGCAGGGTGGCTTCCTCTCGAGGCAGACCACATCGACTATCCAGGGAAGAAGCATTGAGAATCCGGAGATTCGGAGTTGCGTCAGACCAGGATACTACAGGTGAGGAGAAGGGCACGAGGGGTACTCAGGAAGGTGGAGTGGAATTGACGGAAATCAAGAGTGAGCTTGACAAGAACTCTGGCAGTTACACCTAAGTCAAGTAAGATCGAAATTCACACCAAATGTCTCTGGGCTTGGACACCCCTGGCAGTGTGTTAATAAAAAACTCCTTGCCGTCTTCAGCTCATGTCAAGTCTCTTAGCCAGGTCCGCACTAGCAGGGGTCTGCGGGGGGGGGGTATGATCCTTCGATTTCAATAGCATGCACTGCTTGGCCAAGGGGCATCCAATATTCAAAAATGGTCTGAGCCGACTTTCAAGTATCGCCTTCCAAAATCCACACATTGCACTCATGGAGGACCGCTCCAATGGGCGCCCCACACCTTTGCTGAACAAATTGAACACATATCCACAAATATCATGCAGCTTAACACAAGACCACAGCATATGCAGATAACCTGCCTCCTCTTTCCTACATTATGGACGGTTTAACATCATTATTCTGGTAAATCTTCTGTAATTTGCCTGCCGTATAATGTGGTCTATGTAAGATCCTGAACTGTATTAACTTGAATCGTGTATTCAATGACACTGACTTAGTCAGAGCACACATTTGTCCCCCACTGTTCTTCAGAGATCTCCAGTCTCATGTTCTCCGCCCACTGTTACCTTGCTGTGGGTGTTTGAACTACCACTTTACCCAATATCAACTTTTACAACGAGGAAAGAAGCCAGTGGTTACCGTAGGAGATTTAGGTATATAATGAGATAATTTTCTGGAGGTTTCAACAGGAAACACTCCCATCGCTTAGAGGCAGCGGCTGTCAGTCTATAAAATTGCAAAATGTCCATAGTTGTACCCTGATGTCCCCCATTACAGGTTTATAAGTTGAGAGACTTCCCTTCCGGGAACAAATCCCCCACTACTCGGTAGCCCAGTTTTTCCGAGTGTGCATAGGGGGTAGGTTAGGGAATATCCACAGTGGTAGCCATTTGTAATATGGTTTGCATCCCCCCGTTTTTAGGTAATATGGCTCGCCATGCCCTAAGCGTCGACTAGGTCGTATGGGCATTCATCATTGTATGTACAGTCATCTAGTAATTTGTTCATGTCAATTGTATCTGCTGCCAGACGTTCCATTCTTAGATCAGGTGGGCAGTCCCTGTCATCATATCAGTAGAACACAAATTGGGCCTGAGCAGCCAGCCAATAGAATTCAAAGTGGGGCCTTGCGAGTCCTCCCTTTTCGTATGGTTGTCACCCGGATCCATTTTTTTCATACCCCTCCCACGTGCCAAAGGAATTACGAGCGGGATCTATGAAGCCTAGTGAAAAAATCCTTTACAGGCCACAGGGGAACGTTTGTGAATGAGTTCAACAGTTTGGGAAGAAGAATCATTTTAACCAATGCTAGCCTACCCGCAAGTGACAAAGGTATGTTTGTCCATTTATTGATTTTCGGATTTACATAATTTTGTGTGCTGTATAGTCCTCGAGGAGGCACGACCATTTATCTCTGGATATCTGCACCCCTAAGTATTTAATTCTGTCAGGTTCACATGTCAATGGCAACTCCCCTTGTGGCCTTACCCTGTTATCAGTGCGGGGGAAGATTTCGGACTTGGACTAGTTGATCGTGAAGCCCGAGTATTCACCGAATTTTGTCTTGTCACACATTTTTGGGTCCAGGTTAAGGTGAGGGTTCCTGGTGTATAGTAGCACGTCATCCACATAAAGGGAAATGATGTTGGGATGCCCTGCCAATCGAATTACTCATCTTATATCGTTCTCTAACCATGACAGTCATCAGCTCAATGACCAGCATGAACAGTATCAGGGGAAAGTGGGCAGCCCTGTTGGGTGCCCCTTACAAACCAAAGGGATTCAGAAAGGTGCAAGTTCACAAGCTCTGGTCATCGGGTTCGAATAAAGGTGCTTGATGTAGCGTATCATTTGCAACCCAATCACACATTTCTCCAAAACTATAGTAAATACTCCCATGAAGCCATGTCAAATGCTTTCTGCACATTCAGCGTGACAGCAGCCGCAGATTCATTAGGGGAGAGCCTTGATGGCACATTAAATGGGCGTTGGATGTTCAGCGCGGTAGATCTAGCTGGGAGGAGCCTATTTGCTATACTTTTCGCAAACATCTTGGTGTTCACATTTAATTATGGACCAGGGTCTATACAAGCCACACTCGTTGCCAGCCTTCCCTGGTTTGAGTAGGACAATTCTAGTGGCCTCCCGAACTGGGAGATTGGAGTGAGATGTGGAGCCAGCAGAGGCCCATATGTTGTGTAACACTCAGCTCTCAGTCCGTCTGGACCGGGTGCCTTATGCCTGGGGAGGTCTCATCACCTGCTTAATGTCTTCAATTGTGAAAGGTGTTTATTGTGATCTCTGGGCTCTTCAGACCGTCTGGACAATGGAGCACTATCCAATAGCACATGTAAGTCATGTACATCTGTGTCACGACCCTCGCCCAAAACCCCCTCTGGCAAACCCATTGGCCGGGTGGAGTCAGGACTCGGGCCTCTAGACCCTGGAATCCTCTTCAAAAGCCCTCATGGGGCCAGCCTGGCGTCTATGGCGCCAGGCTCATACACCATGAAAAAAAATGTGCTTGGGAACTACTTTATTGTATTGTCAGCCAACATGGAGGCATCCACATAGCTTGATTCCTAAGAACCAAGCTATGCGGTCTAGTGTTTTGGGTGTGGTAGCATAGGGACTACTTTACCTGGACTATTTTGTTGGGGCTATATAAACCTCACCCGAGCAAGACAACATGCTTCACGTTACTTTGCAGCGTGCAACGTGACACTCACCGTGTCCAGCTATTCCCTCGGAGAAGCAGAACCTGCAAGGAGACAAAAGGAACATCATTAGCAACAGCATTTTACCTGCAGTCTTCATCTTTAAACACTCGCAGCTACTGAGAACAGCTTTCTCGAATCTGCACGCCTCTCGGACAGAACGACCTGAAAGAGGAAGATAGAGGCAACATTAAAGAAAGCAGAAGAGACATTTACAAATTATGAACTGCTCAAAAGGCTTACCTGGCTGGTCGCCTCTCGGCTGGCACCACTCCGGACATTCCACTCGCGCTGAAGAACACCGCGACCTACAAGGAAGGAAAACACAGGTTAGCAAAGGCAAGACTTGGCAGCGCTGCGCATAGCGCTTATTTACCGCGTCATAGCACTCTTAATGCGCCATCATTTACCAGCGGGGCTCAACCAAGCCAGTTCACCGCTCTGAAGCTCCGCTTACCTAACAGAGAAAAAAAACATTTTAAACAAAGAAAGGCATGCAGGATAGCAACAAAATTAAAGAACAATAAGACTTACCTGAACAATACAAAACGGGCCGGCGTCAGTGAAGTAACTGGACCGCACTCGCCCATGAAAGACAACGCGCCCCTGCAAAGAAGGCAGGACGGAGAGCACGCCTAATTCTACCACAAGGTGGGTAGAGGGCGCCAGAGGGACTGAAATCATACTGGGGTGGAGGGAGGATACTTACCCCAGTCGGTCAGTCTTGAATACAGTCCTCCTGTATTTTCAGGCAGAACCTTCCCCGCAGACCACATCAGGGCAAAGCTGAGAAGCATGCCAGCGAGTAACCCGGCTGGGTGGCGTGCCTGTGGATACCAGGTGAGCGTAACAATCTGTGAGGACATTGGCACGATACAGGGCTTCATAAATATCTTGGCCTGTGCAATTACCGCTCCCATTCTCATCTAGGATACAGTCAATTGGGGTCGGAACGCTCTCCACCTGTACCAATCTCGCCAGCGTCCTACCAGGACGATCCCCTTCACCATACCTCCTGGCATCCCTAGGCTTCGAGAAATATTTAATTTCCCTCAACGCATGTCCTTCATATTGCTCTAATGTGGAGTGAATGTCTGCCAATATGGCTGTGCTCAGGGCCACTGAATATTTGTTCTCAAACTCCTTCAGCCTGCCTTCACAGCATCCTAGGTCCTTTCTGATAGTTTTGAGGACCCCAAAAAACCCTAGACATGGCCATCCCCCTGATATGCTTTAAAGGCTTGCTATCTTGTACCGTGAGCTGTGGCATCAAGCATATTGTGGGTGAAGAAACTACATTTATCGTCTTCAATATCCGCTTTGAACACTGTACTGTAGGGCATCCGACTTGATCCACTGTGGTGTTCTATTCAGAGCTTCACTGCCAACCGTTAGGCACAGCACTATAGGACAGGGATCCGAAAGCGTACGTGGTTGGATATCCACATTCAGTATCCATCCCATGGAGTGTTGTGATATCAGGAAGAGGACAATGTGGGAGGACATGTTGTGCACAGAGGAATTTTCAAGCCTCTCAATCTTTTGCAGCAGGCTAAGCGCCGCTTTGGCTGGGGGCCTCATCGCTATTCCAGGTTTGTCCAGTTTTTGGTCCAGGAGCGTATTCATGTCCCACACCCTATAGCCCCTCAGATTACATGCACAATAGTATATGTCTCTAAGATAGCCACTACATCATCATAGAAGCTGGGGGCGTCAATGTTTGGGCCATATGGGTTTACCAGGAGCACTTACGTTCCTTCAAGCTCACAGTGTACTGTCGTCCCTAGATTTTGACCACCATGTCTGCCAATGAACCACTGAAATAATCCCCCTCCCAAACAGGGTGATGCTTACCCTACTGTGTATCCAAACAAAACTCACTCAAACCGGAAAGCAACTTTGCATGCGGAGCTGTTTCTGAACTCTGCCCACTCACGTTACCAATGTCCTCCTCTAATGGTTAGGGTAACTTGGTCACACACTGCAATCCTCTTCTTGCAGGCAATAAGGAGGAGACCAGACTCATCAGGGCCCTCCCCTTAAGCCTGCATCCTAGTATAATGTGTGTCCTGGAGTAGGGCTAGGCACTTCAATATTAGCATTAGGTATTCAGGGCAATTTCATCAAGATCTCCTTTATCCCCACGGGGGATAGGAATGTTCGACTCTATGTACGCCACTACCTCTTGTGGCAGTGTGAAGAAAAGTGTTTTCCCCCATGTTGGAATCGCAGGCGTGCCGTGAAGAGCATTTCATACTGTACAGACCTGTCACTCAGTAGTTTCTTTACTTCAAAAAAGGATCTGCACTCCATCTGGCCTGCAGTGGGAAGATGCACGTTGGCTGATTCAAGTAAAGGGGTCCTTTTACCCTAGCAGAGCGCAGAACGAGAATGCAGTCTCTATAATTTAAGAGGTGTACTATCACTGGCATAGGTGGGACTCCAGAGGTTTGGGTTTAATTGCCCATGACCGGTGAGCTCTTTCTAACACAAAGGAGGTCTGGACCGGCGGATCATCTAGTTGTTCCCTGAGCTGTGCCTCCAGAGCTGGCTTCATAGGGCTCTTGCTGCACCACTTGGGCAGTCCGACCATACAGATGTCATTGCGCCTGGACGGCTTCCATGGTTCTCTGGATATTGAGGATACTTGGGCCTTCAGTCCCACAATGTCATCCTCTGCTGTCCCAATACGAGACTTCGCCTCCATCACTCTTGCACTCTCCCATTCCCGCTTAGCATTAAGTGTACAAATATAAGTAGTAATATCGTCCAATTTATCGCTGATCATGGCAAACCCTGTCTGTATACTGTCCATGATCTGACGCAATTCAGGCATGTTGGAGGCAGCGGCCCCCGAGGCTTCTCCAGGTTCTCTATTCACATCTGAACGTGGTATGTTCGCCTGTCTAGTGTCATGATGCTACTCCTGCAGAACCAGTCCAGCACCAGCGTCCCCGGAAGCAGACATCATGTTCCCGGGGAAAAGGCCAGCAACCCCTAGTAGGGGCCCTTTGGACACTGTCCTGGCGCCTTTGGCGCCAGGCTCATTTTGGACCTCAGTCCTGGCGCCATAGGCGCCAGGCTCATAAAGGGAGTGTTTACGTGAACTTACCTGATGCAGACCCTGCTGCCAGATCCAGACCTCTTTGAGGCCTGAAAGGGACTATTTTACCTATGGGACTATTTTGCCACTCGGGCGTGGCCGGGGAAGAATACGTACCTGGAACTACTTTGGGGGCTATTTAAGCCACGCCCAGACAGCAGCTCACGCTTTGCGTTGTTCTGCACCTAGCAGCTGGACGCTCACCGTGTCTGCTCCTGCATCCTGACTCCAGCCACGCCCGCCTCCATCCTGGAACACCTGGAAGGAAAGAAGAGGAGGGAAAAGGTGAACAGAAGAACATTACCTGCTTCTACCCAGAGTCCGGAGTCATCACGCCGGCGATCCTAAGGGAAGACATTTATTTTAAAGACGCATGTCCTTAGTGTCCGTGCTCCTTAGTGACCATCTGCACGATCCGCCGCATACCTGCGCCTAAGGGGGAAGAGAAGAACAAAAGGTGAGCAAAAGGAACATATTGAGGAAAGCCAGATTTTCGCCATAAGACTTACCTGATTATTGTTGGGAGAATCTTTCCTCATCTCGGGTCGGCGCCGCTTCTTCGGCAGTACCGTACCCCGGCCCCTATGGGGAAAAAAGACACACGCATTAGTGGGTGAATATAAGGACATGAAAGGAACCACCCATCATAAACTCACCTGAGTTTTACCTTCGGCGAATTGTTTCCTCTATGCAAAATCTTCACTCAGCACCTGTGATAAGAGACGGACTACTGAATATAAAGGCAAATAGAAAAGGAGGCCAACTCTTGAACCTTTACAACAGTATACTTACGGCACCTTGCCAGGAAAGTCAAGTAAGCTTGGATCCTCACCAATCCGAACACCAGTGAAGTAACTGGATATAATCGCACCCCTGCACCAGAAGCAGGATGGAGAGCTCGTTCTTTCAAACCTTAAGGTGAGAGTTAACGGGGAATTTCGGAGGTGGTATGAGGAGAGTGAAAGAGGGAAGTGGGAGGCCGACGCGCTACTCTGCAGGTAGTTAATCCCCTTTCTCCATCTGCAGAAGGATTCTCCTGCGAGTCAGACAAGCGAGATTTGGGGGTCCTGTGCAGTCGGTCTTCCGAGTTCTGCGCATCACCTTGGAAGAGGCCGCAGCAGTCCAGACCTGGTCAGTGTCTCTGTGGGAGTCAGGTGAGCGTTACATCTAGCGAAGGCATCTATATTGCTCTGTTTTTTCTGGGCCCTGTTCCCCGTTGTCACGATTGCAGTGGATGTGGCCAAGGGTGCCCGGGAATCAGCAAGTGTTCAATGCTCGCTTGGCAGTGGAGGCTGTCGCATGCTTTACGGGATCCTGCAGTGAGGGACCACCTTGGTGCGCCAGGTCCAGTCCTGGGGCCTAAGGTGCATGCCTCAATGCACTGCACCAATTTCCAAGCTTCAGTGCGCCAGGTCTCAAAATGTAGGGTCCATGATAGTATCACCCCCATAGAGTGAGTGGGGGGGGGGGGTTGGGGAGGCGGTCAGAATGTTCAAAGCAAAGATCAATTTGCTCACCAGTACAGGCATCCACAGCACAGTTTGTCTAGCAGATTTCTTCCTGCCTCAAATTATGTACTGTTGTCCGCTTAAACTGCAGGTTCCACCACACGCCTGCAGGCCCTGCAGTCCCAGGTACTCCACCCACCCCAGCCCCCCAGCACTCCTGGGGCATTCTCTTAACCAACGAGTGTTTCTCTTCCTTTCTCGTTCTCTTTTTTTGTTTTTGTAGGGGACAGAGGGGCCACCTTCAACTTCCAGTGCTTCCGCCGGTATTCGTCTCCCTGCTGTCTCCAGGCGGCCCTTACTGCTCACCCACCGTACCAGTATCTCTAGCCAGGCGTTGAGGACCCACAGTGGTGTGATTGCAGCCGGGCCGCCGGGTAGGCATATTATGGTGCAGTCGGCTACGCAGCCCTGGTCTCTGCACCTGCTGCAGGCCAGCTTTCCACTATGGCCTCAGGGACGATATTCACACGTGCCAACGCATTGTCGGCAGCTGCAGCCACTGGGTTCATGCAGGGCCAGCGAGCGGCAGGCTCCGCACTGCTCTTTCTCAGCCCAGGTGTCGTGACTCCCGCCCAGTGGGTACAGAGAATCGACCTCTACCACATTGTCTATAGTGGGTCCAAAGCCCCCAGACTTGGACCGAATGTGCGCCCCAGTATCTGGCGTCAGAAAATGTATTTTACAGAGCCAGATGGTCGGTATTAAGTGTCTGTGGCGGCACGTGAGGAACGGTTGGTCACGGAGCTCAGCCGGCAGCAGCCATGTTGTAGGCTGCTCAACAGCACCCCCATGGTTTTGTTCCTCACTTTTTGTTTTATAAACTTTATTTAACGTGTTTTCAGTGAGTTACAGAGTACTCCTCATTTCATTAATGATTCGTCTGAATGCACATTCGATTTTATCAAACAGTCACATCATCTCTTTTCTCATATCATTAGTACAACACGACTCATGGTGATGTTATCAATCGCAATACATTTACAGTACAGTATCTAACATATCTCAATACCTAGTTTTGTAGCCAATTCATATATACTCTGTATGGACCCCATGTATCCTTGGGTCTACTAGGTGTACATACATATCCCTCTTTGTCATTAACAAATGTCACTTCCTTAAGACACTGCTGAATTGTTGATGCCGCTTTTGCCTTCCATTTGAGTAAAATAAATGTTTTGGCTATTATACATCCCATATTAAAGAGTCTCTGTATTGTTATTTTTACCTTCCCTATATCACCAAGTAGATACTTAAGAGGAAGAAGTGTTGGGGGTATATCCGTCATTTAATGCAACATCTTCACAACTTGGAGCCAAAAGTCCTTAATCGGAGGGCAGTCCAAAACGTATGATAGTGTCTGCTTCTTATTTTCCACATTTCGTGCATTTTTGAATGCTATAAGGATTAAATTGTGAGGTCCATGCCAGTGTATAATGGAGTCTGTTCAACACTTTAAATTGTATCAAACGTAGCCGTGCATTCAGCGATACCTCTTACGTGAGATTACAACATTTCTTCCATTTAACGTCTATCACATTTCCAGTGTCACTTTCCCATTTATCTTTCACTGTGCTGTGTTGATCTGTCCCGCCTGTACCTTAGCATATATCCTAGCTAGTAGGCCCTTTCTGCTGTCTCCCCGTACTACATTTCGATACATTCATTTGGTTCAGGTTCCAATGGGAACATTGGCCATGACCTTTTAACAGCAGCCCTCATGCAATGATATTGGAGTAAGCGAACAGGGTTGTCTCCCTTTCTGGCTCTGAATTCTTCTATTGTAACAAATCTGCCCCCCCCCCCTCCAACCCCCAGTCCCCTCCTGGGAAAAGGTCGCCAAGTTTAATTTTCCTGTCAGGATTCCATGATGCTTGGATATCTGCATCAAGAGTAGGGGAAAGATCTGGGCAGTTCCACAAAGGAACACTATTACTGTATGGGTTGTTGGTCCCCAGCCTATCATTGATCTGCCTCCATGCATCTACAGTGGTGCGTACCGGGTCATATCGGCATGTATCTACATAGCGGTCGCTTAACAGGACTGACTTAATATCGATCGGGGACGCCCCCTATGCCTCCAATTTCCTGTGTGCCACTTTAGTGTCTTCAACATACCAATACCGTGCATAGTGTGTCTAGGCTGCTAAATAATAGAACTCAAAATCAGGGGCTGCCAGGCCACCCCTGTCATCTGGTTCAGTAAGGGATTCCCATTTCATACGAGCAGTTCCACCTCCCCACACAAATTCCACTGCTAGTGTTTGCAGTTTTGTAAAGAACCTTTGCCCGGGATTTTATCGGGATAGTGTTAAAAAAGTTCAATAATTTAGGTACTATCACCATTTTCAGGATTTCAATTCTGTGTACAGTGAAATAGGATGTTTTGTCTACAGATTTAGTTTGTTCTAGTGTGTTTACCATTATTTTTTTCAAACAGTAATTTACGTGTGCGTGCCACCTTTACCCCCAAGTATTAACCATGCTGTCTGGCCATCTCAGTCCATGTAGTTCCGTTGGTTTTTTGGTATTTTCTGTTAAAGGAAATAGTTCTGACTTCATTGTGTTGACCATGTAGCCAGAGTGTTGTGTGAATTGCTTACTTCCACTAGAACAGGTTCTATATTCTCTTTAGGTTTTCTAACATACAAAGGGTGTCATCGGCGTACAATGATATCACCCGAGGAGGACCCCATATGTGTATTCTCCTGTGACCATGAAACTCTCTGATCCTACTTGCTAACGGCTCTAAAGCCGGGGCGCACAGTACAGGGGAGAAGGGACATCCCTGCTGTGTGCCTCTCGCGAGCATGATTGTCAGAGTAGTTCTGATTAGTGTGAACCCTGGCCTTCGGTCGCTGTACAACAGCTGTACATCAACAGGAAATTCCAAGAAACCGCATCGAAAGCTTTTTCCGCATCTAATATAACCGCTGTGGTGGACGCTTTTGGGTACAGCTGAGCTATAGTTCCAAACAGTCTACGCAAGTTTAGGGCTGTCAATCTTCCAGGGAAGAAGCCTGATCGGTCTGAATGCTTTAGCCCAGACATATATGGAAGAAGTCTATTCGCCAAGATTTTTGCAAATATTTTTGCGTCTACTTTTATCAACGAGAGTTGGCGATATGAGGACATCTCGTTCGGAAGTCTACCAGATTTTAAGAGAACCATAATAACTGCTTCCGTCAGTGAGGGTGGAAGCTTGCCTATGTTACATGATTCTTCCAATACTTTTAGTAATCGGCAGGGTAAGTATATCCTTTCATGTTTTATATAGCTCGATCCCTATACAGTCTGGGCCGGGAGCCTTGCCGGATGCAAGAGATGTTATGGCATCTGTTATTTCTTTAAGCTTTACAGGGCTATTTTTATCTCTTGCCTCCCAGTCCAGCGTGGGGAAAGTTGTTCCCGCTAGGTATCGGTCTACTTCTTCTCCGGATACCGTATTTGAATTGGTATATAGGTTTTGATAATACCCCTTAAACATCTCATTTATTTCCCGTTTTCATGATGTGGCCCACCATCTGGCCTCGTGATGCCAGTAATATGATGCATGTCCCTCTCTCCTTTTAATTATTCCTGCCAGCAGGCAGCCGGGGTCGTTCCCCCTCGCCATATCTCCGGGCCTGTGAATTCCTAACTATAGATCGAACTTCACGTTCTGCCAAGTCTCGAAATTTAAGCAGGTTTCCCTTTAATCGATCCCAGAAGTGCCCTATCCTCTGTTTTGCCATATTCATTCTCTAATGTTTTTAAGCCTTCCTCTGTCTCACCCAGTTCCTTATGCGTGGTTTTAAGTATGCCTGCCGTGGAGGCTATCATCATACCACGGAACCATACTTTAAATTACTCCCACACATTGGCGTATCTCTTCACCGATCCCTCATTATTCTCGAAGAAGGCTTGAATCTCTATTCTAAGTGTCTCTGCCAATGAAGTGTCCGTAAGCGCAGATGGGGCCATTCTCCAAAGGGTTTGGGACTTAGTCTCTGGTACCAGGTTCACCTGGAGCACTATGGGCGAGTGGTCCGACCAGGTTCGCGGTAGTATGGTGGAATTACAGGTTTTATCTAACCACGTGTCTGTAATCAACCAGAAGTCGATTCTTGATAATGCGTCATGCACAGTCGAGTAGTATGTAAATTCTGCTTTGTCTGAGTGTTCTTCCCTCCATGTGTCTATCAATGTGTACTGAGCCATGATCTGGCGTATCGACTGGGCTGCTTTCGTGATGCCGCGGTTTCTTGTGCTGGGTCTATCTTTGGTGTAGTCGAGAATTGTATTAAAATCACCTCCTCACAGTACTGGGACATCAGGGACTTGCTCAATCAACGTAGCGACTTGGATATAGAATGCAGGGTCGTCGATGTTCGTTCCGTGTGTGTTTACTAATGTCAGTGCCTCATTACTTATGACCCCTGTTACTATGACATATCTGCTGTCTGGATCTATCTGAGTGGAGCCAACTTTGAAATTAATGGACTTGTGTATTAATGTGATTGCCCCTCTTGCCTGTGATGAGTAACTAGTATAGTACCTGTTTCTCCCCCATCTCGATGCAATTTGTCTGTGCGTTGCATCTAATACATGTGTGTCTCTTGCAGCATGACTATGTGGGTGAATGTCGATCCAGATATGCCCAAATCCTTCTGACTTTTATCAGGTTATTAAGACTGCGTACGTTCCATGAGATCAATTTCAAGCTGTCAGCCATGTCTATCTGCTCTAAGTTTCGTTCCTTCAATGATGACTATGTACATTCTGTATTCAGTAATTTGTCTGATCAGTCCCATCACCCACATGCAACTTTTCACTCTAACTTTTTTACCCCCATCCTTTGAGCCTAAAGGGTCTCCCCTTAACAGAATAGCATTGTGTCTCGTTGTACCCCGCTACTCTCACCATTTCCCCTAACTTGATGATGTATCTTCCCCAAAACCTTGGAAATACCTCTGGGCGCCACGTTGATCGCCATGTCCTCCTGGCTCGGCTCAAACGTGCCCCATCAAGTTCTAGTATTTCTTGCCTTCATACCTGGCTTCTATGCTGTCCCACTGGATATTCATCCGATTTATTGCATCTGTTCAGTCAGTCTCGTAGCTGCGGTCCGCCTCGTTCCCTGGCGGTCCATCCGGTTCTCTATTCTGATGAGGTGGGGGGCAGGTATACAGGCCTCTACATAGGTCAGCGCCTCGGCCTGGTTTTCAAAAAAAAGTGAGCCCTACATTTTTACTTTAACACATCCTCTATCTAGTTTTATAGGGTGCTTGATCAATCATCTTGGTGGCATTTGTTCCCCAATTCTTATTTCAAGGGTATTTGGTGCTTGATTGGTATTTGTGGTGACCCCGGTGTTAGTGGCTCAGCTCATGGACGCAATGTATCAGTATGGCATATCTGCTTGAAGTCTATAACTCTCATTTCACATATTTGGGTACATTTTTTTACATACTACCAAATGTACTATCATTGATTGTGAATTTTGTTCATTTTATTTTTCACATTGTCTCAACCGCCTTCTGCTACTTCTGGTGTCTCCAACAAACCTGACATGTGGTATGCAATGTATCCTTACACTTGAATTTTGCTGGACTTACTTACTTTCCAATAATTTCATGTTAATACGTATTGATGTGATATATTTTTTAATATTTATTTTTCTTTCTTTTCTTATGCTTATTGTGGATATATTTCCGCTCTAATCCTTTTTGGCCATATTTTATGACATGTAATTGGATATTACAATTTGCTTTATTTGTTATTTTAACAACCCATGTGTGGGTTTGGGCTTATTATTTCACTCATTACTATTCAGCCTTGAGGACGACCTGTGTGTCGAAACACGCGTCGGCTGTTCATGACTTTATTAAAGCACCTAACTAATATTGTTGTGACTTCAAGTAATGGTGTTTAGCGCATTTCCACCCCATCTCCTAATTTAGCTACTCCCATATTGAATTCTCAGTGTAGCAGGGAAGATCAGAGAGTATGGTACTCGGCGTGCTCCGAGGAGGCGCTTTACTAAATCGTATGCTTCCTTTGGGCATGCACCCCCGCAGCAAAGTCGGGTAGATGCGTATGTTGCTTGATTCAGTGTTCCCAATTCTCTCAAAAGTGGGGGGTATATCAAGCGTACGATGTGCTCTTTCCACCAGGAATTGAGAGAAGAGCTTAGCCGGATCGAATAGTGTTTTAAGGAGGTTCTCTACAAAAGGCTCTATTAGGCCCTTACACACTGCTTCGGGTACCCCTACCACTCGGATGTTACATCTGTACCTAGATTCTAGCTCATCACATTTATTCTTCATCCTGCTGAGTTCTGTTTTGATGGATGCTATATGTCGGTTTTGGCGGTCAAGAGTATCCTCTGTCGTACTGACCCTTGTTTCCATCTCGTTAATACGACTGCTCTCTTTCTCAATTTTTGCTTTCAGGGATCCTATTGTAGTGACAATGTCATCTAAATTAACATCAATTGACATACATCTGCTTTGCATTATTTGCAGAAGATGATCTTCACAAGAGCTGCCTTCCCCGACTTCCACCAGATTTGTGTTAGGAAGGCAGGTTGTTTCTGGGGGTGAGGGACAGGGGCTGGCGAACGAATCCACTGAACGCACCCATCTTTATTTTAATCTCTGGCCTGATCAAAGGGCGTTCTTTTTACAATTGCACTGTGATGCCTATATATTTGTCATTTTAAACACAGCAAGTAGTGAACAACTTAGCGCCCACACACTTCCCTGAAGGTCGAATAAATATTACAGCGGTTTACGACCCCCCCCCCCAAGAAATAGTTCCTCACTGAAATGTGGCCCTAGTGATTGTGACATTGCTCCACCCCCAGCCCTGCACGTCATCCCTCCCCTAGGAACAGACACCTCACACTAAGTGAGGGCCCTCTCTCTAAAGACTTCTTTTAAGGTAATACACCAATCGTAAACTAACAAGTAATCCCACGACTACACAGTGGGCTCCTAGAAGTGTTCTATGTGTGATAAAATGTATCGTATCTAACACTTCAGGCCGAATGATATACCTACTATCTTTTCCCTGGTTGTAAATTCTGCATTCCAGTGTCTGTGACAGATATCGCCGGTACCCCAGTTGTATTATTACCTTTTTCATCAAAAAGCAGATGCTGGCCAAATGGACTGGAATACTTTCAGGATTGTCTCCAATATGAGGTTATATCCCGGCCTCTGTCTCAACAAGGGGCTATTGTTGATACTCCTCAATTGCGTGTAGATGTTTTATTATTTCTTTCGTGGGATTGCAAAGTATGCTGCTGAGTTCTTGCCTTCGTACCAGGATATAGCCCGCATAGGGCTGTTTCTGCCCCTACTACTGTTGCACCTTCACTGGTGGTGATATAGTTCCGTTATCTGCACTGTGCGTGTGATGGAGGGCTTTCTAGGTTTCCTCTGCCTAGTTCTAGCTCTGTAATCGAGTGGTGTGCATATTCAGAGTGGGCTGGATGCCCTGCTGTGTTGGGCTTGCCTCCCCCTCACTAATGGCTTCGGGGTTAATGTTTGTGGGGTGCCATTCCGCGCCTGGTCGCTGTGTGGGCCTCCAAGGAACCGTGCTTTCTTGTGCCAACTTTTATATCTTCCACACAGGCTCACCCGGCAGCCTTGTGTATTTGTTTAAGCCAGTCTGGTAATAATCACCACATATGCGGTCCACCCGCCAGCACATTATTTCCTGATATAACCTTTGCCCATTGCAGGGGGTCGGAACTCGGGAGCCGGGCTGTGCTGTAATATGGCGGGTCCCAGCACGGGGACTGTACGGGGCCTCTCACGGGCACCGTTTCCTCAGCTTGGAGGAGCTGTGGCCGTCTCGTGCGTAGGATCTATCGTCCCTGGTTCATGCTAGATCGATGTTTCAGCTTGTGGCTCAGCAGGGCTCGCAATAATGTTTAATTCACTGCTGTATACACGCTACTCGTTGCCCAGTGGGGATGTACATTCACCTGGTCTTCTGTATTATAACGGGTGGCTCCACTCCCTGGGGAATCGGGTTGCACCAACGCACTCACCGGCTCAAGGCTCCACACGTGGGGCTGTCCCTCACAGCACCTCACCACACAATGCCTCGGCGCTTCGTGGTCATGGCATACCCTGCTGGCCCTGCAGGTCGGCTCCTCAAGGGGTACCCCCGCCGCAGCCGGGCCCCCTAGTCAGCGCTGGCCATTGGCCCCCTCGGTCTCATGTCGCTTCTCCAGCACACTATTTATTTAGACCATTTGCCAGCACAAAGTCCTTTCAAGTATGGCTTTCACTGTGACCAACTCGCTAGCCTCTGCAGGAGGCGGCTCCACCCCTTCCTCAGGACGCTGCCAGCTTCGCAGTCACAACGGCACCTCGCCTATCTTTCGAGGACTATATCTTCGGCGTTGCTGGGTCAAAGGATCTCACTGTTGGACCACGGGGCACAATCCTGTCTCCCTTCCAATTCTTTGTTTGAATATGTTTATATATGCACAACGAGTATTCAACGGGGCGCCTGGTTGATGCCTTGCTCTGCCCAGGTGCGTACAATTATATAAATAACACATATGAGCAAGGTCATGTGTATCTAACTGCTGGCAAAAGACACAACTGAGTCCTGAATTGATCTCTCCTAGATTTGGTGGACACAAAATTGTACACAAAATTTATAAACAAATTTCTGTATACTGCAGTTCAGATTTAATTTGTTTGCAGTGAGTGTTAACACATGTATTTCTAGAGCATAGGATATTTAACATTATAAACTTAAACAGTGTAGTACCTGAGTTACATGGATCAATTGTCAAATATTTGAAAGACAAAGTTCTATTGCTTATACATTCTGTGTTCCTTTAAAATAGAGAACTTAGTGGAGTAATAGCATTGGAATCAGCATAATTGCGTGGAAACAATCTAGACTTGAACAACAAAAAACAAGTCAACACGACAATGTTTCGGCCATATTTAAAAATGAGCTTGATGAGCTTTGGTGGTGTATGCCTTCATCATGACAGGATATTCATGTGGGAGAAGTATCCTGTGCAGTCTGTTGAGGTAAACGGACAGAGAGTATATCAGGAGTCAGTCAATACTAAAACAGTCTAAAACAGTCTAGTAGTAGAGAAGTAAATGTATACATATTGAGAACAAGGGGATTCCGGTGCTTACTGGATCCGGGGAGCACAGTGGCTCAATGCGTCTTAGTGTCTATGTACACTGTGGAGGGTTCATGCTCCATGAAGCGGCCATTCCTGTCAAAGGAGATCATGGACTGGTCAGTGGAGCTGTAAATAGCCATATTGTGGTAGTTATTTTGAAAAGAGGTTTATGGTGGTATAGGTAAAATGGCTTACCTATTGGGAGCCTGTTGATAGAATGGAGTTCTAATGGCAGGCGGCGTAATAAATACGCAATATCAAACCGGTTGCCAGATAACAGTACGCAAAGAAATGCGTTTGCTGGGCATGATGGCGTCATGTATTTACCTGGTCCCCCACGCGCCCCTGCCCATGCGTCCCATGCAAGAAGGGTTGGCGAAACTGTGGTCTCAGGCAAGTGGTCAGTGGGACGATCTAGTGGTCGTTTCGCCAACACTTGTACAAAGCCTCCACTGGTGGACAAGAGACAATCCATCCAAGGGGAAACCCTTTTACGATCCCGAGATAAAGGCGGTAGTCACGACGGAAGCATGCCTGACAGGATGGGGAGCTCACCATCTCCACCACACAGCTCAGGGTCTCTGGTCTCACACAGTGGCCAAGAATCACATCAACCTGCTAGAGCTTCTGGCAGTTTTCAGAGCACTTCAAGCGTTCGAGCCCCACCTACTGAACCCGTCGGTGCAGATCCGGACGGACAGCACGACAGCCATGTTCTACTTGAACAAGCAAGGAGGGACTCGTTGGCCAAATCTGTCCAGACTTGCCCAGAAAATTTGGATATGGGCACTCAGACGGAACATCTTTCTGTCATCTCAACATGTTCCAGGGGAACTCAATTCTCTAGCGGATGCTTTGAGCAGAGATCCCCTTCCGGAGGAACACAAATGGTGTCTACACAGAGATATCGTAGAAGATCTCTTCTGTCAGTGGGGTTTCCCCTCTATAGACCTATTCGCCACAAGCAAAAACAGACAGTGCCCAGGATTCGCATCCAGGTTTCCCCAACCAGACTCCCTGGGGAACGCCCTGTGGATGAACTGGTCAGGGATGTTTGCGTACGCTTTTCCACCAACTCCTCATCAGGAAGCTGGTGAACAAGATGAACAGAGAGTCTAGTTGCTCCCATGTGGGCGAGACAACCGTGGTTTCCACACCTACGCAGACTTTCGGTATGCGATCCCATGAAACTCCCGGGCTGGTACAATCTTTTGTCCCAGCGCCAAGGTCAGAAGGTGCATCCTCTACCCAACTCCATGAAACCTAGCAGCATGGCTCCTGAGGTCATAGAGTTTGGACATCTCAATTTACCACAGAGATGTATGGACATCCTAAAAGAGTCTAGGAAACCGAACACGAGGCATTGCTACTTCGACAAATGGAAGAGATTCATTATCTGGTGCCAGAATAAACAGATCAACCCAGTTGATTGCACTCCTTCCACAATCGTGACATACATGCTCCACCTGCTGGACGCAGGTTTGGTTTTCAACTCACTAAAGGTACACCTGGCAGCACTGTCAGCGTACACCACCTCACATAGCAAGGTGTTGTGGTGGAAGGTACCCGTGGTTAAAGCCTTCATGGAGGGAGTAAAGAGACTTCATCCCCCCTATATCTAACCCACCACCAGGATGGGACCTGAACGTGGTGCTATCTAAGCTCATGGCCCCCCCATTTGAGCCCATGCATAAGACAAGTCTCAAACATCTGACCTATAAGACTGCCTTCTTAGTAGCCATTACATCCATAAGAAGGGTCAGTGAAATTCAGGCTCTGTCAGTGCAGGATCCTTTCTTTACTATTCATAAGGATAAGCTGGTTTTACGGACACACCCTAGCTTCTCACCTAAGTTTATTTCTAAATTCCATGTAAGCCAGTCCATCGAGCTTCCAGCTTTCTTCCAAAACCCACAAAGCTCGGCTGAGGTTAAACTACACACCCTAGATGTGCGTAGGGCGGTCCTTTACTACGTAAACAAGACCAGACTGCTTAGATCAACTGTTTGTCTCCGTAGCCACAGGCAAAGAGGGAGATCGCGTCTAAGGGTGCCATCTCAAGTGGATTGTCAACTGTATCCAGTTGTGTTACTCTCTTTCTGACAAAACTTTGCCTTTTACGCCCAGAGCCCACTCGACAAGAGGCATTGGGGCCACTCTGGCTTTCATTGCAAATGTTCCCCTTGACACCATTTGCAAAGCAGCTACTTGGAGCTCTATTCACACTTTTACTCGGCACTACTGCATTGACACCCATTCCAAGACAGATACTCAAGTGGGACAAGCGGTTCTAAGACATTTATTTGCTCATGACCCTTCTCAAATCCCACCTCCTTCTAACACTGCCCGCTAATCTATGCACAGCATGTGATCTAAGCAGATTCCACAAGCCTCAGAAGGGATACATTACTCACCGTAATCGTATTTCTGATGCTTGTATCTGCTTAGATTCACATGCGACCCACCCTTCCTCCCCTCTGAGAGAAGGCGCATGGATGCTTGTGGTCTTATCTTCTCTATGTTCTATCTGCTTGGATCATCTGTACTCGCGCTACTCCTCATGCTACCTCATGTCAGGAAAAATACAATCTGAGGGTCCTAGACGCGTGAGGGATCATGGGTACAGTGGACGTCACACTAGGGATAGTATTACTGGCACGCCCTGTGTTGACGCCCATTTTCGAGTTTCGAAAAACAAACTGTAATACTCTGCAGCTTCCACTAGATGTCGGCCTATGCACAGCATGTGAATCTAAGCAGATACAAGCATCAGAAATACGATTACGGTGAGTAATGTATCCCATATATGCACGGCAACAGATTTATTTGCCTCAGGATTGTAGATGGGACTGGAGCCTCACAATCAGGCGGCCATCACACTCGGCTGCTCAACAGCGCCCCCCCACCCTTGTTCCTCCCTTTTTGATTGAGATGTTAAAATTTGTGTTCCTTAGTTTCACCTTTGAGCGGACAGCAGCAAGTATACTTTGTCATTGCTTTCCCCTTTTTTCCATTAGATAGCATTATAGTTTTTTTAACACTTAATCTTCGTCAGCAGATTGTTTTGAGATGTCGAGGAATTGAAATCATATTTTCCCTTCTGTGATCTTCAAAAGATTGTTGAGAATTATACATTCACCCTTGGGTCTTTAGCATCAGCGCTTACTGTAAGCTGCTGGAGAAAAAAGGATACAAGCTCATGAAACCTGCTGCTAATTGGATTATGTATTTCTTTGTTTTAAAGATTGCCATGTCTTTCCTTTTAGTGTGATTCCCCTCCACCTTATTCTGTGTCTGGTTAAGGCTTGCTCGTGCAGCTGATTGTAAATGAATGGTCCTTGTGACCCTGTAATTGATGGCCTGTCAAGCTTTCTATTGCGAAACGTAATGTCAAGCGATTTAACACTCCTAAAGAGAAATATCGTTATTGTTCTGACGCTTGACAAGGAAGTTTAGTCCCACATGAATTTTCGTTTATACAATTTCACAAAAATCCATGAAGGCTTCTTTCAGATGGAGCTATTGTGACTTGTCAAATTAAATACGCATTAGTTTCAGTTACTGGTATTGAAGTCTTATGAAGTTATCTACTTACAAGGTACTGTCTCAGTCTCTCGAAGTGCTCTCCGTGGATTCATTCTCTATTAAAAATAAATGCGCTGTTGCTCTCCAGAACCCTCTACCTCGAAGTATGTTATCCTCACTAAAATGACCTTTAAATCACTTAAGAGGGATATGCCCTCAATACTACATATGTTTGAAAAGAAAAAAAAAATCACTCCTGCTTTTAGATCAGTTTTCCTTTCATATCAATGGCAGGCTTTTTAATGTTTTTATACTACGCCATATCTCCACAGTCGCAGCATCATATCGGCTAGGCTTGTTCATCAAGTGGCATCATTTGCCTCCACCAGAGGTATCCAGACGTTAGTCTGCTGGAAGAAAGAATGAGAGAGGGGGAAGATAAGAGGATGGAAAAGCAGGAAATAGATGCTACAAACACAGACAAGGATGATGCAGCAGACGAAGAATGTTTTGCGATGTCATGGGTGCGTGTCAGTCCTGTTACATGGACCACGGTTCTGCAAAAGAGGAGGCATATATGTATTCATGTTTTATGGTAATTGGGTTATGTTTTTAAAAGATTTGGAGAATTCTAAGTTAGTACACAGTGTCATGTTGGATGCATCTGGGACTTGGGCAATCCTGCAAGTTTGATAGTCTACTTCCCTGGCCGTCTCTATACTTTGTATCCCTTATCAAACTCCAGAATGTTAATTGTGTGACTGCCAATCCTGAACCCAGAGTGGCATAGTCACCGTATAGGTGTGTATAAAGGCGAGTTTTGTTAGTAACAGAAGGGAAGGGAATGGAATTGAGTGGTCAAATTTACAAGGCTTAGCACCTTGATGTCTAAAAGGTGGCTATTAAGAGTTTGTTCCATGTCATATCGTGCTAGACTTTATGTAGTTCCCAGTGAGACAGGGTGTTGCCTTATTTGGAAATAGGCTTATTAAAGTAGTCACACTAAGCCTTTATAGTGAGAAGATATAGCATGAGCTCCCTATGCAGGATGTATTCGTTAGTCTAGGTAAAGGGCGGAGGTGGATGTGTGACCAAACGGGATACCTACGGAGAGAAGGGTTAGATGTGTCCTTCTGGATGTAGCAAGGGACTAGCAGGCTTCTATCGTGTTATACATTACTATGCTGTTACTGTTACCATGAGGCTATGATGCTTTTTACAGTGCTTTATACCACAGTAAGGCCACCTCACAGGACTTGAGGAGCAATGAAGGAAACATTCAGGACACAAGCCAACAAACCAGTGCACCCATACATAGATGGCACAGAGAGGCCCAGCAGCCATCCAAGTGGGGCGAATGGGCGTGAAACAGAAATGAATGAATCAGCTACCAGACCATTGGAAGAATGTTGCCCAATTCTAAGGTGGGGGGGAGGCTGTCTATGAATTTGGTGCTACTGAATTTGGTGAAGGTGATTTTTGGACTTCTGGAGCAAACGGACACAAAAGACATAAAAGGAAGCATCCAACACGTTGATCCCAGGGGGGTTGGCTCCTTTTGAATTTCTTGACTTCTGTTTTATTAATTTGTTTATCGCAATTATTATAATAATTGAGAGTAACTTTATTTTTTTTAATTTTTTTTTCCTCTCCTTAAAATCCTCATTTCTACCTTTTTTGACATTATTTTAATTTCATGCATTGTGTTTTGCATCTACGGTTTTGCTTTAAATCAATTGATGCTAATAAAAAAAAAAAAAGGTGCCCCAAACCTGGCTCGCATGCAAGAGAAATGATGATCTAGGCAGTTTGTGCATCTGGAAATGTGAGCTTGTTCACCACTCTATGAAAATTAGCAATGGCCCCTTCCCTTTTTTTTGTTATGCTAACATGTACCAGGTTACCACCACAGTAGTGTCCAAGCACCCTAGGCTTGTGCATTTGTGCAAAGTGTTTCAGGACATGAACATGGTCTTTGGTTAAAGTTTTCGCCAGTGCCAGGAGGTCTCAGAGTCTGGGCATGTTGAAATCATTCCAAAAATGCCAGAGGGTGAAGCCCTTCTATACTCCCTACCTTAGGCACTGAATGGCCAAAACAGATGGGTTCTATAGACTGGAAAGGTGGAAGGAAGTATGGGCACTTTTAAATGAAGGTGGGCTTTGAACTGATGTTGCCCTGGGAGCAGAAGTCCCAGACGGGGGTTCCCGAGGCATATAAAGAGGTTTATAGGGATGGTTCTAGTGGTGTGTGAGGCAGGGATCCTCCTAGGCTCTGGCAGTGTGCTCATGGATGTTAATTTGCATAATTCAGCCCATGCTTATCCTATTTGACCTGGGCTGCAGTTAATTGAAGACACCACCCTAAGCCCTTCCCTGCCCCACTCTGTTGCCCTCCCACTTTACTAATCTCGTTAGTTGAAGGAGAATGTGTAGCTTTGTCATTCTTCATGGTTTATAAAGTAATTGTTTTAAAACCTTCTTGCATACAATTTCCAAACATATGCTCTTAATACTATACGTGGCATGTGTGCTGACCATCCCAAATAACTGTAGTTCACTACATTTGTCCCATTTTCACAAATGTGTAATTATTTAAAATGTTCTTCTATGTTCACCTTGATTATATTGCCTTTTTCAGGGTTAGTTCCTTGAGATAGTTTTAAGGGCAAGCTGTTTTACATTAGTCTCTAGCTTTCATCGGTCTCCAAACTGCCACCTCTGCGCCACTGCCTTTCACTCATGATGCCAGAACAATTGTAGGTTCTGTGAGGGGTCATTAATGCGAGGTGCACAACTGTTGGAAGATCTTTCAAAATATGCCTTTTTATTTTAAAAGAAAATGTATCAAAATGTCTCCCTTTCCCTACTCTGTTGAGGAATTCCCTGCCTATTCTAAAAGCTAAGGGAACAAACTCTAACACAGGATAACTGACCCTCACACTAAACAAACACATATATTAAACGTATGGCAATCGAACAGGAGATGAATAATATACAATTTCCCCAAGGACCTTCTAATGTCCTGGGCGATCTCCCTTCCCCAGCATTTAAGGTCACTTCATGAAAATAGTTCAAAGAAAGAAAATGTCCTGGTTCTTGATGATTTTTAAAGTCAAAACAAAAGTTCATCAACGAAAGGTTCAAATGGTAACAACTCTCTTCTTTTGAGTAATGTAATCCACTTTTCACTTCTAGAACAAAATAGCCACAATGGTAATCCTGGCCACAATGTTTTATCACGCCCATAGGTAGATTTGCCACAGTTCAAAGAAAATTGTAATATCCACACTGTTTAATGTTACATAGTTCTTGGTTAACAATTGGGACTTCTTGAATTATAGCTTTTGACATTCAAAGGGGTAGGTTTGTCAGGTTTTCTTCTTAATATTGCTACTTCTACTTCAACAATGATTCTTCTACTTGCTTCACCATGAGAACAGACACCTCTTGTCCCACAGTATTTTACCTTGACTTTGATAACTGCAATGTAGCATCTACTGACAACCAAATACACCTCTTTAGTTCCAAGGCTTTGGACTGCTGCCACAGCTTCAATTACTTTTAGACAGACTGCTACCACTTCAATGACTTTGACAGGCTTCAACAAGATAGATTTAAAAAAATGTTGCAACCTCCTCAGGGAGGCAAGGCACTCTTCCTTTGCATGGCTTTCATCAAAGGGGCAGCCTATTTGTCTCTCTTGTGTAACTGCCACAACAACAACCTGGGTTTGCCTTCAAGACTCCCCTTTCTCTGGCCGTGACCTTCTTGGGCATTACAGGTTGTCTGCTTTAGAATAATCTTATGTTGCCAATTCCCCTTCCCCAACTTTATCTCCGCCTTTCTCCTAGCTATCAGCCCTTACAATTACCCAGAAGCCTGGGTGCCACTCGTAGCTTCAGGTCATATTTGTGCACTTGTATCTTAGACCTTTTGATTGTTAGTAACTTCACACACAAGGCAGCTGGATTGCTCTAAACACTGAGAAAGGTGCAGCTTCACTCGTAGTATGGGGTGCCTCTTGGCTCAGGCAATGCTTGGTCTCTTCAGTCATTTATATTCTTTTGAGTGAAAGGTGTGTCACTTTTATACAAAGTATACAGTTCATTCTTTCAGGAGAAGCCATAATTAGGCACACGCGACCACTTTTTGATGTACTTTTCAAGCTTTAACGGTGGTTGTGTATTTGTATTCCCATAGAAGCAAAGGAGAGAGTTTGGGCTACCTTGGGGAATCGCAATAAGCCACACGCAACCATTTGTTAATGTAGTTTTCCCACAGTAAAGATTGTATCTTTGATATCCGTGTTCTTTGATGGTCTTCGTAGCATTCCATTTCCTTAACTAGGGACACATGACCACTCTTTGAACATGAATAGTCTTTAGTTGGTGAAACAACGGGCTTCAACAGCATTGGCTTTCTACACGAGCAAGAAACCTTTTCCTCCATATGCATGTGTTGCAATTCCATTGTTCAAACAATCTTTTCATACATCGGTCCACTTCTACTCGCTGAAAGTCTTATGCAAGTGGCAAAGGAGCTAGTTGCTGTTAACTGCAAGGCTTGCATAATGCTTTAGAACACTGTGCTTCACTCACCGGTTTCTGAAGCATCTTCTACTGCTACCTTTACTGGTTCTGACTCGTGGAGGGCCCGCACCCTTCTCCAGAACAGGTGCCTCCGGTCCGGCAACAGGTCTTGGGAGTCTCCTCTACTTCCTCGACTTGGCAACTTGGCAATTACTTCTTGCCTCAGTGTTTGAAATGCCAGCAGCTCGGCAATCACAGCAATCAGACTCACATGGCAAAACTGTTTCTCCAGCATGTCTTCTGCTGCACAGCCTCTGTACTTCAGAGTTTGGGAGGACAGGGCTCTCTCAGAAGACATAGGTGAAATCTGCTGTCTCCACGTTCCGGTGTCCCTCTTGTTCTCCCACTTCTGCTTAGTTTGCCAGTCTCGTGTCTTCCTTCTGCTTCCCCTGCCACAGACGGCACTCCAGTCAACGTTACAGCTCCTTATACTCCTTCCTTCTTTCTCTGCAAGAGGGGGCCTTTTATGTCTCCAAGGTTCTGTAATAACCTTCAGGTGTGTGTGGTTTCAGCCTCAATTGCCTGACTACTGCAATGGCTACTAGGCCTAATTGCCTGATCTTGAGACTGCCTGCCTCCTCAGCCCTCCTCCTCGTCTCAGTCCATCTAGGATTCTGGGACTTGTCGTTTCTTTCAACAAATTTAGTTTTTAGCATATTTAGATTACTTTTAAGGGTAGGTTTAATTCTGTTAAAGTTATTAAGAGAGGGGCTATGAATATTATCCTTTACAGAGGAAGCTAGTTTACTGAAGACAACATTTCCATCTTCCCGTGTATTGTACCCTTGGGTTGGAGGAAGGGGTTTAGTTTGGGATACCCAAAAGAATCTTTCTTTTGGTAAAGTTTGCTCAGCTTTCCCAACAGTAAGGCCCATAACTCTAGATCTAACATGAGTGCTAGTGACATTAAAATGACAATAAGCCATTAGGTACCCTGCAAAGATTCTTCCTTCCAGAGGAAAAACACAGTGCGTCTTCCTACAGAATCTCCTGATGAACCAGGGCCCTGTCTCCTCCCGCAGTACACCTCCCCTGCCCCAGGGTTAGGATCAGGAAGCATCTGCATTCCCCTGGCCACCTGGGAGGAGACTTTAGGAAGGGTTTCAGTGAGAGATCTGCAGGATTCTTCAGTTCTTAGGTCGCTGGGCACAACTGTCTTGTGTGGTGGGACTGCCCAGACCCAAAATCTTAAGATTCAGTTCCGTTTCAACTGCAGATACAATTCTTAATGGTGTCCCTGCACTGAGTTTGGGAAGGATTGGTCATCAAACCCTCACCAGCATCCTCCGTGTTATTCCAACAACCTAACACAGCTTCCGGGAGACAGATTTAAAGTATCTGTACTAAAATATTCACAATGCAATTCATGACAACTGTTTAATCTTATCAATGCTTCTATATCGGATTCACTCGACTTTACCACCTTTTCTTTAAGCAGCTCTGTTAGCATAGATCAAAAGCACACAAAGCTATTTTATCGAGTTGATGTGATTGGTATTCTCATTCTTCACTAACTTGGATTGCTCAGTGCTTGTTCTCTTTTATGTTCTTGACAGGGTTACTGCTCTTCCCTGGAAGTACATGTCTTAGTACTAATATACTTGGTTCATTTGACTTGGTGTATTTTCATTCATTGGAGTGACTGAACAGTGTGTTATCACTCATTGGAGTGACTGAACCCTAACTACTGTCAAGTTATTTCTTCACAGGGGCGCTGTTGCGCGGGCATCGGATGAAGACGTAGTCTTTGTCGGCTCCGTCCGGTCCACCCGTGATCCTGGGAATATCCTGCAAAATATTGAACTGCTTGGCGAACAAACACTGCATGCGGCAAGGGCATAAGTCTGTCCCCATTTGGTCGAAATTTGGGGGAAAATCTGAGCTGCCTAGCCGGTGTACGCATGCTCTGCAACTCCGGCGGCACAGCGCAGGAAGAAGGCCGAACACTGGTGGCGTAGTGAGAGCGGACCGCCGAGGGGGGGAAGGGATCCCCGCGCTCCGCCGCATGAATAGGAGGGAGGCCGGGGCTTCCCTGTATCTGCAGCGGCCCTAGTGGATCATAGCCGGGGGCTGGACATTGCCGCAGCCCCGGTGGGCCAGAAGTGAGGAGGAGGCGGGGGACGGACCCGCTTTGGTACGGCCGCCGGGGGCTGCCATCCCGTGGCCTGCGTGACCTCGTAAGACTGTGCCGGGGGCCGCCGAGGAGCCTTGAAGCAGGCGAGGAGCAGCTGCGGTGAAGCGGACGGCTGCGGGCGGACCCCTTGCTGTACACACGGGGCTGCGGGTGGGGGGGTGCTGACTGCCCGTCCCCCCGGGAGGTGGCCCGTCTGGAGGCGGTGGATCTGGCCTCTGGGAGGTGAGGCGCGAGGAGAGCGGTGGAGCCCCCCCTCCCCCCTCGCTGGGCATTGATCGGCCGTGGCCGGAGCCTCCCCTCGGCTGCAGCGGCTTTGGTGACGGACCCGCCCTGATACGGTCGCCGAGGCGGCTGTCTCCTGGCCCGCACGACCTCACAGGACTGTGCTGGAGGCCGCTGGGGGGGCCTTGGAGAGGACGAGAGCAGCTGGGGTACACACACAGAGACAACTTTGAACGTGTTCTTGGAACATTTATGCTAAGCGTGAATGCTTTCATGTGGGGAAAGCGGTCTGCAATTGCCCACCTCTTTTGATAGCAGACTGGGAGAGGAGGGAAAGGGCCGTGGCGGTCAACAGCCATATGTAATCATTTCTCGTTTGGGAGAGCATTTTTGTTACTACCACCCGCCTTACATCTGCTCAGCTGCACTCCCAGGAAAGATGTTCCGAGATACTACTGAATACCAGGCACTTCCTACCTCTCTTCTGAGTAGTGTTCGCTGGCTTTCACTTCCAGCTGCTGGCTTCCTCTTTCCCCCACTGAGCCACTTAAAAGGAATAATTTTGCATGTCGGAGGTTGAAACTGCAGAGATCAGATTCGCCGTCTGTGGACCTGGCCTCTGGGGGAGGGAGAAGGTGCGAAGTGCGGGGTGGCTCCCCCCTTTACTGGACGTCAATCGGCACTGGAGCCCCACGGATTGAAGAGACGCCGCAGCAGGCGGGGCCTTGCACTCGCCTGGATGAGGAGGGCCCATGCCGTTACTGGCCCGTGGGCCAACTAAAGATGGCGACTGGAGCACTTACTGGCACCGGATCAGGCTAGGCGGATTAAGCAAGTGCAATACTAGCGGATGGTGGGGGGGAAGACAGGGGCGCTAAGACTGGTGGAGTCCGAGGGGCATAGAGCGGAAGACCCCGCCCTCGCTGACCCAAAGTGGCATAACGGGGTGCCCACCCCCCCTCCAGGCTTTATCTCCTTATCCATAGTGACTGGGGACCCAGGATTCCGTTCCTGGGACCGGATGGGGCGTCATACGCTCCGAAAGACCTCGATGCAAAATAAAATTGATAAATATACAATGTCTGTTCACGGACAAGCCCCCCTCCCCCGTCGCCACAGATCAAGTTGGAGGTGGCAACCCAGGCAATTAAACAAACCAAACATTGTCACTAACGGACATAATGGCCGCAATCGGGGAGTCGAGAACGTCGGTGGAATCCAAAATAGATGGCCTGTCCTCGGAGGTCTCCTTTATCCGTCAGGATCTGCGGAATCTGATATCCAGGGTGGGGGAAACGGAGAAGAGAATTTCGGACGTCGAGGATACAACCCTAAAGATGGAGGATCGCTTGGGGCAGGTGGAGAAAAAACTCGCTGTTCTTGATGCCAGGGCCGAGGACAGCGAGTGCCGCTCCCGGCGCAATAACCTTTGCATCCTCGAGCTTCCGTAACGGGAGTAAGGCCCGTCGATGGAACTCTTTCTGGAGGACTGGCTTGCAGACTTGATGGCCACCCTTAAGCTTTCAAAATTCTTCTCCATCGAAAGGGCACACAGTCCAGGCGGGCAGACCAGCACCCGGCGCACCCCCGAGAACGGTAATCGCTAAGCTTATGAACTACCGGGACAGAGATACAATTCTTCATATGGCACGCGCAAAGGGACAGATCACGTACAATGGACATAAGATCGGGTTCTTCCCTGATTACACAAGAGTGGTTCAGAAAGCCCGCCTATCATATGATTCCATAAAGCGGAAGCTAGCATCACTGAACATTAAATATGCATTGTTCTTCCCGGCTACCCTCAAGCTGTACCACGATAATAAAGTTCATGTGTTCCAGAACCCCAAAGAAGTATGGGACTGGCTGGAGATTCAGGTGCTATTCTCCTCAAGACCGGGAGACCACACACAAAGGAAGAAGAACGGCTACACTACCCTGATGCGGGGACAGACACCCATCCCAGGCATGGAAGACACAGAGGATACCTCACCTGGGGACAACGGGATGACTCAGGGGTCATAGCGTGCTGGAAGATACCTACTCCTAAAGACCTCCCTGCGGGAGAGTGCACAGAGACCTTTTCTCGTCTCCCTTCTCTGGCACGGGCTGGAGATGCATAGCCTGTGTGAAACGAACGAATGGGTGGCCCAGCACGGGCAAAAGAAGCGGCAACTCTTATAACGGGGGGTCTCCCCGGTATAAGTTCTCATTACTGATGGTTGTAAGTTTGGGCGACAGGTGCTTCCGGTTTGGGGGAGGGGAGTAAATGGTGGGGGAGAGTTGGCGCGGTGCAGAGTTATTAACTGTTTTGGGCGCTGGTTGCGCTGGAGTTTGGGATCCGGTTTTGGAGGACGGGAGGTTGTTTTGGTTCAAGATGTGCATGCATTTAGAAGCGATGGAGGGGTGGGTGGCTGGGCTCTGGGGGGTGGAATGTTGTGGACACACAGAACACTTACTCCTCCCTGAATGCCGACGGGTCGGTTATCTCTGCTGACATGGAACGTGAACGGCCTGGGTTCAAGCATTAAACAGAGGTTAATATTGCAATATCTTAATAGACACTCCCCAGATGTGGCTCTACCTACAGAGACCCATTTGGTTGGGACGGAATGTGGATTTTTTAGAAGATCCAACTACTCGCACTCATTCCAGGTGGGTTTCTCGAGGGGCGCCAGGGGCACGATGCTCTTTCATAAACTCATAAACACATTCCCTTCCTAGTTAAAAAGGTCAGTTATGACCCGGGGGGTCAGTATGTTAGGGCACTTGGGGGGGAGGGGTGGAGCCGTGGGGCTTTATCGCGGCATATGCACCCCCCGCACTCGGGAGGGACCTTTTCTGGGACCTGCAACTGATATTGAGAGAGGAGGATGTGGATGTATGGACATTGGGGGGGGGACTTCAATGACGTAATGGAGGTTGCCAGAGACAGGTAGCGTGGGGGGAATGCGACCCGGGAGGGCCCGACGGCACTTTATAACTTTGTGGAATCCAATGGGTTTGTAGACACCTGGAGGGCTTTACACACGACTGAGGGGGGGGTTTTCATTTTACTCCCACGCGTATAAAACAATGTCCAGACTTGACTACATACTTATCCCCTGGAACGTATCTCATAGACTCACATCTGCAACCCTCTTGGCCAGGGGGGATTTCAGACCACTCTCCCCTTCTAGTGACCCTAAAGGGCGGGCACCAGAAGCCAGATACTAATTGGCATCTAAGCACATACTAACTGGGGCTCCCCGAGATAGTTGAGGGGCTGTCCGTTAAATCCACAGAATACTTTGAGCACAATGAGGGGTCGGTAGATTGCCCAATCACAATCTGGGAGGCCTATAAATCCATGCTTTAGGGGGGGGGAGCCATTTCCTTGGTGACTGCCCACCGACTGAACCACACCCGCGAAATCACTGAGGCGGAGGGGCTGGTCTCCGAACGAGAGGCACAATTTTTGGAATTGGGGGACGTGGCCTCAAGGGAGGCCCTGGAAACGGCACAGGTGTCCCTTAACAACCTGGCCTTGGATAATGCTCGGGCCGCCCGGTGGTCGACCCGGTCCCAAATTTATGAGCATGGGGACAAGGCAGGGAAAACACTACCCTGGTTGGAAAGGAGAGAGTCACGTAGGGGGTATGTTCAAGCGATCCAGGCATCGAATGGGGACCTATTGGCGGAGGACTCCGATATAGCGGATGCCTTCGCCAATTACTACGAGCGCCTCTATTCCCCTCCGAACGGGAACGCTGAGATCCGTCGTCTGAACTTCCTTGACACGGTTGAACTCCCACGTCTTACTCCACAACAGAGGGAAACACTGGACCGGGAATTGTCGGAAGACGAACTGCAAGCTGCGCTTGCACAACTCCAAACCGGGAAAACACCGGGACCCAGCGGGTTCCCGGTGGAGGCCTGGAAATGCCTGGGTGGTTCGCCCATTGCATACATGCACCGTATGTTCCTCCGGAGTTGGGAAATAGGCTCCCTCCCCCCGGACCTACGGGAAACCTGTATTGTAGTACTGCCAAAACCGGGAAGGCCCCCTGAGCAATGCACCTCGTATAGGCCCATCTCCTTGATAAACGGAGAGGCCAAAATTTTAGCTCGAGCACTAGCCAACAGATTACTGGGAGTAATTGAATCTTTGGTTCACCCCGACCAGTGAGGTTTCATGCCGAATAAGTCCACACGCATGAATATCCGCAGACTCCAACTGGCCCTGGATCGCGCCCCAATGATACCCGGCCCGCTAGCATTACTAGCGGTCGACTTTGAGAAAGCATTTGATTCGGTGGGATGGGAGGCTTTGTGGGACATCTTGAATCGGATGAACTTTGGACGCGGTTTCATCTCCTGGACAAAACTCCTATGCGCATCTCCTGTTGCGAAAGTCAGGGTGAATGGCAGGCAATCTAAATCATTCCCATTGGGGCGCGGGACGAGGCAGGGTTGCCCCTTCTCCCCCTGTTGTTTCTCCTCGCAATAGAACCACTTGCGATCAGGCTCCGGGGGGATGGTGGATGGTCGGGGTTCGCATGGCCAGGGGGGAGAGAAGACCGGGTTTCGCTATATGCTGATGATCTCCTAATCTATCTCAGCAGACTGCGGGCCTCCTGTTCGGTGGTGTCTCAAATCCTGTCGGACTACCAGGAGTTCTCCAGCCTCAGAGTTAATACCCAGATAACTGTGCTTTTCCCAGTCCGGGGGGAGAGGATGCGATTCCTGATCCCTGCCCATACTCTGTTTCGGTTCGGGGTTTCCTGTACTTGGGTATATGGTTCAGCTCCTCGTTGGAGTTCATCCAGCTGAATCTGCAACCGGTCCTCGCGCGGATCGCAGCAGACATATCTCATTGGCATATACTACCATTGTCTCTAATGGGAAGGGCCGCATTATTTAAGATGCTGGCTCTCCCGAAGTTATGTTATACAGAATGCCCCTCTGGCCATTCCAGTTGGAATCTTCAATTCAATGACGGGCATATACAAAGCCTCCTTTGGGGGGAGGAGGGGGGAACCACCAAGAATTGCCCTTGCAACACTAAAACGCTCCATCTGGGAGGGGGGGATCGGGCTGCCATGTGTCCGCACATATTACCTTACTGCACAGAATGGGGTGGTCAACGACTGGCTGCACGGCGACAACGCACTCCCTCACATCAGCCTGGAACTATCTGGCATGCACCCGCTCTCCCCCCTCCGGGTGCTGTATGCCCCTCAGGACAGAGTGGCCGGAACCCCACGCATGTCACTCCACATCCGCCGTACATGGGAAGAGGCACATAAACACGTAGGCTGTGACTCTAGGCCTACTTTGGCCTAATCTATCTGGCATAATGTTCATCTTCCTGAAATTTGTAAAATGGGCCTGCTGGGAAACTGGGAAGGTCTCTGGGTACACACACTGTAACAGGTGATCCAGGGGGGACGCATGGTTGAGTTTGGCACTCTCAGGGCACTCTTTAACCTGGGCCCTGGAGACTGCTTCAGATATGTGCAGTTGACCCATGCTATGAACGCACAGTTCCCGGACCTAGGGGAGGTTCCGGCCTGCTCCCCTCTGGAAGCCAATATCCTTGCAGAACGCATCCCCTCTAGGGTCACCTCCACGCTGTACCAGGTCCTCAACTCCTTTGGAAGCAATGATCTTACTGCTCTGAAAGGGAAGTGGGCAAGGGATGTGGGTGGGTTGGAGCAGGAGGAGTGGGTGGAGGCCCTGATGTTCCCTCGTGAGATTGGGATTGAGGCAAAACTCTGCCTGATCCAGCTCAGGATCCTGGTTCGGTCCTATTACTCTCACACAACATTGGCCAGATGGAGCGGAGAGGAGGCAGATGCCTGTCTCCGGTGTCAGCGCGAAAGGGGCACCTTTTTCTATACAATCTGGGAGTGCCAAGTGGTACAGTCCTTCTGGGTGGGGTTTACAAGCACGATCTCTGCAACAATAGGATCCCAAATGCCGTTGGACCCAAAGTTGATATTGCTTGGGATATGGGGGGGAACTGGGCCTCACTAAGCATGAGAAACTGTTCAATGCAGTGGCACTATGGGCGTGCAAGAGACTGATTGCTGCAAACTGGGGACCGGCAGCGGCATTGAGCCTTGTCCGATGGTCAAATGAGGTCACTAGGTGCGCCTCTTTGGAGTGGCAAATTTACACAGCAAGAGGTTGCCCACGCAAGATCGAAAGGTCTGGGGTAAATGGTCAGACGAACAATGAGAATGATCCCCCCCCCCGATGGTACCGCCAGAGGTGTTTTCCCTCCTCCCCGCCCCCCCGGCCTACTGCCGGCAGAGACTCGGTTGGAAGATGAATGTATACACCAGTGATTCCATTGTCTTCAGCTTTATGAATGTATGTATGATCTATGCACTTGTTAAAACAATAAAATGTGTTTAAAAAAAAAAAGTTCTTTCTTCACTGTTTCCCTTCTCTTTATAACCGTTATACACACATCTGTGGTTCTAATTTCTTTGGGTATGGTTTTCTAAAGTTTAGCAATTAGGCTTGAGAATGCTGTTCCTCCGAATTTCCTTTTTTCTGTACTGTTTTGTCTCCATTTGTAGTTCCTCGCTTTATCTTAGGTCCCTTCTTGGCTGGTAACGTCTGATCTTGTTTTGGAGGAATATGGCTCCTTGTCTGTGTAAGGCTTTGAGGACAATGCAGAGGGCATTGTATCTGATGCATTTTTTTGTACTGGTACCCAGTGAAGACTTTTCACAGCTGGGGTGATGTGGTCTCTTCTGTTTAATCTTGATGGTATCCTGGCAGCAGTGTTTTGGACCCTTTGGAGTTTCTTGGTGAATCTTTCTGGCATTCCTAGGTAGGGACTGTTTGCGTAGTCGTTTCCTATTAGTATCAGGGATATCATTGTCAGGGTTCTGTGAAGGAAGAAGAGTTTTGGGAGCAGATGAAATATAGGTCACACTAAACTGAAACTTTACTTAAAAGCATGTAGACATTGCAGTGTTTTTCAGTGGAAATGCAGTCATTATGCATTCATGTAACACCTTGTTTAGGACTGGAATGGCAGGACTGCTTTTATACAAATTAATAGTTAGCTCATACTAGTCTTTGCCAAACAGAGTATAGTTGGCTAAAATACTATCCCGATGTATTGCTTGCATACAGTTATTTGAAAAAGAGACCTTTTCTTGGCTAGAACCCCCACACAGGACTTTTAAATGTTTGAGTGGAGGAGATGATTACTGCTGCACTCTCTCTCTCCATTAGCCCCTTTGAACATGCAGTCAACAGAGATAGTAGGGTAGGGAAAGGAATGCCGGTTGAGCTGTGTTTTCATTGAACAGGGTAACTCAAATCGCCAACTTTGCTACACAACTGTTTCTATGCCTTTCTAACAAGCGCCTAGATGCCCATGAGCTTTACAGGCTTTTTTAAAATAAATGTACAAATAAATAAGTGTCAATTTAATTATCAAACCTACAGAACTATATGGCAAATGCAATGTGGCTTATTTTATGCCTTGTACTACGCGCCCCTCTGTCTCTACTACACTCTCCTCCAACTACTCTCCTCCATGGTGCTTTCCTCCTGCGACTATTCCATCTAGGCTTACCTTTTACCCACAGCCACCCATCTTTCACTCTCCCAGTCACCTTTCCAACCAATCTCATTCACACTCCTTCTCTTTCACTTAGCTTCCCTCACTCACTCACCTTACAACTATAAAGCAGCCCTGAAGCCCTGCCCCTTTTTAAAAACATGGGTCCAACTGTTGTTCTGCAATGGTGGCCAGCTACAAATAGTCAATTTAACATTTTTTATTCTGGGTTTTATGATTGCTGCACTGTTTTGCGCAGCTCTCTGCTAATTTTGTTTTGTTTGTTGCCACATCTCTTTATGTTTAGCTGTCTGGTCAGGTCTCTGCACAAGGAATCCAGATCTTGGCGGTCCTACGGGACAAGAGAGATTTAGCCATTGGCCAGCATGTTGTATGGCTGGATGTTGTATGGCGGGTATTGGGCCAGCAAACGTTGCACTTTGCATTTGAGCCAGGCACATGTGGAAGGGACAGAGACTGGGGCCCTCCCAACTTCCTCAACTGACCTTTGGAGCAAGCCTGGCTCTGGCAGACACTGTGGTAAGCCTTCTGCCCCAGGCTGAGGGGACCACAGCCCCTTTTGGATCCTGTCATAGGTACTGGAAGATGGAGCTCAGTTGTGTTGCTCTGTATGAAAGATGACTTTTCAAGAAGCTTGGATGTACTCAAACCCTTCTCAAGTCACCATTACTAAAAAGAAAAAAAAAAGAATACAATACAAACATATCAGACTACCAATTCTAGGCTCCTCCTGTTCTACCGGCACAAACTATTCGTAAAGGTACAAGCGACACAAATCCCTGTGCCCCTATCCTTCAAGGAACATCAGGTTGCCATATGATTTGTTGCTACCTGGCTTGACCTTTAATTGAGCTTTGATTTGAAAAGGAAACTCAATTCTTTTTTGGTGGCTCAAAGGGCCAATCTAATGCGCAGAAGGATCTGCCTTCCCACCGAGGTGACTTAAAACGCCCCATGAACTGGAATGGGGTAGATGCATTGAAACATTTTGGTTAGCAGTCATTAGTAGTTTTCATAGAAAATCTTAAATTAAAATGCAGTGTGGCAGGTCAGAAGGAGGATGCAGACACAATGATGACATTTACAAAAATTATTAATTTAAGAATCAGTCCGCTCTTTCCCTTTCGCTATGTGGGATTTCTCAATTTATGTAAATAACAAAGGTGCTTGTCAGTCATCAGGAAATGTCCAAATTAATCGGTCCGCTGTCCAAAACTAATACTAACTGACCCTAACGCTATTTTAACAAACTAAGGTCAGGATAATGCCTCCCTTCTCCTCATGGTTACTTCTTGTGATCATCTTCTTTTACTTTCTTGGTAATATACAATTTTCAGATAGTCTCTGGTCACCTTCTGTATCAATTCTTCAAACTCTCTTACAAGGCTTTTGGCTTTTCCCTTCTTTTTAGGGATTGTTTTCCCTCTTCTCGTCTTGATCTTTGCTGTATCCTTTGATCCAGGTAAAAGAGCCCTGGGTAGTGTTGTGCAGTTACTTCTTATTTGTACTTTTCTTCCTGTGAAATTATAGTACACCTTTTTCTGCTTCAGTGTCTCTCGTCTCTTTTATCTTATAGACTTCTCTTGTCTTTATTTCAGAGTATTCTCTCTCTAAAATGTTTGCTCTGTGCTTCTTGAATGACTGGGAACCCTCCCCTCTTCCCAGGTATTGTTAACCAACTTTTACAGATCTTTGTGTGTGTTGTGGTACTCATCCGTACAATAATACAGTTAAAGTTCATCAATTTTTCTTTTAAGGTTTCATCATTTATACTGGGACGAGATTATAGAACAAGTCCTTAGCAGCCACCCAGTCCTCCTGTTCTCCCTAGTACCTGCAATATTGCAGGAGAGCATCTCATGGGCCTGTAGTTGATGGGGACCTTCTGTTCGGTCCTGTTTCTCTCTTGGTAGCGTTGTTGTCTTTCCACTCTCTGTAGGCGCCTTGGTATCCCTTCTGGCAACCGGACAGTTAGCGTTTGCTTCTCCCGTTCAGAGCTGTTCTGAACATTGGGGTCTCCACTGCTCTCTTGCTCCGCCTCCTTCACATTCCGGCCTCCCCTGCCTGCGTATGCGTTCCTCTTGCTTGCCTTTGATCGGCGTGTACTCCTTCAACCTCCCCGTCGCAGTTAATTGGAGCTTTTCCTTTAAAGAGATAGATTCTCTTTTTGCTTATGTTACAAGCTGGCTTTCTCTTCAGCCAAGTCTTGGAATTTAATTTGTTTTTGCACATCAGACATTCCCATGCATGACTCTGTGGGGAATGGCAGAAGGAGTTCCTCAGCGCAATGGGAGTCCTTGTCGCCTAAGGGGGAGTCTCTGCCAATGAGGTCACACTTGCCCAATTCCCTATGGAGGGTTTTGCGAAGTGGGTTCACCTCCCTAGCCACAAAGGGGGTGGCTCCCCGTTGGGGAGAAGGGGCAAATTTGCTTGATTCATCACAACTGCCTGCACTGACCTTGCCAGGCATAAAAGCTACATTTGTGAAAGTCTGCCTCCATCTGGGTGTGCGTGGAGAGGAGCTGCTTAGCTCACTCTCTGTGCATAACTGTTGTACATATGACGAGCAATGATGTCAGTGGCCATCTTCCATCTTTCAAAGCTAATTCTGGGTCTACTCTTACTCATTAAAGATCCCTTTGTTGTGGTGAACCAGTGAACATCAAACATGTTGTGGTGATGACCGTTTTCTTGCGTTCCAGTGTTAAGCATATAGAACTCTTCCTCAAGCCTTCTTATATACAGAGCATTTTGCGCCTAGGTCATGCTGATCCTCTGCATTCTCTTGGTACTGTATATTTGTAGTTTGAGACATGAGATCATTACAGCTGCTTATTGTCCATGTCGTCATTAAGTCACTGTGTAAAGAAAATACCAGCATCATGTGAGAAGCACTTTGACATTAAATACGATTCAGACTTTGTGTTCTTTGGTGGGTTGGTGACTTACTTTTTCACTGCCTTTGTTTTTAGATGATCTTTGCTGTAGTGCAGAGTACACTCTACCTCGCTGGAGTACTGCCTTCTACCATGCTGAGGGCAAAATTTGAAGTTGCACTTTGCTAGCCACCATATAAGTCACTCGCCACCTGAATTCTATATACATATATGCAACACACCATTTCTTAATCGCCAAGAGTCAAATATCTCTAGCCAATGGATAGTGGAGAGTGCACATTTTGCACCCTGTGGCATGGGTTGATAAACCAGAGGGGCACCTATGGAAGGTACTCTTCCTCTCCCCACAGGAGAAAGGGAGATGTGTTTAGCAATTCTAGAAGCTGAAACTGCACAGTTCATAGCCGGAGCAAACCTGGCAGGCTCACCACCAAGCCCACTTCTGACTTGTCTCAAAAATGTTATGTTGATATGCTTTTATACTGTGCCAAATCACCAACATAGTATTATCCGAGTGCCTAGGCTTGTGTGTGGAGTGGTGCACTGTGCCCCTGCTAGCAGTGTCCACACCTTAGTCTGCTGGATGAAAGAAAGGAGGAAGGGAAATGGGGAAATAAATGCTACGAACATTGGGAAGGAGGGATGCAGCGGGGGAAGAAGGTATTGTGATCGCATGGGGGCGACACAGTACTGTTATGTGGTCCTGCAAAATGGAGGTTGCAAATATGTTCTAAAGTTTTGTGATAATTGGGTTGTGTTTCTAAGACAGATTTAGAGACTTGTAAGTTAGTACAGTTGAATGCATGAAGGGCTCAAGTGCATGGTGGCTTATTTGCCTGGGTGTCTCTATACTTCGTACACAAGGCCGAACTCCAGAATGTTAATTCTGTGACTGCTAAGCCTGAGCCAAGAGTGGCATAGTTGGGATTGAGTGTATGAAGATGAATGCTGTTGGTAACTCGAGGTAGGTAAGGGAATGGAGTGGTCAAACTGGTACAGTAACATTAAAAAGACCTGGCACCTTGATGTCAAAAAGGTTTTTATTAAGGGTTTGTTCCATGTCATGCCATGCTAGACTTTATTTTAGTTCACATTGCGACTTACTCGGAAGGAGGCTACCAAAGTATATTAATACCTCCTAGAATTCTACATTGTGAAAATAGCCTGGTGTCTCTATTCAGGATGTGAGGGTGAATGTGGATTGTTGACCGAACAAGCTGGGTAGGGAGAGCAGGGCCAGATATCTGTCCTTCTGTATACATTTACAGACTGGCACCCTTCTCTCATGTTATGTTACGATGCTTTGTTTCTTACCCTGAGGCTGTTTCCACAATAAGGCCATCTGACAGGACTGAAGAGCAGGAAGGGATTCTTTCAGGTCACAAGCCAATAAATCTGAGCATTGGTGCACCCAAAGATGAGCACAGACTGGCCCCGTTGCCAGCCACCCATCCAAATGGAGATAATAGAGATGAAACAGAAGTGAATGCTCTCAGAACTGATTCTCAATCGAGAAATAGTGATTTTTGCATCTGGAAATTCTTTTAATACCATTGCAGAGTTGTTTTATGTCAGAAAAGGGAAGTGGATATGATCACAACTGAAGAGTGGTCTTTTTATGTTAGTTTCCTCTCTGTATTATATTAACAACAAAGAATTGATACTGCACCATGTCACCTCCTCAGTTCTCTCTGAGCAATCAAGGCTTGTGCTTTTGTGCAAAGTGTTTAAGGACATGAACACTTCGGCACAGCCCTGTAAGCCTTCCACAGTGGCCAGAGTATCATTGTGATCCTGGGCATGTTTCAACCATGTCCAGGAACTCACTAGGCCTTGTACGGCCATATATGCTCAGCTTCTATAGACTGGAAAGCTGGACAGAAATATGGGCCAGGCGTCCTGCAGGTGACTGAGACCTGTTGTGACCTGTATGGGGATAGCTAGGTGTGCGGCACAAATCCACTTAGGCAAGCCTTCTCAACTAGGGCTTCAGTTGCCTTGTCCTGTTTAAAGAGGGCAGCTTTCAAACATTAGGCCATTACAGGGTGGTAGAGTCTGGTTACCAGATTATATTTCCAGCTTTTATCACACTCCTCACCCCCCCTTTTTAGTTTACATAAAACCTTTTAACACGTCTAAGTACATACAACTAAAACATCCTTAAAGAAAAGTTGATCTTAACAAGTCATATTTACTGTTCACAATAACATCTGAATCAATAAAATCGGCGAGGAAGGATAGCTCGGGGGCAATGGGTTTGTCTTGGAAGCAAAACACATCGCGACACACGTTCGAATCCCGATCCTGCGCTTAGAAACCACTTGCTGGTATTAAGTGCGTTATAAAAGAACAATTATTGTAATTATAATCAGCTCTTTAAGTTCCCCATATAATAATAGCCTGCAACTCTCTGAAACCACAAACAGCACTTTTTTCATGCTTTAAAAAGACAGACTCAACAAAGTTCAACCAATTTGTTCAAGATGTGCACTATTCTGTATCCAAAATGGCATAGTGTTTAAAATCAGTGCGCCGTGGTTTCCGTTCAAAGTTCTTGTTCAAAAGCATTCTGTCAGTAAAAAATCCATGTTCCGCACAGATTTCTCCAAATAATGAATTCTCCAGTTAAAGTTGGACATTCTATTAAGATGTTTTACTGTTTCTATACTATTTACATTGTTACATTTTGACAGAATCTCTTTCCTTTTTCAGTGTTTGCCCCCTATCACTTCTATGGTTTTCAACCTATTCAATAGTTTGTTTATTTATATAGCGCATCAAACCTGGGGGAATTCTTCCCAATTCTATGTTCCTGAAATGAAGTGTACATTTTTGGGTGACCCTCTATATTGGAAGTGCTTCATATATTCTTTAGCTACAGCAAGATTTGTTTTACATGCAACATATTAATGTAACATTCATAGCAACAATTTCATTTATCATGACTTTGTCTAGTCTACTTCCAGACTTATCTGAGTCACCCAGAACTCTAAACTCTATAGTTATTCAACTTTGTCCTTTCCCTCTATGCGACCTTGTTAGAGATGCTGCTTTAATAAATCCATTTCGCTCTGAGCATGTGAGCTATTTAGAGTTCATGAACTCTAATGTGTTGAACATTGAAAAGCTCAGACAAATTCAAAGCTCTTCTGCGCAACTTGCCCCAGAACACAAGTACGCTGAATCATAGCTCGATAAACATACCTGCATGTTTCAATGCGGAAAGTACATGGAGGGCATAACATTTGAATGTCTGTTTTAAGGAAAGTCAGCAAAGTGTATCTGGTTTAAAAGTAAACAACCTTTTGTGAGCTCCCCTAATAATGAGACTGCTAAAAGTCGACCTACAGAAAAGGTGGACCTGCAAAATGTTTTAAATCCAAACATTGACAAAGAAAAGGTATTCGGGTTAAAGGCCAAGGGTAAAGTAATTTTGTGAGTTAATAACAACTTTGGGTAGAAGAGAGCCGAGTAGTGAAAATGGGATGGGGAAGAGAATAATTGTGGGGTAAGGTGGAGCCCCCACTTTAAAAACCAAATACAAAAAAAAATATTTCTTGGACATGGAATAACTTTTTTGAAGGTCAACTTTTAAAATATTAAAGTAAAGGCGTCTACTTTTGTATTTATTACATTTTTATATAGCGCTTTTAATCCAAAGCACTTCACATAAAACAAGAAGGATACAATAGAAGCAAAAGTACAAGTCATGAAACAAAACAACGAGAACAGTAAGTAGAACAATTTGCTGAAATCATTATGTTAAGAACCTGGGATGGCGAAAGCGGAGAGGAAGAAGAAAAGAACTTTCAGGAGGGAGGATGAAGTAGGTGGGCTTTTAGTGAAGAGCGGAAGAAAGAGTATGAAGAGATGGAACTGATAGGGAGAGGTAAAGAGTTCCAATGGAGAGGGGCGAGGAGCTGGAAAGAGCGGAAGTGAGAAGGAGCACAAGGAGGGGGTGGGATTGTGAGTAGGAAGTGGTCAGCTGATCGGAGGGGTCGAGCGGGAGAGTAGAAAGAGAGGAGGGAGGAAAGGTAGGGAGGAGCAAGATCGTATAGAGATTTAAAGACAAGACAGAGGAAGTTTAATTTGAGTTGGGAGTGAAAGGAGAGCCAGTCAAGAGAGGAGAGAGGAGGAGATGGAAGCATGAGAAAGGGAGCAGAGAGTACGGATTTCAGAGTAGTAGAGAGATTTGAGGGGGGCTATGTGGGGGGTGGGGAGGCCAAAGAGGAGAGCTGAGCAGTAGAAGAAAAGATAAGGGAAGTTATTAAGAGTTTGGTGGCGTGGAAGGTGAGGGAGGAGCAGATTTTACGAACATTATAGAAATGGAAGCGACAAGCACGGCAGGTGAGAAATATGAGGTGAGTAAAGGAGAGATTGGAGTCAAAGTGGAGGCTTAAATTGCAGGCAGAGAGAGAGAAGGGGAGATGAGCAGGAGGAAAGAGGATGTGAGGAGGGGGAGAAGGGTGGGGGGAGAAGGGTTGGAAGGTACACTTAATGATCTTGTGAAAGTTCAACTTGCATATGGATGTTAAACTTCAGGGCTCGCAAAATCTACTTACCCACTTGCATTGTCGAGGAGATTTTATGAAGGTCGAGTACAATTTGCATGGTACTCGCACTTGTTGGAGAGTGCAAAGATGTTTGAAACTTTAATTTGACATTTACTATAAAAAAAACGTTTCTTGCAGTGAATGGCAAATGAAGGTGCGTCGCTGGCAACCTTGAACCAAATATGAAGTGGACTTTTGGTGGTATGCATTATTTTACAGGAAGTACTGGTAAAATTGTGGCCACCTGTTACCATGGGTTGATTGCATCTCTAAAGTAGATACACTAAACTAAGTAGTTTGACCAACAGGGCTAGTGTGATTTTTATAAATGTGCACGGCCTGACCTTTGATCACGGAATTGGACAAGCCTACCTATCCCCGAATCGTGCCCTCGATTTTGGACAGTGTTATTTAGTGTCTCATTACGCCTCACAGTGCTGGTCTAACATGGAAGCAGGCCGTAACGGGACAATGGGGAGAAGCGTGCAGTGTTGGAACAAGTGCTGCAGTCTTGCTTTTTATTTTTCCATTTTTATTTTCTGTAACTCACATTGTGCATTACCCCTGTTGCAGTATAGTTTGCAAAGTTTGTAATCAACAAATAGACCTTGCTGAGCTAACTTTATTAGGCCAACTCATATTTTTGGCAGCTAGATTTCAAGACCACATTTGTCTCTCTGCCTGATTAGAGTAAAACCAAAGCTAAACGTTCATTTATAGGAAAGAGCTGTTTGATTACATGTCATTCAGTGCAAATTTGTGTTTTTATTTTTTAAGATGCGGTTTGCCTTGTTTTTCACAAGGTTCAACATTTTAGTTGTGCATGGAATATTCTTCTGCTCTTCAAAAAGTGGTTGGGATACCCGGTTAGAAGGGGGGAAGTGTGTTCTGTTATACTTTTCATTAGAACTATTTTGTCCAGCATTTGATGGGTCAGCTGGAGCTTTATATGAGAGGTGCTCATGCGAGTGAGTTTTGGCGGACCGTGGATGGAGTTGATGGAGCTCTTTCAGGAACACATAGCCATGAAGGCCCAAACCTCCTGGCTCCAAATCTCCAACTTGCAAAATCAAACCCTTCATCGCAACGCATGACTTCAAGACCATAGTGCAGGCCCTTGTGGTCTTGCACATAGATGGGGGGGTGGAGGGGAAATGGCCTCCTGACAGGGCTCCCAGCTGCTCACTTGGCTCCTCTGAAAGCATTGCCACCAAGCTGCAGCACGTCCCATTATGGTTGCATGGTAATATGACGAATCACCCCAGGCAATGTCAGGGATGTTGGCTATCTTCTCTGTTTGACTTGGTTTTGGAGCCCCTGACGGCAGTAGCCAGGTTGAACGCTTCAATTCGGGGTTTAAAGTGGGAATGAAGGATAACAAGTTGACCCTCTACAAAAAATCAATTCCCCCTGAGATGTGACTGTGGGGCAGATATTGGGGCTTTTCGGTCTTTACACTTTGAAATTCAGAGGATATTTATAATATATTTGGGGATTCAACTAATGAAACCTCTGGAGAGATTACATAGCTCTCAACTCACCCGCTTTTGGCGGGTGTCACCCGCCTTGCAAAGGGCTGACTCACCCGCCAAGCCTCCTGCACGCCCATTCATTCCAATGGGCATCTCATCCGCCAAAAAGAAAATCGGGTAATTTCACCCGCCTTTGCGAGACAAATGGTTGAGAGCTATGAGATTATATGATGCTAATTTCGGACTTTCAAGGGCAAATATACAAAATTGGTCTACTGGCTATCTTGGATGGGCAGATTGAATGCAGTGAAAATGAACATGGTGCGAATGGGGGTTATTTCTGTTCCAGATACTCTGAGTACCGGAGTTGGCTCTTACTGAACTGAAGAGGGCGGCACTCAATTTTCTTTGGGGTTGAAGGAACGCTAGGGTATCCTACTGTACACTAGTACTTTCCAAGGAAGGAGGAGGAGTGGGATTACAGGGTGGCCCAGTTGAGGGTTTTCTTAAACCACTTGCGAAATACAGGGGCGAGGAGTGTGACATTGAAAACCAAGTCCTTGCACCTGTATCAAAGTTTCAGAAAATGATATGAAGGGGGTTTATAGAGTGCAGGCGAACTTTGGGAAGGCGGATATTGTGTGACCTTACCACGTCTAGAGGAGAAGCTTGGAGCGGGCCCCATGCCCAACTTCCGTTACCTACAATTCAAGGGTGAGGAGGGGTGAGGCCTATAATTGGATGAACAAGGTTAATGGGGAATTTATATAGTTTGAGAAGAGTCTGGATATTAATACAGAAAATAGGCTTCATATCGGCACTGTACAGAGCATTGATTATTGCAACGATTTCTGAAATAGGGTGTGGTAATAGAGGGTTTTGGGGGGAAAATGTTGGGATATAATATGGGGCTTTATAAGTTTCAAAGCCGTCAAACCATTTGTAGTCAATACAAACTCCACAGGATTAATTTAATTGCTTCATAGATGGTAATATGCCCGCACCCCCTGCGAATTGCCAATATATTTAGTATATTTGATTTTAAAAATGAAAAATAAGATTTAAGAAAAAAAAGTTTTATCTATTTCATACTAGAATACATATCTGGGTGCTATTCCCTATAAGTGAAGGCTCTGCTTTGCTTGTACGAGAATTGACTGAGGAACAGATCTATTTGGTCTTGAAAGCTAGGAGCCAAACATAGGAGTTAGCCTAAAAAGGGATCCTTTGTACACTTTTCTTTTTTAAGCTGCAAACGTGTATTCATCTGGCAAGCACAGACTTCCAGCCACTAACCTAACTACGAAGCTCTTAACTCAACAGCTGTTTACAGTTTAGAAGGAGGAGCACTAGAGTCAACCCTGCGGAGATATGATCTGATCACCAGGGCATTTTAAGGATGTTTGCTACACTGACGAGAAGTTTCCAACACAACCTTTCCCAGGGCTGAAGGTGGGAGTGAGGGTGTTGAGGAGCCGGCCAGCCAAGTGACCAGTCTATATTCGATGTTGTGGCAGGCTCTGTGCTAGTGTCTACTGAACTGTGTACTTTTAATGACACACGCAGCGATAATAGGCAAATATTGCAGCGGATGACAGAAGGGGCACAATGACGGGGCCCATGAAGCTTGATGAAAGAGATTCGTTACAGGGAAAAAAATTGACAGGGTCTAAGGATATGCGTCACGTGTGGAAATGAGTGAGGGAAAGAGAGAGAGGTGTCCCGACAGGCAAGGGGGAGAATAGATACAAATGTTGCTCAGAACCTAAAATGGACTGATGTGTACATAGAAAGTAATGGGCATATTGGTAGCAACCAACACAGGAAAGGAACATGGAGACAATGGCAGCAGAAAACCAAGTCGAAGGAATGGGACGGGGAGAGAGACTGGGAGAGACAAAACAGATGGAAGGGCTGGGGGGAACTGAGTGAAGAGGCTGACATCGAGGATGAGTTAAAAGAGGACAGAGGTGAACAGAGGCTTACACTTACTCTTAGTTGTACCCTTCTCTTTTTGGGATGGAGAAGGCAAGATGAGAATGTACTTATGAGTAGGAATTCTATAGCATGCTAAACAAACCTTGTTCAAGCCAAGAGATATGGCTCTTTAAACTGTAGAAACCATCTGTTGATCATGAATATTTGTTTTGTGCATATTTCTTTTTCTTCTCCAATTGTCTATGCAAAGCACTTGTAGTTTACACTACACAGGGAGGGCAAGGATCGACTGGGCATGCAATCTGATCTCGCCCCTTACCTTTATTGGTGGGTATGATGTACATTGGCCTGAAAGTGCGTGGAACACCAAGCGCTACACAGCAGTTTTGAGATTCAGTTAATGGGACATTGCAGGCACTTACCAGCAATGCTACTGTACTTTGAAGGGAGAAGTAATCTGCGCTTATTAGAGCTGTTAGTCTATTAATGGGACAGTGGGGCCCCAGCCATACCTTTTAATTACACTCTTGGAACACCTCTCAACAGGGCTGCCATAATTTTAAAGGTACAATGCACCACGTCTCAGTAGCTGCATTTCTGGACATTTAAGCTGGCTTCTCCTAATGTAATAATTTTACGTGGAAAGATTGATACGATTGGAACGACAGCCGCATTGATCTGTGATATGACAAAGTAGCCCTGAGTAGAGATTAGCCTGACTGAGCAGCGCATCCTTTATCCAAGGAGATTAGTGGTTGATCTCATTACCGACTATAGGATCATGAATTGCTTTCATATGCTCATTGGATTGAGTGGAAGTTCTGTTTAACTGTAGTACAATGCCAAGTCTCGGAAGCAATCTGCTACGCTGGATTAAGAACATGAACAGGAATTGCTTGAGGCTTTGAATTCGAAATGTTATTTTGTCAAATGTACTTTAGAAATGTACTCCAATGTGACCCACTATTCCTTCGCCGGAAATCGATCAGCCTCTCGAGCTACTTAACAACCGTTTTCTTTTCTTGCCTCCACTGGACAGTTAATACCTTTACATAGTGCTTGAATTGAAATCAAATAGTTTGGCCAGACCTAGTAACATTGTACATGTTCATAAACGTGTGAGGTTCTGTCCTTGTGACAGAGCATTGATGTGTATTTAACCCACAACATGTATAGTGGATGAGTTTGCATCAGTTGTCAAGTGTGCCTATGTTGTGACCTCAATAAGCAACCATGGCCAGTTGAGCTAGAGTCCTGCTTTGGGGTTCATTTTGAAGACAAATGTACTATTCCCATGTATCACCAAAGCACTATTTCCAGAATTGCTAACGTTATGTTATGAAAATATATTTAGCGCTCGTTCACTAGAGGGCATCATGGCACTGACGTAGGATAGAGAGCGGCCTAAACCTGCAGGGATGCTAGAACAAGTAGGTTTTCAAGGCTTTTCTAAAGCTGAGGTGATTGACCACATTTTTCAAAAACAGGGGAAGGCTATTCCAGACCCAAGCTGCGGCAACAGAAAAAGCGCGACCACCAATAGGGCAGTGTCGGAAAACAAAGGAACAGCAAGAAGGCCAGCTGTGACAGAATGCAAAGAACGTGTGGGAAGATAGCGGGAGAAGTTGTCAGAGGTATTCAGCCCCTTGGGCATGCAATGCGCGATGGACTAGGCTTAGAGCTTTAAAAACAATGCGCTGGACCACCGGCAGGCAGTGTACTGAACTCAGCACTGGGGATATATGTGCACCATATGGGGAGCCAGTGGTGACCCGGGCATCCAGATTCTGTAGCCGTTGAAGCCGCTGGATAAGACCCTTAGGCTGGGTAGATACAGAGAATTACAGTAGTCGAGCCGACTAAACACAAGGGCAGCCACTACTGGAGAATGCAGAGCGGGAGGTAACAAGGGTTGGACCTTCCATCGAGAGTGAAGCCGGAATAATTACCCCCAAATTCCTCACCTTGTCCACTGGCATAGGAAGGGGACCCAGAGAAGAAGGCCAAAAGGAAGACACCCATAGTGACGGAGATGCTGGTGGTGGGTTCTCCTCTCAATCCGTCTTATCCCCATTCAACTTCAGCCAGTTCTGGTTCATCCACCCCCCCACAGAAGCCAGGCACCGCCGCAGGCGCAACGACATCTCAGCCTAATCAAGAGCTAAACGGATCAGGATCTGAGTTTTCAGCATACGAGTAGCACCTGACATCAAAGGAGCGGATAAGACGCACAAGAGGCAAGATGTTAATATTGAAGAGAATTGGGGACAAGGCAGAGCCTTGGGGAACACCGCACAAGAGTGCGAAAATAGAAGAGAGAAGCTGAGGAAGTGAAAGAGTCTGAGTTCTCTCTGTAGGGTGAAGCATTTATTGTAGGTTGTCTTTGGACTTGGACCACAGCTGCCAATCAGATTTCCTTTGGGACCAGGACTACATGTAAATGCTCTGTGTAACCTGGCCTTGGGTTCTCCTTTTCTTTTTAGAAATGTTTTATTTTAGTTGCTTAAGTGTGCTCTTGCCTTTTGGTTTATTGTGGTCTATTAATCACTAAGGGTTCTCTATTTCAATATCTGTAGGGTTGAAGTGGGGAGGTGGATGGGTGTCAGGTTCTTTATGTCCCTTTCACACATTTCACATTACGTTGACACCATTTGTTACTGCTAAGTGAGTTCTTTATACACGCTGACAATGAGCTCAATCTCTATGTAAAGTAGTCAAATAATTTGTCCCTCAGCTACCTACAATTGCATCTTCAGTGCATCCTGACAAGGTGTCCAGGCTGTTTGTGAAGGCAACAAATGATCATTTTCTGCTCTAAGGCCACAGATGATAAAAGGAGACCACAGCCTTGTGTATTAGTCTGGTTAATGCTTATGAAAGGTTTGGTTACAGGCTTTGACTAATTTAGGAGATCATTTGACGGTAGCAGGGAGTAGAAACACCTGAATACCTGGTAAGCTGCATAGGTTGGGAAAACCACACGCAGGTGATGGTGCTCATCCATGAGTAATTATGTGCAAGTTATAGGGCACAGGGGATGTATTACCATATTAAAAGTGTAGGATATCATGATATTGTAAATGCTCTTATTACTGCTGCTAACAGAAAAAATACTTTACATATACTGTCACTGCTGACACATGTCAGTCTTTTTCAGTGTGTGGATTGAGACCAATTAATTGATGAATCCATATCATATTTTAATTCGTAAGAATATTGCAACAATTAAGTATTACCTTTTTATATGTTAGCAGATAGGGAAATATCATATAACCATTTCCATTGAACCATTTTTGTGTTTGTTTTTTTTCTCTTTTCTGAACTTTCCTATAATCTGAATTTTCCTACTTTGGGATGAATTTACATATGTTGATCTAAAATGTACTGTAGAACAATTCTAACAAAGACGCTACAGCATTTAATCGACGGTGTTGATAAAATCTTCCTTGGAAAAAGACAGATTGGGCAAAACATGTCGTCAGTGACAGTACATGGATAGTATTGTTTCTGCTAGCAGCAGCAATAGGATAATAAGAGCATGTACAATATCATGGTATCGTACTCGTTATCATGGTAATTGGAATAACTCATTGAATTGTTCTCGCGTGCAGGGGTACACAACCCTAGATAATAACTTATTAGTTTAATGGCTGTTGCAGTGTGCTATCTATAGGTGTACAAATGCAGCTACTAATACTACATTCTGAGCACTTATAAAGATGTTCATGGGCGCAGAAAATCTACGACCCTGCTTTTATAGAGTGCAGAGTGGCCCACCTATGTTAAGGTATTTGTCTATAGTTCTGGCAATTGTTTCTGGTGTGTATATTTGGGCAAAGGTCACTGAATAAAGGGCTATTGGGCAAAAGTGAATATGACTGACACTGTACCTTAGGTGTGTTACCTGTTTGCTAGTAAGGATTTTGCAAGTCTGGGATAATGGATGATGGGTCTTCGGCTCGTATGCTGCTTAAGTGCTCCTTTAAGGCATATGTAACACTTCTGAAGAGAGCTACACTGCTAGAGGTTGAGAACTTGCTTTGGCACATCCATGGTGGCTGTAATATTTTGAGTTCAGTGATATCGAAGGTAACTGGGCACAAGTAGCAAGATGCTAATTTTGAATGGATTGTGTCCTCCCACGTAGTCAATCATTTTTACACGTACATCCCGTCTCCTTTCCTCCATCCCGGTGGGCATCCCCCAACATGGGCACCGTATGGTGAGCTTCCCCTTTAAATTTAGTATAGCATGAGGGGTGCAGCCTCTGGCATGGGAACGCCCCGCCGAGGACCCGCCCTCCGGCACCTCACCTAAGTCCCTTTTTTCTGAACGGATGGTGTAGGCCTGGCATTCAGTGCTGAGACTTCTTTAGCTTCCCTCTTGCTCACCATTTGTTTTTCAATTCCTATTTCACTTCCCTTCGGTGCCTCGCCTCTCCCGGTGCATGTCGGCTGCACAGGAGGAGTCACGAGATGTGCCTCTTGCGACCGTTCGTTCCCTGCTTCAGATCCCCACACACTCTGTCTTGAGTGTTTGGGGCTCGACCATCACTGGGAATCGTTTTCGGCCTGCAGCACTCTCGGTCCCAGGGCATTGAAGAGTCTGTTGTCGCAGTGGAGGGAGATCTTCCACTCTTCCTCCGCCCCACCTTATAAACTTCGTCTCCAGGGCCCCTCATCAAGACAAGTTAAGCCCTCTGTTCAGCACGGCTCCACAACATAGCAACTACTTCCCCAGGGTTCCTACGGATCAGGTTCCTCAGATTCTGGTCCTGGCAGGCCTAAGGCCTCTAAGGCTACCGGCTCCCAAGCCGAGGGGCCCGGGGGCACTTCCAGGCAGTCCGGAACAGGCCGGAGGCCTTCCAGGCTACCTGCTCCCAAGCTGAGGGGTCATGGGGCTGTACCAGGCTGTCCTCGAGAGGACAGTGAAGCTCGTCCTCTTCTTGTACTGCAGAGGGTAAGGGATCGTTGAGTGCCACCTCCAAGAGTCTGTCCTCGGCTAGATCCAGCACGGCTACCGGCACAGGTGCAGAGGGCTCCCAGCCTACCGGATCGCGCTTTGAGGTTGTGAATCAGTGCGTTACGACTACCGGCCGTCCGGCTGAGGTCTCAGCACCTACCAGAGTGGTCTCTGAGATCGACATCTCTGCTTCGGGTGCAAGACCCAAGCTGTATCATCTCGTGACTGAGGCCTCTCTTGGCTCAGGGCCTCCGTCCCTCCCACGCTGGGCATGGTGCAAGGTTTCAAAATGGCAGAGCGACACGTGGCGCAGCATGCCAGGCAGGCGGCCATCTTGAATTCAGCTAGGGGCCTGCCAGTGCTTTCGCCGGTTGAATGGGCTTTGCAGGATGATCCCAGCCCCCTTCCCTCTGGAAGCGGCAGTGGATCCTATGGTTCAGGGTTTTGGTCCCTTCAGAGGTACATCTACCCATCACAACCATACAGCTACACACACACACACCAGGCGCTTCTGCGCTTTGACCAGGAACAGAGGCCCCACGTATTGGAAAGCCAGGCCCCTACGGACCTCTGGTTTTGGAGGACTGCTTCTTAGAGTGCTTCCTCTTCCTCATGCATTCCCCTCGGATGAAGGGGCTCCTTAATGACATTATGAAGGAGCTTATCCCGCAAAGGCGCTGCCTCAGCCCCCTCCTCTGGGTACTCCTCCCATTCCTCCTGCACTGCCGGTGCTGGTCCCGCCGCCTTCTTCTGTACCACCAACACGTCCACCTCAACAGCCAATGGACCTGTCGGCGGCTCTGGAACCTGGGGGGGACCCCTCTGGCTTTGGTTAAGGCCTTTCATGGCCACCTTCAGGGCCTGGCAGAGTTGTTTGGGTTGCCTCTTCCTGAGGAAGCCCCCTGAGAGTTGGGGGTGGTAGCAGAGGTCTTGGGGAAACGCACCATGACCCGGTCTGGCATTCCCCTCCAGAAGGATGTCCTGCAGGTGCGCAAAGGGTCTGGGAGAAGTCCAGGGCCAATGCCCAGATGAACAAGAAGTTGGACAGCAGGTTTAGGCTTACTCCACCCTTATCAGCCTATTGCCCGCCCCTTTACTCTTGTGTACCTTCAGGCATACTACACCAGCCCTAGTAAGCCCAGACGCCCCCATTCCAATTCTTATTTTATTTTGTTGGGGCTATTAGCCGAAACTAGAGTCCAGATGGGGAGGAATGGCATATGAGGAGAGACACACAGCCTGTAGGTGTTTGGTCATTTGCCCACCCATTGACTGCCCATGGCCATGCAAATCCATATGGCTATCCCCACCCAGGTCCTGCTCCTTCCCGCCCAAAACATCTCCTCATGGGAACTCTGTTTAGCTCACTTTAATCAAGCATTACATTAAATTTTGCACTGGAAGTACCTGCCAGTGTTTTCTCAAAGCAGAGATTTAATGACTTAATTGGAGCTGTAAACGTGTTACTGGTGTAATAAAAATGTCTTCCCATGGTCTGCCTTCAGCCACTCGATTCAGAAGCACTATGCATGCCCTTCACGGAAGACCTGTTAAAAACAAGCATTGGCAAAACCATTGTCTTGCTTGTGTATAGGTATTATGCATTTGCCAGGCACTGCTTTTAGATGCCCAGGTACTTGCACCATTTTGCACCGGCTACCATAAATGGTCAGTAAATACCACTGCGGATGTGCTTGGCAAGTGCCTTTCCCATGCCTACAAGCCAAACTGTTGGCTTTATTTTATTTTATTTATTTTTGTATTTGTAAAGCGCTCTACATCCCACAGGCATCGAGGTGCTATTGCCAGTACGTGTTTCCTTTGTAGGACCCTTCTCTCCCGATATCACTTTGAGCCCCTAATATTTGCTCTGCAAGGTCTCCTCTCTACACCCTCCACCTTTTGGAATAGTTGCCTTTGTGGGTGTTGGGGGATCTGGTGGTCGCTCCATCGATGGCCTATGGCCTCCCATCCCAACCCCAGTTCTGTCCCTCCTCCGCTCCATATACCACCCCACCTCCCAAACTGTCCCCTCGCCTTACCTGATTTCCGCACCACCCTTTTATTGAACCAACATGTACAGTTAGTGTTTGCAGCCCCTAGAGTGGCTGCGTGTCCTGGGGGCTGACAACCACCACAGGGAGTTCTTGCCACTCTTGCATATTTGATTATCTGATGACCATAAACTGGTTAATAGGGTGGACATGTTGGGGGGGCGTGGCTAGCGAGCCATGTAGGAGGACGTGCTTTCTCTAAAGCTCCTTCAGATCTGAACATTATCAGATCTAAACCTGCATGAATATGGACACGGAAGGCACCACTATTGAAGTAAAGAGTGTGTGATGCTCCTGGGCACAGGAAGTTATATTGGTGCATCGAGGAACGGAGCAGCTGACTTGGATAAAACCGAAGCAAAGTGCGGAGAATCATATGCGGCAGTGGAGAAAATGGAGCCCGCGTGAGAACAAAGAGGAAAGCAGCTGACTCGAGCAGATCGCGTGCCCGACTGCAAAGAGACCGAAATAAGCTGCGGCGTGGGTGCCCTTAACAGAAACTGTCAGCAAGAGAGCAAGGCACCCCGTGCGTGCAGCAAGAAGTAAATGAAGCTCATCACCTGATGCGGAGGACGGACAATATAAGGTCTGTAGAAATGTTCGGCTGGTAACACTGCGGAACTAGAACTTGCGGCGCCCCAGGGGCCGAGGGAACATTGTTGCAATAACACGGCGAATTGAGGCGGGTGGACCTAACGTACGACGCCCGGACCTCGAGAGACGAATGAAGAGAGTGCAACATAGGGGATACATTGTATACATTTATATCCAGCAACACCAAACCTGAGCAGGGCTACAGCGCTGTGCAGGGCCCGGCATTCAGCAGAAGGGGCTGGTAATCAAGCCACGGTAAAGAGGAGCACACAGGCATGGCATAGAGAGGCGCTCTGCAGCAGGTTGTGTAGGGTGACCGCACTGTGCATTGGGGACCTTAAGTAGCGGAGGTTGCACATTACTGAAGCGGATTGCTTGGAATAGACTTATGGAATGAATAACACTGTCAGGTGGAGATGAATAGCCTGCTGAAGTGCCCAATGTTACAACAATAACCAAAACAGCTGCACACGCACACAGTGGGAAACCAGAATTGCCAGTGCACAACTACGTGGGAGGATACAATCCACTCCAGGCACAGACTCAGTAGCACAAGGAACCCCCCAATTTAGCCCACCCAGGTCCCATTGCCAACCAGGGACCAACTCGATGGAAGCCAAAGACCACACGCTGTGGGGCTCGTACACACAAGCCCAGAAACATTAAGATGGCCAATAAACGTCCTAAACAAAGGGCAAACAACCTACGCTTGATGAATATGCCACAACACCATCGGTGGCAGAGGGGGCCAAGTGCAAGACGAGAACCCCCACCTTGGGCACAGATGCCACGAGCAAAGACCAGGAGATCCTCGTAGCAATCGCAGACCTGAAAGTGGCTTGGGAAACCAAACTGGAATTGTCCATGGTCGAACTGAAGGTGGCACTGGAGCTCAAAGTTGGGGCAGTGTAGGAGGAGGTGAATCTCCTCCGGCAAGATGTCAGAGCGCTAGCAGAACGGACAGCGACTTAGAGAAGGAAGTGGCCCCGAATACAGCTGCATGTGCATGCCACAAATCCGAGCTCCAAGTCTTAGAACAACGCGTGGGCAACCTGGAAAGTAGGGCGGAGGAGGCGGAAGGACACGCCCGAAAGAACAACATACATATTGTGGGATTGCCTGAAGAAGCCGAGGGACCCAACCCCATGGAGTACATCGAAACAATGCTGTTGCAAGAGATAACCGGAGGAGCGCTGACCCAGGGGTTCGCCGTGGAATGAGCGCATAGGGCCCTGACGAGGAAGCCTCCACTGGGAGCCCCCCCCCTAGGCCGGTAATTGCCAAGATCCTGAACTATTGAGACCGGGAAAAAATCCTAGAACATTTCCGGAAGAGAGGAACGATACAAATGGTGTCGACAAACATAACGGCATACCCGGATTACACCCTGCAGGTGCAATGCAGACGCATGAACTTTGGTGCAGTGAAGAGAAGACTGCGAGAAGCAGGCTACAAGTACATGCTGATCTACCCTGCAAAACTGAAAGTTTTCCACAAAAACAGAACACTGTTTTTCGATACCCCGGAGGATGCAACAGAATGGCTGGATACGCAGAGCTGTCCCCAGGAATCGGGTATCCAGAATCCAGAAGGAAGATGTCGCAGATGAGTAGCATGGAGACTGCGGTACCTAGGGTGTCGCAGTCTCAGACACTGGGACTAGAATATAGGATAAGATACAGTCTGCCGGAAGAGAGCGGCCAGGGCTGTATACATATGGTCCTTGAGTACGGGAACTTAGTTAAAGGAGTAGGAGCCTAACGGAACCAGCCCTCACACCCCCACGTACAGACCAGTTAGGTTACTGGCAGATTGGTGACACCCTGCTGGGCTCCTGATCTCGGCATCCCGAGGCAGGACCAAACGCGGGGGAGTCTGAAATCCAGGGATGGAGCTGGGCACCAGTTGGGGACGGTTAGGAAGGGCGGAGGGAAGGGGTTGTGTGCAGTGTATTATAGTTGAGGAAGGAGGGGAAGGGGGTTAGTTGGGGAGTTTATGTTGGAAGAGGGAGGGGTACGAGCCCAATTTCATGCCAAACCAGACTCGAGAGGAAACCCGGGAGAGGAGGAGGAGGGACAAACCACACATGGCAATGGGTAGCCTTAGAATTGTAGCCTGGAATGTGAGAGGCCTCAACAGTTATCTGAAGAGGAATAAAGTAATGATGTATCTGAGAAGGTTGAAAGTTGACATGGCATTATTACAGGAAACCCTTCTTACTAAGGAGAAACTGGAGGTGGTCAAGAGAAAGTGGAGAGGGTCCACCGCAGGAGCCACATACTCTGCTTATGCAAGGGGGTGGTCACGTGAGTGGCACCTCATGTACAATATCAGTTGCTTCAGTCCACAGCAGACCCAGGTGGCAGAATGACAGTGGTGCTGGAGATTCTGGAAAACAGAGAAGTCAGCATCATAAACTCATACGCCCCTAACCAAGACACGTCAGCCTATTTTAGGGCCCTATACGGTAAAATTAGCCCCCTACTGTGTGGTGCGATTATATGGGGAGGGGATTTTAACTGTACATTACACTCCAACATGGATAGGTCAGACAGTAAACTAGATAGACCCACCCCAGCTGCAAGAGCATTACAGGCCCTGCTGAGAGACTTTGAACTAGAAGATATCTGGAGACAGCTACACCCAGAAGACAGGCAGTACTCACATTACGCTGCCCCACACAACCTGCACACGAGACTTGATTATATGTTTGTTGCCCCAGAGTTGGTTGGATAAATGATAGGCTTGGAATATAAGGCCAGAGTGCTTTTGGACCATTCCCCCTTGGTCTTAGAGTGGAGGCATCAGCCCCCTAGAGCAAGAATCCCGACATGGACGCTCAGAGCCGATGCCCTGCAGGACTCCGGATTCCGTGAGGACTTAAGGGAGGCGATCATTGGGTACTTTGATATTAATACAGGAAGTGTGCAGTCAGAAGGAACCTTATGGGAGGCGTTTAAAGTGGTAGTATGGGGCGCAGCCATATCCAAATCCAGAGGGCTCCAAGGGGGCATAGAGTTCGAGCTACAGGAGACAGAGAAGGAGCTGGAAGAAATAATGCAGCGGGGGAGCACCTCACAGGAGGATGCCGAACGGGCGAAGCTGTTACAACAAACTAGCAGGGAGCACTGGGACAGACTATGTAAACTGAACTATAAAAAATATATCGAAAGGCAACATGCGGGGGGAGACAAACCAGGAAGGCTGCTGGCATGGTTATACAAAAATAAAACACCACAAGTAGTGGTCAGGGAGATAAAGGGGGAAGAAGGCCAGACCTGGGATACCCAGGAGGGAGTCAATGAGGTTTAAACTCCTTTGAGGACAGAGGGGAGGAGATGGGCCGAGAGATTCAGGAAACATTGGAAGACATAGGATTGCCCAAACTAAACGATCAGGAATGGGAGGACCTTGATGCCCCAATCACATTAGAAGAATTATAGACAGTGATTCCGCACCTATCCACGTGTAAGGCCCCGGGGTTAGACGGGCTCCCAAGGGAATTCTATGAGACATATAAGCAGGAGGTACTCCCCCCGCTGCTTGCCATGCTGAATGAGGCGTTTGAACGAGGGAGGCTGCCAGAGTCCCTGAGGGAGGCGGTGGTCATTCCGCTCCTAAAACCGGGCAAGCCAAGCACGGATTGTCGGTCATATAGACCCCTATCGATGCTCAACCAAGACAGCAAAATCCTCACAGCTACGCTGGCAAATAAGCTTAAACGAGTTATTGGCAAATTGATACACCCCGATCAAACAGGCTACGTTCCAGGCAGGAATATAACCGACAATCATAGGATACTCCACCACATTATTGAACAGACAGAGAAGGACCCAGGCGACATGGTAATAGTCTCGTTGGATGCCATTAAGGTCTTCGACTCTGTGAGATGGCCGTGGTTGCTAGCGGCTCTGAAAGAATATGGGATCGCGCCGGGGTACCTGAGGTGGGTCAAAATGGTATATAGCTCCCCAATTGCTAGGGTTAAAACTGGCGCAATAATCTCAGACAAATGGCAACTCAGAAGGGGCACTAGACAGGGCTGCCCCTGGTTGCCCATGCTGTACATTCTTGCCTTGGAATCACTGGCAGTCTGCCACAGACAACAGTATGGGGAGATAGGGATCCCGACAAAGAGAGGATCGCGCCTCATATCACTGTACGCCCATGACATACTGCTATACTTGCGCTTCCCAGAAGAAAACCTACAATATGTCCTGGAGGTGATGGAACTCTAGGCCACCCTCTCGGGCATAGTGGTAAACCCCAAGAAATCAAGCATGTTCCCTTTGGGTAGATACAGGTGGGCCCCGCATAGGAACCTACCGGTCTTGCCGATACCCTGGCAGACCAGGACATTCCGATACTTCGGAATCGACATATATCACACGGCCGAGGAGGAACACAAATACAACACGGAAAGGGCAGTGGAGGGCATTAAGAATAGCATGGGGTCTTGGTCCACGTTACCCCTGGACATGGTGGGTAGGGCGGCTTTGATCAAGATGATGGTCCTGCCGAGACTGCTACATTTTCTTTTACGAACATCCCGTATATGCTCCCCAAACGTTTTTTTGCGAAACTCCACAGCTTATGCAGGGGCTTTATATGGCATAACTCCAGGAACAGGGTGGCCCTTTGGAAGTTACAAAACTCGTGTGACAGGCGGAGTATAAACCTACCGAACGTCAAGTTATACTACCTGGCGGGACAGCTCCAGTATGTGGCCAGGTGGTTGTCCGAAGAAGAGACGGCCGAAGCCAGGCTATTGTACAAGGACACCGCCCCCTTTTTTTCTAAGCGAGGTGGTGTGGTTGCCTAAATCCAAGCTGCAAGGAAGGGCGAGACTGCTGTTACTGGGCTGGGAAATTTGGAGCAAAGCATGACAAATGGTGGGAATCCCTACCCCATGCTCCCTGCAGCTGCCCCTAGTGGTGCTATGTGGGGAGGACTTGCAAATGGTAAAAGGGATCCACAGATACTGGGAACCGATGGGCCTCACGACCCTCAGAGATGTATGCCAGGAGGGGGAGGCACTAGACTTCAAGAGATTGATGGAGGATGCCGGGGTGCACAAAGGCCAATATATTACCTATACAAGAATTATCAGACAGGTGCGAGAAAGGTGGCCTGAGGCAGTGCTAGCGGAGCAACCCGATGCAGTCATTGAGACGATGTACGATATCTCGGAGGGTGGGCACGAAATTTCCCACATATATGAACTATTGATGATTAGGGTGGGCAAGGAGTTGCTCCAACTGAGGCGGGACTGGGAGGAGAAGGTGGGAGAACCTAAGCTGGATGGACAATGGGATAGGGCTCACAAGAAGGTGTCCCGAAACACAAGGCTACAGCAGATCCAGTTGTATGTTACTCACAGGGCATATATGACCCCTAGCAAAATCGCCACGTTTGGAAGTTCAGAGACACAGAAATGCCCAAGGTGCGGGGAGGTCGAAGCTGGGATGATATACATGTTTTGGGCTTGCCCGGAGGTGGGTAGATTGTGGACAGAGGTTAAGCAACGCCTAGCTGAAAAGGGGATCACACTGGAGGTGGAGTCAGCTTGAACATGCATGCTGGGGGTTTTTGCCAGACCACGCAACCTGAAGCACATTAGTAAGATGAAGGACCTGGCCTACATCCTGGCCAAAAAGAGAATTGCAATGGGTTGGAAGGCAGCCCAACGACCCAGGATAGAGACGTGGTGGGCTGACCTCCTGATGTGGGCAGATGCAGAAACGGCGGCTTGGTATGAAGCAATCAGTAGGGGAGAGGAGGGGGAAGCGGGACCCCTGATAGCATGGAGACAACTGGTGGCCACGATGGTGGGACCAATGTCCTCAATGTTTGTAATGTTTGGAGTGTTGTTAATAAAAATAATAAAAACATTTTAAAATAAAAAATCAGGTGGACATGTTGATCAGATCAACTTGTTAAACAGTCTTATGACCAGTTTCTGATGACCAGGTGCTATGCCGATTATCTGGATGGTAAGCAATGGACACATTAACATGGGAAACTCGTAAAGGTAAATGCAGTGAGTAGGGATGGAGTATGCGATAGTTTGTCCTGGTCTGAGTAACGTTATTTTTGATCATTCTACACTGACTCTACAGCCATGCAAATTTAAACACTGTTATAAGCACCTACCCAGGCAGGCAGTTTCTAGTGCTTGCAGAGAAATTCTCAATTTAGTGCGTGGTTGCACGTTGGGTTTGTTGTGCTGAGGCGTTCCTTTGAAGCGTGAAGCCTGATTGTCTGTTGGGTGTAACTGTGACCGGACATACTCCCAAAGAGATGCATCTAGGCTTGTCCAGCCAACTGCAAAGTGACCAATCCCAGACTGGACAGTGTGCAAGGCAAACAAGGAGGACACAACATCTAATGTGTGGGCCATCCCTCATAGTGCCCTACTTGCCTGGTCACATTCTGAGGTTGCGGGTCTAATGGGTGGGAATGTTGCAATATATTGTTTGAGTGCACAGCTCAGGCTTCTGTATTTCTTACTCATTTTCAAGACTACTAGATTTAAGGCGACAGTGGTTGAGAAGACATTTTATCTGCAATACTATAAAATCTCTTTGTTTCAGAGGCAATTTTGTTTCGTCTAGTGTTGATGGATGTTTTGTATATGATTTATGTGAGTATATTATTGCCTCTTTTAAGCGTTTGGAAAGAAACATTTAATTCAGCCTTTTTATTAAAAAGTATGACATTGGGTGAATATTCCATATTTGAAGTAACTATTTTATATCCAAGTATTTTGTACTGTATTGTAATTTTGTTTGTAAATTGTGTGAACCGAAATAAAGTATTATACAGTAATTCGAGAGCATGAGCAAAAGTCTAACAATTACCAAATTAACCCGATATAGGAGAATCATATAAACAGAATAGCCCTGATTTGAGAAAGGCCAAGGAAGGCCGAAACATGTGTTATCTAAAGGGCAACTCATTAAAACATGTGTTGATATGACTGGGCGCAGAATCCTGGATCTTTATTTTCGTGTGTTTCATAGTCTTTTTTTAACAGTATGCACCTCTGGTTTTGACATGCTGGCTGCTGAAATTCTACAGACATACAGCTACAAGCATTTTATGTCATTGATTGTCAGCTTGGACTCGTTCATGAAAGGGCCTGTTGTGTATTAAGCTGTCTGGACTGGGTCTACTGCGTTGGGTTCAGCACAAGAAGCTCTATTTATTTCTCCTAAGAAGGGCTGCACCTTCTTCCAGTGAACAGGAACACTCGCTGGGAGGTCCCCCGAGAACAGGTTCTTCAAAAACATAGGTGCTTCCAAAACAGGCCTGTCAACAAAATGACCACCTCACACCAGGATGCTGATTACTGCATACCTTTCGATTTAGGCAGATCGAGGATGGGGCCAGAGTTGGAGTATCAACTAGGAGAGCCTCAGTCCACTGAGGGGCTTTGCAAAAGGGCTCTCAAGCTTCCTGTGACCTCCTCACTTCCTGCAGACAAGGCATTCTGAGTATGACATCAGAAGCCAAAGGACACCTGTTACAGCAGTCAGGTTGGATCCTTAAGTTTGCTGTGGACCATTCCGCTGTACCATTGTACCGATAAAAAGGGGAAAGCCCTAATGCTTCTCGAAGAATGATTCACCTTGAACCTTTTGGGGGCTATAGTCTGTCCCAAAGTGCCCTTCCATTGAGGTGAAGACAGAGCTTTATGAATAGTACATCTCTGCTCCCTAACTATCTATCCCAAGGGCTTATTTGGGATGACCAGCTGGCTGGACAAGACCTATTGCAACTGAGACACTGGTCCCCAGGACCTGCTAAATGGTGGTGACCGAACTCTGCAAGTGACCTCCACAAACTCATCTGGTTGGGAAGGGCCGAAGAAAGGTCTCCACTTGCCAAAGAGACTCTAGACTGAGTCTCATTGAATGCAAAGCCCCAAAGGCAGACCAAAGCCTGCTTCCCTGCTTCCACCTTGAGAATAAGTTTGAGCAGGCTTAACCATACACTACTAATTTCAAGCTGATATAAGACCTGCAGTATTGCCTATGGCATGCCAAGTACTTCAAACCGCTTAACTGCTCTTCGAGCTATCCAGAAGCCGACTCAACCCATTGAAGCAGATAACCTAGACTCAACCCGATTATCGCTAGACTCCTTGGAAGCAACAAACTCGCCTTGTTTCGACCAGCGACTTGATTCAATGGAAGCATTGTCTCAACCCGTCTCGAATGCCGACTCGGCCCAGCAGACTCATTGACTCGACGCAGACTCGAATCGCTGAAAGACAGTCTCAAACTGTCTCAGTGCCAACTCGCCATTGGGAAAGCACGATAAGACTGTGTCAACGGCGGATCGATTACAGTGATGCACCTAGAATACCAGCTCGACACAGTTGGCCCCAGAGATATTGGCCCCAGAAGTATTTGAAGCAGCCCTATCCTCCTGGTCCTCCTTAAAGGACCATAGTTAGTTTTAAGCCCTCCTTGCCTTTTTGAAAAACTTATTCAATACATTTTGCAGCTGAACTCTTTTCCTGAGTCCCTAGTCTATAAACCCAGAGTGCACCGTTATTCTTAATTCTGCTTTCGCTGTGTTTTCTCTTACAGGGGTGGGACAGGATGGTTTTATTAATTAGTTGCATTTTTGATGATTAATTAAAGAGCCTGTTTTTCTAGAGCCTTGTTTGGACATGTCTTTTATTTAGGTATCTCCGTACTACCGTTTGTGTTGCTTCTGTACCATCTCACACCCCTCTTGAAGAATGTTGCCTGTCCTAGGCCCACATTATAAAAAGAGGCCCAGGAGGTATACCTACAGGGCTGTTCCTATTTTACCTTTATGGCTAGGGTCACTGCGGCTTGCTTTAGTAGTAGTGTCGGACTGAGTAGGAGCGTTAAGCACTACACATACCTTTTACTCCTGCAGATAAGTAGTCATTTCGTCACACAGCCTCCACTAAAACATGATTAGGGCTTTTCAAGTGCGATGCCCTTCTTGAAAACCCCCAGTCATTATTTAGTAATCATCTTTCTTTTTTTGTTTGTGGAGTTGGACAACCTGATTTTGTCCCACCCTTTTGTTCTGTGTTGAATTCACCTTTTTAAAAACTTTTTTAGTATTGCCTGCATTCTGTACTGCTTCCACACAGCTATAATAGAGGTACTGCTGTAAACGTTCTTCCAGACATGAGTGGAAGTGCTGCTATGCTGTCCTATTGTACACCACTCATCTATAGCGATGGGACATTGTGTACTGTTGTAATTCCCAGATTGCAATGCTTCCAAGAACGAGAAATCACATTATTTTAAGATGACTCGAGTCCATTTTGTATCCGTGAAGCACAGTGGATGAAATCAAGTGGGAAGTGCAGTTTATTTATTAAGGTCTGTAATTCAAAATACTGTAATGTCCATTACAAATGCCGGTCTCCACTATAAGAGATGTTTTGAGCTAAAGGTTAGATGATCCTTCCAATCACTCACATTCATTTGTCTTCTTCCAGGTTAGCGCTTTATGTATATGAATACCTGCTGCATGTAGGAGCCCAGAAATCTGCGCAGACCTTTCTGTCCGAGGTAACTATGGCTTTTCATATTAATGACCCGCAGTAAGAATGATTGTTCTTCTTGTAATTCGATATTAGGAGCATGTTAATAAAAAAGAGCCAACTACTTCGAAAAATTAGCATTACATCTTCTTTTAATAATTTTTCCTTGCTCATGTTGACCAATCCACAGTACCTGGGGCAGCAGAGTTAGTATTGGCTGTATTGATGGATTTTTGAGGTGGTGACAAATTTCCGTTTCTCTGCACGAGTGATATTAAATCGGAGCACTGTTCGAATAACATACAGCACTGCACACACTCTGAAAGAATGTTAACATGTAAGGTCGCATCTAGATGAGGTTCACATGCCAGTCTCCTATAGAAAAATAGAATCCAAGGGCTTAGGGTAACTATCCTCGAAGGGATCACGTTCAGATTTCAGTATTTTACAACGCAGTGGGGATAGTAATGCCATCTGTATCCTTTGAGCACAGGACTTTGTTTCCTAAACTGGATGTCTGTCTTTTTCGTGTCCCGATCTTAGTCTTCTTTGCTCAGGTTTCTACGCTTTTGCAGCTGGTATTCCGAGCTAGCTCTTCGGAACCGGCTACCCAAGAATGACGGTATGAGTTTTTGTTTGCAGCAGAGGGCACATTCATTCCTTGAACTCCTTTCCCAGTCGACCTCCCTTAAATGGTACACTTTTTCAAAATATTGATTGGACAATGGGGGTCCTAATTCACAGAATCGTTTTGTAATGGCACAATCCCATTGGAAAACTCTCTGTGAATCAGGCCCTGGGAGTTTACTTTACTTTTGCAGCTTTTGATTTCGAACATTAGGTCACCAGCGCAGTGGCTATTAGGTGAAAAGAGGGTAAGCTAGATGCAGTGTGGGATGTAGGGAGTCCTTACTGGAAGTGAAGCAACCCAGTGCTCATTGAAGATGAAGACAATCTGACATGGTTTATGCTGAGAAAAGATGTGTAGTGGAAGAGTGAGATAATTGGGGAGGGGTGGAGACTGCTTAGCCCTTTGTCCATTCAGCGGTTCTCTTCTGCTAACAATTGACAAGGAAAAGACCCTCCCAGTGCCTTTTCTGCAGGTATGGTCAGCTAAGAACATAATTTTCTCTTGATTTCTCTAACAACGGTAGAAAGTTAAATTCAGTGGTAACCACATATCCAGAGTTTGAAATGAGCAGGGAAGTAACAGGATCCGAGTTCCATGGCTTTTCGTTTTTTACTCTTAATAGTTGCTTTTTACAATCATTGCTACAGTCCAGAGACTGTCACTTTCGCAGGTCAAACATGCTCTTTGAAGCTAATAACTTTACAAAAAACAGTGTACACAATCTTGTTTAGTGCTTGTTTCTAGCACCTCGTTGTGTGTCTAGAACTGCAGACATCTCCCACTCTGCCTAAATACAGATATTTAATCCCCCACTGCATCTTCCAGAGAAAAAGGGACAGCTTAAAAAAAAAAGTATTCTGCTACAGAGACAGATTGCCTTCATTTTGTCATTTTAGGAGCGCTAGTCAATCAATGGATTCTACCATAAAAGTCATATCTGCCAATCACACACACTTTCAGGCAGTGCTCTGTTTTAAAAACTGGTGTTGGTGGATTCCACCCAATTGGGGCCGCCCGCCATTGGGTGTATAATTAAACTTGCCAACAACCAATATGACACCCCACGTACACTTGCTGCCTGGCATCGGCCATTGGCATGCCAACCGCATGTTGGCTGTGATTGGAGTATACATTTCGAAAGTGCCCCAGCCAATTGGGTTAATAAAATGTGTAAGCCTGTTTTTGGTCGACAATCCTGCTACAATTCTCCTAGCAGCCTACAAATTGGAGGGATAAATCTTGACTACTTCATTAAGGTGCCTTGCAAGCATGCCTAGCATCTAAGTTATGTTTTTTACATTGGCCTCTTTTAGAAGAAAAATGGGAATTACTTTGAAAGTAAACCGTTTCATTGTTAAGTGTATATCCTAAAAGCCTGGTGGCAGCTAGGTTTAATTGACCCAACAGTCGATCTGGTTTGATATGATGACCTTTGTGAAAATAGTTGTATATTGCCTAAGCCAGCTGATGTAATTTTATTATTCAACTATTTTTCCAGTGTCCTCTAACAGTTGTAGAAGTGCTGCTGTCTGGGGCACGAGTTTCACCCAAAACAAACTGTTGGGTCCAGTCAAATAAGCTCAATTTTTCTCTTGGTAAGGTTTTACACCTTCCCAGGAAGACAGGATAAACCCCCAGGGGGTTAAGATGGCAACCAATGTTTTAAAGGAGACCCTGCCAGTACAATGGGGAGTTCACAACAGGGAGGTGAATACTGGCCTCTTTGATGTAATACATACCGGCAGGTGGGACGTTTACGGTAGCACAGGAGAGAAGTTACAAGGGCTTCCACCATCTTTGATTTTCCTAGGTTAGGCACACTTCTGGTGCCCCTCCTCCCTAGCTCCTACAGATAGGGCACTCTGGGAGCTGACATAAGAAGGCAACGCTCTGGTTACAACAGCAGAACTTGGACCCTTACAAAAAGCTTGAAATGGACCAATCTGCTGTGGCAAATTTGGTAGACCACTGCCTCACGCTTAGGTTAATCCTTTTTGAACTTCATAAAAAGGTGGAATTTGTTGGACCTTAATTAGGATACACTCTGCCCAAAGTCATTTGCATTGAGGTAAAGACAAATGTTTCCAAAGAAAAAGCAAGACCTTTCTCTCAGTCACTCGAGGGGGACATTTGAAGCGACCTTCTCTTTGTACAAGGCCTGCCTGCTGCCTGGACACTGGTAGCCAGGACTCTGCCTATTGCACGTGACAGCCCTGCAAGTGCTCTTGGCCAACCTTCCTGGCTGGGAAGGACAGAAGGACTCCCCTTTGCTTGGAGACTCTGGACAGGGCCTCACAGCACTCCAAGGAGTTGCTGCTGGAACAGATGCATCTGCTGCTTGGACACTGGTACTGAGGACTGTGCTTGCTGAAGTGGCAAACCTACAGGTGTCCATGGCAAGCTTCCTGGTTGGAAAGGGCAGAAGGACTCCCCTTTTCTGAGACAATGAACGGGGCCTCACAGCAATCTGGAAAAAAAAGTTGCCTTTCGTTCTTGCCACAATTCCGAAATTCTTTGATCTTTTGCAAGCTATGCTAACCCGTATATCGCCTACCAAGCATCTTCGAGTCAAGTGCCATTGCTGCTTGTTGATTGCATTGTGTTGCTGAACCCAGACACACCAGGTCAACTAACCTTGAACTGGATTAGACACACTGGAACATGGCAAGAAGCCTGGCTTAATGCTGTCGAGCCTCAGAAAGAAGATATTAAGACATCTTAGGTGGTGCGGTCTCTGTGGCCTTGTGCTATGGACCCCAATTACAATTAAAACCTCACTCTTTACCTTTTTAAAAGACATATACTTTAGCATTTCTGCATACCCCTGCCTGAACCCAGAGTACCCAATTCATCCAAAAGCCTGCCTTTGCTTTGTATTTGTTTACAGGGGTGGGTTATTAGGTGGATTAAGTTTAGTTTGACCCTTCAGCCCATGCTACTTTAAGGAAGCGAAGGAGGTGTACTATTCATATGGTCTGGTTCACCTTTGATCGATATCACTGCTGGTTCAGTAGTAGTGTGGGGCTGAGTAGGAGTTGAGAAGTCCCCATTCATCCCTGTACTCCATCAAAGCAGTAGTAATTTAGGCACAGCTACATTAACTGGTTAGGACTTTCCATCCTTATCTCGAATTTAGTGTTTTGGAACGTTAAGGTCACTGAACCAATAGGAATCATTACACTGGAACTGATTGAGACAGTGTGGAACTGCTGTACAACAAAAGAAAATGTCACGTAAGTGTTGGACACAAAGAAACATCTAGTTAGCGATCTAAGCCACAATTCGTCTAGAATGTGTCGTGTTTGGAGGAAGAACAGCTTTCAAAGACCTAAAATAAGAAAATAAGAGATTTTCGAGAAGGACCTCTTCCTTTCCCCCATCCAAACCACTTTACAATCTACGCTCCTTCTCCTCAGCTTTTAACAAGCATTGATCCTTTCTCCAAAACCCTTGTCTTCTGAGGGCGTCACATTTGCCTCTGGTAACACACAGGTAGCTGAACCTTAGTTAAGCTGATCCACACTTTCTCCACTGAACAGCTTTCGCAGGAGCACCTGAATTTTGTTGTCTCCCTTTGTTACATGTAAAACCCTTTTGCACTGTAAGTCAGGGGTGTTGAGACAAACATTTGTTTTCACCTAATAATATTTAAACCGATGCTACTGTCCATTCCCATTTACACTATGTGTACATATTCTGTACGCATCTCAAATGTGTTTTATTTTGCAGCGGGAGAGTTTACAAAATATGCAGACGTCTGTCCCTTGTATTTTGGCCTGTTGGACTTTGCACAGATGTCTGGCTTTCTTGCATTGGATCTGTCACATTCCCATGCTGAGAATCAATCATTTTTGTCAGGCCGGGATTCCTGTGTGTGCTAGACCACTTCCTGGAGCAAAAGGCTTGCATTTGGTCTAATTTGCATACCCACAATGACTTGCTGATGTGGCTCTGAAATTGAGGTGAATGTCCCGCGATGGCTACTAGGTGGCCTTGTGGAATTTAGGCCTTGAATCAAATGGATTAGCCTAATTCCGCATTTCAAGTGAAGAGGTTTTTTCAAGCCTTTTTTAAAGACATAACTTTTTTGGTGTTTTGTGTGTATATATGTATATTGTTTGCCATATTTTCACCATGGCTATTTTAAACGTGGCCATGTTCACCCTGTTGTTTTCACTGCTGCCGTTTTGCAGATTTTGGGGGGGGGGGGGTGTGAGGGACTCTCAACCCCCTACTAAAAGTCTCCGTTCTGAGACTCCAGCGCAGGGTTTGGTGTCAGACCCTTTAACAATTCAGCCTTACCATCCAGAGTCGTATGGTGAGGAGACAGAAACACAGCTGCTGGACGACCAGACAGGGGTTGTTTAGTATGGGGATGATGAGGACCATGAAGAGGAAGTGGAAGAGGAAGATGAGGCGGAAGCCTACAGTCTTGACTCCCCTTTTCCGAAAGATCCCCCGGTGAATGACTCACTGGTTGATGAAAACCACTACTCGATGAGGTACAAGCTAAAGCTGCAGCCCCTTTTCAAATAGACACATAGGGTGTCCAAGAAGATAGAGATTTCGCAGAAGAAATCCTAGGGGACAAGAGAGCCATTGCCCAAGCTATCCCCATATTTAAATCAATCCAGCGCAGAATTGATCCCTCGCTTGTAACCCCTAATCTTACTTGTGCAGTTAATCCACGAGTGGAAAAATTATTCCGGCCCGCTCCCTCCGATCCCATGTACATAAGGGGTCAGTTAAAACCTGACTCATTGGTAGTAACAACCACCAGAAAGAGGATGGGCACACCACTAGCTTCTTTAGGAGCACCCCCCGATAAAGAGAGCAAAAGGGTATATGCTCTGGGGAGGAAGGTGGCATTCACGTCAGCATATCAGGCACGTAATGCTAACACTACCACTTTGTTATACAAGCTATAACTGCCACCAGTGGGGAAAAAGTAGCTGCTGTAATAGCCTCTGCACCTGAACCACTAAATGCCCAGTTAGCCCAAATTGCATAAATTGATGCACTAGAAAATGCAGGAATATTAATAGCAGAAGGCACAGTAATAAAGCGCCACACTTGGCTCAGGCAGTCGGGGTTTAAACCCGAGACCCAAGCCACGCTTATAGACATGCCGGTAGAGCATTACGTTCTATTTGGCAAGGCAGTGGAAGAGGCGCTAAAGACAGCTAAAGATGTGTACGAGACCTTAAAATCTCTCGAACAACTCACAAATAAACCCCCATGTCAAAGTGGAAATAATAATTTTCGTCGCTTTCGAAGCCAAAGCTCCCAGAGGGGTTCCAACTACTATCAAAATCAAGGAACCTCGTGGGGCAATAGTCAGTTCCAGACTTCCGAGGGCTCCCCCAGAGGTAAACGTAGGGGCCGCACTAGAGGGAGAGGTATCCCCGCCAGAGGTGGTGCACCACCTGCTAAACAGTGACGTTCCACTTCAGGTCCCCTCCCATGCATCCCCAGTAGGTGGGCACATTTTCACCTTCACCCACGCATGGGAGGGGATCACTTCGGACAGACACCCACACATGGGAGGGGATCACTTCGGACAGATGGGTGCTGTCCACAGAGTCCGCAGGGTACTGTATAGAACTACTAGGGTGCCCTCATGACCATCCTCTAAGACAGAAGGTACACTCGTTGGAACACCAGAAAATCCTTCTCGAGGAAATGACCATAGAAATTGTCCCGGGCAGCCAGGTAAACAAGGTTATTTATTCAGCCTACTTCCTTGTGCCAAAAAAAGATCTGACAGTGCGCCCAGTATTAGACTTGCGCCCTGCAAACAAGTAGGTCGAGCCACAAAAATTCTGCATGAATACATTGCAAGAGGTAATTCCACTACTAAAAAAGGGGGATTACATGGCAACATTGGATATGAAAGATGCCTATTTTCATATTTCAATGTTCTCAGCACACAGAAGATTCTTGTGCTTCAAAATATATAAACAGTATTACCAATTCAAGGTGCTACCCTTCGGAATAGCCTTGGCTCCAAAGGTATTCACCAACGTACTGGTGGTGGTGGCAGCACACCTACGCAGGGAGGCAATCCCAGTGTACCCTTACCTGGACGACTGGCTCATTACAGGGGAGGCCCCCCTGATTTTCAAACTAAACATTCAAAGAACAATCGACCTCCTCTTCCAATTACCACGCAGGTCGCCAAATAATGGTGCACAAAGAGATGCGTTTGCTAGGCATGATGGCATCTTGCATTTACCTGGTTCCCCACGCGTGCCTGCGTAGGCAACCCATGCAGGAATGGTTGGCGAAACAGTGGTCTCAAGCAAGTGGTCAGTGGGACGATTTAGTGCTCATTTCACCAACACTAGTACAAAGTCTTCGATGGTGGACAAGAGAGAACCGGACAAAGGGGAAATCCTTTTACGATCCAGGGATACAGGCCGTTGTTACAACAGACGCCTCCCTAGAGGTGTGGGGAGCCCACTACCTGCACCATACAGTTCAGGCTTTCTGGTCTCACACAGTGGCTCAGAACCACATCAACCTGCTAGAACGTCTGGCAGTCTTCAGAGCTCTTTAGGCGTTCAAACACCTCCTACCCAATCTGTCAGTGCAGATCCTAACAGACAGCACTAGGGGGATGTTTTAATTAAAGAAACAAGGGCACTCTTTCGCCAAATCTGTCCAAGCTTGCCCAGAAACTTTTGGAAGTGGGCACTGAAACAGAAGATTTACCTGTCATCCCAACATGTTCCGGGGATCTCAATTCACTGGGAGACACGCTGAGCAGGGATCCCCTCCCAGAGGAACACGAGTAGCAAGTAAATGAAGAAGTCGTAGGAGACCTCTTCTCTCAGTGGCATTTCCCCACTATATATACCTATTCGCCACAGGTGAAAACAGGCAATGCCCTGAATTCGCATCCAGGTTCCCACAGCCAGGCTCCCGGGGGAATGCCCTATGGACGAATTGGTCAGTGATGTTTGCCTACACTTTTCCACCAACCCCTCTGATGAGGAAGGTGGTCAACAAGATGCACAGGGAATCAATGACGCTCATCCTAGTTGCTCCTATGTGGGCGAGAAAACCATGGTATCCACACCTACGTAAACTGGCGGTGTGCGACCCCATCAAACTCCCGTGCCGGTACAATATACTCTCCCAGCACGAGGGTCTAACAGTGCATCCTCAGCCCAACTCGATGAACTTGGCAGCATGGCTCCTGAACTCAGAGTTCAGACATCTCAATCTACCTCCCGAGATATATGGCTATCCTAAATGAATCAAGAAAACCTAACACGAAGCACTGTTACTATGACAAGTGGAAAAGATTTGTTATTTGGTGCCAGAATAAGCAAATCAACCCAGTTGATTGTACTCCTTCCAATATTGTCACCTATATGCTTCACTTACTGGATGCAGGGTTAGTGTTTAACTCGATTAAGGTGCACTTGGCAGCTTTATGAGCTTACACCACTTCCCATAACAAGGTGTCATGGTGGAAAGTGCCAGTTGTCAAAGCATTTATGGAAGGGGTAAAGCGACTCCACCCTCCAATCTCTAACCCACCACCAGGGTGGGACCTTAATGTGGTACTTGCTAAGCTCATGGGTCCTCCCTTTGAGCCCATGTACAAATGTAGCCTCAAACACCTGACTTATAAAACTGCCTTCTTAGTAGCCATTACATCCATAGGAAGGGTCAGTGAAATTCAAGCTGTCAGTGCAGGATCCTTTCTTTACAGTACAAAAGGATAAACTGTTTTTACGCAGTCACCCTAGGTTTTCACCTAAGTTTATTTCCAAATTCCATGTTAACCAGTTCATTGAGCTACCAGCCTTCTTCCAGGAACCCAAAAGCTCTGCTGAGATGAAACTCCACACACTAGATGTGAGGAGAGCAGTCCTCTACTACCTAAACAAGACCAGACCGCTAAGAAAGACAGATCAACTGTTCATCTCCATAGCTCTAGGCCAGTGGTCTTCAAACTTTTTTGGCCTGGGCCGCCCCTGAGCAAAGTTTGGGCAGGCTGGGCCCCCCCAAAAGTGTCAGATGGACAGTATGTAGAAATCACTATGAACTTTTGCGTGCTGTCACTGCACCCTACTCCCAGTACAGACCCTCTCCCAGTGCTGCCGCCCATACTGCTCCCACCACAGTCCCATAACACAAGCATACACACATCCATACACATTTAAATACAAAATAAATCGCCATAAACGTACCTTCTGCAGGGGCCTGCGCGTGGGTGCTAGAATGCCCGCTCCAAGTTGCTCTGCCCGTATGTGCGAGGAGGCAATGGAGCACCCCCTCGCACATACATACATGCAGTGCCCCAGCCAGCATTTCCAATGGGCTATGCAAGGCTGGCGAAGCAAAACACCCCCAGCGTTGCATGGCTCGGTGATCGTGTGCGGCTGGGGGAATGAACTGTCAAAGGCAAACAGTGTTTCCCTTTGACAGTTCAGCCAGCCCAGGAGCACTCCCTCAGCTGGAAAAAGCAGCTGAGGGAGTGCTCAGTGTTTCACCGGGCTGGCTCCTCAGCTCCTCCATAATGGGTGAGGTAGCCAGTAGGTGGACGCCCCTTCACCCATTATTGATGAGCCGGCAGGCTTGGACTGGCCTAAAGGGCAATAGGGCGATGACCGTACCAAATGTAAAATGCTAGTGTAGGCCAGTCAAAATGGGCCACTTTTTTGGCCAATGTGGGCCAGTTTGAGGAGTTACTTCACTATGCAGTTAGTAGTTTTGACCATTCTTGCTGAATAAATATTCTTTAAATATCGCAATTTGTTTACATTTGAACAAAAAACAACCCCTTGGGTACTATTCAGTCTGTGACTAAAGGACTAAATATCCATTTGCAACTGCTGGACATTTTTTTCATTGGTGCCTAAAACCGTGTTATGGTCCAGTCTGACCATGTGAACTGCCCCTTCCCATTTCCTCCAATCTTAAAAAAAAACTTTTTTTTTTTACATTTCATGCTGGGCTCTGGGCCCCCCCCCCTCTGGGATGTGGCCGTGCCACCCGGAGGGTGGTGGGGGGCCCACAGTTTGAAGACCTCTGCTCTAGGCAGAGAAGGAGATCGCGCCTCAAAGAACGCCATCCCTAGATGGATAGTCAGATGTATCCAACTGTGCTATTCCCTCTCAGATAAAACACTGCCTTTTACGCCAAGGGCCCAATCTACAAGAGGTAGTGGAGCCACTGTGGCTTTCATTGCAAATGTACCCCTTGACAGCATTTGCAAAGCAGCTACATGGAGCTCTATTCACACCTTTACTCAGCACTACTGCATTGACACTCATTCCAAGACCGATACTCAAGTGGGACAAGCGGTTCTAAGACATTTATTTGCTCATGACCCTTCTCACATCCCACTTCCTCCTTCTTCTAACACTGCTCGCTAATCTATGCACAGCATGTGATACTAAGCAGATTCCACAAGCCTCAGAAGGGATACATTGTTCACCGTAATCATATTTCTGATGCTTGTATCTGCTCAGATTCACATGTGCCCGCCCTTCCTCCCCTCTGAGAGAGGGCGTATGGATGGTTGTAGTCGTATCTATCTTATCTGCTTGGATGTTCTGTACTCACGCTACTCATGTTACCTCATGTCAGAAAAAATACAATCTGAGGGTCCTACAGGTGTGAGGCATCATGGGTACATGGGGCATCACACTAGGGATAGTATTACTGGCACGCCCTAGCTCAACGCCCCTTTTTGAGTTTCGAAAAACAAACTGTAATAATCTGCAGCTTCCACTAGATGTCGGCCTACGCACAGCATGTGAATCTAAGCAGATACAAGCATCAGAAATACGATTACGGTGAGTAATGTATCATATATATATATTATTAAGAAAAGAAGAAAAAAGCGCATTGACTCGCGCCTAGGATAGCACTCACAGGAAACCCTTGGTAGTGCTTCAAATAAAGACAGCAGACGAAAAAAGATGTAGAAAAGCCATTTTCAGTTTTATTTTATCACATGGACCGAGAAATAAACTCAGTATAATGCGTTTCATAGCCCACTGGCTACTTGTTCACGTACGGTTCATTTAAAGCAGGAATCAAGTTGAAAAAACATTACAAAGATCTCTATTGTTCTTTATATTTGTTCCTTTCTAAATTTTCTGCAAAAGCAGTGTGCAACAAAAAGAAGAAATGTGCTGCTAAAACTGTCAGCCATTTAAAGACAGATAGGGTGTAAGCGCTAAGCAATAAAAATGTGTTAATACATATTATTACATTCTTTACTTGTTTATCCCTTGATTGCACAAATGCATTCAATCCCTTCAATATTTGACAGAGTTTTTCAAAAATTGTTTAAGATCACATTCCCAACAAGTAGAGCAACAACATTGGTCTTAATGAGTAATAGTTTCAACAGCTAAATTGCAAATGCTGATAAAGTGTACAGTGCCTTATTAAAACAAGATCCTTTCAAGTAGCAATATGCAAATAAAATATGCATATGAATTTACTGTAGCAACTTTGATTAATAAGGTGCATGGTATATCAGCAAAGGATTGCAAGACCTTTCCAAATAGCAATGTGCAAATGAAAGTATATATGTAGAGTTGCATTAGCAGCTTCAACTTGTAAAGTGCATAGTGCGTGGCAAAGGGTTACTACCTTTCCAAATAGCAAAGTGCAATTTAAAAGTGCATGTAGGGTTACAATAGCAGTGCATAGTGCATCTCCAAAGGTGGATTTCAGAAAAAATCGATTTGGAGGCAACAGAAAAAGAGAGCATGGAGAATGCAGTCTGTTTCACTGCTGACTTCCTATTTACGAAAGTGCTTGGTGTCTTTGTGTAGATATGAGCAAATGCCTTAAAGCGACCAAACAGATGGGGAGGGGGTTCCAGATCACTGAGCGCATGCCACCAACCTAGATATCTACTTCACTAGCTATATGTATGGTCATAAAGTACACGATGCATTTAGCATATCCACTTTGAAAAGGGAGCCCATCTCGAAGACTGATGCTTCTGGTGATGGTAATAAGCTGCTTGTCTATGTATTGGGGATAAAGTGCATGGTGCATGAACATAAGCTAGCTGCATATGTATCTGCTTTAAAAGAGCCCACCACAATGACAACTAATTCTAATGATTGTATAAAGGGGCCCATCTGTATACTAAGGATAGGGTGCATGGTGCGTAAGCCTATTAGTTTAAAAAGTCAGCCTTGAAAAAATGAAGAAAAGGCAATACAGTGCATGTCTGAAATTCATCGTCAATAAATGCTAATTACTTCTGAGCACCGCATGAAAATAACCCACGTAGAATATCGTATATATTCCGAGATTCTGTAGGCATGATAACAGTGTACCGCACATCGAATAGAGTTTGAAAGACTGATGGATATTTCATGCAGTTATGCTAACTACTTCTGACTAAGAGTATTTGCCTAGTCGCTGCTCAGTCTTAAAGGGAAAAAGAGCCGGTCTCTCCCTGTTCAGGCCTCTGCTCTGCACCGAAAAGAACCAACCTTATCACTAAATCATCCTACACAGAAATCTGTAAAAAAAAATAAAACAAAACATACTGTAAATATTTTTTAAGGAATTTTTAGAATAGAAAAAACAACAAAAAAAGGGAGAAAAGAGATGAAAGGAAAAAATGGGAGGAAAAAATGGATCAGGGAAGGGAAGAAAGAAAGGAGGAAAACAAATAGCACAAAACTAAATATTACAACTGAAGTTCCCAAAAATGTGTAAATTCATCGTCCAGATTATGTCCTTTTGGGCTTCTTGTTTCCATTTGGCATAACTCGAATTCACGATTGCCTCCTCTTCAGTGTTCCTTAACATTGTTTATTGTAAAGATCAAACCCTGTATTTTACCATTATTTATTTATATTATATATATTGAAAATACTTTAAAGGGACGCTATTGTTGCAAGGTAAAATCAAAAAACCAAAGGAATATGCCAGTTATGGCAAGTTATGCAAACATAACTCGCACCACTGTTATCCACGGCTAAGACTAACACCCAGGATATCAAAGATGACATCATAAATGGCATTATTGATGACATCACATACCCAATGGTGGTTGTTTTTCTTATTTTTATTTAGTGACATTGAGAATTTTAAGCCAAGCACTTGAACACATGATGCAAATACTCTACAGGGGCTGTATCTTAACCTTTTGCTATGCTCTTCAGGTACTTTCCTTAGAGTTTGTTCTGAGCTCATGGTGCACTTACATGGAACAATAAGCAGGCCCCAGACAGATTCTACATTTCTTTATACATGACAACAAACTCTAATCTTGGTGTCCGTTTCTGTTCATGGTATTTGTTTCCTCCTTACGAGAATTTCCCAGCATGTGCCTCAGATTTGTATGCATTGACGCTTTCCATATATATATGTTTTGTACTGCTACGTGTGTAGTAATTCTTTTATTGTTAACTGTTAATTCCAAGTTTAACATTAATCAAGATTTTGATAGGCTTGGACTTATGATTCTATTGGCCAAACATACCACATAAAAAATACTTCACTTCATGCTGAAGCCATTGCCTATGTGTATGTATTATTGGATTGCTGCCTTAACAACAAAACTTAATAAGAATGATTTTGTTTCAATAAGTACATTTTGTGATACATGGAGTAGTTCACGAGAGGTCTCACATTCAACCTTCATATGTTTCGAGCAACACTCTAAATCGAACCCCTTGTAGGACATTCCATTTGAATTGATGTCTTATGTAATGTCACCAATGATGTCATCGATGATGCCATTTGTGATGTCATCTTTGATGTGCTGGGTGTTAGTCATAGCAGTGCTTGGCTGTGGCGCGAATTATGTTGCATAGCTTACCATAACTGGTGAATTTCTTTTGGTTTTTCGATTTTAGTTTGGTACAATATCGTCCCTTTAACAAAGATGTTTTACTGAATTTCAGTGGTTTTCATAAGTGAAAAGGTTTTATGATATCACAACACTGTATTTAAGTTATTGATAATTCCTCTTTTAACTTGTATGAAAGGACTATAAACCTCCTTTAAAACATGGTTAACAGCGCATACTAAATGTTGTTTTCAGCAGTGCATGCTGGGGATGCAAGTCATGATTGCCTGGGGGATGAGGCTCAACCATGGCACCAGCCCCACCAAAGCACCCCCGTTATATACCTAGCCTGTATCCTGGTCCAGTGTCCACTATATCCCTATAATGTGACAAATGGCCAGTGCTCATGGCTTGCAGCCATGGCCAGTGCCCACAATTCATGGGGAATGTGCTTCGGCCATGTTGCAGACTCCAATAAGCAAATCAGAGTAGACATTTGTCCTTTGCCGAGGGCCATGCTCACTGTCCAGGCACCAAAGGTGTAGCACTATTTTTTGTACATACATTTTGACACTGCCTTTTGATTGACATATGTATTATTATGTGGTGACATGAGCAAGATTGATGTACTTGCTCCACTTGCCGAATTGCACAGCACTGTTTACACTTTTAATTTTTGGTACCTGGCCTGTGTCCAATTGTTTGTTTTATTTTAATTGTAAATGTGCACTGCTCGTTAGGGGACGGGTACATAACGGACGTGGGTAGTTTTTTGTGTCTATAAAATAAAACACAGGACAGATTTGCAAAAGTAGCTTTTAGGTCCTTACTGATTCTCCCCGTGCAAGTTTGCTGAAAACCCATCCAGCACTTCGGGCAGCAGCCACAAGCAGACTTTTTGTCCCCATTCAAGCCTAGACCAATGTTGAAGGTTTTACCACATAGCTGGTCCTTGGGGTGCCATGGCCACTGACCAGATTGTTCGGGCATGGCCTTTGGCTTTGACTATGCCCCAGACAATCTGGCATTTTCTCCAGTCTACCACAAGTTGTAACTGGGCCATATAAAAATATAGTTCAAGTCAGGAAGTTTCAATCCACCTTCCCAATGTATGTCACACTGTCTATTGCCACCTTATGTCTCCCTGTGTTCTAAGTAATTTAGCTTACTTGACATCTAGCATCCTGAAAAATACCTGTTTTTATCAAATATGGTTTATTGGTAAAAGAAATGCAGCAACCCTGGAAGAATCACCATTTTACACATCGCAACCTTTCCATCAACAACATTGATAAAGATTTCCAAAGGTTCATAGCATCTCCAATTCTCGATAAAGCTCTACCCGTATTGTATACAAATGTTTCCTCAATCTCATGAAATATCGGGATACCCCAATACTGAAAGGATTCTAACTCCCATGCCCCCCACTAGTCCGTTAACTCCTCCCTCTTCCACTTACATAGACTTGCCAAAGTGAATTAAACAGATTTTTCCTTATTTAAATAGCCTGACAACCTCTCAAAATTGCCCAAAACCTCCAATATGATTGGGATTTTCTCTAATGAATTATTGACCTAAAGCAAAATATCATCCGCCTATAGGCATATGTTGTGCGCAAGTCCCCCACCTGTATGCTTTTCTCTGTGATATAAATTCTAAAGTATCTATTGTGAATAAAAACAGAGATACGGACAACCCTGTTTTGGGCCTCTTTCTGGGGTCCATTTTGTGGATACCCACCTGCCAGTTCTTGCTCTCGCCATAGGGTCTCTATTCAATAATTGTAACCATCGCAACATGTCGGGTCCCAGCCCAAATGCTTCCAATACTTTAAATAGCCACTGCCACTCTAAGGTGACACTTTATTCCTCTGCATAGTCTTGAGGGCATATAAGATCTCCACCTCCTCTATCAGCGAATCAAGTTCCTCCCAAGAATCCTCACCCAGGCGCAGTAGTTTCACCAAGTCCAACCCGTCATTTTCTTCTGAAACATAGTGTCCCGTACTAGCATACACAGTGGCATAATGTCTTTGAAATACCTTGTTTAGTGCCTGCAATTACATAATCAGTGCTCCCTCCAGATCTAAGATCTTGGTTATCATTGAACGGGTTAGTTTCTCAATAAAGAGTCCTGTCATTCCTGGTGAGTTCGAAATGTCTGCACCAGATCCTCCCCCACACACAATCCTTTTACTAAATCCTGCTCTAAGCGCTTGACCTTTTCCTCAGTTTGGCATAGAGATTCGTTCAATGCCTTCCGTACTCCTGTTGATTTTGGAATTCATACCCCTTCTGGAATTCATACCCCTCTTATAGTGACCTTAAAGGCTTCCCATTGTGTCCGGTCACCAATCTCTTGTTGATTTAAAAAAAAAAGTGAAAAATCTCTGCCCTAAATGTTTTGCGAAAAGCCTATCATCCATAGTTTCAACCCTGAGCCTCCATTCAGGGATGGCCGGCTTACTATTCAGCCCCTAAATTTGGAGATAAGTGCGGAAAGATCCGATAGGGCCCTCCCCAGATATTCCGTCCCCGTAAACTAATAAAAGTGTTCCCCTCCCACAAATATGTAATCTAATTGAAAATAAGAATGATGTACCCCCGAGTAAAAGGAGTAACCTTCATCCCTGCAATGTGACTCCTGCCATAATTCGACCAAGTCCTTCACTATCTTGTTCAATGTCGTCGATGTCAATTGCATCAGGGGACCCCTTTCCCTTTTCTATCCAAATCTGGATGCAGCAGACGGTCACCTCCCCAAATAAAAAGATCAGATCTATGACCTTCAGTCAACTTTAGAACCAAGGGAAAGTACTGTTTATCATCAATATTAGGTGCATGCAGTGCTCCAGATAAGATTTTGAGGTGCAAGTATTTTACTTCCTCTTTTTGAACTTTCAAAGTAAAGGTGATTTTGAGAGAGTAAAAATGACTTTTCTCCTTTGCAAGAGAGTAAAATGTATGTGACATCCAGCCGACGTGTGCAAAAACTTTGTAAATCATAAGTGCTGCAGATTTCTGCATTGTGACAGAATACACCTTACATTATTTCTCTAAGGTCTGGCCATTTGATCTCTCGTGTATATATTTAAATGTTGAAAACACAAAAACCTAGCCAATTACATAGTAAAGCAAACATGAATTGTATTTTGTGTTTTGAGGTTCGATAGCAGAATTGACTTTTGATGGTTAGTGAAAGTCCCCATTTCCTGGAGCTATTACTACCAAATGGTATGCCAATGTTATGATACAACAGTGCAGGGATGCAAGGACTACATGCTAAATTCTATATCTAATCTCATGGCCAAATGGTTAAGTATGTATTGCTTTTGGCAAAGCGCTGTACATGGACCATATTTATCACAATTATCATCAAACTGAAGTCAGTACTCCTTTGTCAACCTCGAAAAGATGAAAGGCTGACTTGGCCTTGCCAGGATTCGAACCGGCAACCTACAGATCATGCACAAATTGCAGCAACGAGTGCTCAACCGGCTGAGTTATTGTATGGCTAACATCCTTCAGAGGTCGGTTAACTATCGACTGAGGACTAATAATCACAGTGCCTTTATGTTGGACGAACCATGTATGAAGCGCTACATAAAGTTAAATGCCTATCTGGATTATCACAGGCACAGGTTTTGCTGAGTTTCTACAAATGTAACTTTCATTTGTTTTTGAACAGCGCTTGCACTTCCTGGAGAGTCAAGTTTTGGATGTCTTAATTGTAGTCAATGACCTTTTATAGTAATGTACCCCATTGACTGCTAGGTTGAATGGATGTAAACTTAGACCATGCATAGTCATCATTTTACACACTGTTTTTATAATTAGAGTGTAAATAAAATTAGAAGTGTAAAAATGACCTGCCTCCGTATTATTATGCACACAGCACAGGAACTCTGAACATACTATTGTGAAATACTGGTTTGATTCCACTAGAAAAGAAGCATAATTTGTTACAAAATGTTAATTCTCAATTGCAACTTAGTTTTCCATCTTATTAATTATACAATACTAAAATGCTAGGAAAATAAATATGCACAGTACTTCTGTTTGCTCCATGAGAGTTAACACTGCAGAAGCTGAATGGAAATAAACCATTCAATTTAATCAGTGTGCAGTTTCTTTTTTTGAAAGGCTTCAGAGAAATGCATGGTTTCAGAGGCTTTTATCAATAGCTTGCATCCATGTAGATGAAAATCAAAACAAGCGTTATGGTTTGGGTCAAGTAACCTGACTTTTGCACTGCCCTCTGCTCTAAACCTGTGTGTAAATGTACACAGGGAAATAATAAAGCTGTCCTATTTACAAGATTTTCATGCGTAAAAAGGCCTAGTATGCATCTTATCTGGAGGCATGGGTGCATATGAAATCACTATACATGATATGGTATGGCATTTATAACGCGTATTTGCACAAGTGTTTCATATCTCCTCAGTTTACCTGTCAGTACCACAGTCTGACCCTCGGATGCCCCACCATCTTATCCACCTTCAGCGGTGTCCCTGGTGCAATTCACATTAACACTCCTCTTGCGAATGAGGAATATGGGGTGCTGAATACCACCCGACTCCATTTACACCTTAAGGTCTCTAACTCTTGTCCCACCAGATGTTTCCTGCCGAAAAAGCAACTGTATTCTATTACGTCTCAGGAATTTCCCTACTTTTAATCTCTTCCCCAGTTTCCCCAGTCCTCTCACATTCCATGTCCCCAATCTCAGACGACTACACTCTGTTTATCATATGTAATCTCCAGTGTTCATACATGAATCACTCTATTCTTACTAGGTCTACCCAGGTTCTCCCATCTGTCGCAGACTGAAATATGCATTGAAACTACTGTCACACTGTTCAAAACTCATCCGATATCCCCATCTTCCCTTCTCCCCATTGCTTCCCTCTGCCCAATCTTCTAAACAATTGAACCCTTATACGCCTGCTGAAAGGTCTTTTTAGTCACTGTGTGTGTTGCGTGCCTTGAAATTGTATGTGGCATGCACTAAAGATTTTTGAAAGGCTTTTCAACTTTTCGTCAACTTCGGACCTGTGGGGCATGGGATGGCCCGGTAGAAGGCTTCCATCTCCAGGTGGCTGTCCGGCTGTATCATGCATTGCCAGCAATTGACCAACAGACAATTGCCAGACGGGCCGAGATCTCATTCCACTAGAGCCATTTCTTCGACTACGGCTTTCCTCTATGGTGTTCCCCTGCTGGATATCTGCAGGTCTGCTACATGGAGGTCTAACACCTTCACAATATTCTACTGTGTTGACAGGGTTTCGAGGGAGGAGTCTTGTGTCGGACTTGCAGTGCTTCACAACCTGTTTTCTTGAGGTGAGTGAGTTCCAGGGGTAAGTCTTATTGCTTCTGTTGAGTCTTGCCACCTCCCATGGTTGTGTATGCGTACAGCTGTGTAACCGCATTTCTCCAGCATGGGGTCTGGCATGGATTCAAATGCTCATGAATATTCCCCGTCGTCAGGCTGGGAATCCTCGGTAAAGAAAAAATCAGTATCAGTTTCGTTTCTGATCTGTCTTTCGTAGTAGTAACCAATCACTGATCTCTGCGTCATACTGACCACAGCCAATAACTGCCATCTCCCTAAGGCCCGCCTCTGGCAGCCATCTTCAGATTTTTACCGCACGTTCAAGTGTTGGGAGTCCTCGTGCTTAGCTCTCGAGCTTTTACTGCGTGTTTCGCGCTTTTTGCAGGTGAATTTTCACATTTTTTCGGTTAATCGAGCCTCAAGCTCCACCGTTTCTACTCCCGTTAACGGGTTCCTGTTGCAGGATTTTCCTACGCCCCTCAAGGGTGAAGACTTCGTCGAATCAACCTCTTGGAGGATTCCAGAAGATTCGCGGCCTACTTCGAGATGGCCCAGGACGCGAGTTCGCCACCCGGACCCAAGCTGTTTCGCAGCTGCCCTGGATGCGGGCTGCAGAATGTGTTTAAGGAGGACGCACATTCGTGATGCCTCTACTGTTTTCATGGGGACAAGACTCATGTAGAGAAGGACTGCCAGTTCTGCAAGAACTTGTCGGAGCGGACCATGAGGGACCGTCGATCTCGTCTCGCCAGCTGGTTGGAGAAGGGCTCGACAGGTGAGAAGAAGAAGAAAGGGTCCGAGCGGGCTTGTAAGTCCTGTGCGGGCGCCCCGGCGACGGGGGCCCAACACCAGGCCAAGCGCCGCGAGTCCGCTGGCTCCGGGAGCGCCGAAAGGTCAGGCTCTTCGGTCGCCAGGCAGGGCGCCCCTTCCCCGGCACAGTCAACCACGAGCCAGCGCTCCGGTTCGGGGAAGAGGAAGTCCGAGACCCCGGGTAAGCTTCGGGAGAAGCCCCGTCCGATCTCGGGAGAGGGGGAGTGAGGCGTCACCCCTCCCCCTAAAGGGAAGGCCCAGGATGCACCTAAGGTGGTGAAGGCCCCTACCCAGCAGGCAAAGGCCTCTATCGAGGCGATCGCGGCGACTCTGGCCAAGCCGGCAGAGACCCTGCCAGCGGAGACTGCCTCCGGGACTAGAGTTTCCCTGCCGCCAAATAGGGAATCCTCTTTTCAGCCCATCGTCATGGCCCCCATGATGGAACAAGGGGAGCGGGGGGCACGGTAGCCTCCTCAAGCTCGGAGTCAGCCTCGGAGGGGGAACTGACCGAGGTCACGAGGAATCTCGAAGTACAATTCGAGAAGGTTCGGTCCCGCAAGGAAGATCCTCTGGAGATAACCGAGGAAGACGACGATGGCGAGGAAGAGCAGCCTTCCCTTCTGGCGCAGCCGGAACCTAGGCCTCAGGATAGCTCGGCAGCCATTTTGTTTGCGATCCAGTCATTTGTGCTTTGAGATATGGACGAGATTACCACGGCCCCGGCCGGAGGACCCGCAACCTGGCCCGTCGGGAAGTCCTCAGAACAAACAACGGAGGACCCAACCCTCTCCTCCGCTCGCCCCCGTAAGGCCTGCAGTTCCCTCCTCATCCTCCCACGAGTCGGGAGATGAGGGTGCGGTGGGCTCGACGACGGGTTCTGAGGGCGACGGCGACGACGACGGAACGGGTCTCCCGTCTCCCGTCGCACGAGCATCTCTGCCCGACGAGATTGGCTCATTCCACGCCATGATCGCCAGGGCGTCCGAATTGTTCCAGCTCTGCCCGGAAGAGCAGAAAACGGAAGGTTTCCTCTATCAGCGCCGGGAGGCCAAGAGGAAGACTGTCATCGCGGTGCCTCTAATCGATGACATCTGGGAGGAGGGCCTGTCGGTACTCAAGAACCCCTCCACGGCACCAGCCAAACGGGACCGGTACGAGAAGAAGTACCGGGTCCCCGAGACCGCTCCCCTGTGCCTCAGGGCCCAGCCAACGCCAGACTCGGTCGTCTCGGCGGCGGCGAAGAAGAAAGCGGCGAGGTCAGGAGCCTCAACGTCGAATTCCCCTCCGGACGGCGAGGGAACGAAGTTGGACGCCATGGGGCGACGGGTTATTTCGTCGGCGGCGACGACGATCAAAGCGGCCAACGCCCTGGCGATCGTGGCCCGTTACGACAGGGAGATATGGTTTAAGCTGGCCCCCATATTAGACTTCCTACCGGACGACAAGAGGTCCGAGGCCCTGGAAATACTTCAAGAAGGCGAGGTGGCGTCGGACCACGCCATAACGGTGGCAACCGATATTGCCGATACCGGGTTCCGCCAGCTGGGCAACAGAGTTTACCTACGACGACGGGGTTGGCTCCGGGCGACCGACTTCCATCAGGACGTCCAGACCAGGGTGTTGGACATGCCGTTCGACGGCAGCAACTTGTTCGGGAAGGCGGTGGACGAATCCCTCCAAACCATAAAGACGGACACGGAGACGGCCCGCGCCCTAGGAGCCCTTCAGCAACGACGGCCCTTTCGGAGCTCCGGAGGCAGACAGGGGGCCTCCAAGGGATCCATCGGTGCCTCGTCGTCCTACCGCCAGGCGGCACGCTCCTCGTCTCAGGAGGCCTACAGGGGTCGCGGGAAGCAGGGAGCGCCTCGCCGCCGTCGGCAAGGTGGCCAGCACGGCAAGGCCACCACCTCCAAGCAGGACTGAACTGGCCGTGGCCTCGGGCCCCCACCGAAGCACCCCGGTGGGAGGCCGGCTGACGAAGTTGGTCAGCGTGTGGAAGTTCATCTCCACCGATCGTTGGGTGCTGGATACCCTGGCAAGAGGACACTCTATCGAATTCCTGAAGAAGTGCCCTCACATTCCACCTGTGGCCAGGAAGGAAAATCACGTCCCGCAACTGCTGTTGGAAGTACGGGCGATGCTCAGGAAAGGCGCCATCGAGCCCGTCCCGAAGAGGCTCCGGGGCTCCGGGATGTACTCAAGGTACTTCCTCGTCAGGAAGAAGACCGGCGGCTGGCGCCCCATCCTGGACCTTCCTCGTTTGAACAAATACATCAGGTCACAAAAGTTCAGGATGGTCACCCTCCAGCACGTGCTGGGACAGCTGGAGGAAGGCGACTTTCTAATCGTCGCTGGACCTGGAGGATGCATACTTCCACGTTCCCATCCTCAGAAGTCACCGAAAGTTCCTCAGGTTCGTCGTCCAGGGACGCCACTACCAATTCAGAGCACTGCCGTTCGAATTGAAGTCGGCCCCCAGGGTCTTTACCAAGTGCCTGGCACCTGTGGCGGCGCGGCTGCGCCTGCAGGGGATTCAAGTCTACCCCTACCTGGACGACTGGCTCATCCGCTCAAGGACGAGGGAACTCGCCGTCGAACACACTGCGAGGACCGTCCAGCTACTCACAGACCTGGGATTTGCCATAAATTACCCAAAGTCCCACCTGGTGCCTTCGCAGGTGGCCCTGTTTCTGGGAGCGAAGCTCGATACAGTGAGGCGCCTGGCGGCACCGTCGGAACAACGGACGAAGACCATTCTGGGCAAAGTGCAGCGCCTGCTAGCCACGGACATGGCCAGGGTGAGGTCCATCAAGTCCCTCCTGGGGATGATGTCCTCTTGCATCTGCCTGGTGCGCCTATCCAGACTACGGATGCGCCCTCTTCAAGAATTTCTCGACGTCCGTTGGACGCAGGCGACGGGCACCTTCGAAGACAGGGTCCCCCTCAACGAGGTTTTCCGGCGGGCGATTCAGTGGTGGGGCGTTCGAGCGCACCTCACGGCGGGCAAGGACTTTCAGACGCCGGCGTACCAGGAGACGGTGACGACGGACGCTTCCCTGGAAGGTTGGGGCGCCCACACCGGAGATCTCCACGCAAGAGGCCTCTGGCTCCCGTAGGAGAAGCTCCTCCACATCAACATCCTGGAACTCCGAGCCGTGTTCTGGGCTCTCAAATCGTTCCTCCCGTCGCTCAAGGGCAAGGTGGTGCGGATCTTCACGGACAACACCACGACAATGTTTTACATACGGAAGCAGGAAGATACCAGATCCCCAGCCCTATCCAAGGAGGCACAGGATCTGTGGCACTGGGCGGTGGCCCAGGGAATGTTCCTGGTTCCCTTCCACCTGACAGGAGAAAGAAACGCCATCGCCGACTCGCTCAGCAGGGAGCTGCGCGCGTGGCACGAGTGGGAGCTGTGCCAGGATCAGGTGGATCAACTCTTCCGACGATGGGGCAAACCCCAAATCGACCTGTTCGCAACAGCGACAAACTCGAAGTGCCAGAGGTTCGCCAGCAGGTTTCCCCAGCCGAGAAGCATGGGCGATGCGTTCTCGTTCCCCTGGGACGGCCTATACCTGTATTCGTTCCCTCCGTTGCTGTTGCTGCTTCGACTCATCAACCAGCTCAAGAGGTCCCGGTGCAGGATGATCCTCATTGCACCGGCGTGGCCGAGGCAGATCTGGTTCCTGGACCTTCTGGACTTGTCAACGTCCCCATCCATCAAGCTGTCGGCGGACGCGGATCTTCTCTCCAGAGAAGGAGGTGCCATCTTCCACCACGACCCGGCATCGCTGAACCTGCAGGCTTGGCTCCTGCAGCGCTAGAGTTTGGAGGGTACGATATACCGGCCGACTGCAGAGAGGTTCTTGCAAAAGCCAGGGCGTCCTCGACTCTCAAATGCTACGGTCACAAGTGGAAGAGGTTCTCTATCTGGTGCCGAGCACAGAAGATCAACCCCTACGGATTACGGCCCCTCAGGTGCTGCTGTACCTGCTATCGCTGGCAAAGGCTGGGCTAGCCCATGCCTCCATTAAGATTCATCTGGCGGCGATCTCCAGATATACCAGAACCACAGGACGGACGTCCCTGTGGTCCCATCGACTGGTGAAAGAGTTTATGAAAGGACTGTTCCGGTCGTTCCCGCCGGTGAAGGCCCCAGCCCCGGCGTGGGAACTTAACATGGTGCTGACTAGGCTCATGGGGCCCCCATTCGAGCCAATGCACTCCGCACCGATGAAGTTTGTGTCGTGGAAGACTGCATTCCTGGTGGCCATTACCTCCGCACGACGAGTGGGAGAGATCCAGGCCCTATCCTGCAAAGCACCGTACTTGACTTTCCATGCCTCGAGGGTGGTGCTTAGGATGCACCCCTCCTTTATGGCCAAGGTGCCGTCGGACTTCCATCTTAACGAGCCCCTGGTGTTACCTGTTTTCTTCCCGTCTCCTTCGTCGCCGACCGAGAGGACTTTGCACTCGCTGGATATGGCTAGAGCGTTGAAGTTCTACGTGGACCGCACAAAGAGTTTTCGGAGGACATCACAGCTGTTTGTGAACTTTGGACCTGTGAATCAAGGGAAGGCTCTCTCGAAGTCTTCTATTTCCAGATGGCTCTCCCGCTGCATCATGCACTGCCACCGGTTGGCTAACCGACCGCTGCCAGGCCGTCCAAGAACCCATTCGACCAGAGCGATCGCTGCTACTACGGCGTTCCTATCTGGTGTGCACCTGCTGGACATCTGCAGGGCTGCTACGTGGAGGTCGACGCACACCTTCACGAGATTCTACTGCATCGATCGGGATTCCAGGGAGGAGTTACCGCCAAAGTCGTGATGAGGCCCTATGCGTTGCATCGGGTCGATCAAAGATGGCCGAGTTGACTTCTTCCATCGGATCAAGTCGAAAGCAATGAGTTTTAAAGGCAGCTCCAGTTGCTTGCAGTGGCTCAAAGTGATTTGAGGCAGTCAAACGGGATCAAAAGCAGGTAAAAGCGGGCAAACATTGCCCCAAGCTGGTTCTTGGCTTCTGGTTGCTGAGGTAAGTGGTACAGGGAATTTGTGATTCCTGGGAGAATCCAAGATACTTCTGTGCTTCTCGCCCAGCTACTCATACTACAAACCCCCCCACCCCCTTCTCTTGTCAGCCTACATCAAAAAGAGTCTTTCAGTTACCAGCCCAGTGTGAGTTCCTTTGTCCTGGCAGAGCCTGTCCTTCGAAGCAGTGGACCTCTCCCTACCCCCGGGGCAGACCTGGTCTTTCTTGACGGTCACATACCTTTCCCACGAAAGACAGACTTTTGCTGAGCCACTGCCTAAATGGTCTATTGGGTGAGACTCCATCCCAGACAGGGAATACACAGGAGACCCTGACAGGAAGCCACTGTAAAACAAGCTGAACCTAAATGGACACCAAATAATTTGGGTAGTAGTATTGAGGATTCCCGGAGACAACCATGGCATAATCAGACATAGGTTGTATGTAGATGTTGTCTGCCGCGAGATTCTGGGAGCTCACAATTGTATGGTTTAATTTATGATCAGGACTACTCATGGTTAACAGCAGATCCTGGCTGTTTTATATTTGGGCCCATCAGCCAGATGACTGGAATGCACATGTTACTTTGTACTGCTATGTTGCCAAACCACAAGACAACTTTTGTGATGTGTCTGTAGACAAGACATGCAGAGTTGCATGTGGACAGTATGCTTTATGGCATGTAGCATTTTGAAGCAGGGGCTGTGGGGGTCTAATTAGCAGACTTCACTTTTAGTGCCAGATCTGCCTGATAGAGCTTTTTTGATTTTTATCAATAAACCTGTTTATTCTGCCATCAGAGATGGCTTTTTGTCACAGGTGGTGGGTAAGTTAGAAAGAAACGAGACAAATGAATAATGGAGCGTGGAGGCAGGAATGTAGATTACTTTGGTTTTGCAGGAGTGGAGCATAAGGCATCATAGAACCATTCAGGGACTAATTACAGGGAGAAAGGCAAAGGGGTCAGGAGTAAAGGTAGGGAAGGAGAACATGCACGCGTTGTCCTCCCGAGGTTTGGTAGGAGATCCCAAAGGAAGAAATCCATGGCCTTACAAAGGCAGTGTAGCGGGTGAATATTATGGAGCCAAAGATTGAGACTTGGACAAAACAGGGAGGGACGTTGTAGTAGAAGTTGCAGAGTTCCAAGAATGGAGCAGGAATGATGAGTAAGGGCATGGGCAACCAAATTATGGGCAGTGAATGGAATTCCAAGGTCAGCTAAGGTACAAAGAAGAGTGATCCACTGTATCAAATGAAGCTGAAAAGTGTAGAAGGATTACGATAGAGGATACTTTAGTATTGAGTAGACCTTAGACAATTAGGGTCACTGATGAGGGCCAATTCAGTATAATGCCAGCTGCGAAATCTAGATTGGAGGGAGTCGATAGTTTGTTTCCCAATAGGAGAGCCTGGTATTCAAGGATTTTAGAGTAGTGAGAGAGAACCAATACCTGCCGATAGTTTTGGCCAGCCGAGCCCTTCTTTAAGATTGGTAGTAAAGTTGCTGCCTTCGAGCAGGTAGGGAAGATTCCTAGGGAAGGAGAGAAGTTGGAGTGATAAGAGCAGGTGAAAAATGCCAGTTATCTGTCAGCCTGTCTGTCTGAACTGGTGCTCAAGGGTTTGGCATTACTTAGGATATCTACCAATCCACTGGGAGTTTAAGCAGGAAGTTGATCCCCAGGTGATCTAGATATGTGTTGTGGGTAGGGGAAGAACCGGGGGAAGGACGGATGAAACTGAGGTGAGGGTGTCAACCATTTTCCAAGGATAAGTAAAGGGCAAAGTAATTTGTCGACAAGTAATGGGTAATAGCAAGAGGGGCGAGGAGGAGCCAGCATTGCTTGGAGAGTGATATGCTAGCGTGGGTGTGGGATCTAAGGGGTAGCAATTAAACTGGTGAAGTAGGTAGGTCTGACAGAGCCAAGATGATGAGGAAAGCATTCCATATAGGTGAGGAGAAGAATGATGGTCCAACCACCTTCTGGACCCCGTGCAATCAGGTTTATGTCCTATACACAGAACTGAATCCACACTAGTCTCTATCTGGGATGACCTTACTCGCTGCAGACTCTGAAGGCTGTGCCGCTCTCGTGCTTCTTCACCTTTCAGCTGCCTTTGACACTATCAACCACACTATCCTCCTTGACAGACAGACTCCACACTTTCCTTCTCTCCACACATCTCTGATGTCTCTAAGAAGTCACACTATGAGCTGCACCTCCTCAGGAGTATTCTTCCTTTCCTCTCCTTCCCCAGAAGCTCACTGTCTCCAGAGCCCTGGTGCTCTCCAGGCTGGACTACTGCAACAGCCTCTTTTTAAATCTGCCTGCCTCTACTGTCCGCCCTTTGCAACTCATCCAAAATAGGACTGGGAGACTTGTCATTGGCCTCAAGCCCACGGATAGTATCTCTCCAGGACTGAAATCTCTGCAGTGTGTCCCTGTGGCGGGGTGGATTAAGTTCAAAACCCTCTGCATTGTCCACAAGGCTTCCTGGGGCCAGGGACCTCGATATCTTCAACTCTCTCTTCCTAAATATCTTCCCTCTCGAGCTCTTTGCTCATCCGCCTCCAACTCCTTCAGGGTCAGTCGCTTCTCCAAGCAGCGAGTTTGTGGTAGATCTTTCTTCTGCTGGGGCCTCCCTCTGGAACAACCTTGCTGCCTCTCTGGAACTTGAGGACAACCATCTCCGGTTCTGGCGGCACCTCAAGACCTTTGTCTTTGCTTCTGCTTTCTCTCCTCCTCTCCCCTGCTGATCTCCTGGCGGAATCTGAATCTGCACTTGCACGATCTCAATGTCACCTGGCCTAGTAGGATTGCTGTCTCTTTCTTCCCCCTGTTCCCCCTCCCTTGCCTCGTCGCGCCTTGAAACACTTGAGTATAGGCGCGTGCCATATCATATCATATCATATAATTCCCTGGGAATCTGAGACTCGGTGCTCAACTGGATTGCATTGTTCCTCGTGGACGGACACCAAATCACTTATCTCCTCTCTGCCACTGCACGCCCAGTTATCAATGAAGTCACCCAATGCGCTGCCTATCACCCCTTCTGTTCAACCTCTACGTGGCCCCTCTGCTTACGCTCATCCACTCCCACAACCTCACGTGCTATAACTATGCCGATGACACACAAATCATCCTGAGAATTCCCAATTTGACCTCCACCCCTCACCCTGACCTGGCAGCATGCCTGACTGACATTGATCACTGAATGACAAACATCTCCTACTCACGAAAAACTGAGATCATGATGTGTTGAAAAACAGTCCTATTCCCACAACCGTCTCCCTGGTCACCAGCCCCAAGTCAAAAAATTGGCTGCATAATGGACTTTTCACTTTACCCTGTCCCACCACATTAACAATGTATCCAAATTCTTCCACTTGAGTCTCAGTAGCTTGAGGTGGATCTTCCTTTATCTCACCTACCCCCATAGACTGACAGCAGTTATGTCCATTGTCATGTCACGACTGGACTATGCAACCTCCCTATACCTAGGTGCACCTGCCTACCAACTAAACCAACTCCACAGTCCAGAACCCCGAGCCAGGCTCTTCCTTGCTCTCGACTGAAGGGATGCCATTACAGCTGCACTCTGCACACTACACTTGCTCACGATTTGGCGATGAGCCACTTTTAAAATCTTGGGCCCTACTTGTAAGCACTGCCCTCCTCCTTGTGCCCCCCCCCCCTTTCAAATCAGCCAGGATCGGTGGGTCCGCCGTCTCAACCCTGGCGCCAGTATTCTCGAACTCTCTGCCCCCTCCCTCCAGATTCGACACATGCAAGACTACATGGCGTTCCGAAAAGCACTCAAGACCTGGCTCTTTCCCTAAATCGTGCTTAAGAACCCATCTGGCTTTGACCTGCTGCAAAACCATGTCCCCCAGGCCAACTATCCATGGCTACGTGAAAGGCCAAGAACCCACTACAAAGGACAGTTAAGAATGCCTAGGATAAGGAAACGTGCATGACTCTGTACCACACTTGAGAAGTTTGGCAATGTACTATGCTCTGTAGATCGGTGACTTCCTAGCGAGCTCAACTCATGGTGTGGGCAAGGAGTACAGCCATTATTGCACTCCAGTAAAACCCCACCAATCTTACCTAATTACCTTAAATCTACTCGCAATCTAGCCTAACTATGTAAACAGCTATTTCACTACTCTGCCATAAGTGGGTTTCATTACACTGTTGATTATATGTGAGTTTCAAATCTTTGTGCATTTTTCCACTGGTGTATGCCTCAAATCTAGGTGCATCTTTTTCCACTGCTTTGGATCTCAAATCTGTGTGCATTCTCCACTGCTGCGCGCCTCGAATCTAGGCGCATTTCAAATACTGCATGTCTTGAATCGTGGTGCATTCTCCCACTGCTGTGTTTCTCTGGTTGTTTGTACTTTGCCTGACTTTGCGAGTAGGGCTAACATTGAATTTCGTCTGATCGTCCTAGTTAGCCTATTGTTGCATTTCGCCTGATCGTACCAGTTGGCCTAGAACTGCATATCGCCAGATGGAGTAGGTTGCCCTCATTTTGCATCTTTCCGAAATCGGGGAGAGGGAGGCCTCTTCCAACCTCACCAATACTCTTGCATATCTCCCACTACCCTGACTCTCCACTCAGCACCTACAACACTAGAATGCAGCTATCCCCCACGATCAATTCGGTCTAGTTGCACACATAATTATATACCTCCTTGCACACCACAACAACCTTTAGACTGCAGCTATCCACCTCGATAAATTCGGTCTAACTGCACACATAATCTCACATACTAGCACCACTTCCACCAGAATGCAACTGCCCCCATGACAATTCAGCCCAGCTGCACACATACTACCTGTATCACATACCCTGCACACTACATCCAGCATTAGAATGCAGCTATCCACCACGAAAAAATCAGTCTAGCTACACACAGTGTGCACACTCACTATTTACTACCCTGACCATCTCCACTGACCTGGACTCCGGTCCCCGAAGGCGTTCGACCTATAACGTGTTGAGACCATAACATGGTGAGAAACGCTATACAAATGCTCATTTACATACCATAGCATAAATTAACTAAACAGTGCTATTTTTATGAAGCTTCTGTCAGTGCCTGCATGCACATCTCCGGTCTTAATCCAAACATCACTCATTATGCTTTTAATTTTCTGCGGTGGCTGTGATGAGCATGGAAGAGTTCACTGTCACTGCCCGTTCAGCATGTGTCAGATTTGCAGAAAGCCATTCTTTCTTTTGCCTTTATCCTATGAGTAGTGAAGGGTTCTGCTCTTTTGGGACCTAAGCCGAATGTAATGTGTTTTCTTTCCTTGTTGATCCGAAGAGTAAAGTACATGTGCTGAAATGTGTTTCAGTAAACCGTTTAGGCTTGTGTTATGACATGGCTGTGAAAGTGTGGCCGTCCAAATTTGACTTAAGTGCTTTTGATAACAAATGTGTTAAATGCAAAGAGTATAAGAATGCCAGCTGCATATAAGGCAACCTGAATTTTTTTTTTATTAATCTGTTTCCTAAATGGCTTTGACCTAAATATTAAAGGGACAGTTTTTCCTGCATCCATAATCGTTTTGCGGCAGCTTAACAAGGAAACTGTACTTTCAATTCCAAAAGTTCTGAATTGAACAGCACATGTTCATTGGTTGGTGAGACTTGAGTTTTTTTACAACATACCGCAGATGATCCAGTTATTGATATTTCAAACACTGTCTATATAATGATTGCACCATCCTATTTGTGTAAAGAAAGGGTTATTTTTGATGATAAAGTGAGATGCCAGAACATACAAGAATATATTAGCGTATGCTAATCTATTCACATCCCTATCGCTGTTCCATAAATCTGTAAATAAGTTGTACTTTTGAAACACTATATGTAGAAGTTGAATCAGAAATACTGGGTGTGCTTATTGGTGTGTTCATTCAGCGGCCTCATTGCAGTATACTTGCGGGGAATGCTAGAATATAGACTTCAACCCATATGAAAAGCTAATCCAGTTTGATACACTGGGCATGGAAAAACGTCTCAGAAAATCAGATACATTTTTAAGAGAATTATTAAACTTTTGTACTAATGGTTGCGAACATAAACTGAACTATCTGAAAAAACAACCTGCTAGGTGGTTTATGTGGTGTGACAAATCGCTGGATGCTGTCATTTGTCCCTAGGAGGGAGCCTTTACCTGTGAGGCAAGGAGGTGACGCCACCTACACAATATCCTCCCTAAGGGTAGAGGCAAGCGAGACCTCACCGGGAGAGACACACCAAGCGCCTTGGAGACAATGGGCCTCATTACAAGCCTGGCGGTATGGAAATAAGGACCGCCAAACTTCAAGAATGCCTACAGGGACCGTTGCTCGCGGCAGGTCTGACCTACCGGGGGCACTGGCCCCTGCAGGCATGGTTTTCATGGCAGCACCGGCACAGTTAGCAAGGGTGCTGGTGCTCCGGGCCCGGCCACATGCTCTGTCCGTCTTATGCTGGGGGCGCGGTGCAGTTGAGCCTGCTGTGAGGCGGGTGTGAACACTGTTCAGAACCACGGAGGAGACTACATACAGTGCAATGTCGGCTGCTTTCCTTTGCTCATAATTTCTTTTTTTTTGTGTAGAATGGGCACCCACAGGTGAAGGTTTAGCTGGTCACACAGCAGCATATGAACAATTATGTGGAGACTGAGTACACAGAGTGAGGATCTACTTACGAACACTGACCCCGGGTGTGCTACAAGGGAGCACTAAACTTTACAAACACAACTGCACAAGTACTGTAGAAGTGCAGGTCCCAGACAGGAAGAGAGGTGTTCAACTTGAAATTGAACTCACAAGATACTGGCTCTGTGGACGGCTCTGCAGTGCTGGAGGCCCTCGCTGTGGAGGCCGCTGGCAGACTGTCCATTTTGGTACCACTGCACACGGCAATTACCAACAACAGTGATCTTGATAGGACCCAGTGCCAGGGATCACTGCAACTAATCCTGCATTATGACGAAGGGAGCGGGAGGCAAGAAGGGTGGGAGTATGGACCGCTTTACAACGGTAGCACCTAAATCTTTAGAAATGGCAGCCACAACTTTTGCCACAGCCCCATTTGCTGACACTCCAGCAGCGCCTGAACCGCTGAGTATGCAGCAAATATTGGACACCATGACAAAAGGGTTCATCGCTGTGAATGGTAAGCTTGACCACATCACCATAACTGTTACCTCTATAAGAACACGACTTGAGAAGGAGACGCAGAGGATTACAAGGCTGAGTGCAGGATCAGCACTGCGGAGGATGACATCTCGACCCTCCAGTCCACAGTGGCGTCCCTGACAAACGATCTGAAAACGGTAAAGGCTAAGTGCGACGACTTGGAATCAAGATCTCGTAGGAACAACCTGCAAATTGTAGGGTCGCCAGAAGAGGCGCTCTGTGGCAATATGGATATAGCAGTGGAAGAAATGCTTAAAATACTATTGGGTGTCACTGGCCTATCCCCTCATTTCACTGTTGACCGCACCCATCGAGCATTGGCGACCGAATCTAAACCTGCCATCTACCCCCAACTCATCATTGCCCACGCTATGAACTAGAGACCGGGATCATATCCTGCGGCAGGCCAGAGAAATCGGAGCTCATGTCAAAGAATCCCACATCTTGCCATGACCCACAGGACACGCCCCTTTTGGTCTTCCTGGTCCTTATCGCAACGGGCCTTGCATTCCCTGACACTCCCAACATGGCGTCCAGCGTGACACGCCTTCCGCGGTCTATACGTTGGACGTAACTTATTCTACTAATAGACCGCACCCCGCGGCTCCGCGCGTCTCAATGCTATTGCCAAGTAGCGATCAGACGTGTGCTCTGTAGTTCGCTGTATTGCTTTCCTGGTTCCTAGCTTTTCTACTTCCATTCCTTGCCCCTTTCCCTTTCCTCTTGCTTCCTGGACTCGTGCGCCATCAGCGCGTCTTCTTTGTTTCCCGGATCCCCGGACTGCTGCATCCCGGAATCTTAAACGCACGCTGGAGTCGGAAGAGACTCGCTCAGCCTTATTCAAGTCCAGGTCTGTCCGCAAGAAGACACCGCCCACGGAGACCAGCAAGGATCGGTCTCAGGTGAGAAGGGGGGAACTCTGTGACAGTTTGAGACGCCTACCGACCGCACTCAAAGTCGTCCTGGACCTGATGCAAGGTATGCAAGAATTAACCACCGAGGTGCAGAATTTAAAGGCGGAAAACGCTGCTCTCAAGCAATTAGTTCTATCCCGTGATTCAGCTGCAAAAGAAAGTGTGTTACTGGGCGGCATTGTTGACAAATACGATGGGTCGGCAAAAACCCTTTGTGGATTCCTGGACTCATGTTTGGTTCACTTTACATTTAAGCCCTATTCTCCAGCATGGGGTCTGGCATGGATTCACATGCTCATGAATATTCCCCGTCGTCAGGCTGGGAATCCTCATCAGTATCAGTTTTGTTTCTGATCTGTCTTTCTTAGTAGTAACCAATCACTGATCTATGGGTCATACTGCCCTCTCCTTAAGCCCCGCCTCTGGCAGCCATCCTCAGATTTTTACCGCACGCTCAAGTGTTGGGAGTCCTCGTGTTTAGCTCTTGAGTTTTTTTACTGCGTTTTCACGCTTTTCAGGAGAATTTCTCATTTTTTCGGTTTACTCGAGCCTCAAGCTCCACCGTTTCTACTTCCGATAACAGGGACCCGTTTCGGAATTCTTCTACGCCCCTCAAGGGGGAAGTTTTTGTCTAGTTTACACTTCTTGGAGGATTCCGGAAGATCTGCGGCCTACCTCAACGGACGTGGGCCAGGACAAGGGGAGCTCGACGCCCGGATCCAAGCTGTTCAGGAACTGCCCTGGATTCGGATTACATAACGTTTTCAAGGAGGACAAGCATTTGCGATGTCTCTACTGCCTCCATTGGGACAAGACGCACGTGGAGAAGGACTGTGCGTTCTGCAAGAACCTTTTGGAACGGACCAAACAAGATCGTCGTTCCCGCCTGCCCACCTGGCTGGAGAAGGGCACAGCAAGTGAGAAGGCGAAGAAGAAGTCTGAGCGGGCTTCTAAGTCCTTTGAGGGCGCCCTGGCGACGGGGGCCCAACAGAAGGCCAAGCACCGCAAGTCCGTGGGCTCTGGGAGCGCCGAAAGGTCGGGCTCTTCGGTTGGCAAGCAGGGCGTTACTTCACCGCCACGTTTGACGACGAGCCAGCGCTCTGGTTCGGGGAAGAGGAAGTCCGAGAACCCGGGTAGGCCGCTGGAGTGGACCCGGTCGATCTCGAAGGGGGAGCGAGGTGCTGACCCTCCCCTCAAGGCGAAGGCCCAGGACGCAACTAAGGTGGTGAGGGCTTTGATCCACCCTGCTAAGGCCTCTACCGAAGTGGTCGCTGCGACCCTGGAGGAGCCGGCTGAGACTACGCCAATGGAAACAGCCTCTGGGCCCAGAATATCCCTGCCGCCGCAGAGGGAATCCTCTTTCCAACCCATCGCTAAGACCCCTGGCTGAAAAAGAGGGGGGGGGTCGGCGGCCATTACAGACTCGGAATCAGCCTCTGAGGAGGAACTGGTGGAGACCGAGAAGGGCCTCGTCGAAAGGTCCATAGGCCTCAACGAGAGGTTCATAAACCTCAATGAGAGGTTCGAGAAGGTTCGATCCCAGGGGACGGTCCCTGCTGATGTGATCGAAGATAGAGACGATGATGACGACGAACAGGGCCCAGTGGAGCGGCCATCCCGTCCGTCGCAGCCATTGCCCGAGCCCCAGGATAGCTCGGCGGCCATTATGTTGGAAATCCAATCCTTATGTACCGAGATTAGCACACACCCCGACGGAGGAGCCAGAACCAGGCCCTTTGGGAAGCCCTCCGAACAAGCAGAGGAGAGTCCACCCTGCTCCGCCCTTCGTGCCTGCGAGACCGGTGGACCCCTCATCCCCCTCGCCGGGAGAGAATACGGCGACGGATACGGGGACGGACGATGACGGCGGCGATGACACAGTGGACATCCCGTCGTCACCCCCCCCTCTTTCCACGCCATGATAACCAGGGCATCCGAGCTCTTCCAGCTCTGCCCTGAAGAACAGAAAAAGGAGGGGTTTCTGTACCAACGACGAGAGGCTAAGAGGAAGACGGTCCTCGCGGTGCCTTTACTCAACGATATCTGGGACGAGGGGCTTGCTGTCCTCAAGAACCCTGCCACGACACCCGCCAAGAGGGACAGGTACGAGAAGAAGTACCAAGTCCCCGATGCCGCCCCCTTGTGCCTCAGGGCCCAGCCCATGTCGGACTCGGTCATCTCGGCAGCGGCTAAGAAGAAGGCAGCGGGCGCGGCGGCTTCAACTTCCACTTCCCCGCCGGACAGCGAGGGCAAGAAGTTGGACTCTATGGGACGACGAGTCATCTGGTCGGCGGCGACGATGATTAAGGTGGCCAATGCCTTAGCGATCGTGGCCCCCTACGACAGGGAGCTCTGGTTCAAGATAGCTCCCCTGCTAGATTTCCTTCCTGATGACAAAAGGGCGGAGGCCCTAGAAATTCTGCAGGGGGGCGAGGTGGCGTCGGATCACGCCAGAACGGTGGCGATGGACATTGCTGATACCAGATTTCGCCAACTGGGCAACGGAGTTTGCCTCCGATGACGAGGATGGCTCAAGGCGACAGACTTTCGCCAGGACGTCCAGACCAGAGTGTTGGACATGCCGTTCGACGGCAACAACCTCTTTGGTAAGGCTGTGGATGAGTCTCTACAGGCCATCAAGACCGTCTCGGAGATGGCCCGGGCCCTAGGGGTGCTTCAGCAGCGACAGCCCTTTCGGATAGCCGGAGGCATACAGGGTGCCTCCAAAGGATCCAGCGGTGGCTCCTCCACTTACCGCCAGGCAGCCCGCTCCTCTTCCCAGGAGGCCTACAGAGGTCGCGGCAAGCAAGGGGGTTCCCACCGTCGTCGCCTAGGAGCCAAGGCGGCAAGTCCGCTTCCAAGCAAAACTGACCCTGCCGGGTTGTCGGGCCCCCACCGAAGCACCGCGGTGGGAGGCTGGCTGACGAAGTTCGTCAGAGTGTGGGAGTCCATCTCCACCGATCGTTGGGTGTTGGACACCCTGGCCAACGGGCACTCGTTGGAATTCCTACAGAAGTGCCCTCGCATTCCTCCCGTGGCCAGGAAGGAGAATCACATCCCTCAACTGCTGTTGGAAGTAAAGGCGATGCTCAAGAAAGGTGCCATCGAGCTTGTCCCCAGAAGGCTCCGGGGCTCCGGAGTGTACTCAAGGTACTTCCTCGTGAGAAAGAAGACAGGCGGTTGGCGCCCCATCCTGGACCTGCGTCGGTTAAACAAATACATCAAGGCGCAGAAATCCAGGATGGTCACCCTCCAGCACGTGCTGGGACAGCTGGAGGAAGGCGACTTCCTTTCGTCGTCGGACCTGGAGGATGCTTACTTCCACATCCCCAATCTAAAAAGGGACAGGAAGTTCCTCAGGTTTGTGGTTCAGGGACGCCACTACCAATTCAGAGCCCTACCGTTCGGATTAAAGTCGGCACCCAGGGTTTTCACCAAGTGCCCGGCACCAGTGGTGGCGCGGCTGCGCCTGCAGGGGATCCACGTCTACCCCTACCTGGACGACTGGCTAATCCGGGCAAGGTCAAGGGAACTCGCCGTCGATCATACGGCGAGGACTGTCCGGTTGCTCACGGAGCTGGGGTTCACCATCAACTACCCCAAATCCCACCTGGTTCCATCCCAAGTAGCACTGTTTTTGGGGGCGAAGCTCGATACAGTGGAGCAATTGGCCTCCCCTTCAGAGGAGAGGACCAAGACCATCCTGGGCAAGGTGCGGCGCCTGTTAGCCACGGACGTGGCCAGGGTGAGGTCCATCAAGTCCCTTCTCGGGATGATGTCCTCATGCATCTACCTTGTGCCCCTTTGCAGACTTCGGATGCGTCAGCTACAGGAGTTCCTCGACGCCCGCTGGTTTCAGACGAGGGGCTGCTTCGAGGACAGGATCCCCCTCGACGAGGAGTTCCGTCGGGCGATCCTATGGTGGGGCACCCGGGCTCACCTCACGACGGGCACGGACTTTCAAACCCCGGCGTTTCAGGAGACAATGACTACGGACGCCTCTCTGGAGGGTTGGGGGGCCTACACCGGAGATCTCCATGCAAGAGACCTTTGGCTCCCGGAGGAGAGATCTCTTCACATCAACATCTTGGAGCTCCGAGCGGTGTTCTGGGCACTCAAGTCGTTCCTCCCATCCCTCAAGGACGAAGTGGTGAGGATCTTCACCGACAACACCACCACGATGTTCTACATACGGAAGCAGGGGGGCACCAGATCCCCAGCCCTATCCAAGGAGGCCCAGGATCTGTGGCACTGGGCTGTCGCCCATGGGATGTTTCTGGTTCCCTTCCACCTGGCAGGAATAAAAAACACCATCGCTGACTCGCTCAGCAGCGAGCTGCGCTCGTGCCACGAGTGGGAACTGCGCCAAGATCAAGTGGATCGACTCTTCCAATGATGGGGCAAATCCCAGATCGACCTGTTTGCGACGGCGACGTACTCCAAGTGCCAGAGGTTCGCCAGCAGGTTCCCACAGCCGAGGAGCATGGGCGATGCTTTCTCATTCCCTTGGGACGGCCTGTTTATATACGCGTTCCCTCCATTGCCGTTGCTCCTCTGCCTCATCAACCAGCTCAAGAAGTCCAGGTGCAGGATGATCCTCGTCGCACCGGCGTGGCCGAGGCAGGTCTGGTTCCCGGACCTTCTGGACTTGTCAACGTCCCCGCCAGTCAGGCTGCCGGCGGACACGGATCTTCTTTCCAGAGAAGGAGGCGCCATTCTCCACCACGGCCCACAGTCGCTGAACTTGCAGGCTTGGCTCCTGCAGCACTAGAGTTTGGAGGGTACGATATCCCGGCTGATTTCAGAGAGTTTCTTGCAAAGGCCAGGGCGTCCTCAACTCTCAAGTGTTACGGTCATAAATGGAAGAGGTTCTCTGTCTGGTGCCGTGCACAGAAGATTAACCCTCTGCAAATTACGGCCCCTCAAGTGCTGCCGTACCTGCTGTCGCTGTCCAAGGCTGGACTGGCTCACGCCTCCATAAAAATACATCTGGCTGCCATCTCCCGATATATCAGGACGACGGGACGGGCGTCCTTGTGGTCCCATCGCCTGGTGAAGGAATTTATGAAGGGACTATTCCGATCATTCCCGCCGGTGAAGGCTCCTGCCCCGGCGTGGGAGCTTAATGTGGTGCTGACCAGGCTCATGGGGGCCCCATTCGAGCCTATGCATTCGGCGCCTTTGAAGTTCCTGTCATGGAAGACAGCGTCTCTTGTGGCCATCACCTCTGCACGACGAGTGGGAGAGATTCAGGCCCTATCTTGCAAGCCTCCATACTTGACTTTTCATGACACGAGGGTGGTGCTGAGGACGCACCCCTCCTTCATGCCCAAGGTGCCGTCGGACTTCCACCTCAACGAGCCCTTGGTGTTACCAGTTTTCTTTCCGTCGCCTTCGACTCCGGCCGAGAGGGCTTTGCACTCGCTGGATTTAGCTAGAGCACTGAAGTTCTACGTGGACCGCACAAAAAGTTTTCGGAAGACGTCACAACTGTTTGCGAACTTTGGGTCTGTGAATCAAGGGAAGGCTCTCTCGAAGACTTCCATCTCCAGATGGCTCTCGGGCTGCATCATGCATTGTCACCGGTTGGCAAACCGATCGCTGCCTGGCCGTCTGAGAGCCCATTCGACCAGAGTGATCGGTGCTACCACAGCGTTCCTGTCTGGTGTGCCCCTGCTGGACATCTGCAGGGCTGCTACGTGGAGGTCGACGCACACCTTCACAAGATTCTACTGCGTCGATCGGGACTCCAGGGAGGAGTCCAGGGTCGGCCAAGCAGTGCTGCGCAACCTGTTCGCTTAAGGTGAGCCTGGTGAGGAGGTAAGAGATGCTTAATGTTGAGTTGTTGTATTGCTTAATGTTGAGCCTGTTGCCACCTCCCGTGGTTGTGCATGTATATACTGCTATGTATTCTTTTATTCATGAGCATGTGAATCCATGCCAGACCCCATGCTGGAGAAGGAACAAGTTACTTACCTGTAACTGTTGTTCTCCAGCGTGGGTCTGGCATGGAGTCACATGCGAACCCTCACACTTACCCCTCTGCGGCTCTTCACTTGGTCATACTGCCACTTGGCGTGCTACCAAATCTGAGGACTGCTGCCAGAGGCGGGGCTTAGGGAGAGGGCAGTCATTGGCTGGGGGCAGTATGACCCAGAGATCAGTGATTGGTCACTACTAAGAAAGACGGACCAGAAACGAAACAGATACTGATTTTTTCTTTACCGAGGATTCCCAGCCTGACGACGGGGAATATTCATGAGCATGCGAATCCATGCCAGACCCCCGCTGGAGAAAAACAGTTACAGGTAAGTAACTTGTTCCTTACTTTTCCACTCCCGGGGCTAAGGTGGGTTTCATAATCTCTCACCTTTCTGGAAATGCTTTAACCTGGGCTACACCCCTAGTTAACTCGGGCGACGCTCTCCTAGAGGACTACGATGGTTTCATACGGGCCCTAAAGACCATGTTTAATCGCCCAGAGCAGGTCTTTAGTGCCCAGGAACGCCTCTTAGACTTTCAGCAGGGATCCCAGGATGTGCTCACGTATGTAACCCGATTCAAGCAATTGGTCAAGGAAGCTGATTGGTCTCCGAAGGCAAGTTTTACCCTTTTCAGGAGAGGACTAAGTGAGGAGATGATTAAAGATGAGTTAGCCAGAGTGGCTCGACCAAACTCATTCCAGGCTCTTATGGACCTTGCCATGCAAATACACTTTCGCATCCAGGAAAGGAAGGCAGATAAGAAAGAATCTAGAGGAAACCCTCCGAAGGTGTCCTTTGAGAGTACCTCCAAATCTGATACAAACCCAGGATCAGTCACCGAACCAGAACCCATGCAGATAGGACCCATATCCCCGCAAGAAAGGATGAGAAGGATTATTCCGTGGTTGTGCATGTATTGTGCCTCAGACAAACACTTGGTTAGAGAATGCCCTCTGGCCCCTCCTCGGCGTTCGGGAAACGCCAACTCCCGATCCTAGATGGAGCAGGGCTTCGGGAGAGAGATGTTTGTTCCACATCAATTCCATCTTTGAACTCTCCTGGACAAAACAATCTAGTGATACTACAGGCCTTCCTATCAACCTCCGGGAATAAGACCTATCCTGTTTTGGCCTTGGTAGACTGCGGGGCTATGGGAATATTCATTGATCAAGATTGGGTTTTTAATCACCACATCCCATACGAAACACGAAGCATCATGCAGCCGGTGGAAGCGACCGATGGAAGACCCCTCACTTCGGGGCCCATAAGCCTGCACACCAAAGAGATCCAGCTTTCAATTAACCACCACCAAGAGCGGCTTTGATTCGACATTATTAAGTCAGCTCATTACCCCATGGTACTGGGCACGCCCTGGTTACAGAAACACAATCCGTATATCAATTGGACAGCAGGATCACTATTCCTCGGCTCAGAGTTTATGTCTCACTGTCTAATCCTGGATCCCTCCTTGACCCCTTCCAAAGAACCACCAATAGACCATCAAGCACCTCTCATGGTTTCCAATATCGTGCAGGTTCCTAAAGCCTATCAGGGATTTGTTGTGTTCTCAACTGCCATAGTCCAGGCCTTACCCCCTCACAGGCCTGAAGACTTCGCCATAGACACGGATCCCTCAGCAGTGATTCCCTTTGGCATGTTGTTCATCCTTTCCGAACCTGAGAAAAAGGCCCTCCCAGAATACTTGGATATCAACCTTGAGAATGGCACCATAAGACCTTCAAAATCTCCAGCCGGAGCTTCATTGTTCTTTGTTCCTAAGAAGGACACTAAGGAAATCGGACCCTGCCTCGATTATCGTGGATTAAATCAATGCACCCTCAAGGACCGGTACCCTTTACCCTTAATCTTGGATATCCTGGAAGCGGTCAGAGGCGCTGTGATTTTCACAAAACTGGACCTCCGGGGTGCCTATCATTTGATTCGTATCCGGGAAGGAGACGAATGGAAACCAGCATTCAGAACACCCTTTGGTCACTTTGAATATCTGGTCATGCCCTTTGGATTAGCTTATGCCCAAGCAGTCTTTTAACGTTTTATGGACAGGGTGTTCTTTGACATGCTATTCCTCTTCGTCTACCTGGACGACATTTTCATCTACTCCAAGGACCTTCTAAAGCATGAAGAGCATGTAAAGGCAGTACTACAATGACTCTGTGAACATAAACTCTTGGTCAAACCCGAGAAATGTCTGTTTCATGTTGCTTCTGTTCATTACCTAGGATTTATCCTTACTCCAGAGGGAATTGGCATGGACCCTTCAAAGGTAAAGGCTATATCATCCTGTCCTGCTCCCACGTCTGTGAAACAAGTTCAATCTTTCCTGGGGTTTGCCAATTTCTACCGGAAGTTTATACCCACCTTCTCGGAGATTGTTCAACCGATTGTTGCTCTCCTGAAGAAATACACTCCCTTTGTCTGGTCTATTCCGCAAAATAAGGCATTCCAACTTAGGGGTGTCACGGTATTGATTTTATGACGGTATGATAACCTTCTTATGAAATGATGGTATACCGTGGTTATCGCGCTATAGCACACACGTTTAACTATTGCCTTAAATATTTTGCTAGGAAAAGTCATGATTTCTATATGCTCTAAAATGTTTGTCAGTAAAGTACTAATAGCTTTTTCGCACTACATTCCCCCACATGACTTTTACACCCTATTGGTAAGTCTCCACCATGCTGTATAAATCTGAAATAATAATATCAACAAACTGACTAACCAGACATATTTTGCACAGGCTGCCAGACTTAAGGCCCACTAATAGCTTTATTTAATGTTGCACAATGCACTATGCAGCACCGCACCCATGACACACACTCTTCTCAGCATCACCAGGGAAAATGGAGACCTGGGCTGTTCTGAACCCTCGCTGCGACAAAAGAAAGTACTCTTTCTCTCTCTGAGATTAAGTGTACTCTTTGGCAAGCACGTTATTCAGGCATGGGATTGGATCTTTCCTCCTGGCAATCAGTCTCTGATCTTGTAGAAGGGGCCAGTGAAGTGAGCACCCCCAACCACGAGTGGCAACGTTTGAGTTTCATTATAGGGGAAGAAATTCCCCTGCCCTACATATAAGCAAGGAACCAAATGAATTGAGGGAGCACGACCCCTATCCGAATCGAAACAGTGCATTTCAAACCTCTTTTTTCTGACCGATTTCGGAGAGTGGGTGGAGAATGCCCAAATACCTACAGGCAGAACTGAACCTATAACATATCTGTATCAGTTAAATTTACCTGATTTCTGGTTTGCACTTGTCCCTCAAGAGTTACAGAACTCAGTGTGTAGCCCTGATACTGTTCAGAATCACTGCACCACATGCAGTTCATGTATATTACTTCAAAGCCAAAAGCAATTTTTCTCCAGCAACATGTGGACCAAACTCAGCCGTTCATCCTTCCGAAGTCGACAAATGAGCACCACACACCGTGGGTAATAAAATTCAGCGCTCAGATGCCTAAGGGTTTGTACCGCTATATAAATGTTAAATTATAATTAGCTAAATGCACACACAATGCATACATATCACTGTACTGTCAGAAACCGAAAACAGATAAACATCTCGAAAGGGGCAAAGTGAGGTTCCTGCCGCCATTGCTGAAGGGGTTAATTTCCCTCTTTGTCCCACTGTCCTTGACAACTATGTGCACATTTTAAATATTGTGTGCATGTTCTGGAACAGAACTCGACCTCCCCTTTCAAATTACTAAAATGACATGGGAGGCAAAACCATTTGTCCTGTCACTCTACTTGCGACAGCCATGCAGCCTGCACAGTATTTTGCATTTGTAGCATAGCGCCGCATTTTAATATGATTTTCTGCAATAACCTCACTCTCAAGGTGTGTGGGGTGTATTCCACAGGTATATTTTGCAATTCGTTTTTTTTCAGGTCAAACACTTTCCCAAATGACGCTTCAAAATAGGGAAGTCAAGACCTATTGATCACATTGGCACAGTGCTTATAGTGAAGCTTGAAGCCACCACCATGGTAACAATGCCGTCTGTATTTACTAGGTGCTTGACGGATCCCTGGCCACAGCCTGAAGATATTTTGATTCCTAAATGTACTCCCATGGTGTGTACGTTACAATGCACTCTAATTAGCATCGCTTTCAAGTCCACTGTGACCCACCTCACAGTGGCAATGGGTAAATTCACCAGTTGGGAACTTCAATCTACTACTACATGCAATGCAAAATGTTGCCTTGTTAGCCAACTACATGGGTGCAAACTTTTGATTTTTACTGCGAGGGCAAGGAACCAAGCAAATCGAGGGAGCATGACCCCAAACCAGATTAAAATGGTGCATTTTGTAGGACATATTTCATAAGTATTTGGGGGGGGGTCCCATGAATCTAGAGGAAGCATTAAATATAACATCTCAGCAACAGTAAATTGTTGCTTTAATTTCAGCTTATCTATAAAGCCAACAGTATTTTATAAAAGGACGGAAATGTGAATTGTAAACATATGCAGGGTGACAAAGTGAGGTTCCTGACCCTTTTGCTAAAGAGGTAAGGACACAGTACCCCTCCCCCTAACCTCCCTCCCCCCAGGTACAATGCATCTTTATAGACTGGCTGCACTAGTTATAAGTGCACTTTAAAAATTAAAGAAAACGTAAGGCACTTGCCAGGGAAAGGCGGACACACTCGAAAAAAGCATCAGATTTAGTACAGACCCAAGCCCACCCTTGAGTTCTCACCATACCTTCTCTGAGTCCAGTGCAAGTCCAGTCCACAGCTGCAGCCAGGTGGCCCACTATGATCACTGGGCGTCAGACGCCAGCCAGTCTTTTCCTCCACCCAGTTACATCGAGATCACCACTGCACTCGTATTTGCCCAGCCAGCACAGTCCAATCAGCGAAACCCTGCGCGTCCTCGCATAAGCCACTTGAGCTCTTGCAAAGTCTGCAAACCTGCAACTGCAAGCTTTATGTGGCACATGCTCGAACTGGGGAAAAGTGTTACATTTGTCTGGTCTGGGCAAGAGGATTTGGAAGCAACGAGGTTGCCTTCTCTGTCTGACCACCTCCTGCCATCTAATGTGAATGGGCTTGTTGATTAAAATGAAATATAAATGCTCTTGTTTAACTAAGTATCCCTTCCTTGAAATCCAACAAGGCCTCCCATTTCGCCTGCCCTGCTGCAGTCAACTCCAGCCCCTGTGTTAACTCCTCTTGAAATTGTTTTCTCATTTGCAATTGCTGGCAAGGTTTCTGGGCCTTTGCAAGGAGGGATCGTCGGGACTAGAGACTGCTGCAAGCAGGCCCAGTGTTTTAGATAAGAGAAAGGTTACATGAAATTGAACAGGAGCATTTTCTTCTTCGGTACGGCAGAAGAGCACACTGCTAAGTAAAATGTGTGCTTTCTGTGACACTGTTTATTATATTTCCAGCATTAGGTAAAACAGCATACTTTACTGTTTTGTGCCCAGGGAACGAAACAATGCGGGTGTAGCACATGGCTCCGAATCTGATCCCCGCCTGAGTCTCAGAGCCACAACAACTTCCCGTCACTACTTTGGCCTGTTAATGTTGTGTGCCTCGCACAGCGCTGGCAATCTGGTAACTGATACACATCTGCAAGACAAGCAGCCTGCCTCCCAGCCTAGGTACAACAGTCTTTACTGGGTGCGCACATGCAGTAAATTACAAAAGCAGGCTGAGGCTTCACTGCCCGCCCCCAATTCGGTAAACCGGTGTAAACAATGCAACGGCTATTGTAGGTAAATGTAAATGCTCACGGTATTCCTACCGGTATACCGGTTTACCGTTACACCCCTATTCCAACTCTTGAAGACAAGATTTACTCAAGCCCCCATTCTGGCCCAACCCGACATTGATCGACCATTCCTTGTGGAAACAGATGCCTCCAACTACACCATAGAGCGGTGTTGAAGCAAGAATTTGAGGATAAACTAGAACACCCCATTGCTTACCTTTCACAAACCCTGACTCCCAGTGAGACACACTACTCCGTCCTGGAAAAATAACTTTTAGCCATCCGCCAAGCCTTCACTGAGTGGCGACATCTACTCCTGGGAGCTAGATATCCAGTCCGGGTCCGCACGGACCACCAAAATCTTCACATTCTACAGTCATTAGAGTGTCGGAACAGTCGTCGGGCTCGTTGGGCCTTCTTCTTTGCCCAGTACCAGTTCCACATCACTCATGATGCTGGATCACAAAACTTGATTGCTGACGCCTTATCTCGACAGCCTGACTATGAAACTACCGAAGATAAGACCTATCCTAAGATGTTTCCCCACACAATTTTTGTAGCTCAAGCAGTCAATCTCCTGGAAGAAATCCGAGTACAAACCCAATCCTCAGAACTCTGGAAGAATATTTCAAGACAGAATCAATGGAACCTGAGAGTCAAGGAAGGATATTTGTTCAAGGACAACGCTCTGCTCATTCCTACACAAAAATTACAACAAAGAATAATAAACCTCTGTCATGATACCCTTCACTCCGGACATCGTGGCATCACCAACACCCTCCAACTCATACAAAGACAATTTTGGTGGCCTAAAATGAAGACTGACATACAACTATACGTCCGAGCCTGTGCAATCTGTAGTCAGAATAAACATGACAACAAGAGGCCGACGGGTCTTCTGCTACAACCCGCACTGCCAACAAGGCCATGGGAATTTATCGCTACTGACTTCATTGTGGAATTACCGCCTTCCAGAGGGTACACCACCATCATGGTCACCATTGACTTGTTCACTCATATGGCTCATTTCACACCCCTCAGTAAGCTACCATCCTTATCTGAACTGGCTGGAATCTTCCTGGAGCACATATTCCGCCTTCATGGACTTCCCTCCAAGATAATTTCCGAACGAGGACCTCAATACGTCTCACAATTCTGGAAACACCTCTGTCAAATATTAGGAATCCAACACGCTCTTTCATCAGGTTATCACCCTCAAACCAATGGAGCCACAGAACGTGCTAATCAGACTCTGGAACAATATCTTCGATGTTTTGCCACTAAGGTTCAGGATGACTGGTCGCTCCTGATACCCGTGGCTGAATTCGCCTATAACAATTCCGACCATTCGGCAGTTAAGACCAGTCCCTTTTATTGCAGCCAAGGATTCCATCCATCAGCTCTGCCTTCTGTTCTTCCACAACCCACACCGGTATCTATTGTCGACTCCTGGATTGAAACACTCATCAACATACATAAGGAGACCAAAGAGCACTTAGAGAAGGCCAGAACACAGATCAAGAGATATGCAGATTCCAAAAGAAGACCCGGGCCTTCTTATTCAGTTGGAGATCAAGTCTGGTTGTCTTCGAAATTACTACCCCGACATCTACAGCCAAACTAATTGGCCCCCCGGTATTATGGTCCGTTTTCCATCAAGGAAATTATAAACCCAGTCTCATACCGGCTCAAGCTACCAGAATCCTGGAAAAAGATTTACCCAGTTTTTCACACCTCTTTATTAAAACCTTACATTCAATCCTCCCGGAATCCTGCAGACCCACTCCTGTGGTGGTGGACAATCAACTGGAATATGGAGTGTTTTGGATATGCGACTTCAGGTATAAACGGGGTCAGCTTCAATACCTGGTTGAATGGAAAGGATATCCCCCCAGTGAAAGAACTTGGGAACCACTTTCTAATCTGAATACCCCTCGACTGCTCAGAAGATACCACATCATACACCCAGGCAAACCTGGAGGAACAGGTTTTCGGAGGAGGCATGCTGTCATGACCCACAGGACGCGCCCCTTTTGGTCTTCCTGGTCCTTATCGCAACAGGCCTTGCATTCCCTGACACTCCCAACATGGCCGTCCAGGGTGACACGCCTTCCGCGGTCTATACGTTGGACGTAATGTATTCTACTAATAGACCGCACCCCCGCGGCTCCGCGCGTCTCAATGCTATTGCCAAGTAGCGATCAGACGTGTGCTTCCTAGTTCGCTGTATTGCTTTCCTGGTTCCTAGCTTTTCTACTTCCATTCCTTGCCCCTTTCCTCTTGCTTCCTGGACTCGGGTGCCATCAGCATGTCTTCTTCGTTCCCCGGATTGCTGCATCCCGGAATCTTAAACGCACGCTGGAGTCGGAAGAGACTCGCTCAGCCTTATTCAGGTCGAGGTCTGTCCGCAAGAAGACACCGCCCACGGAGTCCAGCAATGATCAGTCTCGGGTGAGAAGGGGGGAACTCTGTGACACATCTTCCATATATATCCGGACTTCACAGTTGCTGTTCAGCAAGAGTGCCGCACGTTCGCTGGCGTGAAGAAATTGCTGCAAGAGAGAAATGTCTCTTATGCCATGTTGTTTACGGCGTGCCTCAAGTTCCAACACAACAATAAAACCTACTTCTTCACGGTCCCGACTGAGGCGGTATCCTTTATCTAAATTCATATACCTGTGGCCGGTCCTCGACCCGGGGGCTCAAGCCACACTTGATTGGAATACTCCAATTACTGTAACCTGTAAGTTTGCGATATGGGCCCATAGAAACGCCCATGGTGTAGCGATAAATTCTATAAGCTAGGCTAACTGTGACAAATTGTCCGCCCGCTAAGTGCGGGAAGTGCAACTCCATTGCGAGTGCAATGTGTTGTTCAGGGTTGGTTTAAGTTGGGCAGGGGTCTAGCACTGCACAGTTTGGGGTGCAGTGAGGGCGGGGAGATGGAAAATGGGTGAAGCGTTGTTATGTTGGTTAAAATCACACTTGGAGATTCTTGGGAAGAAGCATGGTCTATATACGCCCTGCCATCCGCGAAGGGGGGGGGGACTTGTTCACAGGCTCATGGTTTAAACAATGGGGATGACTCTGAAAGTTACGTTTCTAAGTTGAAATGTCAGGGGGTTGGGTAATCCGATCAAGGCTTGCAAAATAGCAGTGTATGCTAATAGGAAAGGTGCAAAGGTCCTTTTCTTGCAGGAGACACACGCGCTAGATCGTCAAGCAGTGGGCTTTGCACCGAACTGGGGAGCACAGCGATACTTACCTCCTACTCCACCAAAGCTAGAGGCACACTCATCTTGATACATTGCGCTTCACACTACTAGATACCAAGATAGAAGGCAGATATGCCCTGGTCCATGGTATCTTGCATGGGAAGGAAGTCCTCCCACTAAACGGTATTATGGCCCCAACATTGATGGCCTGACGTTTTATGATATGCTGTTGGGGCTTTGTGCCTCATACCTCTTGGGGGACACTATACTGGGTGGTGACTTAAATACTATATTGGACATTACGCTTGACCGATCCGGTGCTTCCAAGCGTACATTATCCAGGACGGCTCAGGCAATAGAACATGGTATGACGGCGCAGGGTTTACTGGATGTTTGGAGGACGCTATAGGGCGAAAACAGGGAGTACTCGTTTTACTCCTCTGTACACAACATGTACTCCCACATGGATATGTGGCTAATATCCGCTCCCTTGCTGAACGTGGTCACACAATGTTCAATTCTACTCTGCACCCTCTCGGACCATTCCCCGATACTATTAACATTGGACTTCCCCGCAGCAGGGGCAACCCGACCGCCCTGGTGGTTTAAGCATGCTGCGCTGTTTGATGTGGCATTTCAGCACATATGCGGGACCAGGATACCATTTTCTTTGAAAAAAATGTGAGGTCCGTATGGATGGCGGCTACCTTGTGGCAGGCTTTTAAAGTGTTTGTCCGAGGTGTTGCTATGTCAGCAGAGTTTGGTGTCCTTAAGAGTATTAGGAGAGACTTGGCTAGAAGAAGACCTGAAGGAATGGTTCAAGGAATTCCAAGAACAATTCATGACATCCATGCACACCCAATTCCAAACCATGAAGGGGGAAATGAAACAGGCAATCCAGGAACTGAAAATAGACATAGGGAACCTAGAGGAACGAACAGACATCTTAGAAAAGACAGTGCAGAAAATAGATGAAGAAGCACAACAGGTCGCAGAAGTGCGGGAGCGATTAGCGAGACTCTCCCACGAATTGGAACCCCAATGCGAGGATTTAGAAAACAGATCATGCAGATCCAATATCCGAATCAAAAACATGGCAGTCAGTCGAAGACAAGGACCTCAAACAAGCGGTCCAACAGGTCTTCTGAGATATCCTAGAAGAGGAGGATGAAACAGTAATACACATCGACAGAATTCAGAGTAGGTCCACGCCGCAGCAGAGAACCCGGAACCGCCCCCGAGATGTCCTGATAACAATGGCATCATACCCACAAAAAGAACAGATCCTACGGAAAGCCCGAACGATGGATCACATCAGAATGAATGGATCGGAGATGCAACTTTTTCAAGATCTGGCACAATCCACCCTCCAAAAACGCAGAGAGATGTCACAAATAACAAAAGAACTTCGGACTCTTATTCACAAGGAAAGGGAAGCAACAAAGGATCACAACGAGCGAGGAAGGAGAGCGGATCATGAACCTGCAAGAGAATGAGGGATCCCAGTCCTGCGGCAGGGAACCACTCCAAGGGAAAAGAGCCCCAAGAGGCTGGACTACAGTAAAGGCAAAAGCAAGACGCGCCACAGAATCATTAAGACATAAATAATGAACACAATCACTGAATAAACGAAAAAAAACGACCACCAGACATCCACCAAAAATGCACTAATCAAGAGGCAACCACAAGCAACACAAGCCGCGGCAAGCTGGGGCTGCACCGGAATCCAAAGAAAATCTTTAGTGAGGTTTAGGACCCCTCACGCATTTGTTACCCCTGAGACTGAGAGGGCATGGCGCGAAGGGCAATACGCCCAAGCGATCATAGGGCCCAGAGCCCTCCTCAGGGAAGTTCGAAGGGAAGGGGAGGGGGGAGGGAAGTGGAAGTTGGGGACCACAACGGGGGCAAGGGCACCTTGAGAGGGAACGACAAGGAACTGATACAGCAAGAGAATGGGACTCCCACTGGCACGTGACAAAATATTCGAAAACATTCTAACCTAAGCAAACAACATAACTCAGAAGAACACACCAAACACACCACAGGATGGGGCTGAACATTCTAACACATAAAATCAGAGGACTAAACTCCCCAGTCAAAAGGAAAAAAGTCAAGCACCAACTACGACAGGGAAAGTACGATTATAATTATGCTACAATAGACCCATATACAGAAAAGGGGTAAGGGGAAAATCAGACTGAAGGGCTACAGTAGGATACTTCATGCAAATGATAGGGAAAAGAAAAAAAAGGGGTGCCGATTGCGTTCGCCGACGCCCTCAATGTCCAAATTCAAGAAACCTTGGAAGACAAGCAAGGGAGATTTCTGGCAGTAAAAGTACAAATAGAGAACCGCCTGCTGACGCTCGCAGCAGTTTATGCCCCGAATACGGCCCAGGTTGGATTCCTAAAAGACACTCTGCACTAAAAAGCTTCTCACAAGAGGAGATGAATTCTGTCCGGGGACTTCAACATGGCATGGAACCCCAACTTCCCACACCAAGGAATACTATGCAAAAACTAGCACTAGTGGACGTCTGGCATAAAATCAGAGGCCCCACCCCGGGATACACCTATCACTCCCACGTCCACGGCACTAGCTCCAGAATAGACTATATTTGGGCTACGGTGAGTCTCCTAGGGGAGATACAGGATATAGAGACGGGCCCCATATCAATATCAGACCACTCCCCCATCTGGATCTCACTACCGGCCATCCGAAAACAATCCGGCCTTTGGAGATGGGCCCTCCCCAGAGAAGTCATGCAAGACCCTGTGATGAAGGAATCAATCAGAGGCTACATAGAAGAATACTTCGACCAAAACAATACCCCGGAGGTGGCCAAGGCCACTGTCTGGGAAGCCTTCAAGGCGGTCATGAGGGGTCACTTAATCGCTCTAAAAGCTCAAAAAGATAGACAATCCCGAAAATGGGAAGAGGAACTGGTCAACAACCTAGGGAAGATAAGGGACGAAATGACAAATAAACAAACCCAGAAGCTAAAGAGAGCCTATAGACATATACAGGGACAGCTGGAGGCAATCCGAACTAAGAGGGCAGAGCACCAACTACTCCATTTGAAACACTGGTACGCCATGAAAGCCAACAAAGCCGACAAACTTCTGGCGAGACAGCTGAAGGGCAAACAATAAAGGCAAACAGTACAGGCGCTAAGAGACAGCAATGGCCAAGTGAACACTCAATCGAATGCCATAAAAAACATATTTAGGGAGTATTACCAAGACCTATACTCTTCGGATAATCCAACAACGAAAGACCAAATAAACTATCTAAAAGACACAAAACTCCCAACCATATCATCACAGGAGAAAACAGCACTCAATGCAGGCATAACGACAGAGGAAGTCGCGAAGGCGATAAGAGACCTGCCAAAAAACAAAGCACTGGGCCCAGACGGGTAAACGGCCATCTTTTACAAAACCTACGAGGGAACCCTAAGCCCGATGCTGGCAGAACTCAACAACTTCAAGGACACCGCAACCACCATGAACTAAATGAACGAGGCAAAAATCTTGGTGTTCCATAAGAAAGAGAAGGACCCAGAATCACCAGGTTCATACCGCCCCATAGCACTCATAAACTTAGACGCCAAACTATACACGAAAATATTAGCCAATAGACTCACCCCCTGCTCTGCAAACTGATACACCAGGATCAATCAGGATTTATCCCGACAGAAAAACACACAACAACATCAGAAGAATCACCCACCTGATTGAGACAATCGGCATCACAAACACCCCAGCCGCACTATTGGCATTAGACGCAGAAAAAGCGTTTGACTGTGTGGAATGGTCCATGCTTTTCCGAACCCTGGAGAAATTAGACCTCGGGGAAACCTACTTCGACATGATACGGGCCAACTACAACACACCAAAGGCCAGAATTGCCGTGAACGGTGAACTCTCAGACATCATAAAAATCGAAAGAGGAACGAAACAGGGATGCCCCCTCTCCCCACTCCTATACGCCATCTTCTTGGAGCCGCTACTGCTGAAAAGTAGGAATACCCCCGAAATCAAAGGCATCACAATGGGAGGCACAACCCATAAAACTGCAGCATATGCGGATGACATGTTGATCATACTAGCGGAACCGGCAGACTCAGTGCCCCCACTAATACAAATAATAGAACACTTTGGACGAGTATCGGCCTAAAAATTAACAGGAAAAAGTCAGAGCTGATGGTACTAGCAGGCGATAAACAGGAAATACAGAAGCGCGCAGGAGAGCTACAACTACGAGTGGCGAAGGAAGGGATCAGTTACCTGGGGGTCACCCTCACCAATACAATCAAAAGGTCTGTACGCAGGAAACTACCCGCACCTATTAGACAAAGTGAGAAAGGATCTAGACTAGTGGACACCGTTATCCATTACATGGTGGGGCAGAATAACAGTGATAAAATGACAATACTACCCAGACTATTATATTTCTTTCAGGCACTCCCAATTAGGATCCCGCCCACGTTCTTCAAATCATTAGTCAAAATGATCAACAAATACATTTGGTAAAACAAAACTCCAAGACTCTCCAGTATAGCACTCACGGCCCCTAAACCAGAAGGAGGCAAGGCACTCTCACATTTTCTGGAAATACTACGAGGCTGCCCAACTGTGGGTATTGAAAGAATGGATCCCCAACACATCAGAGAAGTTATGGGCGACGCAAGACAGGGCGGTGGCAAGGAAAATCCTCCAGAACCTCTTGTGGACACACCCCGAACATAGGCACCCAAACCTCAGAATCTGTGAGATCATGAGCGCAGTACTCGAAATCTGGAATAAGGCAACGAAACAAGGAACACTGACAATAAATCCGGCCCCCTTCATGCCTTTATTTGAGAATTCAGAATTCAAGCCAGGCACAGAGAAAGATGCATTTAAAAAATGGTTAGATTTCGAATGTACAAAGGTGGGGAACATGTACGAAAACCAACAGATCAGAACATTCACAGAATGCTGCACACTCCTCGGCCTCATGGAAAGAGACAGATACCAATATGAACAACTCCATCATTGGCTCTCCACTCCAAGGATAACGCAGGCGGCAACAAGAGACTTAACCCCATTCGAGAAATACATCATGTCACAAACGGGAGACAAAAAATGTGTATCTAATCTGTACAAATACATAAACACCCAAGCCGAAGGCACAAAATGGCAATATATGAAGAGATGGGAAAAAACACTGGGTAGAGACATCACGAAAAAACAATGGGAATACGTCTGGCAAATAATTCCCAAATGGACACGGGCGATACAGTAAAGAGAAGCATGGACAAAGATATTGATTCAATGGCACTACACTCCAGAAAGACTACACCAAATGTACAACACGAAACAAAATGTATGCTGGCGAGACTGCGGAGAGGAGGGCACATGGAAACATATATGGTGGGGCTGCCAGAAACGGCAAGGCTTCCGGTCAGAGATAAAAACCCAAATGCAAGAGATGTTTAAGGGGGCAGAAGGTATAAAAGAAGAGGTGTGGATGGCTGGCTTTTGGGACCTCCGAGACAGGACGATGACGAAGACCCAGAAGAGAAACTTTATGGGCCTCTTGATTGCAGCTTGGCTAACAATCGCCCATAGATGGAAACAGGAATCCCCGCCATCTACAATAGAATGGCTGCAGAGAGTCTGGCAGTTTATAGCAATGGAGCGAATTACGTACAGTATACAAGGGGCCCGTCAAAACTTCCTATCAGACTGGGGGCCGGTGCTAGAATACTTACAAAGTGACTATATGCTGCAATGGTGCCCACACAAAATCAGAATTCTGGACATGTTCACATGAGACTCAATCACCAAGGACATACCAAGTATAGGAGAAACATTGGTCAGCTGGGGAAAGGGGAGGGAGGGGGGTTGAGGGACAATGTTCTTGTCCCACAGTTGGTTATGATGTATTATTTTCATTAAATACAATAAAAACCAGTTTTTAAAAAAAATCAACCGTGATTTCTAAAACTGGAGGGATCAAAGGAAACTCCTGATTCAAGACATTTTATTTTGAAATAAGATAGTTTATAGTTAATCAAAATGTCCTGTTGGTAATTCTGACCAGCATTCACGACTGGCTGTCTTGTTTCAGACCAGATTTGTTGGGCATGTTTGCCTTGCCCCATGTCTAATGTCCCTGCGGGTGTCATAAAAACGATTTGGGGCTTGTTTACACAGCAATAGCTAGAGAAGTATCCAATTGTAACAGATGATTCTTCTAAATTGAAACATCCGAAGGAGGATGAAATAGTGGCAGCACTTGCTGTGTGTGATGCTGGTTTTGCCATGTAATATACAATATCATTTGAGTAGTCAAAAGTATAATTGCTACATTTCTATCATATTTTAGTTTTAACATTTTGACTGTTATGTTTTAAGGATTTGTTAGCTTGATTTTAGCGTTTTCAAATCTGTAATGCAGTTTGACACCTGTGCTCAATCTCATCCGATTGTTCTGCCAATTGTACAGAAAGTTCCTTATTGGTTCACAAAATTAGATCTATGGAACATGTGCTTGAATTGCATAGCCAAAGTTTGACACATTCTTTTGTTCACAAAGGGTTTGGTTCAAGGAGTCCTTGAGGGATTATTTTAGCACAAATATATCTGCCCAGAATACATGCATGGAGTTTTGAATCCATTTCTTTGTGAAGTGAATCCAGCTGCTACAGAATTTGTTGGGATGCATACTTGTGCAAGTGTTGTGTTCCGTGCTGCAAACTAATGTAAAGTGATTAACTTCATCATTAGTAAAACCTAAAGGGGCCAACTCTGTAGTTAAGTGTTCAACATTTCTAAAAAAGAGATTAATAGACTACAGATTCCTGTTTAAGTAAACAAATGGGCTTAAAGTGCTAATCCTCATCAAGACTGCAAAAAGGGAGGTATGCTAAAATAAAATAATGACTGGCAACACTCAGAAAGTTAAGCTATAACAGATTTTCTAAATGGTGCAAAAGGTTAACTGTGCCATACCTTTTTATTAGTGCTCCATATAAACACATACGAACTGTCTCAGAGAATGGGCTATATCTAGATACCTGACCATGCTTACACTCACAGAGACTAATCATATTTGTAATGTAAGAAAACAAAGACTCCGGTTAGAACGCACTGGAGGCACATGTAGTGTACAAGTCAGCCCACCTGTTGCTCCAGACTAGGCAGTCGTACTATATTGTACCAGCAATAAAGCCAATCGCTTCCTGGCAGCTAAGTTGAGTAAGCAGCAAAATAAGAATTGTATCACACAGTTAGTCAGAAGGGGGTGAATTGAGAGGTGGGGGGGAGAGGAGAAACTTGATATAGTAGAGACATATTTTAAACAGTGAATTTCGAGAATCTAGGCCCCTTAGATTAAGATGCGTTTATACAGAGAGCAGATCTGCCGCAGCAGTTGGAGGAGTAGAGGAAAGCTCTAGAAAACCCAATCATGGCAGAGGTATTGGGGAGGGTTATTGACTCATTGCCCCGCAACAGGACGCTGGGTCCAGATGGGTTTGGTAATGGGTTCTATAAGACATTTAAACCGTGGCTTATCACACCACTGGCTAGATTATTTAATGTAATCCGAGAGGAGGGCCTGATCTAACGGGATATGGGTATCTCCACCACAGCGCTGATATTCAAACCAAACAAGGACCTTATGGAATGCGGTAATTCTCGTCCTATATTGTTAATGAATAATGACGCAAAAATGCATTCTAAAATACTAGCTAGACGATTAATGTGGATTCTACCTAAGCTTATTCAACCTGATCAGGCAGGATGTATACTGGGTCGTCGCACGCAGGACAATACTAGGGGGGCAGTGAATGTTATTGACTGGGACACAAGAACGGGGCAGAAGTTCTCACTGGCGGCCCTCGATGCCACACGTGCTTTTAATTGCATGGATTATGGCTATTTGCAAAAATCCTAGTGGGGTTTTGGCTGTGGGTCCAGCCTTTGTACGGGTAGTCCTTGCAAATTTTCAGACCCCCAGCAATGCGGTTAGTGGTTAATGGTCGACTCTCGGCTGCAATTGATATCAGGAGGGGCACACACCAGAGTTGTCCCCTCTCCCCGTTGCTTTTCACTATGGCAATGGAGCCATTGGCACTGGTGATACATAGCGATTAGGACATTCGGTGGGCATAGGGGATTGGACGGTCACATAAAATCGTCCTATATGCAGACAATGTTATTGTTTTTGCGGGATCCTCTCGTTCGTTTGTCACGGGCAATGAGGGTTCTGGAGGACGTTGCAGGGGCCTCGGGTTTAAGGACTAATTATACAAAATCTAGAGCACTCAATGTCTCTGAGGATCTGGGGGAATTGGAAAGGTGGTGTGGGGACTTCCTGCTGGAATGGGCAGAGGCGGACCTAGAATACCTGGGAATAAAGTTGATGGCAGATTACGGCGCTTTATATAAAGTCAATATAATCCCATAATGGGCAGGATTAGTAGACGACCTTAAGAGATGACACAAACCAAATCTGATTTGGTTTGCTCACATCGTGGCTCTTAAAATGAATGGCAATGGTATATTATATCAGCGCAGATGAGCCCTGTGCTGTAATGGACGAAGGAAGACAGTACAAAGGGGTGGAACAGCTTGGAACAGGGCGCTACAACCATACCCAGCTGTTCTTGGTTAATTTGGCGCGAGTGACGGCGGGGCCTTTAGAGGCTACCAAGTGTGCCCTGTGGTACTCGGACCAGGCAGTGATGCAAAGAGGGTTAACTGCTGGACTGGGTCCTTATACGCAAATGTGGCATAATGCAGAGTTTAGTCTGGGCTGTTCAAGCAGGTTTTGGGAAGGCTGGGGTGATTCTTACATGTTGATACTAGTGGACTTGTACAGAGAGTGTTACCCCCTTTAATTTTTTGGATATGAAAAATGAAATTTCGATTGGGTGAGGGTAAGCGCTTTCAATATTTGCAACTCCTCCCGGCATTGGATCTCGCACAAAGGGGTCAAAATTGCTGGCACCATACAGCCAACGGCACTGGAAATATCATTGAGGGAAGGGATCCTCAGAGTTTCAAAGCTTTACCAATTACTAGAGGCAGTGGTCCCGGAAGATCAGCTGCCAAACATGGGAAAATGGGAAGATATTTGGGCATAGTAATCCCTACCGAAGTATCGGAGCAAATTTGGAGGAGGGCTTAAAAGGCATCCAGATGTTCCACGATAAGAGAAATGGTGTATACGCCATGCTTCCAATGGTATCTCACGCCGGAGAGGCTACGCAGTATTCATAATCAATATTCACCCTTATGTTGGAGAAATTGTGGGGAAAGGAGACCTTTATCACATGTGGTAAGAAAATAGTCATGCCGAGCTCCGGACCCGGATAGTCTCTCGAATGTCACCTTAAAAGGTGATCCAGAAATGTGGACTTGTATATTACGAACTCTATTCAGAAGAATAATCCAAGTATGGATTTACTCCCTCCTCATGGAAAAATTCATTCATTAGACTTGATTCAGCGAACTATAGGCCCATTGCCCTTCTCAGCAATTTTTAAAACATCTGGAGTAATGGTTGTTAGAAGCAGGGGTCATTGATAAAACATCAATCTGGATTTATAAAATGGCTGGCCACCGCTTTAAATGGACTAATTGCAATCTATTGCAAAACAAGCCCTTTAAATCGCCATCTGATTTATATAGCCTTTATAGACTTAACAATGGCAATGTATCAGGTAAACTGATGAAATCTAGGGAATACATTTTCCAAATGGAGATGTCCTGACCACCTCCTAAATATCCTTATGTATATGCACACAAACACACAGGTTCAGAAAGACTAGATTTTTTTTTTTTTTAAAGTTTTTATTAGAACCAAACAACCAACAACCAGCATTCAGTAAAGCTTATGACGTTTCATTTAAACACGTTTGACAACCTAAAACACTACACTCCCAATCCCACCCCCCCCCATGAGCCTGCGTGTTCCTCACTTTCAGTGTCTGCTCCGTGCGGTTGGGCATCGCTGCCCTCAGATTCAGCTGGATCCGACACTGCTCCAAACAATTCAGCTATCAATAGTTTCCACGCCATGAGGGAACCCATTTCCTCATCCCCAGTATAACTACTAGCCTCTTGCCACACCACCGTTTCAGCCTCTGCCCATTTTTGTAGGTCCCTCCACCAGACTTCCACTCGTGGCCTGTGACACCCCTTCCATCCCATGGCAATCCTTTGTTTCGCAAGTACGTATGCCAAGTCTTTCAATTTCTCTACATGTCTAAGTTTCTTCGCTCTGGGATACCCTCCCAACAAGCAGGCCCAGGCCGAGTCTACCTGGAGCGTGACCCCCTTTGCCGCTAACCTCTGCGCCACTTCGCCCCAGTAGCTTCCAATTACCGGGCACGCCCAGAACATGTGTATCATGTCAGCGCTCTCATCGTCGCACTTAGAGCACGCCTGGCGCCCAACATTTCGGAACTTCGATATTCTGAGAGGGGTCATGTATGCCCTGTGCGTAACATATAGCTGTATTTGTTTAAACCTGGCATTTCTCGACACCTTCTTATGATATCCCAAAGCCCTTTGCCACATACCATCTTCAATCGGGGCTCCCATTTCTGTTTCCCATTCTAATCTCAAGTGCCCCAAGTCCTTCCCCACCTTGGTCATCATCATCTCATACAGCCTTGAGACCTCATGCCCACCCTCCGATATATCATATATTACCCCCGCCGTAGCATCTGGTTCCTCCGCTAACGACGTTTCAGGCCACATACTACGAATCTTCTGCACTAGTACATGATAGGTGACATATTGGCCCACGTGTAGTCCCGTCTCCCCCCCCCCCCCCCCCCGAGTCCTTCAAAGGTCGTGATAGTCCCGTCTCGCCACATGTCTCCTAGCGTGACCAGTCCCACTGATTCCCAGTAGGTCCTAATAATTACTCTCAGCTGCCTGTCCCCCTCCACCAGTGCGACCAACGGTATCTGCAGAACACATGGGAAAGGGTCCCCCATCATCCGACAGGCTCGCCGCCACATGTTCCGCCCCAGCAACAGCATTCTAGGGCGCTCCTTCAATTCCGAGCTAGCCACCCAGATAATTTCCCGCAAATAAAAAGGAGTACAGTTCCTCCCAAACAACTTGTGCTCAGGGGTCACGTCATCTGAGAGCCACTTAGCCACGTATTGCAGTTGGGCCGCAACATAGTAAACCTCAAAATTAGGCAGTTTAATGCCGCCTTTCTCGTAGAAGTTCTGCAACTTCCATAACGCAACTCTATTCCGGGTGCCGTGCCACAAAAAGTCCCTGCACATACCATGCAGCTTAACAAAAAACTTCTTAGGTATCATGTATGGGATATTGTTAAAATAATGCAACAGCCTAGGTAAAACCACCATCTTAAGCATAGCACCTCGGCCCATCATCGCCAGAGGCAACCTCTCCCAGAACCTCATGCATTTCCCGATTTTCCCAATGGCTATTTCCGTGTTGCGCCTATGTTCCTCCTCTACCGTGTGATACACATCTATTCCCAAGTAGCGAAAAGAGCTCACTGCCCACGGGACCTGCAACACCGGCAACCCTTCTGCCTGAATTCCCACATAGCTACCCAGCGGGAACAAACTAGATTTCTGGGGGTTCACCGCTATACCGGACAGCCTGGCATACCTCTCCATTACCTCCAGAACATATTGAAGATTTTCCTCCGGGTATTTCAGATATAGTAACATATCATCTGCATACAAGGATATAAAATGTCGTTCCCCTCCCACCTCTATACCGATTGGGTCATATTGTTGCCTAAGATAGATTGCTAAGGGCTCCAGGGCTAAAATATAAAGCATCGGGGACCAGGGACACCCCTGTCTAGTGCCCCTGCCCAGCCGCCACCTTTCGGACACCACCGAACCCGTTCGAACTCTAGCCAGCGGTTCATTGTATAGTATCTTAGCCCATCTGATATAGCCTGGCCCCACTCCATATCCTGCTAGGGCCGCCAGCAACCATGGCCACTTAACCGAGTCGAACGCCTTAACTGCGTCCAGTGCCACAATCACCATTTCGCCCTCGTTATTGCACCCCCATTCGACCACTCGATGGAGCCGTCTGTGATAGTGGGTGATGTTCCTGCTCGGGACATAGCCCGTCTGGTCTGGGTGAATTAGCTTGCCAATTACTTTTCGCATTCTGTTGGCCAGGACGGCCGTCAGTATCTTACTGTCCTGGTTCAACATCGACAAGGGCCTGTAGGAGCCACAATCGTGTCCCGATTTATTGGGCTTGGGGAGCGGTATTATAATCGCCTCCCTAAGTGATTCTGGCAGCCGTCCCACCTCCAACGCCTCGTTGAGCATTTCCAGCATGGGGGGAGCACCTCCTCCCCGTACACCTTATAAAATTCGCTGGGGAACCCGTCTGCGCCTGGAGCCTTGCTAGTGGGTAACTGCCTTACGACCCCCTTAAGTTCCTCCAAAGTAATCAGTGCATCCAGCTCTTCTATCTCCTCGTCGCTAACTTGGGGCAGGCCAATATCTTCCAGTACCTCATTTATCTCCTCATTGCTGCCCCCCTCTGCGTCCTCATACAGCACCTTGTAATATTCGGCAAATGCCCTATTAACACCTTCTTGGGTGTCCACCGTGACGCCCTCTGCGTTGGTCACAGTCCGAATCAGAGATCTAGGGGTCTCGCTCTTGTACAACCACGCTAGGAGCCGGCCCGTTTTATCTCCCCCTGCATGCTGCCTCTCTACATACTTTTTGTAATTAAGGTTACAGAGCCTGTCCCAGTATTCCGCGCACTGCCGCTGCAATCTGAGCACTACTTCTGTATCAGCCGCGTCCCCTCCCAACTCTCTCTGCAGCTCTATTTCGGCTTTATGCAGGTCAGCTAGAACTCCACCCATCAGTCCCTTCGACTTCGCAATGGCAGCCCCCCGCATCACAACCTTGAAAGCCTCCCATAAAGTACCCGCAGACTTTACGCTCCCAGTATTCACCTCGAAATAGGCAACAATCTCCTCTCTCATGTCCTCTCTGAAAACTGGGTCCTTAAGCGCCTCCGTTCGGAGGCGCCACGTCGGTATTCGCGCCCTGGGGGGGCAATACTGCCACCCCAGGACCAAAGGCGAGTAATCCGATAGGACTCTCGCTTTATAATCTATATGGGTGCTCTCAGTGGCTACGTCTGGAGTGGCAAAGATGTAATCAAGCCTCGTGTGCAGCTGATGCGGGGCCGAGTAGTGCGAGTATTGCCTCTCACCGGGGTGTCTCGTTCTCCAAACGTCTACCAGGCCAAAGTCATCCAGCAGCGCCTGCAATACTTTAGCCGCCGGGTTGGGCCTGTCCGTCCTATCATCCGACCTATCTACCCTAGGGTCCAATACACAATTAAAATCCCCCCCCCAGATCATCGCACCGCCTATACACTCACTCAATTTGGTACACAGCGTCCTAAAGTATGCCGCCGTATTTTGGTTAGGGGCATATGTATTAACAATGCACACCTCTTTGTTCTCTATCAGCCCCCTCAACATAACCAACCTCCCGTCCTCGTCCACCTTTTCTTCCATAAGCTTAAATGGAACATGCGGAGCCACCCATACCAAAACCCCCCTTGCATAGGCAGAGTACGATGCACCCACCACAGTTCCTCTCCATTTCCTCCCAACGAGCTCCACTTTCTCCCGCGTCAGGTGCGTCTCCTGTAGCAGGGCGACGTCGATCTTATGTCGCTTCAAGTATAGCATGACCTTATTTCGCTTCAAATAACTGTTGAGCCCTCTCACATTCCAAGTTAATATCTTAAGGTCCCCCATGATTCATCGGTAATTTCCCCTTCCCCCTTCTAGTCAGCCCCTCCTCCCACACCAAACAGACTCCTGGTTTTAATTCTTCCCAAAGGTTCATATTTAAACTTGAACGCCCAAAACTCCCCGTCCCCTCCCTTAACCCAAAAATACCAAACCACTGCACACAACCCCCCTCCTCCCCCCGCCCCACCTCACCCCAAAAAGTGCCCAGCTCCATCCCTGGATCTCAGGCTCCCCCGCGTTTGGACCTCCCCTGGAACCCCAGGTCAAGACCCCAGCGGGGTGTCACCACACTATTGGTGACCTAACTAATCTCTAAATGGGGGTGTGCAGAGTAGCTCTGCCAGGCTCTTAATAAAGCAGCAATCACAGTGCTCAGTCTCATCATCTACTGCCTCAGTTTTTACCGGCCTGCCGGGCCACATCACTGACTATAATCTAGTCCCATAGTTCCATGCTGCCCTCAGTGCAGGCGCGCCCGCTGCCGGTTACTTATCTGCGCCATCTCCTCCTTTCGCCTGGACGTCCGATTCCTGCGGGCTTCCTACCATATCAAGCCATCCCATGGCATCATCCGGGGAACCAAAAAATAAAGTTCTATTTTTATAAAAGACTTTCAATTTCGCCGGGTAAAGCAACATATATTTATGGCCCGCCTCCCGCAATCTCCTCTTGACCACTCCAAAAGTCATCCGACTTCGCTGCACCATCAGGGTATAGTCCGGGTAAGCCGTTATGTTCGCCGCTCCTCTCTGGATTGTCCCTCCCTTGCGGAAGTGCTCCAGTATCCTTTCCCTGTCCCGATAGTTTAGGATCTTGGCAATCACTGGCCTAGGCGGGTTACCTGGCGGCGGCTTCCTCATCAGAGCTCTGTGTGCCCTCTCAACCGCGAACCCTTGAGACAGCACCCCTCCAGGTATTTCCTGCAGCAACATGGATTTGATGAACTCGGTGCGGTTGTGCCCTTCTGCACCCTCAGGTATACCCACAATGCGAATGTTATTTCTCCGGGCGCGTCCTTCTGCTTCCTCCGCCCTGCTCTCCAAATTACCCACCCGCTGCACCAGGGCATGTAGTTCAGACTTGTGCGATGCACAATCCGCCGTGTTAGGGCCCACCTCTTTCTCTAGGTTATCCGTACGTTCCGCCAGGGCCCGGACGTCCTGCTGCAGAAGGTTCACCTCTTCCTGCACCTCTCCTACCTTGCGGTCCAGTGCTGTCTTCAGTTCAGTCACAGCCAGTTCCAGCTTCGTCTCCCAGGCCAATTTAAGGTCCGCGATCGCAGCCAGGACCTCCTGGTTCGCACTTGTGCCCGCGATGCCACACACGGGGGGCTTGTCTTTACCCCTGGCCCCCTCAGGACCCGGCGGGGTCCTGGCATATTCATCCAGCGTAGGCTGCTTCGCCTTTGTTCTTGGAGGCTTATTTGACATGGCGCTACCACTAAAGGACATAGGCAGCCTTGCCACTTGTGGACCACAGTTCCAACAGGTGTAACTCGCTACAGTTTCACGTGTTTTAGGGGGGGCACCTTAGAGAAATTCCGGGCTCCGCTCCCAATCACAGCAGAGGGTTATGCGCTCCCGCTTGATCGCAAGAGCCCCCTCTACCGTTCCTTTATGCTTCCCCGAGGGTGCCCCTTAGCCCCTGTTTGTGCCCCTGATGGGTAACTGTCCCGCTTGTGTGCCCCCGTGTCGAGCGTCAGGCCACCTACATGGGCCCCGCCACCACCATTCAGTCCAGGGGTCTGCCCCATGCACGGTGCACCCTACAGTTGACTCATAGCCCTTTGGCTATGTGAATGGGCTGCACATTCAATAGGCACTTCGTGGTGCCCCCAGGGTCCACCCCAGCGGATAGCCCATGTGTGTGCCAAGAAGTATTGCGGCACAGGGCAAAATGGTGTCAATTAGCTGCTTCCACCTTGCTTGTGCGGGCGTTCAGTGCACAATTGCCATCCCGCTGTAGTCTTATCCCCGCTCCAGAGACCGGGCGCCTCTTCGAGGCTTTTCACTGTTTTTTTTGTATTTTTTTTTTTTTGTATTTTTTTTTTTTTTTAACAAATGTCACAGGAGACCGGGGCGTAGTACTCTGAGGCTTCTCACACAGTTTGTTCCCCCTGAAGTGTCACGGGAGACCGGGGCGCCTCTTTAAGGATTTTTGCACTACGTTCTCTCAGAAGCGTCCCAGGAGAATAGCGAGCGGGCGCCTCAGTCTCGGCTCCAGCCCTTGGCAGTCCTCTCGGGCCGCCTCTCCTCCTCGCACTCCAGTAGCCGCGGGGGCTCCTGCCGTCGGGCCGCGGGGATCGCTTTGTTCTCCCGGCTCCCGCGCGGTCCTAGCGCCTGCAGCCTCTCCGTGTCTCTCTGCCGGCGGGGGTATTCCTCGCTGTCCCAGGCAATGGGCAGCTCCCAGCACACTCCGGCGACAGTCCAGGGCTCCCTTACAGCTCCACAGGCACTACAGTCCGTCTCACGGACACGCCGCCGACGCTTCGGCGGTGACTTCTTCTCCGCCACGGCGGGCCGCCATCTTGTGTTTCTCGTCCCCCGTGTCCACCATACTCCGCGTGCCTCCGGCAGCTTCCTCCTAGTGTCGCGCCCGCTCACCACGAGCACCGAGTGATCCCAGCATGTTCATGGGCAAATACCAATGTTTCTGTGTCCGCCAGTCCAGTGCAACTGCACTTTATTCCAGGATCATTGTAGGATCGCCACGAGCCTGACAAGAAGCATGTCCGCTCACATGGCTTCGTAGCCACGCCCCGCTTCAGAAAGACTAGATATAGGTGGATCTATCGCTGAGCCTGTGCATACTTTCAGAGGTTTGCGACAGGGCTGCATATTGGCGCCAGCCCTGTTTAACTTGTACACCTCTGATCTGTGCGATACCCTAACTGTAATGCGTTTCGGTGTGCCACGTGCTTACCCTGCATTCGTTGAAGAACCGCCTGGCCAGGTGGAGGGAGCTGTTCGCAAGATCACCACTGTAGAACTTAAAGGAGTACATCAAGAGGAAGACCAGGTCAAACGTAGATGCCCTGTTCTCCTCTGCACCCCGCAAGGGCGACTCCTTCCCTGTGGAGCATCCAAGCGGAAGGGGCCTTTCGGGCCCTAATACCAGCAAGGGGCGCGAGGAGCTACCGGCCATCTGGCTGAGGGGCTGCAAGGCTCTTGCACTCAGGATCTCCCTGAGGTGCTCTGCTCTGACACCGGGCTGGATCCCGAGGGATGCCTAAACGCGTTACAAGCACTACCGGCGCCATAGCTGGGGGCACTCTTCCTCCCAGATACCTACGTGAGGTGCAGGGAAGGTCTGAGGCTTAGCAATCAAGTGCACAGGTGGAGGCCGGTCCCAGTACAACGGTCGACATGCAGCAAGCACGCTGCGCAGCACAAGGCAAAATAGCGGCCCAGCCAGACAAAATGGTGGTGTTTCCAGGGCCTTCACATTCCAACACGCAGGCATTCAAATGCACGTCCAGATGGGATTGGTCAACGCCAGTTACTTGGTCCACCTCATATCCAACTGCATTCGCACAAGGGTAATTCTCAGAACCTAGCTATGCCACGCCAGTGGCGGCAAGAGCACAGCTACGGGTATAGGTTCAAGGACCCACTCCCACATCCACAGGCTCACCAGTTTGCGAGGACAGGTTCTTTGAGAAGTTCCTCACCCTCATGAGATAGCCTCAAATGGGCACTATACTCAGGTGAGTCATCCAGGACATGCTCCCTCCTGTACTGCCTCAACCTCCTGTCATGGTCCAGGCCCTGGTACCTGTGCTGGCCCAGGTTCCCACACCCCCTTCCCCAGGTGCCTATCATCACAGCGACTCTTCCCCCGGCGCAACCCCTGCCACAACCACTGACACTGCCAGTCAGCACTCCACAGCTGCCTGCAGCACCCCCCAACACTACACCAGCAGAACCTGACATGCATGACACAGCGGGGGACACGGAGGACGCTGAGGACCAGGAAACCTCCTCCTCGACTAGGATCTTCCATGAGAGTTGGCAGGTGTCCCTGAATATCTGGGGATACCTTAGCCGCAGGTTGAACAACCGGAGGGGCGGATATTGGCAGAGGTACTGAAGATCCGTTCAACCACAAGAACCGGCATCCCTCTGCAGGACGATGTCAAACCTTTAGCCAAAAAAGGCTGGCTGAAGCCACATTCCACACAGCCTACTAACAAGTGGTTAGATGCCAAGTATAGACGGGCGGAGGGAGATGCTCTCGTTCTGGCAGTGCACCCTCAACCTCATTCCTTAGTTATAGAGGCGGCTTCTATGTAGTCTAAGCCACAAGCCTCCACATGGGCCCCTACATCGGAAAGGAAGAAAAGTTCCTGGAGTACTATGGGAAGAAAATCTATTCCAAGGCCCCGCTCCACCTAAGACAGGCCAATGCGGATGCCATGCTTGCTGTGGTCAACCAAAAACTCTTCCGGTAGATAGCAGACTTCCTTCCTGAGCTTCTGACAGTCAGGCAAGATTCAAGTCTGGTCTAGCAGAGGCGAAGATAGTGGCCCGGGATATCATGGAGTCGAATATGACACACATCGACTCCACAGGCAGGGCGATTTGTGGTACCTCCGACATGAGTACAGCGTGGCTGAAGGCAACCAAGTTTAACCCTGATGTGCCGGATCGCATACTGCACCTGCCATTTGAGGGGGGACTTGTTTCATTCAACAACGGATGAGGTGCTTGATAAAAAGAAAAATGCCCCCAGGCAACCAAGTCCCTGCTCCGAAGAACTATAGCCAGAGTCACCCACGCTCTGACAGAGGTCGTACCTTCGGTGGCTTCAAGGGCTTTCAGGAGCGCAGGCCGAGGCAGCTGGATAGGTCGCCCATCCAGCATCGACACAAACAGGACAAATCATCAAATAAGGGGTTCTTCCAGTCCCCCTACCAAGCACCAGCCTCAGAAGGCAAGAAACGGTAATGGTGCCATCCAGATCCACAGTTCTCCGATGGGGGGGCAGGCTTGCCCTTCACTTTAATTCCTGGTGGGCAAGGATCATGGACCCGTGGATTCTCAGTAGTTTCCTCGGGCTTCCGCCTGCAGATAACTCAATTTCCTATCCCCCCTCCCTCATCCCCACTCCCACAGATTGGGACAGCAACTCTTCTGGCAGAGACATGCTCACTCATGGCGCGTCAGGCAGTGGAGGAGTTTCCAGCCTCACAGCGAGGCATGGGCTTCTATTCCTGTATTTTCACCATACAGAAAAAGAACCAGGCGGGCTTGAGAGTTGTACTCGACCTTTCATCCTTGAACCTTCCCCTTCAAAAGTTCAAGATGGTTTTTCCAGAGCTCATTACAGAGACACTGTGTGGGGAGACTGGATGTGCTCCCTGGATCTGAAAGATGTGTAATTGCATGTCCCAATTTGGGAGCCCCACCATTCCTTCCTCTGGTTCAGGATCATGGGCTTTCAATCCAATACACGGTTCTCCCTTTTGGCCTCAATTCAGCTCTCGGGGTCTTTACAAGGTTAATGAATGTGGTAGCAGCCCTGCTCCTGGCAGAAGACTACAACATTTATCCATACATTGACGAATGGCTCGTCCGAGCGGAGTCGCCTGATGGAGTCCAGCGCACAGCTGTCACACTTATGCACATGCTATACAAGTTGGGGTTCTCCCTCAGCCTCAAGAAGTCTGTTACTGCCCATGCAGTCCTTAATATTCCTGGGGCTAATTTGGGATACGAGGGTAGAGAAGATCTTCCGCTCAGAGGACAAGATCAAAGCAATCGAGAAGGCCATGGGGAATTTTCTCAGCAGGCCAGTAACCTTGTTTTGGTGGTACCTGCACCTGCTTGGTATAGTGGGGCTTGCCTCCTGGCAGCGCCACACACGAGGCTCAAAATGAGGAGGCTGCAGCTACATTTCTCAGCCTCCTGGAATCAGGCGACAGGCTCTCCGTCAGCTCCATTCAGCATACAACAACACCTACACCAGGACCTCTCGCGGTGGAGAGCAGATGCCAACCTGGTAGGAGGCAGACCGTTCAGGCAGCCGCTCCCAGAGCTCACCTTTACCACAGACCCGTCCCTAGTGGGATGGGGCGCTACCCTGGACAACCACAGTGTCCATGGAATCTGGTCACGTCAGGAACAACTGGAACACATCAACTGGCTCGAGATGATGGTCCTCTGGCTGGCTCTCAAAGCTTTCCTCCCCATTGTCAACAAGTCTGTTTGCATTCAGACCAACAGCTCTACTTGCATGTATTACATCAACAAGCAGGGAGGTACCAGGTCTCCTCCCCTCTGCAGGCTGTCGATCGACATATGGGATTGGGGGCACTGCTGAACAACATTTACCTATCAGCAGTCCACTGCCCGTGGAAATCCAACTTGGAGGTGGACAGGGTCAGCAGGCTGGGGGTCGACAACTACGAGTGGCAGCTGAACAAGGATGTTCTGCGAGAGATCTTCACCAGGTGGGGACACTCTCAGGTGGACCTATTCGCCCCCAGGAACAACAGGCGGTGCCACCAGTTTGCGTCCTGGATGGGTGAAGGCATGGGCTCTCTGGGGGACCTGTTGCCGATTCAATGGAACGACATGAGCGCATACGCTTTTCCCCCCACTCTGTTGATTCACAGGGTCATGTGCAAGGTAAATGAATCAGAGGTTTCGGCTCATCTTGATAGCACTGTTGTGGCCTGCCAGGCCTTGGTACTCGGAATTCCTCTGGCTGTCGGATCAGCCTCTGGTCCCCCTTCTGGTGGGTCCAGTCCCCCTAGTATCCCAGCAGGGAGGCACAGTGGTTCATCCCGCTCCGCAGAAGTTAGCTCTAGCAGTGTGGTTCCTGACCAAGTCACCCTGAACCATCTGCACATGTTACAGGACAACTTGGCTATAATTTAGGGGGCCAGAAGCAGCTCCACAACGAGTCTGTAAAGAAGCAAATGGACCAGGTTCTGTCACCTGGCCAAGGCAAACAAGATGGATCCTCTGGTGTGCTCACTGGACAATGTGTTATCTTTCTTGGTGCATCTGGCACACTCCAGGATGCAGGTAGACACCTGCCATACGTATCTGGTGGCCATGGGGGCTTACAAAAACTCTGACAATGACATTTTTTCCTCCTCAAATCCGGTGGTCAAAAAGCACATGGCGGGCCTAACCAGAATGTATCCCCCGGTCAAGCGCTCTAATCCGGTCTGGGACCTTAACGTGGTGCTGGGCGGCCCTCACCCACAAGCCTTTGGGGCAATGGCGTCAGTGGATATCAGGCTGGTTACTATAAAGACTGCTTTTCTGGTTGGCCTAACATCGGTGCGCAGGATCAGTGAGATACAGGCACTGGTGGTTCAGAGCCCTATACCACATTTCACCAGGACAAGGTGGTGCTTAGGATGCACCCTACATTTCTCCCTAGGGTCGTGTCATCTTTTCACCTTAACGAGGAGATAGTACTTCCAACATTCTTTGTGGAACCAAAGGATGAGGCTCAAAGTATTGCACTGTGTGGATGTCAGGCGTGCTTTAAGATTTTACCTGGACAGTACAAAGAGCTTCCGTAAATCGGATGTCTTGTTCATCATTTTTGGTGGGTCAAAACCGGACAGTCAAGACTGTAAGGCTTCAATAGCAAGGTGGATGGGGATGGCCATCAAGGAGGCATATGAAGGGCAGCACAGGACTTTGCCAGCAAACATGCACGCCCACGCCATCAGAGCCAAGGCCACGGCTGTGGCCTTCCAAAGACACTTTCCATGAAAGACGATCAGCAAGGTGGCTACTTGGGCTTCCCCATCGGACCTTTGCAAACACTATTGCTTGGATGCCACACTGGATCTGACGCAGCATTTGGCCAGGCCATTTTGAAGAACTTGTTTTCTTAGAGGGGCAACTCTCCTCTTCAAGGCTGCATTCAGTTGCAATCGACCATACAGTATGGCGTTAAGGGGAGGGGACGTAGGAGTTATTATGTTACTCACCGTAGTGACTAACGTACTCCTAGTCCATAGTCCCCTTTCCTCCTGACGTCTCACCATTGTAAGGAACTCATGGTGGCAACAGTAAGGACGGACACAAGTGATCACAGTTCAAGGTTGTTTATTAAACTGCAAAGGTGGGTGAAATAAATGCCTAATCTAAGATGTGAGCAAGCTTTGACCAGCAAATGAATATAAGGCAGTCCTAGTGGCATTGTGTCAAATAAAAGGGCCTATACTAAGAAAAAGCTATTGCCAGTCCTTCCGCTAAATACAAAAAGAAGTATGGGATAATGTTCTTAAGATATCAAGAAGTGTTCACAAATAATGTGTCGTGATGCAGTATTTGGGGTCTCCCTTCCCCATGTTTTAAGCACAGGATAAGTTGGAAACTCTGACCACAGCACACTTCTCTGGCTTCCCCAGCACAAGACACCAGTTCCGCTCTCAACCTTCAAGAACCTGGATGGCCAAGTCTCTTTTCCTGCAAAAAGTCTCTGGCCTTCGAGGGTCGGAAAATAACAAAATAATAAACAAAAGTTTGTTTCTCTTCTGTTTTACACGTGAGGTGAGAATTCCTCACCCCTGAATCCCCCTCTTCCGGGCGCAGACTCTTCTCGATTCTCAGCGCCCTCCGCCGGGTTCATTATGGCTCTTCCTTGGTTCATGAATCTTAATGTCTTTTTAAACAAATGTTCAGGCTTTGCCCCTTTCTGTTGACATCCCTCTGCCGGGTTCACTGTTGCCAACCTTCAATCGTGCCCTTCTCAATCACCTGTCGGTCAAAGACTATCGACTGGACAGAGGATTTTGCTGGACCCATGTATGACCACTTTGACCGTTCCTTTGCGGCCTTCTGGTATTAGCTTTTTCAACAAACACAGCATTGACCAGTGTCTCTCGAGTAAGCACGCACGTGGTGCTGTTTCCCTCTTCAGCTGGTCTCCCCTTTATTCTAACAGTTCTTTGAACTTCCCTTTAACTGCTACTTTGCTGCTTTCGTTCAACACAGTTCTGTTGTTTTATCGGTTCTCACCTCGATGGCTGTGATGAACCGCTTGGCTTTTCAGCATATCTGGATTCAGGCCAGTACCACGGTAGCAGGTGCCTCCCCCGGTCCTGCTTATCAGCTTAGGCACGCTCTGTGTATGGTTGACATCTTCTGCAACACAGTTGAGCTATTGTCCGTGGTCTTAAGATTCCTTCTGCAAGGGTTTTGCGGGTCTGCGTCGGAAAGGCGAAGGTTGCGTCTCTCCTTGTCAGCCTCTAGATAATAGCCGCCCTTCTCCTCCTCTTGAACTGCCGTGCCTGGATAGCTGTCTCGTCGTGCAGTTTGCCTTGATCGTAGTGTGCTTTCATGCTCCACCTTTTATACATGTGGGGAAGAGAAAGGGCCGTCAGGTGTGTGTGTGATTCTGGTCAATTGCCTGACCATGCCCGACCCTTGTGTTGGGACATGTTAGGTAAATGGCTCAGGTGTTAGTCCGTAGTCCGTTGTCTGTGGTGTGTGAAAGTGTCCATGTCAGAAAAGGGGGCAGTGTTTTGGAATATCCTATGTGGTAGGAGGGGGAAAAGTTGTTGAAATAAGGGGGATACTGCGTCTAACTCGTCAATGTCCCACTTCCACTCCCCAAGGAACCCCCCATCCACTTGATCCTCCCTCACTGGTCCACCCCCAGGAACTGGATCCAATAGCAATAGCAATGGCCGTGTCCTGGCCACCTGCATGACAGATCGCCGGGGAATAGTGAAGGTGGGCACACAAACACATGACCTCATAAAAATGCAAAAATGAAGATACCACGTCCCATCAGGGAATGAGACCAGGAGATAAGTTGCAAGGATAATAAACTGTAAATAGAATAAAGTATGCAAGCAAAGAACTCTGTTGCCCGAGAGCGCTCTGGCAAAAAGTACACGGACAACACATTATAAGAAACATTCTCGTCAGACATGATGTCATTACCATACAAAATCGCAGTGCGGATTAGTGGGCCCGTATGGCACAGCCTGCTCTATAGGGAATGCCAGGATGCAATTGGCCACAGCTTCCCAGTCGATCTGGTGGCACGTGGGTCAGCTGGGCTCATCTCTGCAGTGAAGGTCTGGACAAACGTGACAACAGGAACTGACTACATGAGAATAATGAAAAACATAAAATCCTTGCATGAAGGGGGTATTTCGAGAAGAGATACTGGCATTCCGACCTCTACTTTCAGGTGTTCATTGATAACTGGGTCCTGCTCTCCGTTGCCTCCCCCTGGGGGTTTGATCTACTGTTTGTTCCCTGATGCCTCATGATACAAACAGGCAGGCACGTGTTGGGTTGAATATACTGCTGCACAAGCTTAAGTCTGTGGTGGGTGTTCTGGAATGTCAGTGCAAGGGGGTCAGATGTGTATCACCATAAAAGAGAGTGGAGGGTTGGGGACTGGTGGGCCCTGGCCTCGCAGGGTGGGTGTTGAGAGAGCATGGCCAGTTTAGTGGAGATGGAATGGCACTTGTGCTGTGGCCTGCTCTGGTCTCATGCTCTGCACAGAGCACATTCAAATGGATTGTGTCCTCCAACGTATTCCACATCTCTGACATGTAATGTCCATAGCTGTGTACTTCGGAAACTTTTTCAGCAAAGGGCGTCCTGCGTCGATGATGTCGGGTCTATGTCCCTCGAAGGCCTCCGTTGAGGGCGACGTCACCAGATGTTATAAATAGGACGCACGGCGCCCGCAGCCTCAGTTCTTTTTTTCTGCGAATGTGTTTCTTTGTGAAACTCGGCGTGCCTCGTGTGTTATCATCGTTGAGATGTCTTTTTCTTTGACCCCTCTGACACCGCGGTCTGGCTTCAAGACCTGCCAGGACTGCAAGTCGAAAATGTCGATCACTGACCCGCATCGCATTTGTTTGTGGTGCCTGGGCGAGTCACACGACACCGACGACTGCTCGAAGTGCCAGTTGCTGACTGCTGCAGGTAGGTAGGGGCTCCAAGCCTGTAAGTCCCGAAACTCCAAATCGTCCAAGGGAGTTTCCACCGACGACTCGAGGGGCGACTCTCTGCGTCGGAAGGAGTCCTGGGGACCTCTGTCCTCAAGTGGTTCCTGCCATTCATCTTCCTCGTCCTGACACTCTAGGAAGCACCGCCACGGTCGCCTTCCCCGTCCCCCTCCTCGGATGGTGCCTCGAGGAAGGTCGCATGCCCGACAAAGTCCTTGACTCCGGAGGAATGGCCTGCATTTAAAGGGCAAATGTTAGCGATATTTCAATCGCAGGGCACAGGTCCGGTCGCACCTTCTACCGAACCCGGCCCGGAATGGTCTCATACCGTGGCTCGCACGCCTTCGCGCTCGGGTCCACAACGCGACTCGCATCGGGAGCCTTCGAGGTCCCGTATGGACAAGAATTCGAACATTCGCAGAGAAGTGCTTCTAGGTCTCGGTGCTCGTCCCCAGTGAGACCGCAGCAACCTACTGAGGGCTTGAGGCCTGCATCGATTCGGTCGGCGCTGTCTCTGTCCAACTCGGACGTCGACACTTTGCCGTCTTATCAGCCCACGGCACCGTCAGCACCTGTGTCGACGCTCTCGGTGTCGAAGCCTTCGGCGCTTACGACGTCGGGGTTGTCAACGCTCTCGGCGTTGAAGCCTCTGGCGCCTTCAGGGATTTTTTCTCGAAATTTGCCTTTGGAGTATCCAATGTGGTGGATCCTCCTAGGAAGGCTATGGCGAAGTCTGTGAGGCCAGTTTTGAACTCCAGGGCCTCTTTTATCACCATGCCTGGGTTTCAACTCCCTCTGGCTGACATATATGAAAAGGAAGAAAGCTCTGAGTTTGAGGACCCTGGTGAACTTGATGAAGCTCCACTTTTTTCTGGAGACAGTTGGAGGAGTTGAGGCAGACCCTCCATGATGCCAGTGGATTGGACACTTCTCCGGAAGTGTAATTTGGTAGGCCTGTGCCTGGGGCTCATGCAGAGTCTTCATACAGGAGGCTCATGGCTAGGGTCTCGGAGTGATTACCAGATCGAAAGCCAAATGGTCGAATTTTTGTTTTTTTGTTTTTTCTTTTTTTTTTTTTGGGGGGGGGGGTCCTCCCTCCCCAACCCCCTTTTTTTTCTAAAAAAAAACAACCCTTTTTTTCCCTAAACGAAAACCTAAAATATAAATAAATAAAACATTCGACCATTTGGCATTCGACCAAATGGTGTCGACCATTTGTCCTGTCAACCTTTTTCTTTCGACCAAATGACTGGACACCTTTCGGAGTATCTGGGCTGGTTCAGTCCTCCTGAAGACTTTGTGCAGGATGATCTAATGGACATCTTAGATCAAGGTCCGTCCTCTGACCTAGTTTTACCATTTCATCTCACCTTACAGAAAAGGGTGACAACTGATTGGCAGTCCCCAGAATCTCTTCCGGCTGTTAATACATCTTTGACAAAGAAGTGCTGCCCTTCCGTTAGCGACCCCAGCTATTTATCTACTCACCCCACTCCTGAAAGTTTGGTAGTTCAGGCGGCTACGGCCACCTCGAGGCAGGCGGCGTACCCTACCATCCCTCCGAATAGGGACGACAAGCGCTTCGAAGGTTGGGCCCCAAAGGTATTTTCTGCTGGAAGCATGGCCTTGAAATGGGCCAACTCCACTTGTGCCTTGGCGAGGTTCTCGCACACTGTGGAACTGTTTCTTTAGCGGCTGAACATATTCTCTAGGGGGAAGAAAGGGATGGATTCCTTGCTCTCGTGCAAGACAGCAAGGATGCTATGTGCGAATCCCTTCAGTCGGGTTTGGATACGGCCGACAGTGTTAGCCAATCCATGTCTGCGAGCACCGTTATACGCAGATTTGCGTGGTTGCAGAAGTCGGGTTTTGTCCTAGATGTGCAGGCCCATCTTCTGAACATGCCCTTTGATGGTGCACATTTGTTTGGCAGCAAGGCTGACGAGAGTCTTGAGAGGTTGCATACCTCGAAAGCTGCGGCTAAATTTTTAAGCGCAGCTGTGCGTCAACCTCCGCCTTTTCATCCTAGGGGAAAGCAATGGAGGGGATGTTCTTTTCATTACCACTCCTTCTTTGGTAGAACGAGAGAGTTCGCCAGTCAAAGGGGCCAGCTAAAAAGTACCTTTGGTGGTCGGGGAAATCGTGGTGCAAAGGCCGCTTAGGCAGCTGCCTCTTTGCCTTCAGGTACTGCCGCAGCTGCTTCCAAACAGTCATGAGGCCTAGTGCCATGGTTTGCTGGTTGGGGGCAGACTGTCTCAGCATCTCGAAGAATGGCGAGCCATTACTTCAGATGCGTGGGTTCTGGATACCATAGCCCACGGCTACTGCCTTCCCTTCCTTCAGCGGCCTCACGACAATCCACCGGGGAAACTCTTTGAAGCTTGCGGATCCACTCCTTGCGCAGGAAATCCTAACCCTGCTGGAGAAAGGCGCTATATAACTGGTGCCTGTAGTGGAGAGGAACAAGGGATGGTATTCCCCTTATTTTTTGATTCCGAATAAAGACTGGGGATTGAGACCCATCATGGACTTGCGTTGGTTGAACAAACTTCTCAGGAAGGACAAGTTCAAGATGGTTACTCTTTCTCAAGTCCTCCAGGCCCTTCAACTTCAGGATTGGTTGGTGTCTCTTGACCTACAGGATGCTTACTTTCATGTGCCGATTCATCCCAAGCACAGAAAGTACCAGAGGTTTGCGGCTGGCGACGCACTTTCAGTTTCGGGTCCTGCTATTTAGATTGACCTCCGCCCTGAGGGTCTTCACCAAGCTAATGGTGGTGGTGGTGGCAGCGTACTTCAGGCGAGGGGGTATTCACGTCTACCCCTACCTGGACGACCGGCTGATCCGGGCACACCCCTCTCCGAGCAAGCGTTGGATCACCTCGTTCTCACCTGCCGCACCCTCCACAGGCTGGGCTTCTCCCTGAATTTCAAGAAGTCGCATCTGACACCTTCCCAACAGCTCAAGTACATTGGGGCTCTGTTAGACATGTCCTTGGGGAAGTGCTCACCTCCCAATGTGAGGGCTCATCACATTGCGCAGATGGTGGACAAGTTTCAACATGCCCAGAGTCTCCCGGATTTCGAATTCTTAAGGTTGCTCGGCCTCATGGCATCCTGCATTTTTCTGGTGCCAGAGGCCAGGTTGCGGATGAGATCCCTGCCAAGGGTTCTCAAGATGCAGTGGTCACAGTTCTCAGTCAAGATGTCGGATCCCATTCAGGTTCTTCTGTGGTGGGCCAACAAAGGGAACTTGATGAGGGGGGAACCGTTTTGGCAACCATGGCCGGAGATGACTGTAGTGACTGATGCTTCCCTCACAGGACGGGGTGGTCATGCCAACAATTTGACAGCCAGCATTCGTCGGTCTCTGTCGGAGTCCAAACTCGACATCATTCTGTTAGATCTGAGGGCCATCAGGCTAGCCCTGAAGGCTTTTCTGCCTTCTGTACGGGGGAAGAGTGTCCTGATCATGACGGACAACACAATGGCCATGCATTGCCTCAACAAAAAAGGTGGGTTAGGGTCACTCCCATTGTGCAGAGAGGCAATGCAGCTTTGGTTCTGGGCCATCCAGCAGGGAATTACGATCTCGGCAGTTCATCTGGCTGGAGATGGAAATGTGGCAGCGGATGCTCTGAGCAGGCAGAGTAGGAGTTGGCTCAGGAAGTCCTTCAGGAGATCTTCGCCCTTTGGGGAACCCCGCAAGTGGAGCTCTTGCCACCAGTGTCAACTGGAAGTGCGAGAGATTCTGCTCAAGGGAATTTCCTCCAAGAGGAGCCTTAGGAGACGCGTTTGTGGTGGATTGGTCATTCCCTCTGCTGTACGCGTTTCCTCCAGTTCCCGTTATTCCTTAAGTGTTGCGGAAGTTAGAGGTTCGGTTCCCACATGATCCTCATTGCTCCGGATTGGGCCAGGGGAGCGTGGTACCCAGACCTTCTGGAAATGTCCATCTGCCCTACACGCCGTCTTCCCTACCGAGAGGCTCTGCTCTCACGCGTGAAGGGGAGGGTGAGTGGGGGGTCAGGTTCTCCATCCAGAGGTCAAGACTCTCAACCTTCACACTTGGTGTCTGAAAGGTTGAGGTATAAGGATTGGGATCTCCCGGATGACGTGATGGAGGTGTTGCTTTCAGCCAGGCGGCCGGCAACAAAATCCCTGTACCGTTGCCGTTGGCGCACCTTATGCGACTGGGGCAGAGGTCACAATGTTGATCCTTTTCAGTGCTCCATTCCTATGGTTTTGTCTTTCTTACTTTCTTTGGCCCACAGGGGCCTTCAAGTGGGCACAATTAAGGGTTACCTGGCGGCGCTGTCTATTTTTAAGCGATCGTCTGAAGAATGTTCTTACTTTAAGATTTCTTTGATTTCTCAGTTTCTTAAAGGACTGACTAATGTATTCCCGCCGTCCCCTTTCCAGGTGCCGGTTTGGGATTTGAACTTGGTTTTGAAATTTCTCATGGGTACTCCGTTTGAACCTTTGCACTCCTGTTCTGTGAGATTACTGTCCTTCAAGACTGTGTTCTTGGTTGCGGTTACTTCCAGTCGCAGAGTGAGTGAATTGCAGGCACTTTCATCTAAGCCACCCTTTACTGTATTCCACAAGGACAGTGTTGTACTGCGGTTACGTCCCTCATTTCTACCTGAGGTACTATCTGAATATCATTTGAGTCAAAAGGTGGTTCTTCCATCTTTCTATCCGCCTCCTCATCCTGGTAAGGAAGAGGAGCGACTCCATCGGTTGGATACTAGGAGAGCTTTTACATTTCTAGGATGTCCTGCTGAAAAAGTTTCCGAAGTGCACAGCTGCGGACATTACATGTCAAAGATGTGGAATACGTTTGAGGAACATCCCGTCGAAAGACCGTTACCAGTTGGTAAGTAACTTGTTCGTCTGTGGAAGTGATACTAAGCAATTGCAACAGTAAATGACTGGACCTCTGTGAGAACAAGGTTCGCGTGGAGCTGGAAGGGTGTGCCAATGTCTTGGGCTCTCTGCAGGGCAATGGGGAAGGGAGAGCTGCGTTTATCGAAGGGATTATTTTTGGGCCTGATAAAAAGATGTTGCTTACTCTAATACAAAATCGTGTTCGTTGGCGGCACAGTGAGCTGAAGTCTCTGTTATGTAATAAAGGGACGTGCCGTGCAGGTGGGTGTCTCTCCCCCCTTGACCTACACCTGAGTGGGGTAGGATAGGACCATCTCCTTCCCAACATTAGTTAGGGAGACACGTTCAGGTTTCTCAACCATCCTCCCCCTTAATAAACCTGTGTCATTAAGCAATTATATTGTCAACGTGTCCTAGGGGACTGAGTGGCACCGGTGGGCAGAGTCAGTGGAGCGCATTCTCCCGGGCCCGCGCCCCTGCGCGCATCTACATTTTTTTTTTTAACGTGTTTATTTTAAACAGGCAGGTTATGGCAATGCAAAGCTTAATCACTTGTGACATGTAGCATACTGTAATACCATTTGACGCTCCTCCCACCCCATCCCTCGGGCTCAAGTTCCTTCTTCACTTCCCTGTAGGGGGTCTCCATCCCGAATAGTTCTCCTGGCCAGTTGGGGCTTGAAAGTCAGGGCTGGGAACCTTTGGTCAAACTCCAATACCGGACCCCAGATGTTGCGAAAGCGATGCAAGGTGCCTGCTCCGGCAGCCGTCACCTTCTCGGCGATCAGGATGTCCCAGACTTTCATCCACCAGAAAGGCATAAGAGGGCCTTCCGTCGTTTTCCAGGTGCGGGCTATCACATTCCTACCTGCAAGTAGGCATTGTGACAATAGTTTGGCCTTGGGGCCAGACCTGGGGTAGATCCCGGGGATCGGTGCTCCAAGGAGGATAGGCTCGGGGGCCAAGGGCAGTCGCACCTGAGCGATGTCCGCTATCGTCGCCAGGCATTGTTTCCAAAAGGCTTGGGCCTTGGGGCAGGATCACCACATGTGGAAGAAGGAGCCTATTGGGCCGCACTGCCTCCAGCATTGAGGGTTGATCGTGGAGTTCATGTGGTGGCGTCTTAGGGGAGGGTAGTACCACCGGAGGAGGATCTTGTAGGCGCACTCTCTATTCGTGATGCATGATGAGGAGGTGTGACCCCGAGACCAGATGTCAACCCACTGTTGGTCTTCAATCGGATCGCCCAGGTCTGCCTCCCATAGGGCCATATACCGGGTCTTGGAGGTTTGGAAGTCCGTTTGGAGGTGCTTGTACAGAGTGGAAATTCTTCCTCGGGGCGGAAGCTCCTTAAGGGTCAATTCGATGGCTGTGGGGGGACAAGTAGCCGCCTGGCGAGTCTGAGGGTGGGTGCACCAGTGACGTAGCTGGGTATATGTGAACCTATCTCGTTCCTGGATCCCAAAGAGTTCTTTGCATCGCTCAAAGGTGCAGGGCTGGCCCACTTCAAAAAGTTGACCCAGGGTCTCTAGGCCTCCTGCCATCCAGGCCTTAAAATTCCGGGGAGACAGACCAGGAGAGAAGGTCGGGTTCATGAAGACTGGGGAGAGGGGGCTGAGCCCCGTCGGGTTCCTCTTCTGTTTCAACACCTTGTCCCACACCGAAATGGTGTGTTTGGTGGATGCCCGGAGATTCCGCCACTGTCGCCGTTCCGGAGGGGGGACATGTGGTAGAAAGCGTAGTGGGAGGGGCAGCTATGCTTGTTCGAGGTCTACCCATCTAGGGCGGTTGGTAAGGACTTGCCATGATTGGATACAAGATGGGTGAGCCGCCATTTGGTATTTCTGCAAGTCAGGGACCCTGAGCCCACCCAATTTCGCATTGCCCAGCATTGTGGATTTAGGGATCCTGGGCTTTTTCCCCCTCCAAATAAACTGCAGCATTTTCTTCTGTAAGCGTTGAAGGGCTGGCGCCGGGACCGGCACCGGGAGTGTGGAGCATGCATACAGAAATCTCTGTAGTAAGTTCATCTTACAGGCTGTAATATGGCCCATCAGCGATATCTCCTGTGTCGCCCAGCGTCTCAAATCTGCCTCCAAGTTTGTAAATAATGGGGGAAAATTAGCCCGATAAGTTTTGCTTGGACTAGCCGGGATCTGAACTCCCAAGTAGCTAAGTTCTTTGGTCGACCAGTGTACTGGGCACAGCGGAACCAGGGCTTCTTGGGTCAGGGCCACTCCCATGGCGACTGATTTCCGGTAGTTAACTGTGAAGCCTGTGACCCTGCCATAGCTCGTTATCTCAGCCAGGGCTTGAGGGAGGGAGGAGCAGGGTTTTGTGATAGTCAGGAGGACATCATCTGCATAGCGGGCCAGTTTGTGGTGCGCCGAGCCTGATTGAAAGCCTTCGACTGCAGCATTCAACCTGATCTGCTGGGCAAACGGTTCCATAATTAAAGCGAAGATAAGTGGCGACAGCGGGCATCCCTGTCGGGTTCCGCAAGTTAGGTTGATGGGGGAGGAGAGGGTGCCGTTAACTCTAGAAGGGTTTTGGGGGCTTTGTAATTTGCCAACGTCATGGTGCAGAACTCCGGGCCAAATCCAAAAGCCTCCAGGGTGAGCCTCATGAAAGTCCAATCCACTTTGTCAAATGCCTTAGTCGCGTCCAGGGCCAAGAGCACCAACTCTCGGGAACCGAGTTCCACCAGATCCAAGGCTCTTCGAATGTTGTCGGCCGTGGAGCGGTGTCTGAGGAAGCCAGTCTGATCCGCACTGATTATCTCCGGCAAGAATCGAGACTGACGAGACGCCAGGATTTTTGAGTAAATATTGGCATCTATGTTGAGCAGGGCAATGGGTCTATATGATGCAGGGTTCTTCGGATCGCCCCCAGGTTTAGGTAGTAAGACCGTAATTGACTCCTGCATGGACGGGGTTACAGTGCCCGTGGTCCTGAACAAGTTAAACAACTATACCAAAGGTGCTAATAGCTGGGGTTTGAAAATCTTGTAGAACCTGGTTGTATAGCCATCAGGGCCAGGGGCTCAGGATTTGAGAGCTTTTATCGCTTGGTCCACTTCTTCGTCAGTGATCGGCGCCTCCAGAGAGTCACGGGCTGTTCTTTTTACCGGGTAAGTGCCACAACCCGTAAGTATTCCTTTTGTTCCTCCATGTACCGCGTTGGAGCGGTCATCACCTGAGTTAGGTGGGCCGCAGCGAGCCGCAGTTTGTCCTGGTCAGCGTAATGGACCTTGCCTCGTAGGTCCCGCAGGCCCACAATTGTATTGTTCCTCTTCGCTTTGGCAAGTTTGGCCACTAGTAGCTTATTTACTTTGTTGTTTTTAGCATAATAAAATTGTTTTGCTTTTGCCATTTGGTGGGCAATGTGTTCAACATAGTGGGCCTCAATCTTTTTCTGTGCTATCCGGATGGCTCGCTGGGTTTTAGGGGTCCAGCCCTTCTCCTTATGGGTCCTTTCTGCATTTTTAAGATCTTCCTCAAGGCCCTGGGGAGTTTGACGCTTGTGTCTATGATAGGCCGCTCCTTGCGCAATCAGTTCACCCCGCACTACTGCCTTCATTGTGTCCCAAGTGTTGGCGGTAGAGGTGTCCTCACTGGGGTTCTCCTTAAAGAAGTTGGAGATCGTGGTTGCGATTGCGTCCCTGAGTGGCATCTCATTGAGAATCGGATCATATAGGGTCCATCTGCGCTGTTGGGGGTTAGCTAGTTCCTGCACTCGGATTTCCAGGGTCACCGGAGCATGATCAGACAAGATTCTGGAGCCAATTGTCACATCGTTCGTAAACGTAAAGATTTGTGGGGACACTAGGAAAAGATCCATCCTGGAGAAGGTCCGGTGGACATAGGAATAAAAGGAAAAGTCTTTTGGATGGGTGGAGTACTCTCCATGAATCCACCACCCCCAAGGTTCTAAATAGTTGTAGGAGAGCCAGGGCTATGGTGAGGTCTCCAGCGCTGGGTGGGTGGGACTTGGCTTTCGAGGGGTCCGGGACCCCATTGAAGTCCCCTCTGATCACTATCTGGCATTCCAAAAACGGGGAGAGGGTTGTACACAGGGATTGATAGAACAGCGCCTGGCCTGAGTTGGGTGCGTATACAGAGATTATAGAATAGAGTTGTCCTAGTAATAGGCATTTCACCGCAATGTATCGCCCCTCCGGGCAGTTTATAGAGTCCAGAATCTGAGGGATCAGGCCCCTCCCGAATAGGATAGCTGTGCCACCCCTCTTGGAGTTCCCAGACGCGAAAAGTTGCTTCGGAAAGTCTCGGGAGCGCAGGCGGCTGTGGTCTGACAGCAGCAAATGGGTTTCTTGTAGCATAGCCACAGCTGCACCGTCGTTCTGAAGCTTCTGTAGGATAGACTTGCGTTTGTCGGGTGAATTTAGTCCCTTGACATTCAGGGAGACGAACCTTAAAGTTCGATGTTCCGGGGCCAGGTCCGGGGAGGTTGACGAGTCTTGGGGAAGAGAGGGAGATGTAGAGGAATCAGCCATCATGTCGCGGAGTGTGTAGCCATTCCCCAACCTGCCTGTGCGGTTTATTCTCGGGCCGCCAACGGGCGTACCGAGTTTCAACTGAGGGTGGCTGACCTTTTGCGGGTCTAATGCCTCCCTTGGCCAACGGGGCCATCGAACAGTGTGTAGCCAACATGGCTAACCTTATGAGCAATCTTAGTGGTTTGTTCCAAGGACTCGTAGATGGATTGTGCCTTGGAACCGGGCATGGGCCGTGGAATAATGCCCGCTGCTTAAAGAATAAAGCTTATCTGTGTTCCTGAGGGTGTAGACCGGATCATGGTGCCGGACTGTGAGCCGGGTTCGAGGTGGGAGCTCCATCATGGGGTCGCATCTGGCTATTTCCTCTTCTGGAATCTGGGAACCCTCTGCTTCGGAGGGCGGGAGAGACGAGGGATTGGAAGCATCCGGACGTAGGATGTCGGTAGCATCTTCCAGGTGGCTAATTTTCCTGAGCGAGCCCTTGTAGGAAAATTGCAAAGCTGTGGGAAAGAGCCATCTGTAGCGGATTTTTTGAGCCTGAAGAAGGGCGTTTAAAGGGCGAAGGCCTTGCCTCTTTTGAAGAGTAAGCGGAGAAAGGTCCTGGAAGATCTTGAGAGAAGTCCCTTGAAATGTAATTTTGTCTTTGGAGCGGCTTATTGCCGAGATGGCTTCCTTCATAGTAAAGAAGTGCACCCTAGTAATGACGTCGGGGGGGGGCCCATTCGATTCCACTCCGCGTCGGGGGTTCAGCCTGTGGGTGCGATCCAGGAGAAGCAGTGAATCTTCAAAGTCGGGGAGAAGAGATTGGAAAAAGAGACCCACATATTCAGCTAACCCCTTGTCTGGGATCGAGGTGGGAACCCCCCGAATGCAGAGGTTGTTGCGCCGGGCCCTATTTTCGCGGTCTTCTTGCTTGTATTCCAGGATGTCGCACCTGTCCTGCAGTAGTCCGATTGAGCGTTGGACCTCTGTTAGAGCGGAGGCATGGTCTTGGATATGATCCTCAACAACTCCTACTCTTTGTTCAACCTCCGAGACCTTTTTGTCTGTGCTTTCCAGTTTAGTTGTGAGTTCTGCCATACAAGAGCGGAATTCTGATTTGATATCCGCCATGAATTCACGAATATCTTCTTTGGTCGCCAAAGGTCCCTTGTTATCTAGGGATTCCTGTGGGTTAGAGGAGCAGGAATCTTGTTTTTTAGCTTTGTCGGAAGCGGTCAGCAGAGTTGCTATGTCCGAAGACTTGGTGGTCTTTTGTTGCTTGGACATCGCGCTATTTGTTAGAGGCAGGACAATGGCCACCGAGAGCGATGAAGTGGTGAAGAGGAGCCGGACTGTGGGCCGGGGCGCCCCAGGAAGCGCTCAGGGAGAAGCGCATGCGAGCTAGGCCTACCTTAAATCTCTCAAGGGGCTCCTGCTGAAGGCTCCTGCCGCCAACCGTTGGGGGGAGGGTCTATCCTCTTCGCTCCAGGAATTGAATAGCCTCTTAGGGCCGATATCTGTGTCCATGAGCCGGAAGGTAGGCCCCACCGAGCATCCAGGTGGGCCACTAACGCAGCCGCGTAGATCTCCGTCCGCTGGAAGTGTGTAGGGTGGCGTGGGCCAGGGGACCCCAGGAGGAAAAGGGAGAGGGTGCACAAAATGGGGCCGATGTATGCAGGGCTCCTTGCCGGTTCCAGGGGGGGGCCCTCGCTGGCCGATGGAAATAGTCCCGTTTGTCTGGAAAACCGGATGTCCGTCCGTCCCCTCCGGCTCGAGTGTTACAGGGAGGATCGCCTCCAACTCCTGACTGTGGCCACCATCATACGTGCACCCGTCATCTTGGATTCTCTGAGCCGCAGATGGGGGGACCAGGATTCAGGCGACGAGTACGGACATAGTGCTCCCTCTCCCAGCTTTCATCTTTGAGCCGCTAGTGCCCCATCGGTTCCGATCCACATAGCTGGCGTCGGTGGATCGTATAGGCCACAGGAACCACGCAATTTTAGCTGAAGCAGAGGGCCTTCCACAGGCAGCTTTAGAGGAGCGACTGCATCGCGTCGGCTCCAAGCCACGCCCCGCGCATCTAAATTTTAAGGGAAGACAAGTTTTTCTGGTGAAAAAGGTGGTTTCCCGTCCCTAGCGAGGGATGCCTATACAGTATGGCGGAAAGGAAACTATGGACTAGGAGTAAATTAGTCACTGCGATGAGTAACATCATTTATTTGATCTAATGCCTATAGGTCATCAGCAATTGCTAAACACCCTGGAGACGTAAATGAAAGTAAATGACTTGGAGATGAATGCCCAAAAATCCAAGCTAATAATATTTAATCCTCCAGAAAAAGAAAATGGTTTTGTTGGTGCTTGAAAAATGAGCAGTTAGATATAGTGGACAATAGAAGATCAACCACACAAAAACCTTTCTAATTCTGATCGGCCATTGTGACCTTTGCAGCTCAAATGAAAAAAATAAACCAGAAGTATGGGCGATTTTCATTGATGCTAATGATAAAATATTACAAAAAAAAAAGCAAAGGTTACATCGTGTATTTTATATGGCGTAGAGGTAAATCCCACAACTTCAAAATTTGAATGGCTGAATATTGAGTTCTTCTTGTGGAGTAAGAATCTAGATTTGCCCAATAGTGTCCCAATAACACTAATTAGATATGAATTGCGCCTTTTATCATTACATGCACTAGTGAATTGGAAAATACTAACTTTATATGGACAAATATTGTACTCTCCATCCAATTCTCTTGTTGTGGATTTGAAGAATCTAGCTATAAAGAGAAATTGCATTGAATTAAATAACTGGTTAGAAACTAGTAACAAACTATTAAAACAATTGAATTTGAGTCCAGATAATTTAGTAGGTAATCCAATCCGAATCGTGTCAAAAGAAAGTTGTGGATTCAGGATTAGGCTTACACAAGAGATTCGATTTCCAAATGCAAATTGTTTACATGCATACGTTTGGAGGGAAGCCGCCTCATTTACCAAATTACTTGAACATGTTTCTGAATAAAAAATGGAACAAATTGTTTGAAACAGCGATAAAACTTCTTCCCAATTTAGGATATTCTACGTTCAATATAAAAAATTCAGAGCCACGTTATTAGATTGTGTCTTCATGCTAAAAGAAAAAAGGCTCTAGAGCACTTATTTATTGCACTTTTTTTACAATCCATGAGAGAATTACATGGTGCTCGCCGTGTGCATGATAATGCCAAACTTTCCACACAATAATTTTTCAAGAGACTCTTAAATGGGAACCAAATCTTGATAATTATCACTGCTATTAATTAAATCTTAAGTGTATTTTATGATATGTAAGGTCTTGTTGGTTTTGATGAAATATAAAGTTTTGTATTAGGTTTAATATTAGATAATTGTATGTGAAAGGTTTTTGTATAAACATATACAAAATAAATAAAATGTCAGTAGATGGGGGAAAATTAGCAAGCCAGAAGAGCAAACAGGAAACCATGATGTTTTGGGAACCTTGTGAGGCATGACTTTCTCATGTAGAGATTCCACCCACTAGAAGAGGGGACATGCCGCAAACTGATTCCTCATCCCAGCAATCATTTCAGAGTGTTCAGTCCACCTATGGTTCCTGACAGCAAAGTCAGCAAGGTTACAACCTGGCACTCTACCAGCAGTGTTAATATTTCCAGCATAGGCAAAGCAGAGGATGTGCTAAAAGTATCCCTGCCAAAGACGTATTGGCCACAAAACAGTGTCTTTGGTTACTTGGTTCCCTTTGTGAGAAACCTAAATGTCTCCCTAGCTAGTTCCTGCAGATCTGTCATCCAGGTGGCCAGGACATGGCCACCGCTATTGGATCCAGTTCCTGGGGGTGGACCAGTGAGGGAGGATAACCTGAATGGGGGGTCATCAGGGAGTGGGACACCGATGGGTGAGGCGCGGTATTGACACCTTTTCCCCCTCCTCACATGGAGGACATTCTAAACCACTGCCCCCCACCCCTTTCCAACACGGAACACTTTCGTACAACTCAAAGGGCAACGGACTAACACGTAATGCAAGGGTCGGGCAATTCATCAGATTCGCACACACCTGACTGCCCTTTCCCTTCCCCACAGGGATGAAAGGTGGCGCCAGAGAGCACAGTGCGAGTAAGGCAGACAGCACGACGAGATGACTAATCAGGCGCGACAGTTCAGGAGAAGGAGAAAGGCAGCAGGAATTGAGAGGGTGGCGAGGAGAGAAGTGACCTTGCCCTTTTCGTCCCAGACCCGCACAACCTTTGTGGAAGAGAGCCTAAGACCGGCAAAAAAATAGCTCAAGTGTCTTAGCTCTGTCGTAGCAGATGTCAACGGTACACAGGGCAAGCCTATGCCAATAAGCAGGAGTGAGGGAAGCTCCAGCAACCGTGGTAAGGGCCTTGAAGCCAATGAAGAAGAAAAGCCAAGCAGTTCATCACAGCTGGTGAGTCGAGGGGGGAGCGGATAAGAACCGGGCTGTGTTAATTGATAATCACAAAGTGGCAAGTTATGATCCAAGTTCGATGAACTGTGAAAAACTGTGATAAGTATTAAAGGGGTAACCAGTTGCAGGGGGAAACTGGCACCACGTGGGTGCTAAGTCAAGAGCCTCTGGTCAAGCCCCATGTGAGGGAAACTGCAGTGACCAGCAGGCTCTGGGAGAGCCAGCGGAATAGGTCAAAGTGATCATACTGGGGGTCAAGCAAAATTCCTGTACAATCGAAAGACTTTGATCTACACACTAAGTGAAAGAAAGGGAAGTGAATCCCACAGTGAGAAGAAACAGGGGACTTGAATGCCCAGAGGGGAAAAGTCTAAAGTCCCAAGAAAAAGTAGGTTTGGAACTGTTTAAAAAGACATTGAGATTTGTGGAAATGCGATACAAGAAGGGTCGGAGCCCAAAAGAAGGGGAACCAGGGGTCAATCCATCACCGTACGTAGAACTGTGATAAACAATTGATAAGGGTCGGCGCCCAGAAGAGAGGACCGAGGTGTGAACCCATCACCCAGCCAAACTTCATTTGTTAAAGGAACTTTTGTTTTGTTATCTGAACATGCCAGTTCCTCGAAGGCAAGAGACTTTCAAGTGAAACGAGACTTGGCCATCGCCGGCCCTGATAGCTGAAGGTTCGAGAGCGGGTCCTGGGAGCTGCCATTCAAACTGTGATCTCATCCTGGAGAAGCTCGAGACTGTACTGTGCTCCAAGCTCCCATCTTACCCTGTAACAAAAACGTGGGGAAGGGAGACCCAGGCTACCACATTCTGACATATTATTTGAGAACACTTCTTTCGAATGGATTGTGTCCTCCTAAGTATTCCTTATCTTTTGATATTTCCAATAGCCAGCTTAACTGCTTCAGAATGGGGCTCTGTGCGTCAGTGCCTGTCCACTCGATGTCCCTCGCAGGCCTCCGTCTCGATGTCGACCTCACCGAAGGTAAATAAAGTGCACGAACACTTCGGATACGGTATGCTTTGTTCCTTGTGAAGAAATCTTGGAGTAATTGTTGAGAAATCTTCGAAAAAATAACTTCCTCATCTGAGTCTTCCACTCAGAAGTCAGGTTTTAAAAAAATGCTGTGACTGCGGTTCAAAGATGACCGTTACGGACCCCCACAGAATATGCATGTGGTGTCTTGGATCCGCTCATCCGTCATCGGAGTGGGAGGACTGCCTGTCCATGACGTTGAAGGCCCTGAGAGAGCGCAGAGGGAAGCTTGCGGCAGGTAGGACCCATAAATACTCTTCGAGGGGATTGAGTCCTCCGACGTATTCCATATCTATGACAGTAATCACCACAGCTGTGCTGCTTCGGAAAATCTTCGGCGTCTGCGTCCTGCGTCGATGACGTCGATACGCCGCCCTCGAGGACCTCCTCCGACGGCCGACGTCACTGGATGTTATAAGTAGGACTCACTACGCCCGTAGCCTCAGTTCCGTTTTTTCCGCGAACGTGTTCGCTGCGGAGATCTCGGCGCGCCTCGACTCTTTGTAGTTCCTGTTCTTTCTCGGTTCTTCGAACGTGTTCGTTTTGTGAAGTCTTTCTTCGTGAAGATGTCTACCTCGTCTTCCACACCGCGTCCGGGCTTTAAGAAGTGTGGGGACTGTGGGTCCAAGATGTTGTTAACAGACTTGCACGACGCCTGCCTCTGGTGCCTCAGGGAGGCCCATGACACGGATGACTTTGTCGACTGCCAGTCGCTCACGTCCAAAGCCTTGCGGGAGCGCAAGAAGAAGTTATCGGTAGGTAATGTGTCCAAGCCACGGAAGTCGAGGTCTGCGGGGCTTTCGACGGACAATTCGGGGGGCGACTCTCCGCGTCGTCGTCGTCAGAAGTTCAGTGGGTCTCGGTCCCGGAGTCCGTCCCGCCACTCCTCTGCCTCTTCGAGGCACTCCCGAAAGCCCCGTCATCTGTCGCCTTCCCCGTCCTCATCCGAGGACTCCGCCCGTCGGCGGATCGCTTACCCCACCAAGCATGCGACGCCGGAGGAATGGGCTTCCTTCGGGAAGAAAATGTTGGCGATTCTCGAATCACAGGGCACTGGTCCGTCGACGCTTCCGAGTGGGGTCGGTCGTGATCGGTCGAGAGACACCTCTCGCACGCCTTCGGGCTCGGGTGGTCGGCACGATTTGCGGGAGAGGTCCCACTCGGACAAGGGGCATCGTTCTCGTCATGCCCGTTCCAGGTCCTGGTCCTCGACGCGCTCGAGACCGTGTGCACCTGTGGTGTCTTCGAGGAAGACGTTGACGCCGGTGGCGCCGAGGTCGTCGACGGACTCTTTCGGGGCCCTGCCTCCGAAGAAGTCATCGACGCCATCGGCGCCCAGGTTGTCGAGGGACACGCTCGGGGCTCCGGCCTCGAGGACTGTGTCTGCGGCATCAATGCTGTCGGCGTCACGTTCGACGCCGATTCACTCAACGCCTTTCGAGGCTGTTTCGATGGGGGTTCCCCGGGGCTCGGTGGAACCACCTAGAAAGGCTCTGGCTAAGGTCAAGCATGGCTTTGTTCCACATTCTGTGCCTTCTTACCACCAGCTTGAGTTTATTTCAGAGGTGGATGAGGGCTCTGATGATGGCATGGTTCCGGATACGGTGCCGGACGAGATTGCTCGGGCCATAGCCAAATTGAGGACTTGCGACAGTCCCTGCACAATGCCAGTGGGCTGGACACCTCTCCGGAGGTGGAGTTTTGTAGGCCTGAGCCTGGCACTCATGCCGACTCCTCGTGCCGGCGTCTTATGTCCAGGGTCACCGAGTACTTGGGATGGTCTCCTCCCCCAGGGGATTTTCTTCAGGATGACCTTACGGATATCCTCGACTAAGGTCCACCAACTGACCCGGTACTGCCGTTCCATATGGCTCTACAGAGGGTGGCGGCGGCTTGAACTGCTCCGGAGAGTCTCCCAGCAGTGGGCAAGTCTTTGCCGCGAAAATACCGCCCAGCCAGTAGCGACCCCTGCTACTTGACCAAGCACCCCACTCCGGAGAGTTTGGTGGTGCAGGCGGCTACGGCCCCGGCAAAGCAGGCGTTGTATCCTACTATCCCTCCTGATAGGGACGACAAGCGTTTTGACGGCTGGGCAAAGAAAGTGTTTCCTTCAGGGGGTATGGCTCTTCAGGCGGCCAACTCAGTTTGTGCCTTGTCACGTTTCACGCACACTCTGTGGAACTGTGTTTCCTTAGCGGCTGAACATATTCCCCAAGGGGACGAACGGGATGGTTTCCTTGCCATGCTTCAGGATGGCAAGGATGCCATGTGTGAGGCCGTTCAGTCGGGTTTGGACATGGCAGATTGCATCAGCCGGTCCATGTCGGCGAGCACCCTTATACGCAGGTTTGCGTGGTTGCGGAAGTCGGGGTTTGCTCCTGATGTGCAGGCCCGGCTCCTCAACATGCCCTTTGACGGGGGAACATCTTTTTGGCAGCAAGGCTGACGAGAGCCTTGAGAGGTTGCAGACCTCCAAAGCTGCAGGGAAGTCGTTGGGCGCTGCAGTTCCCCAACCTCTGCCTTTTCGTCCTAGGGGACAGCAATGGAGGGGAGGTTCCTTTCGTTATTACTCATCCTTTGGTAAGGCGAGAAGAGCTGCCAGCCAAAGGGGCCGCTGTAGGAGTGCCAGAGGTGGAAAACAAGGTACTCGAGGTGCCAAGGCCGCTCGGGCTGTTGCCTCTTTGCCCTCAGGCAATGCCGCAGCCGCTTCAGCTCAGTCATGAGGCCATGTCCCATGGTTCGCCGGTTGGGGGAAGGTTTTCCCACCTCCTTGCATTGGTACTGCTTTGGGAGTCTGTCATAGATATGGAATATGTCGGAGGACCCAATCCCCTTGAAGAGCAAGTTACTCTCTTACCTGGTAACGTTCTTTCGATGGGATGGTCCGACGACGTATTCCATATCGCTCCCTCCTTGCCTTTCCCGCTACAGAATTTCTTATGCGATTGCAGCTTACGTTTCCACAAGGCTTTGTGTGTCAGACTGGCAGAAGACAGGTGCCACATGTTCTGGGGGAAAAAACTACAACTGAGGCTACGGGTGTCGTGCCTTCTACTTATAACATCCAGTGACGTCGGCCGTCGGAGGAGGTCCTCGAGGGCGGCGTATCGACGCAGGACGCAGACGCAGAAGATTTTCCAAAGCAGCACAGCTGTGGCGATTACTGTCATAGATATGGAATACGTCGTCGGACCATCCCATCGAAAGAACATTGCCAGGTAAGAGAGTAACTTGTTCTTCCACTCCATCGAAAAGACTATCTTCTGAAAAGACGAGAACTGTTTCTCCTTGCCGCAAGAAAAATCGCAGAGTGGCGCGCCATTACTTCAGATGTGTGGGTTCTGGAGATCATAACCCACGACTACTGTCTTCCTTTCCAGCAGAGGCCTCAAGACAATCCACCAGGGAATCTCTCTTTGAAGAGTCCAGATCTGCTCCTTGCGCAGCAAATTCAATCCCTGCTGGAGAAAGGAGCCATAGAACTGGTGCCTGTAGCGGAGAGGAACAAGGGATGGTATTCCCCTTATTTTTTGATTTCCAAGTAAGATGAGGGATTAAGACCCATCATGGACTTGCGCGGTTTGAACAAACTCCTCAGGAAGGACAAGTTCAAAATGGTTACTCTATCTCAAGGCCCTTCAACTCAGGACTGTTTGGTGTCTCTCGACCTCAAGGATGCTTATTTTCATGTGCCGATACATCCAAAGCACAAGAAGTACCTGAGGTTCCCGGTTGGCGACTCGCACTTTCAGTTTCGGGTCCTGCCTTTCAGATTGACCTCCGCCCCGAGGGCCTTCACCAAGCTCATACTAGTGGTGGCAGCGCACCTCAGGAAAAGGGGGGATTCACGTCTACCCCTACCTGGACGATTGGTTGATCAGGGCGCGCTCTCCCGAGCAAGTCCTGGATCATCTGTGCGTCACCTGCCACTCCCTCCACAAGCTGGGCTTCTCCCTCAACTTCAAGAAGTCCCATTTGACGCCAACTCAGAGGCTCAAGTACATCGGAGCAGTGCTCGACACGTCCCTGGGGCAGTGTTTTCCTCCCCAGGTGAGGGCTCATCACATTCAGCAGATGGTGCACAAGTTTCAGCTTGCCCAGAGTCTCCCAGCGTTCGAGTTCTTCAGATTGCTCGGCCTCATGCCATCCTGTATTCTTTTGGTGCCAGAGGCCAGGTTGCGCATGAGATCTTTGCAGTGGGCACTCAAGCTCCAGTGGTCTCAGTCCACCGGCAGGATGTTGTACCCTGTTCAGGTGCCGTCCTCGGTCGCCCAAGACCTTCTGTGGTGGGCCGTCGAAGACAATCTGATGAAGGGGGCTCCATTTTGGCTACCCTGGCTGGAGGTGGCGATTGTGACGGACGCATCTCTCACGGGATGCGGAGCTCATGCCAACGAGTTGACAGTCAGCGGTCGTTGGTCTCCGTCGGAGTCCAGACTCCATATCAATCTGTTGGAGCTGAGGGCCGTCAGGCTAGCCCTGAAGGCTTTTCTGCCGACTGTTTGAGGGAAGAATGCCCTGATCCTGATGGACAACATGGTGGTGATGCAGTACCTCAACAAAAGGGGGGGCAGGGTCACTTCCTCTGTGCAGGGAGGCGATGCAGCTCTGGTTCTGGGCAATCCAGCAGGAAGTTTCGATCTCGGCGGTTCATCTGGCCGGAGACGAAAACGAGACGGCGGAAGCTCTGAGCAGGCAGAGCGCGATCTCTCACGAGTTGGAGTTGGCTCAGAAGATTCTCCTGGAGATCTTTGCCATTTGGGGGACCCCTCAAGTCGATCTCTTCGCCTCCAGTCTCAACCGGAAGTGTGAGAGGTTCTGCTCGCAGGAATTTCCTCCAAAAGCACCCTTAGGAGACGCGTTCGTGGTGGAATGGTCATTCCCACTGTTGTATGTGTTTCTTCCAGCCCTGTTATCCCACAAGTACTGCGGAGGTTACAGAGGTTCGGTTCCCGGATGATCCTCATTGCTCCGGCGTGGGCCCGGAGGACGTGGTACCCGGACCTTCTCGACTTGTCCAGCTGCCCTCCACGTCGTCTTCCCTACCGAGATGATCTGCTCTCACGGGAGGGGGGGGGTCAGGTTCTCCATCCAGAGGTGCGATCCCTCAACATTCACGCTTGGTTTCTGAAAGGTTGAGGTATAGGGATTGGGACCTCCCTGAAGACGTGATGGAGGTGTTGCTCTCGGCCAGACGGCCCGCAACTAAGTCCCTGTACCGTTGCCGTTGGTGTAAGTTCTGCGACTGGTGCAGGGTGAAGAATGTGGATCCTTTTGCATGTGGCATTCCCATGGTTCTGTCTTTTTTGCTTTCGTTAGCCCACAGGGGCCTGCAAGTGGGTACAGTTAAAGGTTACCTGGCGGCGCTGTCTATATTTAAGCGCTCGTCTGAAGAGTGTTCCTATTTTAAAATTCCTTTAATTTCTCAGTTTCTAAAAGGGCTCACTAATGTGTTCTCTCCGTCACCTTTCTCAGGTTTCTGATGGGTGCTCCGTTTGAGCCTTTGCATTCATGCCCTTTGAGACTGTTAACTCTTAAAATTGTATTTTTGGTTGCGGTCACTTCTGCTCGCAGAGTGAGTAAGTTACAGGCACTTTCAGTTAAGCCACCCTTCACTGTGTTTCATAAGGACAGGATTGTCCTTAGAGTTCATCCTTCCTTTCTTCCGAATGTGGTGTCGGAATTTCATTTAGGCCAGAAGGTTGTTCTTCTGGCGTTTTATCCTCCTCCACATCCTGATAAGGAAGAGGAGAGGCTCCATAGGCTTGATCCTAGGAGTGCGTTAAGCTTTTATATTTCACGCATGTCCCGGGTCAGAGTGGACGATCAACTCTTCATTGGTTACGCTGGAAAGCGTTTGGGACAAGCTGTGACGAAACACACTTTGTCTCGCTGGATTATTTTGTCTATCTCTGAGTGTTACCGCTTGGCGGGTAAGGACCCACCGGTCGGCTTACGGGCCCATTCTACCAGGGGTATGGCTGCCTCTACTGCCCTACAGAGGGATGTTCCTATTCGTAACATTTGTGATGCAGCCACCTGGGCTTCGGTACATACTTTTGTACATCACTTCTCCCTCGATTCCATCCGGGGGCAGGATCCGGCCTTTGGCAACGCGGTCCTTTACTCCGCAATTTGATTGGGCATTCTAAATTTCTGTTTTCTAAATTCTTTTCCCACCTCCTTGCATTGGTACTGCTTTGGGAGTCTGTCATAGATATGGAATACGTCGGAGGACCCAATCCCCTTGAAGAGCAAGTTACTCTCTTACCTGGTAACGTTCTTTCGATGGGATGGTCCGACGACGTATTCCATATCGCTCCCTCCTTGCCTTTCCCGCTACAGAATTTCTTATGCGATTGCAGCTTACGTTTCCGCAAGGCTTTGTGTGTCAGACTGGCAGAAGACAGGTGCCACACGTTCTGGGGGAAAAAACTACAACTGAGGCTACGGGTGTCGTGCCTTCTACTTATAACATCCAGTGACGTCGGCCGTCGGAGGAGGTCCTCGAGGGCGGCGTATCGACGCAGGACGCAGACGCAGAAGATTTTCCAAAGCAGCACAGCTGTGGCGATTACTGTCATAGATATGGAATACGTCGTCGGACCATCCCATCGAAAGAACATTGCCAGGTAAGAGAGTAACTTGTTCTTCCACTCCATCGAAAAGACTATCTTCTGAAAAGACGAGAACTGTTTCTCCTTGCCGCAAGAAAAATCGCAGAGTGACGCGCCATTACTTCAGATGTGTGGGTTCTGGAGATCATAACCCACGACTACTGTCTTCCTTTCCAGCAGAGGCCTCAAGACAATCCACCAGGGAATCTCTCTTTGAAGAGTCCAGATCTGCTCCTTGCGCAGCAAATTCAATCCCTGCTGGAGAAAGGAGCCATAGAACTGGTGCCTGTAGCGGAGAGGAACAAGGGATGGTATTCCCCTTATTTTTTGATTTCCAAGTAAGATGAGGGATTAAGACCCATCATGGACTTGCGCGGTTTGAACAAACTCCTCAGGAAGGACAAGTTCAAAATGGTTACTCTATCTCAAGTCCTCCAGGCCCTTCAACTCAGGACTGGTTGGTGTCTCTCGACCTCAAGGATGCTTATTTTCATGTGCCGATACATCCAAAGCACAAGAAGTACCTGAGGTTCCCGGTTGGCGACTCGCACTTTCAGTTTCGGGTCCTGCCTTTCAGATTGACCTCTGCCCCGAGGGCCTTCACCAAGCTCATACTAGTGGTGGCAGCGCACCTCAGGAAAAGGGGGGATTCACGTCTACCCCTACCTGGACGATTGGTTGATCAGGGCGCGCTCTCCCGAGCAAGTCCTGGATCATCTGTGCGTCACCTGCCACTCCCTCCACAAGCTGGGCTTCTCCCTCAACTTCAAGAAGTCCCATTTGACGCCAACTCAGAGGCTCAAGTACATCGGAGCAGTGCTCGACACGTCCCTGGGGCAGTGTTTTCCTCCCCAGGTGAGGGCTCATCACATTCAGCAGATGGTGCACAAGTTTCAGCTTGCCCAGAGTCTCCCAGCGTTCGAGTTCTTCAGATTGCTCGGCCTCATGCCATCCTGTATTCTTTTGGTGCCAGAGGCCAGGTTGCGCATGAGATCTTTGCAGTGGGCACTCATACTCCAGTGGTCTCAGTCCACCGGCAGGATGTTGTACCCTGTTCAGGTGCCGTCCTCGGTCGCCCAAGACCTTCTGTGGTGGGCCGTCGAAGACAATCTGATGAAGGGGGCTCCATTTTGGCTACCCTGGCTGGAGGTGGCGATTGTGACGGACGCATCTCTCACGGGATGCGGAGCTCATGCCAACGAGTTGACAGTCAGCGGTCGTTGGTCTCCGTCGGAGTCCAGACCCATATCAATCTGTTGGAGCTGAGGGCCGTCAGGCTAGCCCTGAAGGCTTTTCTGCCGACTGTTTGAGGGAAGAATGCCCTGATCCTGACGGACAACATGGTGGCGATGCAGTACCTCAACAAAAGGGGGGGCAGGGTCACTTCCTCTGTGCAGGGAGGCGATGCAGCTCTGGTTCTGGGCAATCCAGCAGGAAGTTTCGATCTCGGCGGTTCATCTGGCCGGAGACGAAAACGAGACAGCGGAAGCTCTGAGCAGGCAGAGCGCAATCTCTCACGAGTTGGAGTTGGCTCAGAAGATTCTCCTGGAGATCTTTGCCATTTGGGGGACCCCTCAAGTCGATCTCTTCGCCTCCAGTCTCAACCGGAAGTGTGAGAGGTTCTGCTCGCAGGAATTTCCTCCAAAAGCACCCTTAGGAGACGCGTTCGTGGTGGAATGGTCATTCCCACTGTTGTATGTGTTTCTTCCAGCCCTGTTATCCCACAAGTACTGCGGAGGTTACAGAGGTTCGGTTCCCGGATGATCCTCATTGCTCCGGCGTGGGCCCGGAGGACGTGGTACCCGGACCTTCTCGACTTGTCCAGCTGCCCTCCACGTCGTCTTCCCTACCGAGATGATCTGCTCTCACGGGAGGGGGGGGGGTCAGGTTCTCCATCCAGAGGTGCGATCCCTCAACATTCACGCTTGGTTTCTGAAAGGTTGAGGTATAGGGATTGGGACCTCCCTGAAGACGTGATGGAGGTGTTGCTCTCGGCCAGACGGCCCGCAACTAAGTCCCTGTACCGTTGCCGTTGGTGTAAGTTCTGCGACTGGTGCAGGGTGAAGAATGTGGATCCTTTTGCATGTGGCATTCCCATGGTTCTGTCTTTTTTGCTTTCGTTAGCCCACAGGGGCCTGCAAGTGGGTACAGTTAAAGGTTACCTGGCGGCGCTGTCTATATTTAAGCGCTCGTCTGAAGAGTGTTCCTATTTTAAAATTCCTTTAATTTCTCAGTTTCTAAAAGGGCTCACTAATGTGTTCTCTCCGTCACCTTTCTCAGGTTTCTGATGGGTGCTCCGTTTGAGCCTTTGCATTCATGCCCTTTGAGACTGTTAACTCTTAAAATTGTATTTTTGGTTGCGGTCACTTCTGCTCGCAGAGTGAGTAAGTTACAGGCACTTTCAGTTAAGCCACCCTTCACTGTGTTTCATAAGGACAGGATTGTCCTTAGAGTTCATCCTTCCTTTCTTCCGAATGTGGTGTCGGAATTTCATTTAGGCCAGAAGGTTGTTCTTCTGGCGTTTTATCCTCCTCCACATCCTGATAAGGAAGAGGAGAGGCTCCATAGGCTTGATCCTAGGAGTGCGTTAAGCTTTTATATTTCACGCATGTCCCGGGTCAGAGTGGACGATCAACTCTTCATTGGTTACGCTGGAAAGCGTTTGGGACAAGCTGTGACGAAACACACTTTGTCTCGCTGGATTATTTTGTCTATCTCTGAGTGTTACCGCTTGGCGGGTAAGGACCCACCGGTCGGCTTACGGGCCCATTCTACCAGGGGTATGGCTGCCTCTACTGCCCTACAGAGGGATGTTCCTATTCGTAACATTTGTGATGCAGCCACCTGGGCTTCGGTACATACTTTTGTACATCACTTCTCCCTCGATTCCATCCGGGGGCAGGATCCGGCCTTTGGCAACGCGGTCCTTTACTCCGCAATTTGATTGGGCATTCTAAATTTCTGTTTTCTAAATTCTTTTCCCACCTCCTTGCATTGGTACTGCTTTGGGAGTCTGTCATAGATATGGAATACGTCGGAGGACCCAATCCCCTTGAAGAGCAAGTTACTCTCTTACCTGGTAACGTTCTTTCGATGGGATGGTCCGACGACGTATTCCATATCGCTCCCTCCTTGCCTTTCCCGCTACAGAATTTCTTATGCGATTGCAGCTTACGTTTCCGCAAGGCTTTGTGTGTCAGACTGGCAGAAGACAGGTGCCACACGTTCTGGGGGAAAAAACTACAACTGAGGCTACGGGTGTCGTGCCTTCTACTTATAACATCCAGTGACGTCGGCCGTCGGAGGAGGTCCTCGAGGGCGGCGTATCGACGCAGGACGCAGACGCAGAAGATTTTCCAAAGCAGCACAGCTGTGGCGATTACTGTCATAGATATGGAATACGTCGTCGGACCATCCCATCGAAAGAACATTGCCAGGTAAGAGAGTAACTTGTTCTTCCACTCCATCGAAAAGACTATCTTCTGAAAAGACGAGAACTGTTTCTCCTTGCCGCAAGAAAAATCGCAGAGTGACGCGCCATTACTTCAGATGTGTGGGTTCTGGAGATCATAACCCACGACTACTGTCTTCCTTTCCAGCAGAGGCCTCAAGACAATCCACCAGGGAATCTCTCTTTGAAGAGTCCAGATCTGCTCCTTGCGCAGCAAATTCAATCCCTGCTGGAGAAAGGAGCCATAGAACTGGTGCCTGTAGCGGAGAGGAACAAGGGATGGTATTCCCCTTATTTTTTGATTTCCAAGTAAGATGAGGGATTAAGACCCATCATGGACTTGCGCGGTTTGAACAAACTCCTCAGGAAGGACAAGTTCAAAATGGTTACTCTATCTCAAGTCCTCCAGGCCCTTCAACTCAGGACTGGTTGGTGTCTCTCGACCTCAAGGATGCTTATTTTCATGTGCCGATACATCCAAAGCACAAGAAGTACCTGAGGTTCCCGGTTGGCGACTCGCACTTTCAGTTTCGGGTCCTGCCTTTCAGATTGACCTCTGCCCCGAGGGCCTTCACCAAGCTCATACTAGTGGTGGCAGCGCACCTCAGGAAAAGGGGGGATTCACGTCTACCCCTACCTGGACGATTGGTTGATCAGGGTGCGCTCTCCCGAGCAAGTCCTGGATCATCTGTGCGTCACCTGCCACTCCCTCCACAAGCTGGGCTTCTCCCTCAACTTCAAGAAGTCCCATTTGACGCCAACTCAGAGGCTCAAGTACATCGGAGCAGTGCTCGACACGTCCCTGGGGCAGTGTTTTCCTCCCCAGGTGAGGGCTCATCACATTCAGCAGATGGTGCACAAGTTTCAGCTTGCCCAGAGTCTCCCAGCGTTCGAGTTCTTCAGATTGCTCGGCCTCATGCCATCCTGTATTCTTTTGGTGCCAGAGGCCAGGTTGCGCATGAGATCTTTGCAGTGGGCACTCATACTCCAGTGGTCTCAGTCCACCGGCAGGATGTTGTACCCTGTTCAGGTGCCGTCCTCGGTCGCCCAAGACCTTCTGTGGTGGGCCGTCGAAGACAATCTGATGAAGGGGGCTCCATTTTGGCTACCCTGGCTGGAGGTGGCGATTGTGACGGACGCATCTCTCACGGGATGCGGAGCTCATGCCAACGAGTTGACAGTCAGCGGTCGTTGGTCTCCGTCGGAGTCCAGACTCCATATCAATCTGTTGGAGCTGAGGGCCGTCAGGCTAGCCCTGAAGGCTTTTCTGCCGACTGTTTGAGGGAAGAATGCCCTGATCCTGACGGACAACATGGTGGCGATGCAGTACCTCAACAAAAGGGGGGGCAGGGTCACTTCCTCTGTGCAGGGAGGCGATGCAGCTCTGGTTCTGGGCAATCCAGCAGGAAGTTTCGATCTCGGCGGTTCATCTGGCCGGAGACGAAAACGAGACAGCGGAAGCTCTGAGCAGGCAGAGCGCAATCTCTCACGAGTTGGAGTTGGCTCAGAAGATTCTCCTGGAGATCTTTGCCATTTGGGGGACCCCTCAAGTCGATCTCTTCGCCTCCAGTCTCAACCGGAAGTGTGAGAGGTTCTGCTCGCAGGAATTTCCTCCAAAAGCACCCTTAGGAGACGCGTTCGTGGTGGAATGGTCATTCCCACTGTTGTATGTGTTTCTTCCAGCCCTGTTATCCCACAAGTACTGCGGAGGTTACGGAGGTTCGGTTCCCGGATGATCCTCATTGCTCCGGCGTGGGCCCGGAGGACGTGGTACCCGGACCTTCTCGACTTGTCCAGCTGCCCTCCACGTCGTCTTCCCTACCGAGATGATCTGCTCTCACGGGAGGGGGGGGTCAGGTTCTCCATCCAGAGGTGCGATCCCTCAACATTCACGCTTGGTTTCTGAAAGGTTGAGGTATAGGGATTGGGACCTCCCTGAAGACGTGATGGAGGTGTTGCTCTCGGCCAGACGGCCCGCAACTAAGTCCCTGTACCGTTGCCGTTGGTGTAAGTTCTGCGACTGGTGCAGGGTGAAGAATGTGGATCCTTTTGCATGTGGCATTCCCATGGTTCTGTCTTTTTTGCTTTCGTTAGCCCACAGGGGCCTGCAAGTGGGTACAGTTAAAGGTTACCTGGCGGTGCTGTCTATATTTAAGCGCTCGTCTGAAGAGTGTTCCTATTTTAAAATTCCTTTAATTTCTCAGTTTCTAAAAGGGCTCACTAATGTGTTCTCTCCGTCACCTTTCTCAGGTTTCTGATGGGTGCTCCGTTTGAGCCTTTGCATTCATGCCCTTTGAGACTGTTAACTCTTAAAATTGTATTTTTGGTTGCGGTCACTTCTGCTCGCAGAGTGAGTAAGTTACAGGCACTTTCAGTTAAGCCACCCTTCACTGTGTTTCATAAGGACAGGATTGTCCTTAGAGTTCATCCTTCCTTTCTTCCGAATGTGGTGTCGGAATTTCATTTAGGCCAGAAGGTTGTTCTTCTGGCGTTTTATCCTCCTCCACATCCTGATAAGGAAGAGGAGAGGCTCCATAGGCTTGATCCTAGGAGTGCGTTAAGCTTTTATATTTCACGCATGTCCCGGGTCAGAGTGGACGATCAACTCTTCATTGGTTACGCTGGAAAGCGTTTGGGACAAGCTGTGACGAAACACACTTTGTCTCGCTGGATTATTTTGTCTATCTCTGAGTGTTACCGCTTGGCGGGTAAGGACCCACCGGTCGGCTTACGGGCCCATTCTACCAGGGGTATGGCTGCCTCTACTGCCCTACAGAGGGGTGTTCCTATTCGTAACATTTGTGATGCAGCCACCTGGGCTTCGGTACATACTTTTGTACATCACTTCTCCCTCGATTCCATCCGGGGGCAGGATCCGGCCTTTGGCAACGCGGTCCTTTACTCCGCAATTTGATTGGGCATTCTAAATTTCTGTTTTCTAAATTCTTTTCCCACCTCCTTGCATTGGTACTGCTTTGGGAGTCTGTCACAGATATGGAATACGTCGGAGGACCCAATCCCCTTGAAGAACAAGTTACTCTCTTACCTGGTAACGTTCTTTCGATGGGATGGTCCGACGACGTATTCCATATCGCTCCCTCCTTGCCTTTCCCGCTACAGAATTTCTTATGCGATTGCAGCTTACGTTTCCGCAAGGCTTTGTGTGTCAGACTGGCAGAAGACAGGTGCCACACGTTCTGGGGGAAAAACTACAACTGAGGCTACGGGTGTCGTGCCTTCTACTTATAACATCCAGTGACGTCGGCCGTCGGAGGAGGTCCTCGAGGGCGGCTTATCGACGCAGGACGCAGACGCAGAAGATTTTCCAAAGCAGCACAGCTGTGGCGATTACTGTCATAGATATGGAATACGTCGTCGGACCATCCCATCGAAAGAACATTACCAGGTAAGAGAGTAACTTGTTCTTCCACTCCATCGAAAAGACTATCTTCTCAAAAGACGAGAACTGTTTCTCCTTGCCGCAAGAAAAATCGCATAGTGGTTCCCACCACTCGTCATCGTCTAAACATTCGAAGAAACTGTGCCATAGGTTGCCATCTTGCACGTCTTCGAGTTCCTCCCCATAACGGGTCGTATGCCCCACTAAATCTGCCAATCTGCCCCACCAGCTCAATGGGAAGAGTTTAGGCTTAAAATGTTGAAGGTGTTAAAAAATGCGCCTTGACCCCCTCAAGTGCACCCATAAGCCATGCTGTGGTCGAAAGACCTGAAAAGCATAAAAGCTGTGCTCCTTCGGGCCCGGCAGGCAAAACTCCTCGAGAGCATTCGAAAGATCCCTCGAGTCGAGGAAAAGTCCTCTCAGGGACTGAGTCGTCGACGCTATCGGCGCTGAGAGGTACTACATCGATGCCATCAGGGTCAAAAGATGCGTCATCAACGCCATCAGCGCTGAAAACGTATGAAAAGCCATCGACTCTTTGAGCCTCGAGCTCCTCGAAGCCACAGGTGTCAAAGCCGCTGACGGACCCATCAAAGACGTCGACATTTTCAGCGATTTTGACTCTGTCAACAAATATTATGACTCCATTGACTTTTATGGAGAAGTCATATACCCCTTTGCCTACGGCTGATTATTTCAAGTCACTTTTCTCTGAGGTTGCAGAGCCATCTTCAGATGAATCTAGGCCTTTTGGCCTCCTCCAATATGGTACGCCTTCAGTCCCTGAAGCATTCATTTCTGAAGAGGACAAAATAAAGAATCTACAACGGTGACAGCATGATGCCAGTGGTTTAGACACCTCGCCAGAGGTAGAGTTTGGCAGATCAGACCCCAGTGATCATGCAGAGGTTACCTACAGACAGTTGATGTCAAGGGTTATTGAATATATGGGTTGGGCTAGACCCAGTGTTTGAACAAGATGACTTGACTGACATTTTGGACAGGGGACCTCAAGAAGACCTTATTGTGCCATTCCATGCAGCTTTGGAAAAGCGCGTAGCCTCAAATTGGGAGGCGCCTGAACTCAATCCAGCTGTCAACAAGAAGTTGACCTCAAAATACAGGGTTTTAAGCAGTGACCCTTTTTATTTATCAGAACACTCGACACCAGAAAGTCTGGTGGTTCAAGCTGCCACCTCACCCACTAGACATAATGCATACCCTACAATCCCTCCTGATCGGAATGACAAGCGTTACGACGCCCTAGCCAAAACGTTTTTCGGCTGGAAGTATGGCCTTGAAATTGGCTAATGACACGTGCACGTTGGCATAGTTCACTCAAACCCTTTGGGAGTGTATATCGATGCTGGCTGGCCATATCCTCGAAGGGGAAGAAAGAGACAGGTTTTTCAACATAGTCAAGGATGGGAAAGATGTAATGTGCGAATCCCCCCAGACTGGTCTCAACTCTGCTGACAGTATCAGCAGAGCTATGGTGGCTAGTACAGTTATGCGCAGGTTTGCCTGGTTGAGAAAGTCAGGATTTGCTCCAGACGTACAATCCAGCCTGCTCAACATGCCCTTTGACAGCACTCATTTATTTGGAAACAAGGCTGATGAGAGTTTGGAGAAACTACAAACTTCGAAGGCAGCAGTCAAATCCCTTGTGCTGCAATCAGACAACCTCCAAATCGCCCTACAAGTACGCCCTGGAGGGGTAGGTCCTTTCGTCACTACTCCACGTTTGGAAGAGGCTGAGGACAGTCAGTTCAAAGAGGCCAGAGAAGATTTCCCCGTGGTGGATGGGGAAGAGGTACTAAGACTTCAACAGCAGCGGCTACTTTGCCATCAGCCACTGCATTAGTTCACGAGACTGCAGTGGGAGGCAGACTGTCAAAGCATCTGACAGAATGCATGGGCATTGGAAACAGTTGCCCAGGGTTACTGGCTTCCCTTTCTAAAAAAAAAAGCCTGAGTCATCCACCAGGGAAGAGCTCTTGCAAAGTTCCATATCCGCTACTTATGCAGGAAATACTGACTCTGCTAGAGAAAGGTGCTATAGAAAAAGTACCTTTAGCAGAGAGGAACAAGGGTTGGGACTCCTCATACTGTCTAATACCAAAGAAGGACGAAAGATTGAGACCCATCTTGGATTTAAGAGACTTGAACAAGTTCCTAAGGACGGACACGTTCAAGATGGTAACTTTCTCAGATCCTTCAGGCCCTCCAGCTTCAGGATTGGATGAGATCATTGGACCTTCAGGATGATTGCTTTCATGTGCCGATCCATCACAAGCACAGACAGTACCTGAGGGTTGCTGTTGGCGGTTCTCATTATCAGTTTTGTGTTCTGCCATTTGGGCTGACCTCATCCCTGAGGGTTTTCACCAAGTTGAATGGTGGTGATGGCAGCCAGTTTTAGGAGAGGGGGAATTCACGTTTGCCCTAACTGGACGATTGACTGATCAGGGCCAGTTCCCCCGAACAGGCCCTGGAACATCTCAGTTTCACCACTTCACCTGTTACTCCCATCACAGATTGGGCTTCTCCCTCAACTTCAAGAAGTCTCACATGATACCATCTCAAAGGCTCCAATTCATTGGAGCAGTCCAGGATGCATCCCTGGGAAAAGCCTTGCCACTAGAGGCGAGGGCTCAAGACATTCGGCAAATGGTGACCAAATTCCAGAATTCCCAGCATCTACCGGCCTTTGATTTTCTGAGGTTGCTCGGCCTCATGGTGTCCTACATTTTTCTGGTGACAGAGCCTCGCCTGAGAATGAGATCTCTCCAATGGGCTCTCAGGACTCAGTGGTCCCAATTCTCAGGAAGGATGTCAGACCTCCTACAAATTTCGAGCAGAGTCTCACAGGACCTTCGGTTATGGCCTGCCAGGAGAACATTTTGAAAGGACAACCTATTTGGCAACCATGGCCGGAGATAACAGTAGTGACGGACGCCTAACTGATGAGGTGGAGAACCCATGCCAACGATTTGACAATCAGTGGTCGTTGGTCTCTATCGAAGTCCAAACTCCACATCGACCTTTTGAAACTCAGGGCAATCAGACTTGCGCTGAAGGCCTTTATGCCATCTGTACAGGGAAAGAATGTCCTGATAATGACAGACAACACAGTGGCCATGTACTACTTTAAACAAAAGAGGAGGTGTAAGGTCACTACCACTGTGCAGAGAGGCAATGCAGCTCTGTTACTGGGCAATACAAGAAGGGGTCTCCCTATTGGCAGTTAACCTAGCCGCAGTGGAGAACACCGCGGCAGTCGCTCTGAGCAGGCAGAGCACAGTCTCCCATGAGTGGGAACTAGCTCAGGAAGTCCTTCAAGAGATCTACACACTTTGGGGAAACCCTCAAATGGATCTGTTTGCAACCAGTGTCAACCGGAAGTGCGAACTGTTCTGCTCCAGGGAATTTCTCTCAAGAGGAGCTCTAGGAGACGGGTTTGTAGTGGACTGGGAGTTTCCACTCCGCTATGCATTTCCTCCAGTCCCCGTCATTCCTCATGTGATCAGGAGGTTGAGAAAATTTGGGAAATCCATGATCCTAATTGCTCCGGATTGGGCCAGGACGACGTAGTACCTGGACCTTCTGGACATGTCCATCTGCTCTCCAATACGTCTTCCACAAAGAGAGGACCTTCTCTCGCAAGAGGAGGGGCGGGTTCTCCATCCAGACATCAGGACGCTCAGCCTTGACGCATGGTTTCTGAGATAGAAGGATTGGGACCTCCCGGACGTCGTAATGGAGATTTTGCTTTCAGACAGATGGCCAGCAACTAAATCTTTGTACCGCTGCCGTTGGAATAAATTAGCTGGTGTAAGGATAAGAATGTTGATCCATTTACATGTAATACACCTATGGTGTTGTTGTTTTTATTACACCTAGCTAATCTGGGGCGCCAGATTGGTACCATTAAGGGATATCTGGCGGTGCTGTCTATATTTAAGCGCACTTGGTTCTTACTTTAAAATACCTCTTATAGTCAAATTTCTAAAAAGATTCACAAATGTTTATCCTCCAATCCCTTTTCAAGTCCCAATTTGGGATCTCAACTTGGTGTTTAAGTTCATGATGTGTGCTCCTTTCGAGCCTTTACACTCCTGTCCTTTGAGGCTACTTACCCTGAAAACCATCTTTTTAGTAGCTAATACATCTGCCCAAAGGGTGAGTGAACTTCAGGCTTTATCCCGCAATCCTCATAACACTATTTATTTATAAGGATAAGGTGGTGCTGAAGGTAAAACCCACCTTTCTACCTATCTCACACAAGATAACTTTACCATCATTTTATCCTCCTCCTCACCCTAGGAAGCAAGAGGAGAGGCTTCACAGGCTTGACACTAAACATGCACTAGAATGGCAAAGTTAAGACAGGATGACCAATTATTCGTCGGCTATTCGGGCCGCAAATTAGGAATTGCTATCGCTAAACAAACATTATCCAGATGGATTATATTGGCAATATCAGAATGCTACAGACTGAGGGGAGTACCAATAAAAGAAATGTGTGCGGCTACCACATGGTCATCTGTACATACCTTCACCAAGCATTAAAGTTTAGACGACTCCTCAGGTCAGGAAACAATTTTTGGTAAAGCAGTGTTGCATTCCGTGCACACACACCCATGAAAACCAATAAATTGTCATGTAAAATTCTGACTCCCTCCTCCAGTAAAACTAGAAACTGCTTTGGGAGTGTAGCAAAAGATAAGGAATACGTGGGAGGACACAATCCATTCGATGAACAAGTTACTTACCACTGGTAATGTTCTTTTGACTGGATGTTCTTCCCACATATTCCTTATCACCCCTCCCAACCTACCCCACAGTAGAATTTCCCTTGCGATTAGTCTGCGCTCTCTCAGGAGGAGTAATGGTCAGGTATGGGATATATCCTTCAGTCGTAAAAACGAAACTGAAGCCTACGGCCGCTGCGCACGCTATTTATACCTTCAGTGACGTAGCCATTGAGACGGAGGCCTCAGAGGGACATCGACGCACAGCGCTCTCTGCTGAGATTTTTGTTCCAAAGCAGCTACGCTGGATATTGGAAATATCAAAACATAAGGAATACGTGGGAGGAACATCCAGTCGAAAGAATGTTACCAGGAGTAAGTAACTTGTTCTTTTCTTGAGACCTATCCCACAACCCTTTTTGTATTAGTTGTGAGGTTTCGCAAAAGGTTTCTTTGTATAGGCCCTTTTTATTTTGACACAACGCCACTAGGACTACCTTCTTTTTAATTTGATGGTCAACGCTTGCTCCCATCTTAGATATAGGTTTAGATTAGACGTTTTTCCAACCTGTATACAGCATTCATTGTTCAGTAAACACGCTTGAACTGTGATCACTTGTCTGTCTTACTTGTTGCCACCATGAGTTCCTCACACCTCCCATTTAACTGAGTCAGCGGGCTTGTGGGGGGGGTAGTTATATTGTTTGCCTACGAATGGTAGACAATCACCACAGACCAGTGGGTATGGGATGAGTAGTTTGCAGAGTTCCTGATTTGCCCATAACATATACAGCCATCTCGAAAAATACCTGCTGCAATTCATACAGGCAGAAGTTGCCTCTTTCCTGCAAAAGATTGCCATAGAGGAGGCAAAGAAAGGGAATGTATATTCCACTTACTTGCTCCAATAAAAGAAAACTTTGCAGCTTGTGATAGAGCTACACCCAGCCAATGTGTTTGTCAAGCCTCCATAGTTCTGAATGACCACCCTACAAGATCATACTCCACTATTGAGCCAGGAATTCTTAATGACATCATTTGGGTTATATGTTTCATTGACCACACTAACCACACTGATTTTTACTACAACTTGTGTTGGTTGGACGACTTTTTTTTTATTTAATTGGGGTGTTCCCTGTACGCCAGCTCTCAGCCCTGCCCCCTACAAGCACACAAATCTACGACCAACAACAGGAGCCTATTTAGATGCCAGTGGGGTAAGTGGAGTCGGGGAAACCACAGAGAATGATTTCTGTGTTCCTAAAGCTCTGAAAAAGTATGTGCATTGCGCTGTCAGTTCAGTGCTTCCATTTGGGATGACATGGGCATCATGAGTATTCCCCAAGGTGCCCTCAGTGGTTGGAGCGCACTGGAAGAGGCAAGGGGTCAATGGCTAACCCTGTCTAGATGATTGGCTATTAACAGGTAGCTGTGTCTGACAGTGCCAAGAGCACAACCCAGTAATATTCAAGCTCTTATCACGATTGGGGTTCTCAATCAGTGAGTCAAAATCAAGTGTAAACACATTGAAAACAAAGACGTTGAAAGGGTAGAATTAGACCCATGAGAAGCACTGGCTTTCCTGTCCAAAGAAAGCATACACGCTTTTATGCAACAATTTCATTGCATCAACCATTGTACAAGGTCACAGTGACGAGACTGCTTGGAATGATGGCATTGTGCATTTAGTTGGTGCTGCATGCAAGAATGCATACGAGTGTCCCTCAGGAATGCCACAGCGCTCAGTGGTCATAAACAACTTTGATATATGATATGGCATTTGTAACGCGCCTATACACAAGTGTTTCAAGGCGCGATTGGTAAGATCTTGTGGTCTTAACAGAAAAGTTCCTCCAAGCATTCAAATGATGGAACAGAAACATGACCATGTGACCCTCATTTGCATAACTCCCATTTCAATTTAGCATTACAACCAAGTCCTCCGTGGCTTGCAAGGGAGTCCAATTATAGTCCAACATAGCACTGGGGACAATGACCCATGAGGAAATGTAGCTATTCGTAAATATGCTGGCGCTCATGGATGTTTGGACACCAGATAATGAAATGTGTCGGGAGTGTGCGCTGCCACTGTTACTAATATTGTAAACAAAACAGTCAGGAAACAGTGTTAAGTTACCTTGTTGAGTAATTGGTTTAATTTGTATTTTAGTTTTAAACTGCACTACTGTGTGGGTCTTATTGGTTGCCCAAACGTAATCAAAGAACAAAATAGATGGCATGTGGGTCTTATTGGGTGCCCAAACGAAAGCAAAGTACAAAAAGAACTCGTTCAAGTGTTAGTTACACTCCATTTAGAAGCCAACACGTGTTTCGACTCACTTGGGGCCTTTTCAAGGCTGGGCCTATTTAACAATAATCAAAATGTCTCAGCCAATTAATATGTATTCTCTGAGTTAGTTAATGTCCTCAGAAGTAACGGTTGATCTAGATTCATGAAGAACAATTCAGTGTCAGTTTTAGGCGAGGGGAGGAAGGGAGAAATGCAAGAGAAAAACAGCAACAAGATAAATCATAAGTTGAACACCATATATGATATTAATTTGTGTGCATTGATATTGATCTTGGCCCGGCATCAAAATAGTGGCCAGAGTATTATTAGACATCCAACACGTGATCATTTCCATATATGATATCCAATGGTCATAAGGTGTATTTCACATGCCATATTTCAAATTGGTCAATTCATACATTTAGTTTAAACAATCATAGAATTTAGTGTTTGAGACAAAGACGAGAATCAGAATATGGTCAAAGTCAAGAAGAAATGGAGAAGAAAAAAGGAAAACATAAAATTAGTTAAAGAAAAAATGCCGCCCGTCCATTGTTCTTAGTGTCACACAAATAAATAAATTGCAACCCGAGATGCACACCAATTCAAACTAATATCCGAGACACACTAGATAGTGTCCACTGTGTAGGCATGTTCCCCAATATGTACCAGTCTCCAGTGCTCAAAAAACCCAAAGGGGTTCTAATACGACATGCCACAAGGCCCTTCCACCTTAAATGCGTGCAATGCCCGAGATAGTGCAAGCAGGTTCCCTTTACTGCCCCAATAACTCATGCATGCTATAATGTTATTCACCCTTGTCTGATAGAATATGCTGGTCCCAAAGTCAGTCTTCTCACGATTGATTAGTACTTTTCCTCTATCATCTATGAGATAAAATCCAGTGAACAGAGAAATTTCATGGTGATATGGAAAATGAGCCTTGATGGTGGAAAATGGGAAATGGTATTGATGGTATAGAGATGATGTTCAATAATTACCTACTGCTGGCCAGTTGTAAGTGAAACCGTTCGAATTGTCCAAAAAGTATTTCCCAATTCTTGCAGGTTCACGGTGTTAATGTTCTCTAAGAAAAGTACGAAAGGAGCGTCACGGTGGATATTTACGATATAAAATCAAACCATAAGTTAAAAGATTCAAAGTAATTTTGGGGACTGAAAAATCGCCTGCAACTTACTTGCAATGAGTGGCTTTGTTGCCAGAAAAGATGCTGGGTGCTCCGTGTCATCTGTAATCCGAGCTGCCGGCAGTATGCACTGTGAAGTTCTACTGCGGCTTGTAATAATGTGATGTGACCAGGAACTTGCTGCTCATGTGATCGGGATTGCGCTAGAATCGCGCATTTCCGGGGTCACGTGAGCAATATGATTATCTGTATTTTTACCTGTAAACCAGCTAATACGTATTACTACTATTAGGCATACGTTCACGGATAATTGATACCACTATAATCTACATATTCTAAGTTGAAAAAATTGTTGAAGGAGCGGATCAAAAAATATGAATGGTAATTTAAACGCTTGGGTTACGAGAATGATCCCAAACTTAATGCTTGTACAAGTTGCTACCTGAGCATAAAATAAGGTTGCATGGCTATTAAAGTTATAAAATGGAGGTGATTATAACCTCGTAATTAAGTCAAGTTCCAGAGATGCTAAGAAAATGAATGCATTGGATTTTTTTTAATTGATTGCCAATTGGTGGAGTCTGGTTGTCACTGCCCACCTAGATACTCGGTGAAAATATACGTATATGTTCAGAAGAAGGCGTAAGTCAACTGTCCCTTAGGTTGTTTGGTGGAGACTGGCTGTCGCTTTCTAATAAACACACAAGTGTCTGATCGGGCAAATCTATAAGACAAAACTTCTTTTGTTGCGGCCAAAGTGTAGCTGTCAGTGGAAACCCTCAAAAAAAGGCCTGTATGTCTGTCTCATCTCAAAAGATAAATTTATAAACATATATTAGTCCTCACTTGTTTAAAATGAAAGAAGTGAATGACATAATATAATAATAAATTATAAACCAAATGCCATATTCGTGGTTTCGTTTAGAAAAATGTTTTGAAAAAATCAAAATGACTCGAATATAGAGAGACAGAAAGTAAAATAGAAAGTTATGTAATATAACTGATGACATATTGTTTGCTAAGTTTAAAGAAACGCACTCAATTTGTGATCCTGGTTTAGACCCAGTGTGGTAAATCTGAGTCTACAGATCATGCGTGCCTCTAGCTGCTGAAGGAAGCGCTGTCGATCTCCTCCTCTCACATGCCTGTGTGCCTGTTGAAGTCCCACAAACCGAATATCTTTGATGTCATCCATTTGATGCGTGTGAATAGCACTATAGCATGCATGAGTTATTGGGGCAGTAAAGGGAACCTGCTTGCACTATCTCGGGCATTGCAAGCATTTAAGGTGGAAGGGCCCTGTGGCATGTCTTATTAGAACACCTTTGGGTTTTTTGAGCACTGGAGACTGGTACATATTGGGGAACAAGCCTACACACGGGACACTATCTAGTGTGTCTCAGACATTAGTTTGAATTGGTGTGCATCTCGGGTTGCAATTTATTTATTTATTTGTCTGACACTAAGAACAATGGACGGACGGCATTTTTTTCTCTAATTTTTTGTTTTCCTTTTTCTTCTCCTTTTCTTCTTGCCTTTGTCCATATTCTGATTCTCGTCTTTGTTTACGTCTCAAACACTAAATTCTATGAATGTTTAAACTAAATGTATGAATTGACCAATTTGAAATATGGCATGTGAAATACACCTTATGACCATTGGATTTCATATATGGAAATGATAACGTGTTGGATGTCTAATAATACTCTGCCCACTATTTTGATGCTGGGCCAATATCAATATCAATGCACACAAATTAATATCATATATGGTGTTCATCTTCTGATTTATCTTGTTGCTGTTTTTCTCTTGCATTTCTCCCTTCCTCCCCTCGCCTAAAACCGACACTAAATTGTTCTTCATGAATCTAGATCAACCGTTAATTCTGAGGACATTAACTAACTCAGAGACTACGGGCCTCATTACACGGTAGGCGGTAAGGGTTTACCGGTACCAGAATTTTACCGGTACCAGTAAATCCTTACCGCCTTATTACGAGGTCCCTTTGTGGGTTGGGGAATTTAACGCCTGCTTTTTGCAGGCGTTAAAAACCAACCCGCAAAGGGACCAGGGAGGCGCTATTGCGCTATTGCGCAATTGCGGTACCGTAATTAGCGCCTTCCCCATTCCCATAGAGCCATATGGGGCAAAAATGGGAAGGGGGAATTACCGCTCCACCAACCTTGGAATAGGGCGGTAATTCCCCTTTCCACCATGGTGGTGCCGGTATTTTACCGGCATGGACCAAGGTGCTAGGTCCACCGCCTTCCTTGTAATGAGGCCCTACATGTTAATTGGCTGAGACATTTTGATTATTGTTAAATAGGCCCAGCCTTGAAAAGGATCCAAGTGGGTCGAAACAGGTGTTGGCTTCCAAATGGGCTGTAACTAACACTCGAACGAGTTGTTTTTGTACTTTGCTTTCGTTTGGTCAACCAATAAGACCCACACGGTAGTGCAGTTTAAAACTAAAATTCAAATTAAACCTATTACCCAACTTAACACTGTTTCCTGACTGTTTCCTTTGCAATATTAGTAACAGTGGCCGCGCACACTCCCTACACATTTCAATATCTGGTGTCCATATTGCTTTTGCAGTTTGGGATTAACCTGCAAGTGTTAGGAAGTGCAGCAGTCACCCCCCATAGGCACATAGACATCTCTATATATTCTAAAGTGCCCAGCACCTGGTAAAATCAATTTTTTTTCTTCGGCTCATGGATGTTTGCCTAGATTTACACACACACACCCTTCTTTTAAAGACTGACACCACAGCAGCAGTGTTCTACACCAACAAGCACAGTGTGGCACACTCCCTAGCTCCGCCCCAAGCTGCACTGCTAATTCTCTATTGGTATATTAAGAATAAAATATTCCTGCAATCCCAACATGTTCCAGGAACAGACAATTGCCTGGCAGACCTTCAGTGACCATGTGCTGCTGGTACACTAGTAGGAACTCAAAACAAATACACTGATGTATATTCACGATGTGGGGAAAACAAGCATAGATTTATATCCAAAATGTACACAATTCGCTTCCAGGTACTCGGATCCACAGTTATTTGGGAATGCACTCTACATTACACTGGTCAGGGATATTTGCTTGCACAACCCCTGCTCCCCACACTTTTCTAATACATACAGTGGCGCAGATGAGTGTAACTCTCATCCTAATCTTTTTAAAGTGTGCATATCTGGTGCCTACATGTCCATGTTACCACTGTTCTACGCGTGGTACCTAACCTGTTGACATAACACCAGCAATTAATATACCCAAACCCGCACAAAATTAATTCAGCAGTCTGGCTGCTCAGTTTATAGAATACACTTGCTTCAGATGTGAAGGCATTCGGAAAGAAGCACGGAAGTCTAACACACAAACATCCTACTTTGATAAATGGAAAACCTTTGTAATGTGGTGCAACACGTGCACAGTCAGTGTGGTAAATTGTACTGAAACACATTGTAAGGGTGCAGAAACGGGAGAATGACACACAGGTGGCATGCCTGCTGGCCTAAACTTTTATTAGTAATGAAAATAAAGAGGAAACCTAACTTTCCCTAACTCTAAGAGGGGTTTCCCTACCTCAACTAAAATAGTAAGAGTTCGATCTGAATGTCCGTGTAAATCAATAGTCACCGTCCTTTGTCAAAAAGCCTACTTCTGTGCCTTATACTTGTAACTAAACTAAAGAGGTAGTGTATCTCCAAGGTTCAGTATAATGACTCCCTTTTCTGGACTTTGGATTACAGTTCCTTTTGTTAGGTGGGATCTTTACCTAAGGGAATGAAAACCTTTCCAAGGCACAAACGGGTTGTAATGCCAAAAAGCAGTACAGTTCTCAATTCAAACTCAGAAGGTAAAGTTCCAGTTGAAACCTCAGCATGCTCTATTGTCCATGGTTGCTTCTTCACTTTTGGGTTTCTGGAGAATGATTCCCTACTCCAGGTATATTGTTCCTTGGTTTTTCACCACCAGGGGGAATGTCTCCCTTGCCTTTCTCAGGCTTTGTTTCACAGTTGAGAACACCAGGGGGAATTTCTCCCTTCGCCTGCCCTTTTTTAGGCTTTATTTCACAGTTCACAAAACCAGGCGAAATTACTTTCCCCCAAACCCCTCCCCTTCCCCCCCTGGCCTTTCTCAGGCTTTTTTAGTTTTGGCAGACCTGGTTCACTCTCCTGTCATGTGGTGTCAGGAAGAAGATGACTTTGGATGAGTCTTCTTTTTCCTTGTTTTGTTTTGGTGCGAGTCCCAGACCTGTATTTTTCTTGTCCTTGTCGTTTGGCAGACTTGGTTCACTCTCCTTCCAAGTTTTTCCATGAGGAAGAGGATGTTGGACCTGTGATTCCCCGCTATTTTGGTTCGTGTCCTCAACCCTGTTTTATTGTCTCTTTGTAGGACAAACTTGGTTCCCACTCTCACCAAGTACTGTGATGAAAAGGAGGGTATATCAATTAATTATACTCATACAGACTTTCTGGCTCCGTTGTTCCTCTGCCTGTGCCGGTTCCAATGCGTCACCTGTTTCCTTCTGAACTTGCCGGACTCTTGGCCTGTTCTTCCCGGGGTCTGGCTTCTTTATGGCTCCTTGCGTGGCATTCTCTGCATCTCTGTGCCCGTCTCCCCTCGGTCTCAGGCTCTGTTACCTTCTGGACGATGCAGGGTGCCACCCACGATTGTGCACCTCTGTCTTTCAGCCTTCCTTCTCCTGGACTCCGCCTGCACCACCGGGTATAGGAGCTCTGTGATACTGGGAGTGGAATTGTCCAGCTGACGTCTCCTTTGCATTTCTCGGGCTTCGCAGTTTCACATCCTGGTTGGCTGTTGCTCTCCCTCTTGTGATCATTTTATAGTTTTCATGACGGTTGAGAAGCCACGGCTATGTGAAATTCTATACCACTCTCTTAGTTTCACTCGTTAAGCTTCCAATGTTATTCCGCTTCCTCCATCCTTGTGAGGCCTTCCCCACCATGGGGATGGTACCGGAACCTTTGGCTACAAAAACCTGAGCTTCCCCTTTAAATTTAGCATAGCTCACGGGGGGCCCTCTGGCACCTCATCTCAGTCCCTTTTTCCACACAGTGTTGACCTGGCAGCTAGACGCAGAGACTTTTTAAACTTTACGCTTGCTCTGTTTTGTTTTTCAATAATTTTCGCCCTTCTTCGGTGCCTCGCCTCCTTCGGTGCATGTCGGCTGCAGGAGGATTCACGAGATGTGGGTCCTGCGACCACTCGTTCCTGGCCTCGGTCCCCCATGGACTCTGTGAGTGACTGTGGCCTGATCACCATTGGGACACGTGCACAGCTTGCAGATCTGTCACCGGGCATTGGGGAATCAGTTGTCACGTTGGAGGGAGATCTTCCACACTTCTCCTCCAGCTCACCTTAAAGACTTGGGGCCTGATCACGACTTCGGCGGTAACCCTTAAATCCTGCGGTGGCGCTAATACCGCCAGATTTATTGGTCCGCCGAATCAGGGCTTCGGCGGATTTCGCCCCAGCTCTTAGCTGGGGGGAAATCTGCCGAAAATTCACGCTATGACCGCCGGCGGGAAATCCGCCGGCGGTAAGAGTGCGAAAATTCCCCATGGAGCCCAATGGGGAATGGGGCATTCCCGAATTGGCTCAATGGGGAATGGGAAATTACTTTACCGCCAAACTCGTGATCCAGCGCTATTAGTGCCAGGGAGTTCGGCGGTAGGGCTATTACCACCAGCGGTAATACCGCTGGCGGTAACGGCCAAGTCATGATCAGGCCCTTACTCTCCAGGACCCTCTGTCAAGACAAGGTAGGCCCTTTGTTTAGTAAGGCTCCTCAGCACGGAGACTCCTTCCCAGGGGTTCCTTCAGGCAAGGGTTCCTTGGATTCAGGTTCTGGCAGGCTCAGGCTTCTGGCATTCTGTGGGCAGATCCGAGGCCATCAAGGCTACCGGCTCCCAAGATGAGAGGCTTAGGGGCCCTACCGGGCGGTCCTCAGAGAAGCAATCCAGTTTATCCTCCTTATCGACCCCAAGGGGCAAAGGATTGCTGTGTTCTACCTCCAAAAGTCAGTCCTTAGCACAATCCAGCACGACTACCTGCACGAGATTGTGGGTCAGGGTGCTTCGACTACTAGCCCTCCCGGCCTAGGGCTAAGCGCCTACCAGAGTGATCTCTGAGGTTGACGCGTCTGTTTCAGGTTCATGGCGTGTCCTCCCATATCTGAGCCAGCACGTGGCTATAGGCCTTCACGCCCTCCCGACCAGGGTGTGGTGCACTGCCCCAAGATGGCAGTTAAGCATGTGGCAGGACCTGCTAGGCCAGCGGCTATCTTGGATTCGACGCGGGGCCCGCCCGTGCTCTCATTGAATGGGCCTTGTAAGAAGGTCCCAGTCCCCTTCCCTCTGGAACCAGTGTCGGACAGTATGGTACAGGTGGCTGGTCTCCTCAGGGATACATCTACCCATCACAGCCTTATGGCTACACGCCTCATGTGCCTCAGTGCTTCGATCAGCAGCAGAGACCCAGTGCTTCAGAGGGCCTAACCCCTAGGGACCTGGCAGCTTGCAAGGACTGCTTCTTCAAGCACTTCGTCCTCCTCATGCGTTCCTCCCAGATGACAAAGCACCTGAAGGACATAGTGAAGGAGGTGATCCCAGTGGTTGTGTCTCCCTGGCCTCCTCCTATGGGCCCTCTGCCTGTTCCTCCAGTGCTACCAGTGTCTGTCCCTCACCCGCTCCATGCCTTGCTGGTTATCCAGAACCCTTGTACCTCCTGTACCATCAACGCCTCCCCCTCAACAACCATTGGTCCTGTCTTCACGTCCGGACCAATGGGGGACCCCGCCGGTGACCTTTGTTGCAGGGTCCGGGCTCCCCTCCGTCTGTAAAGAAAGGGGCAGACAATGATGGCAATGAAGACGATGACGCTCTGGACAGTGAACCCTCGCCATCTGTTAAGGCCTTTCATGACCGCCTTCAGGGCCTTGCAGAGTTCTTGGGGGTCCTCCTGTCGGAGGAAGCCCCCCAGGAATCAGGAGTGCTAGCAGAGGTTTTGGGCAAATGCACCACAAGCGGTTCTGGCATTCCGCTCCAGGAAAATGTCCTGCTGGTGGCGAGAAAGGTCTGGGAGAAGCCCAGGGCCAACACCCTGATGAACAAGAAGGTGGACAGCAGGTTCAGGCTGACGGATCGGGAGCCAGTCCTCCTGGCCTCCCACCCTCAGCCCCACTCTTCAGTGGAGGCCATGGCCTCACTCTCGTCTAAACTATTGTCCTCGTATTCCTCCTCGGGAGCCTTTTCCAGTTGTCTGTCCAAAGAGGACAAGGCCGTTGAATCTTTGGGCAAATGATGCTATGCCCTATCAGGGCTGCATTTGTGGCAGGCCAATGCTGACACCCTTTTAGCTGCGGCTAACCAGAAGCTGTAGCGGGAGCTTAGGGATTTTCTACCTGACCTCCCTCTGGAGAGGCAAGCCTCCTTCAAGGCCGGCCTGGCGGTTGCCCGGGCCGTTGCGCAGGACCTCATGGAGTCTTCGGTCTTTCACATCGACACAGCAGGCAGAGGGCTGTGCCCAGGGATCGAGATGAGAAGGACAGTATGGATGCACCCCACTAGGTTTTCATCGGATGTGCCTGATAGGTCGCCAAGCAACAGGAGGAAGCAGCAGAGTAATTTCCATGGTTTTTTTTTCCTGCTCCCCCTCCTCTGCTTCTGCCTCAGACTCCAAAAAGCAGTGACGTCATTGTCAGGAAACGCAGCTCCCCTGTACGTGGCTGGCTGGCGCCCTTCTAGGACAGCTGGAAGCGTTGTTTTGAGAGCCCTTGGATCCTTTCTTTAATCTCAGTGGGCTTCAGTCTTCCTCTTCCTTTTCCTCTATCATCCTCTCCTCCTCTACGTCATATAGGATCCCTAGCCCTATTACGCAAGATCCTGTCTTCTCTTCTGGAGATGCAGGTGGTGGAACCGGTTCCTCAGTCAGACAGGGGCTCCGGCTTCTAATCCAGTATTATTGTGGTACCCAAGAACAATCAGGCCTGCCTAAGGGTAGTCCTGGACCTGTCATTCCTCAACTTGTCTTTACCGCTCAAACCCTTCAAGATGATTACTCCTCCGCACATAGCCAAATCTCTGTGCGCAGGGGACTGGATGTGTTCCCTAGACCTCTAGAATGCATACCTGCATGTCCCCATTTATCAGTCGCATCGGACGTCTCTGCATTTCACGATTGTCGTACCACTTTCAGTGCAAGGTGCTGCCCTTCAGCCTCAATTTGGCCACTCGCGTGTTCACAAAACTAATTAATGCGGTGGCGGGTCTCCTCAGCCTGGAGGGCCATCACTTATACCCTTATCTGGATGACTGGCTAGTCGGGGCCAGAACTCCTGGTTTCATCACCTTCTGGAACTGATGGCATTTTGCGTGCTCACAGTCCAGCGTGCCCGCATCAAGATGAGGCGCTTTCAGCTCCACCTGGTGGCCAATTGGGTCCAGCAGACGGGGGTCCCAGTCAGACAGGATCCCAATCCCCTCGCTCCTCATCCCGGATCTTTGCTGGTGGCTGATGGATGCAATGTGGCAGTGGGAGCTCCCCTGACCCAACCAGAGCCCACTCTGGTGGTGACGATGGATTCCTCCCTGTCAGGCTGAGGGGCTACTCTGGAGGGCTACTCCATTCATCGCCCATGGTCCAGGGAGGAGGCCTTCCTGCATATCAATCTGCTTGAGCTCAGGCAGGTGGCCCTGGCACTCAAGGCTTTTCTGCCTCTCATAAGGGACACTGTGGTTCTGGTCAGGACAGACAGTCGCGACCGACAACTCCATGACAATGTTTTACCTGAACAAGCAGGGTGGCACCTGTTCGAAATCTCGCCCCCCCCTCCCCTGTGCATGGAGGCTTTGGTGATCTGGGAATGGACCCTTACGCTAGGTATTCCGATTTCAGTGGTCCAGCTCCCGGGGACCAACTGCTTGGGGTTCAACACCTACAAGTGGGAGTTATACATAAACCTCTTGTTGCCCCTGTTCCCGAGATGGGGGTTTCCGGATCTGGTCTTGTTCACATCGCCTCTGAATTCCAAGTGCCCCCGCTTTGCCACTTGGGTAGGCCGGGGTCAGGGATTTCAGAGGGACAAGTTCCAGTTCTTCTGGCACAGCCGCAGGTGCTATGAATTTCCTCCTCCACCGTTGCTACAGCAGACCATCTGCAAGTTCCGGACTTCGGTGGGCTGCAGCCTCATCCTGATTGCCCGCACTGGCCGTCAAGGGTGTGGCTTTCAGACCTACTTCAGTTTGCTCCCAGGGGCCTGTCCATCTTCCGTTCCCCAGCAGGGGCTACCTGAAACAGCGGGCGGGGCAGTGGAGCACCCAGACTCGAGCTGGCTCTTGTGGCCTGGTTCCTGACCAGCTGAGACTGCAGCATGCTCAATTTTCAGATGACAACTGGGGCACCATACAGGAGGCCGTCTACTCGATCCCAGTATAAAAGCAAGTTGACCACATTTTGCCATTGGGCTTGCGAGAAGGGGCTGGACCCCATCACCTGCTCCCTGAACGATGTGCTGGCCTTCTATGCGCATTTGACTCATTCTGGCATTCAGGTAGATACCTGCTGCACCTAGTTGGCGGCCATTGGGACCTACAAGAGTTCCCTGGAGTATGTTTTTCAGCAGCCAACCGATTGGTTAAGGCCCACATCAAGGGGTTGTCCAGACTTTTTTCCCTGGTGCACACGCTTCATCCGGTCTGGGACCTCAATGTGGTTCTTACGGCCTTGCAGCACAAGCCCTTTGAACCGATGACCTCGGTGGAGATCCGGCTGGTGACAGTAAAGACAGTTCTATTGGAGGCGCTCACATCTGCGTGCAGCGAGATGCAGGCGTTGTCATCGTGCAAATCATTCACCATGTTTCATAACGGCAAGGTCATTTTACACACTCATCCAAGGTTTCTGCCAAAGGTGGTATCTGCATTCCATTTGAACCAGAAAATCTGCCTGATGGTGCTCTTCCCGAACCCACAGTCGGAGGCAGAATTGGCTTTGCATTCCTTAGACCTCAAGAGAGTCCTCAAGTTCTATTTCTCTCTGACAAAATCCTTCAGGAAGTCTGAGGCATTGTTCATCACGTCCTGGGGCACGTCTCCCGGCACCCAGGCTTCCAAAGCTTCCATTGCCCGTTGGATGGTTCAGGCCATTTCCGAATTGTACACGCCCATGGGCAAATCAGTTCCTGAGGGGATTCATGCCCCTCAGGAACAGGACAGAGCTAAGACCACGGCTGTCGCATTTCAGAGGCATGCTTCTTGGAATGTCATCAGCAAGGCAGCTACTTGGGCCACTCTGTCAGCCTTCTGTAAGCACTATTCCTTGGATACCAGCCCCAGGCGTGATGCAGAATTTGGTCAGGTGGTTCTGAAGAACCTTTGTGCTTCGTCCTAGTTATGATGCAGGTTGCCACAGCTCCACCCTATGCTCTTGTTCGGTGGAATCGCCTACAATGATGGAGGAAAGGGACATATGATTATTTATTTAAAGTTACTCACTGTAGTAACTAGAGTACTCGTAGTCCATAGTCCCCTTTCCTTCATACATCCCACTGAACTTCCCCCGCTTGTATGCCAAGGGGTAATATATTCAGTGTAGCCAGGTATTTAAGCTTCCGATGTGTTAAAAGGGTACTGAGGTGGAGGTGAAGTGCTGGAGGGTGGGGCCTTGGAGGTGTGGGGGTTGGCGTTTCCACATGCAGTGTCATTCCCCTGCGCGCTATGCTAAATTTAAAGGGGAAGCTCAATTTTGTTGCTGCCAAACGTGGGGGGATGCCCCACAAGGATGGAGAAAAGGGGGACTATGGACTATGAGTACTCCAGTCACTACAGTGAGTCACTTTAATTTCTTGGTATATTTTCACTCTTCTTCATCCCAGTAGTTGTTAGAAGAGTAAGGTCCTCTGCCTTACAACAGTACATGGTTTTAGTCAAGGAGTTATTAGATGGAAAAGAGGCTAGGGTATATGAAGGTGTGAGGGTACTATTGGGGCCATACAGTAGATGGTCATCTTTGTCCCAAGAGGGGGAGTATTTCCCCATGAGATCCTCCCGCTGAGTACCACCCCCACAGGGACTATCGGTTAGCGTCCTCACCACCCTGCCCCCCTCCCTGGGAGAAGTGACTACATTCATCACAACACACATAATGAAATATTTTCTTTACTTATTGGACAGTGACCTAGTATTTACAACTCTACGGAAGTCCACTTGGCGTTAGCAGCATACACCTCTTTGCAACACAAGGTCATATGGGGGGAAGTGGCAATTCTGAACGCTGCAAAGGAAGAGGTAAAAAGGATATTCACACCAGTCTCAAATTCCAGCACTTTGGTGGTATCTAAATGCAGTCTTATATATGCTTGATTCCTATGACCATTTAGGCCTATTCCTAGCTCTCTTAAATATGTTAGCTTTAAAATTGCCTTTCTTGTCTCAGTAGCCTCCATAATATTGAGTGAATTGTAAGCACTTTCGGTTGACAGACCATTTGAGGCCTTAAAGACAAAGTGGTGATTTGCAATCTTCCACACTTCGATCTGAAGTTTATTTCAAAACTGTACATATGTCTAATGTATGCCGATCAGTAATGTTTTATATAAATTGAACACAAGACACATGCAAAACAAGACAGATTTTCGTATAGTTTACTGGAGGGCAAGGGGGTTTCTCAAGTAGCAAAGCATGTGCTTACTTTGCGGATAGTATTTTTCCTTCAAGAGTGCTGTGCTCTTGGACATAAACCATTGCCTGCTGCGTCAATGCCACATTCAAGATGTGTAACATGGAAATAACTTGCATTCCTAGCTAATGTTCCCCTGGCTACGCTATGTACAGAGGAAAATTTCTGCTATTTTCACCAAACAATACTGTATAGATACAGAGACCGCAAAACAAGGGAGATGAGCAATAGTATGCCATTTATTTGCAACTGTACCAACCGCAGACCCATCATCAGAGGCCAGTGCTACTTGCTAATCTATGCATAGTATGCAATTCTAAGCCGGTTCATGAGTGCTAGAAGACAAACTTTACCTATCGGTTGTAGACTTTCTGCAACTGGTATCATAGAATTGCATGTGTCCCTTGCATTCTCCTGTGGGATAAGGGGGAGCTCAATATGTGTGCCTGTAGCTTGTGTAACTTAGAACTCCACAGCACTTACCCCCTCTTCCTTCTTCCTTTTTGCACTTGCACTTTCTAAATACTCACAAGGCATAGTAGGTTTGCCGCCCCCTCTTCCCCTCTGTTCATAATATTGTGTTGTAATTGTATTTCCCACCCTCCCTCCCTCCATCCCTCTCTCCCTGCCCTGTGGCCACTTTGAAACAGTATATTCTTATTGTATCAATGCCTAACAAGCAAACAATAAAATTAAAATAAACTCAATTCTGTTCGATTTATTTTAAAACCTATATTTTACTGTTTTTGCTGATTTTCTGTTGTTACATGCAGTGCTTTCTTCCTCGGACGTGATTGTATACGCCTTTCATCTCACTATTACATACAGATAGAAAAATAATCAAACTGTGGGCATCCACTCGGAGTACCGTGGGCACCATTACATGTAGCCTAAAACTGAAACACCCTGTGGATCCTTACCTTTTAACGTTGCATTGAACAACTTGTAATACTCCAGACCAACCACTAGATAGGGGACTCTTCATAACAAATGATTCTACACTGATGCACACCCCAGAAAGACTATTGCCAGTAATTATTATTGGTTTTGTATAATGGTCTACATAGAGAAAGTTAAATGTATAATCTTTCAGTAGTATCAGAATTCCAAAGCTTTTCAAAGATGCACATAGCTGTTAGTTTCTGCATGGGCCATATCCAATAGTCTGGTTTTATTAATCATGGTATACTAGTTATAGCACCCCTAACAAGGAATTCCCAAGATCCTGATTATAGACGAAACTAATTTCACTTGGCACTCTGAACAGTCCGATCTGGGGTTTGAATGCCTGCAGACAAAAGGCCCCTAACAGTGTTAATTGCCATGTGTAGGCATTTCATCACAACTAATAACCTTATCCCCACAGTTGAATTGAAGATTGCTCGTATGTTTCCTTTAATAACAAAAAAGCAACAAACTAGCCATCTTTGTTTCAAGTACACAGTCATCTGAAATATTCTGGTCTACCCCCTGAGAAATTGAACCACAGGGTTCACATTTCTAAAAGTGTGTGTGCATACCTTGTTTGCATATCTGTGCCCTAAAACCCACAGGGTTAATTGATTGGAGATCAGGATCAACTACCTGCCATCTTTTCTGACTCTTAATGGTCTTGTCTCAAAACATAGCAGTGGATTCCTAGGTAGGGGGTTGATAGGCTGGTCATACGAATACATATTCTTGCTATACACTGAATGGACTGTTCACTCTGTGAGAGCAATCCTTGCATGCATTATTGTACTTCACAGTTCCTTAGGAGAGGGCTCAATTCCACCAGTTCCCTGTCAAGAGATGGATCATTGCATCAGTTCTTTTATTCTTACTGTAATATCTTATGTTCTTGTATCTTAACATAATAAACCACAATTAAGAAACCATATTGGGGCTAAAAACTGAAAAATTGGGAGCTACTGAAGTAATCATCAACAAATATAACCTCCGGACATTTTCATTTTCAGTTTATATCTATTGTTCTAAAGAGGGAGAGGAGAGAAATAAAATCAATACTATAGGCCTCTTATAAGCAAAATATACAGGAGCCTGCTTCCTTCAGACCCTGCAGCCTCACCATCTCCTGGTTCAAGCCTCTGCTGCGACTATCCAGAGGAGGGCCTCGCACCAACTTTAAAAGCAACCCCCCAGCCCCAAGCAACCAACCTAAATCTCAACAGTCAGTCTGTTCAATCTCCTTTTACATCCCTGACAGCATCCAGAACAAAGTGGGTGGCAGCCTCTTGTGTGAAAATAATCCTCTTGCCATTGAAATCCACCTTTACATCACTGGGTATCTGAACGTGACTAGTAGAGAATTCCTCTATACCGGGTTTTTGGGATAAGGTCAGATGACAACAAGAACGATAGGCTCTAAATCACACCTCTTAATGCCTGAATGTATCTTTTTATTTTTAATGTATTGTGCCAGTAGATCGTAGCACCACCAGCCTTGTGCTTCTCATCAGCCAAGGTCTGCACTCTTGCAGTCTGTACATCCAAGTTACTACAAAAATCACGGCACCCCTTTGAACCTCCCAAAGGGTCTGTTTGATGAACCTCAGCTTAAGGAACAGCTTGATCGTTACAAGGCAGTCCCTATATTTGCACGAGAGCTCCTGTCTTTATGTCAAGCATTTCTATACAGTAGTCCAGCCTTAAAACGCTGTTGGCTGCACTTTGCTGAAAGTCCTCATTGGCATCCAAAGTGTTTTTCAACACTGGTTGCCTTTCATACTAGAACTATATGCCTACTTTCTTGTCTGCCCAAAGATTTCTCTGTTCGCTGAACGAGCCCTGCAGCCTCAAATGCATTTTTATCACCTCAAACCTCCTTCTCTATGTTGCCCTTCTTAAAATGTCCACATGAAAATCTTTCAGCGACTTAAGCAGTGCTTGTTACATACTCATACATATTTCACCTAAAGGGAGTCCTCTACAGCTTGTTCAATTGTCCCCCTCCTGAAAATATTACCTACAAAAAAATCATCACTACCGTCCTTTTGCCTTCGTCTTGCAATGATTGTGACATTTACAATATGGCCGCCTAGTAAGGTATTCAGGAATCTGTGCACCTCAACAGTTTTATCAAACCTAAACTGCAGATTACATGTATGGGTCATGCCAGTTCCTTCGGGAGATTGTCAGTCTGCCTCTTTGATCCATGGTAACCCCAGCTTCATGAGTGAAACATGTCCAACATAGCTGTCACCAGAGGGAAAAATAAGTATCCCAACATCCAGTTCACCTGGTGCTATGATTCATTTATCATGGTTCCGATTATATTGATTGTTCATCTTATCTGGACCAGCCAGGACATTTGCCCTGTCCCTCTCTGCTCTACCATGGCCTACAATGCTGTGAGCTCATCAGCACAAATGCAAGGGTTTGCTAGTGGGACTCCACAAATGCAATGAATGTGGTGTGGAAGCAATAGCTCAACTCTCCCCCCTTTCCATTGACTTTTCCTTCACAGACTCTGGTTATAGGGCCACCAGGAGAGGTGAAAGCATTTTCAGTTCTGGTATGCCCCTCCCTTAAAGACTGCGTCTTTGATTTGAGGAAGACTTTGAAGGGAGGCAGTGATATAATGGAAATATTTCTACATACGTAATGTTGTGGTGTTTACTTGCATAGCTCATGCCACATTAAGGGTGCTTAAAGTAACTGAAGCAGAAGAGAGGGAAGGCATGTGTAGTTATAATGGAGCTGGTGTGATTTTATGCTATGTTAGATTATGTAGGTTGCTCGTAAAGCACACTATGACCTTGAATAATCTTCTAGGTCAGTCTGTCTGTTGGAATACCCTAAAAACAGAGTGGAGCCTTATGGAAGAACATTACTCCGCATGGAACAGAATGGCACGTGTAGAGTGACTGATCACAATGTCTCGAACTGTGCAAGTCATTTGCAGTTTTCCTGGCAGTGTTTATTGTAATTTTATATTTGTTAGCCTGATCCCGAATAACTGCTGGCCCATTTTCGATCAAGGTTTATTGGGGTATGAAGGCACCACTGTTTCAGTAAGTGATTTGGATCAGGCGGTTCGAGGGGATTGGGTCCGCTGACGTATTCCATATCTATGACGGGTAATGTCCACAGCTGTGCTGCTTCGGAAACTCTTTGGCGTCTGCATCCTGCGTCGATGATGTCGATGCGGCGTCCCCGAGAACCTCCTCCGACGGCCGACGTCACTCGATGTGATAAGTAGGACGCACGACGCCCATAGCCTCAGTTCCGTTTTTTCCGCGAACGTGTTCGCTTCGTGAATCTCGGTACGCCTCGACTCGTTGGAGTTTGCTGTTTTCTATTCTCGGTTCGTTGAACCTGTTCGGTTTGTTGTGAAGACCTCTTCGTGGCGATGTCTTTCTCGTCTTCAACCCCGAGTCCGGGCTTCAAGAACTGCGGGGACTGTGGGTCCAAGATGTCGGTCATGGACTCGCACGACGCCTGCCTCTGGTGCCTCGGGGAGGCCCACGATACGGACGACTGTGTCGACTGCCAGTCGCTCACTGCAAAAGCCTCGTGGGAACGCAAGAAGAAGCTGTCGGTAGGCCGGGTGTCTAAACCCCGGAAGTCGAGGTCTGCAGGGCTTTCGACGGATGACTCGAGGGGCGACTCTCCGCGTCATCGTCGGAAGTCTGGTGGGTCTCCTTCCAGGAGTCGGTCTCGCCACTCCTCCGCCTCTTCGAGGCATTCCAGGAAGCGCCGGCATAGGTCACCTTCCCTGTCCTCTTCCGAGGACTCCGCCCGTCGGCGGGTCGCTTATCCCTCCGTGCAAGCGACACCAGAGGAATGGGCTTCCTTCGGGAAGCAGATGCTAGCGATTCTGGAATCGCAGGGCACCGGTCCGTCCGCGCACCGGTCGAGAGACACTGCTCGTACGCCTTCGGGCTCGAGTGGTCGGCACGGCTCGCGGGAGAGGTCCCGCTCGGACAAGGGTAGCCGTTCTCGCCATGCCCGTGCTAGGTCCCGGTCCTCGACGTGCTCGAGACCGTGTGATCCTGTGCCGTCTTCGAAGAAGACGTCGACACCTGTGGCGCCGAGGTTGTCAACGATTTCTCTCGAGGCTCCGCCTCCGAGGGGGTCGTCAATGCCGTCGGCACCTAGGTTGTCGAGAGACACGCTCGGAGCTCTGGCCTCGAGGACTGTGTCGACGCTGGTTCGCTCGACGTCGACGCCTTTTCTGTCAACGCCGGCGCTGACTCGTTCGCCGCCCTCGACGCCTTTCGAGGCGGTGGTGTCGGAGGGGCCCCTTGGCACGGGGTTTGCCCCTAGAAAGGCTATGGTTAAGGTCCGGCACTGCTTTGGTCCACAGAGGTCTTCCTCTCCCCGCCTGGAGTACATTTCAGAGGGTGATGAAGGCTCTGATGGCGGCCTGGTTCCGGTTCCAGATGACCTTATCTCGGGTCATAGCCAATTTGATGACCTGCGGCAGTCGCTGCATGATGCCAGTGGACTGGACACATCTCCGGAGGTGGAATTTTGCAGGCCGGAGCCTGGCTCTCATGCCGATTCTTCATATCGGCGCCTTATGTCTCGGGTTACCGAGTACTTGGGTTGGTATGCTCCCCCCAGGGGAGTTCGTTCAGGATGATCTCACGGACATCCTTGATCTCGGTCCACCCACTGACCCGGATTTGCCTTTTCATATGGCTCTGCAGAGAAGGGTGGCGGCAGCTTGGACTACTCCGGAGAGTCTCCCGGCAGTGGGCAAGTCTTTGTCACGAAAATACCGTCCAGCCAGTAGCGACCCCTGCTACTTGTCTAGGCACCCCACCCCGGAGAATTTGGTGGTGCAGGCGGCTACGGCCCCGGCAAAGCAGGCGTCGTATCCTACCATCCCTCCGGATAGGGACGACAGACGTTTTGACGGCTGGGCGAAGAAAGTGTTTTCTTCGGGGGGTATGGCGCTTCAGGCGGCCAACTCCATATGTGCCTTGTCTCTTTTCACACACACTCTGTGGAACTGTGTTGCATTAGCGGCTGATCATATTCCCCAAGGGGACAAACGGGATGGTTTCCTTGCTATGGTTTAGGATGGCAAGGAAGCTATGTGTGAGGCCGTTCAGTCGGGTTTGGACTTGGCGGATTGTGTCAGCCGGTCCATGGCGGCGAGCACCGTAATGCGCAGGTTTGCGTGGTTGCGGAAGTCTGGGTTCGCTCCTGATGTGCAGTCCCATCCGTTCAGGATGGCAAGGAAGCTATGTGTGAGGCCGTTCAATCGGGTTTGGACTTGGCGGATTGTGTCAGCCGGTCCATGGCGGCGAGCACCGTAATGCGCAGGTTTGCATGGTTGGGGAAGTCTGGGTTCGCTCCTGATGTGCAGTCCCGGCTCCTCACCATGCCTTTTGACGGTGAACACCTTTTTGGCAGCAAGGCTGACGAGAGCCTTGAGAGGTTGCAGACCTCCAAAGCTGCAGTGAAGTCGTTGTGCGCTGCAGTTCGCCAACCTCTGCCTTTTCGTTCTAGGGGACAGCAATAGAGGGGAGGTTCCTTTTGCTATTACTCGTCCTTCAGTAAAGCGAGGGGAGCTAGCAGTCAAAGAGGCCATCGTAAGAGTGCCAGAGGTGGAAACAAAGGTACTCGAGGTGCCAAGGCAGCTCGGGCAGTTGCCTCTTTGCCCTCAGGCAAAGCCGCAGCCGCTACAACTCAGTCATGAGGCCAGGTCCCATGGTTCGCCGGTTGGGGAAAGGCTGGCGCAGCATCTTGTAGAGTGGCAAGCCATTACTTCGGATGTGTGGGTTCTGGAGATCATAACCCACGGCTACTGTCTTCCTTTTCGGCAGAGGCCTCACGACAATCCACCAGGGAACCTCTCTTTGAAGTGTCCGGATCCGCTCCTTGCGCAGGAAATTCAAGCCCTGCTGGAGAAAGGCGCCATAGAACTGGTGCCTGTAGCGGAGAGGAACAAGGGATGGTATTCCTCTTATTTTTTGATTTCGAAAAAAGACGGGGGATTGAGACCCATCATGGACTTGTGCGGTTTGAACAAACTCCTCAGGAAGGACAAGTTCAAGATGGTGACTCTTTCTCAAGTCCTCCAGGCCCTTCATCTTCAGGACTGGTTGGTGTCTCTCGACCTCAAGGATGCTTACTTCCATGTGCCGATCCATCCCAAGCACGAGAAGTACCTGAGGTTCGCAGTTGGCGACTCGCACTTTCAGTTTCGGGTCCGGCCGTTCGGATTGACCTCAGCCCCGAGGGTTTTCACCAAGCTCATGGTGGTGGTGGCAGCGCATCTCAGGAAAGGGGGGATTCACGTCCACCCCTACTTGGACGATTGGTTGATCAGGGGGATCTCTCACGAGCAAGTCCTGGATCATCTGTCCGTCACCTGCCACTCCCTTCACAGGCTGGGCTTCTCCCTCAATTTAAAGAAATCCCATTTGACACCAACGCAGCAGCTCCAGTACATCGGAGTAGTGCTCGACACATCCCTGGGGCAGTGTTTTCCTCCTCAGGTGATGGCTCTTCACATTCAGCAGATGGTGCACAAGTTTCAGCTTGCCCAGAATCTCCCAGCGTCCGAATTCTTGAGACTGCTCGGCCTCATGGCATCCTGCATTCTTCTGGTGCCAGAGGCTCGTCTGCGGATGAGATCTTTGCTGTGGGCACTCAAGCTCCAGTGGTCTCAGTCCTCTGGCAGGCTGTCGGACCCTGTTCAGGTGCCGCCCTCGGTAGCCCGGGACCTTCTGTGGTGGGCCGTCGAGGGCAATCTGATGAAGGGGGCCCCATTTTGGCTCCCCTGGCCGGAGGTGACGATCGTGACGGACGCATCCCTCACGGGATGGGGAGCTCATGCCAACGAGTTGACAGTCAGCGGTCGTTGGTCTCCGTCGGAGTCCAGACTCCATATCAATCTGTTGGAGCTGAGGGCCGTCAGGCTAGCCCTGAAGGCTTTTCTGCCGACTGTGCACGGAAAGAGTGTCCTGATTCTAATGGACAACACGGTGGCCATGCACTACCTCAACAAAAAGGGGGGGGGCAGGGTCACTTCCGCTGTGCAGGGAGGCGATGCAGCTATGTTCTGGGCCATCCAGCAGGAAGTTTCGATCTTGGCGGTTCATCTGGCCGGAGACGACAACGAGACGGCGGACACTCTGAGCAGGCAGAGCATGATCTATCACGAGTGGGAGCTGGCTCAGGAGATTCTCCTGCAGAGCTTCGCCCTTTGGGGGACCCCTCAAGTGGATCTCTTCACCTCCAGTGTCAACCAGAAGTGCGAAAGGTTTTGCTCGCGGGAATTTCCTCCAAAAGGAGCCTTAGGAGACGCGTTCGTGGTGGAGTGGTCGTTCCCACTGCTGTGCGCGTTTCCTCCAGTCCCCGTCATCCCGTAAGTGCTGCGGAGGTTACGGAGGTTCGGTTCCCGGATGATCCTCATTGCTCCGGCGTGGGCCCAGAGGACGTGGTACCCGGACCTTCTAGACTTGTCCATCTGCCCTCCCCAACGTCTTCCCTACCGAGATGATCTGCTCTCACGGGAGGGGGGTCAGGTTCTCCATCCAGAGGTCAGATCCCTCAATCTTCACGCTTGGCTTCTGAAAGGTTGACCTCCCTGAAGACGTGATGGAGGTGTTGCTCTCGGCCAGGCAGCCGGCAACTAAGTCTCTGTACCGTTGCCGTTGGAGAAAGTTCTGCGACTGGTGCAGAGTTCAGAATGTGGATCCTTTTGAATGTGACATTCCCATGGTTCTGTCTTTTTTGCTTTCTTTGGCCCATAGGGGCTTGCAAGTGGGGACCATTAAAGGTTACCTGGTGGCACTGTCCATATTTAAGCGCTCGTCTGAAGAGTGTTCCTATTTTAAGATTCCTTTAATTTCGCAGTTTTTGAAAGGGCTCACTAATGTGTTCCGTCTGTCACCTTTTTTGGTGCCAGGTTGGGATTTGAACCTTGTTCTTAAGTTCCTTATGGGTGCTCTGTTTGAGCCTTTACATTCTTGCCCTTTGAGGCTGTTAACTCTGAAAACTGTGTTTTTGGTTGCGGTTACTTCCGCTCGCAGAGTGAGTGAGTTACAGGTACTTTCAGTTAAACCACCCTTCACTGTGTTTCATAAGGACAGGGTTGTCCTTAGAGTTCGTCCTTCTTTTCTTCCGAAGGTGGTTTCGGAATTTCATTTGAGCCAGAAGGTTGTTCTCCTGGCGTTCTATCCTGCTCCACATCCTGGTAAGGAAGAGGAGAGGCTACATAGGCTTGATCCTCGGAGAGCGTTGAGCTTTTATATTTCGTGCATGTCCCAGGTCAGAGTGGACGATCAACTTTTCATTGCTTACGCTGGAAAGCGTTAGGGACAAGCTGTGACGAAACAGACTTTGTCTCGGATTATTTTAGCTATCTCCGAGTGTTACCGCTTGGCGGGTAAGGACCCTCCGGCTGGCTTGCGGGCCCATTCTACCAGAGGAGTGGCTGCGTCTACTGCCCTGCAGAGGGGAGTTCCTATTCGTCACATCTGTGATGCAGCCACCTGGGCTTCAGTACATATTTTTGTACGTCACTATTCCCTTGATTCCATCTGAGGGCAAGATCAGGCCTTTGGCAAGGCAGTTCTCTATTCCGCAATTTGATTGGGCATGCTAAATTTGTATTCTAAATTCTTTCCCACCTCCTTGCTTGGTAATGCTTTGGGAGTCTGTCATAGATATGGAATACGTCGGAGGACCCAATCCCCTCGAAGAACAAGTTACTTTCTTACCTGGTAACATTCTTTCGATGGGATGGTCCACAGGGTCCTTTTCTTTTTTTTTTAAACAGAAGGCTGCGGGGGTGTCCCCTGCAATCCCCGCTCACTATACCATAAAGTATAGTGAGCGGGGAGATGAGGGGGACACCCCCACAGCCCCTGTTTTTTATTTTTTTATTTTTGACAATGCTACCACCAAAAGTTCGAACTTTTAGTCTGTAAAATCGGCCTCTACCTCATTCACTGGGTGGTAGCCATCTGTTGAATATCTAAAGAGACAAGCCAAGATTGTCCTCAAGAAGGTAACACAAAGATGCTGGCTTTCAAGCTGATTGTATAGGGGAGGAGGGCACTAGGGGAGGTAGGGCCGTGAGCTAGGCCTCTAATGAGGTGGGGAGATGTGCTTGAAGAGGAAGGAAGGGGGGTGTAAATGAGGGGAAGAATGTGGAGGTGGTTGGTTACTTTATATGAAATGCCTGGACACTAGAACTCAGTTGTGGTAAAGTGGTCCTCCGGGTTTCAGCCAAGGTCTGACAATTAAGTTCTGTGAGCAAAATATTCTTTGATTCACAGGGTCCTTTACATCTTGAAACCTGTAGTATGCCCAGTCAGATGTTGAATAAAGATACTTTTTTGGTGGCCGAATGTCTGAAAAATATTGTTGGAATCTGAGACAAAGATGTTCTGCCTGCATGGAGTTTTGAGATGTGGTACTTAGGGATGTTTATGGCTAAGGGGTAAGCAATGCAAATCTCACTGAGCTATTCAGTTAGCATTGGTTGAATGCTATGTAACTTTTATTGAGATTCTGACGCCAAGAGGGAGTAGCCAGGATGAAGCTCCCATTGACAAGAGGGAACAGAAACCTGCAATGGGTAAAATGATTATCACAATGTCAGCTTACAACGTGCTCATAGCCAGCACTATCATATATCCTGCCTGCTATGACCAAGCAAGATGGAATGAGGAATGGAATGAGATGCAGGCACAGCTCGAGATGCCGGAGGATATCTACACAAAAAGTCAGGCTATTGTATAAGAGAGACGACTGGTCTCTGACACCATAATGTACAAGAGTCTCAACTCTGCGGAACCACTAGGCAGACAAACTGTTAACGGTCATTAAAAGGTATGCCTGACTCCAGTTAACACAATATTGCTCAAGAACACAATATGCCATTGGATGGGGAGAACCTCACTGGTGAAGAAAACCAAGAAACACTATAGAGGGCCACAAAAAGGGAATGAGACCATGAGATTGCTTGGGACACTTACAAGCGGATTTTTTTTCAGAGGCACGCAGGAGACAAAGGCGTGCACGAAACCACTGTCTCATACGTACCAAGCGACAGAATGGAACTCCCCATCCAAACCACCTTATATGCATATATAAATATGGAAAAGACTTGTATATCTCCTGTGGTCACAGGATTTTACAAAGATATTTCATTACCTCTCTTGGCTGCAGGCAATGCTGAATCCAACCTGAATGCCATGATCAACAAAGGACACCGTTCAGATTGTTTCTGTGTCTTGTATTAGAATAGGATGGAGTGTATACCAAAGGGCGACTCCTACAAAGGCAGTGGGACTGCTACGCAGAGGCGAGCCTCTGCAATATTGACGTCCTGGAGGGGCAGAGCCATGCTGGGCCGCAAAGCCAGCGTAAGCAAGAAGGGCGAGTGAAACACTAATCGAACGCCTATGGGTTGCTGTTCTATTCAACCTAGACGTCCAGTTCTGAACGAGAGCAGGGGCAGAAAGATTACCAGTCTCGTCTGGTGGCGCAAACAAGCCAGGCCTGTGGCGGCCCGGGAGGCCAGTAACAGATGCTGAGACCAGACCGTATGAAGGATCACAGATCCCCGAGCTCTGTGCACGTAGGACCTAGGTACAGAGATATGTAGCCAGGGGGAAAGCTTATGAGGTTTCGAAGCCTGAGCAACCTGTCGTAAAACAGACTGCTCGAAGGTATGAAGATTGTGAATAAAAGCTGGGGAACACATACTGGTAATGAGAGCCTGCAAACTGTGCAAATACCCTATAAAAGGTGGAGTTCGAGTAATACAAATGTTGTGAATAATGGCTGGAAAAAGCTATTCAGGTTACGGGAGCCTGAGAAACCAGAGTATGCAACTAATACATGAAAGCGGGATAAAAGGAGATATGAATAATTGAATTAAGGCTAAGAAAGCCAGAAAGTCAGTAAACTTTGAAGAACCAGCGTGGACTACCACCCTATCCAAAATAACTTGTGTAAAAGAAAAGAAGCTGTCTGAGGACTACAGGACTTTGGAGAGTCCCAGCGCCTTGAATGAGGAAAGGACAGAAAGGTGGGGGTCGGGGTGGGGTTGTGTGTGTTCTCAAGCAATCCTGGAGGAATAGAATTGTTTACATCAAGAAATACGTTTTCTTTATTACTAGGAGAGACTGCAAAACTTACAGGCCGATCCATGGAATTAATGTGCGCTGAAATTTTCAGCGCAAGCGTGCGAATCGCAGTGCGAAAATCGCAGCGAAACCCGCGCACAGCGATTCATGGAAGTCCGTGCGCGTGTAAATCCCAGGATGTGCGCCAAAATTCTGCATGGTGCACGCTGGCGCACACGTCTCCAAACAGCGTGCGCTACACGCACAGCGAAATTGCACATAGCACAGCGCACACAACAAAAGTAGGAGGAACAGAGGGCGTGACACGCGGAATGGGGAACAACGCGTGAAAATGTGGGCGTCACGGGGGAAGTACAGGAGGCAAATGCACGGAACGCCCACACGCACGTTAAAAACACGTATTCATGGATTCGAACGGGGCTAACGCGTGCGCCAAAAAAGACGCGCTAATCCGGAAACATGTACGCCAGCAGGTAGCAGGATGAATATACCGTTCCTAGCAGCAGTGGTTGTGGGATACCGCAGGAGGAGGAGGAGGATAGTGAGGCCCAGAATTTTCACACCCAGAACCAGCCTTTTTGGGATGCCTGATGACCAGGTGTGTGGGAGGTACAGGTTTCCACCTCACATAATACTCGACCTGGTGAGTGAGTGGGAGGATGACCTCACATCACCCACCCTGTGCTCCCAAGCACTCAGCCCCCTGGAGATGGTCCTCAATGTACTGCACTTCTTGGCCACTGGAGCATTTCAGCAGACAAGTGCTATAGTGGGGGGGTGTCGCAGGCCACGCAGTCACGCTGCCTACACCAGGTCTTGGCCATCATGACAGCACTCGAGCTGGCTCTTGTGGCCTGGTTCCTGACCAGCTGAGACTGCAGCATGCTCAATTTTCAGATGACAACTGGGGCACCATACAGGAGGCCGTCTACTCGATCCCATTATAAAAGCAAGTTGACCACATTTTGCCATTGGGCTTGCGAGAAGGGGCTGGACCCCATCACCTGCTCCCTGAACGATGTGCTGGCCTTCTATGCGCATTTGACTCATTCTGGCATTCAGGTAGATACCTGCTGCACCTAGTTGGCGGCCATTGGGACCTACAAGAGTTCCCTGGAGTATGTTTTTCAGCAGCCAACCGATTGGTTAAGGCCCACATCAAGGGGTTGTCCAGACTTTTTTCCCTGGTGCACACGCTTCATCCGGTCTGGGACCTCAATGTGGTTCTTACGGCCTTGCAGCACAAGCCCTTTGAACCGATGACCTCGGTGGAGATCCGGCTGGTGACAGTAAAGACAGTTCTATTGGAGGCGCTCACATCTGCGTGCAGCGAGATGCAGGCGTTGTCATCGTGCAAATCATTCACCATGTTTCATAACGGCAAGGTCATTTTACACACTCATCCAAGGTTTCTGCCAAAGGTGGTATCTGCATTCCATTTGAACCAGGAAATCTGCCTGATGGTGCTCTTCCCGAACCCACAGTCGGAGGCAGAATTGGCTTTGCATTCCTTAGACCTCAAGAGAGTCCTCAAGTTCTATTTCTCTCTGACAAAATCCTTCAGGAAGTCTGAGGCATTGTTCATCACGTCCTGGGGCACGTCTCCCGGCACCCAGGCTTCCAAAGCTTCCATTGCCCGTTGGATGGTTCAGGCCATTTCCGAATTGTACACGCCCATGGGCAAATCAGTTCCTGAGGGGATTCATGCCCCTCAGGAACAGGACAGAGCTAAGACCACGGCTGTCGCATTTCAGAGGCATGCTTCTTGGAATGTCATCAGCAAGGCAGCTACTTGGGCCACTCTGTCAGCCTTCTGTAAGCACTATTCCTTGGATACCAGCCCCAGGCGTGATGCAGAATTTGGTCAGGTGGTTCTGAAGAACCTTTGTGCTTCGTCCTAGTTATGATGCAGGTTGCCACAGCTCCACCCTATGCTCTTGTTCGGTGGAATCGCCTACAATGATGGAGGAAAGGGACATATGATTATTTATTTAAAGTTACTCACTGTAGTAACTAGAGTACTCGTAGTCCATAGTCCCCTTTCCTTCATACATCCCACTGACCTTCCCCCGCTTGTATGCCAAGGGGTAATATATTCAGTGTAGCCAGGTATTTAAGCTTCCGATGTGTTAAAAGGGTACTGAGGTGGAGGTGAAGTGCTGGAGGGTGGGGCCTTGGAGGTGTGGGGGTTGGCGTTTCCACATGCAGTGTCATTCCCCTGCGCGCTATGCTAAATTTAAAGGGGAAGCTCAATTTTGTTGCTGCCAAACGTTCCAGTACCGTCCCAATGTTGGGGGATGCCCCACAAGGATGGAGAAAAGGGGGATTATGGACTATGAGTACTCCAGTCACTACAGTGAGTCACTTTAATTTCTTGGTATATTTTCACTCTTCTTCATCCCAGTAGTTGTTAGAAGAGTAAGGTCCTCTGCCTTACAACAGTACATGGTTTTAGTCAAGGAGTTATTAGATGGAAAAGAGGCTAGGGTATATGAAGGTGTGAGGGTACTATTGGGGCCATACAGTAGATGGTCATCTTTGTCCCAAGAGGGGGAGTATTTCCCCATGAGATCCTCCCGCTGAGTACCACCCCCACAGGGACTATCGGTTAGCGTCCTCACCACCCTGCCCCCCTCCCTGGGAGAAGTGACTACATTCATCACAACACACATAATGAAATATTTTCTTTACTTATTGGACAGTGACCTAGTATTTACAACTCTACGGAAGTCCACTTGGCGTTAGCAGCATACACCTCTTTGCAACACAAGGTCATATGGGGGGAAGTGGCAATTCTGAACGCTGCAAAGGAAGAGGTAAAAAGGATATTCACACCAGTCTCAAATTCCAGCACTTTGGTGGTATCTAAATGCAGTCTTATATATGCTTGATTCCTATGACCATTTAGGCCTATTCCTAGCTCTCTTAAATATGTTAGCTTTAAAATTGCCTTTCTTGTCTCAGTAGCCTCCATAATATTGAGTGAATTGTAAGCACTTTCGGTTGACAGACCATTTGAGGCCTTAAAGACAAAGTGGTGATTTGCAATCTTCCACACTTCGATCTGAAGTTTATTTCAAAACTGTACATATGTCTAATGTATGCCGATCAGTAATGTTTTATATAAATTGAACACAAGACACATGCAAAACAAGACAGATTTTCGTATAGTTTACTGGAGGGCAAGGGGGTTTCTCAAGTAGCAAAGCATGTGCTTACTTTGCGGATAGTATTTTTCCTTCAAGAGTGCTGTGCTCTTGGACATAAACCATTGCCTGCTGCGTCAATGCCACATTCAAGATGTGTAACATGGAAATAACTTGCATTCCTAGCTAATGTTCCCCTGGCTACGCTATGTACAGAGGAAAATTTCTGCTATTTTCACCAAACAATACTGTATAGATACAGAGACCGCAAAACAAGGGAGATGAGCAATAGTATGCCATTTATTTGCAACTGTACCAACCGCAGACCCATCATCAGAGGCCAGTGCTACTTGCTAATCTATGCATAGTATGCAATTCTAAGCCGGTTCATGAGTGCTAGAAGACAAACTTTACCTATCGGTTGTAGACTTTCTGCAACTGGTATCATAGAATTGCATGTGTCCCTTGCATTCTCCTGTGGGATAAGGGGGAGCTCAATATGTGTGCCTGTAGCTTGTGTAACTTAGAACTCCACAGCACTTGCCCCCTCTTCCTTCTTCCTTTTTGCACTTGCACTTTCTAAATACTCACAAGGCATAGTAGGTTTGCCGCCCCCTCTTCCCCTCTGTTCATAATATTGTGTTGTAATTGTATTTCCCACCCTCCCTCCATCCCTCTCTCCCTGCCCTGTGGCCACTTTGAAACAGTATATTCTTATTGTATCAATGCCTAACAAGCAAACAATAAAATTAAAATAAACTCAATTCTGTTCGATTTATTTTAAAACCTATATTTTACTGTTTTTGCTGATTTTCTGTTGTTACATGCAGTGCTTTCTTCCTCGGACGTGATTGTATACGCCTTTCATCTCACTATTACATACAGATAGAAAAATAATCAAACTGTGGGCATCCACTCGGAGTACCGTGGGCACCATTACATGTAGCCTAAAACTGAAACACCCTGTGGATCCTTACCTTTTAACGTTGCATTGAACAACTTGTAATACTCCAGACCAACCACTAGATAGGGGACTCTTCATAACAAATGATTCTACACTGATGCACACCCCAGAAAGACTATTGCCAGTAATTATTATTGGTTTTGTATAATGGTCTACATAGAGAAAGTTAAATGTATAATCTTTCAGTAGTATCAGAATTCCAAAGCTTTTCAAAGATGCACATAGCTGTTAGTTTCTGCATGGGCCATATCCAATAGTCTGGTTTTATTAATCATGGTATACTAGTTATAGCACCCCTAACAAGGAATTCCCAAGATCCTGATTATAGACGAAACTAATTTCACTTGGCACTCTGAACAGTCCGATCTGGGGTTTGAATGCCTGCAGACAAAAGGCCCCTAACAGTGTTAATTGCCATGTGTAGGCATTTCATCACAACTAATAACCTTATCCCCACAGTTGAATTGAAGATTGCTCGTATGTTTCCTTTAATAACAAAAAAGCAACAAACTAGCCATCTTTGTTTCAAGTACACAGTCATCTGAAATATTCTGGTCTACCCCCTGAGAAATTGAACCACAGGGTTCACATTTCTAAAAGTGTGTGTGCATACCTTGTTTGCATATCTGTGCCCTAAAACCCACAGGGTTAATTGATTGGAGATCAGGATCAACTACCTGCCGTCTTTTCTGACTCTTAATGGTCTTGTCTCAAAACATAGCAGTGGATTCCTAGGTAGGGGGTTGATAGGCTGGTCATACGAATACATATTCTTGCTATACACTGAATGGACTGTTCACTCTGTGAGAGCAATCCTTGCATGCATTATTGTACTTAACAGTTCCTTAGGAGAGGGCTCAATTCCACCAGTTCCCTGTCAAGAGATGGATCATTGCATCAGTTCTTTTATTCTTACTGTAATATCTTATGTTCTTGTATCTTAACATAATAAACCACAATTAAGAAACCATATTGGGGCTAACAACTGAAAAATTGGGAGCTACTGAAGTAATCATCAACAAATATAACCTCCGGACATTTTCATTTTCAGTTTATATCTATTGTTCTAAAGAGGGAGAGGAGAGAAATAAAATCAATACTATAGGCCTCTTATAAGCAAAATATACAGGAGCCTGCTTCCTTCAGACCCTGCAGCCTCACCATCTCCTGGTTCAAGCCTCTGCTGCGACTATCCAGAGGAGGGCCTCGCACCAACTTTAAAAGCAACCCCCAGCCCCAAGCAACCAACCTAAATCTCAACAGTCAGTCTGTTCAATCTCCTTTTACATCCCTGACAGCATCCAGAACAAAGTGGGTGGCAGCCTCTTGTGTGAAAATAATCCTCTTGCCATTGAAATCCACCTTTACATCACTGGGTATCTGAACGTGACTAGTAGAGAATTCCTCTATACCGGGTTTTTGGGATAAGGTCAGATGACAACAAGAACGATAGGCCCTAAATCACACCTCTTAATGCCTGAATGTATCTTTTTATTTTTAATGTATTGTGCCAGTAGATCGTAGCACCACCAGCCTTGTGCTTCTCATCAGCCAAGGTCTGCACTCTTGCAGTCTGTACATCCAAGTTACTACAAAAATCACGGCACCCCTTTGAACCTCCCAAAGGGTCTGTTTGATGAACCTCAGCTTAAGGAACAGCTTGATCGTTACAAGGCAGTCCCTATATTTGCACGAGAGCTCCTGTCTTTATGTCAAGCATTTCTATACAGTAGTCCAGCCTTAAAACGCTGTTGGCTGCACTTTGCTGAAAGTCCTCATTGGCATCCAAAGTGTTTTTCAACACTGGTTGCCTTTCATACTAGAACTATATGCCTAATTTCTTGTCTGCCCAAAGATTTCTCTGTTCGCTGAACGAGCCCTGCAGCCTCAAATGCATTTTTATCACCTCAAACCTCCTTCTCTATGTTGCCCTTCTTAAAATGTCCACATGAAAATCTTTCAGCGACTTAAGCAGTGCTTGTTACATACTCATACATATTTCACCTAAAGGGAGTCCTCTACAGCTTGTTCAATTGTCCCCCTCCTGAAAATATTACCTACAAAAAAATCATCACTACCGTCCTTTTGCCTTCGTCTTGCAATGATTGTGACATTTACAATATGGCCGCCTAGTAAGGTATTCAGGAATCTGTGCACCTCAACAGTTTTATCAAACCTAAACTGCAGATTACATGTATGGGTCATGCCAGTTCCTTCGGGAGATTGTCAGTCTGCCTCTTTGATCCATGGTAACCCCAGCTTCATGAGTGAAACATGTCCAACATAGCTGTCACCAGAGGGAAAAATAAGTATCCCAACATCCAGTTCACCTGGTGCTATGATTCATTTATCATGGTTCCGATTATATTGATTGTTCATCTTATCTGGACCAGCCAGGACATTTGCCCTGTCCCTCTCTGCTCTACCATGGCCTACAATGCTGTGAGCTCATCAGCACAAATGCAAGGGTTTGCTAGTGGGACTCCACAAATGCAATGAATGTGGTGTGGAAGCAATAGCTCAACTCTCCCCCCTTTCCATTGACTTTTCCTTCACAGACTCTGGTTATAGGGCCACCAGGAGAGGTGAAAGCATTTTCAGTTCTGGTATGCCCCTCCCTTAAAGACTGCGTCTTTGATTTGAGGAAGACTTTGAAGGGAGGCAGTGATATAATGGAAATATTTCTACATACGTAATGTTGTGGTGTTTACTTGCATAGCTCATGCCACATTAAGGGTGCTTAAAGTAACTGAAGCAGAAGAGAGGGAAGGCATGTGTAGTTATAATGGAGCTGGTGTGATTTTATGCTATGTTAGATTATGTAGGTTGCTCGTAAAGCACACTATGACCTTGAATAATCTTCTAGGTCAGTCTGTCTGTTGGAATACCCTAAAAACAGAGTGGAGCCTTATGGCAGAACATTACTCCGCATGGAACAGAATGGCACGTGTAGAGTGACTGATCACAATGTCTCGAACTGTGCAAGTCATTTGCAGTTTTCCTGGCAGAGTTTATTGTAATTTTATTTTTGTTAGCCTGATCCCGAATAACTGCTGGCCCATTTTCGATTAAGGTTTATTGGGGTATGAAGGCACCACTGTTTCAGTAAGTGATTTGGATCAGGCGGTTCGAGGGGATTGGGTCCGCTGACGTATTCCATATCTATGACGGGTAATGTCCACAGCTGTGCTGCTTCGGAAACTCTTTGGCGTCTGCATCCTGCGTCGATGACGTCGATGCGGCGTCCCCGAGAACCTCCTCCGACGGCCGACGTCACTCGATGTGATAAGTAGGACGCACGACGCCCATAGCCTCAGTTCCGTTTTTTCCGCGAACGTGTTCGCTTCGTGAATCTCGGTACGCCTCGACTCGTTGGAGTTTGCTGTTTTCTATTCTCGGTTCGTTGAACCTGTTCGGTTTGTTGTGAAGACCTCTTCGTGGCGATGTCTTTCTCGTCTTCAACCCCGCGTCCGGGCTTCAAGAACTGCGGGGACTGTGGGTCCAAGATGTCGGTCATGGACTCGCACGACGCCTGCCTCTGGTGCCTCGGGGAGGCCCACGATACGGACGACTGTGTCGACTGCCAGTCGCTCACTGCAAAAGCCTTGCGGGAACGCAAGAAGAAGCTGTCGGTAGGCCGGGTGTCTAAACCCCGGAAGTCGAGGTCTGCAGGGCTTTCGACGGATGACTCGAGGGGCGACTCTCCGCGTCATCGTCGGAAGTCTGGTGGGTCTCCTTCCAGGAGTCGGTCTCGCCACTCCTCCGCCTCTTTGAGGCATTCCAGGAAGCGCCGGCATAGGTCACCTTCCCTGTCCTCTTCCGAGGACTCCGCCCGTCGGCGGGTCGTTTATCCCTCCGTGCAAGCGACACCAGAGGAATGGGCTTCCTTCGGGAAGCAGATGCTAGCGATTCTGGAATCGCAGGGCACCGGTCCGTCCGCGCACCGGTCGAGAGACACTGCTCGTACACCTTCGGGCTCGAGTGGTCGGCACGGCTCGCGGGAGAGGTCCCGCTCGGACAAGGGTAGCCGTTCTCGCCATGCCCGTGCTAGGTCCCGGTCCTCGACGTGCTCGAGACCGTGTGATCCTGTGCCGTCTTCGAAGAAGACGTCGACACCTGTGGCGCCGAGGTTGTCAACGATTTCTCTCGAGGCTCCGCCTCCGAGGGGGTCGTCAATGCCGTCGGCACCTAGGTTGTCAAGAGACACGCTCGGAGCTCTGGCCTCGAGGACTGTGTCGACGCTGGTTCGCTCGACGTCGACGCCTTTTCTGTCAACGCCGGCGCTGACTCGTTCGCCGCCCTCGACGCCTTTCGAGGCGGTGGTGTCGGAGGGGCCCCTTGGCACGGGGTTTGCCCCTAGAAAGGCTATGGTTAAGGTCCGGCACTGCTTTGGTCCACAGAGGTCTTCCTCTCCCCGCCTGGAGTACATTTCAGAGAGTGATGAAGGCTCTGATGGCGGCCTGGTTCCGGTTCCAGATGACCTTATCTCGGGTCATAGCCAATTTGATGACCTGCGGCAGTCGCTGCATGATGTCAGTGGACTGGACACATCTCCGGAGGTGGAATTTTGCAGGCCGGAGCCTGGCTCTCATGCCGATTCTTCATATCGGCGCCTTATGTCTCGGGTTACCGAGTACTTGGGTTGGTCAGCTCCCCCCAGGGGAGTTCGTTCAGGATGATCTCACGGACATCCTTGATCTCGGTCCACCCACTGACCCGGATTTGCCTTTTCATATGGCTCTGCAGAGAAGGGTGGCGGCAGCTTGGACTGCTCCGGAGAGTCTCCCGGCAGTGGGCAAGTCTTTGTCGCGAAAATACCGTCCAGCCAGTAGCGACCCCTGCTACTTGTCTAGGCACCCCACCCCGGAGAATTTGGTGGTGCAGGCGGCTACGGCCCCGGCAAAGCAGGCGTCGTATCCTACCATCCCTCCGGATAGGGACGACAGACGTTTTGACGGCTGGGCGAAGAAAGTGTTTTCTTCGGGGGGTATGGCGCTTCAGGCGGCCAACTCCATATGTGCCTTGTCTCGTTTCACACACACTCTGTGGAACTGTGTTGCATTAGCGGCTGATCATATTCCCGAAGGGGACAAACGGGATGGTTTCCTTGCTATGGTTTAGGATGGCAAGGAAGCTATGTGTGAGGCCGTTCAGTCGGGTTTGGACTTGGCGGATTGTGTCAGCCGGTCCATGGCGGCGAGCACCGTAATGCGCAGGTTTGCGTGGTTGCGGAAGTCTGGGTTCGCTCCTGATGTGCAGTCCCATCCGTTCAGGATGGCAAGGAAGCTATGTGTGAGGCCGTTCAATCGGGTTTGGACTTGGCGGATTGTGTCAGCCGGTCCATGGCGGCGAGCACCGTAATGCGCAGGTTTGCATGGTTGGGGAAGTCTGGGTTCGCTCCTGATGTGCAGTCCCGGCTCCTCACCATGCCTTTTGACGGTGAACACCTTTTTGGCAGCAAGGCTGACGAGAGCCTTGAGAGGTTGCAGACCTCCAAAGCTGCAGTGAAGTCGTTGTGCGCTGCAGTTCGCCAACCTCTGCCTTTTCGTCCTAGGGGACAGCAATAGAGGGGAGGTTCCTTTTGCTATTACTCGTCCTTCAGTAAAGCGAGGGGAGCTAGCAGTCAAAGAGGCCATCGTAAGAGTGCCAGAGGTGGAAACAAAGGTACTCGAGGTGCCAAGGCAGCTCGGGCAGTTGCCTCTTTGCCCTCAGGCAAAGCCGCAGCCGCTACAACTCAGTCATGAGGCCAGGTCCCATGGTTCGCCGGTTGGGGAAAGGCTGGCGCAGCATCTTGTAGAGTGGCAAGCCATTACTTCGGATGTGTGGGTTCTGGAGATCATAACCCACGGCTACTGTCTTCCTTTTCGGCAGAGGCCTCACGACAATCCACCAGGGAACCTCTCTTTGAAGTGTCCGGATCCGCTCCTTGCGCAGGAAATTCAAGCCCTGCTGGAGAAAGGCGCCATAGAACTGGTGCCTGTAGCGGAGAGGAACAAGGGATGGTATTCCTCTTATTTTTTGATTTCGAAAAAAGACGGGGGATTGAGACCCATCATGGACTTGTGCGGTTTGAACAAACTCCTCAGGAAGGACAAGTTCAAGATGGTGACTCTTTCTCAAGTCCTCCAGGCCCTTCATCTTCAGGACTGGTTGGTGTCTCTCGACCTCAAGGATGCTTACTTCCATGTGCCGATCCATCCCAAGCACGAGAAGTACCTGAGGTTCGCAGTTGGCGAATCGCACTTTCAGTTTCGGGTCCGGCCGTTCGGATTGACCTCAGCCCCGAGGGTTTTCACCAAGCTCATGGTGGTGGTGGCAGCGCATCTCAGGAAAGGGGGGATTCACGTCCACCCCTACTTGGACGATTGGTTGATCAGGGGGATCTCTCACGAGCAAGTCCTGGATCATCTGTCCGTCACCTGCCACTCCCTTCACAGGCTGGGCTTCTCCCTCAATTTAAAGAAATCCCATTTGACACCAACGCAGCAGCTCCAGTACATCGGAGTAGTGCTCGACACATCCCTGGGGCAGTGTTTTCCTCCTCAGGTGATGGCTCTTCACATTCAGCAGATGGTGCACAAGTTTCAGCTTGCCCAGAATCTCCCAGCGTCCGAATTCTTGAGACTGCTCGGCCTCATGGCATCCTGCATTCTTCTGGTGCCAGAGGCTCGTCTGCGGATGAGATCTTTGCTGTGGGCACTCAAGCTCCAGTGGTCTCAGTCCTCCGGCAGGCTGTCGGACCCTGTTCAGGTGCCGCCCTCGGTAGCCCGGGACCTTCTGTGGTGGGCCGTCGAGGGCAATCTGATGAAGGGGGCCCCATTTTGGCTGCCCTGGCCGGAGGTGACGATCGTGACGGACGCATCCCTCACGGGATGGGGAGCTCATGCCAACGAGTTGACAGTCAGCGGTCGTTGGTCTCCGTCGGAGTCCAGACTCCATATCAATCTGTTGGAGCTGAGGGCCGTCAGGCTAGCCCTGAAGGCTTTTCTGCCGACTGTGCACGGAAAGAGTGTCCTGATTCTAATGGACAACACAGTGGCCATGCACTACCTCAACAAAAAGGGGGGGGGGCAGGGTCACTTCCGCTGTGCAGGGAGGCGATGCAGCTATGTTCTGGGCCATCCAGCAGGAAGTTTCGATCTTGGCGGTTCATCTGGCCGGAGACGACAACGAGACGGCGGACACTCTGAGCAGGCAGAGCATGATCTATCACGAGTGGGAGCTGGCTCAGGAGATTCTCCTGGAGAGCTTCGCCCTTTGGGGGACCCCTCAAGTGGATCTCTTCGCCTCCAGTGTCAACCAGAAGTGCGAAAGGTTTTGCTCGCGGGAATTTCCTCCAAAAGGAGCCTTAGGAGACGTGTTCGTGGTGGAGTGGTCGTTCCCACTGCTGTACGCGTTTCCTCCAGTCCCCGTCATCCCGTAAGTGCTGCGGAGGTTACGGAGGTTCGGTTCCTGGATGATCCTCATTGCTCCGGCGTGGGCCCAGAGGACGTGGTACCCGGACCTTCTAGACTTGTCCATCTGCCCTCCCCAACGTCTTCCCTACCGAGATGATCTGCTCTCACGGGAGGGGGGTCAGGTTCTCCATCCAGAGGTCAGATCCCTCAATCTTCACGCTTGGCTTCTGAAAGGTTGACCTCCCTGAAGACGTGATGGAGGTGTTGCTCTCGGCCAGGCAGCCGGCAACTAAGTCTCTGTACCGTTGCAGTTGGAGAAAGTTCTGCGACTGGTGCAGAGTTCAGAATGTGGATCCTTTTGAATGTGACATTCCCATGGTTCTGTCTTTTTTGCTTTCTTTGGCCCATAGGGGCTTGCAAGTGGGGACCATTAAAGGTTACCTGGTGGCACTGTCCATATTTAAGCGCTCGTCTGAAGAGTGTTCCTATTTTAAGATTCCTTTAATTTCGCAGTTTTTGAAAGGGCTCAGTAATGTGTTCCGTCTGTCACCTTTTTTGGTGCCAGGTTGGGATTTGAACCTTGTTCTTAAGTTCCTTATGGGTGCTCTGTTTGAGCCTTTACATTCTTGCCCTTTGAGGCTGTTAACTCTGAAAACTGTGTTTTTGGTTGCGGTTACTTCCGCTCGCAGAGTGAGTGAGTTACAGGTACCTTCAGTTAAACCACCCTTCACTGTGTTTCATAAGGACAGGGTTGTCCTTAGAGTTCGTCCTTCTTTTCTTCCGAAGGTGGTTTCGGAATTTCATTTGAGCCAGAAGGTTGTTCTCCTGGCGTTCTATCCTGCTCCACATCCTGGTAAGGAAGAGGAGAGGCTACATAGGCTTGATCCTCGGAGAGCGTTGAGCTTTTATATTTCGTGCATGTCCCAGGTCAGAGTGGACGATCAACTTTTCATTGCTTACGCTGGAAAGCGTTAGGGACAAGCTGTGACGAAACAGACTTTGTCTCGGATTATTTTAGCTATCTCCGAGTGTTACCGCTTGGCGGGTAAGGACCCTCCGGCTGGCTTGCGGGCCCATTCTACCAGAGGAGTGGCTGCGTCTACTGCCCTGCAGAGGGGAGTTCCTATTCGTCACATCTGTGATGCAGCCACCTGGGCTTCAGTACATATTTTTGTACGTCACTATTCCCTTGATTCCATCTGAGGGCAAGATCAGGCCTTTGGCAAGGCAGTTCTCTATTCCGCAATTTGATTGGGCATGCTAAATTTGTATTCTAAATTCTTTCCCACCTCCTTGCTTGGTAATGCTTTGGGAGTCTGTCATAGATATGGAATACGTCGGAGGACCCAATCCCCTCGAAGAACAAGTTACTTTCTTACCTGGTAACATTCTTTCGATGGGATGGTCCACAGGGTCCTTTTCTTTTCTTTTTAAACAGAAGGCTGCGGGGGTGTCCCCTGCAATCCCCGCTCACTATACCATAAAGTATAGTGAGCGGGGAGATGAGGGGGACACCCCCACAGCCCCTGTTTTTTATTTTTTTATTTTTGACAATGCTACCACCAAAAGTTCGAACTTTTAGTCTGTAAAATCGGCCTCTACCTCATTCACTGGGTGGTAGCCATCTGTTGAATATCTAAAGAGACAAGCCAAGATTGTCCTCAAGAAGGTAACACAAAGATGCTGGCTTTCAAGCTGATTGTATAGGGGAGGAGGGCACTAGGGGAGGTAGGGCCGTGAGCTAGGCCTCTAATGAGGTGGGGAGATGTGCTTGAAGAGGAAGGAAGGGGGGTGTAAATGAGGGGAAGAATGTGGAGGTGGTTGGTTACTTTATATGAAATGCCTGGACACTAGAACTCAGTTGTGGTAAAGTGGTCCTCCGGGTTTCAGCCAAGGTCTGACAATTAAGTTCTGTGAGCAAAATATTCTTTGATTCACAGGGTCCTTTACATCTTGAAACCTGTAGTATGCCCAGTCAGATGTTGAATAAAGATACTTTTTTGGTGGCCGAATGTCTGAAAAATACTGTTGGAATCTGAGACAAAGATGTTCTGCCTGCATGGAGTTTTGAGATGTGGTACTTAGGGATGTTTATGGCTAAGGGGTAAGCAATGCAAATCTCACTGAGCTATTCAGTTAGCATTGGTTGAATGCTATGTAACTTTTATTGAGATTCTGACGCCAAGAGGGAGTAGCCAGGATGAAGCTCCCATTGACAAGAGGGAACAGAAACCTGCAATGGGTAAAATGATTATCACAAAGTCAGCTTACAACGTGCTCATAGCCAGCACTATCATATATCCTGCCTGCTATGACCAAGCAAGATGGAATGAGGAATGGAATGAGATGCAGGCACAGCTCGAGATGCCGGAGGAGATCTACACAAAAAGTCAGGCTATTGTATAAGAGAGACGACTGGTCTCTGACACCATAATGTACAAGAGTCTCAACTCTGCGGAACCACTAGGCAGACAAACTGTTAACGGTCATTAAAAGGTATGCCTGACTCCAGTTAACACAATATTGCTCAAGAACACAATATGCCATTGGATGGGGAGAACCTCACTGGTGAAGAAAACCAAGAAACACTATAGAGGGCCACAAAAAGGGAATGAGACCATGAGATTGCTTGGGACACTTACAAGCAGATTTTTTTTCAGAGGCACGCAGGAGACAAAGGCGTGCACGAAACCACTGTCTCATACGTACCAAGCTACAGAATGGAACTCCCCGTCCAAACCACCTTATATGCATATATGAATATGGAAAAGACTTGTATATCTCCTGTGGTCACAGGATTTTACAAAGATATTTCATTACCTCTCTTGGCTGCAGGCAATGCTGAATCCAACCTGAATGCCATGATCAACAAAGGACACCGTTCAGATTGTTTCTGTGTCTTGTATTAGAATAGGATGGAGTGTATACCAAAGGGCGACTCCTACAAAGGCAGTGGGACTGCTACGCAGAGGCGAGCCTCTGCAATATTGACGTCCTGGAGGGGCAGAGCCATGCTGGGCCGCAAAGCCAGCGTAAGCAAGAAGGGCGAGTGAAACACTAATCGAACGCCTATGGGTTGCTGTTCTATTCAACCTAGACGTCCAGTTCTGAACGAGAGCAGGGGCAGAAAGATTACCAGTCTCGTCTGGTGGCGCAAACAAGCCAGGCCTGTGGCAGCCCGGGAGGCCAGTAACAGATGCTGAGACCAGACCGTATGAAGGATCACAGATCCCCGAGCTCTGTGCACGTAGGACCTAGGTACAGAGATACGTAGCCAGGGGGAAAGCTTATGAGGTTTCGAAGCCTGAGCAACCTGTCGTAAAACAGACTGCTCGAAGGTATGAAGATTGTGAATAAAAGCTGGGGAACACATACTGGTAATGAGAGCCTGCAAACTGTGCAAATACCCTATAAAAGGTGGAGTTCGAGTAATACAAATGTTGTGAATAATGGCTGGAAAAAGCTATTCAGGTTACGGGAGCCTGAGAAACCAGAGTATGCAACTAATACATGAAAGCGGGATAAAAGGAGATATGAATAATTGAATTAAGGCTAAGAAAGCCAGAAAGTCAGTAAACTTTGAAGAACCAGCGTGGACTACCACCCTATCCAAAATAACTTGTGTAAAAGGAAAGAAGCTGTCTGAGGACTACAGGACTTTGGAGAGTCCCAGCGCCTTGAATGAGGAAAGGACAGAAAGGTGGGGGTCGGGGTGGGGTTGTGTGTGTTCTCAAGCAATCCTGGAGGAATAGAATTGTTTACATCAAGAAATACGTTTTCTTTATTACTAGGAGAGACTGCAAAATGTACAGGCCGATCCATGGAATTAATGTGCGCTGAAATTTTCAGCGCAAGCGTGCGAATCGCAGTGCGAAAATCGCAGCGAAACCCGCGCACAGCGATTCATGGAAATCCGTGCACGTGTAAATCCCAGGATGTGCGCCAAAATTCTGCATGGTGCACGCTGGCGCACACGTCTCCAAACAGCGTGCGCTACACGCACAGCGGAATTGCACATAGCACAGCGCACACAACAAAAGTAGGAGGAACAGAGGGCGTGACACGCGGAATGGGGAACAACGCGTGAAAATGTGGGCGTCACGGGGGAAGTACAGGAGGCAAATGCACGGAACGCCCACACGCACGTTAAAAACACGTATTCATGGATTCGAACGGGGCTAACGCGTGCGCCAAAAAAGACGCGCTAATCCGGAAACATGTACGCCAGCAGGTAGCAGGATGAATATACCGTTCCTAGCAGCAGTGGTTGTGGGATACCGCAGGAGGAGGAGGAGGATAGTGAGGCCCAGAATTTTCACACCCAGAACCAGCCTTTTTGGGATGCCTGATGACCAGGTGTGTGGGAGGTACAGGTTTCCACCTCACATAATACTCGACCTGGTGAGTGAGTGGGAGGATGACCTCACATCACCCACCCTGTGCTCCCAAGCACTCAGCCCCCTGGAGAAGGTCCTCAATGTACTGCACTTCTTGGCCACTGGAGCATTTCAGCAGACAAGTGCTATAGTGGGGGGGTGTCGCAGGCCACGCAGTCACGCTGCCTACACCAGGTCTTGGCCATCATGACAGCACGCCCATCAGTCCGCAGGCACATATACCTGCCAAGAACAACTGCAGAAAGGCAGGCTGCCGTCCAGGATTTCTACGGGGTGGCCGAATTCCCCAAAGTCCTAGGTGCCATTGATTGCACCCATGTGGCTCTACGTCCCCCCAGGGCATCAGAGCACAACTATAGAAACCGCAAGCACTGGCATTCCATCAACTTCCAGGTAGTATGTGCTCAGTATACCTCAGTATATGCCAACTATCCAGGGTCCACCCACGACAGTTTTATTTACAGAATGTCAACCCTAAACCGGGACCTAGAAACTGGGCGGCATGGCGATACATGGCTGCTCGGTGAGTATAAATGCCATAGCACATGCATGCATGTCAGATACTGAGTAATGTCACAACCCCACTAATGATACCCATCACCACCTCCCCAGGGGCCAGTGCCTACCCTCTGAGCACCCACATGATGACGCCAATTCGGAACCCCACCAAGCCACCCGAGGTAAGATACAACACAGCCCACACTGCAATCCGGGGCATGGTGGAGCACACATTCGGAGTGCTCAAGTCACGCTTTCACTCCCTTGACCGTTCTGGCGGGCAGCTGTTATACACTCCCCCAGTAGTGTGCAGGATCATAGTGGCAGCATGTGTCCTGCACAGCGTTGCAACACGCCGGGGCCTGCCCGTGGACATGGTGGTGCCCCCAGATCCCCAACCACATGCACGGCCGCTGCGCATGGGAAGGGAAAGGGCACAGGGTGAGGCAGCCCGTACGCAGCTGGTGGCTAATTACTTCACCTAAAATCACACCCCTGTGGAGTGCACACAGCCCTGGCACATACCATCTGACAATTAATGATGATGACTTAAGGGGCAGTGAACTCTCACAACCATACCAGCCTGAGATTGGTCACCTGGAAGTGTTACATTGTGTGCATCCCTACCTACACAAACACCCCCAATGCTGTGTCATCAAAAGACACACTTCTATGCTGCTAAATTCATTACCCCCTTGCAAAATACAACATGACAACAGTGCCATGTCACCCAACCCCTCCCCAGCACCGCCACCCAACACACCATGGCATGTCATGCTATGTGAGAGCAAACAAAGCAATCCCCAAAACCTGACACAAGTGTCAAAGTACAGTGTCCCTAATGGAAACTGGCCACACACAATATGCTCCCAGTAATGTAGAACTAACAACACACATGACCAAATACTTACCAACAATGCAATGCAGCTACACAACCTCAAACATAGCAAAAACATGACAGTACTAAGTTAAAGTAGTGGTAGTCTTACAACCTGATTATGCCAGAACATCGACCACTTCCAACTGTACAGTGTTGCTGCCACGCAAATGTGCAAGTGTATTGCTTACAACATGAACTCCATCTCCAAAGTAGACGGCCTTGTGAAGACATGAGGAATGAACCTGCAAATTAGGAGGAAGACATGGATGCACAAGCACATATCAATACACCATGCAGTGTACAATATAACAACAATATCCACTAGGAATGTATACACAGTATTGACTACAGACTGCCCACACAGCTCATGGGAGTCCAACGTCACTGTGTAAGTCACTGTCACTTGGGCACACCCTTTGCAAGCCCATGGAAACGGGAAGCAGGAGGGGTGTGTGTCTCACGAACCCAAGCATCTAACCCAAACTCAGGACAAGCCTGCATGTGCCCAGCCGGAATACAGTGGATGCCCACGGGAGCCACACAAGGCAACACACTGTAAAAAAAAAATCAAAAATGGCCATGTGGGGGGTGGGGGGACACCCAGGAGGTCAGAGGACAGGGTGCGCACCAACAGCCACCTGTGTGGATGTTGGGGGAAAAAAACACCTCCATGGGCTCATGGCCTGCACGGCTATGCCAATGTGGGAGAACTGCTGCTGTCGCTCTCATCACCCTCTGCTGCTGCCACAGGAGGTGGTGGTGCTATGGGAGGCATCCCACGCAAAGCCCTGGTATGGTCCTCCATGGCAGCAAGCATGCGGGTGTGGAAGGTCTCGTTCTGGAGGATTATAGTGCGGAGATCCCCATGCACCACCTGACGTGATGCCCGGATCTCCTCCTGAGTTGCCTGCATCTCAGCTGAGAGCGAACGTGTGAGCCGCTCCAGCTGCTGTTCTGTCCTCAAGTTAGTGGAAGCCTCAAGGTCAACAAGAGTCTCCCTGAGGTAATGGAGTTCTACCCTCCGGGCTTCCCTGTGGCGCTGGGTCTCTATTGATATCGATTGGCGTAGGGTCTCCAGTGCCGCCCGTCGGTCCCTGTTGGACGCCAACATGTCCTCCCTGTGTGATTGGCAAATGGAGTCTGTCGCCTGCTGTAGTTGCTCCATGTGCCTTTCAGGGGGGACAATGGAAGTGGCCACCCTCTCCATTGCTTGAGCCATCATCTTAACTGATGCTGCCTGTTGGGTTGCCATACCGTACATGGATTGTTCCCATGCAGTATTGCCTGGTGGCGTACGGCCACCGCGTCGGCGGGCACCACACCTGTTTGGGGCAAGGCGATCTGCGCCTTGCTGTGCCGGCACTGCCTGAGGCTGCAGGACTGCATTCCCCCTCTGATCTGCTGGCCCAGGAACAGGATCAGATGTTGTGGAGTGTGACCCTGCATCCGTAACCGCCAAAGGCGGACTTACCAACACTGACATCCCCATAGAGGGTTCTACCCCTGGTGCAGGTGGGTTGGACAGAACAGAATCCCTGCCTGAAACACTTACCTGCGACGGCACATAGGTCTCATCATCCGAAACAGCACCTGAATAGAGGTCTTGGGAGGTGCACCCAGAGACACCCCTGGACAGAATGGTCTGCAGCAAGATTGGGTTCTCACCCACCACCACACCACGTCCCCCACTGGTGCCCGGTCGTGCCTGAGATCCCTCCTGGGTCTGCACCATGTCCTCAACCTCAACAGCATCAAGTGCGTCATCCCCTGCAAAAACATGAAAGACAAAAAATGGAAACCGGCATTAGGACCATAGCACACAAATAGGCCTGACAAGCTACAGAACCACTACATGATTTACACATGTCCCACATGACTATAACCTTCCCATGCATGCACTGGGGAGGCAAAAGGCAGACACTGATGACACCAAGATGGAAAAGCAACACATTTGCTGCATGCTGGGTAGCACTGCCATCACACATTGGCCTGTGAGTGGCATGTCCAATACACATACATGACACATGCCATCACACAGATGGCATGTACCATAGCCATGGTACATTCCACAAGTACATCTATATGTCAGTGAATGAGTACTGTCAGCCATCCATGTGAGATGGACATGATGAGATCAAAAATGCAACATAGTGTGACAAAATAGGCATGTGCCACACTGCAACACATCCAGTGTACAAAAATACAGTGATTGCAGGCCAATGTACACATCAATGGCTGTGCACTTCAACATGACAGGAAACAACTATCATGTTCCACATTCAAACAGGCCACAAAAAATGTATGTGATCAGGCCAATACTCAAATCAGCCTGAATGGTCAAATCATTCACCTAACAAGGTAACACATGTGGGCCAATGTGGGGTTCATCAATGACAGAAGCATGTCACAAATGTGACAATAGGGCTGAGGAATGCATAGCAAAAGTGGGAGAATTGAAACAATCAGCCTGAACGAACACTGAAAAATATAAACAAGGTTGTTGCAAGATGCCACTTCAAGGGCAACTGCCGTAATGTTGCACTAAATTACTACTTTGGGCAGAAGGGATACTGTCACACCCAAATCCAAGGCCGCTGAATGTTTTGGATGAAGCACATGGGTGACCCATACCACTCAGGCACACACACCCTCACCTGGCACTCAATCGGAACCCGTCACCCAAACAACATACACATGCATTACACACACATGCATGGGCACTCCCCGGACAATGCATCATAATCAGGTAGTTCTCCCACACCTTGGATCTGTTCCTCTGTGACGAAGGCCCCAGCAACAGACTCATGTTCAGTGAGTTTGTTGTCCTCTTGTGGAGACCCACCGCCAGTCACCAGAGGCATGATTTGAGACCAGCTTGTTCTTTGCTCTGCGTTTCAGGTCATTCCACCGCTTGTAGCAATCATCAGCTGTGCGCCTCCCAAATCCAGGGGCACTTATGCGGTCGGCGATGATCTGCCAGTGTGCCTTACGTTGACCAGTTGTGGTCTTGGACCCTGCAGTCACCAGCATTTCGTGGCTATGTGCCGACACATAGGACACAAGTGCATCAAGTTCCGCCTCATTAAAGCAAGGCTTCCTTGAGGTACCGGAGTGTGTAGCTGTGTCTGGGGTCTCAGCCTGTCGTGCCAGAGCACCCTTCTTCCTCTTCTTTAAAGGTGGAGCAGAGCCAGAGTGGCTTAAGCCGCTCTGGTCAGTAGGGGCAGAATCACTAGTGGACTGGGTAGTAGGAGTGTGGGAATGCACAATGACCATAGGTCTTGATGCAGGCATTGGTTGCAGGGTAATGTTGGCAGGGGGAACGTCAGTTTGATGGACCTGGACTGACACTGTCCTGGCTGGGAGAGTCAGAGCTGGGGCGGATGGAGCTGCAGCTGCCCCTGAAGCCTCCCCAGCCGGCATACTTGGAGCAGCAGATGACATAGCTGCCCCAGATCCACATGGCTTGGTGACAACAACTTGCACCACCACACGTGGCCTAGACTTGCTGACCTGGAAGTCAGCCATGGAGTCATCCTGTGCCAGGTCAGGTGCCACAATGGGCTGGTCCAACAGGGGCTGAGCTGGGATGGTGTCAGCCACGTTTCCATCAACCATGGGGGGGCATGGGTGTCCCTGATTGTTCCTCCACACATGGGGGTATAGGGGCACCCTACAAATCCCTGCCACGTCCCCTACCGCGCCCACCACGCCCACCTTTTGAAGGTCGGCCACCTTTGCTTCCCTTACCGCTTGGTCGCCTCCCAACCATGGCACTGATGTTGTGCGTATGGGAGTTGCAGTAAAATATTATCCTGGGCAATTGGGGGTCAAAGGGGTAGGATACTAGATGGAATTCGTACCCTAGTGCTCTAACAAGGCTGTCTGTGACCCCTGGGGGAAGATGACGTGCAACGCAACGCACAGGCAGCCCAAAATCAAAAATTAACGTGCACGCAACCCCTCGTAGTCCACGTGCGTGAACAAATGAACCCGCACTACGCTGTGGCACCCAGAAACACAAAAATAAGCGTACACGCAGCCTACAATGACTTCTGAAGGGGAATGCGACACACGGGGCAAGCACAGTTGCTAAGTACGCGCGGAACTCACCGTCTGCTTGGAAAAGGAACGTGAAAAATAGGCACGTGTGCGCGTTGGCAACACCCCCGCCAAAAGAATTGTACGCTGTCTGAGGAGACAGAACAAAAGGAGGAGTGAACTCTGTTTGAGGAAACGGGCCCAACAAAAATTCAGAAAAGAGCTGTCGGAGTTAACAGGGAGTACGAACTAGAAAAGCTGTGAAGTAATCGCGTGTGAACCGACAAGAAGTACAGATTTCACCCACTCGCTCTCCACAAAAAGCACGTACCAGGAAATGGCGTCCTACACCTAGCTATTAAACCGGCCCACACATACACGTCAGATACACGTGTACGCGGGCGCTTTCCTCCAATTACACGCGATGACACTCGGACGTGCAGTTTTTCCATGTGTGCTCTGTCATCACGTGCTATGAGGGAAACGCCTGCGCGCCTAATGTAACTTATGCGCTAAGGGCCTTTGGTCCAAAGAAATCGCGTGCGTGTGCTGATGCGCTTACGCGCTAAGGCCCTTTCCTCGAATTACACGCTGACGTACAATTTTTTCACGTGCCAAATCACTCCGTATCAAGCTGGCCATGCGAAAATACACGGAAGACCACGCTCCTGCCCAGAAGATCAAATTACTGCCCCCCAGAGCCTTGAGCACGCTCCCACCTGCCATCTGCTGCTGCCTGCTGCCCACGTGCCCTGCCATTTGCTGCCTGCACGTCAGCCAGGGGTGTAGTTGCTGTGACCACCCCTGCTGGACTGGGATTCCATCGCTCCACAGCCCCAGGACCCAGTTGCCCACCCATTCCTGCCTCTGGGGTTGCCATGTCCAGCACAACACCATCTGGCAGAACTGGCAACCCCCAGCCAGGGAGGCAGAGGGCCACCAGCTTCACTGCCACCGAAGTTGGTGTCCTGGTGGAGCAAGTCCTGGGGCAGTATGATGCCAAGGGGCGCCAGAGCCAGCTGTCGAACCATCAAATGAGGGTCCTGGAACGCATATGCCCAGAGCTCTACGTCCAGATCATTGAGAGGCAGACCCTTCTGGAGTCGAGCGGTAAGTGTTCATGCATGTTGATAGTACACTGTGCGTGTCGTGGCGTGCCAGTAGTGTGCAGGTTGCACATGTGTTTATGTAGGGCCATGTAGGGATGTGTATGAACATGGCCGTGAGGCTGCCACATGTGAGTCCTCTCAGTTGTGAGACACATTGATGGTGTATGTGTTGGTAAGCATGCTGGGCAAATGCAGGTGTGGGAGCACACATGTTTGAATTTCTGTGTATGTACATTGGCATGGTTGTGGCATGGATGGTGGTTCATAATGCATGTATCTGCACTGTGTACATGTGCATGTATGTGTATCTGACAAGTGTGCAACTATGATGCAACATGGATGCACGTGACACTGATATGTAGAAGGATGAATGGCAGATGTGACACGTATGGCGATCTCATCACTGCAACAGTTGGAGGAGATGTAGACATGCATGTAAGTGTGGTGGCGTGTGTGCATGTCTAGTGCACTCCTTGTGTTTCATGTGATGTCAGGCTCACCTTTGGCTGTTCATGCTGTTGTATGTGTATGGATGGTGCTGCCTGGTGCAATATTGCTGTTGAAATGTTCATGTGTGTGAGTTAAAATGACATGTGTGTCATGGAGTGTGATGCCGTGTCTGTAGTTAAACAATGCTACTCATGTGCAACTGTCATGTGTGTATCAGTCCATTGTACAGTGCCCTGATGCCTGTGTTTTATCTCTCCCTGTCTGCAGCGTCAACTGAAGAAGAGGGCGGAGAGGGTGCTGTGGAGCACAGCGGCAGGGATTATCCCGCCAGCTGGAGACGCAAGGCCCGGCTCCCCTCCCAGGTTGTCATCTTGTCGGGGAGTGAGGAGTCCGGTGCCGTGTCCCAGGCCGCAGCTGCCGAGGGAAGGTCCAAGAGGCGGAGGTCAGAGTTGGACTCCTCGGCGGCAGAAGGGGCAGCTGAGACCCCACAGGGTCCGACGGAGGAAGATGGCACGGAGTCATCCAGGTTGGTGAGGTGTTTGGTGGAGGAGGAGGCTGTGCAAGGGACAGACATGGGGACTGGAGGTGGGGATTCCACTGGTGCTAGTGGTGCAGTGCAGGGACAGGAGGCAGCACAGGCCACCGCGGAGGTGCCTGTGTAATCCTGTCCCCGATCCTGTGACTGCATCATCCCGCACCAGCAGGGATGCCTACGTCCAGACCCGTTTTCAGGGAGGGGATCCGCTTACAACAACTGGCCTTCCTCTCCCTGTGGACGTGGCTATCCAGGACCGGGTTGAGCCTGTCCTCGGAGGGGGGGGGGTGGCGTTGCGTCAACAGGCCATGCAAGGTGACCTGCAGTCTTTTCATGAGGAAACTGCCCGTCTTCTCGAATGGCTCGTTGACCGCGTTGACCTACTGGGACAGCTCACCAGGGCTGGATTCCTCCATATTCTGGACCTTGTTCCGACCCCTGAACCCCCCTATGCGCCAGTCGTACTCCATGCCATCTTCCCACCCATGTATCACCTAGGTACCCTGTGTAGCTGCTACTGACCCTACGGCCAGGCTGGTGGAGGACACATCCCTGTCACAGTTAGGAATTGGACGTCCAGCAGGGGTGGCCACATCAACAACTGCACCCCAGCCTGAGGAGGATGTGCAGGCAGCAAGAGCCAGGGCACAGACAGAGGCACAGCAGCAGCAGCAACAAGGTGGGAGCCATGATGGCTCAGGGCCTTCGTCATCGGAGGGGCAGGCATCGGCCAGAGCACAGGAGGACCCACGACTGGAAATGTCTTCCTTTTGGCAGCAGTTAGGCCATGCTATAGATGTGGAGCGGCAGCGGGCAGAAGAGGCACGGCTCACGATGGTCAGGGCGGAGAACTCCATGCGGAGGGCCCTGAGGCGGGCAGAGTGCCTCGAGGCAACTCGCAGGGAGTTGGAACAGGCCACGAGTGCCTCCCTGCGAGACCTCGGACCCAGGACAGAGGCCCGCCTCCAGGACATTGAGCAGGAGTTCGATGATGCCCTGGCCCGGGACATCCAAAAGTGAGCCGTCGGACTAGCCCGCTGCCATTGTAAATGGTTTTTAGAGTTAGGTTTCCTTTTAGTTTTCCTTTTATTTGTGGTCAATGGACAATGCCACACACATTTGTATATAGTTATATTTTTAGGTAGTTTCTTAGGTAGGTTTCATTTGTTTATTTGGGCTCATGGACCCTTTACATCGTTGGACAATGGATTGTTTTTTGGGAAATCATTGCGTCTCAAGAATGGGGTGGCGTGATGTGGTATTTTTTGGTGTAGAAGTGGGCCATGACTGTGCATCTTTATTTCGTTTAGGGGGGGACATGAGTGGGGGCCAGTGGGCCCCCACTCATGTCCCCCTGCACTGCTGGGGGGTGGGGGTGCAGGGGGACATAAGTGGGGGTGCAGGGGGACATGAGTGGGGGCCTGCTGGCAGGTGCCCTGCACTGCTGGGGGGTGGGGGTGCAGGCGGACATAAGTGGGGGGTGCAGGGGGACATGAGTGGGGGCCTGCTGGCAGGTGCCCTGCACTGCTGGGGGGTGGGGGTGCAGGGGGTCATGCGTTGGTGATCAGTAGTGCAAGCTGAATTGGCAGTGTGGGTCCTCCCAGGTGTTCCCTCTACACCCCCCACGGCCCCTGCAGGCAGCCCACACCACAGGGGACTACCCTGCACCCCTGGTCATGTCCCACAGGCAGCCCATCCACCATGGGGATGCCCCCCAGCCAAGCCACAGGTCAGCTTGCACTACTGATCACCAACAGATGACCCCCTGCACCCCCACCCCCCAGCAGTGCAGGGCACCTGCCAGCAGGCCCCACTCATGTCCCACTCATGTCCCTTTGCACCCCCACCCCCAGCAGTGCAGGGCACCTGTCAGCAGGCCCCCACTCATGGCCCCCTGCACCCCCACCCCCAGCAGTGGAGGGCACCTGCCAGCAGGCCCCCACTCATGTCCCACTCATGTCCCCTTACGCCCCCAGCAGTGCAGGGCACCTGCCAGCAGGCCCCCACTCATGGCCCCCTGCACCCCCACCCCCAGCAGTGGAGGGCACCTGCCAGCAGGCCCCCACTCATGTCCCTTTGCACCCCCACCCCCAGCAGTGCAGGGCACCTGCCAGCAGGCCCCCACTCATGTCCCACTCATGTCCCCTTACACCCCCACCCCACAGCAGTGCAGGGCACCTGCCAGCAGGCCCCCACTCATGGCCCCCTGCACCCCCACCCCCAGCAGTGGAGGGCACCTGCCAGCAGGCCCCCACTCATGTCCCCACTCATGTCCCTTTGCACCCCCACCCCCAGCAGTGCAGGGCACCTGCCAGCAGGCCCCCACTCATGTCCCCTTGCACCCCCACCCCCGGCAGTGCAGGGCACCTGCCATCAGGCCCCCACTCATGTCCCCCTGCCCCCATGTCATGACGATCCTCAATCATGGCCCTTATGGCCAGCCTCCCCAGCCCAAAGACCCAACCAAGTATTGCATCCACCCACATAAAATAGGCAATTACATGATACAACCCCAATGGCAAGTATGTAAATGAACACATGTCCGTCACACACACACAATGGGTGCAAGTGAATGTGAAAACCCATATCATGACATGCATGAAACCAATGAGATAATACCACACATCGAAGTATGAAGAAAAAAATGTATTAAACACAACATGAATGTAATCAAAATCCAACACACAACAATGGGAATAATAAAAGAAAAGCTGCATGTCTGTAAAAGACTAAAAAACAAGAAATCATAATCCAATGAAATCCAAAAGAAATGGTGTCCAAAGTCACAGTCCAACAAATCAATTCCAAGGGAAAAAAGAAAGTGAAAACCATTGCTCCATGGTGAAAATAAAAAAAGAGAATAATCCAATGGTGAACTACGTATAGATGAACAATCCAGGGTCCATGAGCCCAACTGATGAAATGAAACCTACCAAAAACTACTACCTAATAAAAAACTATATACAAAAACGTGGTGCATTGTCCAAGCGCAACCAAAATAAAGAAAAAACAAAAGGAAACCTAACACTATCTAACTATATACAATGGCGGCGGGCAAGTCCAACGGCTCACTCTGTGGTGTCCCGGGCCAGGGCATCATCGAACTCCATGTCTATTTGCCGGAGGCGGGCCTCTGTCCTGGCCCCGAGGTCTCGCAGGTAGGCACTCATGGCCTGTTCCACTCCCTGCGAGTTGCCTCGAGGCACTCTGCCCGCCTCAAAGACCGACGCATGGAGAACTCCGCCACGCCTCTTCCGCCCGCCGCCACTCTGCACCTATCTGCTGGCCCAACCGGTGCCACACGGAAGATACTCCCATTCCTGGGTCCTCCTGCCCTCAGGCCGATGGCTGCCCCTCCAATGTTGATGGCCCCGAGCCATCATTGCTCCCACCTAGTGCCTGCTCCTGCTGCTGTCCATGTGCCGTGTCTGATGGTGCCTGCACATTCTCCATCAGCTGGTCTCCAGTTGTGGTGTCCACCCCTGCTGGGCCGCCGACTCCAGACTGTGGCAGGGATGTGAGCTCCACCAAGCTGGCTGTGTTGGTTGGGCCAGGTCCACAGGGGGCTCTGGTGGAATCTGGGCCGGAAGACGGTGTGGAGAACGACTGGCGCATAGTCTCGACAGAGGAGGAGAGGTCCGCCAGAGTGCGCGACACATGTAGTAACCCACCAACCAGTGCCCCTCCCAGCATTGCCACGTCACGACACTGCTCTCTGTGTTGACGTGCGTTCTCCGCCCAGGAAGAACGCACGTCATCACGAATGACACGCGTGCGCAACGCGACACCAACCAGGACGGAGCACATACGTTCGTGGGACCCCTCGTCCACAGGTAGTGGAGAGGCAGATGACATGGCACTCTCCCCTACCTGCAGAAGGGCCTGGGACGGGGCCTCCCTGCTGGTGCATGGTGGTGCAGTCACAGGGTGAGGGACAGCAACATACACAGGCCCCTCCGCTGTGCTGCCTCCTGACCCTGGCCCTGGACTGCACCACTTGTGGTACTACCCCCACCAGGCCCCATGTGCGGCTCAGTAGCGGGCTCCTCCTCCTCTGTGGAGACCACCAACCTGGATGTCTCCACACCGTCTTCCGCCATTGGAAGCCCCTGTGGGGGCTCACCAGGCCCTTCCGCCACAGCCGTTGTGGCAGACGCAGCACTAGCCCCTCGCTCCCGGATGATGATAATTCCTGGGACGGTGGCTGGGCCTTGCGTCGCCGCCCAGTGGAGGCATCCCCGTCGCTTGGCTCCACAGCGCTGTCTCCGCCCTCTTCTTCACTTGACACTGCGTAGAGGGAGACATAGAACACAAGCATCAGGGTACAGTACAAAATACCCTAGACAGGAAGCAATAACACATGAGTGGCACGGTCAAATGTCACTTCCATCCTGTCATTCCACAACACATGGGTAAATGCACACAACACACATGCAGAAACAGTCCTGGCGCCTGCAATCAACATCCATGTAGAAGGGCCCCTGTAAACCAAGATGTTGCCTTCAAAGTCACATGCATCCATGGAGTTTCAAAGTCACACACACACTTCTCAGGCACACACACACACATGTGCACCATACATGTACATGACATCAGCACCCATTCCTCACCCCCCTTCATGTCCAGGAACAGAGACAGCCATGCTTTCATGTGTGCATTCCGCATAGAGCTCCCCATGTTGCATTGAAACACATGCACCAACCATGTGGTTCACACATAACTGGTCTCACATGCATGGCCATGATGTCCCTGCACACACACATCCATACATGGCCTATGTCACACATACAGGCAAGCATCAGACTACCAGCACACTGCAACATGCCCTGTCTCACACAGCAATGCATGCCCACTTACCGCTAAACTCCAGACAGGTCTGCCTCCAAAGGATCTGGGCGTGGAGTGCTGGGCCTACGCTTTCCAGGACCCTCATCTGGATGTTACTCATGCGTGCCCGGCCCCCTCTGCGAAGCGCCGGGCCTTGTGGAGGTTCCTGGACCTGAAGTCCTCCCAGCGCTTCTTGACGTGCTTGATGTCGCGGGTTGCCACCCCCTCCGCGTTGATGGCAACCACTACGTCGTCCCAGATCCTCTCCCGTCCTTCCTTATTGGCGTGTGATGTTCCGAAGAGGGCATCATAATGCCCCAGGACATGCTCCACCAGGACACCAACTTCGGTGGCAGTGGAGCTGGTGGCCCTCTGCCTCTCTTTCTGGGGGTTGCCAGTGGTGCCAGATAGAGATGTGCCCGACATGGCAAACCCAGAGGCAGGAGTGGGTGGGCAACTGGGTCCTAGGGCTTGGCTGTGGAGCGATGGTATCCCAGTCGGGAGTCTTCTGTTCCAGCAGGGGTGGACACAGCAACTGGACCCCTGCAGATGGCTGATGTGCAGGCACCAACTAGCAGGGCACGTGGGCAGCAGACAGTCAGGCAGCAGCAGATGGCAGGTGGGAGCGTGCTCGGGGCTCTGGGGGGCAGGAAAATGGCCTTCAGGGCAGGAGCGTGGTCTTCCGTGTGTGTATGCGTGGCCAGCTTGATACGGAGTGAATTGGCACATGAAAAAATTGCACGTCAGCGTGTAATTCGAGGAAAGGTCCTTAGCGCATTAGCGGGTCAGCACATGTACGCGATTTCATTGGACCAAAGGCCCTTAGCGCGTAAGCGTGTCTTTGACGTATCGCGCACGGGCGTTGCCCTTTCGCATGTTAAACTTCACGCGAACCCCAGGGATACACATACCTCACTCGCACAGGGCCCTTTCGCGTGTAAAACCTCACGCGCACCCCCGTAATACACGTACCCGGATCCAATCGCGTGTCAGAGTTCCCGCGCACCCCAGGAATACACGTACCCTGCTCCAATCGCGTGTGAGACTCCCCGCGAACCCCAGTTATACACGTACCCCACTCGCACAGTGCCAATCGCGTGTGAAACTTCCCGCGCACCCCCATAATACACGTACCCTGCTCCAATAGCGTGTGAAACTTCCCGCGAACCCAGTAATACACGTACCCCACTCGCACAGGGCCAATCGCGTGTGAAACTTCCCATGCACCCCCGAAATACACGTACCCTGCTCCAATCGCGTGTGAAACTTCCCGCGAACCCCAGTAATACACGTACCCCACTCGCACAGGGCCAATGGCGTGTGAAACTTCCCGCACACCCCCAAAATACACTTGCCCTGCTCCAATCGCGTGTGAAACTTCCCGCGAACCCCAGTAATACACGTACCCCACTCGCACAGGGCCTATCGCGTGTGAAACTTCCCGCGAACCCCAGTAATACATGTTGCCCGCTTGCCGTGCTGGTACAGGGTTAGCGCAGCCCTTTGCGCTGGATTGGGGATTTTGATGGCTTTTCCCAACGCGAGGGGCGTACTTGGGGGCAAAACTGGCGCTGCTGCAGGGTTGCTGCGCCACTGTGCGCCACGGCTGGTTTTGGTAGCTAAAATCCATGAATACGCTGTGCGCGGAAATGGATTTTAGCGCACGCGGCTGGTGCAGAGATTCGCACGCGCACCCTGTGCGCCAGCCGTGTGCGCCACTTGTGCTCAAATTTCTATGAATTACCCCCATAATTTTGTATCAAGGCTGGAAAGAATATCCTATTAGGGATAAGGAACTTTGGAAGATTGAAAACAAGTCAAGTATATACTGGGCCAGGCAGAAATCTTTCTGAGGCTAGTGTACAAACCCTCCGCCAGTGGTAGGCCCAGTTAACTGGATAAAATTCGGACTGAAGAGTTTTAATTTGGACTTTAGCATCCACCCTTAGTTTTGTTTTGTTAGGTAGGGAAATTCCCTCATAGAAATAGGGTAGGTTAGGTGTTTGATTCCTTTTCTTTTTAATAAAACCCTGAAAACATGACTCACAATTGTCCCGAGTCCTTTTTCAGGTTCTCCACAATACCCAAAAGATGGGTCTCTAGGCAATGGCCATGGTTAAAATAGTCTGCGATATTGGCCTAAGCGTCCCCCCGCCTCAAATCCCCCCAAACCACTTATTCACAAAGTGGTCCAGCAACTGCCAGAAGACATCCTAACAGTCAGTCATTGCACCAACCTTGGTGAGAGAAGTATGTAGCAGTAAAACAACACAGAAAGCTGCATCCAAGCCCAAGCTTGATAGCCCGGCGACACCAACCGATCATGTATCCAAATCAATAGGCAATTCTTTTGTCAGCATGGTTTCTTAAGTCCAGGTTTGCACATTTTACAGTTACCTCAATGATGCATTGACATGTTAGGCGAGGCATTTAAACCAAACACAGGAAATAGATATTTTAATACTGGAAAAATGTTTTGGTGTAAAAAACAAGCATCAACCCAAGGCAGTGCACCAAGTTGTGTATCATAAAATACTTGCAGTGGCTTAGTAGACAATTTAACTAAAGGTCCACCTAGCTGCATTTACCCAATCACAACATAAAATCACATGGTTGAAAGTGCCAGTGGGCATGTCCTTAATGTAAGAGGTACGTAGTCTTCACCCACCAGTCCATATTCCAGCATCATCCTGGGTGCTCTGTACTGTACTTTAGACTTCTGTTACCACACGTGAAACTTTTGCACCAGCGCTTACTCAAACATTTAAGTTACTAGGTTCCCTTCCTAAATGCATTTGCCTCAGTGCGAATAGTGAGTTGCATCCTCTTAGACCAAAAGTACACCCAACAAGAGCTACAGGGCAATGCTTGCTTTTCTTCTAAATAATAATCTTAAACTGCAATCTGGAATTCAGTAAATATGTTTACAGATGCAAAAACCAGAGTGAACTTGTAGTTTGGTCAAGCAGTGCTAACAATATTATAGATCACTATACCAAAGAAAACCCTCCTTTTAAATTTATGTATAGCTTGTGACTATGAAACAGATTCACAAGCCCCCGGAGACCAAAATTGCTTACTAGTAACAGTCCTTCTGGAGCTTACATCGTACATCTGTGAGTCCCACGCGCCCACTCGTCTTCCTTCCAACCTTTCAATATGCCAAATATCGCCCATACGCTGGGCGTCATTGGCCAGTAACAGCTCAGGACCCATATTACAGGCTGAGTGCAAGGAGGGCCTTAACACCGGGCATCGGTGCAGTTTCCGGGCCGGTGAAGCCCTCCGAATGAGTGATTATTGCTACCTGCGGTGTGCTAATAGCAATTCTTTTAAAAAACAACTTCCATGCTGCTGCTTTTGCTTCGGCCGGGAGAGAGGGGAGGCCGCGTGGTTGTCATAGAAATGGAAGGTGGGGCTCCGCTCAGATGACCGCTTCCATTTCAGTGGTTGAATCAGGAAGTCAGTGGCTGAGAGGAACCACGTTAAGGTAAGGGGCGAGATATGTTGAGAGGCTTAAGCTGCAGGAAGCAGGAGACGAGCAGGCACAGGCAGCTTGCGGCTGGGTGGAGGGCGGGTGCTCCAAGCCATTGGGTTGCTCGAGGCCCGGGTTTGGATTGTTAGTCAGCCTTGGTTTGGAGAAACCTGATTATATTAGCACCCTCGGCAGGTGCGTGAGCCATAGATCTGATTCATATATTCCCAAAAAGCTCTTTAATTTAATGCAAAGCAGCCAGGAGAGGATCTACTTGTCCCATTCCACCCTCATAGGGGTATTTCAAAAGAGTACAGTATACAGTAGGACAGTACTGGACTATCCATCTTGTTATGATGATCATCAATCCCTAAACTATTTGTTTTTTGTAGGGTTTATAATGTGTTTTGCTCAGTAAAACAAATGTAACATTCTTATTATGGCTGCAATATATGCTGGATGTAATGATTAGAAATTATCATTGTAAATTGGAACCTTTTTAATGTTTTATAGTGATTGTGCAATAAAATTGTTTCCTTTTTTAAAAGCCTCTTTTGCAAACAAATTAAAATAAAGCACCTTGTAAATGCATTTTCTCTGCTTGTACTTCTGTTGGCAATGGCTGGGTGGTTCAAGAAAATGTGCACCTGATTATGCAACTCCCACCTGCAGATAGACAGACCCATAATGAGACATATACGTAGAACCAGCAGACAGGCAATACACAAAAAAAAAGTGAACTTTCGACATATGATATGCTGTGTACAGCTAGTGCGGCTCTAAAACAGATAGTTATCAGTATTTGTCTTTTCGAAGCTTGAAACATTTGTCATATACATAATTTTCCCTATTAGTAATATTCAGCTGATCACTAAACTCCATGCAAGAACTATGCTGCACGTTTCTTGGCCTAGTTTAGATCTAACATTATGTTCAGGGGTGATCTCAATGGTAGATCATTCTTGATTTGTACTTTCGCTGACCTCGCTAGTGCTAACATTTCTCATAGTCTAAGCCTCTATGGAAGAACTTAATGTCTCTTGCAACTTGTATATAGCGATCACGTTTCCCAGGAGGACCTCTAGAGGAGCTGTTACTCAGGATGCACACACTTGGAACAGGGCAGATTGTCATTCAGGGTCCCTTCCTACTTTGTTCTAGGCTATGAATAATAATGTGGAAGGAAACCTACCAGTCACTGTGAAGACCTTTATGGTGTTAGCAATGCATAAACCTGCATATACATCAATGGCAGGCATGGCTTTGCTGTGATTACATTTGGTGGAATTTGGCTAATGACCTTTGATCTTTTGTAATGCGCTCAATAACGGGGACCAGTCTCTAGTGCTGGACTGGGATTCAAATCCATGTTGCCCTTTGTTGTCTTGCTTCCAAGATAAATGCGTTTCCCTTGCTATATGCTTCCGGACCACCAAATATTCAGAAATTGGAGACACCACAGCATTTGGATCTCTGCCAAATCTCTATGGCAATCAAGCTCTACTGGTTAAAGGAAATATGTGACATAGCCGGGTCAACTGTACATTGGAGTGTGGGGAGGGGGGCAGTATCAGAATAGCCAGGGTACTAACAATGCAAGAGTAATGTGAACACTCCGGTCATTGTCTAGTTCTTTAGACCTTGCAACAGCCTCAAGGCCTCTAGAGGCTCTGTTGAGCTAGACTCTCCATTCTTGTTCTCGGTAGCTGTTGCCAGACCTAGCCATGCTTCTTGGTGTTAGAAGCATCTATTGGGTTATAGGGCTACCTGATCCTGACTCTGGGGGTGGCTATGCGAGAGAGGATCACATGATGGGAGGCAACCCTCAAGGGGCAGGGCAGGCATCATCGGATGAGACATGTATCCCCCTTTCCTTTTTAGGGGTACCCCCACCATTCCTCATGCTATGAAGGCATATTTTAGTAATCCCCTTCAACACTTAACCCAGTCTGCTGACAATGTCTTTCAATTTCCATCCTTAGTAAGTTCTGAGACGAGGAGGAGGGATGGAGTAGTGAGTACAGCCAGAGGTGGCAAGCCTACGCAGCGGTCTAGTGTTTGGAAGCTATTGAAGAGTGCTGAGAACTTTAAAATGGACACAGCTGAGAGACAAAGAGAGACACATTTGGCAAAGTATGCTGATGCCGAGGGGAACACAGAAAGCACAGAAAGACAGCGGCAAGGCTGTTGTGGGGGGCAAAAACTCGCAAATGTATTCTGACACCGGTCAGAATCCCAGAGGCAGGCAAACCGGGGAACGCTGCACAAATGCTCTCACCGGGGGCAGAGTCTGGTGAGCGAGCCGACAAGAGTGTTGTGTTGAATGACCGCAGGCTGACGAAGCTCCCGCAAGCAGAGTGAGGCGGTGCAGAAGACAACTGGCTCACTGCACGCCCGCCGAGCCGGTGAACATAGGGGAAGGAAGGAGAGATGCGAAGAGCACCCATGCCGCACAATGAGCAGATAGAGAACGAGTGGGGAACCGTAGCGCATAGGGGCGAATGCTGTGTGGAGATTGAAGGAATGAACAGTGATGAACGTAGGTCAAGGACTCGCTTGTTAGAAGGCAAAGAAAAGCCAAACACAAACTTTGTTGTAAGAAGGGTGCTGTCACAGCTGTGGAAAGACATCGAGACAGCTGAAAGAAAGAATTAATAAGAAGAGAGAAAGTCTGGCAGACTGGTGAACCAGGCTTTGTAAATTGGAAGTGAACCAGGAGAAGAGAATCATTCCTCCTAAGGTCATCCCAAACAGGGGGAGCGTGCATTTTGAAATTGTAATGAAGTCCTGGCAGGAGAGTATACCAGACAAAGGCGAGTGAACTATAAAAGTGAATCCCAAGGAAGATTAATTCCCTTAGGATTGTGAGTTACATGAACCTGGCAGGCGAGTATACCAGGTACTCTGCGAGTCTGAAACCCACATGCAAAATATGGTACATTGAAAGGAGAATCCCAAGGAAGATCCATACCCTTAGGATTGTAAGTTGTATAAAGTGTGTAAAGTACCTGGGGGGAAGGGAGTCTTCTCCCCAGGAGTGGATAAAGAACTTGGTTTTTCTTTTGAACTTTTATTTTGGTGAAGAACAGGGAAAGGTCGTTCCCTAGAACTGTGAACATTGTCCTATTGTAACATTTTTTGTTGGTTTTATACTTTTTCTGTTGAACCTGAACATTTGTGCGCTTTGAGAACCAAAGACAATTTCCTTAGCACCTTAGAGTTACTTTTTAGAATGAGAGTGCTAGGATAAAATCTCGAAAATAGGATGTTTTTGCTTTGGACATCTTGACACAGACTCTTAGTTTTGGTTGAGGTAGGGAAATACCTCCTAGTGAGGCATTTTTCCAACCCCTTTTATTCTTTAAATAAAGGTCTATGCCAATCACCATGAGTCCTCTGTGCCTGTGTCTCATTCCTGGTTCCTCACATTACTCTTTACATTGTTACATGAATGTGTTTGTGCATGATACCTAGTATTAAAGGCAATGTCAATGATAGTTTCTGATTCTTTATTTCAGATACGATGGGAAAAGAACATCACACTTGGCGAGCCTCCGGGATTTTTACATTCTTGGTGGTGGTAAGTGTGCTCCTTTTTTTCCCCTTGTTTATTTTAGTCATGTTGATTAATTTTGTGTTATACGGTCATCTATAAATTAACGTCCATTAATAGAGAAAGTGTGGGTCTTTAAATGCAAGTCATTCCTGCTGTGAGACCAACTAAATATTTAACCTGTGCTTTCAAATGACAAGGTTTTCTACATAATAAAAAGTGGTTTTATAGGGCTGAGAGGATAGCTCAGTGGCAACGGACTCGTCTTGGAAATAAGACAATGCTGTGCTGCACAGGTTCGATACCAGGTCCCACAGTTAGGAGCTGGATTCCGACATGAAGTGCAATATAAAAACATAGTCCTAGGGGGGAAAGGCAGGCTAATAGGAAAAGAGATAGAGGCAGAACCTGAAGTGTTTGAGTACAGTCTGGAAATCCGTTTTCTTTGTGCTAGTAGGTTTCTAAGTGTTTTCTTTTGAGGACATTTGGGGCATCTGTATGTGTAGAGGTGAAAGCGTGTGAAGGAGAGCAGGTGGGCGAGGAGTATATGGGGTTGTGCGCGTGTGTGGTTGAAAAGTGGCAACAAGAAATTAGTAGGTTAGTGAGGAATGGGAACCTAGGGAGAGGTTATGTATCAGGCCCAGGCGTCCAAGCTTTCTCTGTTATTTTCCTGTGGTGATAAAGTGAGGTGATAGTTGGGACATGCTCCTTTAGTCTTTGGCCGACCTAGACAGTTGCTTGTAGCCAGCCCTTGATGTCCCATGTCATTGTGTGGAGGGGGTCATGTGGGCAGGACCTATAAATTGGACTGGCCTCTAGAACGAGCATATGTTCTAGTGTTCTGGTAGTGGTTTGTGAATTACATTGGAAAACGGGGCTTTGCTAAGAGCCTCTCTTCCATTCCTATGGTTGAATCAGGAAATATGAGCAGTGTGGGCCTGGTGGCTGAGAGGATCCATGTTGGGGAGGGGGTGAGGCATGTTGAGGGGCTTGAGCTGGGGGCTGCAGGTAAGGGGCGCTAGGAGAGGAGCAGGGGTAGGCGGCCTGTGGCTGGGTGGGGGGTGGTTGCCTCCAAATACTACTTAATATACTTTGGTATGCTATTCTTTTTCACACAACACTACAACCATCCCTTTTTTATTTAACCTTTTGGTTGCTGGGAGTCTAGGGGAAACCTTGATTTAATCATATTATTTCCCAGATATTGTTAGGATATTGGGTGATAGGAAGATGGTTAGACAACGCTTCGCATAACTTTTGTTCTAATTCCGTATACGTTCACTAAATTGTGCAAAATGCAGTTTGCCACCTTCAAACACATAAGCCAAGGCAAGGACATTGGGCGTCATTATGAGTTGGGCGGTTCAGTTAAAATGGCGGTCATGCAGTGGTAAGTGAGTTACCGTTGCATTACTGCACCACCCAACTATGGCTTTGGCAGGAGGGTGGAGGAAAAACCTCCAGCAAAATACGGGATGCAATTCCGACACCTTACCACCCAAAAATGTTTGGGATGAATTACCGTCACTGGTAATTCCGCCGAAATCCCCATGGAGTTCTTTGAATTCCATAAATGGGGAATAACACCACCGCTTGTAATCCAGCAGCAATTCCGCCGGACCATGTGGCGGTAACATTAAATCTGTTTGGTGGTATCTCGGTGGATTTACCACAAAAATCATAATGAGGTCCAATATTGAGATGTTAAAAATCAATGGGCAAAAGTATTTTTTGCATTGGGTTTTCTCTAGATCCAAAAATACCCATGCTTTCATAGTATGTATCATGACACTGCCTAGTTATATTTTTCAGCATATACCTAGCCCACACCTGTAACTGGTGGACACTGCAAAGATTGTTAAAAATCGATTTGTGAAAGAGTGATTTTTTTTGTTTACCATCCCAAAATTATCTATAATTCAGACTTGTGTGCAGTAGATCCAAAGTTGAAAGATCTATGCACTTTTTGTGGATTTCACATACACATTCAAATGCACCAGACCTAATACAGTACACTAAACTTGGAAATACAAGTATGCATATAGATTACACTCAGTATGCAGATGAGCTCCTTACTCGTGTCTCCTCTATTCTCTCACGCTCTCAGGAACATTAATACACACATAATCAAACACCACAATAATAAAAGTAGAGCGCTTCACCGGGTACCCAGTTAAGATTATTACCCCCAGTGACAGGAGAGAAGGAAAGAGACTCCTTTTTCTGACCTGGTGGTCAAGGAGTTTTTGATGACTTTGTGGCAGACCTCTGACCACTCTGAATGACATGAGGGTTAAGGCGGGCTAGAGCATTGCTAGAAGCCATGCCATGTGGAATACAGCAGGCTGTGACTGAAGGCCACAGTAGTTGGCTTGGTAGGAGACCGGGGCATGCCCCAAATACAATGGCTGTCGGTCAGTCCCAGACGCCAAAGTGGCTGACCATTTGGGTGGCTTAGCTTTTGGATATAGCCACTGGCCACGTCCAATGTGCACTTAAGATGTTTCAGGGTGCCATGGGCTTGAGCGAAGACCATTCTGGAGTCACTTTGAGTCCATTGCATTGTTTGGTGCTGTCGGTGCATGGTTTAAGGTCCTCTTTGCAGCCTGCAGAACGGTCTACTGAAGACCTGAATATGTGAGCATCATGAAAGCTAAGCATTTGTGTGAAAACGGGAAAGGCTGGCAATAGGCTTCAAGGGGCAAATGCCAGAGGTGTAGTTGGTTGTTCATCATCAGCTTTTTAGTTTCCACGGAGATGTAAAGGATCTAGCGTGAATGGAGGCCATGCATCAGTGGACGTTGTCAGCAGGAGATTTGTTCACACTTGCCAAGATCTGTCATCCGTATATAAGTAGAAAGTGAAGACAAAGGAGCAGATAAGTTGGGCAAGAGGGTTTATGTACAGATTGGAGAGGAAGGAGGGAAGTCCTGAGTTAGGTGTCTCGGATAGCCACAAGAATCCAACAACCACATAAGAATGTTCATGGGTTTTGTTAAACCAGTGTTTTGTAAATACTTTGGATGGCCACACTAAGAGCATCATTACCTATGCCTTCCAATACCCTCGCTATGGTCTCCCTCTACCATGCCCTGTGCGCCCGTATGTCCCTGAAGATCTCCCCAATGTTATAGTTATTGATTGATTGGTGACCCCTACTGTCTCGTCTAAAGCTGTTTCTAAGGTACTTCCAAAAGGCCACAACATTTTCTAACTACCTCTAGGACTTTTCTTTCCCTTTTCTCTCCTTCTCCTTCTTCTCTTCTTTCTCCTCTCTTCCTCTTTCTCCTCTTCTCTCTCTCGCACACCTTTCTCCTCTCCTTTGTTAATGACTCCAATCAAGCATTCCCATTAAGTCAGTGCCTGGTCTGGGATTGCTCAAGGGAAGCCCTTATTTATATATTTTATGACAAGTTATAATCTGGATGGTGAACCCTTGTATAACGCCCCTCTCTTAGAATCCCCCTGACCTCACTGGGCCAAGAAGTAGGTTTGTTTTGCAAATTAAAAAAAAAGTTTATTTGAAAAATTAAAGCATAGAGATATATCACAATTTTTAAAATAAATTAATATTGATAGCACACTTGTGAATATGAGCAGTAATCAGCAATAGGTAATCCTACAGTAGCACAGTTCTTGGTTACTTATGAATAAGAACAGAGGACTAAGGTAGCAGAGAATGCTTCATATGGTTCAAGGAAATGCAAGGTGGGACAGAATGCAACACAAATAATTTGATATGATTTCAACAAGAGACAATTTGATCGCTCTTTCTTTTGACAATACACCCCCCCCCCTTTAGGCAATATAAGGAAATGGAAGGAGAGCACACAGTTTTCAAGAATACCAACAAAAATGCAATACAAAGTTCCAATTCCCCCCCAGCAAGCTGAGAGCACCAGGGATGATTTTTAAACACAGGCCCAAAATACTTTAATGTGGTGGCAATGAAGTGAAAAATATGCTAAAAATGCTTTTAATTCGCTCAAGAGGTTCAGGGTGAGTGAGAGATACTTTAAATCAGTTCAGGCCAGCCCTATCAATGATTCAGGGATGGTTATCAGGTTGAAAACAGAATTCTGTAATGGAAGCAAAAGACAAATACTTTTACACGTGGCTGAAATGAAACAAAATGTCAAATCGCGGCAATTTAGTCGCGTGCGTCGAGCACAATTACGAAGGAACTATAAGGAGTAGCAAGTCGCTTTAGAGCTTGTCGGAAAGCTTGGAATCTCAGCTACAAAATAAAAGTTAAATCACGCTTCTATCACAAACGGTTCAAGAGATACGGACGTTTTCGTGAAGGTAGATTTTCAGAAATTAAATGATTAAAAATGGCAAAATTACACTTTTACAGGTTGATAATCGGAGAAGGGACACACGATTCTGTGATGCAGTTCGGGACAGGTTCAAATGTTTTGAATCAGATTAATTTAAGCTAAGAGATTGGTTTTGCACAGTTCTCGCTGGGTACTCACTCCTAATTTTGGAGGGAATGGGCCTCGTCACGGATCTGGTCAACAGGATGGACTGGACTTCTGGGCGGTCTCCGGTACTGGTTCTCTGGTTCTGCATCTCTGGTTCTGGTCTGGTCTGGTCTGAATCTCTGGTTCTGCTCACAGCGATCTGGTCTGGGTCCGGTCTGCGGTTCTGGATACAGCTCTGCTTTCTGGGTGTTTCTGGCACAGGGTTCTAGGCCAGAATCCGACAGCTCAGCCCAGCTGTTTGAATAATTTGCAAATGATTTTGAGGCCTGCTGAAAAAGGATTCAGCTTGTGGATTCAGGCTTCTCTGCTACAAGTTCTGGAGTCTGGATTCAAAGTTATGGTCTCTAGAGATTGATGGATTTGAAGTCTGGAGTCTCCCGGCAAAGCATCCCGCAAGAAAGTGGAAAGTGAATGAATCCCTACCTGTCCTGCACAGTCTCCTTTAATGTGTTTTGAAAGTGGGTGGGTCGGCTCATTCTGCATGCCCAACCCTCTCAACTTATCATTGGCCAATTCCTCCTCTCTCCCTTGATTGGGGAACTGAGTTGTGTGTCAGAGTGATGAGGTAGGTTTATGGGTCAGAAGGTCCTCCCCTTGTCAAATTGCACACAAATCTATATTTGATCCAAATATACATTTATCTATGTACCATTTTTCTAATATTATATGTCCAGTTAACATTTTTGTCTTTGTAAGATGTTGTGTCCACTTTTGACAGAATTCTGCCCTTTTCGTCCAGATAACGACCTCTAAACTTTTCCAGATTTTACACAAATGTGCACAAGGGATATGGGTTTCAGATGATAAAGTGTCAGATTTTTAACATGCATACATTTGGAGTAACAACCTTATTTTCCGCTACTACTCCCCAGAACATACCGCAGAGTCCTGACACCTCTTAAAATGTGCACAGAAAAATCACAAGAATGATGATATTATTTATATATTTTTTACAAGTCTGCACTATGAATTATCCATCTTTTTAAAATTATGCTCTGGCCCCAAAGGGGTGTGGTTTTCCAAAGCACATGGTGGAATTTCTGGTTTGTCCACTTCCCCCAACTCGGCTTGCTCACAGATGCAGCGCCCCTCCCATTTCCTTCCAAGAGGAAGCCATTTACGACCCCCCTAATTTAACATTTGCCTGGGCCAAGAAGGCTCATTGTTCAGTTTCCTGCAGTCCCCAGGTGCCACTGCCCTAATTCAATCAGAGGTGTCATCTCCTTTTGGCAGGCTTCAGCTAAATGTCACTTTGGTTCCCAGTTTTCTACATTCATACCAAATTTGCAATTTTTACACATGCAGCTAGAACACTGATTCTAAGTTCAAAACTATGACATTTAAACAATTGCAACCTATGTGACACTCAAAGTAGGTCACTCATTTATTCTAAACCTTTCGATTTTAGTGGCTTTAAACCCAAATTCACTTAAGCTGCTGACATCCCCAGCTATTTTCAATACATACATTAGACAATTACTTCCTTCCCGTCATTTCAGAACATAGTTTTACATTTTTTCCACCTCTTGGCAAGTCTTTCTTTGGCCTGGTTTGGGTTCATTTGTTCAGTTTTACACAAGTGTCTGGTGGTTTTAAAACACCGGCTTTCTGGTAGTGGTAAGCACCAGTATTGCACCCATTTTTGACATTAATAACAACAGATTTTGAACAGCACCATATTCCTTAGCACTGATTTCGCTCATGGCGCTTCTGGCCCCTCACGCTCACACTGGTGGGTGGCAGGTCAGGCGACCGTTTTGGTGTGCGCACAAACTGCGCGGTTTTCCTGGATTTTGGCGCAAATGTGGGTTTTTCCGCCATCTTGGATTTTCTAAGCCCACAGCACCAAATGTTGTAGCATAATAACTTGAATGTGGGTCAAGAGACCCAACACCTTACTATCTCTCTCTATCTCAGCACGCCTTCCCCTGAGTCTTACTGATCTCCCTCTTCTCTCTCTCCTCACTTTCTCTTCCTTTGTTCTACAACTCTTTTGCTCTGTGTGCTGATCTCCCTACACTCCCAACTCTTATCCTCTCCTCTGCCTTTGTGTTCTGATTTGAACACTCTCCTAATGTCTCTCGCTCTTCACTACTTTCCAACTACTCTTTACTCTCCTCACTTCAAACACAGCTGCTATCTCCACACTCCCACTAACCTACTGGCTCTGACTCTCTCTCCCAAACTTACACCTATTCACTCCCTCTCCTACAATACACTACATCACCTCCACATGCCACTTCACACTTGGTACCACTCCGTCTCTCACATGCAATACCCTAATTACACTCTTTCTAAAAAAGAAAAACAGACAGTCTCGCCACAACACATCTCTACTATCCACTTTCCACCACCTGGTCTGTTAGCCCTCCACCTCCTCGCCCGACCTCACTCGAACACCCTTAAAATTGACCTGGCCTGGCTGGGTTTTTAGCCCAGTTTATCCCTATCTATTGCTCATCCCGACACCTATTGGTTTTCCCCATAACCTGTCCGGTGGGCCCAATTGCTGGCTAGGTTTCCCTCTGGAGTTTGGGACTGGGTCAGAGGTTTCAAAAAGTTGGTTTGGCCCACTGGGAGTTGAATATTCAACCCCGCTCACCTTTGGGTGCCTAGTTCATTTTTTGTCTCCAGCTATTCTATGTTGCTGTTTGGGTGTTTCTGGGAGATATGGTTCAGAAATACAAACACAAGAAGCCTGGCCAGAACAGAGGCTGATGGTCATCTCAAAGGGGACAGCGATAGCAATGCTGCCACACATGTTCATGCGTTCTGAGAAGTTGGGGACTAGAGTCCCTCTCAACTTCCTCCCCCCTTACCCCACTCTGGGGTAGTTCAGACCTTTGCAATGCTCTGGTAGGCCGCCTATCCTGGGTTGAGAGGGTTCCCTGCTCCGCTCCGACAGGGTCTGGACCATGTCTCTCTGCTGCCTGCCACAGCAAGGTAATTGAATTTGGGAGTTCAAAGGAGGGTGTGAGACTAGTTGCATCAGTTTGATTGAAGGAGGTTAACCAGAATGGAGCAGATGCCTGGATCTCAATATATGAGATGTAGGCGAGCAGGTTCTGGTGGCAGGTGGTATAAAAAGCTGCAAAAAGGTAGAGGAGGATAAGGGCACCTGTTACACCATGTTCTGCAAGCATCTGTAAATGGTCCAGGACACAAAGTGGGTGGACTTCCAGGTAAGATTGGCAAGGAAAGGAAGATTAGAGAAAGGCTGATGGCACTTTGTGGCAGAGTTGCCTAAGAAGAGTTGAAGAGTGAACTATAGGGATGGGATGCAGTGATGGTAGGACCTTTGAGGAATTGTTGACGCAAATAGGGCTAGATTTTTCATTGAAGACATTGGAGAGTGTTATATGAAATTACATTCTTTAGGCAACCATTACTCTGCCACTGCCATGCATTCCTTATTAGGCAAAATATTCCAGCACAAATGACATGCATGAAACATGCAGAAGGAAAAAGAGTAGTAATCCACAGTATTGAGGCCACTTTTAAATTGTTTTGAGTGCCACCACAAAACAAAGCCCAACTAACCGGTAAAGATATTATTATTTTCATAGTCATTTTTTCCATGTTATGCAGTGTGAGAAACATCATGAGCACTGCGTAGTATTGGACGAGTTATGGTTGCTTTAGGAACCATAACTTCTGAAGTTAGATTTTGCTTTGAGCTGCAATTTACCAAAGTTTTTTTAATACGTATAAATATGTCCCAATAGGGGGTTGGATTATTGCCAATATGTTGATGAATTAAAGATGTGTTCATAGAATTTTCTGTTTAGTTATCATACTGATTTTATACTTTTGTTTAAATTTCGCATGGAATGTTAGTAGTTTGGTGTGACAATTGGCATGAAGGTTGTCGTGAAAAACAGATGCTGGGCTTGATCTCGGGTGAAGTTGGTGTGTTATATATCTTTTAATAGCAGCAATGCAGTAGGAACACCGACAAGAACAACACATGGTCCCTGTCCAATCAGACTGCTCCTCTACCCCCAAATTTCACTAACCATTTTACACTCTCCTGTACATTGATCTCAATGTAACAATGAAGATTTTGTTTTGTGACCTTATCAGCAAGTATTTCGGTCTTGAATAAACTAACCCAATAATTGACTCTGTGGAGCAAGACGAACATAGACATTCAAGGCCAGCTTTGAGTATTCATGGCATAACCCACACAGATGTGCACCTCAAATACAGTTAAACCGTAACACTCTTTTTACACCATTCCTTTGAAGTAACTTTGTCACAGATGGCCCAACAAATACTCGCATCTACCAGAGATGGTTCACGGGTGTTTATTTTGTGATTCAGTAGGGCACTTGGGCCATGCCTCTTGCGCTCTCACAGCGATTCCCACCCTAACCCAGATGGCCCTATTCCCAGGGTTCCTGAATAGAGTGTTTACCCCCACTGTCTACTCTTTAGATTGCTGTTCAAGAGAGTCTAACATCAATTGCCTTATCTATCTAGACTCCCTCTGGGACTTTATAGGGTTACACTATGTTGCCAGTTGGTTTACATGATACACTCCTCTCCTCTCTCTGCTCTGCTACTTCCAACTACACCCAGCTTTACTGCTTCTATTCCTAGTGTTTCCTCCTCTGTATCGCCGGTGTCCTTCTACGACTGCCTCCACCCTTTGATATTATCACACTCTCCTCCACACTGCTAGCCCCCTACACACTGCCACCCCCCTACACTATTGGATCAATCCCACCTTGTTCTTGGTCATACTCCTTTAGCTTTCACAATCACTTTGCACTCACTCCTTACACTCTCTTTAACAATCTCACCCGCTACCCATTATTATACTCTAAATCACCCAACAATACCACTTTCTCCTACTATTCAGTACCACAGTTTCCAAAAATCACCCCCATGTTTCAATACACCATCTTTCTTCACGTTCATCTCTTGGTCTGCCTCCTCTGACCTCACCTGAATAACCCAAAACTTCCTGTTGCCTGGTGCCTCTTATCCCCCTCTTTGTGCCGATTGTTTCCCTGGCCCTGGGTAATCTGTTCCGGTCTTCTCCACTTGGGAGGTATCACAGATACAGAACGTTTCAACATGTGGGTTAAAGCCCACCTCTTTTCCGTGCACAGGTAGCTGTGTTGCAAGAATGGTAGCCCCTCTGCAAAGTGTTCAAGTTCGTGTTCGGGAACTGAGGCGTGGTTTCCCTCAAGGTGAACAAACTCCATTTTGAGAGGTAGTACACGTAGTACCACAGGAAGAAACTACAATTATGACCACTTTTCCTTAAGATGTAAACATGTATCTTTTAATGTGCATGAATAACTAGGCGCAAAGAAATAATTATTATAAAAACATTTCCATTTCCAGTTAAAAATATTTTTACTAATTTATAAAAATACTCTTGTATGGAATTGGCTGGGGAGTGGTGTGCGGGATCTGCAGAAGCACCGTGAGAGCTTTGGCTCCTCTTGTGCTGATTCTTCCTCTCCAGGTTGCAGTGGTTCACAGATTGCGTAGAATCTCGAAAAGCTGCCTAGGAGCGTCCGCTTTCCTTTTGGGGTCTCTCTCCAGCTGGGTTCACTTGGGGTGCTGATGGGTTGTTGCCTTGTGGGTGGTGTGTTGCTTTTCTAGCAGTTTTTGGAAAAAATAGAGAACTTGCCCAGCATCTTTGTCAGAGGTATTGGGTGATGCAAGGTGGGACAACACATGTTAACACTGACACTTGGAGGGGAGAGGAAATGGGGCCCTCCCAACTGCCACTGCCCCCCTCTGGACTAGTCCTGGCTCTGGAATCCTCCCTGTTAGGCTTCCTGGCTATGAGCGGTTCCCATCCCTCTTGTCAAGTTCAGTTACTGACATTGTCCCATTATTCTACCTGCTCTAATATGCTTTTTTTTTTTTTTTAAACTTTTATTTTTTCAGGCAGAGGTTCACAAGGTACATACATCAAGGCAACACATTTGTATGACATATTATTCTTGAGCAACACAGTAATTGTAATACAGTAGTCATAGCAATAGCATCAGGGCGAGTCTTAGGCAGAGGATATAGGGCCTCATGGTGTAGGGGGTGTCCCTTGTGGGGCAGGGGGCAAGTCAGTTGTGGGTGTAGTTTCACTTTGGTTGTTAAGATAGGTGTTAAATTCAACTCGGATGTTCTTGGGGCGGGAGTGGGCTGGGAGAGTGGACAGGTATTCCTCCTCGCAGTTTCGTGACCAGGTAAGCAAATTCAGCCATTTCTTAAAGGGCGGAGGGGAGGAACTTTTCCAACTCTGGAGTATGCATTTCTTGGCTATCATACAGCTTATGTTTAAAAATTTAGCCAGACGTCTAGTGTCCTCTGTTTTCCAGACTCCGAAAAGGACTGCTAAGGGATCAGGGTCGACCACCGATTCGATAATCTCGGTGAGTATATTTGGGATGCTATCCCAGAAGTCAGACAGTCTATTACAGGACCAAAACATTTGTAGATGGTCAGCTCCCTCTGCTCCACAGCGCGGGCAGGGGTGCACCGTGGTGCGGGTGAACTTCGAAGTCCTGTGCGGGGTATAGTAAAGCCTATTTAGGAGTTTGTATTGCATGGCCCGGTGACGGAAATTGAGAGAGACCTTTTGGGTGTGTAGGCGCATTTCCTCCCAGACCCCATCGGGTATTTCTAGGCCCAGTTCAGTTGCCCAATCGTCGCGTGCCCTGAGCACTGGGATCGGGGTGATGTCTTGTAGGATCTTATACAATGAGGAGACGACGCCGCGAGCGCCGCCCGAGTTAGTGATATATGCGATCGCCGGATTATCAGGGGGCTCATCTCGAAATGAGGGCCATCTTGTGCGGAACGCAGCTCGGAGCCTATAGTATTGGAGGGTCTCTAGAGCGGATCTGGTGTGCCCCTGTTTCCATGTTTGAGGGTCAATGAACCTGCCTTCCGGATAGAAATCCGATAATGCCTGGTACCCCAATGTGCCCCAGTGACGGGCAAGAGCAGTGTCATGCGTGGGTTCCAGGCCTGGAAACGCCCAAACCGGGAGCCACTTATAGTAAGGGAAGGGGTCGGATGTCAGACACAACAGGCGTGCCGGGGCATATAGGGTCGCGCTGATAGGATCTATGGGGGAGTCAGATATATAGTGCTGATGCAGTATGAGGGCCATTATGTTAGGTCCGGCGGCTGCCAGTCGTTCCAATTTAACATGTGGGCGGGCAGGAGAACCGGGGTACCAAATGAGTGGCGTGTTGGGCCTGGGCCGCAATCCAATATAGCAGCAGGTCCGGAGCAGAGATTCCCCCTTGTTTGTATGGAAGCACCATATCAGTCCACTTCTTGCGTACGGCACCGGAGTGCCATAAGAACTGCGCGCATAGTGCATGTAGTCTAGAGAAATATTCCACCCCAGGCCACACGGGTATGTTGTTGAAAGTATAGAGGAGCTTAGGCAGCAAAATCATTTTAATGAGGGAGAGACGACCTGTCATGGATACTGGGAGGGTGCGCCACCGTAAGAGCTTGGCCTTGACTAACTGTGCTACAGCTGAGTAATTATTGGCGAGCAGGGTGGATTTGGTTAGGGATATTTGAACACCCAGATATTTGACACCATCCGGAGACCAACGAAGGGGATATTCGGTGGTGGGTTGTATGGTGGATTTAGTGAGAGGGAAGATCTCAGACTTCGAATAGTTAATTGTAAACCCGGAGTGGGTGCCAATGCGAGTGATATCTCTCAGTATAGGGTCAAGATGGGCCATGGGTTCCCTGATATACAGCAGAACATCATCAGCGTATAGAGAGATGATTTCAGGATCATTGACCAATCTTATTCCTTTGCGGGCGTGGCGTGAACGGACATAGTCCGCCATCGGCTCTATCACCAGTGCAAAAAGGATCGGGGAGAAGGGGCAACCCTGTCGGGTGCCCCTGGAAAGTGTGAAGAGGTCAGATGTCAGTGAGTTAGCTCTTACTCTTGCAATAGGGGAAGTGTATAAGTAACTTGATGAACCCGATCATGTTCGGGCCAACGCCCATAGTTTCAAGTACCAGCCACATATAGTTCCAGGAGACCATGTCAAAGGCTTTTTGAGCGTCGAGAGTGACTGCTACAGCCTGGACGTCCCGGTCTATACGGAACATGACGTTGAACAACCTTCTGATATTGTGAGAGGTAGACCTACCGGAGACGAAGCCTGCCTGGTCCTCGTGAACCAAGTGCGTCATGATGGGCAGAAAGCGGTTCGCTATGATCTTAGCAAAGATCTTTGTGTCAAGGTTCATAAGGGAAAGAGGTCTGTAAGACCCACATTCATCATCAGGTTTACCAGTTTTGAGCAGCACCGTGATGACTGCTTCACGCATGGAAGGGGGAAGGATGGAGACGCGCAGTGCTTCGTCCCAAACCTCGAGCAGCCTAGGGGCCAGAATAGCGATGTGCTCTTGGAAAAACTCAGTGGTAAGCCCATCAGGACCCGGGGCTTTACCTTTGGGTAGGTCTGAGATGGCCGTCACTATCTCGTCCAATGTAATCGGGAAGTCCAGTTGGTCCCGGGTATGAGAGGATATCTCAGTGGTGGGGATCTGGTCAAGGAGCTCGCGCATGTGTTCTTCGGTGTGTTCGGCAGGTTGGGAGTAGAGGGATCTATAAAATTCTGCAAATATGTCTAATATACGTTGGTCCGCCCATTGTGGGTTGCCATGTTGATCTTTGATGGAGGTAATCTGCGTCAGGCCAGATTCCCTTTTTACCAGTGTTGCCAGTGTTCTCTCGGGTCTGTCCCCCTCCCCATACTTTCTGGCGGCCTGTGGGCGGCTAAAGTATTGGACTTCGTTGGTAGCAAGTGAGTTATATATCTGAAGTTCATCACTGATTTGGGCAAGTGTACCGGGGTCAGCAGCCGTGGAGCATTGCAGCTCCAGTTGTTTCAGCTTTGCTTCAGAGCGCCCGAGGGCAGCTCTTATTGCTTTCAGAACCCCAGCCTCTCGGGAGATAGACATTCCCCTAATATAAACTTCAAAGGCGTCCCATCGCACCGCGGCTGATGTATCTTGAAGAGAGTTGGACTCAAAGAAAGATTCAATGTCAGCTAATATTTCAGCCTTGAAGACAATGTCTTTGAGGGCCTCGGATTTAAAATGCCAGGTGCTAAACGTCGGGATGGGCATCCCCAGTTCCACCGAGACTGTGATTGGGGCATGGTCTGATAGTGTGCGAGGCAGGTTCCATGAGCCCCCAACTCTGCCCATAATTTCCCTTGACACCAGGAACAGGTCTATCCTAGACGAGCTGTCATGCACAGACGAGTAGTAGGTGTACTCCCGCCGCTGGGGGTGCAGTGTCCTCCAGACGTCACAGATGTTCAGTGTTTGTATATGGCTGCGTAACTGACGTGCAGCACTGGACAGAGCTCTGGTAGCAGTTCCCGTTCTGTCCAGGACAGTGTCCAGAATAAGGTTCAGATCTCCTCCCCATATAATTGGTACTCCCGCGAAGCCCAGCAGTACGGTGGCCACAGCGTCAAAGAATTCGGGAGAGTCTATGTTGGGGCAGTAAGTGTTGACCAGAAGATATTCTTTATTAACCAGAGTGCAGTGTAATATAACATACCGTCCCTCAGGATCTATGTAGCTTTTATGCAATATAAATTTGATTGATTTGTGGATCATCGTAAGTACGCCCCTAGCCTGGGAGGAGTAAGAGGTGAAGAATCTGGCGGTGCCCCATGATGGGGCCATGGTCCGTGGGATGTGACCATTGCAGTGTGTCTCCTGTAGAAATAGTACCCTACAGTTATGCCTATTAGCATAGGCCATGATTTTGCGGGCCTTGGTGTGATTACTTAATCCCCGGATGTTCCAGGACATTATAACGGTAGACATCTCATTGGTAAATATCTAATCGCACAATGCACGCCTCAGTGAACCTCCCATGTCCAGTGACAGTGTGAGCCCAAGGAGTTGGGATTGACAATGCACTTGCTGCCCTTCAGTACGCGCGCCGTGAAACCTCGTGTGCCTTTTTGAAATAACACCCCATTCCCGCCCGCCACCCTCACCACCGATCCAAGATTAGTAGTGTGAACATCACCCTCCCCGAACTGTACGCAGCTGAGCCGTCCCCAACTTGGCTCAGACAGTCCAAAAGCCCAACAGGGGCTAACCCACAACAGAGGTGTATCCAAGAACAGTGCAATCGCAGTGGGGTGCGCCGTTGCCGTGCAGGCACGCTTGGAACCAAATCGTTCCGTTACAAGACGAGCAGTGTCGGCGGTCACGCAATGTATGGTCCCGCCTGTTTAAGTGGGAGGCAGGGATCAGTACATGCGTCATAGCAATTCGGTTACAATACAAACATTTACAGCAGTCTCGTGGTGGATGCCCCCTCATCGCAAATGGGACACAAGGGCTGTCGCAGAAGCATCGGAGCATTGCAATTTAAGTAACAAGTGGCGGTGATTATTAAGGGGCAGGCCGGATCAAAAATGAATTGGCCCCATGGAGTGTGTCACCGAGGTGACACTTGTAGTGAGCGTACCAGAACTATGTGTCATGATGAGTACTGATTCCAGGATAGTAGGGGGTGCCAGCATTGCTCAGTGTGATCCCTAGGCCTCATGTAAACAGAGCACCTGAAAGGCACGGGGCACGGCTGTGCATTAGTGGGATGAGTTGACACCACGCAGCCGTCAATTTAAGCATAACAAAGGCAGCATGTGCAGGTCGGGGCATGCTACTGCAACGGGCGGATTACTGGGTCGGACCCCAGAGCCCAAGGGCGCCCCCCCCGGTCAGTCAGGGCCAAAGGCCGGGGCGGTTGGTCAGCCTCAGAGTCCGGCAGAAAGGAGTGACCAGCACCTGCCCTCGGGAGCCAGGCCACGACATAAATGCATGCAGTAGTAATCCACAACATTATAGTGAAAAGAACCATGCTGCCAGTAATATATCACCCATCAGGGATCAGCAAATTCAGTAAGATCCGTTGGGCCACACAGTGCGTGTTCAGATGCCACCAGCTTGGTCGTCCTCCGGATTGTGGAGCAGTAATTGCATCTCGATGAATTTTACCGCCTCCTCTGGAACGGTGAAGAAGTATAATTTGCCGTTATGGGTAATCTTAAGCCGTGCGGGAAACAGGATGGCATATGGGACGTTGCGCTCCCTGAGCAGTTTCTTGACGCCGAGAAATTGACGTCTCTCCTGTTGCACCGCCACAGAGAAGTCCGGGAAGATTCTAATGGTATGGGCCTCCATTCGTAGGTTACCCTTCTCCCGCGACAGGCGGAGGATGAGGTCCCTGTCGCGGTAGTTGAGAATCTTGGCTATTATGGGCCTAGGGCTGTCGCCCGGTTTGGGTCGTGGTGATAGGGCCCGGTGAGCTCGCTCCACCGTGAAGTATGGGGAGAGGGCCGGGTTGTCCAGCAGGTCCTTAAGCAATTTCTCCACAGCGTCTTCCATCCGGCCTTTGAGAGCATTCTCGGGGACCCCGATGATGCACAGATTGTTCCTGCGGGAACGTGATTCCAAATCATCGCATTTCGCCCTTACACTCTTCATGTCACGCGACAAGGAGGCCACAGTGTCTTGGAGCGTGTGTATGGCATCTTCATTGGTGGAGATTCTATTTTCGGCCTCCGTGATTCTAGATCCCGCCTGATCTACACGGGTTTTAAGTGAGGCAACGTTTGCATTGATGTCGTCAAGCTTTTCGTGAAATGAGGCGAAGTTTTTGGCCATCGATTCCATTAAAGTGGTAAGATCTGGCGCCACAACCCCAGGAATAGTGTCATTATCAAGCTCCTCTCGTGGGGGCGACATGTGGGCTGCTTCAGCTCGAGGAATCGCCTTAGCGAATTTATCAATGGTACCCCCTTTGGCAGTTCCTCTGGAGCGGCCCGACATTGCAGGAAATAGGGGCCTGGGTGCGGAGTGGTCGCGCCGCGGGGGGAGATGGCGATGCGGAGGAAGCGGGCCTCTGTGCAGTGGAGGGTCCGCAGCGGGTGTGACAGTGTCAGCAGATTAAACTAGGCGTAATGAGAGCAGCCAGCTATTATGTGATATGCAGCTAACCGACCATCCAGTTGGTTGAATCATGGAGGGGTCCCAACCTCAGGGGGCCCAACTGCACAGCCACCGGGGGGCCTTCGTTGACGTGGGCAGCTCCAATGGGTCACAGCCCCGTAGGGATCGAAGTCGTTATCAGGCAGTCCGGGGGGGCTCCTCACCTGTAGGCCGCGGTCCCAAGCGGGAAGAACTCGGCACAGGAGCGCCGCCGTGCACCGAGCGGCTCAGCAGAGTCGGAGCGCCCGCACGTGGGGCACCCGCAGGTAGTCAAAGCGGGATCCACGCCACGGGTCCAGAGAGCTAGGGAGGGCCGCGCAGGCCTCCGCAGCGACCCGGCACGCTCCCCTCAATCGGCGCAGGATCGGAGCACCCCACCGGCAGGGCGAGCAGCCGCCACACGCCACACGCGTGGGGCGGGAGTCCCCGGCAGCCCGGGTCCAGTCGAGAAGGCTGCGGGTGTGAAGCGGGCGAGTTTCCGGATCAAGTGTTGGGTCTGGAAGCGCCAGTTCCGGGGCATCAAACGGAGGCTCCAGAGGCCGGCTCGCAGCGGTCACCGCGACACCCCACGGGCCCAGAGTCGGCCACAACGAGGCGCAGCGTAGTAGTCAGTTGGGGACCTTGGGGGGTCCGATTCGCTTCGGGATCAGATGTGCAGGTAGCCCAGGCAGTCAGCAACGCAGGGGGCCAGATGAGACTGAAGGATTATGGCAGGAACCGCCGATGTTGCCGGATAATCAGCGGCCAGGCACGGAGCTCCAGAGCTAAGCAGCCATTTTGTAGGCTGCTCAACAGCGCCCCCCCGCTCTAATATGCTTTTGACAAGCATGTCTTTTATATGCCAGCGCAGAAGCTAACAAACGTACAGGTAAATAAATACATTGCCCTTTGCCTGCAGACACACTTTCAAAATGTACCCTTTCTTTAAGTGCACTTGGCATAAAGAAAAGATGGTGGCTGAAAGGTTTAGAATTAAACTCAACCTCTGCCATTGCTCTGGGAAGTCTGCCAGACCATTGTTATTTGCCACTCCAGCCTCCCGGCCACCATGGAAATGGAAGAGGATCTCCTTCCATCTCCATGGTGCCTTTTGTGGGCTACATTGACCCACTGAAAAGAATTTCTCCAAAACCAAGCTGCGCTTAAGCAGAAACAGCAAAATGGTTGCACTGGTTCCAGTGAGCAACATGGCCTCAAAACTACGTTAGGCAGCAACAAAAAGATGTCTGCACCATCTTGGCAAGCACATAGTGGGCAGGATGGAACAAGGGTGCATACTAAGGGAGCTTGCCAGTGTGTTCTTACATATACATAAGAAATAGAGTGAAAAAGCAGCATTGTTTTGCTGCCAGACCAAAGTCCCCATTAAAAAGGAAACTTTTTCACCTTTAAAATAATGTTGCTGACGTTATTTCCATCTGTTCTTCCTTAAACCACCGTGATTAATAAGGCTATGCACATTCATTTCCCTATTGTGCTTCAGCAAAACCAAAGGGCCAAGAAACTTTTCTTTCGGCCGTGCATGGGAAACACTTTATTTTGTGCTACAAAGTGTCAAGGAATGAACCCTGCAAAAGAAATCGTAGCTCTGTGCACATGTCAATTCCAGGAGACCTTTGCCTTGTACATACTGTTGTGTACAAGGAAATAACTATGGCTGCAGAACAATGTGAGAATCTAGATAGAAAAACCGGATTTGCAAGAAAAATGCACATGGGAAATGTACTTTTGCAAAATAAAGGAAAATATCTGTTTAAAAGGGCATGTTGGATAAGGCCCTCCCCTTATCTAGCAATGTGAAGGGGATTGTGATGTGAAAATACAATGAAGGAAACAGTTCTATTTAACAGATTTTCTTACAATTCTGAACCAAAAATAAATATAATTAATTAAACTTCTGTTTTTGCTGGGGGGATGTCAGGTAAAAAAAAAGAAAAATGGGTTTCTGCTGAGAGGATGACTGAAACAAAAGGGCCTCTCAGTAGATACTAACACCACCGTGATAATTACTAGGTTGGACAGAATCTAGTCTAGGCTGAACCCACTGACAATGGAATTTCCAGGACAAGGATATGTGAAAAGAAAGTCACACGTCTTTGTGATTTCTATAGGAGGCTTCAGAGGAGATCTCCATGACAGCCCTGCCCTTCAGGGGGGTAGCTTGGAAGCTATTCCCAAATATGGGGGACAAAAGACTGCCATTTGTTTCCAAAGACTATTTATGAATAAAATTGTAAAGACGGTTTTCTCTGCAGCAGGACTTTGTAAAAATGTAAACATTTCGCAGTTTAAAAGTGATTTTGTGGTTTAGAATTTGAGACATTGTAGAATTCACTGACCCCTTGGGAATAGAAATGGCAAGAATTAGGGATTACAAGGAAAGTATCCATGATGCCGTTGCAAATTTTCATATTTACATCCCTTATGATGATCCACACATATGTAGAAAGTTATGGAATTTTAGGCCGAACATTTCACAGTGAAAAGCGTGAAAAACTGGTAGAAGGGCGAAACAATGTCTCACAAACTGGAGGATTGGACTGCTATGTGCTGCATAACATATGTAACCTGTTTATGTAATTTGTGCAGATGTTTCCACTGTATAAAGGTGCCATTTAGGGCAAAACTGGATTTTAGTTAAAGTAATTGTGGGAGGTTTTGGACATTGTAAAACTTACATCATAAATCTGACATAATTCCCTTGAAATCCAACCAGCTTAGAGCGAGGCGGGGACTAGCACCCCTGACCAATCCAATAGTTTAGAGGCGTGCTTAGCTAAACCTGCCCATCCATATACTTTGATGATGTCACTATGCATTAGAAATAAGAGTCCCTGACGAGACTCCAGACACACACTCTTCCTGAAGTTCCTGCGGTGTGTTCCTGCTCTACTCCATCCAGATTCCAGACCCCACCACAAGGCCAAAGCATTGCAGACCCTACTCCACAGGCCACTGCAAAACCCAGGCATTGCTGATCCTATTCCCTGCAAGGCCTCATTTCTGAAAACCCGCTAATCTCCCATTAAAAAGGGGAAAGCTGTGGTATTCTTTTGGGAAGCATCCTGAACCAGCCTGGCTTCCTGCCCACTAACTGCAGCCCACTGACTGCATCCAGCTTTACCTGTGCCATCCAGTGACCAAAATTACCATCCGGTAACCAGAACGGCCCAGCTGTTTTCTTTTGCCAGGCACGCGCATAGCCGTGTGGTGACCAGAACCTGTTGACGGTCCAAAAATCCCAAAACTAAAAGTGGACTGTGAGTATAATCCCTACTCCATAGAAACCCATAACCTATCTTGTCTTGCCTTTGTCCTTATCCCACTCTCTAAGCCATCCTAGCCTTATCCTGATAACTTGTTAAAAACAGTTTGAATTGTGCACCCTGCCCGTGACTTTCTAAAGTGCTAGCGCCATTTCTTCTCAATTTTGTCTTGTGTAATCCTAACCCATTAGTCCTATTTCGAGTGATCGGACTGTTTTCTGCCAGGGTTGCGCGCTGGGGTGACGGGGTTGAATTCGCGAATCAACCTTGGATCTTACTGTGTCCATCTTTGGTGTTCTATTCTGAATACTCTAGTTTAGAGTAAAAGTGTTCATGTCACAACTGATTTCCTTTCCTATTTCAAGGCTTCATTTTGCTCAAAGCGCACCTTTTTATATCATGCATAACTCATCCAGTTTCATAGTTAGAGACCTATTTTCAACTCTAGAGTGTCCCTGTGATATATATCTATCCCCAAACCTCACTCCAAATCCAAATATTTCACCCGTTTTTATTAAAAACCGTTTGTGTAAGTTAAAGTGGGAATTGAAAAGAAATGCAACTTTTACAAGTGTCATTTGGTTGCAATCTGTTCTAAAATGTCCACTCATTTTCGAATTGTATGCCTTTTGCTGATCCATTGCCTTGTGATTGCCAGTGATATAACCTACATGCTATTGTGACAAAACATATGTATATTATAATTGAACCACACATTAATTTTTTGCCATTTCCGAGTGCTATTTTAGGCCTTTGTTAAGGGTTTAAAGTCTGTTTTTGCCTCTTATTCTGTGAGGGAAGGTTAGAATTCTATTATCTGTGGATTGACGGAACATTGCAGGGGGATACCTTAACTTGGGTGCTATCTTTCCTAAATCAAAAAGTGTTCCTATTCAATTGTTCTGTGTATATGTTCAAGGAGAAGGGTAACAAAGTGTCTTGCTCACAATTTTATTGTAATTATCACCCCATTGGTGATTGCTGCCCCATATTAAAAAGTGTATGATTTCTTTTAAATTTTAAAATAAATAAATATTGCATTTCACCAACCAGCCTGGTTCATGGTCCATTGTGTCATGGGGTATTTGAAAACGGGGCTGGGGTACGATTTGTGTACCATCTCAAATTGAATCTGCATAAAATAAGGAGAAAAGCATCTCAGTTGTGCGCTACATACTAGGCCGAGACCAAAGTGTGTGTCACCCGATTGAAATCCTTAACACTATCTTTGGTAAGTAATTACATTACATTGCTGCAAACACCCCTGTTTTTCAGATTTAAAATTCCTGTGTGCTAATGTAAATCCTGATCTGGTGGTAACAGCACTGGCCCCGTTGTTAAGGCCCTCCCACTCCCAAGCCAATGAGGACAAGATGTCCAAGCTCAGACCACGTAGGCCTGTTCAGATTCTAATTGCACGTCCTGCTTCCAGGAGTCCCTGACTTCAAGGCTTTTCTACTTAAAACAGAAACATTTCGGGGGGCGTGGCCTGGAGCGCCAGCGATGAGGCAGCTCCTCTGATGGCCTCCGCACGGATCAGCGGCTCAGCGTTAATTTTACCCGTTTTCAGCTAAGTTCGTTGGTCGTGATGGGGAGCTTTCACCTATTGTGGTCCTGGGCAGTGGATGGAAGCGTTTTGAGGGCATAACGCCTTCACTAATGGCGAAAACGCAACGGGGAGCGTGAAGGCCTGCTCCCGTAACATGACCTAAAATGGCCGCCGCACCCTCGCGACCCGCTCCAGGCTGGCGGCTGGCTGCCATCGTCTGCCCATGAGACGCGTATGAGGCTCATCCCGCCCGACACTATGCACCGGAGCGTCTTCCCCCCGAGCCTGGTCCTCGACGGTGCGAGGCCTGCCGCTGGGGCCCCTGTGATCACGCCTCGCTGGGATTGCTCTCTCTGCGGACCCTCCATCCTCGTCTTCCTGGGGCGCCCCTGCCCACTTTCTGCCTGCTGCCTCTCCCGGCTACCACCGGAGGCCCCCCCGTGATCCTGGCTCGAGTGAGAGCCACACACGTCGCCTGGCAGAGATTGGCGGCCCCTCAGCTCCACCTCAGCACCCTCTTCGATTCCTGGGGCGCCCCGGCCCATCTTCGGCCTGCTGCTCTCGGGGGTGGGGCCCTGCCTCCCCCGGCTACCATCAAAGGCCTACTTGTTGCAGCGTGGCCCCGGCTCGGGGGTCAGCCACACACGGGTGAGGTGGGCTGCCCCTCAGCCCTGACCCAGCAACCCCCCCCGGCCAGCCTTCACTCCGGAGGCCCTCCATCTCCAGCTACAGCGTGGCCCCGATTTGAGCAACACACACCGCCCTGGGACGACTTTGTGTCTTCTGACCCCTCTGCTACCTGCTCTCTGCCCCCCCTGGGGTTACCCTGAGGCCTACCTGAAACTTCCTGGGGCGCCCCTGCCCACGTCTGCTCACCGCCGGCCGGAGGTGCCGACCGCCACCTTCCTAGGTGAACGCCCAGCTCGCTGAACTGCCCAACCTTGAGGAACTGTTCTATTTCACGAGAAGCTGGAATCTTAACCTGTCCGCTCCACCGCCTAGGATCCTCCGGCTTTGCACACCCCGCACATCTATTCGGCTGCCCCCTCAACCCCCTGCAAAACGTGAACTCGGGAGTCACCCTCGGGGGACGTCCCCTCCCCACGGAACGATGGCCAAAGCACTAAAGCCTCCTAAATCAGCCGACATCTCTGCTATGCTGCAGGCCTCGGGGAAGGGTGGGAAGGCGGACCCCTTCAAGCTCACCCCCCAGAAAACATCTGAGGGCGGCGGAACGCTTGCAACTAAGGAGGATCTTCAGGCTTTCATGAGCGATATTAAATCTGAATTCAGAGCCTGCATGTCGGAACTCACTGCCAAATTGGAACAGACCGAACATAGAGTCGCCGGCATCGAACTGAGGGTTGGTGAGGTCGAGGACCTGACCACGGACCACTCCGCTTCACTGACGGAAATTCAACGTACCGTCCAATCGCTGGTGGCAAGAACTGAAATCCTCGAACATAAACAGGAGGACTTGGAGAACCGCTCCCGCCGCAAAAACCTACGTCTTTGCGGGGTGCCCGCTTCAATCTCTGATCGGGAGCTCCCGGAATACGTTAGCACCTTCTTCCAGTCCCTCCTGCCAGACCTGAACGAGACTCAACTGCTGCTGGATCGGACCCACAGACTGCGCCCTCACCGAGGGGTCGATGCGGTCCCCCCCTGGACGTGATCACTAGGGTCCACTTCTACACCACTAAGGAGGCCATAGCAGCAATTGGCCGCTCTAAGGACAAGCTCTCATTTCAGGGAATCCCGATACCGATCTTTCAGGACCTCTCCCCGCTGACTCTTCAAAAGCGCAGAATGCTCCGGCCTCTGTCACTCTTTCTTCGGGATCAGCAGATCCGTTATCAATGGCTCTTTCCTACGGCCCTACAGTTTTCGTACAAGGGCACTCAGCGCACCATCAGCCACCTCGATGATGCAATGTCAATCCTCCGCCCGGACTCCCCAGAGGCCTTAGACCTCTCCGCTCCGGGCCGATCAAGCCCAGCCTCAGAAGCAACCTCCCCAAAACCGAAACAGACCCCATGGTCCAGAGTGCAGAGAAATCGCAAACCCAAATGACACGCCTAACGCCTGCACTGGAACCATGACGCTGGAATGACCCTAAGCTTCACATCTTGCCGCGGATCTGACGCGGTCCATAACCCCCTCCAAGGCGGATGACACCACTTTACTCTTGGAGAGACTTTCAAACATGTTGGTGCTGTCGCATGACAGCCCTGGTGCCTAGGGGACACGTCGATGGTTCTAAATCGACCCCCCTGACCGCACTTTGGTCCTCCCGTTGGAGGACGTTTTTGAATGTTTTCTCCCGTTGGAGACCGTTAAACCAGTTTAAGAAACCCTCGACCACAGGAGACTCCTACTCGATCATGCTCTCACGTCTATGGCTGACCTAACCCCCCCCCCCATGACTCCCTTCCCCCCAGCAAGAGGATCGTCCGGACCAACCCCCTCACTTGAAACTCAAGTTCACCTCCTTGAACGTTAGGGGCCTGAACTCCCCCCCCCCCCCCCCCGAAGAGGAAATCGATCCTACAGAGGCTACAAGATAACGGGTCGTCGATCGCTTTTTTGCAAGAGACGCACCTGATCCCGGCGGACTTTTCACGCCTGCGAAGGAAACTCTTCCCGCTAAAATTCCTCACCTCTAACGGCACTAAGAAGGGGCACCGCTATTTTATTCGCAAAAGACCTGAAGCCTAAGATCCTTGACTCACTACAGTGTCAGGAGGGTCGCTTTATTGCAGTCAAATGCTCCATCCGTGGCCAGCTCTACACCCTCATTTCGGTGTACGCCCCGAACGAATATCAGGAGAGCTTCTACCAGGATCTGGAGGTCTCTCTCCTTCCATTCATCGAGGGGCATGTCGTCATGGGAGGAGATTTTAACGGGGCTCCGGACCCTCTCAAGGACAGATCTCACCCCCGGTCTTCTAGAGATTTGAAGTTGGCCGCTGGCTTGCTTCACCTGTTTCACACACAAAACATTGTGGAGTCTTGGAGGGTTCTGTCCCCGGACGAACGGGACTTTACCTTCTATTCATATGTGCATCGTACCTTCTCCAGAATTGACCTAATCCTGACCTCCCCACAGATCCTGTCCTTCACTGAAGATGTGACAATTGGCCCCCGGATCCTTTCGGACCATGCTCCAGTTACTCTGACCCTGCGGTCTCATGACCCAGATCCCCCTCCGCGCCGCCGGTGGTTCTTCTATGACCCTATCCTGGGAGACATGGCAGTGAGGGACTCAATCGCCAACTCCATTAGGAACTTTTTCGTTGAAAACCGGGACGAGGACACTTCCCCGGCTAACACCTGGGACGCCATGAAGGCGGTCCTCAGAGGCGAGCTGATTGCCCAGGGAGCCACATACCACAAAAGGAAGAGGGAGTCGCGCGACGCTTTGGATGCAGCAGTCCGAGAGGCTGAGGCTACACATAAAAGGAAAGGCTAGGCCCCTAAATCCTACAGGATCCTGCAAATGGCCAGGAAATGGCTGGAAGCCCACTACGCTGAGGCTACGGCAAATCTGCTAACCAGTCTAAGCAATGGTACTACGCTCACAACAACAAGACCAACAAGCTTCTGGTTAGCAAACTGGCAAAGGCGAAGAGCAGAAATTCTATCTTAAGCCTTCTGTGATCCGCAGGGGGTGATCAACTACACTGACCATGAGAAAATACGCTTGGCAACAGCCCACCACCTGGTAATAATGACGGCAGCCCCGAGAGATCCAATTAAGCAGCACTCATACATCCAAGAGGCGACCCAACCACACCTAACCCAGACGGCCAGGGAAGACCTGGAGGCCCCGATTACAATTGAGGAGGTGGAGGCGGCCATTAAGAGCTTAAAACCCAGAGCCTCTGGCCCGCATGGATTTTCCACTCACTTCTACAAAATCTTCCGGCCCCAACTAGCGGCCCCCCTGGCCCGCCTCTTCAACACATTCGTGGCCACTGGCACCGTCACCCCAACGATGCAAGAATCTATTACAGTCCTTATCCCCAAGCCCAGGAAAGACCCTCACGATATTGGCTCATATAGACCCGTTGCGTTGCTAAATTTGGACGCCAACATATACTCTAAGTCTTGGCCAACCGTCTGGCACCTATCCTCCCTAATATCATAGACCCGGATCAAACAGGCTTTATAAACCACAGGTCGACGAAAGACAACATCCGCAGGGCCCTGGATCTCATTGAAATCGCCACTCGTGATTCCCAACAGCTAGCCCTATTGGCATTGGACGCAACTAAAGCGTTTGATAAGGTGGACTGGTCTTATCTGCGCATCACTCTGGGGGCCTTTGTCTTCGGTCCGACCTTTCAGAAGATGATCCTGGCAAACTACCAGTCCCCCAGGACGAGGCTGAGAGTCAACGGCCGCTTGTCGGACCCAATCTCCCTCACGTGCGGAACGAGGCAGGGATGTCCTCTATCCCCTCTGCTTTTCGCTTTGGCCATGGAGCCGCTGGCTCAACGGGTCCGGAAGAACCCCCGAATCAGTGGCCTGTGCACCGGCTCTGCACAACATAAAGTGACCCTCTACGCGGATGATGTTTTGCTTACCATCACAAACATTGAGAGATCCATGAGCGAGGCCTTTACTGAAATCCACAACTTTGGGATGGTCTCGGGATTCGCGATTAAGATTAACTATCAGAAGTCGGCGGCGCTGGGAGTGGGCATGACGCCAGCTGAGCGGGAGGCCCTGGTGAAGAGAGGTCCGTTTCAATGGAGCATAAAATCGATCCCCTACTTGGGGGTTCATATCCCCGCATGCCCAACGGAAGTTTACCGAGCTAAATTCCCGCCACTCTTCGAGGAACTAGAAAAGGATCTGATCCGCTGGCAACCCCAAAAGATCTCCCTCCTAGGCCGGATCACGGCGTGCAAAATGAACTTACTCCTGCGCTTCCTCTATGCCTGTGCCGCCCTCCCGATCACCATTCCGCTTCCACCCTTGCAGTGGCTCCAAAGGAAGATGGTGGACTTTATCTGGAAAGGGAAGAAACCGCGCATCCCGTGGAGAACAATGATGGCCAGCACGAGATTTAGAGGCCTGGGAGTCCTCAACCTCCGCAAATACCATATGGCGGCACAGCTGGCCCACCTCCAGGCATAGGGACTTGCTACGGGTCGACCGAAATGGGTGGAGATCGAACAATCCTGCCTCTCTCTTCCCCTTCGCTTCCTCCCGTTCTTACCCACAGCTTTACGCCGCACTCTCACAGCTACAAAACAAACAATTAGGACCTGGGAGTGGGCTCGCAGACACCGGGGCGTCCCAGGAGACTTGAGTGCACTCTCCCCAAACTTCCTCAACCCAGCTTTCTCCCCCGGGGCCTGTCCCCAAAACTTCAGAAACTGGGTCGCAGGGGGCCTCGCCATCTTAGGACAACTTTTTGAAGGGGACTCCCCCCTAACCTTTGAACGCTGCAAGATGACTTTTCAGTGAGCGGAAACGGATAGGTACTCCTACGCTCAGCTCAGACACTGGTGCTCTCACCCACAGACCCGAGCGGCGGCCACAAGACCCCTTACCTCACTGGAACTGACGGTGAGCGACCTACCGGCCATGGGAAAATATCGACCCTGTATAGGCTGCTACAGGAGGACCCCCTCCGGTCCAGGCCTTCCTACATGTCCCAATGGGAAACAGACCTCGGACTCGCCATTGAGGACCATACATGGGTAGACATTTGGACAAGAATGCGGACGTCTTCCCGCTGTATAACCAACAGGGAGTGTGCCCATAAACTACTCCTGCGCTGGTATTATCCCCCCCCCTTTACGCCTTCATCACTTCCAACCAGCACTAAACCCTCTCTGTTGGCGACTTTGCGGCCACCCAGGATCCTACTTCCACATGAGGTGGACCTGCCCCCGGGTGCAGGAGTTTTGGTCTCTCTGTCTAGCCACCATTAAAGACGTCACCCAGGCGATCATTCCGCTCACGCCCGAACAGGTCCTTTTGGGGATTCCATTGTCAGGCTCATACCCGCGGTCGGGGAGAAGAGCGGCCCTGATATCCCAGTTCCTATTAGCGGCTAAGATCACGGTGGCCCGCACCTGGAAGTCCGCAGACGGACCCTTGAAGGCCTTTTGCTGGGTCAAACTTTGGGATATTTTAATAGCTGAGAAAGTTACGGCAGCCAGGGCGGGACTGCTCCATCGTTTTCGGGATATCTGGGAACCAGTGCTAGACTATGACCGGAATTATCCGGCCCTGACCTACAAACCGGCCCTGATCGCAAGGGCCCTTCACGCTATGGAGGACCCACCAGTGCCGCCGAGCCAGTCTGACTAAGGCCGAGAACTATGCTTGCCGGGGAACGTACGAGGTGGGTGACGGGGACTGTGGGTTACATGACCTGAGATACTATATGTAATTGCCTTGTATAATCTCTCCTGTGTGACGATTGATAAATAAACAAATTAAAACAAAAAAAACCAGAAACATTTTGTCTGCTATGCCTGCATCACAGATATGACTTTTATATATAAGTTGTTTTCGCCTCAAGGTAACTGCCCTTTAGGTCTATTTGGGAGATTGTGGAGATTTTTCTCTTACTCTCAGAGAAACTTAATAACCCCCCTGTTTGATGGTAAATATGCTGGTAAATGAGCCTGAAACGACTAAAGAAAGAAAATTGCTTTTTAGAGGCTGTGCATACTTGCAGGCCTAAAACATTTATACTGAAGGTAAGCATGATCACTACACCTCTCCTAAATCCCGTCCTTGTTCCTCCATACCTTATTGGTGTCCGACCCACCTGAGGGGACTGGCACATTTGCACAGCAAAAAATGCCCTAGAAATGAAGGTTTTGGGTTGGAGCCCGCACTGGGCTTGGCCACAGTGCACTCAGTTGTCGCACGCTGGCAATGCCTGCCAGCCCCTTTTTCTGTGCAGGTGGGGACAATCGTGCTCAGCTCAGTGATTCTGCGTATTCTGTTTTTTAATGCAGCATCTCCTGCTGGTCTTTTCCCTGTTTCTCAAAAACAAAACTGTATTTTGTGTTGCAGGTTGCGCTCGCTTCACGTTTTACTGCGGACTGTGGTAGGTCAAGAGGAGACAATCCAAATGGTGGCATTTGAAATGTTTTTCTTTATTCAAATGATAAGGAAAAGGCCTTTCTATCCATATTCTAAGGATTTTCCCTACCTAATATAAAATGAACTAGGGTTCTTGTCATCAATAGTGTAGTCCAAAGCAAGAGTCCTTCCAAAACTAGTCTATCCTGATCCTAACACTAAGCAAAACAACAAAAGACGTCCAGGAGAATGACTCCCTTCTCCTGAATGGGCGTTGACAGCTTTAATAGCTTAATTTCAGTTAGTTTGTGGCAATTTCCTGAACCAGTTCCTTCAATTCTTCTAGGGGACTCTTCTTCCTCCGGGGTGTACCCTTTTTCTTATGAACAAGTGTTCCTTGGTTTCTCAACATAGGGATTTTACCCTTATCTTTAGCTGTGTCTCTGTAACTTGCAGCGTCTCAATCACTTTCTATACTGGGATGTTTAGATCTGTTTTCTTCGCTTGTCTTTGTACTGGGACGCATATGTTTAACCAAGTAGTTGCCTTCACTCTTATGAATACTGGGACGAGTATGATTAGCCCAGTCGTTATCTGAACTCTTCCTAGTACTGTGACAAGTGTGATTGGCCCTGTGTTTATCTTCACTCTTCTTAATATTAGGACGAGTATGATTAGCCCAGTAATTATCGGCACTCTTTTTAGTGCTGGGACAAGTATGACTGGCCTAGTAATTATCAGCACTCTTTTTAGTATTGGGATGAGAGTGATTGGCCCCGTGTTTATCTGCACTCTACTTAATGCTGGGACGAGTAGGATTACTACACTCGTTGGAGATTCATCTTCATAACTGTGACCTGCCCAGTTATTGCAATTATAGTGTTAACCATTCTCATTGGGTCTCCTGTTCTCCTAGTTGCCTCCTTTTGAATGGGGCTACGTCACTGGATCAGCTTTCACTCCTTTCTCATGTGTGCTCTCGTGGTTCGACCCTCTTAATTTAGTCCTTTCTTCCTTTCTCTAGAGCACTCTTCATTACTCGCTCGTTATTCTTCTCAGTATGATTGGCTTCCAACCATTTAGCAATCTTTATGCCTTCTTTACTCTTCTTGCTCTAAGTATATTTGGCTTCAAGGTGGGTGTTGCGATAAGCATTACAATAGCAAACAGTGGTTTGTTCAGACCGATTTGTCTGAGGCCCTGATGATTTGTCTGAGGCCCTGATGGTATGAGGGACTCATATGAAACTGGGTTTGGGAGTTCCTGGACTGAACAGGAGTCCTTGAACCCAAGAGGGGAGTCTCTCCATGTGAGGTCCTGCTTGCCGCCACCCCGAGGTGGAATATCGTGTAGCAGGCTCACCTCCCTAGCCTCACAAGGAAGGGCTCCCCTCTGGGGAGAAGTGATGAGATCCAGCGATTCGTTACAGGACCCACACTTGTGTTTGGAGTGCGTGGGCCCTGACTACCGCTGGGATGCCTTTGTATCCTGCAACTCCCTTTCCCACCGGGTGAAGAGGCTGGTGCTCTTGAGGAGATCTTTGGTACCCAGCCTCCTAAATGCATCAAGCGCTTTGTCAAGTCACCCAGCAACAATGGGAGTGATACTTTTTTTCTTAGTGTGCGCTGGCACAGCTATTCCTTTTCTGGGGTTTCCACACCCGAAGGGTCAGTTCAGGCTCTTCAAGTTCTACCTGTGGCAAGCTGAAGGCCTCTCGGGCTCCTACAGTTTTTTCCTTTGGGTTCTCCAAGCAGCTTTCTAGCTGAAGGTTTATCTGAGCCTCCATCTCTTGACTCGCATTGAGGCAGTGCGTCTTGAGGGCCTTGGCCGGTTACTGGAGCTTTCTCCTAGATCTCTACCACTTCTACCGGACTTTGCTCAGAAGGTTCGACTTCCAGCAAGGGACAGGGCTAAGCCTAAAAAAACAAAACAAAGTCCTCTACTGTCACACAGGCGTTTACTCACAAACTGGCAGCGAGTCATGAGTGGAAAGCGGGCACCATTTGGACTACCACAAATTCTGCTTCAGCACTGTCCTCACCTCAGGACTGTCGATTCTCCTCAGGAGTCCATTATTGAGGAGTACCCGAGATCAGACCAGCCCCCAATTCAAATACACCCTCCATGTCCAAGGGTTCTTTCACTACTCCAATTTAATGGTCCACCATGTCGATGGCAGCCTGCTTCACTCAGTGTCTGTCATCCTCAGCAATGCACTATTCTGATGCTTGGGACATCCACACACACCAGCTGTACTTTTGCCCTAGGCTAGTCAGACATCACCTTGGACACCAGTCTTGTCTGCTTCCTAGACTTGACTCCAGCATCTGCCCAAATTGTATCCCAGGCAGCCTGACAAGATTGTTTTTTTTATTGTTTTTTTTAATTGTTTTCAAACCTTGATGAGGTCCCAGGCCATGGCATCATACTTCAAGGGCTGATTAGAGAGTTGCTGCCCTCTCGTACTCTGGCGCCTCCTTCCCAAGTAACTCTGTTTGTGGCTCCCATGCCACCAATGCCCCCGACTACCATGCCTTTGACTGCTGTGGCACCCTCACCTCTGCCGGTACCCAGACCTCCAACAGCTATGTAGCTGGCTCCATAGAACAAAGATGGATCTTCTGAGGAACACACACATGGAGAAAACGCCTCAGAAGGAGATTGAGGTGCTAGTGTCATCAGTTAGATATTTCAACAAAAATGTCTAGGCCTCCCGACACCAGTCGATTTATCCCCCCCATCCCTTGTGAACTCTGGGTGTTTACAGGCGCGTGTTGGGTTTGAATGCAGCAGCCAATTCAGGAATTCGGATCCAGAAGGACATTCTGGTCCCTGCAGTCAAAATATGGAACTATTCGACTCCCAGTAAGAAAGTCTATGCAAATTTGACCCCACATCTTCGGCAAGCTTCAAACACTGTGCTGCCAGCAGCGGCCAGTCAAACTCTCTGGAAAGAGCTTTCGGAGTTTCAGCACGATCTGCCAGTGGAAAAGCAAGCATCCTTTCGGGCTGGTATGGCTGATGTTAAATTCAATGCCTGGTATCTCTTGGCTGTTTATGCTCATTGCATTGAGATGGCAGCTCGAGGAATGTGTATTGGGGCAGACCTGCAAAGTCTAGAGTGGGTGAGCCCCTCTAACTTTGCACTAGACTTGCAGGGTTATGACCCTGCACTTGCAGTTATAGGAGCTCTTCCATAACTGTACAGATGAGGACCTTGCAAAGAAAAAGGCCTCCACCGTTATTGCCAAACCACTTGCAGTGTTAACAAAGCACCCATAAAAATATTTTCAGTTCAGCTCTTCTTAAAGGCAGGACTTTTGATCCAGAGCCTCTGGGGGGTTCAGGGGCTTCCTGAAAGAATACGGAGGAAGCCAGAAAGCTCACCCAGTGTCCTGTGACAAATCTAGTATTCGTCCCTTCTCCCCACGGAGGATCCCCTCCTGTTAGGCTAGGGAGGTGAGCCTGTTCCGCAATACTCTCCTTAAGGGTGGAGGCAAGAGGCACCTCAAAGTTAGATACTCCCCCTTTGGGGTCAAGCACTCCTGTTCCTGTAAGGAACTCCCTAAACCATTCCCCATCGTGGTATACATGGGACTATCCAAGGTGAAGAACAGAATAAAATCCAGAGACTTGGCTGAAGACAAAACTAAAACATACTGTTAGAAACAAGAAAGAGGATCTGTCTCGTTAAAAGGGTTCCATGTAATAATGTCGCCACAAAAATCTCGCCATGCAAAAATATCGCCGAAAAATTGCCGTTTTTTGTGGCGACATTATTGCATGGAACTTGCGCTGGACACCCCCGTAACCCCCAAACTTTTTTTAAAAAAAAATCTTTTTTAAAAAATTTTTTTGCCCCTGTCCCCATATATATGGTCACCCAAATAATATCGCCACAACATTTTCCCGGCGATATTATTTACCGCGACCATATATATGGGGATATTATTACCTGATACCGTTAAAAGGAGACCTCTATTTAACTGAGCCAAGTAGGCTACAAAGAGAGCACATGCCGAGATGAAGCAGAGAGACAAATATGCAAGCAGGGGAAGCCCCCTGACGGAATCACGCCTGAGAGAGGTGAAGCCAAGGTGAGCCACAGTGCTCGCCTGCTCTGAGAGCGAAATCGAAACGCTAGAAGCCCACCGTTGGTATGGAGAGAGAAACCGAGGAGAAGAGAACCTGGATTCCGGTGGTGGCATGACCACAACCCCTTCGTGGTGGGCAGGCTGGCAGTCTAACAACACCGAAACAAGTATGCTGAGAAATCGGGGAACCGTCGGCTTACCCGCAGTGTTACTGGTTCACACACAGGCAGGACTGAGAGCAGGATGCCAGAGAAAACGAGAAAGCAAAGAACTGGAACAACCAAAGAGAACCAAAGTGAGACGAGGCCTGGAGGTGCTCCCTGCAGATTACAAGGTAGCAGGGAGAATGGGAGACCCAAGAGGCCACCAGGGAATCGTTATACAACAAGAGAAACCTGTCCCAGTGAAAATGACGAGACAGTAAAGTTGTTGAAACGTAACTGTAATAATGCAAGAAAGCGAATCATGCTAAAAGCTGGAAATGGGGACCATTTAGTGTGGGGCGCAAATACCCTGGGAAGTGGAGAAAGAAATGCACATGTTAAGACGTGAAGAGTGGGTCCAATCAGAGAGAGAGAATACTCTGAGAGAAAGAGAACTCAGAGGAAATCTGAAAGATAGATCATTAAGAGTGGAGTACAAATACCCTGGCAAGAGAATAAAGTACAACATATGTTAAAAGGCAGTGATGGTAACACACAAGGAGAATTCTATGAAGTAAGGGCACGCAAAGCCCTTAAGAGAAGCGTTGCACAAAGGAGATTAACCACCAGGATCCCATCTAAGAAAATGTTACAGAAGTACAAAAGACATATCGATGTGGAACAAAATAAAAGACGAGTTAAAATGCTGGAAGAAAATACCTAAAGGATGAAGCCCGCAGGGTTTGTGCAGATGGTGACAAGAGACTATTTAAAGTTAGCCTGTTAATACGTAGTCTGTAGAAAAGGAGAAACCTTGCCAGAAAGAAAATCCAGTGAAGGGAGACGTTCTCCTGATCTTATTTTAGTGTAAGAGTGGTAGGGCCAGCTAGAATTTGTTTTTTTGGACAGCCAACTGATTAAGTTGATTACTTCCTGACAACAGACAAGCACCTTAGTTATGTAGGCAAGGAACACCCACATTGCAATATGGAAAATTAGACCTTTTTCTTATTATTTAATAAATAATGAGTGAAAATGTCAACCCATAGTTTTCGTTCTTTATTCTGACCCACCACAGTCCGCAGAAAAAAGCAGCACACCGCTTCCAAGGGGGTTTATTGCTCCTCTAGCACTGCACCCAGCCAGGCAGTTGAGGGGAAATTATACCATCATTCAGGTACACCTATATCTGGGTGATTTTGCAGCAGGATGGAACATTACCTCTAGGGATGTTTGCATTCATTCAGTCATCTCCAGGGGTTAACTAAAAAAAAGCTGCTTATAAGAAAACTTTTAAAAGCAAAGAAGTTGTTATATTGAGTGGGAACGACTGGACAAAACGGTGAGGGAAAATGATACAAAAGGGTTCTGGGATCTTTTTGATCAGGGCTTTGGGCTTAGAGAAAGAGTGTCTGTGATCAGATCTCCTGGTGGTCATTTGTCCTTTTTTAGGGGTATACAACTTTTGGCTTCATTGTGAATTATGCACCTTAAACATAAAAAGCAGACAAACGGACTGTTTCCAAACTAGTCTATTTAATTTATAAAAAATTTAATTCAATTACTAAAAATGCATACATAACATTCAAAAGATAGCAGCTGTTTCAATTAATTACAATTGTTTCAATACATTTTGTGGATATATCAGTGTGTATGTAGTGTACGACTCGGCTTTTAATTAAAAACAGTTTTTCTACATCTAATTAGTTCTCCAGTGCATATAAATGTAGCATTTCGACCTGGGTCTCATCCACTCATCATTCTTTCATATTACTATTACCCAACATGTTTCATTCTTCTCTCACACAGTAAAAACAATTATTCAGGAAATTCTTCAGAAGGTACGACTATGATTTCCATAACTTTTGCTTCACTCTAGAGTAACCATCAATTGGTTCATCTCAATTTTCTATTTTCTTTGCATCACCTGCTTCTTAATCTGTAACAATTCATATTTTTTAACTACTCTTTTGTTGGTCTACAGTCTTTGTATTCCACTTTTTTATGATTTTGTCCAACAGTTGTTCACTACCGGGGATATCTTTTTGAGATTATTAAACTATATTTCTGTGTTAAGGCAATGTCTCATCTGGTTGCAGCAGGCATTCCCTGTTAGGTTTTTATTAGTAATTAAGCCTTTTCTGAGATACATTGCTCTTCTAATGGTGTTATTGCTCAGTTCACTTCCGCTTAAGTCCATAAACAACTTAACACATAGTTTCCTTTCGCGTCCTCCGTTATAAATGTGGTTGCTCACTTAATGCATGTGTTGCTCAGTTTGCAGCTATAGCCGCATGCTTTCATAAGCCGCTTCGGTCCAAAAGCAACTAGACACTGTATTTCTGGTTGCGTCATCTATTTTAAATTCAGTTTCTCACCTCGTTCTTTAGAATCCACATGGCTTTCCTTACACTCCTCGACTACGGTACTACGGCATTCGTTCGAGTGAGGACCCGTAGTACCGTAGTCAAGGAGTGTAAGGAAAGCCGTGTCGTACTGAAAGGCACAGAGCACGAGTACTACTGCAAGTTCCCGGCAGTGTGGTGTCTGCAGCTCAAGCGCCAATGGCACTCTTTCAAAGTCCCCAAGAGACCTGGCGGTTTCTACAACACGGTTTGGTGACCACACTTTGTCCACGCAGGGGCTGAGAGTACACAGGCGGAGCGACTATCGCCATCCCCTCAGCGTTGCTCCAGGATGAGGTGAAGATGGCACAAATTAGGAAGAAGGCCTCTGGCCCAGATCAAAGACGTGGCGGGACAGCCAGGTGATCGGTACATGGAGCTCTGCCCGGGTCCGACACGCTCACACCTTTCTAGTCAAGCATGCAGCATTGATTGCATTGGTCCTGTTTCGTGGGCCTTCGGGCACAGACAATCCACTGAGGGACTGTTGCCCCATTTCTAAGCATCGACACAGCGCCCAAACGTTGAACCTTAACTGTAGGCACCAATCTGTCCCCCCACACCAACGCTTGTGATGCAGCATTCTGGTAAACTCTCCACGGCCCCCCAGGAGGGAGACAGTGGAATATGTGGGGAAGGGTGTCGGTCCAAAGATCTACCCCAAACAGTTCCACGTATGGGCTTTGATAGCTGTGTATTGGGAGATAGGTGCTCAATCCCAATGTTTGTATGTTTTCAGTTTGGTTGGGGATACTGTTCTGGTTGGGGTTAACGATAGATATATATATATATATATATATATATATATATATATATATATATATATATATATTTGTGGAATCTGCTTAGACCACATGCTGTTTATAGGCCGACATCTAGTGGAAGCTGCGGAGTATTACAGTTTGTTTTTCGAAACTCGAAAAGAGGCGTCGGGCTAGGGCGTGCCAGTAATACTATCCCTAGTTTGATGTCCACTGTACCCATGATCCCTCACACGTGTAGGACCCTCAGATTGTTTTTTTCCGCCATACTTGTCGGAAGCATAGTTGCGGAGTTCCCTGGCTTTCAGCCATTTATCATAAATTAACCTAAAATTCCCGTTCCTCAAATCCCACGTCGAGACTGCGAAGATCGACGCTGGTACTGGAGAACGAACAGCCGTCGAGACTGCACGATGGACTTTGGGCCTCGGAAGGCCTCTGGCCTCGGCCCTGCAAGTAGGGAGATTGGGGGGTGGACATACTCACTCGTTTATTTTCCTACGTACACTCGCCCGCTGCCATATATTAACATATGGAGAGTACTCCATTTAAATTCTGCCCCAGGTTCAGCTGTAAATTCCCTTGGGTAGATAAGCATAACATATGTAATTTCTGTCTGCTTAGGGACCACTTCGAAGCAAATTGCAGAGCGTGTAAGCTCTTTAAAGCTAAAACACTTAAGGACCGCTCCACCAAACGTTGGGTCCATTACACCAGGCAGCGCGAGGCCATGGACGCTGTGGGTTCCTGCAGTGATTGCAGCAACGCCGCCGTATCGGACGGTGAGGGCACAGAAGTGTCGTTAGACACCCAAGCGCAAGCCCCCGACCTCAGAAGACTGTCCGGCGGGGCAGTTATGGGGACCACACCTGGCGGCAAGAGCGCTACCCATACACCTACATCAAAACACACTAACCCCTCCCGAGACTCGACTCGAACTCCAGTTCAGGGCCTGATTTCAGACCCACTCACGATTGAACCTTATCAGTATGATGTTAGATCCAGACATACAAACACTGGACGATCACATGCTGTGCATAGGCCGACATCTAGTAGAAGCTGCAGAGTATTAGTTTGTTTTTCGAAACTCAGAAAGGGGCGTCGAACTAGGGCGTGCCAGTAATACTTTCCCTAGTGTGACGTCCCATGTACCCATGATCCCTCACGCGTGTAGGACCCTCAGATTGTTTTTTCCGCCATACTAGTCAGACGCATGTTGCGGAGTTCCCTTGGCATTTGCCAATTATACCTAAATATTGTTAAATAATTTTCCCTGTTATCTTCCACCCTACAACGAAGATCGACGTCAGCGAAGATCAAGGGAACCAGCCGTTGAAAACTACACAACGGACCTTGGGCCTTGGAAGGCCTCTGGCCTCGGCCCTGTACAAGTGAGGAGAGTGGGGGGTGGTCATAACTTTCCCACATTTATTTCCTACATATACACAGCCTGCTGCCAGCTTTACACATATGGAGAGTACTCATTTCAAATTCTGCCCTAAGTGTAACATGAAGTTTCCCTGGGTAGATAAGCACAATACGTGCAATCTGTGTCTCCTGCGAGACCATCTCGAGGCTACGTGTCGATTTTGTAAACTCTTCAAGCCAAAAACACTTAAGGACTGCTCGACGAAGCACTGGGCCCACTACGCCAGGCTGTTAGAGGCCATGGACGTCGAAGGGTCGTTCAGCGATGGCAGCAATACCGCCGTATCGGACGGCGAGGGAAGAGGGTTGACTTCAGACATCTACGCGCAAGCCACCGACCTCGGAGGACTGGCCAGCGGCCCCGTTATGGGGACAACACCAGGCGGCAGAAGCGCAACCCACACCACTTCCTCTAAACACATCATCCCCAGCCGTGACTCGACACACGTGTTGAGCGATCGGCAACGCTCAACACGTGAGAGCAGTCCAACGATTCTGTGTCCTCCGGGTGTTCCTGTTTATGATCACCACATGAAAAAAATCCAAAATGTCCGCGGTAGAAAAAGGTGCCACACTGATTCCGACCTCTATGCTCCCAAGTCAAAGCACATAGCGTCTACTCCCGAGATTCAGCGCCCTCCATCTACTACCTCCAAATCT